>NC_060117.1:3500000-8300000 GCF_021155765.1 Diprion similis
AACTTGGAAACACAGTGAAGAATTACTCGGAATGTATACGTACTTTGTTTATTGAGCCTTTCAACTGTGGTCTGAATGTGCTGGACAAAGTTCAGGTACTCCTTGGTAGTATAGTCGATGCCTTCGATTTCCGGAATAGCCATAAGGCATTCGTCAGCCATGAATGGAGCATTTTCCGGCGAAGCAGCAGCGAGTAGGGCGGAGGCCATGGTAGTGCCGACCCCCTTTAAATTTGATAGGGCAGTGATAGCCTGTTCCAGGTTTGGCAGTTTCTTAAAGGCTTTTTTTGTCTCAGCCATAACAGCTCTGGGTGTATTCACCTTGACCAGGTACGAAAGTTGTGGATAAAATTTTCCACGCTAGAAAAAAAGAAAAACAAACAACACGAGTTTCGTTAATTCTAATTCATTCATTCGTTCAAGGTTGGATAAAGTAGTAAAAAGATTCGCATCTTCCAGATCCCTTCCAGATCATTGGCCCAATGTTCATTTAATCGCAATTCTGGATCATCCGAATTTAGCAGTAAACTGTTAGTTACTTAGCGTCAAATTATAGAAACGATCGGTCTGTTTTCCTTGCCCTTTTAGTTTGTAGAAACAACTGCTTTTGATATAGGTATAACAATGATGATTATAAACTCTTACCGTTTGTTTCCATTTCATTGTCTGCACCAGTTCTTCGTGAATAAGATGAGCATCCTTTCCTCTCGATTTGATTTTCTTAGGCAGTTCATTTTGGTACCTATGAAAAGTATGTTTAACTCTCATGTTATGGACCTTCTGTGTGTGTGTGTGTGTGTGTGTGTGTTTGTGGAATAATAAACAGCCTTCATCATCTCAATCGTTCCTACATTTTCTACTCCTTCTTTTATTCTTTACATTTTTCTTCGTACCTACGCGACGCATCTTTTCTCAACTTGAAAAACCATATTCAAAAACTCAAATCGCAGTTTTCTGCTCAAGTAATTACGTATTTTTGGATAGTCGATTAACATCTTAGCTTGAACTATGATTATTTTTTCTATTTCCTCTTAAGTTAATATAATAAAAATCTCATAAAAAATGTATCAAATCACACAGACAATTGTAATCCAATACGAACAATCGTTCAAGCTGTACGCCGTTGAGTCCCGAGTGAAAAATTTATTTAATGTGACGTGCATTTTCTAGACCTTAAAATTTAGATATCGGCTTAATTAATGCTGTGAAGAATCGATCTAACAGCATCCGACTACGCATGCGCATAATATGAATGCTTCTATGATCTGCGGGTTATCAACTTCTCTTTTCCACAGTCTCTTTTTTGCTCTAGTGGAGTTGGAAGATGGACTTATTTCTAGCAATGGATTGACATATCTAGGAATTTTACTTTTCTAAGGTAAATAGTTAGTCGCGTCTATGTGATCGATGCTTTGTTATCCGTGCCTTTATACAAAATATTTTAAAGAGTATCGAATGTATGTGTTTCAAAGTGGATAGAGTTTTCCATTAAATTGTTTTTTAAATTATTTAAAATTGCAAGAATAATTCTTGTATTAAAGACTTACAATTCGTCGCACTATTCGAGAAAAAAAAAAAAAAAAAAAAAAAAAAAAAAAACTTTCAACTTTGAAATACAAGGAACGACAAAATCTTTCACAATAAAAACAAAAGATATATATAAAGAAATTTTTTTTCTTCTTTGATACAAAATATTATCACACAGTGCCAACGAACTGTGTACGTTAATACACAAAAACATATTAGAAAAGTGTAACTAAGATTAAAAGAACGAAAAGAAACGGGTAATAATAAAAAATAGAATAATTATAAGTGTGTCAATTAGAGAAGTCAGTAATTCCTGACAATAACAATCATCATAATATGTATGCCGTATTGCAGGATTTTGCTGAATTGACATAGAGTGTATGATCAAGCACGAGCTCATCGTGAATTTAGCGAGCGACCGTGTTAAATTTCGCGAGAAAATTCTCAGTCATTAATTGTAAGTTTCTTCCTCGCTTTTGCGCCATTCTGTTAAAATAATACGAAATCGTAACGGAAAAAGTTTTCGATTCGAACCGTTCGAATCATCGGATAAATGAATGAATGAATGAATGAATGAATGAATGAATAAATGGATGAAGGAACTATCTTGAAGAATAATAATTACATGAATAAATTGTACTATTTATTTTCCTTTCCCGCCACCCCTCCTCTTATCGCGTATATTATAAATTTAGCGTTGTAACGCGAACAAATCCGTTATGTATGTGTGTGTGTCTCTCTCTCTCTCTCGCTCTTTATCTTTATTTTCCCCCCTTTTCGTACCCTATCGCCGTCTCTCTTTGTACGTCTCCATTTTGAGAGGCTCGGCCAGCGCCGCCGCTGCGAGAGAGAGAGAGAGAGAGAGAGAAAGATAGAGGGAATAGCACGCGCGCTCACACAAAGCTAGTCACACTAGCGCTATGCACACAGCCTTGAAAATATAGCGAACACAGCTTCTAGAGCCTCCTCGTGATATTGTTTACCGGTAGGGCATGTATATATACATGTATATACATACATATCTAGATAGATCAACGTGGCGAAGAGGCCAAGCAAAGTGTATGTATGTATGTATGTAAGCATAGGCGTACGTACGTACAAATATTTTTCTGACACCGTTGATTTTCTCCTTTTAATTTCATGTAGTTATTATCAGGAATCTTTTGCGCATAGTAGATTAATAGTTGATGATTTTTATTTGTTCAAAAAAATTTAAGAATGCAAAGTAAGTGGAAAATCGAAACGAAAAATTCTTCTTTTTCAACTACGGTCGCAGTTGATGGAGAAGGCAGGCAGGCAGACATGATGCGGATAGCAGCTCGGAGGCCAAGCAGGCCAGCCGCTTGCTTGCCGACTTGCAGGAATGATCGTGACATCACTGCCTTACAAGCTGAAACGTTCTTACACATACAGACAGGCGCTGCTGCTGCTGCTGCTGCTGCTGCTACTGCTACTGCTGCTAAGTAGCGAGAAAGAGAGATTTGAAAATGTTCGAGGAATATATACGGATGTATAAGAAAGGCGTGAAAAGGTATCAAAAGCGAGGAAAAGATGCGTAAAAAGTGAGGAGACTAAAATTTTTGTAGCAATTTCGAAGCACTTGTCATCGGCGAGTGTCCCACGTGACGCAAGGTTTGTCGGTATTTTAATGAGCGGGATATTCGAGTGGGAGGGAGGGTGGAAGGGGGGAAGAGAAAGAGAGAGAGAGATGTATACTCGCATCGAATCGGCGCGCACACACAGTGACGCGTTGCTCTCTGCTCTCCGCGTGTGCGTGATACACAATCGTCGATCGGCGAAGAGCAATGGGATGAAATAGGGAACACGGAGTGAGAGAGACGGAGGGAGATGGAGATAGAGATAGAGAGAGAGTAAGAGGACGCGATTAAGAAGAGGAGCAGAGAGCAGCGGCAGCAGTGCGCTACGTGCGATCATCAAGCGCGCTTCGAGTTCATTGTCCGGATTGGGTTGCCCCTCTAAAAAATAATCCACGATGTCTGAAAGGCGTATAAAGAACGCGTATCGCGACTCACCAGTTATCCAGCTTGATAAGTTCCTCGGGCTTCTTGGTCTTCAAATCCGCCTTGAGCCTCAGCGCCTGAGGATAGAGCTTGATAACGTGCTCAAATTGGCTCGCCGTTCCTTCGGCGAAGAAAGTCGCCGTGTCTCTCACGGAAGCCATTGTGATGGAAACTGTCGGTCGGTATACGTCTCTTTGCCGACTGAGGGCAGCACTCAACGAAATGAATACTAGCTAGGAGAGCCGAGCCGCCGCTTCCCTTTTCAATTCCCTTCTTCTCTCACTTCGTCTGCTCGCCTGACTGCCGCTCACCCAGCTAGCCTAGCAGCGAGCTGCTTCTCTGCCTGCTGCCTTTCCCCCCTTAGCGACTAGCGACCGGGCGACCGACACGACTCGCCTCTCACGGTCGACCAACACGAGCTCACGGATGCCCACCGCACAACGACACCACTCTCCCCCTCGCTCTTTCTCTCTCGTTCTCTGGCTCTCTCTCTCTCTCTCACGCTCTCTCCACCGCAACGAACGAGAGAGTCGAACGAAATTCGCGTCACGATTTTACAACAACCCAGAGCTGCCGCCGATTGTCGGAACACGCGAAACGAAACTCTTCGCTTCGTTCGCACTACCCTCTCGTCTCCTATTATACCTGCTCACGGTTCACTCCTGACGCTTCCTTTCGTACGTAAAAACACGCAGAGCGGACGGGCTTTCGACTCTCGGTGGCAGGCCTCACCACTTCGCTCTTTCTCTGGGGCGACTGGCGCGCTGAAACTCGACTCGGAAATTACACAAACGCCGCGGCGGAGCGGAGATCGATGCTAGGCGAGGAAACAGCCAGCCAGCGCAGCGGAGCCGACACTCTACACAGAACCAGCGCTCTCTCTCGCTCGCTCACCCCCCCCTCCTGCGGTCCCCACCGATCGTCGTTTGGTTGTATGCGTCGAACACACCGCCCTCTGTGTACAGCCTCACGAAGTGTTTCGTCGATGAGCGATCGAGAGTCGAGGAGGGGGGAGCGTGCGCCTTTGTGTGGACGCCATCATCCCTTCCACGCCCCTCTTTCTCTCCCCCCCGCCATTTCTCCTTTCCGCCTCCAACGACGTGTAGCTGTGTAAGTGCGCGTTTATACCGCGTCTCTCTACCTACGTCAGCGTCGCCCGTCCCGTCCCGATGTCGCGACTGTCCCGGCCATAAGCCGCCTGCCAGCGACTGCACCGTTCCTTCGCTCTTATGTAGGTAGCACTACGACTAACGGGAACGTGTACGTACGTGCATCTATGTCGCTTTGCACATACACACACACACACACACACAGGCTTAGGGCCTTTTGCCGAGAATTATCGCTCGCTTGGTATAGAAATTATAAAACTACATCGTCACTCGCTGTTGTACCTGCGCTCATTTAACACAAAAAGCAACGTGTTCATTTCGGTTTGGTTCGTTGGTATTCATTGATTTATTTTTTTCATACGGACTGGAGGGAATATCGGACGGCAACTCAATACTAGTACGGAGCTGTTTTTGAAAATTTTATATAATATACGGATTAGATTTTATTTTAAAAATATAGAGAACATTTTTTACATTCGACGATACGCCGACGAGGTTTTATTCGCTTCTTTTCGTCGGTATTCCTACCGATTTCCTTCCTTCCTACCTACCTACCCTCTGTCACGTGTCCCGTTATCCATTAACCATCTTTTGCAGTTTGCATGCGCCTGCACAGGTATCTGTCCCCTGTATACATAGGTACAGCTTAGGTGTACAGCTGGCTGGTGTATAGCGCTGTGTGTAAAAGTATCTACGCCACAGTACAGCGGACCGACAAAGTATCGTACGGTAAAAGCAGCCGAGGAGGAAAAGTTCGGTTTGTGCGTGGCAGCGGTAGCTCTACGTACGAACGAACGAAACTCTCCTCAGGCATAAACTATGGCCGTGAACGTGAGAGTTTTTGGAGATATTTATTAATTTTAGAGCAGGATGAAAATATTGATGAAAAAAATCACGAGTACATAATAATAAAGAGTTGAAAAGTATTTATTTGGCTGAAAAAATTATACTTTAATTATGTAGAAAACTGAAAATATTAATACTGGTTCTGTAATTATATTCTACACTCGCAATTATTCGACGATCTCGCTATACACGTCTAAGTATTCCATCGGCGACCTTCGAGTAGGCAGGCGAAGCTACAAACTCGAGAGCTCGGAAGAGTTTAGTATGTGCTACATCGTACAGCACGTTTACAATTAGATATACCTACATGCAACTTTTAAACTCGGGTGTACGTGCGTATAGAATACGACCGTTACCCGAGACACGTGCGTAGGAAAATATGACGTTAAAACATCCCGTCTGCAGTGTACGATGTACCTATAGTCAGGGTATGCGAACCTTATAGATTATACGGTACGTAGGTATCTGGTTTATGCCGTTCGGCCAAATAACCTATTTGGCAAAGGGAATTACGGCCGCTCAAAATACCCTCGCTGGTATCCCCTTGGTCAGTTTATATAGCAGGAATTACGAATCCCTATGTATACATATACATATACATATATATACAGTTTTGAATAATTTTCACACTTGTGCAGACTTGGGCATCGTTAACGGTGGAATAATTGCACCATAGGAGAAAGAAAAGGGAGAAAAAATATAGATAGACAGTCAAAGCAAATCTAGGTAGAAATAAATATAAGTGAGTGAAAAAAAAACAACCTGCCTCGTCATTCCGTTGATTATACCTCACGGGCCGTGATATTCTCCAAAAATCTGGTATCATCCGCGATATATGTATGGGGGTAAAAGTAAATTATAGGTATTTCCCGATGGACTTATACGTTTGGATGTACCTATAACGCACGGAGACGGTACGACTTAATAATAAACGGTATAATTCCGAGTTACCGGCGTGTAAACGATCGTCGTGGTCGTCAATGGCTTGTAAATAAACCGCGTGCGTCTACTGCAGGGTCTAATACTCTATAATACACATGCATACGTGTTATACACACATTCGAATATAGGTATACTGTGTATACCTACGTCCGTATGAAAAGTCCCGGGTTATTCCCAAGCGCCGCACAGTTACGCTGACACCCGCATCAGTATAGTGGAGAGGGTACTGATTATGAATCAGGGGATTTATTTCTAGAGACGAATGAATGAATGAATGAATGAAAGTGGAGTAGATACATGCATGTCGCGGTATAACTATGTATGTATGCATACCACGTGCTTAACCCTATGTATGTACATACGACTCGATTCGGTACGTGCGTGTGTGATACTTACACATGTAAAACTGGGACGGAAGAGCAAGAGACGCCGAACGATATATGTATGGATATGGACACATTCTCTCTCTCTCTCTTTCTCTCTCTCTCTCTCTCTCTCTCTATATATATATATATATATATATATATATATATATATATATATATATATATATATATGTGTGTGTGTGTGTGTGTGTGTGTGTATGTGTTTCAGTGTATACGTTTAGCTCTGCCACCCATTTCCCGAACCGTGTGTACGACGGCGCAAGCCACGTGTAGCTTGTTGTTCGGTTCTACGTGTGTAATATACACGCATGTGTCGCATTCAAATTCCGCGGAAGATCGTCGACACCTGTCGAACGATTTACGTTATTCGTTGTACATCTTCATTTTCACATTTCGCCAATTTGCTATTCGCGTGAGACGACAGAAATTCTTGTTTTCTTACTTCTGTACAAATCCCTTGACAATATGATGCAAAATACACCCGAACAGTGGGATAGGGATTCAAGCCTACGTTAGGAACGTAAATCAACTTCTACAGAGTATAATGCACGAAAATGTTGAACCACTTCCGGTTTTTTCGATACGTGATTTTGCCGCGTAGAGATTAGTTACAGGTATATTCATATTTTGCGGTAAGATATTAGGTCCGTCCATTACGTGCATTAACCGTGCGGAAAAACGAGTAATAATACTCAGAAAAACGAAGGTAATTACACTTGTTCCTGTACTTGTACAAAATTCATTTTTCCGCATAGAATTTGAAACCAAGTGTTTTATGATTCTTTCTCTTTATGAAGATGAAGTTGGGAACGTTTATACTGTAACAATGCGTGTTTAGGAATGTCGAAAATTTAGTGAACCATGATGAATAAAATATACTCATATTTTGCAAAATCGACTCCTTTAGAGAGAGTCGCATCTAAAATTACACAATAATGATTCTTCCCTAATGTCTCGTTACGTTAACGTGACCCTATAACTTCAGTTTCATTCCTACTTCAAATCGAAATCGAAAGTATTACGTACTGCAGGCATCAATGGAGATATGACTTATATACCAAGCGAGTGGAGACAAGCCGGCAACACGTGTGTTGTGTGCTTCGCAGATAAAAAATACGAGAAGATGACTGGGCCAAGTTATATATGTATATCCATACATACATACATACATACATATATCGGTGAGGAACCCTACTGGGGCCTACCGCACATTGACATGTACGTTAATTGTCCGCGGTGCCGCGGTATATGGCACCTCGTAGCCTGTAATGACTCACTAATATTTACATACTTATATTTCAAGGTCTGTATATTACTGTTATCTAAATTGGATTATCGTACGTATACAGTGTAACGGGTGGGAGAAGGAAGGATGACCTTGACCTAGGACAACACGTATCTTTATACGTTAAAAGAAATCTTCCCTGTATTTGTATAGTGTGGGTGTGCGTTCACCGTGCGGTACGTACACTGACGTAAAACGTATTGCATTGCGTTTATTAATTCCTATGCACACGATTTCAATCACGTGTCTGCGGGATACGGTTCGTTATTTCATACGCCCACGCAACAACGCGTCTTCGGTATAAATAAACGCACAAATATATGTATATATATATATATATACACACAAATATTGTGTATAGTTGTTACGAAGCAGGTGGTTGTTGTTACAGGTATGCGACGTATGTCAACGTCACGATACTCTTGCCGTAACTGTATATGTACATATATGTAACATAACATAAAAATAACAATCAAGGCATTAAGGCATGTAACCGTTGATATAAGCATAAACTATCCCATTTCCTCATCAACGCACGTGGATCTTGGAATCCGCGCGTGTTTGACGATTCGTATGGTAATTGCAAGACAGAAAAAAAAGAAAATAAGAAAAAAACAAATGAAAAAAATATTCGTACAGTTCCGCGTACGTCCAATTCGACGAACACGATTATACATATATATATATATATACACCTATACGTTGAATTTCATCTCCGAAACGCTGTGGGTATAGGGAAGAGCATAGAACTTATATTCCCCCGCGGGCCAAAATGCAGCTCAAGAGCAGATGGGGATATTTTACCCCTGGTAAAAAGTGGGGCTGGTTTGCTGGCTGGCTGGCTTGCTTGCTTGCTTGCTTGCCGTGCAGGGTTTAGAGCCCCGCCGGGTGTTCTGCCACGACTGCTGTTTCGGTTTACAGCCTTAAGCTCGATTCACATGGATGATAACGATGCACGGTATCCATGCAGCGCACTTCGGCCCCGACGTCACGTACGCAGCATCCCCTCAATGTGTCTCTGTGTGTGTGTTGCTCTATGCCCGCCGAAGGCGTCGCGTTCGTTGGAAATCAGGCCTGAGACCAGATACCACTGCTGCAACGCTCCATGCCTGTGTGTACGCGACAGCCATAGCACGGCATGTGAAACGACAGTCATGGCTTACTTCCCGAATCCAGGATCGTGTTGGAAAATTCTATGTATTCTGTTTTAACAGCTTGGCAGCGAGAATTGGCGAATTTTTGAATTTCGAACTGGCTGAAATGACGACAAACTCTACGTTTAATTAGTCACAGTTAGCGCAGACTGACGTTGGCATGTTAGGTGTTACATATGATGCTTGTTACGTGTTATTCGAATGTAGGCGGCTTGTGGGCGGGAATTTCTTGCTCGTACAGAATTGAAAAGCGGCGTTAATATCGTTTGAGCCCAAAACAGACGAGCTGTGGTAACGCGATTACATCTTTTCTGTCTTGAGTTTGCTGTGACGGAACCATGTTAATTTGAATTGCAAAAAATGGTACACAGTTTCCGATCTTACCAACTAGAGTGCCATCGATTGCATTTTAAACAAATGATCGCTAGATGGCGATACCTTCTGGAGAGATATTTCCGTGTCGTGGTGTGATACGATTCGATCGATATCTAATCGGCAAAACCTGGCTCGTGGGAATAGATTGCATGCGCTTGTATTGAACTCGTGGCGGGTGGATGAAAAATTGAAAGGCTAGGAGGATGGAGACAGAGGATACGATCAATTTGGTTAATTGCCAAGAATTGCCTGGTTACTTTCCTGACTATCGCAAAATTCATCAATAATATACAATCCGAGTACATCAATCGAACTCTGGTTGCCCTCGATTCGCAATCGCGCACTGCTGCGCTGCTAGAACACGAGAGAAGCTCATTGTCAATCCTCTTATACTAGATGCAGCACGCGTCAGCGAATTACGTCAATCGCTCGACTGACGCAAGTCTGGTACGGGGATACGCTGCACATTTTTTTTTCAACTTTTTTCCCATCTTCCTTCTTGTTTTCCAACTCCCACCACAGTCATTGCGATCATAATGGCAACAGGATATAATTTGACGAGTCGCTCACCCCGCGCTTTCCCATAGATATCGAAATCTGTAATCCACTTTTCTCAAACCTTACCTTCCTCAAATAACATACATCTTATTAATCTTTGTAATAGAAATTTTATCAAACTTTCTCTGAATCTACATCTGTTTGACCATTCCTGAATATATAATTTATTCCTTGAAATTTCGTTGAAAATGAATGTATCACAGCTAAATCCCTATAAATTAAATTTTTATTCTAAATTGGACTAGAGCAACCAATATTGACGTTCTCAAAACTGAGACAGGGCCATGGATCATTAAAAACCATATAATCTTCAGCGATAGTTAACAGTCAACGTAGTAAACTACCTGAAATTCTCATTACATTGACCCAATATCATTCCGCATAAGTGAGTATCAAACGTTTGGCGTTAAACAAAGCTCATGAAAAGAAAAGGGTTTCCATTTTTGCTTTTTCCCATAGCCACGAGGGCGATAGTCTCGGACTCTAGCTGTGGCTTTCCTCGCTGCGCGGTCCGTACTTTCCCCGTCGAGCGTCTCTCTATCTTTTCATCTCCCGTGTTCAAGCCCGCGGTTTTTCTCAGACTCGTCGCGTCTTTTTCTCTTTCCTTGCGGCCCTTCTCCATCCCGTTCTTCTCGTTGCAGTGGCCGCCCGCTTGTGTGGGGACGCATAAGTACCTTTCATCTTCTTTTCGAAGAGACGTGCTTGCATGCATGCATTATATCTATACGCAGGTATAACCGGAGAGCGACCTGCATCGAAAAGGACAGAAACTACGTGCGAACTGAAGGGCCGTCGCGCTTCTTTCTTCCCTCTTTCCCTCCTCCTTAGCGGGTCCTTAAGGGATGTGCATATAGGCATGCGCAGCGGACGGTGCTGCTTGACAATGATAGACTTAGCTGAGTTCAGGTAGAGGAACTGAACCCAACCATCACCGTTCCACCATACATCGCTATATATCCCACTTGAAATAAACACAGTTCTCTCTCTCTCTCTCTCTCTCTTTTTTTCTCTCCCTTTATTCAGCATCGTACAGTCGTTCGACATTGTGTGAAAACTCTTTTATTTCTATATATCACTGCGGAATCGTATGTGGGTAGCGTTTCCCGGATACATTGGTTAATCAAGTTGCGCAGTAACATATATTGCACAACGTAACCATATAAATATAATACATATTTATCAGGATAAGTATTTACATGCATCTTCGATTCTCGTAACGGTTACGATTCAAACCAAATCGGTTATTTTATCTGATAAGTAGACCTGAGTACGATCTCACGATCGTACGATTTCGATTTTCAAACTCTTATTGCAGTTCGCTGTGTTAAATTTCGCCGGTGAGTTTCGTTTTCCGTCGACAGACAGGCGTCCGATACTTTCGACCTTCCGGCGGAATGGATCAGTGACCGCCACATATGATTCACCAAAATTTTTCTTTCTCTCTTGTTCGGGAAATTATACCGTTACCAGTTATGCACGCAGGTTTCACACCGCGTGGCGGGAGGGTATCGCAAGGAACAATAAATACGATAGGTCAACAGTTTAACCGATAATTTATTATCCGGATACCGAATAATCCATAATATTTATACATGTGTATGTATATGTATATGTATATATACACATGTTGAAACGCGTGAATTTCTGTCCTATATGCTAATTACACCTACATATATATGTACATACACACCCATCTACCCACCTGTGCATGAAAACAATACTCGGATACAGTTGAAAGTTGAAATCGACCTTAGTTCGAAATTTAAACTTATTGTAAATGAATAAACATTTCTGCATCAATTTTGAAAACCATCTTATTTTATTACAATTCATTTCTACGAATGTAAATCTACTCGCTAAACGCATACACATGGGCGTGTATTGTAGTATGTATGTACATACATCGACGTAGAGGAGGCGGTTCTTCGTGTTCCATGAAAAGAAACGTGTCTGTGCCTGCCTGTCGAATGACGACAGCAGCCGACAGTCTTTTCCCCGAGCTAAACGATGGACTTGTTGCCGACTGCGCATGTCGCGTATTCCGCGGTGGCGAAGTAGTTCCAAGAAAAAAAAAAAGTTGCCGCGTGGCATAAACGGGCTAAACGGATTTCCCGCAATTGTAATAACCCTGTGAAAAGTCTAGGTTCGGAAATAGGAACGACTCGATCAGTGATAGATCGGATAAATCATTGGGCGGAAAATACCAGGCTCCGAAATATCGTCGGGCAGTTTTAGTACCGACGAGAAACAACGCGGGGGCAGCACCATCGGCAACCAGGATCCCCAGGAACAGGCAGGAGGAGCAGCAGCGGTCAGTGGCGACTGGCGGCGGCTGATAAGCGTAAGCTTAAAGCAATGGGTTCTAATTCCTCGAAGTATGAAATTGCGGTGCTCGTCGTGAACTGATGACAGTTTTAACGGTTCGCCGATAGAAGTTTATCCAGGAAGCAGCAATTAGCACGGACAAAGTTGACTTTCTGGCCGAAGACAACGACCGAAAGTAGAATGAAAGATTACGGGTTCCGTTGCTGCTAGTATCGCGTTTCGCCTACCGCTACTGGCTGGCACCCGTGTATTCGATCGAGAGGAAACAGATATCTCACAGTGTTGTTTAAACCATACAAACGCGAACGTGACATAGATACGCGTCTCGGTGCGTAAGTAAACCGTTCGGAAACAAAAGAGTAACGATAAGAAAAAGAACTTACGAGTGTAACAACACCGAGACAACAAGTTTAGAGGTACAAAGAGGAGAAGCAAAAAAAAGAAACGGAAAGAAAATAAAGAACCCAGGTGCGGTTTGTCGTACCTACTGTCATATAAAATCGACGTGTCCGATTATTATCAACTGGTGGTATATGTTGTATATTGTGCAGTTAGGTTGTTGTTGTTGTTCTTCTCTCAACAGGATATCAGAGGTATAAACGCAAACCATATATCGAGAGACGAAGGAACGGAGTAGATCCGCAGCTGTGATTTTTTTTCCATTACATACGGCGGTACGTGGTACTCGTAGCTGTATCCAGTCAGTGTGTCACGTAGGACGGAAAAGAAGAGGAAAACCGGCCATTCGATTAGGCCGAAACGTTATCGAGGTGGACGTTCACTGTCCGTGCCAAGGGAGGTCAGACCATCCGTTTACCTACCTAGTCGAGAACTCGTGACGACGTCGACATCGACGACGAGGACGTGGAGGAGGAGGAGGAGGAGGAGGACGACGACGACGACGACGACGACGACGATTGAATATAATAAATAACGCGCATCCGAGGATTTAACTTGGATAATTACATTCAGATAAACAGAGAGAGAGAGAGAGAGAGAGAGAGAGTGATTCACCATGGAGGCGATAGCGAAACACGATTTCAATGCGACAGCCGATGACGAGCTCAGTTTTCGTAGGAGTCAAGTATTGAAGGTTGGTACGGCTCGCCCTCTCCTCGCCGCCCTTCCCCGCCCACCGCCGCCTCGTCATCTCGTCGTATCCATTCCTTCACAACGTGTAAAATACTTAGGCATATACCCACATGTGTGGCTCCTCGACGAATCCTGTAATCCCCGATTATACCAAAGAAATATTTATCCACTTTCCTAAGTGTTATGTGGTAAATTAATCTATAACACAAGTCTTATCTTATCATTACCACACGTACATACATGCACGGGGCACAGCGCATATCTACATATGATGCGACATGCCTTAGGTCGCTGAGAGAGGAAAAGAAAACAAGTGATTATAATAATATGGAACGAAAGCTAACAGATCAAACAAAAAAAAAAAAAAAAATATTTCGTACAATCGTTCGTTCAACGTACTGTACAATATTACGTGTTTCCTGGGTATTCCCACAAATTTCAACACCCTGTCATCCGTTCATTTGATAAACTAAGAAAGAGAGGAAGGAGGAAGAACGAAATCACACTAAAAGCAAAACGGCACACGCACACGCGCATACACCCGCAAAAAGCAGGAACGAATTCTTTTATAGCATCAGCGCCATTCTCCCAATCACCAAATATAGAAATACACATACCTAAGTATGCATGTGTGTGTGTATGTATGTATGCATGTATGCACTTGTGTTCGCTCTTCGATCTCTCTGATCCGCGGCTGGAGGAGGGAGGAGGATTTTATCGCGCGTAGGGATTTTGCAATCTATTAGTATGATGATTTCGTATAATATTTATCTGTACATGGCAAAAGAATTTTTATTCATTAATACGTTCGTTAAATTTTTTCTCCACCTTCACCCTTAATTTAAATCAATTTAATGCGTTCATCAATTTTGGCAAATATCGATCAATGCCTTACGTCCTGGTGGTCCGTTTTGGTTTATGAATCGAGAAAATTCGATACCAATCGCGATTCTGAATTGCTTTCGCCAATCGTCAAAACTTTCTTCAACTCTCGCCCGTAATCCATTCGATTCTTTCGTTTTGTATTTTAATAACAGAAAAAAAAAACAAACAAACAAACAAATAAAAAGAAACACGTATGAAAACAAAAAAGAAGAGAAACAAAACTTAGCCAAAATTCATTGGTAGTTTCCTATCTCTAGTAAAATTGTGTTATCTCTGTTTCTCGATCGATTAAAAGATCATTGATAATAAAAAAAAACAAAAAAATCAAAAAGTAACTGCAGAATATTTTATGCCTGCGGAGTGCTACTGAAATACATTTATACATTTAATATAAAGAATTTCTATCGACGAAACGTAACGACGACATTTTTATCGCACATATTTTTACTTTGTATCGATTTTATTATTATTGTTTTATTATTTCGACATCGGAATGAATATTATTGCTGGATGTTTGTCATTGTTTTTGGAGTATCGTGTTTCCCCTGCATACGTAACTACATTGTCGTAAGTTTATTATGACGAAACGAGAAATCGAGAATACAGAGGCGTGTGTGCAGGAAAGAATCGAGTCTAAGATTTCTGACTGACTCTGACACGAGAGCCGAATATCGTGTCCAAGTTATGCCATAGCTATTTTCTGCTTGGGCAAAACTATACTCGATCTTCTCTCTTCTACCTATTTATAAATTTTCATGAAACCATGCGAGAAACGTATAGATACCCACGTAGGTATGACCGAGAAGCAGAGATCTGCGGTTGATCGTCGTCGAAATGATTTCGCGTCTTTTTAGGACGGCAACCACGACCCCATATTCGAATATTTGACGAAACTATGAAACTTGACGAAAAGTAATGCGTTCAAAATTATATCGCAAAACGGGATAAAGAGCGACGATATTCCTACGGATTTACGAAAGTAAATTGGTTGGAGAATCTCGGTACATTTGTAAATTCTATAAGTTAGATGCAAATGGCGCCATTTTTCCGGAGAAATTTAGCAGCTGTAAGGGGATGACTGGAAATATATATAGTATAGAAATATGCGTTTTATAACATCCTAAAAATAGTACACCAATACGCATTTTCAAGTCACGCAATGATGCAAAATGACTTTTTAATGTTGCGAAACGTGTTAAACGAAAGTGAAATTAAAATAAATTTCGCTATGACACTAGAATAAAAAGTACCCAAAAAAAAATTGCTCTTTCTATCCACGAGATGGCGCTGAGATCAGAATTCCGAAATAGATACTTTTTTTTTAGCAAATATCCGATTTCTAAAATTTGAAAATTGCTCCCCTCTTCCAGTATTATTTTTTTTACTCCTTGAATCAGCGATGATTTTGATGAAAGCACAGAAATCTCTGTTTGTTATCCCATTTACTCGATCGATAAAATTTAATGTTTATAATTCATTTCGCAAGAAAGAATCAAAAAATCATACAGACATTATATCGTCACATTTGCAAAAGAGAGAAAAAAATGAAGAAGAAGAATAATAATTAGTACACAAACAGATATTTTTGTCTGAAAATTTTGGCATCTATTATCGTCTAAGATAAACTTCCTCTTTTAACAACCGCTGCATACAGTAATACACAACAAAAATATCATTTTAAATACCCTCTGACATTCCTTTTTCTTTATCTTTTGTCCTAATCAATAGGGTATTTAAATGCCACCTGCTTATCGTTATGTTTATATCAGTTTCGCTCCTCTTTTCCTGCAACCAAAACTCATCTCTTGCGACCTTGGTTCGATTTGCTGCTGCTACTGTAGTAGTGGGAGTTGCGATTATTTATACACGTTTACTTACGCAGCCAGCATGCAGCTGGTTCCGATACTGACAAGAAAACAAATGATGCGATGACGAGAAATTGAAGAAAAAATTTTACTTTACTTTTATAAAAGACTGATTTATCTTTCTATATTTATTAGATTTTAAACATGGAAGACGACATGAATTGGTACAGAGCAGAATTGGATTCGAGGGAAGGCTTGATACCGAGCAATTACATTGAGATGAAAAATCACGAGTAAGTTTCACTTCAGGCGTATTTCTTTCTTAATGAGTTTCGTTTCCCAATTGTTGACCCAAGCTCCTAAAGCCAAAGCTATGAAACAGGCGATGCTGGCTTCAAAGTGCCTAAGATAACATAGAGGGTGTGGTTGAAACAAGAAAAAGAAAAAAAAAGAGAACCGGAACTTGACTTTCCTATTTTTGTTCCCTATGCGCAGTTGGTATTACGGGAGAATAACAAGAGCAGACGCGGAAAGGCTTTTGATGAACAAACGCGAAGGTGCGTTTCTTATCAGAATCAGCGAGAGTTCTCCCGGTGACTTTTCCCTATCAGTCAAGTAAGTTTTGTACAAATATTCGTTCCGTCCTTCAAAATATCTCTAATTTAAAAAATAGTTTAAACAAAGATTTGTCGCTTTTGTCTGATTTTTACCTGTTATAAATTACCGAAACAGAAATATACGATGTATCCACTTAATTAAACGCTTATGCACAGCTTCGGATCGAGACATTATTTCAATTTCACAGATGCTCGGATGGCGTTCAGCATTTCAAAGTTCTCAGAGACGCGCAAGGCAAGTTCTTTCTCTGGGTAGTAAAATTCAACAGTCTTAACGAGCTCGTCGAATACCATCGCACCGCATCAGTATCCCGTTCTCAGGACGTGAAACTGCTTGACATGAAACCAGAGGAGGTGAGAAAAATCAACAATTTCTTGCGGCGAAATGCTCGTTCAATCTTTTGTGGACACGTATCGATACTAAAATCAGTCCAATTAGTTAATGAGAAATATTAACTTCCAGAAGAGAAAAGTATTGGAAGAATTTACCGCGTAGTTATCCTCGATGTTACATCTTCATTTGACCTATTTTGTTATTGCAGTGTTTGGTCCAGGCGCTCTATGATTTTGCGCCCCAGGAACCGGGAGAACTTGAATTCAGACGAGGCGACGTCATTACCGTAACAGATCGCACAGACCAGCATTGGTGGCACGGAGAGATTGGCAACAGACGGGGACTCTTCCCATCGACTTACGTTACGCAGTATCACTCCTAGGTAATTGTTCAAATTACCAATTCAATTGTTACAATTTATAGATCGTTTGGAGTAAGTTATTCTTTTTCATCTTTTTATGGTACACAACTAAGGCAATCTCAGATCTGCTGCTCTCATTTAACTTTATAAATTTATCACTTCCGTTTGTTTTTCATATCTTATTTCTCTCTCTCGGACGTGTTGTATTCACCGCATTGCTCGGCCTGAATTACTTGTCTTTGGATAACGTTGCCTTTGACGTACACGCATGTCCAAGTATTTATTACCTGTTTAGAAAACTTTATTTAGTTCAATGGTGGCATATTTCTTAGGATTTCCTAGTCATTTCTTTATATGGTTCCGAAAGTAAAAAATTATCTCGACGGCCGCTTATTTCAATTTTTCAGTATTAAACTTTCTTTTTTTGAGTGTCGATATTAGATACTGAAAAAATGTTATGGGATAGATATTACAAATACAATAGAGATAGACCGTAAGATCTATCTTTCTTTATCGGTTTGTACCTTGTTCTATCGTGTTTTTGATTATCAATTTTTGATATCCTGTAGCATTTGATCAACCTTTCGATCAAGGTACTCGAAGCGATTTACCGTCACAGTTGAATTAAGAGCAAATTGCGTAACTTGATGTTTATGACTAATTTGTTTGTAACTTTTGCCAAAGGTGATGATTAAAAAATTTAACAATTTTCAATCCTGCGCAAAGATTTGTAGGATTTAGAAAATTTTACCAACATTTATTTGTTTTCAACGTATTTGACAATGTTTTTAACTAAAACAGGCCCAAAGGAGACGACAAACTCCGTCATCATCGTCATCGTCATCTTATCCTGCCACAATTACCTACAGAATTCGTATAGCTGCGGAATTGATCAACAATATTCTTCAAACTACGCCAATGGAGTGGGCGTTTAGAATGTATTGGTGGTCCAGGCGCAAGACTTTGTAGCTCTTTTATACAGGGCATTGAAATAATCGTGAAATTTTCGTTTTATCAGTTTTTCATTTTAAAAGATTTCCTTGTTTTTTTTTTATTTTTTCTTCACTCTCTCTTTCGGTTCCGTTTCTTTTCAAATCCTACAATGTTTCGATTATTGGATTCATATCACTTTAGAAACTTAAGACTAACTCAGACACGCACAAATGCGTCCGGTTGTTTAAAGAACGTGAAACGAGAGAGGGAAAGAAAGTAGAATGTATGAAATCAACACATAAAAATACCCAAATCGATCAACGACTGATGGCTCGCAAGCCTAACAACAAGATTTAATATTGACAATTTCTTAGCCTGCTTCCGTAGTTTTTTCACTGCTGACGAATTCAATGTCACATAATCAATCTGACGGATCCCTGATTCATCGCCATAATGTAATAGCACGTTGTATTTGAGAACTGGATCGATCTTTCCTATTTTCTTATTTTTCATATTTTTGTTTTTCTTGTATTTTTGTGTAATTGTATGTTTCCATGCTTGCATTGTAACGTCTAAATAGACTCGGCTGATTTATGGAAAGTATCGAGAGTGAGAGAGAGAGAAAGAGAGAGAGGCAGAGGCAGAGGCAGAAGGAGAGAGTTATCTATGTAAATCGGAGCATCGTTTGTTATGTGTATGTATATACAAATACATATATACATATACATATATATATATATATTTTCAGGAGTTTTGATCAGTAGTAACCTGACGTTGATCTTCACCGACCTTGCTTTGATTTATCGTAACGATTACACTTATTATTCTCTTCTTATAACTGCATTTTATTTTATTACGACGTATTTGTCTTTTGTTTCTCATTTTAAATAATAAACTTGTTCTTTGTTATGATTGTCTTTCCGTTTTTTTTTTTTTTTCTAAGTATTAGATTTGCACAGAGGCGACGATAACAACAACAATGAGAATGACGATCACCGTGAAAGTTATAAAAATCTAAATCATTAAATGTTTCTGCTTTCAAGAAGGTGTTGTTTGGTTTCTGTTCATCTCTATTCATCATATTCGACTACACCTAAAGTTCTGTTTAAAAAATTTTTGTGTCTTTACTGTTTTTGATTAGGCAATACAAACTATTTCTTTTCTTCGCCTTTATCTTCGACAGGTTTTTCATTGTTGTTGTTGAAATATCTTTCTCATGTTTACCAATAGAGAAAGACATTAATCCTTAGATATATATATAAAACTAGTAGGTAACAAATGGTTTACACAATACATACATGAATACCTAAATATACATGTAATACTGTGTGTCGTAATATGTGATGGCGGGAACGGAGGGACGGAAGAAGGAAGAGCCATTTTCCACTTCCATACAAACGTCAGAACGGAACATTACACTTTGACTTTACACTCAATAGCATCGGCTTGTTATTAAAGATGTACCGAGGCCTATTATCAGTGTATAAACAATTTTTACAGGAGATCCAATTTCAGTATAAATATTCACGAATAATCATTTAAAAATTGATGAACAGCAGTTTTAATATCATTCTATTCGACAAATGAAACGTAGAGTGATATTTTTTCCATTCTTTCTACCCTTGACAAAGTTTATTTTATCTTTCGGTCAAACATATCGACCATCTTTGATCAATTCAACTGAAAAGAAATCAATAGTATCGAATAGTACGGAGCTAATTCTTCCCCGTAAATAAACATGTCGAGAAATTATTACTCACGTTACACACACTCAAATCAAACGATATCGAAAATTTGAAAATTAAATGACAATATAAATAATGAACACATATAACCGGGTGAAAAATTTATAAAACAAGAGAACGATGAATGAATAAATGAATAAATAAATAAATAAATAAATAAATTAATTAATTAAATGAATCAATAATAATGAAATAAAATAAAATAAAGTATAAGATATAATATTGTATGTATATTTTTTAAGAGTTATATAATTCTTCTAACGATCTTCATAATTCTCAATCCTCTTTTCTTTGTAAACATTACTATTATTATTATTATTATTATTATTGTTATTATTATTATTATTACTAGTACTATTACTATTACTGCTGTTATGAATATTATGATTTTTATTTTTATTATTAGTGCCACTATACCACTACTACTACTACTACTACTACTACTATTACTACTATTATTATCATTACTATTACCGTTTAAATATCAAGCAACTATTGTGTAATTATTCTTATTGCTATCACTCTTATTATTGAGTTGCGTTACATTTTATTATTAACAATATATATTTATATATATATATATATATATATATACAATATAATAATAATATATATATATATATATATATATATATATATATATTGTTAATAATAAAATGTAACGCAACTCAATAATAAGAGTGCATGAATGCATGAATCTCTTATTTGTTTTCGTATCACGTCCTGCAACTCAATTATCAAGAAATTATTCCCTGTATATTCTCCGGAAGTTTCGAATAGAAAATAATTGCTGTTGAAATATCTTGATTAATTTTTGTTTTTCTTTGTAACAATGTACTTACTTCAACGACGCGTAAGAATTATTCGAATATTACTGCGACCTATTGTTGCGGAGTAAAGCGACTCGATTGTTTATATATAATAATATTCGGTATTAATTGATTGAAGTTAATATGCAGATGGTTTTAGTTTTTATCACCTGTTATAATTATACTCATTTACTATTACCAACGTTGCGTTCTTCCGTTTCTGACTTTACTTTTTTTTTTTCTTTTCGATATTTTGATCGGTAATACTATTTATATTTTTTTCATAATCATTAACCGAACGGTGACGACGATCGGCAATGGTAAGTTGGAATCACGCGTCCGTTGATCGGAAAGTCATTATTATCTAGAAAATAGTAGATCAAAGTTTCAGCGATTTCATAGTATGGTAATTAGACGAATGAACTGCTATTATTTTTTCATCTTATTCAAATAATCTCTTCTTTTTTTTTTTTTTTTTTTTTACAAGGTGCAGGGTCTTACGACGATTTATGGACATAAACGTACACAGATTTGCTAGCGAATAGTATAGTATGTAGCAAGTAATTCGGTAGGAAAAATAGAAGAAAAAGCCTTACAGTAATGATGAACTTTTTGAAGGTACAGTCATATATATATATATATATATATATTATTGTATATATACATATATATATAATATAAATTTGTGTATACCGTAGTGGTAATTATGAATAATAGCAAACTATTAGCATTGTGCCATTTTTAATGATTCTTATATGTATAGCAATAGTTGAAAATATCTCAGATATTGGGGTGTTACTATGATATTCTAGTATCAAGATTTATTATATTATTCTTATAATACTTGGCCTTAAGACTACGGTAAAATGTCTCATGCTGGTGGGTATACTTTCTAATACATCATCGAGTTAAATTATATGTTACTTATATTTACATTATTCACAGTCGCAGGTGAAATGAGAATCACATGATTTTAATTGAAAAAGGAAAAGTAATAAGAATTTGGGCAAATTGGTGTACAAAGGAGATGAAAAATAGTGC
This sequence comes from Diprion similis, assembly GCF_021155765.1. NCBI lineage: Eukaryota > Metazoa > Arthropoda > Insecta > Hymenoptera > Diprionidae > Diprion > Diprion similis. Next base: position 3,522,150 of record NC_060117.1, read on the forward strand.
AATGATACATCTGATCTAATTAATATATGATTTTGATATAATTATTATGATATTACTTCCATTTTTTTTTTTTTTTTTTTCTTACAATTACTTTGACTCTAAATTTATAGTCAACGATCGTATCGTTTGTAAATACATTTACTGTAATGAAATAGTTGAATGATTTTTCGTAAATATTGGCAATCGGTTGCTTAGTAATGAATCATTCATATTATACAAGTTCAAAAATGGAATTTTGTTATTTGTAGCACATGATGTATGAAGATGATGTATAATTACGTAATACGTAAATAATGTAAAAATAAACTTGATTCGAGTTTAATGCAGGACCAACAAATATATTACGTTTATTTATAATTAAGCACGATGTGCCGTAGCCAAAGTATAATACAAAAGAACCGAACTGCAATATCGATTTATAATTTTTTTTTTTTGTAAAATATAAAGTACTTGTGAGAAAAATTGCTACAGATATTTATACATATTATTAGTACTTAACTATATATATATATATATATATATATATATATGTATACTAAAATAATATGTCATGAAGTGTAAGCAAGCATTTTGCTAGACGTTTCTTTCACCATGAATACATACATACATACATACGTAGTACATACATATTTCACACAATATACGCTCCGAAGATAATTATCTCTTCGTAAGTATAATTTACGTATACCGTGTCGTGTGTACTCTATCTCATGTATGGTATGTAATGTACATATAGAAATCAACGTGCACGTGTGTAAAGAGAGCGTAAAAGATTGATGATGAAATAAATTTTAGCACTACTCTTTTGCATTCTCATAAATAATACTACGATTATTTCGTTCTTTTATTACGATTATCATTTCTTCGAAATGTAACGATTGAAGCAAGGATAACCAGAGACTCGTAGCTGATCGTTGAAGATGCTGATTTTATCGTTAACAGGTATGTATCACGTGTAATCGAATTACTCAAAGACTAAATTATTATTTACAAAGTGATTAACAGCTGATTGTATACTGTAGTTGTATTTTATACAAAATATCTACAATTTAAACATTTCGACATTTGAACTTCGCGCGTTTCATGAGTCACAATTTCCGCCTGAAAACGCTCCCGGAATAAATCTGCAACCGCAAAACCGATCCTGGAATATTATCTGCCGCGATTAAAAGTTGGAGAAAAATTATGCAGATATTATTTCTGTCCGTTTTTTTTTTTTTTTTTTTTTTTTTTTTCAGGAAAATCAAAACGACCTGGTCGAAAATCAAGAACGGACTTGATTGAGGTTCGATGTCTTCAAAATGGCGGACATTCTTTCCTGTTCAGGAAGTCTCCCAGTGGCATTGCCAAACGTGAGTTCAGCAGCAAAAATCCAATTTTATACTGTTACTTGACTACAAATGGCGGTGAAATTGAGCATAGATAATCAGCGACGCCTTTACTGCCTTGAAATGCGTTTGGAACGACAAAAACTTCGGTGCTTACGATTTAAAATTGAAAAATTTGGGACGGCGTGGCGAGTACACGTGTCAACCTAGCCTCCAAGTTCTCGATTCGTCGATTAATAATAAGCAACGTGCGAGAAACGAGTTTATCCTTTCGGTCAGAATCCGCACCACTTTATTTCTCGAGCTAACTAAAATTCTTCGCATTTCAGGTTGAATCGTAGTTCAACCACAACGTTAAGATGTCGGGAGGATTAGACGCGCTAGCTCTGAAGGAGGATGACGTTACCAAGATGTTGGCCGCATGCACTCATCTGGGCAGTGACAACGTTAATTTTCAGATGGAACAGTACGTCTATAAACGGCGTGCCGATGGTGAGTTGAATTGCTCGTAAACTGCGCCTCGATCCGCTCTTGAGTAATAGAATAAGTTCCAAAGCAAGGTTCCTAATATTTATCTTCAGGTGTGAACATCATCAACCTTCGTCGTACTTGGGAGAAGCTTTTGTTGGCTGCTCGTGCCATCGTAGCGATCGAGCATGCCAGCGAGGTCTTCGTCATCAGTTCTCGGCCCTACGGCCAAAGGGCTGTTCTCAAGTTCGCCGCTCACACAGGCGCTACTCCGATCGCCGGACGTTTCACGCCTGGTGCATTTACCAATCAGATTCAGGTTGCTACGATTTTTTTTATTAATCTTCGAAGCTAGAGTTAATAATGTTTACTAAATGATGAGACAATTTATGTCCAGAATAGTACATGTGTTGGTACATAAGGCTTAATCTTTTCTGAATGGTGGTAAACAAACTAAAAATCAGATTTTACAATTCAAGAATCTCCTCGGCATCGTATGACATTCTTTTTTCAACGCTTTAAGGCTGCTTTCCGCGAACCTCGTCTGCTAATCGTCACCGACCCAGTCACCGACCATCAACCCATCACCGAAGCGAGTTACGTTAACATCCCTGTAATCGCATTCTGCAATACCGATTCGCCTTTGAGATTCGTCGACATTGCAATTCCGTGCAACACTAAAAGCTGGCACAGTATCGGGCTGATGTGGTGGCTTCTAGCACGCGAAGTACTTCGTCTCCGAGGGTCAATTCCCCGCGAAACCAAATGGGAAGTCGTCGTCGATCTCTTCTTCTATAGGGATCCGGAAGAGGTTTGTATTTTGTTGCAAAACACTAGAAGATCAGAGATAATTCGGTCAACTTTATCAAGAAATTTAGTTTCTTAACTTACGCTCAATGATTTATTTTACAGGCCGAGAAGGAAGAACAAGCGGCGAAAGAAATCGCAGCACCGGCAAAGATGGACTTCATCAGTAGCGCCGAAGCTCCGCCGACCGCTGAGGCTGGATGGGCTAACGAAGTTGCTGTCATTCCGGCGACCGAGAACTGGGCCGACGATACTGGCGCTGCACCCGCAGTTGTTCCCCCCGCTGGTGCACCTGCTGCTTTTGCACCCAACGAGGACTGGGCTGCGCAGGTAAAATACTAACTAACGTAACTGAAATTCTCGTTGTTGTAAACATGCAAATGTTTTTCAAGATCAGATTCACTGAATGCTACACCAAAGTTGACCAGAAACAAGTCTCAGACAAGCTGTACGAAGTTCTTCCGATTCTGATGCTTTTCGATTTATTCTTCGAATTCAATGAAATCCTTCGATTTAAAACACTTCTCCTCAGGTACAAGACGAGTGGTCAGCGACTCCGCCTGCTGCCACCGCAGCTGCTGCAGCACCTGCTCCTACCCAGAGCTGGGGTGGAGCGCCGACTGAGAAATGGTAATCGCGTTGCTTTCAGAGCTATCGCGTGTTGCTAAATCACTTTGTAATACAACACAATAATAAAGTGAAAAATTAAATCACAGTACGTTAATTTTTATCGTTATATTTTTTTAAGATTTGTACACTTGATACGTAATATTCGTTACAGTGTTAAACAAAACGACTTTTCTCGATATGATCGTCAAAGTCAGTTACACTAATTTATTTTTGACGTAATTCATGGTTTTTTTTAATGATTTGACTTCTTTGCACAGTATATTTTCTAATCTTCATCGCCAATCTCGAAATCATGACCGTTTTTTTGTCGACTGGCTATTTTACCGTGAACTCTGAATCTGTAAATGCAGGTGAAATCAGGGTGACCCCAGTTTGATTGTATTTCAAGAAGAATTGTTTCGACCGGATACAGCTTCTTCACCTCTTTGTCCTGAAATTAACGCAATTAACTTACATCATTAGGCTGTGAAAAATCAGGAAACATGGGCAAGCCATGGTTAGTCTTACCATCAGAACAAAGGTCTGCGAAGGTTGGCCATTGATGTCGTACGTGAAACTATCTAGTGTCCGAAGACCGTGTTCTATTACCGCCTGAAAGGTGTGAGAAGATTGTGTAATTACATTTCGAAAGGCGTATAATGAAGCGATAGCTAATCGAAAGATGCTTAATGTTACTATTCTGATTTTCACTCACATGAACCGAAAAGTCTCGTGGTGCTGAGTTTATCGATCCAGTTAACGACGCTGATACGGGTATGTGCTCGAGTGTAACTTTGTCAATGTATGCTGCACGTGCCAGTTTCAAAAGTATTTTTCCGTTTGATCCTCGAAACGCCCAGCATTCTCCCGCTTGAGTCCATGGCTAGAGGATTAGTACGGAAAAATTATAAAACTGTAAACGGTAAAACTGATCAAACAGATTATTTGCTGTATTGATTTAAGTAAAGCAAAAGTTGGCTTTTCTCCATTTTCATATGAAATCAATGCTCAACAAACCCGATCAACACACCTGAATCACTTTACGAGGTGTAAAATAGCCCGCCTCCCAAATTGGAATGCCAAAAAAAGTTATTTGCTGATGATCAGGCTTGTGATACGACTCTGTGTCTGGAGTGTCTAAAACTGCTCCACCGGCAGCCTCGGATGCAAAGTCTGGAAGCTCGTGATCTGAATCAAACACCCAACAACTCGTCAACATAATTATCATCGCTTTGATCATTCTTATTAAATTCAGAGTTCGTGCGCAAGTAGAGAAATTCTCGAATCAAGCTTAAATCTTAAGCGAGCTCAAAAAATCAGCTCTTAATGATATTTTTAACTGTTCTGTATCACTAAAGACTTATTTTCTATACATATACCTTTTCTAGTACTTAGTGCAATATTCGAGAGATCCTTGTATTGATTTTTCTGTTAGGAGAAGAAAAAAGTGAGAAAACTTTAAGCATTTTTTAATTATTAATCGTTAAATATGTAATTCTTTGCCATTTTTATCAAGCTCATTTCAATGCTGAGCGCCTGGTTCTTGAGGCTCGCTAGCTCGTGTTTTAGCAGCAAATTTGACTCTGTCGAAGTCGTTGCAATACCAATGAGCCCCTCGTCGCTCGATTTTACCACCTTTCCATAGGGATGCTCTTCGTGGTACGTCGACATATCAATTTTCACATGCACCAATGTGTATGCTATTAAAACACCTGATTCAAAATATTAGCAATGAGTTTCATACGTTTTAATGATTTTTGTTATACCAGTTCTATATGCTAATTTTTTTCGTTGATAATTATGTTGAAAGTAATAAAAATTAGGCATATTGAAAAAAAGTTTGTCAGGAGTTTTAACGTTTAGTTTCACCTATTGTAAAAATTATTCGGTTTTATTTTAATTTCTGTGTTTCTTTTTTCAATCTCAAATCCATCATGATTACTGTTTTAATAAAAACTTTTGCTGAATTATTTCTCATTAATTTGAAATATATTTTCATGAAATCTCATCCTAACTTGGAAAGTTATCAGTAAAGAAAAGAGGAGAAAATATACTTGTCAATGAAGTTGGTTTTTCTTTTTCTCTATCTTTCTTTTCCTTTGTTCAGAGTTGAGATGAAATTGGTGTTAAATGATTGATGAAATGAAACGAAGCAAATTTTTTCGTGTTTCATGTACAATGCAAGATATATTTCTAATGAAAATTTCGTCATTCAAATAGATACAAGCTTTGGTTTGATACCTGCTCCTAAAGCCATTATGGATATGATTTGGATCAGGAAGCCCAAGATTTTTGTAAGAAAATTAACCATACGGCGAGTATTGAGAAGTAACCAGAGGTCGAGAGTCATTAATTGCATCGCCGATCTGAAAAAAACTATAAAATGTCGGTAAGTTGTCGTATATTATTTGCGTAATATAAAGAACGAAGTTATTTTTTATACTTGGTAAATTTAATATTTATATACTACTGCGTTTATCATTGTGTAATTATGTGAATTTAACTATACTATTTACATTTATTTTTGCGGCTATCCATCGCATAAAACGTGGAACAATCCTATCTGACTTATATTTCTAAATCTGAACCCAAATTCATGGCTAATATATATCGCAACTTCAATAATTATATTATTTTTTCCGCTTTTCCGTTGTTCCGTTACTGTGTTCACTCCGCTATCCGATGCGCTAGTACGAATAATGCCGGTTTTAATTAACCGATTTCAAAAATCGTCTGTTTATGTTTGTATTTTTTTTTTAAGATAAGAATTTTTTTGCCGATCAAACCACCCTGATCTATCAAGTTTGATGGTGAATTTTTCAAGAAAAATTTACTGGGTATGATCTTGTTTTCAAATTGCTATGATTTAGTAGCGCTCCACGAAAAAGTGGGTAATGCAGAGCACATATTTACCATAGCAAAGCGCTACTGAAGTAATTATTTAACGTGCTTCAACACTTGTGGTAAATACTATTATTTATAAATTTAGTTTTAAAATCAGGTAAACTAACACTGCCTTATTCGTTTTTTACGGGATGCGTCCATAAATATAGCGCGCCAATAATTTATTTCTGCACGTTTCAATGAAATTTGAATCAGAAGCTGGAATTTCATTTGAAACAAAACGTAACAGCATTTCCCACCATCCAAGCATTCTGATTGGTTGACTAAAGTTAGATTCGATTAGTCAACCAATCAGAATGCTTGGATGGTTAACACGACGATTCTCAACTTTCGACAATTCTCGGAACTCGATATGGCGCCTCCATGTGACAGGGACGATCCAAGATGGCAGCGTTGATTTTGATTAGTCGCATTTCGAGGCCGTGCTAGTAACAGCATCAGCATTAGGAGGAGCAAAAACAGCGGCACATCAGGATCGGTATTAGTTAAATTTTCTAATTTCCTTGTAGAGATGAAACGTCTCGTTGTTACGTGCGAAATTTAATTTGATTTGCGACTCATCCTTCGTTTGTCGACAAAAGTGACCAGTAAACAATTGAAAAACGACGACAAATCACCGCAGTTTATAAACAGAGAGACAACAATAACGACAACGATGGAAAAAAGGTTAAGTACCGTTTGAATTATGTTAATTGGCATCGATGCTGTCCTTCTATTTATCCCTCGAATAAATTTTTTCATCACTCTTCCTCTCCTCGCATTCCTTCTCCCTAATTCTGTCTGTGTCATAATCACTTGGCAGATGTACAATCACTTTTCTACATTAGGTTCTAGACGATAATAGTTCCTAGGATTATACACTTGCAGAATTTATATTCATCGTCGAATTTTTTCGTATGTAGAATAGATTTTCTTTGAAAGATCCAGTTCAAGTCACGATTCTTGAATGAAGGGTTAGATTCTTGAAAGAAAATGCAACCGAGGGTTGAATTTCTGTTGCGTTAATGTCATTAGGAATTGCCTAATTCTGAAAGATTTTCAAAAAGTTTGTAAACTTTTCATTATCGGTTACAATCTTCAGTTAGAAGCGATTGTTTTGATTCTTAGTCCCACTGTTTTTATGTACCAATTTCCTTCGGTCGGATGACATTGAAAGATTATTGTGTAGCTTATGCTGTATTTGCTTTTGAGAATAGAAGACGCTTGTATTTAGTCATTTAGAAATAGAAAAAAATGTTCTATAGACGAGACGGGTTTCCTTACATGTTTATCCAACAGCGCAAAAAACATTCTAAAAGCGATACAAGACTGGTTTTAAAATCCAAATTTCATGGAATATTAAATTCCTTCATGCAATTGAAAAATAGCAAAAAACCAACTCAGAAATTTAAATATTAACTAAAAACTGCAAGTCAAGTATCCAAAATCGATCTCGAAAAACCCATAAGTTGAATTGCAATTGAAGAATAACACGAATGTCCAATAAAATAATGATTAATTATATATTAAAAAGAAAAAAATAATTTTTCAGACCAGGGGATAGTCGACGAGATCAAACGTCTCAACAAAAATCAGGTCACAGCGGCAACAGTACCAGTAACAGCAGCAACAGCACCGCCGGAATCAATAGCAACAGTTCCGGAATCAGCAGCAACAGCACCGGACTCAGCAGCATCACTGTCAACGGGAACAGCAGTAACTCGCGTAATCATTATCATCATCACCATCATGCTAAAAAGAGTAAACGACGAGGCAGTAAAAAGGGAAATGGAAACTTGCCTCAGCCAGGTGAACTTGGGCATTGCGTTGATTCGCGTCAACAACAGGGACAGCAGCAGCAATTCAATTCACAACAAAAAGGCTACGTCTCTGTGCCTTCGAATTCGGCAGCTCAGTTGGAGTACGGTAAAATTTATTGGCAACAGTCGCCGGTCCAGCAACAATTACTCGCTACTCAAAACGGTCAGCGACTCTTCACAGCTGTTTCGGATCCGACGGTTTGCGGCTATTCACCGATGCCTCTGACCTACGCAATGGAGCCTGTTTCTTTGCCACCCATGTATCAGCTTTATCAGCCTGTGCCGAGGCCTAGTTATCACAGCTACCGAGGCAGGCCGCGGCACAATCATGCTCAGGGTGCATCTGGGATCTCAGGAGGCAAAATTCCCATGCCGTTCAACTATGGCAACGGATACGCCAACCTGCACGAGAATAACGTCGGCTATTCTACAGGCATCGGCTATCAAAATGGGGACTACGCCAGCCTGCCGCCTGCCGCTAATATCGAAAATGGTGTAACTGCTCAGGAACTAGGGTGCGAACATAGGAGGTACTCTGATCCTGGACTCGGACCTCTTCAAATACCTAAAATCGGCAAGAGCGATGACTCGGAGTCAATGGATAGCGCCAGTTCTGTTACTACTATCGAAAGAAGTAGTAAACTTGTTCTTTCGCTTATCGAGCAGGTAGATTTTTGCTCTTCGTTTGTTCTTTCAGGCTTTTTACTTCGTCGTAGATTTTAAATTAACTGAATAATACAACAAGATCTTCGTGATGTTCAAGAAATTTGCATCTTTTGTGTCAGTTTTGACTTCTCTCTGCTGTTCTGTAATGAAATTATGAAAAGTCTCGTTAATTTTATAACCAGCAGCATAAACTTGAGGTCTAAAAATTAATCTCATTAATTTGTAATTTCTAGTTTAGCAGTCTCTTGATTAGCTTCTGGGCTTTTTAGAGTTAGCAAAAGCAATTGAGAATTTGTTAGATATCTTATCGTCGGATTAATCTTCATACCGAGATTCTATGAGTTTTGACAACTGAGATTTAAGAGGTTGATCGATCGATAAATTTATAAAAGATAAGAACTGACTACTCACTCATTTGTTTACATAATTTTATTTCATCTTCATTTGATTTCATTTTTTTTACTATCTTTCAGGTGACGGCTTTGAAGGGAAGCAATAGTCAGCTTTTTAGAGAACTTCATCAAACCAAAGCCGAGCTAGAAACGGTCAAAATGGAATTGAACAGATTAAAACAAAGCAGTTTCGCCGATTATCAACCCGGAATGTTATCAGGTTAACCTTTCACGAGATAAAAATCGTTAGATTGATAAGTTTAGAAACAAAAAAACTTCAAAAACGACAAAATCGATTATGTCGCAGATATTATTTATAATTATAATGTAGTTTATCGGAACGATAGAAAGTTCTGAAGTTGAAGTAAGATTCTACGAATATATGATTCGACGCGAATTGCATTTTAAGGGGAGGTAAGGGTTTACACTTTCGAAAAATCGAAGTTTTTTTTTGTCTTATCTGATTGTTAAACATTTCACGACTATATTTTCAAAATTTTAAGTCTATCTGAGCAAAACTCTTGAAGGGGGGGTAAGGGTTTCAGCGTAGAAAAAAACAACTTTTTTTGTGAATTTTTTTTTAAAGTATGGATTGAGCAAATTTATTGAAACCTTTTGTACATTATTAAGCATACTTTTAACAATATTCTGTAATTTTTTCATGCAGAAATATTGCAAAACAAGCCAGTGACAGAGCTTTTTTTCTTCACTTTTTTAGCTCAATAAACTTTAACCGCGTTTTTCTCAAAACTACTTTTTCAAAGTCCGTGTTCACTGCCATTTACAAACTACTTGACCGATTTATTCCAAACTTGGTACACATTTTCTACATATAAAATACCTCCCCCCAACGTTTAGTTAAAAATTTTTTTTTAACATTAAGGGGGTTTCCCACCCACAAAATGGCGGAATTTTTCGTGGAAAATAGCAGTTTACACTTTAGATGGCCACCAAAAATTTTTAAATAAAAAAAAAATAACCGTAGAACGTTGGGGGGAGGATTTGATAATACTTTGACTAAATTTTAATGGATTTTGATTTCAAATAATTTCCGACCGAGATATAGTGAACACCGCAAATGGTTTTTTTTCTAAGACGTTCTGGGGCAAGCTCTGTCATCGGCTTGTTTTGCAATATTTCTGTATGAAAAAATTACAGAATATTGTTAAAAATATGCTTAATAATGTACAAAAGGTTTTAATGAATTTGCTAAATCCATAATTTCAAAAAAAAATTCATAAAAAAAGTGTTTTTTTTTTACGCTGAAACCCTTACCCCCTCTCCCCCCCTTAATATCAAATTTAGTAAATAACTGTATTTTTTTCTTCTTATTTTCGCAGATATCGTCAGGGAGATGAGAGAGGCGGCAAAAGTACGCGAGGAATCGTTAATATCAAAGGTAAAATCAATGATGAACGAAAAGCAGCCCTTTTCATCGATCCCTGATACGGCGACGACGGAATTGGATGAGTTGAAGGTAAAACCACAAGTTTTTATCATTTCTTATCCACGTTGTGCCTCTTTTAATGTATCTCTATCTTTCCTATAGAAAATCTCTCCATAATTTCAAGTGTTTACTGAATTATTGAGGGGTTACTGCTATTTACTGCTTCAATGTTCGTTGCGTTTTTGAAAAAAAATTTTACTCAATCCTACACTCATCGATTAGGTACTTTTTTTTTTATGACGAATTCTTTTGAGCTGAATACTTCTTCCCTCGATGTAAACAATAAGAAAAATTTTTTTTGCAAATTATAATACAAATTATATTTGCTGAAGTCAATTTTTCTAAATCGTTGAAGTGCAGCTTTTTGTTTTGTCTGCTTTTTTGCTTGTCTTTTCCTTTTCCTTTTTTTTATTTTAATTTCGTTACATTACACTTTATAGTATTTCAATCTCGTTATAAAAAACTGGTTGTTTATTCAAAAATATTGAATTCGCTCAGGGTTTGGCTCAGAAAGAAAAAACTTTCATAGCATTTTATAAGTTTTTACAACGCTATTTTATCCTAAAAAAATTATATGTATAATATTAAACGAATCATTCATTCATTGTGTGAAAAAGTTATCTCTCTCAAAACTAGCTTAGAAATTTCTCACTTAGCGTTAAACAATCTTGTGTGGGATAATTTTTTATCCGTTCAATATCTAACTTCGTCAAAATTGAACAAGATTTTGAAAAATCGAATGAAGAAAATTCACTATTTTACAATTTTTTCATATTGTTTTCACTTTACCTTCGATCGAGCTATAAGAAATAAGTTTTAATCACTAAAAGGCTGAAGTTAGAAAGATTATTGCAATGATTCGTATTACAGAAAACTCGTTATATCGTAATATTCGAAATCTCTGAAACGCAGTAAAATTATAACAAGGAAAAAATTTATTGATAATTTCAAAACTCTTAGGCACTTCACAAAGTCATTAAAATATTTCAAAATAGTTATCCCCCCTTCCCAATATTCAGCCTTATTTTCAATCGCAATAAAAACGATTTAGTTTCATGAAAATCATCATCATTCTTATTCGTTATTGTTGATACACTGAGGATGTTGTTTTGGCATTCATTCTCCCATAACAGAAGGCCAAAACGCTGAACAGTCGAATTTTAGTGTTTGCACAATGGCCTCTCTCTCTCTCTCTCTCTCTCTCTCTCTCTCTCTCTCTCTCTCTCTCTCTCCCCTCTCTCCCTCTCTCTTTCTTTCTTCGTGAGATCGACTGTTTGATTAGGACAACTTAGTATGGCCAGGTGGCGAGTCAGCCCCGCCATCATCATCGTCGTCACACTCTTATTCCGATCCTTCTTTATTATATTATCTGTATGTGTTATGGGTGCATGCCTCTATATGCCTTGTGTTAGTTCACATAAAATAAATTGTCCCTCGTATTGTGAATCTGCCAGTCTGCAGGATCGTGATCTCCTATACATATATTGTCGAGATCCGAAAATTATCGCTCGTCATAAGTCGCCAACAGTGAATTATGGGGGCGAAAAACTACAGACTCAAGTACAATAAAATTTCGATAATATCGAGTTTTTGATTTTTGATATAGAAATGGAAAAAGAAATGGAAATGCATGTTTTTTTTTTTTTTTTTTTTTTCTCTTCTTCTTCTATTGAAATATAAATTTTCCGTTTACATCACAATTATTGTTTCGAGGACATGATTGTTTTTTTTTTTTTTTTTTTTTTTTTTTTTTTTCATTTTTGACGCGGACAACGTTTCTTTAAACAAAAGATACATTTCCTATGACATTTTCGATAAATTAAAAAAAAAAAAATCTTTTCTCCAACCGTTCAGTCATCCTGATATTTATAATTTCTTGATTTTATCTGCATGCAAGCATTGACTTGAAAAATTCTCATCTCGAGATACATTTTTTAATTACATGTCTCATTCGTGTTGTAATTTATAATAATTGTTTAATTTCACGTTTTTCCCATCGTATATATTATATAACTTACTGTACGCAATTTCAAGCAATTTCAAAGATATGTATTTCTGGTATTTTGATATGGATTTGAAAAAAAAAAAAAAAAAAAAAAAAAGAAAGGAGAAGAAGAAAAAAAAAACTCCAACGATTTCACGGGAATTTTTCGACATCTTAGTTTTGTAATTTTCCAAAACTATTATTCTACTCACGATTTTACATATATTCAATAAAATTCGAGTTTCACGTGTTTTTTACCCGCACTTATTTCATATCCTCAACCACCACCTTCGTGTACCTATACTTGCAGAAATTTTTTTTTTTCATTTCTCTCAGAAATCAGGGGAGTTGAAGAAAAAAATAGACAAACGAACCGAAATAATGTAAGTCCAAACGATTCAACGGACAAAGAAAGGCAAAAGCGAGAGAGAGAGAGAGAGAGAGAGATAGATTTATATATATATAGAAACATATGGAATGATGATGATGGGGGTAAAGGAAGAAGGGAAAAAAGGACGCTCGGTGTCGTATGATGTTGTGGAAAAAAAAAACAAAAAAACAAAAAAAAAACAAAACCCCAAAAAAAAAAAAAAAAAAATGGCGGGGGTGGGATTTCATCAGGGACGGGCGTCATGAGCGCAGGGCGGGTATGCGGCCACTTAGCGGCTGTCAGGGAAAAGGCAGGCCTTTCTCTCGGGCCCTCTCTTCTTTCTCTCTTCTCCTTCCTCTCTTCTCTCTTCTCCTCTCCTCTCCTCTCCTCTCCTCTTCTCTTCTCTTCTCTTTGCCGGGTTCTCATCTCTCCGCAGGGTTCTCGGGTTACAACCATCCATTAGCCTCATCAGCCAAAAGGCAATGGCTGCCTACGCCATCGGCATCCTGGCCTATGTAGCCACTAAATTCTCTCCCCGCCTGCTGCAATTCTATTGTATATTTATTTTCGTAAACTCGTATTCCAACGTACATACATGCACTATACGTTGATTTTTTTTATTTTTTTTTATTTTTAATTGCAGTTCTATTCTGCATTCTTATAAGATGCAGTCGATTTTTTGATATAATTTGTTTTCGAATTATAATCTTATATTTTTAATAAACGTGTTGTTGAAAAGAAAACAAGAACCAAAAACCGAAAAAACAAATTTGAATCGACAAAATTAGTTAATTCGTGTTCGTTGATGAATTCGCAAAATGACCGATTACTTTGTATTTTATTATTATTATTATTATTATTATTATTTTTTTTTTCTTACGTTTTTATTGATCGATATATAGAAATATTTTGTTATTATTTTCAATTTTATTTTATACAGTTACCCGAATCTTTGGAAATTATTTTTCAAAAAATTTTATTCCCGCTAGATATCGAATTTTTTTTCATAAATTCAATGGAAATGATTTTGAAATTTTTTTTTTTTTTTTATCGGAAATTTGATCTGATCCGAGAAACGTTGAATTTCTTTATCCTCAGAATCAATTAGCGCGGATCACTGACGAGAAGACAGAGACTGAAGTCCGACTTGCCAAAGTTGAGCAGGAATTAGCTGCACTTAAATCAAGCGCAAAGTGAGTAACGATATCATTCATACACGTTATATTATATATTTATTTATATATTGATATAACATACAGTCTGAATTATTGTTATTATACACTGTAGAAAAAAAAAAAAAAAAAATTTCCTCAGTTTTGTCTCCGGATTTTATTCTTTCAATTGTTAGGAAAAAAAAATTTCATCTAATTGAGAAATTGATTTTTCTAAATAAAGTAAAATCTAATTAATAAGAAACGAGATTATGGCCGGATATGAAATTCGCTGATCATCCGGATCCGAGAACCGGATCGTTTCGAGTGGAATACCCCATATATATATATACACTTAATTAATGTGCATGATTGATATTATATTCTGCAGGAAGAAAATTCTCTATAAAAATTCACTGTTATACACAAAATTGCACACACAGGAAATTTCATCAAGTTTGAGAATTTCAGTTCGTGAATTTTCAAATTTTGCATAAGAATTTTTTGTGAATTATTTGAAGAAAAACAAAAATATTCTTCTATACACTTTCACGCAGCGATGTGCAGCAGAAATTTGCGCACTTTCATTACATTTCATCTGCATTTATTTTACACCATAATACCTGTTCGATAGTTGGCAGACAAAAACTATGAATAATAATTGAAATAACATTCGAAAACGAAAATTATTTATTCTATGTACGTATACTTTTTGGGCGTAATATATGCGTAAGGTAGTACAATATATTATAACAAGATTCGTTTTCTCTCAAAAATTCCGCGATTTTATCGTCAAATTTTGAATTTTGAATTTCGATTATAGAAACCGATTTTTGTGTCGATGAATAAAATTTGAAATAAAAAAAAAAAAATAAAACATGGTTTCGATTATCGGTTTAAATCCGACCCGGGCGTGTTTAAAAAATCGAAAATCTTCTGACCGGATCGAATCACCGCGAGTAGCGTTGTTATTTTTCATATTTTTGGAATTTATTGTAACCCAATTATATAGCGACGAGGGTCAGGAGATAGTCGCCCTCGAAGAAGAGACGCTGGCCTTGCGTCGGGAGCTCCAGGAGGCGAGGGCGTCGAGAAATAAGGCCCAAAATCAGGCATCAAAGTGCGTAGTAAAAAACGCCGAAGTAGCTGCCGCTTCTCCAAGGCCTGTCACGCCTGACAACCATCACGTCACCAAAACAAAAACCAAAACCACCACCACCACCACCACCACCACCACCGCCATGCATAATTATACCACAGTAACACAGCCATCGCAATTACCGCAACACGCTGCAGTCATAATCAGTAACACCGATCACGTAATCGCACCTCTACCGTCCCAGTCAAAAGATACCGATACCGATCCCGATACCGATCCCGTTACCGATTTCTCTCCGATCGCTTCGAAATCCTGCGAAAATACTCCCCCGAGTATCGAGAACGCTTTGTCAAAGTTTAAACCGGTTTTCGATGAAGAAATCGGCGCCGATTTTCCATTTTTTAATCATGAGATCGATGATAATCGATATCGCGAATCGGTGGAAAAAAATTATTGTACGAACGACGATCGGGAGGAGAAAATATTGGACAAAAATCATTTCACAACTTCAACTTCAACCCCTATGAAGACTGACGGTTCTTGCAATAACGATTCCGCAGTAACGAATAACGCGATACGCGATGTTTTTGACAAGTGTATCCGGGATTTTAACGATCAGGAATTTTTCAACAACGAAACGGATGATCGCAAATCACCGGATATTATCGAATTGAAGGAAATGCAAGCGAAAAATTTCAACGCCAATGACTGCATCGACGATATACCGGAAGTTGCCGTCGTCGATGGGAAATCCTTCGGGCGTCTTAATATCGTTAAGAAACCGGCGTGCTCCGTTAGAATTATTAATTCCAAAGGCCTCAAACCTCCACCGACAAAGGCAACTTACACCACTGCTTATATATAGAAAAATAGGAAAATTGGGCATTTCGTTATTGTTAGATACGATTTAGTCCGATCATCGAATTCCGGATTTTTCACAAATCAATTGAAAATCTACGAAAATTGTGAACCAACATTTTACTTAGATACTTCTTTTCTAACGATAAGGAAATTTTTTAATTCCCGTTAGTGACATTTTTTTAAATTTTTCCCAAAAAAAAAAAAAAAAAAAAAAATCAAACGCAGGGAAAATTCTTATCTGTTGATGTTTGTTTTTTTTTTTCTAGCTTTATTCATACCGTAAAAAATTGACACATCGTTCAAGAAACGATGCAGACTTTCAACTTTCGGTTAATTTGTTTAAAATTTTATCGAAATTGGAGTCCCCCCCCCCCCTCCCTTTTTTTTTTCAATCGTTTGTAGATTGACAAATTTTTGACAAATGTTGTCGAATTTTTAATCTCATTATATCGTGACGTTACTATAATTGTATAAACTAGGAATCTGAAGCAATAATATTTTGTTTAAAAATATATTAATGAAGGGAAAAAAAGAAAAGAAAAGAAAAGAATTCGAGGCATTAGTTAATTACGCGATTTTCTGGGTATCTATAAATGAAATTATTACGAAATCCGAATACGATTTTTCGAAATTTATGAACTACGATCTGAAGAAAATTTTATTAAAAAAAAAAAAAAAAATTAAATTTCTCGCGTTATCGCGTCTCAAAATATCTCCACATTCCAACCATTTTATCCAACTCTCTATCCCGACAGAAAATCAAAATCTCACTACAAATATATATATATATATATATATCTATGTATACACTTTTTCAATAATCTAACGGGTCTTCTGTTATAATAATTAATTATTCACAATGGCGTTATTAAATCAAACTTTAGAACTCTAGAAACCCATAGACAGAGAGAAAAAAAACAAAAAAAAACAACACATAAACAAAGAAAACGATGTGCATATATATTTATATATATGGTATATTGTTGCTGGGGATTCAACCTACCTCTACTGTACATACGACCCGTGAAAACCAAAAAAAAAACCAAAACAATAAAGCACGTAGGTTCTTCTTCTTCTTTTTTTTAATTTTAATATATCATTCGTTCATTCTCATCTTTCTTTGCATTACTTATGTTTAATTAATATTATAGACGCTGCATGCTTGATTATTTTTCTTATGTGTTTTGTTGTATATAATATCTTACGTAAATGTATATTGGCTTTTGTTTTTATATAACTATATGTATATATATATATATATATATATACCTATAGTATATATACGATACGTTATTGTATATTTCGTCGCGCTACGCTGTTGGAAGTAATAATTCGTCTACATATATTGAAAAATATTGATATTTTTTTTTATCTTACCAAAAATGACCAAGAATTCTTTCTTGTTCGTACGACAAAAAAAAAAAAAAAAAAAAAAATTCTTCCGCGGAAAGTCAAGTTTTTTTTTTTTTTTTTTTTATCGAGTTTGAAAAAATACATTGAAAGGTGTCCAGTTGAATGAAAAAAGTTTTATTAATATTGTTAAATTTTTCAATTATTCTTACACGTGAATTAAAACGTAAAATTTTTTTTTTCCGGTACATCTTTCGTGTTGTAGAAGAAAAAAAAAAATTTCACATTATTATAACTCATTATAGTTGTTTCAACAGTTCCGTATTGTGCCCGCGTGTTTGTGTGTGTGTGTGTGTGTGTACATAAATATGCATGAATTTGTGATTATACTATCTATAATAATCATGTATTTTAACTATATATACTAAATGCTGTAAAATAATAATAATGCTTATACTGTACACATAGGTATGATAATACTTATATATCGTGAACATTTCTGCAACAAGCGTCACTAATTCTTTCTCCTTTCTTTTTTTTTTTTTTTCATCTTACGTGAAATTTTTTTTACGCGAAATATATAATAATAATATCATTAAAATTTTTATTTTTTTTATTCCTAAATGCTAATTCTTGTCTCTTGTTTATTCACTTTGTTTCGCTGGTTTTAGTTTCTTTTTTTTTTCTTTTTTTTTGGTATCTCACAGTTTCTGTCTAATCAATTTTCAAAAAAATATCCTTCGAATAATTTCAAACGGAGCTGAAAACCGAAAATTTTTCCAACAAACTTGATAATATTTTTCTCTCAAGTATAGGATTATTTTTATCTACTGTATTTTTTTTTTTTTTTTTTTCTCATCGAAGGAAAAAGAAAAAGGAAAGAAATGCATTGGCTGGATTTTTCTGATTTCTTCTTCAGCTTTCCCCTTCGAGTAATATTCAATTAAGTGTGTTTTTACGTAAATTTGTTTTATCAAAAATTTGTCTCTTAACGATTTATGTAAGTCGTTTTTTTTTTTTTTCAACCAATTCGCCTAATGACGAAGAAAAAAAGAAAGAAAGAAAGAAAGAAAGAAAGAAAGAGAAACAAGACAGAAATAATTCACATCGTAACAATAATAACAATTAATCGATAATAAAACCGAGAGTGTAACACTGAGGGTAATGTAAGTCAAAAAAATTGGAAAAAAAAAGAATTCAAGTCGAAAGTAAAAAATAATGATGGAAAAAAATGGGGCCCATAATTGCCTCGTGTGATTTTTATCACTATAGACTGGAACAATTGGTCGGAATACTTCGGCAGAAGACGAACGGTTCTAGCGTCGATGAAATCGAAGTGGCTCCCGGTATTAGGCATCTCCTTACTTCGTCGTCGACGATGACGACGACGACGACGACGGGGATGACAACGTCAGTGAATAACATCAACGACCTGACGACGACGACGACGATTTCCGACGGGAATAGCAGCAGTGCCGATCCCCGATCGTCGGCTAGCTCGATTAGTCAAAATAATTCATTATCGGGGGATGAATCCTCCGCTCTTGAATCACGGCTGAAAATCTCTACGCCGATGAATTCAAAGAATTGCACGACCGGGAACAGCGATAATAGCGGTTCAATCAACTCATGTGCCGGTTTGAACAGCTCCGGACCTGTCACTGACCTTTAGCTACCAATTACCGATTTTTTTACGGTTGCAATTGAGTCACAGATCCGACAGTTACAGTGTACTTATGTTGTAATTATTGTGTTATTGTATTTCAGGGTTGTTCGTAAGTCGTTGTCGTATTTTTGTCACTTTTTGTTTATAGTTGAACTCGTTTTTAATCACTTGATTCGATTTGTTGTTAGCTGATGACTTTTTTTCTCTCTGAATCGATTTGTATTCTTGAATCAAGTCGAGTTTAGGTATTGCATTGTTTTTTTTTTTGCTCCTCAATTCAACTGCATTATACTACTGAAATTTTATGGAATTTTTGCAATTCAAGTTTACTTGTCGCGTCCTGACAATTTCAATTCAACTTGTTTCTTTTTCTCAACCTGAATACCTTGTTTGATTCATTTTTGGCAATTCAAATCACTAAATTCTTTTTTTCAATTCAAGTGCCTTACTTCAGTCTAACCTACTTTTCGAAATTCAAGTTACTTAGCGTCATTGCAATTTCAATTCAACTTATTTCTTCTTTCTTTTCAACCCGAGTAACTCGTTTATTTATTTTTTGCAATTCAAGTCACTAAATTCTTTCTTCAATTCAAGTGCCTTACTTCAGTGTAACCTAATTTTCGAAATTCAAGTTACTTAGCGTCATTGCAATTTCAATTCAACTTTTTTCTTTTTTCTTTTCAACCCGAATACCTCGTTTACTCATTTTTTGCAATTCAAGTCACTAAATTCTTTCTTCAATTCAAGTGCCTTACTTCAGTGTAACCCGATTTTCGTAATTTATACTCGTTATCGTTATTACAATTTCAATTCAACTTATTTCTTCTTCTTTCAACCACACTGCCTTGTTTAATTCATTTCTTGCCATTCAAGTCACTGAATTCTTACTTTAATTCAAGTGCCTTACTTCAATTTGCCAACCCATTTGTCGTAATTCAAGTTATTTATGGTTATTCCAATTTCAATTCGACTTATTTCTTTTTTTTCAACCCAAGTGCCTTGTTTCATCGAAGTCGAGTCTTTTTCAATAAGCGTTTTATTTCAATTGCAATCAATGCTTACAACTCAAGTCACTGTTTGTTCAATCCGCCTTATTTTTCTACCATTCAAGTATAAATTATTTCAATTCAAATCGGGATTCAAGTCAGTGATTTCAAAGCGAATCAGTTACACAATTCAAGTCATCGTTTTTAGATTGAAATAACTCAATTCGGTTCAAATTACAATTCAAGTCAGTCGTTCAATCCAACATTGAGTCACTTATTAGTGATTTTGTACTTACCTGCAGCCCTGTGAATACAAGTCCTGACTAATCTAACGAATTTCACTAAGTGAAAAACTTTTCAATAAGTGTTAAAAGCATCCGATTGCTCACGATTTAACAGGCTGCCATTATGTCGTAACTGTTGTACTTTTAAATTTTGCAGTGTACTTAAATCCCCTCAATTTATAACTTATTACAGTTTATACTTATACACCAAAATGTATGCACACCTATATACACGTGGTCGACTTGAACAATTTTTTTTTATAATATACAATAACTTACCGTATATAAAACAGCGCAGATTAATTCTCTAACACGAATTCCGAGCTTTTTCGTAATAGCTTTGTTTAGTTCAATGTAATTTTTATTTCGTGTTCATTTTTTTTTATTTTTTACCTTCGGGGGGTGAATCTATTTATTCAATATTTTAGTCTCGTAATCCTTGCTCATTTATCATTAATACCGTTTCCGTTTCCGTTTTTTTTTTCTTCCAATGTTAAAATTTTTATTAATAACAAATTTTTGTGTTACCTCGAACAACGTAATTTCATTTCTAGGTTATGTATCGGTCAGGGTATGTCACTTGCAATATAGCTGTTTCTAGGTATAATATAAGTATAATATAGTTAAAATGGGAATGAAATTAGACGGTTTTTTTTTTCCTCTTGTCTAGTTTTGATACAACAATTATTACGGTATAATATAAAGCAGATCTTTTTACAAATTAATCATTAATTCACGTATATATTTATCTTTGTAATAATATAACATATACCGTTTCTTACGGTATATATATATATATAAATAATTCAGCCTAATAATGACAATTACAATTATATAGCCTTTGGCACGTATTTTGGATAACGTTAATTATACGTATGTAATAATAATAATCATTGTATAAATTAATCCGATTGTGTATAGAATCAAATTTAATGAATACATATTATTATACACGTATATGTACATGTATACATTACATATTTTATATCCACTGACGAATTATTCTTTGTTACTTAATATTTTTTTTTTTTTTTTTCTTTCTTATCATTACATTTGAAATAGCGTAAATATTATTATTTTTATACAAACGCGAAATAATTCTATAAGGATCATTTGTAATTGGTACCTTATTATACGTATTAAACGTGGATACAGGATACATATATATATATATGTTATAATTATCTACGATATTAAATAAGTTCTAGAATCTCAAAGTGCCATTATTATAATTATTATCATTAATATAGTAATTACTATCGTCATTATACCTATTATTGTACTTCGGTAATTTATTATTCTATATTTAATCATATCTCTTGCAAAAAGAAAAACGACGAGAAACACAATATTAAAACAGAGAAAGGAAAAAAAAAAAAAAAAAATACGTGTCCAAAATCAAGCAAAAAACACAAAAACTATATAATGCCGAGAAATTTTTTCAAGTATATATATATATGTACTTACGACACGTATACGTCATATATCTATAATACTATATACACAATATATTTATATAATATTATATAGTATTTGAAGGAGTAATAATAATAATAATAATAATAATAACAATAGAATATATACGAGTAGGAAAAACATGATAAACTAATCAAAATTGGGAAATGAATAAAAAAAAAAAATAAAATAAAAATAACTAGGGAGATTCTTGTCTAAAAAAGAAAAAAACAACAAGAATAAGTGAAATATATTTTCAATTTTCCCGAAATATCTTCTTTCTTCCTATGTATTGAAAATCTCAATTTTGACGGTGTGATTTGGTTTGAAAAACCTGGAATTGTCAGGGTATTTTTAATTTGGTCGTGGAAAAAAACTGAAAATAGCACTTTTCTATCATGGGAATTAGAAATGATTTTTTTTTAGCTAACAAGTTTACGTTTTTTCTTTGAGAAAACAAATTGGCCCAAACTGACTGTTTTGTACGTTATTTTTTCTTCTTCATCGAGCTGAACGATTTAGGTTTTAGCAATTTGCCAGAACTTGGAAAATGTCATGGAGAACCAGGTCTTGGGTCCTGGGAAAATTTTGAAAGGTGGAATTTTTTCCCCAAAAATTTGCGGCCACCCTTAATAAAAAATATTGTAAAAGGAAAATGATGGGAAGAATAAAAAGAAAAAAAGAAAAAACACCAACCAGTTGGAAAAACAGTTTTTTCACGATAATTTTCATCACCACGAAATGTGGAAGTTTTTCATTCAGAAGTTTCCGCGAGATCGTCGCCTAAGTTTGACGAACGGGCAGAAACTTTTTTAAAAATCTGTTTTTCCGATTACGAAGGTTCAAAAATGTGAAAATTCGTCCAAATTAAAAAAAGCGATCTTAGAGAACAAAAACCGACACTTTTCTCACCCTACCAAACGTGATGTAAAGTAAAAACAGCGTGTGACGAGTGCAGACGATAAAATTTTACATAAATTTTCAAAACAACAATTTGGAGGCAATTAATTAATTACTCAACGGTTCCAAGGGGGTGGGGGAGGAGGAGTTAAAAAATCTCTAATATGACCTTAAAAGTAATTCTTACCTAATATTTTACATAATCGGAATGTGAATAATCGACATTTTTCATTAGGAAAAAAAAAAAAAAAAATATATGTCCGCACGGGAAAGTCTCGGTAAAGAATAATCGCAGAGAAAATTAAAGAGAAGTTTCAGAAAACAATGGAAAAAAAAACTTTCTATTCAGACGTTCCACAAATTATGAGATCTTTTTCATTTATATATCGTTATTGTAAGAAAAAAATGATTTCATTTCATAATAATTTTTGTAAAATCTTAAATCTCTTCATATTTGCATACTTTGAAGTTTAGAAATGAAAACTACAGCGAAAATATTACGCTAAAAAGTGGGAAATGGAGTCGAAAAAATTTTATGTGTTCTTACAGGGTGTAGGGGGGAGGGGTTAAAAATTGCCAAAATCGTTTTTAAGTAATTAATAAATGTCTCCTAATATTCGTTCCTCTTAAAAAACTTGTCTAATAAATTCGGTCGTCTTGTCTATCACAATTAGAAGGCAGTTAATAGAGCAGAGACTCTAACTATGAGTCAGCATAGTCGGTTGTTATTTAACGTAAATTGACGACGTCTGTCTCGACGTTCACTCACAGCCACAGCTATTCCCCGCTGCACTTTGATTCTAAGCTAGCCTAGTCTAGCCTAGTCTAGCCTAGAACTTATCCTCGAGTTCCTTCCAATCTCCGTGAGACGCTGGCAGATATACGTACGTACATATGTGTATATATATATATATATATATATATATATACATATAGATGCAGGTTGTAACGAGATGGGGGTGGGGGTTGGGGGGGGAGGGGGGAGGGAAAAACAGAGCTCGATAACCAAGAAAAATATCTCGACAGGAAATGGCAACAAGAAAACTCGTCGTGGATACACAATCTTCCCTTTACACCCTCCACCCCCTTCCCTTGTTCTTATCTCTCTTTAGTTGGAAAAATATTACGATTTCGTCGTATAATATAATTATTTCGTCATCGCTGACTACGTATTTTTATACGTATACGTATAATTTTCGTGAGCTTGTAAATATAAACTATTCGGACACTTTTTTTTTGTTACGTTCTTTGTTGCAGAATTGAAAAAAAAAAAAGTTTATATTATAGTACGTTATTTGGAGAGAACGAAATCGTCGTTTCAAACTATACGGTCACCCCCTCCCCCTCACCCTCAAGATGGTTACAAGTTGGAAAACGTGGTCATTTTTGTACTTTTCATTTTCGATATAGAAACGACTTTTTTTTTTTTTTTTTTTTTTTTTTCTATACATTAATTAGGTGTGTTTGTTTAGACAATCGATTTTGAGAAAAAAAAAAATTTCGTACGTTACGTAGAACCGATTTGAATGGTTATAATTAAAGGAAGAAAAAGTAACGCTTGAAAATAATTACGCGTCTCACTTACTTATGATTATTTAACGATAAGTTTTACTCTTATTTGTGTGCTCACTTTTCTAAATCGTGGGTGAAAATTTTTTTTACGACACCAAACTTTTTCCTCACGATAAACGGAATTCAAGCTCGTGGCGTGATTGAAAATTGTTCAATTCTCAAATTGACGACTATAATTATTATTATTGTTGTTGTTGTAGTTGTTGTTTTTTTTTTCTTACACATCTAAAAACAACGATGATACTGAAAACGTATAAAACGAATTCAAAACAGAAAAAAATTTAAAATAAAATAAATACTTTTCTCGGGCTTGAAAAATTCCAGGGGCTTGAAAAAAAAAAAAAAAAAAAAAAAAAAAAAAATTATATACAAAAATAGAATTTCAAAATTATATCCAACATCGCCGATCTTACACACTTTATGATGTATGTAATGTACACTCACCTATAGGTATGTATATAAGACATAAAACTATATTTTACGGTTTCTCAGAGGTTTGGCGGCCGGATATTGCGGGTTGCAAAGTGCTAGGATACCAGGCTTAGCAAACGCTTGCACACAAAAGGAAACCGCCGTCATAAATCGATCATGAGTTTACGGCACGCGGCGAAAGAAAAAAAGAATGAAGGAGAGAATAAGAGGAGAGAGAGAGAGAGAGAGAGAGAGAAAGAAAGAGATAACAAAAAAAAGGGACGTGAAAATTTGCACACAGCAGTGTCTTAATCTCGCGTTGTAAAAGTTTTGCGAAAACTTCACAGGTATATATATATATATATATATATAATACATTATACATTGTAATATGTGTGTTTGTAATATACTTGCGCAATTTTCACTCAAATATAATCGAATAATTATCTAGGTTTTTTAATATTCAAATTATTACTTCGGTAAAAATTTTTAATTCTTTTAATTTTTTCAATTCTTACACGATCTAAGATAAAAAGCTTTGAAATATTGTTTCGAAGTGGTGAGATTTTTTGAAACTCGGCAAAGCAAAAAATTAAAAAAAAAAAATAAAATAAAATTGGTATTTTTGAAATTACTCAAAACACTCGTTCTTCGAGTATATATATTTAGAAAAAAAAAAAAAAAATACATTTTCCACAACTGTACGAAATCAAATTTGTATTATAAATTATTTTTCAATCCTAGCTGTTTTTATTACACGCGTTGAAATTTTCACAATTCTCACGTGTAATCCATCGAAATTTTTACAAAAACCTTTAAAAAACGTATTGAAAACTCTCGAAGAAGATTACAAAAAAAATTCGCAGAATAACCACAACCAAATATGATTTCTTTAAAACAATTTTATAACCTAATTAGTACAAATATTTACTCTATATAATCAACATCCGGTCGAATAATTGATTGATTCATGCGATGACCACACGCCCGGCAATTCACCCCCCCCCCCCCCCCCCCCCCGCCGCCATCTTTTTGTTTCTCTTCCGCACTTGAATCGGGCTGAAGTGAAACGGCGCTGTGACCGATCAGTCGAAGGCTGAAAGGTTTGTCGAAGGGCGCAGGAGGGAAGAAGGGAGAGAAAGCGAGGGGTGATAGGGGTGCTAGGGAGGGAGGGTAAGGGCGAGGGTTGAAGGGGGAAGAGACTCGTGTTTACCTAATCGACCCGCCCATGGTATTAAATAACCGTCGAAACCCCCGACCTTATATGCGTATATATATGTATACGTGTACGATGATTTGTATATGGGGTATTCCACGCGAACTCGACCAGTGTTGAACACCGATTATCTCAAAATTATTTTATGATTTCTTTTCCAACATTCTAGTCGGTGAAAAACGTTTTTTCGAATTTTTTTTTCATCGAAACAAAAATCTGAGAAAAATTCTCAAAAATTCAGCGAATGACACAAAAAAACATCCCTCGTTGAGGAAAATGTGGACGGAATTTTTTTCTCGTTCGTTTTTATCAGTTAGTTCGGAATTTTGATATTTTTAAATCCAAAATTAACACGGGATCAAATCGTAAGCGTAATGAAAGGGTCAATTTACTTGTAACTCTAGTCAGTAAAGATAATTTTGGGTCGAAAAGTTTTTTTTAATTCCGAGTTAGGTTATAGAAAAATAGAAAAAAATTCGATAGACGGTTTTTTAACGGGGGATGTTTTGTGTTATTCATTGGATTTTTGAGAATTTTTTCAAATTCTTAAAAAATGAACGTTCGCAATCGACTTGAAATATTTATGACTAATAAACGGTTTGATAAAAAAATTTGAAAAAAATTAAGGTAGCGTTTTTTAACGAGTAGAGTTTAAAAAAAAACAAAAAAAAAAAAAAACATGAAACGATTTTGGCACGGAATACCCCATATATTGCAAACTTACGATATTTTTTGTGAATATGTTTTGACATATATTTTAAAACGGTTAAAAATTTTTCACGTTTTGATCCTTGTCAGGATTATTTATTCATTCTTTTTATATATAATTGAAAGTGTAATTAATCGTGATTTTTACTGGATGATTTGTGAAAACTATTTCTTACAAACATCATCATTTTTATACCATATTTGTTTAGATGCAGAAATTTTTCTTTCTTTATCAAGTGACAAGTGACGAATTTTATGCAAGACGAATTATTACGGTAAAAATATAATTTCGAAACGACGAAGTGAGTCATCGTTAAATAGATTTTCCAACGTGGTAACTTCTGAAGATGTTCTCTGTACAGATAAGAATTCATCGTGACTCACACAGCTTGTTTGTGCCATATTTTGGAAGTTTGGATTTAGTTGTTTTGGACAAACAACCGATAATATACATTTTACAACCGTTAAATCCGAGAAATATATGAAGAATAGACGTGCTGTTGTAAAAGTTGACTCATATTTTTCAAATACGTTTAGCATAATAATAACGTAGATTTTCATTTATCAAATTTCACGTCAACCCGAATTGACGAAAAATTATTTCATATTTATTATTTATTATTTTTTTCCCCTCGTCAGGCAAAAAAAAAAAAAGAAAAAAAAAAAAACAGATGCTTTCGTGATTTTATTATAGTACAAATGACATATCGATGAATTATTATTATTGTTATTATTATTATATTGAAGAGAAATATGTTGAAAAATCGAGCGACTTATTAATACTGATTTATTTTCATTCGAATGAAGAATATTTCAGGCAAATAAATTTATTTTACCAAACAGATTTGTTCGATTCGACAAATGTAATTATCTTCTTGCCGCGTCTGTATTTACATAAAAGATTTAATTCATTCACAATAACCGAAAATCATTAAAGCCATCCTAATACTTGAAAAAGTTAATTAAACGAAATTGGCGAAACAAATTACGAAAAAAAAAAAGTTGAAAAAAAAAAATTATTACAGCTATTTTTAGAAAACGCGACGTTTAAACTTGTAGATAAATATTTTGTTTAAAACGAATAAGTAAGTAAAATCAAAATCGGAATCGTGTTTGACCCAAAAAAAAAAAAAAAAAAAACTACCAAAGACAATTGACGCGCGAAAGAATTTTCGTCAACTATATATGCATAGTTGCATTGGCATGGAATTTCTCGTGTTTTTATTTACACACCTCCTAGGTCAAACATGCAGGTAATTGAAATGCAACGGATTTGCAATTAGTCACCCTTTAGAGGTTAAGCTGTTGCGGATTATTTGCCAGTCGAATACCGAAGTCCTGACAGGTTTACTCGTCTATCTATGCTTATGCATCTTTAAACAATGTGCAGCGTGTCTAACAATAAGTAAGTTTAGGTCAGTAAGTGCCGAAGCCTAATCTTTCACGAACGAACCGCTCGAACCCGAATTTTATTTACAACACTGTTTACACCGCGCGCATATATTTGCTCGCGTTTGTTGTGTTCGATTTGCAATAGTTTTTAGAAAATTTTATCGGTAATATTTTATATTTAATATCCTGTGATGAAAAAACTGACTCGATAGAATTGATATTTCTTCTTCTTTTTCTTATTTAACAAAAAAAAAATGAAAATACAAGTGAAAAAATATTTTTAAATTTTGAGGATCTATATTTTTTTAGATACTTTTGTAAAGTCGATGCAAAAATTTTCACGAAAAATTATCGAGTCCTGAAAAAATGAAGTTGCAAATCGGTTGCAGAAAATTTTTTTTTTCAGACACTGGAATTCCAAAGGAATTCTACAACTGCGGCCGATTTACAATTATCATTTTTTCAGAATAATTTTTCTATCAACTTGTCAAAATTATCTGAATATATCCGAAAAATTGAAAAGTATTCGCTCACTTGGTGTTTTTTTTTCTTTCTTTTTCTTTTTTTTTTTTCTTATTTGATTTTTGAAAAATCATCTCTATTTCACACCCGAGAAACTGTACCGAACCCCTTAAAAACGGATGAATTTCGTCGTGCCGTATCTCGTCCGGTGTCGTCCAGGCGATTTCCTCGTCATGCACGTGTGGTATTCGCTTCGTGCCGTACTTTGACTCTCCCAGATTTGCAACCCCTCCAAATATCCTCGTGGACTTTGTACGTACACGTCATTTTACCTGTGGGCTGCCATCTTTTTTGCTCTTAGTATCTTCTCCTTTCTCTACATCGTTTGATTTTATATCATAATCAGTATATATAGAAATGTATATTAGGGTGGGCCAAAAAAAAACTTTTGATTTTTTTTTTCTTTAGTTACCATGAAAATATCGTCCGAGATGACGAAAAAAAATTTCAGGAGCTCTTAATATTAATATTAATAGGTGACGAATTGTGATTTTCGATTTCCCATTTAAATAACACAGGAAATTTTTTTTTTTTTTTTTTTTTCATTGAGAATTTTAATGCACTCGAACGAATTTTTGTCTAGTGAGAATCAATACATATTCTTGTAGGAAATTTAACGATCTACAAAAAAGGTCTGATATAATTTTTTGCCAAGTCGACTCCTTTAAAAGTTATTTAGGGTTAAAGGTCAATCTCAAATTGTAAACAATTAATTTTTTTCAAATTTTTATATTCTATCACGGAGTAATGGCTCAAAAACATAAAATATTACATTATCTGTAAAGCTTATCGCGTATTCTTACGTAAAACTATAAAATACTCATAAAATGACGATAATTCTAAAAAAATAAATTTTTTTAGAATTATCGTTATTATCGTTATTTATTTCAGTACAGTAAAGAAAAAAGAAAATTTTTATTGTCAGCGTACAATTACAAATAACTAAATTAGTCGCAAAATTCATTTACGTCTAATTACTAATCGCAAGTGTAAATATTTCATAGTTTTACATCGCGTATAAGTTTTTCTTACCAAAAAACACGAACGCAACAAAAAAAAAAAAAAAAAAAAAAAAGAAAGAAAGAAAAAATAAATGTTCAATATTTTTAAATTCTCCGTCGAAATATAGTCGAAAGAAATATTTTGACTGTTCAAATGATCGTGGACTCAGTTTTATGTAACTCAAATCATTGATCTGATGAAATCTTTTTTTTTTTTTCTTTTGTTACAAAATGCATATGTGATTGCTAAATTTTTTTCAAATTTCGTCTGGGTTGAAATTAGGGTTGATTTTTAATTAGGCAGAAATTAGTAACGTTAATGTAACAGAACATGATGATGATGATGATGATGATGAAGGAAATAAAAAATGATTATTGCATAATTTTGGAACGAGTTGACTTTTCAAAATACGATTACGATCGATCGTTTATCAGGGTTTACCAGTTTTTCAACAAATTTTCCGAAACTCTCGTGACCGCGATTTTTCTCCATAGTAGGTGTTAGAATTTCTATAAGTATAGTTTTTGGGGGGTCGTCGTCTTCGCACCGCCCTATGAAAACAGCGTCCTTCTTCCCCTGGGATTCCCATCGCCGCGAAGCAGGTTTGCTGTTACAGGTACAAGCCGAGGATGGCGTCCTTCCTCATCACCTCGAACCTTGACTTTCGCCAAAGAAAAATATCCCGTCATACGAGATTAGGCACAATATCGAGTTTGGGATTGATCCAGGGCTCGGATCTATACGGGCTAAACCTTGAAATCCGGGTAAAGGATCAACCTGACCTCCGTCAAATCGTTTAGTAGGTCATTCGCTTCGCCGTTTTCTCCAGGTCCCAAAGCTGCTGTTGCTGCTGGTGGTTGTGGTGGTCGTGGTGGTGCTTTACCTTTGAAAAATAAATTCTTATAGCCGGAAATATCCTTCCTGGGGTGACTTTGTTTATTTTTTTACCTTTTCCGTGTACACGTTGAGAAGTCAATTTTTCTTCACTAGAATAATAGTTTATATATGTATATATATATATATATATATAGAAGCAACGAGGGTGAAAAGGTGAATCGAGGGAAGAAATAATACAAAAAAAAAAAAAAAGAAATGAAAGAAAATAAAAAAATAACAACCGAAAATCAGGTGCCGACCCATTTCAGGCACGTTTAAAAACATTCGAACGGAATTTCCTTACCTCAAATTTTAACATCCCCCTTGCCCCGAAGTTTTCGTTGAGCTTTTCACCCCGCAATGAAATTAAAATTTCAACGTTTGTGTTGTACATGAGGCTGGAGGCAGTCCGGCTCAATTCGACTTACGTACACTCATTGACCTCTCGGATTTGGCCTGGAATTTTTTCTACGATTGTTTTCACTTTGAAAAGCACTCAGTTTTTATTTTAGATTTTTTCGACGCGGTACGAATTTTCTATAATTTTTTAAAATCGTCTTATTGATCGACGCGATTTTTAAAATCTGAACAATATTCTGAAAAATCTTGTGTTGGGTAGTAAAATTTTCAAGCTTGCTTATAGCCGGAGTGGAGAGATCTTTTTTTATTACTGTTTTCAAGCTTTTTCTGAAAACAAAAAATTTGAAAAAAAATCAGAAGCGGGAGTCGTTTTTCTGTGCATGGTTGCTGAAAGATTTTCACACTTGACATTAGATTGCTGAAAATTTTTTCAGATTTTTTTTCTCTTCATTTTCGTAAAAAATCGTAAAACGGTTGCGAAATATATAAAAAAAAAAAAAATAATTTCTAAATCCGATATGACATATAAAAATGTTTCTCCAATGCTATTTGGTAAAATGACACGAGCTTTTAATTTTTTGAACGCTTTTTTACCATAAAAAGCCTGAAAATAGTAGGAAGGAAAAATCTCTCCACTTCGGATCTGAGCTTAAAAATTTTTATATGTGACAGACGATCTTTCAGAATGTTTTAAATTTTTAAATTGCGTCGATCAACAAGAAGATTGTTTTGAAAAATTGTCGAAAATTGGAACCGTGTGTAAAAGATGTCAAAAAAATTGCAGACGTCAGATCAAAAGCATCAGGCACATACATTTGTGTAAATTAGAAACTGTTTTTTTTTCCTGTTCAAAGAAAAGAAGAAAGAAAGAAGAGAACAAAAAATAAATGCGAAGGGGTAGGGAAAAGTAAATAAAAAAAGGGCAAAGTGAAGAAAATTTTCGCTAATTTCTGAGGAATGTAAAATGACACGTAGGTACGGTAAGGTATCGGTGTGTAAACTACCCAGAATTGAACGCTATATGTATACATATCAATAGTTATTTGTATAATCAGGGTAGCCACACACCTGGAAAATCTGAAAAACTTGGAATTGTCAGGGGATTTTTAATTTGGTAATGAAAAAAACTGAAAATATAATTTTTCCATCATGGAAATTAAAAACGATTTTTTTCATGCAATAAGTTTACTTTGTTTTCATCGAGAAAACGAATTGGCTCAAAATGATGTTTTTTTTTTTACGTCATATTTTTTCTCAATTCGAACTTTATTTAAGTTGAACGATATAGGTTTTAGTAACTTACTAAAACTGAGAAAATTTCAGGTAAAACTGGGTCTTAGGTCCTAGAATTTTGTGCTTCGTGAAGAAAAAATGTTTCAAAAAAATCGAATATTTTTTTTTTTTTTCGAAGAACATTGTTAAATCGGCAGAGTATCCCTAAACAAAATCCCTGATAAAATATGAGCCCCTAATATTATTATTCGATGGTGTCGATTCTCAATTTTCTATCTCCAATGTTCGAGGCTTAATAACTTCAAAACGGTTCGCTTTACGCAAATCTTCGTTCAAACATTTTTTATCGAGCATTTAATTTCCTACAAAAATCTGTCTTGCTTATTATCATCCATTGATTCGTTTTCGAGTAAATAAAATTTCAAAGTTTAGAAAAAATTTCTCCCCATGTTCTTTAAATAGAAATCAAAAATTGAGAATCGCCACCCTTAAAAAATAATATTAAGGGTGCATATTTTGACAGGGTTTTTTGTTACAGGACATTCTGACGATTTTTCAATGCTCTTTGAGAAATAAAAATAAAAAAAAAAAAAAAAAAAAAAAAAAAAAAAAAAAAAAAAAATAGTCGATTTTTTTTAAACACTACAAAATTATTAGAAGAGGTTGGGGGGGTAAAACGGATGATTTCACCCTTTGCAACGATACCTATATTGAAAAAATTTCTATCGCGAGGAGACATTTTGTTCGGCGATATCTCTGCGTGTGCGTTTGTGTGTATAAACAAGGAACCGACCTACACAACCCCACGTTGTCTGTATTAACCCCAGGGTGTGTAAAAGGTGTGTTTTGAGTGCCCGGTGGTGGTGGAGTAGAAACTACCTGCTTGCCGCGGCCCGAGACTAACTTATCGTCAAATTTGGGTATATATTAAGTGAGTAGTTTGAGAGAGGAGGTGAAGAGGCTGCGGTGGACGGCCACCCACGTCGACAAGGCGAGAGGCCATCCCCTATATACAGGTAAGAGATCACAATACGACGACATTCGTGTTGGGGTTGAAAATTGTTAAAAAGCACAAACAAACTCCGCACGAATATATAATTGCGGTTTTTATAAACACGCGCGAACTCGATTATTTAAACTATTTCTACCGAGTGAATATTTGCAAATTACGTATTACAAAACTCTCTTTATGTTTTTATCTATGGGGCATTCCG
Source organism: Diprion similis (assembly GCF_021155765.1). Lineage (NCBI taxonomy): Eukaryota > Metazoa > Arthropoda > Insecta > Hymenoptera > Diprionidae > Diprion > Diprion similis. Next base: position 3,555,182 of record NC_060117.1, read on the forward strand.
TGCCAATTCGAAATCGGTCTGATACTCGTTTTTTTTTTTTTTTTTTTTCAATTTCTTTTTTTGAAATACTTACAATTCATTTGAATTGTCTACAATTTTTTTTTTTCAAAACGAACCCAATATTGTTTAACACGATTCCAAAAATCTGAAAAATCAAAAAAAAAAAAAAAAAAAAAAAAAAAGGGGGGTTGGAAAAATTTTCATTGGACCATCCCAATTAAAACGTTATTTTTAAAATTGTTAAAAAAAATTGACACGGATTGAATAATTCGAAATGTCATTTTTGAACACCACACGATAATGGGATTTTAATATCTACTAATTTTTCCCACGTTTTTAATTTTTCCATCCAGAAAAAACTGAAAACTTGTGAAAAAAAAAAAGTAAACATTGAAATCCTATAAACGCGTGGTGCTTAAAAATCACGTTTCAAATCATAGAATCGGCGTGGATTGTTTTTTTTTTCTTTATATTATCAAAAATGACGGTTATTCGATTTTTTTTTCATTTCGTTTTTTTTTTCCAAATAAAAAAATTGAAAGAAAAAATTCTGCGAGCCTTTTGAGTCGGTAAGAACGTCCCACTAAAAAATGTTTCAAAATCGAATCGTCAAATCATTTTACGCGGAATAACCCATATATGTATACCCAGTAAGTCGTTTTAATAAAATTTCGCGCCCTATTCGCCCTCGTTTTTATACTTTGATAAAAAATAATTATGTACCGATTATGTATTATTATAAGTACGCGCAATACGTATGTATAAATATTTTATAAATATTGACCTGCCGTTGTTTACCGGGACAATATTTTCATTTCACAAACAATTGAAAATCTTTGCACAAACAATTTCGATCCGCGCGCTTTGCGTTGCACGGCTTTTAAATGCCTGAAACGTTGAATTTTCTACGGTTGTATTAATTTGAATATTAATCAGAATTTGAAAAAATTTTTACAACATCACGTGTGATGCTGTTTTATCTGCAAAAAAAGAAAAAGATAAATATTTGCCTAAAACTAACGAATTTGAATTTTCATTCTGATTGTTTTTATTTAAAGCTACGTGTTATTTAGTCGGCAATAGAAAAAAAAAAAAAATAATCATTCGCGTTTCTTGATAAATTAAAAACAAATTTGTACCTACGATCAAACGAATAATTGTATAGTTAAGTAACAAATCCGATGAAATAAATAAACGATGACGAATATCGTAGGAACTATTTAAACGTGATTTTGAATTTATTGAATCGAATGAATTTCCTTCTAGTTAATTGAACGTATGGTAACTGTGCAATAAACTAATATTTATTTAACTAGTAGTGGTAAGGGTGTTTGAATAGATTGTACAAGTTAACACTCTATCGTTTAAATATTAATACATTAACAGCAGTTTGTTTATTCGATAATAATATTTTATCAATAAAAACAACAAACGCGTTGAGATCTAAATAAATTTACTAGTTTCTAGTAAACTTTATTCCGAACAAACATCGGCTAGTCGATTAATCAGTTATAAATCAGATTACTAATGTTATTAAATTTCGAAAAAAGTAATCAACAATCGTTCGAAATCGATTGAATATTTACAATTATATTCAAACTGTGTATTAATCACATATTTCTTCGTTGCTTGGTTTACTTCCTTCATCTTTCTCACGAGCAACTGTTAAATAAATAAACAGTTAATTATCATGTAAGAACAAAACACCTGAAACATAAAAATCAAATATTTCACTCTGTTTCCGCGTTGAAAATCGTAGAACTAAAGGCAGCCGAACGTAAAGACGTGTGTTGGTACAACTTCCGGTTTCCCTGATTTTTTAACAACCTCGCCTGTATAATTTAGAGAAAATATCGAAGGTAATTGTAATCAGTTCAAAACAGTTATTTTTCTGATTTTTATAAATTCTCGATTTCAAATTTTTTTTTTTGTACCAGATAAAAATGAATATTCATTATAAATTGTTGCAATTGTAATTAGAATGTAATTGTAATTATTTAAAAACAGTTATTTAGCTGATTTTCATAAATTTTCGATTTCGAATATTTTTTCTTTCATACAGAATAAAAATTAATATTCATCCTGAACTGGTGCAATTGTAATTAGAATGTAATTGTAATTAGTTAAAAAGAATTATTCTTCCAATTTTCATAAATTTTCGATTTCAAACTTTTTTTTTAACACCGGATAAAAATGAATATTCACCATAAACTGTTTTTTTTTTTTTTTTGTTTTTTTTTTCTTGCTCTTCTGAAACACCATAGCATTCGGAAATATTAGAGGCGCCGTGCAATTCGATCGTTGAACGCCTTGATTCTCTGTATTACAGCTATATATATATATATATCTTCTCAAGATTATTTTCCTCTGTAATACCCAGGGCCCATATAATAATTCCCATGGTATCCGGTATTAACGCAAATTTTATGATGGTGCGCCACTCGAGGATATGAGGCCACCATTGTTTTTCACCTTACGACTTAGCGATGAAAAGAATTTCGGAAAAAGAAAAGGTGCGGCTTGTCTGTAAACAATAATTTAATACCTATAGGTATAGCTGAACGTATATATTTAACAACGTATAATAGCAACTCGAACGATGATGCGCGCGTGCATCATGGGGGGGGGGGGGGGGGGGGGGGGGGGGTTATATTGCAATGGGGATTATCCTTCGGAAATAATATTTGTCGAATAAACCACAATACTCCGGTAATATTTATCCATTTGTCGAAAAAAAAAAAAAAAAAAAAAAAAAAAAATTCTTTGAAACCAAATTTATTTTACATAAATATTTTTTATTTGTACAAAAATATTTCGATAAAAACAGAAAAAAAAAAATAAAAAAACAAATATTACAAAATCGTCGTAGGTTTACGATAAGAAAAAATTCAATTTGCATAATTATTCTTCAAGTTTTAATCCTTTAAAAGTATATTGTATTATATTTTTGCGTGTTCTGATTATTATCATTATTGTTATTATTATTTGTTTTGTTTTTTTTTTTCTATAGTTTATATTCCAGGATACAGAAAAGGAGAATTCATTCATTCGAATTATAGTTTTTTCTAATTTTTGTTCTTTTTATAATCTTAAAAAAAAAAAAACCCAGAAAAAACTCGCGAATTTTACGAGTTTTAAGAAAAGCGTGAAAAAATTCTATTTCGAAAGATATAGTTATTTTTATCATATCCGAAGAATCGGTCAGTTTATCAGGAGTTAGGAAACTTTGGACTTAATCGGTTTTCAATTTATCGATTTTAGGATAACTGATATGAAAAGTGGATAAAAAATTAAAAATCAAAAATCACTGTGTAGTCTTTGCTTATAGATAGTAACTATATTGCATGCTTGAAATCATAACACAAATGTAATTCAGACGTATATGTATATATATATATATATATATACATAAACGTTGTAATCATGTCTATCATAGTAGATATAATCTGTTTTTTCAAATGGCATTAGAACTGCAATGACAGCTCTACTCTCATGTTGATGCAACGTAGGTGTATATCGATATAGACTTATTACATGTCCTATTGATAAGCGGTTGTTAAACTGAGAATATAGATACATATATATATATATATATATATATCACATTTGTCTAGGTGTGTATAAAAGACCTCGTGTTCTCCGATCACTCGATGTTATAAATAAACAAAGAAAGAAAGAAAGAAAAATTTTCTCAAAGAGATAAAATATCCGTCCCAGTTAATCTTTAGTCGTTTTTCGCTTAAATTTTGGTTACAATTCGTCCGAAAGCTGATAAACAATGATAAAAAACATTATTACGAAAATGTGGAAAGCCGTGAATATTTTCAGGGAATTTTTATGTATCCGGATAGACGGATTTTTTTTTTTTTTTTTTTTTTTTTTTTTTTTTTAATTCAAAGAATTTGGGCATGTGTCCAAGATTTTTTTTTTGCAATTTTGAAAATTACGCTCCGCGTCACGATTGATTGAGGCGACTGCTGAGACGAAAAGAGTATAACAGTCAGGAAAAATGTGGTTTTTGGAGTGTCGATAAATTTTAAGTATCGATAAATCGATGTTGAGTTCGGATAAAATATATGAAATTTGTGAAAAATATAAACGAGTTGCTTCATATTTTGAAAAAAAAAAAAAAAAAAAAAAATGGCTAATCTTGATCTTTCGTTAGTTTCTTAAAATTGAAGCGTTTGTTGATTGATATTCGGTAATAATTGAACTGAAAGAAAATCTGATCGAAAGATATTTAGGATGTTTAAACAATTTTCGTTAGAAAAGTAAATTTTTGTTATCTTCCTTTGGAAAACCGGGAAAATTTAAGGAATTAACGTTTATAGATGATGCTCCGAATGAGTTGTTGTTTCAACATTCATGTAAGTCATACCAATTATTTATACGTATATATATATATATATATATATATATATATATATACTGCAAAATGGCTGCATTCCTCGTCTGCATGCATTATTGTATACATCAGGCTTGATTAATTGACTGCATTCTCTCTAATTTGCTTCGAAAATGACGTCACGTATTATATTATCAGCATCTTTACACTATAATAATTCGCAATCGGCTTTACGATTGAATTCTTTCTTTTTTGACGAGGAATTTTCAGCGTTTTTTTTTTTTTTTTTCTTGTTCTTCAGTGGCGTTAAAAATGAATAAAGAGGAAAAAAAAGATTTGATTTACTCGCGACGTCTTATCATCAATAGTTAATGAAATTTGCAAATTATATATATATACGTTGTACGAAACTGCAAAGTTGGAAAAAAAATAAAAATTGTCGAATTTAAAATCGTGAGAAATTTTCACGTCCTAGCTGGCTTATTACAGACGAAAGTATTTATCACACAATTTATTTCACGGCACGACGTCGCGCGTCTCGACGCCGTCCGTCGCATGGCGACAAAATTACCCTTCGAACTAGGGGTTGCCCTTTAATCTTAAAAAACTGCCCTATCTTTTTTAATCCTCACCGTCTTTCACCTTCTCGTTATATTCTTCGTTTCTTCGATGAGTTTCGGCTTTGCAAAATGTATTTAAATTGTTTTACAGTGTTAAGAAACAAATTTTTCCACCGACAGATGAAAGCAGGTATTTAGTATAAATCACAATGCATGTTGCGTAAAAAGAATTTCCACAAAAATTTTAATTTTTATTTGTACCCAAACCGATACAGACAAGATGAGAAATAAGCGTTTTGAAAATTCGTGCATGATCAATTAATTCTTTCAATATATTCCAAATTCTACAAATATAACTTGTATAAATAATAGCACAGCTACATAAACGTTAAATTTGATAGCTTAATTTTTTTTTTTCAAAAAGTATAACTTCACCACAAAAATTGTAACAAAAATGGAATTTCAAACGCAGGTAAAACGCGCGTCACATCTATAAATCTAACTACTCGTACTTCAACATACCCCGGCAAAAATTCAATTCGTATCAATTGTCACGTCGTGGCTTGTATAAAAGTGCACATTAATTCCGTCCTTCCGTGTTCTCTCGAAACTCGTTAATTAACACCAAAATAGTCGGTTTATATGGCAACGGATTAAAACCGAATAGGTTTACAAACGTATAAACATAAAATGACTTACTATATTGATGGATTAGAGTTGTTTCAACAAATCATTTAAATTGGAGATATTTTCAAATTATTGTTATTAGTATTATTATTATTATTATTATAATTCTTTGAATGTCAAATTCTGTAATATATATGAAATTGTCGGTAAGCATAAAGTGATTATCAATATTATTATTATCGTTACATATTAACGCGTATTTAAACTGGGTATTTGCAGACTGCATATAAATTAAGTAGGTTGGTATTGTTTCTTTTTTTCACTGAATTATACGTTTATGCATCTGGTATATACATATATATATACATTTATATTATTGTACGACCGTGTTTTATATTTCGCGCACTTGAAGCGTAATGTATAATAATTGTATATTTATTAAAAACGTGTAAAACCTTGGTGACGAAGAAAAACCGTCTTTCGTATATATAAAAAACAAGAATATCTATACAAATCGCGTTTCAAGATTTTTTTTAGGTAAGTATATTATTATGTGTGGGTATAATGTTTGATACGATGCGATACACTTATTTTTATATCTATTTGTGAAAATTATTGTAGTTTATATATTAACTTTCTCAAAGTTAAAACGAAAATTACGTTTACTAAAATCGAACTCTCGCGTTAAGGCTAATACTGATAACGACTAAAAAAAAAAAAAGAAAAAAATGAAACGAATATATCGACATTGAAACGAGAAAAGCTTTACGTGCGGCACAAAATCCGTATGTTTTATTCGACGAATGTGTCAAAATGCGTGTCGTCGGGAAGCCCATTTGACGTATGACGTAAACGCGGTGTGGTATAAGGTGAGGGTATAACCTACGTGCGCGTCGGTCAACGTAACGTATAACGCTTTGGGGTGCAGGCGTGGATCCGGCGTTGGCGTCGCGACGGAGTTGAGGAGCAGAGAGGGCCGCGGTGGTGGGATAACCACGATCGAGGAGAGATGTGCGTGTGCACATTGGGAAGAAGAAGAAGAAGAAGAAGAGACCCGGGGAGCGAGCGAGGAAGGCGGCAGCAAGAAAAAAGAAAAAAAAAAAGAAAGTAGAACCCCTCCGAGATCGGGGGAAAAAAAAAAAAAAAAAATTAGAAAGAAGAAAAAACCAACAACGGTCTTCAAAAATCGTGCCGATCATAGAGAGACAGAGAGAGAAAGAGAGAGCGAGCGCGATGAAACCGCACGTGAAAACCCGCGCGCCGGACGGACAGAGACGGACGAGTTTAAGGCCGCTGGTACTTGGCGAGGAAAAGAGCGAGACGGCAGCGCTGCCCGTCGGGGTTACGCAAGGCTTCACCGTTCGCCGCGCTCTGCGCATGCGCTGGTGCGATGCGCGCGCAGCGCGCGCCTCCAACCCTCCGTTTCGACCGAGCGGGAACAGCTGTCGCCGGCCGAAACACGGTGTCGGGCGAAGAGGTCGACTCCGCCCCTCGGCGAGGACGCGATCCGATTGGCTAGCCGATGGCTGGCGGCGCGCGCCGATTGGACGGCGAGTTGTTCGAGGGCGGTTCGGACGGAGTGCCGAACAAGTTTGTGGCCGGGGAAGGGATTGTTTGAACAAGACTCTCGGCTACGAGAGGGCCAGGGTACACTCGGCAACCGGACCTGGTCCACACTACACACTCAGAGTTGCTGAAACACAGGAACGCGAGAGATAAACGTTAGAAACAGCTCGCGCAACGGGTGTGTGTTTACATGTGTGTACACGCGGGCACAAGCAAACACAGTGTTTTATACGCGCATACACGTGCATAGGATTCTCGGCGTGAGGATATATTGTGTACACATGTGCGTGTGGTTGTGCGGCGTCGCTGGCGTATCGCGCACACGTTCAAACGCGCTGCGCTGCTGCTGCTGCTGCACTGTTACAGGCGAACGACGACGCCGGGACGACACTCGCGGGAATTTTGTAGAGAGAGATAGTCGTTATTGGGACAACAATTATATACTACGCCCCTATCACAACAACGTGGTCAACAACGCAGTGCAGTGTGATCGACTTCGAACCTGTTTCGATTAGTTTGTTAAACTCGCGTGTTACAACGTTTCGCTGAAACTCGATACCGATTATACTTGTACGGATTTATCGCATTTTATACACCGTGCATGCATGTCGTTCGGAGACTGTTGGCTATACGTCGACCAATGTTTACGGTGTGATTATTTATTGGTGGCAGTTTTTCGTTCGGATGCGAAATTGTGGCGCGTCGACGCGGCTTCGAACAGTCTTCATCGTCGTTGTGCGCGTTTTCGTTAATATATTCATACGCAACACTTGTGATCGTCGTTTTGGTTCGATGGATGATATTTGGTAGTAATCGACTTATCAGTGCTACGATATTCTTGTGCTTATTCGTGTTTGATCATTCATGTGGATAAATCGTTGTGATACCTGTACAGTGGTTTTCGAGGATTGTTAACGGTAGTTTTTTCGTTCTTTTTTTGTTTTTTTTGAGTAAAACTCTGTGATCGTGCCGACTCATCGCAAGTTTTTAGATCTAACCGACTCGATATATCTGCGAGATCTCATCGCCGTTAGTTTCAGTGCTTCAATCGACGTACGCGACGTATAGTATATACCTACACGGAATACCGTACATCGTAACTTAAGGCGAAAATATGCTGCCACGAAGAAGATCTACCACCCGAGGTGTAACCGTAGAGTTAACGAAGACATCCAACCGTCCGGGTCGTTGATACACATCCAGCGGTTGTGGAACACTGTCGGTTTAATCAAGAAACTGTGCAACCCCGGTGAAATTGATGCAGTGATAGTGCGGGACAATAAAATCACCGCGAGGTACACAGAGAGAACATAAAACCGTCGCCAGTTAAGGAGCAGGATATAGAAAGACAGTGTAAAGTGAGCGAGAGTCCTCTAGTGCGTCGTCGAATGTTCGGGGAAAACGTTGCAGCGTTTTAGGATATTCACTCGGAATTCTTCACCCGCATCGACGAAGCACAATTCGTAGGAACGAGGACCAACGACCGCGAGTAGCAAAAGAACCAAGAACATCGCCATGGCGATGCTACAACCCCAAAAGCTCTACAGCGAGGCTGGTGGCCTTGGTGGAGCGATGACGAGTGGCGCGATGTCCAGCATGGGCAGCATGGCGTCCACCTACAGTTCAATAAACTCCATGAGTTGCGTGCCCATGGGCATGCCAATGGGGGTGGGAGTGGGTCCGAGCTGCAGCCCACAAGGGACCGGCGGTTTCACCATGAGCTCTATGAGCTCGGCCATGGGGGTTGGGGGTGGTGGCATGGGGAGTTACGGTCCCGGATCCATGGGGAGTGCCTGCATGAACGCCGTCGGTTATGGTCCGCTGACTCCGGGAGGTGGTTCGGGGGTAGTTTCGCGGGACACGCTCTCCTTGACGGAGCCGGGTTCGCCGACGTCGGCGTTGCAGCGAGCTCGATCGGACAAGTCCTACCGTCGGAGCTACACGCACGCGAAACCACCGTACTCTTACATAAGCCTGATAACCATGGCGATCCAGAATGCACCGTCGAAGATGCTTACACTCTCCGAGATATATCAGTTCATAATGGACCTCTTCCCGTTCTACCGACAGAACCAGCAGCGCTGGCAGAACTCCATCAGGCACTCGTTGAGCTTCAACGACTGCTTCGTCAAGGTCGCGAGGACTCCCGACAAGCCGGGTAAGGGATCCTTCTGGACCCTGCATCCTGAAAGTGGTAACATGTTCGAGAACGGATGCTACCTCAGGCGCCAGAAACGGTTCAAGGATTCCAACAAGGAGCTATCGAGGCAGTCCAACAAGCAGCAGCAGCACCCTCAGCAGAACCACCACAACGGTACCGGGCAGCACAGTCCCTCCCATGAGATGAGCCATGGGAAGAAGACGCCGCTTCAGCATCACGCCGGTCAACCTCAGGCTGACAAGGACATGCACTCGCTGGTCGGGGGCCACCATCACCATCACCACATACCCACCGCCGGTGGTATCCACCATAATCACTCCTCCCTGAAGACCGATGTCACTGACATCGGTGGCCTCCTCGGCAACGACCTCGGCGCCACTCACGACGAACTGGCCGCTATGGTCGGGCGTAACCTCCACCCTCATCTTCTCGGTGATCCTGCGTCGGCTCTGCACCATGGGATGTCGGGTAGCCTGAAGCAGGAGGCACCCTACACAGCGGCCAGCCATCCATTCAGCATCACGAGGCTTTTGCCGGGCGCAACGGCCGCCGGATCACCTGGAAGTCAGGAGACCAAGTCCCCGGAGCTCAAGATGTACGAACAGCTTCATCAGAGCTACGCGAGCTACGGATCCTCCCCGCATCATCCGCACCATTCCGTACCTCCAGGACACCATCATCACCACAACGGCATGCACGCTGGACCCAATGGCGCCTCTGGCATGCACAACATGAGCAACCACCACCAGGACTACTATCAGAGTCCGCTTTATCACCACGCCAGTTCCGTTGCAACGTCGTCGGCTCCTCCGCCTCCGACGAGCGCTTCTGCCACTGGATTGTGACACCACGCTACTCATCCCTACGCCCTTGCCTGAGTCGCCGCCGTCTACGCCGTCGCTGGCTATGGTAACCCTGGTAATAACGAGGGTTCTCGACAGCGACGGCGGACTCATGATCACGATCACTCTCGACATGCTGATGATCAACTTCTTCATCATCATGTCGGTGGCGGTCGTGAATCGGGCGGCGATATTCACGCTACATTAGGGCAGGGGGACGAGGCCTGGGACGATAATACCGTGCAAGATGACGACGTCAACGGGGATGACGATAACCACAATTTACCGTACGCCTCTATATGAAATTTATACCTTTATTCTCAATCAACATTATTCTGTACAGTCGTGTTCTGCTGGTATGTGATATTCATGGTGGTTAGAGGTCAAGGCTTTCCACTTTGCTTTTGTAATCGACGGTTAGACTTACAGAACCAAGCCCAAAAATTGTAATTGGGAAATTGCAATCGGTGCTCCATTATTCTAATATCTATACTTGTGCGTATAATGTGAGTAGAATTTCACGTAAGAAGTGTTCAGCCATGCTTAGTTTATTCACGCAACTAACTGGTTTCTAAAGTCCTTCGAAAAATTTCACCATTTCACAATCACCTACACGACAGTAGGATCTCACAGTTGGTAGACGTAACTTTTTCTTTTGTGTTCTTGGTTTGCTTGGTTTTTCTAGAACGGATGTTCGCGTCTTATTTCGTCGTGAAATGACCTCGTTTTATTTTAACGTTCTTTATTGTGGCGATGCTGGGAAATTCATTGCCTTTTGTCATGTCATATCAGAGTTTTTACCGTCGTTGAATAAGTACGGTGTTTCTATTCTGGATCATGAAGCTTTGGATCGGTTTTATTTCTCTTTTATCCTGGAAACAAAGTACACAGTTTAAACAGGTAATTTGAATTGGTGAAATTGGCGGTTATTCTGTTTAAAAATTGTATCTCACGAGTCTAAATTTACCAACTAAATTCCTGTAAACTATAATATCTGTGTTTGACAATCTACGATTAGAAAAATCTCAGTATTTGAATTCTGGCTCTGCTTTAGCATGAGCATGATTTTATCATCTTACAACAAGAGTTGGTAGATTTGGCGGAAGAACTTCTTTCAAGTTTCAAACTTTTTGAGGTTTTTTTTTTTTAACTCTACAATTTTTTCAGTTATTTTCTAAAAACATGTAACTCGAAACAGTCTTTTGAACATCATGGCAAGTGGAATTCGAATCACATGCTTTATCCGTGGTTTCATTGCCTGGACAACTTGAATCAAGTCTTTTCACTGCTTTTCTTGCTAATTTTTAAGACAAGCGAAATTTTTTTAACCCAAAAACTTGAGAGTGTTAATAATACGGTGGTGTTTGTATGGAATGTAAAATTCTTTCGAATCTCGGTTGTAACTCTGACTTTTGAAATTCATAAAAAAAAAAATCCCACCGAACGTTACGATTCTATGTAAAATCTTGTTACCGTATTGTTAAGTCTTATAATATTCACGAATTATATACTTTCAAAACGATTAAAAACCGCTGGCGGAAAAATTAATTTCAAAAGTATATATATATATATGTATAGTTACAACGTTGCTACGCACTATTTCAAAGTCCAAACACACGTAGATGAGGGAATATTTTCTTATTCACTAGATTGTGAAAAATAATAATTTCAAATAATTTTTTTATTTGGCAAATTCGAGAATTGGCATCAAAGATTTAATAACGATTTCATGTCACCGAATATTAGCATGTTTGTAGAAATTTCTTAACAATTCAAAGTGTTCAGATAATGACTTCAATTCTGTAAAACGTGAGAAAAAAAAAAAAAAAAAAAAATCAAATTCAATAACTCAATTTTCGAACGAATCTAATTTTCTTGAAAATCTTCCGAGTTTTGATGTAAAACAAAAATAAGAAAGAAAGAAAGAAAGAAGAATAATGAAATAAAAAAAATAAAAAGTAACTAATCAACCGCTCGTAACAAAAGAAAACCGATCTTTTCTCGACCATATTTTTCAATCAAATCACAAATTTCTTTATCTCTTGAATCCTTCGTGAAGATTATCGATGCGTTTGTATATCGATATCGAATAGACTTGAGTGCCAATGACCGAAATTCAGTGTCATTGTGAAGTCTATCTATTCCACGTTACCTAATACATTATATCTATCTACCAACGAAATTATATCTGAACTTGTTGTATTAACGTAATACTGAGTATATCGCTCTGTTTGATCACCGGAGCACCGATCAACCGTCGATTAAAATCTGATCAAACGATTTTCTATTATTACTTTTATTACTATTATTATTATCATCATTAAGCACAATCAAATCTCCTCTGTTTTCCGTCCATTTTTTTCTTTCTTATTTCTCCTTTTTTTTCCCTTCTCTCGTTTATTTTGCGTTACGAAAAAAATTTTCACTTTTCCCTTTTATGTTTCTTTTTCTTTTTCTTTTCTTTTTTTTTTTTTTTTTTTTTTTTTTGCAACGACCGATAATAATAATAATAGTAATAATAATATATAGATAACAAGCTATATCAGCAGAACACGTATTTTATATAAAAAACATGTAATTAATTTGTAGAAAATTTTTCGGAGTTTTTCATCGATATATATATATATATATATATATGAATATGTGCGATCTAGAAGCGAGGCTAATTACTGGTTATAACCGTGTATAAATATAGAATTATTATCTTAGATGCAAATATGTAATAATAGTAATAATAATAATAATATACACCAGGGGGATAAAAAAGGGTTATAAATAGACGATCCGACGTAAAAATATTTACTATATATATATATATATGTATATATATAGAAATATTATATACATACTATACATATTATATAAATATATCTGTACATTTGTATTATGTACAAAACTTATATATACACACATACAGATATATGGTAATAATAATGATAATAATAATAATAATAATAATATTGTTGATAAAAATAATATTAATAACGGTAAAATAAAAGTGAAAATGTGATAATTCGTAAATTGAAGACAAAATGAAATCGTTAAGAATATATGCAAAACGCGACTGGAAAAAACATCTTCGAATAGTTTAAAAATACGAGAAATTATTTGGAAAAAATGAACGAATGATAAAATTTTTTTCATTTTCGCGTAAAGAACTTTCTCGTTGAAGATTTGTCGGTGATTTTTCTTTTTTTTTTTTTTTTTTTTTTAACATTATTTTTGTTCCTCTTATTTCTTGTTTTGTCTTCTTTTCATTTTCTTGTACGATATTTATAGAAATTAGTATACCTAATCATACTACTGTAGATATTCGAAGATATAATTAAGATCGTTGAAAAAGAGCTAGAGAGAGAGAGAGAGAAAGAAAGAGAGAGAAATGAAGATGAAAAATTCTATGGCAAAAACCTCGTACGAAATACGTTGCACTCATGTGGATAATTTGAACGTATCTAATCCAATGTTTCAACCAGTATTCATGTGCGGTGATAATCATAATCATGAAAAATAAAAAAAATGACTACAATTTTTTTTTTTTTTATTCTTAAATTTCGATTAAACACAGATGCTTATTGTACGATTTAAAGAAAAAAAAAATTATAAGTCTATTATACAAACATACATACACAAATATATACATACATACATACATACGTATCTTATAACACGTGTCAAATTTTTTTCGGAAAATTTTATCGAAACAAAATATCGAAAATATGTAATTAATGTACATAATTATGTTATAATGTAGGTATAGAGAGACGTCGTCAATAGTTGTTGCGGTTGGATAAAAAAAGAATCAAAAAAGAAAGAATGATGAAAATTTACTCTCGATTTTCGATTTTACAAAAAAAATTTCATCTCGTTTTGCATTCGTTTAAGATGCACAATGTATCGTTATAGTGCACGTTATTTATACGTATGTATGTGTAAAAATTTGTCTGCTATATAAATTTTTCGCATACAATAATACAACGTTGTGTTTCGTTAACAACAAACGTTACGTTAAACGTATAATTTCAATCCGTCGCAAATCAATGTACAGAGAAACATAATAGGAAACAATTCTGTCCGAAGAAGAAACACACACAAAAAAAAAAAAAACAAAAAAAAACATCCGCATCGAAGAGAATCGCACAGATCTGTGTGCAAAAAATAAATAAATAAACAAATAAATAAACAAACAAATAAATAAATAAACAAATAATTATTACAAAAATAGTTTGAAGAATAAAACACACATACACTGCATATGTACCTACACTCTATTGTAAATAATATGAATATTAGAATATATATGTATATTGTAGCGAATCACTATAATTATTATTATTATTATTAATATTATTATTACTACTACTACTAATACTACTACTACTAATACTACTACTACGTACATAAATTGTGTATAAATACGCATAGGTCGTATACTTTTACTGTTTTCGAGTAAATAGATACATGCGATTTTATCATACATATATATGTATATATATATATATATATATGTAGCACACATAGCAATCATTCGATTATATTACAATATGATTTATGATTTATTATTACTATTATTATCATTATAGTTATATGTATATATATATATATATATATATATATATATATATATATATATATATATATATATATATATATATATATATATATATATATAACTACCTTCGTTATTATTACATACTACGATTATCATTATTGTTATTTTTTATTATTAATATGATTATTATTATCGTAAAACTTGCAACGGTTCGAGCTGCAGTTGCGTAGGATTTTTGTTTTCAAAATAAACATTACACGCATTATTTCAATATCCTTATACCGCATGTTTTATTTTCTCGACGCAAAATCAAATTTTTGGTAATGAAAAAAAGAAAGAAAGGAAGGAAGGGGAAAAAAACCAAAAAAAAAAAAAAAAAAAGAAATACAAACGTGATCGAACATGAATATATCTAGGTATAAATTGTACATGTATATGTATATTAGACTGTATCAAAAAAATTGACTATTATTTTTTTTTTTTTATGATATACTGAAAATATTGTTCAAGGTGACGAAAAAGAAATACCATAAAAATTTTAGATTTTAATATTGATATTTAGAGGTGCCTCATCGCGATTTTCTACTTACCATAAGAATAACATGGCAAAAATGGTTCTTGCTCCTTGCGATTTTTATAACTAGATAACGACGCGTCGTACAGAAAATTCATAAACATGTTTTTGTAGGAAATTGAACGTTCTACAAAAAAGGTCTCTTGCCATTTTACGATAAGTCTACTCCTTCAAAAGTTATTTGAGATCAAACATCAACAAAGGACCTCAAATAACTTTTGAAGGAGTAGACTTATCGTAAAATGGCAAGAGACCTTTTTTGTAGAACGTTCAATTTCCTACAAAAACATGTTTATGAATTTTCTGTACGACGCGTCGTTATCTAGTTATAAAAATCGCAAGGAGCAAGAACCATTTTCGCCATGTTATTCTTATGGAAAGTAGAAAATCGCGATGAGGCACCTTTAAATATCAATATTAAAATCTGAAATTTTTATGGTATTTCTTTTTCGTCACCTTGAACAACATTTTTAGTATACCATTAAAAAAAAAAAATAGTCAATTATTTTGATACAGTTTAATGTATATACATATATATGTATATAATTTGATAAACGCGAAGATCTCGATATATGCATCGTCATCGTATAAAAAAAATATAGGTACATACATGCAATTGTACTTATACATTCGTATGTTATTCGGATACCTGTACGCGAATTTTTGAGAACATTCGATTTATATATATATAATATATATCTATATATATATATATATTATATATGTATGTATATATCTAGTATAATTATTATACCTAAATTTGTATGATAAAAACGGTATGTATATAATATGAAGAGAATGAGTAGAGCATATAATGAAAATAATCTCTGTAAGAAAAAAAAAAAAAAAGAAAAACAAAAAAAGAAAATTTGGAAATCTCAATGTATGTCAATTATGTAATTATTATATTTTATGGGGTTAAATTTTCTCCCTTACTGCATTGTTTTATCGTTTATGACGAAACTGTTTTTCTATATTATCGTTTTTATTTTCCTTATTCGTTCCGTAATTGTTTCGATTTTTTTTTTTTTTTTTTCTTCTCGCTGAACAAATACTACTTTGATTTCTTGTTGTATAGTTTCTGCTAACGTTTTCTTCTTCTTCTTCTTTTTTTTTTCGTTTCATCTTTCCAATTCTATTTTAATTTCTTGAGTCTAGGGATGAAGCGCGGTTCAAATATGGTCCGTGATGAAAATCGCATATATACATATGTATGTACGAGCCTTGTTAATAGTTCGTTTGATCGCAGCTCTGTTTCTGTGTTATGAGAGGATAATAATTGATAAATATGAAAGCAGGAGAGAGAGTGTGTTACATATTGATTGAGTGAGAGTGAGAGTGTGAGAGAGAGAAATGAAATTTTATCATTGAAGAAAATTGAACCTAAGTAAAGTGAAGAAAAAAAAAAAAAAATTAACTAATTGATAATGAAAATAAATGAGTAAATAAAATAAAGTAAAATAATGATAAACGAGTATCGCCCTAAAAAAATGTAAATGTTTCAATAAACCAATACGTATTTCTACGAAATCTCGTTGCCTTTTCCATTATATTCTTTCCTAATTTATTATACATTCCAGTTAAAAATTACATATATGTAATATTTATTTAACACATATTCATTTTTTTTCTACTTATGTTTACCATGTATACTTATATACTTAACACTTGTTGGTAGTAAAACGATGATTGAAAGATAATAATCGTAGAAATTTAAGTTAATCATATCATTAATTTAAAACGAATAAGTAGATATCGGATTATTATTATAATTATTATTATTATTGTGCACCGTAAGTATATAAAAAAAAAAATTGACAAAATCGAGACGGTAGCTATATAATCTAAAGAGAAAATTATTCGGTGTCTGCTTGATGCATATATAGAAGAAACGGTTGTGCGTAATTTTCATACAACATGCATGCGCGCTCGTATTGCGCATTGGCCCGTGGTGCACCGCCAGCCATGGAAATGTGTTGGTACACGCCTTATATTTCTGTAATTATTATTCGATGAAGGTAGGCTGGCTCTGTACATAGGTAGGTACACCTACTCACATACTGCGTAAAGGTAGGACGTGGCACGAATGCAATGCTCGCTGGCGTAGCATATACCTGTAAAGAGGGAAAGAGAAAGAAAAAGAGAGAGAGGGAGAGGAAACAAGCGCGGTGCAACGAGAGCCAGCCACTATACCTACAAAGAGCGCTGCAGCACCGTGTGTATATTTTGCAAATATTTGACTAAATCATGAACAATGTTTGATCGCTCGGTATAACACCGCCACGACTCGACTTGACTCGAGGCGACGCCACGCTCGCTGCAATACGCTCTTCTCTTCTCGTTAGTTAGTTGGCTGTATGCAACGGGTACTGCGCAGCTTGGACCGATCAGTTACGTAACTACTTTACCTCCGTTCACCGTACGATTTGACGATGAAATAGTATCTGCAAAAACAGCCAGACGCGTCGATGACGCGGTTTTGTCTCAATTTATAGGATTCTTTCTTATATTTACTCTGGATGAAAAGATCGCTCATTGCAAAATACGCAGTGCTTTTATAATGCTTCGATCATGCGACGACGGCCATGAGGTTATAATTAAGCCAACTGTTTCGGAGGCAACAAAAGCCCAGTCGTTCTAATCGAGTTGATGCGGATTTTCAAATATCGACGTTACGGCTGACGTTCAGACGAATCCAACGAGCCCTCGCCGCTTGATTTCGGACCACCCGTTCCCGAGATATTTCAGTTTCAACCGAATCACTAGCGCGAGCGGTTCGGTCTGCGTAGAGCAGAAGTCGCGTTACTCGCGCTAGCCGCGAAGTTTCAAACGTCGTATCTCGGAAACGGTACGTTCAAATTAGGCGTTCAACGGCTCGTTGGATGCGTCTTGGCGTCGGCTGCAAGACGGGAGGTAAAAGATGACAGACTCTTTAATTCCGTAAAAAAAGAAGGTGGTTAATTCTTGCTGCTTCGTGAGTGTATTAATTTTCCGTTTTTCCGTCGCTTGGTTTTCGGTGTTTTAGTTCTCTATCGCGTCGCGAATTCTCTATCTCAGTGTGAGTGCCTGACGATGGAGGTGCGTCTAGGGGCGGCCACCTTCCTACGCGGCTTTGGAAGTCGAGGAAAGCCCGAGCCAGCCATCCGCCCATCCAGCCAGCCACCTAAACCAAGATACTACTAGCTGGTTGGTGGCGCGGAGTAGGCAGAGGCACAGAGCCAGCCCCGAGGATCGATACGTGGTCGAGAAGGTTACCTCACTACGCTGAGGTCCTCAGAACTACAGCGTGATACGACCTACCAGCCAACCATCCAGCTATCCAAGGTATATGTTTTATACTGGAATATAGGCTACCAGAACACATGATACATCGAGAAAAAAAAATTCTATTTACTCGAATAACTGATTAATTGTTTCGCGACCTGCTATATTATAATTACTAGGTACTCAGGTGTTCGAAGCACGCGAATTTCGTACCCCCGGTAGGAATTTAAGTCAGAACATGAGACAGATTCACGATTTCAGTGATTCTTTGTCGTCTAATACTTGACGTCACTTCACAATTAGTAGTCAGAGAGGAATAATTAGTTGATCTAGGTGTACAATTTACTGTCTGAAATCGTATAACTGTTAAAACGGTACGTCTGAAGTTGTACGAAAATACTAAAGACTAAAAACTATGTACTAATCAAATGAATTAGACAAATTTTAACAATCGTCGCAGTAGAACTGTATATTTTTATTCGTGTTCTTAATATTTGGAATTGTATTATAGGTTATACTCTAGAGTTTAATATTTCACCTGGCTAGAGTCTCGTCGTTATTCCTTCGCCGTGCGATCACATGCCTATACACTTCCGCATACTTCAACAACTCACCTGCTATTTGACTAGCGGACGTTTTAAAACTCGACGCTTTTCAACACTATATTCAAACTGTCTCTTTGACTTTTGCCGCTAACCGTTTCTTCTACATATCTTTTTTCATTCTTTATTCGGTCGGTCTTTAACAGGATTTTGGTCGTTTAGTTCATCACTATTATATGGTATTGGATGAAATGGTTGGGCTACTGTATAGTACCAACTATATTCGATATTGAAACCACAGATTAAATCACTATTTACCAAAGAATATACCGTTCATCAATCGAAACTGTGTACTATTCGACAGACAGAGACTGCAGACAGAGTGATAAGTTGAACTATTTATTCTCTTCAATGACAACTGCATAAATCACATTTAGTTGAATTCTGAATCATCGAACACTGATATTAATTCAGAGAACGCATTTGAAAGAATTTTGTTATATAAGATACTAACGTTTATAGTTCTTCGTCCATGTACGATGCAAAGCATAGTTGCAACTATTATACGTTAAATGTAACCTAGTTTGACGATGATTTAGGATTTCTAGTATCAGATTTCGTATAGTTGAAGTATATTCATATTCCCTGTGAACATTACTCTTGATTCTCCGTTTATTCGTGCATCTTGCGGATTTTGAGGCTCTCCGTAAATTTCCCCTTGCGTGAAGGTGTATAAGAATTACCCACATTTAGAGGATGTCCCGAGATTTACGCGCGGTTTGGTCCTGTTCCCTAATTACTAGAAAACCTTGCGGCAGAGAAATAATAATAAACTTGTCACGTTCGAGTTTAGACGGGTGTATGAATAGCTTAGTTGTATTTTGTGTACGCACACATGTACAGACTTGCATGCCCGCCATAACGTGGGTATAATAAGTACTTAGGTTAGGTTAGGAGATGGAGGTACGCTGGCGCGGACGCTCGTTTCGACCGCTTTACATATACTCGCTGGTTTACTTAGGTCCGACCAGAAATTGAAATTTTGGTAAACGGATTAAACATAAGCTCTCGTGGTTTCAGGTATACGCATATATGTACGTATACCTGCAGCACATTTACCCACCTATGCTCTCAATACGAACGAAATTACGGTTTATACACATATTCACCGCATAACAAAAAAAAAAAAAAAAACAACATCAATAGTTGTGCCAACTATTTAATTTCAAATCTTCAAATTTTAAATTAGTAGCCTTCGACAGTGGTTCACGATTAACTATATCGAAGTATAATGGAAATTATTGATTGCAAAATTTATGTTTCAAATACAGAGTTGAATAGTTGATGCAAAAATATGTTGAATTAGTAATTTTTTTTAAAATTAATGCAGCGTTGAAAATAAGCGAATGGAACTTTAATGAGGAACAAAAACAGATGTTCAAAATCGCGTAACAACTATTCCGAGATTTTTTGTCCGTGATTCTCATATTTAGGTATCAGATGATCGCCTAAGTAACGTATAACTTTATAGAGTGCAATCCTACACGACTCGGGACTTCCTCATTCAGAGAGCAGCGTGTGTCATGTAATGAAAACAACGTCGTTATCAGATTCGTTGTTAACTGCGTGTCACACTATATGCATGTATTTGTACATACATAAATCGTACTACATTACGCCTGATATGTAAGACACTATGAATGATGGGGCTTTTTTAATAGAAATCATGTGAAAAAAAAAATTAAGAAGGTTTTCTTTCCACTAACTTTTTGACTAATTTATACTAGGTATTGTGTATAACATTTTGAGGTTAAAAGTTCGGGATGATTCAGTTGACAAATACTTACAGTCACGATAAACAGGATATATGCATATATCTGTGAATGCAACCAAAGAATGGTTTTCGCGTAAAGAACTATGCCATTGAAACAAGCTAACTAATGTTTAATTGTGCAATACAAACTAAACAATTATTTATATCACTAAGTCTGTACCTGTATCACAATATAAGCAAATTCAGCCGGTCTCACCGAGTCTTTTTCGCTCGGTGTAGGCACCTAGAAATTAAAATAGTAGCAACTAGTAGACATGTTGAATACTTTTTTCCTTCTTACGTGTGATGTATTCCTGCTGTGTCCTTTAATGCATATTTCTGTAACTGGTTGGTAGGTATAAAAAAAAAACGTCATGCTGCATCAGCACAATAGTATGATGAATAAGTATAGTTCAACAAGTTGATTGTTGGGTTAGGTATATGCGACAACTATTTATGCCAACAAGCCACAATGCAACTCGTTTACAAATATTCTTCGTCTCGTATTCGTCGACTTGGTGTAACCTAGATATCCGGGCTATTTTGCTTATCTCACTTTCTCTCTCTCTCTTTCTCTCTCTCAGTTTCTGTCCTCGTTAATCTGGTAGCCATAGCCGAACAACGCGCATGACATGCACAGGTTGTACAGGAAGAACGTCGTCGTCGTCGTCGCGAGTTTCGCGGATTTTTCTTTCACCGTACCTACCACCTCGTCGACGCTCGCCGCCTCCGGCGGAGAGGCAGAGAACGGAAAAGAGGGGGAGGAAGAGAGAGAGGGAAGAAGCGTTGCCATCGCTACGGCGGGTATCAGCTCGAGTTTTGGTTGGCGTTCGCGGTCGAAGTCGGACGCCAGTCTCTTCGGCAAGGTAGAGGGGGGAGGACGCGGAGGCGGGAGTGAGAGAGAGAGGCGGAGGGGCGGGAGAGGGATCTCGGTATTGACTCGACCAAGAGTGAGGACGCCCTCCCACGCGCAGGCTCAACATGGCCGCGCTCGACTCGCGCATCTACCTACCTACATTCTCCACCATCCCGAACTCCGCAATGAACGTATCCTAGGTATGCATGTAACAAACGAATGAACTAATCGAGCAAGGGGGAGAAAGGGAACGCGAGACATGCTGAGAGAACTTGGATAATTAGAGTGCGGATAGAGGCTCGGTTTATGCAACGTCAAAATCATCCAGAGACGAATTAGGTATCTACTATTTTCATTTAGTTGATCATTTTCGATTGGAGGACATTTTTTAGTCCAATTGTTATCGTACAGAGCGGGTTAACTTGTTTTTCAGAAAGTGAGGTCGTTTTAGATAGAACACTGAAATAATAGTTTAGTAGTTTAATTTGTTTTTGTGAACTACTAGGTGTACTGTGACTGTTGGCATTGAACTCGTAGATTTTACTAATATTCTGTAGCAGGGAATTGAAAAAATTCTCTAAACGAGAATCGTCTGTTTATATGTATGATAACTAGTTATCATACAGAGAGGAATTACCTACTATTTTCGTTTAGTTGATCACCTTATTTTTCTTATAGGATATTTTCCATTCCAATTATAGATGTTTTATGGAGCAGGTGAACTTGTTTCTTTGAGTGTGAGATGATTTTAACCAGAACATAGCATACCTACTAGTTCACTGACTGTTAAAATTGCACTACTAGATATTACTAATATTCCGTAGCAGGAAATCGAATAAATTCTAAACAGTGATTTCTGGTGTGTAACGAGATTAACGGAGATTATTTATGAATTACAAATTGAATAGCGCATATTTGATATTTGGTCCTACAACTATATATCAAACTAAAGCTCAGTCGAAAATAGTTAACTATAACGCATTCTAGATAGGGTAAAATTTTTAATTCAATTCTAACTATTGAGTGAATTCAAGTATAAACCATACGTTATATGTATATTACCTGCATTGGCAGAAACTATTTTCTTCGAGGGTAACTAGTAAAAAAATTTTAGTAGATTGAAGAATGAAAAAATTATTCGAATAATCTATATACACCTAATTCAAGTTCGTTCTTTAAATTCGTAAAATTGATTAGATCATCATAGTAGATAATTGAAAATTCGTTTATGTTCAAATGCGTTAAAATTTTTCGTATCGAATCGCACCAACTCGTCGACAATTTTAATCTAACAACGTGCAGTAATTAGCAGCTAAAACTCGAACCAATTAGTAGATTGGATGATTTATTTCTATGCTTTTTCGTTTTCATCTATTTTCTGCATTCTCGCAGTGTTTGATTAAATCATAGGTAGGTTCCTAGGTGCTTTATTATATCTAGTCACTCACGACTGGCGCCTGGCGTGCACAGTGCATATTACATGGACTCTGCTCGCCCATGTGCCACAGTGTTTAATTTTACACACATGTATGTGTACCTCATACCCATGCATATGCCACATACGAGGGGCCGGATTGCTGTAAGCTCTATACCGCGCCTAATTGTCCACCATTATTGAACCTAATAGGATCAGGATTTGGTCCTGCGAAGTACGACGCGTAGGTACCTTTAATACGGTACCTTATACGTAACTAGCGTCAGATGTTGGCCTTCCCGCGACAGGTTGTTGGAACTAATCGCTAAGCCGATCTATAGATATACGTACATACATATATTTACTCCTGTCACGTGGATACATATAGGTAGAAGTAAGAGTTTGGAATCTATGGGATCGGAACAAGTAACTGGATGAAGTGAGGATAAAAAAAGAACCACACATTTGGTGCGATTTGATTCATTTTTTCAACTTACGGGCTTTTTTAAAATCTAAAATACAATGAAACAAGGGAAGGTCAGTTGCCACAGTGAGAAAATAGTTTGTTTAGGAGAGGGTGAGTCAAAGCTGGCCCCTTAAGAAAATAATACCTAAAATTAGAATAAAATGTTTAGTTTTCGTATGAATAATTATGTTAAACTATTATCTAGCTTTCTTGAAAAAAAGCAATCATTGCTGTGCTGATTTTGAGCTGTGCAATTACTCGAGTAAATTTGGGTTAAACCTATATTCTCATGGGGTTTTCTGTAAGTCAAGAAAGTAAAACTATTATCAATTAGACGATAATCTCTATCCCAAAAGGGAAAAATGTCATCAGGATTTAAAAAATTGGTGCAGATTTCGAATCCCATCATTTTCCAGTGCGCATGGTGTTTCTGGGGTTGATTGAACCTCGGGTTCCTCCACTGTCTGCACGGTTTAAAAATCGCCCCTGGATCGCATGGCGAATATTACGTTTACCAATATGCCGGTGTGTGCAGGCACAGGGGCGAAATTATGTCGGCGGATTGATCGCTGCTATAGCTCGAATGGTCGTACGTATAGTAGTGGCTATATAGTTGCCGAATATGGCGGTGACCTGCCTATAGTATAGATATATAGAAGCTATGGTCATCGACAAACCCACCCCGTGTCCGGTCGTGCCGCCTGCCCATCGGACTGGCTGTTCTCTCTCGCCTCGGGCAAATCCATCCGATAATGTCAAAAGCACGTCCCACGTTACCGGGACCAAGTACAGGACCTCGAGCCGTTGGTACTTCTCTATTACCCGGCGCTGTGGAGCTTGAGAATAATCGGGTTCTAGCTAGACGATTAGAAAGAAAAGTTCCAGCAGATCCAGTAAAAGTCAGGGTGTCCATTAGACTGTATAAAAAAAATTGACTATTTTTTTTTTTTTTTTTATGTTATACTGAAAATATTGTTCAAGATGACGAAAAAGAAATACCATAAAAATTTCAGATTTTAATATTGATATTTAAAGGTGGCTCATCGCGATTTACTACTTTCCATAAGAATAACATGGCAAAAATGGTTCTTGCTCCTTGCGATTTTTATAACTAGATAACGACGCGTCGTACAGAAAATTCATAAACACGTTTTTGTAGGAAATTGAACGTTCTACAAAAAAGGTCTCTTGTCATTTTACGATAAATCTACTCCTTCAAAAGTTATTTGAGGTCATTTGTTGATGTTTGACCTCAAATAACTTTTGAAAGAATAGATTTATCGTAAAATGACAAGAGACTTATTACAAATAGTAATAAAATTCCAAAGTTTGAAAAACTAAAAAAATTGAAGAATGAAAAAATAAAAAAGTATTCCCATGTTATTTAAATGGGAAATAAATAATCGCGACAATAAGGCGTCTCTAAATATTACTATAATAAAAGCTGAAACTTTGAACGGCAACTATTTTTCGTCATTTCTAACAATATTTTCGACTTGAATTTTGAAAAAGGGTGGAAAAAAATCGTCAATTTTTTTTTTCACACAGTCTAATATACATACATATATGTATACTGTTTCCGGTGCGTCGAGGTTCACTCTACGAAATGGATACGTCACGTACTACAAACTACATGGCAGTGGCGGGGGTTGGGGGGTGGCCGCGTGTCTTCGGCCGATCGGGACAGTGGTAGAGGGTGTAGGATATATATATATATATATATATATATATATATATATATATATATAGACAATGTACGGCCCGCAGCGTACCTACGTACCTTATACCATAGCCCATACCCCATACCTAGCCACTCCGTGTGGATCGGCAGGACATCGTATAATTAATCACCGTCATCGATCACGACTGCCGTGACGTGCGGTCAAGTCTTTGTATAATAGATTCGGATGATGGGTCGAAAACCACGCTCGCCGATATGCGTTTACCTATATACGTATGTACGTATATATATATGTGTATCTATACATATTTATTCCGTGTCCTCAACCCTCAGCTTCGCGATAGCAACGCGCACTAACGATAACCCATATATCACGTGTGTGTGAGTGTGTGAGAGAGTGTATATAATTAATACATATGCACGTGCACCTCTATATGTATAGAGATTTTCGCCAAATTTACTATTCTTTGGATCCCCTTAATCCTCTTCCTTTTATTCCCTCTTATCTTAATCTTCTTCTTCTTTTCTGTTATTCTTTCGATACCTTTCCGGTTTTTTCTTTTCATTGCAGTTTTTTTTGTTTGTTTGTTATTTTTTAATTTTTTCTTTTCTTCGTATTTTCCTCTTTTCTTTATCTTCTTCTGCCTACCTAATCCGAAATGCACGTGGTATGTATTCATACACGAGGAAGGGAGAATAATTAGGTGTGAAAATGAAAAATTTCATTAGTATCGTCAGATAGAATGTCGAAAAATAATTGACAAGTATTTTTTCTTTATTTCAATTCAACGTTCCCTAACAAAGATCTAGCAGATTGAAATTGACGCGTGACGTCACAATGTGCTTAGATATAGACATACTACAATGTGATAAATTTGTAACATTATGCCGTCGCGCAGAATTCGACTTACCATATCTTTGTTAATAAACATTGAATTGAAAAAAAAAGAAAAAATACGTGTCAATTAATTTTCGGCATTCTATCTGACGATATTATTGGAATTTTTCGTTTGTACACCTAATTGTTTACGGATAGACAGGAAGTTGTAGAATTTAATCAATTCAAGTTCTATAGATGTTATATTCGATGTATGTAATAATTGGTTTGAATTTAAAGACATTTTACCCAATATTTTCACGAATCGATAATAATTGATCGGGAAAAAATTATTGTGGCTACCTACGCGATAATAAAGAGATTGATTATGCCTCGTACTTTTTAATTTTTCTCCTAGTCTTTGAATAATTACACCAAATTGTGTGTTCTTTAGAACTTTAACAGTAAAAATATAGTAGATTGTTGTATCTTATCTGAGTTTAGAAGATTGCTATTTCTGTTTTTTTTTTTTTTTTTTTCTCACTCTGCCGACGAATTTCTTCAACGCCTGGCGAATCGGTGTTGAATAAATTATTATTACAGGCAAGTATAGAGAAATGGTGATCTGAAATTTTTCCCAGGAGAATTATCCCTTTTTTATTTTTAGTGGTTTATTTTTTATGGCATCGTTTTTTAAGGTTATTGGAAAATGAAAGTTTGCAAGACGAAACGCGATTCAAATATCGGTTATTATAATGAGACAAACGCATGAGAAATCCTAAGATGTATGTATCAATGATTTTGCTGCGGCATCCTCGTCATCATAATCATCATCATCATCATCATCATCATCATCATCATCATAATCATCATCGTCATCATTATAGCATCACCGCTAAAGCTCGCGCAGCTAGGTTATGATATATATATATCGTTCTACGCAGATTATTATTAATTTCACGTTACTCGAGCGACTAATTGGTCCAGGTTTCCTCGCAGGGGGCGTTTGGTCTCTTCTCCTCTTGCCTCTTCGGCAGATTTCATTTATACGCCGATTTTACGCTATTAACTCCGCACCACCGCCGCCGCATTGCCCGGCGCCTCCTCCACCTAACCTAACCTAACCTAACCTCGCACTAAATCGTAAAGTTAATCGGTCGTCTTTGTGTGTCCCGGTTCTTCTTCTGACAATTCATTTTAATTAATACTTCAGAGGTTATTTATTGGGTATTTTATATTCATGCACGGCTGCATTTTGTCCACATCGTAGTGTCCAGCGAAAGAATATAATAGTTAGTTGCGACTACTATTTGTTACTATTTCATGTGTTGCATGGTACTTGAAATTTACTATTAAATCCGTACAGTTGAACGTTTTTTTTCACTTGGTCGGACTGTTTCATTATTGGGTATTTTATGAATTACTAATCATCCTCCGAATTAGTTGTTGGTATTTGAATAGTTTCTACATTTGTAATAATTTCTTTTATCCTGTGATGTTTGAGATTCTTTACACTTAAATTGTTTTTGAAATGATCTAAATTACTCGTACTCGACGTTTTTTTTGTTGGTCGCTAATCACGAACTTGAAGTCAGATTGCGAAATTCAAAATGGCGATTCAATATGGTGGAAAAAAATCTAATAATATTTCGATTTTTGTACAAATTGATAGGCGGAGGTTTTTAGGTTACCGATAACGAATTGGAGGTCAGACGTTTTCAAATTTTGTAATCCTGGTTCAAAATAAATAAAAAAAGCTGTCACACTTTAATGTAACATGGTATCCAAGGTCTTTAAAATCGTTAATCAAAAATGGGCTAGTCTAAGACCGCTTGTTTCCTTTCAAATGTAGTTCAACATAGTCCAAGAAAATTTTCATATCATACCGATCCGGATTCCGCCACCACGTGTCAAAATCGGTACGAATGTTTACTTCAACGCTCAACTCGATCCTTGGGGTGACAGACGTGCGGGATTTCCGATCAGCTGCGAAGCTCGATGATCGCGCGAGAATAATGCTTATAGGTACTACGATGATTAAGCAGGAGTAGAACTAGATTCTGAGTTCTTTGTCCTGCGTGTTGTCGAACTAAATGCTCCTGTATTATTATGCGGCTTATCCTGCCATTGCACGGCTCAATTCGCACGCATGCACGCGACGATTCTCTCCTCTCTCTTCTCTCTCTCTTTTTTTCCCTCTCTTTCTCCCTCTCTCTTTTCGTGATCTCTTTGCTGGAACGATTGTACCGCACACGCACACGCATGCACGTCATATACTCGACCAAGTACGCGTGTCCATTCCACCCCTTGTGCAGCGTAGGGGGTGTCAAACGCCGCCGCGATTTCACCCTGCATGCACAGTATTCCCCGTATCCGTCTACGTAGGCACGGCCTAATCTCTAAGCTCTGTTCAGCACTAAACGCTGTCGTGCACTTTTACCACCGATGAATTAACTGCGCCACTGTACTAAACGAAGGGCGACCAGAGACAGAGACGGCCTGTGACGAGGGCAAACTCATGGTTCCGCACTTTATTTTTATTTTATTTATCCGACCAGCTGAATATTATTTGCAATGTATTAGACACGCAAATAAAATCTAAAGAGGCAAGTAAATTGTCTGTATATTATAGGACTGGTGTTTGTTAATTAAAAGTTAAAACTGCAGTCATAGATAAAGAGAATAAGATAAAAAACGACACAAACAAGCTGCTAGTTAATAATTTTCCACAGAATTGTTTCAGGCATGCTGATTAATACGAAGTACGTGCGGCTTAGTTAATGTCTTATAAGTTGACGTAGTTACTAACACTGCATAGTGAATCAAATATAAAAATTCGGTTGATAACTAATCAGAGTGAAAATTGATTCCATGTAAGAATATTCATAAAAATATTTATTTCAGTCCAATATGAGCTACTGTAATACCTACTATATAAAACGTACTAATCCATACAGAAAAAATAAACGACTAAACATAATGCCGTCATGCTCTTTCTGAGTTACATAGTTCAATTGATATCGATATGTTGCAACTATTCTTGGTATGCTACCTCGCAGTCACATAGTTGCAACTATTTACAAATTGACATAGTTTTTCCCATCAAAACGTCACGTAGTTACACCGCTATGGTACGCCATAGGTGGAGATATATTGCAATTGTTTTTGGTATTCCATTTCGCAGTCAAATAGTTGCAACTATTTCCAAATTGACATAGTTTTTCCCATCAAATCGTCACGTAGTTACACCGCTATGGTACGCCATAGGTGGAGATATATTGCAACTGTTTTTGGTGTTCTATTTCGCAGTCAAATAGTTGCAACTATTTCCAAATTGACATGTTTTTTACCGTCAAAACGTCACGTAGTTACACGGCTATGATGCACCATAAGTGGTGAGTGCAGGGAACGTGCGATGCTCATTCGTTGGGGCATGCACATTTAGTGAACACAGCGGGTGGGTTGTTCCTTGTGCTAATTCCTGGCACGCGTAGCGCAGCACCGTTTGCAGGTATTATATGGACGGAGGTTGCAGCGATGCGTAACTGCACAAAAAGAGCCTCAGTGTCACGACTACTATAAGCGGGCGTCACTTTGCCATTGACGTGTGTAGGTATAATGGACAGAGGCGCTAGGTATAAGGTGCAGACTTCAACTTTTTAAATTGTATAATCCATAATCCATCGCCACCTGCTGCAGGGATGAACGCGGAGAACGATACGCATGCGTTTGTTCACAATCAGTCGACAGATTTTTTCCAGCTATTGTTTTTTGACGAAAACTATATAGTATGTGGAAACTAATGTCTTTAGTTGAAGTACGACATAGTTGTCTATTTTTATCTTTTTGTTATTTAACTCTATAACGCGAAACTTGATGGTTGATAATTTGAAATTGGTTTTAGAATCTTTTTGAGTTTCCATTCAATTTATATAGTTGTTTTTATAGTTCACGGGCATCGAATATCTACTATTCATGCAAATATTTGTATCTTATAAGTGAATATCAGAGATTGAAATTGGGTTTCAGATTGTTACAACTCAAGTTTTTCACCTGATCAAAGACATAGTTGTTTGTGCCCTGATTTTTAGTCTCACACCACCATAGTTGCAACTATAGTTTTCGTCGTCCGAGTTGAATGTATATTTGTATTTACCATTTTTCATTACGATATACCTGATGCCAAAACGTATAGTAAATTTATCTGAGAAGCTTGACAAGAATTCTTCGTCGAATATGTAGAATCATTTACTTGGCACGTGCAGGCAGAACGTCCACAGCTAGCGAGTAACACCAATAGTATATATATAAGTATATAAACCGAGAGTATCTAACAGGTGTTGTCGAAGATCGACTGGTAACTATACGTTTTACTACAGGTTCGAGAATCGCGCGATGGTTAAAAGGAATGGCAAAAACGCCATGGGCGCAGCATGTTTATTTATCTTCTTTTCACCTACACTAACGCACTCGGGCACATACATGGGCTTAAGTGATCGCATCAGGGTACAAAGTACATCTATATTGGCGTGGCATATGGGTGCAGTTACAACAGATTGTATATTGATGTACGCACATATGTATAATATCCGTAATGGGTCTCGAAGTCGATAAAAAAACGGAAACCAGTCGGTATTAATCCAAGTATAACTAAATAAGTGCCAATAAAACTGAAGAATTAGTTGTTTTCTTTCCTTCTTCGGAAATTCGCGTTGAACCGAAAAACGTGTTGGTGCAGTATTACAAATTTTGTATCAATGTAAAGTCGATAAAAAAGGAAATTAGTCGGCATTAATGAAACTATAACTATACAAGTGCTGATAAAACTGGAGAATTAGTTGTTTTTTATCCTTCTTCAGAAATTTACGTTGAACCGATAAATGTGTAGGTGCAGTATTACAAATTGTGTATCAATGTAAAGTCGATAATAAAGGTAATCGGACGGAATTAATGCAACTATAACTATACAAGTGCTGATAAAATTGGAGAATTAGTTGTTTTCTCTTCTTCTTTGAAAATTTGTGTAGAAGCGAAAAGTGACATGTTTAATATTAACTTCTTTTTTCCCCACTTCAACAATTATACCCTGATCCCTATACACGACAACTATATAAAATACTACACATATAGTTGACAATTTTCGTTGCTGTTTGATCGTTCGACAATTAGTCGTTTCACGTCATTTCCGTGAAAATCATACGAATTATCACACGTAGGTGTATCTGCACCTGCGGTGTATTATAAATTCTACGAATCAACGGCGTTGACAATGGGACAAAGAGGGCGTTTTGCTCGGTTTCGGGCGACGTCTTTCCCAAGGGATGAGACCGCGGGGAGGCAGGGAGGCGGAGGGAAACGCGAGGGGCCAGTAAGTCGGCGCCAGGTACTGCGGCAGCCGAGTTCTTATCAATGTTCAAACAGTAACGATATCTCGTCTCGTATTGTACACTATATAGTACGGCCACATCGCGCCTCGTATAACACATTATTATATTCGAGAAAAGATATACCTACGTGTGCATGCATGTATGATGTGACCTATGTACAACGATAAATAAGTACGTGAAGGAAGATGCGATTACTAAACACGTGCAGTCGTGCTGCTACACAATTCTGCAGCTGAAATGAAAATTCCGTTACGAATGAAAAGAAGGTGACAAAAAAAAAAAAAAAAAAAAAAAATTGAAAAAGAAACGATAGTAGTAGCGAAATAGTTGCAGTCATTGAATTATTTACTAGTATGATTAAAAAAAACTTTTATAGTGACACCCGCTATTACAATTCTTAACAAACGTTTTTGTCATCACTAATTTGTGTGTGTTCAACTATTTTTTTTTTACTCTCACTATTACAACTATAGTACCTACTATTATAGGCGTTATGTATAGGTACCATTGTATTCGTTATTATTTTGGTCGCGGATCGGCGTCATGATTGAAATTATTATCACCATTACTGTATAACTAATTGTTATGATTTTTGTCCATATCATTATAATTTACTAATCACACTATTAATTTTTTTTTATTCTTGTTATCGATGTTATAATAACCGATATAATTATAATGATGCAAGTTTTATACTATTTTCACCTGCGCTGTAAAAATGAGCAGAAAACAAATAATTTGGTAAACAACTATTTTACTAACAAGCCTATTTCAAATGAAAAAAATTCTGTGAAACATCTGGGACAAGAATAACTGTGATTAATCCTTTGAGTCATAGTCGTCAGTATTCTTACCATCTATTTTATATCCATTTTTGTATATCTAGAAAACCTTTCAACATATTTCTCTAACAACAATTATTGTGATATTGTTATAAACAAATTGATCGAAAAAATGTGTTACATAAATTATAAGTTTTTGTGGTCGCTGATGACGAATCTGAAATCGGATTTAAAAAATTGAGGAAAATGGATCCAACATGGCGTACGAAAAAGTGAAATTCTATCGACTCCGGAGAACAAAACGCAGTCCACAGGTTTTTGGGGTCGCTGATCGCGAATCTGAAATCATATTTCAAAAATTGAACAAAGCGAATCGCGTATTTGATAAAATTAAAAATTTTCGTCAACCATATAGTATCCACCGCCTTAAATGATCGAAATCTGATTTCATATTCGTATTCAGCAACCCCCAAAAACCATCGGACACTATCTCGTCATGAAAGTTGACTCCGCCGAATAAAGTGTGACTCAAAGGGTTAAAATATGATGAAAACAATGAAAGTTCTCTATTACTTTACCGTCAAAATCTCTAGCTAGCCTATGTAAGAAAAGAGGCAGGAAATGTGTAGCTATAGGGTAGCGCAGGTGGTCGATGCAGTGCACATAACATCCTACTTGGCGGTTTTTTGGGAAGTGAAAACAAAGGTGGTACGAGTATATTTGCGTAGATCCTAGAGCGTCCTAGTAGGTATACGTGTGTATACCCACAAAGGAAATCCCGAAGCATACGTACACCTCTCCACACACCATTACCAGCACGTTAAACCTTCCTACCATCCCACCTTCCCACCTTCCTTCCTACCTACCATCCATCCATGGGTGCACCAGCCCAGCGCAGGCATTTGCCGCAACGTTCAAGGGGGTGGCTTCGACACCGCGTGCAACCTTCCAACCCGCGAGGACTGCAGCTTTGTCGGCCTCTTACGTTTCCTCTTTTTCCGCTTCTTGGGTGGTTCTATTCGAAATGAAGAAAGAAAGAAAGAAAGAAAATAAAGAATAGAAAAAACATACATACGCAGCAATTTTTACTTTTATTTCAATTTTTGCCTTTATTTTTTTTATCTAATTTTTTTTTTTTTTTTTCCCTTCATTTCGTTTCAATCGACTATCGAAACTTTCTCTTCACAGTTTGAGAGGCCACAAAAAAAAAAAAAGAAAAAAAAAAAAAAATGTCGCATGGTTTTTTGCGCCTAGAATTTTTTTTTTTTGTTTGTTTTTCTTTCCCTTTTCTTTCTATTTTCAGATTCTTTTCTATTATTACGTTGCGATATCACGTATGTACAGTATATTCTTCATTTGTCTCGAGACTCGGTACCGAGTCTTTTTATGACTAGTTTTGGAAAAACGTTAAAAAACCAAACACGGTATATGCTACATCGAAACTGTGTATATGTATACATACATATATGGATCTGGATTTTTCATTGCCTCCCATTGCATTCGTTATGTACACTGTACATACATGTGTACAATTATATTATTTATTTATTCTTTTCTTATTTTCTTCTTCACAGTCCCAGCATAGTAGAAAATTCAAACTACGAAAAGCGAAAGCAAAAACATTCAACTTTTTCAGTGGCACGATGCAAATTAATTCTAACAAGCATATATATATATATATATGTATGTATATAATAATAATGTACGTGTTACGTCAGGTGAATGCGTAACCTATGTAAACCGTAGATATTATATACGTATACATATACGTATAGGTATGTGTGATCTGTTGTTTTTCTTTTTTTTTTTTTCAACTATTTTCTTTTCTTTTTTTCTTTTTTTTCACGCAGTTTCTCCGCAAATGTTTGCGCATAAACATTATTATACAATAATCTGTTTGACTGTTTGCATGTTTGTTCGATTTGTTTATTTTTTTTTGATATTTCTCTCTCTCTCTCTTTTTTATTTTCAAATATTTTGTTGAATATTTTTTTTCTTTCTCTTCTTCTCTCCATTCTTCTACTTCCATTTTCTCTCAATAAATTTTTACGCAATGTTACAACGTTTATCTATGATACATGTGCAAACCCGACCTGAGATAAATTTCATTCTGGTATTAAATTATAATCTACAATAGTGGCCCTTCTATCGAATAAGATGGATGAATGCTCTATCTATATATATATATAGAGTACTTTATCTATATACGTATATATATATATATATATGTATATTATAAGTATATCCGTGGCTCCTCTATACCTGATTTGTCAAGATCAAGGCAGCACTTCCTCTGTTTTCGTAATTTCCGTGCCAATATTAGCCCGCCATGTTTTCTCCCCTGTATGTATATGTATTACACACACACACACACACACACACGCACGCACGCACACGCACACATTATACCTGTACAATGTTTTGCGCGCGCCCGCGCTTCTCTCTCTCTCTCTCTCTCTCTCTCTCTCTCTCTCTCTCTCTCAATATACGTATATATCTATATATTCAACGGCCTGGATGAAAACGGACTTGTATTGGTTGTGTGTTCTCCGCAAACAGACCAATCAATACCAATCTCTTAACTCCCCGCACACCGAAGCTTCGCCTTCGTACGGACAATAGATATTCCTTCGCTCACGCACTTCTAATTTTGTTTAATATATGCATGTGTCTTGTACATCACCGGGGAGAAACTTCTTTTCAAACCAGGGTTGAATGAAATTATTCTGAAAATTAGTTTGAAATATATTTTTGAGAATGAATAATATATTTTTGTTAAAAAAAAAGGGTTAGTTCAAGAATTTTTTTAAACAGTTTTAACTGGAAATATTGATACAGACTTTGTCAGGTTTAACGAATATATACTGTTGAATTACGTGAAGGGTAATTTTTAATCACTTTTTATACACGAAAATCGTAGTTGAAAATTTTTTTTTGGAAAAAAGGTAGGTCTACGGTGTTGACGATTTCTCGGAGATTGTTAACCTGAAACCAAAAAATGGCATGGATTTAGATTTAGCGTCTTAATTGGCCTTCGAATGAATCATACGATTTTTGATATCTGCAAAAATTAACAAACTGGCGGTCATTTTTCGAAAAAGTTAAAAAATACTGCTTTCTGATTTTCAACTACGATTTTCGTGTATAAAAATTTTCGAAAAAACACTTTTTTTTTTTTTTTTTTTCTCGCTAACCCCTAATAACAATCGTTAAGAATCGTGTATTGACTTATCGAACAATCTTAATCCTCGCAGAAATAATAATTAATTGATAGTTTGAAACTTCGAACAACTTCCGTTAATTATTATTGGTGTTAATAACGTTTCGCGTTATGAGTTGTGCAATTACTTGAGTAAATGATTTCCGGATAATTCATATTTAATAAAATGTTCAGCTGGTTAATTTTATCCCTTGTTGTTTAAAAAAAATTTCACGGTGCCCACTTTGCCCCTCCACTTTTGCACATAATGTCTAACCACATTACACTTAATTTACCTGTTGCCGTAACTGTTACACGCTCATGCGTGTATAACTCGCGTCGTTATCAGATAATTAAACGATTCGTCTGGCCACTTGCTGTCATATATATAATATATGTATGTATATATATACAATATATATATATATATATATATATATATATACATCGTGCCTCGCGACCTCCGCCGGCGTTATTTTGCAACTATAATTTCGATACAACCTTGCGCAAAGTCAACGAGAGCGTTGAATCATACGCGAGTTATCTTTAGCAAAGAAAAATTCGGAAGGAAGATGTCTTTCTGATGAAATTAATAATCTGTGAAGAGAGAAAAAAAAAGAAAAAAAAAAAAAAAAATACCGATCCAAAACTTGTCAGAATTTGTTAGAAAGAGATATTAAACTCGATTCGAAAAAATTTGTTTTTTTTTCTTTTTTTTTTTTTAATAAATTTTCATCCCCGAAAAAATTAGTTGATGTAACTATTACGTATAGGAATCAACTATTTTTATATTTTTACTTTATTGGCTTGTAGAATATTTTTTTTATCGACATATAACCAAATTGTATACTTATACCTAGTAGATTCGTTTATATCTGCGCTTCTTGCGATTAGTTAATTTAATCAACTAAACTGCGCATATTTATTGATCAGAAGTCATATTTAAATTAGTGAAAAAGTACATAATTACATGGTAAATCATTTAAATCCATATTCGACGCTTGAAGTTTTTAATTAAAAATTTTTACAATTTCGATGTGATAAAACTAACCATATTAGGTATATGAGAATAGTAGTTTTTGAAAGCGAAATGTCCCGACTTACCGCAAGTGGCTTGGTATAAAATAAAACTTTAAAACATGTAATTTAGAATAAAATAGTTGAAAATACTCGGGTTAACACAAAAACGACGAAAAAAAAGGCCCAAAAAAAAAGAAAAATGTAAAAAAAGCTCGAATGGTATATAAATTAGTCTTCGCGTGCAGGTCGGAAAAAAATTTTTCAGTTATTCCATGCTGAGAATACGTTAAGGTTTGTGCAGTGCGCGTAGACTCTCGAGGTTCTTAAGGTAATGTATAGGTATAGGTATTTGGTCCTTTGAGGATGCCGCAGAGACTGGATACGGGAGACGGGAGACGTGTACGTAGGTACTACATCCGCGGTTTCTCTAGTCTTCCGAGGCGTTCGTTCGACGCGTATACCTTTTGACTTTTGAAGAACATCTCCGAGGAGATGCGGCGTCTACCTGACTTGCCGCAGAAGGAGGATGAGGAGGAGGACAGCACGCAGTTCCAATCTCGTGTTTACGCCCTCGTAGCTGGACAAACAGCGCGGCTCCTCTGAATCCCAAGAAAAGAGTCCCAACGTGCCCAAAGTTCGTTCGATTTTCATTTTTACCTCCCAGCCTCTCTCCACGCGCGCCTCGGAAGGAAATTATATTCAGGGCATGGGCCATAGGGCCCATACTTAAAATCGTCTTTTGACTCGAAAATGCCGAAAGAGGGCACGGCTGGAGGGAAAGGATAACAGAAGAGGGAAAATATCAAGTATGATGGTGGAAAAAAAAGAAGCAGAAGCAGGATGAGGATGAGGAGGAGGAGGAGGAGGGGTAGTAGGACCAGGGGAGGGTCCCGGAATTGACCGGGAAGAACGCGCCAGTCATTCGCGGGGTGCGGTGTCGAGTTACGTGGGCGCGTATAGTGCCCATAATACATAAGCGGCGGCTCTGCCTCTCTGCTGCACCATCGGGACCGACCCTCTTTGTTTAACTTTCATTTGATAATGGCTCACGTATTATATGTTTTACTCAGGATTAATTATCATTGGACGATCGCTGAGTGCTGCCGGCTGGCAGCGAGAGGGGGGGGGGGGGGGGGGGGGGGGAGAGGTAGAAAAAAGGGGAGAGAGAGAGAGAGAGAGAGAGAGAGAGAGAGAGAGAGAGGGATTCCATGTACCACGACTTCGAGTTACACGGCACGAGTACGTTTATAATTTCTCTTTAAAATATTATATGCTTAAGCTGGAATTTATACCGAAATCTGTGGGATTAGGGGTGAAACTATAATGCCAGCTGAAAATTTTTTACGTAAAGAATTTTTTAGAAAGATTCTAGTTTTGATAATTTTTTCAGTTCCAAAGTTTCTTTGAGAATTTTTAATTCGATTAATATCTACTTTACTTGCTTTGCTCGTAGGGAGGAGAATTGATTTGATGGAAATCAGTTCTACGGGGCATATTTTCTATAAGGAATATGTTATAAGGAAATATTTTATTACAGAATAATTTTGCTTAGGGTGGAATTTGTGATTTAGATAAAAAATAATTCTGCATGAATTATTCTATAGCAAAATTTTTCTAGTGTTTTAATATTCTGTGGAATTGTTTTTTTTTGTTTGAATAATATTCTGTAGAACAATTTTCTGTCGAAAAATATCACGTAGAAGAATTTTCCTGTAAATTGATTCACCGAGGGTAATATTTCTGATGTGAATCTCGAATTTCTTGCTGTCAAAAAATATTCTTTAGATAAATATTTGCGTAGAAACGAGTTTGTAGAATATATTGCGTAAAACGTTTGCTTTGTGATACTGATTTCTGTAGAATCGAACCGTATTCTTGTCTACTATTCAATTTTCAATCTGAATGCGATTGAAACCTTGAACTTTGTACTTTTTGTAATTAGTTTGACTATTTAACGATAGCGAAGACTACTATTTACTAAATAGTACTAATCCAAAATTCCATGAGCCGTATAACGAATCAAATAGTTAATACTATAGTCAACTATATCGTTCATCGCGGGGGTTCGAAACTTGCAGGGTCTTGAATTTTCACCCTCGTCGTGGTATATAGTCAACTATAGCCAACTATAGCCAACTATAGCGTTTTTCGTGGGTGTCCAAACCGTACAGAACCCAGAATTTTCACCCACGTCGCAGTATATAGTCAACTATACCCAACTATATGGTTTTTCGCGAGTGTCCGAACCGTACACAACCTAGAATTTTCATCCTTGTCGCAGTATATAGTCAACTATAGCCAACTATATCCAACTATATCGTTTCCCGCGGGTGTCCGAACCCCAATTTTCACGTACATCGCAGTATCGTCTGTTCCATCAGTCCCCACTAACTAAATTCTCCAGAAAAAACAAGTGGACACATCCATGATTGAGCTCGCACGTATCGATTTGAGGTACATGCACCTGACATAGTTGCCCCTGAATAGTTGTGTCTCGCAGCCACGAGGCAGCGTCGTTTGAGCGTCGTTTAAACTCCTATCAAAGCCTTAACTTATCGGATCGTTGTGTGCATGAGGAGGGGGTATCGTTTGACTTTGGATAGCAGTAGGTATAGGGCATGCAGAAGATGAACAATCGTTTTACAGATTCCATATTGAAGCCCCGGCGGCGGGCGTTGAGGAGAGACTGACTATACGACACGCCGGCAAACATTTGAACACCTCAATGGCGGACATCGTATTGACGATCCCTTGGCTCGGAACGAGCTTCTAGAATCTTCGACAAAATTTTTCACGTTCGCATCCCTGGGTATTATATACCTACCCTCCACCTATAACTTATAAGTATACCTGTAGGTA
Source organism: Diprion similis (assembly GCF_021155765.1). Classification (NCBI taxonomy): domain Eukaryota; kingdom Metazoa; phylum Arthropoda; class Insecta; order Hymenoptera; family Diprionidae; genus Diprion; species Diprion similis. The sequence continues at coordinate 3,594,506 of NC_060117.1, forward strand.
CCTCATACACCAACCTACCTTGTATAACTTAACCGTTGTACTAGTAGGTCGATCCGATTCAACGATTCCAATGTTGGCACTACTGATTCTCGCGCATATATTTATACAAGCCTTAGTACTATTTGCCGGGCATTAAAAATCGAACCCCGTGCCTCGATGCTTGTTCATACACCATATCACCTACCCATCCATGGAAACGAACACACACACACAGAGTAATCTTCGACGAATCATTTTACTCTACATTTTCCTGCATCTTCGAATTCTCCTTCATCTACGCAAGCATCCGACCAAACGATGTTTCCCATTTTCCTCTTGCCATGAACATTCCGTTTCCGTTTACCTCACGACCATTTTCCGCTTTGTTTACACCGTCTTTTGTTTGCTCTCATCGATGAGGCTGTATTAGAGGCAGGTACTTGACGCTTGTTTATGAACACAACGGAGAGACAGGAATTGCTTCATCTCGGGGGCAGGGGTGGTGAGAAATATCTTCGCGAAAATCAAGAGGGGCAGGAAAGGTTGAAACGTGAAACGTCAAGAAATTGTTATGAAAAACAGATTATTAAAATTAACAATAATTATTACGCGGTTGTTGATACTTATTCTTGCAAATCTTTTAACAACCATAATCATTCGAATATTAACGTATAATATGCTTGAATGATATATTATCGCTATGACAATGAGAAGAGTAGACAGTTGAAGTAATATATGTATGTATATATAAAAAAAAAAAAGACTTTCAAAAGTAACCGATCACAAATTTCTTCCGTAAAAAAAAAAAAAAAAAAAACAACCGACTTTCAAAAGCAACCAATCACAAAATACTTCCGTCGAAAAAAAAAACACAGACTATCAAAAGTAACCAATCGCAAAATTCTTCCTTAGAAGAAAAAAAGAAGACACAATAATATAAAAAAAAAAAAAAAAAAAAAAAAAAAAATACACACACCATTCCGCATGAAATCCTGAGTCAATCAGTAATACGAGTATAGTGTGTGTGTGTGTTTTTTTTTTTTCCCTTTCCCCCTTGCTGTACAGATTTTCTCATTATCTTCAGACAGTGGTTTAAATACACTTAGGTTTTATTTTACCTATAATAAGATAAGCCCGCGTGCACAGTCGTAAGAATCAATATATATATACAAGTAGGTAGGTAGGTAGGTAGGTACACTTATAATAGATCAACCTATTAATCGATATTATCGCAATGTAATGTAGGTCAGTAGCAAACAATTGAAATCAGTTATTATCAACTAATTATATCGATATGAATCTACTATCTGTATACAATATTATCTTTAAATCAATCCGACGTTACGCATGATCGTCTCTCGGATCTCGTTGTAACGCGTTCTATTATAACGATTGCGTATATAGATATATTCATATCTTATATCTTAAGAGGTCGAGGACCCAAGTTCGATTACCTTTCGTGATACGTGTCTTTTTTTTCTCTCTCTCTTTTATTCTTCTTTCTCTCGTCTTCGTTTCCTCATAGTGTGACTACTTTTCTCTCTATTCCTCCACGTTTCTTTTCTTTCTCCCCCCCCCCTCTCATTGCTATTCTTCTCTCTCTGCACACTGGGATCGTCTCTCTTATCGTATATATATATATATATATATATATATGTATAAGCTGGCTGCGGTAATTTTCCGTAAAACTTGAGTCAGAAGCATCGTATCTATTCACTTATTTCATGTATCTCTTTCTCTCTCTGTCTCTTTCCGCGTATATACTTATTTTTCATTATTTTTCCACTCTGAATGTTTGGAAGAATGTATTAAATTTTTTTTTGTTTTCTTCTTACCCTTGTCAACCTGGAGAAGGTGATCGGTATTTTGATTTTAATAACGAATTTAATATACACCTTAGTGCATATTGTCAGCGGTTAGTTATTGGTATTGCATTTTCAAAATGATGGTTATACTTTTTTTTTTACTTTATGAAGGAACTGCAGCAAAATTTTCATTCGATTGAGTATTTAATTACCTAATAAATTTGTTTTTAATTCTTTTTTGTAGGATTATTAAGGGTGGGATTTAAGTTCCGAATTTGAAAATATTCGAAGGTGTTTAACTCGAATTGTTTGGTGGGAAAACTTGAAGTGAGGAAACGAAACTTTGAAGAAAACGAGGAAGTTTCGAACGGTCGGAAAATCGGCGGCTCAAAGTTCCGAAATTCAAGATTCCGAAAGTTTCGATAAAATAAAATTCCGAAAATTGAAATATATTTACAGAAAAGCTTAGTTTACTCTACGAGTGGGTGTAAAAAATCAGAAAAACTAAAAATCTTCGGTCATTTGGAATTTCGATGTTTCACATTTTCAAATTTTCTCTTTCTCGCGATTTTCGGAACTCTTTCGAACGCACAAAGTTTGATTTTCTTACTTCAAGTTTCATCACCAAAAAAAAAAAAATCCAAACTTGACGCTTTCCCGATTACAATATTAAAAAATTCTGAACAATATTCTAAATCTGAAACAAACGTTTTTTTTTTTTTTCCTCCTTTCTTTTTTTCTGTTCTTCTATCTCTTCGAGATCCATCCTTACATCCTCACCAATCTCGTGCAATAAAATAATTATCTTCATCGCGAGGAACAGGATGAAATTATTATACGTAGTTACACACAATATTTGTCTCGTCGACTTATCTCTTTTAGCAAGAAACGCGGTTACAAGGTACTCGTGCATGTGCAACGATATCAGTCGCAGACCGCAAAGATTGGTTCTCGTATATTTACCGCGCCAACATCCATATTATACGATTATTCTTCCCCCTCGTCTCTGTTTTTTTTTTTTCTTCCATCTTTTCTCTCATTTTTTTCCCCCTCCTCTCTGTTCCATACCCCTCGATCTGGTCTCTCGCTCTCTTATCAACAAAAGATCCTGAATTATTTGTCCGCAAACATCGAACGCGGACACTAGCCCGAGATCCTCTTTCTCTTTCTCTTTCTCTTTCTTTCTCTTTCTCTCTCTCTCTCTCCTCTCGTTCGTTTATAAGCGTATTATATGAATATAAGAGGGCAGGTAGGAGAGGGCAGGCGTGAGGCAACAATATTGCCAACAAAATTCAGTAAACCCTTGCAGCGTCTGTTGAGTGTTACCTACTCCAAATATTACCAACTCAAACATCCAGATGTGTAGACCTGCTTTTCATCGCACATTGTACACACCTATACCTATATGTAATCTACCATATGTACCTGTGCAATGTATAATGCGCGCGCACACAAGTTTACGGATCTACGTAGGTATGTCACGTTGCATGTGTACAGAACGGACTCGTGTCTTTATACATATAAATATATATACACATACATGTACTTATGGTTTCCTGCACTGTATGCACCGTATCGTATATTACATATAGGTATAATAAAACTAACTTTACTTCGAAAACTTTTCGGCTCCCGAATTGACTGGCAAAGATTTGTTCATTGCTGTATATATATACATTAGGGTGGCGCGAAAAAAACCGACTATTTTTTTGTTTTGAGTCTCGTGTGACAAAATGTTAGTTTTTGATGTTTTAAACTGCCCACTCCAAAGGACAGCTAAAAAAAGTAATTTTAAATAACAATATTGTTACTCTTTATTATTCCAACGTCAGTTTCAACCGGAAAAATATTCTGAAAACTAATTAAGAAGCGAATAATTTTCACTTCAACTCACGTGGTCGGTGTAAATAAATTGATTTTGGAAATCAAGTAAACGTTAGGTCAGGCGAAATTGTTTGAAATTAGTTTGACGTTGACTTGGAATAAATAAATTACACATAACACAACATTGAATAGATATGAATTGGTAAAAAAAAGAAGAACAAATTTGCACGAAGTAACTTGTGTTGCGTGTAATACAGATTTAATCGATAGTCGAGTGATTGTGAAAGCTGAAAACATTCGTTTGTTGAACTTAGCAGAATTTACGGATTCCATGATTGTTTTGTAACCCGTTACTTATTCAATATGTGACTATTGGTTCAATCGATCGAGCAAATATTAGTTAATATACTTAACTAAATATTGGCGGGAATCAACATTGACATCGAATTAGTTGTATACTCGCTAAAATTAGCATAAATATTCGCTATAGATATAGATAATTGATTGCAGGACAATTATTATTAACGATTGACTCTGGACGATAAAATTTTTTACCTACACAATTCTCAATAATGCGATTAACAAATAAAAATAGATTTCAATGGTCGTTGACTAATGAAATTGAATTTCATTTCTCAGCAAAAAATACTCGCCAATTTCGAAAACTAAAAAGGTTACAAAAACGAAAAAAAAAAATAAAATATTTTCAGATACTTTAATTGTTGTTAATTTTTTTTTTCAAACGAGACTCTCTACTTTCGTATATTTCGCAACGGAGTGGATATAAAAACGAAGAAAACGATATATTTAATCGACAATAATTTATTGCCCGTCTTTTGTAAGATATTTGCCAATGAAATGCACGAGGCGTCCGTTTAGCACAGGTGTGACCCACATTTTTATGCCTTATTTTTTCTGTTATTTTCGTCTTTGTACGCCTCGGGGTTGCCTGTCATTTTGCAACACGTGTAACGAACACATATTTTTTATTTTTCATCAATTGAACGAATTTTTTTTCTCCAACCCATCAAACAATCAGGTCAATTTATTCAAAAGGACTGAAACAATAGTGAGAAGGTTGTTTTATCCGATTGTCTTTAAAGAAAGATGGAAAGAAAAAAATAAATAAATAAATTAGCGTTACGTTTATATTGTTAATAGAATAAGCAATGTGGTATAAATTTTCCCACCTTAAACCCAGAAAATATTTGAGTGACATTCGTAATTACAAGTTGAATTGTACATTTTTACTTTCAGATGTCGAAATTAACTAAATTTAAATAACACGTGGTTTTTGGAATATCAGTTCTCGAATGAATTGTCCGCTTGTGAAAACGGTGTGTCGTGTAGTGAATGGAAAAAATTCATTATCAGAAACAGAAATCGAAATATTTTTTAACGATGACGGTGATTTTTTTTTTTGTAAACAAAATTGATCGACGAATTGCAATAATTATTTTTGAAAAATAATTCATCAAGACGATGTCTTGAAACGACGAATCATTTCGGTAATTAGGATAATTTACTGAGTGTGTAGCCTCAATGAATTCGTCATCATGCGTGTAAATCAGCGAAATGTATTAGGTATGTGCAAACCAATGGAATGTGTACCGCCCCCAAATATATTATATATATATATATATATATTATATATATGTATATCTACATACACACACTTTATACGCTTATGGTTAATACACAAATGTGTATTTCGAGGTAAATAAATAAATATTTGGACACGAGAGAGCAAAGCAATTCAAATATGTTCAACTAATGTCAGTGCCAGCATCATTTCTCTCTCTCTCCCTCTCTTTTTCGCTTTCGTTTTGTGCCCTGGCGTTCACTGTGTAAGGCATATTATATCTATAAACTCAAGATTCTCTGAACAGAAGTTGAAATCCAATAATAGTTGAACTGTTGTATCATCTAATTTATTCAATTTTATAAAAAAAAATGCGCGGTTATTCTAAACCCAAGATTGCTTTATTAACACTTTGACTGTATCAATAGTGAAACGGACTAAACAACTAATCGATTAAAAGATAAGTCAAACACCAAAACAGGTACTAAATATGTCACTGAAAAAGATAAAGTCCAACAGTTGCAGAATCGTTCGTTTCGTCGTCGAGAAAAAAATATTGAAAACAAAAAACTACTAACTCAACTAATTCGTTTGGCGATTGAAGTTTTTTTCCAACTATGCATTAAGTTTCTTCTCCCAAACGATCCGCATATTCATTGTATTTATTTTCCAACACAAATCTATAATTGAATTAGTAAGTGAACCAAACAACTAATTGTGACAACTAATTTCTAAAAAGACAAGTCGAATACCAAAACAGGTACGAAATATTTTACTTAAAAAAGATAAACTCCTGCAATTGAAAAATCGTTCGTTTCGTTGTCGAGAAAAAAAATTGAAAACAAAAAACTACTAATTCAACTAATTCGTTTGGTGGTTGAAGCTTTTTTTTCAACTATGCATTAATCTTCTTCTCCCAAACGATCCGCATATTCATTGTATTTATTTTTCAATACAAATCTTTAGTCGAATCAGCATACTAATTTTTATTGACATTTCTTTGTTTTTTTTTTCCAGAGCTGTACGCCTGTATTTTCCTACTGCAATTAACGAGGAATAATTTGCGGACGGGTCGGAGGAATTAGACGAGAGATCCGTAAGTATTATATTATACACCTATTTATAGTGTACCATATACTCACTCACTCACTCACTCACTTACTTACTTACTTAGGTACTTACTTACTTACCCGCATACTTGATACAATGCAAGGTATACACCTACTATGTACATACGTATGTCGTACATTTACTTATATACTTAGGCCTGTGTGCATACGTGTATTATATGTACAGGTATGTGCGGAGTCAACTCGGCAACGTTGACTCTGGTTATTTGGTTCTTGAATCATTCCCTCCTACTGTATTTATGCCTTTATATATATGCCTACATAATACCACATTGCAGGGCGTCGTTTAGTTACATTGGTTAAACGTTTAGCGAATAATTCCCTACCAAACAGTGGAGTATGGTTAAATTGTAAACGCGTGCCGTTTAGTTTATATTTCGCACGGATTAGTGTGATCCGAATTGTTCCAAGTATAAGCCAGGCGAGTTCTGATATTTGGCATTCGAAATTAGTAGCTACTATTGTTTCAACAGTCGGGCGAACTATCGAAATAGTGAAAACTACTTCTTCAGGGCGCCTCAAATTTAGGATATTCAGCTTCTGTGATTGAAATAGTAGAAATGATTATAAGAATAGTGGTATTTATTGTACGAATAGTTAGGCTCATTTCATAGATAGTGAAAACTATTAACTTCTAGATTTCGAAATATTCACTTTTCTACCCAAGGTGTGCCTGAAATTTCGAATTAGTAGCTTCTATGGTTGAAATAGTAGAAACGACTATAAAAATAGTGGTATTTATTGTGCAAATAGTTGGCCTCGTTTCGTATATAGTGAAAACTACTAATTTCCAAGTTTCTAAAATATTTATTTTATTACCCACGAGGCATCTGAAATTTCTAATTAGTAGCTTCCACGATTGAAACAGTAAAAGTAACTATAAAAATATTGGTATTTACTATGAAAATAGTTAGTCTGACTTTGTAGGTGGTGAAAACTATTAATTTTCAATTTTCCATGCCAGAAATTTTGAAATAGTACGATTCAACCAGTGTGTAAAACAACTATAAAACTAGTAGCCTCCACTATTGAAATACCTAGAACTACTAGTTTCAAATTTCTTTTCATCACCATCCCAAAATTGCGAAAATTCCACCAGCGACGAATGGACAGAAAGAAAACATCAACCGACCAGAAGTAAAGAAACAACTAATCGTGAATTCAATTCCGAAATCATAACTATTTTAATAGTAAAAAATTAAGAAAATATTTCAATATCATCGTCATTTTTAATCGCACAAAGTGAAGGAAAAATAATGAGAATATTAATTGTACGAGAAAAAAAACTGACTGCATCGAAATTGTCCGGCGATTCGGATGAATTCTCGGCGCTGCTGTTATAACCTACACCTTACCAAGTGTACCAACATTACGCGTATTCGTCGAGTCGCATGAGTACATCTATCTTATCAGCAGAGAGCCGCTAGCTCGCGCGCCTTATCAAGGCAACGTATTTATGGGGTAGGATATTTCGGTATACGTATAGCTGGAAGAGAACCGAGCTTCTACGATAGCGACGCGGTGTGAATTCATCGCCAGCTCTTCTCACCCACAATCAGGCTTATACTTTACTCACGAGTCACGAGCAGCTAAAAGCTGATCAGTTATGTACGAGTTGCGTTTCGGAGAATTAATTTTACGTCAAGAAAATGGAACATAATTTTTCCTACCTCTTCTCACGATTATTATTATTATTATTATTATTATTATTATTGTTATTATTATTATGAATATTATTTCTCTAACGTTTATTATTTTTCACATAATTTTGTTTTAGATTTACAATTCGTACAATTCATAGAAAATTTTTCACAGACTTGACAGATATTTTTGATTTTTTTTTGGTAGCAAATTCACTCAGTCAGATTATGAAAATTTTGAAAACGAGAAAACGATTATTTTTTCTTTCACTGAAATCCATTCACAGTTTTTCGTTTTTTTTTCCGTCAGTACTTTGCTGTGAGAAATACGAGAAAAAAAAAAAAAAACGTAAATACTGAAAATTTATTCACACTTTTATTGTAAATATTTCCGAGCAGTATAGTTTGAACGAAGAATTTGAAATTAAGGTCTCGGAAATTTTTTTTATAAAAATTGAAATAAGGCAAAGATTTTTTAAATTTTGGTGATGAAATTGATAACGAAACGAAACGAAACGAAAAGAAACTGATACTGAAATTGTAAATAAAACGAAATTCGAATGTACAGAAGTTTGCCATTAATATACATGATACTTTTTTAATGAGGAAATTTTTCACGCTTCATCCGCTTCGTGTATCTTGCAACGGTTTGCACAAGTGTTACTCTCTATGTTCACCATATTTCGACTCGTGCCTACATCGTTGTGTCGATTGCACATCCATACAAACGACGATCTACTTGTTACAGTATTTAGCCAGAAGCCGTAAATTAGAAAATACGTTGATACATGTGCTGTAGATACCTGTGTAAATTTTTTTTTTTTTTTTTCAATTTGCAACAAACGAAAGAAAGGTAATGTATTCTCGTAAGTACTTTACCAAATTATTGACGACTAAACGAGATTAGTGGAACATGACACGTGGTTTGTATTCGGCTGGAAAGGAGAGCAAGAAAACCAGAGAGGAAAAAAAATGTCAAATATTCGATCGAAAGATCGGCTATTTAAATAACGAAACGTGTGCAGTCTGAAGAAATTTGTTAATCCAAGTACAATAATTTCGACAGTTTATAATAGATGAAAAGAATATCGAAGTTAGTGTAATTCTGTTGAAAAATTTTAACCCTGTGTTTCGCTGAAATTTTTTGTAAATTTTGCAATTCTTAAAAATTATTACTCCGATCTTTTTTTTCGTCTCAAATTTTCAGCAACGTTTTTTGACTAACAAGATAGATGGAAGTTATTTTCGTTTTATTCCGTTCGAGTATGATTTTGAATAGGTATAAGAAAATTAAAAGAAAGAAAATTGGTTTGAATTGTATATTCGGATAGTTGGAAATAATAGTTGAATTGTAAGTTCGGATAGTTCGAAATAGTTGAATTGTAAATCGATTTTAGAAACTTTTGTAATTTGAAAAAGACTACAAAAACTACAATATTCTTGAAAATAATATTTCCCAACACGATTCCTTTCCTGAATTATTAAATTCCGGCAGTGAGACATGTTGAGAATTTTCTCAAGTGAGAATTAATAATCTATTTAACACTTCGTATCTTCTTTTGCTAAGATAAGATTTCGCTACGTTTTATTTATATACATACATACATACATATATATATTATAAATTACTGTACCGTGTAACCTGCGTACATATGTACATACCTATATACCTATATATAGCATGGTGTGCATATATCGTACGTACCTCTGCTTATATACACTTATTATATTTCTGTCAGTGGCTGAGATATTTACAGATTTTTACCGCATGTATTATACATATATATCTGTAATATACTGCGCGCGTATCTTTAATTATCTGCATATATATATACATATAGGTGTGCACATTTATTATCGCCAAGATTCTTTCGCACTTAATTCAGTCATGTGCTGTATTACGTCACGTCCTGTAGAGTCAGTCAGTATGGGTACAACACATCTGTGTTCCATATCGAATTCTATGTCTGATCTCTTCCCTTATTTACAATATAAATATTAATTATTGCAATATTGGTAAATTATTTTTTAAAGGAAAACAGAAGAAACAAAAATTCGACTTTGCATTAAATCGATTCAAGGATTTTTATATTTTGCACCTAAAATTGGTTAGAGTGAATCAAGATTTTTTTTTTTTTTTGTTACATTTTACTGATAAATTCCGCGAGTTTGAATACAGAAAATGTGAAACAGAACGCCGGCCGTCACACTCGAATACGCAAACACGGTGAAAAAAAAGAAAAGAGCGGGAGAAAAAGTGGAAGGTGTAAGTTGTTAAATTAGTCTAAGTGGGGAACAGGTTGCCCGAAACATCTGGTTAGATCTATTAGACCGAATTAAGTTACCGGCTATCCAAATAGATGTATAGTATCTTCGGCTGAAATATCACTCATCTCGCTCACTCGAGAGCCGGTGGCTCTCAAAGATATGGACCACATCTCCGCCGCCATTATTAGTCCTCTTAAACCTCGCGGGTTAGTTTAATATACATAATAATACAAAACGTTTTGAATATATATGAGACGTTCCACGCGAAATTGTACGGTTTGAAAAATTTTGATTTTTGATTTTCTCAATTTTTTTTTTGCTAAATTTTTTTTCTTTTCTTTTTTTTTTTCTGCGTATCGTTGGATTTTTTTTTTAAACTTAAAGAAATATTATATTTTCTTCAATTTTCAACCATTACTTGGTAGTGGGAATGGTAAAAAAAATCGTGGAATTTGACATAATTAATTTTTAATCTTAATTAATTTTCAAACCAGTTGATTTGGGGAAAAAATTTCAGGTGATCTTTTTTTGTAGATCGTTCAATTTCCTACAAAAATCTGTATTGCTCTTTACGATTAATGTTAATATTATTATTAAGAACTCAAATTTAGACAGAATTTTTTTTTTTTTCGTCATCTTGAACGATATTTTTATGGTGACCAACGAAGAAAAATAGTAATTTTTTTATCCCACGTTAATATATGTATATATATATATATATATATGTAGCGTATGATTATTTCGAAGTCGAATAATTCGAGGGGTTCGCCAAATGATCTGCAAATAATTGCGGATTAAATGAAAATGTATGTAGGTATGATTTTTTAACGGTTTTCTGGGTATATGCGGATTCGCGTGAAGAATAAGAGGGCTCGAATGGCGATAAGAATAATGAATCGGTGTTGGGCGGCGTTAATTTAAGAATCTTCCTCGTTAGTCGAATCATTTCCACATCGTTGAGTTCTCGTTTCGTTCAGTTTCGTTTCGTACTTTGGTGCTGTAGCTGGCGGGTTGATACAATTAATTACGAATTCTCTGAACGATTCTTACCGTCTATATATAACGCATACATATATATGTAGACACCATTGAGTGCCTACCTTCAGTTAAGTCAAGTTTCCCTAATGAATGAAATAAGAGCGACTCGTTTGCTGCTGATTTTTGTCTCATTTGATTTTTTCCCTCTAATTCTTCTCCCGTTTGTTTTGTTTCGAGGAGAAACTTATTCCTCGGTTCATTCCGGATATCGATGGCAATTAGCCGAGTAATCAGTTAATTAATCAACTGGCTAATTAAAACAGCAACTCGAATAACGATTTGGAAGTTCAACCCCTCGCGCCCAATATCGCAATTCTGCTAATTCAATATCCTCGCGGCGTTTGATCGAGAGGAAAGAAAAGAAAGAGGGAGAGAGAGAGAGAGAGAATATTCCCGCATTACAATTTCCTTATTTTCATCAATTTTCATCGTCATCATCATCACGATCATCATCATCGTCATGCCTACGCCTGACTCTCGTGCCTGTTTCTTGGAAAACATATTACAGTATACCTAATGTTATACATATACTGTACATAACCGAGAATAGTTATCCATTTTCTTATCTACGCGCCTCTCTGGCTGTCAGTAAACCAGTCGGATAACCAAACACTCCTCGAGTCTTCAAAGAGGGCCGCCCATTTCGTTTCTTACAAGACCGGGAAGTTCACTTTTTTCATCTTTTATTATTCAATCTCAGACTTCAGGTACGCGCACCTTATTCCTACGCCTACAGCCTTCCAGTACATTCCGCTGTCGCAACCTAACGGTTTGGATTGTAACACGCCCTGCGTGTTATACTTTCAAGACCTTTTTTTTTTTTTTTTGTTCTCTTTTTCCTACTATTTAATTCGTTTTATTTTGGACATGGTTTTCCAACAGAATTGTTTTACATTTTTAAAACAGTTTTTGAAAGTTGAATTACTCGTGTAAATACTTGTGCTCAAAGTTTTAACAGTGTTAAACAATTGTATTTGTAAATTTTGATAGTTTAGACTAGTTTGTATAATTGAATTGCAAAATTCACTAGATTCCAATACGTTGAATAGTTGAATTGATCCCATCTACTGTACTGATAAATACAAATAGGCGAATTGTAAACTGGGATAGTTTGAAATAGTTGAATGTTAAATTCAAATGCTTTGTAATAGTTGAATTGTAAGTTCGAGTAGTTCGAAATACTTGAATTGTAAATTCCGACGGTCTGAAATATTTGATTTACTAAGTCAGGATAATTTGAAACACTTGAATTGTAAGTTCGTATAGTTTCAAATAGTTGAATTGTAAATTTAGATGCTAGGTAACAGTTGAATTGTAAGTTCGGATCGTTCGAAATAGTTAAACTGTAAATTCCGACGGTTTGAAATATTTGATTTAGTAATTCCAGATAATTTAAAACAGTCGAATTGTAAATTCGGATTGTTTGAAATATTTGAATTGTACATTCGGATAGTTAGAAATAGTTGAATTGTAAGTTCGTAAAATTTGAAGCACTTGAACTGTAAGTTCGTATAGTTTGAAATAGTTGAATTGTAAATTTGAAATATCTTGAACACATCGAATAATTGAATTGAAAAATCCAGTAGTTTCGAATAGTTTCCAATAGTGTCTTTGCACCGAGGAAAAAAAAATCTCTCTTCCTAAATCAAACGAAGATTGCCTCGAAAAATTTGATCGATCCGAGGTTCTCGTTTCAAATCCGTCTGATTTAGAATCTTCCGTACTAATCTTGACTTTTCTAATCTGTGGTGCGTTTCTCTCGTTTTTTGTTTTTCTTTATCTTTTTGTTTCTTCTTTTTCTTCGGTCTTTCGAAAGACTTCTTTGTTTGCATTCACCCCCGCGCCTTATCGCCAGCGATTCATTACGTGTTAAACCGGGTGGCCTCGATTCGCGCGACACCCCGTACACGTTGGAGGAGGTGGTGCTGGTGATGGGGGTGAAGGTGGAGGTGGGGGTGGGGGTGGAGGTGCGGAGTATCCGAGTATCCCACATGCACGAAAGGCTGGAGGGCGGATGTTTGGTTAAGGAGGGTGAACGCGACGAACGGGACGGGCGAGATCTCGCTACGGCATAAAATATTAAAACCTACCCCTGCTGACTTCTCCTGCTGCTACTGGCTGCTCGCGCTGCTCGGAAACGAGAAACTTTCTTCAGCCAAGTTTTACTACGTGTGTGTAGGTATATGCATAAATTCCAGCACCGTAAATCGACAATGAACGCCAAATTACTATTGCGGTTTAAATGTCGTGCAGCATAAAAATTCTCTATTTTAAATGAAAATATTTTTATCATTGTTCAAAATATATTCTACTATATTTTGATTATTGAGAATTGGAAGATATTACTTTGAAGATATAAATTTCACACCCCAACGATTAACTTAATATCTTATCACCAAAATCGAAACGTTAATTGCTTTGAAAATTTTTATTTTTTTCACATCACGTTTATTTTACTTTTTCATTTTTGTACCGTGAAAAATAGAACCGAGACATAGTTCATAGAAATATTGAACTTTGATTTAATTCACTAATTCTTATTTCATGCTCTTTAGTTGTGTTTATACTCAATATAATGACTAAAGAATTCAAGAGGAATTTGTGAATTCGAATTAATGAAATTTTGAAACTTGCATTAGTGAAAAAACAAAAAAAAAAAAAAAAATGCAGTCAGTTAAAAATTGTTTGAAAATAAATTTCAACATTGAGGATTCGACGAGAATAAACGTTATTTCTGCAACGTGAAATTGAATTGCAAAAGCTTCGTTCAGCCTCTGCATCGGTGATTAATCGATAAATTTTGGATCGACTGTTTAGGTTAGGTTAGTTTAGTATAGTATAGTATATAAAGCAGTAATTAAATTAAATGAGAAGAATCTCCTCGAAAGGAAGAGGAAGGTGATGGTACAATTATCAAATAACGATCAGTTGGACTCAGAGCGAACATTTCGGCAAGTTGAGAAGCGCGAGGGCGGGTCAATGGAGGTGAGAGATCAAGAGAGATCAAACTCGAGAGGGGTGAGGCCAGATGGAGGTGGAGGGGAAGGTAAAAATACGTGGGGGGTCGTCGGCACCTTCACTCTCTCTCTTCCTCTCTCTTTCCCTCTCTTTCCCTCTCTCTCTCTCTCTATATATATACACGCAGTATAGCTAATTACACGGGACCAGGATCAATTCCGGACGTGGATAATGAATTTTTTACGACCCCTCAACAACGCGGAGATACCAAGGACCAAGGAACGAGCAACGTCCGTGTCAGATGAGGTCGGGTATTGAGCCGGATCGCAATGCGCATCGAACTCTGCGTGCCGCAATAACCGAAGGCAATGTACCTACCCGTGCTGTAACGCGGTGCGCAAAAGGCTCGAGACGCAAGTTTGTCTCACGAAGATGTTAAATTCATTAACCCCTTTCGTTGCTCCGAAAAGCCCGAGGTCGTAAATAAAAATCTCCAAGACACAAGTCGAATTACCTTCGTCAAAGGCCAGACTATCTATAACACTGTACTGCGACGAAATCCTCCTTCAAACAAAAATATGATCGAAATGAAAGTATAGAAGTGTCGAATCTAGATCAGCTTTTCATTTTATGCTATTACGTATATATTACGTGATATGATTTTTTTTTTTTTTTTTTTTTTTTTTTTTTTTTTTTTTCAGAACTTAGGATTTCCCACATTTAGGAGATTTTTTTTGAAGAAAATGAAAACGCTGAAATTAATTCCTGTTCAAGGGATTTATTATTTATAATTTTAGGAAGATTTTAAAAAATTTTCATTTTAAAATTAATGACAAAATGGTGGCATAATGCATACAAGTAGCAAACGATATGCGCCATTCCGCCATTTTGTTATTAATTTTGTTATTCAAAAAAAATTCTCCAATATTCTTGAAACTATGAATAATGAAGCTCTCAACCTAAAATTACTCCAAGTGTTTTCATTTTCTAAAAGAAAAAAAATCTCCTAAAAATGACAAATTCTAATTTTTGAACAATAAAAAAAAATCGTATCACGTTATATATACGTGATGACATAAAATGGAAATCTTATCTAGATTCGGCATTTCTATACCTTAAATTCTATCGTATTTTTGTTTCAAGGAGGATTTCGTTGCAGAACAGTGTAATCAGAATCGTCTGTATGGAAGGTGATGATATCGGAAATCCATCAATCCAAATGCAGTAGAAATTATAACTAGGCTAGTGATGGTTTAGTTGACTATTTGCATAGTCGATTCCGTAGTAATTGACTACCTTTTTAACGGTAGATCCTCGTTCTTTTGCTATATTTAATAGATTTTACCGGAATAGTTAGTCCAACTATGTTAAATAGTTGTAATGAAATCCTAGTGGTTTTTCTAACTGTAGTATTTGTACAGTTATTCTGACTACTATTTCTCTTAAATGTTGAAATTTAAGAGAAATGTTTTTTTCAGCCTTGACGGATGAAGTTCAAAAATTAGCGATTACGGTTCTGGTCGAATATTTATTGACATTCTTCAAGATTTTTTCAGCATCGCGTTTTCTTTTTCTGATAACTTTGATACGAGATTATAAAAAATGGTTATGGTTTAAGAAAAAAAGAAGGTCAGCACCGTCGCGACGGGTTCCAAGCCTGAATCCGCGATGGCGTGTAGCTCGCATCGGCGATCGTAGTTTGCTAGCTCGGAGCTCGGAGCTCGAGGGAATTCAGGGTCCCTTCTGCGCTATAAGCGGGCTGTTTGCTCAATCCATACTACCCATCGGCTGCCCCTCACCGACCTTATTCGCCCTTATATCGGTTCTTATATATCCACCCTGCATCCACCCATCTAGCCATACACCCGGTCGATTATCGATCGCTTTCACGTCCTTCGCTTACTTAGGTAAGGAGGTGTAGGTACGTAAGAGACTTATACCTAACCATGTATGCGATTGCATGGACATGACGGAAACACGCCTCTGCTGAAAATGTCTGCCTGAAAAAGGTAAGAGAAATAGAAAATATGGAAACTAAAGAAAATGTCTGAAAGTTATCCAAAACCAACTAAAATAATTCAAGGATGATCACGATATGTACGAAGAATGTATGCAGTCGATGCATAGTTCAAAATTATAGCTACAGGCTCAAAGAAAGGCTCAAAAATTACCAAAACTGGATACGAGATCAACTTTTAGTTTATGGTTACTTAATGGAACTGCATGGATTGATAACCAACTACGTAGATACCGTAGTAGTGAAAGTTCAATGTTCATCTGAAGCATCGTCTCGATGCGTTATGGCGAGAATATAGGAATACAGTGTGACAATTGAGTGGAAAATACTGGAACCGAGAAACTTTGAGTGTAGAATCGGAAGTGCAAAGTACACGGTGGAGTAACTAACGCGTGAGATTTACAAATAACGCGAGATAAACTTTCACCGCAGCCGGGAAGAAAATACGGCCGTAGAGATAGAATGTTTCACTGATTGTAAGAGGGCATGCATATTGGCTTTGGCGATAAACGTACTTTGCGTTCTCTGTACCTACGACTGAGTCGTGAACTATGAACCCCGAACTCCGACCTCCAGACTCGGCCCAGCGCAGCGCGGTTCTGAGTTGGCAAACGTGAAAGCCACGTCCTATCCGGTGACTAAACGTATCAACGCGCACGGGTCAACTGGACACACACATTTATCTGATTTTCCTACGATTTTCGTATCGTCTATCGCTTTATTCTGTTCAAAGACACTGTGAAGACAATTGTCGACAAATATTCTAGTGATAGTCTATCTTAGTATCAAATCTTATGGTTTATTTACTTTTTCATCATACGGGAAAGACGCGTTGTTTGTGAATTTGGACTCACACGAGTATAATTTAACCGTATTTAACTGACAGTAAATGACTAATCAAGTATTAGGATGAACCAAGCCACGTTACAACTGAAAAATTACTACATTATCTTCTGATCGATCAATTCAATTGTTAGCATTTCTTTTGGTGTCAAGTTACATTGAAGACTAAGTCGATCGGATTGTTTTTTAAGGTATTATTACGTGAAATATGGATTTTTTTTATCCAAGCTACTGCCGACGTGAAGACGAATCCAACGAGACCTCATTCGAAGAATTCTCTCAAACGGTTCCCGAGATATCGTAATTTGAAGTTTTGACGTGGCAGTAGCCACGCGGACGGCAGTCAGCGTGTGCTCGGCTGTCCGTGCGGCTCGTGTCCCGTCGAAATTTCAAATCGCGATATCTCTGGAACGGCTCAACCGATTCCGTGGAACGAAAGATCATTGGATTCGTCTCAACTTCAGCTACAACATAAGCTTGCAAATCTTCATCGACACTGGAAAAAAAATTCACTCTATAGGTTAACTTGATTTGTAACGAGACGCACTTTCATAGCCTGTCGAGAGAGCCTGTATATCCGCTCTGAAACAAGTCGCAAGTGACGTAAGTGTTCGCTTAACGAATCCACTGGTAGTTTGCGCGTGCAAGCGGGGCGCGAGACTGAAAATCGCTGAATAATTAAACGAGGTATGAAAGCGCTCTGAGCTTTAATTGGCGCACTTTGTTAGGCATATGGTCAGCTGGTGCAGGGCTCGGCTGTGGCCTGTCTACGAGTACTGCGGCGGGATTGATACGAGCACGCAACCTTCGTGCGAGTCGAATATCGCGACCGGGTAACAGGTATACGATATTGCGCGGTTCCTCCGCTGGCTCGTAAGTCATGCCCGATTATGATACAACCTGCTGAGCAGCGGCATATGGCCATCCATGCAGCCTGCGGCTCAGCCGAAGGCCAAGGGGTTACGGCCGTTAACAGGCGCCGAAATCTAGGCTGAGATTTACACCCGCATCGCGTGCTCAACTCTGCAATTCGGCATTTGGACGTCCCGATATTGCACGCGAATAAGTAGATACAGGTGGTACTTGATTCGAAAAAAATTTGGGGTTAAAAGTGGAGAACAAAATCAGGATTCAGGTATAGTTGTTCATTTATCAATACTTGAGTAAAAGCAAAGTTAATGGTACCGTAAAAATGGTTGACATTTTTTTTTTCGCAAAGTCTAGAAAGTTTGGAAAGAAAAATCTAATAGATTTATCTGTAAAATATATCAAGTTCTCAATTTTGTATTATACTTAATAAATGTCAGTCTTACAGCAGCAGTAAAATAATCAGATTTGAAAAACAGGATCGAAAACAACGACGAAAAAACTGACTAGAAAAAATTAAACAAAATCCTTTTGTACCTACAAAATGTCGAATCGATGAAGCGTAACGGATTTCTGAATACGTTATACACATGTATCTATGTCATAATACTGCTATATTTGCGTGGCTAGGTTCGACATATGGCGCTGGGACATTCGCCCACCCATATTGCAGAGGTAAAAGTAGTCGTAATACCAACGTCAACACGCAGAAGCATTTATTATCTATACAAATCGTATCAAAATGATCTGTGAACACGGGGTGGTAACCCCTATTAACCCCGAATGAATATCACAGTAATGACCATGAAAAATGAATCGTTTTAACTTTTTCGATACCGATCTCGATTCCTTGCTGCGTGATATATGTAAACGATTTCCCAATTTAAATTACCACACCTATAGCAAAATATTTTTATGTTGCCTTAAATTACATTACCAAGTAATGTAATTTAAGGCAACATAAAAATATTATAATGGAACAATTTTCCATCGTAAAAATCACATGGATCATCGCTTTGCACGATCTTGTCATAATTTATCTAGGCACCCATGTAACGGGATGGAAACTATGGTGTTCAAAAAAAAAAAAAAAAAAAAAAAAAAAGAATCGTTCTTTTTCAAACACGCATCAAAATTTCGGCAGAGCATCACAAATAGAATATATCAGCCAAATATGAGCTCTTAATATAAATATTCAGAGTTGCTTGTTTTCTTTTTTCCATTTAAATAACGCGTAAAAAAAATGCAATAATTTTTCAATTTTTTTCACGTTTCATAAAACAGGTACCTCAAAGCACCTGCAGAGATATTCTATTTGAGATTTTCAACCGAAATTTCGATTCGCCTTTGAAAAAGAAGGAAAAAAAATAAAGAAAATTTTTTTGACAATTTTTGGAACACCCTAATGTTTACGGTTAAAAAACAAGCGAAGCAACGATTTCTCAGGGTGAAAATCAAGCAACCGTCGAGTCAAATTTCCCACAATACTCGAGTCTGGTCGGATCGGTACGTCGATGGGGCCTGTTTAAAAATCAATTACACCCAACAAGCGAGAGTTAATCGCACTACAAGTGGCCCGAAAGGAGGGGGGGTTGCATCTTCTCTCTCCCTCTCTCTCTTTCTAGCCTGGTCCAGGGTTCCGAAACCGCAACGGCGATTCCCCGGGGGCGAATATCTCCGACTAGGAAGCCTCTCAGGGGGTGCGATTAATAAAGAATTTCCCATGCGCTGTACGTATGTCTCGAAACCGATTTCACCCCCTTAGTTTTTTCGACGTCGCCGGCGTCGGTCGCGGGTGTTTTGACAGGGCGGCGAAGACACGTGTGTCGCGAAATGAGGGTAGCCTCCACCCCTCTCTCGGACCGCCCGCGCCACGCGGAGAAACGTGCAGTTTGTAAAACATGGCGAGTCTCTTTGTTGCTCGGACATTAGCCGACGCCCGGCGTCGCTCCAGACACGCGGCTTCTCCTTTGTTCCCGTTGTTGCAGGTCGAGAGCCTGCAGCGATTGATATCGTATCGCTGTTTGTAATGCCTTTCGGCTAGAAGGCCACGTCTCCACCTCAAATCTAGAGACCTTTCAATCATCCCTTACTACGATTAAATTATAGGTTGGTACCTATGTTTGTCTATCCGCTTGCCTGCTAACGATGCGACGTAAAACTAATTGAAATTAATTTCATCCCTTTTTTTATAAGGGGGGACGGGGCAAAGTGGGACCCTTGAAATTTTTTATATCTCAAAAAATTTGGGGCAAATTGGGACCCCTGAAATTTTTTAAATAACAATGGATAAAATTAACCAGCTGAACTTTTTATTAGTTTTTTCAATTCTTAAGGGGATTGAAGCAACTTTGAACATGTTGCAATAAAACCATAAACTATCAATAGAAAAGTTAGAAAAGATTGCAAACTACTGTTGCACAACGATTTCAATTCGAAAATTTCAAAAAATCAGCTTCGGTTGCTCCTTAATTGTAAGAGAATCTTTCCTTTTTTTGCCATTTTTTTCCAAACTGATTGAATGTTTCGATGATCTTTGTAAGCATCATTCTTCTTCTTTATCTGTAGCTTCCCTCAAAATATTGGACAGTTAATAATTTCGCATAATGCGTCAAAATCGTGGGGTTCCAATATGGCAGACTCAAATTCGAAAAATGGTTTTATTCCGACGAAAGTGACTATGTAATAGTTTTTCAGATCGCTGAATCAGAATCTCAAATACAACTATTTTTTGAATTTGTATCCGCCATATTAGATCCGCTATTTCGAATTTCGGAAATCCGATTACAGATTTGTATTCACCGACCCCAAAGAACCGTATTACCAAAATTGAAGGATAAGTCTACAAAAATTTTGTTTCCATCTTCTAAAAATGGCACAAAAACCTCATTTTCGTTTGACAGCAAATTAAGGGGTTAATCGCACTAAATCGCACAACTAAAAACAAAATAAATATCAAAAGCCTAATTCAGGCATAAACTGTGTTCCTCTTTCGTTCCTCGCTGCTGCGGACTTGACGTCACCAAAAACGTCTCGAATTGATGAATTTATTTTGAAAATGGTAGCCCTCGGCGCCCCGTCGCGTCTGATTCCCGGGGTTTTCGAGAGTGTCCGACGTCGGCGTCGAGACGCGGTGCCGTCGGCGTTTACACGGCACCCAGCTGTGCCCCCACCCCCAACTTTTTCTTGCTCGAATGCCCCTTGAGTCTGTGACAGGGGTGGGGGGCTGCCGGCTTCTGTCTGCCTATTCCCCGTGGCTAACCACGCAGGGCAGGGGGCAGTTTGAAGAAGGGGGGTGAACGGCACGCGCCCCCTCGTTGTGTACCCTCGACGTATAAAACTCGCTTGCCACCTGCTCCATTCAAAGGGTATCATTCAATTACCTAATATACCTACCCTGCCCACCACCCCCACCCCCACCACCAACACCACCACCACCACCATGATTTTCACCACGCGATACGGCCAGATAAGATTTATCTATATAAACTCGTCGAGTTCATCGGGACAATGATCGCCCTCCGTTCTGTTGTAATTTATTCGTTAAAGTCGCTGACGGTTTAATTATTAATTGTTTTCATCTCGCTAATCACACGCAATTTTTTTTTCCATGTGTATCTCAGTGTTTTTTTAAGGGGTTCACAAATTCGCGGGACTTGTGACTTTATAATACGATGATGGTGAAAAAGTTTAGGAATTTTTTTTGCGTTTTGAAAAGAGAAAGAAATAAACTTCCCTAATGAAAAAAGTAAATTCTATAATGAACAGTTTTTATTCGTTTGTTCGGTTTCACGAACATTACGTAGATCATCAACGTATTTTTGAATATCGATTCATTTAGCACTATGAATTCGGATTTCACTTGGGGGAAAATTATAATTCGATCAGGGAAAATCAAGGATTTTTTTTTTGATTACTTTTGGTGCTCATGATGAATATTTAAGGATTTCTTGTACACTGTTAACAAATTTTTGTATTAAATTTCACACGTTTAGATGCAAAACTGACGATTTCCTTCGTTCGATTTCATTCAAATTTGTGTAAATTTTCATAAGCTCGAGTAAAATTTGTAGGAATTTACGTAAAATTTCCATAAAACTATACGAAATGTACACGACTATTTAATTTTTTATTTATTTATTTATATTTTGTATTCTATTTATTTTTTTTATTAAACTTTTGAACTCTATTTCGTACCAGGTAATAAAAAACTAGAAATCTCTGACTCGAAGGGAAATCGTTCATCATTTCTGTTCGAGGATCAGAGAAGAATTTGTTTAGATTTCGGCTGGATTTCGTCCGTTTGACAGGAGCGATTGCGCAGCTGCGGCGGGTTTACTGTAATCGCATTAGTATATAACAATCGTCGATAAATTCAATAATTAGCCGTTTTAATCGCGTCGTAAATTTGCATCATCGTTATATCGACGAGCCTTTTGATATCCATAGCTTTCGGTGTTCAATTCTGTGGTTTGACTCTCCGGCCTTATATTTTTCAAAATTCACCTCCGAGCGTGAAATTGATTTTCCAGAATCCACTTTCCTTGGTAATTTTTTTCCATTGTGAAAAAAAGGGATGATCGATGCTTTTAGATCTTTGCAAATGTTGGAAAAAAAATTTGTTCAAATATTAGTGCTACTAAAAACAAAAACAAACGAGCAATACTACAATTTCTGACAATGTTGACATCAATCTGTTCATTCAGTTTACAAATTTATTTCAGTGTTAAGGTGATATAGCAGTCCTACTCTTACCGACCGAGCAAATCCACCCGTTTTTTTTCCTCTCACATATAAATAAACAGAAGAACGAAAAGGGTTCAAATTTCGAAAATGCATCGCTATTTCGTAGTGGAATTCAGAAAACTTACTCATATTCCGAAAATAGTGAATAAAACGTGTGATTTTTTGACGGGTCGTACTAAATGAACATTTTTTTTATTTGGGGGGCTGAAAATTGCATACAGTTGAGATATGCAATATTGATACCAAAAACTACTAATAAAAATCATTTCACCGTCGAAATTCGAACCCATTCCGTTCATTTGTTTCGTAATACAGAAGTAAAACGTGTAAATTTTCTCGGTCGGTAATGGTAGGACTGTTTCATAACCTTAACATAGCTAGACGAGGAGTAAAATTTTCCCATGGTTTAATCAAGGGAGAAGCGATCGGTGCCCAATGAAATCAGGACGCGAAGCGGCGTGTTTTAAGGGGGGTAGAGGGGTGGCAATTAAGGGTAGTTAAAAAAGGAATTTGTGATGTCCATTTGTTCGGAGCCATAAATAAGACGATGATTAGACACGGTGTGTGCATGTAGACCATACATATTCCGTAGTAGTTGGTCATAGTTCATTTCGCGGGATCGTATCACGTTATGGCCGATACCTGATAAGAAAATATTGCGTTTGATGAGCGTTTGCATAGGTGCAGGGTATAACCAGTGTACACAGGGCACGACGTAATACCTGATCTGGGTGGACGCGATGCAAACGGACGTAGAAAACTGGCTCGTAGTGTTCAGTGATGGGTGGACGGATGGATGGGTGGATGGATGGATGGATGGATGGATGGATGGATGGATGGATGGATCGAGGCTTGTGCCGAACAATGTTTGGCCTGATCCAACAACATTGTACAATATTGTATTATAGTGCCAGCCAGTATAGGACCATAGAATATTACCGAATCGCTAATCTGTGTGTACCAATATTCTCTTGCCCACTTTATAGACATTTCTCTAGCCTCGAGTGATGATCGATTGGCTTTGTTGTTCGAAGAAAAAAAAATTATATCTAGGTATGTATGTACGTATGTAAGTAGGGTGGGTTTATGTGTATATATATATATATGACAGTTCTGGATTTAGTTACTATTTCCACCACCAGAGGGCGCGACGAAAAGTTTTTCCAGGAATGAATAAAAACCTTTGTTCGAAAATGAAAAACAGTTTTTTCAAAAACGAGATTCCCGTTTAATTAAGACGCGGAAAATGTTTTTGGAAACTTTTTTTCATTCTTGTTTGTCCGAAATAACGAAATATTTTTTTAGTCGATTTATTACGAGGTTGAAGTTGAAAAAAAATCGTGGAGTAGTAAGAAAAAATCACCATTTTCTTGGTGATACTATAATTTTTAACAAACTAAGATTTCGAAATATGAGTTTTTTTTGGTTTATTACGGTTTACTGAATTTCAGACTATTCGGTAGGCGAGTATATCGAAAAAATAATCTAGAAAAGTTGAATCGAGGGGTTGATTATACTTGATGCCTGTTTTTTGTTTTGTGAAATTTCGTGAAGTCGGAATCAAAGTGCTGCGAAATCTGGTGAAATCTTAGTCTGAAACATTCTTTTGGAATATTTAAACATTGCGAAATTTCGTGTTGCTTCAAGAGTTATTGCGAAAGTTTGTGAAATCTGATCTCGGGAAAAAGCAATCGCTCGAAGTTTTGTAAAAGGTTGTAATTCGAAATCCGTGAAACCATAGGAGAATAAAATTGGAAAATGATCGAAATAATCCTCCCAATCCTGAAAAAATTTTTGCAAGTCGGGTAATCCTGAAATTAATTTTGCAAAGTAATCAAAGTCTGTGAAGTAATTCGTATTGAGATTCAAATATCCGAATGAAGAAATGCTTCGAAATTAAATAGTCCGAATCCGTTCAGAGGCTTGAGAATTTTCATTTAATAAATACAGTCTCGAAATACATTGAAAAAAATATTTTTTAATTCATTTTGTACACTTTTTATACATAAAAACGTCAGTCTGTTGCATTGTCTCTAAAAATAGTTAGGCCCTGCTTGATGAAAAACAATCTCGAGAATGTACCATCTGAAACAAAAAAAATCGAATAGTTTTAGATCAAGTATGCAGATGGCTATGTCGTCAACGAGGCTTTTGTTTAATTTTGATTTTTACTATATTTCTTGATAAAAAAGGGTTAAAAAAAACCACAATTTTTGGTTTCTGTATAGTTTTTCGCCCGCAATTTTGTTATCATAACAAAACGAAAAAAAAGCCTCGTTGACGCAATAGCCACTGGCATACTTGATCTAAAACTATTATAAAAAGTGTACAAAATAGAAAAAAAAAAAAAAAATTTCAATCTAATTCAAAAGTGTATTTATTAAACTTAACAAAATCTACATCGATATCTTTATTAATAATGTGATAAAAAAATTGACAAAAACCGCGTTTTTTTCAGAGCGAGTTACTAGAAAGACCCCTTAAACTTTGCTGCTACTTTCAAGCTCTGAAGCTCTCAACTTGAAAGTCCCAACAGGTTTTTCGAGCTGTCCACCTCTCGTGTTTCACTGCATAAATGAACTGGCTGGCTTTACCGAAGTGTAAAATGTCTATAAAGTTGGAATACCTGCAGATAGAGTTTGCAACAATGAGGTGAGGAATAGGAGGAGGAGGAGGAGGAGGAGGAGGAGAAGTTGCACACGGCCATCCACATGTGGTCGGGGAAGGTCGAGTGACGCGGTTCACTCCCGGCTGCGCAAATATTAGTCGTCGTGTCGTCGTCGAAAAAAATACCGTCAAATAGAAATAAAATGTCGCGTTGCTAGGCCACGTAGCCTCTCGCCCGACATCGCGATCCGCTCGATGAGCTGCGACAGTTTTAAAAAATTTTTTCAACCAAGCTCCTAGCGTCAAAGAAAAGATGAGAAAAGACTGAAATCTAAATTTCGAAAATTATTCTTGCCCTCCGATTTTTACCGGATCGCAAACGTCGCGATTTTTCTTAATTAGGCAAAGTAGAAAATGAAGACTTTGCCTCATTATTTTTCAAGATGATAGTCTTTTTTTTTTTTTTTTTTTCATCAAGCTAAATTAATTCAATATCTGGTGTCTCAATTTTCTACGTCACTTTCTTCGGTTCTTGTTTTTCTAAAAAAAAAATTTCAACGTCGTGAAAAATCTTTACAAAATCGCTGTTTATGTTTTCACATATTTTTTTTTCCCCCACCCTCTTCTTCTTCTTTATCCTGTAAATCGTAACATTTTTCTATCCGTTAAAAACGAGGAAAAAATAAATTTTTGCGCCACCCTAATATATATATATGGCTCATCTGGTTTGCCATATATATATATATATATATATATCCAGATGAGCCGGTCTATATTCTCTAGTTTGTACACTGTGTTTTACGTTACGCAACCATGCAGTTGTACAAAGGTTGGAGAAAATTTGTTTTTCTCTTGGGTACACATGGCAGGAAAATTTTTTCAGGTCAGACACATAAGCTGATATATTTACGTATGTTGGTTACCTGTCAGTCAGTCACGTATTCAGTCACTTGGTTCGTTTACGTTATAAATTTAATCTTCGTGACATGAAAAAACATTGGAATTTTCGATATTCAAATACATGCAAATTTGCATTAACTTGAATCGGAAATTATTGATGCAACATTCGAACAGAAGAAAATCTGAAATCGCGTTGGTTGATTGCGTTTTGATAATCGCGATGCTTTCTTGGTCAGGTTTTCATTCCACGTACATATATATATATATATATATAAGTTTTCGTTTGAAAAATTTTACAAAATTTCTACGTTAGCATAGAATTTAAATATACAAAAATTGAAAGAAAACAGATGCTGCAGAGATGAAAGAATAAAACAAATACGAATGGCTTTGTGTTTTATTTTTCATTGTAAATATTGTTGTTTTTTTTTTTCTTTTTTTTTTCTAAACAGATGCGAGCTGAGCTGATACAACAATTCCATCAATCATATGTGAAACGCCTCCTTTCATAATCTGTCGCGAATGTAAAAGTTTCAAGTTTTGCACTTTGGGGAGGAAAATTTGAAAAAAAAAAAACAAAAAAAAAAAAAAATCACCGAGGTTAGTTGGCAAAAAATCCATACATTTTTTTTGATTTTATTAGGTGACGTCGTGCGTTGAACATTTATCAAATTACGACAGTTGGAATTTACGAAAAATCTCTAACGATAGGAAAAAAAAAAAAAAAAAAAAAAAACATTTGGATAAATCGATGCTCATTTCAAATCTATTAAAAATTATTAAAAATGGCTCGTCTCATTATTTTCTACAAAGTATCAATAATCATTTGAAACGGATTTTCTAATCAGTAGTCAATCAAATATTACCATTCGTTAAGGATAAATAATTTTATTACATGCAATAAATTGTATGTAAAAACTGTTCGATTAAATTTACGGAAAACTAGTCTTCTGTCAAAAATTCTTTTCGTAACAAAAAAAAAAAAAAAAAAAGTATATACATATATATATATATATATATATATATATATATATATATATATATATATATATATCATATGTACTCCGTTAATTACCTTCAAATAATTTGTATAAACGAGTTGAAATGAATAGAAGTAAAAAAAAAAAAAAAAAAAAAAAAAATTTGAGACAGAACAAAGGGAGCGACGGAATATTAAAAATTGTTGGAAGAAAAAAGAAGAAAAAAAAAAAAACGAGACGCCCGTCGTTTGCCCGAGAATGATTAAAGCCTCGTTCTGAGGCCGGTGGCAATTGGTAGTTGAAACGTGTGAAAGAAAAATTCCAGATCACTTGCTAACCAGAACGTCCGATGGCTCGTATTTGTCCATCGTGTTACGGGGAGCGGCTTCGAGCCAATGAAAATTGAGTCCGCGAGTATCGGTATACGCCCGCTAACAACGGGTAATGACTGATTATCTCAGTTAGAGTTGTTAACACTCTTATATGCTGCACCAAGGCGAAGCACTCGTCACATTATTTTCCATCTATATATAGTATATTCGTATATGTAATACATATGGGGAATTCTATGAGGACCCAACCAGCGTCTGACACTGACTTGCCATTTTTGATTTTGTTCAAAATTTTTGTCCCCAATTTTCTCTCCCAACTCTGAAACAGTGCCTTGAATTTATTCATAATTTTTTCATCAACTTCTTCATTATTTATGAATATTAAAAGCGATTTTTACATGCTCGAAGTAGTCTCAAAAAATGTATTTTTTTATCCAAAGATTTCGAGATCGTTTCCATGACGAGCCGAGTTTTCTTTTTCTTTTCTCATCGGCTAAACTTTGTTTAGACGGTTTGAAGATTTCCAAAAAAATTCTCGAAACTCTTATTTTTCACTTGGAATATTTCTAGACTTGGTTTAATTATACGTATAGTTGTTAAAAAAAAGTTGGATGTGACAAAAAAAAGACAGAGATTGTTCCACTGTAGAGCCAGTCTAGAGTTTTTTTAAGTGACTAATAAAAGTTTTGAAATTTTTTTTGGGAAAATATTAAAAGTGCTTAAAAAATGAACAAAAGAATTCGCTCATCACGGGTCTGGTCTTGAAATCTTTGGAAAAGAAGATACAGTTTTTGAGAATTTGAATAAAAACGTCTCCTTCAAAATCATTCTTAATATTTATAAATAACTAATTAATCAGTTGAATGAAAAATTTGAAAATAATTTGAGTTACTATTTTAGAGTTGGGACAAATTGGAGAAATTTTCTTTTACGAAAATGAAAAATGTTATTTTCAGACTTTGGTTCGTTTCGCGTGTCAATACTATGACAAGAATCACTTATTGCTTGAAGGAAATCGTCGTCGGCAAAAATCTTCACATTGCATATAATACGAGTGGAATTGCAGCAGCACCGTTATTTTATTATAACCACCGCAGTTATCGGGTATATATGGTTAATTATCATTTTACAAGGATCCTTGAGGTGTGCAAATATTTTTCAACCCATCCATGCGAAACGTGGTTAACAGTTTATTTAACTTATTTTTTCTCAAAATTTACATTCGATGATGCCTTTCAAAACATGAGTTTCTCTTCTTCTTCTTTGTTTTTTTTTCTTCTTCTTCTCTTTTTTCCCCTCGCTGACACAATTTCTGCGAAAAAAAATTTATTTCAACGATATCATCATCATCATCATATCTCAGTATAACGAGCAAACTGATTTTTCGTTCTTTCTTGTGTTTATCTCGCTTTCTTTTCTTTTCTTTTCTTTTTTTTTTTTTTTTTTTTCTTTTTTCTCACCGCGCCTGAAAAAAATCGTAAGAAAATCGAAAAACTTGTGTAAAAATAAAAATCGTAGCCTGGTTGAGGAAAAGTTGAAAGCAAGGCTTGAATTTAAATCGAAATTGGTAAAACGAAACATAACTTAGTGGAATCACATCCGTCTACCGGTTCAGACTCGTAGAAATCGAGCCTCAAAATCTGCGAATCGGTAAACAGAGTTGAGGCAGGTCCTAGTTTGGATTGGAGGGGGATAAAATTGAAGAGAGATTTTATGCGGTACGACGGGGTGGCTAAGCCAAGTAAAGAGAGAGAGAGAGAGAGAGAGAGAGAGAGAGAGAGAGGCGAGGACTGAAACCGAATGGACAAACCGTGAAGCAGCGACCGGGTAACCGGGTAACCCATAGCAAACCAGCGACGAGACGACTCGACGAGACTTCCTCCTCCGCTGTTTGAGCGACAAATATTTTCTTCTCGCAAACTTGTGTCGATGGTTGGCACATGCATACGTACATACATGCACAAACACACGTCTATATCCACCGTCTATATTATACCTGCACAATTCCAACGATTCGCGCTTGTGTTTGTACAGATATATAAAGGTGAGCACACCATTATTAACGCCATCCATCCTGACCATTATATATTATATGTATGCAATTCACGTTGCACAATCATGGTGTAAACTTTCCAATTTACATGCTAATGTTTTTTTTTTTTTTTTTTTTTTTTTTTTTTCCTTCGTCGAATCGTATAGAGCAAGGAACAACAATTCTTGTATATTTATTTTATTCACTTATTTAAAATCAAATATAGGGGGGGGGGGGGGGGGAGGGGGAGGGGCAAAATGGGATACCCTTGAAATGTTATAAGAAATTTTTTTTTTTTTTTTTTTTTAATGTTTTTTTAACAGTCAAAACTCTGACTTCTGTAAACATTGTTTAGCATTATTTTGAATTTTCAAAAATTTTCACAAAGATTTTTTTTTTTTCGTTTACACACTCACCGTCGCATCCAATAATTATGTGAAGTGTTAATTTTTTTTTACTCAAATTCACTTATACAAGGAAATTTAATTTTTTGCAAATTTATTTTATTTTCAGAATTTTCTTTTGTTTTTTTTTTTACCTTTTCTTGTTCCTGAAATCTGAGAATCATTTTTATTTTCTTTGGATAGAATTAAAGAAAAACGGAAAAAAAAAACAGATTTAGCGTATTTGAGTCCGCAAAAACTGAGTAACTTCAGTACCTACGATATTATTTTATATAATATTTATATTCTGTCGAATCTTTCTTTCATCCTGATACTGTGTATAAAAAAAATTTCGTCATCACACATTTACTGTACAAAAGAGTTGTCAATTTACAAAATCATGTTGCAAATTTACAAATTCCGTATCAGCGATGCAAATTAATATTTATTTTTTTGAAAATATCTGATTTTACTAGAAAAATTTTCAGGAAAAACAGAAAAAAAAAATCCATTTCAACTTTGAACAACCAAATTGTGTAGTAAATTTTTCTAGTATTTGTATTCACTGTTTCGCGTACGAATATAACTTCCATTCCAGTGTTGTAGAAAGTTCCGTGCCTACAGAAATTTTATGAACAATTACAGGTCAAAGAAAAAAAATAAAAGAAAAATAAAATGAAAATGAAAATGAAAAACAATAAAAACAACTCACTTTTCGTTTTCAATAAAATTCTAAGAAACGTCTTAGGGTAGATTTTTGAAATGTTTTGACATGAAATTTTTTTTTTTTTTTTCTTTCTACTTTTCCGCCCTCGTTAGATAAGGAAATTAACTCGCAATTTACGATGCGACGGCATCTTTACGCGATAAATATATTGTCGTTTCGTTGTTTAATTCTACAAATGATGAGTGAAATATTATTGAAAAAAAGAAGATGAAATAAAAAGTGAAACGAAAAAAAACTAATGAAGTGTAGAAAAAAAAAAAAAAAAAAAAAAAAAATTCGTCGATTAAATTAAGTATAATTTTGTTTTCTGTGTTTATGCGGACATTCGGAATTGTTGTTTATACACAGAGGTTTGTTGCAGTTTGTGTTACCTATTATACTAGCGTATACATTTACTCGCGTGTGTGTAAACGACCACCCGGTATTCATACAAGTGTGTTTACTTCACGTATATATAAAGTGAAATCATCTCTCACTCTATACCGTTTATTATACTCATGTCGGATTCAAAGATATTTATCAATGTTTGTGCATTGCTGCTGCTGCTGCTGCTGCTGCCGCTGCTGGTGCTGTTTCTCATATTCTATTCTTTATCCTCGGTTACCTCTTCTCGACTGTTTTAATCAGCTGGTTTCGTAGAATTTACTTAGGATTTTTTCGTTTTTTTTTTTTTTCATTTTTCTCCATCTTTAAATATCATTAAACAAAAAATAATATGAAAATAAATAAAAATACCAAAAAGAAAAAAATTTGTAGAATTTATGTTTCCTGTGATAACGAAATGCTGGCTGAGTGGATGAAACAGGAGGGAAAAGGAAAAAGACGAAAACAATGTGATATTAATTTTCATACATTCTCATTTCCGAACGATTAAAATTCAGCGATATATTTGATTCAACGCGTAATCCGGCTGATTGAATCAGACAAAAAAAATAACCAATAAACAGAAGAAAACAGGAGGCAAAAATCGATAGAGAACCGGAGTAAATGAATGAATTTATAATTTTTATCGAGGTTACGTTTTTCCGAATACTCTATGGTGTTACGATAATTAAAATCAGTTCATGAACCTATAAAAAGTCATGAATCGAAAATATTTTAAAAGTAAAAAGAAGAGAGAAAAAAAGAATATTTATATATTTGCTCCTATTTCCGATTTTCCGTTTAAATAACAGGAAAATTTTTATTTTTATTTTAGAATTTTATTGTTCGACAACGGTTTAGCGCATCGTAAAGAACAATACAGATTTTTGTAGGAAATTGAACGATCTATAAAAAAGATCTCTTGCAGCATTTTCGTAAATCTACTGGTTCGAAAGTTATTTAAGGTTAAAAATTAGTTATGTCAAATTTCACGATTCTTTTCCTATCCGCTACGAACTAACTATTGAAAAATGGAAAAAAAAAAACAAAGAATATTATTTCTCAAAGTTCACGTTATATTCTTTACCGAAACATTGAAATTTTCCCGTAAAATTTCCGATTACTTGAGAAGAAATTTAAGTTTTTAACGTAATCTATTGTACCTAAAAAATTTAGATTTTCATCAAATTTCGAACCAGTAGATTTACGAAAAAATCGCAAGAGACATTTTTCGTACATCGTATAATTTCCTGTAAAAATATATATCGATCTTTACGATACGCCAATCCGTTATTGAGTAATAAAACTCCAAAATGAAGAAAAAAAAAAAAAAAATTTCCACGTTATTTAACCGTGAAATGAAAAAATCGCAAATAGTTATATCTCTTAATATTAATATCAATACTATAAACTCAAACAATTACAGAATTTTTTTTTTTTTGTTTTTTCTTTTCTCGTCATCTTGAACGATATTTTCACTCTGACTAAGGGAAGAATGAAAAAAAAAAAAAAAATATAGTAATTTTTTTCGCCCACCCTAATATATTTATGCATATATGTATATTATATATGCACACTGCAAAATTCCTCGTTTGCATTAGAGGTTAATTCACACTGATCCCGCGGTGAAGTGTTTGCGCGTTGAAGAACAATATCAAGGATACACATTGACGTTATGACACACGCGGATTTATTACACACACACACACACACACACACAGGCACGCACGCGTGCAGATATCGATACACGTTTACGAAAATGCTTTATAAATGTACATACATGTTGTATACACGTAGTATAATACAAGCGCGTAAATTTGACAATATATTAATAATGTTGTATAAATTTCAGTAAATATTTGTCCCACGTCAATCTTTGTCGACTCCACATACCTCTACTACATTCTTTAGAGACTCTCTTGAAGTGTTTGAGTTAGAAAATAGTAACAAATTTACATTGCCAGGTGTTGTCGTGTGTAAGTATACCTGTATATGTATACAACAACCCATATGCTTGTCTGTTATTATGTATGCGGGTGTCCATACGTGTGATATTGTCAATAGAGTCCAAAGATAGGAGAGTGAGAGAGAGAGAGAGAGAGAGAGAGAAAGAGAGAGGAGGCTGAAGGTGTACCAGACTGCATGGGTGCACGCGTACCAACATTTTTAGAAAAGCCAAATAAATAGACAAACACACTTATATATACATATATATATATATTATATAGTATATATATACTTAGCTACCTATATCCGTAAATATGGACACGCCCAAGTAGATCGAGAATGATATAAACATACACACAGAATTCATTGATTTTTAAGAGAGAGAAAAGAGAGAGAGATAGTGGATGTATACTTACATGAAAATCAGTATCTTATAGGATATCGTGAATATCTATACACTGGTAGTCAATTAGAGAAACTTAATTATAATTTTCTTCTAATTTTTGGAAAAATTATTTTGTTCACAATATGTATGTAGAAAAATTTAGTACGTTTCTAAAAGCTTTGAGCAGTTTCATTCATTCATTCGTTGGTTGGTTTGTTCGTTCGTTCGTTTACTCGTTCGACGATCCATTCATGTGCAGCATTCGTTCAATCATTTTTTTATTTCACGTCTGTAAATTTGTTTCAATGGTTATAAATGTAGTGAAAAAGTTTGAAAGAACGGTTGGGGTCAAGAATGAGAAAGAAATTTAAAAAGCAAACAAACCAAAAAAATTAGTACACGAAATAAAAATAAAAATATACGTATGTACGAACTTACAATGAGTCAAGTCTTCGACATATAACGTATTACTGCAGTATAGTATATTGCCTAATATCGTGTGTACACAGGAATATTCGTATAATACAGTCTTAATTTATAAAAGCCTCCAAAAAGCTCTGTTATATGTGTATAATATACTGCAAAAAGAAAAAAACGCGGAGAAAAGAAGAATATAAACGACGGAGATGAGAGAAGGAAATTTTTCAATCTTTCTTACAATTTACACAATTTGTGTAATTTTTTTTTTTTTTTTTTTTTTTTTCAACTTCTTTCTTTATCCTTATCCGATTCTGAGAATTGTGATGTATTTTTTTTTTTTTTTCTGTTTTTGTTGCTGATTTTCACCCACCATAGATTTTCAATTTTCTATTTCATTGCAAAATTAATACAGACGGATTAGAATATTTAACGAAAATAATATATTTTTATGATAAATGATAGAAGATTCATGTGTGTGATTTTTTTTTTTTTTTTATCATCCCATCTTTTCTTTCAAACATGAATTTTTTGTTCGATATTCAGATTCGTTCGTTACAAGCTAAAGTTGTTAAGTGCCGAGCGACGATTGGTACGTGTCGTAAAAAGGCTAGAAAGAAACTGTGAAATACCGTTTTGCGTTTTATCCATTAAGAAATACGTTCATATAACGCATACGTAATTACGTGATGATCATATTTTTCCATCCACACCATGTCTACAAATATCCCATTTAATTCTACATCTCCAGCTTATCGTATACATACATATATATATATATATATACACACACACACACACACATTTATTCCCGTAATTCAGGCAAGCAGGCTACAAAGAAGCAGTCAAAATAAAAAACGAGACTCGATCTTAGGTGGGTAGGAATAAGATAGAGAAAAAAATAAATATCTTTGTACACACACACACACGTACACACGTGACGTATAGATACCCCACTTGTCGTAAACGGACTCTGAAAGCTGACAAGTTTAGACTTTAGGCCGAGGCATTGAGACAGGTAGGCAGATATTATACGCATCAGTTGAGCTGGAGGTGTAAAGAAAGGTTTTCGAGATGAGACAGCGCTGATAAAAGACAGAATACATACATATATATATATATGTATATTAAATTTTTTTTTTCAGAGAGGAATATATATATATATATATAATATATATGGTGGGCTCACTTACACCGCTACCGACTGACACGGTGGTGCAAGTTAATTGAGTGCTAACAAGCCGCTCCAGTCGTACCAAAAGTCTACACGGAGGGGAAAAAAACGCAACTCGAATAGTACACTCTATCGAAAAAATTATTACACGCCCTGAAGTGTTGAGAAAAGAAGAAGAAGAAGAGAACTGGGGTAGTTAATCGATTTCTAATACTCGGAAAATCGAATTTTCTTTCTTTTTTTTTTTTCTTTTTCCAAAATAGAGTAATCTTGATGAAAAATAAAAATGGGTGTTGAAATTTTTTTTTTATTTATTTTTTTTTATTTTATCATCGAGAATGAGGTGGAACAAGTGAATTTATAAAATGCGGATAAATGTTTTTCACTATCCGATTCGGCAAATCGAATTTAATCACGTTCTGGGAATGAAGTGAAAAAATTAATTTTAGGAGGGAAGAAAGGATATTTGGCGAGATATTGAAGAGGAGGTTTTTTTATTTCCTTGACACACCGAATTCGACGAATTGACTTTGCTTCGATCGGAATCAAATGGATGAGGTGGTGAAATATATTTGTATGAAAACAGAATAACAGGAACGTGGCAATGTTGATAAGAAAACAAAAACTTGACAGCATTTTTGAACGCAGTATACTTTTTTTTCTCTCTCTTATTCGAGAAATTTGATGAATTTTGAACAATCGATTTGAAACCTCCTGAAATTTGTACCCTTAAAATTTTATAAACAAATTTTGTTTTACAAAATGTTTCTTGAATAGTAGTGAAAAATTACTTTTATAAACATTATTGAGTATTATTTTGAATTTTCAAAAATTTAAAAAAAAAAATTTTTTCACCCCTGACATCTGAGAATCATTTTTTTTTCTTTGGTTACAATTAAAAAAAAAAAATAACAATAAAGATTTAGCGTATTTCAGTCTTCGAAAATTGCGTATTTCCTTAAGTACCCCGTTTTGCCCCCCCGACCCCAATCAGATAATATTTGTACATCGATGTGATATAAAAGAATAGAAAAAAGTGATTAGAGTATCAGTGAAATTCTATACAGTTTAAAACACAATAAAGAGATTATAATCAGGAAACTGATTATTCCTTGTTTAAGAAAATGAACAAAAAAAATATATATCCTCAAAAATGATTCTAGGCGAGTCGTTATTTTTTTTTTGGATTACCCGGGCATCAAATTATTCCAATGCTATTTACTTTCATCCAATGTTGGAAAAAAGTGCGATCGAACTTCTGTTTCCCGGTATACAGTAAGATAGATAAAACCTGTAAGAGAAGGTCTCCGGAAGGTGTATTTGGAAGGATGGATATACGAGGAGAGAGAGCTAGCTAGTTGGATTACGTGTGAAATCGTGAATTTATATGAGAGAATGCCTCGTAGGCATTCTAAGTAGACGTCATCGTCGTTGCTGATGCACGGCAAGAGTGTGACATTCACGCAATGATGGCCTTCGCCTCGAGCTCCCTCCCTCTTTTTCTCTCTCTCTCTCTCTCTCTCTCTGGAAAAAGAAAACAAAAAAAAAAAAAAAAAGAATGACCAACCAAAAGCAGAAGAAAAAAGAGAAAGAGGTAAAAAGAAGAAAAAACTAAAAAAAAAAAAAAAAAAACGCGCACGCACGCACGCACGCAAGAATGGGAAACGGAGAGAGAACA
The DNA here is from genome assembly GCF_021155765.1 of Diprion similis. Lineage (NCBI taxonomy): Eukaryota > Metazoa > Arthropoda > Insecta > Hymenoptera > Diprionidae > Diprion > Diprion similis. The sequence continues at coordinate 3,631,128 of NC_060117.1, forward strand.
AGACGCGGATTCCGCAGCTGTAACGGGATCTGGAAGAGCGTAGGTTCGAGGCAGGCAGAGGTATACGTAACCCCTTTCCTCGGGTGGAGGTCAAAAGGTAAAAGGATATTTCGAATTGTCCACATGTCTCGAAATTTGAAACATGTGAAAATAAAATGACGAAAGATGAATTTTTCGAATCTTGATTTTTGAAAGTGTCACTGATCGCTTTCGAAAATCAAAATTTCGAACAATTCATCTTTCGTCGTTTTATTTTTGCATGTTTGAAATTATTTTTATAAAAATTGGCCATTCGAAATATTGATCCTTATAAATTTTTACCCTCAACCCTTGCCACGGGTACCTATAGAAGGTGGTGCAGTGGTGCTTCACTTGAAAAGCAAACCTTGACGAAATTAAAATTCATCGAGTGCCAACGTGCAGCAACCTACGTAGGGTAGCTAAGTCTCGAGTTGAGGTCCTGGGCGCAGGACTCTCCGTCTCTTTGTATTTGTCCTTCGCTTTCTCTCTCTCTCTCTCTCTCTCTATCTTTTTCTCTTTCTAGGGAATTAAAATTCATGACAAAATTATCACGTTAGCTATCTCGCTTCGTTACGTTTCATTCTCTACAATTTAGGCACCTATACTATGAAGGTAAAAAACAATGAAACACTTTGTCGTCGGGTTGTTCAGAGACAACGAAGCAGACGACAATTTAGTGTAAAGATCGATTGAATTATCTTGTCTGGTTGAAAAGTTCAGCGGAGTTTCGCGATTGAACTTCACGATCTTTTGAGATTTTTTTTTTTTTTTTTTTATCGTGATTAGACATTTTGGAAGATAAGATGACGAGTCTCTTTAACGTTGGAGAATCGATGCAAGGAATGGTTTTTAGATTGATTTTGAGATTTTTGAAAAATCGGAAATCACTGGTTGTATGCATGAATTAGACTGATAAAGATTCGTCTGTATTTTAGGATCAGAATTATGTTTCTTCATGAAAAAAAATTTCATCGAATTGCTGAAAACTGTCAAAAACAAGTCTAATGATTTTGGTTTTCCTTTATAACACAAATTGTTGTTACGCCGTTGAATTTTTATTGAATTGAATCTCCTTGAATTAATAAACGTTTCTTTCACTCTATTTGATTGGAATATTTGTAACGTGCAGATTTGATTTCGAAATTATGATTTTGTAACCCACATAATTCTGCTACGATTTTGTATACATAGAATCGAGATTGAATATTTAACGGGTTGAAGTCGAAGATATCAAAGTCCACATGTTTTCAACAGCTTGACAGTCCCATTCTATAGACAATTCTAAACAAAAAAACTGTAATTAATTTTCATTCAATGCAACAATAAAGAAATGGCACGAAAACTACGAAATCGCAACAGTAAATTCGTAGTTTTCGTGCCGTTTCTTTATTTCCGCATCAAATAAAAATCTGTTGGATTCTTTTTGTTTAGAATTGTCTATAGAATGGGACTGTTAAGCCCTTTTTTGTGTTTAAAATACGTACGACAACGTTAAAATCTACAAGGACACCCCCTTAAATTCCTCCCTAAATTTTCACGTCAGAATGGTGAATGGATCATCGTTTTTCCTGGATATGTGGCAAGAGTGACTTGACGCGACGGTCTTCTTACAGTTAATTTCCGTAGCGTGAATTAGAATTAGTGTAAACGGTGCCGCCGCTCCGATATTCAATTATTAACTATGTTGTTGCTTGTTTACAGAGGCCACACCAACTCGGCAGGCTCAGCCCGTGGAGTTACTAATAAAATTAACACTTCTCCGCTGGAAACCAGCCATCAAACCCAAACCAAAGTTCAGCGTTTCACTCTTCTTTGACTCTGGAAGGTCAAGACGACAATTGCAACTCTAAAAGCTCTGGAAATCAAGAATAGAATTCTGCAGTTTAACTACCTAGTGAATTTTCATGAATAGTTGTAATTGTTATGGTGATGTGTGAGAAGAGTGAATCCATTTTTCGTCAAAGTTTGTCAGTAATTCTTTTCGTTTGGTCAGCTGCCAACCATCTTCAGGTTCAAAACTAATGACTCCTTCTTGCTTTGGTGTTTCATCTCATAGCCAAAAGGAGTCATTAGTTTTAAGCCTGAAAATGGTTGGCAACTGACTAACCGAAACGTCGTTAAGACTAAATATATGGTCAATTACTGACCAACTTAGACGGAAAAATGAATTTATTTAATTAATTCCTGGTCACGAACTCACAAATCATAAGAAAAATGTAGCAACAGTGATATGTAATCATTCTCCTGTAGTCCTGAGCATTATTTATCAACAGCAATGGATCATGTCATGGCAATTTTGTGTACAATAAGTTTTACAAATAGCTAGACTAATTGATGTAAAATTAGTATAAAAAGAGACTAAAAGTGACTGTATTTCATAATAAAGTATCTATTCGTTGATTTTGAATCAAGAAAATATAGCTTTCCTTTGCCTAAGTTCTTGTTGGTCAAAATGATTCATATGAATTGTTATATTGTTTAAAATGAATAATGCAAGGCTGACAGGATCCTGGATCGGAACTGTACTCAAAAAGGTTTGCTGTTTCTGCACCAGTGTCGGTGAGGAGGTACAGGATACGATGTTTGTCCTGTCGGTTTCAGGAGGTCTTCGAACACCTCCTTGTCAGCAGAGAGCCGAAGAAGTGTGCGTGTGTCATTGAGCCCCTTTTCGCCCTTTTTTCGTTTCCACAACGCGTGTATTTCGAACGTGCCAAGTGCGTATCAGACCTAAATAAATCATGGAGTAGACAGTCCATTCTTGAGGAGGTGTCCTGATCCGGTGGTCATCCGGTCACCGGTGACGCGTTGCACTTGGAGTAGAGGATTACCGAGATTTAGGGATTTTGTAATAATAGAGCAAGGAGCGGGTGCGAGAAAGAAAGAGGGAACATGAAAACACGCCATGGCACACGAGGGATGCTTGAGGTACGTGCGACAAAGACATATTCACAGGATCATTTTTCTGCTGAGCTGTAGTGAGCGGGAATTTAAGGAATGTATGAATACGGAAACAGTTGTGAAATAAGGGAGATAATACACACATGAAAGTACTTTTTAGCGTATCTGCGGGATGTTCGGAGTTACAATTTTGAGGATCCGAATTTTGTTCAGGTCACGCATGAGGTGTAATGAGATTCATATCGATAATTTTCTGATCATGAAACTAATGAGTTGAGTATTGAATTTGAGGAAGTTCGAGTGGAGAGGCGATTTCAGCAATGCACGAAAATGAGAAGGTATTAAGAGCAGAAAAGAAAAATTGAATTATTGATTTAATGGGTATTTTTTCATTTCCTGGGTCTGAAATATTAACAAGATGCTGCTTTCAAAATTTGATTTTCATCGGGATTCTTTTTCCAGAGAGTATCAAGTTTGTTGAAACAAGTAACATATATTACTTGAATGCTGGAGTGACTTCTTTCTCTATAACTATGAAACGATGGATTTCGTATATTCTGTGTATTTCTCAGGTCTCAGTCCTACGGTGTTTTCAATGATTTTCTTGATGAGGTACAAATTCCATTTGCCAGAACGAAGTCGGAGAACTCGATTCCGATACAACTGGATTTTCGCGCGGAAGAATAGCTGGGCCACTTGCATTTCTGTGGAGAATGTTGAGTATCGAACCAACTTGATTTATGCCCATTATAAACGTGATTTTGCAAGCAAAATCGATTCAGCGCAGGCCCAATACGCTGCAAGCGATAGCTTAACAGTGACAGCCGAAAAACTGCAGATTTTCATCGTCATTTCTCTGCTGTTGGTCCTAGGCTATTTTTCATGTGTTTTCTGAGTTCCTGGGCGTCGGATTAGTCTAAAAAGCGTCATACGGATCGAATCCCAGCCGAAAGATTTTTCGGCCAAAAAAAATCCAAGGCTAACCCCTTTGCATTTTTGGCGAAAATTTCGACGACTTTGAAAAGTGCTGCGAATAATTCTTTAGGGTACTATTCCGACGTGATTTTGCGAGAGGAATCGATTGAGCGCAGTCCCGATACGCTGCGAGCAACACCTGCAAAGTTACAGCCGAAAAACTGCAGATTTTCATCGTCATTTCTCTGCTGTTGGTCCTGGGCTATTTTTCATGTGTTTTCTGAGTTCCTGGGCGTCGAATTAGTCTAAAAAGCGTCATACGGATCGAATCCCAGACGAAAGATTTTTCGGCCAAAAAAAATCCAAGGCTAACCCCTTTGCATTTTTGGCGAAAATTTCGACGACTTTGAAAAGTGCTGCGAATAATTCTTTAGGGTACTATTCCGACGTGATTTTGCGAGAGGAATCGATTAATCGCAGTCCCGATACGCTGCGAGCAACACCTGCAAAGTTACAGCCGGAAAACTGCAGATTTTCACCGTCATTTCTCTGCTGTTGGTCCTGGGCTATTTTTCATGTGTTTTCTGAGTTCCTGAGCGTCGGATTAGTCTAAAAAGCGTCATACGGATCGAATCCCAGACGAAAGATTTTTCGGCCAAAAAAAATCCAAGGCTAACCCCTTTGCATTTTTGGCGAAAATTTCGACGACTTTGAAAAGTGCTGCGAATAATTCTTTAGGGTACTATTCCGACGTGATTTTGCGAGAGGAATCGATTCAGCGCAGTCCCGATACGCTGCGAGCAACACCTGCAAAGTTACAGCCGAAAAACTGCAGATTTTTATCGTCATTTCTCTGCTGTTGGTCCCAGGCTATTTTTCATGTGTTTTCTGAGTTCCTGGGCGTCGGATTAGTCTAAAAAGCGTCATACGGATCGAATCCCAGACGAAAGATTTTTCGGCCAAAAAAATCCAAGGCTAACCCCTTTGCATTTTTGGCGAAAATTTCGACGACTTTGAAAAGTGCTGCGAATGATTCTTTAGGGTACTATTCCGACGTGATTTTGCGAGAGGAATCGATTGAGCGCAGTCCCGATACGCTGCGAGCAACACCTGCAAAGTTACAGCCGGAAAACTGCAGATTTTCATCGTCATTTCTCTGCTGTTGGTCCTGGGCTATTTTTCATGTGTTTTCTGAGTTCCTGAGCGTCGAATTAGTCTAAAAAGCGTCATACGGATCGAATCCCAGACGAAAGATTTTTCGGCCAAAAAAAATCCAAGGCTAACCCCTTTGCATTTTTGGCGAAAATTTCGACGACTTTGAAAAGTGCTGCGAATAATTCTTTAGGGTACTATTCCGACGTGATTTTGCGAGAGGAATCGATTGAGCGCAGTCCCGATACGCTGCGAGCAACACCTGCAAAGTTACAGCCGGAAAACTGCAGATTTTCATCGTCATTTCTCTGCTGTTGGTCCTGGGCTATTTTTCATGTGTTTTCTGAGTTCCTGAGCGTCGAATTAGTCTAAAAAGCGTCATACGGATCGAATCCCAGCCGAAAGATTTTTCGGCCAAAAAAAATCCAAGGCTAACCCCTTTGCATTTTTGGCGAAAATTTCGACGACTTTGAAAAGTGCTGCGAATAATTCTTTAGGGTACTATTCCGACGTGATTTTGCGAGAGGAATCGATTAATCGCAGTCCCGATACGCTGCGAGCAACACCTGCAAAGTTACAGCCGGAAAACTGCAGATTTTCACCGTCATTTCTCTGCTGTTGGTCCTGGGCTATTTTTCATGTGTTTTCTGAGTTCCTGAGCGTCGGATTAGTCTAAAAAGCGTCATACGGATCGAATCCCAGACGAAAGATTTTTCGGCCAAAAAAAATCCAAGGCTAACCCCTTTGCATTTTTGGCGAAAATTTCGACGACTTTAAAAAGTGCTGCGAATAATTCTTTAGGGTACTATTCCGACGTGATTTTGCGAGAGGAATCGATTCAGCGCAGTCCCGATACGCTGCGAGCAACACCTGCAAAGTTACAGCCGAAAAACTGCAGATTTTTATCGTCATTTCTCTGCTGTTGGTCCCAGGCTATTTTTCATGTGTTTTCTGAGTTCCTGGGCGTCGGATTAGTCTGAAAAGCGTCATACGGATCGAATCCCAGACGAAAGATTTTTCGGCCAAAAAAATCCAAGGCTAACCCCTTTGCATTTTTGGCGAAAATTTCGACGACTTTGAAAAGTGCTGCGAATGATTCTTTAGGGTACTATTCCGACGTGATTTTGCGAGAGGAATCGATTGAGCGCAGTCCCGATACGCTGCGAGCAACACCTGCAAAGTTACAGCCGGAAAACTGCAGATTTTCATCGTCATTTCTCTGCTGTTGGTCCTGGGCTATTTTTCATGTGTTTTCTGAGTTCCTGAGCGTCGAATTAGTCTAAAAAGCGTCATACGGATCGAATCCCAGACGAAAGATTTTTCGGCCAAAAAAAATCCAAGGCTAACCCCTTTGCATTTTTGGCGAAAATTTCGACGACTTTGAAAAGTGCTGCGAATAATTCTTTGGGGTACTATTCCGACGTGATTTTGCGAGAGGAATCGATTGAGCGCAGTCCCGATACGCTGCGAGCAACACCTGCAAAGTTACAGCCGGAAAACTGCAGATTTTCATCGTCATTTCTCTGCTGTTGGTCCTGGGCTATTTTTCATGTGTTTTCTGAGTTCCTGAGCGTCGAATTAGTCTAAAAAGCGTCATACGGATCGAATCCCAGCCGAAAGATTTTTCGGCCAAAAAAAATCCAAGGCTAACCCCTTTGCATTTTTGGCGAAAATTTCGACGACTTTGAAAAGTGCTGCGAATAATTCTTTAGGGTACTATTCCGACGTGATTTTGCGAGAGGAATCGATTAATCGCAGTCCCGATACGCTGCGAGCAACACCTGCAAAGTTACAGCCGGAAAACTGCAGATTTTCATCGTCATTTCTCTGCTGTTGGTCCTGGGCTATTTTTCATGTGTTTTCTGAGTTCCTGAGCGTCGAATTAGTCTAAAAAGCGTCATACGGATCGAATCCCAGACGAAAGATTTTTCGGCCAAAAAAAATCCAAGGCTAACCCCTTTGCATTTTTGGCGAAAATTTCGACGACTTTGAAAAGTGCTGCGAATAATTCTTTAGGGTACTATTCCGACGTGATTTTGCGAGAGGAATCGATTCAGCGCAGTCCCGATACGCTGCGAGCAACACCTGCAAAGTTACAGCCGAAAAACTGCAGATTTTTATCGTCATTTCTCTGCTGTTGGTCCCAGGCTATTTTTCATGTGTTTTCTGAGTTCCTGAGCGTCGAATTAGTCTAAAAAGCGTCATACGGATCGAATCCCAGACGAAAGATTTTTCGGCCAAAAAAAATCCAAGGCTAACCCCTTTGCATTTTTGGCGAAAATTTCGACGACTTTGAAAAGTGCTGCGAATAATTCTTTAGGGTACTATTCCGACGTGATTTTGCGAGAGGAATCGATTGAGCGCAGTCCCGATACGCTGCGAGCAACACCTGCAAAGTTACAGCCGAAAAACTGCAGATTTTCATCGTCATTTCTCTGCTGTTGGTCCTGGGCTATTTTTCATGTGTTTTCTGAGTTCCTGGGCGTCGAATTAGTCTAAAAAGCGTCATACGGATCGAATCCCAGACGAAAGATTTTTCGGCCAAAAAAAATCCAAGGCTAACCCCTTTGCATTTTTGGCGAAAATTTCGACGACTTTGAAAAGTGCTGCGAATAATTCTTTAGGGTACTATTCCGACGTGATTTTGCGAGAGGAATCGATTGAGCGCAGTCCCGATACGCTGCGAGCAACACCTGCAAAGTTACAGCCGGAAAACTGCAGATTTTCATCGTCATTTCTCTGCTGTTGGTCCTGGGCTATTTTTCATGTGTTTTCTGAGTTCCTGAGCGTCGAATTAGTCTAAAAAGCGTCATACGGATCGAATCCCAGACGAAAGATTTTTCGGCCAAAAAAAATCCAAGGCTAACCCCTTTGCATTTTTGGCGAAAATTTCGACGACTTTGAAAAGTGCTGCGAATAATTCTTTAGGGTACTATTCTGACGTGATTTTGCGAGAGGAATCGATTCAGCGCAGTCCCGATACGCTGCGAGCAACACCTGCAAAGTAACAGCCGAAAAACTGCAGATTTTCATCGTCATTTCTCTGCTGTTGGTCCCAGGCTATTTTTCATGTGTTTTCTGAGTTCCTGGGCGTCGAATTAGTCTAAAAAGCGTCATACGGATCGAATCCCAGACGAAAGATTTTTCGGCCAAAAAAATCCAAGGCTAACCCCTTTGCATTTTTGGCGAAAATTTCGACGACTTTGAAAAGTGCTGCGAATGATTCTTTAGGGTACTATTCCGACGTGATTTTGCGAGAGGAATCGATTGAGCGCAGTCCCGATACGCTGCGAGCAACACCTGCAAAGTTACAGCCGGAAAACTGCAGATTTTCATCGTCATTTCTCTGCTGTTGGTCCTGGGCTATTTTTCATGTGTTTTCTGAGTTCCTGAGCGTCGAATTAGTCTAAAAAGCGTCATACGGATCGAATCCCAGACGAAAGATTTTTCGGCCAAAAAAAATCCAAGGCTAACCCCTTTGCATTTTTGGCGAAAATTTCGACGACTTTGAAAAGTGCTGCGAATAATTCTTTAGGGTACTATTCCGACGTGATTTTGCGAGAGGAATCGATTGAGCGCAGTCCCGATACGCTGCGAGCAACACCTGCAAAGTTACAGCCGGAAAACTGCAGATTTTCATCGTCATTTCTCTGCTGTTGGTCCTGGGCTATTTTTCATGTGTTTTCTGAGTTCCTGAGCGTCGAATTAGTCTAAAAAGCGTCATACGGATCGAATCCCAGACGAAAGATTTTTCGGCCAAAAAAAATCCAAGGCTAACCCCTTTGCATTTTTGGCGAAAATTTCGACGACTTTGAAAAGTGCTGCGAATAATTCTTTAGGGTACTATTCTGACGTGATTTTGCGAGAGGAATCGATTCAGCGCAGTCCCGATACGCTGCGAGCAACACCTGCAAAGTAACAGCCGAAAAACTGCAGATTTTCATCGTCATTTCTCTGCTGTTGGTCCCAGGCTATTTTTCATGTGTTTTCTGAGTTCCTGGGCGTCGAATTAGTCTAAAAAGCGTCATACGGATCGAATCCCAGACGAAAGATTTTTCGGCCAAAAAAATCCAAGGCTAACCCCTTTGCATTTTTGGCGAAAATTTCGACGACTTTGAAAAGTGCTGCGAATGATTCTTTAGGGTACTATTCCGACGTGATTTTGCGAGAGGAATCGATTGAGCGCAGTCCCGATACGCTGCGAGCAACACCTGCAAAGTTACAGCCGGAAAACTGCAGATTTTCATCGTCATTTCTCTGCTGTTGGTCCTGGGCTATTTTTCATGTGTTTTCTGAGTTCCTGAGCGTCGAATTAGTCTAAAAAGCGTCATACGGATCGAATCCCAGACGAAAGATTTTTCGGCCAAAAAAAATCCAAGGCTAACCCCTTTGCATTTTTGGCGAAAATTTCGACGACTTTGAAAAGTGCTGCGAATAATTCTTTAGGGTACTATTCCGACGTGATTTTGCGAGAGGAATCGATTGAGCGCAGTCCCGATACGCTGCGAGCAACACCTGCAAAGTTACAGCCGGAAAACTGCAGATTTTCATCGTCATTTCTCTGCTGTTGGTCCTGGGCTATTTTTCATGTGTTTTCTGAGTTCCTGAGCGTCGAATTAGTCTAAAACGCGTCATACGGATCGAATCCCAGCCGAAAGATTTTTCGGCCAAAAAAAATCCAAGGCTAACCCCTTTGCATTTTTGGCGAAAATTTCGAAGACTTTGAAAAGTGCTGCGAATAATTCTTTAGGGTACTATTCCGACGTGATTTTGCGAGAGGAATCGATTGAGCGCAGTCCCGATACGCTGCGAGCAACACCTGCAAAGTTACAGCCGAAAAACTGCAGATTTTCATCGTCATTTCTCTGCTGTTGGTCCTGGGCTATTTTTCATGTGTTTTCTGAGTTCCTGGGCGTCGAATTAGTCTAAAAAGCGTCATACGGATCGAATCCCAGACGAAAGATTTTTCGGCCAAAAAAAATCCAAGGCTAACCCCTTTGCATTTTTGGCGAAAATTTCGACGACTTTGAAAAGTGCTGCGAATAATTCTTTAGGGTACTATTCCGACGTGATTTTGCGAGAGGAATCGATTCAGCGCAGTCCCGATACGCTGCGAGCAACACCTGCAAAGTTACAGCCGAAAAACTGCAGATTTTTATCGTCATTTCTCTGCTGTTGGTCCCAGGCTATTTTTCATGTGTTTTCTGAGTTCCTGGGCGTCGAATTAGTCTAAAAAGCGTCATACGGATCGAATCCCAGACGAAAGATTTTTCGGCCAAAAAAATCCAAGGCTAACCCCTTTGCATTTTTGGCGAAAATTTCGACGACTTTGAAAAGTGCTGCGAATGATTCTTTAGGGTACTATTCCGACGTGATTCTGCGAGAGGAATCGATTGAGCGCAGTCCCGATACGCTGCGAGCAACACCTGCAAAGTTACAGCCGGAAAACTGCAGATTTTCATCGTCATTTCTCTGCTGTTGGTCCTGGGCTATTTTTCATGTGTTTTCTGAGTTCCTGAGCGTCGAATTAGTCTAAAAAGCGTCATACGGATCGAATCCCAGACGAAAGATTTTTCGGCCAAAAAAAATCCAAGGCTAACCCCTTTGCATTTTTGGCGAAAATTTCGACGACTTTGAAAAGTGCTGCGAATAATTCTTTAGGGTACTATTCCGACGTGATTTTGCGAGAGGAATCGATTGAGCGCAGTCCCGATACGCTGCGAGCAACACCTGCAAAGTTACAGCCGAAAAACTGCAGATTTTCATCGTCATTTCTCTGCTGTTGGTCCTGGGCTATTTTTCATGTGTTTTCTGAGTTCCTGGGCGTCGAATTAGTCTAAAAAGCGTCATACGGATCGAATCCCAGACGAAAGATTTTTCGGCCAAAAAAAATCCAAGGCTAACCCCTTTGCATTTTTGGCGAAAATTTCGACGACTTTGAAAAGTGCTGCGAATAATTCTTTAGGGTACTATTCCGACGTGATTTTGCGAGAGGAATCGATTCAGCGCAGTCCCGATACGCTGCGAGCAACACCTGCAAAGTTACAGCCGAAAAACTGCAGATTTTTATCGTCATTTCTCTGCTGTTGGTCCCAGGCTATTTTTCATGTGTTTTCTGAGTTCCTGGGCGTCGAATTAGTCTAAAAAGCGTCATACGGATCGAATCCCAGACGAAAGATTTTTCGGCCAAAAAAATCCAAGGCTAACCCCTTTGCATTTTTGGCGAAAATTTCGACGACTTTGAAAAGTGCTGCGAATGATTCTTTAGGGTACTATTCCGACGTGATTCTGCGAGAGGAATCGATTGAGCGCAGTCCCGATACGCTGCGAGCAACACCTGCAAAGTTACAGCCGGAAAACTGCAGATTTTCATCGTCATTTCTCTGCTGTTGGTCCTGGGCTATTTTTCATGTGTTTTCTGAGTTCCTGAGCGTCGAATTAGTCTAAAAAGCGTCATACGGATCGAATCCCAGACGAAAGATTTTTCGGCCAAAAAAAATCCAAGGCTAACCCCTTTGCATTTTTGGCGAAAATTTCGACGACTTTGAAAAGTGCTGCGAATAATTCTTTAGGGTACTATTCCGACGTGATTTTGCGAGAGGAATCGATTCAGCGCAGTCCCGATACGCTGCGAGCAACACCTGCAAAGTGACAGCCGAAAAACTGCAGATTTTTATCGTCATTTCTCTGCTGTTGGTCCCAGGCTATTTTTCATGTGTTTTCTGAGTTCCTGGGCGTCGAATTAGTCTAAAAAGCGTCATACGGATCGAATCCCAGACGAAAGATTTTTCGGCCCAAAAAATCCAAGGCTAACCCCTTTGCATTTTTGGCGAAAATTTCGACGACTTTGAAAAGTGCTGCGAATGATTCTTTAGGGTACTATTCCGACGTGATTTTGCGAGAGGAATCGATTGAGCGCAGTCCCGATACGCTGCGAGCAACACCTGCAAAGTTACAGCCGGAAAACTGTAGATTTTCATCGTCATTTCTCTGCTGTTGGTCCTGGGCTATTTTTCATGTGTTTTCTGAGTTCCTGAGCGTCGAATTAGTCTAAAAAGCGTCATACGGATCGAATCCCAGACGAAAGATTTTTCGGCCAAAAAAAATCCAAGGCTAACCCCTTTGCATTTTTGGCGAAAATTTCGACGACTTTGAAAAGTGCTGCGAATAATTCTTTAGGGTACTATTCCGACGTGATTTTGCGAGAGGAATCGATTGAGCGCAGTCCCGATACGCTGCGAGCAACACCTGCAAAGTTACAGCCGGAAAACTGCAGATTTTCATCGTCATTTCTCTGCTGTTGGTCCTGGGCTATTTTTCATGTGTTTTCTGAGTTCCTGAGCGTCGAATTAGTCTAAAAAGCGTCATACGGATCGAATCCCAGCCGAAAGATTTTTCGGCCAAAAAAAATCCAAGGCTAACCCCTTTGCATTTTTGGCGAAAATTTCGACGACTTTGAAAAGTGCTGCGAATAATTCTTTAGGGTACTATTCCGACGTGATTTTGCGAGAGGAATCGATTGAGCGCAGTCCCGATACGCTGCGAGCAACACCTGCAAAGTTACAGCCGACAAACTGCAGATTTTCATCGTCATTTCTCTGCTGTTGGTCCTGGGCTATTTTTCATGTGTTTTCTGAGTTCCTGGGCGTCGAATTAGTCTACAAAGCGTCATACGGATTGAATCCCAGACGAAAGATTTTTCGGCCAAAAAAAATCCAAGGCTAACCCCTTTGCATTTTTGGCGAAAATTTCGACGACTTTGAAAAGTGCTGCGAATAATTCTTCAGGGTACTATTCCGACGTGATTTTGCGAGAGGAATCGATTAATCGCAGTCCCGATACGCTGCGAGCAACACCTGCAAAGTTACAGCCGAAAAACTGCAGATTTTCATCGTCATTTCTCTGCTGTTGGGCCTAGGCTATTTTCCATGTGTTTTCTGAGTTCCTGGGCGTCGAATTAGTCTAAAAAGCGTCATACGGATCGAATCCCTGACGGAAGATTTTTCGGCCAAAAAAAATCCAAGGCTAACCCCTTTGCATTTTTGTCGAAAATTTCGACGACGTTGAAAAGTGCTGCGAATAGTTCTTTAGGGTACTATTTCGACGTGATTTTGCGAGAGGAATCGATTATTCGCAGTCCCGATACGCTGCGAGCAACACCTGCAAAGTTACAGCCGAAAAACTGCAGATTTTCATCGTCATTTCTCTGCTGTTGGTCCTGGGCTATTTTTCATGTGTTTTCTGAGTTCCTGAGCGTCGAATTAGTCTAAGAAGCGTCATACGGATCGAATCCCAGACGAAAGATTTTTCGGCCAAAAAAATCCAAGGCTAACCCCTTTGCATTTTTGGCGAAAATTTCGACGACTTTGAAAAGTGCTGCGAATGATTCTTTAGGGTACTATTCCGACGTGATTTTGCGAGAGGAATCGATTAAGCGCAGTCCCGATACGCTGCGAGCAACACCTGCAAAGTTACAGCCGGAAAACTGCAGATTTTCTACGTCATTTCTCTGCTGTTGGTCCTGGGCTATTTTTCATGTGTTTTCTGAGTTCCTGAGCGTCGAATTAGTCTAAAAAGCGTCATACGGATCGAATCCTAGACGAAAGATTTTTCGGCCAAAAAAAATCCAAGGCTAACCCCTTTGCATTTTTGGCGGAAATTTCGACGACTTTGAAAAGTGCTGCGAATAATTCTTTAGGGTACTATTCGGACGTGATTTTGCGAGAGGAATCGATTAAGCGCAGTCCCGATACGCTGCGAGCAACACCTGCAAAGTTACAGCCGAAAAACTGCAGATTTTTATCGTCATTTCTCTGCTGTTGGTCCTAGGCTATTTTTCATGTGTTTTCTGAGTTCCTGGGCGTCGAATTAGTCTACAAAGCGTCATACGGATCGAATCCCAGACGAAAGATTTTTCGGCCAAAAAAAATCCAAGGCTAACCCCTTTGCATTTTTGGCGAAAATTTCGACGACTTTGAAAAGTGCTGCGAATAATTCTTCAGGGTACTATTCCGACGTGATTTTGCGAGAGGAATCGATTAATCGCAGTCCCGATACGCTGCGAGCAACACCTGCAAAGTTACAGCCGGAAAACTGCAGATTTTCATCGTCATTTCTCTGCTGTTGGGCCTAGGCTATTTTCCATGTGTTTTCTGAGTTCCTGGGCGTCGAATTAGTCTAAAAAGCGTCATACGGATCGAATCCCTGACGGAAGATTTTTCGGCCAAAAAAAATCCAAGGCTAACCCCTTTGCATTTTTGTCGAAAATTTCGACGACGTTGAAAAGTGCTGCGAATAATTCTTTAGGGTACTATTTTGACGTGATTTTGCGAGAGGAATCGATTATTCGCAGTCCCGATACGCTGCGAGCAACACCTGCAAAGTTACAGCCGAAAAACTGCAGATTTTCATCGTCATTTCTCTGCTGTTGGTCCTGGGCTATTTTTCATGTGTTTTCTGAGTTCCTGAGCGTCGAATTAGTCTAAAAAGCGTCATACGGATCGGATCCCAATCGAAAGATTTTTCGGCCAAAAAAATCCAAGGCTAACCCCTTTGCATTTTTGGCGAAAATTTCGACGACTTTGAAAAGTGCTGCGAATGATTCTTTAGGGTACTATTCCGACGTGATTTTGCGAGAGGAATCGATTAATCGCAGTCCCGATACGCTGCGAGCAACACCTGCAAAGTTACAGCCGGAAAACTGCAGATTTTCATCGTCATTTCTCTGCTGTTGGTCCTGGGCTATTTTTCATGTGTTTTCTGAGTTCCTGAGCGTCGAATTAGTCTAAAAAGCGTCATACGGATCGAATCCCAGACGAAAGATTTTTCGGCCAAAAAAAATCCAAGGCTAACCCCTTTGCATTTTTGGCGAAAATTTCGACGACTTTGAAAAGTGCTGCGAATAATTCTTTAGGGTACCATTCCGACGTGATTTTGCGAGAGGAATCGATTCAGCGCAGTCCCGATACGCTGCGAGCAACACCTGCAAAGTTACAGCCGAAAAACTGCAGATTTTTATCGTCATTTCTCTGCTGTTGGTCCCAGGCTATTTTTCATGTGTTTTCTGAGTTCCTGGGCGTCGAATTAGTCTAAAAAGCGTCATACGGATCGAATCCCAGACGAAAGATTTTTCGGCCAAAAAAATCCAAGGCTAACCCCTTTGCATTTTTGGCGAAAATTTCGACGACTTTGAAAAGTGCTGCGAATGATTCTTTAGGGTACTATTCCGACGTGATTTTGCGAGAGGAATCGATAGGGCGCAGTCCCGATACGCTGCGAGCAACACCTGCAAAGTTACAGCCGGAAAACTGCAGATTTTCATCGTCATTTCTCTGCTGTTGGTCCTGGGCTATTTTTCATGTGTTTTCTGAGTTCCTGAGCGTCGAATTAGTCTAAAAAGCGTCATACGGATCGAATCCCAGACGAAAGATTTTTCGGCCAAAAAAAATCCAAGGCTAACCCCTTTGCATTTTTGGCGAAAATTTCGACGACTTTGAAAAGTGCTGCGAATAATTCTTTAGGGTACTATTCCGACGTGATTTTGCGAGAGGAATCGATTAATCGCAGTCCCGATACGCTGCGAGCAACACCTGCAAAGTTACAGCCGAAAAACTGCAGATTTTCATCGTCATTTCTCTGCTGTTGGTCCTGGGCTATTTTTCATGTGTTTTCTGAGTTCCTGGGCGTCGAATTAGTCTAAAAAGCGTCATACGGATCGAATCCCAGACGAAAGATTTTTCGGCCAAAAAAAATCCAAGGCTAACCCCTTTGCATTTTTGGCGAAAATTTCGACGACTTTGAAAAGTGCTGCGAATAATTCTTTAGGGTACTATTCCGACGTGATTTTGCGAGAGGAATCGATTGAGCGCAGTCCCGATACGCTGCGAGCAACACCTGCAAAGTTACAGCCGGAAAACTGCAGATTTTCATCGTCATTTCTCTGCTGTTGGTCCTGGGCTATTTTTCATGTGTTTTCTGAGTTCCTGAGCGTCGAATTAGTCTAAAAAGCGTCATACGGATCGAATCCCAGCCGAAAGATTTTTCGGCCAAAAAAAATCCAAGGCTAACCCCTTTGCATTTTTGGCGAAAATTTCGACGACTTTGAAAAGTGCTGCGAATAATTCTTTAGGGTACTATTCCGACGTGATTTTGCGAGAGGAATCGATTGAGCGCAGTCCCGATACGCTGCGAGCAACACCTGCAAAGTTACAGCCGAAAAACTGCAGATTTTCATCGTCATTTCTCTGCTGTTGGTCCTGGGCTATTTTTCATGTGTTTTCTGAGTTCCTGGGCGTCGAATTAGTCTAAAAAGCGTCATACGGATCGAATCCCAGCCGAAAGATTTTTCGGCCAAAAAAAATCCAAGGCTAACCCCTTTGCATTTTTGGCGAAAATTTCGAAGACTTTGAAAAGTGCTGCGAATAATTCTTTAGGGTACTATTCCGACGTGATTTTGCGAGAGGAATCGATTGAGCGCAGTCCCGATACGCTGCGAGCAACACCTGCAAAGTTACAGCCGAAAAACTGCAGATTTTCATCGTCATTTCTCTGCTGTTGGTCCTGGGCTATTTTTCATGTGTTTTCTGAGTTCCTGGGCGTCGAATTAGTCTAAAAAGCGTCATACGGATCGAATCCCAGACGAAAGATTTTTCGGCCAAAAAAAATCCAAGGCTAACCCCTTTGCATTTTTGGCGAAAATTTCGACGACTTTGAAAAGTGCTGCGAATAATTCTTTAGGGTACTATTCCGACGTGATTTTGCGAGAGGAATCGATTCAGCGCAGTCCCGATACGCTGCGAGCAACACCTGCAAAGTTACAGCCGAAAAACTGCAGATTTTTATCGTCATTTCTCTGCTGTTGGTCCCAGGCTATTTTTCATGTGTTTTCTGAGTTCCTGGGCGTCGAATAAGTCTAAAAAGCGTCATACGGATTGAATCCCAGACGAAAGATTTTTCGGCCAAAAAAATCCAAGGCTAACCCCTTTGCATTTTTGGCGAAAATTTCGACGACTTTGAAAAGTGCTGCGAATGATTCTTTAGGGTACTATTCCGACGTGATTTTGCGAGAGGAATCGATTGAGCGCAGTCCCGATACGCTGCGAGCAACACCTGCAAAGTTACAGCCGGAAAACTGCAGATTTTCATCGTCATTTCTCTGCTGTTGGTCCTGGGCTATTTTTCATGTGTTTTCTGAGTTCCTGAGCGTCGAATTAGTCTAAAAAGCGTCATACGGATCGAATCCCAGCCGAAAGATTTTTCGGCCAAAAAAAAACCAAGGCTAACCCCTTTGCATTTTTGGCGAAAATTTCGACGACTTTGAAAAGTGCTGCGAATAATTCTTGAGGGTACTATTCCGACGTGATTTTGCGAGAGGAATCGATTGAGCGCAGTCCCGATACGCTGCGAGCAACACCTGCAAAGTTACAGCCGGAAAACTGCAGATTTTCATCGTCATTTCTCTGCTGTTGGTCCTGGGCTATTTTTCATGTGTTTTCTGAGTTCCTGAGCGTCGAATTAGTCATACGGATCGAATCCCAGCCGAAAGATTTTTCGGCCAAAAAAAATCCAAGGCTAACCCCTTTGCATTTTTGGCGAAAATTTCGACGACTTTGAAAAGTGCTGCGAATAATTCTTTAGGGTACTATTCCGACGTGATTTTGCGAGAGGAATCGATTGAGCGCAGTCCCGATACGCTGCGAGCAACACCTGCAAAGTTACAGCCGAAAAACTGCAGATTTTCATCGTCATTTCTCTGCTGTTGGTCCTGGGCTATTTTTCATGTGTTTTCTGAGTTCCTGGGCGTCGAATTAGTCTAAAAAGCGTCATACGGATCGAATCCCAGACGAAAGATTTTTCGGCCAAAAAAAATCCAAGGCTAACCCCTTTGCATTTTTGGCGAAAATTTCGACGACTTTGAAAAGTGCTGCGAATAATTCTTTAGGGTACTATTCCGACGTGATTTTGCGAGAGGAATCGATTGAGCGCAGTCCCGATACGCTGCGAGCAACACCTGCAAAGTTACAGCCGGAAAACTGCAGATTTTCATCGTCATTTCTCTGCTGTTGGTCCTGGGCTATTTTTCATGTGTTCTCTGAGTTCCTGAGCGTCGAATTAGTCTAAAAAGCGTCATACGGATCGAATCCCAGCCGAAAGATTTTTCGGCCAAAAAAAATCCAAGGCTAACCCCTTTGCATTTTTGGCGAAAATTTCGACGACTTTGAAAAGTGCTGCGAATAATTCTTTAGGGTACTATTCCGACGTGATTTTGCGAGAGGAATCGATTGAGCGCAGTCCCGATACGCTGCGAGCAACACCTGCAAAGTTACAGCCGAAAAACTGCAGATTTTTATCGTCATTTCTCTGCTGTTGGTCCCAGGCTATTTTTCATGTGTTTTCTGAGTTCCTGGGCGTCGAATTAGTCTAAAAAGCGTCATACGGATCGAATCCCAGACGAAAGATTTTTCGGCCAAAAAAATCCAAGGCTAACCCCTTTGCATTTTTGGCGAAAATTTCGACGACTTTGAAAAGTGCTGCGAATGATTCTTTAGGGTACTATTCCGACGTGATTCTGCGAGAGGAATCGATTGAGCGCAGTCCCGATACGCTGCGAGCAACACCTGCAAAGTTACAGCCGGAAAACTGCAGATTTTCATCGTCATTTCTCTGCTGTTGGTCCTGGGCTATTTTTCATGTGTTTTCTGAGTTCCTGAGCGTCGAATTAGTCTAAAAAGCGTCATACGGATCGAATCCCAGACGAAAGATTTTTCGGCCAAAAAAAATCCAAGGCTAACCCCTTTGCATTTTTGGCGAAAATTTCGACGACTTTGAAAAGTGCTGCGAATAATTCTTTAGGGTACTATTCCGACGTGATTTTGCGAGAGGAATCGATTCAGCGCAGTCCCGATACGCTGCGAGCAACACCTGCAAAGTGACAGCCGAAAAACTGCAGATTTTTATCGTCATTTCTCTGCTGTTGGTCCCAGGCTATTTTTCATGTGTTTTCTGAGTTCCTGGGCGTCGAATTAGTCTAAAAAGCGTCATACGGATCGAATCCCAGACGAAAGATTTTTCGGCCCAAAAAATCCAAGGCTAACCCCTTTGCATTTTTGGCGAAAATTTCGACGACTTTGAAAAGTGCTGCGAATGATTCTTTAGGGTACTATTCCGACGTGATTTTGCGAGAGGAATCGATTGAGCGCAGTCCCGATACGCTGCGAGCAACACCTGCAAAGTTACAGCCGGAAAACTGTAGATTTTCATCGTCATTTCTCTGCTGTTGGTCCTGGGCTATTTTTCATGTGTTTTCTGAGTTCCTGAGCGTCGAATTAGTCTAAAAAGCGTCATACGGATCGAATCCCAGACGAAAGATTTTTCGGCCAAAAAAAATCCAAGGCTAACCCCTTTGCATTTTTGGCGAAAATTTCGACGACTTTGAAAAGTGCTGCGAATAATTCTTTAGGGTACTATTCCGACGTGATTTTGCGAGAGGAATCGATTGAGCGCAGTCCCGATACGCTGCGAGCAACACCTGCAAAGTTACAGCCGGAAAACTGCAGATTTTGATCGTCATTTCTCTGCTGTTGGTCCTGGGCTATTTTTCATGTGTTTTCTGAGTTCCTGAGCGTCGAATTAGTCTAAAAAGCGTCATACGGATCGAATCCCAGCCGAAAGATTTTTCGGCCAAAAAAAATCCAAGGCTAACCCCTTTGCATTTTTGGCGAAAATTTCGACGACTTTGAAAAGTGCTGCGAATAATTCTTTAGGGTACTATTCCGACGTGATTTTGCGAGAGGAATCGATTGAGCGCAGTCCCGATACGCTGCGAGCAACACCTGCAAAGTTACAGCCGAAAAACTGCAGATTTTCATCGTCATTTCTCTGCTGTTGGTCCTGGGCTATTTTTCATGTGTTTTCTGAGTTCCTGGGCGTCGAATTAGTCTACAAAGCGTCATACGGATTGAATCCCAGACGAAAGATTTTTCGGCCAAAAAAAATCCAAGGCTAACCCCTTTGCATTTTTGGCGAAAATTTCGACGACTTTGAAAAGTGCTGCGAATAATTCTTCAGGGTACTATTCCGACGTGATTTTGCGAGAGGAATCGATTAATCGCAGTCCCGATACGCTGCGAGCAACACCTGCAAAGTTACAGCCGAAAAACTGCAGATTTTCATCGTCATTTCTCTGCTGTTGGTCCTGGGCTATTTTTCATGTGTTTTCTGAGTTCCTGAGCGTCGAATTAGTCTAAAAAGCGTCATACGGATCGAATCCCAGCCGAAAGATTTTTCGGCCAAAAAAAAACCAAGGCTAACCCCTTTGCATTTTTGGCGAAAATTTCGACGACTTTGAAAAGTGCTGCGAATAATTCTTGAGGGTACTATTCCGACGTGATTTTGCGAGAGGAATCGATTGAGCGCAGTCCCGATACGCTGCGAGCAACACCTGCAAAGTTACAGCCGGAAAACTGCAGATTTTCATCGTCATTTCTCTGCTGTTGGTCCTGGGCTATTTTTCATGTGTTTTCTGAGTTCCTGAGCGTCGAATTAGTCATACGGATCGAATCCCAGCCGAAAGATTTTTCGGCCAAAAAAAATCCAAGGCTAACCCCTTTGCATTTTTGGCGAAAATTTCGACGACTTTGAAAAGTGCTGCGAATGATTCTTTAGGGTACTATTCCGACGTGATTCTGCGAGAGGAATCGATTGAGCGCAGTCCCGATACGCTGCGAGCAACACCTGCAAAGTTACAGCCGGAAAACTGCAGATTTTCATCGTCATTTCTCTGCTGTTGGTCCTGGGCTATTTTTCATGTGTTTTCTGAGTTCCTGAGCGTCGAATTAGTCTAAAAAGCGTCATACGGATCGAATCCCAGACGAAAGATTTTTCGGCCAAAAAAAATCCAAGGCTAACCCCTTTGCATTTTTGGCGAAAATTTCGACGACTTTGAAAAGTGCTGCGAATAATTCTTTAGGGTACTATTCCGACGTGATTTTGCGAGAGGAATCGATTCAGCGCAGTCCCGATACGCTGCGAGCAACACCTGCAAAGTGACAGCCGAAAAACTGCAGATTTTTATCGTCATTTCTCTGCTGTTGGTCCCAGGCTATTTTTCATGTGTTTTCTGAGTTCCTGGGCGTCGAATTAGTCTAAAAAGCGTCATACGGATCGAATCCCAGACGAAAGATTTTTCGGCCCAAAAAATCCAAGGCTAACCCCTTTGCATTTTTGGCGAAAATTTCGACGACTTTGAAAAGTGCTGCGAATGATTCTTTAGGGTACTATTCCGACGTGATTTTGCGAGAGGAATCGATTGAGCGCAGTCCCGATACGCTGCGAGCAACACCTGCAAAGTTACAGCCGGAGAACTGTAGATTTTCATCGTCATTTCTCTGCTGTTGGTCCTGGGCTATTTTTCATGTGTTTTCTGAGTTCCTGAGCGTCGAATTAGTCTAAAAAGCGTCATACGGATCGAATCCCAGACGAAAGATTTTTCGGCCAAAAAAAATCCAAGGCTAACCCCTTTGCATTTTTGGCGAAAATTTCGACGACTTTGAAAAGTGCTGCGAATAATTCTTTAGGGTACTATTCCGACGTGATTTTGCGAGAGGAATCGATTGAGCGCAGTCCCGATACGCTGCGAGCAACACCTGCAAAGTTACAGCCGGAAAACTGCAGATTTTGATCGTCATTTCTCTGCTGTTGGTCCTGGGCTATTTTTCATGTGTTTTCTGAGTTCCTGAGCGTCGAATTAGTCTAAAAAGCGTCATACGGATCGAATCCCAGCCGAAAGATTTTTCGGCCAAAAAAAATCCAAGGCTAACCCCTTTGCATTTTTGGCGAAAATTTTGACGACTTTGAAAAGTGCTGCGAATAATTCTTTAGGGTACTATTCCGACGTGATTTTGCGAGAGGAATCGATTGAGCGCAGTCCCGATACGCTGCGAGCAACACCTGCAAAGTTACAGCCGAAAAACTGCAGATTTTCATCGTCATTTCTCTGCTGTTGGTCCTGGGCTATTTTTCATGTGTTTTCTGAGTTCCTGGGCGTCGAATTAGTCTACAAAGCGTCATACGGATTGAATCCCAGACGAAAGATTTTTCGGCCATAAAAAATCCAAGGCTAACCCCTTTGCATTTTTGGCGAAAATTTCGACGACTTTGAAAAGTGCTGCGAATAATTCTTCAGGGTACTATTCCGACGTGATTTTGCGAGAGGAATCGATTAATCGCAGTCCCGATACGCTGCGAGCAACACCTGCAAAGTTACAGCCGAAAAACTGCAGATTTTCATCGTCATTTCTCTGCTGTTGGGCCTAGGCTATTTTCCATGTGTTTTCTGAGTTCCTGGGCGTCGAATTAGTCTAAAAAGCGTCATACGGATCGAATCCCTGACGGAAGATTTTTCGGCCAAAAAAAATCCAAGGCTAACCCCTTTGCATTTTTGTCGAAAATTTCGACGACGTTGAAAAGTGCTGCGAATAATTCTTTAGGGTACTATTTCGACGTGATTTTGCGAAGGGAATCGATTATTCGCAGTCCCGATACGCTGCGAGCAACACCTGCAAAGTTACAGCCGAAAAACTGCAGATTTTCATCGTCATTTCTCTGCTGTTGGTCCTGGGCTATTTTTCATGTGTTTTCTGAGTTCCTGAGCGTCGAATTAGTCTAAAAAGCGTCATACGGATCGAATCCCAATCGAAAGATTTTTCGGCCAAAAAAATCCAAGGCTAACCCCTTTGCATTTTTGGCGAAAATTTCGACGACTTTGAAAAGTGCTGCGAATGATTCTTTAGGGTACTATTCCGACGTGATTTTGCGAGAGGAATCGATTAATCGCAGTCCCGATACGCTGCGAGCAACACCTGCAAAGTTACAGCCGGAAAACTGCAGATTTTCATCGTCATTTCTCTGCTGTTGGTCCCAGGCTATTTTTCATGTGTTTTCTGAGTTCCTGGGCGTCGAATTAGTCTAAAAAGCGTCATACGGATCGAATCCCAGACGAAAGATTCTTCGGCCAAAAAAATCCAAGGCTAACCCCTTTGCATTTTTGGCGAAAATTTCGACGACTTTGAAAAGTGCTGCGAATGATTCTTTAGGGTACTATTCCGACGTGATTTTGCGAGAGGAATCGATTGAGCGCAGTCCCGATACGCTGCGAGCAACACCTGCAAAGTTACAGCCGGAAAACTGCAGATTTTCATCGTCATTTCTCTGCTGTTGGTCCTGGGCTATTTTTCATGTGTTTTCTGAGTTCCTGAGCGTCGAATTAGTCTAAAAAGCGTCATACGGATCGAATCCCAGACGAAAGATTTTTCGGCCAAAAAAATCCAAGGCTAACCCCTTTGCATTTTTGGCGAAAATTTCGACGACTTTGAAAAGTGCTGCGAATGATTCTTTAGGGTACTATTCCGACGTGATTTTGCGAGAGGAATCGATTGAGCGCAGTCCCGATACGCTGCGAGCAACACCTGCAAAGTTACAGCCGGAAAACATCAGATTTTCATCGTCATTTCTCTGCTGTTGGTCCTGGGCTATTTTTCATGTGTTTTCTGAGTTCCTGAGCGTCGAATTAGTCTAAAAAGCGTCATACGGATCGAATCCCAGACGAAAGATTTTTCGGCCGAAAAAAATCCAAGGCTAACCCCTTTGCATTTTTGGCGAAAATTTCGACGACTTTGAAAAGTGCTGCGAATAATTCTTTAGGGTACTATTCCGACGTGATTTTGCGAGAGGAATCGATTGAGCGCAGTCCCGATACGCTGCGAGCAACACCTGCAAAGTTACAGCCGGAAAACTGCAGATTTTCATCGTCATTTCTCTGCTGTTGGTCCTGGGCTATTTTTCATGTGTTTTCTGAGTTCCTGAGCGTCGAATTAGTCTAAAAAGCGTCATACGGATCGAATCCCAGACGAAAGATTTTTCGGCCAAAAAAAATCCAAGGCTAACCCCTTTGCATTTTTGGCGAAAATTTCGACGACTTTGAAAAGTGCTGCGAATAATTCTTTAGGGTACTATTCCGACGTGATTTTGCGAGAGGAATCGATTAATCGCAGTCCCGATACGCTGCGAGCAACACCTGCAAAGTTACAGCCGAAAAACTGCAGATTTTCATCGTCATTTCTCTGCTGTTGGTCCTGGGCTATTTTTCATGTGTTTTCTGAGTTCCTGGGCGTCGAATTAGTCTAAAAAGCGTCATACGGATCGAATCCCAGACGAAAGATTTTTCGGCCAAAAAAAATCCAAGGCTAACCCCTTTGCATTTTTGGCGAAAATTTCGACGACTTTGAAAAGTGCTGCGAATAATTCTTTAGGGTACTATTCCGACGTGATTTTGCGAGAGGAATCGATTAATCGCAGTCCCGATACGCTGCGAGCAACACCTGCAAAGTTACAGCCGGAAAACTGCAGATTTTCATCGTCATTTCTCTGCTGTTGGTCCTGGGCTATTTTTCATGTGTTTTCTGAGTTCCTGAGCGTCGAATTAGTCTAAAAAGCGTCATACGGATCGAATCCCAGACGAAAGATTTTTCGGCCAAAAAAAATCCAAGGCTAACCCCTTTGCATTTTTGGCGAAAATTTCGACGACTTTGAAAAGTGCTGCGAATAATTCTTTAGGGTACCATTCCGACGTGATTTTGCGAGAGGAATCGATTCAGCGCAGTCCCGATACGCTGCGAGCAACACCTGCAAAGTTACAGCCGAAAAACTGCAGATTTTTATCGTCATTTCTCTGCTGTTGGTCCCAGGCTATTTTTCATGTGTTTTCTGAGTTCCTGGGCGTCGAATTAGTCTAAAAAGCGTCATACGGATCGAATCCCAGACGAAAGATTCTTCGGCCAAAAAAATCCAAGGCTAACCCCTTTGCATTTTTGGCGAAAATTTCGACGACTTTGAAAAGTGCTGCGAATGATTCTTTAGGGTACTATTCCGACGTGATTTTGCGAGAGGAATCGATTGAGCGCAGTCCCGATACGCTGCGAGCAACACCTGCAAAGTTACAGCCGGAAAACTGCAGATTTTCATCGTCATTTCTCTGCTGTTGGTCCTGGGCTATTTTTCATGTGTTTTCTGAGTTCCTGAGCGTCGAATTAGTCTAAAAAGCGTCATACGGATCGAATCCCAGACGAAAGATTTTTCGGCCAAAAAAATCCAAGGCTAACCCCTTTGCATTTTTGGCGAAAATTTCGACGACTTTGAAAAGTGCTGCGAATGATTCTTTAGGGTACTATTCCGACGTGATTTCGCGAGAGGAATCGATTGAGCGCAGTCCCGATACGCTGCGAGCAACACCTGCAAAGTTACAGCCGGAAAACATCAGATTTTCATCGTCATTTCTCTGCTGTTGGTCCTGGGCTATTTTTCATGTGTTTTCTGAGTTCCTGAGCGTCGAATTAGTCTAAAAAGCGTCATACGGATCGAATCCCAGACGAAAGATTTTTCGGCCAAAAAAAATCCAAGGCTAACCCCTTTGCATTTTTGGCGAAAATTTCGACGACTTTGAAAAGTGCTGCGAATAATTCTTTAGGGTACTATTCCGACGTGATTTTGCGAGAGGAATCGATTAATCGCAGTCCCGATACGCTGCGAGCAACACCTGCAAAGTTACAGCCGAAAAACTGCAGATTTTCATCGTCATTTCTCTGCTGTTGGTCCTGGGCTATTTTTCATGTGTTTTCTGAGTTCCTGGGCGTCGAATTAGTCTAAAAAGCGTCATACGGATCGAATCCCAGACGAAAGATTTTTCGGCCAAAAAAAATCCAAGGCTAACCCCTTTGCATTTTTGGCGAAAATTTCGACGACTTTGAAAAGTGCTGCGAATAATTCTTTAGGGTACTATTCCGACGTGATTTTGCAAGAGGAATCGATTGAGCGCAGTCCCGATACGCTGCGAGCAACACCTGCAAAGTTACAGCCGGAAAACTGCAGATTTTCATCGTCATTTCTCTGCTGTTGGTCCTGGGCTATTTTTCATGTGTTTTCTGAGTTCCTGGGCGTCGAATTAGTCTGAAAAGCGTCATACGGATCGAATCCCAGACGAAAGATTTTTCGGCCAAAAAAAATCCAAGGCTAACCCCTTTGCATTTTTGGCGAAAATTTCGACGACTTTGAAAAGTGCTGCGAATAATTCTTTAGGGTACTATTCCGACGTGATTTTGCGAGAGGAATCGATTAATCGCAGTCCCGATACGCTGCGAGCAACACCTGCAAAGTTACAGCCGGAAAACTGCAGATTTTCATCGTCATTTCTCTGCTGTTGGTCCTGGGCTATTTTTCATGTGTTTTCTGAGTTCCTGAGCGTCGAATTAGTCTAAAAAGCGTCATACGGATCGAATCCCAGACGAAAGATTTTTCGGCCAAAAAAAATCCAAGGCTAACCCCTTTGCATTTTTGGCGAAAATTTCGACGACTTTGAAAAGTGCTGCGAATAATTCTTTAGGGTACTATTCCGACGTGATTTTGCGAGAGGAATCGATTCAGCGCAGTCCCGATACGCTGCGAGCAACACCTGCAAAGTTACAGCCGAAAAACTGCAGATTTTTATCGTCATTTCTCTGCTGTTGGTCCCAGGCTATTTTTCATGTGTTTTCTGAGTTCCTGGGCGTCGAATTAGTCTAAAAAGCGTCATACGGATCGAATCCCAGACGAAAGATATTTCGGCCCAAAAAATCCAAGGCTAACCCCTTTGCATTTTTGGCGAAAATTTCGACGACTTTGAAAAGTGCTGCGAATGATTCTTGAGGGTACTATTCCGACGTGATTTTGCGAGAGGAATCGATTGAGCGCAGTCCCGATACGCTGCGAGCAACACCTGCAAAGTTACAGCCGGAAAACTGCAGATTTTCATCGTCATTTCTCTGCTGTTGGTCCTGGGCTATTTTTCATGTGTTTTCTGAGTTCCTGAGCGTCGAATTAGTCTAAAAAGCGTCATACGGATCGAATCCCAGACGAAAGATTTTTCGGCCAAAAAAAATCCAAGGCTAACCCCTTTGCATTTTTGGCGGAAATTTCGACGACTTTGAAAAGTGCTGCGAATAATTCTTTAGGGTACTATTCGGACGTGATTATGCGAGAGGAATCGATTGAGCGCAGTCACGATACGCTGCGAGCAACACCTGCAAAGTTACAGCCGAAAAACTGCAGATTTTTATCGTCATTTCTCTGCTGTTGGTCCTAGGCTATTTTTCATGTGTTTTCTGAGTTTCTGGGCGACGAATTAGTCTAAAAAGCGTCATACGGATCGAATCCCAGACGAAAGATTTTCCGGCCAAAAAAAATCCAAGGCTAACCCCTTTGCATTTTTGGCGAAAATTTCGACGACTTTGAAAAGTGCTGCGAATAATTCTTCAGGGTACTATTCCGACGTGATTTTGCGAGAGGAATCGATTAATCGCAGTCCCGATACGCTGCGAGCAACACCTGCAAAGTTACAGCCGAAAAACTGCAGATTTTTATCGTCATTTCTCTGCTGTTGGGCCTAGGCTATTTTTTATGTGTTTTCTGAGTTCCTGGGCGTCGAATTAGTCTAAAAAGCGTCATACGGATCGAATCCCAGACGAAAGATTTTTCAGCCAAAAAAAATCAGAGGCTAACCCCTTTGCATTTTTGGCGAAAATTTCGACGACTTTGAAAAGTGCTGCGAATAATTCTTCAGGGTACTATTCCGACGTGATTTTGCGAGAGGAATCGATTGAGCGCAGTCCCGATACGCTGCGAGCAACACCTGCAAAGTTACAGCCGAAAAACTGCAGATTTTCATCGTCATTTCTCTGCTGTTGGTCCCAGGCTATTTTTCATGTGTTTTCTGAGTTCCTGGGCGTCGAATTAGTCTAAAAAGCGTCATACGGATCGAATCCCAGACGGAAGATTTTTCGGCCAAAAAAATCCAAGGCTAACCCCTTTGCATTTTTGGCGAAAATTTCGACGACTTTGAAAAGTGCTGCGAATGATTCTTTAGGGTACTATTCCGACGTGATTTTGCGAGAGGAATCGATTAAGCGCAGTCCCGATACGCTGCGAGCAACACCTGCAAAGTTACAGCCGAAAAACTGCAGATTTTTATCGTCATTTCTCTGCTGTTGGGCCTAGGCTATTTTTCATGTGTTTTCTGAGTTCCTGGGCGTCGAATTAGTCTAAAAAGCGTCATACGGATCGAATCCCAGACGAAAGATTTTCCGGCCAAAAAAAATCCAAGGCTAACCCCTTTGCATTTTTGGCGAAAATTTCGACGACTTTAAAAAGTGCTGCGAATAATTCTTCAGGGTACTATTCCGACGTGATTTTGCGAGAGGAATCGATTAATCGCAGTCCCGATACGCTGCGAGCAACACCTGCAAAGTTACAGCCGAAAAACTGCAGATTTTTATCGTCATTTCTCTGCTGTTGGGCCTAGGCTATTTTTTATGTGTTTTCTGAGTTCCTGGGCGTCGAATTAGTCTAAAAAGCGTCATACGGATCGAATCCCAGACGAAAGATTTTTCAGCCAAAAAAAATCAGAGGCTAACCCCTTTGCATTTTTGGCGAAAATTTCGACGACTTTGAAAAGTGCTGCGAATAATTCTTCAGGGTACTATTCCGACGTGATTTTGCGAGAGGAATCGATTGAGCGCAGTCCCGATACGCTGCGAGCAACACCTGCAAAGTTACAGCCGAAAAACTGCAGATTTTTATCGTCATTTCTCTGCTGTTGGTCCCAGGCTATTTTTCATGTGTTTTCTGAGTTCCTGGGCGTCGAATTAGTCTAAAAAGCGTCATACGGATCGAATCCCAGACGGAAGATTTTTCGGCCAAAAAAATCCAAGGCTAACCCCTTTGCATTTTTGGCGAAAATTTCGACGACTTTGAAAAGTGCTGCGAATGATTCTTTAGGGTACTATTCCGACGTGATTTTGCGAGAGGAATCGATTAAGCGCAGTCCCGATACGCTGCGAGCAACACCTGCAAAGTTACAGCCGAAAAACTGCAGATTTTTATCGTCATTTCTCTGCTGTTGGGCCTAGGCTATTTTTCATGTGTTTTCTGAGTTCCTGGGCGTCGAATTAGTCTAAAAAGCGTCATACGGATCGAATCCCAGCCGAAAGATTTTTCGGCCAAAAAAAATCCAAGGCTAACCCCTTTGCATTTTTGTCGAAAATTTCGACGACTTTGAAAAGTGCTGCGAATGATTCTTTAGGGTACTATTTCGACGTGATTTTGCGAGAGGAATCGATTATTCGCAGTCCCGATACGCTGCGAGCAACACCTGCAAAGTTACAGCCGAAAAACTGCAGATTTTTATCGTCATTTCTCTGCTGTTGGTCCTAGGCTATTTTTCATGTGTTTTCTGAGTTCCTGGGCGTCGAATTAGTCTACAAAGCGTCATACGGATCGAATCCCAGACGAAAGATTTTTCGGCCGAAAAAAATCCAAGGCTAACCCCTTTGCATTTTTGGCGAAAATTTCGACGACTTTGAAAAGTGCTGCGAATAATTCTTCAGGGTACTATTCCGACGTGATTTTGCGAGAGGAATCGATTAATCGCAGTCCCGATACGCTGCGAGCAACACCTGCAAAGTTACAGCCGGAAAACTGCAGATTTTCATCGTCATTTCTCTGCTGTTGGGCCTAGGCTATTTTCCATGTGTTTTCTGAGTTCCTGGGCGTCGAATTAGTCTAAAAAGCGTCATACGGATCGAATCCCTGACGGAAGATTTTTCGGCCAAAAAAAATCCAAGGCTAACCCCTTTGCATTTTTGTCGAAAATTTCGACGACGTTGAAAAGTGCTGCGAATAATTCTTTAGGGTACCATTCCGACGTGATTTTGCGAGAGGAATCGATTCAGCGCAGTCCCGATACGCTGCGAGCAACACCTGCAAAGTTACAGCCGGAAAACTGCAGATTTTCATCGTCATTTCTCTGCTGTTGGTCCTGGGCTATTTTTCATGTGTTTTCTGAGTTCCTGAGCGTCGAATTAGTCTAAAAAGCGTCATACGGATCGAATCCCAGACGAAAGATTTTTCCGCCAAAAAAAATCCAAGGCTAACCCCTTTGCATTTTTGGCGAAAATTTCGACGACTTTGAAAAGTGCTGCGAATAATTCTTTAGGGTACCATTCCGACGTGATTTTGCGAGAGGAATCGATTCAGCGCAGTCCCGATACGCTGCGAGCAACACCTGCAAAGTTACAGCCGGAAAACTGCAGATTTTCATCGTCATTTCTCTGCTGTTGGTCCTGGGCTATTTTTCATGTGTTTTCTGAGTTCCTGAGCGTCGAATTAGTCTAAAAAGCGTCATACGGATCGAATCCCAGACGAAAGATTTTTCCGCCAAAAAAAATCCAAGGCTAACCCCTTTGCATTTTTGGCGAAAATTTCGACGACTTTGAAAAGTGCTGCGAATAATTCTTTAGGGTACCATTCCGACGTGATTTTGCGAGAGGAATCGATTCAGCGCAGTCCCGATACGCTGCGAGCAACACCTGCAAAGTTACAGCCGAAAAACTGCAGATTTTTATCGTCATTTCTCTGCTGTTGGTCCCAGGCTATTTTTCATGTGTTTTCTGAGTTCCTGGGCGTCGAATTAGTGTAAAAAGCGTCATACGGATCGAATCCCAGACGAAAGATTTTTCGGCCAAAAAAATCCAAGGCTAACCCCTTTGCATTTTTGGCGAAAATTTCGACGACTTTGAAAAGTGCTGCGAATGATTCTTCAGGGTACTATTCCGACGTGATTTTGCGAGAGGAATCGATTGAGCGCAGTCCCGATACGCTGCGAGCAACACCTGCAAAGTTACAGCCGGAAAACTGCAGATTTTCATCGTCATTTCTCTGCTATTGGTCCTGGGCTATTTTTCATGTGTTTTCTGAGTTCCTAAGCGTCGAATTAGTCTAAAAAGCGTCATACGGATCGAATCCCAGACGAAAGATTTTTCGGCCAAAAAAAATCCAAGGCTAACCCCTTTGCATTTTTGGCGGAAATTTCGACGACTTTGAAAAGTGCTGCGAACAATTCTTTAGGGTACTATTCGGACGTGATTATGCGAGTGGAATCGATTGAGCGCAGTCCCGATACGCTGCGAGCAACACCTGCAAAGTTACAGCCGGAAAACTGCAGATTTTCATCGTCATTTCTCTGCTGTTGGTCCTGGGCTATTTTTCATGTGTTTTCTGAGTTCCTGAGCGTCGAATTAGTCTAAAAAGCGTCATACGGATCGAATCCCAGACGAAAGATTTTTCGGCCAAAAAAAATCCAAGGCTAACCCCTTTGCATTTTTGGCGAAAATTTCGACGACTTTGAAAAGTGCTGCGAATAATTCTTTAGGGTACTATTCCGACGTGATTTTGCGAGAGGAATCGATTGAGCGCAGTCCCGATACGCTGCGAGCAACACCTGCAAAGTTACAGCCGGAAAACTGCAGATTTTCATCGTCATTTCTCTGCTGTTGGTCCTGGGCTATTTTTCATGTGTTTTCTGAGTTCCTGAGCGTCGAATTAGTCTAAAAAGCGTCATACGGATCGAATCCCAGACGAAAGATTTTTCGGCCAAAAAAAATCCAAGGCTAACCCCTTTGCATTTTTGGCGGAAATTTCGACGACTTTGAAAAGTGCTGCGAATGATTCTTTAGGGTACTATTCCGACGTGATTTTGAGAGAGGAATCGATTGAGCGCAGTCCCGATACGCTGCGAGCAACACCTGCAAAGTTACAGCCGGAAAACTGCAGATTTGCATCGTCATTTCTCTGCTGTTGGTCCTGGGCTATTTTTCATGTGTTTTCTGAGTTCCTGAGCGTCGAATTAGTCTAAAAAGCGTCATACGGATCGAATCCCAGACGAAAGATTTTTCGGCCAAAAAAAATCCAAGGCTAACCCCTTTGCATTTTTGGCGAAAATTTCGACGACTTTGAAAAGTGCTGCGAATAATTCTCAAGGGTACTATTCCGACGTGATTTTGCGAGAGGAATCGATTAATCGCAGTCCCGATACGCTGCGAGAAACACCTGCAAAGTTACAGCCGAAAAACTGCAGATTTTTATCGTCATTTCTCTGCTGTTGGTCCCAGGGTATTTTTCATGTGTTTTCCGAGTTCCTGGGCGTCGAATTAGTCTTAAAAGCGTCATACGGATCGAATCCCAGACGAAAGATTTTTCGGCCAAAAAAATCCAAGGCTAACCCCTTTGCATTTTTGGCGAAAATTTCGACGACTTTGAGAAGTGCTGCGAATAATTCTTTGGGGTACTATTCCGACGTGATTTTGCGAGAGGAATCGATTATTCGCAGTCCCGATACGCTGCGAGCAACACGTGCAAAGTTACAGCCAAAAAACTGCAGATTTTCATCGTCATTTCTCTGCTGTTGGTCCCAGGCTATTTTTCATGTGTTTTCTGAGTTCCTGGGCGTCGAATTAGTCTAAAAAGCGTTATACGGATCGAATCCCTGACGAAAGATTTTTCGGCCAAAAAAAATCCAAGGCTAACTAACAAGAAATAAGAAGACATATAACGCAGATGAAGTCACAGACAGCACCGGGAGAAGATGGAATAAAGGCGGAATTACTAAAATCAACGATCGAATACGTTGTAAAACCACTAGAATGCATATTCAATCGAAGCATATCAATTGGAACCTTCCCAGAGCAATTGAAAAAAAGCATAGTAATACCAGTATATAAAGCCGGTGAAAAAACAGATGCAACAAACTACAGACCTATCTCGCTCATAAGCAGCATAAGTAAGATTCTAGAAAAATGCATAAAAAACAGGCTAATAGAGTTCTTTGAAAAAAACAACATCCTCTCAAACACCCAGTACGGATTCAGAATGAATAAGAGTACACAGGATGCGATATACAAACTCACGAATCGTATTACGAGCAACCTCGATCAAGGAACCAAAACCATTGCCACATACCTGGATCTATCAAAAGCCTTCGATACAGTACAACATCACATCTTGCTCCGAAAACTAGAGAAAATGGGCATCAGAGGAATAGCCAATAAATGGTTTGGAAGCTACCTCGGGAACAGACAACAAAAAACAAGGATCGGGGACAGAAATAGCAGAGCAGGCGTAATAACAACGGGCGTCCCACAAGGGTCTGTACTTGGAGCAATATTGTATATTGTGTACACCAACGATCTGTGCAAAATGAAAATAGAATCAGAAATGATAGCCTATGCAGATGACACGGTAATAATAACGACAGGAAATGACTGGAAGGAGGTTTATAGAATAGCGAACACGGATATGGCAAAAATAAAGAGGTGGCTAGACAATCACAAACTAACCCTGAATGGGAACAAAACTAAGTACATGCGGTATAAAATTAATAAAATCAAAGATCCTGAAGACAGTGAATTCTTGATTCTGAAAATACACACTTGCGGAAAATACGAACCAGGATGCGGCTGTGAAGAAATAGAAATGAAAGAATGCATTAAATACCTGGGTGTCACGATCGATGAAAGAATGAAGTGGACTGAACACATAAAACGAACAGCAGCCAGACTACGACAAACAATTCACACGCTGCTCAATATCAGATCAATTGTAACACAGGACACGATGAGGAAAATCTACTATGCTCTAGTACACTCTATTATTGAATATGGGATAATAGCATGGGGAAATGCATACCAGAAAAATTTGAGACCACTGGAAATAATACAAAAAATGATACTACGAATAGCCTTTTGGAAACCTCGGTATTACCCAAGTGATATGCTCTTTGCCATAACAAAAATACCGGACATACGCCAGGCTTACATGAAGAACGCACTAGTGCGTCTTAAACGAAATCCGGAAGAAATAGAACAAAGAAAGCTCACCCACGAACATGACACCAGAGCCAGGACACGAGGAAACCTCATACTTCCGAAAACTAAAACAACAATTGGGCACAGACAGGAGAGAGTTATTATAAACAAGCTGTATAATGAAATTCCACTAGAAATAAAGCAAAAATGTATACAGGGTTTCAAAAAAAGTATTAGTACTTGGATTTTACAGCAGGGAAGAATGTACTATGATAAACTGACTAACACCTAGAAAATAAGTGAATACCAAGACTCAATTAGGAATATAGAAGTTGTCTGAAGGTTTTGTCTGAATGTTTTCTTGTTACAAATGTAAGCAAATAAAAAAGTATCACCAACTTATTAGGTATAGATTAGGAAATAAGTACATGTGTAGATTTAAATAACAACTCGGAATGATTGATCTGCGTAATATAGTGGACTATCAGGTGCGGATGAGAATATCTCAAATGCAAGCACACAATCACGCAAAAAAAAAAAAAAAAAAAAATTGTAATTTAGGAAATTAAGTGACAACTTGTCACTAAGTAGAAAAAAGCAACTCCAGCCACACAAGCATAATTAGATGCTCAGGCATGGAGAACTGAAAATTATATGTAAACACGAAAAATATGTTTGTCAATAAATCTAAATCTAAATAAATCTAACCCCTTTGCATTTTTGTCGAAAATTTCGACGACTTTGAAAAGTGCTGCGAATAATTCTTTAGGGTACTATTCCGACGTGATTTTGCGAGAGGAATCGATTATTCGCAGTCCCGATACGCTGCGAGCAACACCTGCAAAGTTACAGCCGAAAAACTGCAGATTTTTATCGTCATTTCTCTGCTGTTGGTCCCAGGCTATTTTCCATGTGTTTTCTGAGTTCCTGAGCGTCGAATTAGTCTAAAAAGCGTCATGCGGATCGAATCCCAGACGAAAGATTTTTCGGCCAAAAAAAATCCAAGGCTAACCCCTTTGCATTTTTGGCGAAAATTTCGACGACTTTGAAAAGTGCTGCGAATAATTCTTAAGGGTACTATTCCGACGTGATTTTGCGAGAGGAATCGATTATTCGCAGTCCCGATACGCTGCGAGAAACACCTGCAAAGTTACAGCCGAAAAACTGCAGATTTTTATCGTCATTTCTCTGCTGTTGGTCCCAGGGTATTTTTCATGTGTTTTCTGAGTTCCTGGGCGTCGAATTAGTCTAAAAAGCGTCATACGGATCGAATCCCAGACGAAAGATTTTTCGGCCAAAAAAATCCAAGGCTAACCCCTTTGCATTTTTGGCGAAAATTTCGACGACTTTGAAAAGTGCTGCGAATGATTCTTTAGGGTACTATTCCGACGTGATTTTGCGAGAGGAATCGATTGAGCGCAGTCCCAATACGCTGCGAGCAACACCTGCAAAGTTACAGCCGGAAAACTGCAGATTTTCATCGTCATTTCTCTGCTGTTGGTCCTGGGCTATTTTTGATGTGTTTTCTGAGTTTCTGAGCGTCGAATTAGCCTAAAAAGCGTCATACGGATCGAATCCCAGACGAAAGATTTTTCGGCCGAAAAAAATCCAAGGCTAACCCCTTTGCATTTTTGGCGAAAATTTCGACGACTTTGAAAAGTGCTGCGAATAATTCTTCAGGGTACTATTCCGACGTGATTTTGCGAGAGGAATCGATTGAGCGCAGTCCCGATACGCTGCGAGCAACACCTGCAAAGTTACAGCCGGAAAACTGCAGATTTGCATCGTCATTTCTCTGCTGTTGGTCCTGGGCTATTTTTCATGTGTTTTCTGAGTTCCTGAGCGTCGAATTAGTCTAAAAAGCGTCATACGGATCGAATCCCAGACGAAAGATTTTTCGGCCAAAAAAAATCCAAGGCTAACCCCTTTGCATTTTTGGCGGAAATTTCGACGACTTTGAAAAGTGCTGCGAATAATTCTTTGGGGTACCATTCGGACGTGATTTTGCGAAAGGAATCGATTGAGCGCAGTCACGATACGCTGCGAGCAACACCTGCAAAGTTACAGCCGGAAAACTGCAGATTTTCATCGTCATTTCTCTGCTGTTGGTCCTGGGCTATTTTTCATGTGTTTTCTGAGTTCCTGGGCGTCGAATTAGTCTAAAAAGCGTCATACGGATCGAATCCCAGACGAAAGATTTTTCGGCCAAAAAAAATCCAAGGCTAACCCCTTTGCATTTTTGGCGAAAATTTCGACGACTTTGAAAAGTGCTGCGAATAATTCTTTGGGGTACTATTCCGACGTGATTTTGCGAGAGGAATCGATTATTCGCAGTCCCGATACGCTGCGAGCAACACGTGCAAAGTTACAGCCGAAAAACTGCAGATTTTTATCGTCATTTCTCTGCTGTTGGTCCCAGGCTATTTTCCATTTGTTTTCTGAGTTCCTGAGCGTCGAATTAGTCTAAAAAGCGTCATACGGATCGAATCCTAGCCGAAAGATTTTTCGGCCAAAAAAAATCCAAGGCTAACCCCTTTGCATTTTTGGCGAAAATTTCGACGACTTTGAAAAGTGCTGCGAATAATTCTTTGGGGTACTATTCCGACGTGATTTCCCGAGAGGAATCGATTATTCGCAGTCCCGATACGCTGCGAGCAACACCTGCAAAGTTACAGCCGAAAAACTGCAGATTTTTATCGTCATTTCTCTGCTGTTGGTCCTAGGCTATTTTTCATGTGTTTTCTGAGTTCCTGGGCGTCGACTTAGTCTAAAAAGCGTCATACGGATCGAATCCCAGACGAAAGATTTTTCGGCCAAAAAAAATCCAAGGCTAACCCCTTTGCATTTTTGGCGAAAATTTCGACGACTTTGAAAAGTGCTGCGAATAATTCTTCAGGGTACTATTTCGACGTGATTTTGCGAGAGGAATCGATTAATCGCAGTCCCGATACGCTGCGAGCAACACCTGCAAAGTTACAGCCGGAAAACTGCAGATTTTCATCGTCATTTCTCTGCTGTTGGGCCTAGGCTATTTTTCATGTGTTTTCTGAGTTCCTGGGCGTCGAATTAGTCTAAAAAGCGTCATACGGATCGAATCCCGGACGATAGATTTTTCGGCCAAAAAAAATCCAAGGCTAACCCCTTTGCATTTTTGTCGAAAATTTCGACGACTTTGAAAAGTGCTGCGAATAATTCTTCAGGGTCCTATTCCGACGTGATTTTGCGAGAGGAATCGATTAATTGCAGTCCCGATACGCTGCGAGCAACACCCGCAAAGTTACAGCCGAAAAACTGCAGATTTTTATCGTCATTTCTAGGCTGTTGGTCCCAGGCTATTTTCCATATGTTTTCGGAGTTCCTGAGCGTCGAATTAGTCTAGAAAGCGTCATGCGGATCGAATTCCAGACTCAAGATTTTTCGGCCAAAAAAAATCCAAGGCTAACCCCGTTGCATTTTTGTCGAAAATTTCGACGACTTTGAAAAGTGCTGCGAACAATTCTTTAGGGTACTATTCCGACGTGATTTAGCGAGAGGAATCGATTAATCGCAGTCCCGATACGCTGCGAGAAACACCTGCAAAGTTACAGCCGAAAAACTGCAGATTTTTATCGTCATTTCTCTGCTGTTGGTCCCAGGCTATTTTCCATGTGTTTTCTGAGTTCCTGAGCGTCGAATTAATCTAAAAAGCGTCATACGGATCGAATCCCAGCCGAAAGATTTTTCGGCCAAAAAAAATCCAAGGCTAACCCCTTTGCATTTTTGTCGAAAATTTCGACGACTTTGAAAAGTGCTGCGAATAATTCTTCAGGGTACTATTCCGACGTGATTTTGCGAGAGGAATCGATTAATCGCAGTCCCGATACGCTGCGAGCAACACCTGCAAAGTTACAGCCGAAAAACTGCAGATTTTTATCGTCATTTCTCTGCTGTTGGTCCCAGGCTATTTTCCATATGTTTTCTGAGTTCCTGAGCGTCGAATTAGTCTAAAAAGCGTTATACGGATCGAATCCCAGACGAAAGATTTTTCGGCCAAAAAAAATCCAAGGCTAACCTCTTTGCATTTTTGGCGAAAATTTCGACGACTTTGAAAAGTGCTGCGAATAATTCTTTAGGGTACTATTTCGACGTGATTTTGCGAGAGGAATCGATTAATCGCAGTCCCGATACGCTGCGAGCAACACGTGCAAAGTTACAGCCGAAAAACTGCAGATTTTCATCGTCATTTCTCTGCTGTTGGTCCTAGGCTATTTTTCATGTGTTTTCTGAGTTCCTGAGCGTCGAATTAGTCTAGAAAGCGTCATGCGGATCGAATCCCAGACTAAAGATTTTTCGGCCAAAAAAAATCCAAGGCTAACCCCTTTGCATTCTTGTCGAAAATTTCGACGACTTTGAAAAGTGCTGCGAATAATTCTTAAGGGTACTATTCCGACGTGATTTTGCGAGAGGAATCGATTAATCGCAGTCCCGATACGCTGCGAGAAACACCTGCAAAGTTACAGCCGAAAAACTGCAGATTTTTATCGTCATTTCTCTGCTGTTGGTCCCAGGCCATTTTTCATGTGTTTTCTGAGTTCCTGGGCGTCGAATTAGTTCAGAAAGCGTCCTACGGATCGAATCCCAGACGAAAGATTTTTCGGCCAGAAAAAATCCAAGGCTAACCCCTTTGCATTTTTGGCCAAAATTTCGACGACTTTGAAAAGTGCTGCGAATAATTCTTTAGGGTACTATTCCGACTTGATTTTGCGAGAGGAATCGATTAATCGCAGTCCCGATACGCTGCGAGCAACACCTGCAAAGTTACAGCCAAAAAACTGCAGATTTTTATCGTCATTTCTCTGCTGCTGCTCTGACACCAGTTTTGAGGTGTTGTCTGAGTTCCTGGGGGTCGAATTACTCTGGAGATGGTCATTCAAATCGATTTCGAGACGAGAAATTTCCGGCTCCGAAAATGACCAAAAAAGTCACGCTCACCCCTTTGGATTTTTGGCGAACATGTCGACGATTTCGAAAAGTGGTGTAATTCATTCTTTGGGGCACGATTTTGACGTAATTTTACGAGAGACATCTATCAAGCGCAGTCCCAATATCCTGCGAGCAGTGGATCAAAAGGTACAGCCAAAAAACGTTAGACGCATTTTTTTAATCTTTTGACTGCTGGTCTTTGATTCGTAATTTCTCTGGTGCTGGTCCTTCGCACTCTTCGCTGTGTTTTTCGAGTTTCTGGGCCTTCAATCAATGCGAAAATGGTCATATGAATCGATTCTGAGACGAAAAATTTGCGGCTCCAAAAATCACGAAAAACGTAAGTCTATCCACTTTGGAAATTTCGCGAACGTCCGAAAAATTGAATCAGCTTTATGTAAGCCTCATATTGGCATCATTTTGACAGATGAATCGATCGGGCTTTATCAACATACGCTCCGATATACGCAAAAAGTACCAGCCGAAAATCACTCAAATTTGTTTGTGTATCCACAACTTCCAGGCCTCTGTAGTGTAACGTTTTTTTTCCATTTCCGAGGTTCTAATCAGCTATAGAAGTTATACCAAATCAGGATCACCTCACTGACACCGGATCAAAATCTACGTCGAAGTACATGAAGCTTACGACAGGTCATCTCCAGGGTGTTAAAGAAATGTCACAAAATCATGTTTCTTAGTTCTAGTTTATTCATTATGCCCTACAACTAGTACAAGTGTTTGGTGTCAGTGTGCGTTTACGAGTTGATAAATTACATTGAAGTACAAGACAAAGAAGAATGCAAAAGTATGAATAAACATAATAATCGAAAACTTATTTTCATACGAGGACATAAGTGTGCAGTTCACATTGTCATAAGCTTGAAATGAACAATACCATGTAACCTAGTATAATAGTCTTAACATATAAGTTAAGTTTCAGCTCTTCTAAAATTCTGTGCAAGACTTTCTGCTAGGGTACGATGTATGATCTATGCTATTGAATCGTTTCTGTCCTGTGTAACCTGTATAAAAATGAATAAAGAATGAATTTTCTCCGTATGGCACTTGTATTCTCTTAACTGTTAGTTGCTTGCTATTTTAGACCTATTTTTCGCAATTCTCAGGGTCCAATCAGTCTAGAAAGTATAACACAAATCGTTTCTGCGACGAAAAAATCCTTTCCCCCCCCTCCCCTCTCGTCCAAAAAAACTTAAGCTAACCCCTCCGGATCTTTCTGATCTCTGACGCTTTCGAAAAATTTCTAGAATGTCTAGAATTTCTTTATTTTTTTCTCAGATCTTAGTGGTCTCACAATCTTACCACTTATTGTACGTATCAGTCATACCAATCGTCGGAAATTCGATTCCACGAATAGATTTCTAGATTAGAAAATTCTCGTTAGAAGAAAAAAAAAAAAAAAATCCAGGCCCTAAATCCCCTTCCGCAAATTAACCACTCAAATGAATAATTTACTTCTCAATATCTACGCAACTCGATCGTATTTATGTGGTGTTACAAAAAATTTCTCCATAATTAATTCACGTACCGACATACCGTCACCACAGATCAGCCCGATCTTTATTCGATGTCCAGACGGGGACCAACTGAGATGAATTTATGGGCAAAGACTCAACCCGGCGTGACCCCAAACAACACGCCCCAACAATCAGCGTATCCCAAAACAATTCGTCGCTTCAACCCCGAGGGTAGAATCTTGGTGGCGCGGGGCGATTCCCTCGCGTGCGTGAAAGCCCCTCACCCATGCGTATGTATGTGCGCATGTAGCGTCGTGAAATAATGCGAGGAAATCAGGGGTAAGTCTGAGCGACAGCCGAGCTTATCGCCCCCACACCCCAGGGCCCCGATCAAGCTAGGGTGGCTGCGCTAAACGCGAGCCCAGACGCTCCCATTGTGGAGGGCCGCTTTATGCGCCGGTTATTCGAGGGGTGAACTACCCACAGTTAGCGCTACATATTGCTCGGTTTGTACCGAATTTGTCCACGGATTTGAATAACAATTTTACACCCCCGTTGCAGGCCCAGGACCCCTGCGCTGCCCGAAATACAGTTGCACTTGTGCTTTACGGCAGAGCTATCAGAGGTGAAAGAAATAATAAGACTGGTCAACAATTTTTTTTTAACTAATAAAGATGCTTATTAATTTTCGAACACCTATCTACCCTCGTTATAAAATCATATTTATTTTGATTTGATTAGGTGAAAAGTTTTTGTGTTACATGTACTTGTTTCAGCAAATTTCAATGTTCATCGTTTTGTCATACGTTTTTTGATTGAGAATGTTTTGATACTTTTTTTTACCTAATTAGCTGAAAAATATTCTCAATCCAAAACGGTACGTCCTTATTTTTTTTTATAAGAACTGTATTTTTGGAAAAACTAAAAAAAACGTATTGCAGTAAAACTAGTCGTATGTAAAATGTTCGCATATCGATTCTATTACACTCAGCCTTGTTCTTAACGTAATAAGTTAAAAGTTTTCATGTTACATACAAAAAGTGAATATTTGTTAATTATTCATGTTTTCGTATAATT
This sequence comes from Diprion similis, assembly GCF_021155765.1. NCBI lineage: Eukaryota > Metazoa > Arthropoda > Insecta > Hymenoptera > Diprionidae > Diprion > Diprion similis. The sequence continues at coordinate 3,672,352 of NC_060117.1, forward strand.
GACAAACGTTCAAGGGATCACAATATATACAATATATTATAGTATAATACAAGTTAATTTTAAATGTCAAAAGTGTAGATATTTATAATCTAATTAATTTTAATTGTTCGCAGCTAAAGTATAATATTATACAAATATCTCAGGGTACATTATATACATATATATGTTCTCTTTCTCTAGAATTCGTCGCTCATTTTTCAAATTCATTCCATAGTCATGCGGAAACAATAAAAATTTACAACGAAATAAATATCTAGTATAATGTATCGATGTACAAATTTCTTCAAATCGTCTGATATTGGAGTTTAATCTTCTTATGCCACGTGGTTCAGCATCTGATGATTTGCGTCTACCTGGAATCAGACACAGAGATGAGTGTCATCAGCAGAAATCAAGATGAAAAAGCTGATTTGTTTCGTTTTGTTTTTTATTTCTAAACTTTTGGTGCTAAAGCGCTATTGAATATTGAATCGTGAAAATTAGCACTCTTCACGTCACATGACAACCAAAGATTTAGAAATGAAATAAAAAATTATCAAAGACCGTTGCGGGGAAGTTTTGATGATACTTAGACTTAATTTTAATGGTACTTGGAAAAGCTTTGTCACCGGCTTGTGTGTGCATATTTTGGCGTAAAAATTTCACGGAATGTTCTTGAAATGACACTTAACAATGTACAAAAGGTTTCAATAAATTTACTCTATTTATACAGATGAAAAAAATTTGCAAATAATGTTTTTTTCTTGCATGCTGAAACCCCTACCCTCCCCTTCTAAATCGTAGGACAAAGTGTGAAATTGTGTATATAAAATAAGATCGAATGTATTTCGCAGAGTTTCGAAACATCCCTCAAAGAAATATTGTCATTTTTTCGCACCGCGGAGATCTAGTCGTGTTTGTTTGCGGTGTTTGAAATATGAATGAATGGATGTATCTCCAGCTCGCGTCACAGGCCAGGCACAATTCTGACAGCAAGGGCCCTCGAGTGGCCACGTGGGGACACTTCCGCTTCACACTTATATATATTCGAATGAAAGGAACAGGAGGAGTGTGTCCTGCAGCACCGCTTAAGGGCTCTGAAAGGTTATTTTGTGTCATACCAAGCTGTGGTTTTACATCAAACCGCGCTGCAGGAAGAGCTTGCAACGTTTCACGGTACAGGTCCATTGTACGGGCAACAACCGCTGATGAGTGCTGCTTGCGATAATTGTTTTACATTGTTGCTACATTTTCATCTTCTCATTTTGCTCTGGGGCAGAAACCTGGCTTTCAGTATAACCGAGGGAGTATGAATTGGGTTGGGCCGGACGATGTTCGCGAGTTTTATTGATTCGGGAAAGTTATAACTTGCGAAACTAATAATTAGAAGCATCAAGGAGCAGGCACAGGGGGAGAAAAACTTATTCGAAAGGAAACACAAGTTGCCAGAGACGTTGGCAGCCCTGCTTGGTCCCCCAGATTTTTATGGAAGGTTAATTTCACTTCCGCTATGTAGTATCGTAACTACCAAGTATAGAAAATTTTATGGTGAGACCATTTAAGGTAAAACTGATGGACCAGGTTTCGTAAGAATACTAGAAAACAGTATTTAACACCGTCTCTGCAAGAAACACGAGGTTTAACCTTCGCATTTTGTCGCTGACATTAAGACGAATTGAAAGAGCCCTCGCAAGTCGATTTCTAATGATCTCTTCGCTAGAAATGGCATTTTAAAGCAGTTTGACGTGTGTCCAGCCGTTTGACTAAAATGACGTCAACCTCTGTCGAGACGCGTGTGGTTCTGAGTTTAGAAATGCAATATCTGGCGATTGGATGATGGGAAATCGGTCTGCGAGGGCTTGTAGCATTCGTCCCTAGGTCAGCTACCGGAACAAGATCGAAATTCGATTTCGCCGTAAGAACAACGAGTTTCTTCCGCAAACGAAAGCGCTGATGGAGATTTTGGAAGCTCCTTGATGTTGTTGTCATCTGATTATAGACGAAGATCATCTCTATTGGGTGTCTAAGTGTTGAAGCAAATTGACGGTTAATGTGTACACATATACCTGGTGAGTAGGTATTATGTCGCAATTGGCGCGGGCGCGAGTGATTCTTGGGGTGGCAAGGTAGGTATGCGCGAAACACACAATTTAAGCCTTGTTTGCGCGGTGGCACCATTCTAGCTCTCTGACGTTGGGATAATATATCTATGATTGTCGAGGATCACGGTACTGAATGTGCCGACACAATATTTGAACCTCTCCTCCATCTCCTCACTTGCGCGATGTTCCCTCTTTGCTCCCCTGCCGCCGGCACCCACCCCCGTTGCACCCCCGTCGCTCCCCCCGCGTTCCTCTGTCGGTAGACAAATATACTCTGAGCCAACATTCACAATAGCGTCTCACTCTGCCTCGGCACCAGTCATCCCTGCTGTACATTTCCTCTCTCGCACTCTCTCGTTCTCTCTTTCGACTTCTCCTCTTTGAGAAAAAAGAAGTTATTCTTTTTCCACTTCCTCCTCCACCTCCTCATCCTCCTCTTTCCTCTTTTCCCATGCCTCCTCATGTACACACTGATGCCTAGTCTATTATCTGCAAAGCGCAGTTCACAGGTAACGCTATTATGAGAGACCTCCTATGCTCACATCAAACAATGTTTAGTGCCAGTCACGAGTTTTTTCAATCAAGTCATTTGGACTTACTTAACGAATTTGGAAACGATTTTTATGTCCAGAATTAGATCACTTTACTGTATACTGATTTAGATCTCGCAGGAACATACTTCAAGTTCACATCCTTATAAAATTCGTGTACTTCGAATTGCAGGAAGTGTGTCAAACAACAGGTGTGTCAGGAAGCAAACAAACGTTTTGAAACTTCTGTCAAATTTCTAGAGTGAATGGTACTGCAGAAATGAAAAAAATGACCAATAATCCAAGATCTTCCAGGACTCATTGCACCCAGTCCAATCGCGACTGCGTCGATATTAACGCGTGCAACCAACGGTAAGAGGAGCCTGCTTACCTGGGAACAGGGGGAAACGTGGCGATGGTGTCAGAGTCGAGTTGGAACGGGACTTGGTCGAGGGCTCGTTCCAGTTCTCGGGTATAAGGTCGACACGCGGCGGGCAGGATTCGGCAGCTGCGAGAGGCGGGGCCTAGACGAGGACCAATCGGGGCGGACTGCCAGGGTCCATCCACATCCAGGTCCCGGTTGCGATACCTACTTGTGGATTACGGTCAATGGATCCACTCCTTCTGTCCATGGTGTGATTATATCATTGCCTCCATACGATATGTTTGCATCTCTGCTATACACATGCAGACGTTCGTCAAGGTTCATTAACCGGTGAAAGGACGATCACTGGATCATCAAAATCGTCGAAATGTCGATGCACTTCGTTTGGAAATGATCGTTGGTGAGTTGGTACCTGGGAATTTTTTCTAATTAAATGTTTAGCCGATAATAATGGAAGCCGTCAATCTCGAGAAGAGAAATATGTCTAGAACCAGCTAAGAAATTATCGTCTGGTGTTCAATCTCAGCTTTCCATAGGAACTGACGTCACGACGGTCTGCGCATCATGCAATAAGACTTTCCTTCGCTGGTAACCATTAATGGGCTGTGAATTGTATACAACACGAACTTATCACGGTTGACTCCGAAAATGATATCGTCGTAACCATGAGTAACATTTCTTGTCTTGCCTCACAATACACTCACCTATCAATACGTTCCATTTATCTATATCCAGTTTACTTATCTCTGATGTATGTAATGAATAAAGACGGTTAATTAAATCTCGACTCCTTTTTAGATAAAAGCAAACCCTGCGACTGAAAAATTACTCAAACCTTCTCTTCTCAACGGAACTGGTCGATACTTTACTCCAGCGTTCTTCATTAGACATGAAAAAAGCATGAGCTTCGCGGGGTTTCACTTTCCCTCATATCCTTCGTTCAGAACCAAGTTATTTCCAAACGTTCAATCTCCAAATTCGAGACAAAATGTCTTTAGTTGAAAAGCAAAAATCACGAGTTTGAATCGAAGAAGAGTCACGAAATTCTGTAGTCCGCTTACCTCCAAAACCAACCTCGTCCCTTAAAATTCGAGCTCTGATTATTCGATCGTTTCTATTTCTTTTCTCTTCTTCTTTTCCTTTGGTTTCTCCTTTTTTATTCCCCGTTTCCGTTCAACAGCGTGGATTCGCCTGGATTTCGTTCCCTCAGGAGTACGTCGGGACAATATCGAGTGGGTATTTCTGCTCGGCGAAGCGCTCCTCCGTTCGCTCGCTGCTCCGCGGTTCTGCTCCCTCGATTTTCACTCTCAGTTATACCTACCCCCGGAGAGAGTCCCACGGGATACTCTCTGGGCTGTACCGTCATCTTGTCCCGGTTTGATCCTCAGTCTGCTTCCCCTTTCCATCCCCGTTCACATCGCTCATCAATTCCTCCCTCGTCATTGCCGTTTACCGGAGAGAACAAAAACCGAAGTAGGTACCCACCTCCAGCCGTCGCTACCTTTTCCATTTTACTCATCCTAAATGATTATCATGCAAAATTTCTGCGGTTTAGGAGCGCAGTCTTAAGGTGCTTATAAAGACGCGTTGTACACCTCGAAAATGCAGGGATGCAAATCTCGTATACCGCTTAAGCGATCCGAGTGAAACTTGGGCAGTTAATGCCTTATTTTGGCAAAAAGTGGAGCGTCTTTTTGCTTTTTCAAAATTTGAAAAAAAACTTTACAGATTGGTTACCACCCACAGAAATTGGCCAAATTTTCACAGTTACACGGAATGGATCGAACCATCCGGTATGATGCCATTCGACGGTGATGAGACACACATTTTGAGCCCAGTTCCATGAGATTTGATGGTGAAATGACGAAATGGCAACTGATCTGGTTTTCGATTACGCAGTACACCGAAATCTCATTTTGGCGACATTTGTTACCGACATTACGCGCATGCCGGTAATGTATGCGTATAATGTCGGTAAAAAATTACCGACAAATGTCACCAAAATGAGATTTCGGTGTTCTTCATAATCGAAAACCAGATCAGCTGCCATTTCGTCATATCACCATCAAATCTCATGGAACTGGGCTCAAAATGTGTGTTTCATCACCGCCGAGTGGCATTATACCTGATAGTTCGATCCATTCAGTGCAACTGTGACAATTCGGCCAATTTCTGTGGGTGGTAACCAATCTGTAAATTTTTTTCCCAAATTTTGAGAAAGTGAAAAGGCGCCCCACTTTTTGCCAAAATAAGGCATTAACTGCCTAAGTTTCACTCTTATCGATTGAGCGGTATAGAAGTTTTGCATCCCCGCGTTTTAGAGGTGTGCAACGCGTCTTTACGAGCACCTTAACATGGCTGTTCAACCCTCCATTGGCCAACGTACACGACTTCGTTCATAGCTGTTTTTCACCCACTCAAAAGCAAAAAAAAAAAAAACCACCCTAATGATTTTGATGTTTCTTCTTGACATTCCAACAGTTGGATTACGGAAACGTCCAACAATTTAACGATTACAAATGAATCAACAATGAGAAACTGCGTCGAGCGACCAGTTGGCGGAAAGTCAGACTCGACGAATTCGTATAATTTGGCCAACGGAGGGTTAAAAAAGCAAACTTCTGATCTTCCAGTGTTCGTTCCTAGCTGCGCAGCCCTCATGCTTACAACCAACGTACCTTACAGGCCGGCAGATAGCTGAGTGCGGATCCAGCCGGAGGAACAGGCAGACAGCTGAGTGTACACAAAATCCATAGCTTTCTCCTTCTCTTTCCGTTTTTCTCCTCTCCTCTCTCTCTCCTCTGCTGCAGGCTGCCGCTGTTCGTATCTCCCTTTGCGCCATCTCCACCTTTCCGCGCTACAAACCACCCCGTCCCCATCCATTGCACCTCCGGACCTATGCAAACACGGTGCTATATTCATTGCCCTCCCTTTCGCTCCTTGTATCCCTGATTCACCTCCCCCAAAACAACCCCCCGCCCCCCTTTTTTTCTCGTGTTTTGCCCAACCGCAGAAAACTAGCTGGACGCTGAATAATATCGTCGCGATGCTCTCGTCATGCTTTCTGACGTTGGTCATCAGGTCACGATAGTATCTCGAGTCAGCCCAACGAGTCGTAAAAGTTTTCTTCAGCCCCACACGGTGAGAAGAAAAATAGTAGATTTGAGTTGAAACAGTTTCTAGAGTAAATTCTGAATTATACGAATTATATTTTGACAAAATAAAACCTGATGTGTGTCTCTTTCATTGCAGTTTTTGAGTAAAATCTGCTCTTTTACTTTCTCTCCATGTGTTTATAGTAGGTATACCATAATGAGATGCATCGAACAGAACCATCCAAAAAGTGTATCCAAATTTGTGACAAGACTGTTACCATGAGTTCGTCATGTATCGGGATCTACAAGAAATGATGACGAATAACGTGTCATCAAAATTAGAGGTTTGTCATTGGGGTCAGAATTTGGCACGTTTTCAAATTTTACGACATCTTGGAAACATGGCCGAGGTGTTTTGTCGAATGGATTTCAATGGGCGTGGATTATTATCGTAACGGTTGCCAAGAACCAAAGCCCATGCTTATTGGAGTAGATTGACGGTATCCAGAGAGGAATGTGGGATCTGAACATCGCTTCGAATTCGCGATGTTCCTGTATTCCCTCTCGATTCCCCTCCTCTTCTCCCTCCCACCTTCCCGCCCGCCCTTCACAACCTTGAAGCCGAGCTCGAAAGTCTGATAATACTTTACCGGTCGCCCCCGCAGCGCCTGGAGCGCAGGGGATGATAAAGCTTTGTCGGATGGTTCGAAAAGGGAGAAGAGAGCGAGGAGAGGGAAGTGGAGCTGAGGGCCGGGGGCCCATGGCTTGTAAGTGAATTTTATTGCGCGATTATATTGAATCCCTTGGAGCCACCATCCGCCATCCGCCATCCGGCGTTCCCGCTCCCGCCCAACCCTCGCGCTGCTCCCAACCCCGAACTCTTCCCTCAGGAACGACGACGACATACACGGTGCTCAAATCCGCGAATTTGTTGAAAGAAAATTCGATAAAACGATCTCCACATGAGCTAATTGACGGTCGTTTTTGTATCCATTATTTTTTCTTCGTCAGTTTTCTTTTCTTTTTTTTTTAACAATGTGGAACATCGCATTAATCGGCGCGTGCGTAATAAGGTTTCGGTAATTAGTATTCGCGACGCGGATCGCGGAGCGATGGATTTTAGACACCTTAAATCAATACGCTACTTTCTTCGGGTACAAGATAAATATATTACTCGGACAGCTTACTGGGCATTCCGTGTCTACGTGATGATGATGATGATGATGATGGTGAGATAATAACGAGAAATATCTATCTACGGAATACAGATGTTATGAGAGATGTGAAAAAAATTATTTCCACATAACGATATAACAATCTGTGCACCATACTGATGATGATTATGACGGTCGTCTGAATTTCTTCGGCTCAAGGTAATATATTTATAGGATATATTATTGAACGAGAATTCTTTCATCATAGTTCATGGTTATGCGATGACAGAAAATAGTAAAGATTGGAATCAGGTATCAAATCTCCATTGAAATAAAAAAATTCAATCCGATAACGAATCTTTTAGACTCGATGAAAAAAAAAAAATTTCTAAGCTGTTTGAGAATGTCAGCTATATATATAAAAAAAAAAAAAAAAAATGCAAGTAATATAGAATAGAGGAATTTTTTTTATCCTGAGTAAGATTCGTTTTGGCTGAATTATTTGAATCATATTGCATACGTCTTGTTGGGTTAAAATTGTAGCGTAGGAGAAGCCTTACGAGGTGAGAAACTTTCTGTCGTCAACGATTCGTCCGTCAGGGTGAAGACACGTACGGGGTGAGCACCACTTGAAAAACCCCAGGCTATGATTCTGACGTACAGGGATTGTCGGCGGGTAGGTTAGCGGGTACCAGTCTGAAGCTACGGGGGTTGTTTGCACCCAGGATCACAACCCCCGAGCCCTGCAGCCCAGCCGACAATGAGTGGTCGCCAATCGCTTACGCACTCTGCGGAGCAGTTCATTCTTCAAAGAATTCAATGAAAACTGGAATAAGAGACGAAGAATGTCGGAGAATTGTAAAAAAATTCATTACATTTTTTTGGAAGGAGGAAATAGTGATTTATAAGAATTTTACATTTTTTTCAATAGTTGTATACAAAACCGAAGAATATCAGTAGTAATGAGGTTACGATTAGAGAAAAGTGTGAATTACGAAAAATTTAAGGTTTATCTTCATTTGAAGTAACTAAGAATTTTATTACGGAGGAAAAGTTGTAATTGGATTTGATACAAGAATTAAATAAAATTGTACTGTTTCTTCTTAAAATTTCTAACTACAAATTTTTATCTGCAATATCTAATCAACTGCATTTTCAAAGAGAGAGAGAGAGAGAGAGCGATTTCCAATAAAAAAAAAATTTAAAACACATACGTATATGTAATTACTTTTCGGGAAAGTTGGTGCAAAGGATATGGAAAAAGACGAGCGAAAAACACCCGAGCCTTCTTAGATGTCATCGAAAATTAGAACAGCATAAAAATTATAATTGCATTTTGTAATTCGGTACATATTCATAAAATTTTTTTTTAATTCACTTACTATAAGTCTATCAGAATCAGTAATTTACAAATAAGTCACGCGTGCCTTTAAGCGGTCCATTAAGAGCGTGGAGTCAAGTGCGGAGAGAAAAAAAAAAAAAAAAAATTCGGAATACGGTATAATAAATGTGTTACGCACATGGGAATAAATTATAGATGCCTATATATTCATACGCACCTACATTATATATCCATCTCCATCTTTTTTTCTTCTCTCTTTCATTTTTTTTCCCCGATGATATAAAAGGCCACGTGCATAGCCGCGAGTTATGCGGGTATTAGATGAAGGTTTAGTAGGGTCGTTGGTCGTCCCCAGCCCGAGGCATCAGCCAGCTAGCAGGGTCCTCGATTGGCTCTCTAACTTTTCGTTCGGTTTATCAATTCTGGACGACTTCTTTCACCCCTCGAATTTCCCACAATCAATGCAGCGATCGGCTAATCGTTAGAACGAGGCAAATTGGCAAACGATGCTGCTGGTTTTTTTTTTTTATTATTGGGTGTACGACTTCTTTTTAATAATTACCTAAGACTTACATTTTTCTCTCTCATGTCCTAAGCGAAGTAAAAATTAATTCTAAATCATTTGACAGAAATGAGAGAAATGGAGAAACTACGAATTTACCAGGGAAATGTTCCTCGAGATCACAATTCTCTTTTCAAATTATTTGCAAGGGATGATGGTGCGAGGATGCTAGGAAATCGAGTACGGGATGGCCGCCATCTTGTCAATCCCCCTTCCCTCCTTTTGCCGGTCGTCCCTTTCTCTATCCGTCCACCTCTCTCCTCCTCCTCTTCTTTCCGCTCTCCCTCTTCACTCGCTCGCTCGTTCCTGTCTCTCCCTAGGGACGGGGAACTTCGGTTTCCGAATTATCCTACAGTGGTTGATTTTCATGGCGAAAGACCCGTGGAACTCGTTGCTCCACACTGGCTATCAAATCAGCTCGCTTCTATTGCCACTATGTGTATTTTTGTGCAGATGAAATGTTGTAGAGTGAAATTTTTGTCGTTAGATTAATGAACGAGTGAATGTTATACACGTGAAATAAGCACGACTATGTAGTAGGAAAAAATGTGGAATAGTTTTACAACAAAATATAATTCCTTTGAGATTCTGAGCTTGTGATCCTTTATGCAGCCCTGAAATGTATAAAACCAGGTCGTAATCTTATTAGTTACAAAATTGCAATTTACGAACGGTGAAATTTGCTATTTCCTAGCTGATAAAATTGTAGCGGGGATTAAGACGAATCCAACGATATCCAACATAATGTATTTCCGATAAGTGGACGTGGAGATATTAATAATATACCGTATCGGAGCGCCAGGAGTGCAGTCTACAACGCGCAGCGCACTACAGGCGTCAGCTGCAGGTTAAATGTGCGCTCGTGTTTCATACCGTGATATCTCTCAGTCTATTAATCGGAACGGCACTTTGTTGGGTATCGTTGGAATCGGCGTAATGCCGGCTACAATTCAGGCTACACCACGTGACCAGAATCGCAATTATAAATTTTCAAAAATTATCTTGATTTTCAAAAGTGTCTTTAAGCCTGCAATAATACTTGAGTATTTGCAGAAGTGACAGCCCGTAAACTATTCTGCTATCTCTCCGCGTCTATCGAACGCTTTGATCCCCTCTGCTCGGTGAGGCTTCTGAGGTCGTAATACCGAGCGCCTAATCCCCTCGTGATGTTTTGTATGATTTTTAATAAACGCCGATCAGACAGCCAGATGGGAGGGCTGCCCAAGGCACTTGACTGGCAGGCTCGATGCGAAGAGCCTCTTGGGTTAGTTCGCTCGTTCGCCGCGGTCTTGCGAGGGCCAGTCGAGCCGGTTCACTTGATACACAAAACTGACTGACGGAAGGACCGGCGAACACCCACCCCTCCTCTTTCGCGTTCGATTCTATATATATGCCCGAAACAAAGCTGCCCCCGATCCACCATTGTCTTCAGCCCGACTTAATCCTCGATCCACTTGTTCCCCTTCATCTTCTCGAGGACCTGCCAAAGATATTTCGGACAAATGGAGGAAGCGCCGACCGAGCCGTCAGGCTTCAACCCCTTTGTCCGGAGATTTATTAATCCCGAAAGAGCCGCGATTCGATTGGTGAAATTTTTTCTCCTTTGCGAGCAATTTTTGTCTTCGTTCTCATAATTGGACAAATTTTTTCTGCATCTCGACCTTTCGCGTACTCTGCAAAAATTTTCCTCTTTCGTTTTGGCTCTCTGAAATTATTCAAGGCAGACGGAGGATGGAAAGTATGCCAAAAATTCTCATCTTCGTTCAAACCGAACCTGAACCGAATCCGAAATCCACGGCGAAAATTCAGGTCTGCCTCAGAGCAGATCGAGTCGTCGTCGTCGTCTCTGCGAAGTCGGAGCGTCGCGACGCGTTTCGCAGCTTCTGAACCCCTCCAGCGTGGCGCTTGGCGTGCGCCTCCCTCTCAGCAAACAAACCGGGAAGCAGGCAGAATCGAGAATCCCGGGAATATTCCGAACGGGAAAGCACTGTGCCATCCACCCCCAGAGCCTGGGACCCGGTCTAACGTCACGGAGGAGATAATTGTCCCCTGCCAATTAAAACTCAACCCCTCAATCCCTCACCCTCTGAAAGATAAAAATTTTTAGGCTTGATTATCATAGAAACAGAGAGTAAACTAGGGTAACAACGAATTGAGATAATGATTTCGATTTTACAAATTCAACTCCGATCAGCGCAGTCTATGAACAAAGTAAAACAAAAGTTCCCAAATTTGTAAAAAAAATTTGTAATTATTATTGACTGTTTTAAAAACCATCCCGTCAGAAAATTTCACTCTATTTTGATCATACAGATTACTTAACAACAGAAAATATATTTTAGGAAGAGAAAAAAATTGTGTGTGGTGATTTTCATTCAGTGACTAAATTCACTTCACAATCTTTTCTCGACTCTCGTTTCTCTTCAGTTTTCTCAGTTCTTAAAATTATTTTCCCGTAACTTTTTTCGACACCACAATCATGGTTAGGATAAAATCAAAATGTTTGAACGGGGTAGAAAAATCGCGGACTGTCAAGTCGATGATGATCTATAATTATTTAAAATCTAAAGATCGAGAGCTGGGCGGCTGTCAACCCGGATTGTCAATGCGGGAAATTTCGAAAGGTGTCATACAGACGTATAACCTGAACGGTCGCGTCATACGCAAGAAACAAGTCGCAGCTGCCATTCGCCGCGGGATCAATTACGGAATAGTAAAAAGAGTTGGCAGGAAAAAATACAGGTTATTTAATTATTACAATCTCTTCCGAACCACGAAACATATCATGTTGATAAAACTCTATTAATATTATAATAACCATACTGTGTACTTTCAAACAAAAATTCTTTCAAAATGTGTTTTTTTTTTTTTTTAGATTCGATGATAATTCCAGCGCAGTTTCGGGTTGGAGAAAAGCTTGCGACAAGGGGAGAAAAAAACCGACTAAAACCCGTCCCCCAAAAAAACAGCCAGTACCAAGACCCAGGGTGCCAAGACCGCCCTCGTTTAAACCAAGACAGAAAAATTTGAGGGAAGAACCGATGCCGAGGGTTCGAAAACACGGACCAATTAGTGATTTTCACCACGATTCAAACGATCCCGGCTTTCCAATACTTTAGGAATAATCTTTCATTCGTTTTCTGTGATACCGTATTTTTTTAATTGTATCTTCCATATACGCTTTGAGATATTTTATAACAAATGAAATGGTAAATATCCAGGATTTTTGTATAATTTTTATTCTACCAAGTCTTTAGTGTAATTTTAAATTCTTTCAATTTTTGTTAGTTCAAGAATGTATTTTTTTTTTCGATGTATTACAATAAAAAATATCTGAAAATCAAACTGTGAGATTTTTTTAGAAACAGATCTGACTCTCCCTTTTCCTTTTTCGCTCCTTCCGTCCTGTCAGGGAAGCATGAAAAATGAGACAATTAGGTCAATCCATTGGCGACGTAGTTAGAAACATGCGAGTTTTTCTTCTCTATATTTCATTTTTTGAAAAGAGACTTTATGAGAGAAAGAAGAAAAAGCTTCCTTGCTCTTCGTTCGTTCGTGGGAGTCGAAGAAGACGCAGGGCTGAGAATTGAATCGGCTAAGAGATGACCGTGAGCTGACCGGACAGAGCGTGAAAATGGGGAAAATTCTCGATCGTAACGAATCTCGGGAGAATCTTTGGTAATCCTGGACATCCGGCACCTGCGTTACATCGCGAAGAACCCATGCAGGTTGTTGTATCCCGCGCAACTTTCCCACAGTCTTCTTAATCGTCTGTTGCGAATTAAACCCGAGCAGGTAATACGGGTTTACCTGTCTGGCGGTACTTCGATGAGATGAAAAGGAGGTCCGAGGTTGAAAAGTGGAAGAAGGAAGAACTTGAAGGGTGATTATTGAAAGTGCAAAAGAAAAAAAAAATCATACAATTTGAAAGAGAGAAGCAGAATTATCACTGTAAAATTTCTTATCAGAGAAGGAAAGACGAGCTTGAATATATCATGCGTGAAACAGGGGTAGAAGGTATGAATTTCTTTTTCAAAGTAAAATAAGCATAACTTTTCAAAAGATATCGCTGAAAAAAAAATTTTGCCGGGATGAAAAGGCAGCTGAAATCGCGCCGAAGTGGAAACCCTTATCCTTCTGACGAGTATCGATTACCGATTGTCAGATATACGGGTGTGGACTCTTTACTCTTTGGATAGAAAACACACTTCTGCCTGCCCATAACGCGCGTGGAAGCAGAAGGTTCGGAGACGGACGTTGCAGCAGGTTTATGAATATTTGAGGAGAAAATTGGGTCGTAAAGCGAGGCTTGTTAGCGCAACAATGCAGATGGCTGTTAGATCGGTGCCCATGTCTATGAATACGAAAGGGGCCCGTATCCACTCGCCTTATACCTCCACACCGGGCATTCCTTTCCAATTCATCCACTCTCCGAATACAGCCGAACTCTAATTTAGCCAAATATTTATTTCCGTATCACGGCATCTGTCCAGAACAATATTCGCCAGATTTCTCAGATTTTTATCATCGTGTAGTAACGGGTTATGAATATTGAAAAAATGTTGAATGGGACCCAATACGTTTTTTTTTTCTCTTATACAAAGTGTCGTCAATTTTTTTTAGGTAAAAGCTAACAACTTGTGCCCTGCTTAGACAATAATATCGATGAAGTAACGACTCAAAAACAGTGACAAAGGTTTTCGAAGTAGATTGTATTGAAAAAGAAAAAAAAAATTTATATCCTCAATCTTGAACTGTAAAATAAAAATTATCAATTTAATAGCAATTAAATAGTTGTACCATTTTTGTCAACCGATGATCTGATTGAATAACATTTTTTGAAAAACTAATATATCTGAAGAATTATATTACGCAAAAGAAATCAGCTAAATTAAGAAAAGTTAAAACAAGTATCGGTCAATTTGGCACGGAATGCCCGATACACATGCCCGCTACTGACTTCTGTTACACAAAAGCTGTGTTGAGCGTGCCTGGTGGGTGGTACGCTATGTCGTAATTTCGAGCAAATTGTACGTTGCGCGTCGTGAACTGCACAATGCATTCCCACCCTCGGACTCGTCGTTTCAACGTTTCAGGGTGTAGCCGTTTCATCGGCGGAAATCTATTAGATGGATTAAGCCAAAATCACCACCTTCCTTTTGCCCTGACCAGCGTGGCGTCAAATCCACAGCACTTTCCTGGACGCGACGACGACGGGCCAATTATTGTTGTAAACCTCTGCCTTGCCCATATGTTTCAATTCCGTTATCCGGCACCCTCTCCAACCCTCGACAAACTATCCTCGTAATTATTTCCATCCGAATCTGTTCACGCGATCCGCGGCGCCAATTTGTAAGGCCGTTTAGACTGACTCAAACTCGAGTGTCGACCACCTGGGAAAAGGTGAAATTTTTCGGGAATTTTACCTACTTAGGTACGAGGAACATCAGTTGGGGTCCTTTGATTTCGTTGAGACTCATGTATGGTGTAGAACATTGAAAACTAAGAGACACGTATTTTTTTTTTTAATCTGCGGAAAAACAGTTTAGAAGGGTGAAAACGACTTCCAAAAACGGGCATCTAACGAGGTAATTTCTTGATGCTCTTGACGGATTTGAAATGAAAAATATCAGAATGAAGTTCAGTGTCACCTCAATATGTGTATAAATTTTTATGTTAATAAATTGAAGTGTCTCTTCATGAAAAAGTCTTGAAAAATCACTTTAATCGGCCTCCTGACTAGATATAACCCCATAAGTCCATGGATATATGTCGTATGAGATGATTTGAGGTGATCGTCGAAGGATCACTGATGAGGATTGAGGAAAAAAGAGTTCATTATCAGTAGTCCGACGCTTGAAATCAGGCAGGTTCATCGAGTTCACCGGAATACGCAGGTTACGTGCAACATGCGATGATGGCATGAGCCATGCCCCGACCGGAGGCAATTGGTGGTTCAAGTGGCTGACGGCAAGCCGGAAGTGAGTCCTGCGGCACGTGGCCTGGCGTGCGCGTCAAAATAGGACTGGGATCTATTATGCGCATGAGGCATGTGTGCGCGATCAAGGTGGCGATGATGGTGGAGGTGCACAAAGGCGGATGAAAAAAGGAACGAATGAAAGAAAAGCTGTAGGAGCAGACGAAGGCACAGTGGATGGTAGGTAAGGTATACAGATACACAGCGCATTTTCCTTTTCGTCTTCCACGTGCATGAGAGTCCCGAATGCAAGAAGAACTGGAAAGGAATATTAATGGCGGCTGATTGGTGGACAATAGAAAGTGGAGTCTAGCGTCGAGACAACCGTTGCGACCCATGCAGGGCACGGGATCCGGCGACGATGATGATAATAAACGCCGTATTCTCACCGCCGACACACTCGCCAGAAAGAAGAGCTGACACTCGGCTCACGACCCATCCGAGGATCCATGAACCGACCACTAAGTAACCATGTGAACGCGTGTCGTACCCTTATCGTATTAATCGAACCGCTTTTTCTCACCTTCGCATATCCCAGACCTGGATGAGGTGTAACAGATCATCGATCAAGTCCATAACATTCTGGTTGACTGAATCTAAGACTGCTGTTAAAATTTGTTGAAGAAAGTCTTCAGCTGAACAACATTTTGAATTTCTCTTTTCAATGGACTTCTAGAATAAAAGTCAAACATCACGGCCATGACAGGCGTGGATTTGAATTACAGGGTATTCGTTCTATTCTTGTTGTCTTTTGCCGTGGCAGAAGGGCGTAAAATGACGCTAAACTGCTTGGATTCTAAACTCTAGATAAATTCCTTGTCTCTAAAGTTCCAACGGTATCCAGAATTTAATAACACAAGATAGGCACGTGACTTGGTTCGTCAGGAGCTCTTTGAGTTGGAGAGAAAGACCAACGACGAAATGAAAAACAATTCATGATCACGATACGGTTCGAAGCTGGCGAAGTGAATTAGCTTATCAATACGGACAATGGCTAGGCGGGTGTTTATTGTTGCCCTGGGTGCCCTGGGTGTGCGCTCACCGACCAACAACGTGACAGATACGCACTTGCGCATATTCCATTATATGCTCGTGTTTCAGTATTGGTATCACCGAAACTTGGCTCGAGTCAGACGCGTGTGCCCGTCTCGCTCAGCAGGGAAAATCGACGTTAGCCAAAGGTGTGACACGAGAACAGGCCCAGCATTCAGACAAAGACTTTTCCTGGCGCCGACTCGTGTCGTACCAATTAGGAGGGTCATTGTGTCCCGGGGTTTGTTCGGCCGTTCTCCGTTCCCCTTTATCGACGCTCTGCCGACTTATTAGGTTCCGGGTGGCTCGCCAGACCTGGTGGTAGGTGTTACACAATCGACTTGTACTGCTACGCGTCGTTGGAAGTGACGCTGGCAACTCCTGGGGTCTTGGGTTTGCATGAAAATGAACAAAACACTACATTTCTTCATGCTCATCAATGTTTCCGGGAGTTTTGGTGTCTTGGAGTTGTCAGGAAGTCCAGTGTCCAGTCTAGCACCTGAAAGGACCCCGCAGAATCTTGTAAAAATTGGCTGGACTTTCAATATGTTATGGTACATATACTCCTGATGAAAAGTTTTCATGGACGCAAGTCCCAAGGATCAGTAGTTTCAGAGACAGACGCTTAGGCAGGAGGGTGTATGGATGGAATCGATCACAGCTTCTTGCCTATCTTTGAGAATCAATCGTGCAGTTTTTTGTTTGATTTGTGTGATTTCAAGTCCCCTTGAAGTGTATAATTAATAAAAATGACGAAACCCATAGATATAAAAAAGTCTTGACATTTTTCTCCGGAAGTCCGTATCTCAGAAACTAATGATTTTCGGGACTTATGTCCACGAGACTATTGACAGGGACTAGAACACGTACTACACATACTAAAAACCCAGCCAATCCAACCAGAAGCCAATTTCCATATGGATTCTTTGGGGTCCTTTGCCTGGATTTATGAGACTTCCAATGAGTTTTGAGAAGTGACGATATACATGACAACGGGACCTGTACTGTAGCGATAAAATGGATTGCAACAGTCGTTGGCTTCCGAAATCCAGCTTCCAGCGCCCTTCGTGTCCGCAACGATTCCTGACAGGCCTCCGACGTTGCAGGATAAAAAGAGCCAAGCAGGTCGGTTGTTCGCTGCTTGTCAGGGTCGTTATCACGGCTCGTTATCACCCGAGAGATTAGGCCTATCCACACTCGGCTGTTATGTCGTCGGTCGGTCCGCGTCCCGCATGAGAGGAAGGCCTCCTCCACGGTGTGGTCCCACTCTCTGTGTACACGTCGCATACCATGCCTACCTGCTGCTCTCCTCCGTTTCTCTTTCGTCGTTCAAGCATGGACTGGGGGCCAACACAAGACGACACGAGGAGAATGTGAAATGGGCACATTGCATGGGTGGATCCCAACGATCACCTACTTAAACGTGCGTTGATGTATGCGTGTGGATAAAACCGAGCCGACTTGCGGGTCTTCCTGGTCGTTTTCTCCCAACACACGTATTCGTTCACCACGGCTCGTCATCAACGACGCTCACGTATACGTGTATTCCCGTTTTACGAGCGGGGCTTTAGATTTGGTGCGGGAAACCCGAGGCTTTACCTATCTTGTGGATTACCTTTTTTCTCATTTTTCTTCCTCCTTTTTCGAGAGTAAAAAGGCGATAATGTGTGCCTAAACAAATAGCATCCCCGAGACGGTGTGCCTCAAGTCGTTGGAGCCTGCGGGGAAAAGAACCGAGCTTTCCGTACATGCTGATGGACGCTGTTTCTCGTTAACGTGAGATCGTTGCTCTGCAGGATCACTGTGATGTACACACTATTTGAATAGTTAGAAGCCGCAATTCTTAAAGACGATGATCACCATATCCGCTACATTTTAGGGTCCCCATCTTTACAGTACGAGCAATCACGAAAAAGGAGCAAATACTAAAACCATTGTAGTTCAAAGAGGAAGTATTTGAAAATTAGTCCAATTAACCAAGTTCAATTATTGAACTTCAAAATATCGTTATTTGGGTCCCCCATTCATTTTTTGCAATACCGGTATGGTTGTCTCATCGTAAGTCGATGGATGACGACGAAAGTTGTCCATCCAACACCATCAAGTCGCCGGTCACCGCGAAAGCACTTCCTGAGATGCAAACTGCTTCTGAATCGGAATGCTGGTGACGAGCACTAAAACAGACAGCAAGGACATCGCATGGACACCTAGACCTTTAAGTACCTTATGCTAGAAGCAAAAAGCAGTCGACAAAAGAGCATGACATTTGGTACGGGGTGGTAGGCATGTTGTAAGGAATAAGGGCGCCCCTTGGTGCCGAGGGGTGTTTCGAACACTCGTTGCGGCTAAACGTTCGCCGCGGGGTGCCGCGGTAAGCCGCAACCCGTGGCATCGTGCTTACCCAATCGTCTGGAAAATATGAACTCTCTTTATGACTAGCCAGCTCAATATAGTAGAATGCGCAATGCGGATGGGGTTGCAGGGATCTCTTCATCGGGACTCTTCATCACCGTGGTCGAAAGTCAAGGACGATTACACCAGCCCACAAAAAAAAAAGTGATCTGTACTTTTGACCGGACCTACCTATCTTTATGTATTTCGACACGCTGAAACCGAATCTGAAGTCAGTTTTTCCCGTACACCCTCAAAATTTTAAGTAAATTGGAAAAAAACCATAAAAATCGCCAAAAATTAACAGTTTTGGTAAGAAAAAAATTTATGGAACTACAGACCAAGTATGATTTTTATGTATTTTGGTCCGCTAAATCCAAATCTGAAGTTTATTCAACCATAAGCCTTTTAAAATTTAAGTAAATTGCAAAAATAAACCTGAAAATTGCGGAAAATAACAAAAAATTGCAGTTATTGTGATAAAATAAATTCTATAAAGCTAGATTAACAGATCAATCATGATTTTTATGTAGTTCGATCCGTTGAATCTAAGTCTTGAGCCTATTTGGCTTATATATATTTAATAATCTAAGTAAATAGTAAAAAAATCTCTGAAAATTTCAAAAAATTGATGTAGTTGTGATGAAAATCATTTTTTAAATCAACACAAAATATATATTACGTTATTTGATTCGCGGAGTATAAATTTAAATTTATTTTTCAGATTTTGACGGCTTTCCAGTCTTGGAATTCTTTATTAATTTTTTAATTTTAACAATTTGTAAATAAATATAAATTTAAAGTTTATTGCTTCAATTTTTTCCTATTTTTCGCAACCATCAGGTTTTTTTTTCCATCTACTTAGATTTTAAATAGCTTATTACATACTTAAATAGCTTATACATGAAAATCATACTTGGTCTATAGTTCCATACATTTTTTTCTTACCAAAACTGCTAATTTTTGTCGATTTTTATGGTTTTTTGCAATTTACTCAAAATTTTGAGTGGGTGTACAGGTGAAACTGATTTCAGATTCGGATTCAGCGCGTCAAAATACATAAAGATAGGTAGGTCCGGTCAAAAGTACAGACCACTTTTTTTTTTTGTGCGCCGGTGTTATTTTTTGCGCACTCTTTTGATTCCGTTTTTCACGGAAAAAAAACTTGTCCTCGAAGGAGGACATCAGATGAGCATCACAGTACTTGGGTCTTGGCTCCAAACGTTGTTTGCCAAATGGAACCTCCTATTTTCTACCCCTTAATCCGATGTCTCTTTTCACATACAACTTCTGTTCAAAAAATTTCTCAATTCAATACTTAGTTTTTGACATGTCTGAGCATATTTTCAAAAATTGGACACCCCGTAAAACCATCGTCACAAATTACGTATATATGTCACGTGGTTTTACAGCTACCTTCGAGATTTTTGTGAACGTTATAAAAATTTTTATTCTGAATTTGTTACTGTTGTTCCGATTCGTTCTCCACCAATTTCGGTTTTCTGTTTCCTTGTAGAAAATCGACCGGATCAGCGGCAACAATTTCACCATTTCTCCGGGTTCACTTACATCAACCTGTGCGTCTACCTATACATTCCCGGCGTGTATGACGTGATTAACTTCCCCTCATCCCCTCTCAGTCCTCCATCGTTTTCCTGATTCTCGCGAGCTTCCTTTCCTCCCTTTTCACCGGCGCTGAGAGGGAGGAAGGAAGAGAGGAGGGTTTGGCCAACATGGCCGACGCTAATTAGCGCCTAATTATTATTTATTGCGTAACGAATGGGGTTGGCTGCTGCCCCGGGAAATACGAGACCATATAGCCAGCCACTCCCGACACTCCCTGCAGCCTCTCTCCCTTTCACCCTCAGCAGCAATCCCAATAACCGTTGGTACCCACGTCACTGCTGCAAGGACGACCCAACCTACTCATAGCTCAGCTCTTTACAGCTTCGAATCGAAAGCCTCGCTCAAATTACCGCCCTTATTGTTATTACCGTTAACAGTATTGACGGTGTCCTCATTAGGATTCTCGGAACATGAGGAGGAGGCTATTTTAAAGCAGTTTGTTCATCAGGAGCAACTCAATGGAATACAGTAAACGGTCTGGAAGCTGTTTTTAAAATAAACACAATCAGTGTATAATAAGAAAAATATATTTTCCGTTGGATAAGAAATTAAGAAGAATAAGAAGAATTAATGTTAATGAATCGTGCATGCGGAAAGTCAGCGAGTATCGATACCTGGAATATAATTGCAACCGTCGATATGCTATACCAGAGAGAGAGTCTGGTCCGCACGATGAATTGCGGATAATGAGAGGATGCGTTTCTTCGCAGAATATTAAATCTCGTCTTAACGAGGTAGGTATGTGTAGGTACGAGGTAAATTCCTGATTTTACTATACATGTGTGTATTGGTGCGAGGAAAAGGGGGGTAAACACACACTGTAGGTATATGTGTACTTCAGTTATGCTCGCACGTTATACGGAAAGGCGAGGCGCAACGAGGCCGCACAAATCCAACAGGCGACGAGGACTATGTGAGCATGTGTGTGTGTGTGAATATGTGGATATATGCACGAATGTATTGCGTGTATGAGTGTAGAGACGAACGTACGTGAGACCTCGAGCGTTTCTGAGAATGTGAGGAACGACGTGAGGCGACGACGACGTGGAGGAGGAGGTGGAGGAGGCCATGTGTAAATCCGTAACTCGAGAAATCCTAATTACACTTCGAGAAACCTTGAGCGAAACAAGACAAGCTTTGAACTTTGTTTGTAGGAGGAAAAAAATGCGAAGAAATTCGATGGAAGGGATGGTTTTTGAGGTGGGGTTAGAGGTCAGAATTTGAAAATCCTGAAAGCTCTTGATTCAGAATTATTTGGCGGCGAAAGTTGGAGGGAAGAAGTTAAACTTTGAAGAAACGACTAAGTTTCGAAAGGGCGGAAAACTGACGACTCAAAGTTCCGAAAATTCAAGTGAATATGAAACAAAATTCCGTAAACATAAAATTTGATAATTTTACTTCCAGCATTGCTGCCAAAAAATTCGGAATTTGGTGGTTTCGGAACTTTTCAAATTCGGAACTTCAACCCCACCCCTATTTTTTTTATTCAAAATCGTATGAAATCGCGTATAATTCCATCACGATAAAAAATGATCGAAACTTTTGTAAATGTCTTGTGAAAAGTCCGGAAATATATATCCAGTAGAGTGGCGCAAAAAAACCGACTGTTTTTTTTTTTTTTTGAGTCTCGTGTGACGAAATGTTAGTTTTTGATGTTTTAAGAGCCCACTCCAAAGGACAGCTGAAAAAAAAATTTTAAGAGGTTACTCCAAATTTTTTTAAATGTCAAAAATCGTCACAAAATTAAATTAAAAAAATTACATTTTCAGTATTTTGTTTGATTTTTAATTCATGTTGTGGTGTATTGTTATCGATTCTTTCTTACTAAGTAAGAGAAAAAAAATTTATGAAATTTTAATATGAATATTAAAAGGTCGTTCGAAAAGATCTAAGGAAATGCACCAAAAAATTGAAAAAAAATTATGAGCGACCTTTCGAAATTCAAATTTTGAACTTAAACTTTCGTAAACTTATTTATTTTTTGTCTATAAAATTATACTGTACCGCGAAAAAAAATTGAAAAAAAAAATCGATTTTTGACGATTTCTGACGTTTTAAAAAATATGGAGCGACCTCATAAAATTGAAAAAAAAAAAAAAAATTAACATTTTGTCACACGAGACTCCAAAAAAAAAAAAAAAAAATAGGTTAGTTTTTTTGTGCCACCCTAATGCCTACCTTAAGAAAAAAATATACTGTTTCTAAACTATCACTAATTGTCAAGTTCTGAACTTACAACTAAAACAATCTTTAGCTTTAAAAAAAAAAAAAAAAAAACCCAGAAAATTACGTAAATATTAAATTTCCTATCAAGGTGATAAAAGGGTGAGATTCCCGGGACTGAAAATCTCGGGTACCAATCTCATTATTTCATTTCATTTAATTTTTTTCCAACAAGAAAAAAGTTCGAACCTACGACGTTTTCCTCATCGTTACAATTTCGCTTGGGTCCAAAACTTCGGTTGCCCATCAGTATTATCCCGTCGTGGGTCGATTCGTTCGGAAGAAATGTGAATATTTCTTTTTGCCCTTCGATGCCGGAGAGAACCGAAGGTTGATAGATACCTACGAAGGGGGTGAATGTGGCAATGCAGGATGAGTGCAAGAGACGAGTCGCTGCTAGTCGACTCAACTCGAGTCGAGTCGTCCTGTAGGGTACCAACCGACAGGGCGGTCGCAAATATTGGTGTTTGGCAAAGACTACCCCCGATCTGTGTCTTTCTCGGTCTCTCTTTCTCCCCATTTATCCCACTCGCTCCCCCAGCTTCTCGCTATGTGCTCATCTCGCCCCTCTCTTTCTCCCTCTCTCTCTCTCTCGCTCTCCCTCTCTCTGTCTTCCTGGCGATGCTGCAACGAGCCAGAATCAAACCAACGCTACGTTATACACCCCTTTTCAACCAACCACCCGATGTGGCTCGATGTGTACAAGTAGATAGACGGAGGTGTACATACGTACGTAGGTATAGGTTGATGTAGGTATGTATGTACAATGTACATACATATATGTATACACACACTCGATGCACTGATACAAACCTCAAATAATTGTCCAAAGAACACAGATTTCAAACCACTGGTAAGTAATTACCGGCACTCTATCGCCTGCCACTCGTACCTACAGCTTACCAACCACGTGTGTCTTCATGGTGTTGTAAGTAGGTAGACTAACCATTGAGTATGGGTCAATTTGTGTACATATTTATCGCCATATCGGCGGGGGGATCCACAATGATTAGGGAAAACAACGATTTAAAATCTTTGAATGTTGTTATCGAAAACAGGAATTATTTATGACTAGAAGTCTGACGAAAAAGATCGATTTTTGACGATTTTTTAACCAACCAGACGCTATTGAACTGTGTTTTTATTCAAATTTTTTCTTCAAGGAAATCAAACTTGCCGTGTTAAATTGCAAGAAAAAATTATTGAACCGTATTTGCTTATTTAGCTAGTAAATTTAATGAATTTTCTTACCTTTCTCGTTGAATTTTTTTAAGTTCTTCAACGGTAAATATTTTCAACTGAAAAAAAAAATTGTTTGCTAATTTAATTAATACAACTTTGGGAATTCGAGAATCGAGAAAAGTCCGTAAAAAATAAAACGTACCGAACGATTCTGAGACAGTTTTAAAGTGATTTTAGTCCAGTTTTGGAATAAAATTATTGCAATTAGATATAATTTAGTGGTTCTAGGACAAAGTTTTAATTTTTACCACCATAGTTCCAAAAAATAAAAAAATGAATAAAAACTTTTTTCACGTGTTAATCAAATGTGAATTTTATGTTCGAAAAACTATTTTTCATATCTTGAAAAAAAAATTTCCATTCTCTAGTGGTGGAAATTGGAAATATGTCCCGGAACCGCTATATATTACATCTACCAGCGTAAAAAATCGGAAAGCGGCTAGCAAGAAACATAAAAATCTCTCTCATAAGTTTAAAAAGAAAGAAAAAGAAAAACAAGTATAATAAACAACAGCAGAGGAAGCAGGAAAAAGTGAATCGTGGAGTGAAGCCAGTGCAGCGGTTAATTAAAATGCAATTTGAAAAAAGCATTAATGATACAGCGGCCCGTTTTAGTTGACAGTAGATGCAGCAAGGGATGGTTTAAAATTATTTAAAAGCTCATTTGTTTAAAACCTGATTATCGGAGAGAAATGGGAAATGAAAACAAAACGCTGCTGCTGCCGTAGCGGTCGAAACCTGCCTCCACTTCCACCTCCGTCCGGTTTTGGACCAGCTGCCCCCACCCGCAGGGGGTGGTTTTGCTCGTTGCTTGCTGTTTGCGTTCAACATTTATAGTATAGGTGTACGAACGGCGTTACGAGCACACCGATTCACCGGCACATTAAAACGGGCCGTTCTCTCTCTTGTTTGTACTACTGTAAATCTAGCTAATCTGAATGGTAATGCAATAGAATTACGATATACGCTGCGAGCCATACAGCTACGTACACCTACCCCGCGTTTCGGCTGCGGTCGTTGCAACGTCGGCGAACACCAGACGTCATAATGTGTCAAATGAGGAGTTAGATTTATTCACGAAGGTAGGGGAGAAGATTTAAGATCTTTGAGTATTGCTATCGAAAACAAGAAATTTATACTACTAGAAGTCTGAGGAAAAAAAAGATTTAAGATCTTTAAGTATTGCTATCGAAAATAGGAATTTTATACAACTAGAAATCTGACGAAAAATATCGATTTTTTAACGATTTTTTAACAACCAGACGCAATTCAATCATTATTTATTTATTTGATTTTTCTTATTCTTTCTTCAAGGAGCTCAAACTTGCCTTCTCAAATTCCAAAAACAAAAAACTTATCGATCTTATTTGGTTATTTCGCGAGAAAGAAAAAAAAAATTGCTCTGCGATTGGTTAAAATTTGATAAACATTATTAATACTAGTTTTTTTTTTTTTTTTTACACCTCACGAAATCGTGCACGAAGCAAAAACCGATCTTCGTTTTCTTCCGCCCCTTACGCGTTCGGTTATGATACAATTCATAAAAAAAAATATTTCACTGATTCCTATCGATAAAAATTGAGAAATATTGCGAAGCGAGGGGTTCGTTGGACAACGTAACGACTCGCGAATGAATCTTACCGAAAGTAAAAAGAAAAAAGAAGAAAAACAGCCAGGAGAGTATGAGAAAAAATGGTATTCGAAAAAATTAGGAAAAGCGGAAAGACAGAGAAACGCAGCAGCAATTAAACCTCCTTTCAGTGTTTCCATGTGCATTTCTTTTCTCTCTCTCTCTGAGACTCTCTCTCCTCTTGCGTGGCATTATGTGCGTACATACGCAAATTTTTGTGAGTAAATAACGCCTGCTAAAACGATCAGTAAATAAAAATTATGAAATTCAACAAACCGTCGCGAGTGTATACAGGTTATTCCACGCCAACTCGAACATTGTTAAGCCCCAACCATCTCAAAATTATTTCATGTTTTTTTTTTTAACATTTAACTCGGTAAAAAACGCTACTGCAATTTTTTTCAAATTTTTTCAATGAACCGTTTATTTTTTATAAATATTTGTAGTCGATTGCGAATGCTCATTTTGAAAAATTTTAAATTAATACTCAAGAATCAAATGAATGACACAAAACACTCTCCAACGAGGAAAACGTTAGCCGAATTTTTTTAAAATTTTTTTCATCATCTAATTCGGAATTTTGAAAATTTTAAACTCAAAATTAAAACAGGATCAATTCGTAAGCGTCAAATGAGGGTCAATTTACTTCTAAATGTTCAATTTCACCAAATCTATGATGCGCCACTCTAGTTAGTAAAGATAATTTTGAGTTTAAGAATTAAAAAATTCCGAATTAGGTGATAAAAGAATGGGGAAAAAAACCGGCCCACGTTCTCCTTAACGGGTGGTGTTTTGTGACATTTACTGGATTTTTGATAATTTTTTCAGATTTCGCAATCGACTTCAAATATTTATAAAAAATAAACGGTTCAGTAAAAAAATTTGATGAAATTTGAGGTCGCGTTTTTTACCAAGTAGAGTGTTAGAAAAAAACATAAAATAATTTTCAGATGGTCAGAGGTTAACACTGGCCGAGTTGGCGTGGAATACCCCATATATATTCATAAATATAAGAAGGTACGTATCCATACGTGCATACTTACATACGTATAAAGTATATATGCGCAAACTCATCGAGTCTGCAGGTGCGTACGAATAAATAAATAAATAAGTGAATAAATAAATAAATAAATAAATAAACAAATAAATAAACAAACAAACAAATACGCATGTACGCATATG
This sequence comes from Diprion similis, assembly GCF_021155765.1. Lineage (NCBI taxonomy): Eukaryota > Metazoa > Arthropoda > Insecta > Hymenoptera > Diprionidae > Diprion > Diprion similis. The sequence goes on from NC_060117.1 coordinate 3,698,804, forward strand.
ATATGGTACGTGAAGTATACCTACGCATGAATACATGCATGACATACACACACGACACGCTCGCACGTACTCGTATAATGTTTGTTCACAAATATAATAATTGACTCGCATTTTCTCTCGTTGTTCTCACGGCTAATTTTACGCAAATAAATGTTTCAGCTCAGCTTTATGGTGTTATATTCCACCCGTAAACTTGCGCTTGACACGTGATGGAGTATATTTATGTGTTTGTTGTATATATATCACATTCTACACGCGCTAAAAACCGGGGGTAGAGGGGACAAAAATTTCATTCATTCATTCATTCATTCATTCATTCGTTCTGCGCTCATCTCTTATGTATTTTATACAATTCAGTTCAAACACCATGTATTCAATTCTATAAGAACTCCGAACGGTCCGTAAAAGAGTAGTTCTAATATTCACCAAATTTCGAAATTTGGAAGAAAAAAATTCCCTAGAAAAAAAAAAAAATTTATTCACGATATTTTAAATCTAACAAATTAATTTTATCGTCGATTGTTTTCACCCTTTAAACTTTTTCTTTCAAGATTAAGATTTTCTCTCCCTAAGAATTCCGGGCGTTGCATAAAAGAGTTCTAATACTCTCGAAATTTCCAAATTTGGAAGAAAAAAAAAAAAAAAAAATTACCAACGATATTTTAAATCCATAAAATTAATTTTATCATGGATTGTTTTCACCCCATCATTTTTCTCTTTGGCCAGGTTTATCTCCACCCCTAGCATTCTACTTTTTCAAAAATTCTTATACATCACATTTCTCCAGCACCAAAATTGATGCAATAGTTTCGAGGGGGTTGATCGGGGGTCGAATACTACGCCCTGAAGTTGGCTCCGGTGGGACTCGTGAGTAAGTGAGTGAGTGACTGCAGTCGGCCCAACTGCTGTGGTGCTGATTGATGGGGCTGTTTGACCAGAGGGTTCCTTATCTGGGGATTCCCGCGTTGATTCGCCTGCACGGCGCCATCCCCACGAAACCACCCTCTCACCCCTTCCATAGGGATTAAAAAAGAAAAAAAAAACATAAGAAAAAAAGGAATATCTTATACGGTTTCATTTATTTTCGATGCGGTTTTATTCTTATTTCTTCTTCTCGATCGAAAATCGTTGTTATAAAAAAAGGTATCATAAGGTATTAAAATTGCCTGATTTCAACTGAATTCGTTATTACCCCTCATCGAGATTCCCATAATCCCTTGCGCACTAATTTATTGCTTTCTAGGTTTTGGGTTCATGTGAATTATTTGATGAAGAAACTTGAAGTGAAGAAATCAAACTTAATTTTGGAAATTCAAGATTCTAAAAACTCAATTTTCGACAGAGTAAAATCTCGAAAATTAAAATATAGTCACACAGTGTGGTTTACTCAACGAGTGTGTGTAAAAAATGAGAAAAACCGAAAATCAGAATAACCACGATTCCAGCCATAAAAATGTGAAAAATCCAAAACAAGGAAAGATCAAAGTGGCAAAATTTCACCGAGCCAGAAATTAACGGAACTGAAAACCTTCGGTCATTCGAAATTCCGATGTTTCAGATTTTCAAATTTCCTCATTCTCGCATTTACGGAACTTTGACTTGCCGTCATAGTTTGATTTCTTCACCCCGAGTTTCGCGACGAAAAAAATCCGAATCTGGCACTTGCGGAATTATTAAAATTTCAACCCCACCCATTTCGGCAAAAAAAAAAAAAAAAAAAAATACGGAGTTAAAAAAAAAGCGAGAGAGAAAAAGAGACGAGACTGTTTCCGCAGCCACCTTTTGTGTTTCCCTGAAATCCACCCGTGACCACCCTGACTCTGCAAAAGGGTTTCATACATCTACACGGGGTTAGAGGAAAGAAAGGGGATGGGGATCGGGTCGGAGCGTAGTTACGTATGCATATGTGCTTTTCGACACGGGATCTACAAGGTACCTGTGTGTATAACGCAGGGGTTGGGGGGTTTGAAGGGGCGAACGGAGCTCGCGGTGTTAATAATTAACTTTTATCGACTGCCGCGTGGGGGGTTGGGGGGTTGGGGGGTTGGTTGCCTATACGCGAGTTTCTGAAGAGCTGATAACAATATTTGCCGAAACCCGTCGTCCATCCCCTACATGCTGCATGAGTACCGGCAGCAGCTGACGCCCGAATATTTCCCGTCAGTAAACATCCAAATCGCAAACTTATCAAATATGAATAGCCGTGTCGCTGAGCAAACCCCATTCTTTCCTCCCTTACCTTCAATCCTAGGATTCCGATGCGGGATTTTTCATGCTAAGTCGAACAGGACGTAAAAGAAGACAATCATCATTCAAAAGGTAAATAACAAGAGAAATGTAAAACAAAAAAAAAAAAAACAAAAAAAAAACAATTGGAAACCGAAAAGGAATTTCATTTTCTGATAATTAACGGGGTTGAAAAATTAGTCACGAAGAGAACGATGTTTTCAAAACAATAACTATTTATGTGGCATGCCCGTAAACTGCCTGTTTTTTTTGGCAAGGATAAAGATTTTAGGACAAGCTGAAGGCGAGCCGGAAGCGAGTACTGAAATTATCTGAGCCAAAAAACGGTTTACGGGCGGGCCACATACAATATTTTTTACGGTATGGGCATTGAAAAGCAAAACGAAGAGTGAGGTTATGTCGCGATCTGTTCGACGAAGCTACTTTGTTCGGCAGTTTGGGATGCGCACTTTGAACTGCGCATCAAAACTGCGGAATAAATACTTTATTCCGTAACTTTGTTCGCTGCCGTAAAAAGCATCACTTTACGGAACGAAAACTGCCACAAAAAGTGGACTTTTCAATGCCCATGCCGTAAAAAATAATCTATCTACCTCTACGATTCTTTATTAATTTTTTTTTCTTACTTTTCTTGCAGGAATAACACGAATTTTATTACGACTGTAGGTGTTGTTATTATTATTATTACTGTTATTTTTTTTTGTTTGTTTATTATTAAACTTCCGTTGGACATTTGTTATCTGGAGAAAATTTGAGATATTACAACTTTTAACTGAATTTTATCCAATATAAAATATTTAAATCCATCGTACTCTCAGTATGAAAATTTTTGCCAATCACGAAGAAATTCATCAACATTCTGAGATCCTGAATTGAATTCTAATAAACTTTGACGATAAACCTCGTTCATGTGTGCTTAAGTTTTTTTCACCGTTTCTTCCTTTGTCTTTCTTCAAGATTTATTTTTATACTTTCCCTTCATCTCCGCGAGTATTTCACGTAAATTTTTCCGACCTAGTCGCTTGTGTTTCCATTTCCGCAAAACGTGTGAGTATGCATAGATGTAGATACGAAAGCCACACGCCTATCCGGCGTCAATAGCTCGCGAAGAAAAACATAAAGGACATCTTTTCATCAGTCGAAGGAAAACATCGTCGAGTGTGAACGCCATATACACCTTACTTCGTGTATTCGCGAAGCGAGAAATAGGGAGGGCGGGAGAAGAGACTGTTTTGCATAGCATTAGTACCGGTATTATTGTAAGCCGACGTTTGTAATAGCTACTCTGCACACGCCAGGCCGATTCGCCGCTCCCTTCGGGTGTTAATTTAATTTAATCCCACGTCGTCGTCGTCCGACTGCACAGCAGCTCATCCATGGGGCCATTCGGATCGGTGCGAGTGAATATGCGATGTGTTTTCATGTACACACATGTATATAATATGTGTATGCAGGTATGTACAAGTGCCAGGGAAAAAAGGACATCCTACTTGTCACACCGATTTTTTAAACAATTTTAGCAAGAAAACAGATTTGTTATTAGCAAACATGTCGCAGATGTAAAACGGCGATGGAATGTATCATATGTGTTACAGCTGTTTTTGGCAAAAGTTGATAAAATAATAGTGATTTTTTTTTCACACGGTTTTTACCTCAGGTTTGAGAAAGAATATTCGTTTGGTATTGGAGAAATTTTCATGATGAGTGATTCAGTTGGAGATGGAAAGAAGAGTTTTGGAAGACATTCTATTCAGACTTCCAAGACCATAAGTCAGACAAAGAAATGAGGTGGGTGGGAGGAAATAAACCAATATCTCGTATTTTGAAGACAGTTTTTGAAAAGAGCTCCTGCAGATTCTACACCACACTCTAACGGTGTCCTGGATAATCATCAAGCAGTACGAATTCGTTGTTAAATTTTTTTATGAACGACGTTTAACCGCTGACCATAGCGTGAGGTGGATAATCGTGAATTACGATCGTGCGATGTAAGGATTTTGCAATATCCGTGCAGACGAGGCACGATACGAGGTCCGTACGAGGCGTGTAAATCATGTGGACAAAGTCAGATCGCAAACAAGCTGACTTGAGAGGCGCTTCGAGCTGTCTGGAGGTACTGCACGCTCTTGAATCCACTGAGAAATGGCGTTTCCGGTTCCTGGTTCCCGAAAACGCGTTTCCATCGAGTGTGACGAATCAGGTTTGCCTGAAAATTCACCGAATCTTTGTCGACGAGACGCGGATACCAACCCTTGGCGCCCGTGGACTAGGCACCCTTGCATCCTTGCAGGGTCGGCTGTTGTCGCAGTGACTCAGTATTTGGATAAGGGCTCGATGCAACCCGGCAGTGGAACTCGCTCCGTTGCACCAACCACGCGCCACCACGCGTCACGTCCTTATGATCCTGCATTATTAATCGCGGCACCAAAGGACTCGAGCTTACGAGCTTTGACTCAACGAACGTACGATTTGAGAATGGAATCGTTATTACTGATGTCGTCGGTGCCGGTGATCCATCCGCTTACTTGATCATTCTCACTGTTGTGGTTATTATCTAACTTGGTCGAATGTTGATTTTGGAGTATTTTTTGATAGCAGGTATTGTTCAATTAATAAAATCCATGGAATCTGTGAGGTGAATTTTTTTTTCATTCGAAAGCATCTCAGGTATGTGATAATTTACACTTTCATGTCCTGCCGCGTCTGGGTTTCTCGATATTTGGGTCAGTTTCATAAGCCATTCGAGGAACGCCCAACGAATCATCCTTACAACATCCGCGTATTTTAATCCTCTCGTCGAGATTTCTCAAACTGTCAATATTTTCGACCAACAATGCAGTTTGCACATTCAACTTATGTGACATTCGCTTTCACTTCGACTGCATATCCAGACCATGCGAGACACCCTGGCTTTCACTCGACGATTATTCCGGATATTGATAGAGGTTCCAAAAAATGGTTCCAAAAGAGAATACTTTGGTTTCATTCCACATTCCTGAACAGAAGGTCTTCGGGTCTTCCAAAACTCTTCTTACTTCCAACGCGACGCAACGATAGAGCTTGAAAAAGATCCCAGTGACACAATGATGACTTTTAGTCCACCACCGCGTTCACTTCGTGAAGTAAAGCATTGCAATCTGGGTAAATCTGGTTCTCGAGGTCCGTAGGATGAAGAACAAGCCTGCATACGTGACAGTTCATAGTTGAACCATGCGTATGTGTCAGATACAGTTATACCGCACGTAGACTGCATGCCTAGTCAGACATCCGCACAGTTGTGAGTGTGGATGCACATACGTGAGTGGATCCACATCTAGGCGAGGGGGGTGGTTGGGTAAAGCGGGGGAGTGAATGAGGCGGAGGATAGTGTAGTAATATAGAGAACGGCTAAAGGCGGACGTAATTTCCTGCCCGCCTGACAACGCTACAGACATGTTTGCCAACCTAACCAACACGCGCAGAATCACTCTGACACACACTGGCAGACACAGGCGCGTTTAAGTCTTACGCCAAGTCTCCACCTATGGCAGCCGCTCACCGAACGTACCTAATACACGTCTGCACCACCACTTCATGCACCAACCAACACGAATTACCAGGATAGAGACCGGGGCTTGTGATCTGCCCTGTCTATATTGCAGCCAAGGTCCAAGGCGCTTTGATCGAAGAGTAACCGGGGCGATGGCGGATGGCAACATCTATATATGCAGTATATTGTGTGTACATATCTATATCCATGTATGCATAACCCATGGACACGTGTATGCGTACATGGCTGACACAAAGGAAAATACCTCATCAAATTTGATTGAGAGGACCGGGAACGCAGGTCCAAAAGAAGAGTTTAGTGATAGGAAATTCCACCATACTTTGGTTGATGACTTCAACAACTCACCAGTGATGGTACAACATGATTAACTTTGTTCAGTTTAAAGCTGAGTGAGCTAGATTGCTGGATGGAATTTTTGAAGATTGAAGAGACATAGGAAACGTTGGAAGTCTTCGATCCATTTGATGTTGTTATTGTTCAATGTCAACTTTCATCTACCTTCTCCATCTCCATCTTTATCTTTTGACTTCGCCTATGTTCCCTGTGACCAGTTTTCTGCGTCCATCCTTTTTCTTTTCGCATGGAAAAGCTGGGAACTCTAATAAATGTGTTTGATTCAGCTACATATTTTGGCGCGTCCTTCAAACACCTCGGTCGTCCTAAAGAAACACATTTCCCTGCGGGCAAACAAGCCGCGTCGCACGTCGATGTGTGTATGACCAGGGTTGAAATGGGGCGGAAATTTTCAACGTGTGTACCCTGCACTGCTTGATCGAAAAACGCTGGACCAGGTTGCCAGCAAATCTCAAATCTCGGCGATGAAGAAGACCATGAAGAAGGTGAAGATGAACCGTTGATTCAAAAACTATTTAGAGACCCTTCTACACATAACCATGGAAACTGGTCAAGTCCTGATATCCAAATGCTTTCACGATGCACTTCTTCAAGAATCATTCCAAAGTTCGAAGTTTGTTTTTACCTACGAAACAAGTCGACTCTGAGCATCATCCACTAATTGTAGAAGAGTGACGTCACAAGTTCAATCCGGAAATGGTGTTTCACCTATTGATGCAAGCTTTCAAGTACCAGTGGAAATCCCAGTGAACGAGGTTCGATTCGCATGTTTGGAAAAGCCGAATCACCTGATGGAATGGGCGGTCTAGTCTCTGATCTAGGAATTCCTGGAGTGTCGCACATCCTCGTACTCAGTCCCCACCTCCCACTCTCCTTATCTCCATCTCTTTCTCTGATTTCTGTAGGTACCGCGAACCGTCCGCAGGATGGGCCCGGCCCGACTCGGAGACATGGAGTTGGGTCAATATTTGACTCAAACACGTTAAAACAATACCCGAGTTGAACGAATGCGAGCGTCCCATGGTGCCATGGGTTACCGCTCTCGGTCGGGTTCCAGGAATTTTATCATCTCCCGACAATATGAGACGGGTTCTTGAAATTCAACCATAACTTTTGATTCTCCTTCTTACCTTTGGGCGGGGAAAAGGGCACGTAGTTAACGTGTAATCACTCGACACTCGCAATGACTCGGAACCTGGAAAGAGAAATTTGTCACCTGTCCATTACGTCATGGTCTGTAAACCTAACCAGAGTCCACAGTCTTGACATCAACTTCCTTGCTCGCTGGGTCAGTTCGGTTTGTTCATCACCTCAATTTCGCAATGCAAGATGCAAATCCAGTGAAGTAATCCAGAGGGATTTGAAATCTGTGTAATCCACTGACTCGATCAGGTCAGAGAAAAAACCCATTTACCAATATTGACATCCTCTTCGTGGTATTGAAGAGTTGCTCAGTTATTACTGCGGTATAGTCGATTCTGATTCATTCATTTCACCTGTACTTGCAACCAACTAATCACCTAATTGGAACAATCAAAAACGTAGAAGTCTTTTCATGGTCAAGAACGATCGAATAAGAGCTTCCAAAAATTAGGATGCGTCTATGACTTGATAGAATGCACCAAAATGTTGAATGCACTTGTTTCCTGGATCACTGGAATCTGCAGCGTCTTAATTCAGCTGGCAAAAGATACTCACAAGATTTTTTCTGCACCCAATTTATCGAAGCTGTCCTCCCCTGGACTCGCGTATGGAGATCGAGTGAATGGCACCATTCCGCCCATGCAATCGACAGGAAGTGACGGCATTCTATGGCACAGTTGGAACCTCACACGCCCCATCCAACCCTCGGATCGCCTCCTTTCACTACCGATTGTTGGTGTTACCAATTTAACGACGTCAAATCCGAGCTTGGGGTGATACTTGATTTATTAAGCCGGTGTTCCTGGAGGACTGACCGGGTGCATCCATGCAACGCCTTTTTTTCTCACATCGATATAACATTGATCGTTAAAGTTTCTTTTCGAAATCGAAAATTATACTGGATTAAAAATTCGTTAAACATGAAGCAAATGTGGAATAAATTATTTTAAAAAATGGATCCTGCCTGAAATATTACCCGATCAAGAATAAATACTGCATAAAATCCGAATTTGTCTGATTAAACTTAATATAGATCTTCAAATCACCTGTCAAAATCGTTGTAAAATACAGGAAAATATTCTCGTGACACAAAAAAAGCAGGTTCAAATTGTGAAAAAAAAAAAAAAATATATATATATATATACGATGATGGCTAACGTTCTAGAAAGTCTTGGGAAATTTTTTGGAGAACGATCTATCAAAAAGTTTGATCCCTGAGTTACGCCCCCGCGTATTTTGTCGTCGGATGTAGTTCTCGTTAAATATCGTTCGCCTCGTCGTTGTTGCGATATTCATTTCCGCGTGGCCTAGGATTCATAGATCCATGCAACCGGGCAACGTGCACTGCAGGTATAACACCGCACAAACTGAAAAGGGACATTGAAAGAAGGAGAGAGGTAAAAGGTGCATCGATAGACAGGTTTTTGTAAAAAGGCACAACACGGATTTCACGCCAATTGAACTTGCCGATCCTGAACATAATGGTATCCACATCCGGGCATTTGACTTTTATACACGGTCCATATAGTCGCCTTCACTTCCGCCGAACCGCCAAGCCGGACGCTTTTATTCTTTACCTGCGACTGCTCTGCCAACACACTTGAATGTTCGTCTGGTCAAGTTTTTCTCTCCTTATTTAGTTGTTAAATATCAGAATTTGAATTTAAAAATTTGGCCCAGGATTGTGATTTTCATTTCGTTTACATTTCAATTTCATTCGACATTTTTTAATTACAATAAAAAATATTTTTTACTCAAAATTTTACTTCAAGGCTTAAAAATACTTTTCAAATATTCATCATTGAATATTTATACAATATCACAAGTTATACGAATAATATTACTTGTCAAAAATTATGATTGTTTTATCTTGAATGACGTCACGACATCGCTAAAAATTTTTGATAATCACTGTTTCAAAAAAATATTAGAAGATTCAAGCAAGCTTTCCCATCAGTGGTCTGTAGTTATTAAAAATCTGTCAACCTGTAATTTCCACCTCGGAAAGATTGAATTAAATAAATTTTGACGAAGCTAAACAAAGAAAAAAAAATGAACATAAAAAAAATCCTTTTTTCAAATTTCGGAGAAAAATTTTTGATAGAAATGTATAAAATCGTGAGATAAGAAAACAGGTGAAATTCAGAAATAGAATCTAAAAAATTGATAGTACAGTCAAAACTACTTTTCTACATTCTCTGCAAAAAATTTATCAACAACATGTTAAGTTCGATTTCGTTTCGGTCTGTTTAGGAAGTATTTTGCGCGCGCTTTAACGATGATCGGTTAGTCGGCGCTCGGAGATTTTCCGAATAATAGTATAGCTGAAGAGAGATGACACCCTCGGAGCAGAGAGCAAACATAGAAAACAACATTTTAAACGGTCAAACATGCATAGAAAGCGACAACAATGGGCGTGACTGCGGGGCGGAACACATGTCCAAACATTCATGACAATGCAGTCGGCAGTGGGTACAGCAGACCCACCGGTCAGGACTCCTCGGTCCATCCGTCCTCCGTAATGTCACCCCAACCCTCGCGCCTGCACCCATCCCCTCCCCCCTCCCCCCTTTCTTTCTTTCTTTCTTTCTTCGACAGACAGTAAAATGTTTGCAATACGTTATGTACGGACATTCAGACCGTGAAATGCAAAGGTAAGCCCCTGAAAGGCACCCCAAGGTAGGTACCCTAAATACCCAACAACCAGTAAGAAATGGTCAAAGAGCGCCACCGGAATACGCTGCCAGGATTCATCGCCGTGTTTCAATCAAAGAAACTCGCTTCCTTGGCTTCTTCTTATTCTTCTGCCATCCATTTTTCCTCAATCACTGTAAGTATTTTGAAGAGAAATAGAAAAAAATAAACAAAAATATGTTGAACACACAGAAAATCGGTTCGAGAAACGATATTTTTTTATGTTTTCTATATATTCGATAGGAAATTTTGATGGTAATTTTTTTTTAAACGTCCATTTTCACCAGGATATCGTGAATTGACCTGAAATAGCCAAGTGAATAAATACTCTAAATTTACAAGAATGAAGAAAAAAGTAAGGAAAAACTTTTGACCCATTTTTTTTGGGCTCCGTTATGCCCAAGATATGTTAGATTGGCTTGAAAATAAGTGAATACATTGAATTTACGACAATTTCACAATAAACAGAGAAAAAAAATTTTCGCAGAAATTTTTGAGGGGGGCCCTTGTGCCCCACTCTCCCCTACATTTTATATTTCCGAGGGATTAGAATTCTCTGAAGAAACGATGAATTCTTCTTTCTTCCCTGGAATCAGACTCTTTTTTCGAATTCCCCGTTACACCTGAAGAGAAAGGTGAGAAACGGTCCATCAATTGGGTCCGAAGAATAAATTAGCAAAAGAGGCCTAAATTCGATCACATGGAAAATAACTTCGCGAAGCCGTTTCAGTGTGATCTGAAGTAAGAGGTGGATTCTCTTCTCGGGGTTGAGATTGGGTCCCCAGGTGTCTCGCGGTTTGGGTACCTTAGGATTACCTAACCGGATCTTTGAGAAGTTGCAAGAGGGTCTTCGCTCGGCTCGAGCTTCTAGCTGCTTCTAGCTACTTTGGAATTCGGGTGAAACACCGAGCGCCAACCGCAGTCTTACCCCCGCAGTAAACCCCTGATGCAAAGGCTGATTAATCTCGGATTAAAGCGCGCCCTCAACGCGAGTGGGAACCCCTTGAAAACCACCCTAACTCCGAAGAATTCACACCTCCTTAAGAGTTACCCGCTAGATTCTCCGCCCCGTCGAAACAAAATTTTAGTTTTTTCCTAACCTAACCTAATCTAACCGCTTTACTGAAACAAATTTTCGGTTTTCACAATTCATGGTTATTCCTAACCTAACCTAACCTAACCTAACCTAACCTATTAAATTAACACCTTCCAAGAGTTACCCGCTGGATTCTTCGCCTTGATGGAAAAATTTTTTGGTTTTCACATTACATAGTTTTTACGTGATTTAGGATTTCGAAGACGAATCGCAGAATTTTTTCACATTTTTCTCATGCTTCAAATTTACTTACTAAATTTGTTTTCGAATATCAAAGGTTGTTGTTGAGCTGTTATGACTACGAAAACTCCAAACGGATGAAAAATATTTCTGTAAACTCTGATCACGAGTTTTAAGTGAAATTTGTGAAATAAAAAATGTCGGAATCAGTGCTACAGATAAAAATTGCGTAAGGTGATCTGAAACTTGTATAAAATTTGTCGACATTAACTTATTTTCCAACGGGACTGACACGGCAGTCTATCTAGGCCATGAGTTTTCAGAAAGAGAATTAAGCCATGGGCAGGTCTGGCGGCCCCTTGACCTATGACACTCTATCCGTTCCACTTGCAGACTCTATCGCGGTGTCGTGATCCTCCCAGACGATCCCGCGTCACGTTCCTCGATTTTAGCCACCAAACTAAACTCTCCGTTGCTTAGTTACTCATCGGTATTACCCAGCCTAGTCAGCTGCAGGAACGAGACGCGGTGTTTGAGCAGAAATAGGAAAAGGGGATTTTGCTCGTAGATCAATTCTCCGTATCGTTACGCCAGACGATGAGAATTCGATTTTCGTCTATTTCCTCCTTTCCTTAATTCCTCATAATCTCACGCATCTTCAACTTACCCTTGAATATTCTGATTTTGCTTGTAAAGTTCGAGCTTCAAAGCGACTCGAGTTCTGATCTTAAAAAGGATTTTGAAAAAATGAAATTCGTTATTATTTTGATCGATAATTTGTCTACATTTTTTTTTGTTTATTATAAACTAATTTTCTATATCTATTAATTTTTCTTATCCACAGTGGCTTGAAATTTCGTCAAGATTAGCAAAATCAAGTTTTCACTTGGCTTCTTCAGCTTCGTTAAAATTGATTTCAAATATTTTCCCCACACGCGGAGACGTGTGAATGAAACTTGAGATTCGTGTTCAAATTTGTTTAACACTGTGCATAACCTGGCTATAAAGTGAAAAAACACAAGTCTTAAAGCAAATATGACAAGATGGAAAAGAAAACTAAATTGAATTGATGAAAAGTAGCAAACGTGATTATGTTTCATGACTCGGTTGACTCGAGGTGTGGGTAATACGAATCGACTATACACGTACGTGACTGCGTGCTTTGGTGAAAAATTGTGCAGTTTATAACGTAGACTCGGTTAAATATTTGATTTTCACGCGGTTATTACTGTATGTACACCATGGATTTGCAAGATGGATATTTCATTACGCGAATTCTGAGAGAGTACGAGTTGGTACATCAAGTAAACGCATAAACGGAACGACGGATATTTAATTAGTATTCTTCGCGGGTGTTCAGTCCGTTCGAAAGTCACCTTCAAGCTCTATAACCATCGATACGAGTATTTAATTAGCTATGTCGAGATTCAAGTCACTCCGTTTCAGATCCTTGATCTCTGACCCATGCCTAGGTACTATACCTCGTCTGGCGGTTGCTGCATAATTACAAAACACGTTGGCGTAGGCAGAAACGAGCATGGATTTCGCGTGGAAATGAAGAAACTTGAGGAGACTTGGAGAAAAAAATAATCGAAAAGTTCAAAGCCGTGTTTGATTTTTTTTTTTTTTTTAGTAGGATGCTGGTCAGCTTGGTTCCCTATCAGTGGTTCAAATTTTTGTAAAACGTTTCGCATGAGAGTAGATCTAACTCGAGTTGAATCGCTCGTGATGTGGAAAGGAGAATGAAAATTTGATTTCAATTTAGAGGGTGGAGCTGAAATTCGAAAGCCCGATTTTTGCGTAGCGAAAATTCAAGTTAAGAAATCAAACTTTGACGAAATATCAAAGTTGAGTGATCCAGCAAACTACGCTGTGTGATAATATTTTAACTCTCGGAATTTCAGTCCATCGAATCTTTAATTTTCGGAACTTTTGACTCGTCGAGTTTCCGACTACTCGAAACTTTGTTGTTTCTTCAAAGTCTTACTTCTTCACTTCAAGTTCCGCCACCAAATAATTCTGAACTAAACGTTTTCGGAACTTTTCAAATTCGAAACTTTAACCCCACCCCAAGCTTATAACAAAATTTCTGAGTTATAAGAAAAAGAAAATAAAACACACATGTTGATACTCGAAGAAAATCCATCTGTTGATAAGAATACCCTCCGTATTTGGAAGAAAAAAAACACCCAGACCCCGCGAGGTATACGCAACGTTTTAACCTAAGTGGAGAAAAAGGCAATGATTCGTTGGCCTATTGACCCATTATTCGATGTTTGAGTAAGAGGGTCAGACCCTGTATGAGCGTACGCGTATGTACATAAGACTTTGTGTAAGATTGTGGAAGGGATGAATAAGCGGCGGGCCGCAGCGGATGCGCGGTTCGTTCGTTTGCGGAATCGATTCCATCGTCTGAGTTATAGGAAAAAGAAGAATAATGAAAAGAATGAAAAGAGGTAGGGGGTAAGAAGAAGAAAGAAATAAGGAGAGAGAGAGGATAAAAAAGAAAAAGAAGGAAAGAAAACGGATATAGGTAGACGAAAGAATCTCCGGCTGATCCAGCGTCTCTGTTCCACCCTATCCGTTACATTCAATGATTGGGCATTCAAATGGTGATCCCCATAATACACGAGTCCCCTGCATTATATGTACAAGGGAATCGCGCAGCCCCGGGGAAAACGGTGCGGGTGATTCTGCACTGGTGCAGAGCGTGGGGGGATCCTCCATGCACCAAGGATACGGTCCGGATTGGATTGGATTGGATTGGATCAGCTTAGCGCTGATTTAAGCCAATCAACAAACAGTAGCCACCAGCCATACCGCCGAAGAGATCGGCGGCCTTCGCACGCTTAACTGATCTTGTTATACCGCTTAGAAATTCAATGTCCCGTTCCCTTCTCCTGCTACCCCGATGCATGTGATGCATCCTGCTGTTTGATGCACTGGGTACTGCAGGCATACCTGCGACCTCAAAAACCTGGCTTCGAACCACAGCGGAAAATGAAAAATGGAAGAGAATTTTTTGGAGAAATTATTTAGAAACTCAATATTGATGTCAACATTTTTATAGAAATGTTTAGGCTAAGCAAAAACCGTTTTTGAGATGTGAGGTATGTTCGATTTTTGAAAAGTTAAGGTGAATCTGCGTATAAAGTGTCTGAAGAGGATCCTTGAGAAATGATTATCCGGATTTCTGTACGGAAAGTTTTTCCTGCTGCCTCCATGAAATGTCAGAGTCAACTTACCCTCGTGGTATACTTGATCGGTGATTAGGAAAGACTTGTTGTTCTTTTTGACTGAACTCTTCTTGTTTTCCACCCTCCTTCTCTCTTATCTGTTGTTTGTTTGTTTCGAATTGTATGTAAAAGGACGCGGGACGATCGGTTTTAGCGATTAGTCAAGTTTTAAGAGACGAAAAAGCGGGGGTTGCCGCGTGTATAAGGTTAATGGCATAACTAAGCACACTTCTATAAAGTCATAGCACACACAATTCACGTAGAGTAGAATGAGGTAGATGTTAGTATTTTAAGCCTATTTAAGTGTGTTTGTCATATAATATTGACACCGTACACAGCGGCAAAGAGCGGGCGTACACAGCACCGACACAGTGACAGAAGCACACAAATACGTGGGGCACACACAAGGAGGAACCGAGGGAGCAGCGGGCGAGCTAGTGAATCAAATCGCGGTGTGTGCTTGGCAAACGACGACGCTCGACGTCGCGACGCTCTCGTACAAAAACACAAAAATTACTCTTCAACGGCCACTATTAAGGATCGCTTGTATGATGCCTGCGTGTGGACATTGGACACCTCCTCGTCAGAAGCCAACCACAGTTTTCGAGTCACTCAACAAAAATTTATCGTCCTACTATCAGCAGGCCAAATTTCACTTTCAACAATTGCCAAAACAATTGTCAAGAGTCCAAAAAACCAGAGAGAGAGAGAGAGAGAGATGGAAGGTGGCAAAGAGGAAGGGGACTTGAACCTTCCGCCAAGAGACTCCTGATCGGCTGGGCGGCAAACGGCAGCAAAGATCTTGTCAGTGAGTCTGGTAATCGCTTCCTAATCGTGACAAATGAGGGTTCCGGAGTTATTATCCTCGTCTCTCTCAATGGTGTTTGGTATGAATGGTCTGCCAGGTGGGGCGTGCCGACCCCATGCTGGGAGCGAACAATTGCATAACACCGGAGTCACGCGGTGGGGAAACCCGAAAACGATCCATGGGATCGATCCCACCTCAAAGGACTCTCGTCCTTCCTTCCTTCCTTTACTCCTTGGAAGATCGTTGTGATTACACGATTACGTTCGATTTGTGGTGTGAAATAAAAACGGCAATTGGCGTCTGATGGTTTTTGCACGAATATACATGAATGGGAAAGATCAGACCGTCAGCTGGAGAGAGAAAGTGACAAGTTAACGTGCCTTCGGAAGGTGCTGGCAGAGACTGGTGTTTAGCCAAGATATTTGGCTTTGCAAATATTTGGAGATTGTCTACAACCCTTACCGCTTCATATATACTATACCTACTCTATCAACTCTTGTTATACACCTAATTAATAGTGCGCTTTATATACACATCAGGCTGCGCCGCCACGTCACACCCTTGCTGCTACCACCACTTAAAGATCCTTCGACAGATGACGCCTGGGGTAGTCGCCTGTCTTTGTCCAGCGGAAATATCACTTCGGGTTAAATTCGATTCAGTCAATTTGCCCGTCACTTCAATCACCGAAAACAATTTTGTAACTGGTTCAAATATTTGACCAAGAATGGTTAGGTACCGACATATTTTTTTTCTCTCTATTCCAAAAAAAAAAAAAAGAAGAACTGTTTTCAGACCATTTCGTTCGAGCGTTGAAACTACTGATAGAAAGGTGTTGGATTTAGCTACAAGATTCAGCGGCTTCAAGGAAGATTGTATAATTTTGTATGATGATAGCAAAACATCTTGAGAAGGTACTCCTCAAAGTAACTCGAATGTTGACGAGGTTCGTCTGTGACGTGCTCAGAAGTTCCATTGAGACGTCATTCAGACCTTTTTCAACACCCGTCGACACTGCACAGATGGACGTTACATCTCGTTGGGATTATACATTCATCGAAAACTATTACTGAACTATGAATCGTACGGTATTCCTATTCCTTCTACTACACCCATTCACACCTCGATGCCGGTCGACTTAAACAAGAATCTGTTTGAAACAATTTTGGGTAATGATTTTAGGAAATACGTATTCATTTCGGAAAGTTTTTAGTATGTGGAATCGCAAATGTTTTTGAAATTGAAATATAGTCGAGGTAGACCAGGTGATAGTTTTGCTGGAAAACCTCATTGCCAACAATCATCATTACTTTCTGCACGTGAGTCAAAAATGAGAACTTTGAAACCTGACTAAGAAATGTATCTCATCGTGCAAATACTTGTTTAAAGTATTGTTCCCGAGGTACGAAGTTGAACGAGACGTATATCTGGCAATCCAGCACCATTCCAACTTCTTCATAGTGAAATAAAGCGTTGCTAACAAAGCTGGGTTACTCCTTAACGGTTCAAGGTATAACGAGGGTGTATAAAATCCCTGGGAAACTTCTCGGTGTGCAGCAAAGTCTGTATAACGGAGAAGTGGAAGCGGGAGTGGAAGTGGAAGTACAGGCTGCTTAAGGTATACACAGAGCATAGCTGCCATCATGCTCTGATCAAACAGTGAGAAAGCACCGCTCATAAAATATCTATAAAGGACTCGTTCCGAGTCGGCCACGCGCTCGTTCACGCAGCCCTGACGTCCATGCATGCATACGTCGCTCCGTTTCGACCGTCATTGGTATGATGTACGTGTGTTTCGGACTTGACCAGAGCGGCGACGACCACCACCGTCACGTTATAATGCTGCATAATGGTTATCGATGTATTTAGGGAAGGCTGGCTGCCCGGCCTGGATCGCGGGACGGGAGAAGCGGGGTTAGGCGGCTCGTTGGTAACGAGTATTTGCTGCCTGGCTCGATGCATAGTTAATGATTTGTCAACTGAACCCGGTACTAGACTATGCCGAACCCGACTGGGCCATATATATTATAACTCGTAACCTAACGGGTGCCCTCCCTCAATCACGTCCATCGATCTAACGCACCAATAGCGAGCTCATCATCGTCCTCGTCAACTTCCTGGTGCTGCTCAAATCCTGGTTTCTTCCCATGCAAAGTGGTGAACTCACTTCTGTTACCCTTGAACTGAACCTGGTGCCAGACTATGTCGAACCCGACTGGACCGTAAACATTATAAGTTGGGTCATGATGGGTGTCCCTCATCAATCACGTCCATTGATCGAAGTCATTAATGGTGAGCTCATCATGATTATCATTCTCATTAACTTCATGGTCCTGTGGAAGTCCTGGTTTCTTCTCATGCAGAGTGGTGAGCTTACTGTTGTTACTCTTCAACTAAACCTGGTACTAGACTAAGTCGAACTTGACTGGACCGTAAACATTAAAGGTTGGGACATAATGGGTGTCCCCCGTCGATCACGTCCATTGATCGAACTCATTAATGGTGAACTCATCATGATTATCATTCTCATCAACTTCATGTTCCTGTTAAAGTCCTGGTTTCTTTTGATACCACGCACAGTGGAGGGTCTGCTAATGTGACTCTTGAACCTTCAACTGACCACACGACTCGGAATGGGTTGTGGTTTTTTCTGGGTGTTCTGCACTAGCAGCTTTCTCGACCCCTGGTCAAACGACCTGTAATCAGCGATTACCGCAGACACGCAACGGCGATGTGATCCCGCCTCGAGAGTGACGATCCAGAGCATTGCCGTAGCGGCGTTGACGATTTTGGAACGGTTTCAGCGCAGACGAAAGAGTAGCGGGGCATATAAATAAAAAGCGAATAAACAACGCGGGGATATTCACTGAATGAAAACAGCAGTCCTGGTCTTTGGCAAATAAACTGTGAATGGGTGCGCGCCAGTAAAATGAGGTTTGAACGACATTGGTTGGTAAATGAACACACCGGGAGCGTCGCTTTGCTGGTGAACCGTGAACCAGCGCCTCATCTAGCTAATTATTGGCACCAATTTGGTAGCTAAAAACACAATCAAACCCTTGTGAAAAGCCCGTTAAAAACAAGAGTTAATTCCGCTTTCCAATACAGCAGAGGATCGGATTCCTCGATTTGTTCGCTATAGACTGACGATGATTGCAAACTCTTCTATCGTCGTCGTCCGCTCGTGCTAATGAAACTTTTGTACCCAGCACCGTTAAAACGTCACAATTTTATCACCAGCACAATTCGACGCGATGAAACTGTTAAAAAAAAACAGCAAATTATTTTTAGCTGCTCTTAGAGTTTCTTTCGAAAACCCGGAGTTCGTGGAGTATTTTTTATTCACAAGAAAAGCTCAGGATAATATTTCTGATGTGAATCTTGAATTCCTTTCGATAGAAAATTATTTCTGTGAAAACGAGTCTTTGGAACATATCCAGAGAAGGACAATCTGAACAGGTTTTGTCCCATTGATGACAACTTTTTTCTACGCTGAAGAAAGTATCCGATGATCGATAATCCAAAATGGAACAGTATGAGATTAATAAAAGAACTCAACCAGATATTATCAGAATTTTCCAAAAGGTTACTTTTAACCTTCAAGCCTTTGATCATTTTTACTTCCGTGTATAGATTGATTTTCAATCATTGAAATTCTCTTGTTAATTATTAAAATTAGTATGATTTTCGGATATGTACTTGAAACTTCAACCGTCTTTTTTTTTTTGAGGCTTTTCGCGTCTATTTCACCCTCCAATTTTTTGATTCTCTATTTCTCCACTCCGCGTGAGATAAGTGTACTATAGTTATTGACCTAGTCTCAATTGTTGACTTTTTGGTTTAAATCTGTTTGATCCTTAGTTCTAAAATGATAAAAAAATAAATTTGTAGTATCTAATCCTCAAGTAATTGTTTTTAGTAAACCAGAAATTCGAAATTCGTGCCATCCATTTATAATTTTATAAAATAAGAGGTTCAATAATTGGGTCTAAACGTGTCCATAACCGAACACTTATTACCTTGTATGATTGCAAGTAGAAATGGCGTAGTAAATACGTGTGGCAATGGAGGTTCGGAGCGCCGGGGCGTTTCGCCGGGTAAAATCGACCCAACAACTATAGGTGTTGGGGCTTCGGGAAGGTCCTAGACTCCTACCTACATCCCATCTAGATGTGTGCTGGTTTCGCAAGAGGATCGTGACAAGCCGAAGCTCGAGCGTTTCGTAATTTTTTTATGTTTAATATTTGCCCTCGTAGGGGGTGGATTTCCTGCAGGTTCCTGGCGAAGCCGGTTTTCATGGCCGGAAATTGCAGGACAACGAGCGGAAGGGGTGTAAAATGGCGGGGTAGAGATCCGCGGAGTAACGGGGGACGAGGGGACGAAGAAGCTTCTCCTGGCGGCAGGAGGGGGTGGAGGGGGTGGATATTTGAGAGAAGTTGCGAGAATATAATGGGCAAACACTTTCGGGCCAGGGCGTTCCTAATTCCAAGAGATTTTCTGTAATTTTCCGAGCGCTTTATATTATACACCATCCCCCCTCCCCCCACAGCATGGACCGCGAGGGTGGCTGGGGGCGGAGGGACCTTCGACGTCAGTGAACATCTCCCGGAATCGCTGCCTGCCTGCCTGCCTGCCTGCCTGCCTTGGTTCCTTCCTTCCTTTCCCTTTCGCTTTCGAGTTTTCAACCCTTCCAGCACTCCGGCTGGTATAATATTCAATTACATAGCTGCAAGTAAAGTCAAACAAGCCCTGAGGAAGGCAGGCACAGGCAGCTGTAGGGTAGCCAGAGGGGAAATGAAGGGAAGGGAAGGGAAGGGATCAGGCAGCAACAGGAACGGGGAGCCTCGCCGACCCACGCCGAGGGACGCGGAGGGGGATGAACCGGGAATGGCGCCGGATACCGACGGTGCCGATGCGCCCTGGGACGCGGCGGGACGACGCCGGGACGCCGGGACGCCGCGGCGACTGTTTGCTGAGACGCGAGCCATGATAATGAACAAGAGTGGTAATCTCCTGCTCCGCGGAAAGGCCTTCGTATATACCGGCGAAATTTCCACCCTGCGCACCGCACTTTCGGAACCAAAAACTTCCATTCCCTCCCTTTTTTATATATATAACATAGAATATAACTAGGCTACATTTTATTTTCTTCAATGTCGACTTTCTCATCTTTTTTATTAAAAGAAGAAAAGATTTTTTCGTTCTGTGATGTTCCATTATCAATATATTAACACTTTGAGGCAAACGTTATTGTTCTGAGTCAAATTTTGTAATAAGATGGTATTATACGGTTTTTTGGGTAGCTGATTAAGAAATTGGAAATTAGATTTTAAAAATTCAAGATGGGGGATCAAGTATGGTGGACGAAAATTTCAAATTTTAATTGAAAATAATCGTGTCTAAAAACTGTGTCCAAGAATTTTCAGGGTCGCTGGTTACGAATTAGAAATCAAATTTTCAAAATTCGTGATGGTGAATGAAAATTTCAAATTTTGGTTGAAAGTAATCCTGTCTAAAAACTCTATTCAAGGGTTATTGAGGTCGCTGATTACGAATTAGAAATCAAACTTTGAAAATTCGAGATGGTGAATGGAAATTTCAAATTTCATTGAACACGGTCAAAAACTGTATGCAGGAGTTTTCAAAAATTTCTTAAAGAATCTTCAAAATCTGATTTCAGATTCGCAATCAGTGGAGTTTTTTTCTCCGAATTTGATCCAATTTGAAATTTTCACCTTGACTCAAAGTTAGAAATTCAGAAGTAAATTTTTTCTGACTTTTTCAATGGAAATGAAAACAGGGACGTCTTGTTTGGTCGTTTGAAAAAAAGGTTTTCGGTGAAGTTACCTATTCACTGGAAAATCGGGGTAAATTAATGAAACCCTTTTGCTGTTCTAACTGTGTTGAATTGTCCCCAATTAGGACTCGAAATTCCAGTTATAATATCTGTAATAAAAAATTTATGTTAATTGAAACAATCGAGCAGAGTTTATAGAGACCCGGAACTCCTTGCCTCACCAGGACCTCGAAGATTCCGTTTTGAGGAAACCGTTAAAATGAAAAATTTAACTAAACACAACGTCCCAACAGATTTACTTTACATTTGTGTTATAATATGTAACATTTCTGTTAATAAATGTGACAAAAAAAATTTGTAATTTAAAAATTTAACTGTTATCATATCGAAATTTAATTTGTAATTTACACTTTTTCTTTCAGTGAGTGTTAGATTAAAAAACGGTAAAATCAATCTAAAAATATTAGTCGACCTACTAGAACATTTTTTTCTAAACGTCTAACCGAGTTCTTGCAATCAAAATTGAAAACACGAATCGCGAACCTCTAAAATGTTTCTTCGGAATAAAAAGATGCTTCAAATAATTGAATAACTGAAACATTCATTGATTAACCAAAGTATCGTTGATCGTACAAAGCTGGGTGATCATAATTATCATGTATTTTTTCCGGTATAATTACACTCAAATTCAAGGGTTGGGATCCAAAGCTTATAAGGGTGAATATTCCGACTGGCCGTTATATCGAAATTTCAAATACGTAAAAATAAAAAAACGAGAGTTGAGTTGGTCGAAATCTTGATTACTTTAAGTATCTAATCACTGACGCTTTCAAAAATCAAAATTTTAACTTTCATTATTTTATTTTCGCCTGTTTGAAATTTCGATTTATCGGCCATTTGCAATATTGACCCTTCCCCGTTATTTTCACCCCCACCCTTCACAAGACGTCACGTTGCGCGTATCCCGGAGGAACATTTCCTCCCAGAACTCCTCTTCGGCACCCCTTTCATTTCTGCTCTTCGTTTTCCTCCCGCTCTTGTCTTTGAACTCGCGACTCGGCTTTCCATCCGAAAGCTTCGCGCTACAAAGCTCTCTCTCTCTCTCTCTCTCTCTTTCTCTCTGAGACCCGAGCTCGCGAGTATTCGAAGACTGAAACTACGGGGGTTGGGGTAAAAGTTTATTAATTAGCCGGAATTAAGCTCATCCAAGTATTCTCCAAGATTGAAATATTTATAGACCTTATACTTTGAAAACTACTATATACATATATATATAACTTATTCTCGACGGCAAATATTTGGAGAATGTTGGGGTGGGGGGTGTTTATATCGTTTTTGCTGATTATTATAAGACAGGTATTTTTTTTTAATTCAAATCACAATATTCTGTTCTTTATTTTAATTTTTTTTTTCTTTTTATTCAACAGACGATATTTTGTTATATTCGTGTAATTAATTATCGCGATTATTAATAAACTTTTTTTTAATCACGGTACAAAGTTTCTCTCATTTATCTCACGCCGTTATATATTGCAATAAAGAATATTAATTAATTTCACATTCAAATGCGACTTTGAAATAAAACGCGAATTAATCTAGAGATCATTGAAGTCTACCTACGTAATTTTGAACCTCATGATTTTTCAATTCGACGGAATTCCTGTAATATTTCCGAGAAAAAAAAAGAATTAGTGTGTCTTTCAAATCCCCGTAATTAAGACGGCAATTTAAATAAAACACATTAATCTTTTTTCTTCTTCTTTTTGATATTAAGACTGTCCGAGCAATATTCGAAACAGCTTGTGTCAGATTCCTTTAATATCGATGGAGTATTAAAACGCGCCTAATTATTCGCGGAACTTGGATAATAAGGAAGAAAGGAAAAACGGTTTTTCCGCTCTAACTAAATGAAAAACAGTTTCGAAAGAAAAATGTTATGGAAATTTTTTTTCTGAAGAACAAAATGTTTACACGTAAATTTTTTTTTGTTTTTTGTTTTCTCAAACAAATGTACGTACACACTGGGAAAAACATAATCGTTAATATCGAAAGAGTAAATAATGTTTGTCGGTAAAACATTGAAAATCGATTGATTTCCGGCAGAATCGGAAGTTCAAATCAAACGGGATATGAAAATTTTTCTCGCCCATCATTTGGTGGAAATGTAAAAATCTGTTTTTCGGATTCGAGAGGTTCGTAAACGCGAGATTCGTTAAAATTCGAAAAAGTGATCTTTGACCGAAACCAATAATTTTTTTACCACACCAAATATGACATGAAGTAAAAATACTTTAAGGAGGTTTTCCCAGTTAGAACACTGTTTTTTCGACATTTTTTCTCTGCAATGAATTTATTTCACATCTTGGAAATACATATAAATCGTAAATTCCATTTTTCAAGACACAAGGAAGAATATTTTTTTTTTTTGCGACCATATCTTCACTTCAAATCATTTGAAACAGAAAATTCAAAAAGATTCTTGTAAAGTATTTATTTCGCTATGTCGTGAACTAGGGTTTTGAGATAGTATAAAAAAAAATAAGAAAATGGCGGAGCTTTAAACATCTTTTGTTCATTTTTCCCAAATTTTTTTCACGGTAAACTGCTTATAACTTTCTTAAATATTGATAAAAAATTATGATCTTACTCTACGCCAAAACTGTACATTCGGTGAAAATCCCTGCAAAATTTTAGCTAAATCGGATCATCAGATCGGCTGTAATCGTGATGGCAAGCTCGAAAAATGCATTTTCGAGAAAACCACGTTTAAAGTTTTTTGCGAGGCAAAAATACATTAAAAAAAGTAATAAAAAAGAGTCCTTCACTCAATCGGCGATGCCCGCTTCATGGAGTAAACCATCTGTTTCGTAAAAAAATTCATTTTGATCTGCTTCGGACCTTTTTAATTCAGTTTTGGATACGTTTTTGATCGATTGAAAGGAAAAAAAGGTTTCCACCTTATTCCTGAGGGTTTATAGCATACAATACGCCAAAAATAGATTCGATTTTTTGAAAATTCTCACAGGGAAACCCCCCTTAACACCTTCATCATGAAGTTTATGCCGCGGAGTATTTTTGAAGCGATCGAGTTCATCATCCATTCATTCATCAAAGTCCGGCCAAAGCACCGGACGGTTCGATTCTTCGGTCTATTACTCTCCCCATTCATATTTAATTTGGCGTGGCTGTCAGCCGGACATCAAAAGATAGTTACTGCTTGAGGGGAATCCCATGGGGTGGCAAGGGGGTGAAACATGCATGAGTTTACTGCTCGCGTACCTGCAAGCCTGCGTGCGCCCGAGGCAGGGGCGATATTTCACGTTCATCATCCTCACTAATTCACCTAACCGCCGAATCATCCTCGTTCGTTACGCTCCGTTAAAAAAAACTACAGCAGCACTGACGTTTTAATTGAGAAGTTCCCTTATGGCCCCCTGCCTTCGCTCAAGGCGCATCGTGGTGTACAATTCCATGGATTCCATGCCCATTGGATTATGCCGAGTTCAATTTTTGTCATGGTTTCATTCGTGCCTGAGGGAGGAACCGTCGAATCGTTAGAATATAGTGAAAGGGAAGTTTTTTGGTAGTCGAAGTTCAGGGTGAGTGGAAAAATGCGAAAGTCAAAAACGTAGAAGACCGTGAACAGGGTGTCTAGTTATGTGTGAAAAAGTAGGGGAACGTGGGGCAAAGTGGGCCCCTTCAAATTTTTGATAACTCGAAAAATTTAGGGGCAAAGTGGACCCCTGAAGACTCTTGATATCTCAAAAAATTTGGGGGCAAAGTGGGCCCCTTAAAACTTTTGATATCTCGAAAAATTTGGGGGCAAAGTGAGACACTTAAAACTTTTGATATCTCCAAAATATTGGGGGCAAAGTGGGCCCCTTAAAACTTTTGATATCTTGAAAAATTTGGGGGCAAAATGGGCCCCTTAAAATTTTTGTCATCTCGAAAAATTTTGAGGCAAAGTGGGCTCCTTAAAATTTTTGATACCTATAAAAATTTGGGGGCAAAGTGGGCCCCTTTTCGAGAAAGCTAGATAATAATTAAACATGATTGTTGATACGAAAACTAAACATTTTACTCTGATTTCAGGCATTATTTTCTTAAGGTGCCCACTTTGCCCCACCCACCCCTATTTATATTCGCTATTATTACAAGACAAGATAAAAAATATTCTATATCCTTACCCCCACCCTCCTAAAATGGACCGCGTGCCAATTTACCTGAGATATTTGCAGAGAGATTGGCGATGGTTAAACACGTGTTCTAACGCTACGGAGTCTCTACAAGCAGTGCTAATCCAGAGCATCTTTGCGATTCTGTTGCGCGCGGTCTTCTTTTCATCGCCGTTCACAAATAAAAGACCCGACGCGACGTGTTTAAGCGCGCTAAATATTTCTTCCTCCTCCGCCTCCTCCTCTTATTCTTATTCTTCTATTTTTATTTTTATTTTTATTTTTATTTTCAACGGAGCTTTTCGGGGCTACGCGTTCAGATATACAGCCTGTTCCAAGGTTTGTTCAGAGACAATATAAGCAACAGGTAATTCACAGAGGCACCGCAAACCGATAATTCTACTCTTCTATACATCTATATATATGTGTATACATATATGGGGCGTTCCACGCCAAACCGGTCGGTTTGAAAAATTTGATGTTAGATTACTTCAATTTTTTGTTATGTTTTAGTCACCCCTTTCTTTTAAATTTCAAGATTTTTTTTCATTACTTGTTAAAAAAGTATCAAAGTTTCAAAAAAATCGCTCTTTTTTTGGTTTTTTCTTCACAACTCTTTTAACAATGGTTCAAATTGAAGCTTGTTTTTTTATAAATCCTTGATCTTAGATGGCCTTTACAGAAAAAGATACAAAAAAAAAAATATTCGAAGTGTTTTTGATTAAGATTTTTGAATTCGAACTGTTGAATCGTGTTTTTGAAAGTGAGTCTATCGTTCGATCTTTTTGAAAATCTGATACACACTTCAACAAGTATTTATAAAAGTCTGAAAATTTAGGAGAAAGGCTCTTTTGAGGGGTAATAAAAAATCTGAGTATTTCAAAAATAAAAATTTTTCAAACCATCCGATTTAGCGCGGAACGCCCCATGTATATGCACACTTACCCCACTGTTTGCTTCTGTCTTTCGTTGTAATAATCGCCGCTTTGTTTGCCGCGCGACGAAATTACACCCCAATAAAATATAAGCGTAATATCGGACCGAGCCTCTGCTGCCTGCGTGTCTAATCCTACGCGATTATTATCCGCCTCCCTCATCTCGGGCGGCATCTTCTTTCACTATTTTACCATCGCAGCAAGTAGTCTGAAATTCTTTTACAACAACTACTTACGCACAGGTGCTTTGATATACTCAGGAAATATTTTATACAAGTTTTTTTTTTTTTTTTTTTAACTAGTTGTCGGAGTACTTTTCACCACTTTTTACATTTGCAATTTACGTTCAAAGTACTACAGTTACTTTTTTTTATATTCTTATACATATTATATTGTTATTTGTACGAAGAACTTTTTTTTGGTTTTTTACAAATTCTTCAAATTTTCATCATTTTTTTAGCTTACACGTTTTTTTATTACATTCGAAATTTTTTCACTTCGCATTCTTATACGAACTGGAGAATTTTTTCCGAAAATTCATCCGCGCGAATTTTAACGAATTCATCTCAATCCGTTATAAATTCATTTACGTTTCAACAATAAGCTAAGATTCCATGAATGATATTTTTTTTTTGATTTCTTTTACACCGTCGTTCATTTCACTCTAAAAGTATTCATCGGAATCAGTTTTCGGATATTAAGAATTCTTAAGTAACCAAATAAATATCGAATTTCACTTCCTATCATCGTCTTTCATCGATATTAATTCTACCGGAAAAAATTTACTTCGAAATAGAAACTTTTCGTACCAAATAATTTCTCCTTCAACGAAGATAGAAAAAAAAAAAAAAAAAAACAGAAATCAAAAAATCTTCCGACGAAACAAAGTTTCTTTTCAAATTTACTCGCACTTCGTCCAAAAAAAAACCAAAAAAAAAAAACGGAATTTCAATATTCTATAACAAAATCAAAAAAAATTTTTATTCAGTATAAAAGTGATGATTGTATTTCAAAAGAATCGCTGCGCGTATATTTTTTTTCTTTTTTATTTTTTGACTCCCTCTTAAATTTCGTTGTCAATTTCCAACCAACAAATATTTACTTCGAAATAGAAACTTTTCCTAGCAAATAATTTCTCCTTCAATGAAGATAAAAAAAAAAAAAAAAAGAAATCAAAAACTTTCCGGCAAAACCAAGTTTCTTTTTAAATTTACTAGCACTATGTCGGAAAGAAAGCAAAAAAAATTCAAAAAAATTGTTATTCAGTATAAAAAGCGATGATTGTATTTCAAAAGAATCGCTGCACGTATATTTTATTTTTTATTCGCTCTTTAAATATCGTTGTAAATTTTTTTTTTTTCTCTCTCCCTCCCCCCTCCCCCCTCTATATTTTATACCTCGTTCCCACATAAATCCATACATACGTTTACTCATTTCGGCGATAACGAGTACAGAGAAATGTCGCTTTAAACATCCAACTGGCACGCGTTATGCGTAATAACGATTCCTCGCCACGCGTCAGCCGAGCCTTGATATAGAGGAGATAATAAGGGCTGGCAGGCAGGTTCGCGATCATTTAACCCTTGTCTAACTCCGCCCTGTTTGCGCATCGGGGGCGAAAACCGGTCACGTGAACGGAAGTTCACCTCATCCGGACACTTCGAGGGCGCATCGGAGGTATACGATTATGGACAATTGAACGTACCTTAATTCGTATATATATGGAGAGTGTGAGAACAATGACATGTAATTATTATCCAATGCGAGTGTCATATCGCCTCGGAATCGTGAGACTCTCAACTTTTTACCACCCTTTACTATATTCGTGTAATACGCAGGTAGTACGATTTCAACTATGACGTAACGAATATTTTCTGCTAGGTATTTCGGTTTCTGTTTTTAATTTCCATCCCTATTTTCTTCAGTGTTGCAACTAATTTATTATATTTTTAATTATATTACTAGAGTGATTGATGATTGTATGAAAAAATTGTAATTACATTGAAATTAATTAATAATTACACACGGAATATTTTAATCATAATCGAAATAATTAGTCAATACAAAAGGAAAATTGTAATTCTACTCAAAATAATCAATAATTACTTTGTAATTATTAATTGTTTCGAGTATAATTTTTTTTTGTAATTAGTAATCATTTTGAATGTAATTACCATTTTTATTTCGTAATTAGTAATTAAGAAATGGATAATTTATCATTTTTACAGACCTGGTTTTCTTCAGGATTAAAAATTATTCATTAAATAACATTCGTAAAATTCCCTGAATCAAAATTTTCTGCTGAATTGAAAAATTTGTTTCGAAATTGAATTCGAAAGTTCTCGGGGAAAATTTGAGGGATAAAAAAATTTGTGGTAAGCCAAATGTTGATTTCTTACTTCTCGTTGCCTTATCTAGTTTTTCTATCTCTTAGAATCAATCGAAAAGGACCCGATTAAAGGGACTCATATTTCACGGATGCAATGAAATGCAGAAGAATTTCATAAAAACTGCAGGAATTGCAGAAGATTTCACATGGTTCTCAGGATTGTCAACGAATCGAAAGTTTTCACGGGAAGGTCGAAGATTTTTATGAATTCAGTCCAAATACTGAAAAAATGTACAGCAAAATTTTACGTCATTTCAAAGATATAAATTTCCTTGGTTATTCGCTTCAAATAATTTCAAGTGCTTTTTCAAGAATTCAAACCTTTTTCAAAGATTGAAAATCTTAACCTCAGTGATTGAAATCGATTTTTTGTAATTTGCAAAAATCTGAAATTTCTCAAAGAATTATAATAAAATTCTTTTTTGTTTTTCGTCATATTTTTTCCATGTCTTCAATCCCCTTCATACCGATATATTTTCTTTTTTTTGTCGTTCAATACATTTTTACCTTGCGTTAAGAATGTCTGGGTGAATTGATGATGATTTGACCTAGTAAAAGTAAACAATTCTTCTGACAAAATAAAATAAAATTACCGGTGAATTTTATGCCTGATAAAAATTCTAGGATCGTTTACAGAGCAAGATTGAATCACGCGCCGCAAAACTACCCTCGTTTTAACGAAGGTATAAAGGCACTTCAATTCGGCGGAACACGATCATCACCTCGACTTTAGGCTTTAACCAGCCTCCTCCACAAATAGATTAATTCAAATAAAAATCTTTTTTGTTTTTCGTAATATTTCTTCCACGTCTTCAACCCTCTTCATCCTCCCTCCGTATTCCCAACAAAAAAAAAAAAAGCAGCCAAATCCAGAATTCCTTTAAATCAGACCCTTTTTCACTCTGGACTATACAGAAAGCCGTTGATCCCTAGCCTTAAGAAATTAATAGCTGTAAAACTGAGCGTACAAATGATTGTTGCGATCCGATCAGGAATGCAGTCTGCATTTAGGTACATGCTTCAGGCGGTCAGGTATGTATGCAGAAGGATTTGTAGGTGTGTACATTGAACCTACGTGTAGTTAGGTAGATAGGTGGGTACGAAACGAGTAGGTACCATAGGTAGGTACATCGGGGCGATCGGCGTGGATGCATACAACGTATGCCCGGTCAAATATTGTCTCATTAAATATTTGATCTCGTTTTTATTCCATTTATTAAAAAGCCACCGTTAGAACATCGCTGCACCGAAGAGCCAAATTCCATACCACGAAATGGACGTGGATATAAAACACATATGAAGGTATATCCACGTGTATGAAACTATGCACTTTTCCTCCGGCACGTTGGCGTCGGTCGCTTGTCGATGACTTCACGTCGGTTCATTTGCCCCGTTGAAAGCCTCCACAGATTACGAAAAGCATTTAAAAAAAGACGCCTCGACCATTTTTTTTACATTCAAAGACGTCTTTTGATTCAAAATAACACGCAAAGTAAAACTTTGAAAAAGAGTTGTCAATAATTCGCAAATCATAAAAGTTGCTGCGGTTGTGAAAATTTTTTTTTATACACTAAAGGGAAACATTGTATTAAAGCCAATCTAATGTCTCGTAAATTTTTTTTAAAAGCTTGTTTTTTTGATCGTCAAGACATTCAATAATAATTGATCAATCGGAAAACGTCTGCTGATAAAATTTACGGCGATCAGAAAAAAATCTTCATAATAAAAAAAATTACGTGAATGATAAAACATGAGAATAAAAAAAAAAAATTTGAATTTCATGTACCTATCATCCAATTTTATTTTATTTACAATTCTTGCACAAAAGATCACAAAGATTTGTGTCCAAGATCTTGTACGATTTTAAAAAATATCTTGAAGATATTTTCGACATACGTCTTTAACAATTTTACAATGACGTCACTTCGTTCAGTCTCGTTTTAACAAAATTGTACAAGACATGATAATAATTGGTCGAATTTAAAAAAAAAAAACGCGTCGAAACTGTCTCAAAGAATTTTTTGCTGCACATGTTTATAAATCATTTTGTTTTTTTTACATCTCAGGAATTTAATAAATTATAATTCCTCAACTGCGTTGGTTTTTATAAGTACCAAAAAAGGTATTTCAATTTTATCGCCAACTTGTTCCTTAGAATTATCGTCAAAGTTTGAGGAAGAAGAATAAAAAGAAACTTTTCTAGGTACAAAATTTTTTCACCAATACATACAATTTTAGTTTCAAAAAACTGAGTGTCTATCTATCGGTGGATCGAAAAAACTGTTTCTTTATCTTTTAGCTCAACATCCACGCACTTCATCTTCCGCATTTTTGATTTATTTCCTTCTTACCGACCAAGTTTTGTTTGCAGTAAAACTTCGTCAAGCTGCTGTTCCATTTGTGTAATTAAAATTTTTATCAATCGAGCGATGTGTATAATAATAATAATAATAACAACGATAATAACAATAATCAAGACCCGTATAAATATACATTCAAAATTACAAAATATTTCCGTATAATGTAGACTAAAAAAACTTTAATATAGAAAAAAAAATATGGAAAATAAAAACTGAATTTTCGGGTTCCAAACATCAAACCTTATGTAAAAAATCAAGCAACGAATAAAAATTATTCAAATATAAAACTATGCATCTGCATATTAATCCGGGCCCTAATAATATTAACTATTAGTGTTATTATTATTATTATTATTATTATTATTATTATTATTATTATTATTATTATTATAATGAAAACAATAACGAGTTTCAACATATTAACCAGACAATCTGTTACGGGCATCGGACGTGTCGGACGGTCAGAGTCAGTCGATATATCCACGGCATAGGGGCTGAGGGTGAATCGGGGGCAGCAGATATCCGAGGTGAATCCGGCGCCGTTATATATGGGAGGGTGGAGGGAATCGGGATCGGGATCGGGATCGGCGGGTGTTGGGGGTGGAGGGTTGGTAAGGTGCAAACATTTGCCTGCCGCCCGGTAAATTAAAAGCACACAGAGAGGAGAGAGAATAGGAGAGAGAGTGAGAGAGAGGGAGCTTCACTGTCCTATGGTGTGTGTATCTCCTGTGTATAGCGAGAAACTAACTTTACGAACCATCCCGTATTTCTCCGTCCCTCTGTAGCCATATACCTATTTATAAGTATAATAATAATAATAATGATAATCATGGACCGGAAATGGCCCGTCGCGGGAACGGAAAACGGCAGCTCTGGTGTCTTCAGTCGATATTCAATGATATTATGTAATATCTACAGTAGGGTGGCGCAAAAAAACTGACTATTTTTTTTTTTTTTTCTTGAGTCTCGTGTGACAAAATGTTAGTTTTTGATATTTTAAGAGCCCACTACAAAGGATAGCTAAAAAAAAAAATTTTAAGAGGTCGCTCCAAATTTAAAAAAATGTCAAAAATCGTAAAAAATTATATTAAAAAAATTGTATTTTCAGTATTTTGTTTAATTTTTAATTCATGTCGTGGTGTATTGTTATCGATTCTTTCTTACTAAATTGAAGAAAAAAAATTTATGAAATTTTAATATGAATATTAAAAGGTCGCTCGAAAAGATCTAAAGAAATGCACCAAAAAATTGAAAAAAAATTATCAGCTACCTTTCAAAATTCAAATATTGAACTGAAACTTTCGGAAACTTATTTTTTTTTGTCTATAAAATTATACCGTAACGAGAAAAAAAAATTTAAAACAAAAAAAATCGGTTTTTGACGATTTCTGATGTTTTAAAAAATTTGGAGCGACCTCTTGAAATTTTTTTTCTGAACTGTCCTTTGGAGTGAACTCTTAAAACATCAAAAACTAACATTTGGTCAAGTTGAAAACACATTTGTTCACGCGTTAAGACGTCTCGAGGAAAAGCGAAACTCGAAGGACATTATTTTAGTGACTGTAAGAAATTTGCCGTGTAGACGTCCCTAAGACTCACAGGATGTTTCCAAGAGGATGTCTGGTGACACGAGTCGCTACAATCCCCCTAAAAAAGGGTGGAAGAAAATTAGTTCACACGTTAACACACCTTGAGGCTGATTCATCGAAACAGCTGAAACAGGAATTATTCCTACAGAATGAGGCAAAAGGTGTTGGTATAATAACTTTTAATGCACCACGACGAGAAGGAGGATGAGGGTGAGAGTCGGAAAGTCCAGGGCTGCAGGGTGGCTGGTGTATGACGTCGCAAATATTTGCAGTCAACATGGAACGCGAGAGAGGGAGAAAGAGAGAGAAAGAGAACGCGAATCACAAGCCACAACGACATGCGACATGCATAGTCAAGGGAATGCTCTTCGTGGTGACTGGAAGTCGAGCCGGTAGCGAATTCCGGGACTCCATGAAAGAACCGGGATCGAACAAGTATCCTGTAGGTGAGTCTGACGTCCTTGGACGACGGCCAGACCGCTGGATTCAAGGTGGATAGCCGATGTGTTCTTAGTTCGAGAGTCGCCAGCCATCGTGGCTTTTCAACCCTCTTCATCC
Source organism: Diprion similis (assembly GCF_021155765.1). Taxonomy (NCBI): domain Eukaryota; kingdom Metazoa; phylum Arthropoda; class Insecta; order Hymenoptera; family Diprionidae; genus Diprion; species Diprion similis. The sequence continues at coordinate 3,731,915 of NC_060117.1, forward strand.
CTTCCACAAACATTCGTTCCATTTATTGCAATGACAACATTATCCGTTGAGTTAGTATAAGTGGAATGTCAGCAATGGCCAATAATCCGTTTGCAAAAATGGTTCAGCAGTTTGGTCGATTCGTTCCTGAGTGACTAAAATTTCATCCGGAAATAAATACTGAAACTGTTCAAGTTCAGTTCAAGATCATTTCGTGTCTTCAAACTCTTCTGTAAATCGATGCGGAGTGTTGAAGAGCTCTTGGTTCTCTGACCCGATCCGTCCATTCCCCTTCATCCAGTTCTTCCGTCCTTTCCATGCTTCGTCTCATCACCGAGCCTGGAGCGTTGGTCGCTCACCTCGTAGTCCAGTGTTGCACACGGTAGCCCCCGAATTAATTATCACGTAATTAAGACCTCTGACTGGACCATAAAAGAGGCACCTGAAGTCCGCAGGCTCCCACGACTCGTGTACCATCTTGGGCTTCGCTTCGGCTCAATCTATGGTGCAGTTCACGTTGGTTCACACATCCGCCTCCGTGTCAGCTGTAACTCACCGCCAGGGGATGATGGATTTCAACAGAGAGGGAATCGGACGAACCGCAGAACAACCGGTGCAATTCTATTTGCAAAAACAAAGTTTACACCGGACAAATAGATGAGGTCCGCCTACACCGTTCGGCATCATCGCCATTGAGCGACCATTCCGAACGAAAAAGCACAATCCGAACTTTACTCTCACCTTTATTAGTTAACTGTTTCCCCTTCTGAATACCCACGTTCATACGAAGTCCATGTTTCCTTTCTCGTATCCTTTCATGGTCTGTTCACCAAACGAACTGTGTGAATGGAAGGTAAAGTTTGATGTAGTGGATTTGAATGGGAAAAGCTAAGAAGCGTATCTACACGGTATTGGAACAATTCGATGAGCAACTAATAACACGAGTCATTATGATGCAATGAAAATCAATTCAGCATCGTGTGCAGCAACGGAAGCAGTTCCAACTCCAACGCGTTAGTCTGGGTTAGTCGTAAGAGTTAGCCGGTCCGAGACAGTAGTGTGACTAAAAATCACTCGAGCCTCATCTTGAGAATAGAACAAAGCGTTCCCTGCTCTCGGATGTGTACAGTATACACAAAATATACCTCCATTATACATACGGATCCGTGAAGCGTCTGCGGAGTAGGTGCTTATAATAAATGCTGCATCGTGGATGAGGAACGAATGGTAACGCAACGTCGTAGGTGTCGAGCCTGGGCCTCGAAAATGGAATAAAGCGTGGTCTATGGCCGAGCCTCGGGTAGGTGTATACTAATTGAAGGGCCGGTTGTGGCCGTTTGGCGCTGGTCCCAGTCCAACCGAGCCTTCGGGACTGAGTCCCTCGGTCCCCGTCCTCGTGCGGCTTACGGTAGCTGCGGATACCGGGTGATTAGCACCTCCCTGGGTCGTAGGATGCAAACGGGCGATGAAGAGCCTCGCGGAGAGAGTCGAGGACCCACGGACCACACACGATGACGAGAACTACGATCCCGTCTTGCCCAAACAGTTCCCCGAAATGCTGACTGGAAACATGGAATTATCATTATTCTCTACCCATGCGAAACTCTTGGATTAGACACATGATGTTAAAGTTTGCGCAGGATTCATTCACGGCGAACTGTTCCAGGAGTGTAGTTATCGTCCTGACCCGGACGTAGTGTTGACAATTGAACAAAACGATACTGAAATGTTCCTTAGTTGTTCTTATTCTTTTCAGAATCAACGTTGAACTCTTCTGACTAGAAATTGAAACCACAGTCTCAACTTTTGAGTTGACCACATTGTGGCCTGACGCATGAGACCGAAAGCCAATATTCGACAGTATTCGAAGATTTTAATGCTCTTGGGTCCCTGAGAAATTCCTTGCAGGTGACCAAAGGTCCGAATGGTCTTGGCGATCGGGTTGTCTCGTCCTGATACAGAGACTGGCCAGGACACTGGAGTCTGGAGGGTCGGTGTACCGCGGCCAGATACAGCTCGGCGAAGTGCACGTCACAGTGTCATTCCAGGTCCCTGTGGTTCCGTGGTCCGTTCTGATGGAGTGCCACGGATGGTGGCGGCCGGTTGGTACGTGCGAAGAGCACTCGAGAGTGGAGTTGAGTGGAGCCGAGGACCGGACCGCGGTGTGCGAGACGAAGCGTCTCAACATGGGTGGTCCATTCTTCTCCGCGGTTCTTATTTCTGTCTTAGGAACACGTCCTGGCTTCGCTTTCCACAAGGCAAAGTGTCGATGCCTTGTTCAAGTAGCGCCGAATTCAGAGACGCTACCAAAACCGAGAAGAGAAGCTGAAAGTGTAGATAAAATCGTTCTGCAAGTTTCAGACACAGACCAGAGAGCTCCACCCTGACGATGTCCAAGATCACGGGACGACCCCGTATGATAGGAGATGAGAATAATGGAGAATGAATTGGGCATAGTTCATTGAAAAATTCGGTTGAGGAATATGAGTAGGCGAGACAATGCTCAAGAATGACTTTCATTTCGCTCGGTTCTTCGTGTGGATCCAGTCTGTATAACCGGTTGAGTATCAAGCGTGCCACTTGGCCATTCCGACTGTGAGTTATACTCAAGTGTGATCAGACGATGGTGAAACTTTTCTTCGATGGTGAAATTATCCCTCGCAAATTTTCACTGCTCGATGCAATTCGCAAACCATGACGTGGGAATAGCTTGCTTCGAACTCTGAAATTTTAGAGCAACTACGGAGCTGAGCTGATTTGTCAACCGACTGGCGGGTGCTTCAAGAGTCTAGACCACTTAGGAAGGTCCGGAGCAAGGGCGTAGCTCAACGCCGATGGAACCTTGGACTGCAATCATGGCCGGGCTTTATGGGTCTTCGGATTCCAGGCCACGTTGAGAGCGTAATGCGTTGCCAAAGAGACGCGCAAACACCTTTCGCAATTCGAGTGCGTTTGTAAATGCGAGATACGCCAGCCCGGCATTGCGTATTCATAATAACTTCACCGTCCGTGAGATGTGATAAGAATTACACGGAGGTATGTACCTACGCAGGAAAAGAGAGGAGCTCCAGTCGTCGGTGCTTTTTTTGCAGCACCTGGATTACGACAGATGGATGGACTGACTCACGTTGTCTCTTCATTCCTGCTCTCAAGACTCTTCACGACACTTTTGCACTGTCGTAGCCTCATCCTTTGGGCTGTTAATTTGCATCAGGATCATCATGGGATAAATAATAACAATTGTGTCATAATTTGGAGACGATGAACCATTGCGGACGTTTCTGGGAATGGATGAATTGCAATTTTAAGGGCACCATCGGCGTTCGAATCCTTTCGACAATAATGATCCGCGATTTCATCACGGAAGAGAATCTCGAATCCAAATTTGGAATCTACGCAACGGCTAGAGACTAGCGGATGTTTTTAACGCTTCAGCCTCCTCGTGACCTCAACTCAGTTTTTGTGGGCACTGTTCAATGCCACTAGAATCTCAGTACAAGTAAACAGGCGAAAAAATCAATCAGCATAAATTCTTCAAGTACCCAGAGGTCAACGTGCGGACTGAAATCAAGAGCGGTGATCACCATATTCGTACCGACGAAACCGCTGGTACCGTATAATATAATATAACCGAAATCTTTCGGGGTGCATGGCCAGAGATTGCTGAGGGTAGATCATAAAATACGTATTATCGGTCCCCGGGCAGCGCTGTGACGCCCGGGTGGCTATAGTGGAAATATAAAACATATGAGGCTCCCTGGGAATCTCGTAGGAGGATGTAACGTCACGCTCAGAAGTCAGTGATAACAGTAGCTCTCATCCTCGGTCTCGCGTACACGATCCTAAGCACATAATTTGGCCTAAAAAAATTTCTGCACAATTTATTGCAGAATACCGTTTATACTAAAGGGTTACATGCAGTAAGAATGCGAAAAAAATCGATTTTTGACACAAATTTAGACCTTTTTTTGAAAATTTCAACTGTATATTATCCCTTAAGCGGTTATACTCAGTCAGGATTTCAGCTGTATCAGCTCTGAAAATCATTACTTTTACAAATAAAAAATATCAGAATGAAGTTCAATGTTAGCCTGATATGTTTACAAATTTTTATGTCTCTTCATAAAAAATCCTTGAAAAATCTCTTGTCTTCGGCCTCCTGCTGGGTATTTATAACCCCCCAAAGATTTGAACTAAGTGTCTCAAACCGTGCCATTTTGTATTATTCAATGATAGTTAAATTACCTCCGTATCATTTCCTGAAAAATTTTATAGAAGATTCTAAATTTTCAGCTGAGAAGATCACCGATCTAACCTCTTAATTCACTTTCTGAATCTACTTCATTTTCTCAATTCTTTTTCTCTAATTGTTGGCGAAAGGCGCATTCTCAGAAAGATTCAAATCTGATTTTAGCCGCTGTTTAGCTGGTGCTCAAACCCAGTTTTTATCTACCCCTGGTCGTGGACGGTTTTCAGCAATATGGCCGATCCATCATGGCACTTTCCGCGGATGACTCGAGACACCCTGGCGGTTTCTGCACCTCGCGGACGTTGTAAGGGGTGGTCGCCCCGTCTGCAGGGTGGGTGCCTGCTATTCTCAGATAAGGATGGACCCTATATCCTACGTTTGCCTGCTCCATGTTGTGTACCCGGTCCGGTTTCCCTTACATACTTTGTCCTCGCTGTACTCCGCACGTCGCGAGTCCCAGCAAAAGAAGGGAACAACCCTCGGGTACGATCAAAACATGGTTTTTTTTTGTTTTTTTTTCAAGTTTTCCCTTACACCCTGAAACGCGTTAATTTTTCACCAAAACCAATGATTTTAACACATTTGAACAGAAAAATTTTCAGTATCGTTTCAAGAATTTGTAATTATTTGTTGAAAATGTTCGAGAACAAGAAGAAGAAAGATATTCATGGGAATTGATTCGCAGTAGCGGAAAACGGCTGGAAACTGTTCGAAAATGGTTGAAAATAATTGATAATGAAAAAATATTGAGTGAAACGTTCGTCGAAAATTGTTGAAAATGGTGTCACAATAATGTTGAAACTGGCCTACTATAGAGAAACAATGAAAATTGGTCTTTGACTCCGCCAAAAACCACATTGAATTGTTTGAAACTCGCATAAAAGCCAACATTAGCGAAAATTCGAGGGTCAAAGTGATCCGGAATTCGCAAGTAAATGGGAAATTGATTGAAAGTGTTTTTTGTTTTTTTATGTACAAATTGTTAATTTCTCATCAATACTCAAACTATTGAGTAAAAAATTGAGGCCATTATCGAAGGTAATTTGTTCGAATGCGGGTTTCGTTCGAATCTTTCGTTAGGAGTAACCCTTACGTTAGCTAGCTACTGCGAACGGTAGAACGCGACACACCACTGAATAATAAAGATCCCTATCAGCGAGTACCATCCCACAGAGGTCGACCGCAAGGAATAATGCCTATTTAATTATTATCTAACCGCTGAGAGATACGGCATGAATTTATAATTGCATAATGATTTATTTAGGGTCAAGCCACCCACCAACCCATCTACCCCCGTGTCTGCTTATATACTCGCTAAATAACTTCCGTAACGCCACGTCGCCATACGATCCGTATGTTGTATGTATATTTATTTTCAAAAATTTGGGGTTAAATGAGAGCTATTTTTTTTGGTTTTTTTTTATCATATATAAAATGACAGAAAGTATAAAAGTATCTTCAAAAATCGTTGACACGTACCAAAAAGTGAAGAGATGGAAGATTTTTAAGGAGAACGAACAATCATTGCGAAAATTGTGTTTTTTTTCCTACAATATTATGATCGGAAATATTTTTGTGCGGGTATTTTCGAGAATAATGATCGAGAATTGGTATCGATTTAAAAATCTGTGGTTTTACAAGTGCCGTTTCAGCAGATGTGTAAAATCTTGTAAATGGAATTGTGAACGAAAGAAATGAATTTCATAGGAAGAAAAATTGAAAAAGGTGGAGAAATTGATCCCGATAACTTTAGAACTATGCCGAATAATTTTTTAGTTAAATATAAGTCAAGTCTCGGTATCCTGAATATTTTTCAAACTTTCAAGAGCGTAAAGAATAAATTAATTAACGAAAGTAATTGTATTTAAAAATTAGAGTAAAAAATGAAACAACGAAGCTTATTATGACAGAGTAATAGAAAGCGAAAAAAAAGAATTTCTCTTCATACGGAAAAAAAATTCTTTAGAGTTTCGATATTCATTGTATCAACAGTTCAGGGAAACAGTTTATGAAAAATTTTCATAGAAACAACGATGAAGATATCAATACATAAGATTTCCCAATAAACATCTCTCACTATCTGTGATGAAAGGTTGGTATGAATTTGAAATGAATCATCAGCATCAGCTGAACGCGTAACAATTACGACGATAATGAGTCTTCCAGTCAGGAATATTTGACTAGAGAACATTCAGACGCACCGTATCTGCTGGATTTAAAGTAAACGTTGCCGTATTTACCAGCGATGTAATCCGCAGTAAATCTTCGTTTTTCAACCTGTCAACAAAGCTGTTGCAGTCGGTAGCTGTTAACGGGAATATTATTACCCGTTGCAAGTTTGGTGTACAAAGGTGCGTGCTTAAATTACGTAAGAAACTTAGGATCGAGAAGTTAAACCAGTTTGTTACTACTTGCTACGGTGGTAGGGAAGGCGTTTTTAATATTTGTACGTAATTTGATTAGAGTTGAGTAAAAATGAAAGGTAACGGCGCAGCAAAAGAAATTTTGGAAAACTGCAACTAAATTAATATCGGAGTTTGTAAGATGACGAGAAATTTTTTAGAATATAAAAATACGTACGATATTGAGAGTAGTTTGATGTTTTAAAAAGTTATGCTATAAATGCGTTACAAAATTCAGGTACAATCTCGTAACAAAAAGTAAAGAATTCTGTAATACCGGCCGGGCGGACGTTCGAATCGTTCGAAATATGAAAACCGACGAGTGTCGCCATCTCCTGACAGCTTTGCAGAACCTTGTGTTTCTCGCCGATGCTTTTGAGCCCTGATAACTCGAACTCGAAGTCCGAGAGATTTTACACAATACGAAGCTTCCACAAGAACATAACGTGAACAATGGGAGTTGGTTAAATACTATTCAACCATGATAATAACTTGTTCATTTGTCAAATACATCAGACATTTCAAACATTCCTCACGTCTCGTGCTGACTCGCGTAAGTTCTAGATTGTATTTACCAGCCGGTATTCGGCACGACGTTTTAAGTTTTAGGTTAGGATAAGCTAAGTTGTGTTGTTACGACAGACTTACTGTCGTAAGTTGTTCAACGCAAACTATAACCTATAAGACAAGCTAATCCAATCTCTGTAAAAAACAATTAAGCGACTTTCAATTAATTGGTATTAAATAAATATTATCCTTAAAACCGGCGTCCGCTAGTTCCTTTTTCCTTTCTAACATAACCTATTTTTCCATTCAGTTTTTGGACTCACAAATATCGTCATTATATGCTTTTGAAATTCTATTTTTCTGGCTAGTTCATGTATTTCAATTTTTCCGTTTTTCACTAAATTTTTTCGTTTCTCTCTTTCAATGTTTTAATTACTAGATAATGCATTTTTATCTAATTTCATCTTCCATACAGTAATACCAAAATACCAAAACGTATTTCGTTACCCATGATTTCATTTACTTATTCAACTGTTTTTCTCGACAGATCATTACCTCACTATCATATTAGTTTGTTTTTTATACCTAAAAAAATTTTCATACCTGAAAATCCTGACGAGGTGTAAATTACTTTCCGAATCAAAATTATATTCCTAACCATAACAGTCACGGAATTATCGATTTGGCGGTCTTTTTTCACGCCTAACCTAACTTTCAATCTGTGAAGAAAAAGACCAGCGATCAATTTGACTCGATGATTTTAGGGGGCGAAAAGTTACTCTACGGAGCGTTGGAAGGCGACAAAAATGGAGGGAGAAAAGGCCCCAGCGTCGCGGGATGACCCGGTGATAATGAAGCTTGATACACCTGAATTCCAAACGATATTCACGCCGGAATTGAAGACGCTAGCTGGCCTCTTTGAGAAGTATAACTACGAGATCCGGATCGCAGGAGGAGCGGTACGGGACATCCTGATGGGTATCCGTCCAAAGGACTTGGACTTCGCGACGACGGCGACGCCCAACGAGATGAAGGATATGTTCACAAAGGAGGAGATCCGGATGATAAACATGAAGGGGGAGCAGCACGGGACGATAACATCGCGGATAAACGACGCTGAGAATTTCGAGATAACGACCCTGAGAATCGACATAGCAACAGACGGACGTCACGCGAAGGTCGAATTCACGAAGGACTGGAAGCTCGACGCGAACCGGCGAGACCTGACGATAAACTCGATGTTCCTTGGGCTGGACGGAACGGTCTACGACTACTTCTTCGGCTACGACGATCTGAAAAAGCGGCGTATCGCCTTCGTGGGTAACGCCGAGACCAGGATCCAGGAGGACTACCTTAGGATCCTCAGGTACTTCCGGTTTTACGGTCGCATCGCCGAGAACCCCGACAACCACGACGCCACCACCCTCGAGGCCATCCGCAGCAACGTTGAAGGCCTCGATCGCGTCGCCGGGGAGCGGATTTGGACCGAGTGGCACAAGATAATGGAGGGAAGGTTTGCCCTTGAGCTATTGGCGAAGATGGTTGAGTGCCAGCTTTCCACGCACATCGGCCTCCCCGAACACCCCGATGTCGACGCCCTCGTCGAAGTCCACAAACGTGCCACCGAAAACGGCGTCACTCTGAGACCCATCAGCCTCATATCAGCGCTCCTGAAGGACGAGGAGGAGGTCATGAGGCTCCATGGGAGGCTGAAGCTCTCTGCCTTCGATAGAGATCTCGCTCTGTTTCTTGTCCAGCACCGCGTGCGTCCACCGTCCGAAAAACCGCTCAAAATCTATCAGAAGCTGGTTATTATGCCAAAGGGGAAGAACCATGGGATCAAGGACTTTGTTTGCGAACTTTTCAGATACAGAGGCGAGCTTGAGCTTCTTAAGGAGTTCGCTGATTGGCGACCCCCTCGGTTTCCCGTCGGAGGTGATCAGCTCAAACAACATGTCAAGGTTGGGAAAATCATGGGGTTGGTCATCAACAGGCTCAAGGAAGAGTGGATTGATTCAGATTTTCAACTGGATAGCGATGAGCTTGTCAAACTTGTACCAAACATTGTTGAAGAGATTACTGATAATATTAAAAAATAAATAGTTGATGAATTCTTAGTGTATAATCGAGAGTTTGTGTTATAATCTTTCATTTCCATTTTACAATTAGTTCTTACACTTTCATTTTACCGTTTCAATAACCGATGCAGCTAATTGATGCAAAATGAAAGTAACCCAAAGACAAGAAAGATGAAGAACCCTTCGAACACAGTAAAAAATCTTTGATCACTCAAAATCTGGATAACCATGTGAAATTCTACAAAAGTTCGTGAAAATCTTCTAGAGATCTGGGAAATTGTTAAAATACTTTTAACATATTGTAAAATTTGAACATTTTTAAATCTCATGAAATTATGTATAATATTATTTATGAGAAACTGTGACTAAAATCGCGGACCCAGTTGACGCCGAAAAGCTAATTTCCATCCTTATCGACCAACTGACGCGTCGGGCTTTTTACCCCAGTAATTCTGCGAAATTCTACCCAAGGTATCAACCCTCTTTAGCTGTCGCACCCTAACTTATCATGTGCAGGGTACTGGAACACCAGCTAACCAATCCTAGAGACGCTATCTCTGAAGTTGTGTACCGAATGCCTCGTTTTTACCAAGCAAGACCTGATCTAGCTGTTGAACTTCTTTACCGACTCGAAGTATTGTTAGTTTAAAAAAATCTAGAATCAAATAAATGTCAACTTAGAATTTTTTACATTTTATTTTCAATCGACTCTGTTATATATTCAAGATACTCGAGATAAAAAAGCTGTTAATATACTAAGAATTTTCCAAAAAGTGTCCTTTTCATTAAATCGTTGTAAGAGATAAACTTTCCGGTATAATTAGTAACAGAATTTTTCTCCAGAGTGCAATTTAGCTTCACTAAAGAATCGTACTTCCAATTTACCATAGAATAATGATGTTTATTTATATAAAAAATTTCATAAATTTTTGTATAAAGAGTGAAATAGAAGGTGAAGGGAATTGGAATCAAGATGCGAATTGGCTTCATTTACGTTTGTATCAATACCCTCGTGAAGTCTGAAAACCGGATATACATATTCCAAGCCAAAATGGCAAACGTCTTCTATGACCAGGTCAGAACGACGTCTGTTTGTTATTGGATCTGCAGTCGAATTTCGGAAATTAGATTTTACCAGTTGTTCGATGCTTTGATCACCGTTCCTCCCTTCTCCTCCACCCTTTTCGTCCAATATATTCTTCTCCTTATTCCACGTAGTGGACAGAGCAGGACGACGTCTTTGACGTCAAGCATCGTTCTCGCCCTATCTCGTTGAGCCTCGGGCAGTAAAGATTTTGACGAGCTTTCATCGACTGGCCTCTCGTCAGCTATGGACATGAAATAAAACCTCCTGAGCCAAAAAGAAAAAGAGTAACTCGGATCTCCGAGCGGAGCGCAATGAAGAAAAAGGGAGATTCTGATTTTATTTGTATGAATAAAATACGGAGGACGGATGCTAAACCGACGAAGAGGCGAAGGAAATTGAGTATAAAGAATAAGGAGGCATTATATTTCAAAGGCATCGTTTGCTCCGAAATTTCGTAACTTTGTAGGTATATTCGTTTGAAAACTCCCGATTCATTTGAAAGGTTGAAAGTATTACACTTTTCACGTTGGAAGGGAAGAAATTTCACCCGTGGTGAAATTCTTTGCGATTTTCATCGACACTGTCTCCTTCCACTCACGCTAACATAATCGTCGATGTATAAAAAGGCGTTAGATTCTTCTTCGAGCTGAGTAGAAGGTACCTCTACCGTTATTCTTCAGCGTCTTCAGGATAAATTGATAAAACCACTTCTTTCCCTTTTGTTTTTTAAAAAGAAACGGTGACTGGAGTGGCGTAGCTCCAGAAATGGATTGAATCTTAGCCAAAGTGGTGGATCGCGAAATTATCAAACTTGAGAGTTGAAAGAATTCGCTGTTTGAAATTTCAACGAAACGGCGTTAAGCGTGACGTGAACAAAATTGTAAGATCCCTATTATCGTCAATGCTTGTAGCAGCATCACAAGGATCACTAAAGCTTCGGGAATTCCTGGAGGACGTTAAATTGTGTTCGGAAAAAGTTATCAGGATTTGGAATGGAAGGATTCTCTTGGCCGTTTTATTTCCTAACAAGAAAAAATAAAACTACAATCGAGCCAAAACTACAAACTTTGTTTTACCTCGAATAGTCACAGACTTGGACCAATGTCGAAATCTGAAAACGCTGAAATCGTTCGGTAATAAAATTTCCGTTTGCTTCGAAAAAGTGGTTTAAAAATTCTTAAAAAACTTGAAACGATCTGATTGTCACAGCATCTTAAAGGCTTCGGTAAGTACTCGATAAGTCCGAACTGACAGCGGAACGACGTTCCTTTTCCGGTCCAGTTCCGGTTTCCTTTACTTTGGCGTCTTTTCCCCACGCCCGCGAAATGACAAAATTTTGATGAATATATTTATATTTAATGAGACGTTACGAACGGAACGGTTCAAAGGACATGGTCTTGAGCATTTAATATGGTATAATTAATTGCAAACAAGAGGGTTTGCGGAAGAAAAGCAGGGAGGTGGTTGGGTGGGTGGGGCAGGGAGGAATGGCGGCGGCGGAAATGCGAAAGCAAATGTTGACTGGCAAAAGAGCAAACCAAGGCGGAGGGAGCCGAGACGAGTTACCGGAGTTCGGGGCCACGGCGAAGGAGAAGGAGAAGGAGGAGGCTGGGTTGTGTACCAACAGCATTAAGCCCAGCTTTCTCTCTCTCTCTTTCTCTTTCCCCATGCTTCTCTGTCCTCTTTTTCCTCTTCGAAGGACCGCGGAGCTTGTGGCTGTCTCATCTCACCACAGGTGGACCAAACCACTTTCAATCTGCGCTTCTAAAGCCACACAACAACCATGTTTCGTGAAGATATAAACCAAAGAGCACAACGTAGACCCTCTCCCTTGTCCCCTGCTTTCATTAAAAATCAATTTCGTAAATCTCCAATCGTTGCCGCGGAAACGCTCCCTTTTATTCATCATAAATTGGTTCAAAGGAGAAAGAAAAATTTCGGAGGATTATTAAACCGTTTGATTTCCTCTGTTTTCGTCATCGTTGGAGTGATTGGAACTGAATTCGTAATACATACATTTGTCGTGGAAAGGTGGAGGCAGGTACCTACTGGCCATCTGAGGCTGGAAATCGAATGTTCTATTGGAAAATTTCCTTATGATGTCACAGCTTGGTTCTTACCGCCATTTCATCACCACATAACCTAAGTTTCTTGATTTTAGTGGAGGCAAATCGTAATTCTTCTTGGGATTTCAAATTACTCACATAAGCTGATTAAACATAATCAATAGCAAGACTGTTGTACCATCCACAACGCGAAAAAACACGGTCACAAAAGTCAGCTGTCAGCCTGGTTGCATTAGTTTGATTTTTGATCCACCAGATGAGCATTGCAAAGTGACAATCTCAATACTCGACGAATTGAGAACCTTTGACTACCCGCGGAAAGAATAAGGTACTTAGGGACTGGCAGTACTAACACAAGTAGGTCAAAGGTAGGAGTCAAGACCGTTTTTTTTGCCCTAGGAAATCCTTGCTGATGTTGGAAGCTAAGTCATAACGACAAATCATCTCGGTAGTGTCTGGCACGAGTCTTGATGGTGTTTTGAAAGAAGCCATCATGCTGTTTTAGATATCCAGCTCCAAGACTGCACGATGTCTGGTTATCATCATACGAGCGTTCACGTTTCACCGAAGGAACGGACGAATGGTGATTTGAATTTTATGACAAAACCAAGTTCGGCGTCTGAGAACAGACTCCTTGGCGCAGAGGTATTTACGACATTCGTGGCAGACAGTTTCTCGGAAATCATGATGACATATTGGACAGTTCTGAAAGGCATTCAATGTTCATTCAGACATCTTGAAGACACTACCCAGTGGGATTTAACGGAGAACTGATTCGGTTCTAAGTATCCTTTTGGCAAATGGATTCTGGTAATCGAGGAAAAGAGTATCTACAAGTCACTCTAAAGAATAAGACACCGACGACCTTTAACCTCTTTCAAACAATTCTTTTAGCAAGACCTCATCAATATCTACATTCCTCGATGTTTTAACCAAATTGTTTAGGGACGTAACTCGAGATCGAAGTAGACCAAAGAATGTCCTACAGTACAATCCACACGAAAGCACTTCAATGCTAGTTTTCTTTCCTTTGAGAAGTTTCGTCGTTTAGTTCAAGCTTCTTCCTCTGGCCACTTCGAACTCGTCTTTGTCTATGGAATGGAATCCCAACCAACATCTGACGTGGAGGCCGAGGCGACAGATATCCTGGAGCAGAAGTATCGGCGCCTTTCCATTCGCCATTCTATTGCATTGCAGCCAGCGTTTGTACAGTCGAATCCGTTGAGGTTTTCTTGACATGTTACAGGTCCTCCGTGCAAATAGTATTCTAACGCATTGGAATGTGGTCAAATGCAGTTACCTAGATCCAAGTCCAATGCAGTGATCTTCTAACATCCGGTCGAATTCGGTCTTTCAATTCTGTAGTAAAAATCGGCTGGATTTAACTGAGTTTGGCCAAACTTTGGTAAGAGCTTGACAAGGTAGGCACGCGAAAAGTACAAGGGTCGTTTACTTTTCACCGAAATTAAAGAAAATCTATCGACCAATTAGACAATTCAGAAGTTGTTCAGCAGCCGCGATATAATTTCCCAACGTGTCCATCATCACCGATTATTTTCCCCATTCACGTGAGACATATGTTATAAATTTTGAACTAGTTTCTATTTCTAAATAATTCATAACGATGAAGACGAACTTGTAAGAGAAGTGATTGATATTCCTGTAGGTATTGTATAAAAACGTTGAACGAAACGTCACATGAATTTCTATATTGAGAATCAGCTGGACTCGATATTTCCTGTATAAAATCCTCAAGGGGAAACGAGAGTTTCATAACATAGAGAGCGTCGTAAATCCCCGGGGGTGAGTGTAGTCACTCCTTCCAGTAATATAAGAAAGGAATGCTGTAGCGGTAGAGGAAAAGAGTTCACAAAGAAATTCAAGAAAGCGCTGCAGCAGGAGGCTTCGACGTTTGTGCCCTGAGCTTGTGGGCGCATCTAGTCGCATAGAAAACCCTCAAAGAATTTCCTACACAGGTTTCCCGCGGTCCGCGTTATATAGACGCGTAGCGAAACCCGGCCGATGCACAAGTGAAAGAAAAAAGAGCGAAAGCGAGAGAGGGAGAGAGAAAGCAGTGCTGTTTTCACACCGAAAGACGCAGAGACGACGACGAGTGTGACGGGGAAAATGGGGCGAAAACTGAACGAGAAAGAGAAAGATAGATGGACAGATAGATGGATAGATAAATAGATAGATAGATAGATAGATAGATAGATAGATAGATGGATAGATATTTTATCATGTTTATCGCGAATTGGACAATATCATATAGACAGCAAATTAATACAAGGATGCAGGAAAAATAAAGAAAAATAGAGAAAGAAAAAGAAAAAAGAGAGAGAGAAGAGGTGCCAGATGGATAGATAAAGGCGACGAAGAAGCGGCGTTAATTTCTCGCTTCGCTCGGCTGTCGCCGTCCGGCAAAAAGTTCTCCGTGAAACGAGCGCGCGCCGCGATCCACGCTCGGCATGAGTGAGTGACGCTCGTGAAGCGCGCCGCTGCCTCTCACGGCTCCGGGAATCTAACTGTTTAATTTCTTGTCGCCGCCGCCGTACGGCGAGAGTTGCAACACCGGATTTCTGGGCATCAGAGGAAGGAGACGAGAGAGAGCTTCGTCGTGACTCGAGAGCGAGAAATTAGGGAATTATACTCGCCGACGTTTTCCTGTGCGACAAAAATTATTTTCTTGCATATTGTTTGGAGCCGCTTTGCGCTGCGGAGGGATTCATTGTCGAGTTTGAAAAATGCGATTTTATCGACCGAGGGAGACTTCGAAGAGTAAGAAAATTTGCCAACTTACCATGAGAGGAGAAAAAAGTTTTGAACACAGAG
The DNA here is from genome assembly GCF_021155765.1 of Diprion similis. Classification (NCBI taxonomy): domain Eukaryota; kingdom Metazoa; phylum Arthropoda; class Insecta; order Hymenoptera; family Diprionidae; genus Diprion; species Diprion similis. Next base: position 3,747,115 of record NC_060117.1, read on the forward strand.
ATTCGAATCATCTTTCATTTCGCATTAGTTTCTGATTAATATCGGCGCGCAGCCAGACGTTAAAAAAGCCTGTTTTCCCTCCGTGATCTCAGACGTTTATCTTCTCGGTCTCAAATGCTTGGTCTGATAAAGCGTAGAAAACAGTGAAAACGTTCTTAGCGGTACGAAGTAAGGCCTTTGATTTTTCAGTCTGATATCGTCTCATCAAAAATCAAATGGAATGAAAAGAAGATAGAAGGGACCTTCAGACGCCGGTGATTAGATGAATACCGTGAATTGGTTACAGGCTTTCAAATATCGTCTAACTTGTGTAAAACTTTTAGTATGTCAAAGAACGGATCTTCCAGGAATTGCTATGCCGAGAAAATTCCTTTCGAAAATACGCGAGAGGATGGAGGATTTCGTCTTAACGACTAATCAATTCGATTATCAGAATTCTTCCTTTTAATCATACTTGTTTATAAATTGCTAATAATTGAAATTTTTTTTTAAAATCATAATAAGTCTTTAAAATCGTAAATGTGTTCATATTTGCACACTTTGAAGCTTTTGCACACTAAGAAGTGGGAGGGGGGGTCCAAGAAATCTTATGTGTTCTTACATGGAATTAAAAATGGCTAAAATCGTCCTCACATAATTAACGAATGTCCCCTAAAGATGGAAAAAAAAAGAAATTAAAAGATATGCATCTAAGATCAGTGGAAGAAGTCGATGTTTTCACACTGTATGCGATAATTAGTAATACGTTAAAATAACTCGTTAAACTTCCGTTGAAAGACGAATGAATTTTACAACGTACGTCGATGAAACGAGAAAAATTGTAAAAAGAAAAAAAAAGGAACAAACGAATAAAAGATTCATAAGGGACAAGAAGATTTTACATCTCGACCGTTTTTTTCTCCTCCTCGGTTCTTTTTTTTGTTTTTTTCTTTCTTTTCTCTCTCTCTTTTGTTGTTTTAAACATGTTTCGCTTAATGATTCTCTTTTTCTCATTCTTTCTCTGTGTATTTTATAAATACAGAAACTACATACGTATTTTCTACATATATATATATATGATACACGTGTGGTATATGAAATTCAAATTACACTCAGCGAGCTGTAATTGACACCCGGGAAAATGTGCTGCAGATTCTGTTTTGCAGGGTTATATAAACGTACATATATATATATTATATAGTGGGAGAGAGAGAGAGAAGTAGAGGTGGGGGAGGCTAATTTCAGCAGGGTGACATTGACCGAGAGGGAAACTTTGTCACGTTTACCAACCTTATAATCCGTTTCTCTCTTTCTCTGTATGCGTTTACGTGCCTCTCTGCTTTTGTATTAAATTCGGATCGTGTAGGGCCGACACAGTTTTTCCACTGACACATAATCGATTCCCCATTTAACACCCGTTAGTGCAGGTACTCACAAAACTCTTCGCATCTTATACAGAACTGTTTCAGGGTTCATCACTGTTCTAAGTTTTGCATATATGATCAAATTGTCGCAGCATTATTTTCTAAACATAATAATAATGAAAAAAAAAAAAAAAAATCTAGGTTCAGTTTAATTTCGATGCTTTAGCTATTTCTTATATCTTCAGGGCTTTGGAAGAAGAATCCGAAGAATTTTTCCCAATGATTTTTGTAATGATTATCACCACGGATTCGAAACATGTCGATAGAGTGTAATTGAAAATTTTTCATACCCAAAGTATTGTTTCATACAAAGATTTTTGAAATTTTTTTGCTCCGTACTCGGAGAGGTGCGCGGATATATTCGTTAATTAATAAGCTCGTCAGTTTTTTTTTTTTTTACAGGAATGTTTACGTAAGCCCTTATTTGAATTCCACCCGAACCAGTAGACGAGGTAATTATTTCCGGCCAATATTGAGGGAGAATTCTGATGTTCGCCGGTAACAGGCGAAAAGTAAACAAAAAGTTTGAACCGATTTATTTTATATCGATCTTGAATTCCGACGAAACTGGAAATCAAAAATTATAGTCATACCTGTAGGGATTTAAAAATTTATTCATGTAACTGTGCAGTTGATTTTCAATGTGTTGTATACGATGACCGACGGAAGTCAAAATTAATCCGAACAAAAATAACCCAACAGAAAAATAGCCTCAGAGAAAAATAACCAGAGATAAAAATAACTCAAGACAAAATTAACCAAAGAAAAAATGAACTGAAACAAAAATAACCCAACAGAAGTAACCCCAAAAAAAAAAAATCAAGTCAAAAATAACCTAAGACAAAAATAACCTGAGAGGAAAATAACCCAAAACAAAACTAACCAAAGCAAAAATCAACCCTAACAAAAATAAGCTGAATAGAAGTAACCCAAAAAAAAAAATCAGACAAACCAAAAATAACCTAAGACGAAAATAACCTGAGGGAAAAATAACCAAAGAAAAAATCAACCCTAACAAAAATAAGCTGAACAGAAGTAACCCAAAAAAAAAAAATCAGTCAAACCAAAAATAACCTAAGACGAAAATAACCTGAGGGAAAAATAACCAAAGAAAAAATCAGCCCTAACAAAAATAAGCTGAACAGAAGTAACCCAAAAAAAAAAAATCAGTCAAACCAAAAATAACCTAAGACGAAAATAACCTGAGGGAAAAATAACCAAAGAAAAAATCAACCCTAACAAAAATGACCCAGTACGAAAATAACCCGAATAGAGGTAACCGAAAAAAATAATACAAACAAAAAATCACCTAAAATAAAAATAGCGCGAGAGAAAAATAACCTGAGAAAAAAATAACCCAAGACAAAATTAATCAGTAAAAAAATGACTCGAACAGAATTACCCCAAACAAAAATAAAACGAAAACCAAAAATAGCATGCGAGAAAAATAACTCGACACAAAAATAACCAAAGAAAAAATTAACTCAAACAAAAATAACCTGAAATAAAAAAGTGATAAAAATTTGAATTATATTAAGTTAAATTAAATTTCGAATGCGTTATTTTCTTCATGGGTTATTTTTGTTACGAGTTGTTTTGTGTGGATTATTTTTCTTTGAGTTATTACTTCTGGGTTATTCGGTCCTAGTACCGTTGCACAGATGAGTAGATCGTACATCGAGCCTCTGTGTTGTGCCGACGACGTATCGGAGTGCAAGAGGGAATCAACCATGCAGCTCTGCATGTCGCCCATCACGGTGTACTAGAGATGTTTCGAAACCGCGACAGAGTACCGGTGCTGTAATGCCGTCTAGTCGATCCCACCGCGTAATTCAAGCTGCGACCGCTTGCATCCACGCCACGGTTCAAAAAACTGGCGACCGTCATATACATATAGTCGATTCCTTCATTCCGAAAAATCCGAAATTATATAGTTTTTATCGCACCGCCAATTCACTAAAGGATCAAAATTTTCCCAAACGTCAAGTGAGTCAGCAAGATGATTTTTAGCAACTTTTTTTTATCAGTGACAAGTACAAGGACTTCGTCAAGTAAAAATAGTTCTTTAAATTAATGCACACGTGATTGCAAAAAAGGTATAAATTCTGTCCAAGCAGTTTTACATGAATTTTATTGATTTCAGATGATTTAGACTAAAAATTTCACGAATTGTGTTAATCGAAAAAACGGATTGATTGAAAGAGCAGATCTATCGATTTTAATCACACAGCTTTAAGGTGACTTTGGATAATCGCGAAACTTATACCAAAATATTGTCGGTTTTTGTGTATGTTTTTTTTTTTTTTTTTTTTGCAAAGAATTTTAACTGCTACAAAATCATGTTGTTCAATTAATTTTCATCTCGAGCAAATTTATTTATTACTACAAGAAAGATGTTTTCAAAGTAAACTTGAATATATATTACATAAATTTGCTTAACAATAACTTGAAATTTAATTGAATGAAAATTTTTATAGCTTAAAATGCTTTGAGGGGTAAAAAAAAAAACGAACAAAAAGAAAAACATCTCGCAATATTTTTTTATAAGTATAGTATATTCGCTGTTAATATGGAAAAAAGTGAAAGTTTTCACTTTCTACAACTATCAAACACGTGATATTGAGAGAGAAAAAAATCAGTCAATAATTTTTCTCAACTTGAATTCACCGTTACCTTTCCTCAAAAAAGCTAGATAATAATTAAACATAATTTTTTCCATACGAAAAATAAACATTTTATTCTAATTTTAGGGATTATTTTCTTAAGGGGCCCACTTCCCCCCCCCCCCCCCCCGCTCCACCCCTTTATTTTTTCACGCTTGAACTCGTATTCACACCGGTAAACTCAACGCATAAAGGCCGGGGGGCTTGGATGTTGAAAAATCGGTTTCCCGACGAAGCGTATAACCAACGCACCCACACCATCATCCATAAATAGACCGTCGCACCTTCGGGGTGGCTGGGATACGCGTGGGAAGTGTGTGCGTATACATAGCCAGAAGGCAGTAAGTGTTTTCTTACAATCTCACTTATTCCTGTCCCTCCTTCGCGCGAGAAAAGGGGGAGGAAACCGCCGCGTGTATAGAACTTGCACCCCGAGCTCCGCTACTGAAAGCCAATTTCGTTTTTATCAAGTCACCAACGCGCCCCGGGCGATTCTGCATTGTGTTGGTTTCGCGCTTCGCTTTCGCGAAATCGGGTAACCACAAATCTCGGCTAATTACGACGAGGTTTTACACTCGCAAATCGTGCCGATGATATTCGTAAAGTCAGGTCAAAATCTGTTTGATTAAAAATATGACGAAACGAAAATTGGACGGGTCGATTCAACTGAAGCTAGTCAAGTTAAATCTGGCTCAAGAAAATCTCTGTGATGAAAAAAAAAAAAAAAAAACCTTTCATTACTGAATTTCAATTGTTAATACCTTGTTGTTTTACAACGTCAGAGAAATCACGTTACTTCACTATTTTTTTACCCAAAAATCTCTACATACTTAGACTGATTCTATGAAAAAATAGCTCAGTTTAGTAGTAAATGAATTCCTTAGAAATTGTTTGAGGCAGATTTTTTTCTTGAGTTGGTCTAGCAGAAAAAAAAAAAAATCTGATACATAAAATCGTTATGATTTACAGATTTTAAGCTTTTGATTCGTCAAGAAATAAGTTATTGTTAACACGACTTGACTTGGACGATTCGTGCGGAGTTTATTTACGAATAAAATCAGCTGTTGCTCATTATAGAATCAGATAAGAAATATGGATTTTTACGGTGAAAAAATACGATAATAATAATATTTCCATCACATAGTTGAACTAATGACGTGTTTATAGTTGAATTTCATTGCTTTAGAATTTTCTCATCCAAGATAGAAAATTTCGTTGTTGAATGTAATCGATTAGCTCCTAGATGAAATTATTTAAAGCTCTGTTTTATCAAATTTTTGTTTGTTACAAACTTTTTCGACTTGATTGTCTACTCGTCCTTAATAAGTTGATCACAGAATTTTTACTTTCTTCTCTTTTCACAATAAACTAATAATAAAACTTCTCAAATTTCAATGAAAAAACGTAATACAATCGAACAAGAAGATATTGTTTTACGATTCTTAAAGTATATATCACGTGCCAAATTCCAAAAGGACGTAAAATATTATTTTTCTTTGGCAAATGGCTTTGTAAACATATTTTGAGCCTGAAAATGAATTTTTTTTTTTTTCATCACAAATGAAACAACTATTCCAAGAAAAAAAATTTTCATTTAAATCTTCCAATATTTTCTTTTGCTTTTATCCATTTTGCCTCTTCTCCACTCATCCTACAGTTCAATTTCCCATTCTTCATTTTTATTCTGATATAGCTTCATTTAAGGAATCATTTTTTTATGTTCCAGAGCGAAACATGAATATTTTTTTTTTTACACCCCCTTTTGGTTTTAGGCAAAATTTTCCTATGCCTTGAAATAATCCCTTTTGTCGTTAGTACGTCAAAAAAATTTTCCAAAAATCTTTACGGTTTGATTGATTCTAAGTTGAATGGCAAAAAAAAAAAAAAAAAATAATTTCATGCGCCCTTTTGGTATTTGGCACGCGATATGTTCCAAAATAGTTGGCATAAATAACATATCAATTATTATCCTGTGATTTATTGATTCTAAAATTTGAACAGGACTTCAGTCTACAGATTGTTATTCCGAATCGTCTGAACTGTAATCCAGATCCTTTGATTTCACTCTAACATCGCTCATCGCTGAAACAACTCCAAACCCATCTTAAATAAATTTCTAAAAACCTCGAAGACCGAAAAGAAATGAGTAAATTATTGCGTTAGACGATTTTCTCAACGTTATCTCCTGTAGTCGTGCGAGATTAAGGGTGAAAAATAACGCGGCCTGGTGGAAGGGGTGAAACGCAAACACAGAACGGCTGCATTTAAGTATAGTGTTACTAATGGACACCGGAGTACAAACAGGGTTGCTTGGGTGGCTGGATGGCTGGATGGCTGGATGGCTGGATGGCTGGTTCTCGCCTCCGGCAACAAACGGCGGCCCTTTTCACTGATAACTCAATTTCGCCTTCACTACTTTGTCGAGGTCTCGACAGAATTGCTCGTGAAAACGAGAACCCACGAAGCGCTCCCAAGCTCCGGCGGCTACGCCTAATTACGTATTAATCGTGACTCGATTTTAACCAAAACGATCTCCTCTTCAGCAAGACTTTGTTACAGATAAATCGCCCTTTTATACGCAGAGCTAGCAATAATTATTCATAAACATTTTTGTCTATTTCTTTACGATTTAAATTCACCTTCGGTATTCATCAAATTGTTATATTTCTGGACTGAATATATCGATAAAAATAGAAATTAATCGAGGAATTTTTCAGTCAATTTATAACTCACTTCACGTCAATGGAAATTTTCATACGAGGTAAATTTATTTTCAGTATTCAGCAAATTGTTACATTTCTGGACTGAGTATATCGATAAAAAAAGAAGGTAGTCGAGAAATTTTTCAATCAATTAATAGCTCACTTCACGTCAATGGAAATTTTCATACGAGGTAAATTTATTTTCAGTATTCAGCAAATTGTTACATTTCTGGATTGAGTATATCGATAAAAAACGAATAAATTTCAAGACTATCCGGATGCAGAAGAAGAAGGAAATGCAATCTGATCCAACGAGCTATCGCGAAACATCGATTCTATTGACTGACTTCACTTATCCTGGGAAGTGTCGAGTGTCTTTCCTCTCTCTCTCTCTCTCTTTCTCTCTTTCTATTTCTCTTTCTCATCCCCTCACGCTTCCTCTGGATCTCGTTAGTAAGGCGATACTTTTTCCTTGACAAGGCATACAAGTCATTCTCTCTGAAAACTTTTATCCTTCTATTTTTCATATTATTCCACTTTTCTCGCACTTCTCAGTCTCTCTTTCTCTCTCTCTCTTTTTCCATCCGCGTTTTTTCTTCCTAGTTGTCTTCGACTTACCGCATTTTAAATTAGGTATACACATGAGGGTGCGCATGACTCTGCAGAGAGAGAGAGAGAGTCGAGTGACAATGAGAGCTCCGAGTCTCCTTACTGTTCCTTGAAACGCGAAAGAAGAGAAAGGAGGGAGGGAAGGAAGGAAGGAAGGAAGGAAGGAGGGAAGGTGAGCGAAGGTAATACGATCTCGCATATTCCTTTTGCTACCTAACACTTTGCGTATTGCTTGTCGTAACGGCGGAGCGACTCAGATCCCTTCTTACTGCAGCCACGTGTACCTCTAATTAACAATGAACGAGAACCTGGATCACCGGAGAAATTATTTCCGTCAAAACTCGGTGAAAAACTTGGGTACAACAATTATGAAAATGAAATTCAAGAAGCAACGTCAAACTGGGCATGAGCCAGCCGCAATTTCCTAATTCATAGGCAAAATAAAAAAAAAAATAAAAAAGAATAATATCCAAATCGAATTTTGGACTACAAATTCAGATTCGTGATTAAAGATTTTGAAGCCCTCGGATTTTATTTTGAATCATGATTAAATTCATTCACCCTTACGAATTTTGGGATTCTGTCCTTGGATTTGATGTCAATGACTCAAAAAATCTCTGCCTAACAATTTCTACCAAAATTGGAATATTTTTAGATTTTTTTTCGACCATATTGGATCGCCATTTTGGATTTCGTAATCTGACTTCAGATTCGTCATCAGCTACCCAAAAAACTGACGAGTATCAGTTTTCATCAAAATCCAAATGGTTTGGGTTTTTTTTTTTTTTACTGAGTGAACCCACCAATTTTTAATTTTGAAAATCTGACCTCAGATTCGTGATTAGAATTCTGAAAAACCTCGAATTACCAATTTCATTCAAATCGATTCAAATGATTGTAAAATTTTTTCATAATTTCAATATGAAAATTTAAATCCTTTCACTCAAAGTTAAATTTACGTAACTAATTCACGATATTTAGTTTCTTGGTTCTCGAAATTTGCAATTTTCTTTAGGATTAAGAAATCTGAAGAAACTCAATCTCAAATTTGAACTTTCGAATATTATTAAACGATTCCTTTCCTTTCTTAATATAATCACAATTTTCAAAAACTTATTACGGTGATAATTTGAAAGGAATTATTTTTATAAATCATCTACTAACAACGAAGTCAAAATCAAAGAAATATTTAATACAAATGAATTTTAATACAAATGAATTTTTTCAATTTCATTTATCAAAACAGTTAAAAAATTGTGAAACGCAGAACAAAATCAACTCATAATTGCATTTCCATGAATCTCTGAAGCGATTTTTACCCCAATTTTCACATCCACCGGCCCAAATATTAATTTCAAATGTTTCGTCCAAATCAAATTTCAATATTTTCAAAAATCACATACAGTTTTATCGTACGAGAAACTTATCGAGATAAAATTTTTTTTCTCAAATCTACCACTTTTCCAGTATCACGTACTTTTCTACACAGAATCGAATTTCGATTTTTCATCTTCGCATTTCCTTAATTGCATTTTATAATTTTTTTTGCTCAGTTAAATCTACTACGAAGATTGAAAAGCGGAACCGGAATAAAGACACTGCTATACATATATGTATAATATGTATATGTATACACAATCTAGCGATATCTGTAATCGAATAAGCGGTTGCGTAATGCCGGGATTATCGATTATCGATTGCCGCCTCGAGCTTGAGCCCCCAAAGCTCCTCCGGCTTACAGGCGTTGCTGTAACTGCACTATACATACAGCATCATATATATATAAGTATATAATACATGATACAGAAATCCATGTATGCATATATGGGGTGGTCCATCCCATTTCGACGAAGCACTAGTTTTTTTGTTTTTTTTTACATTTTTTCAACACGGTTAGAATTTTCTACAATTTTTAAAAACCATCTAATCGATCAACACAATTTAAAAATCTGAAAAAATTCCAAAAAATCATCTGTCAGATATTAAAATTTTTAAGCTTAGAGCTGGAGTGAGCAGATTTTTCCGTTTCACTGTTTTCAAGCTTTTTCCGTCCAAAAACTTAGAAGCGGGAGTCGTTTTACTGTGGATGATTGCTGAAACATTTTCATATTTTACACTAGATTGTTGAGAATTTTTTCAGATTTTTAACAAGAAATTTTTTTTTCTCCTCACTTTGCTGACAAAACAAAATTGAAAATCGTAAAATGGTTCCGAAAAGGCTCAAAAAAATTTTTCAAATCCGGTATGACATGTGAAAATGTTTCAGCAATGATATATAGTAAAATGATTCCCGCTTCTAATTTTTTTAACGCTTTTCTACCAAAAAAAAAACTTGAAAACAGTAAGAAGAAAAAATTTCCCCATTTTGGCTCTAGACTTGAAAAATTTGATATCTGATTGCGATTTTTCAGAATATTTTCAGATTTTTATATTGTATCGATCGATAAGATGGTTTTGAAAAATTGTTGAAAATTCGCACCGCACCGAAAAAATGTTTTAAAAAAATTAGTGATTTTCAAAGTGAGGGGAATCGTATAAAAAATTGCGGGCCAAATTCGAGAGGTCAAGGAGTGTACATAGGTTGAAATGAGCTGGAATGCCCTGTATACCTACGAATATTGACTTTGCTTGGCGGTGATCAGCTGATGAGTGTAAATTTTTTTGCATCGGTGACGCGTCTGCGTTTTATAGCGCGTTTTTACGATCGATAATAAGGACGTAAAACCGGGGTGGCAGTAATTTGGAACATATTTTTTCACTCTTACCCTCAACATTCCAATAACCGTAAACCTGAATCGGGAACACAATAAAACGATAAAGTTTAAGGAAGAAGAAAAAAAAAACATTATAAATTTCCTACCAAAGTTTATTGGAAAATTGTCCAAATAATTGGAAATGAAAATCTTAACAGAAAATATTCTTTACGAATAAGCCTCGGAATTTCAATCGATAAGAAAAATTATAAATGACAAAATATTGAAACGATTTGTTGGATATTGTTTAAACAAATTTGATTCTTAAATTATAGCAAAGTATAGAAAAATGAGAATGAAACAAATTTTTGACTATTTGATGAAAAATATTCCATGAAAAAAAATTTTCGTCCAAATCTTTTCAAATTTTTCTTTGTTTTATTTAGTTTAATTTCCCATTTTTCATTTTTATTTTGATGTAGCTTCATTTATGGAGTCATTTTTTATGTTTCAAAACTTGAATTTTTTTTTTTCTTTCACATGCCTTTTGGATTCAGGCAAAATTTTCCTAAAGCCAAAAGGGCGTATGTTTCAAGATACGACTTTTTGTCGTTAATACGTCAAAAAAATTTTTTCCACCGATCTTTACTTTTGAGCAATTTTAAGTTGAATGGCAAAAAAAAAATTTTTATACGCCTGTTTGGCATTCGGCACGCGATTTCCTTGATGTAAAATCGTAAGTATGTAAAGGGTACTTTAGCAATTCGATAAAGAAGTCCAGAATCGAATTTGCCAATAATTGTGGGAATTCGTTGAGAATCCTTCGCCAATTTCGTTGCGAAAGATCAAAGTACGGGACGCATGTACAAGATTTATATATTCGTCAAAGAAGGTTTCGCCGAATGCTCGATATTCTGTCGAGGAATTAAACGTCATGAAAAAGGAAATCGTCGAGCTGATTTTCAATTCTACTAAACATCAGACGTCGGATTTTCAATTACAGGCTAAAGGGGAAGAAAATGCGAGGACAGAATATCGAGTTTCAATTCCACCAGAAACAAACACTTGATTTTCAACTTGATTGAAACGCGATTTGTGGAAAATTTGAAAAATCAATGCACCTAATTTTTTATACTAAACACTTGCTTCGCGTTTCTCTAAGAAACGATAAACAACTGACGTCTGATTGGCAAAGCGACGAAAAGTCTAGTTTGCAGATTTTCAAAAATCGTATCACCTAAATTTAGCGAATGGACATCGAAACTCAAAATTCAGAAATTGATAGTCGGACCTGAATATTCTGCATTTATAAAGAAGAAAAATACAGTCAATCGTTAAAGTGTGAAACAGTCAAAATATGAAAAATTCTCGAATATAAAAAAAAAAAAAAAACGTAGGTATACGTAAAAATTTAGAAGCTTTGAAATACAAATGTTAAAAAAATACGAATACTTATACGAACGTATAATTAAGTACAGTGAAAAAGAGAAAGCGAATCGAATCGCCATACGAAACTTTCGAATTTTGAGTTTCATAAAATTTCAAATGTGGAAACATTTAAGTTCAACTATAAGCACGTCATTAGTTTAACTATGTGATAGAAATTTTATTATTATCATATTTTTTCACCCTAAAAATCCACATTTCTTATCTGATTCTATAATGAGCAACAGCTGATTCTATTCGTAAATAAACTCCGCACGAATCGTCCGAGTGAAGTCGTGTTAACAATAACTTATTTCTTGACGAATCAAAAGCTTAAAATCTGTAAATCATAACGATTTTATGTATCAGATTTTTTTTTTTTTGCCAGACCAACTCAAGAAAAAAATCTGTCTCAAACAATTTCTAAGGAATTCATTTACTACTAAACTGAGCTATTTTTTAATAGAATCAGTTTAAATATGTAGAGATTTTTGGGTGAAAAAATAGTGAAATAACGTGATTTCTCTGACGTTGTAAAACAACAAGGTATTAGTAATTGAAATTCAATAATGAAAGATTTATCTCTGTATCACAGAGATTATTTTGAACGAGATTCAACTTGACCAGCTTCAGTCGAATCAAGCATCGAACTTTCGTTTCGTCATATTTTGATTGGACACATTTCCGGACTGAGTTTAACGGGTCCGAAGTACGTCCGTAAAATTTAGCGGATGATCGGGCAACCGATAAGAAGCGAGAAAATCTGGGTCTTTCTAAAAAATTTCGGCAAGGGGCAAAACGCAATATCCGCGAAGCGAAATAAATCCTGAAATTTACTCGCGCGGATTTCGGACTCGCGCGAAAAGAGTCGAGGGAAAGGAAATTCGCCCTATTTTCGAAGGGTGGCAGCGGACGCGAGGAATATCGTCGTTTTATCCCCGAAACGAGGGAGCGGATCACCCGTCAACTCGTAAAATCTTATAGGATCGGAGGAATTCCGACTTCGGACGGTCACCGATTGCTGGACCACGGCTCTCACGGATGCTGCGAGCCGCCGACCCGTCATCAGATCTCACGGTTGAACCGATCGGCGCGGTTTACGGCTCGAATCAAACGCGCCCCTCCATTCACCCTCGCCACTTGTATTATACATCCGATGGGAACTTTTTCATCTTTGATAGCTGTCAAACACCTTGACAGAATCACCGAAATACACCGGAATGCCAATCGTTCATGGGTAATATAATTTTCGATCTTTCGGGCGGCTAAATTCCGTCGACTTAGTCGTTTTTTGAGAGTCAAATTTCCGCTTGTTCTAAATACAATAATTTTTTTGACAAGGTTTTTTTTTTTTTTTTTTTTTTCTCCATTTTGAATCAAATTTTCGTCGATTCTGAGTCTGATAATCTTCTTGAATTCGGGTGATTTCATTGTCAGGCAGAGAAATATTTTCCACGACTTGGAATGATGAAGAAAAAAACCGATAAATTTGAATAAGAAAAAAAGTCCAATCGAAGAGAAGAATTAAAAAATATTCATGAATAATGTAATTTTCCATCTTTCGGACGATTAAAGTCAGTCGAACAAGTGATTTTTTGTTTTGTTTTTTGGCAATGATATTTTTGTTGATTATAAATCTGACAATATTTTTGAATTTAAGTGATTTCTCAACAAGACGAAGAAACATTTTCCTCAATTTCGAATAATTGGGAGAAAAACGGTCGATTCGAATCGATAAGGAAAGTGCGATTGAACAATAGAATTAAAAAAAACTGTTGATGCCTTAGAGAAAGAAAAGAACAGAAAGAAAGAAAAAAAAACTTTCTTCAGAAATCATCAGTCTTCATACATTTTCGAGTTTTTACCCACTTTTTAGAGAAACCGTTTTTCGCGAAAAAATGAAAAAACCAAAAAAATATATGGCACTCACAGCTTTTTTTTAATTCTCCTCTTTATTAACTGATAACGGTTTTAAATTAACAGCGCGACAATTTTTCATACTCAATTATTAACCCAAGTTCGTTCATCGTTCTTAAATATTCCTCAAGTGGCGAAGCATAATTTTGTTTTTTTAACCCAAAAGATTGCGAAAGACAGCTTAATTACGTTTATTGATAAATTATAATCTCAAATTTCAAAGTTTTCACCGGTTCCAAAAATTATTTGTGAATTTCATATTTGTTTAAAAAAAAAAAAAAAAACAAAGACATGTACGTACATACCTTGAAGATCACGGCGACATCAGCTGAACTTCTGCGACTCTCGTCGTTGATTGATGATCTCACTGAACACGAAAAATTAAACACTGAATAAAATTTAAATACGCTACAATTTTTCTTCAACTTCAATGTTTAGACGATTGATAAAATGATGAATTTTTTCAAAAGCCACTCTTCAATACGTCGAAAACCACTCAGTAATGTGTATGCACGTCTGTGTGCTTACGTATAATTTTTTTTTTTATTTAGTTTTTATTTTCTAGTCTTGTGTTCGAATCACTTTCCCTCGTCCACATTAATAATTAAATTCTTTATTATTATTGACACACTAATACGTAAAATGGAATTTTGCGCACCGTTTTGCGGGCGGAAAGTCGCGTTTTACGCACCGGTAGGTGTAAAATGAAAAAAAAAGAAACACTAAATCCCGGAACCGTTGCTCCCCGCACCATAGCTGAGGTCAGACTGATTCTGCGAATTGTCAGTTCGAAAGCAGAGTAATCCGTCAGAGTTGGGTAACGCCTCTTTGTTTACTATTTGCCGAACTCGAACGTACCCGAATTGTCTCGTCGTCATACGGAGCTCTGATTCTATTATTCATAGTGTAAGAGTGTAAGAATTCACGTTTGTTTACTTACGCACATTAGTCGTCAGTCCGAAGCTGAAGAGTAAACACCCGCTGCTGCGGAATTTCGATTTCAGTTCTCTTTTCGCAATTTAACGTCGGCAGTGATCTTTGTGACGAAGAATTTATACCGCTAGAGTTAATAAAACAATGTTGGTGTTTTTCATTTAATTATTTATAGTTAGTGTTTTGCGATCTCGATGAGCACTCGGGGCATAAAACCGTGTTTTACGCACTAGATACGAAAAGAAAAAATTACACGGATGCGGAGTAATACTTTTCTATTAAACGGAGAAAACTGTAGACAGAGGCAGCTTTTCAATATTTTTATTTTCTCACCCTGGAATTTATTGTTGGAAAGTAATTTTGCAGTTAAGAATATTTATTTGTAGGTGAGATTCTTGAGATGGCAAGAATAAATTGAATAGAATATTCAATTTAATGATTATTACATGACGGAATGAATTTTTCTCGTTTTTTATCAATGAAAAATTTTCCACACTTTTTTTTATTCAATTTCATTGTTTAAACAATTGACGAAGCAAGCAATTTCACACTTTTGCACTATCGAAAAGTTTTTATAAACGTTCTCTGATAAAAATTCCCTCGAATTTCGGAGTTAAGTTATTTTTACGTAACAACAATCGATCTTAACATCGATGAACGAGATTGTGAAAAAAACGAAACATTCCGTTTAATTGTATCGATTTTGTGCCTTGTGTGTTTGTGTTTGTGTGCGAATAACGCTGTGGAGGTTCAATTGAAGGTGAAATATTGGAAGCCGAGCTGTTTTCAACCTCACTCCAAGATAGGTAAGTGATTTTTTATTTATTTATTGTTATCTTTCTTCGCATAGATTACTATATAGTAATTTTTGAGAAAATAAAGTGAAATGATTTTTTTAATAAAGTTCAACAATGTTTACCATTTATTTTTATTAATTTTGATTGTTATACTAACTAAAAAAAAAAAAAAAAATTTTTGTACCACATTTTTGGCGCTGAAAGGCTTATGTAAGGCCTTAAGTAAAAAAGTTGACAACTTATTTTACTTTGAAATTAACAAAAAATCTGTCATTTACAATTATAACAGAACAAAATAGTCACCTCCATTTTTTTCTCCTTGTGAATCCAACATTATTTCAACAGTTCTTGTAACTACAGCTATTCTGCTAAAAAAATTTTTAGTAACCATAACGAACGTAATTTTACCGCGTGTATAATATTCTATTTTGCACTCAAAGCGTACACGCACGGGTAGATAAATAGGTCGTAGGTACTTGGATTGCTGTAAAGCCCCAGTGATCGAGGAAAATGCAAGCTTACGCTTTTTCGCTCGAGCTTTTTTCCACTCGTTTCTCTTATTCAGCCTTTGCTCGGTCTAATTATAATAAATTCATTACCGCATTTTTATTAATTTTTAAGACTATCTTTTACGCAGGTTTTTCACTGCGCTTACAAATATTTTTCCTTTCATTTTTCTATTGAATTCTTTCATTATAGATATACGGGACGCTTCACACCGAATCGGACGGTTTGAAAATTTTTTATTTCCGTTTTTCTCCAATTTTTGATATTTTTTAGTATCCCTCAAGAGAAATGTTCTGGTGAAATTTGGAACTTTTTTTTATTACTTGTTGCAAAAATATCAAATTTTCAAAAAAATTGAAAGACACGCTCACTTTTATAAATGCGATTTAAAATTTCAAACACAAAAATCTTTATCAAAAACACTGAATTTTTCACATTGCCATTTAACGACAAACAATCAAAAAATGAAGCTTTAATTTGAACCATTATTAAGAAACTTGTGAAAAAAAACCCAGAAGAGCAGTGTTTTTTTCTGAAAATTTGATATTTTTTTAACAAGTAATAAAACACAAAATCCAAAAGATTTTAGAATATAAAAAATTACTAAGAAGTATAAAAAAATTGAGGAAATCAAAAAATTTTCAAACCGTACGATTTGGCGTGAAACGCCCTGAATATTTTTTTTTTATCTCATCTCTTTTACAGCTTAACAGATTTTCACAATTTAATTTGAATTAAACTTTGTCCTTCCTCTCTCACCAACCAACGGTTTCATTGAAATTATTATTATCATTATTGTTTCTCACTCACCGACTCGCAATAATAATAGTTGAGTGGTTAGAATTCTGCCAGTGACATAAGAATATAATGAAAAGAATAATAACAACAATAATAATAATAATATCGTTGAAATAAGGACGTGAAATGAAAGAAACAAGCGTTTGTATTTAATATCAAATATTGGCCTCTTTTTCACTCTTGTTGCTTCACCTCTCTATTCTCTCATCTCTTTCCTTTATTTTTTCTATATTCCTCTATACTCTGAATGAGAAAACAAAAAGCTCAGAGCTTATTCCCAGAGCTTTTCCGACTGAAAGGCAACAACATTCGCGAGCTTAATTCTGCGGTAAGTTAGAGGCTTTTGGCAGATCGCTGCTGGATTTTTCCAGCAATTTATACACTCTGAAAGATTTTCATTCAATGTTTAAACGCGTTATTTACCGGCTTTCAATTCATTCGCCGCGTGAATACGATCGATTTTTATAAATGTTTTATACGTAGAGCACGTATCGGTGTGTTTGATGCGAAGTTAACGCACAAAATGCTGAGCGATTAGTTTAAGGGGTTGAAATTTTCAAAAATTCGATTTTTTTTTTTCTTAATTTTACTCTCCAAATGTACATATATTTATGCACACACACAGAAAATTTCTTTTCAATCGGGTAAATATTTGACAACTCGATGAAAGTTGGAAAAAAAAAAAATTTTTCAACACATGTAAAGTGCTTCTGATAATTTAAACGCCTTTTTCTCAAAACCATGTTTTTAAAGTCTGTAATCAATCTCAAATCTTAACACAAGATTGTGAAAGGAAAATGTTTTCCATTTGATAAACAATTTAAACCGAATTTTTGTCTAAGATCGATGATTTTTTTTTCTTTCTTGAGAAGCAGCCATTTTGTCAAATATGATTATTTTGCTTATTCTTTCGATCAATTACAGGATAATAATTTCAAAATAATCATTTTTACAAATAAAAAAATAGTAAAATATAGTTAAAAGTTACCATAACGCATGTGAAAATTTTTGCTTTAATAAATTGAAAGGTTTGGTCAAGAAAAAATCTTGAAAAATCGATTTTTTTGGGCCTCCTAACTGTATATAAACCCTTAATAAATATTTTTACCCGCGAATCTAGCTCTTCAAAAATCTCATCATATGAGTATTTTCAATATTTCATTTTCGAATCTCGTATACGGTTTAATTAAAATTTTTTGTTAATTTGGAAAAATCGAATTAGATAAATTTTATACACACGCATTAGAATATGACGTGTACGACGGAATTTTTAATTGCATAAGAAAAATTTATAATCACTCAGTGAGATTTCAGTTGCTGAAAAATAGTTTCATTGTATCTAAGTAAACTAAATTTATCTTTCACGTACTAAAACAGAAAGTGCTAAAATAAGGTGATAAAAATAAGGAAGAAAAGTTTGGTATATCTACTATTTTTATGAATAAATTTTCATTTCAAATATATAGAACAACGATCTTAACGAAGAAGAGATTTCTGCGGCACGTTTTCGCTGTGTCGAATTTTATTCTCGCGATTTCCGTACCTTTACATCCGAAACTTTGACGGTTTTTTGGTTTACTCGAGCAGGTAGAATAAAAATAAAACAAAACAGCCAAGGAAAGAGAGAAAGAGCGTGAAAGCAGAATTGGTGAATTTGTGTAGGAGGGTGGTTGAAACCTCAAGTCGAGGTGATAATCGTGTTCCACCGAATTGAAGTGCCTTTATACCTTCGTTAAAACGAGGGTAGTTTTGCGGCGCGTGGTTCAATCTTGCTCTGCAAACGATCCTCGAATTTTCATCAGGCATAAAATTCACCGTAAATTTCATTTTATTCTGTCATAAGAATTATTCCCTTTTACTAGGTCAAATCATCATCAATTCACCCAGACATTCTTAACGCAAGGTAAAAAAGTATTGAACGACAAAAAAAAAAAGAAAATACATCGGTATGAAGGGGATTGAAGACATGGAAAAAATATGACGAAAAACAAAAAAGAATTTTATTAAAATTCTTTGAGACATTTCAGGTTTTTGCTCAATACAAAAAATCAATTCCAATCACTATGGTTAATATTTGCAATCTTTGAAAAAGGTTTGAATTCTTGCAAAAGCACTTGAAATTATTTCAAGTGAATAAGCAAGGAAATTTATATCTTTGAAATGAGGTAAAATTTGGCTGTGCATTTTATCAGTATTTGGACTGAATTCATAAAAATCTTCGACCTTTTCGTGAAAACTTTCAACTCGCTTACAATCCTGAGAACCATGTAAAATCTTCTGCAATTTCTGCAGTTTACAAGAAATTCTACTGCACTTCATTGCATCGCTGAAATCTGAGCCCCTTTAATCGGATCCTTTTCGATTAATTCCAAGAGATAGAAAAACGAGATAAAGCAACGAGAAGCAAAAAATCAACAGTTGGTATACCACAATTTTTTTTATCCCTCAAATTTTCCCCGAGGAATTTCTTTTCCAACTCTTTTTCCGCTCTGTTCGCCGATCAAACCAAAGTTCGGGTCACATACGTGAGAAGTAAATATTTCTGTGTCACGGCAGATTATTTTACTCGAAACGAAATCGTATCTCTGTATCAAGCAGTCTTGGCGATTTGAATTTTTCAAATTTTCTTTATCCGTTTTTTTATTCATTACTCAATTATATAAGAAAAATAAAAAATCATTTCAACATAATTTCCCAGATGACATCGATAAGTTGAATTTCTTTTTTTTAAACTATTGAACCGACTCCATTTTTGACATATGAGGACATTTTTTGATGTAAAATTTTCCGCTCTACACGATGGTCAAGTCATTTTTTATCTATCGATGACAGTTTTTGAGAAAAACGCAAAATAAAAACCACAAATTTGATTGTTTTCTCGAAACTTCGGTTGTACAGCTGGAAAATGACTTCGGATTTGAATTTCTGAGGGTCAAAAACCCTGCTCAACCCAAAACGCATCCATATCCCAAATTTTTTCAATTCAGATTTATTTTGACTGGACTATACTTGTGTCTAGACTAGACGAATCGAGGTATAAGGGTATATCTAGCTGGCGGATGGTTAAGTTGATATCACCTCAGCTCGCAGCTAGGAGAGAGTGCGAGAGAGAGAGAGAGAGAGAGAGAGAGAGAGAAAGGGGACGAGAGTCTTGACTCCTGCAACAATAACAAAGTTGCTATCTTCGCGGAGCAGCAGCAGCAGCATCTCTCTTCTCCCTCTTGTTCTCGGGGATCAAGTTCGTCTTCTCCTCTCCTCTCCTCTCCCTCCGACCCCTTTGCGTCCCTCGTTGTCTTTCCGGAATACGTGAGGGAACGGCCTTACGTGCAGGGGAAGGAATACGGCGTATAAGGGAAGCGGCGAAGACACCCCGCATCCACCAGAAAGCAGGAGTTACCGTTCTATCATCTTGTGTATGGGGACGATGAGCGGGCAATTACCTGCATCCAGACTATTCCGCAAAAGCGTTGCCTCCCTTCTTCCCTACTTTCTCAGAGGAAGTCTTGATTTGATGTTTACACCGCTTGTCCTCGGTGAGAGACAAAATGTAGAAGAGTCAAATAATGAAACATATCAATGATATCAGGTTGTCCAAAAAATCGAGGAATTCATTATCGAAAGAGTCGGTGTAGGTGCTTACATACATTTTTTTTCAAAGCTCAGTAATCACGCAGCCTGATTTTCGATGTTTTAAATATTTATTGCAATCCTATATGCAAAAATTTTCACTTTCTCTATTTTTTTATTTTTGTTTTTTTTAGAATCCCTGGACTTTTATTTTCCGGGCTTTAGTCACACACATCCAAAAACTACGAATTTCTGTTTCTTTTTTTTTTTGCCGATTCTTTTTTTATTTCACTTTAAAAATGTTCGCTAATTTTCACTACTGATTATTGTTAATTATCACTACGTCTGCTTTCTAATTTTTCAACATTTTGACACTCGTGTGTGTCTGGTACATAATTTAAAATCCGAAATAAATCGTAACGAGAATTACTTCCGTCGTTAAAATTTTTTTTGGATCTCGTTCCGCCGTCTCTCTGTTTTTTTTTTTTTTCTTTATTATTGTTTCACTTTGCATTTGTTCAACTTCTCTTTTTTTTGCGCATACCTTTTTCTTTCATACTTTTATGCTGGCCGATGCTTTTTACATTGAAATTTTTTTATTCATATGCAGACGGAGATTAACGGTCGCAGTTTCGGATCAACCCCTTCCCCCCCACTTCACCCTTCCGAGTGGTTTGATATATTGTTTCGACAAACGAACACTCTTCTCCTCTGATGGTCGTATGGATATTACGTATACGTAATACACGTAACGTAACACAGGTGCAAGTAGAAGAGTAATTAATTTTGAGCTAAAAGTTTTGTCAGTATCTGTTGGATAATTTATTTTCTTCGTTTTTCATATGATTTATTTTTATTTTCATTATTCACAGTGGTTTAAAAACTTTTTACTTATCTGACTTATTATTTCTATCTGTGGGAAAACGTCGTTCAACGATTGTCAATCGGAGTGTGGAAAACATGTCTGAGTCTGAAACGTCGAGACGTTTTTATGGCTCAATAATGATAAACCAATCAGCAACTTCGTGTAGACGACCGTTTCTATACTACGAGCCAGTAAAACGGCAAGTTTAGTGTTTTAGAGACGTGAAAGTGTTGGGAGTGGGCCAGGCACTCTTGGTTCATAGGTATAAACGGTTGGATAGAGAAACTCTGAGCACGAGAAATAATTCTGAAAACTAATTTCGCAAGAGCGGGGCAACAATATCCTCCTGGTGGTGTGGCACGCGGGTAATTCCAGGACTTGAAGTAAATGCCGGCTCGATGAGATGGTAGGAGGGAGTTACACACCAGCCAGGATATCCCACCGCTGCCACCAGAACTTCGCGCCAAGTTTCAACGCCTAGTCGACCTACGGACCAGAATCTCGTATTACGGCCACTGGAGGTATTGCCAGTCGCTTCTGCAGCCTGGAACATCGACTTATTCGTTCTTCGTAGGTGAGAAACGATTTCGAACATTAGAAATTGTAAAATGGAGGCTAGACTTATGGTGGAAATCATGTTTCTAACTGTAATCATCATCACCTGTATCGAGTTGTTACGACGGTTGCCAGATTGTTCCTGTCCTCTCTATCTTGAGAAGGAAATTATGTCAGCTAGATCAAAGCCCAGCCAATGGAGATGGTCTTGTTATGAATTGCTAGGGGATCCGAATCCGTTCTTTGGGTTCCTAGATGAGATAAAGGCACGTGGGACACGGCAGCCGATCACATTCCTCTCGATGGGGTCTTCTTAGGGTGGGACTAATTCTCATCTGGTATTATCCGACTGTCTGTCACCCGGGAAGGGCGCAACGCCTCGCTTCACGTGTGTTTGGATTAATTCCAGGTTTGCTTGTAATCAAGACCGCGAATACGAGAATCTTAGGCCGTAACTTCACCCACCCGAAGCAAAGCGTGTCTGTACAGTGGATGTGTTTCAACTTTCAATGTCGCGTCATGCGTACCACAAATCTCAGTGTTCCGATCTTGACGTACGTATTCATGTACAGACGCCTTGGTGTGGAACGTTTCTTCGAGCTTGTTCAAAACTTGCGAGTTTACTCCGAGCTGTAAGATCATCAGTGTATTCGTTGATTTGGATTATCACTTCGGAGTCGATGTGGTCATACCTTCATTTCTTTTCCAGCTGTGGTTGTTTCCCTGGAGTGTCACAGATTCACTGACGCAATCAGCTGGATTGAAATCGTGATTCATAAAAGTCTGTCGAAAACTGAAACTTTTAAAAATGAATCCTGCAAAGGAAGCTAGCGTCGGTGAGACTGGTGGGAGTTTTGAGAGATTCACCGAAGGGGCAGAAAATGGAGCTTCAAGAGACTCGGAAGACGAACTTGGTCCAGACCAAGATCAAGATGATGGCGCACAGTATACCGAGCATGAATATCCAGTGGAAAGTAGGGACGAGTATGATGAAGAACTGGAAGGTGAACGCTACAGGATGGATGAATACGAAGATGACGATGAAGAAGGCAATTTGGAGAGTGACGAACATCTGGAGTATGAAGGTGAGCGAATTCTTAACTTTTCATTATCGGGTGGACGCCAAATCTAACCCTTCGAACAATCGTTCCAAGGCGAGTTTGCGGCCCTGAAGTCAGCTGCCACTTCTGAAATCCAAGGGAGAACGCGTAGCGGGAAATCCATCTATGAACGAGGCTCATTCCTCGGATCTGTTCCATCGTTTGTCGAGGGTGGTTCATCCGAGTTCGAAATGAGCATAATGAAGAGCGACTACCGAAGGTCGACTGCTCTGGTAAGTTGCAGGAAACAGGCCGTTAGTATGTGATCCTTGGCAGCCCTAGACTATGTTGGCATTCCTGTTTTTTGGAGCATTTTGATTCGTCGAGTGTGTGTTATGATGATTTTTTTTAGGGTTTCGAGGGAATAGCTCGAATCGACTTGTCACCCCTGACGCAAAAAATCGTCGGCTGCGTTATCGGCGAAAACGTGACTACGGAGTATCCATGGATGTATGTGAAGAAGGAGATAATCGAGGACAACATTGACTTACACGATGAGAGCAGCGACTTCTTGCCGATTAAGGACGCTGTTACAGAGTTTCCTGGTGCCAAGATGCTGATCGGTTACGCACCTTCGAGCAGCGAGAAGGGTCAGTTTTACGTCTGCGTTACAGAAGCAGCCCAAGATGCGGTACTCGAGAACATAGAGGCGCTTAGAACAGAGCAGGAAAACCGCGTGCGTAACGCGGTTTATAAAACTGTTGGAACCTGGACTTCACTCGGAAGTGAGATCGAGGTTGATAACGAAATCCACAAGAAGACACGTCCGCTTTACGAGATTGAGGCACGGCTCATCATCCCATGTCAATGCTCACCCATGTTTTCCAAAAGATGTTCTCTGGCTGGTTTAGAACAGTTTTTTTCTTCTTCAGGTCGAGACGACTTTTGACCTGCTGAACCAGGAGATGAATTTCACGGATCGTGGGGTCAACGATCAGAGAGACGGTTACGTGGAGCTTATCTCCGAGAGGGAGCACTTCGAGACAGTAGCTCGCACTGTCGTCGGACGTGGGGATCAGGTGAAACCCTACTTCAAGGACGTAGAAGCCCAAACCGACCCATCGATGCCGAACAATATGTGGACGCAGTACGAGTACAAGTGTCCTGTTATAGATCCAGCCGCTTTCGACGAGGAGAAGAGCACCACGCTCGCTGATTTCGTTGAAAAGTACAAGGACGAGGTCTGCGACTATGTAAGGAGGTTTCCTAGATCTGAGAAGGACGTCAAAGCCTTAGCTAGCTAACGGGGTTTAGGAGTCAATTGGATGTCCTGCTGCCAACACTGAATGTTACTGACAGACAGCTGGAGCTATTTTGTAGGTGACAGTTAACGAGAATTGGGACGTCTACTACAATGATTACGTTAGTCTTGTCCGTAACAAGAGGGACACTCACCCTCCGGAAGTGATCAAGTATCTGGAACACCAAAGTTACTCGGCTGGGAAACTGTGCATGGATCGTGTGATCAACAGCCTCAATTGGCATCCACTGTGGACTGGAACTGCCGCTGCTGCTTACACCTATCATAGCAAAGTGGAAACTCTAAGTGGACCGGGAGACAGGGACGAGGTAAGACAGCTCTGTATTCCCACTCGCTTATCCTCTCTTTCATCTGTTTCGTTGAAATTTTTATCGAATGACTCACACGCCAGAACTCAATGTCACTCAAATGTCAGAACCTCTGTATTATCGGAATATCTGACCCCTGATACCAGACTCGAAAACCAGGTGCGCCGGGCATGCGAGGGTAACAACAAAGTGCTAATATGGTCCTTCACGGACTGTCTAACTCCCAAGTTGGTGCTCGACTCGCCGCGAGAAGTGACTGCAATCTCGTTTTGTCCGTTAGACGGTAACGTTGTGGTCGGTGGATGTGCGAACGGCCAGGTGAGCAGATAGATTTTGGGGTGGTAAGACAAAGGGAATTTCCCAAGAGTGTTTGTATGAGCAGGAAATACGTTAACTGTTCTATTCAGGTAGCGATTTGGGATATAGCCGGTAAGATTGAGCAGGTGGAAACTGTTGAGGTCAGGACCGCTGCCCAGGTTAAATACCGGGTCGCTATGCAGAGTCTCATGACATGGATGAACGAAACCATGTCGTCATCCACCATCAGGCCAGCCGCCATGTCGAGTCTGCAGCACGGTCAGGTCGCACCGATCACTGAAATTGTGTGGCTTCCACCGTACAACAAGCTGGACAAAAACGGGAGGATCCAGAGCCTTCCGGCCGACACTGACGTCTCCGAGTTGACCTGGCAGTTTGCGACATCAAGTGAAGACGGGACCGTTGCCATATGGGACCTGAAGTATATAATTACTCGGTGAAATCGGAAAGCAGAATCAGTGTTTTACTGTTTTTTAGCCATCGTCTATTGTCGTTTTAGGTACAAACCATCTGACGCTAGTGACGGTACGGTAAGGACCAAGGTTAAGAGGCAGGTACCTCGACCAGAACCGCTGGTCCAGGCGATTTCACCGTACAAGCAGTTGGACCGAGTATTCAAGCCGGACTATAAGCTCTCGGTGAAAAGGGACGACGTTTTGGTTCCACTTTCCACCGTCAACGTCTACTTCACCACATTTCCGACGATCCAGTTGACCGAGGAGGTACCCCGCATGGACATTACGACCAGGCGATATCACCAGCAAATTATCGAAAAACCGGATTACGAAATGGAGCCTTTTATGATGGTTGGAACCACGGAGGGGGATCTTATGCGCATTAGGTGGGACGGCTACGAGTTCTCCACTGGCATGATGGTCAATGATGAACCAGCCGTCATTGACGGACGAAACAAAATTCACGACGGTCCTGTCACCGTCATCGCCAGGTCCAAATACATCAGGCGGATCCTGATCACCATTGGTGGAAAGGTCTTTGCTCTCTGGAGGGAGGACTGTATGGATCCGATCATTTGGCGTAAGAGTAAGATGAAGTAAGCATTGGAATTTCGCTTGAACGTATCCTTGTCACTAATGTCTAGTCCAAGATGGTGGACTTGACGTGGTAGATAAACAGACGGAATGAGGCTTTGATCACCTGGACATTTTTTCTAATAATACATGATACTGATCTATCAGTTTTTTCTATAGTTTTCGTCAGGTTTCACTCAGTTTTAAGTAAATTTCATCAGGTACACAGCCTGCTGCTGGGGTTCCTGCAGACCGACGGTGTTTCTCTTGGCACAGAGTGATGGTACAATTGAGGTCTGGGACTTGCTGTGTCAGAGCGAGAAGCCGGCGTTTACTCAGAGCGTTTCGGGCAGGAACATAACGGGGCTAGTCACGCACAGTCTCTACTTGAACCCCCGCTGCATTGCGTTTTCCGACTACAATGGCACCCTCAGGGTCTTCACTGCCCCGGACGTTCTGATGCACTTTGTCGAGAGCGATACCAGGTGGCTGGAGCAATTTGTTGACCGAGAAGTCGACCGCGTTAAAGAGTTCAAGGAATGGCAGACTCGCTGGAATGATACCAACCTGGAGAACGTTGAGAGGAAGCGAAAACTCGCCGAGATTGATGCTGAGAAACAACGACTCGTCGAGGTTGAGAAAAGAAAACGGGAAATGGAGGAGGCCGCCATCCAGATTCGCGAAAGTCGAGCTAAGCGGAACGTGAGTTTATTCTTCTGGTCGACATGTTGTTCTCTTCATTTTCAAATCACTTGGTTCTCGTATTTAACTTTTTTTATTTACCAACTGGAATCGACATTTCGGTCAAAGAAATTGATCTCCTCGAGTACTTGAAGACCAATTTATACTACTGAATTTCCATCCTAGGTGCGAAGCAACCCGGAAGAGTTTCTGGCGCGAGCTAGAGAACGTTGGAAAGCGATGGAGCTCAGGCGAATGCAGAGAGTGATACTCGACAAGAAGGGTCTGCGAAAAGACGAACTTGAGAAGCAACGAGCACCGATGATGATGCTGAGGGAGGAGGTCCACCGCAAGAAGCGGAAGATAAAGAAGATCTTGCAGACCCAGGACAAGATCTTCGAGGACTCGATAGCCTTCTTGTTCCCTGATCAGTACCGGGAGAAAGGACCAACAGTTTCGTCGAAGCCGCCGGCTGCTTCGCGCAAGAAATCCGTACCTGAAGAGGCGGATGAATTGGCGCAGCTGCTGAAGGACAAGGAGGACCAGCCACTCGTTGCCCAGTTTCAGACCCGGGCAGAAAAATTCATCTTCGAGTTTCTCGAGACCCAAGCTGAAGCGCTTGAGATGATACGACGAAATCCGTACAAGCCGACCTTCGTATGGAGGAAAGTACTCACTGAGGGAAAGTACAGACGGAAGGTTATGGACCTGCAACTCACTCGGCGAAACGGGCATCGCAGGGACTATATGCATATGAAGAGCATCAAGGAGGCTGCCAGAGGCAGCGCCAAGGCTGGCATGGTTTGGTTCACTTCTGAAGTCAAACACTACGATACCGATGACCAGGAACAGGAACAGGAACGGGATCAGGATCAGGATCAGGATCAGGATCAGGATCAGGATTCGATAGGTGAGATACTTTTTTTTCATATCTCATGGTGCTGCGAGAAGAACAAGGTATCGTTTTTGGAATTAGGCACTTGTTTACATATCCTTTGGGGGTTGAATTAAAGTTACAGGAACTTAACTATTAATGCTTGAAGCGTACGATCTCAATGAGAAAGTATCGAGAGAAAAGAAATGATGAAACAGGATTTTTTTTTAACCTAAGGCAGTTGTGAATGGAGCTTGAATCAGGTTGAAGAATATTTTTTTTTTTTTTTTTGTGTTGCAAAAAATTTTGAAAGCCCTAAATCGAAACTTCAGAAGTGAAAGTGATAATTATTCTCAAGTGGTTCCACAATTACATTATTTCATTTTTTTTTTCATATCAAAATCGTACAGTTTCTGAAAAATCATTGTAAATTATTATTCATTATCTTTTGTGATTGATTTTTTTCCTTAGCTTCTCATCGTCGGAGAATTGTAAAAGCTTTTTCTTAAAAATAGTTGTAGATGAGTTCACGATATAAAAAAAAAAAAAAAGAAACGGTATCGATATTTCAAGAACGAAAGAAGATCTGATTGGTAAAAAAAATTTTAAACGCTACGACGAATGTATAAAAATCAATTTTGATATGAATTTTGGGTTTTGTAATTTTTTATTAATTCTTTTCACAACAAAATTCACCTCAACGATCTCATGTCCCAATTTCTGCGACGCGATTTCCTCATTTCTTTGTCGAATCGATATCTTCTTTGACAGAACGGTTCGCTCGCAATCGATCACAAAATTTGCCTCAAATAGGTGAAAATGACGGGGACGAAGGTGACGCGGCGGAAGAATAAATCGAGTCCCATAGTATCAAAAACGGAGGAAAAAATAAGAAAACATGACTGAATCAATGCCGCCGAAGATCGACTCTACGGAACGAAGAACGCGTGCATGTAAATGGCGTGGCATTTTTTTTTTTTAATAATTGAAAAGCTGTGCGGAGTAAAGCGGCAAATAAATAATATCTTGTTACTCCGGGTCACGTGGGCCACAGTTTTTTACGATTAAAACTATTTAAAACTCCCGTATAAATGAATTTCAAATTTTTAAACCAAACTTTTCAACTCTCTTTCTCTCTCTCTCTCTCTCTCTCTCTCTCTCTCTCGCGCGCACTTTCGACCCTCGAGCTTTTCGTACTGCATCCAAACCGTAATACTGTTTTACTTTAATACTATTGCTGCCACTGCATTATTATTAACATTGCTACTTGTTACTCTCTCTCTCTCTCTCTCTCTCTATCCCTCGCACTATATTCCAACGTCGTAAAATATGCCTCTCACCCTCCCCCTCGCCACCCCTCTTTGCCCGCAAAACTGCGCCGCCTCCCCACTGCCTCTCATTTCCCTCGAGTCACGTATTTTCCACCACCAGATTCCACGCCGCCACCCTCAAACCATCCAACCCAACCCAACTTAACCCAACCCAACACCCTGGCTTATGTATTAAATGTCTCTACTCGTTTATCAGCCATAACACTAGATGTTTCCGCGTGAGGGTCTGTTCTCGACAACTTTTTTCCTCCCCCCCCCCCCCCCCGCATGTACCATACATGCGTTACCACCCCCTGCAGCTGCAGGATTGATTTTATTATACTTATTTAACATCTCTTTGAATATTAGCGGAAGGGGTGGGAAAAACGGGGTACCCTTAAAATTTGATAAAAAAATTTTTGTTTTTCGAAATGTTTTTTGAATTTTCAAAAAAACTTTTTTCAGTCCTGTCATCTGAAAATCATTTTTATTTTCTTTGGTTACAATTAAATAATAAAAAAAAAAAAATCTAGCATATTTAAGTTCTCAAAAACTAAGTATTTTCTTGAGTACCCCGTTTTGCCCCCCCCCCCCTCTCTCTCTCCTGTATGCATGAATTATTTTCGGAAATTTAAACAACCCTCTTAGTCACAGTGATAAGAATTCTTACCACCTATTTTATTATTTCTGATAGTAAAGTAAAATAGATTTTTAATACCCGAGACTAATTATTGCGATATAATGTAAATTGTTATCGATGGAAGCAAATTGATTGAAAAAAATGGTCAAAATTTACGGAATAATTCATATATCAGAAATTTTTAGGTACAATAAAATGTGTAACTCAAAGGGTTGAAACATTTTTGTATTATCGGTATGTATTTTCACAATTTCAATTCTTCTTTTTAGTCGATATGTAATTCTCGTAACGTCAATTCTCAGGCTGATTTTTTCAATTTTTTTTAGACAAAAAATTAGCGAGGACTGCTAATTGAACTTTAGAAGAATTTGAGCAGCAAATTCTAATGTTAAACTAAAAAACTTATCGATGAATCGAATTTATGAAATTTTGTATTGAACTTTTGTGAATTTTATAAACTTTTGACTCGATTCAACGAATTTTCAGACTTCTAGCAAGTTGAAATTTTTTTTTTCAGAAAACAGCCACAAAAAATATCTCACCCTTTTTTCTCTCCTTTCCTTATCGACATTTTCCTTTAGCGGAGGTCCTGCGGAGGTCCTGCGGATAGGTTTCCCACCGCAATTGAAAGAGCCGATAGTGTTTCCGAAATATAGGTACATTAGGGTGGGCCAAAAAAAAAAATGAGTATTTTGTTTTCCGTTAGTCATCGTGAAAATATCATTCAAGATAACGAAAAAATGTTAATTTTAATTTTAAGAGGGTCTTATTTTCTATTTTCCATTTCCCGTAATAACACAGGATTTTTCTTCTTTTTTTTTTCTTTATTTTGGATTTTTATTTTTAATTTTGTAGGAAATTTAACGATCTACAAAAAGGTATCTTGCGATTTTTCCGCAAATCTACTGATTCAGAAGTTGACGAAAATATAAATTTTGTACAAAACTTTACGTCAAAAAATTATTTCTTGTTGAGTAATCGATAATTTCGTGAAAATTTCGATGTTTCAGTTAAGAAGATAACATCAACTTTAAGGAATATTATTATTATTTTTTTCATTTTTCAATCATTACTTCGCAGAGGAAATGAAGAAAATCGTGAAACTCGACATAATTAATTTTTAACCTTAAATAAGTTTTGAACCGGTAGATTTACGAATAAATCGCAGGAGATCTTTTTTCTAGATCGTTCAATTTCCTACAAAAGTGAGCATTGCTTTTTACGATACGCCAATTCGTTGTTGAGTAATAAAATTCCCCCCCCAAAAAAAAAAAAAAAAAAAAAAAAAAATCTCTTTATATTATTTAAACGAATCAATTAATAATATCAAGCGCTTAAAATTTTACAGAATCAGTTTTTTCGCCGTCCTTAACGATATTTTCACAGTGACTAACGAAAAAGAAAATAATCATTTTTTGGGCCCACCCTAAGGTGCACATATATATGTATAACGAAATACGAGAAATAGGGCGAGACGTTAGACCAAGCATGAGGCATATAAGTGTGTTTCAAACTTGGGCAATAATGCCGCAGTCAGTTCCAGGAGTCCAAAACTCCTGCAGAAGGACTCGTCGAAACAGCGAAAACGAGGCTAGGAGAGAGAGAGAGAGAGAGAAAGAGAAAGGGAGAGAAAAAAAAAGAAAAAGAAAGAAAGAGAGAAAGAGAGTTTTGTCATTGTGTTTCTTGCCTCGAACGAGAGGCGCTTCTGTTATTTTTTCCCATCCTTTTTACCTTTTCGTTGGATAGTAGGAAGTGTTGTTTTTCACCCTTACCTCATCTGTTTTCTCTTCTCTTCTCTTCTCTTCTCTCCTCTCCTCCTCTTTTTCGTTTAATTTTTTTTTTTTTATTTGTTTATTTTATTTCATTTTTTTTTCTAACTCGTTTATTCTTTTATTACGCGGACTTTTGTAACAGTCCCGAGGCGAGTTTTTCCGCTTCATTTTTCCTCCCCGCGCCCCGAGAAGGCGGACTGACGAAATTAGTACCGGGGAGTAGAAGCTGTGAGTACGGGAGATATTTTTGGGGGAAACAAATGAGAAAAGAAAATTAAGAAATGATGAAGACTGAAGAAGAGAGAATAAGAAAAAAAATTGGGAAAGAAACAAATTTCAGTTTCGAATGATGAATATCTGCTAATGAAACGAAAATCAAATCAAGAGGACAAAATCTACCGAATAATTTTTCACAATAATTATTATTTTACCTTATTGCCTTATTTATTATTTATTTAAACAAAAAATCTTATCCTGGTATTCAAGATTATGTATATATACATTATACGTCAACGAATTGGTAAATTATTGGTAACGTTATTATTTTGAAAATTCATCAAGTTATTTATTTTTTGGTACCGTATTTAAGCAGATTATCGAATTATTTTTTTTTTTTTTTTTTTTATTATTATTATCAATTCTGAAAGAAATGACCAACAGCTGTATGAAATTATTCTAAATTCTAAAAATTTTCGAACATATCGAAAAAAGTTACGGAAATATGTGAAATTCATCGGGATTATTATTGAAATTTTTTTCATTTCTTCGCTGCTCAAGTAGATACTTGTTAAAAAAAAAAATTTTATTCCCAAAGTGTTGAGTAAAATTGATTTTTATTTCCTCAATCATGTCTTGTATACAATCCATTCCTTATCTTGAATTATGCATTCAATTTAATCATTGATAATTACAAAATATCGGGCAATCAAATTGATGAGTTTCAATTGTATTTTTACTCGATTCTCAATCACTGCAGCCATCAATTTCGTAAACCGGTTATTTGGATAAAAAATTAATTACAAATTCATAAATTCGAAGGGGGCGAGGGGGGGGGGGGGGGGGGGGGGTAATGGAATTTTTTTTTACAGCCAACTGCGGTATTTCAGATATTGATTTTCGCTGTCAGGAATGCAATCGCTTTCAACGAGGCTTCCGTTTTCACCGCCGTGTTATGGCAGCGATTTAATAGCCTGCTATCGACGAAATATTGAACACAATTCGAAATCTTTCGGTGATTCAAGCCGGGCTTAAAATATATATGTATGTAACGCACGTTGTGGAAAGAGTTGATAGAAATTATTGGAATTGGTGAGATGTAAGGATTGTTATTCAATAACGTTAAGTGAATATTAATTCACAATATTGGAATGTTTGAAATGTAAAATTTCGTATTCACCAAGTTATTATATTATTGAGTCATCGTATCTGTAAATTGAGAATTTGGGAAATTTTATTTTCAAATTTGATTAAGCTTTTTTAAAGAATGAGAAGAAGAAGAAAAAAAAACAAAAAAAAACAGAAAACCGAAACATTTTTTTGAGTAGTTATTTGATGAATTCAATTGTTGTGTAGAATTTGACGTCTGTGAGATTGAGAATTTGCAGAATTTGATTTTTAAATTTGAATAAACCTTTTCAAAAAATAGAATTTTTTTTTTTTTTTTTTCTCAAATGAAGAATCTAAAACATTTTTTTAAGAAGCTATTTGATTAATTCAATTGATATTATGTGGAATTTGACGTATGTGAAATTAAGAATTTGCAGAAATTTATTTTGCAAAATTTGACCAAGCCTTTTGAAAAAATAGAAAAAAATATCAGGAATCTGAAACATTTTTTTACGAAGCTATTTGACGAATTCAATTGTTATTATGTATAATTTGACGTCTAAGAAATTAAGAATTTGAACAATTTTAATTTCAAATTTGATTTAATCGTTTGAACGAAAAGAAAAAACAAAAAGTAAACCGATACGTTTTTCCAAGTCGTCTCGTTACTCATTTCCGAGATGCGTGAAAAACAGCGTGAAAACGAAGATAAGCTTCCGATTTCGAGGGTTGCGTAACGTTGGTCCGCAGTGCCAATGTATACACGCGTGTCGAGTCAAGAAAAGAGAAAGAAGAGAGAAGAAAGGGGGTGGAAGAAAATAGCGAACGAGAGAGAGAGGGAAGAGAAATAAAACTAACTGAGAAGAAACTGGGGTAAAAAACTTGCGCTTCTCCCTCACTGCTCGCCCTGTGTGAAGACTGAAAAGGGTAGCTTTGATCGAGAGAGAGGGAGAGAGAGAGAGAGAGAGCGAAATTTTTCGTTTGCATTTCAATAACGCGAGTCGATCCACCCTTCCCTTCCCTTCGTTCGGCGTACGTGGGTCGGCATGAAGAGGGTGGGAAGAAGGCGGGTATGTATATAATCGTAATTTAGTTGGAGGAAATGTAATTTTCCAGGACGATAATTCAATTTTACTCAACCTTCGCCTCACCGTCGTTCAATCTCCTTCTCCACGCCTCTGCGCAAAACTAAGATTAATAATCGTCCTGATAATAAACTTGGGGGGATATTTATTTAGGTATATCCAGCGTCGATGTATTCATGGAAGTATCTATTATTTACAAGCTGTAAAATGACTTGGTTTTTTTTTTTTTTTTTTTTACTCACCGTGAAAATATCGTTCAAGATGACGAAAAAAAAATTTTTCTTCAAGAACAACGTTGAATAATATGAGAATAATCAAACGTCTGCCGACTTCAGTTCAGGGGTTAAAAATTTTTATAATGAAGCAGGATTTTTCACAATTTTTACACATTCTTCAATTCAAGCTATCGATTTGCTCATTTTCAAAAATCATAAGTAAATGAAAATGATTTTCAAAATATCTGAAAAAATTCAGAGTGTTTTTTTTTTTTTAAGATAGAACAATATACAAAAATCGTGACTCTAATCGGAATGCCTCATATAAATATAAGTGCGTATATTTTGGATCCCGTTGATACATTCCTCGCTTTCGAAAATTCTCACATGGGCGAATGCAGCCCGCGAGTTTACTCCGTAAGGATGAATTGGCGCCGGGGTGAAAAGAAGCGAAAAGAGACGTCGATAAATTGGGGGGTTGTGCAGGGGTGGGTTGAGGGTGCGGGCCCTTGAGCAGCCCGGGGGACATTTTGAAAGGTTCGTTTGACAGATCCGTGGGTTGGTTATTCAGCCCGCGTAGCGGGTGTCGGTGGGTGGATATTGTTATTGTTGTTATATTATATCACGTTCATTATTATTTACAGTCGTTATTGTTATCTGCGTTTTCCCCTCGGGCTGCGCTAGTATTTCCGGTATAGTCTCTACCCCATCCATCCTCCATCCTCACCCCTTTTTCTCTCTAATTATAATAACAACTCGGAGGGATGGCCAATCGTGCCTTGGATGACAATAATCGTTACTCCGTCTCACGGCTTGCTTCAGAGCTCTGGATACCTACTGGTTAATAGGAGCGGGCAGAGACAGTGAAAGGAGTCATTAAATAAAATCATTATAAACGAAGAAAAGGAGAGCCCCGTGGTGTAGCCATTATGATAATTATAAATCGTCCCGTCTCAGCCTCTAAACGCGACTCCTTCTTACCACCCTTTCTCTCACTCTTACTCCCTCCGGCAAAAAGCTCCAAGAATTATTGCCCCTTATATACGCACCTATACTCACCCAACTCGTATCCATTAACGAACCTGCAGATACCACACCACCATTCTTTAATATACCAGGGAGTTATGTACAGGGTGTACGATAACTTTTTTAGTTCTTACTATAACGTGACAACTTTTAATCGTTGTGGTTATACTGCACGGTTCTTAATCCTTTCAGTCGCGGTGAGATGCTGTGCATCCCAACTCAAAAATTTCCATGTCCTCAACCTAAAACAGTTTATTACCAATTCTAACCGCAGATTTGTAAATAGCGAGTCCAAAAACCCCCGGGTAACAAGTTTTGCTCAGCATCATCGAATCTTGATATTTTTTTCGATTTTACATCCACCATGTTGAATCTGCCATCTTGGATCTAGAAATTATCGAATTATGACTTCAGATTCGTGATTAGCGACCCCAAAAACTCTCGGGTAACAAGTTTCGGTCAGGATCATCAAATTTGATTTTTTCTTCGATTTTACATCCACCATGTTGGATCCGCCATCTTGGATCCAGAAATTAATGAATTATGACTTCAGATTCGTGATTAGCGAGTCCAAAAACCCCCAGTTAACAAATTTCGGTTAGAATCACCGGATTTTTATATTTTTTTAAATTTTACATCCACCATGTTGGATCCGCCATCTTGGATCGAGAAATTATCAAATTATGACTTCAGATTCGTAATCAGCGAATTTCACCCCAAGTCATAAGATTCATGTCTAAATATTGAGTTGAAAAATGTGTGTCCGAAAGTATTTACAACGATTTTCATTTCTTGCCATAGCCAAAAAATGTGCAGTTTTGGAATAAAATTTACCATTTTTCAGAATTTATCAGTCATATTCTTTTGAATTTGAATTAAGGTGACTTGAACTAAATTTTCTTGTAATTATAGCTTCATGAAAAACTCATTCAAAATAGCAATTTTTTTTTTTTTTGTTGGCATTTTTGTGTATAATTTGGGTCTTCTGGTAAAAAATTGGTACAATTGAAAGCATATAAATTGATTGACTTCTATTTTTTTCGATGAATTCGAGAAATTGGCAGTTTGTAAAAATACCATAAAAATTCCTGAGTACAGCTTTCAAAAAAAGTTTGTTGAATCCTTATACTCGTATAATATAGTATATGGAATAAACAAACTATATATAGTATAAAAAATTTTTTTTGAAAGCTACTCGGAAATTTTTACGGTATTTTTATAAACAGCCAATTTCTCAAATTCATAAGAAAAAAGGATTCAATCAATTTATATGCTTTCAATTAAACCAATTATTTACTAGAAGTCTTGAACTATATACGCAAAAAATGGAAAAATCAATGCTTTTTTTAACGAAGACTATGCAAAATTTTCATGTTCAGAAATTCTCAAGAAGTTTTGTTTTTCTCTTCTTACATCGTACACTTGAAATTTTTGGAAAAATTGTAATTTTTTATCCATATTTCTATATCTTCTTGAAAATTGTGGAACACTCTGTATGTAACATGGGCGTGAATATGAGTGTATATAGTTATTTTTTTTATATATTGCATGTATATAATCCCCATCCTCCAGGCTGCTCAACCAACGGTGGCTACCAGGGAAAATATAATTGTACAAAATGACGTCGCTTTATTTTCAGCCCTCAGTTTCCCTTGTTTTAGTTCTCTCTCTTGATGCCCTCGTCCCTCTTACCTCGCGCTGTTATCCCCTCGGGTTTCTCCTCCTTCGCGAGGTAAAAGGATATACCTTAACACTCCTAATTCGCGGAGTCAACCTTCTACGGAACCTTATTCGTTTCGTTTACTGGGTTGGCAGGCACCTGGCTAGTGGATACAAATTAGCTCCGACGCAGAAATGGTGTATTAAAAAATGTCATCTGTGTATTCAAAAGTGGAAAGAAATTACGGAATTGATCATTTATTATACGGGCTTGAATGAATATTTTGGTTTCAGTGGCCGATGGTTGGATGGGAATCGCACATTTATGATAGTTTAACGTGACGAAGTCTCTCTTGATATTTCGAAATACGGAAGAAATTTTCAAATTTGTTGATTTTGAAACATTCGTGATACATTTCACGCCTGGTACACAAGTCTAATTGAATCTTTTAGGGGGAGGCAGTGGAATATTAAAATTTAGTGGAAAACAAATTACGGATGAAAATAATTAAAAAAAAAAAACATGGATAAAAAACGTGCCCAAGACTAACAAAATTAAACGTTCCAAATTCATCTAAATTTGACGTAGCATGGCTAAAAAAACATTTCAAAAACGTGAATAGAAACAATTACGTCCAAAACGAATATTTCGAAGTATCAGATTTTGATTACAAAATTTTTGAGAGCACCTGATTTTACTTTAAGAAAGTGCAATAAATGTTCAAGGAAGATACAGTAAGATCTTAAAATAGAATGAAAAACATGTTCCAGATAACGTGAGTTCAAAAAAATATATCAAATTCATGAATAAAACACATGCCAAAAACCAATAAAGTTAAACATTCCAACATATTGAAATTTAACACCACATGGCCGAAAAAACATGTCACAAACATCGTTTTGAATTTTCGTTACAAATTTCTGAAGACTAGTTATTCTTCCCTCCGTCATCTGACCCGACAATATTTCGCTCTGATTTTATCTAGTTTTCATTTTAATATAGCTCAAGATTTAAGTTACGTTTTTTGATGTTTCTTTGTCAATATTAGTAGGTATCGCTTAAATCTTGCTTTCTTACCCTGTGTTGAATAAAGACGCTTCTGTTACCTATATGTTATATTATACCAACGATGAGCAGCTTCTCTATAGCCACGAGACACGGTAAGCGTGGGAAGTCTGTGCGCTGCGCATGCGCAAAACGGGCGTGGCGGGGTGGGGGGGATACGCGAGCAGCGCGCATGCGCAGAGGGAGAAGCGCAAGAGCGAGCGAGTATCGTGCGCGGAGGAGAACGAGTTGAGTTCAATTTGGCGTAGACACTCGAAGCGCAGGCTGGTCTGATCTCAGACCTGGAGCGCAGTGAAAAATAGACCTGTTTGTTATTATTATTATTATTATTTTTTTTTAACATACTGTCGAAAGGATGAAACATTTTGAACAGGTTTAATGCCGCGTTGCCGAAATGTTTCTAGCTAGCAAAAACCTGTTCAGTAAAATATTACATCTTCGTTACGAGTTGCTGTTAAGGTGGAAAATCCGAGTAGAATATTTTGAAAACTAATTTTATTTTTATTCACGTTTCTAAAAGTCTGAAGTATGTAGAATATTGTGTCTAAATTGCATAATGAAATTCGAAGAATTGTAGCTTTAAACTCTACTATCTTGAAACTACGTTTTTGAGTCCGTAACTAGGATATCTCGAAAACGATACGACCAATTTTTATCAAATTTGGACACAATGTTTTTGTACATTTTGTATCGTTCGCTGCGTACGGTTTTTTTTTTTAATTATTCATTTTTGTGTGGTCCAAAAAAAGGTGTTAAATTTAGACTCGAAAATGAACCTTAAAGTCGAAGCGCTCACCGTGTCGTTAATCAAAAAAAAAAAAAAAAAATGCTTTCGCAGCAAAGGGCTAAATATATTATACTTCAAAATCCTGTTAGAATTTTTTATTTTCGATCAACCGTCTGTCCAAAATCCTACAAGCACCGCAAACCGTATCAGTACGAAACAGGTTTTATACCGACCGCTGTAACAACGTTACTAGTTGATAAATTTTGATGAAAAAATTACTGAATATACCTGAATGTACAAACTTTGAAATAAAAAAATAACGGATTGAATAGAATACACAGTTTTTTAGATAAAAATTTTCAAAATTCACCTACTTCTCTAGCCATCTGCTCTGATGTGCCCCCCTTAAAACTCTTGAGGCCTTTTCCCATTCCCATGTATAATTTCCTTCAAACTGAGCAGCAAGCTCACAAATACAAACATCTAACGCTGGCGATGGTGATCATCGAGCTCTTTGATCATTGATCATATTGAGTGAAAAGAATCCGGCCAACTTTTGGCAAAGACACAAGTGAATGCAGCTGCGGGCAGGTTGTATGGAGGTACGAACGAGGCGCGTTTAGCACGCTCGATTT
The DNA here is from genome assembly GCF_021155765.1 of Diprion similis. Taxonomy (NCBI): domain Eukaryota; kingdom Metazoa; phylum Arthropoda; class Insecta; order Hymenoptera; family Diprionidae; genus Diprion; species Diprion similis. The sequence continues at coordinate 3,785,580 of NC_060117.1, forward strand.
GAGCTTGATGCAACGGCTGCATGCGAGCTCAGAGCTCACGGAGTTTGGCGTTTTAACGAGCTTCACGAGCTTACGCCGCTCGTTTTCCGCGCCTCGAGTTCACCAGGCCTGAATATGGCGCAAGCACGCCGCTCACCAACGTAGAGGCTCCTCTGTTCCGGAAGTAGTTTACACGGATCAAAGGAAAAGTCTTTTCCACGCTCTGCCACCCCCTCATTTCCCTCCCACGCTTTGAGATTTCCGCAAACTATATTTTACTACTTATGTGCAGCTCTCGGGTCAGCAAAGAGCTTTTCCTACCTCGCAATCCGGGCTGCAAAGGCACCTTGCTGCGCGTAGCAATCTCTGCTTTTTCACCTCTTTTCTACACTTTGATTGGCGAATATTTGACTGGCGTGAAATTCGAGTGGGAAAAATTTCTCTCCGAGTTGTCGGAATCGTTTTTGTTTCGGATTAATATGCCGGAAATTGTACTTTCAATTATACAAAAGTGAAGGAAGAAGAAATTTTCTTTTATTTAGTTTCTGTAGAGATGAATAAATTTTGATTCTATAGAGTGAATGATAACCTAAACCTTTCTTTATTATTTATAAAGTTTGTTTTTGTCCTTTTTACGTTGATAATTAAATCTTGAAGGTTTTGGTTGATAGGTAATACGCGTGCCTATTCAGAGGAAAAAGAAAAACATTTTCACCGAAATATTATGGACTTTATCGTTGTTAACGTTATCAGGGAAAGCATAATAAAATCATGATGGGAGATTGCGTTTGAGATTTGATACGAGAAAGTTTATAAGAAAATAGAAGAAGTACGATAAATATTAATTTTTAAACTTTGTTTATCAATTCGTTTACATTTGTAGTTTGTTATTAATTATTATTTTTGAATGAAAGTGATTTGAATGCAAGACTGGATTTTGTTTAGTTGTTATTTACGATAAATGTTTGAGAGAATAGGTAATTTATTTATGCAGTGATTTTTGTTTATTCTTTTGACACGCTTAAATTCTTTCATCAACTTTATATTGAAACAGGTCTAGAAACGTTGTAAAGTGAAGAATAAAAGTTTTGAGAATTTTTCGGAAATTTTCAGACTGAAAAAAAGAATAAGAAAATACAGTTTTAGAGAATTTCTTTCTTTTAGAATTTTGAAAAAGGTCTTGTTCAAAATCATTCTCAATATTCAGAGGTAATTGATTAACCGAATAAAAAAGTGTGAATCATTTGGGGTGTCTTCTCAGTGAACTCTGTGACAATTATGGACAAAAATTTTTGAAGAAAATTAGAAGTCATAAATGTTACTCCATAGTTGAAAAAACTGAAGAGTATTTATACTTTCCAATTTTAGGTTTTCAAATTTCCCACGCTTAAGGGGTCTTTCCAACTGACGAGCAAAAAAAAGGGGTTTTTGCAAAAAAATTTTTTTTAGTAAGTTTCACCTGTAAATATTGATATAGGCTGAAAATCAGTCTAAAAAAAAAAGGTAGGATGTAACTCGAATCCAAAAAATCGAACGGTTTCAGATTCAGCATGTCAATGACCTTAAAATGAATCATACCATTTTTGATATTTGCAAAAATAACAAAATAGGGGCAATATTTCTAAATAGCTGAAAAAGATCGCTTTTTTTGGAAGTTTTTTGTAAAAAAAAAAACATACAGTTCAAATCAAAATTTCAAAAACGTATGATTCATTCCAAGGCCATTACTATGCTGAACCTAAAAACCTTTTTTTTCACACTGGTTTTCAACTAAAATTTTCGTGTCTAAAAAATGATTAAAAACAATAAAAAAAAAAAATTTCTCACGCATTTCGAGAATGTATTAGTTAAGCTTAACAAAGCCAATATCAATATTCACAGTTAAAACTGATTAAAACAAATTTTTGAAAAAACTCTTTTTCTTTGCTCGTCAGTTGGAAATACCCCTTAATAAACGCGTAAATATCGTTCAAGTCTCCTGCGAGGCACGTTTACAGCAAAAAGGGCCTAAAATTCATTGGCACCGACGCGTCGTTATACGTGCCTATTTATGGGACCCATACGCATATGGACGGTGTTATAGAGAGGCGGGTGTGAAGACCGCACGTACACGGGGGTAAGCCCAAGTCGGACCATAAGTCAGAGACGAGTCAAATAAATCCTGAATCGGTAGTCGAGTCACGTCCAGCACCGCCGGCAACTCGCAAGTATGGAGACCTGCACCCTCGCCTCTCCTTCTTCTCCGTCTTCCACCCCTTCCCACCCACCTCATATTACCCCCGTTTTCCTCCTTCCCCCTTTCCACCCCATCCTCGTCCTCTTTCTAGACTCCTGGATCCTGGATTTCCGGAAGAAAATTTTTGGAAAATTATAATCAATTTAGTTATGGGTGAAGGGGATTAAATTAGTGCAAGGTGTATGGAAAATGATTTTTGAATGGTACATTTTTTGTCTTCTTGTTTTTGGACAGATTTGGGTCTTATTTTGACGATAGATTCTAAGTTCGTCTCGTCCTGTTTGATTGGACGTGTAATTATAATGGAGTTGTGATGAATAGACAATAAAATAGAAGACAGCAAAGCTAGGAACTAGAAACTAGTGATTGGAAGTACCAAAAATTGAAATTTACTACCACAGCTTATCTTGAGTTTATCAAATATTTAGGGAAAGAAATTTTTTTTTTTTTCTTATTAAGAGAACAAAAAAAAAAAAAAAAAATTTGTTGCACAAATGTTTGAACAGTATTCGAAAATTACATGAAAATTGAAACGTTATATCGTAAAAATTATTTTTGACACAATAATAGAAATGAAAATTGTAGTTATCAAACCTAAATGATGATTATTTCGTCTTCGATTAAATCGTTGAATAAAGTTGAAAATTTAATCCGTGAAAGCTTTTGGAATATATGCATGACAAGATGGACGGGAAAAAAGGATCAGAATAAAAAAAAATAGGATGAAAAGAAAAATAATATGCTCAAGGATCGGTGAAGTTGAAGTATTTAAAACCGCTGGGAGGCCAATTTGTGAAAATGCGAGGTTTAACGCAATATCTTCGCGGATTCTATTAGCATTTTTAAAATGTTCGGTAGTCCTGCGCAGGATGCCTGAATAAATCCTCAAAAGATTGGACCGATTGCCTCTTCGTAACCTTGATAAAAAAAAAACTCGTGCAGTAATTTCACCTGTAAACCGCACACGTCATCAGGACTTTGGATTATATCCTGTAATAATTTTCCCCCCGAAGTCTTGCGATAAACGAAGGGTTGCAAAAATTTCGGGATAAGAGGTAAAACAAAAAAAAAAAAAAAAAAAAAAAAAAAAAAAAAAACACTGAGAAAAAAATGATTGCATGTTTCTTAATAAGAATAATTTTTCTAACAGGTGAAATTAACAGAATTGTGTTCGAATCCGTGTACAGATTTTTTTTCCATTTTCATCGTTTTCACGTCAATTCGAAAAAACTTTGACTTTTTCTTGTTCTTTTTTTTCAGAGTTTCTCGAGTTGGCATTCACTTTGTTCGTCGTGATAAAACGGACGCTTTTGGCCATGTGGACTTCCGGTGGTTCCAGAATTCCTTCAAGTTCTTCGCTTAATTTTTGCAAGTATCGCAAATAAGCGGGGATAAACGGTTTTTTTGCCATATTTTTCATCATCATCGTGAAAACATCCGAGATGATACCGAAAATTGTGAGAAACTTGTGTAGCAAGTAAAAAAAAGATTTTTAGATCCGAAAATATTTAATTTCGATTTTTATAAGTGAAGAATTTTGAGTAGAAAATTTTTGAACGATCTCGGATTTTTGAATCTGTATCAAAAAATTTTGAGACATGTTTTGAAAATGTTTTGATAAAATCGGATACGATTGGGATAAAATTTATTAAGTCGACGGTGCAGATTCTACTCGATATTCGTCGGTGAATCTCTGCTGCCACCCCTATGAATCCGTTAGGGGTTGAGGGTAACGACTAGACAGAGCCAATTCGCAGACGAGGGTGTAATGGATGCCTCGCTGTAAGGTAAGACTGCCGCCCACCCTGCGTTGTTTGACTTGTCGAATTATACCTAACTAAGTTTCAATTGATCCGATCCTCCCCGCTTTCCATCCCTCCTACGTGTCTCCTCCCTTGAGTTGTCTCTCGTCCTTCGCCGGAGAATTCTGCTCCTTGTGCTCCGATCCTTCTCTCAGATCGTCAGACGTGGATACTTGAGCAGATCTAAGGAATTAACCTGCACGTTTTACGCTTGCTTGAAAAGTCACTTCAAATTCACTCGATTGTTGAACTTTCAGTCGCTTCGAGTCATGCGATTAATTTCATCAAACTTCATCTCCATAGTCATTTCAATATTTACCTTTGTCTACTCAAAAGTCACGTGACACGGTTTTAATACACTTCGAATTCTCACAAGGGACATCAATTTGATTTCACCCTCTGATTTCCTTGAGACTCGTGTATGTTGGAGAATATTGAAAACTTTTTTGCTCCGGAAAAAACGGTTTTTAAGGGTTAAAACTACCCTCAAACATGGGAATCGAAAGGGGTGATTTCTTGATGCACTTGATGTATTTGAATGAAACTAACGCTTAGTAAAATATTTTAGCGCTTGTTTTATTCGAATCATTTTTGGGGGAAATTTTCACCCCTTTAAACCTAAAAAAAAAATACTTGTCTCTTGGTTTTTTTTTGTTTTACTACCAAACTGATGTTGCTTTTTAGAGAATTTTGAACTTCAGGTCACACCACGAGTCGTTTCAAAAATAATGCCACAGACTTTTTGATATTTGTGATTCGATTCACGTCAAGTTACTTGAAATCATGCTCATTCAACTTCGGGTTACTTGAGTTTGTCAATTTAAGGTGTAGTGCATAGAAATTCGAATAATTGGTTCTCCGTAAGATCGAGTCCCTTGATAATATCGAAATAGAGAAGAATTTCTTTTGAGTTTCATTTTGCATAAATTATTATCTTATCAGAAATTGCTTCTCATCGAATCACCCTGCAAATATCATATAAGATATCTTGAGCTCGATCTGAGTATCGAATTCATATCAAATAGCTGCTAGTTTTCTCATTTCAGATAAAAAAAAAAAAAAAAAAATTCATACAGTGTATTCCACGTCAATTCAACCAGTGTTAAACCCCGACCATCTCAAAATAATTTCATGTTTTTTTCTAACATTCTACTCGGTAAAAAACACTACGTAAATTTTTTCCAAATTTTTTATATTGAACCGTTTATTTCTTTATAAATATTTGAAGTCGATTGCGAATGCCAATTTTTTTAAATTTAGAAAAATTCTCAAAAATCCAGTGAATGACTAATTCGATATTTTGAAGTTTTTATGGTGGAATACGCAAATGAAAATAAAAAATTGAGATAATAGAGCCTTGAACATTCTCGGCAAAAAAAAAAAAAAAAAATGAGATAAAAATAGAAGAAAATCAATTCCTCAATTTTTTATCTTTCATATTCTCTCCCTGTAGAGGAATCTCCGATTCATCCAGACCAATTTTTCCCCCTCGTTTCTCCCATGGATTCCGTCTGTCGTATTCGCGGATATATAATCTTTCGCATCGCGGGCACTTTGGCTCGTAAAACGCATCGTCGTCGTCGACGATAACGGGTTGACGGAGCGTCGGGATTCCGATTTGCACTTATACTTTCGTGTTTCAGTTCGTCGAAGGGTGGAGGGGAGCAGCTATTTCCTAGACCTAGAGATCGAGAGATTTTTTTTTTCACATTTCTCCCAGCTTCTTGAATTTTTCACATCTCAGCTGCGGTGGTAAAATCGCCGAACGATTCTCAACGACCATGTACGTTTCGTCAATTTTCATCCCCTCTGAAACGTCGAATATGAAAAGTTCCGAAAGTGCCAAATTCTCGATTTTTTGCTCGCGAAACTACTCGAAGTAAAAAATCGCAATTATTACGTTCGTGAATTTATTTTTTTATTTTTGGAAATTTGTTGGATTTACTTGTTTGATATATTGCACTTATTTTAATATAAAGATAAGACAAAGCCTCTGTATAAAATAATTGATACAAGTTAAGTGGCTAATTGGTATTTAAGGTATTCTTACGAATGTATTTTAATCAGTCTGGTTCCTCTGAAGAAACAAAAATCGCACAGAAAATTGAAAGGCAGTTTGAAAAACTAGAAAAAATTTCTATCCAAATGTTCCACAAACTATGAAATCTAGTTTTTAATTTTTAATATAGAATTTCATTTATATATTGTTGTTGCAAAAATTTTTATTTCATCATATGTTTTGTAGGAGGGGGGAGTCCAAGAAATCCTATGTGTAGGGGGTAGGCGGCGGGGTTGAAAATGGCTGAAATCATCCTTACATAATTAATCAATAGTTCCTTACGACATTAGTATTCATGAAATTTGAATTTTTTTTTTCAAGAAAGTCGTTTCCTCCATACGTGCGACGAATTTTTTCCACTATTTTTCATTTTCCTTTATTCTTTTCCTTTTTTTCTTCTTCTCCTTCAATTTGTCCTCAGTTTTTACCGACGTTCTCGTATTCTTGTTCCCCCTCTCCTCTGAATATATATATATATATATATATATATATATATATATCAGTACAGGCTGCAGGATATATTTTACGTATATCTACCTGTATATAGATTATTTTCTCTCGGGAGTTGGGGGCTTTATCGGTGGAAGTGGAAAGCCGGGGGTTTGATAAGCTCGAGTCACCGTAAATACACGATTCACCCATTACTGGGGAAAGGGATTCGCGTTCCACTCCTTTAAATCCGGCCAATTATGTACGCCTCTCGAAATCAAATCACCTTCTATTTCCCCCAATTTAAATTTCAAACGTACGTTCTCTCTTATCCAATGCAAACTCTCTGTTCCAAAAAGCTAGACGCTTGCCGCTTTTCCACGGTATACGAGGCAGTAGTCCAGCTGATTTCGACCTACGTACACTCCTTGACCTCTCAGATTTGGCCCGCAATTTTTTTATATGATTCTTCTCACTTTGAAAAGCACTAGATTTTTTTTTACATTTTTTTTGATTAGTTTCGAATTTTCTAAAATTTTTCAAAGCCAGCTTATTGATCGACACAATTTAAAAATCTGAAAGAATTCTGAAAAAAATCATACGTCTGATATCAAAATTTTTAAGCTTAGAGCTGGAATGGGGAGATTTTTTCTTCTCACTATTTTCAAGGTTTATTAAGGAAATTGGTCTGAAAAGCCATGGAAAAAGATGAAATGTTGGTCAAAAAGTCAATACATAAACCGTAATAGTCGTATAAGTCATAATCCGTGAGTAATACAAAATAAATTATTTCACAAAAAAGGTGGAGAATTTAATTATTTACAAGAAAGCTGATTACCATTATTCGCCTAAGATGCATGGTTACCGAGATATAGGCAGATAACGGTTTTTCAATATGGCAACTTATGCCGCATCGAAATTTTTTCACTTTACTCCAGAGTTAACAGTATTTGAAGGTCTAGCGTAAGCGAAAAATTTGTAATTTCAAGTATTTCGAAATAGAACATCATGTACTTCATAATATTTCGTATTTTTCAACATAAAAATTATTAGATCTTAGAAAAATTACCTCGGTTTTTGCACTGCGATGACTTTGATAATACGTAGCATTGTCACATGAGTTATTCGATCATTGTGCGGATTAAATCAATGCTAATTTTCTATTCGAAAAAGGTTTAGTTTATATTCCAATCGGAAACTTGTGTATTTTTCGTAAAAAGTTGAAGTGCCTTGGTTTACTTAATATTAGTTATTTCTTGGATTTTCGCTTTCCAAATATGTTGAATTATTTCATTTATATTTCTTCTAGCCTAGTTCAAACTTTCGACGTCAGGACAGTGCATAAAGCAAATATACGTATGTTTTTTAGTAATTTGAAACTTCACCCTGAAATAGGGAGACGAAGGGAATGAAATAAAAATCTGAAAAAACTATGGATTTGATGTTTCATTATTTTGAACCGATTGGAGGGGCTACAGAATGTTTTTTTTTTTTTTTTTTTTTTTTTACTCCAAATAAGGACCACCCTAATGTGCATGAAAGCTGACCGTTTTGTCTATTCTTTTAATTTTTCGGATGTGCATTAGGGTGGCACAAAAAAAAAGATTTTTATTTTTTTTTTTTTGGGTCTCGTGTGACAAAATGTTAGTTTTTTATGTTTTAAGAGCCCACTCCAAAGGACAGTTCAAAAAAAATTTTTTAAGAGGTCGCTCCACATTTTTTAAAACGTCAGAAATCGTCAAAAATCGATTTTTTTTTACATTTTTTTCTCCTTATAGTATAATTTTATAGACAAAAAAAAAAAAAATAAGTTTTTGAAAGTTTCAGTTGAAAATTTGAATTTTGAAAAATCGCTCATAATTTTTTTTTCAACTTTTTGGTGCATTTCTTTAGATCTTTTCGAGCGACCTTTTGATATTCACATTAAAATTTCATAAATTTTTCTTCTTCAACTTGGTAATAAAGAATCGATAACAATAGACCACGACATGAATTAAAAATCAAACAAAATACTGAAAATACAATTTTTTTAATTTAATTTTTTGACGATTTTTGACATTTTTTTTAATTTTGACCGACCTCTTAAAATTTTTTTTTTGAGCTGTCCTTTGGAGTGGGCTCTTAAAACATAAAAAACTAACATTTTGTCACACGATACTCGAAAAAAAAAAAAAAATAGTCAGTTTTTTAGCGCTAAACCTACTCGGCATCTTTGGCCGTCGCACGTTGGCATTCCTGTTACCGATCTTGCTCGGCTATGGATGTCATCGATCGATACGTGACTCAGCGCTCAGTGCCTTACAAAAGAGCTACATTGTTGGTCAGTGCCGCTGATGCCGAATAGTTGATCTGGCAACTTGTAACTTATCAATATTTGGCGAGTATATAATTGGCGTTTATTTTACAAACAGATTAAAGAACAAACAGCTCGGTGGTAGTTGCATAGTGCGATCCTAACCAAAAAATCACTCCAAGCATCAAAGGTGAGGGAAAAAAAACGTATTACATAATTGTCTTCGGTTACTGAACTTCCAATTTTCGAAAGCTCGTTTCCATCGATTCCAGTGCACCTTCACTTTTTTAGGCTATGACTGCGTTACGAGGACAAGTTGTCAAGATGTACAGTCGATTGTTGGGAAGTTCAACAAAAAGACAGTATGCGACTATTCCTAAGTTCGTTGATATTCTCGTGAACGAGAATACGGGTGAGATACATCGAAAATTATCTTATAATATTCATTTAACATTTTTTACCATATTATCAGATAAAAAAGAAACGCGTAACTCACCAACAGCAATAACAACGGAAACGTCTGATTACTCACAACCTTGGTGCAATCCATATCTGCTAACTTTATCTACTAGTTTAGACTAAGAGTTAGTAACCGCTAAGGCACAGTATTAAGGTCTTATTGGGCGGATATTCTCAACCGAAAGTGAGTCTCGGTGAGAATATTAACACTTCGTGATGAGATGAAAATCTGGAAATCAGATTTTTTTTTTGAGTTTTTCCCGATTTTGAAAAAACTTTTTCAGTTCTGAAACGTGGATCAAAAGTCCTGAACTCTTGGACGGGTCTTCGTAAATAGTTGTACATTACACTCAAGGAGTTTTAGAGGCATGGAACTTAGAATAACGTCAAAAAGTGGTATTTTTCGAAAATCTCCTTGCATCACAATTCTCATCGTAAGAATCTGAAAAAATTTCTCAGCCATTAGAGGAACGTCGAGAGCAAAAGTTACCGTGGATATTGCAATCCGAGAAGTTACCACCTAATTTTCACAAAAATTCAGAAAATTTGTTAATTTCTTTGGTAACTTTTGTTCTGTACGCTCCTCTAATGGCTGTGGAATTTTTTTTAGATTTTTACTATAAGTATCGCAACGCAATGAGCTTTTAAAAAAAACCACCATTTCTTGACGTTATTTTAAATAATAACTCGACACATGTGAAACGAAATTAATTGGAACCGAGTGAAAACCACTTGTTTTATGGAGCTTCGTTACAAGTTCAAATTTCAAGCAAATCGAACAAGTTCAGAGTTTCACTGACGCGTCCCCTTAACATCCACGCAGGTGTCGCGACTCTGTCGATAAACAGACCACCGGTGAACAGTCTTAATCTGGACTTGATACGAGATCTGAACAACTCTTTTAAGGAATTAGAGAAAAGTCAGTGCCAAGGTGTGATTTTGACGTCAACACTGCCGTCTGTTTTTTCGGCTGGATTGGATATCACGGAGCTGTACAATCCTGACATCAAACGTTTCGAAGCCCTCTGGGATTCCTTGCAGGACCTTTGGATCACATTGTACGGTTTATCCTTACCTACCGCGGCTGCGATCAACGTACGTTATCCGTTCAGCGTATAGTTTTGAAAAATTCTTCTTTTTTTTTTCGCAACATTATTTGCAAAAAAATTCTTTCAACCCTGTAGAAATAATGGTACCCCATTAAAAGAAAATTCTTCACGGGAATTTTTCGAATCCAATTTTGCGGAGCTTTTCTAAATTGGATTCATTAAAAAAAAATCAATTATAAATTTTTACAGGGTGCAAGTCCAGCAGGTGGTTGTCTTCTGGCAATATCTTGCGATTACCGAGTATTCGTCGAGGGAAAGGGTAGGCTAGGACTGAACGAAACATCGCTGGGTTTAATCGTGCCTAAATGGTTGCATGATACGATGACGAATATCATTGGTCATCGTCATTCGGAAATATCGCTTTTACGGTAATTACGTACTTCACCCTTGTTCACGTTATTTTTATTCTACTTGTCATTTTTTTTTTCTTTTTTTAATGCATTTCGTTCATTTCTCCGAGTGTCAATTGAGTAAAATAATGTGGTAGAAATCATTAGCATTGTAATTGATGAAAATTGGAAATCGGAAGAGTATTCAAGATGGCGATGGCCATGGCTATTAAGCTAAGGTAATAAATAAGGTAAGAATTAATCGACCGACCGATTATTTCACACTTTTTTGGAACTGTGCATTCGAAAGCAAAATTTTGTAAATTCCAGTCCGTAGTCTTGATAGGGGGAAAGCTTTTTGATAATTTATAGTTTCATTAAATATATCTTCCAATTTCAAATAAAAATATGAATTTATTATTCACTATTAATATCAAATAAGGTACTTAGTAAGGAAGACAATGATAATAATAATTTATACGTTGATAACGTAAGTTGATATTTTATGGCGTCGTTCATGAGAGTCAAAAAAAAAAAAAAAAACTGATTCATAGGAAGAATATTCGAGTTCGAAAAATAATCGATTAAACTCGATTAATTGGGAAGAAATTGATGGATTCAATCGAAAATCGATTATTTTTAGTCATTCTTAATGTGGTGCTCACGTTATTTTTATAGGGGTTCGCTTTATTCGCCGGCAGAGGCACTGAAAATCGGATTGGTTGACGAATTAGCCTCGAATAAAGAAGACGCAATTGGCAAGTGCGAAAATTACATAGAATCTTTCGCAAAAATACCACGTAAGCATTGTATATAATTTATTGATCGATTCTTCGAGTTTATGTTTACAGTATTTTGAATCGATTCTTTCATTTCATATGCACAAAAATGTTATTTCAACTCTGAATATACTTCTGCAAGCTTGAGTTACCCTCAATTTACATTCAATGCTCAAATCTAGGCCAAAATTTCCTTCTTTATTTTTTCTCACAGTTTCAGCAATATTAGCAACGAAGCAACAGTCGCGAAAGGCGACGATATCGTGGCTGGAAGAAAACAGAAATTCGGATCTGAAGAGATTCGTCGAATCCGCGCTGCAGCCTCACGTGCAGAAAGGCTTGGGTGCATATATCCAAAGCTTAAAAAAGAAGTGAAGCTTTAATCTGAAACGAAATGTATATTTTTATTGAGATTAAGATGATTTATTTCCATTTCTCTATACATATATATCCTTGCAAGTGTGTATTTATAGGTGACCGGTTCTAATAACCCGTTAAAAAAATAACCCAAGACATAAATAATCCAAATAAAAATAACCTTAGACAAAAATAACGCAAACAAAAATAACCCGAGACAAAAGTAACCCAAATAAAAAAAACCAAACAAAAATAACCTAAACAAAAGTAATCCGAGGCAGAAATAACCCGAGACAGAAATAACCTGAGACAAAAATAACCCAAGACAAAAATAACGCAAACAAAAATAATCCAAGACAAATGTAACCTAAACAAAAATAATCTGAGACAAAAATAATCCAAGGCAAAAATAACTCAAGAAAAAAATAACCCCAGACAAAAACAATCCAAAAAAAAAATAAGCCAAGACAAAAATAACCCGAACCAAGATAACTCAAGACAAAAATAACCTAAAAAAAAATAACCCGAGACAGAAATAACCCAAGACAAAAATAACTCCCGACAAAAAAAAAACCCAAGACAAAAATTACGCAAGACAAATATAACCCAGAACAAAAATAACCGAGGACAAAATAACCCATAAAAAAAATAACTCGATGCAAAAATGCGTCATGCAAAAATAAGTTTAAACAAAAATAACCTGCCATAAAGAACCTCAAAATAAGTTCACCTACGAAAATAGCTCCATAAAAAAATAACCCATTAAAAAAATTATTCAAGGAACAATGTCATGCGAAAATAAAGTGAAACAAAACCAACCTACCATAAACAACCTCAAAATGAGTACACCTACGAAAATAGCTCCATGAAAAAAATAACCCAATACAAAAATTACTTATGAGAAGTAATTGAGAAAAAATGTACAAAACATTGAGGTGAATTTAATTTCAAATTTAATATTTTGTCACGGGTTATTTTTGTTTGTTATTTGAGGAGTGATTCGATACGACTACCGTAATTATGATTTATTCCAGTGATTTATTTCATCTCTTCTATCACGATGAACTCTGAATATATGCATGCATCAATCAGACCTCTACGTATTTTTTTTGCATCACACCTTTTTTTTTTTTGCACTGCTGATCCTTAATCCTGAAACGGTCTTTTTTCTGCTCCTGCGATTTAAAGTGGATATTTGTCATCCTGACACTCCAATCACCGGTCGTGCAAATGTATCTTCAAACTTCAAGGAAGTAGAATCCGATTGAATAATAATCTGAGAAGAAAAACGAAATTATAGTAAAAATTTTAATTCTATTCATAAAACATTCATTCAAAGTGTAATCTGAATAAAGCATCCGTAAAATAATTCGTTTCAGAAAATTTTCAGATAATTGTTTTGCGAGTAAAAATTATTACTGATTCGTCAAAATTGAATAGAAAAAAGAATAAGAAAAAAAAAAAAAAAAAAAAAAAAATGAACAAAAAAAATAATAACACGATATTAGTATTAGAAAAACTAAAAAAACGTGTAATTTTCCCAGAGTCAGTAAAAATTATACTTTCGTTCTATTCGAATTGTCGTTTTTCTAATATTTTCTCTACCTTGAACGCAAGTAATTCTTTATTTTTTAAAATACACCAGAATCAACTTCACTTTTATACTATTTCTATTATGATTTAATAATTTTACCGTGTTAATTGTTTATGGTTTTCTAGCAGTAACTGTATAGATGATATATTTTCCAGCTCATATTGCTTCCAATTTTAATTGTTATTATTTATTTATTTCTTTTCTACCTCAGTCTCTCTTTCTCCGCACAGTTATTTGCCCTTTTTCATTTTATTTTTCAGACATTTTTCGCACTCCGTAACGGTTTACCGGGCGTTGCACGGGCAGCTAGTGGATAAAAGCATGGTATTCGTCTGGTGGCGTGGGAAACTAACGAGAAAAGTTTGTTTGGTAGAGCGGATAGTTATACTCTAGCTCTGTATGTGAATTCATGCACAGCAACGTGGCTGGGAAAACTTGAAGATAAATTTACGGAACGATGGGAGACCTGCGATTAATCACAATTTGTTTAAAAGCACCTAAGCAACCCTCCAGACTCTCCCACCTTGGCTTTGAATCGAACCCCTTAACCTCTGCAAGCCTTCCACCTGTGGGTGGTTTCACTCGAAAAAATTCTACCTGCCGTATCGGGAACCGGAAGTGAGAAATAAGGAGCGAGAAATTACGGCAGGATATAATCGGCTGGATGTAGAATGAAAAAGAAAAAACGTAGGACGAGTTTTCCGACAGATTTGTAGATGAATTTGCTTCATTTTGAAAAAAAGTTTAACAGATGTCAATTTGAAATGGCCGGAAATAACTCGAGTTTTGACAAAAGTTTCTCCACCGCGACTCTTGATTCCGCGGTTCTCATATTTCATGATAATTTTTTATCTCGTTATTATCTAGACTGGCTTGCAAAAGCTTTTCACCAATTTTGTTTTCAAGCTCGTGGCGAGGAGAAAATTCGGCCAAAGTTTGAGTTGCTCGGAAAACTGATACGCGGGAATTAGATCGCGTGCTGTCAGATGCTGTGCAGAATCATCGTTACAGAGAATTGTGGTGGAAATTGTAAAAGTTTCTTTTTCAGATCCTTAGCCTGAGATAATTTGTTTTGAATCAACGATTTGCCGGGACGATTAAAGAAATCTTGGAAAACGATCACTGCAGAAACCGACGACATAATGGTGGAGTGAACAAAAAAAACAAAAGTGAGAGGAATCTGACGAGATAAAGTAAACAAATTGAAGAAAAAAAAACGAAAAAAAAAACAATGGTTTGAGTGAAAAGTGACAAAAACCAAAGTTTCGACTGTAATAGATAAGAAGAAACTGGAAACTTCGTTGCAGGGTGAAAAAAAAGTATGTATATATAATTTTTAAAGATTTTTCGCCAGACGTCTTTTTTCCTTATCATTTTGTTGATAAGAAAAAATTGCAAAATCTTAAAATGGTTCCGAAAAATCTAAAGAGTTTTCAAGAATCTGGTATGACGTGTGATAATGATTCAACAATGATAAATAGTAAAATGACTCCGGCTTCTAATTATTATCAACGTTTTTTTACTAGAAGAAGTTTGAAAACAGTAAGAAGGAAAAAATCTCTCCGCCCCGGCTCTCGGTTTAAAAATTTTGATATCTGACGCATGATTTTTCAGAAATTTTTTGCAGATATTCAAATTGCATCGATCAATAAACTGCTTTTTTGAAAAATTGTGGAAAATTTGAACCGTGTCGAAAAAATGTAAGAAAAAAAGAAACTAATGCTTTTAGTTTCTTTCAAAGTGAGAAGAATCGTATAAAAAATTGCGGACCAAATCCGCGAGGTATGGGGAATTACATGCAAGCCCCCATGATCAAAAAAATTAAAAATGTTGACAAAAATTGGAAAACAAAAATCGGTCCTTTATTGACTCTGAATTTTGAAATTTTTTAAATCGAAAATACAGTTTCTACGATTTTTGAAAAAGGTCCTTTTCAAAATCACTTTAAACATTTATAAATAATTGAGCAGTTGAATGAAAAATCTGACAAAAATTCAGGATACTTTTACAGAGTTTGGAGAATTGCAAACTTGTTTTAAACAATATCAAAAATGGTGGTGAGGGTCAGACGTTGGTCGGGTTCGCAATATATATTAGGGTGGCGCAAAAAAATCGACAATTTTTTTTATTTTGAGGCTCGTGTGACAAAATGTTAGTTTTTGATGTTTTAAGAGCCCAGTCCAAAGGACAGTTCGAAAAAAAAATTTTTAAGAGGTCGCTCCACATTTTTTGAAACGTCAGAAATCGTCAAAAAACGATTGTTTTTCTTTTTATTTTTTTTCTCGTAACGTTATAATTTTATAGACAAAAAAAAAAATAAGTTTCAGTTCAAAATTTGAATTTTGAAAGGTCGATCATAATTGTTTTTCAATTTTTTCGTGCATTTCTTTAGATCTTTTCGAGCGACCTTTTAATATTCATATTAAAATTTCATAAATTTTTTTTCTTAAATTTAGCAAGAAAGAATCGATAACAATACACCACGACATGAATTAAAAATCAAACAAAATACGGAAAATACAATTTTTTTAATTTAATTTTTTGACGATTTTTGAAAAATTTGGAGCGACCTCTTAAAATTTTTTTCTTTGAGCTGTCCTTTGGAGTGGGCTCTTAAAACATCAGAAACTAACATTTTGTCATGCGAGACTCAAAAAAAAAAAAATAGTCGGTTTTTGTGCGCCACCCTACTATATATATACGTGCGGAGGAAGATTGGTATGATGGAATTTGATTTCAGATGACACGGGTGAAAAAATGTTGAAAAGAGTGGAAATCGAATGAATGTGAGTGGCCGAATAAGCCTTCGGGGGATCCTTTACGTTATACCTAGGGTGCGTAGTTTCTTCCACCTGGAACGCTGGAAAATGTTGGTTCAAGGTTTATCGCGTCCTTCCATATAGAAAGCGGAAAAGTTTGAAAATTGCAAAACGCCCACGTCGCGTCGCGTCGCGTCGCGTCGCCAGCTTCATCGTATAAAATCGAATCCTCCCGGCAACCCTGCCTGCAGCCTATAGCCGTTTCAAAGAGTTGACGTTATACGTTTCGTACAAAGGTACCCCTGTCACCGAATGAAACCCTCGCCTTCTTCTTCTTCTTCTTCTTCTTCTTCTTCTCCGTCTTCATATAAATTCCATTTCCCCTCTTTTCTTCATTTCTTCACCAAGTCTTTTTACACTCTTCGTTTCTTTCCATCATTCTCTTCTCACTCTCTATATTTATCCTCTTCTTGTCAGAATTAATGCTACTCATTTAGAAGAAGAAGAAAAAAAAAAAAGCAGAAAAAAATATTTTCTGACTATTTATTTCAGGTTTTTTTCTGCACAAAATCAAATTTGACCAAAGAACCCTAAACTGATTTGTCTGAAATAATCGGAAGCAATCTTTCATCTGAATTAGAGAGATTCTCGTAATCTAGTTAGGCTCAATTCAGTTTGAATTTTACTTTTTTTTTAACCCTCAATCTTGTAAATATTTTTTTTTTTTTTTTTTAATTATTTTACCACTTTTCTTGAACAACTTGTTTAAAAAAAAACTGAAAAACTTATGCGGTTACTGATCGACTGTTGCGACACCGGATTAAAGGGCTAGTACAGTTTTCTGCGTGTGAAATGGAGATGATTTCTCGAAACTCAGGATAAAACAAAAAAAAAATCAAGAAATCAAGTGAA
Source organism: Diprion similis (assembly GCF_021155765.1). Classification (NCBI taxonomy): domain Eukaryota; kingdom Metazoa; phylum Arthropoda; class Insecta; order Hymenoptera; family Diprionidae; genus Diprion; species Diprion similis. The sequence continues at coordinate 3,802,676 of NC_060117.1, forward strand.
CAAATATTTTTAAATTTCGAGGATGTATTTAGATACTTTTGATAAGTTGATACAGATATTTTGATGAAAAAATATCGAGTTACACGCTACGCCGTGGAGTCCTGAAAAACTGAAATTGTAAATCGGCTGCAGTGTTGCAGAGGAAAAAAAAAAAAAAAAAAAAACGCTCGTTTTTTGCTACGGAAATTTGCATTTCTGTTTAAATCAAAAAGATCCTAGTTTACGGTACGGAGTTTTGCATCTAGTTTAAAGTTAACATTTTTTTTTCGAACTCTACAACTGCAACCGATTTACAACTTAATTTTTTTCAGGACTCCAGAGCGTAGCGTGTAACTCGATATTTTTTTTATAAAAATTTCTGTATCAACTTATCAAAAGTATCTAAATATATCCTGAAAATTAAAAAAACATTTGTTTACTTGACTTTTTTTTTTTAGTCCAAGTGAAAAATCATCCCCATTTCACACCCGAGAAAAAAAAAAAAAAAATTATGGTCAGAGAATCGAGTGTCGAAAGAGATTCTGCGGTCCATAGTGGAGATATATGCAGGGGAAAGTTAACGCCTTCATGGGGTTGAAACCGACTCTCCATGGCATACACTCGATCCTCGGATAGCGTAGGATATTCCGTTGGTACTTGGCCGCAACTTGTGAACTCTGTCACAGTGTAGAGCAGCGCAAAAACACACAGAGAAGCAGAGAAGCACGGATTGGAGGGATGTTGGCGAGGGTGGCTGCAACGCTAGTTATGTATTTGTGTTTATGCTTCCCATAGCATAGCTGCTGCAATGCCCTCAGGAGTAGATTGCACGCGAGGCAACGCGGCTGGATGTCTGGATGCTATGCTGTGCTGTGGCACGAGACTCGGGTCACTAGCCCGAAAAAAGTCTCGGCTTTGCCATCAGGAGCCGCGGAGTTTATCCTTAGGTCTTTAAGCCTGGTGAAACATCTAGAGTTGAACAAGAAGAAGAAGAAGAAGAAGAAGAAGAAGAAGAATATTAAGGAGACGGCAGCGTCGAAACAGTCAAAAATGCAATTTTTTCATGAATTAATTATCTCATTCGGTTGAGATTAGTCCTGAAATTAATAACTTTTTTTTTTTCTTTTCAGATATTTGTAAAACTTAAGCAGGGAACACTACAAATTTTTATTTTCATCGCAATCGGTTCAAGTCTGCTCTGGTTAATCGGGAAGTTAGTTTAAGTGGGGACGAGGGTTTGAGATACCAAAAAAAGCATATTTTTGTGATTTCTATTTACAGATTACCTTATATATTGATATTTTTAAACTTATTGTACATTATTGGGCATTATTCTAAGAATATTTTACTATATTTTCATAAAATAATTTTTGAAAATTCAGCCAGTGGTAGTGGTGAGAACCGAGTCACCTAAAAAAAAAAAAAGTTTCCATGCGGTAGTCAGGATAATTCATGATTGCTTCATCTGAAATTAAAAAACCAAAGAGATTTCTTGAGTACATAAGTTTTTCTTGAATTTGAACGAAAGAATAAACAAAATATTCATTTTTAAATTTTTTGGTGAAGGTGCAATCAAAAAATTCTGATTTAAACTTTGATTTGCTCTTTTTGTTCAGTTAAAAAATCAGTTGTAATCGAAAAAAAAAAATCATTCGTTCAGAAACTAGTATTTAGTATCTAAATGAAGTCTGCAAAGTTTAGGCAAAATCGGTCCGAAGATTTTTGAGAAATTTTGACTACCGTACGGAAACTTTTTTTTGAGGTGACTCGGTTTTCACCATTACCACTGGCTGAATTTTCAATATTTTTTTATGAAAATATAGCAGAATATTCTCAGAATAATGCTTAATAATGTACAATAAGTTTGAAAATATTAATAAATAAGGTACTCAGTGAAAAAAAAATTTTTAGTGTTGTGTGCTGAAGTTTTTCAAGTGTCTGATACTTCGAACTGCTCAACAAAATAAAAAAAGAAAAAAAAAACCGAAGTTATTAATTATCTTTCAGGAGCTTCAGAAATTGACTAAGCGTTGAAAGATTTCAATGATCTGAACTCACTGAATTTCACATTAAAAAACAACCAAAAAAAAAAAAATGAAACTGAGAATGTTTTGGAAATGTCGAGGTTCAAAACTCAGTAATTTAGCATGGAACATATGTAATGATTTTTTCTTAAATCTTATTCAAAACCACGTCAATCGAGCTTTATTTTTTTAATTACTCTTCAAAGGGTTTCTGAGAAAATGAAATTATGAGATGAAAGAAAAGGTTTGTCAAAGAATTCTTTGTAAAATTCAATATCTGTATTAATTTCAAGACACGGTATTTCATTTTCCAAGAATATCTCCGACCGGATCAGAGGCTGGAAGTGAAAGACCTTGAATACGAAGTTGATGAAGATAGTGTTAGTCCTGAGGAAACGTCCCTGGGATCGATGGATTAATTAATTCTTTGGAGTCTAGAATCGGTGTTAGTTGTTAGCTGATTGTATGACCGTGTTTTCGGCGTAGGACCGCGCCAAGAAATGGATGGGATGGGACGGGATGGAATGGAATGGAATGGAATGGGATGGGTAGTTTAGAATCGAATGGGAAGGAGGATTAGATGCGGTAAGGAAAAGGATAAACTCTGGCCGGGCTGACAAACGACTAGATTAATCACGTGGCAGTGAAGCGGGTCCGTTTCCTTGCTGCCGAAGGACTCTCCGCGACTACTACAGGACCTTCCCGAAGGATAACCTTGCGGGGATACGTTCAAGACGGTAATTGAGTCCCGCAATCTTCCCTCGCCTAGCTCGCCGCGTTCAAACCTTCGAAAAGAAACTTGCCAAATTTTACCACCCCTGATTGGAATTCAGCAGCCCGAATCTGCGATTTGAACATTAGCGAAAAATAACTACCAAAAGTGTTGATATTTTTTTTCGGAATGGGGTATATTGGCGGGGGGGTGAAAACGAGGTACTTAATAAAACTCTTAATTTTCGAGGGTTCTTCCTGGACTAAATCGTTTTTTTTTTTTTTTTTTTTTTTTTTCTAATTTCCAACCAAAGAAAATAAAAATGATTTTCAGATGTTGATGCGGAAAAACAATTTTTCTTGAATATTTTTCAAAATCGAAACAATGCTCCGTCGTGAGTCACAGAAGTCATTTTTGACTGCTTAAAAAATATTTTGAAAAATAAAATTTTTTTATAAAATTTTAACGGTACCCCGTTTTGCCCCCCCCCCCCACCCCCCTCGTCGACGCTGTTTTTGACAGCCCCTCTTCTATAAGGGAGTTTTGGATCTAGTTCCAGTCTCCGCCATCAGAGGGCGTGACGAAAAGTTTTTAGAACTTTTGAACGAAAGAAAAGTTTTACTGAAAACAAGTTTTTTGTATTTTCAGAAAATTTTTCTCACTTGTCAATGAAATGGGAATTTAATTTTTAGAAAATCTTTTCATTTGTTTTTGGAAAACTTCTCGTACGATTTTTGGCTTCGCTTCGTTTCACTTGAGATTTAATATTCTTTTGAGATAAAAAAAAAATTGAATCGGATGAAAGATGAATTCATTAAAGTTCAGAAAAATGCATGGATGCTTTGGATCTTTCTTGAATCTTAAAATGACACGAAGTGACTAGAGATGAAACTGAAGTTGGTCGAAGAGTCTAAATAAAAGTTTGAAGTGAAGAATCTGAAAGACTAGAATCGTAACTTTGAATGAAATCTTAAAAGTGTCACGTGACTAAATTGAGATTGAACCCAACTTTGATCGGATCAGAAAACTTTAAACGACTAACGCGAGTTGATTTACAAAAACTTGATGGGTGCAAAAAAATGAGTAGGTATAATAAATTTGACGAGACTTCAAACGACTTGAATTAAACTGAAACAAAGACTCGGCGCAATTTCATCAAATTGCAATTCAAGATGAATTCTAATGACGAAAAATAAAATTCATTCCAAGTTTATATTTGCCGTTTCTTCTTTATTTTTTTTTACTCAAAGCTTATCAAATCTTCTAAAATACTTTTTCCTCAAAATTATTTAAGAGAAAAATCGTCGCACGAATCGACTCGACTTAAGATAAATCGGGTAAAAAATTTTCATCAAATTTCGACTGTTTGTCTGTGAATGACAAGCGACTAAATGAGGAGAGGAGCTCGAAACGAGGCTTAAGTCGGGATTATCGGTACACATTTTCGGTTCTTTTGACAAATTCGATTCGAGATTGGCTCGCGATCAGGGAAAATGGGTCGCGCAGTGGACCCGGGACAAGAACTAAGAAGATGTTCACCCGGTGGGGGCGACTGCCTTTAAGGAAATGTAAATCGCGTTAGCTGTTACCGAGGTAGAGAGAAAGCGAGAGAGAGAGAGAGAGAGAGAGAGAGAGAGAGAGAGAGAGAGAGAGAGAGAGAGAGAGAGAGAGAGAGAGGCTGGATGATCCGGTGCGGAAAGGAGAAGAGCAGAGTCGAGGCAAGCAGTTTCCTTCGTTAGTTGCCCGACGGTGAAGCCGCCTCTTCCTCTTGCTCTTCCTCGTCCTCATCATCATTCTCCTCATTCTCATCCTCATCCTCTAGTGGTCCAGAGTCTGGAATCTGCCGGCTGATTCAGTTGCAAATAAGATCGATTATATCGGACGCGCCTCGCCTGACAATTTCAGGAATTAAAATGTCCCGTTTCCTTTCTCTCTCTCTCTCTCTCTCTCTCTCTATCTTCCTTCTTTGTTTACAGGATTACCTGACCCTCGATCCCCTGTAATATTAATCTATTCATTTATTTTGCTGTATTTGAAGCTAATTTAGTTATTTATTTTTCACCCTTGTGTCGATTTTGTTTCTACTTTTATATCAGTCGTTTTATTGATGTCCTTTTTTAACGTTTTAATTTATATTTTTATTATATATCCATTTATTCCTCTACTTTTATTTTTTTACTTTTCTTTTACTTTATTTATTTAAGCATCCATTTTTGGTTATTGATATTTTAACTCATTTTCACATTTTATATATATATATATATATATATATATATATATATATATTTCAATTTATTTTTACACATTCTGCATTCTAATGTTTAGTTACTTGTATGTATTTACCTGTTTAACTAGAGTTTTGTTTTTTCTTTTCTTCTTCTGTCATAGTTCAGTGCTAAGTTAAATTTTCTTGCTTCCTTACTATTTAACTTATATTATAAGTTATTAACCGTTGAAAAAGAAAAAAAAAGAAAATTTTTACTCAACGTTTGAGAAAATATTTATAAACACAGATTTACGCAGTGAAATGATTTTTTTGAGATTCAAAAATGATTGCTTGTTATCATTGATATTTTATTGCTATTGTAATTTTCATTTTTCGAAAAAGTTGAAAAAGACCTCTTTTTTTGACGTTTATTTCCAAAAAAAATGTAGTCCGAATCAAAATTTCATAAAACGTATGATTCATTCCAAGGCCGTTGACATGCTGCATCTAAAACCGTTCGATTTTTTGGTTTCAGTTTAACCATCTCCGAGAATTCCACAAACCTTCCTTTTTATTCAAACTGATTTCCAACTACAATTTTCGTGTATAAAAAGTGATTAAAATCAATAGAAATTTTTTTTTTTTTATAATGTAATTCAAGAGTGTATTTATTGAGCCTAACAAAGCCTATATAAATACTTACAGTTAAAACTTATTGAAAAAATTCTTGAACAATTCCTTTTTATTGCTCGTCAGTCAATCAACACACACAATTCAACAGTTTTCTTGTTATTTATTTTTATTTTCAATGGGAACAGGAACCATTTTCCTTCAGAATTACAAAAATTTGAGATCCGAGTTCTTAGATATTTCGAAGCATGTCATCATGCGTAGAAATCGAGTACAGTATCACCCTAAAATATAAAATTCTTATCACTTCCGGTATTTCGAGGCACGCTCTTATTCCCGCCATCGTACGTAACTACATATACAATACAGAAATCTACGTCGGTCGACATAAAATATCCCATTTCCAGCTATAGCAAAAGCTGACTTGTATCTTTTTCCCTGAATATAATAAAATTTCACCCTCCCCCACCCCCACCCCCCTAACCTTTTTCTCTTCGTTCAGCCTTTTCTCTCCCCCTTGTTTCACTCACCCTCCTCGGGCACTTGCAGAGGAAATATGGTCACCGTAATAACGATTCCTAAGCTTTCGCAAGGCACTCCAAGGTGCACCACACACACACACATACACACATGGATATACATATATATATATATATATATATATATATATATATATATATATATATATATATAACAGCACCGTTATAACATTTGCGGAATTTAAAGAGTGCAGACTTGTACGTATGCAGAATAGTCGAATGTGGATATAAAAAGTAGATAAAGTAGATAAAAACGTATAATTTTTTGATTTTGAGTCCATTTTTTTTGTACTGAGAATTTTTCTGCAAAAGAAAAAGATTGGCGTATTTTTTTTTTTTTTTCTCCCCTTATGCTTCACAATTTCTGAGCATTTTAATTTCTGTACGATTATCTGTTTTTTTTTTTTTTTTTTTTACTTCTCGTTTGCAAATTGCAGAAATATATCTGCGTTATTGTTGAGATTAAAAAATTTTTTTAAACCCTGTCAAGATGCAGTTGTGATTATCTTCAATATTTGTAACTGATTTTTTGAAATGTAATATGCCTTGAATTTTTCTGTCGATTAATGTGCTCAGATTTTTAATACACCTAAAACCGTCTCTCGAAAAAATTTGTTCACACATACGAATCACGAAAGTCAACTAATCGTAGAAAAATTCTCGACGTCACTTGATTGAATTTGAGTCAAATTTTGTAGAAGATGTCTTTTTTTTTTATTATGTACTCATTTATTTACCGAAAATAGAATTTTACATCGAAAAAAGTATTCCGAAAATCGGAATCCTAGCTGATAATTTTTTTGAACAAGAAATTGAGGATGTTTAAAAAAATTTCGGAACTTATTAGTACAAGGTACCGTAATTCCAAAATTATATTTGACGATGAGTCAATTTCTCCGAGAATCGAGCAGAATCGAATCAATCAACGTTATTGGTTGATAAAATTTCCAATTCCAACTCGAAAGAAATTATAAAATTATACAACTCAAATGTCAAATGTCATAAAAAAAACAATATTATGCTTAATTAAAAAATTCACCAACGTTTTTTTTTTTTTTTTATTTTAATTTACCTTTCTTTTCACATCGTAAAATAATTTCTCTGCAATATTCATCGACCTTTGGCAAATGGAAGTTTTCCACATATAACGAAAGTTCTTAAGATATGGTGAAAAAAAAAATCTTTCACCGAAGAACCACGACAGGAAAATATAAAAAAGAAGCGTAATAGTAGAAAATAAAAAAAAAGAGGAAGTACAAAAAATGGGGCTGAAGATACCCGTTTCCCAATGAATATGTATATTCAGTTACCACCCTTGCTCACACACACATATCTATATATGTATATAAATATATATTTGTATTGTATATATATGTATACTATACATATATTCTGTTTATTCGCATGTCATACATACTGATCTCTGAAGCTGGAAGGACGCGGTAGTCCCACTATTCTGCAGGGGTGTCTCAACCCCTCAGAACCCCCTTTCTCTACATCCCTCTGTCGGTGTCTTCGCCCATTTGCATCGCTCTGAATTCGAACTCGAACTCTACAGAGAGAGAGAGAGAGAGAAGTGAGGATGTAGGAGGGAAGCAGAGACCCACCGACCCGCTTCAAACTTTAACTTGATTCCCGGTAAGTGCTCCAAAACCCGAAATACATGCGCGCATACCGCGGATCGAAAGCCGCACACAGATTCGTGGTGAAATCAAAGTTGAAAACATTCCGCGTCTCAGCGGCCTTCGGGTAAGATTCAATTTTTCATCTTACTCTCAGACGATAAGTACTTTCGAACTCTTTATTAGTTTTCCTATTTTAACAAAATTTTCGATGTTTCGTGTACATCGTTTTGAAATTTTTTTTGCTCTTTTTTTTTTCTTCTTTTTCTTCCTATTCTATTTTACTTGTGCAAATCGTAACGCTCGTGAAATTTTTTCATCGCGATAAAAATGTACGATTATAAATTTTCATGCATCTTTTCTCATTATCGTAAATTGAGAAGAATATATCTGAGATTAAAAAAAAAACTCGACTCGTTTGTCAGTCTCGTTTTGAATTAACTCGGGGAACATTTTTAAGGGGATGAAATTTGAGGTGAAAATAAAAATGTTCCAAGTTTCAGGCTGCGAAGACGAGTCAGGTTACGAAACATGAACAGAAACTATAGAATAATAATTGGGGGATGTTTGTCATCTTGCAGGTTCTGCCTGTGTATGGTCTTGTGACAACGTATAAGTGCTAAGAAATGAAGATATAATGCCGAAGAAAGGGAATTAGCCACGTGAAGCGTGTCTTACACGTGTGGATGAAACTCTTGCGCGGATGACCTAACTCGATTATATCTCTCACCTTTATCAAGCTACATCATCGTTACCTTACTCATAACCCAACCCGACCTACACCCGGAGGCATCTATCATAACGGAAGTGGGAAAAATAATGGGGTAGAAGAAAATAAATGGAAGAGTGCAAAGAATGATGGAATGGTTGAAGTTGTCGCAGCGAGTAATCGCATTTTTTTTTTTTTACTCTCTTTTAAACGTCCTTCGGAAGTAACCATTATCATGGAGATACGATTTTACCAAGGGATCGAAATATATGTATGTGCTACGTGCGAAGGGTTTTTCAGTCCTTTCTGACTTCAAGACTTCGTTTTTTTTTAGAGTTTTATGCCAGAAATCTGACTATTATTTACCTAGGAATTATTTCAACAACTTTTACAGATTCAGTATAGACCTGAAATATTTTATTCAATTCATTTATCTCACCGAGAACAACTGAATGTGATGATGATCGACAAAGTTAGTCAGAATAGGGATATCTTCCATTCTCGAATATTCTAGAGGAAGGTTTGTGTCTTCGCTAAGTGTCGGTAATATGTCGGTAAAGGAATCTATACCCAGAACTCACCCACTCTGCGAGTGGGGATATCCCTCATTTTCGAACATTCTAGAGAAAGGTTTGTGTCTTGGCTAAGTGTCGGTGATACGTCGGTAAAGAAATCTATACTCAGAACTCTCCTTGTGTATCTACTTTAATATTTGTAGAATTTTTTTTTGAAATTTCAGACAAACTAATTTATCGGCAGATTTCTTTTCGATTCATGAAGGTTCTAAGTTTTTCTTCAACATTTAGAAGGTTCTGACTTTTATCCAACACATAAATTTAGTAAAATTAGCACTATTTCATTTCCTTTCAAAATTTTTATAATTCTTATTTATTGTCAAAAAAAAAATGAGTACCTCGATCACTGACTTGTAACCAAAGCCCACATAGTTCGGGGATGATTAGCGTGTGTTACCGACGAAAGGGGTTGGGGGTTGAAGTCAGAGAACCGTTTGCGATTAGAGAGATTGCCGAAACGTCTCGCGCATCGACGGTTGGTTAATTTCCAATTATCCGGGAGGTGCGAAACCGTTTTGCCCGCGGGGCGTGAAAGCCGTTGAGCGTCGAGTGGCGATCGTCCTGCACCAGGACGACATCGGTTGGCTGCAAGGCGGGTGACGTCATAATCGTCCGACAGCCTTGGCTGCCGATCACGTAATCCAGGATCCCATCATTTATGCTAGACGGACTTTCGCGGTGGAAACTGCCTCGCTGATTGCCTCGAATGATTATCAACCCCCCCCCCCCCCCCGTCATTTACACCTCCTCCCCAGGATGAGCAGCACGTACCTGCACGCCGTTCCAGCTATCGAAATTTAATCACCGCATATCCACAGCCACACTTTGTCTCTGCCAAAGGCACCGCGATTAATTTTCTCCCTAATATGACACCGTGATTAGCAGCCTTGCAACATTAGCTGAATTTTCACCGCGCGCGTGGTGAAAGCTTCTTCAATTATATTAGGGGGGGTGGGGCAAAGTGGGCCCCTTAAGCAAATAATGCCTAAAATTAGAATAAAATTTTTTTTTTTATATAATAGCTATTTGTGTGGCATGCCCGTAAACCGCCTGTTTTTTTGGCAAGGATGAAGATTTCAGGACGAGCTGAAGGCGAGCCGGAAGCGAGTACTGAAATTATTCGAGCCAAAAAACGGTTTACGGGCATGCCACATACAATATTTTTTACGGTATGGGCATTGAAAAGCAAAAAGGAAAGTGAGGTTATGTCGCGATCTGTTCGACGAAGCTACTTTATTCGGCAGTTTAGGATGCGCACTTTGAACTGCGCGTCAAAACTCCGGAATAAAGACTTTATTCCTCAACTTTGTTCGCTGCCGTATAAAGCGTCACTTTACGGAACGAAAACTGCCACAAAAAGTGGACTTTTCAATGCCTATGCCGTAAAAATAATTATATTTGATTCTTATCCAGCTTTCTCGGGAAAAAGTAATCGTAGATTCAAGTTGAGAAATTAATTTGACTTTGACGTGTTGAGAGTAAAGCTCAACTTAAAACTTTTTGCGTTATGAGCTGTGCAATTACTCGAGTAAATGATTTCCGAATCATTCGTATTTGAGAAAAAATTTAGCTGGTTGATTTTATACTTTGTTATTTAAAAAATTTCAAGGCAACCACTTTGCCCTCAAATTTTTTGAGGTGTCACAAATCTTAAGGTGCCCAGTTTGCTTCACTTTCGATATATTTCGCAGCTCAATATAACTTGACGATTAGAATTCATTTGTAAATTTGTAAATTATGGTAATAGAGTAAGAAATATTTTGTAAATTTCATCTATCTCACGTGATATTTGTGAACCTAAATTTTTATTAAAGAAAAAGATCGCGTAGAAACGTTTTGGGTAATCAAGTTTTGAGCAAAAATTACTGCGGAAATGATATTTTTACACAAGCTAATATCATTGTTGTGGCAGCTTTACAGTTTCTCAAATTTCGCGAACGGTTTTCAAGTTTTTTACCAAGTTTTCACGCTCACTGAGTTTTTTAGAATTCGCACGTTTATAGGCCTGAGCATGAGGTAAAATTTTGGAAATATTAGAAATAACGGAAGAGTCACGATTCTGTATTTTGGTATGGTTTCCAGGTTCGGGGTATAAATTTCCGCCGTCAGTTGAACAAATTTGACTATTTTTCGGAACACCGACAGTAGCGTAAAATTTTCCCCGTGAAATAATGTCTCCTTACCACTTCAGAATTATAAAGTGAGCGATATTTCGTTTTCAGAGAATCCTTTTTCCCTAACATAACCTTCTTCTTATTATTCACTCCTTTTCGCCTCGTTTTATTCCTAAGGATTCTTTCAAAACGTGCGGGTACCTTAGTTATAAAATCGAATATATGCGCTTATGAATTATTCGCGGTACGAGGTCCGCCTGTGTCTCAGGGATTTGTTGCTTGATAAATTGCTGGGTTGAAAAAGAAGGGAGGAAAATTTTCCACTTTCAATTCCAGCCGACCTTAGGCTAGATTTTTATCCAAAATCAAGTTACATGCACATTTTTTCTCTCCAGCCAATAAAAAGTAAAATTTTCAAGAGGCTATAACCGAAAACAGAAATTTAAAACAAAAAATTCAAACAAAAGTTTTGTTATAATTGTCAAGCATTTAATAATATTTTTTAATCAATTATTCACAAATCATTATCAATATTGAAATCAAAGAAAGTGTCAGAGAAATCATATTAAGAAGTTCGTGTAATTTTGAATACGTTGCAAAGTGGGATACTCTTAAAATTTTCAAAAAAAAAAAAAAAGTTTGTTTTCCAAAATGCTTTTTAAATAATCAAAAATGACTTCTATAAACATTGTTGAGCATTATTTTGAGGTATCAAAAAATTTTTTCTCAACCTTTGCATCCAATTATTATGTGAAATGTTATTTTTTTTTACTCACACTGTTTATAAGGAAATTTAATCTTATCAAATTCATTTTATTTTCCGATTTTAAAACGATTTTTGTTTCAACTTTTTTAGGGGGTATCCCATTGTTCCCGCATTAAAAAAAAAAAAAAAAAAAAAAAAAATTCCCTCACGTCTGAAAATCATTTTTATTATATTTGGTTACAATTAAAAAAAGAAAAAAAGATTTAGCGTATTCGAGTCCTCGAAAACTGTGTATTTTCTTAAGTACCTCGTTTTACCCCCCCCTCCCCCTAAATGCGCTTCTTCTTTCTGCCAATTCGATTTCGTTCAAATTTATAATATAAATTTTTCTTCGCAGCAGTTCTCACATCGAAGTCTGCGTCATAAGGCATGAGCTGATTGCTATTTAATTCTTGGATAAGTGATCCTTTGAAGTCTCTGGAAGGAAGTAAAATGTACAGCAGCAGCAGTATGCAGTATGCAGTATGCAGCAGCATAACATAGCAGCAGAATCAGCAAAAGCAGCGGCAGCGAAGTGTTAAGCAAAAAGGTAATTGCCTTCTCGTACGATAATTAAATTCACCTATTTAATCGAATCTAGCAGACGAAAATTGATCCACCCGATTTATCCAAGCGTCTTTGATCTATCGAGTTACTGGCAAGCAATTACAATCAAGGCGAAATTAAAAGTAGAATTTTTCTTTCACATCGATTCCGTGTGCTTGTTGTTAGATTTTTTTCATCAGTTTAATAGCAAAATCGATTTTATAAACTAATCGCAGGAAAATTTTAGTTTTCGATTTTCATTTTTTTTTTTGTTATCAAGTAAAAATAGAAAAAGATGAAAGAAAAAGAAATCAGAAATACACAATTCAAGGATCTTCCGTACGAAAACCATCAAACTTTCTTTATTCATTCTTCTGAATCCCTGAAAATATTTCCCGAATATTTTCGTGACTCTATCGACTTTCGTTCAAAGTTTTGGATCCTTTTATTATTATTCCACCAATAATTAATTCTTGAACAGAAAAAAAAAAAAAATGCGGAAAAATATCGACGAAATGAATTACAGTTGGCTAATTTCCGAATGAAAAATAAAAATATCGTCACGTACAGGACGATTCGGAACGGTTAAACAGGACAAAGGAAAACAAAAAAAAAAAAAAAAAAAAAAAAAAAAAAACAAAACAAACAAACAAAAAAAAATTGTCGCTAATAATTTTATGGACGGTATGCAGCTGCCAGCAACCGCTGCGTGTCAAAGTTGATACGGTTTACCGGAAAGCTATTATCCAGAGTGCAATATCTGTCGCATATATATATATACATATATGTATAAAAGCCCCGCCGTTGCGCAAGCTTCGCAAATTTTTCCGCACGCTTTTCGCTTTGTTCGTGGAAAACTGACCCCGCTGCGGAAACATCGCTCCGAATATTTGTAATCCTTTGTGTTGTTAGTTGCGTTGTTTGTATATGTTGTATCTTTTTTTTTTTTATTGTTTTTTCTTCCTTGTTATTTTATTTATTTTTTTCTAATTTTTTGTGTACACTTTGTTCGCCGTTTTGCCGTCTCCTTTTTTTTCAATTCGTTCGTTTATTTTCCTCGCATTTTCATCCCCCCCCCCCCCCCCCCCCCGTTTTACTGCGGTAGATTTTCTTCGTATTTCACGCGTTTCGAATGCTACTGTATCAAAAAGAAGTGAAAAAAAAAAAACAAACGAAACTCAACTCTCTCTAGGATCAAAGTTAAATAATGCGATTTTACGGAAGAGAATTTTTTTTTCTTCAATTTCTCTTTCTTTTATTACTCTTCTCTATTGGCAAAAGATTAAACCAAATCGTTTATTTTTCGTAACTGTTTTTTTTTTCTTTATTTTTTCTTTCTTCGGTTCATCTGCTTCATACGCGCAGCTTCTACAAAGCGTATCATTCTTTTTTTTTTTTTTTTTTTCAGTCGAAACTTGACTAATTTTAATGTATTATTTGCCTAATCTTTTTTTTTTTTTTTTTCTTCCTCACATACGTTTGTAATTTGCGGGTAATAATTTTTCATCCCAGTTTTTCCGTTCGGTTGCGATTTCAAAGTTTTCGAAAATTCGAATCCTCCTCCGATACTTCAATTACCCAAATTATCAATTTTGATCAGCGGCGGGGTTAAAAAAAAGAAAGAATAAAAGAAAACAGAAAAAGAACAAACAAATTCATCCTCGAATTCGATATTCCGGAATCAGAATTATTCAGAAGTTAAAACTGACGGATCCATATATCCGTATCACGTAATTTTTCCATCAAATTTTGTCTTCTTTATGCCCCATTCTTTATCCTCATATTCTTATACCTTTGAAGGCGACGTAAAAACTTAATCAAGATTTGTGACCATAACTAAAATATGATTTTTATTATTATATCCTCTTATTTTCACTTTTTCTTCTCTCCTCTGTTCCTCATCCACATCTAGCGACGAAACGGCAGTAACTTTTTATTTATTACCGACGCCCAGCGTCCTGTTAATATATACCTATATATATATATATATATATATATATATATATATATAAATATAAATATACTCCTACATATATATGTATAATATATATATATATATACATCGCATTGGGGTGCCTATATTAATTTCACCCAAACGATATTACAATAAACCGTTAAAACGCTCACACACATATCCATAAAACACATACACACGCACGCGAAATAATAATAATAATAATATACGCATACGATATCGTGAGTATTATTCAGGCCCCTTTCGCCTCTGATTTACTTTGTCCCAAAACTGTCGTTAAATCTCGATTAAACTTTATCGAACCTCCTATGTATGAAGCCATAAGGCACCCATAGACTGGCTGCTGGTTCTGCGCGTTAAGACTATAGCTGAAACGATATTGCTCATAAGGTGCTTTAATTGAAGGTCCAAATGTAACAATTAAATTGACCAAATTTTAGGTACAATGTGATCGATCTCAGGGGGAGAGGAAAATACGGGCTGATAAGAAAAGTTTTTCATCTCGGTGGGCTGAGTTCGAATTTGAAATATTTTTAAACCTGCATGCATGCGAGATTGTATTCTGAACTACTAACTGCAGTCAGCTAGATAAATAATTAAAGGAGTAAGAAAAGCCTTTTGTTGCCACTTTGTGTGATAAAGAGAATGAAATAGAATGGCTGGAATTGAGTTTGAGTTTGGAAAAACGAAACAAGGAAAATGGAGAAACGATTACCTTGTACTTTTTATATATACAACTCGGCGAGAAGAGATAATTGTTTTAAATCTTGAGACGCGCGAGAGATTTTATTAAGAACGTAGCGAATGATTGGTTATCAGATTTTAACGAGCTAATTAATTTCACGATAATTATCTAACGTTCTTATTTCGCGGGATACAATTTTCTCAACTCAGTTCGACAGTTTTTATTGTTACTTTTTTTTTTTTCTTCTTTTTTTCGTTGTTTTCTTTCGAATTATTTTATCTCCAATTTAAAATTTACGCTATAAGTTAATTAATTTCATCTCCCGTGTCTTCTCATCCGTCTACAGTTTTTACACACTTTTTTTTTTTTTTTTTTTTTGTTACAATTTCTGTCTGACGTCTACTTAAGAATCTGTTCCTTGCAGGTAAATCAAACGATTCGGATTTTAACCAGTGGACTAATTTTTTTTTCTCCGGATTTGATCGGATTTGAAATTTTTTTCCGCCATATTAGATCCGCCATCTTGAATTTTGAAATCCGTTTTCAGATTCCTAATCAGAAACCTCAAAAACTTATAAGCTATATAAAATATATGTATATGTGTAGAGGGGTACCAATCAAATTCGAGTATTGAAAGGCTACTAGTACACTATCGGAAATAGTAAAAAACTGCAAAGAAATATGTTTTCAAAGTTATCTAAATATACGAGAAATGGAAATAAAACACGTGGTGAGATTACATACCACGACCTTTTTGCCTGATATGCAACGGGTTATCAATTAGCAATAGACAACCTCGTGCTATAGATTGAAGCTATCATCAAGTTGTTAAGTAAAAAATTGGGTTCGGAGTTGTATAATGTATATTAGGGTGTCGCAAAAAAACCGACTATTTTTTTTTTGAGTCTCGTGTGACAAAATGTCAGTTTTTGATGTTTTAAGAGCCCACTCCAAAGGACAGTTCAAAAAAAAAATTTTAAAACGTCAGAAATCGTCAAAAATCGATTTTGTTTTTTAAATTTTTTTTCTCGTTACGGTATAATTTTATAAACAAAAAAAAAAAAATAAGTTTCCGAAAGTTTCAGTTAAAAATTTGAATTTTGAAAGGTCGCTCATAATTTTTTTTCAATTTTTTGGTGCATTTCTTTAGATCTTTTCGAGCGACCTTTTAATATTCATATTAAAATTTGATAAATTTTTCTTCTTTAATTCAGTAAGAAAGAATCGATAACAATACACCACGACATGAATTAAAAATCAAACAAAATACTGAAAATTTAATTTTTTAAATTTAATTCTTTGACGATTTTTGACATTTTTTAAAATTTGGAGTGACTTCTTAAATTTTTTTTTTTTAGCTGTCCTTTGGAGTGGGCTCTTAAAACGTCAAAAACTAACATTGTGTCACACGAGACTCAAAAAAAAAAAATTGTTGATTTTTTGCGCCACCCTAATATATATGCTATAGCGAAGTGTATATAAGTATACCAATTGTGATACGCGAGTCTGGTCCGGATGTACAGTTACATACGTATAAGTGCACCGATTTAAGTGGGGACTGGAAACCAGTTCGTCAGTGAGCTGGAGGCCCAGCCATGGATCAGATGTACTGCATAATCGGTCTAACTTTGGTGGCGTTCTCGCTTCTATACCGGTATTTGACGAGCACTTACGTTTATTGGAAAGACAAGTCGATACCATGTTTGAAAGGAGCCTTACCTGGTCTTGGACACGTCGCGCCGATGATTTTTTTGCGGAAGCAGATGTCGGATTTGTACCGAGACTTCTACAACGAGATGCCGGATTGCAGTTTATTCGGTTTCTACAACTTTCGAAGCCCATCTTTGATTCTGCGTGATCCGGAATTGGTGAAGTGTGTGATGTCGAAGAACTTCAAGGACTTCTCTGACAATCACTTTGAGATTGACAAAAGCATGGATCCCATACTCGCTGCTAATCCCTTTTTCACAAACGGAGAGCGTTGGAAAGCCTCGAGACAGCAATTGACTTCGGCCTTCACCTCAGGGAAGCTTAAATATTTATTGGAGTCTATCAGGGTCGCTTGTGGCGAGCTTGACAGTTACGTGAATAAAAAATGCAGGGAAAAGACTCGCCCCGATACAGCGGAGCTGGAATTGAAGGATTTATTCTCGAAATACACTGCTGAGGTCGTCGCAAGCTCAGCTTTTGGCGTCGATGGTGACAGCTTTAAAAGTGACAGTAAAGACGGACCTTTTAGAGCCGTTGGACGACTGGTCTTCGAGCCGAATTTCGCGAAGGGTCTGATCCAGACCATCGTACTATTCCTACCAGCGCTTTCGAGGGTCTTGAAGACACGTTTCATGCCCAAAGAAGTTGATCAGTTCTTTAGAAAAATCGTCAAAGACGTCATCAGACACAGGGAAGAGCGAGGCATCGAACGTCCGGACTTTCTGCAGCTCATGATCGAGGCCAAGAAGAACGCCAAGGTTGACGCAAGCTTGGAGCAGGTCTTCGACGACGACATCATTACCGTTAACGCAGCTTCCTTCTTCTTAGACGGTTACGAAACGGCCAGCATAATGTTGAGCTTTCTGGTATTCCAGCTCGCCACACACCCCGAAGTCCAAGATCGTCTTCGCCAGGAAGTCGTGAACGTCGTATCAAAGAGTGGTGGCCTCACTTATGAAGCTGTCCAAGAAATGGTGTACATGGATCGAGTCATCAGCGAGTCCACACGCTTTTATCCGGTTACTGGAGCTCTTCTGAAACGGTGCACAAGTGACACCGAGCTCGTAGGTCCGGATGGAATCACTTGTAATGTCAGTAAAGGTACTTTCATCGTGATACCAGTTGCCGCTTTGCACATGGACCCCGAGTACTGGACCAAACCTGAGGAATTTAATCCTGAACGTTTTACCGAAGAGAACAAACAGCGGAGACACAAATTTGTCCATCTTCCATTTGGAGAAGGGCCAAGGATTTGTCCTGGTCAACGGGTCGCCATGCTTATCATGAAGGCTGCTGTCGCGACGATCATTCAGAAGTACAGATTCGAGCTTTCGTCACGAACCAAAATCCCAATTCAATTGGACCCCAACTACTTTTTGAGTACCGCTGTTGGCGGACTTTGGGTGAAGTTCACACCGTTGTAAAAGGAACTGCTTCTTCATGGACTGTTAATGTAGAGATTTTGGTACTTTTGGTCTCGAAAGTCGAATCAGTAGCGATTTAGGGCCCAAGAAATTATGCTTTTTCTCAGTTTTAGTTGACTTTTCCTCGACCTGGTCTTCATGGTCAGGAGGTACGTTAACTCAATTAAAGTATATCGTGTCATTCCATCTTCTTGGTCTCTGTATTAGAAGCAAAATTTGAATAGTATAACCAATGAAATACAAGTATTACGTTACATGAACAACTCTGTCATGACGCAATCTTTTCCACTGTCTGATAATTGATTTTATTGAAAACGGACACCGTCAGACGAGAAGTTACAGAGCTCGGTCGTGTTTTTAACCTTGGTTATGTATCACCGAGCGAGTTACTATCAATCAACGTATAACGTCACTTATCGTCAAGACTTTATCTCATTGCGAAGCACGTTGTTCAATGCCATCAATTAAAATTGTTTTCATTGCTTAATAATGTGCGATATTAGAGTATATTTCTTCATCCAAAAATAGCGTCAGTGTTTTTTTTTTTCTCCTTATGAAATTAACGTAACAGCCTTCGTAATTGTTTAAATATGACGGATTTGGTGATGAAATCAAGTTTTGGAGTAAAAAAAAAAAAAAGAAATAAATAAATAACATTTGGATGAGTATTCAAACAGATTTTTTTCACTCACGTATAATGAGTTTAAAAAACCATTGACATCTTGGTTGATTTTCATGATTTTTTATTTTTTGAGAGTGGGAATATGTCGCGTAAGGAATGATGAAACCGGTCCAGACATTTTTCAAATGAAAAATAGAAGTTTTGAGAATTTTTCGTGAATTTCTAGACAGTTAAAACATTATTTTAACCGACGAAACAAATTGTTAAAGAAGGTAAGAAAAAAAATCCGCTCGTCATGGGGCTGGTCTTGAAATGTTTGGAAAAAAAAAATATAGTTTTTAAGAATTTTTTGAAAGTCTGAAAAAGGTCCTTTTCAAAACCATTTTTAATATTCATAAGTAACGCCGGTCGACAGGAATTTTTTTTTTTTTTAGTTTCTATAAAGATAAACAAGTTTCGGTTCTATACGTTGAAAAATAACCAAAACCTTTGTTTATTACTTATAAAGTTTGTTTGTCAGGGACAGCATAATAAAATTATGATGGGAGATTACGTTTGGGGTTTGATACAAGAAAGTCAATGCTAAAATAGAAGAAGTAAAATAAATATTGCTTTTTAAACATTGTTTATCAATTATTTTACATTTTTGTAGTTTGTTATTAATTATTATTTTTGAATGAAAGTGATTCAAATGCAAGACTGAAGTCTGTTTCATTGTTATTTACAATAAATATTTGTGAAAATAGATAATTTTTCTTAAAATCCAAAATATCGTTCTGGTATTCACAAAAACAAACTTTATCTTCCAAAACCATATCATTTAATTTATAATTCACGTACAAGAAATCAAAATTTCTCATCTATAACGCCAAACTCAAAATTCCTGTCGACCAGTTGAATAAAAAATCTGAAAAAATTCAGGATACTGTTTCAGAGCTGAAAAAATTGCAGATAAAATTTTGAGCAAAATCAAAAATGGTAAGGGTCAGACGTCGCTTCGGTTCCCATGGATTCCCCATGTATACTCAGCCTGAACTTACACTCACACGTATCCACATGCATGCACATACTCATCCATATATTGCCATTCCGTCAAGGGATCGCAGGGACGTGCGTCGTACGAGGCGTAAGTGTCTTATACGTATTTCGAAACGCTGGTCGATCGGTGCAGAGAACCTTCGACCTACACGGTTTTCGGTATAAGGTATATACCTATAGGTATGCGGTAAACGTGGACGGAATTCCTGAGCGGAAAAGTGAAAAACTTACCTCTTTAAGCTGCCTCTAAGCCGGGCTCCCCCGTCAGATATCCAAACGTGACAACTTATCCCTTCCCCATCCCTTAAACCATTCCCTTTTCCCCTCCGAAATACCCCCACGTGTATTGCGTTGTTGCCAATTTTTTTTTTTTTTTTTTTTTTTTTTTTTTTCTTGCGTCGCGAATATGGAAAAAATAGAAGAAAGAAAGAGAAAGAGGGAGAAAAAAAAATGGACAGGAAAATTTTTGAAACGATACTCGTGTCAGTTAACCACGAGTATAACAGTCAGTTTTGAATAATTTCGAATCTCTTTTTCGCATATTTTTTCTCTTTAGTTACTTTTTTTTCCTTCTAATTTGTCGATATCCAAATTTTTTTTTTTTTTTTTTTAATTGAGAATTTCGATAAATCTTGGTGCCTGTGGGTGATTTAGATTGCTGATTACGAATCTGGACTCAGAATTTAAAAATTCGAAATGGCGGATCCAATATGGCGGGTGAAAATGCAAAAGATGGCTTGATTTCGATAAATTTTGGTATCTATGAATTATTTAGGTTACTGATTACGAATCTGAACTCACAATTTGAAAATTCGAAATGGCGCATCCAATATAGCGATCGAAAGTGCAAAAAACGTTTTAATTTCCATCTAAATCGATTAAGGCTTTTAACTTTTGTCCGCCATATTGGCGCCACCACTTTGAATTTACAAATTTTGACTTCGACCTCTGACTCAGGGAGTCCAACAACCCTCGCAATTAAATTCAGAGCAAATTAAATGCAAAAATAAAGGTTAACAAACTATTGCGTCAATACCAACGAAGGAGTTAACAGTTTAAAATATACAATATTTGAAATTCTTTTCTTTTTATATTCTTCTCCTGTTGTTTCAAGGATCGAAGAGATTTTCTTACCCTCGTAAATTTTCGCAGACATTTCTGTGAACACTATGCGATTTATTCAGATTCTCAGGATATCTGTCCGATAGGGGTGTGAAAAAGGGACGGTGCGAGGGAGGATGAGGGGGGGATGGGGGTCAATTTTTCATATCAGGGCAAAAATACCTTCACCTTGTCCTCCCCCCCCCCCCCCCCCGCACCCCCCAATATTACCTTCTCTTTCACCCTCTCTTACACATAACCACCCTCTGCACTCGCTTCGCGGCCGTGGAAAACTTTTCTGTATTCAATTTGCGTCCAAGCTCTGGATCTATCCTCGCTTTCCTACCTCTTAGCCTTCCTTCCGTTTCACTCGGTTCTCGTTTTCACCCTACACCAACCTCTACCTGCCGTCTCGTAGCTCGTACACAGCTTTCTGTAGGCTCACCCGCTGCCGGTGCAGAACCACCCCTTGATGGTAATAAGATGTAAAACGTATGCGGCACGTATTAACACAGCTCGCCTCGTGTACCGTAAATATACACACCCCCACTCCCCACCCTCTCTCACCCCCACCGGACCCGAATATAGCCCAAGATAATTCTGGGAAATCCCTCAGTTCAGCATGACGAAATGGGTTGAGTGTCTGCTGCTCGAGTGATGGATTGTGTGTTTGAATCTATTCCATATATGTACGCGCGGTTTGTGTCTCGGTGTGTGGATTTTCACCCATCGTTTCCCACTTGCCCATAAAAATTTTGGTAGATGGATAGATTTGCATGCTGCTCGTGTGTGCGTGTGTGTTTTTGTGTGTGTCTGTGTGTTTGTCTTTTAATGAAATTTACAAATATTCGTTGATTTTTTTTTTTTTTTTCTTTTTTTCGTTCTTTCTTTCTTCTTCTTTCTCTTTCTTTCTTCGTTATGAGCTGGGCAATTACTCCAGTAAATGATTTCAGAATAATTCATATGTAAAAAAAAATTGAGATGGTTAATTTTATCCCTTGTTATTTAAAAAATTTCAGGGGGCCCAATTTGCCCCCAAACTTTTTACAGATCAAAAATTTTAAGGTACCCGCTTTGCCCCACCCTCCCCAAAAATGTTTATTATACCTTAACTTGACATACCTTGCGAGAGGGTTGAAAGGGATGATTTCCATTTATTAATTTGGAACGAATTCCTTTGTTGCATTTCAGTGAAATTTTGAAAAAATTCAAAGTAAGGACGACCCTTGTACCTGTGAACACGTAAAGAAATTCGTCGGCAGTTATCCAGAGGCGATCTCCTCGACTTCGTTCCGTTCCCCGAATCTTTGTCCCTCATTCTCGCGCTCCGCGTTTCCTCCACCCTAACAATTTCTCCCGCTTAATTGGACACAGCTACTTTATGCCAGGTGGATAAATTGGCACACTTTTTCATTCGCGTTAGTTACGCGTCGTGTTGCCCGTACAAGAGACGCGTCTGCTAACGCGGCAGATTCTCTCTGAAATGAAAATGATGCAGAAAAAGGGGGAGAGGGGATGAAAGAAGGTTGAAAAGGGCCGCTAGGCACCGACCGGTAAAGAAGAGCGCGACGCCGAATCACCGGCCGAAATATATAAGGCGCGTGTGCTTTATAGGTGCCGTGCCAATTTGGCTTAGGCCTAGCCCTACGCTTGTTAAAATTAATTAATTTCTTCCGAGAGGGAAGGACGGAGAACGCGGGGATAACGAGAGTAAGGAAGAGTAAGAAAAGAGGCGGAATTGAGACGAGAATGCGAGAATTATTCTCAGCAAAGGAGGTGGGGGGAGGGGGGGGGGTGAAAGGTAAGCAAAAATCACACCTTATCTCATTTTCAGATATCACGCGACCGTTAATTTTCGATCTGCGATTCATTTCCCGAAGAATTAAATGGCGGAAGAAATTCTTGGAGAATAAGAAAAAAAAAAACTTATCTCGTCGTTGAAAGATTTTTTTTTTTTGTACTTATCCTTAATTCTTGTACGTGTTTCACAGAAAACATGTCATTTCGTTAGAATTATTCTTATTTCCGTACATTATGACCACGTTCGTTGATACGAATTTGTTTTCCTACAGTTTTTGGTATTTTAATTATTTTATTTCAGTTTTTTGTGTTTTCTGTAATTTTGAAGATCAAAAAATGTACAGTTATCAATGAGGCAGAGTTTAATCTATCGAAAGATCGGAGAAACGTTCAGACAAATAGGTTGCACTTTTTTTGTAGTAAACATTTTCGAAAAACCTTTTATAATTATTGGTAATCACAGTACCTACAGAAGGTCGTTATAACAAATTTTGATAAAACGTTGGAAATTAGTCAATGCAGTAATTCTATAAGAATTGAATTTAGCGAATAATAAAAAAATCAGGCATACAAACCTGATAAAAATGTGTGTATACCTAGAATCTAGGTACAGTTTGAAAAGTAACACTTGATTCAAGGTCACGAAAATCCTTTGGACTTTTTTTCTTTCGAATCTACGTGTCTGTACATATCCACCTGATTACATATGTGCCATACGTTATCGAGCATATGATGTAAACGAAATACATATGTACAGGCAGCAGCCCCACTTCAAAATCCAATTACCATTTTTCGATAGTTAGGAAAAAGTTTGAGGTTGCGAAGATTCAACGTCGAAGGAGTATGTATGTACATACATGTAGGTATACGTAAGGTAAGGGAGAACTTGCAGAAGTGAAAAATAAATTTTCCATTCTTAAAGAAAAAAGAGAAAAAAAAAAAAGAAAAAAAAAGGGATGAACAATTCGCGATAAGTACTTGAAAAATCGCCGGAGAAAACTCAAAGGAGGTGAGTTGAGTAGAGAAAAATAGAAGAAAAAAAAAACTTGAGAAAAATTCGAGTACGTAAGTCTCAGATAATATTTTCGCACTGCCAAATTTGTCCGCGAATAATTCGCGCATCGCGTGATAATTGTAATGGAAATTATTCGTAACCGGCATCTCATTCTACGAATCGTCGCCTTCTGAAACTGATAAAGTTTTTGTACGGATATAAAAGGCACCGCGCCAAGCGATCAACACCTTTTCTCCTTTCAAATTATACCCATTGACTGCGAGGGTTCCGTTTTAAGGTATGAAGACGTTCACAAGCCTTTGATCAAAAGCGATCCTTTTTCAACGCTGGCGAAATATCATACTTAATATACAAGGTGTTTCCGAGTAGACGTCGCAGTATGTTCGGTTACCTACTACTAAGGCGCTAAAATGTCGTTAAAACAGATCTACCGATTTATCGATAGTTGGCGCGTTAAAGAGTCAACTATCGATAACTGCGTAGGTCTGTTTTAGCGATATTTGAGCGCCTTAGCGGTAGGCTACTGAACATACTGTGATGTTTACTCGGTAATAGCCTGCATTTGCAAATAATTCGACGTGAAATTTGAGCTGCAGTTGACAGTCTGGTTTCTCAATTTGGTGATAATAAAAAAATAAAAGAAAAAACTCCGGACGACGGTGTCTTCGGGAAATCTTCCTTGTATACTCAGGGTGTTAATGGGGTATAAAAGTACAGACTTAAAGGTGCATATAATAAGGGAACGGGATTACGTACGTACGAATATTTTTATGGACGTAACACGACGAACAGGCTGCGTATATAAAGTTTTTAATTATTAAAAGTAATATTTTAAGTTTCCTAATTACGCCGTATTAACTTAACACTGGGAAATTAGTTCGTGCCCCGGAACTTTTGTCCGCCTATACCTATGTATTTATTATTTCCAACCACGGCAGTGTTTCAGGCATCATCAACAAACAGCAACCTGGAATCTGGGATAAGGCTCATTCCCAGGTCCTGCAGGACCACGGGGAGCCCGTAGATGCTCGCTCGGCTAGATGAGTCGGCCGAAACACCTCAGCCAACTTTTTTACGACCCGAAATTTGCCCTCAACCATCTCTGGCATCCCCTTGAGTTTTTATAAAACTCTACACACTGCAGACTCGCAATTAGTCAACTTTTGGTTAAAAATAAAAAAAAACTTCTTTCACTCATTCCCCTTAATTTTTTTTTTTTTACCGTATTCCTTCGAATAACACGAAGATTCTGTATTTATATCAGATATTTATCTCAACCAGGGCTTAGGCTGTGTACAGGGCATTCTGTGCCAAATTGACCGATCCCCTTAAATCTTTCCGATCTTATCGCTGATCTTTTTTTATTACATTCTCGAAAAGAAAATGAAACCATTTCTGTCGGTTTAAAATTTTAACGCTTGTACAAAAACCGTTCCAGAATTGAATATAGCTATACATTGTTAGCTGAAGTTTGAAAATAAAATTAAACGACATAAAATCGATTGAAGAGAAAGGCTATACGAATATATAATTATTGCGAACATGTCGACATCGATCTGTTTACGACGTCATACCTTTATGTAAAAACGATGGCAAATCACGCTTATTATTATTCAATTTATTACTACCTCCGAACAATTATTTTGACGTTCATTCTTTTGTGTATCCTTGATGAAATATATTTGTAGACCTTTTTTCATGCCATTGGATGATCGCGAGGCGGGTGCAGGTCCATAATCCAGTAGAATTAATATTCTGTTCGTTGCGTGGTTTGTAATGAAATACTGAAATTATCGTTTTACACATCCCAAACGGGTGATACAATCCATCATATACGTATCAATGTGTACGCATTAAACCAGACGAGTCGTATATCCAAATGTTGTGTATTGTACAGGGTGTCCCATGCCAAATAAAACGGATTGACAAATATTCCGAACGCATTAATTTTCGAACAAAGAATAAATTAGAGTGAATGAAAAGTTATCTTTATCGTAACTTTACTTATTATAATGACGAAAAAACCACGCTTGCAAATTTTCGATGAAATCTAATATAAAAAAGAGAAAAAAAAAAAAAAAAGTTACTAGAAACAGAAGAAAAAAATAATAGACATTTTTTTCAAAAGTAGCGCAATTTTCATTCAGAAAAAAGTTGACAGAAATTTCATTGCGTTAATTTTATAGAATTCCTATTGGATTGCAAATTTTTACATACGATTTGTCGATAATTTGTGGAGAAAAAAAATTATATTCCGTTAAAGAAGCAAAAAAAAAAAAAAGAAAGTGACACCCTTTGACATCGACAAAAACTCGTCAGAATTAGTGAGCAAAAATATATTGAGGTGTTTCTCACAGAGTTTCATCTTGTCGTTAGCGTTACTAAAAATAAAGAAAAAAACCTGAAAGTGAAAAGAATAAAAATTAATGGCAATAAAAAGTCCGATAAAAAACGCCTCTACGGTAAATTCGTAATTACACAGATTCGTTCGGGTAAATTTTCAATTCGGATACATTTGGTCAACTCCCAGGACCGTCGTCCATTATCAATTAGACATTCATTTAACCGCATAGGTATACATCATCAATATTTCACTTACACATTGACACAACAGGTATATAACGAATCGTTGATGGATTTGAGTTTATTTTTATTATTGGTATGAAAAAAATTAGAAACGAGAAAAGAATTTTATATTTTTACTATTGCTTTTGCGTTATTTGCGTGAAATTTTTTTTTTGTTTTATGTAATTTGAGAGTGCATTTATTAAGACTAACAAACTCTTTATCAATACTCACAGTTAAAACGTATTAAAAAATGTTTAGACAAAACTTTTTTTTTTTACTTGTCAGTTGGTTAGACCTCTTAACTGATAACGTAAGTTTGTTCATTTTACCGTACATAATTGTGAGAAATTCTCGGGCTTAGTGTCGAAAAATAATTTGCAAAATTGAACAACGATATGCACGTCTCAGAGTGCTTAATAAGTTTGAATTTCTCTTGGTGTTGAATGAATAATTCACTTGTTACGTACACCGTACGTATAAAGTCAACCAGGTTAAGAAACTTGTGTGTAACAAAGTTTGCTTTCTGGGCAACTTTTAATACCTTTCTGCGAGCTGCAGGGATGAAACTGCCTTAAGTAAATATATACATGTATATAGATACATACATAATGTATGTAAAACAGAGGACTAATTTTTTTTTTTTTTTCATTCGATTTATTTTAGCTTCATATTTTGTTAGTCTTATTTCTATAATTATTATTATTGTTGTTTTTGTTGTTAATATAAAAGTCGATAATATTTTTTTGTAACGCATGCCTTTCTATTTCCACACTTCTTTCTTCGATAGACGTGTTTTCACCCCATTTCAATTATAATGTATAAACTCTTTTTCACGGTTCACTGACTTTCCTGCTTGAGTGAATTTTTTTTAATTTTCACCTTTCACCATTCATAATTAAACTTTATACTTCCGTTTTTCTTTCGCGTTACAGGCTGGTTTCTTTCGAGTGAAAAATTAAAAGTGAAACAGAAGACACATAATAATAATTAACTTGGCTCAAAATGGCGTACATACTTGTTCCCTGGGAAGTTTTTTGTTTCTTTTGTTTTTCTTTTTTTTTTTTGCTGAAATCAATATTAATTGAAAAAAAAACTGGCATTTGATTAAATTTTTGGCTCGTCACGTTACGATATGTTTCAATAATTTATTCAGTCAAAGACAAAGGTGAAAAAATCTTTTCATAAAACGTATTAGAATAAAATGCTTTGCGATTTATCGTTAAATTTTTTTGTTCACGTTGTGAAAAAATTTCCGCAAAATTGTTGTTCGTAATTTATTAAGCTGGTATTTTCCATCTATGATTTTATCAATTAAATGTCGAAGGAGAAGAAACGTTTTTCAAATCTTATAAAACCCGTTTTACAAAGCACTTGGCGAGCTTGCGGAAAAAGTTTTTCATGTCACGTATCATAAACTCTTAACAACTCAAGCCGTCAAACTTGCGGAGAAAAATCTCAATGGGAAAGTTTTTATGCGTTTAGCTTACTGATTGGTCAATGGGGTTAAAATTCGCTTTAGATACAGGACAAGCAAACAATTAAAAGCAAGCAATTAATTTACAATTATTTCACATTGAAATTTATCTACTCCTGAGTTAATAAAATTTTTTTTAACAAGTCTTTCTAGAAAATAATCTTAAAATTATAAGAAATTGCTTAGATATGAATTTATGATTTCAAAGTGTCTCAAAGTTAAAATTAAGAAAAATCCATTATATTACATCGACTTCATTCCAACCTGGCTCATTTTCTTCAGTCAACTATTTTCCTCAACTACACCGTGTCATCATTTTTTTTTCCTTTTTTTTCCCTCATAATGTTTTGCTGTCCAATATTCAATTTTCTAACATTACATGTACATGAATTTGGATTAACAAAAAAATATCAGTATTCAACTGAGCATTGGAGAAAAAAGAGAAAAAAAGAAAATCTAATTGATTTCTTTTACTTCTTGATTTTGAAACACTTTGAAGTGGAAAATTCATATCCAAACCGTTGCTTGTAATTTTAAGATTTTTTTCGGAAGACTCGATTGATATTCAATCCAAAGTTATTGACGATATTCAATGTGGGATTATTGCGTATGGAATTAATTAAAAAAAGTACTGATTCAAGCGTATATGAAAAACCTTTTAAAAAAAACAAATGAAACAAGAAAAACACACACACACATTCGATACTAGACGAATTTTATTTAATTATTATAAAAACACACATGATTTTCTTTACAATATCAGATAAATTGCATTATTCTCAAAAAGTCAACTTTATGACTTTGACCGACTGTTAAAAATAATATAAACTTATTAAAAGGTTTGCCTTGTGGAATAGGGCGGATATATCTATAGCTATCATTCTTGTCTAAAGAGTGGATGGAAACATATACACTCGCACACACACACACCGAGGGTGCCTTCAGTTTTATGGGAGAGGCGGATATTCCCAGTTTCTCCTACAGCACTTAGCGAGAGAGCAAAAGCTGTTAGCTTCCGGTTGCTGATGTTGCCTCAAGTAAACCGGACAAGCTAGTTCGTTATCAACGCACAGCCGCCCTTCCTCCGCCCCCCGATTCATCCCTTGCACTTGACTATACCTATCTCGATTTTTCTCGCTTTTCTGGCCTTATGGGAATTCCATGTTGGGCTCACTTTGGATGGAAGAAGTCGAATAACGCGGAGACGGAGAGGAAAAAATTCAATGAAGAAGCTGATCATAATTGAGAGGAAGGTACAGAAAATTTAAAAGATCAGGGATTGGGGGAACGAAAAGGGTTCTAATCGTCAGACCTTTTTGTTTTTTAATTCGTGCAACATTGATTGTTCGTTTACACGAATTTATTAGGTACACTTGTAATCAAATCCGAAAGTTACAATCACTTGACTTTAAAAGCTTGTCGAACAATCAAGTTCTGCCGAATTTTGTGTATAAATTTTGGATTATTTTTTTACCCTGCATACTTTTGTAAAAATTTATAAATCTAGTTACAGGCTTATGGTGAATTAATCGTACAATGAAACACAATATATTTTCAAATTTTATTACATTAATACAATTTTTCTATTTTCAGCCAGATGTTTTGCAAATTTCTATCAATCGCACAGTTTTTTCAGCGTCAAAGCTGAGTTTTGGTGAATATTTCCTTCAAAGATTATCGAAATTCATCAGGGTATGTATAATTTTGATTATACATTTTTTCGAATTCCAGTGAATTATTATTATTTTCAGTGTTTTAGATTCCATCTAGCAATACGAAAATTCGATGTACTGATTTCTTGCTCTTCGAAGAATATTTTCGGTTTGATTTTATATACCATTCTAAAATATTTTACTTCGTATTTTTCAGTTCCTCTTTCTTGATTTTTGTTCTCGACAACTTTTCGCCACTCCTCGTTACTGGTTTTTCTTTTTCACAAGAACCCTGCAGCTGGCTTTCGGCTTCACGCTTCAATGCTCGCGCGAAACAATACTTTCCTTAGCAAACGTGCGCGGATGTACGTTTACTGAGGGGTTTTAGACTGCGAGAAGCACTGCAGAGAGAGAGAGAGAGAGAGAGAGAGAGAGAGAGTCAGCCTAGAGACGGTGTTTCGATGGCTCTCGAAAGCACAATGCAGCCTGTACCCACATATATATATATATACATACACTTACGTTTTTCGGTTCATACCCACCTTTTATCAAGCCTCTATATTCTAGAGCTAAACGGTTGAAAATACAACGGGAACAAACCCGAATTTTATTGTCTTATTTTTTATTTTAAATTTTTTCCCAGTCGAGGATTACGTGCAAAAAAAAAGAAAAAAAAAAAAAACTAACAAGCACTGAGGACGAAAAACGAAATTTAAGGAAAAATATACAGCACTAAGATCGTTTCACGATATTATTTCATTATCAATTCATAGTACATTCTACAGATTTTGCTGATACGTACTCCGAATTACATAAATGCAGGCGTCTTTTATTGATATGTGCCCTGAATGGCATAATTTCAGGCGGATTGTGCTGATATGTATTCGAAATTGCATAAATGCAGGCGGATTTTTCTTGCACGTATGCGGAATTGCATAAATGCAGGCGAGTTTTGGCGAATTGTACTCCGAATTGCGTAAATGCAGGCGGATTTTGGTAAAATATACCAAAAACGCATAAATTCAGAATAATTGATCTTACGTTGGATTTCTAAGAAGATTTTGAAAATATAACTTGATATAATCGCTCAGGGTCTGACGTCCAAACACTTCGTTTCTGTCAACCTTCTACTCATCCTGCGGAATATTTGCTCGAATTCAATGTAATACCGGCGATCTTCTAGAAACGGAGAATCGAGAAATGAATGGAAAATGGTAGAAAGAATGCTCTGGTTACACTGGCTGCACCTTCTATTTGAATATAAACAGCCCGTGAAAATGGTACGTTCTAGATTCGCATAGATGGTTTGGGGCGCCCATTGTATTGTGGTTATAGCGTCGCCACCCGGCACAGCATTCATGCATCTATGTATGTGTCTAGCCTGCACCAAGTTCTTCTTGCCTATCCCGTCTCGATTCGTGGGTGTACACAGAAATACACTTATCTATGCTGATCGATCTGCTAGCGGGTTGCATACCTTGTCGCTTGCAGAATATTTGCACATTTTTTAGTTCTCCATTCCATTCTCAGTTTACGCTTCATGTATACATCTCGCAGCTGGAGCTCAATTGCAATTCAATCTTAATGTGGTTACCAAACGTCGGAATATGCAGAGTAAGAAAACTGCGATGGTCAATTTTTAAATTCACGTTTTTCTGTTTTACGAGAAATGAGAAAGTTATTGTAATCACCCTGACATATCACACACCCTGTATATATCAACTCAAAATCCAAGTTGACGAGCGGAATGTTGGGCGAAGACCGATTTTGAAAATGCAGGCGTATTTTATTGATATGTACTCTAAATGGCATAATATCAGGCGGATTGTACTGATATTTACCCTGCATTGCATAATATCAGGCGGATTGTGCTGATATGTATTAGAAATTGCATAAATGCAGGCGGATTTTTGTTGCAAGTATTCGGAATTGCATCAATGCAGGCGAGTTTTGGTGAATTGTACTCCGAGTTGCCTAAATGCAGGCGGATTTTGGTAAAATATACCTAGTGATCTCTGGTGATTCTCTGGTTTTTGATGCGGTTTAATCTTTTGATTTGCCTTATTTGAAAGAAAACTTTTTCTCAGACATCGAATTCATAGAAAATTATTCTGTGTGCAAGTAGTATTTCAAATAAATTTAGAGATCATAATTGCGATTCAGAATCTATAAGAAAAAAAGTAAGTGGATTGTTAGAAACTGGATGTTAAAACAATTTTTGTCCATCCAACTTCGTAGCAAGTCTATACTTTATACTTTCTGAGAAAGTGTAAGAACTGTTTGTTTTTCTTTTAGTTAAATATTCTCTCTTGACGCAGTATTTTTCGTATTTCTTAGTAACTGCAGTATTCAGTATATTCGAGTAAATAACGATCGCATTATAATATAATCACATAAAATGGATGTTGAAGTACAGTTTTCCTCTCTACGTTTCTTTGCTGCCCCTGTTTTTCTCTGCAACACAGAGCTTTCAAGCTCAAAGAAAATTCGTTACCACCGAGGCTCTCTACTGACTGTAAACGAAACTCGACGTGAATCCATCGATACCTCTTATATTTCCACTTATTTTTAGTGTGTTTTTTTCTTCCGTTTCCCTTTCTTCTTTTCATCCGCATTTCTTCCCCATTCCTTTTTCCTTTTTATTATACGTTGTCACTTTTCATTCACTGTTTGCTTCATTTTTCTCACCTTTCCTCGGCCCTTCTATTCGCGGGTCATATTTTTTGTTCACGGAAGGTTTCGTCACACCGTCTCAGTTTTCTTTGTTACGCGATATCCCACCGTTTGCGCAAAATACAGAAAGAAAGAAAAAATATTACGGCTAAGGCTGTCAATAGACATTATAAATATCCCTGTTCAAAATAAATGTCATATGTGTTTTATTTCTATGGATAAAAACAAAAATTCAATCAACAGGGTCAAATTTTTTCTTTTCAATTTCGTTTTAATTTTTCTATCTAAATATCCTGAGAGCTTTCACCTTTATCGACTTGAATTTTAAAGCACGTCTGATTTCACTCCTCCATTTGGTTTGGTGAAAACATATGAAACCTCTTTCGCGTTTGAGTTAATTTGTGGAATATTGCTTTGACAGATGGAGGAGGCGAAATAACGCTTCGAGACATAGACAGGCGGACAAAAAATAGCTTAGCGAGTCACACCGAGCTCTTTGCGCCCGTCCTCTAACATTAGCTGAGATAAAGAAATGCTTTTTGCAAAATTGGACTTCGATAAGCCAGAAAGAGCGCTTTCAGCCCGACTC
Source organism: Diprion similis (assembly GCF_021155765.1). NCBI lineage: Eukaryota > Metazoa > Arthropoda > Insecta > Hymenoptera > Diprionidae > Diprion > Diprion similis. The sequence continues at coordinate 3,835,403 of NC_060117.1, forward strand.
TCTTCTCTCATTTTATTCTTCACTCACCCCTGCAGTGATCGAGAGATTTGCGCCATCTCGTTGTACTTGCATTGGTGCGAACTGAGAAAGAAATTTCTTCAACTGCCAAATTAAATTTTATTTCAACAAAAGAAATATTTAATCGTAAATATGAAATACAAGACTGTTCAGTTGCATTGAAGAAATTCTAGTCCATCTATCTATCGATGAAAAGAATTTTAGTTATCAATTTCACCCTTTTTGGTTTGATTTGATTTAATCAATGTTGATTGTTTTCAATCAATTTTGGGTTCCATTCTACTGGAATTCACTTTTTTTCTTTTTGCAAAACAATCAATTTCTGTAAATCGACGAAGATTTCCTCGATTAAATTATGAATAACTCGTTGTTTCGTAGTTGGAAGAACAAAAAAGTTACGATGTATTCGAATGATTCGTTTCTATGAATGAACCAAATTTTTTCATCAGTGATAATAGATATAATACGAATATTCTGGACCAACATTCCAACTACCGATAGTTATCACAGTCGATCGAGTTACCTATGAGGGGTAAGAATTCCTGCCTTATCGACTGCGGTAAGTGTTGGTAGTGGAGATCTTCGTCCAAAACTGTCGTATTATGTCCACTTGTGATGTTAAAAATAATCCAGTATCAATATTTTTCAGCCTTCGTTTTTTCGAAATCATTCGAGTTCAATGAACAGAATTTTGGGCACTGAAGAAGAAAAATTTTCCGTTCTAGTCACGTAATAAAAAGATTTGTTGAATTTATAAAATACATCAATCAAATATTTTGTGAAAAAACGCTTTTTTGAGTCATTGAAAAAGTGATCAAAATATTAAATGAAATTTACACATAACTTATTGAAATCGAGAAAATATTTCTCCCATCACATTTGACCATGTCATATTTTTTTAATTCTACACAAAAAATCTTTCTCTGTGTAGAGTAATGTCAGTGGAATTTTTTCCCACGTCTCGAAACTGAGTTCACGATTTTTCTTACATTTCCCTGCAGAGCAGCACCGATGTGGAAAGTAACGCTTCGCAGCATTTGAAGGCTTGCTCAACGCGACGAAGTCTAGGTTGGAATTTCGCTAAGGCAGGCATGCGGCTAGGCTACGTGTAGCACAAGGTACCGCGGAAAAGTGGCTGATTGAAATTCAAAAGCCCTCTTTAAAGCGCGGATGTAGAGCAAGTCTCAAGCGCCAACCTCATGCTGTACTAAACGTAATCGTAATTTCTTCAGTGCTGTAGAAATTTTACTGGCTCGCTGTAATTTTCCTGATTTGCATCGCCTCACAGGCAATTTATTACAAAATTGTCAAATTTTTATATTCGTAAGCTACGATATTTTCTCTTGAGAAATGTAATGAAAAAGGGGGTTTGGATTACGAACAAGAGCTTCGACGTCCAATTTTTATTTCAAACTGTTTAGCAACGGTAAAAAAATTTAGCAGAACCGTTCAATTTTATTCAACAAAACTGTTGTTTCGCAAATTCGCAAAAAAATTAGCAAACAAGTTTACTAAATTTTCCATCACTTAAAGTGGTTCGAAATAAATAGTCGGTATCAAAGCTATTGTTCATGATTTTAGCCTTTATTTCGATGATGAATCACAGCGAAATATATTTGATAAATATTTTATTAATTCATCTTTATTAAAAGTACAGATGCCTGTTGTCAATTATACGAAAAATGATATCGCTCCGATTTTAGCTGTCGTATATTATTTTGAGTATTTCTGCAATGAAAATAAAATTTTCAAAAGTTTTACCTCGCTGCGAAATTGTTTTCACAGTAAAAACCGAGTTATTGTAACTATGGAATTGAATAAAATTCAACATAATATTATTTTTACTTTTTATCGAGTTTCAATATAAAACAATACGCGTCATATTACGAAAAAAAAATTCACTCAGGTCACCAGAATGAAATTTCACTCTAAAATTCCACCATTTAATCAAACAAACAATATAAACGACTGTAAAAATCTTTCAAGGTTCTTAAAATGCGGTACTTTTATGAAAAATGAACTAGTAAAATAAAACTGCAATAAATCGCGGATTAACTTACGGTTACAATTTTCATAATTTTTTTTTTTTTACAATTGTCATATTACTTAAATTTCAATTCCTCTTTCGACCGGATTCTCGCGAGTTGAGCTCGCGTATTTAAGGCTATGGATTTACCTCCGCCTGTATCCTGGCGGTAATGTAATGTTGTGGTCTGCAGACGGCGGCTGTAGAGTCGGTAATTTTTACTCTGTGGATCCACTACTGATTACATAAATAATTCAACGACTGCTGCACGTCGTGTATATAATACATATGCCTATGTATATAAATCTATGTATATTATGTGTACTGTAAACGCGTACGTCCTACAGATATCGACAAGCTGCGTGGCTCGTTATTAAATGCCTAACGATCCGTCAATCAGTAATCAAATTTTCTCCCTACCCGCAGCGCCCAAATTTTACCTATAATGTATGCCAAGTTCTGTCGATTTTGCATATTGGATAAGCATCGTAATATATTATACGCTGATATATTTATCATAATGTAAATCGCATCCAAATTTTTTTTCCTCCCTTCACGTCACGCACAGAATTAGTTATTTTTTTTTCTTCTCTTAGTTTCAATAACAATCATATGATTACTATTCTTTTTTTTTTCTTGTAGTCAATATTTTTCATATTTTTCGTACATCTCTTCGAGAAAAGGTAAAAAAGAAAATACGGTTTTTGAGAAATATTTGAGAAATTTGGAAGAGGTCAGATGCAATACAAGGTTGTTTCTGCACACAGATTCCTACTACCGACACTTACCGACATCTTCCCCAGACCCAAACCCTTCACCACCCGATGAAGTCACAGTGGTCGAACTCTGCCGTACCGGCCGAAGGTAAAATACCACAAATTTTATCAGTCGAAGGTAAAAATCGCACTGTTTTACCAACAATTTTTACCTCGCGGAGAAGGGTTCGAGTCTGGGGAAGATGTCGGTAAGTGTTGTCGGTAGGAATCTGTGCACAGAACGAGCTTTGTATCACTAACAAGGTCCTTCCCAAAATTATTCTCAATATTTATAAATAATTAACCAGTTGAATAAGAAATCTGAAAAAATTCAGGCTACCGTTTTCGAGTTGGGAAAATTTCAAAAAATTCTGACAAGGGTCAGGCGGTGGTTGGGTTCGCATGGTATTCCTCATATCAACATCCCTTGGCGCGAAATAATTTCTCATTTCCCCTGTTACCCGTTCCTTAACATCTTTTCATTTTGGAGTTTGTATTACGTTTGTGCTTTGACTTTTTTCCTCTTCTCTTCATTTCGGCAGAAATTATTTTCACCGGAAAAGCTGAGAGTTGCAAGGAAACGTGGGAGGATGAGAGTGCTTTTAATCTGAAAACGGGGTGGTTGGAGCAGCGCGTAATTCGATGAGAAACGACGAGAAGGATGCGAGACAATGGGAATCAGCTTCCGCCCACGGTTTCATATAATTACCAGAGTTTCTCCTCTCAAATAATTACCTGTCGGTTTCCAAATTCTGTAGTTCTGTTTCTGGTCTCCTTTCAGTCGGTTTCATAATCTATCGCGATCGGTTTAAGTACATGTGCGATTTCTATACAAAATTATTTCCTTCTGTTCAAAAATATACATTGTGAGTAAAATCGAGAATTGAAACAGAAAATAAACGACGTAGATGTTATAAAGAAATTTCCGCTTGTTCGCAATTTTCTTCACGAGTTATTAATCCGTTATTATCCATAAAAAATTTCGCTTCTCTTCGTTTCGATTTGAAATTTCATCTTTTATTCACATATTTCAATTTCTTCAATTATTTTTAAATCATATTTCGCATTTATTCATAAATGAAAGAAAAAATTGAACGTTGAATCAGTCTGAAAATAGAAAAAAAAAAAAAAAATTTTGCACATCGAATGACGAACGAACAGCTTTTATCTTCGATTCTAGTATCGAAAGAATCTACGATTACCGATCGATCAATTATGTATGTTTGAAAATGTTATGAAAAAAAAAAAATGATGTATTTAATATAAATACCTGAAAAATCGTTCACTTTTGTACAGTCAATCTAAAATTCACGTTTTTAAAATTCAAAATTCCGATCAACATCTCGAATTGTTCGAAAAATTATACCTTTTTTCAAGCGAATGAAATTTCACGAAAAATTAACAAAATCAATTGTTTCAAAAGCTAGAGATCGATGCATATATATATATATTCAACAAATATGGAAAGATAATATGTGTTTGAAAGCACTGTTTCACCATTGTTTTCGCCTCTTTTTCAAATAACAACTTTGCCAAACTACGATAACACGTTCGAAACTATCGTCTTTTGTATATACATATATATGAATACATGCATCAATATATAAATATGCATGTATGTATATATATGTATATATGAAGAGAGAGAGATGCAGCGAGTTCATGAGCCAAGGTGTACTGATCGTTTGCACAGCAGCAGCTGTAAATGCGGTTTATAGCTTGGAAATTCGTAACTTTCTGAAACGAACGCGATTCCCAGGTCACGTTGTTCCCCACCATCAAGTCGTAAAATGGAGGCTCTACAGTATAACGCTCGATATATAATAGCAACGCAATCAAGGCAGTACGGCGTCGCTGCCTGGATACGCGTACATTTATATTATACAAAACTGATTTGATCAGAAACGCGAGAGTTACGTGATCGCTAAAATACCTGCACGCACCCATTTCATTGCGAAAATAATTGCAATTGATACGGGAGTTGGAAAATTTGAAGAGAAAAAAATACATATACATATATATTAGGGTAGCGCAAAAAAAACCGACGATTTTTTTTTTATTTTTTTGAGTCTCGTGTGACAAAATGTTAGTTTTTGATGTTTTAAAAGCCCACTCCAAAGGACAGCTAAAAAAAAAAAAAATTTCAAGAGGACGCTACAAATTTTTAAAAATGTTAAAAATCGTTAAAAAATTAAATTAAAAAAATTATATTTTCAGTATTTTGTTTGATTTTTGATTCATGTCGTGGTGTATTGTTATCGATTCTTTCTTACTAAATTAAAGAAAAAAAAATTAATGAAATTTTGATGTGAATATTAAAAGGTCGCTCGAAAAGATTTAAAGAAATGCACCAAAAAATTGAACTAAAATTATGAGCGACGTTTCAAAATTTGTAAAATTTTTTGCATAGCTTCTAATTCTTTCGATCCAAACTTTTTTTTCTTTTTCCATCAATTTTCTGAATTTCTAATCATTAAATATGAGACGATTTGTTTATTACGATTCTCGAAAATCTACCGAGAAATTTTATAGATATGATTTTAGGATAGAATTTCTATTTTCTTTATTGCATGGACTCTTCCTTGCTTGAGAATTCGATGATGAAAAATTCTATCACAGTCTATTTGTTTTATTCTTTTGTATCTAATTTTTATAAACACCGTTTCATTTCGACCGAAGAAAAATTTCGAGAAAAAAAAAATGGTTCGACGACAGTTTTTGGCCAGCTTCTGCGAACAGGAAACAATAAAATAAAACAATAAAAAATGTATGGATTACCCAAGAGAAGTTTTGTATCTGAGAAAAATATATCCTGTCTCCGGAAAAAATAATCTTCTATGGATCTTTGAAAGCAAAAAAAAAAAGCTCTCAGGAATTTTTTTTTTTTTTGTTTTTTTTCTTCTGTTTTTAGAAAATCCTGCATTTCAACGAACGATTTTTCTTTCCATTCCACTCGCGGAAAGTAGGATAAATTGCTTTTTATTCATACTGTGCAGCGTAGGTACATGATGGGCAAATGGGATGATCCTTGAAAAAGGAGAAGCTGCGTGCCGGAAGAATATAGAGAAGGTGTGATCCTGAGATTATTTTCCGGTGAAATCACCGAAACTTTGTTTAAAAAAAAAATTACTTTTCGCAGATGTCTTTTTGCAAAAAGTGTAAAAAGTTCAGGGTAGTTAATTAGCTGCTAAAAATCTTCGTTGGAATCTAGACTTGATCAGTCCAAAACGTAAACGGACGTGATTGCAGTCTGACTGAAAAATGAGGATAAAAAAAATTTCCAATTTACATTATACGCAGGTGTAAAAACCTTGTAACTCTGACTTTTTCTCCATCGAGGAATAAAACGTTGTGTTACTACGTCACGTAACGACATTTCCGGGTTAAGCTCTGAGCAAGGATTACAAGTGTGTGTTAGTCCCTTTTAAAATCAATAAAACAATGCGATCAACAAACGTCCCATCTCAACTCTTTCACTCTGTATCTTTTTCTCGTATTGCTCCTCGCTTTGTTACTATTTTATTACGATCGTAAAATTCTTTCGCTTCGAATCGGTTATAAAAATACAAAAATTTACTTCAATTCAGATTTTTAAAGCTTTTCATTTCACATTTCCATTTATTGAAAAAAAAAATTTTTTACCATCAGAATTTGATTTCATTATTTCTAATTATATGATTTCCAATTTTGAATTAAATGTTTTTTTATCTCCACGTGATTCAAATTTCGTGAAATTATTATTATTATTATTATTATTTTACTTCTTCTTATTGTTCAATTCTATTTCATAATATAGAGGCTCACTCACGAGAGACGATAAATAAAATTTTCAAGATAGTCAAGATTGAAAATCGGCAATAATTTAACAGAAATTTTAATCTGTTCGAAAAATTTGTTTTGAATTTTGGGTCATTCAAAAATGAAATTTCCCATTCAGGCGAGGAAGGATCAGAAATAGATTGGATTATGGATTAATAGACAAAGAAAAAAAGGGTTCAAGATTCCGAGGGTGGAGGTATTATTTTAAGGGTCTTTAAAACTGTCCAAAAACACGAAGGTATTTGTTAAATGGCGACTTTCTTTACCTCGTTCTTTAAATTTTTGAGAAATGCAATTTTCACAATTTTCGAAATTCCCGTAAATCGTCATTAAGCGCCTTTCAATCAGTGATCTGAGTAAAATAAGCTGCGACTCATCACATTTGAAAATTAATTGTAAGAGAGCGTTGAATTAGGGATTAATTAGCTGTGTCCCGTGATTCGTTCTTGTGAGAGAAAGAGAGAGAGAGAGAGAAAGAGAGAGAGAAGCGAGCTACACGGTATTTCGCGTTTATTTTATTTGCAAATTAGGTACCTTTATTGTGTTTAAATGCACTTCACGTGGCTGTGCAACGTATTATACGTGTAAGTACGTACGTACATATGCATAAAAGCTGGCTAACGTACACGTCGAGTCTCGCAAGGCTCTCAATACCTTCCTCCATTCAGCTCCCTTGAATAGACTCAATTTCTGCACTGAATGAGACCTGCAGTCGGCTCCTTTCCTGCAAGCTCCGGAAGGATTTACGCACAAAATCGGATCAAACCTGATATACATACGCTCATTACGATCTCCATACTCAAATAATACGTATAATATTGACTTGGATAAGGAAAATTTACGAACAAATGAAATTTCAAGCTACTGTTTCGTTTTTTCTTATTTTATTTTTTTTTATTTTTTTTGGTTTCAACACCTTTCTTTGAAATATTTTTTTCCCAAGTTTTTTCCAAATCAAATTCCAATCTCGATTCAATTTTTCGGACGATCGAACCTAACTCGGAACCGCATCTTACAATTGTTGTTCGTAAAACAGCGATTTCTTTTCACCCAGCTGCATTGTTATAATAATAATACCCTCTCAATTTCCAGGCTCAAACGAGCCGTGAAGAAGAACGTGATTTTCCATCGATTATAATATTCGTACAGTGTTATTTTCTCTCCGGGCTAAAAGTTGGCGAACCGGCTCCTTTATTAGCGCCGGAGTTTGAGTGGTTCATTAATTTTCTTGAAAAGCGTCTTAAACAACTTAACGAACTGTTAATAGAGAGATCATTAACTCCCGAAGAGCTGCAGCGCAGATCCCGTTCCTCGGTTTATACCAGAGGACCAATCCCCCCCCCCCCCCCCGACAATCTTTGCAACACAAGCTTAAAAATCTAAGACGAAAATAGCGGTTGTAATACTTCGGATTTTTTTTTTCACCCGCATCGCAATTTTCATAGACGATCGATGATGAATTTTGAAATCGTGATATCGAGGAAAAAGCTCGAAGCTTTATTAAAATGAATCTTTTATTATTTATTTATTTTATTCTTTTCAGAAAGATGTTCTAGATTTTGAAGTGAATTATTTTCAGGATATTTCGTCCTGATACATCATACTTTAAGGTTGGAACAGCCTGCACTTTCTGCACCCGGTACCTACTCCTGTTAAATATCTATATACCTATGCAAAGCTTTCTAGCTGAGTAACGTCGTCGTGCAGTCCTTACAGTTAAAAAGTTGCTAATTCTTTAAAGTAATTTAAAGTTCGAGCTTTAAGCTCGATACAAGCACCTGGCTATGGCTGGAATAACGCTATGTGTATACGTAGTTACAGCATTACCTAGATTATACGTTAATTAGTTAATGCCATCCTCTGTCGTTTAGTTGGAAATAAAAGAATAGTCATAGAATCTAAAATCTCGAGCTGCAGGATTATTCTCATTCAAGGATCTCATTTCCATAAAGACTTTTTCAATTTTTCTCTCTCGACAGCGTTTTTTCGATGTAGAAAGAAAAGTATCTTCGACTTTGAGACACGTTTGGCTATTTACTTGTACATTTTTAACAAAATTTTAGCACCTACAAATTTCGATGTACCTACAGCCAACAAATTTTGTGTCCTAGATTGAAAAAAGAAACTGTTTCTCGCACTGAGTGCGCAAAAATCGATTTTGCGTACTTCACTAGTGCGGGAATGTGCTATTTTGCTCACTCGGTTAGAAAAATAGCCTTCGCATCACCATTTCATGTGTCAATCGTCAATCTTTCCATTTTTTAAATTATTTCTTCACATTCTTCGTAGAATGAAACTTAATTAATCTCAAATTGTCTGACGAGTGGTGTTCAAGTTCCTGATTCTTTTGAAACTGTGGTTAAATTTAACAAGTGTTATCAGCCCCTGAAATGCAAAGTGAAGTTTCCTTCCTTACCGATTGGCTTCATTTTCATTTCTGTCTTCAATCTATCTCGTTCTCACTTCTCCCCGAGTTATATCTATCTTGATTAAAAGTAACTGTTATTACCTCATTAACAGGGTTGCCTTGGCGAGTTTGAAATTCAGGGCGCCCTTCGAGTGAGATGAAAATGAAGTTCGATCGACGGAAGCGTATTTTATCCGGCGAAGAGAGAAGCCGTTGCGCAAAATATCCATGAATTACATGTATAATATACGTGTATATTTATACGTATATGTGTCTGTGTGCGTTCATCCATCCATCCTTTTAAACGCAGGGTCTAAATTAATCTCTCAAATGGTCGTAATTCATTTAAGCGCTAGCCAGTTTCAGGGATTTTTCAAGGGTCCATAAAACGGACTCGATGTATAATAGCCGCGCCCTCATTCCACCCCAGACTCGGGGTGAAACCCTCCATTAGTATCTTTAAATTGAGTCTTGTAACTGCCTACTACCTAATTTTCAGGCCCCTTCACCGATATACCAAATATTATAGACCCTCAGTGCAGAATACGTGGTTTCACATCCTTGATAAATATTGATTTCAACAAATTTTTCCACCATTTTTACAAGTAATTTGGATATAAAATATCTGTACGATAATATTTTGCCAAATATTGAAACAAGGACTCGAAGAATTTTTTGCACACGATTTATTTCACTCTTATAGTGCAAAAAGCTCGGGAAGGAAATAGAGAAGAGAATGAAATAAAAACTCGAATTACAGAATCTTTTTTTTTAATAGAAAGTTTTTCTGGCCACGAAATGAAACTATTGCGATATTCTGATTTTGGCAAAATTGCAAGATTGAAATCTATGTCTCACTAGACCGAAAAAATATTGTCAATTTATCAAGAAATGTTATGGTAAAAAAGATCAAGAAGAAAATAGATAAGAATGAAAAAAAAGCTCCAACTACAGACTCTTTTTTCTAATAGACAGTTTTTCTGGCCACGAAATGAAACTATTGCGATATTCTGATTTTGGCAAAACTGCAAGATTGAAATCTATGTCTTACTAGACCGAAAAAATACTGTCAATTTATCAAGAAATTTTATGGTAAAAAAGCTCAAGAAGAAAATAGATAAGAATGAAAAAAAAGCTCCAACTACAGACTCTTTTTTCTAATAGACAGTTTTTCTGGCCACGAAATGAAACTATTGCGATATTCTGATTTTGGCAAAACTGCAAGATTGAAATCCATGTTTTACTAGACCGAAAAAATATTGTCAATTTATCAAGAAATTTTATGGTAAAAAAGCTCAAGAAGAAAATAGATAAGAATGAAAAAAAAGCTCCAACTACAGACTCTTTTTTCTAATAGACAGTTTTTCTGGCCACGAAATGAAACTATTGCGATATTCTGATTTTGGCAAAACTGCAAGATTGAAATCCATGTTTTACTAGACCGAAAAAATATTGTCAATTTATCAAGAAATTTTATGGTAAAAAAGCTCAAGAAGAAAATAGATAAGTATGAAAAAAAAGCTCGAACTACCGACTCTTTTTTTTTTTTTTTTTTTATAGAAAGTTTTTCTGGTCACGAAACGAAACTACAAAATTGAAATCGATGTCTTATTATTATTAAAAGAAAAAATAATGTCAATTTATGTATAGAAATAGATTTTATTAACGTTGCGATCGATAAGAATTAAAAAGTAGTATTCAAAAATGAAAAACCACTAATCAACTACTTTTCTAATCAACTTAAATAATTAACTAATCAGTTACTTTGATTTGAATAGTTATTCTAAGGATACGATATTTTGCTTACAGAATTTCCCATTAACAATTCGCGAAAGGAAATTCCTCTCGGTATTCCACTATTTCCTATCTTCTTCTCCTCCTTCTTGTCCGTATCTCGAATATCATTCCCAGCAAAGGGCGATTTCCTTCTTCTCGACGCCTCTCCAACAGTCTTCACCGACACAAATACGTTCCTGCAGCCAGGCAGCCGTATAACCCTGGGTTATCGAACGTCAGCTGACAATATTGCAGGGTAAAGTGGACTTCCGGTTGGGGCCGCAATACCACCCGGAATGGAATGTCCTGGGTTCGCGTGATGGGGCGCCATTCCCAGAAACGTCTATCACGCAGCACAAAACGGAAATGCCGAACAGTTTCCATATAATCCTCTCGCGCTTTCAGACAGCCAGAAGACCATGCAAAAATAATATTTATTATTGCTAACATCGTGCATAAAATATTACATTACGTGGCTATCAATAAAAATAACGGGCACAAGAATAATCGGGTTCATTTTTCAGTCCATATGGAAAAAATTATTTGTTGCTTTTTGTCAAAAAAAAAAAAAAAAAAAAAAAAAAAAAAAAAAAAAAAAAAAAAAAAAAAAAAATAATTCTCTTTTATTTGCATCAACATTTTGCACTATTCATGAATATCAGGACAATCTTCGAAGGATATGAGATTTATTTTCAGTCCATATGAAAAAAATTGATTTCGCCCTTTGGCAAAAAATTTTTTAAAAAATTTTCTTTTATATGCATGAATATTTTTTATTTTTTTATGAATATCAGAGACAATCTGAGATGGAAATAAAAAATTGTCAAAAATATTTTTGACAGGTATACCTTAGGTATGATAGATTTTTCTGATATTTGAAATGTATATATATATATATATGTGTAGTTAAATTTTCACATCTTCGAAATGTTTCAATTTCTTTCCATCTGTGAACGGGAAGGTAAGTGTTTTTTTTTTTTTTTTTTTTTTTTTTTTTTTTTTTTTTTTTTTTTTTTTTTTTTGAATGCGACAAAAATTGTGCTAAAAAAAAGAGAAAAGTACGAAGTGAAATATACTGTAAAGAAAATAAATAAAAAACAAAATCAAAAACAAATAATAAACAAAAATGAGGGGGGGAGGGAGGGGGGGGGGGGGATAAAAAATGGAATGAAAAATATTACGACGCGATTACTTCTTTTTCTCGATATTTTCGACTCTACCGTATGAATATCCATTCTGCACGCAAGCTCCGAGTGACGAATAGGGTGAGTTGGAGATGTTCGTTTTCCCCGTATAACCGAGGCCACGGCCACATGGCTGTACCTACATATATGATGTAATAACGCGTCCTTATTTTTCGGGAGAATCGATGACCCCGTAAAATTGGTAATTGAGTGAAGCGGCGCAGGGTTGGAACAGAGAAACGAGGGAGAGAGAGAGAGAGAGAGACAGAGCGAGAGAGGGAGGGAGGGTGGGAGGGAGGAAATTTGTGCGTGAGTCTTCGTATATTGGGTGTGGATAGCACACGCCATCCCTCAAGTTTCTGCTACGGCCATTTCGTGGAGCGTGGATGGGTACGTGTATGGCCTATTCCGCGACAATTTTACTACATCAATGTCAAGCCTAATTGTCTTGGATTCGATTTACATTTTTTATATTCTTATATCAGCTAGTGTAAAGGTCAAATGTTTTTTTGGTAGATTTTTTTTGTCTACGTTTCGTCAATTTTTGTTTTTCATGCATATAAATTATAGAAACAAAAAATGACTGGAATGATTTTTTCGCGTGATAATGATCAGGAGAACTTTTTCTGTGGAATGAATTTTCTATTTTCATTTTACTCTTGTCTGATGTTTAAAGGTTATCATGACTATTATTTGATTGCTACTTGTTTACAATAATTTTGAAAAATCGATTTATTCTAATTTCGTAAACCTTGTAAACTTCGTTGATGATATTCTAAAAGATAAACGTGACATCAAAATAGCTATAAAATATCTAAAGAATCGTGTTAAAAAATTGCTGCAGAAGTTTTTCAACGTATTAGAAAGTAATAAAAAAAATTTAAATTAAGAAAAAACGAACCTTGTTAGGAAACAGGATTTAAAAAAGAAATCCTTTGCAAATAGTAGACTTTGAATGGAATCACCCATGTGTAACATACTCGCGTGTAAACAATTGCCATCGCATGGTTCTCCTCAAATCGATGTCTGCCTAGGCCTCACCTTATCCTTCGTCCTGTTCCAGTTCTCACCTGAAAACAACTTTGCTTACTTAAAGTCTGGTTCCAGTTGTTTCAGGACATTATCGGCTTAAGGATCGTCCTCCTGAGACAACTCATTAAAATCTGTTTAAATCTGGTGCGATGTTCTCAAGGATCCTGATCTGCACTTCGTCAAGGATCAAACCTTCCTGATAACAGAAGAATCCATCACGATGATCATATTCATACTCAACAAACCAGTGAAACTTAAAACTAATCGAGTTTCTGAAATTTGAAAATATTTTTTCATGGAAACAGGACGATTTTCGAAAAAACTTCTGTACCTGAAAGGAAAAAAATTTCGTATAGATGACGTGTGATTAGAAAAGTATTAAAAAAAAAAATTTATTCTACTCATGTAGTAACTTTTATCTTAGTCAAGCTGTTTTTTTTTTTTTTTTTTTGTTTTTTCTTTTATCGACTACAAGTCTCCTTGAGGAAAGCATCGATGAGAAAATTAAAAAATTGCGGTACTTTTCAAAATCAGAGACAAGAAATTTGAGATTCTTATTAGAAAAGGAGCAGATCAGCATTTTTTTCTTTGCCTTTTTATACTGCTTTCGGTCAACCTATATAAGGGTGATAAATTTGCTCAACAGGAAGCAGCGTTCAGTGGTTGGAAAAGGTCGGGAATAAGTAAAGACGACTTTTGGACCACAGCCAGGAAAGCCAACGAGCCTAATAACAAGGCGTGAATTTAATGTGATTTCGGAAAGATTTGACACCCGTGCAGCCAAGTTCGGTTTGCCAAGCCGTGAACAATTAAAGTTCGGATTATTCTCCGACTTCCTCTTCCGTCGTAATTTTCTTTCCCTCCCTCTTTTTTTTTGTCCTCCTGTATTCGTTCAAATACGGTGGAATTTTTTTTTCTCCCCATGATTTTACACGTGTGTGTGTATATTATCTGGTTCATTATACGATGTTTGGATGAATTTGGCAATTTGTTGCTCTATAACGAAGAGTCAATAAAAAAAAATAAATAAATAATAAATAAAAAAAATAGAGAAAATGTAAGTAAGAAAAAAATTTGAATTTATGAACAAAAATCGAGTGCTGCCAATTAAATTGAAAATTGTACGGGGCAGTCGAGATCATTTCAATCTACTCATACTTCTTGACCTCTAAGATTTGGACTGAAGTTTTTTCTTCTCACTTTGAAAAGCACTAGTTCTTTTTATTTTTTTTATTTCACAATTTCAAAATCTGAAAAAATTCTGAAAAATCATGTGTCAGGTATCAAAATTTTTAAGCTCAAACCCGCAGTGGTGAGATTTTTTTTTCTTACTGTTTTCAAGCTTTTTCTAGTAAAAAAATGTTAAAAATTAATTAAATTGTATCGATCTCAATAAGATGGTTTTGAAAAATTTTAGAAAATTCGAAACGTGTCGAGAAAATCTAAAAAAAAAAAAAAATTACGGTCCCGATTCGAGAGGTCAAAGAGTGTTCGTAGGTTGAAGTGAGGCTGGAATGCCTCATATGTACACGAAGAGCGCCGGCATTTTTGTAATTATACTATCAATACATATTTTTATTCATAACGTAATATTCGACGTTTGAATTGGCGATGAAATCAAATTGCAGGACCGTATATTGGGCACAACGTTAATTAGCTAATGGCTTCTGCGGTACGTCCAAGTGGAAAAAAAATTGGGGGGGGGGGGGGGGGGGGGAAATGCGATAATGAAAAATAAACAAAAAACGAAGAGTGAAAAAAAAAGGGAATGAGATTTATCCAATCATTTCAAACAGCGCACATAATCCGTAGCGTGGTAAAAATCGCTTTTACGTTTGCGTAACCGGCTCGACTAATTAATAAATTGACGGCTGTCTGCGAAGTATCGCTGCTCGATCATCGAAAGTCGATATTAACCCGCTCTTGGCGATGTTTTTCATCCCTCGTTTATGCGCTGTATTGAGATATTCGCTCGACGTTCGAATTAATAAATTTCCATTCACCGTATTATCTCACTCTCAGATTTTTCTCGTATTAAGAGAAAGTTAATTATACGGGTTTCAAGACAGTTTAAAATTGGTTTAGATATGAAATTTCACGGAAGGTGAAGATATAAAAAATCTATAGTCATGTGGGTTTTTAAACCATTCGCATCGGTTTTTCTATGTGAAGATAAAAATTATAACTTGCATTTTCAAAATCCCATATAACAATATATTAGGTTGGGCAAAAAAATTTTTTTTTTTTCATCAGTTATCGTGAAAATATCGTTCAAGATGATGAAAAACAAATTCTGATAAAGTTTGAACTCTCATTATTGATATTGTGAGGTGCCTCGTCGTGGTATTTGATTTCCCATTTAAATAACACGGGAATAATTTTTTTACTTAGTTTGAAATTGTATTGCGTTCTAGCGAATTATAGTATGGTAAAAATCAATGCATATTCTTGTAGGAAATTGAACGATCTACAAAAAAGGTCTGTTATGATTTTTCGCCAAGTCGACTTGTTTCAAAGTTATTCAAGGTTAAAGTTCAGCCTCAAATGGTATACGATGACTTCCACAATTTTTTTTTTATATTTAATTACCAAATAATGGCTCAAAAACATAAAACATCATATTTTTTTTGAAGTTCATCAAGGTTCTTTAGTAAAGCATCAAAATTTTCAGGGAATACTAATAATCGTAAGGAAAATCGAAAATCAATAGTCACACTTGTTAGTTTCGTATTGTTTGGAATCAGTCAAAATGTTTTTTGTTTTGTTTTTATCGATCCATTCAGATTTGATATCGCTACGATTTCGTTCATCTGTTATTATTTATTTATTTTTTTTCACAATCTCGATTTTACGTTTGCAGCTATTTATTTTGTAGAATGATTCCCACGTTGCGAGAGGAACGGAAATTTTTGTGAAAAAAAAAAAAAAAACTCAATTTCCGAGTCATTTTCGAAAAGTATTTTTTTACACTCAAATAAAGGTGTTTTAAAGCAATATTTTTATTTTAACGTAAGCGGGTTAATTTTGAATGCTTAGAAATCGAAAAAAAATAAATAAATAAATAATAAAATAAAATAAAATAACAAAGTAAGAGAAAAATATAATTCAGAATCAGAAATGGAACACGTGGAAACTTATCGAGCGGGACAATTATACGAGGAGAGTAAAAATCGGAGCGTGTTGCAGGTGGCTAACACGGCTTGTTGGTGCCAAGGAGGAGGAGGATGAGGAAAGGGGGAACCGGAGGGTAGAAAGCGTCGATAAGCATTATCTTGACGATGGTTTATGGATAGAAACAATAACGGCAAGGCTCGCGTGCCGCCTTGAATCCATGAACACTGCAGGTAGGTACCTACATGCTATCACGCACACGTCCAGGTGGTCCTCTCGGTGTTTTCCTGCCTTAGAATTTAGATACCCACGACGAACGAGTTTTATCAAATTCCGACTCACGGCTCGCGAAATTCTCTGAACGAAAGGTTTCCGACTTCGATTTTTGGTGCGGGACACAAAAACGAAATCAGAAGTTTTTTTGAATAAGAAAATTCACTCGGATGCAGTAATAAGTTTACTCATATTCAATCAAGGTTCGTGAGAATTTGAAAATTAGTTAAATTCATAATTATTTAATTTTAAAATAGTTTATCTTGTTTGCCTTTTTTATTTAAAAAAAAACCGATCGATGTATTTTTTTTTTTATCCAGTAAGACGAATGTAGAGATATAATTTTTCAAATCAACTAAATTCTTTTAAAAATACTTTGTTTGAACGAAACTTTTATTCAGATTATACAAGAAGATGTGAATAATGAGCAGAGAAAAAAAAAATAAAAAATTGCTGCAGTGATTTTTTATTTTTTTTTGTTTAAATTTCTAAACTACATTCGTCTGAATATCGAATGAAGAATGAAAATTACTGATCGGATAATTATTTTCATTTTCTTTTTCTTTTCCCAAACAAACTTCTTTTTTCTCGTTTCAAAACTCATTGAGCTTAACAGCTGGCGATCAGGTTGAAGGGTGTAATAAAGGGTTTTAACTATCCTGTTGACACGTGACTTCACATACCACTGGCGAACAATAACGTTTATTGTTTCCTCCTCAGGAAGACGACGACGTGGGAAATCGCGCCGAGGAGTCTGGCTGGTCTGGTGTTCTCACCCCTTGATTTTCCACCCCCACTGAGAGTGGGTACCGAAACGTACCAATCTGGAATCCCGGAACGAGAGTGGAGATCCAAACGACTCGTCGTTAATAGCGGAGGACGAGGCTATAACCTTTCAGGAGTTAATTGAGACCGAAACTGCTCTAGCGAACAGGTGGCGCCTTGAATGAAGGGAAAGAAAGCTCGGAAAGCCGAGAATGCGCTTAGCAGTTACGTGCGTTTCGATTATTGTGTCAATTGTTGGTAAAAAATAACGGTATGTATAGAAAGTGAAATATGTCGAAATTATTTGATGAGAGCGAAAATGATGATAGCCAGTAAATTTTGTGGAGTAAAATGTACTAATTTGTGTGTACAATTGTGTTTGAACGGTATCAACGATTTTTGGTCGTTCAATTTGACTTCCTGATTTTTACACTCGACCCATTGTCCAAGAAATATGTCCAATATTTGTTTGTGACTTGATGGATGGAAACTTATTATTGTTCTTATTTTAGTAGAGACAAGGATTCGATTATTGTTATCATGCTTCTATAATGTTTTTTATGGTAATAAACGGTAACATAAAAGTATATGAACTGCAGTTTATGAGTTTTATTATGACTTATCATTAGATGGATGATGTTATTTATTATACCCTGAGGTATGGTACGGTCAGAAAGGTGGATTGGGGTTTATTATTGTCAAATAGATTTGGTATGTCTACTCGCGGCACTTTTTGAACGTACCTCCAAAAACTCAGGGAGTGAAAAAGTGGAAGAATGAGGATTTCGGGAAACCATTAAACATTAAGAAATTGAGCTGAAACATTTGAGGTATCGCTCGCAGCATATCGGAACTGCGCTAATTCAATTCCTCTCGCGAAATCACGTCGAAATAGTACCCTGAAGAATTGATTGCAGCACTTTTCAAAGTCGTCAAAATTTTCGCCAAAAATGCAAAGGGGTTAGCCTTGGATTTTTTTTGGCCGAAAAATCTTTTGTCTGGGAATCGATCCGTATGACGCTTTTTAGACTAATTCGACGCCCAGGAACTCAGAAAACACATGAAAAATAGCCTAGGACCAGCAGCAGAGAAATGACGATGAAAATCTGCAGTTTTTCGGCTGTAACTTTGCAGGTGTTGCTCGCAGCGTATCGGGACTGCGATTAATCGATTCCTCTCGCAAAATCACGTCGGAATAGTACCCTAAAAAATCAATTGCAGCACTTTTCAAAGTCGTCGAAATTTTCGCCAAAAATGCAAAGGGGTTAGCCTTGGATTTTTTTTGGCCGAAAAATCTTTTGTCTGGAAATCGATCCGTATGACGCTTTTTAGACTAATTCGACGCCCAGGAACTCAGAAAACACATGAAAAATAGCCTTGGACCAGCAGCAGAGAAATGACGATGAAAATCTGCAGTTTTTCGGCTGTAACTTTGCAGGTGTTGCTCGCAGCGTATCGGGACTGCGATTAATCGATTCCTCTCGCAAAATCACGTCGGAATAGTACCCTAAAGAATTAATTGCAGCACTTTTCGAAGTCGTCGAAATTTTCGCCAAAAATGCAAAGGGGTTAGCCTTGGATTTTTTTTGGCCGAAAAATCTTTTGTCTGGGGATTGATCCGTATGACGCTTTTTAGACTAATTCGACGCCCAGGAACTCAGAAAACACATGAAAAATAGCGTAGGACCAGCAGCAGAGAAATGACGATGAAAATCTGCAGTTTTTCGGCTGTAACTTTGCAGGTGTTGCTCGCAGCGTATCGGGACTGCGATTAATCGATTCCTCTCGCAAAATCACGTCGGAAGAGTACCCTAAAGAATTAATTGCAGCACTTTTCAAAGTCGTCGAAATTTTCGCCAAAAATGCAAAGGGGTTAGCCTTGGATTTTTTTTGGCCGAAAAATCTTTTGTCTGGGAATCGATCCGTATGACGCTTTTTAGACTAATTCGACGCCCAGGAACTCAGAAAACACATGAAAAATAGCCTAGGACCAGCAGCAGAGAAATGACGATGAAAATCTGCAGTTTTTCGGCTGTAACTTTGCAGGTGTTGCTCGCAGCGTATCGGGACTGCGACTAATCGATTCCTCTCGCAAAATCACGTCGGAATAGTACCCTAAAGAATTAATTGCAGCACTTTTCAAAGTCGTCGAAATTTTCGCCAAAAATGCAAAGGGGTTAGCCTTGGATTTTTTTTGGCCGAAAAATCTTTTGTCTGGGAATCAATCCGTATGACGCTTTTTAGACTAATTCGACGCCCAGGAACTCAGAAAACACATGAAAAATAGCCTAGGACCAGCAGCAGAGAAATGACGATGAAAATCTGCAGTTTTTTGGCTGTAACTTTGCAGGTGTTGCTCGCAGCGTATCGGGACTGCGATTAATCGATTCCTCTCGCAAAATCACGTCGGAATAGTACCCTAAAGAATTAATTGCAGCACTTTTCAAAGTCGTCGAAATTTTCGCCAAAAATGCAAAGGGGTTAGCCTTGGATTTTTTTTGGCCGAAAAATCTTTTGTCTGGGAATCGATCCGTATGACGCTTTTTAGACTAATTCGACGCCCAGGAACTCAGAAAACACATGAAAAATAGCCTAGGACCAGCAGCAGAGAAATGACGATGAAAATCTGCAGTTTTTCGGCTGTAACCTTGCGGCTGTTGCTCGCAGCGTATCGGGACTGCGAACAATCGATTCCTCTCGCAAAATCACGTCGGAATAGTACCCTAAAGAATTAATTGCAGCACTTTTCAAAGTCGTCGAAATTTTCGCCAAAAATGCAAAGGGGTTAGCCTTGGATTTTTTTTGGCCGAAAAATCTTTTGTCTGGGAATCAATCCGTATGACGCTTTTTAGACTAATTCGACGCCCAGGAACTCAGAAAACACATGAAAAATAGCCTAGGACCAGCAGCAGAGAAATGACGATGAAAATCTGCAGTTTTTCGGCTGTAACTTTGCAGGTGTTGCTCGCAGCGTATCGGGACTGCGAACAATCGATTCCTCTCGCAAAATCACGTCGGAATAGTACCCTGAAGAATTAATTGCAGCACTTTTCAAAGTCGTCGAAATTTTCGCCAAAAATGCAAAGGGGTTAGCCTTGGATTTTTTTTGGCCGAAAAATCTTTTGTCTGGGAATCGATCCGTATGACGCTTTTTAGACTAATTCGACGCCCAGGAACTCAGAAAACACATGAAAAATAGCCTAGGACCAGCAGCAGAGAAATGACGATGAAAATCTGCAGTTTTTCGGCTGTAACTTTGCAGGTGTTGCTCGCAGCGTATCGGGACTGCGATTAATCGATTCCTCTCGCAAAATCACGTCGGAATAGGACCCTAAAGAATTAATTGCAGCACTTTTCAAAGTCGTCGAAATTTTCGCCAAAAATGCAAAGGGGTTAGCCTTATATTTTTTTTGGCCGAAAAATCGTTTGTCTGGGAATCGATCCGTATGACGCTTTTTAGACTAATTCGACGCCCAGGAACTCAGAAAACACATGAAAAATAGCCTAGGACCAGCAGCAGAGAAATGACGATGAAAATCTGCAGTTTTTCGGCTGTAACTTTGCAGGTGTTGCTCGCAGCGTATCGGGACTGCGATTAATCGATTCCTCTCGCAAAATCACGTCGGAATAGTACCCTAACGAATTAATTGCAGCACTTTTCAAAGTCGTCGAAATTTTCGCCAAAAATGCAAAGGGGTTAGCCTTGGATTTTTTTTGGCCGAAAAATCTTTTGTCTGGGAATCGATCCGTATGACGCTTTTTAGACTAATTCGACGCCCAGGAACTCAGAAAACACATGAAAAATAGCGTAGGACCAGCAGCAGAGAAATGACGATGAAAATCTGCAGTTTTTCGGCTGTAACTTTGCAGGTGTTGCTCGCAGCGTATCAGGACTGCGATTAATCGATTCCTCTCGCAAAATCACGTCGGAATAGTACCCTAAAGAATTATTTGCAGCACTTTTCAAAGTCGTCGAAATTTTTGCCAAAAATGCAAAGGGGTTAGCCTTGGATTTTTTTTGGCCGAAAAATCTTTTGTCTGGGAATCGATCCGTATGACGCCTTTTAGACTAATTCGACGCCCAGGAACTCAGAAAACACATGAAAAATAGCCTAGGACCAGCAGCAGAGAAATGACGATGAAAATCTGCAGTTTTTCGGCTGTAACTTTGCGGGTGTTGCTCGCAGCGTATCGGGACTGCGAACAATCGATTCCTCTCGCAAAATCACGTCGGAATAGTACCCTAAAGAATTAATTGCAGCACTTTTCAAAGTCGTCGAAATTTTCGCCAAAAATGCAAAGGGGTTAGCCTTGGATTTTTTTTGGCCGAAAAATCTTTTGTCTGGGAATCGATCCGTATGACGCTTTTTAGACTAATTTGACGCCCAGGAACTCAGAAAACACATGAAAAATAGCCTAGGACCAGCAGCAGAGAAATGACGATCAAAATCTGCAGTTTTTCGGCTGTAACTTTGCAGGTGTTGCTCGCAGCGTATCAGGACTGCGATTAATCGATTCCTCTCGCAAAATCACGTCGGAATAGTACCCTAAAGAATTATTTGCAGCACTTTTCAAAGTCGTCGAAATTTTCGCCAAAAATGCAAAGGGGTTAGCCTTGGATTTTTTTTGGCCGAAAAATCTTTTGTCTGGGAATCGATCCGTATGACGCTTTTTAGACTAATTCGACGCCCAGGAACTCAGAAAACACATGAAAAATAGCCTAGGACCAGCAGCAGAGAAATGACGATGAAAATCTGCAGTTTTTCGGCTGTAACTTTGCAGGTGTTGCTCGCAGCGTATCGGGACTGCGATTAATCGATTCCTCTCGCAAAATCACGTCGGAATAGGACCCTAAAGAATTAATTGCAGCACTTTTCAAAGTCGTCGAAATTTTCGCCAAAAATGCAAAGGGGTTAGCCTTGGATTTTTTTTGGCCGAAAAATCTTTTGTCTGGGAATCGATCCGTATGACGCTTTTCAGACTAATTCGACGCCCAGGAACTCAGAAAACACAAGAAAAATAGCCTAGGACCAGCAGCAGAGAAATGACGATGAAAATCTGCAGTTTTTCGGCTGTAACTTTGCAGGTGTTGCTCGCAGCGTATCGGGACTGCGAATAATCGATTCCTCTCGCAAAATCACGTCGGAAGAGTACCCTAAAGAATTAATTGCAGCACTTTTCAAAGTCGTCGAAATTTTCGCCAAAAATGCAAAGGGGTTAGCCTTGGATTTTTTTTGGCCGAAAAATCTTTTGTCTGGGAATCGATCCGTATGACGCTTTTTAGACTAATTTGACGCCCAGGAACTCAGAAAACACATGAAAAATAGCCTAGGACCAGCAGCAGAGAAATGACGATCAAAATCTGCAGTTTTTCGGCTGTAACTTTGCAGGTGTTGCTCGCAGCGTATCAGGACTGCGATTAATCGATTCCTCTCGCAAAATCACGTCGGAATAGTACCCTAAAGAATTATTTGCAGCACTTTTCAAAGTCGTCGAAATTTTCGCCAAAAATGCAAAGGGGTTAGCCTTGGATTTTTTTTGGCCGAAAAATCTTTTGTCTGGGAATCGATCCGTATGACGCTTTTTAGACTAATTCGACGCCCAGGAACTCAGAAAACACATGAAAAATAGCCTAGGACCAGCAGCAGAGAAATGACGATGAAAATCTGCAGTTTTTCGGCTGTAACTTTGCAGGTGTTGCTCGCAGCGTATCGGGACTGCGATTAATCGATTCCTCTCGCAAAATCACGTCGGAATAGTACCCTAACGAATTAATTGCAGCACTTTTCAAAGTCGTCGAAATTTTCGCCAAAAATGCAAAGGGGTTAGCCTTGGATTTTTTTTGGCCGAAAAATCTTTTGTCTGGGAATCGATCCGTATGACGCTTTTTAGACTAATTCGACGCCCAGGAACTCAGAAAACACATGAAAAATAGCGTAGGACCAGCAGCAGAGAAATGACGATGAAAATCTGCAGTTTTTCGGCTGTAACTTTGCAGGTGTTGCTCGCAGCGTATCAGGACTGCGATTAATCGATTCCTCTCGCAAAATCACGTCGGAATAGTACCCTAAAGAATTATTTGCAGCACTTTTCAAAGTCGTCGAAATTTTCGCCAAAAATGCAAAGGGGTTAGCCTTGGATTTTTTTTGGCCGAAAAATCTTTTGTCTGGGAATCGATCCGTATGACGCCTTTTAGACTAATTCGACGCCCAGGAACTCAGAAAACACATGAAAAATAGCCTAGGACCAGCAGCAGAGAAATGACGATGAAAATCTGCAGTTTTTCGGCTGTAACTTTGCGGGTGTTGCTCGCAGCGTATCGGGACTGCGAACAATCGATTCCTCTCGCAAAATCACGTCGGAATAGTACCCTAAAGAATTAATTGCAGCACTTTTCAAAGTCGTCGAAATTTTCG
The DNA here is from genome assembly GCF_021155765.1 of Diprion similis. Classification (NCBI taxonomy): domain Eukaryota; kingdom Metazoa; phylum Arthropoda; class Insecta; order Hymenoptera; family Diprionidae; genus Diprion; species Diprion similis. Next base: position 3,858,985 of record NC_060117.1, read on the forward strand.
CCAAAAATGCAAAGGGGTTAGCCTTGGATTTTTTTTGGCCGAAAAATCTTTTGTCTGGGAATCGATCCGTATGACGCTTTTTGGACTAATTTGACGCCCAGGAACTCAGAAAACACATGAAAAATAGCCTAGGACCAGCAGCAGAGAAATGACGATCAAAATCTGCAGTTTTTCGGCTGTAACTTTGCAGGTGTTGCTCGCAGCGTATCAGGACTGCGATTAATCGATTCCTCTCGCAAAATCACGTCGGAATAGTACCCTAAAGAATTATTTGCAGCACTTTTCAAAGTCGTCGAAATTTTCGCCAAAAATGCAAAGGGGTTAGCCTTGGATTTTTTTTGGCCGAAAAATCTTTTGTCTGGGAATCGATCCGTATGACGCTTTTTAGACTAATTCGACGCCCAGGAACTCAGAAAACACATGAAAAATAGCCTAGGACCAGCAGCAGAGAAATGACGATGAAAATCTGCAGTTTTTCGGCTGTAACTTTGCAGGTGTTGCTCGCAGCGTATCGGGACTGCGATTAATCGATTCCTCTCGCAAAATCACGTCGGAATAGGACCCTAAAGAATTAATTGCAGCACTTTTCAAAGTCGTCGAAATTTTCGCCAAAAATGCAAAGGGGTTAGCCTTGGATTTTTTTTGGCCGAAAAATCTTTTGTCTGGGAATCGATCCGTATGACGCTTTTCAGACTAATTCGACGCCCAGGAACTCAGAAAACACAAGAAAAATAGCCTAGGACCAGCAGCAGAGAAATGACGATGAAAATCTGCAGTTTTTCGGCTGTAACTTTGCAGGTGTTGCTCGCAGCGTATCGGGACTGCGAATAATCGATTCCTCTCGCAAAATCACGTCGGAAGAGTACCCTAAAGAATTAATTGCAGCACTTTTCAAAGTCGTCGAAATTTTCGCCAAAAATGCAAAGGGGTTAGCCTTGGATTTTTTTTGGCCGAAAAATCTTTTGTCTGGGGATTGATCCGTATGACGCTTTTTAGACTAATTCGACGCCCAGGAACTCAGAAAACACATGAAAAATAGCGTAGGACCAGCAGCAGAGAAATGACGATGAAAATCTGCAGTTTTTCGGCTGTAACTTTGCAGGTGTTGCTCGCAGCGTATCGGGACTGCGAATAATCGATTCCTATCGCAAAATCACGTCGGAAGAGTACCCTAAAGAATTAATTGCAGCACTTTTCAAAGTCGTCGAAATTTTCGCCAAAAATGCAAAGGGGTTAGCCTTGGATTTTTTTTGGCCGAAAAATCTTTTGTCTGGGAATCGATCCGTATGACGCTTTTTAGACTAATTTGACGCCCAGGAACTCAGAAAACACATGAAAAATAGCCTAGGACCAGCAGCAGAGAAATGACGATCAAAATCTGCAGTTTTTCGGCTGTAACTTTGCAGGTGTTGCTCGCAGCGTATCAGGACTGCGATTAATCGATTCCTCTCGCAAAATCACGTCGGAATAGTACCCTAAAGAATTATTTGCAGCACTTTTCAAAGTCGTCGAAATTTTCGCCAAAAATGCAAAGGGGTTAGCCTTGGATTTTTTTTGGCCGAAAAATCTTTTGTCTGGGAATCGATCCGTATGACGCTTTTTAGACTAATTCGACGCCCAGGAACTCAGAAAACACATGAAAAATAGCCTAGGACCAGCAGCAGAGAAATGACGATGAAAATCTGCAGTTTTTCGGCTGTAACTTTGCAGGTGTTGCTCGCAGCGTATCGGGACTGCGATTAATCGATTCCTCTCGCAAAATCACGTCGGAATAGGACCCTTAAGAATTAATTGCAGCACTTTTCAAAGTCGTCGAAATTTTCGCCAAAAATGCAAAGGGGTTAGCCTTGGATTTTTTTTGGCCGAAAAATCTTTTGTCTGGGAATCGATCCGTATGACGCTTTTTAGACTAATTCGACGCCCAGGAACTCAGAAAACACATGAAAAATAGCCTCGGACCAGCAGCAGAGAAATGACGATGAAAATCTGCAGTTTTTCGGCTGTAACTTTGCAGGTGTTGCTCGCAGCGTATCGGGACTGCGATTAATCGATTCCTCTCGCAAAATCACGTCGGAATAGTACCCTAAAATATCAATTGCAGCACTTTTCAAAGTCGTCGAAATTTTCGCCAAAAATGCAAAGGGGTTAGCCTTGGATTTTTTTTGGCCGAAAAATCTTTTGTCTGGAAATCGATCCGTATGACGCTTTTTAGACTAATTCGACGCCCAGGAACTCAGAAAACACATGAAAAATAGCCTTGGACCAGCAGCAGAGAAATGACGATGAAAATCTGCAGTTTTTCGGCTGTAACTTTGCAGGTGTTGCTCGCAGCGTATCGGGACTGCGATTAATCGATTCCTCTCGCAAAATCACGTCGGAATAGTACCCTAAAGAATTAATTGCAGCACTTTTCGAAGTCGTCGAAATTTTCGCCAAAAATGCAAAGGGGTTAGCCTTGGATTTTTTTTGGCCGAAAAATCTTTTGTCTGGGAATCGATCCGTATGACGCTTTTCAGACTAATTCGACGCCCAGGAACTCAGAAAACACAAGAAAAATAGCCTAGGACCAGCAGCAGAGAAATGACGATGAAAATCTGCAGTTTTTCGGCTGTAACTTTGCAGGTGTTGCTCGCAGCGTATCGGGACTGCGAATAATCGATTCCTCTCGCAAAATCACGTCGGAAGAGTACCCTAAAGAATTAATTGCAGCACTTTTCAAAGTCGTCGAAATTTTCGCCAAAAATGCAAAGGGGTTAGCCTTGGATTTTTTTTGGCCGAAAAATCTTTTGTCTGGAAATCGATCCGTATGACGCTTTTTAGACTAATTCGACGCCCAGGAACTCAGAAAACACATGAAAAATAGCCTTGGACCAGCAGCAGAGAAATGACGATGAAAATCTGCAGTTTTTCGGCTGTAACTTTGCAGGTGTTGCTCGCAGCGTATCGGGACTGCGACTAATCGATTCCTCTCGCAAAATCACGTCGGAATAGTACCCTAAAGAATTAATTGCAGCACTTTTCAAAGTCGTCGAAATTTTCGCCAAAAATGCAAAGGGGTTAGCCTTGGATTTTTTTTGGCGGAAAAATCTTTTGTCTGGGAATCGATCCGTATGACGCTTTTTAGACTACTTCGACGCCCAGGAACTCAGAAATCACATGAAAAATAGCCTAGGACCAGCAGCAGAGAAATGACGATGAAAATCTGCAGTTTTTTGGCTGTAACTTTGCAGGTGTTGCTCGCAGCGTATCGGGACTGCGATTAATCGATTCCTCTCGCAAAATCACGTCGGAATAGTACCCTAAAGAATTAATTGCAGCACTTTTCAAAGTCGTCGAAATTTTCGCCAAAAATGCAAAGGGGTTAGCCTTGGATTTTTTTTGGCCGAAAAATCTTTTGTCTGGGAATCGATCCGTATGACGCTTTTTAGACTAATTCGACGCCCAGGAACTCAGAAAACACATGAAAAATAGCCTAGGACCAGCAGCAGAGAAATGACGATGAAAATCTGCAGTTTTTCGGCTGTAACCTTGCGGCTGTTGCTCGCAGCGTATCGGGACTGCGAACAATCGATTCCTCTCGCAAAATCACGTCGGAATAGTACCCTAAAGAATTAATTGCAGCACTTTTCAAAGTCGTCGAAATTTTCGCCAAAAATGCAAAGGGGTTAGCCTTGGATTTTTTTTGGCCGAAAAATCTTTTGTCTGGGAATCGATCCGTATGACGCTTTTTAGACTAATTCGACGCCCAGGAACTCAGAAAACACATGAAAAATAGCCTAGGACCAGCAGCAGAGAAATGACGATGAAAATCTGCAGTTTTTCGGCTGTAACTTTGCAGGTGTTGCTCGCAGCGTATCGGGACTGCGAACAATCGATTCCTCTCGCAAAATCACGTCGGAATAGTACCCTAAAGAATTAATTGCAGCACTTTTCAAAGTCGTCGAAATTTTCGCCAAAAATGCAAAGGGGTTAGCCTTGGATTTTTTTTGGCCGAAAAATCTTTTGTCTGGGAATCGATCCGTATGACGCTTTTTAGACTAATTCGACGCCCAGGAACTCAGAAAACACATGAAAAATAGCCTAGGACCAGCAGCAGAGAAATGACGATGAAAATCTGCAGTTTTTCGGCTGTAACTTTGCAGGTGTTGCTCGCAGCGTATCGGGACTGCGATTAATCGATTCCTCTCGCAAAATCACGTCGGAATAGTACCCTAACGAATTAATTGCAGCACTTTTCAAAGTCGTCGAAATTTTCGCCAAAAATGCAAAGGGGTTAGCCTTGGATTTTTTTTGGCCGAAAAATCTTTTGTCTGGGAATCGATCCGTATGACGCTTTTTAGACTAATTCGACGCCCAGGAACTCAGAAAACACATGAAAAATAGCGTAGGACCAGCAGCAGAGAAATGACGATGAAAATCTGCAGTTTTTCGGCTGTAACTTTGCAGGTGTTGCTCGCAGCGTATCAGGACTGCGATTAATCGATTCCTCTCGCAAAATCACGTCGGAATAGTACCCTAAAGAATTATTTGCAGCACTTTTCAAAGTCGTCGAAATTTTCGCCAAAAATGCAAAGGGGTTAGCCTTGGATTTTTTTTGGCCGAAAAATCTTTTGTCTGGGAATCGATCCGTATGACGCCTTTTAGACTAATTCGACGCCCAGGAACTCAGAAAACACATGAAAAATAGCCTAGGACCAGCAGCAGAGAAATGACGATGAAAATCTGCAGTTTTTCGGCTGTAACTTTGCGGGTGTTGCTCGCAGCGTATCGGGACTGCGAACAATCGATTCCTCTCGCAAAATCACGTCGGAATAGTACCCTAAAGAATTAATTGCAGCACTTTTCAAAGTCGTCAAAATTTTCGCCAAAAATGCAAAGGGGTTAGCCTTGGATTTTTTTTGGCCGAAAAATCTTTTGTCTGGGAATCGATCCGTATGACGCTTTTTAGACTAATTTGACGCCCAGGAACTCAGAAAACACATGAAAAATAGCCTAGGACCAGCAGCAGAGAAATGACGATCAAAATCTGCAGTTTTTCGGCTGTAACTTTGCAGGTGTTGCTCGCAGCGTATCAGGACTGCGATTAATCGATTCGTCTCGCAAAATCACGTCGGAATAGTACCCTAAAGAATTATTTGCAGCACTTTTCAAAGTCGTCGAAATTTTCGCCAAAAATGCAAAGGGGTTAGCCTTGGATTTTTTTTGGCCGAAAAATCTTTTGTCTGGGAATCGATCCGTATGACGCTTTTTAGACTAATTCGACGCCCAGGAACTCAGAAAACACATGAAAAATAGCCTAGGACCAGCAGCAGAGAAATGACGATGAAAATCTGCAGTTTTTCGGCTGTAACTTTGCAGGTGTTGCTCGCAGCGTATCGGGACTGCGATTAATCGATTCCTCTCGCAAAATCACGTCGGAATAGGACCCTAAAGAATTAATTGCAGCACTTTTCAAAGTCGTCGAAATTTTCGCCAAAAATGCAAAGGGGTTAGCCTTGGATTTTTTTTGGCCGAAAAATCTTTTGTCTGGGAATCGATCCGTATGACGCTTTTCAGACTAATTCGACGCCCAGGAACTCAGAAAACACAAGAAAAATAGCCTAGGACCAGCAGCAGAGAAATGACGATGAAAATCTGCAGTTTTTCGGCTGTAACTTTGCAGGTGTTGCTCGCAGCGTATCGGGACTGCGAATAATCGATTCCTCTCGCAAAATCACGTCGGAAGAGTACCCTAAAGAATTATTTGCAGCACTTTTCAAAGTCGTCGAAATTTTCGCCAAAAATGCAAAGGGGTTAGCCTTGGATTTTTTTTGGCCGAAAAATCTTTTGTCTGGGAATCGATCCGTATGACGCTTTTTAGACTAATTCGACGCCCAGGAACTCAGAAAACACATGAAAAATAGCCTAGGACCAGCAGCAGAGAAATGACGATGAAAATCTGCAGTTTTTCGGCTGTAACTTTGCAGGTGTTGCTCGCAGCGTATCGGGACTGCGATTAATCGATTCCTCTCGCAAAATCACGTCGGAATAGTACCCTAACGAATTAATTGCAGCACTTTTCAAAGTCGTCGAAATTTTCGCCAAAAATGCAAAGGGGTTAGCCTTGGATTTTTTTTGGCCGAAAAATCTTTTGTCTGGGAATCGATCCGTATGACGCTTTTGAGACTAATTCGACGCCCAGGAACTCAGAAAACACATGAAAAATAGCGTAGGACCAGCAGCAGAGAAATGACGATGAAAATCTGCAGTTTTTCGGCTGTAACTTTGCAGGTGTTGCTCGCAGCGTATCAGGACTGCGATTAATCGATTCCTCTCGCAAAATCACGTCGGAATAGTACCCTAAAGAATTATTTGCAGCACTTTTCAAAGTCGTCGAAATTTTCGCCAAAAATGCAAAGGGGTTAGCCTTGGATTTTTTTTGGCCGAAAAATCTTTTGTCTGGGAATCGATCCGTATGACGCTTTTTAGACTAATTCGACGCCCAGGAACTCAGAAAACACATGAAAAATAGCCTAGGACCAGCAGCAGAGAAATGACGATGAAAATCTGCAGTTTTTCGGCTGTAACTTTGCGGGTGTTGCTCGCAGCGTATCGGGACTGCGAACAATCGATTCCTCTCGCAAAATCACGTCGGAATAGTACCCTAAAGAATTAATTGCAGCACTTTTCAAAGTCGTCGAAATTTTCGCCAAAAATGCAAAGGGGTTAGCCTTGGATTTTTTTTGGCCGAAAAATCTTTTGTCTGGGAATCGATCCGTATGACGCTTTTTAGACTAATTTGACGCCCAGGAACTCAGAAAACACATGAAAAATAGCCTAGGACCAGCAGCAGAGAAATGACGATCAAAATCTGCAGTTTTTCGGCTGTAACTTTGCAGGTGTTGCTCGCAGCGTATCAGGACTGCGATTAATCGATTCCTCTCGCAAAATCACGTCGGAATAGTACCCTAAAGAATTATTTGCAGCACTTTTCAAAGTCGTCGAAATTTTCGCCAAAAATGCAAAGGGGTTAGCCTTGGATTTTTTTTGGCCGAAAAATCTTTTGTCTGGGAATCGATCCGTATGACGCTTTTTAGACTAATTCGACGCCCAGGAACTCAGAAAACACATGAAAAATAGCCTAGGACCAGCAGCAGAGAAATGACGATGAAAATCTGCAGTTTTTCGGCTGTAACTTTGCAGGTGTTGCTCGCAGCGTATCGGGACTGCGATTAATCGATTCCTCTCGCAAAATCACGTCGGAATAGGACCCTAAAGAATTAATTGCAGCACTTTTCAAAGTCGTCGAAATTTTCGCCAAAAATGCAAAGGGGTTAGCCTTGGATTTTTTTTGGCCGAAAAATCTTTTGTCTGGGAATCGATCCGTATGACGCTTTTCAGACTAATTCGACGCCCAGGAACTCAGAAAACACAAGAAAAATAGCCTAGGACCAGCAGCAGAGAAATGACGATGAAAATCTGCAGTTTTTCGGCTGTAACTTTGCAGGTGTTGCTCGCAGCGTATCGGGACTGCGAATAATCGATTCCTCTCGCAAAATCACGTCGGAAGAGTACCCTAAAGAATTAATTGCAGCACTTTTCAAAGTCGTCGAAATTTTCGCCAAAAATGCAAAGGGGTTAGCCTTGGATTTTTTTTGGCCGAAAAATCTTTTGTCTGGGGATTGATCCGTATGACGCTTTTTAGACTAATTCGACGCCCAGGAACTCAGAAAACACATGAAAAATAGCGTAGGACCAGCAGCAGAGAAATGACGATGAAAATCTGCAGTTTTTCGGCTGTAACTTTGCAGGTGTTGCTCGCAGCGTATCGGGACTGCGAATAATCGATTCCTCTCGCAAAATCACGTCGGAAGAGTACCCTAAAGAATTAATTGCAGCACTTTTCAAAGTCGTCGAAATTTTCGCCAAAAATGCAAAGGGGTTAGCCTTGGATTTTTTTTGGCCGAAAAATCTTTTGTCTGGGAATCGATCCGTATGACGCTTTTTAGACTAATTCGACGCCCAGGAACTCAGAAAACACATGAAAAATAGCCTAGGACCAGCAGCAGAGAAATGACGATGAAAATCTGCAGTTTTTCGGCTGTAACTTTGCAGGTGTTGCTCGCAGCGTATCGGGACTGCGATTAATCGATTCCTCTCGCAAAATCACGTCGGAATAGTACCCTCAAAAATCAATTGCAGCACTTTTCAAAGTCGTCGAAATTTTCGCCAAAAATGCAAAGGGGTTAGCCTTGGATTTTTTTTGGCCGAAAAATCTTTTGTCTGGAAATCGATCCGTATGACGCTTTTTAGACTAATTCGACGCCCAGGAACTCAGAAAACACATGAAAAATAGCCTTGGACCAGCAGCAGAGAAATGACGATGAAAATCTGCAGTTTTTCGGCTGTAACTTTGCAGGTGTTGCTCGCAGCGTATCGGGACTGCGATTATTCGATTCCTCTCGCAAAATCACGTCGGAATAGTACCCTAAAGAATTAATTGCAGCACTTTTCGAAGTCGTCGAAATTTTCGCCAAAAATGCAAAGGGGTTAGCCTTGGATTTTTTTTGGCCGAAAAATCTTTTGTCTGGGAATCGATCCGTATGACGCTTTTCAGACTAATTCGACGCCCAGGAACTCAGAAAACACAAGAAAAATAGCCTAGGACCAGCAGCAGAGAAATGACGATGAAAATCTGCAGTTTTTCGGCTGTAACTTTGCAGGTGTTGCTCGCAGCGTATCGGGACTGCGAATAATCGATTCCTCTCGCAAAATCACGTCGGAAGAGTACCCTAAAGAATTAATTGCAGCACTTTTCAAAGTCGTCGAAATTTTCGCCAAAAATGCAAAGGGGTTAGCCTTGGATTTTTTTTGGCCGAAAAATCTTTTGTCTGGAAATCGATCCGTATGACGCTTTTTAGACTAATTCGACGCCCAGGAACTCAGAAAACACATGAAAAATAGCCTTGGACCAGCAGCAGAGAAATGACGATGAAAATCTGCAGTTTTTCGGCTGTAACTTTGCAGGTGTTGCTCGCAGCGTATCGGGACTGCGATTAATCGATTCCTCTCGCAAAATCACGTCGGAATAGTACCCTAAAGAATTAATTGCAGCACTTTTCGAAGTCGTCGAAATTTTCGCCAAAAATGCAAAGGGGTTAGCCTTGGATTTTTTTTGGCCGAAAAATCTTTTGTCTGGGAATCGATCCGTATGACGCTTTTCAGACTAATTCGACGCCCAGGAACTCAGAAAACACAAGAAAAATAGCCTAGGACCAGCAGCAGAGAAATGACGATGAAAATCTGCAGTTTTTCGGCTGTAACTTTGCAGGTGTTGCTCGCAGCGTATCGGGACTGCGAATAATCGATTCCTCTCGCAAAATCACGTCGGAAGAGTACCCTGAAGAATTAATTGCAGCACTTTTCAAAGTCGTCGAAATTTTCGCCAAAAATGCAAAGGGGTTAGCCTTGGATTTTTTTTGGCCGAAAAATCTTTTGTCTGGGAATCGATCCGTATGACGCTTTTTAGACTAATTCGACGCCCAGGAACTCAGAAAACACATGAAAAATAGCGTAGGACCAGCAGCAGAGAAATGACGATGAAAATCTGCAGTTTTTCGGCTGTAACTTTGCAGGTGTTGCTCGCAGCGTATCAGGACTGCGATTAATCGATTCCTCTCGCAAAATCACGTCGGAATAGTACCCTAAAGAATTATTTGCAGCACTTTTCAAAGTCGTCGAAATTTTCGCCAAAAATGCAAAGGGGTTAGCCTTGGATTTTTTTTGGCCGAAAAATCTTTTGTCTGGGAATCGATCCGTATGACGCTTTTTAGACTAATTCGACGCCCAGGAACTCAGAAAACACATGAAAAATAGCCTAGGACCAGCAGCAGAGAAATGACGATGAAAATCTGCAGTTTTTCGGCTGTAACTTTGCAGGTGTTGCTCGCAGCGTATCGGGACTGCGATTAATCGATTCCTCTCGCAAAATCACGTCGGAATAGTACCCTAAAGAATTAATTGCAGCACTTTTCGAAGTCGTCGAAATTTTCGCCAAAAATGCAAAGGGGTTAGCCTTGGATTTTTTTTGGCCGAAAAATCTTTTGTCTGGGAATCGATCCGTATGACGCTTTTCAGACTAATTCGACGCCCAGGAACTCAGAAAACACAAGAAAAATAGCCTAGGACCAGCAGCAGAGAAATGACGATGAAAATCTGCAGTTTTTCGGCTGTAACTTTGCAGGTGTTGCTCGCAGCGTATCGGGACTGCGAATAATCGATTCCTCTCGCAAAATCACGTCGGAAGAGTACCCTAAAGAATTAATTGCAGCACTTTTCAAAGTCGTCGAAATTTTCGCCAAAAATGCAAAGGGGTTAGCCTTGGATTTTTTTTGGCCGAAAAATCTTTTGTCTGGGAATCGATCCGTATGACGCTTTTTAGACTAATTCGACGCCCAGGAACTCAGAAAACACATGAAAAATAGCGTAGGACCAGCAGCAGAGAAATGACGATGAAAATCTGCAGTTTTTCGGCTGTAACTTTGCAGGTGTTGCTCGCAGCGTATCGGGACTGCGAATAATCGATTCCTCTCGCAAAATCACGTCGGAAGAGTACCCTGAAGAATTAATTGCAGCACTTTTCAAAGTCGTCGAAATTTTCGCCAAAAATGCAAAGGGGTTAGCCTTGGATTTTTTTTGGCCGAAAAATCTTTTGTCTGGGAATCGATCCGTATGACGCTTTTTAGACTAATTCGACGCCCAGGAACTCAGAAAACACATGAAAAATAGCGTAGGACCAGCAGCAGAGAAATGACGATGAAAATCTGCAGTTTTTCGGCTGTAACTTTGCAGGTGTTGCTCGCAGCGTATCAGGACTGCGATTAATCGATTCCTCTCGCAAAATCACGTCGGAATAGTACCCTAAAGAATTATTTGCAGCACTTTTCAAAGTCGTCGAAATTTTCGCCAAAAATGCAAAGGGGTTAGCCTTGGATTTTTTTTGGCCGAAAAATCTTTTGTCTGGGAATCGATCCGTATGACGCTTTTTAGACTAATTCGACGCCCAGGAACTCAGAAAACACATGAAAAATAGCCTAGGACCAGCAGCAGAGAAATGACGATGAAAATCTGCAGTTTTTCGGCTGTAACTTTGCAGGTGTTGCTCGCAGCGTATCGGGACTGCGATTAATCGATTCCTCTCGCAAAATCACGTCGGAATAGGACCCTAAAGAATTAATTGCAGCACTTTTCAAAGTCGTCGAAATTTTCGCCAAAAATGCAAAGGGGTTAGCCTTATATTTTTTTTGGCCGAAAAATCGTTTGTCTGGGAATCGATCCGTATGACGCTTTTTAGACTAATTCGACGCCCAGGAACTCAGAAAACACATGAAAAATAGCCTAGGACCAGCAGCAGAGAAATGACGATGAAAATCTGCAGTTTTTCGGCTGTAACTTTGCGGGTGTTGCTCGCAGCGTATCGGGACTGCGAACGATCGATTCCTCTCGCAAAATCACGTCGGAATAGTACCCTAAAGAATTAATTGCAGCACTTTTCAAAGTCGTCGAAATTTTCGCCAAAAATGCAAAGGGGTTAGCCTTGGATTTTTTTTGGCCGAAAAATCTTTTGTCTGGAAATCGATCCGTATGACGCTTTTTAGACTAATTCGACGCCCAGGAACTCAGAAAACACATGAAAAATAGCCTAGGACCAGCAGCAGAGAAATGACGATGAAAATCTGCAGTTTTTCGGCCGTAACTTTGCAGGTGTTGCTCGCAGCGTATCGGGACTGCGATTAATCGATTCCTCTCGCAAAATCACGTCGGAATAGTACCCTAAAGAATTAATTGCAGCACTTTTCAAAGTCGTCGAAATTTTCGCCAAAAATGCAAAGGGGTTAGCCTTGGATTTTTTTTGGCCGAAAAATCTTTTGTCTGGGAATCGATCCGTATGACGCTTTTTAGACTAATTCGACGCCCAGGAACTCAGAAAACACATGAAAAATAGCCTAGGACCAGCAGCAGAGAAATGACGATGAAAATCTGCAGTTTTTCGGCTGTAACTTTGCGGGTGTTGCTCGCAGCGTATCGGGACTGCGAACGATCGATTCCTCTCGCAAAATCACGTCGGAATAGTACCCTAAAGAATTAATTGCAGCACTTTTCAAAGTCGTCGAAATTTTCGCCAAAAATGCAAAGGGGTTAGCCTTGGATTTTTTTTGGCCGAAAAATCTTTTGTCTGGAAATCGATCCGTATGACGCTTTTTAGACTAATTCGACGCCCAGGAACTCAGAAAACACATGAAAAATAGCCTAGGACCAGCAGCAGAGAAATGACGATGAAAATCTGCAGTTTTTCGGCCGTAACTTTGCAGGTGTTGCTCGCAGCGTATCGGGACTGCGATTAATCGATTCCTCTCGCAAAATCACGTCGGAATAGTACCCTAAAGAATTAATTGCAGCACTTTTCAAAGTCGTCGAAATTTTCGCCAAAAATGCAAAGGGGTTAGCCTTGGATTTTTTTTGGCCGAAAAATCTTTTGTCTGGGAATCGATCCGTATGACGCTTTTTAGACTAATTCGACGCCCAGGAACTCAGAAAACACATGAAAAATAGCTTAGGACCAGCAGCAGAGAAATGACGATGAAAATCTGCAGTTTTTCGGCTGTAACTTTGCGGGTGTTGCTCGCAGCGTATCGGGACTGCGAACGATCGATTCCTGTCGCAAAATCACGTCGGAATAGTACCCTAAAGAATTAATTGCAGCACTTTTCAAAGTCGTCGAAATTTTCGCCAAAAATGCAAAGGGGTTAGCCTTGGATTTTTTTTGGCCGAAAAATCTTTTGTCTGGAAATCGATCCGTATGACGCTTTTTAGACTAATTCGACGCCCAGGAACTCAGAAAACACATGAAAAATAGCCTAGGACCAGCAGCAGAGAAATGACGATGAAAATCTGCAGTTTTTCGGCTGTAACTTTGCAGGTGTTGCTCGCAGCGTATCGGGACTGCGATTAATCGATTCCTTTCGCAAAATCACGTCGGAATAGTACCCTAAAGAATTAATTGCAGCACTTTTCAAAGTCGTCGAAATTTTCGCCAAAAATGCAAAGGGGTTAGCCTTGGATTTTTTTTGGCCGAAAAATCTTTTGTCTGGGAATCGATCCGTATGACGCTTTTTAGACTAATTCGACGCCCAGGAACTCAGAAAACACATGAAAAATAGCCTAGGACCAGCAGCAGAGAAATGACGATGAAAATCTGCAGTTTTTCGGCTGTAACTTTGCAGGTGTTGCTCGCAGCGTATCGGGACTGCGATTAATCGATTCCTCTCGCAAAATCACGTCGGAATAGTACCCTAAAGAATTAATTGCAGCACTTTTCAAAGTCGTCGAAATTTTCGCCAAAAATGCAAAGGGGTTAGCCTTGGATTTTTTTTGGCCGAAAAATCTTTTGTCTGGGAATCGATCCGTATGACGCTTTTTAGACTAATTTGACGCCCAGGAACTCAGAAAACACATGAAAAATAGCCTAGGACCAGCAGCAGAGAAATGACGATGAAAATCTGCAGTTTTTCGGCTGTAACTTTGCAGGTGTTGCTCGCAGCGTATCGGGACTGCGAATAATCGATTCCTCTTGCAAAATCACGTCGGATTAGTACCCTCAAGAATCAATTGCAGCACTTTTCAAAGTCGTCGAAATTTTCGCCAAAAATGCAAAGGGGTTAGCCTTGGATTTTTTTTGGCCGAAAAATCTTTTGTCTGGGAATCGATCCGTATGACGCTTTTTAGACTAATTCGACGCCCAGGAATTCAGAAAACACATGAAAAATAGCCTAGGACCAGCAGCAGAGAAATGACGATGAAAATCTGCAGTTTTTCGGCTGTAACTTTGCAGGTGTTGCTCGCAGCGTATCGGGACTGCGATTAATCGATTCCTCTCGCAAAATCACGTCGGAATAGTACCCTAAAGAATTAATTGCAGCACTTTTCAAAGTCGTCGAAATTTTCGCCAAAAATGCAAAGGGGTTAGCCTTGGATTTTTTTTGGCCGAAAAATCTTTTGTCTGGGAATCGATCCGTATGACGCTTTTTAGACTAATTCGACGCCCAGGAACTCAGAAAACACATGAAAAATAGCCTAGGACCAGCAGCAGAGAAATGACGATGAAAATCTGCAGTTTTTCGGCTGTAACTTTGCAGGTGTTGCTCGCAGCGTATCGGGACTGCGATTAATCGATTCCTCTCGCAAAATCACGTCGGAATAGTACCCTAAAGAATTAATTGCAGCACTTTTCAAAGTCGTCGAAATTTTCGCCAAAAATGCAAAGGGGTTAGCCTTGGATTTTTTTTGGCCGAAAAATCTTTCGTCTGGGAATCGATCCGTATGACGCTTTTTAGACTAATTCGACGCCCAGGAACCCAGAAAACACATGAAAAATAGCCTAGGACCAGCAGCAGAGAAATGACGATGAAAATCTGCAGTTTTTCGGCTGTAACTTTGCAGGTGTTGCTCGCAGCGTATCGGGACTGCGATTAATCGATTCCTCTTGCAAAATCACTTCGGAAGAGTACCCTAAAGAATTAATTGCAGCACTTTTCAAAGTCGTCGAAATTTTCGCCAAAAATGCAAAGGGGTTAGCCTTGGATTTTTTTTGGCCGAAAAATCTTTTGTCTGGGAATCGATCCGTATGACGCTTTTTGGACTAATTCGACGCCCAGGAACTCAGAAAACACATGAAAAATAGCCTAGGACCAGCAGCAGAGAAATGACGATGAAAATCTGCAGTTTTTCGGCTGTAACTTTGCAGGTGTTGCTCGCAGCGTATCGGGACTGCGATTAATCGATTCCTCTCGCAAAATCACGTCGGAATAGTACCCTAAAGAATTAATTGCAGCACTTTTCAAAGTCGTCGAAATATTCGCCAAAAATGCAAAGGGGTAAGCTTCACTTTTTTGCTCATTCCTGAAGCCGAAAATTTCTACTTTCGGAATCGATTTGCATGACCATTTCTAGAGTACATCGATCCTTAGGAACTTAGAAAACACCTCAAGAAAAGCGTAGGAGCAGCAGTAGCGAAATGACGATAAAAATCCTGAGTTTTTCAGCTGTAACTTTCAAGCCATAGCTCGCAGCGTATTGGGACTGCGCAAAATTGATTTTTTCCCGCGAAATCACTCTGGAATAGTGATCTGTCAACATAATCGCAGCTATCGCCGAATTCTAAACCACGAATAGTGAGATGGATATCTTGAGCGGTGTTGATTCTGTATTGAACGCTGATCGACAAATTCAAGATGTTTCCATAAGTGCCTTAGCGCATACTTGATGATATTTCCTCATCCACTTCCGTACTCGATTCCAAAGTCATCAAGTGTTTTCCGAATCGCGAAGGAACCTGGCTGCGAAAATTCGAGTTTCGCAAATTCTTCCAAGGTATCTATCGAATTCGTGCTCATTTCCAACAGTCATTTCTACATTAGAATTAGAGAACTTCTATTCACAAGAGGATTTCCAGGTTCAAATTCTAGTCAAGAATCTTCATAATTCCATAAACTGGCACACTTGATATCAGCTAATCGACCTTAAACCTGACGTACCGAATGGGGTTATCACGTTGTGAATCACTAGAAAGGTAACATTATAGATTGATCTGCCCTTTATTGACTACACTAATTACATTTCATTTAACAATAATTAACACTCGTCTCCATGATTCACCCCACAGAAATTCATCATCATCTTACGATAATTAACACAAAATAAAAAATCTGAATGCCCGTCAGACTTTCTCACAAAAGTGGCAAAATCAACATACGTTTTGCTGCTAAATTTTTTAACGGGTTGCCGTCGTATTTCCGTCACCGAAATACCGATCACATTCTATTATAATCAATTCCATCACATTTCCACCAATCCACTTAACAATCGCTGAACATTTATGATAAAATCGTCAGGTAGAACTGGTCCCCTCTTGAGGAGCTGAAGACAAGGCAAAGGTAGTCAGTCCAGACGGAGGAATGCACGGTAGGACGACGTCTGATTAGCCAGTTATCGGCGAGGATCTGACTAGCTACTTCCTCACGGGACCAAGAGGCACGTACCATCCTCCATCGCAGGGCCAACGACCAGCGTCTGGTACCCACTGGAGAGAAGAATAAGGACGGGGATGCCCGGGAGGATGGCTCAAGATGTAGGGGACTTCGGAGAGCAGTTTCCATGTCGCCGACCCGAGTCCGTCGGCGAGTCGTCGACGCGGGGGTGGTTTGAAGGTGGGGGAGGTTGCAGGAAAGAGGACCTGGAACACAAGGATCAGTTATTTACGAGTCCTCCCTCAGGGACAACCCTGATTGTAACACGTCACAGATTAACTGCTCAGGTCCCTCGACCTCTTCAGTTTCATTCCCTCCCTCCACCCTCGTCCCTTGTTTTACTCCTCACGCACTACACCTTATGGGGCTCCATACCTCCACTGGGCCATCTCGCACGTTCCATGGTGTACAATCATCGGCTCCTCCCGTTCCCCCATCGCCGGACTCACTCGCTACTCACAGGATTACATCTTCCTAGACGGTTAAGGATTTCTCTACGGTACTTCCTAAACTGTATTGGAAGTTTTATTTATTTGGATACGGAACAGTTAAGGGGGCTCATTCGGGTGAAATATTTTCAAAGTCGACTTTCTTTTCATTCGCCTTTCCGAGACTAACGAAGAGACCAATTTCCACCAAATTTGGACACAATGTTTTTGTAGATTTTGTTTTGTTTGCTGCGTAAGGGTTTTTTTTTTTTTTTCATTCAAATATTTGTTTTTTATGGTTAAAAAAAAAAAAAAAAAAAAAAAAAAAAGACATATTAAATTTAGGCCGGAAAATGAACGTTAAAGTTGAAACGTTCGCCGTTCCGTTAATAAACAAACAAAAAAAATTCTTAAGCAGTTTATTTTTTTTCTCTTAATTTTCCAATATAAGTTTTGGTAAAATAGTAAATTTTCATTGTAAATTTAAGACGAATACGTAGTAAGTCACTTCGCTTCAACGAATTTGTAAATTTTCAACCTGATTTTCGTAAATTGACAAATCAATTAAATTCACAATCATTTTGAACAGCTTACACCGGGACAAAATACTTGTATTACATTAGTTGACAAAATTTTTGAAAAACAAGGAAGGTACTTAAAAATTTTGAAATACTAATATACCCTCATTATAAAACCATATTTATTTTTTTACCATCAGGTCCAGTTTTTGTTTTACAGCTACTATCAGTAAAATTCAATTTTCATCGTTTTCACTTACCTTTTTTAATTCAGAGTGTTTTGTTACTCATTATAAGGCATTATTTATTTTAATATTGTAGGACAAAATATTTGTAAAAAACAGCAAAAATTATATTACAATAAAACTATTCGTATCTATAATATTCTAATATCAAATTTATCATAGTAAACCCTGTTCATAACATAATCAATCAAAAGTTTTCAAGTTACACACAAAAAATGACTCATTGTTGACCAGTGTTATTCACATCTTCTTCTCCCTAGCAGTCAGGTACTCCGAAAGAGATGCTGCTTCATCAATTTCAGGGATTCTCGATAATTTCATCTCAGGTTTAGTTCGATTGAATCGTTTCGAACAAGCATTCAGCTGGATCTCAAAGTGCTCTGAATAAAATTATTATTCAAACATTATTCGACGAAACTTTAAAAGTATGAGATGTCGAATGATATCCAGGATAGAAAATTATCGCACATGATCTTACAAGATTTAAAAAGACCCTAATTCCATACAAAAAATTCCCACTATAATAGTAAGCACATTTGAAACTCGTCACAGAATTGAACAGGATTCAAAGGATGTCGAAGGATTGTCAATTATTCCTCAGAATTTCCTATATTATTTCACCACTTTAAAACAATATACATCAAATAATGTCAAACTACTTCCCACATCACGGTAAAAAATCTAATTCACTTGTAAGAATTTTCGTCTAACTATTCCGGAGAAATCTGTTTAAACTTGAAAGATTCTCTCTAATTCTTGAATCGTAGATGTAGATTAAGATTCTATTACCCGAGTGAAGATAAAAAATTTCACCACTTTGAATACTTGCAAGTATTTTGTCCTCACCGAATGGAATAAGCCCTCCATAACGTTTTCAGGGCTTGTTGATCGATGGACGTCGCAGAGAAAACTGGTTGTTGGAACTGGGGTTGAGGGTTGGAGATGAAGAAGCGGCGCAAATCCCTTCAGGTATATCCTCGGTACCTTGGTACAGCAAGTTGTGATATTGGTTAGCGGATCTGGAGGCTCGGCAAGATTGATACGCGAGTATACAGAAGAATCAGAGATCAGGGGGTGGCTGAGCCGAGGGGGTGAGAGGGTGAGAGGGTGAGGGGGTGAAGCGAAGGACGGAAAACGTATGGGTGGGATTACCGGGAAGGGTAGTCTCTATCTTTGCCTGAAGGCCTCGAGGCTTACGCGGAAAGATACGGACTTGTCTATGGAGATCTAGGGCCCACGAATGGAGCCAACCTCTATCTATCTGGATCACGAGGAAAATGTATTTCCGCCGGAGAATAACGTGGGCTGTTTTACAATTAGCGGACAACCCCTGGGGACCGGCTTATATCGTGTATATTCCGCAGCTGACAACAGCTTGGTCAACCGTATCTCACACCCCGTGATCCTTGTTTTTGTTTCTATCTTATACTTTCCTCGCCTTTATTCTCCTCGGTATTCTGTCCGAAAGGGGATTTAACAGAATCTCACAGAAAATTTATATCAACAGATTTTTCATATTATTTGTAACGCGAAAGATCGCGAGATCCGCTTCGCGATATCGAAATCGTTGGAAATGTCGGTCAATTTTTTATTACAATTTTTACAAAAACGATGGAATTGTAGAATATTTTTAAAACTCGGTTGTGTCGTTCGAGAATTCATCTCGATCGCATTCCTTTCGGAATTCAGTGATACGTTAGGTTTTGAGATTCATTTCACGATATCGAAATCATTGGAAATGTCAGTCATTTTTTGATTACAATTTTCACAAAACCGATGGAATTGTAGAAAATTTTTAATAATCGTTAAAATCATTTGAGAATTCATATCGATCGCCTTCCTCTCGGAATTCCAGTGATAGAAATTTTTTGCAATCATTATAAATTTCTTGAAAATATTCTAATACCGAGTTTTTCAGATACTTTTCGTGCAAAAATTTCGATGACTTGTAGATTTTGTAATTTTTCATCAAATAAAAACATCATCTCACATGAGACATATCAATATTGTACCAGAATTTCACAACACCACACGATTGAAAAATTGAAAAAAAATACACGTTCCTTCCTTTTATAAATACATCCGTTACAACGCCAAAATAGTATTTCCTACCTTACAAATATCTTATTATCTAAGTGCCGTTCACTTTATTGATAACGTCGATGACTACAACCTGTTCACAGCGTTCACCCTATACCTTGTATAAAATATATCATCAATTTTTTGTAAAAAAAATTTCCCGTCACGATCGGTGAGCTTTCATACCAAAGCAATGTATTCAGCTTGTAAGGTGGAAGCGAAATTCTGTTTCCCGAGTTTCTGTTTCAATCCGGGATCAAAATCCCGGCGACGTCGTTTTTTCGGGGCTCACGTTTCACGTCATTCGGCTGCTAGCTATGGCATAACCAAAATTTACCGGAGGGGTTGAAAAAGCTCGGTGTAGGTGTAGGCATACAAAGTGACTCGCCGAATTATACGAGTTCAGGGACACAAACATACCAATCCCTAGTTTATTTCTCTGTTTCGAAATCGAATAAGGGTGAGACTTAGGGTTGATAAAAAGTATTTTTTTCGTCGTAATAAGCTTCGGCTTATTGTTGTAATAATAATAATAATAATAATAATAATAATGATGATGATATCATTGTTATTCTCAGTACTCACCACGATCAATTTCGTTCTTCGTTTTCTTCGACTTCTCTCAACGTCACGTGGTTGAAAGCAATATGGCGCGGGCTGCAGCGTTCAGCTGATTGATTCTGGCGAGTTACGCTCGTATCGCTGGTTAAAAAGTTTCTTTCAAGCTGTTGTACTCTGTTTTCATTATATTGAGTTCATCATTGAGTGAAAATAAGAAGGAAGAAAAGACTAAAATTTGAGTGTATGGTAAAGTTGAATCGTTTTTGATGTCGTGTATATATATTAGGGTGGCGCAAAAAAAAACCGACCAATTTTTTTTTTTTTTTCTAGAGTCTCGTGTGACAAAATGTTAGTTTTTGATGTTTCAAGAGCCCACTCCAAAGGACAGCTCGAAAAAAAAAAAATTTAGGAGGTCGCTCAAAATTTTTCAAAATGCCAAAAATCGTCAAAAAATTAAATTAAAAAAATTATATTTTCAGTATTTTGTTTGATTTTTGATTCATTTCGTGGTGTATTGTTATCGATTCTTTCTTACTAAATAAAAGAAAAAAAATTGATGAAATTTTAATATGAATATTAAAAGGTCACTCGAAAAAATCTAAAGAAATGCACCAAAAAATTGAAAAAAAAATTATGAGCGACCCTTCAAAATTCAAATTTTGAACTGAAACTTTCGGAAACTTATTTATTTTTTTTCTATAATATTATACCGTGACGAGAAAAAAAAAAACTATTTTTGACGATATCTGACGTTTTAAAAAATGTGGAGTGACCTCTTAAAAATTTTTTTTTTTTGAACTGTCCTTTCGAGTGGGCTCTTAAAACATCAAAAACTAACATTTTCTCACACGAGACTCAAAAGGAAAAAAAAATAGTCGGTTTTTTTGCGCCGCCCTAATATATATGTATAGAATATCAGATTATGCGTGGAGAATTGGAATGATTGAATCAGCGTATAAACTTTTTATATCAACACGTTTATTTCAGTTACATATATATGTATATATCTATACTCTCTGTTATTTGTATACATACACATATATGTATATTTCTTTATATATTTATATTGTTGTTAATTTTTCTCATTATTACCTTTTTTTTTTTTTTTTTCTTTCTCTTGTTGCCTCCATAATTATTGTAAATACACGTATAATAATGGTCTTCTTTAATTATTATATCGTACAATTTTTAATCATTTATATAACCGTTGAGCGAAAACAAGTTTTGCTGGAAACGGATCTGCTAGATGCCCAAACAGATGATATATATATATATATATAATCATATATATATATATATCATATATCATGTACTTATCTATCTAAGTATTATTAGTGAATGTAAAAAAGAGCGCGTTAAAAAACTAGCCAGTCTGCACCGCACGACTTAGTTGTACACATATATATAAGATAATTATTGTTTCGTTAAAATTAATCATTATACTCTTGATTAAGATTAAATGAAAACTTCTGCGATGCCTCTTTGAATCATCAAGCAAGCTATTAATTCTGTAGATTTTTAAGAATTGAAATGTATATTCGGATTGCCAAGTGTTTTTCAAACCTGCGTTAAGCAGTTTCAATTTTGCCTATTCAATTTCGAATTTTTGTTCCGTCGCAGAAAAAAGTGGAAAAAAAAAAAAAAAACAAACAAAAAGACAAAAAAGAAACAGGAAAAAAAGCGTTGAAATTTTCACACGAAATTTGTTTCCTTTCCTGCGAACAAAGGAAATTTTTGAGAGGTTTTACAGTGAATAATAAAAGAAAAAAAAAAAAAAGAAAAAATCACGGCACAGATTTTTTTTTTTTTTTTTCTCTCGCTCATTCATTCACCAGATTTTATCGATTCGGAGACACATGCGCAGCAAGTCTTTGGTTTGTAATAATATATGAAAAATAACTTTAATAATAACGAGCAATAATACATTATAAAAATCAGTTTAATAATAATTAAATATCGCACATCACGCACAGAGAACACACACACACACACACAAAAAAAAAAAAAAAAAAAAAAAAAAAGAAGAAGATGAAAAAAAACAGTAACGAGGAGGATAATTAACTTAAAAGTTACACACAATTACACGTAATTTAATATGAAGATGATGATAAATTCTAACGATTTGTTAAAGTCGAATAACTATTGAATCCGTTACTTAATACAAAAAATATTTATGCTGTACACCGGAATTCCTTTGGGTTGAGTTCAGTATTATTATAATATGTTACACGTGTTTGATCGATTAATTATTGCCATGCAATGATCGTTGATGATAAATCAATCCTAGCCGGGGGAAAATGGTTGGGAAGGGATATTTTATTTATTTTTAATAGTAATTTTATGTATCATCGATAATTAATTATCTGATTCAAATAATTACAGTTCATATATATATATATATATATATATATATATATATATGTATTTTTTTTTTTTATAAATATTCGTATAACGTCAGAGAAGCGATATACCATCCAACGTTTCGCAATAGAATTATCATCATTCATCTTCGACGTAATATAACTTCTATTATTTATATATTTATATTTATATTAATTAATTACGCCTTGTTATTTATTTACAAATTTACACGTACCTACAATCGAATTGTTCCTTTGACGATACAATTACATATATTGTATATATATATATATCAATTCATATTATATCGTACTCAAATATATTATAATTATTATTATACATTTATTTATTTATTTATTTATGTATATGTATACCTTTCCTTACGTAATTATACATAAATTTACGGTACTTGTTAATATCATTTTTTCTTATTATTGTTATTGTAACCGATTCATTTAAATATAGTTTATTATTATATTTAATTTTTGTTGTTGTTGTTGTTGTTTTTTTTTGTTTTTTTTTTTATCTCTCCTCTCATTTTTTTTTCAATAATATATTATTTTCGATTTTTGTTATTACTATTTCTTTCGTATTATCCACAATTCAATTCAATTCAACTTCACTTATCCAATGTTCCTTTAACCTATCCATCCTCATCTTGTATATTTACAACTTGTATCTACTTACCGATAAATATCATATTCATTTATACGTATTCAATATATATATATATATATATATTATATTATACATAACCAAAATCTTCAACCATTATTCATAGTCTGCATATATATAAGAAAAAATTTACATTTACAATTTGGTTAAGCTTCCGATCAAATCGACCAACACCGGCAATGTCAAGTTTCGTTAACGCGAATTCCGCGCAACAGAGAAATTTTCTAGATACATGCATACGAGGTGGTCCACCCCAAACCGATTTTTTGCGTTGTTCCACCTTAAAAAAAAAAAAAAAAAATAACACTAGACTTTTCCAGCTTTGCGACGATTTTTTCACATTTTTCAATCGAGACTATCGATTTACTCATTTTCAAAAATCATAAGTAAATGAGATGATTTTCAAAAAAATCTTAAAGAAATCCAGAGTGTTTTTTTTTTTTTTTTAAGGTGGAAAACATAAAATATCATCACTCTAATCGGAAAGGGTCAGGGTCAGACGTTGGTCGATTTGGGGTGGATTGCCTCATATATTTATGCACTAATACCTGGCATCGCCGTCGACGGTCGATCACCCTTCTCTTCGTTTCACCCTTGTGTTCAGTAGTGACGGTTTTGACTGACGTATCAGGTGCAAAAAGTCTCGACAGAAAAGCTGAAAAGCTTTGAAATTTTCTGAAAATAATATTCTCTCAATATATACATATATATATGAAATTGAAAATAAAATTGAAACAAAAAAAAAATTTCACACAATTAAAATCAATTTCGGACTTACGTAACAATATTTTTGAAAAAGTTGTCTACGGTTGAAAAAATTCAGACTTTAATATCTTCGGATGAAAATTTGGAATGGACTAAAAATTTCTTGCACAGTTTAGGATATAACGTCATTACCACTGCGTTACAAAAAGTCAAGACCTAAATATTAGTGCCGTATGATTTAGCCGGACTAATTAGCTGAAAGTGAGTTGACTAAAGTAATTAGCCGAGCAAAATGGTGAATCCGTTAACAGGCTAAGCCTGCCGAAAATGGTTAATCAGCTAATTCGAACCTGCCAAACCTAAAAATGCGTCGAACGAACGAAAAAGTAAATGAATTTTTCATCCTTTCGATTCGAACTTCTAACCAAAATGTCACATAAATAAACGTTCGTCAACTCAAAATTCGAGAAGTTTTTAACCGAATTTAATTTAAATATCATCGAATGAATTACTTACCAAATTGCGTAAATAAAACGTATTAAATTATTCTAAAATTTGCGATACTTAGTTAATTACTTATATAGACAAGTTAGCCCAAACTTAAGTATCAAATAGATTTGACAGACGTCGATTTTAATTCTTAGCTAAGCTGATTATCATTAACTGATCAACTTTAATTTATCATAAATTTTTATTTTAGCTGGCTAATTGTTCCAGCCAGCTAACTTTTAACTTTCACTGGTATAAATCACCGATTAACCACTGAATCAACCCCGTAACGCTTATTGTTATCATTAACACCTGGTACATCCAACTATAATATATGCATTATTAATAATAATTTCCCCCAAACGACGCGCCCGTTATTCTTATCGCCCAATTTCCCGCCCCCGCCCCCGATCGATGTATGAAAAACGAGGTATGATAAGAGAAAAAAATCTCCGTTTTTTTTTTTTTTTTTTTTTTTTTTTCTGCGGGCGATTTAAGAGGGATGATCGGTTGTCTCAGACGTAATACTCGTTGACGTTAAGCGCGTCGCAATCCCTTCCCTATACGCAGCTCTCCTGAGTAGAGATAAGGGGTGTGCGGACTGTAACGACCTCACGAGGGTGGTGCTTCCCCGAAATAATTCCACTTCCGGGCGTCACAAGTCCGGAATCCTGTTGCTGTTGCTGTTGCTGTTGCTGTTGCTGAAATCCTAGCGGCGTTGGCTGCCGCACGGTATGGTCTATGCAGGCGTAAACCGTAGCTTCCTTCGTGTACGGCTTGCCCCCGACGATCACTCCCAATTTTGAGTCCATTCCCGTCGTCGCAAGGGTCGTCGGACGCGCCAGGCAAAGCTCAGCGTACGTCACCTCCCCCGATAGCTAAAAAAAAGCAAAAACGAGCGCTGCTCGACGTACGACTCTAATGCACAGCCACAGAAAGCAAGAAAGAGAAGGAAAACGAGCCAGGAAAAAGAAAATAGTTATAATAATAATAATAATAATAATAATAATGATAAGTAGGGTAGGCATGACATTTTTTATTTTTTCCGACCGAAAACTTTTTTTTTTCTCTCTCTCTTTCTTCTTTTCGTTCAGTTTAGGGAAAAATTCTTCTCCGTCACTGAGAAAACTTTCGAAATGAAAATACGGAGATGAAGTGAGAGAGAAAAAAAAAAAAAAAAAAAAGAAAAATTCCAGAGCCGAAAAAAAGTTTTCAAAAATGCAAAATAAAGTTATGCGAAAACGAAAAGAAAGTTTTCCAGAAATACAAAAGTTCCCGTTTGATTAACACGTAAGAAAAAGTTTTCCGGAAAACTCTTTTTTTTTTTTTTTTATGGAAAACTGCTTGTTTTTTTTTCTCTCTCATTTCTGGAAACTTTTGGAATCAAAAAAAAAAAAAAAAATTCCAGAAACAAAATTCCCACTAAGTTTTTGCGGAAAACTTTCCGTGAATTTCAAAAGAATCTGACAAAAAAATTCTGAGAGTCAACCGAAGTGACATGAAAGACAACAACAAAAAAAAAAAAAAAGAAAATTATTCGCTTTCACGAATCATTTCTGGTTTACTGTTCAAAATTTCGTTGCATTTATAATATGCTGGGTATATTTTTCGAATTATAATCGCAGAATGCAGAAATACAAAAAAAAAAAAAAAAAAAAAAACTAGGATTATCAATAAGACGAAGAGAGAAAATGGAAGAGAAGTATGGAAGAAAAAAAGAAATGAATACGCGAAATGAGAATGTTGACTATTATTCATGACGAGAAAGGTGAGTAGGAATTACTTGAGTTTAGAATTTTGATTCGAGGGATGAAGACGAAGATTACGGTTCTTTGTGCGCTGCTAAAAGGGTTGAATTAGCAGATATAATGACGGTACGCGGTTCTTGATTGAGAGAGAGAAGAAAGTTAGGCGAAAGTTGCGGTCTGTAGAGCGTCTGCGTCAGCGAATCCTGCAGGAAAATTTCCGCACAGAATAGGTAATATACAGAATGAGACTCTCAAAGGGCGCGGCGCGGTTTGAGTTACCTAATTTTCCTCCGCTGAGAAACTGAGAAGAGAATCTCGATTTTCCGGTATACCGTGAAAATCCCCCGTTTTCCTTCTGTAAAAACGGGGTGGGGATAAGAAACAAGGAAACAAAGACAAGTAATACGATACGCAAATTGAGTAACGGAAGAAGAAAAAGGGAGAAAAAAACACGAGTGCAAAAAAAGGAAAACAGGAAAAAAAAGCAAAAAAACAACGTCGAGTGAAAAACTAAATCACTTCGCTTTGCTCTGCTGTAAGCCTGTTATAAAGTTACGCGGTTTTCTCTCTTTTATTGATCCCTTCTGCTCGTTGCTTGGCAATGAGAGGAAAATATATGTACATTTTCTACTGAAAATATTGGATTATGACCAAAGAAATTTAAACTTGTCTCAACATTTATTAAATACTGTTAAATAAGCTCTTCAAACAACGTTTTGTCAGGTTTTCATTTGCCATATTGGGGGGTAAAATCCTATCCAAGAAACTCTTCGAACCGTTTTTCAAAATCGTAAATGCAAATTTTCAAAACAATGTGTTGAATTTTTCGATAATTTATTGATTGTTTCTTGTTTTTTTTTTTCCAGAAATTCATAGAACTAAAAATCTCCGATTTCTCGAAATTTCAATGTTCTAGATTTTAAACCTTTTGGAACTTTGACTTGTCGGAACTTTGAATGTGACATTTCAAACCATTCGAAACTTCGATGTTTCGTCAGAGTTTGATTTGTCCACTTCAAGTTTCGCGACTAAAGAAATTCAAATTTTCGCGCTATCGCCCTTTTTGCAAAATTTTATTTCTCCACTTGAAGTTTCTCCGCAAAGAAAAAAAAAAATCGGATTTCGGCACTTTCGCCCTTTTTGCAAAATTTTATTTCTCCGCTTGAAGTTTCTCTACAAAAAAAAAAAAAAAAAAAATAGAATTTCGGTGCTTTCACCCTTTTTGCAAAATTTGATTTCTCCACTTAAACTATCGCCACTAAAAGAAATCGGATTTTGACTTTTCACCCTTTTAAATACGTAATCTCAACCCCATTCACCCCATTCAAACATCAAAATCACGCTGTCAAAAATTCAAAAATTCAAAAATTCAAAAATAAAAAACCCCGACCAAGTTGGACTAAAAAATTCAGCAAAAAACATCCGTTCTCCCTGGAATGGAATTTATCAATTCCGAAACTCTGGCGCGAGGTATTCACTTTGTTCTATCAGTTAGCCCCGTTTAGCAGCGCGGCGCTGCAGGCGGCAGCCGGTAGTAGCAATAACTTAACAAATTTACCTAGCTCGTAATTTATCGCCATTGGAAATTTCCTCGTTAAATACGGGGCGCAGCGCAGCCACGTTCCGGCCACGGCTTCATGCCGGCGGTATTGAACTTGAACACCGTTCATACTCCACCCTAAATTTGTACGTGTAAGTGTATACATATACATACATATATATATATATATATATATATACACACCCGTGAATTCAGGCATCTATAAGCTTATTAATACATCAGGGACACCTTAGACGTCCAAGATTGATTTTGAGTAATTTTTTTTTTAACTCAATTATTTATTTTCTTATCGTCCAAAAAAAGGTGTTAAATTTAGGCCAAAAATCGAACGTTAAAGTCAAAACGTTCACCGTTTCGTTAATAAAAAAAACAAAAAAAAAAAAAAAAAAAAAAAAATCCATACGCAGCGAACGACTCAATATATAATATTTCAATATCTCGTTGGATTTTTTTTATTTTCAGATCAACCAACTGTCCAAAATCCAAGGCACCACAAAACCGTGTCAGTATGCGGAACATGTTTTACACCGAGCACTGTGACAACCCCATGAGTGGATAAATTTTGACGAAAAAATTACTGAATATACTTAAAAAAAAAAAAGTACAAAAACGGATAGAATCGAGTAAAAAAATTTTTCTGTAAAAATTCTTGAAAATTGTCTACTTTTCCAGCCATCCGGTAAGTCTGGAAATTTTGATTGATCGTTATTTATAGATTTCTTTTCCAAGTCTCTGCTATCCGGATAGCCCATAGATTATACTATTCATTAATCATGTCGCGGTGATAATTCATCATGTATTACATTCCACGATTGTGTACTTACGGTCAGGAACCTTTGACTCTCTACTTCATTACCAACGAATTTTATCAAGTAATTCATCCATTCTTCATTTATCACCGTTTCTTTCTTTCTTTTTTTTTTTTTTTTTTTTATTTCTTTCTTTCTTTTTCCTCATTTTTTTTACTTCTCTTCCTGTCTGTCAAACGTTGTCTTTCATCTCCGTCACTTCCAGCTACACACGAGCTACTACTATCTTAAATCTAATCATTCCAGTCTGGAAGTTAACAAGTATCACAAACTTGCTGCAGACTTCGTTATCTCGATAGAACTGATAGGTATAAATTACTTTACAGTTTGAGTATGGCAGAAAGAGTAACGTGTATTTGTATTGGCGTGTCTAATTACAGTTTAATTGACGAACGAAACATTTATTCTCATTTCTCTTTGAATCGCTCGAAAGAGTTCTTGGATTTCATTTCAAAGATTCGATTAATTAAAGAGATTAACGCTGTTGAATTTTATTAACCAATTGAAAAGTGACACATTTAGAAGAAAAAAAAAAAAAACAGAATCTTTAACCTTCTTTAAATTCCAGGGTAAAAATATTAAGACACCGACTCAACGTGGCTGCTAGACAATTTTTTCTAATCATATGTTTCGATTAAAAAAAAATTTTCAACATTTCGAACGGTGAACATTTTTTTGCAGGATTTTTTTGTACAACGAAAAACTGAGCGTCATGGGTAGATTTTCAAGGCAACTCATCGAACGGTATATACATATATATATATGCACAGTCGTATATGAAGATGTATGTAATAACGGGGGTGATAAACCGTGAAACTTTATGGGAAACAATAAAGTTGGCAGGGTGGCTGGACGCGATGGCTGATAACAGATGCCGCCTCCGCATACAAGGACTCTAAATGACCAGGACTATGATCATGGATCGCGGAACTTTGCTTTTCGCATTCTGCATACGCAATATAAGTGATGCACGTGTGCTTCGTTCCGTGTCAAATTCAGCAACGCTCAACCCTGACAATTCACAGTATGATAAAAAATTATCCACATTATTCAAGAATTATTTATCAAATGAGGGATATTTTAACTTTGAAAAAAATGTGAAAAATGCAATGAAAAAATAATACTAATAATAATAATAACGTTTCGTTTAAAAATTTTTAAAGAATTCAATTTTACGATAACAGTAAATCGAGTTAAATTTTCCTACCATTTTCCTTCTAAAATAATTTTCATCAATAATTCTCGTATGTTTACAAAAAAGTTTCAAAATTCTTTTAGTACCGTACAATCAACGGAATAAGAATCGTGCAGAAAAACATATTTTGGGTAGTTTCAGGGAAAAATAAAAAAAAAATAAAAAAAAAAAACTTCATATTTGCCAAGGAATGCACCATATGTAATACCGGTAAAGGAAATAGGAGGGCAGCGAAGAGAAGGAAACGGCAGGTGAAGCTACTCGATTACATATTGCGGTGTGGTAGCGCCATTATTTTTACAACGCCTCGTGGATCGCGGATACCCGGGTATCCAGCAGCCATATAAGCTGAAGAGGACGTGACATCTTCTGAAAAATTCTTCACTTTACGGCCGATCTGGTGCTTTTTTTACAGCTCTGTATTCATCCCGGGCCCATCAGCAGCCCCGTTTCAACGCGTCAGCCTCGTTAGCTTAACCAGCGGCCACGCCTATGCACCAGAATATTCCCAACCATCCCTTACTTTCATCCCCATATCGTAACGGTTCTCTTCGTAACTTCCCGAAAATCTCATTGAAAAAGGATCACCGATATTCCACAGTGATATCCTGATCTCACTGCTTGAAAAAAGTTTTTACAGTTTCGAAATTTCCGGACGGTACGTATAAGGAAAGCTCAAAAATCTTATGGGCTTTTCTCCATACGTTATGGTGTCGACAAATTTTATTGTACAACAAAACTCGGGATAGGGTATAAATTTTTTCAATACTTTTCAGCTTGACTTATTTTGGCCTTTGATAGAATGATTTGATTTAAGGGGGTATTCTGGTCTAGAAATTTGAAAAAATCGATTTTTTTTTGCACATTTTCACAGTTTAGACACTCAAAAATATGCCCTTGAATGAATTTTACGAAATTCGAATTATTTTCGGAGATACAGCGGATTTACAGACGTAACGAAGTTAGAATTGATCGCTCTGAACTGCGAGCTTCTGCTGCTTCAAAAGAAGGCAGAACAGCTCGGTTAGCAGAAAGAACTTCGCAAGACATTGCTTATGAAAAAGAAGAAGGCCCAATGTATGGATCTGGGATCGCCGATTAATCCAAAGTGAGTATTAAATATTATTATCTGAGTTGTTCTACTGGAATTATTTCTCAAACTTCAAACGCGTTTTTATCAAAACTACTTTTTTCGAGATGGTTGTCATGATATTTCAAGTTCTACCTTAGCGATTCCTTTGAAATTTGATGAAAATCTTTTTTATATATCTCTCTATCACTCCTGCCTCGGGTTTCGGAAAATTTTAATTTCAAGTATTTTTCAAAAATTCGAAAAGGTCAAAAAAAGGGTGGTAAAAAAACTTTTTTTTTTATCTTTGGCAAAAGTCAATCCGACATATTTACTAATGAAGAATTTTTTTAATTTGTTTGTTTTAGATCACTACAAGGGTTGGAATCATTTCAACTAGGGAGCACCGTTTTTTTTTGTAACCCCCACTTCACCGGCCTGTAATTCGACGATTTTTTGATTTTTAAAATTCTTCTTTATATTCCACAAATATAAATAAAAATCATATAAAAAAAATGAACCGTAAAAATGTTTTTCATTTTTTTTTTATCCTAGTTTGAAAAATGCCTAAAATTTAGGCTTCTAGACCAGAGTAGATACCCCCTTAAGAATTTGCAAGAAATCATCCTTCGCAAATAGAAAATCTTTGTTCACAAACTTCGTGCCATTGTCAGAAGTCATGTGGATTGTATAGTTTTTTCTAAAATTTCAAAGTTCCGCGTTCTCAGATATGACAGAAAGATGGATAAAGACAAAATTTGATTCAGACTCACCGGTAGGGTGGGATAATTGTTGTACTCGTTGATCTGATAGGTGGGTGGAAGCCCTTGGAGATGGTTGATCTGATGAGCTGGCATGGTGGCCGACTGTCCATCGGGGGTTGTTTGAACGGCGAGTGGAGTTCCGGCGGTCGAACCGGTGAGCTGGTAATCTGAATCTTCAAGTTAGATCGACGGTTTGCCTTAACTTTCGATATGGTAACAGGGTTGGTTTCGGGAAAGTGGTGCTGTGTCCCCACGCATCGTGATTCTTGACTAGCTTATAACCGGGTAGTTTACGTAGCAACGTCATCCGCAGGATGAACAAGAAAAGGGAAAGAGAAGAGAAGAGAAGAGGAAGAGGAAACGACGAAAATCGTCTGGATCGTGAGAGTGATCCACAAGTAAGAGAGCCATAGTCCGAACACTTCATTGTAAATGGAGTGCCAATTCGGAGCAGACTTCGGAATCAATTTAACTCGAACCTTCTGAGCGAGAATCACGATTTTTCCCAGTTGAACCTTCAATTAGCTGTCCTCTATTTTCCACTAACGAAGAAGTCACGTTCTCAGGTTACCATTGACTCGCGAGTAGATGTTTGCCGCAATCTTGCGCGGACCCTTTCTAATAAATATTGAATCACTAGAGCACCAATTGAATTGAATTTGCCAGAATAATAGTTAGCACAGGTATGAATACCGCTGATCAACAATGAAGACCAAGAGATCCTGCTCCTCGTAAATTAACCAACACCGTCTCAGCACTCGAGATCAAGGACGGATTCCAGACGCTTGGATTAGACATGAGACTTGCTAAGATGGAACAGTTTATAGAAGTTAACAGTTGATGGATAGCCGAATAGTAATATTGTTGAAAGATTCGTTCC
This sequence comes from Diprion similis, assembly GCF_021155765.1. Classification (NCBI taxonomy): domain Eukaryota; kingdom Metazoa; phylum Arthropoda; class Insecta; order Hymenoptera; family Diprionidae; genus Diprion; species Diprion similis. The sequence continues at coordinate 3,891,136 of NC_060117.1, forward strand.
ACCTACAACGAATGTTTCATAAACTGGGTTTCAGCGATCAATGATATGCCTGCACATCCTTGAAAACAGTAGAGTTGTTTCAGTAAAGGGGTTTTGTTCCGAAAACTATCGATGAGTGTCTCTTCTCCATCACCTTTAAGCAAGTTGGTGCAGAAGATAAAAAAAATACAGTCCATCCATTCTGGTACGAGTTGACAAAGAGTTGATGACAATTTGGCAAGATTGTGCCCAAGACGTTGTCGAATCGTCATCAATTCGGACAGAGCAAAGCGACAAGTGCCGAGTCCTGACCCTGGAAGACGACTGCAATAGAACAACTCCAGCTTTGGTGGGTATTTCTTCGGTTCATTTCTTCGTCTTCAGTGGTTGTGGGACGTTGGTTAGACGATAGACGTTGTCGTCGTCTGGGATTGGGAGAAGAGTGATAACCGCGTCAGTAGACAGGGACAAACGTGTATAAACGTCAGGACGTCAGGAGGGCGCGTGAGCCTTTGAAGGGATCCAGAATTCTCTCTTACGTTAGTCCTGGTGCTTGAACAGAGCGAAGCCGACCGAGAGAGAAGCGGCATTCGCTGCACTGCGGAAGATGGTAAAGAGGGGTAGGAGAGCGGGTCTCCGGATGGGTAGAGTGTTGTCGGTTTCTGAGTGGAATGGATGGAATGACGAGGAGAGTGAGCGCCCAGGCATCGTCGAGTTGACTTAGGACGTGATATACCTGTCCCCCACCTTCCTGAAACCCCGTCCTCAACCCACCCCTTGAAACACAATGCCGAGGGCGCTGGCCAAGGGTGGCGCCCCCGCCCCAGGTTACGCACTTCGCCATGCATCCTAGAGACGTCTTCAAAGAGCACTTCATATTTACAATATGAGCCCTGTCTATCCAGGATTTCCATTGTCAACAACCCTGGGTAGCGATACACACTAGCTATACTCCAATTATTGTTCCCAGGTCTGCGAAACAGTCCTACAGATGCTTCAAACACACCCCAACGTTGACGCTCATGAAATGGCGAATGACGACGTCGTCATTGCAGCTCACAATCAACACTGGAAGTCTGAAGAATCCATATTCGAGTCACATTTGCGATGATGAATTACTCGAATTGGACTGTTTTATGACGACATTGTTTATGACACGAGTCAACTGGTGACTGATTAGTCCTGTTCGAGGATCATTAACCACAAGGTTACCTCGCACTATTGTCTGGAAAAAGTGTCCTTTATGAGAAATCCAGATCAGTTTCTTTTTAATTCATACTGATGACGGTGAATTAGGTACTTATACGTGACATACGAATTGGACTGTTTTATGAAAACATTGACCACGAATTGACTAGCATGTTTATCAAATTAGTCCTTTCCCAGCATCATTGACCACAAGGTTACCTCGCACAATTTTTGGAAAAAGTGTCGCTCATAGGAAACCAATTTGCATTTATGATGCTGATTCAGGTATTCATATATCCACCATATGAATTGAACTGTTTCATGACGACAGTGACCACAAATCACCGGAAATTTTCATCGTATAACTTTCTTTCAAAGGTCCTCATTCAAAAACTTTTTTGGCATCATTTTTAGGAAAAGTGTCTTCCAGCGAAAATTAACCCAACGAATGATTATTTCGACCAAAGACCAGTTTTCATGACAGGGTTAAAAAAAACTACCAATAGACTACTTTCTCTGGTACCTCCTTATCAACTCGTTTTATATGTCACGTAGGTGGAAAGGAAAGGGAAAGAAAGAGAGAGAGAGAGAGAGAGATGGGATTTAAAAGGGAGATTTTTCAAGCAAAGGAAAGAAAGGAAAAACCGAAGACCGAGGAGAATAAGAAAAAAATATCGTTCAGCGATAGCATGAACCGGAGAATAAGGAAGGGGGGGTTGGTGGCTGGAAATACAATTGAAGAGATTTTTCCAGAGGAAAGAAATCGTTTACCCTGCGGCGTAACGTTGTAGTTACCTTGTACCTATTCGTTCGAACCCATGCGGGTGGTTGATACTGCAATTGAACGCGTTTACACTGATACTTCAATCTTCTCTGATGCGATTGGGATTTTAAACTTGTATACCTACTCTCACCGCTTGCTCTCATACTCAACTATTTTGTAAGTTGAACCCTTTACCTGGCGGGATGCTACTTCTCGATAAGAATCGAAAAACAACTACGTGAAAAAAAAAGCAAAAAAAAACACACACCTATAACTGCTATACCGCCAGGACTCGGTGAAACGAAACAGTTAGGTCAGAATACTTGAACTTACTTGAACCTCATCGATGCTGAGGTAAAACGTTTTTCTGCACGATAGTGTAACAACGTTTTTTAGTCATCGCACAAATTTGCTTATGTTTTCAATTTTCTTACGAAAATTTCTCTAAAAATCGTCACCACGCCAGTCTTTGAAATTTTTCCTACATCTGAATTTCGATTCAGCTACAAAAAATTCTGTCATTGATATATTTTTATCAATATCCGTGAAAGGATTGTCAGAAATCTCTAGTCGATAATTTTTTTAAACACACTACGACCGCAGTAATTCGTGTTTCGTTTCACCGAAAACCACAAGCAAATACCTATAGTATAAAATAGTTTCTTGAATTCTCTCCAGCTACGAAAAAGTTAATCTTGAAATTACGTATGACACGAACGGTGGTTGTAATTGGAGAAATCGAGTATACCTTCGATTTTGTGCGTTTCGATTTTTAAGAATTCTGCAGTTGGGTCATGTCTCACCTTTGTTCGTCGGCACGACGTCGGGGTTCCTATCGTCAGTGTCATAAAGTTCCTCGGCGCTTGGGGCCGTTGCTTTCTTCAGGGGCAGGTCGCCCGGCCGCTGAGCTCGACGGTCGCTCTTCAGTTTGAGCGCCCCGAGGATGACAAGGGTCACAAGAACCAGGGCAGTTATTACTCCGATGAGGACTCCTAACAGCGGCGTAAATTCGAACGGGATTGGCGTTCCTGTGAACAGAACCCGCACTGCTCTCATGTTTTTCGCCGTTTATTTCCATCACCCAAACCTACAGATATATCGTATATGAGTAAGTTGTATTAACGCACAAAATTAGATTCAAATTTTTTTTTAATTCCAAGAGGATCCAGCAAAAGTTTTCCAGATTCCACGTCAACTTGGAAGCTCACGTTTTCATCAATGTTGGAAATGAAGGGCTGATCTATTAACTCTGAAAACCTTACTTCCGCTCATTTCAAAGAGTTGAAATTCTTTTTGGAGTCCACTGTTCGGATATTATTGCCTATTTTTGAACCGTACGAAAGTTTTCGGGCTTCTTACAGTTTGGCGTATCGATTGAGTACCCACTTGCCGGGCAAAATTACTGGTGAAAAAATGTCAAAAAGATGTTTCTTTGGAATTGAACCCTACTTCAAGAGTCTTTTGACCTGAACTATGAAAAAAGCAAGAGAAAAAAATCAAATTTACACAGCTATTACAAATGAGGGCTGCATTATTGGAAGAATAAAGTTTTCGGTGAAATTGTCTCATCGATTCTGCCCTCTTTTTCCATCAATCGATTGTTTAGGTATGTATGTACTTTTATTTATGACACATATGGCGTGAATTCACATGCACGCGATTAGCCATCCGCCTTTTTATCGATCAGTATATACACACACATGTATATATAAAGAGAGCTTTCAGCAGGGAGACAGTCTGCGAAGCTGCACTTAAAAAGCGTCGCGTTGCTCCCGTGCGGCAAAGTACCGTAGAAAGTTAATTTTTAATGGGGCATGAACGAGTCGTTGGGTGGTCGAATGGTACTGGTGGCAGTATTCGTCGCGTTGCCAGCATATTTCGAGGTGTATCCTTAAAACCTTCCGGTAAAAGTAAGAATTATTCACTCCTCGTAATTTCACCAGCCCCACTTTTCCCATCGATGGATAGTCCCGTGTTTGAATCTAATGCACTTTCGTCTCCAGGACTCGTTTATTTTGCAAAAACCCTCCGCTTTCCTTAATAATAATTCAGATGATCCTCTTTCCTCGATCCTAGGTCCTCAGCTCAGGACATATAGAAGCGAGCTTTTAGCCGGAGTAAAGGAACCAAGATGTCCGGGTGAGGACGAGGTTTCGTTTGCATACGAACGGGATACTCTGCTATTCGCGGACGCTTTGAAATTCAATATTCATTAGAACCCCGGCGTCACCTCGACGGGCCTCGTCCTTCCTGCTCATTAAAGTGCTTCGCGTTACTCTTACCATTGAACTAGCTCACCTGAGCTAATATCCTTTTAGAAAATATCCTTCAATATTTCTTCGAACTCCGACGAAAAGCTGCGACTGTTTTTCATCCCCCAAATTTCAAATCACTTGAAACTATCACCTCGTAACTTCGCCACCCCTTGAATTTAACAGCGTTAAAATAACCGCCATAACCTCACCGCTTCAATTTCACGCCACACTAATTTCTCTCCGTTTAAATTTAACGTCCCTCAGATTTGACACTCGAATTCCACCTCAGCAGGACAAAAATCTAAAATCTTTGTAGCTGAGAGCTATTTGAATTCAATTCTGCTCCAACTAGACGTGATTCTTCGACGCTTTCCGGTAAGTTATAGTCATAATTGATTCTCCTGGAGTGGTTTCGTCATACAAAAAACTTGTCTACCGCGCATAACATTGAATTTAATGAGTTCCAGGACTTTGCGGGGTCGTTATAAATATAATTTTTTCCATTTGAAAGGAATAATGAGATCGATGGGTGAGCCAAGCCCAGTCCTAATGATCGGCTTCAATTTCCTCGGGTTACAAAAGTGTAACGCTGGGTAATATTATGCTTACCAGTCTGCTTCTCGGCAACCTTCAACGTGAACCCTTCAAGTAGCGTCTCTTTGCTTCGCCCCTTTGAATTCGCGGCGTAAAGGACCATCTTCAAAACTTTTCCTGGCTCCAAGCCAGCAACGGTGAACGCAGCATCTTTCGACGTCCTGTTCGCCTGCAGTACCGCCGTGTGCTGGTCGAATACTTCAAGGAAAAAGTACTGCTGCTGACCACCGTCGAACCCCGCCGTACATTCTACCGATAACGAGTCCGTCGTCTGGTTTGTTAACGTGCAGTTGTACGGCGATTCTGGCTTCTCTGAAACAATCAAACCACTCAATTGATTACCCATCATTATTTTGAACCCAATTTACAGACAATCCCCTTTTATCAATTAAGAAACCATTCACAATCGATCAAAGTAACTAATTCACTCAAGTACCAATATTTATCATCTTTCATACATCAGATGAAGGTTAATTACACGGATTAAAAGTAATTGGACACTGAACTTGACTTCGATGAAACACCATTAACTTTAAGTTTTAGAAACCAAAGTGGATAGTTCAAGGAGTTGTAAAAAGTCAACCAAGTTTCATTCGACCTTTCAAGATTACAAACCCGTTTGATTCAATTCATCAAAGTACTTAAAGTGGAGCGTCTTTTTACTTTTTCAAAATTTTGAAAAAAATTTTACAGATAGGTTACCATCCACAGAAATTGACCAAATTTTCACAGTTGTACTGAATGGATCGCACTATCCGGTATGACGCCACTCGGTGGTGATGAAACACACATTTTGAGCCCAGTTCCGTGAGATTTGATAGTGATATGACGAAATGGGAGCTGATCTGGTTTTCGATTATGAAGAACACCAAAATCTCATTTTAGCGACACTTGTTACCGATCTTTCACGCCTGCCGGTAATTTTTTACCGACATTACACGCATACATTACCGGCATGCGCGTAACGTCGGTAACAACTGTCGCCAAAATGAGATTTCAGTATTCTTCATAATCGAAAACCAGTTCATCAGTTGCCATTTCGTCATTTCACTATCAAATCTCATGAAACTGGGCTCAAAATGTGTGTTTCATCACCGCCGAGTAGCATCATAACGGATAGTTCGATCCATTCAGTGCAACTGTGAAAATTTGGTCAATTTCTGTGGGTGGTAACCAATCTGTAAAATTTTTTTCCAAATTTAAAAAAAGTAAAAAGACGCTCCACTTTTTGCCAAAATAAGGCATTAACTGCCCAAGTTTCACTTTGATCGCTTGAGCGGTATAGGAGTTTTGCATCCCCGCGGTTTCGAGGTGTACAAACTCGTCTTTATAATCATCTTAATATGATCGAGTCTCACGACTGACCCATGAATCGACAGTGCAGGACGATCAAGTGCAGCACAATTGCTTGTTGCACTTTATCGATGGGTGTGGGATCGTCTTTGGGGGTAAAAAATTCTATGGATTTATCTCACGTGCAGGAATGATGTGGAACATGCACGCGTTCTTCTGTATTCCAGCGGTGTTGCTTGCCCAGCATAGCACCATTCCATAGTCCATTTCGGTGACCGGTCTGTACGTAAGAATGCTCTGCGTTCTTCTGGTAGAGTTCTTGAACCTGGCCTGAGGAACGTCTACCATTTCTTCGGTGTTGTTGAAGGCCCATCGGAAGCTGTGGGGAGCCGGGTAAGCCTCGACGCGACAAATCACTCGGGCCTCTTCGTGCCTCGCAACACCATAGACCAGCTTCTGGTCCGGAAGACAAAGCGGTTTATCTGAAATCACATTTCGATACTAAGTAGAAATGAAGGAGAAATATCACATCGCGAGTCATTTGGTGGATTTCGGTTTCCATTGCAAATTGGTCACCAGATTTTTATCGTGGAAATCGTTGACTCAAAATTTGCCTGCACCTTTTGGAACTCTCTAGTTTGATGTTCAACATTTTTTTCGCTGTCAACTATTACCTGCACAATTTTTTGGTACCGAATAATTGATTCAGATATAGTTTTGACGGGTTTTGGAATACCTTCAATTTTACAAAACATCAATGTTCAACATTTTCAAGGCTCTGAGTTCGACACAAGAACAGTTATCGAGTTTTATTCGTTACTCAAAATCGCTTTTGAAAACTGATTTGTTTGAAGGTGTTCGAATGGCGAGCCAGACAGAATTCATGGAATAATATTTGTCTCCAAAAATAAAGTAACGTTTAAAAATCGCTCAAGCTTCCATTATATAAGTAATGCTTTGTAGCTACACTCATATTCTGGCATGGAATGGATACAGAAATACGCATGAGCTTAAATTTCGTCAAGGGTTTTACGGAATTCAGAGTGATGAAAAAGTTTTCATCCGATTCGAGCGAGTATATTCGGGCATTTGAAATTGGCAGTTCAATGGGATTTTCTCTATCATTCCTTTTTTCCATTTCAAACCATATTTTTCTATCGCTGACCACGCATGAGACCGGATGCACGATATCGTGTAGAGCGAATCCTATAAAGCTTTTCTCTGTATCTGATCTGATGTCACGTATCTCTTAATCTCCATTGAAAGTGTTTAAAGCGTTGAAATATTATCTTTCTATAAATTTAAAAGCGTTACTGTATTTCAAATGAAAAATTTTCGATCGCCGTCTTTCTTGAAATCCTTTTCCACATCAAAAACCGTACAGGACTGGAGTTTAAATTCACCACGTAGTTGAAACTACTAGAATAATTCCTTTCAGTTAATAGTATATGCTGCAAATTTATTCGAACTCACTTGAAGTCGTCAACAATCGCTTAAACAAGCTTGATGTCGTTTACAAGCCATTCGGATTTATATCGAATCAGAATTCACTTGAAGTGGCCAATTTCAAATGATCCAAAGCCAACTCTTGTTTAAACTCACTTTAAATATTATTTAAAGTCACGTGAATCCCTTGGAAGTCATGTGAGGTCACTTGAAATTTCGATCAATCATTTGATTGGGTTTGAAGTCATATATTGGCCAAAGTGATTGAAAATCACTTGAAGCCACTCAAATTCATAGTTCAAGTTACGAGCAAGTAACTAAAAGTTGCTTAAGATCATTTGAATAGATTGAAATTTGCGCGAAATCTTTGCAGAATTTAAGAACTGACCAAAATCCAACTAAGCCTGCGTTTTCGATGTGTTTCCATGACTAGTTCAAGGATGAAAAATCGTGGAAAAAACAATCACTGCAAAAGTAAACGCAAAGCGTGAATTTTCTCTCCTTCTAACTCAACTGATACTGAATAGCGAAAAACATTGCGATTTCAACGTGGCATCGTCGCCTTTTGCAGGAGTTGTACTCGGGTCGATTGCAAATTTAAAATTCATAGAAACACGGGGCTGCTCCAGGATTGTTGTCGGAATGCGAGCGTGTTACCGACTGAGGCAATAAGGCAGCGCGGATTCCAACCCATAACGTTTCCCCAATACCGACGGCACGCGAGGCGCGAAGGACTCGATGCCGGTCAGTTTAATTATTTCCAACCGCACACACAGAGAGAGAAAGAGAGGGCGTTGAGGGGTGAAGAGGAGGGGTGGGGTTCATTTCTAGTGCGGGTGCAGGGGGGTAGGTATAATACTGGTTCAGTGCGGAAACCCATTTGTCGCCGAGGGAAGCCTGTAAATCTGCCCGACGCCGAGTCATTGTCGGGCAACCAGGCTGCCCAACCCCCAGAACCAAACAGCGAGTCCAGCCGTTTAAACGATCGGAAAATAGAAAACAATTGACGGTAATTTTGGCGTGCCTCACACAAAGCGTCGTTTATTATATATATTGTTTTTTCGACTTCCATCTTTTCGATTTGTTTCAAATATATTTGTTAAAAAAAAATTTCAAGCTACTTTTTTCGTAGTTACACTATTCTAATTTCATTCAAGTATCAACTTTTCCCATTCTTCACACTCTTACTGTTCATATACCCTCCGCTTCGTTCCTGTCGGATTTATGGTCGTTCTCTATTATACATTCTGGGACGTATGTGTATAGGTATATAACATATGTGTACTGCCTGCACTTGCCTTTACAACTATTCACGTCTGCGAAATTTTCTCGTCTCTTACTTGACGGCAGACTGTGCGCAGAGCTGCAAAAATTTATCTCGAACATTTTTAAGACATGTGCTTTTTAGACTTCAAGTATGAAGATTTGAACAGCAGTTTAGAGGTTATTTTATCATCATTATTCATAGTCCTCATCATCCATGCACAGAGTTTTATTATTCGTATGTTTCGGTTTGAATTTTTGTACCCAAAATAATTTTTATCAATTTAACGATTTTTCAAATTTTACGTAAATTATATGAGTCAGAATATCAAGAGTTTTTTTTTTATTTTCAATCATTTCAGAGAGAAAAATTTAAACTGCTTTTCAACAGGACATTTCATTGGTCTCGGTTAAAAAGTACGAAAATCAATTTCAATAAAAATCTGACGTTAATTGTAAATTTTTGAGTATTATTATGTTGGTTTAAGAGAAATTTTCAACAAAAAAATAACACCTCGTGAAATATTTTTTAATCTTTTGCGATAGAATTTTTAGCTTTTCCATCTGTTCAAGCTGCTTATTTTTTATACTTTGCGGACAGACGTTATTATTATTATTATTATTATTATTGACATTATAACCGAGTGGCGTTTGAATACTCCCGGGATTTCTCGTATCAAGTTAACGAAGTGTGTACTGACGTTTTCCAGAACTGGGGCTGACACTTCTCTTCAAAGGTATTTTACCGCATATAGTATTGGGATAAGCCCACATCGAAGGATACACCTAGCCTGGATATAATACGTATTATACCATACTTGTACGCCTGCCTCGAGGAATATTGGATGTAGAAAAATTGCATTAGCCAAATAATACGACACCGGATATCCCTCGCAGAGGATTACCTACAATATTATACACGATAGTAGAAAGTATACTCGAATAGGATGATCTGCAACCTTTTTTCTGGCAGAAAGAAATGTAGTAATAAATAATGAGAAAAACTGGGCTCGATTCATTTTTTATCGCAGTTTTTCCTTGATCAACTCAAAAAGGAAAAAATAAGAAGGAAAAAACAAGAAATAAGGATTTTCTAGAATCTAACATTCTTCTGTGTTCATTTTAATACCGTTTGGCATACCTGCTTTCTACCATTTTGAAAAATATGTTGTTACGTGTGATTGATCATCTTGTTGAATTTAGAAGTTAAAATTTAAATTAAATTTGAACTTAGAACCTAAATTTAGAATTTAAAACGGTTGAAGATTGAAAAAAAATTTGAAAAATTGAGAAAAATTTCAGGTGGTTAATTTTATCCCTTCTTATTAAAAAAATTTCAGGGTGCCCACTTTGCCCCAAATTTTTTGAGTTACCAAAAATTTTGAGGTGCCCATTTGCCCCAGGGGCCCACTATAAGCCCCACCCACCCTTAGATAACTGCAAAGTTCAAAGGCCGTTAAATTGGGCGTCACAATGCCGATACGTCAGACTGACAAAGCACGTAGAGTCATTTTCAAAAATTGGTCCTCCGACGATTTCCGAACGAATTCCCAAAGGCAAAGCACACATCCCAGCCAAACTGACGGTTAAAATTTGAAAAAACGCCGGCCCTTTCGGGATCCATAAATGGCAAACGAGGTGATCTTTATTGCGAGGACAGCGCGTACAGGTTATGTTCTCAATACGATCGTTACAGGCGGTGAACTGGGCCAACGTTTAATGGGCGACGCTCACTCTTGGTGACGATGTGTCCCGACTCTCGGCGGTTTGGGGCAGGTCTCGCAGGGTTTGCGGTGAGACAGTTCCACTGCCGGACAGATGAGCGAGAGCGAGTTTCCCGCGCGCGGGAAAAAAGGGCGGGAGATTTAGTTCGCCGGTTGTAATAACTGCCCGTGGAGCTTGACTTAATCGCACGTCGTTTGTAATATCGTTCGTTTTATCAACGTTGTGCAAACGTGCAGGCAAAAAAAAAAAAATAAATAAAAAAAAAAAAAACAGAGAAAAAAAAAAAAGAAAAATCGAAAAATTAGCTGATTCAAATTTCTTTAAAATATTCGAACCGTCGTCAATGATACGTTACAATTTTTAATTGAATTAGCTGCAAACAAAAAGTTTTTTGTTTATTGTTGTTGTTGTTATTTTTTTTCTTTCTTTGTTCATCCAAATAAAATTTGGTAAATCACAACTTTTTCACAAAACTGCATTTGTATCAACGCTTTTCCGCTATCGAGGAATTCTTCAGTTTTATCTGATAATTCGCTAGGTGCCCAGCTTTATTTCCTGCACGGCTGTGAGAGCAGTGGCAACGACTGAGGGTATCGCGGCCATTGTGCAGGTTCAATTTCATGCAAATCTCGGATATTACATCTCCTCCGCAACCCGGTGGTGGCTACACTTTCCATTGTTTCGGGACCCCCCCCCCCCCCCCTCCCCACCCTAACCCGGTGAAAAACAACTGGCGTGTTACTTGTTTATCCTGCGGTAATTGAGTTCATTTAATTAACTCGATTTTGTCGAATGTTGTACTACACCTGTCTTTCCTCATCGCCACCGCTGCCTGTGACGTTGTGTTTCGGGCAGGACCTGTATTCTATACAGTTTTGGGATTCCGAGATGTTTTTTCTGCGGAATCTTTCAAAAAAACATCAAATTTATGACATTTATAGTCAACGTCGCGTTCTTTGATACTTCCAGTTTTTGTGCAAAATTGTTCACTGAGATATAAGTTTTTATACTTTACACAAGATTGGAAGTAGCAGCGTAACGTTCTAATGTTTATTTGAATAACGTAATAGAGCTCGAAGATCAAAATTTTGTGAGATACCTCAAATTGACGATACTTTTATACAATCATGGGGATAAAATTGAACTGCATTCTTCTATTTTCAAAAATTTAACACGTTTGGCTGCTGACTGTCGCTGCCAACTTCAACTTCATAGACTTGACGTAGAATTTGGAGATGGAGATGGAATTCATGATGATGTTCGGAGTTTTGAAAATTTTTTAAAAGTAGAATACACAATCTGGAATACAATTTATATCAAGAATAATGAAACCAAAGTTAATCGAATTGAATTTAATGATTTTGAATCGCGTAGCCAGCTGCTTATAAACTTGGTACTCCATCGATTACATAATTATACACTTTGAACAAATTTATATCGTTTGTTAAATTTCTTTCCATCGTATTCTTCGAAGCTTAGTTGAAATCTGACATTTATCTGATTTCGCTCTTCCACCTGGATGTTGTTTCCAACGAATTCATTTCGATCATCCGCCCCCGTTTTCCACCGTTTTCAAGGTTCTATACCGCAAAAGGAAAAAACGGAATCCTTATAGGATCACTTCGTTGTCAGTCAAGACCCTTTTTCTCAGAAACGGGTCGACGTATCAAGTCGATATTGATGTCAAACACTAAGCTCTACGGTCCATTGGATGTGTAAAAAATTGGATCTTCAAAGTCAACGCGATGAAAAGATACAGCCATTTACGTCACACACTCTGATAGTCGCAAACCAAAGGGCTCAGGTTTCTCGTAGCTGAGGTTGAATGTAGACCAGGATCTCAATTTCGTCCTGATCTTTGCTCTTCGGTTCTGGATGCAATCAAGTGCGCAGTGTCTCCGCGTCTGGTAGATGCTCAAGTGCTCGGCGGATCGTCTTTGGCGGTTTTCGAAACGCCCGGAACGCAATTCCGCCCCTAAATTGCGATTATATGTATGTGGCAGCGTCAAGTTTCTCGGTAGAGTCTCGCGTCGAGGATTTCACCTCTATGGTTACAGAGAGAAGCCAATTTCCAAGCGCTTCGAATCAGCGCCACCTAGATCCAACAACAGGTACTTCAATGCCGCACGATGCGCTAATGACTAGGCTACGCTCACCCTCGACGCTATTTCCACTTGCCAATTATGCGCGCGCGTCTCTTCTTCAAAGGGGGGAACAATTCTGTTCCCTTTGCGTGATTATTCGTCCAAAAATACCAGAAGCATATTAATCTATTGCTTGAAATGACGGGGTGAATCGATTTTTAACGTTTCATAGGATCAAAAGAGATCTTTTTAGACTTTTTTTTACCCACTAAGGCTGATCTGTTGGAATATAAGCTTTTAATGAATGAATTTAATGAGGAGTAAAAAAAAATTGAGATGATTGTAAAAACACCCCCAGGAATAAGTAAAGCACGCATCGTTCATTGTCGTTGATAAATTTCATCGAGCTTCCGGCAAATGGCCAAAAGCTTCCGGTTTTGCGGCATGTATGTTATTTCTGCACGTATGCGTGTGTTCACCTGCCTACACGCCACACCTTCGTCCCGCGGGAGACGCACGCCAGACAGAGGAGCGGAGTTGAGGCAGGATGAATTAGTTTCCGCATTTTCGTGGCAAATTAATAATTCGCAAGATCAACACGAGCCTCAAGGCATTTCTGGGCACACATCCCAATCCCACCCATCTCCTCCTCATACCTTCGTCGTGGCCTGTCTAATACCGACACGGAAACCGCTAGCCATCCCTGGAATTAACTCGCCACACCAAATCCGTGATCCAGACTCTTGCCGGACTTTATCCCTTTTACAATCAGAACAAAAGCTCGCGTATTTAGGCACGAGCCATTCTTTTTACTTACTTTTTTCCGGTTTTCGGTTTAAGGGTACTTTGTAATCTACTCCTCTGCACAGAATTTCTGTCGTGCCTGATTTCGCATAAAAAGAACGGATTTTTACAGATTTCATTTTGGCTTAACTTGACGTTATTCAGTTCGTTGGATTATCAGGTGTTACGGAAATACTGTACATTTAGAACCCATTGTTTTCACAATTTTCAACGGCTTTTCTTCCATCAATGTATAATTACGTGTGAAAATATTGCATTATTATTTCTTCATCTGGACATTTTTTTATCAGAGAGGATATTTTGAAATGATTTTAGTAGTTTCTCGAGAACTTCCAGTTTCATACAAATCCAAAAGCTTTCACAAGCCCCTCAAACCATTTGAGAAAATAGATCAACAACTCGAAGTTTATGGATTATATATATTTCAAATCATTTAAATGATTGTAAAATCTCACTCTATAAGGGTAATTATACGTTAAAGAACATTATTACACTGCCTTGGAAATAATTCGTGCAACATGAATGTTACTTACACATGATCTTCAGCTCTACACTGTTGCTGGTACCATCGCCCTCGACGTTGCTGGCGACGCAGGTGTAATTGCCAGCCTGGGAGCGGTTCACCTTTCTGAAAGCGAGGTCGTATCGTTGAACGAAAACACCGTTCTTCGCGTTGTTCTGTATAACGTTTCCCTGCGGAGAAGAAATTCAAGAAGTTGCAAATAGGTCGTCGTAAACAATCACCTCGACTCCGAAAAAATTCTCTCCTCGGTGAAGATCGTTTACTTTAATTTGTCCCAAGTCGAGGTGTCGACAAAAAAAGTAAATCATTCATTCCACACCGTACCGAGTACAAACAAAATCAACACCAAATGGAGTAGAGCTTGGACCATAAAAAATTTTTTCAAAGACCTTTGTCAAGCCCTGATTTTTGAACGTCTAAAAAATTCCATCAACTCACGTTGTGCTTCCAGACGACCTTGTAAGCTTCAGGATTGGCGTGGACCTTGCACTCAAAATAGACGTCGTCACCCTCCTCGATGTCCTCGGGGTTCATGTTCGATCCAAGCTCGAGCCGAAGAACAGGAACAACTACGGAATCGAAGGACGAAACCGTTAAACAGGATCAACCAGTTGGGAAGATAACCCTTCGGGTTTCACCCTCAGATATACTTACAATTGATGTCCAGTTCCCAGTTGGCCTCCTCGACGCCTCCGTGGACCTTGTTGTTCTCGGCCCGGCAGGTCAGCTTCTTTTTATGATCCTGAAGCGTGGCCTTGAAGCTCAAGGTTGACATGGTCATGTTCATGTCCGGCGATATCTGCGGAGTAAAAATTAGAAATTTTTGTATTTCAATGGCGGTCATTGAAGTCCTGAAAATCTAAAGCAATCGTCTTTGCTCGAGTTGGATGCCTTCGAGCTTGCGGGTCGATTTTAAACTTCCGATCAATCTTCGAGAGCGATTAAATGTAACGAAGAGCGGAACAGGGGCAAATAGTCACGGGATTGGAGAACAGCTAATATCTCGACTACATTCAGAGGTCATTGCGATTGACGGTTAAGTCCTGCAGTATATATATAATACAAAGAAAACTGGATCTGACAATCGGAAAGGAATTACTCCGGACTCAGAGCCAATAAATCTCCGGATGAGCGTGTCTCGGCTTCATTTGCTCGTCTAATTATGACGTACTGCTATCAAATATGGAATATTTATTACCCAAGTTTCCCGACTAGCTGTGTATGTGTATATACGAAGAATTGATGAGATGGCTTGAATTGAGAAATAGGAATTTTCATCCCTCGATTCAAGATAATATCAACTTTAACAATACTGACTATTTTTGACACCCCGATAAACTTGCTGCAAAATAGTTTCTGTAGAAATTTTGTAGATTAACGTATTCGATTTTGAAATATAATCAAATTTTGAAAATATCAGAGCATTTTTTGACTCCTTCTAATACACCCAAAATCAAAAATTTGTCTCCCACTCTAAACCAGTGTTTGAAAAATATCGGTAGATGCAATTTCGACGGAAATAAAATACATTTTGATTGGTGTTTTACTCAGCAAACTCTCTGCTACGCGGGAAATAATGTAAAATTCAAAATTCTAACCTTCAAAATCTGATTCAGTGGTCCAAAAAATATTTACAGCAAAATTTGTGTATCTGTAACGTAAAATTTGGGTCATTTTCCATGAGTTCAACCGCCATTTTGTAGACTGTGATTCATCATACTAAAACTTCGACTCTTGATTCGAAAAGAGCGCATGAAAAAATTCCTGAATACTGAATTTGATCGAAAGCGACCTCACGATGCGGAAGAAACAGACTGAATAGCGCTGAAATATGATAAAATAAATATTGAGAGGTTAAAGCTTAACCTCAACAGCAATCAGTACTTCTATCGAAGAGAAATAAAAATACGGACGTCTCGCGGAACCAATTTGAGTAAAAGTGGTTGTTAGCAATGAATATATATCCTGAGCTTACAGCATATCTCAAAGCAAAATCAGCAATGAAGACGTTTTCGTTACCGACCGAGCGATCGGTTCTCGAACTGAAGCGACGTTTCTCGAGGATTAAAGGTATATCTTCATTGACCGGTTCGATAGACTCACAAGCTCGTGCGAGCAAGCAGCCTCGACTTTGTGTGTTATACCTACAGACCTATAGACCTGCAGGACCAAACAGGACAATCATTCTCTCGCACGCCAAAAGATTTATTGCTCGGCGCCATCCACTGCTGCTTTCACGTTACTCGCCTCGCTATTATTTTGCTCGCTTCTTACTCCTTCACGAATCTCGCAACAGCAGCACTTTACCTTACAGACGTTCCCGGTTCCCTCTCCATCCCTCCCTCCTCACTCCCTTCCGTGTCTGGATACCACCTTCCACGATTCGCCCCGTAAGCTCGACCGATTACCCACTTATGCATTGCTGGATTATCTACAGGATGTTCTAAAATACATCGATAGCAGGAAATTTTCTACAAGAGAATTTTCCAACAGCGACAAAAAAAACTTCTAGTTTTTCTAGAACTGATCATCCAACGACGATCGTTTTCGAACTCGGAACCATCTCATCATACCGGAAACTCTAGCGGCACTCGAATTTTTTTTTTATCATATTTCATCACCGTTCACGCTGTTGCTTCAACACCGTGACGTCGATGGTAATGAAATTCAGGATTCACGCGTTTTTTCGAGTGCTCTTTCTGTATCAAGTATCGAAGTTCTAGTATACCGAATCATCCTCCACAAAATGGTGGCTGGTCTGATGGAAAGTAGCCCAAACTTTACGTGACACGTACACGAATTTTGATGTAAGCATTCTTTGAGTCCATGGACCAGATTTTGAAGATTGAAATTTCGAATGAACCTTCCGTCCGCACTTTTTTTCCAAGGCGTTTTAGGCTTTCAATAAATCAGAAAAAATATCCCGATATTTTCTCAGGGTATCTACTACATTATCCGAAAGTTGGAAGACTCGAAAGTTCCGAAATATTGGTCATAAAAATTGATA
This sequence comes from Diprion similis, assembly GCF_021155765.1. Taxonomy (NCBI): domain Eukaryota; kingdom Metazoa; phylum Arthropoda; class Insecta; order Hymenoptera; family Diprionidae; genus Diprion; species Diprion similis. The sequence continues at coordinate 3,908,060 of NC_060117.1, forward strand.
TTCAGAAACCGACTGTTCCCTGAAAGACAGTCTACAGAAGGAGAGTTAATTCTTACAACCCTTAAAAAAGCTTCAAAAAACAACTGTCCTCCGAGCTTAAAAGCATCCTGCCACAGTGAATTTGATTGAATAATTCATTTCGTCCTATACTTCCGATTCTCGATTAGTGAAGTGTCTTAAAGTTGAAAAAACTTTTAGCAATCTGTGAGGAGCTTGCTTCATTGTTAGTTCATAAGTTTAATTCATCGTGTCTTACCTTTTCCGAGTAGTTGTCCAAGCTTTTGCCGTTCAGGTACCACGTGGTCTTGGCCGGTGGTCTTGATCCGTATGTCATGCAGTTTATGCTGTACTTTTTTTCAGCACTGAGGGGCGCCAAATCACTGACGAGCATCTGGACACTCATTGGCTTCACTGTGAACAAAAATTTGTTGGCTTGAACGTGGCACAGACATTTTTTGCATTTGGAATACAAAAAAAAATTAATGAGTCTTATACCGGTAATTCCAAAAATATCTCCGCTGATTATTGCCTCAGCAGTGAATCAAAATTGCTCGGAGGTAGCTAAAAAATTCTAAGATAAAAACGGTGCAAAATATTTGGAATATCGTTATTCTTAGATCACGTCTTACTGTAATTTGAAGTAAGGTGAGACATAACTTTCACGCTTCTCGACCATAACAAGCAGACTTCAAATTTTTTCTTCCTACTAAAATTCTTGCGGATTCTAATAAGCGAGTTCGTTTCAAGAGATTCTTGATAAAAAAAAATTTCTTCTCGCGAGTAAGGAGTTTGGGTAAGGACATAAGGACAGGTCAACGGCTTCCAGCTTAAGGACCGACGCGTCGCGTTGCAACGACCGAAAATCAACAAGTAAAGCTCGTTTATCACGACCCTCATCCAGTTCTGCCCTGCATCTGATTAACTTGAGAATTCCTCTCCAGCAAAGTTTGGATGAATTCAAGAACTCTATGATAGACTCAAATAGGAAATAATTCGTGAAAGAGTAAAGACTTCCGATTTGATTAAATTCAAAGAAATCAATCCCAAAAGTCAATGCCTGAAATTGTTGTTCAAAAAACTTATTTCTCAAATTTACTTCTACAAAATTAATGTTCTGAGTTAGAAGCACGGTGACAAAAAAATATGTCATGAGTGGGTGAAGGTTGAAGACTGCAATAGAATCGGTGGCAAACTTGCGTATTCCGTGAACCGGCACAGAAACCACTGAAGCTCCGTCAGGGTGAGCATCGTGGATTCATTTCAGTTAATGAATCGTCCCATTATGAATATATTCATTCGTGCAGCTGCTCACCAGCTGCCGCCTCGGTGAAACTGCAGTGAAACGAGCGATGCGCCAGGAACGAACGAACGAACAAATGAAGGAATAAACGGAATGCCGTCTGCTCTGGGGAAGGACTAAAATTGCCCGGAGAATAAATAGGGAAATAGTAATTCTCTCTATGAATTTCAAATTTAAGGGAAAAGTTGAGCTCCACTTGGCAAAGGAGAACCGCCCGACCCCCTTAGATATTCTTCTGGAGCCTCGTTCTTTATCTTTACATTCAGATTCTTTTTCACTGGCTGGTGCTTGTGATACGAACGGCGTGGATATTAAGGTTCGAGCATCTCGTTAAGCTGAAAGGTCTGATTGTAAGGGTACTTGTCCTTTTGTTTTTTACACTGTCGCAAAAACGAAAATGAGCTTTTCGGACGGAATTCAAGAATGTAGAAGTTCGAATTGTAGGATTTTGAGACATTTTCTGCAGTTGAAATACTCGAAACGAAACAACTGAGCTTGAGACAGCTTCAAGACACTACACGAGAAATTCCACTGAAATTCATTCGACGGACTTGAGACGTCTGGAAGAAACTAAATTGTACTTGAATAGATTTGAAAGTGCTTCAAATGACTTATAAAAGGGATCTATAGGGATAAAAAATATTATTTAGTAGAGTACTCCACCAGACTTTGAGGAGCTTTGAGCAACTTTAGAACATTTCTAGAAGTTCAATTGATTCCGAAGGATCTTATGAAAAATGCTTGAAGAATTTTCAAGCGCATGTAGAAACTTTACAAGCCCTGAAATCAGTCGAAAATAGATTTTGCGGAAATCAGTTAACAAAACGATACTTTGATTATAGATTTCAAGTGACTTAGAACCTGACTCCAATTATTCTCTACTCAAAGCGGCCAAATAGTTTTTGGACGTTAGAATCTGCTTTATACTTATTACTCGCAGAGTCCGGAAGTCATTTTTTGAGTTTTCTTATTTCAAAACGTAGGCAATCGAACAAAACCCTTTGCTCCGTTTTCATTTCACACAAAATGTCAACGGCTGCTAATCACGGTAATAATAAATGCAATGAAGAAGGTGTCCCAATTCTCATCACTGACATTAAAAAAGCTCCGTCGTTAATTAATACAGGCATACAGAAGAGGGTGACCCGTTAAAAAATGCAGATTTATTCCGCATATCATCCGGGTAGCCTCGAGGCCAACGGTTAAGTGCCAAAGCTCCCAGATGAGTCTCGGGGTCACGTGACGTTCACTCGACGAAGTCTGAGTGGGCTCTCAGCTTTCTGCACTCATCCCACTTCTATCTGCGGAGTTTCCCCTTCTCCAAGAGCTCGGTAAGGCCAAGTCGCTGGTAACGTCACGTGACTCGTTGCGCATGCGCCGGAGCGAGAGGCGCGTAAGTGGCGCCGCCTGGCGGAACACGAGTGAAACGGGTGGCTGATTCCCGCGGCGTTTGACGAAATCGAGGGGGGAAAACACGGCCGATCGAAAGGGATCGAAGGGGATCGAAAAGTATTAGAGCTGCCACCGAGTGTCACGTTCTTCGTCTCTCGCTCGGAGAAATGAACCGCGTCGTAACTCAGCAGCCGGGTGAAATCATGGCCGTTGTTCCCTCGTCCGTATAAATCAGGACCACCATGTTACCCAATTTCACTGGCCTGACTCCATTACCAGCCAACTGCCCTCTAATTAGTAAGGCTCGATTAGACACCGGTGCCTGCTTTCTCGTACTTCTTCACCCCTTTCCTCCACCCCCATTTCCGCCTCCCCATGCAACACCACTAGCTGTACCTCGTCTCATAATTTTCACCTGTTCCGTTTATTTATTGTCATTGTTGTACCGAATTTCCCCGTTATTATGATGTTCCTGGTTTTTTTTTTTTTTTTTTTTTTTATCTTAGGATAAAAAACCGAAAGTAAATATCATCAGATGTTTTCAAAAATAGGTACACACATTTAAAATGTTATTCGTTTCATAGGGTTTTTCATTTATTGTCTGTAAAATAATCTATCGTTTGATGTTTTTTTTTTTTTTTAATTTATGTAATTGTATTACAATATAAACTCGAGTTAATTTTTGTCATAATATTCTTACACTTTTCAAAATCGTATAATTTGTTCTGCTTCAATTTATAATAAATATCACGATTTTCGCGATAAAAAAAACTTTACTTTAATTCTAAGGTATATGAAAATAGAAATTTTTCATTTCCTGGTATTTTTGGAACGCTTCAATCAGGAATGCTGTATTTGAATATCGATGCAGAAATCACCGAATAACGCATATTTTCGAATTGAAAGACGTTTCTTGAAAAAAAAAAAAAAAAAAAAAAAAAAAACTGCTAAATCCAAGAGAAAAATTCTTCAACGAATCGATAAATCAAATCGAATAAAATTGAAATACCTTAGAAGTTTCATCGACAATTTGTAAAGTTAATATTTAAAAATTCCACCTGATACCTTATAGGATAAATTTTTGATCTTAATCGGAATCGTGGAGAAATTCTTTTTATCGAAGCACTGGTTTAATTCGTATGAATGGCGGTTCGAGGCTCGTTGAAAAAGATTAGAGGAGGGTGGTGACCCGCAGTTGATTTTTCACCTAGCGAACGGAGGAGCCTCATTTCATCCGTATAACCCGTTACCTCGAAGCCTCGCCGCAAATCCAATCTCAAGTCGATGCTATTCCTTGCTAATGACTTGTATCGGCTTTCCAATTTAGAGAGAAATCGATCGCGTGGTTTGTGCGATGCCCGATTCTCGCTAAGGTAGTTGAAGGCTCGACCACTGCCCGCAATGCTATTCAACTACCACCCTAATCGATTGGTTATAATACCCGGAGGCTGCCGGATTACCTGCGGGCCGTTCTTGACTGGCAACAAATAATGAAATTCCGTCCACTCGACTCTTCGGGGGGCAAAAAGTGCGAGATGAGAGATGAAAGAAAGGAGGAAAGAAAAACGAAGCGTACTCGACTCGTTTCCGTCGACGAAAATCACCGACAACAAGTTGATGAAGTTACGAAAATCCGGAATAGCAGTCGAAAAGAGTGGATTGAAAAGTGGACATTTTTTCGAAAGTCAAAGTCGCAAATTCAATTTCACTAAAGCTACTGATTCTATACGATATCACAAAGTTAACGAGAACTCTGTACAATTATTAAGGGTGTATTCTGGTCTAGAGATTTGAAAAAACGATTTTTTTTTCTCGATATTTTTGAACTTTAGACCTTTGAAAATAAGTCTCTAAGAGGATTTATGGAAATTCAAATTATTTTTGGAGTTACAGTCATTTTCCTGACGCGTCGAGTAAAACGGGTTTTCTCGAAACTACTTTTTTCGATACGTTTGACGTGATATCTCAAGTTCTGATTGACCGATTTACTTGAAATTTGGTGGAAATGTTCTTCGTATATCGCGCTACGATAGAAAGCACGGATTATTAAAAAAAAATATTTTGCTGTCCTTCAAAAATTCGGAAAGGCCAAAAAACAGGGGCGCAAAAAGTTTTTTTTTTTAAATCGTAGGCATTTTGTCCATAAAAAATTATTTTTCCTCTTTTCGTGCTCCAGACTATCGAGACGTCTTTACTGATGAAGAATGTCGTTGGTTTTTTTGTTTCAGAACAGTACATAAGTCAAAAACCTGTCCAACAAGAAGTGCCTTTATTTTTACAGCCCCGTAACTTTTTGTGTTTTGGATGTTTTTTATTTTTACGATTTTTTTTTTTTTTTTTTTGTATTCTCGAAACATCAATAAAGGTCTAGTAAAAAAATGGATGGCAAAAATGTTTTCTATTTCTTTTTCATCTCACTTACAAAAATGCCTAAAATTTAAGCCTCTAGATCAGAATTTTTGTCGGACATTTTGATTTGCAATTTTTTTTTAATAATTCAGAGGTATGTGTAGATTGACAAAAAGTTAAGATGTTGAACTAAACTTACTAAAAATCGTTCAAAGAACCTAAAACTTGTTCATTCATTGACACGTTCAGGCAGTCGCTACTTTATGATTGAAAATTGTAGAAGATTTTGAAAATTCTGCATCAAAATTTCGCTCAAATCCTTAAAATCGAAGAGTATGGACTAGAGCCTTAGACCAGAAGAAGACTTAAGATTGAAAAATTATGAACAAAGAAATAAAAAATGTCTGAACAAATGTCTTTTGAATATTCGAACTTGAAGACAAATTTGAAGATAAAAAAATTACTCACGGTACATCTCGATTCTAACGGACGCTGAAACTGGTTGACTGATGTTGTTGTTCGACGCCTGGCAAGTGAATTCTGCGTGCAAATCTGCCCTGGTCAGCATCGTGACGACCAAAGTATTTCTTCGGGGCCCAGAAGGGGATTCGCTCGGCTCCTCTTCCGAGTCAAGAAGCATTTCACCTCTCCACCATCTCACAACAGGCTGAGGTCGACCTGAAAGTAGAAATTTTTTTTGAATCAATAATTATATACAAAATGGGTTCCAAAAAAAGAAAACAAAAAAAAAACTGGACTGATTTAAAACGTGAATAAAATTTTTAAGCGATTTTACTCACGATTTAAATCAGTTTAGGTTTTTTTTTTTGGCTCACCCTCTAGATTTTTTTAGATCAGATAACAGAATTTGAAAAGCGTTTACAATAATTTCCGGAGGCTAAGAACGAGTCGAAATGATTCGTGAATTAGAGTTTCGAAATTTGTTTTAAACTTTAATAGTAAAAACGTGATACCTAGTTTATTTATTGTTATAAAAATTTCGTTATAATCGGTTGAATAATTGTTAGTAGTTAAACAAATTTCTCTGAGAAAGGTGAAAGCTGATAATCGCAGTAATTTCCCTGAGAACGACGGTGTAAAAATAAAATTTGAGACACCGCCTTACGTGAATGTTTATACCAAGATGTTGATGGAAAAATTAAATTTTTAAAACACGCAGTATAGTGATAATAAAAATGGCGATTCACGATTATAACTTACCAGGCTCAGATTCGTTCACATTGCACGATGCACCGAGCATATTGTGTATGCAAAAAGCTGCAAGGAAGGGTCGAAAGGGTTGGAGTAGGTCAGGCAGCAGTAGTTGAGACCACTTAAGTACGCGAAGCCCGTAATTTTCGAGCAGGTTAAAGAGGCCTCGCTGTGCGGAATTAAAGCCTCAAGATTATACCCGGTGAGTATTAACGACACGCGACAATCAGGACTAATTACACGCGGCCACACAACTTCTTACACTACAAGTGATAAAGTGATAATCAAACTCGTTAGAGCGATCCTGCCTTGGTGAAAAGTCAGCGGAGTATGATTGATTCAAAAAAATCAGAAGAATTTTTGGGAACAAAAAAAAATATCAACCGGTCGGTTTTGAATTTCATTTGAATCTAGCTTAAAGAAATTTATAGCAAGATTAGGTATAGTAAGAATGTTCAGATTTTTTTTTTTCTCTTATGAAAACAATTTTTTGACAAATTCTTAACGAATGTGAAAGAAAACTGGATCGAAAATGAGTGAACATTTTTTTTTTAATGAAATTCAAGGTTGGTTCTGGATCTCAAATCCAGATCTAGCAGATTTTAATTGCTACTGATAATTTATAGTGAAAGAAAAAAATGTGAAGAAAAATAAGGAGGCGGTTACGGAAGTCTCGAAGAAATCCGAAAAGAATCCTGAAAATTATTTGACAACCTTAAAAATGTTGATTTTAAATTATAATGAAGAGAATAGAACGTAAATTTGGTAAACAAAAAGTGAAATTGTAAGAGACGTTGAAATCAAATAGTCCAAAAAATTGATCAAAGATCCAAGTGAGTATGATATTTATTTTAGATCGATCGAAAATAAGACGAGAAAAAAAAATAACGATAGTTTGTTGCTCATTTTGAACGAGAATTTGGACGAATTTCATTCAAAAAAATTTCAGTTCGAAAAGAAGCATCGAAGAATAGAAAGAAAGATGGCAGGTAGACGAATGGTTCATAAATCTTGAGCGATGTTTCTAAATTCTAGTCTTTAATTGCGATGGCCAGTAAACTGAAAAAAATCGATAGAACGATTAACCCAGTCTAAAAAATAATCGAACGTGACTCGATTGAATCGGTAAGAATTGATCGATTCGATCAATTCATGATTTTTTAAAACGGTGTATTTGAAATCAAGATTTTGTGAATTTCAGTATATGTAGTCTTAATAGCAGAAAAAGTTTTTTTGATAATTTATAGTTTCATTAAGAATATTATTCAATTTCAGGTAAAATTATTCATTTAACTTCGAATTATTATATGAAAATAGGAACTGAGTAAGTAATACAATAATGATAATAATATTAATAATAATTGATACTTTAATCACATAAATTGATATTGTATCGTATCGTTCATGAAAGTAAAAAGCAAAAACTGATTATGAGAAGGAAAAAAAAAATCGACAATTTTTTCCCATTCTCATCTGGTAGTCCAGAAAATTACTTGACCTGAGTTTAAAAAATCTACAAATGACCTCAAATAACATTAGAAAGAGTACATTTATCGTAAAATAATAACAAATCATTTTTTGTAGAGCATTCAATTCCCTACAAAAATATGTCTGTGAATTTTGTTTAAGACTTGTCGTTAGCTAGTTATGAAAATCAGAAGAAGACCTAAAAATTAGAGGACATTCTTTTTTCGTCATTTGAAAGACGTCATATTCAGTATAACTTTGAATAAAAAAAAAATCGTCGATTTTTTTTGTACAGTCTAAGGTACCTGCATAGAAAGCCCCGACACACATATATGCGTAGTTGAAAACGTTGGAAAAAGGTCGACGAACGCGTAGAAACAAGAGACAAGAAAGAAAAAAAAAAAAAGAAAAAAATCAAAAAACAAGCGAATGAATAGACGTACACAAAATGAAGAAAATCCAGGTTGCATTAAGGGCATGCCTAGAATGCAACGGGCAATGAATATTGATGCTTAGCGGCACTCGGTACGTGGTAGCGAGGCTGGAGGACCGTAGGGATTGGAATGGCTGATGGCGGGGGTGGAGGTGGGGGTGGAGGTGGGGGTGGGTACCTTGCCGAGATTAAGTTGTTTACTTTAAATACATTTTAACGCCGTGAAATAACAAGCGTTGCATCGTGATCATTTTCCCCCCACCCTTACCATCCCCCTGGCCGTATAAACGCGGAGCTTCACCCTGCACTGCAGGGATCGGAAGCTCGAGCTTGCGAGGAACGAAACTGCATTTTCGCACCGACTGTAATACCGTTTTATTCACAGCTGTTTATACCCTATTGGAGAATCTGCATCTCCGCCTGAAACATTAATTTTATAGCTTTTTTATCGCGACTACATAAGCCGCGCTATATGAGGAAAAAAGAAATATAGGGGCAGAGAATAATAGAAAAAGACGAACTGGTTGAACGGAGTATTAAATTAATGTGAAGGAAAATTTTTTAATTTAATTTTATTATTTAATTGCAGGGATGAAAGTGTTAAATACAAATAAGAACATTGGATTTTGTTATCGGGGTTTTTCTTTTTTGGTTGACGTGAGAATTATTCTCGACTTGAAATGACATTGAATTTTATTTTGAGAATGAATTTAAACACTAGAATGATAAACGACCCGAAAAATCGACACGATATCAATTTTGCAAAGATGAAAAAAAAAAAGAAATGGAAAGAGAATCGTGAGATAAGTGAAATTTCGCGAATGTATTAACCAGAGTTTATGTAAAATACCGGTTTATCATACTGCCGTGTTTCGCGAGGAAAGCGATTCCGTAAAAGAGTTTACAGCCGGCATTCAAACGCTCGAAAAGAGGCGAAAAAATAGTCCAGTAAAAAAAGAAGCAAAATTTAAATGTAAAAAAAGGTGCAAATATAAGTGTATGAAAAAAGAGGACATTCAAATTGAGGCATAAAAATTACTGCCTATACACGAGAATCGTGAAGTGTGTTTACGATAAGGTTAGAATATTTTTCACAGATTGAAAGAAACCAGTTGAAAAATAACGCTGTTAAAAGGTAAGCACGTGTGTACCTGAAGACTCTTGCTATTATAGTTATTTGCTTGAGGAGCTGGTGTTTAAGTTCTGGTGGATAAGAAGAAAAATCGTGATCCAAACGCGCGTCGAGTTGGGGTGGTTTATGGTAAGGGAGGAAACAGCTAGAAGGAACAGAAGTCAAACAAAATTGGCTGCACGCAACAAGCGGCGCGATAGTACGGCGATAATCTGTAACGAAGAAACTGCGACCATGTTCTTCAACACATAAAAGCAGCAGTTGGTATGCGTGGGAGCCGGAAAGCGGAGAGAAGGCTGTTGACTTTGCGTTTCCAGCGTCGGTCACAAGGCCTCTCTATTCGCTGTTTGAGTTTTCCTCACTTTCGAACTACCCGCGTCAACCTTCCGTAGCTTGAACGTACGCTAGGTACGTTATCAAATAAACTAGGCATCGCATATTGGAAGTACGAACTGTTACTCAAGTTTCAAACGAGCGACTCTCTTGCGGTTCTTGAAACTGTAATGCACACAGAGTGATATGAGGTACGTAATTCCGAGAACAAACATTCCCTGCTTAACCTTAAATTAGATTTTAAACTTCTCAACTGTTTTCCCATATTTCATAGCCTTCGGCGTCATATCTAGAGAACGGTTCGACGGATTGGTATAAGATTTGAACCATAAACTCCTCGCGTGAATGCTGTCAATGTGAGCTGTCAAATTTGATCATCCATCGCACTGGTCGAGACGTTGATCTCACGTTCAAGACCGCGCCATATTGAAAACGGAATTTCTTCACGGAGGACATTCTGTACCGCTATGAAATTGATACACGGAAGCAATTAGATAGCATTTCAGGGAAATTTCTGATCCATTCATTGTTATGGAATGAAAATAACAAAAAAAGAAGGTACGTGGACATGAAAAGCTCCGCAGCTTTTCCAGCTTCCTAATCACTGGAATGACGGGAGATATATTCCTACCCTCTCTGCCCACATGTCCAGAAAATTTCTTTATTTGGATCGTTAGTAACACAATGTATTCATACAGCTATTGTTGGTCGTTCCATCTGCAGTCGGTGGCTTTAATGAACGTGAGCTTTACTCCACGCCCTCAGTTTTTTTCCCCATTCTCTCCTTTCCGATCAGAAGGGAAAGGGAAACGTAGAATCTGACGTGAAAGAGGACGTGAACCCGTTTTCTTTTACCTTCCCGCTAATTAACGCGTCGCAAGGAAAAAAAAAAAAAAAAAGGAAGAAAGGAAGAAAAAAAACTAAAGGAAAAAAGAAAAAGTATATATACACATATAGCTGTATCCCTTGACCAATTTTGCGATCATTTTTTCCCAGATTCGATCCGTTATACCGTCGAATTCTCCGATCCTATCACCTCTTGCGGTCACTGCGGAAAAGGGCGATTCGCAAAACTGAAATTACTTTATCGAGGGCTCGTTAATCATCCCCATTGAAACGACCGCGTCGCTGTCCTTTCATCTTCCGTAACACGGTAGCTAGTACGCGACAGATTATAGTCCTGTAGGATCGAACCTATATCTTTCCCGAATTTCGATTAAAATCAAAAGGGGAATAATAAAAAAATAATTCCGCTGTTGATTGCGTCGGATGAAAATATAAATGGAATTTTCAAAAAGTCAATTATTTTACCACGATTGAGGGTCAAATTGCTATTTTTTGCTTTGATCAAGTGCAGAGAAAAGTTTTTGCGATACATTTCATCAGTTATTAGATATACGAGTTTATTTTATTAAAGATAATATTAAAAGAAATTCAATAACAAATTATCCTTTCCTGTCATTTTTTCTCAATAATCACTAACAATTAATTTCACGTAATTCACGTGCAGGCAGTTGCTGATAGAATTGCTTCTACGTACCATACACGTATGTACAACTTTCATAAACAACTTCTTTGCTTGTTTGCTGTTGAAATATTTATCGCAACGCGTTACATGACCTAGCAAACAACCACCGTGTGTATACCGCCTCCAATTGTTATCAATATTTCCTCGCGATATCAGGTATGCGCACATGTTTGTGCTACTCAAACAAGGGAAACGTTACCGTGATTCCGATAAACTAATAAACGACAAACTTCTACAATTCCGATTCGAATCAAATGCTTTTTGCACAATTTCTTTACCGTTAGATTACCTTATCAGCTGTACCTGCAGTAGAAAATTATTCCCTCGAACAAAGTTGAAAGGCATTTGGTGTGACGATTTCTATACCACGAAATTCGTGAATTTTTTCAGTCGACTTCACGTCTCGGTGGTGAAAATTTTATAATTTTTACCCAGCAAGGTGAAAAGTTTTTTAATCCCAGGAAAATGTTTTTCATTCTTCGACAAACTTATGTTTGACAATAGAAAAAAACAAAAAATTAAAACATTTTCGTAGCCAAAAATTTCTTACTCGTACACTTTTATCGCAGAAGATCAAAGTCTTTTTTTTTTTTTTTCATTCAGGAGAAATGCCGTTGGAACGAATTTTTTTATTACAATATCTATATATAAAAATCCTGTTTCAGGATATTCGTTTACGCTAATCTCCGAAACCGCTTAACCAATTGCAGAAACGCTGCACGGCCGCCATTTTTAAATAAACTATTCTATAAAAATTATGTTTCACAGTCAAACAAACGTACAACAAACTTCTAAATTTGTATACACGGTTTATTTTCTATTTTTCGAGAAAAAAAATCACGAAACAGCCTATTTTTCCGCCTCTAGAGTGGCCTCACCCTTTAACCCTTAGAGGACTTTCTAAAAATCTTTTTTTCTACAAAAAAGTGATCTAAAGTCCAGAATGTTGGGCCAAATTGAAGTCGAATTTCGGTAGGTCAATGACTTTACGCGAAATGATGAGAACTTACCCCCAAAGACGACGCAAGTGAGCCGCATGAGTCCACCCTCGACGTAGGGACCAGCAACCGTAGGAACCGACCTCTCGTTGTCATCAAGGATGTTGGGCTTGTGCGGCGGCACTAAGAGAGCAAACAGAAATCAGGTCAAGTGGTTAGTTTTCGGTGTGACGAGGACAGAGGCGAGGCACGCATCTCTGCGTGAAAGCTCTTCTCCGCGTCTCTGACTAGGTAAAAGCTCGAGCCTGTAATTCATAGTCACAAGTTCTAACAGCGTTCTTTACTCGTAGAGAAAGTTGCGAAATTTGGGCTGTATGTAAGGACAAAAACAGGTTTTTGATACGATTCAAGATGGGAAATGAAAAATCTTGTAACAAGTCGGGTTTTTTGGCTTTCAACGGAGAGAAATTGGAAAAACTGATTTTTTTCATCACACCGTGAAAACGAAAGAGGCTCTCGGTTTGTCTGATGACAAATTTTCGAATTGATATAAAAAATGGTTGAATGAAAAGTTTGAAAACGGACAGTACTTGCCGCAAGAATGAAAAAATTTTTAAAGAAAGATTGGAAATAATTTGATTCGTAATTAGCAATCGTTTTTTCTTTCGAATTAATACATGCGCCGATATTTGCTGAACTTTTGGCAAAATCGCAAGAGATTTGCAGCGATTTTTTCGTTACCAAGGATCGGCACTTTAGAATATTCAAAAACGAAAGTAAAAAATTGTAGTACCATCAGAGTCGAGACTGATAAAAATCCTTAACCAATGCGATATTGACATCAAAACGATCTATAAACAAATCTCAGATCTACAACTAAAAAAAATCCTCAACAAAGGCGATATTAAAAGAATGAAATTTCACTTGCACTTCTGAAATTTTCAAAATGAGATTTAAATTTTCGCCGGTGATAATCACGCCGATTAAAATTTCGTCGAAAAATTTTATCTCACCGAGATGCGCGATCGAAATTTTCGCGGGTAGATATTCGCTCGAGGGTAAGCCTGGTGATGATTATAATATACAGACTTATAACTTGACCGGAGAAAGATTGATCTGACGGGTAGTTGTTCGAGGCGAGCGAATCGTCGGTCATAGTGAAATAAATAAGATTTTAAATCGTCGGAAAGCAACCCGCTGAGCGAACCTTGACAACCTGTTTCAACCGGGCAACCCTACCGATCATGCCTTGTTCCCTGGGAGTTCGCGTGACGGTTTACTCGGTATCAGATCGAGTCGCGTCGCTGTTTCCCTCCGTTTTGAACACGTTAGCCTGCGGCAGGCCGCAAAGCTGCCTTTGCGAGCTTGTTCGAGATTCAAAATGACGTGTATACCAATTAATTAAACGCCATCCTTCAACGCCAGCTGCCCTCGCATACCTAGAAGAGCGAAAGAGCGAAACCTGCACTGCGGCTCGACTGCTTGCAATTAGAATCGATATAACGATCAGTCAGTTTTTCTTTTCTTTACAGATTTTTACGATGTGACTGAAATTTGAACATTTTTTTGTTTTTTGGTTTTTTTATTTCTCATTTTTAATTTTTAGTTTTATATTTCATATGTTTTTGCGCATCCGGCAGGAAATTTTTTCTGATCAAACGATTTCTTTTGGAAAATTTGTGCAGAATTTATTTTCATTTTTCAAGATTGCCAATGTCTGGATAAAAAATTATCACAGAACGGATAATCGTATTACAGAAATTTTAGAGAATTAATTTTTATTTTTCATGCTCTGTTTATCTTATTTAATATTTAAGCCCAAAATTAATAAGTATAATCTATTTGAAAAGGGTTTTCCTTGTACGTATAAATCTATGAACAGAAAGAAGGACGAGAAAAATTCAAAACACACTTTCACGATTGTTATTACAACCATAATATATAAGTGGAGAGAAAAAAATAAGCTTAAAAATTTCTCTCTATTGAAAATCAAGAAAACGGCTCATATAATTACGAAAAAAATTTCAAAACTCTAATTTTAATAACAGTAATAACCTGGGAAAAAGACGCGAAGGACGAATACGGGTTGATTTAATTTGGTTTCTCGTTCTCGTGCGATTTTGAGTTAGAAACGGATTTGATTTATACATTCATTACGTACATAAATGAAAAAAAAAAAAAAAAAAAAAATTATTGAGAAGAGAGGGCGGTTTGTCGGAGAAAACGAGTTGCAGGATCGTACCTGCGGGCAGAAATTCAAGGGAGAATTTTCGTCCTCGATAAACGGCGTCCGCGAATCGGGAGTATTAATTAATCCGAAGGATTTAATTTGACTCGAGAGAAACGGTTGCGGACTTCGGTTTTATCTCCCTTTTCTCTTTTTCTCTCTTTCTCTCTCTCTCTCTCTCTCCTCGAACGGCCACTCGAAAATTTGAATAATTCGGTACTCGGAAAGGCCGCGGTCGCCGGGTGCTGACGTGAATTTTTATTCCAAGGAAAATTGAATTCGACGCAACTCTCGTCCGGGTTCGAAAGGCAAAAGGTTGAACAAATTTTTTTCCACCCCTTTTATTTCTCTCTATTTTTAACTTCATACACTTTTCTGTATCATACTTCCATCTCTTCACTCGGAGTTAAGTCTCGTTCTTCTTTATTTCGAGATTTTAGTTCGTTTTGAATTGCATTTTTCCCTTTTCTCCAAGTTTTTTCCGCTACATAATTTTTTTTTTTATTTTTTTTTTTTTATTTTCATTTTTTGAGAAGTTTACAAATTTACGGTTCGACGTTGAACGCAGTTCAAGTATTTTTCTAGAAAACAACTTTTCACAAAAATATCTGATCGCAAAAACGGCTGGATGAAAAAAAACAAAATTTACAGGATTTTATAACGATTTGATGGGCATGAAAAATTGCCATTTTCCTTTCAACTCGAACTTCCGGTTTTACCAGAAATATTACCGATCTTCAATTACGTTTCTCTCGGTTTATAATACATGAATTCAAAAGAAACCGTATAAATTTTTTGTTTTCACAAAATTTTTCCCCCCTTCTTTTTTGCAAAACTTTTTTCATTCAGTTGCCAAGTCCTGTCAGTTTCAGATTTTTTACTCTGCTGTTTTCAAAATCATCGCGAAAGATTGTCTGACAGACTTTTCTTTTTTCAAGGTAATGAAAAGTATGGATGGGGGGGTGAAATTTTGGAAATACCAAAAAATCGAATGACCGAAAAGCCGAAGATTTCAAGATAGGAATTCTCAAATAACGAAAGATCAGTGAATCAAAAATTTTACTATTAACAAATCACGTAAATAACTGTTTGACCGAGCGGTCTTGTATCAAAAAAACGTTTTATTAGAATACTTTGCATTTCCAATGAACAAAGCACAGGATCTAAAAATCCAGAAAATGACAATTTATGAATTAGAAAATCAACCTCGACGAATAAATCGAAAAGCCAATGATCCGAAAAAAATGTGTCAAAAATAAAATATCAAAAGAATGAAAATTTCGATCTGCAAAATGTAGAATGCCAAAAGTCCAAAAAAAAAGGGCCAGACTTCAGAATCACATGGGCACTTTCCCCTTTAGTCTTTCGGAAATTTGACCTCCACCCAAAAAAGTATCTCGAAAATCAGTTTTTCCTGCCTGTTACAAAACGGTCCATTCCGTACTTTTGATATCAACGACGATTACATTATTTCCGCGTTTCGCAGTCAGAAGTCGACCCTGACCCTTGCGTTTGAATCGTTTTACCGTGAGACACGCCAGAGTTGAATTTGGGCAATTTTATTGCCTCTTTAGCGGAGGAGAGTTGAGCGGCTGTCTCCGTGCCGCACGAATGCCTGACCATTTGTGATGATAGGTATGTTAACGTGGCAGCTAAGCACATATGTACAATACATTGGCATATATATGTATAGCACACAAGAGTTCCACTGCGTGTGTAATCCACGTAATGTTACACCATTGATGGCAAAACATCACGCGTCTGTTTTTTTTTTACCCTTATGGTTGTCCGGAAGTTGCAGGTGAAATAGCGTGTTTTTTTGTTTTCTTGGTTGTTTTTTTGTTTTTTGTTTTTCTATGTGTTTAATTACTCGACGCCAGATATGTGTAACGTATTTATGTATATGGGGCATTCAAAGTGAAATCTAGGAGTCATTTCCCTCAGGTCATCAGATCCTTTGCGCAAATGATTTTTCTTCGCATTGATTCGAATTCAAAAAATGGTTCATTCTTTTTTTAAGAATTTTTTCCTCGCTACTCCTTCAGGTGGCGAGACGATAGTTTTTTTGTAAAAAAAAAAAAAAGGATGACTGAAGAAACACCATTTTTTTCTAATCATCATTTTACTTATTTACGACCTAGAATTTGTGGAAGAAATTGTAGAATTTTGAAAATCCTTTTCTTCTGTTTTATCCCTTCTATACACAAAAACGATCGTCGCGCTACCTGGAGGAGTAGCGAGAAAATTCTTCAAGAAAATTAGGCTTCTTTGGAAGTGAAATCGATGCGAAAAAAAAAAAAAACGTTATGGAAGGATCTCATGACCTGAGGTAAATGACTCCTGGATTTCACTTGGAATGCCCGGTATAATATACTAAATACATAAGTGTGTATTCAACTGTAACTCGGCCACAGGGGAAAAACGTTGGATAATTTTTTTTACACGCAGGCATTTAAACGACGGTCGTCATTTTACATTTACGGAATATATGTATACATAATGTTTGAATTAGGAAAATTAATATTGTTGAAAATGGTTCTTTTGTTAAGTATATTAATATTGTATTAATTGATATTATTAAAATCAAAATTTTTCTTTCAATAAATTAAATTAAATATATTTATTCGAATTAGTTTGAAAATAAAACAAATTTTTTAACTTTAATTTATAAAATCAATACTTTAAACAAACTATTGAAACTTTTATAAATATCCGATCATTTTATCATATTTTCTAAAAAAATATTTAAGATTTCTCGGTGATTCAACCGCACGATTTTAAAACTGTCCTTTTTTCTATGGCGTCATAGATTCAATTATTCGAGATTTTGACTTCAGAAAATTCTCAATTAACAGTAACAAAAGAAAATAATAGATTTTCAACCTCACGCGGCACGTATGAATTTCTTTTTCTAATCCCGAACCGTTTTTTTTAATTTCAGCGTTCCAACATGCATCGTCATTTCAAGCAACAGAAAATCTCTCAGTTCTTCCATTTAGGATGGTCGTTTCAGTCATTATTACCGGTTGGAAATTTCACCCGCGTCGCAGAGCTGATTTGCAATTAGTTGACTAGCTCGGTATACCCGCCAAGCTTGAGCTTATCGCCTCCGTCGTCTTTAGCCTTGTAGAGAAACGGTCCGGAATTCAGACATCTAGATGCAAAGACACAACGCAGAGTATACATATATATACTATACGCGGATTACGGTCAAGTCGCTAACGAAGGAGAGCGGGCTTCATTAAATGCCGAGCGTCACCCGCCGCACTTCCAGAGAATTATAAGGGTTCAACATTACGCAAGAGTCGGTAATTCGGGCCCTTCGCTCGATGTAAATAATTTATTAATGCCGTGAAGAAAACACTTTTTCCAATTCTGCAAATAATAATTCAATAGCGAGGAGAGTTCTGGGAATTCATTCCTACATTACCGACACTCAGTCAAGACACAAACCCTTTTACAGAACGTTCGAAGGTGGCAGATGTCATCACTCTAGTTGACTTTATCGATAACGTCGGACAACTGAATGATCCAATGATCGTGATAGTCAGCCAGAGTAGTGATAAAATATCTTTGGCCGGTGTCGGTAATGTAGGAATCTATATTCAGAAATCTCCCTGCTGTACTACGAAGAAATTTTTTTTTTTTTTTTTGTATCTTCTCGAGTTCTGCGTTGCAATAATGAGTTTAAAAAAATGATTCAATAAATAAAGTAATTTAGACTGAATAAAATTTTAAGATAACTTTGCATTTTCCTGTAAACTTGAATTTATTTGATCTCTTATTTTATTTCATTATTTTTACGTCCAAAAGTTTTATATCTGCACAAAATAAGTGATATTTATCCAAAGTTCATTTTTGAAAACTATAATTTTACAGTTTATCTACATTCAATTTAGACGACGAACGTTTTAATCGGTCATTTGATTTTACAAATGAACAAAAATCAAGTATCTTACATTTATACATTATTCTATTGATAATTAAATCGTCTGAAAGATCGTCGATACCAATTTTAATCTCACCGTCACCTAATAAAGCGCTGATGAGTTGAAATATTACTGAGAGAGAAAAAAATTAAAAAAAGAAACCAAAGAAAAAATGCATTCGAGATAAGTTCAGCTGTCGACACATGTGGACAGGCGAGCGCGGTTTTCGATGAATGAAATAGGATAAGCGAATACGATCAAATGTGTCCGCGGTATTTGGCTCAGACTAATATTCGCTCTGCTGGTCCATAACGCGTTTTGACAGCTACGTCAACATTCTGACAGATTGTACCGGACGACCTCTGATACAGAAAATCTCCCTTTGGCCCCCCCCCCCCCCCCCCCCTCTCAATTGAGAAGAGTTGAGAAGAGTAAACAAATTTAATAAACATGTGTAAAGTGATTCGCGAATGATTAAAAAAAATTTCATACATCCTCGTTATAAATCGTTGAATAAAAGTTTTTTTCTTTTCGTCGTCTTTGCAAATTAACGAGCCTAAGTATGTGATTAGCTTTCTTTAATATCATACGAAATTATAGTTTGAATTATTTAAAAATTCTTGCAGATTCAAAACTCTCGAAAAAATCATATCGAGAAAAATATTCTACGTATTTCTAAGGAAATAAGATTTTCTTCAAAATTACAAAGATTGGATGACGAGAAAAAAAAAAAAAAAAAAAAAAAAAAGAAAATCCTCCGATTTGATGATCCGCAAAATTTGTATAATTATTTCTCTCTCTTTTCTTACAATCTGATCGTTTCGAAAAAATTTCAAAAACAATTTCCAATAAATTATTGGACATTTCTTGCTCTGTTTTATATCTTTCTTAAAAATAAAACCAGAAATTACCACGAAAACAAAAATCCATAACACGTTTTTCTGGCCCGACTTTTACCACGATACGTAACCTGATATTCACATCGTGTAAAAGTTCCGCGTTATAACGGCAGCGCTTTTTACGATGAAAAGAGAGCCGGTTCGCTCGAAGCCTGAGGCCAGAAGCTGGTAGTCTGGAGCGCAAAGCTTTCAGCAATCTTTTAAGTGCGTTTAAAGCTCACGGTTTGATTGATCCACGAAATGTGTTGGGGTGGAAACAGTTTAGGCGTGTCTTACGAAATTGCAACAAAATTGCACCAAGGGTTATGAAATTTTCGTGGGGAATTTATTAGCAACGAAATAAGCTGTGATTTTTTTTTTTTTAATTCGTACGAGTGATACATTTTTAAAAAGCCCAAAAAACAACGAAATCAAAAATGCCTTAAAAATCTTTTCAAATTTTCGTCTATTGACCTTTTTCCCAGGTTATAAATTGAACAATAAATTTGAACATTGAAAAATGAATGAACAAATAAAATTGTCTGTTTGCATTGATTAATTTTTTCATTTTTTTATCTGTTATTATAACTCACCGATGACGGTCAGTTGCACCCTGGAGTTCCTGGTCGGGCTCTTCGTGAAGTCAACTCTGCACCTGTAGTCACCTTCGTCGTTCTCCTCGACGCGATTGATGTTGAGATGCGCAGGTTCAGTTGTCGCCTTAAACGTTGCCCGCTCGTTAAGGTATTCTGGATTTTTCCAATGGGGCGTCTGATCCGTACGTTTCGGCCTCATGTCGTAGCTGAAGAAGAATAAAAAAAAAAAAAGATACACCGTGATTAAAATATCACAAAAATTTCATTTCGAAACGCTAAAAATTTTTTTTCTTTACGAATGCGAAGTAATGTTTGAAATATCGTTATAAACAAAAAAAAAAAAAAAAAAAAAAAAAAAACGCAGAAGAAAATTTGAATCACGAGGGAAAAATAATTTTGAGGAGCTTTTCACGCTGTCATCGTCGAGTCGATATTCGTATTGCACAACGTAGGGGGAGGAAAAGGGGTTCAGTTTAGTTAGCACAGGTGTATTTTGACAATGTTTACCCCGGCTGTTAATTGCTTTTCGCTATATCTACTTTACGCCCAGGTACAGAGCAGCCAGCCTGCTAGCTAGCTTGCTTGCTGGATCGACATCAGCCCGATATTAAATTGCCCTCGCGCGAATAACGACGCAAGCATTCGAGCTTTCGAGCTTTCTCCCAGCCGGTGCAGATGTAGCAGCACTAAATTGTTGTAACGCGTAGATTAAATAATTTGTATATATATTTTATAATTAATTTGTATATATATATATATATATATGATATACACGAATGATAATAACAAGGATAATAACGGTAATCAACTCGAACGTAAGGAGAATAACGTTTAAAAAATAAAAGTTTGAAGACTTGAAAATTCAATTTTCACAATCTGCCCTGATTATTTAAACAAATTGCATTTAGTATGTCATGATTTTAAGAAATATATTTACCCAATTGCTTTTCGGAGATAAAAAGGAAGAGGAAAATAAAAAAAATAAAAATCAAAACGAGCTTCTTCTTCAAAAAATAGCTTCTAATTATAAGGAATTGAATCTTCTTAATTTGAACGAGCTGCGTTTCTACTCAAATTCAATCTCTCAGTTGAACGAAACTTTTTGTTTCTTGTAATCAAATCCAAATCGATGAACTTGAAATTCATCCTCAAAACAATCACAAATACATATCAACCATGATATTCCACGCAAGTAATTACGAATTATTACATTCGTTACTTTTCAGCAAATTTTCATAAAAATCGAAACACTTGTGAGAAGTAAAAAAAAAAAAAAAAAAAAAAAAAAAGAAATGAAGAAATTTCGAAGATTTATCTCCACTTGAGCCGGAAAAAAATCGTCTCCATTAATGCAGTTTTGCCTTTCTTTCCAACTATAGTTTAAATTTGATTTATGAATAAATTTTCATTTTTTGTTCAAGTTTTTAACAGCCATATTTCTCTCTTCCGCTTATAGCATAAAAATATATAGATATACGTAGTACACGTGTGTCTAATTGCACACGATGTATGTATACATATGTAATACGTCATCTCCTCTGTTGCTCTGCTTTTTCGCGATAAAAGCTTCCGAGGTAAATCATGCAGTAAAAGCGATGCTCGGTCTGTCTCTTTTTGTCGTTGTGAACAAATGCGAGGACGTGTTTACACCTGTATGTATATATATATATATATATATATATATATATATATATATATATATAATATAAGTATATGCATACTTAGTTTTTAAGGTTAGATGATTAATATAGTTGTAGGAATTTATTTTTTCATTATTATTATTATACAAGCAGAAAATTAATTAAATAACATGATTTCTCCTAGACGTTGGAGTGCTTTGTAACAAATAAGAAAAAAACAAAAAAAAAAAAACAACAATCTACAGTATTTTGTGATAAATTTGATATTTTCGATCTTAATATCGAAGATAAGTGAATTTTTACATGATTTTACATAATTTCAAGTTTAGTTATCGAAAAATTATCAAAAACCTTTTTTTTTTTTTGTAGAGCATTAAAATCTCTACAAGAATATTTATCCGATATTTATGTAAATTGCATTGTAACTGAGCTACAAAATTCACGAAAAATAATGCCTAAAATCAGAATAAAATGTTTACTTTTCATACGAACTATTACGTCAAATTATTATCTATCTTTCTCGAGAAAAACTTATCGTAAATTCAAATTAAGAAAATTATTCGACTTTGACGAGTTTCGAGCAAAGTACGACTTGAAACGTTCCGCGTTATGAGCTGTGCAATTACTCAAGTTAATGATTTCCGAATGATTCATATTCAAGAAAAATCTTAGCTAGTTAATTTTATCCTTTGTTATTTCAAAAATTTCAGGAGCTTAGTTTGCCCACCAATTTTTTGAGATATCAAAAATTTTAAGGGGCCCACTTTGTCCCCCTCCCCCTCCCTTCCTTAACTAAAATTATTTTCTCGCGTTAAGTAAATGGAAAATGTAAAAATGCGTTCAGAAACCGCGATTTTTTTTTCTTTTTCTAAAACTATCGAACATTTTGCAGAAACGCGGGAAATTTGAGCTGCGGCAACCGAAGCAGGAATATTCTTCTTCCTTTTCAGCTCTCTCTGGTTACTTGGCTCCACCGGATTTCCGGTGTTCGTCCGCAGGTACGGAACAGGGAAGAAAATACCGCGGCATAAGAGGACGTTGACGCGAAAAGCTTGTTCAAGGCATGCGGCGAGTATCGGATGCCTGCATGCTAGGCTCTGCGCCGCGGGCTTGGCTCAGCCATCGCCATGACCAAAATCCGAGGCTAAATTCTCCGCATAGTTTTGATGTAACGTCGCATTTTCACGGGGTTTTGGTACGTATAACATTGTGGAGCTTGAACTGTGTCGTGACTATTAGGAATTATCGGTTCAAAGGTAGGCTTCGGTGAAAGTTTACGCGAATACGATGCGGAAGAAAATAAGGACAGATACGTGGGTAGTTAAAGTTTTGGTTGTAATGCTGAAAAAGTTCAACTTCGAAAAAACAAAGTTTCGATGTGCGAGAATGAGAAAATTTGAAAACTTGATACATCGAAGTTCTGAATGATTTTCTTCATTCGTTGAATTTTCGGAAATTTGCTCTATCGTAACTTGAATATTCGGAACTTTGCTTTATCGTAACTCGAATTTTCGAAATCTTCAATTTCGAAGCTTTGCTCTATCGTAACTTGAATTTTCGAAACTTTATCGTAACTTCACCTATGGAACTTTGCTCTATCCTAACTTGAAGCTTAGCAACTTTATCGTAACTTGAATTTTCCAGATCTTTAATTTCAGAATTTTTCTCTACCATAACTTGAATTTTCGAAACTTTATCGTAACTTCATTTTTGGAACTTTGTTCTATCGTAACTTGAAGTTTAGGAACTTTACTCTATCGTAACTTTACTTTTGGGAACTTTGCTTTATCGTAACTTGAAGTAAAAAAATCTTAAACTTCAGAACTTTGCTCCGTCGTGACTTGAATTTTCGGAACTTCACTCTATCGTTACTTCAACTTTTCCAAATTTCACTGTATCTTTACTTCAACTTTCGTAATCTTGAATTTTAAAACCTTGAAGCCATCCATCAGCTATCCGATCATCCAAAACTTTATTGTTTCTTCAAACTTTGATTTCTTCACTTTAAGTTTCGTCACGAAATAATTCGGAATCAGAAGCTTCCGAATACATTCAAATTCTTAATCCAACCTAAAAAATTCTCACATTATTCAGTGTTGACAACAACCACCACCAAAAAGTGTGAGAAAAAAAGAAGGTTGATCACCCTGGACAACAACTCGTCTCGAATTCTAGCGCATGCGCATTAACCAATAGCAGACGACGGACCGTTCGGTCGTTAGCAATACACACTCTATATACAAAAACACACACAGTCATATCACACTATATACGCATAGGCTCGTTAAATGGAAATCTGTTTCCGCGGGCGTCAGAACTGGAAAAATAATTGAGATAATCGAGGCTCGTGCCTTCTAAGGACAGAGAAGAAGAAAATGATGCGAGGGGTGAGAAAGTTCAGCGCAAAAGCTGGGGTGATGGAACGAGAACGCGGTGGTGTAAATTTATACCTTTTCCACCTCACACGCGTTACACCTCCACCCCCACCCTCCCCATCATACTGGTACACAGGAGGGCTGGAACAACACGAGCTGAAGGTTCGGCATAAATCTGAATCCCTTGCGTACACGCCATTCAGCTATTACTTACTTAGAGTCTCAACGCGCGTTACTCCCGATACGACCCTCCACCCTTTGCCACCCCCCTTGGAATATGAAATTAGCTTATTAATAGTTCTTCCCTCGGCTTTTAATAACGCCAGGGCCGAATTTCAGCCACGGAAAAGCGATCAGCGTTGCCGGAGAGCAGACGAAAACCGGGAAAACAAGTGTTTCGTTTTTCTTCTAAAATTAATAACAAAAACGGTAAAGAACCGTAGAAAATTTGTTGAATTATTTTTTTCTTTCGCAAAATTCACGTTCGATCGTGAAACAGTATTTAATTCGTTGATACGAATGAATTTAAAATTCTTTTTCTCGTCATATTTGCTTTGTTTTAAACCTGTCGCCATTTTTTTTTTTCGAAAAAAAAAAAAGAAACAAACGAAGTTGTTACGATTTTTGTATGATCGATTCTTTGTTCGACCATATCTGGAGAATGAATCAACGGATCAAAACGATTTTGGTCTCAATCGATGCATCTTTACTAAGTTTTTCTCAAAACTAATTCGATTTACTCGAATAAAAAATAAAAAGAAGAGAGAGAGAAAAAAAAATGTAATCGTCATATTTCGAAAATTGATCAAAATCGACCGAATTTTGAATGTTATCGAAATTTCCGAATCATTCGAATTCCGAGATATCTAAAAGCAAAAAAATTTCATCACAGCGAAATTAACAACATTAATTTAATTTGCAGTCTTACGATTTTTCCAGAGTGTGAACACGTATTCACAGAATTTTTTGTTTTTCCTTATCCCGACTTATCGTGAATTTCAGCTTCCTTGTTTATTAACGCTGATTTCTCTTTTTTTTTTCTTTCCTTTCTCCTTTTTCTTCTCTCATAACATTTTCAGTTTTGTTCGCTCTTGTTTCAGACAGTAATCAACTCTCATCGTTTTCCTACGGCAAAGCAATCAATCACCCGATAGAATCGACCCGGGAAGTGATTCTGTGCGTGCTGCTCAGCTCAGAGGAAAAAACAGCCGCAAAATATATAATAATAATAATAATATTAACGATAATATAATGATAATAATAATAATAATAAATACGATGATAATAAAAACTCAAATTTCATGACAAATTATACATCCTATGTATATAATTTATGGGTGCAGCAGCGCTCAGTTAATTCTTATACTGCTGATGTGATTTATGGGCTCTTCGATGTCGCTTTAATAGGCTCGTTTGTTTATCGCACACATACATAAACCGCATTTTTTCCTTTTTTATCGGAATTCATTTTTTTCAGGAATTTACAACTAGCCTAAGGTTCCCAAAACTTAACACGTTTCCGAAATAATTTTGATATCCTTTATTGACTTCTTTATTTATTTATTCATTTATTTATTTTTTGCTCTGCGATTTTTACCGAAATTTTTTTTTTTTTTGCTTTTTTACACTTCCTGAGAAGTCGAGTGTTCAGTTTTCACTTTCCAAAATTCGAAATGAAGTTTTTCTACAGCAGAAACATTTCAAGCTAGTCTTGATTATGAAAATATCTGATTTTTCAAATTTTTGTAATTTCTATCAATTTTAGAAGTTCAGAAATCTCTTGTGAATAAAAATACATCTTACCTGAACAAAATTGAAGATTTGAAGCAAAAGTATCCATTTATTGATCGATTTAAAAAGATCACTGTGTTGTTCCGTTTGTCTAATTTCTTTTGCAAATCATCATTCCAATCTACAAAATCATCTTGAATCGTATCTTCGCTAATCTTACAATACAAAATCTTTCGTCCACAATTGTAAAAGTTAATTTAACAAATAACCAACAATAAAATTTATTTCGCACAATTTGTAGAAAAAATTCACTGAAAATCAGCAAAAAAAAAAAAAAAAAAAAAAAAAAACGAAAAACGAAAAAAGGACCAAAACTTCGATATTGCTTAAAAATCATAAATGATCCGACTTGTTTACGATAAAATCTCTCCTTCTCTCTCTCCGAATTATTTATAACACTACGAGAAAAAAGTGTTTAAAAATAACAAAAATTAATTTAATCGAATTTTATCTCGAAGCTCTCAAAAATTTCTTTAACGATTTTCAATTTCGTTCAAATTTTTCTCGTACAGACTGAACGCCCGATATATATTCCTTGAAAGCTGAAGCTTCGGAATCATTAACTGCTAGATAACATCCAGGAACGAGAGATTAGAGTGGCGGCATGATCAAAGCGAAACAAGCTCGGGAAAAGCTTGGCGAAACGTTGTGCAACGCTGGAAGCTGACAGATATAATATCCCGTAGGATCTGCAGGAAAACAGCATCAACCGCATCCGGCCATGCAAGCCTGCCTGTCGCTGCACCAGCTTAAGTGCTACCAACCTGACCAATTAATAAATTAATCCCCAGTTAATTAGCAGCCGGATGACTAAACGCGCGATTTCTGACCGCTTAAGCCGGCCAATTTGCCAAAATCGAGGTACCGCGTGTCTATATCTGCATCCTTGGATCTTTAAAACAATTTTTGACTCGGTAAATGTGTTTTTTCTTTTTTCAAAATTGTTGAGAAAAAAAATAAAATCCACAATAATCGCGAGCAAATAAATTGCACCAGCGTTGCAAATAATTAATTACATTTTTAAATACATCACCAGAGTAATGATTAACGATTGTACAGAAAAATTGTAATTACATTAAAATTAATTAATGAATACAACAGAATATTGTTATCAGAATTGAAATAACTATTAAATACAAAAGAAAATAATAATTATACTCGTAATAAAACTTGTAATTATAGTCAAAATAATGAATAATTACGTTGTAATTACTTTGTAATTATTAATTTTTTCCGAGTATAATTACAATTTTCTTCTGCATTTATTAATCATTTTGAATGTGATTAACATTTTTCATTTATAATTATCAACAATTTTTACGATGGCTAAAATTTTTTTTTTCTAAAATTTAAATACCAATAAACAATGTATATCTGCTATTTATTTTTATTATTTTCTATCGTCGTCCCTGCTAAAAGAAAAAAAAAAAATTTCTCGAGCACATTTTTGGCGCTGTTGGACGTTCGTGAGGCTTTAAATTTTCGTCCATCGTCAAAACGACATGAGAATATAAACTGAGAACTTTCAAGCTCGGATAAATTTGTTAAAACTGGTTTCAATTAGGCAGCATTCTCTAAATCAAGTCGATTTTCCCAGAATCACACCAGTTAAGTTGTAGGCGGTTTTCATATAACTATAAACTAAACTGCACAAGTATACGTATCTAAGTATAATAACGCAGTTTGTTAAGTAAGACCGTTTGTCAAAGTGAAATAGGCGGCGAAGCGTGATGCGACTTACATCACAGTAGCGTTCAGATTTGCATATTCATTTAACAGCTGTAGAATATTACGCGAGAAGGGGGTTGCGGGGGTTGGTTTTTTTGGGGGGGGGGGGGGGGGGGGTGGAGGAAATCGCATTTCGAGTAAGAAACGAGGACGTCTGCTGTTAACGACCAAAATTTAAGACGAATTTGCATTTTGACCGTTCTTTGCTACGAATTTGCTAGTTGATAACGACGCCGTTCGTTTCGTGGTCCGTCGTCCTCGGTCTGTTTCTAATTAATTCCTCCCCCTCAAACCCCAAGAGCCTCGCCTCGCCTCGCCGTTCGGTTCAATCCTTTCGCCGAGCTGCCTTCGGCCTGAAATTATGCATTTTCTTGTCACGATGCCAGATAAAAGCTAACTGAATATTAATGTAGTACCTGCTGTTGTACTTTCGACTAACTGCAGGATCCTAGTCCTGCACTCTGCACCTCTTATCACATTTTTTTTTTTTTTTTTTTTTTTCCTTTCTTCAGACCCTGGATCGCTAAGATATTTAAGATGCTGAACAAAAAAAATAAAATAAAATTATAATAATAATAATGCGGTTAGAGTAGTTCGATTTAAAAATTATCGGTATTGAAAATTTCACTTTCTTTTAATAGCTATCAATTTTTTGGATTTAATTAGGTTGTTCATATCGTGTTAAAAAAAATTTTCGAAACTATTTTATGTGTTAATGGTTTGTTTGTTTGTTTGTTTGTTTGTTTGTTTGTTTGTTTGTTTGTTTGTTTTGTTTTTTTTTTTTTTTTTTTTTTTTTTTTTTTTTTTTTTTTTTTTTTTTTTTTTTTTACACAGTAATTATCTACAGTTTGGAGACAAAAGAAATATTTTACGATTATTCGGAGGAATTGAAGAATCACTTAAAGATTCTTTTTTTCGGAAAATCGATTACATCAAGATTATTATAAGCTTAAAAATCTTTTTGATAAAAAAAAAAAAAAAAAAAAACTCTACAGTGAAACGATATTAAAAATTTAACCCTCACAAACATATTCCGACAATTATTCTTTAGAACAATGCGAATAATTAATGAAAAGCTTATTATAGAATTTTTCCGTAATCCCGAAGCTTTGTTTCAAAATTTCTTTTTCAATCGAAAAACTCTCTGAGAGGCTGGATTAAATTTTTTACGAATTCGGTACTGCATGAATAAGCTTCAAAAGTTTTTGAAAAATTATCATCCATTGTGAAATCGATTGGCAAATAATTTCAACACAATCTTTATTAGCAGATATTCCGAAAGCTACTGTAAATGCGCAAATCGTTAGAGAATAAGCTGGATTCGTTTCTATTTCCACAATTTCCATATAAATAATAAACTGCAATCACTAACTAATGATTTCAGCGAAACGCTAAGAATAAAAACTGTCAAAAGCACTTGCGCACTTTACTTGACAAGTTGACACTAAGACATGAAACGCGGAGTTTTATAATGACAGCATTGACAGCGCTGACGACGTTGAAGAAGGAAGCTAAGAATAAAACGATGCATAGGAATCAAAGGTGCAATCAAAGCTTGAATATTTCTCTGATAAAAGTTGACTCAACGTCTCGGCTAAATTCCCGAAATCTTTTCTCACTCTTGTAATTTTACGGTATTAGATTGCAACTGATTTTTTACTTTTTCAGATTAAAAAATCTAAAATCGATTTCATTATATTATTCAAAAACCGTCATTTTCCCAAGTGACGAAAAACCAATAAGAAAGAAAGAAAGAAAGAAAGAAAGAAAGAGAAGAAAAAAAAGACTAAAAAGCTTTCGTAAAATTTGAAAATTTTTTACGATTATACCGAATATTTTTACGTTTCGAAAAAATTCTATGTTTTATTTTGTTTTGTTGTTTTTTTTTTTTTTTTTTTCCAAAATTTCTCCAAGTCACCAACTTTTACTTTTATTAAAAAATTTGCTAAAAAAAAAAAAATCAGATTATTTCCATCGTTTTTATATTTCGTTGCCGAGGATGAAAACGCTCCGTTAAACACCGAACGCTATAATAATCCGTTGAAAAAGAAATTGCATTGTCTCGGGGCTGAGGCGAAAGCAAATGTAATACCTTTGAAAAACAAGGGTGAAAGCTTCTCAATTATATTCTAAGAGACAGACTCGAAAATTATAAGCACGCATTCAACCAATTCCACTCTGAATTATTCGTTACTGAACAATACTCGAATTCTACTCAACAAGACTCTAAAGACTCTAAGTACGAACTTGTAACACTTGAGAAATGGAGCTTGAAATCGGTTTCAAGATACTCAAATAACAAAAAAAAAAAAAAAAAAAAAAAAAAAAACAACACAAGAACTCGAATTACTCGTTGCTCAGATCATTTTTAAAGAGGATTCTTACAAAGGGGATAAAAAGTTTAACAATGAAACAATGATTTATAAAATTAAGTAAAACGACGAAAAAGAAAATAAAAAGTGAATTTTTTTGTTACTTTGAAATATTTTTTATATTTCCGAGAGGATTTTTTTTTTTTTTTTTTTTTTTTTTTTTTTTCTCTCATTTCGTTTTTTTGACACTTTGTGTATTTCACGTTATTTCTAAAGTTTTACGAAATGATGGAATATTCGGTGAATTATTTCGTCCATATACGTATACTCGTTCACTTTGTTTTCTATCTATTATATTATTAAAACGAGACGAACAGAAATGAAATTTAACGGATAAAATACCAGGAAAATTGTCCATTTCTCGTTCGATTAAACTTTGTTATTTCATATAATGGGTATATAAAACATGAAATACCTCTCTCACTTGGTAAATGGAGCGGAATCTTCATCCGACGATTCATTTGACGTGAAATTTTTATTTATTATTTTTCCCTTCGAAACCTGTCAGACGCTTCATTATATCGATGCTTTCGATAACTTTTACACCCCAAGTGACTAACTGAAGGTACCCTTCGAGAATATCTGACGTTCGACGAGAATAGATCTGCGGAAATGAAAGTAAAAAAGAAACAAATAAACAAATATGTATTGGAAAAAATTTTGATTCCGATTTTATTTCTTCCGCAAAAAAACGGCAAAAAAAAAAAAATGGTCGTTTGCAAATTTTTCCAAAAATGGTCGCCACTTCGTTGATTTTGCAAACAAAAAAAAAAATCGTACGATTCATTCCAAGGCCATTAACATGCTGAATTTAAAAACGTTCGTTTTTTTGGTTTCAGTTTAACCATCTCCGAGAAATCATCAAAACACCTTAGACCAGCCTTTTTTTTTATACTGATTTTCAACAACGATTTTTATGTATAAAAAGTGATTAAAATAAAAAAAAAAACAGTTTTCCATGTAATTTTTAGAGTGTATTCATCAAACTTAACAAATCCTGTACAAATATTTCGAGTTAAGACTTATTAAAAAAAATTCTATCGTGTCAATTATGTGAAAAAAAAAAAAAAAAAATTTGTTAATCAATACATAAAATTAGCTGCACTGACCAAAAAAGAGAGAGAAAAAAAAAAAAACGCAATTCAAAAACGTTGTGTTTCTGAACTTGGAAAAAAATTGCATCGCGAGAGAAAATTTGAAAAAAAAAAATTTGCCCCCCTTTCCGGCAAACTTTTCCTCCGTAATCCTGATCGCAGGATGTTCACGTTGAATTGTAATATTTTCAACGAGGACGAAATTTCACCGGATACATTCTCTAATTTGGGATCAAGGAGTAATCCATGTGGAGCGAACTCAGGATGGTTGTTCCTGCAGGAGGTGGAGAGCTCTTTCCTATTTAGAAATGCATTAATCTTGGTTTAAACGCCTCAACCCTCTATCCTAGCAGAGTTCATATTACTCCCTGAATAATCCGTGGAGCATAATCCAGTCGGGCTGTATGGAATATTGAATAGAATTCACCTTCAATCGATATATATATATATATATATATATATATATATATATATGTATATATACCTACACGCCTGTCGAATTCCAAACTTGTCCTTGTTTCCTGCACAGCAGCGTGATAATTCATAATCTCTGCATTTAAATTCCCGCAACCCATCGATCGAATAAACTTTTATATTCAAAATCTCTTTAACGGTTTCGTACAAAAAAAAAAAACTCTGAAAAATATTCACGAAATTTCAAATTTTCGTTGATTGAGACCAAAGAAACTAAAAGAAGAAAAAAGAAGAAATAAAACTAGAAAATAAACAAGTGGATTCTGTTGACGGTTGAAAAAATGCTTAATCATCCATTTTCAATTACCAATTACATAAAGAAAGATGTAATTATTCTAAATATGATTAATAATTACAAAAGAAAAATGGTAATTACATTGAAATTACTTAATAGTCACAAAAGAAAATTGTTATTAGACTTGTCATAATTAATACTTAAATAGTAAAAATTGTAATTATACTCAAAACAATTATCAATAACAAAGGAAAATTGTAATTATACTCGAAACAATTAACAATTACAAACTAATTACTATGTAATTATTAATTGTTTTGAATAGAATTACAACTTTCACTTTGCAATCGTCAATTATTTTCAGTATAATTACAATATTCTTTTGTAATTATTAATTAATTCCAATGTATTACAATTTTTCTACACAATCATTATTTACTCTAGTAACTGTAATTAATTAGTTGCAAAGTTGGAATTTTCTGAAACACTGAAAGTTTCTGAATTATTACTTTTGGATTCGGAATTCAAATTTTCCATGCTAGAACTGACTTCTTGGCGATTCTTGTTTTTTTTCTTCTTCTATCTTTTTCATTAAATTTTTTTTTTCGTGTATTAAAAAAAAAATTGAAAAACCGTTTTACGTTCGCTCGAGATAAAAGTGAAAAAGCTGTGATAAAAAACATCGGAAATGCGATGGTTTTTGCGTTTTTAGAACCGTTTATTACCTACTCGTTGATCCTCTTTTACATTCGACAGAACATTCGGTGTTTGTGGTACATGAAAAAGCACATTTTAATATCCTGCGTTATATCCTGTATTTAATTTATGGCGCAGAGGACTTCTGACAGTAGAACACCATATATTGAAAGTAAAAACTTGACGTGCAAAAGTGAAGAGCAAAAAAAAAAAAAGAGGAGACAAATATTCTTCAACGAAGGATAAACAAGTCAAAAAAAAAACGTCAAACGTTCTTCACTGTAAAATAAGTAAAAGTTACAGTATAATTAACTCAACAATCATTCTTTCGCACAAATAGTTAATTAATTTTTGTCAAAATCAATTAAAAAGTGAAAATGAAATTCTTATAATATTTCAGTAAATTTTTTTTTTTTTTTTTTTTTTTCTCTTTCAACTTTTTCAAACTTTGGTCACCAAATTCAGCGTCTTGGTCTTTCAACTTATGAAATTTGAATAAAATTCTATTGTACCATGGGTGCAATTCGGCCTCTCGAAATTTACGGTACACTATGGAAGCCATGGGCGAATATTAGGGCTCACCCATAACGCAATGCTCGGTGGGTAAAGGGGCGCGGTTGAACCGAAATTCCGACATTTCCATCACCCCGAGGGTTGTGTCCTGTGATCATAAACAGTGACTGCCAAGAATATTATCCAAGCCACTTTGCGGTTCGCAACGGATGCCGGGTCGCGAGGTCACTGCTGACCATGATACCGAGAACGACGGATAGAGGGGTCGTTTTATAAACCTTGAGGAACAAACATGGCCATGAATTTCAGGCCTCCAAAGGACTCCTACTCCTGCGGTTTACTTTACGATCAGATATTTCGCCCTATGATTGGTATTCAGGATCGTTTCATGCGTGAAAATTCAACTTCAGGGCTGATTCGAGTGCCCCGAGTACGGTGAAAAAAAAGGAAAAAAAGAAAAACACGAGCGGCTTTGGACTGACCGGACCGTGAGCCAGCCTTTAAACTTCCGGTTTTTTCTTTGCAGGTTCCAAGTTCATAGAACGAAAAAATTTTAATATCTAATTTGAATTTGGAATTACAAATTCAGATTCGTGATTCGTATTAGGTGAAAATATTACGACTTTTTATATTTTGAACGACGGTAATGGATCGGCGTGAAAAGTACTGGTCGATTCGTCTGACAAACTTTCGCGATGATCTCGAAATCGATAGAACTTGGTAGCCAAATAAAAAAGTTTGGGAAGAGTTTGGGAATGAAAAAAAAATTTTTTTTTAGTAATAAAAAATGTATAAATTTTGTTTTAAATAAATGTGCAAATTGGGAAAAAACATGATCGTTCATTGAGAAGAAGTAATAAGTAGTAAGAAGTACATGTTTGTCGTTAAGACATTGGGAAATCGCTTAATTTCCTGTAAAATTGAAATTTCGTTGCAAGATCCTGTAGATTTCAATTTATTTCATCCAACCGTTTCCAACATCATCGCTGGAGTTCGTCGTAAAGACATTATTCTAAAAACCTGTTTTCGGGATTCTGGCGTTTCGAAAACTCAAATGATATTGTGATACTTTCATCACAATATCACCAAACGTGATAAAAATTAAAAACATTCGTCCAAATACGAACAAATAAAAAAAATCGTACTGTTTTGAAAAATCGTGCTTGAAACAGGCGGAAATATTCCGCGAACCTTTTTCTTTTTTATTTTTCTATTTTGTGCGCAAGAATCAACTCGGAGGTGTGAATTTTTATCAAAAAGCTCTAGTATACGTGTCTCATTACCGAGCTCGGTCAAGGGGTTCGTTTAGCTCGACAAATGGAATAATTTCCTTTTCGTTGACGAGAACAATAGCCAAGATTATAGAGAGAGAGAGAGAGAGAGAGAGAGTGTAGCCAGAAGCCGGGGAGGCCACGGAGACCAGGACAGAACGGAATGGAATGGAATGGAATGGAAGGGGATGAAACGGGATAAAACGGGATGGGATTTCAGCCTGTGGTGAAGGCGCTGAGGGTATGCGGAATAGGACGAGCGTATAGCGGGAAATAAAACGGGGGATGAGGAGAGGAGGGATGGTGAGAAAGGGGGGGGGGGGGGGGGGGAATTCTGCTGCTA
The DNA here is from genome assembly GCF_021155765.1 of Diprion similis. Classification (NCBI taxonomy): domain Eukaryota; kingdom Metazoa; phylum Arthropoda; class Insecta; order Hymenoptera; family Diprionidae; genus Diprion; species Diprion similis. The sequence continues at coordinate 3,942,306 of NC_060117.1, forward strand.
CAGTAAATTACTCTCCCTCTCTCTCGCACACCGGGTCGAAAGCCTCCCCGTTTCTCACTTTTTTCCATCCCTTCTGTCTATCCATAGTTCTTTTTTTTTTTCTCCCCGATATATATATATATATATATATTTTTTTTTTTTTTCTTCACTTCAGAAATAATCAATTTTACTGTACGACTTGACTTTCGTGAAAATTGATCAGTATTTTTTTTTTCTTTTTGTTTATCTCGATCCAAGATTCGATTCGATCAGCTGATATCATTCCTTAATTTGACTTTTTTTACCTCCCAATTTCTTTTCATCGACACGATTTTAGCCGCTCAAGATCCAATCCAGAGTACGAAAATCAAAATAACTAAGAGTGAGGCTTATTTTGATATAATAATTTTTATTCAATATTTCCTAAACAATGACAATTATAGTAACTAACTTTTCCGTACCGTTCAATTTTTTTTTTTTTTCTTCCTTTTATACCGTCCAGATCTTTTTTTCAATTTTCTGAAAATACAATTGTTCGTAAAGATTCTTGAAAATTTATACATATAAACATAGCGTGCAATTACATCGTATAATGACTGCTTGTTTATCTTGTTGCATATTATATATATATATATATATGAAATGTGATGAATTGATGAAAGTTGAAAAAAAAAAAAAAAAACATTCTCGATTTTAAATTCTCCGGAGTTAAAGTCCTGAGCCTTAATCACCTGACGGGATATAAAGCAGTGAATACCGAGTTGTTTTTTTGAACAAGATAAATGCCCGGAGGTACGTTCAGCTTCCTCCGTTTTTCTTTTCTTCTTTAATTTCATCGTTTATTTTTCTCCATTTTCCTCCTTTTTTCACCCCCCCCCTCCCCCCCTACTTTCTCCCACCCTTAACAGGTTAGAAAACTGTTCCACTTCTTTTACGAACCCTAATAAATCCTTGGAAGTAAAAGAAAAAGAAAAAGAAGAAAAAGAAGAAGAAGCAGAAGATATCGCTGGGCTTAGATTTGACAGACGTTTGTTTCTTCAAAGAAATCGACTAGCATTTACAGAAGATATATATATATATATATATATATATATATATATATATATATATGTATATAATACAGTTACTTTCCGACGTGGATTTTCTTTCAGGAAAAGCGTAACGTCGGTACGAAAGTAACGTGCGGTTCGAGAAATGAGGATGAGGGTAAGAAAGAAGGGGAATCCAAATAACCGAAAGGATCCGTGCAGTAAATTGACAGAAATTCAGGAACCAGATCGGCGTGTTTCATTCATGTGTTACAAAAAATACTTGTTACGTTTTCAACCGTAAGAAATTCTTCCTAGGTTCGAATCATCATCTTTGATTGTACGCAGTTGATGCATCGAATTGATCGAAGGATTAATTGGTGCAATTGGTACCAAAGAGACCAGCAAAAAGACTTGAAAAAATGAATAAATTGAAGAAGAAAAATTAAAAAAAGATAAAAAAAAAAAAAACGTATAATCGTGAATATTCAAACTCCAAAAGCTCACACTATGACGTGACTGGAAGTCAAAGTACAGATCAGCGAAACGAAGACAGCGCAAATGACACAACAGATTTGAACACTGGATCTAACAGTGCGCGGGGGTGGGTAGGTACTACCTTATAATGAAAGCAATGTGTCTTCATTTGGTTCGTTTCACAGAAACACAGACCAGAATGGAACCGCACCGTCACAACTGCACCGCGGCTGCAGACGCTGGTATTCGTCTTCACACATTAGCACATAAGCACACTGGCTGTATGTAGTGTATCAAGGATAAATAGGACCCACAGTCTGAATCAAAAGTCAGGAAAAGCGAAAGAAGAGACTGTCTGAGTGGTAATCGATCGACAAAAACTGAGATAGAAAGAATTTGAGAAAAGGTTTCATGCTTAAAACACTCGAAATGCTTTTGATACTGTGCTGATATTTTTTGGATTGATTTTGTGGAGCTACAGAGATTTTCAAAGATCACGTGACAAAAAATCCCATAACCGCAGTTGTCTTCGGAGTAGAGAAGAATAGATTTTTTTAAACAAGGTACAAAAGATGTTGATCAAGGATTTCATTTGCATGTATCTCGTGAGATTTTTTAAATATTGTTCAGACAGTTTGTGGAAAAATCATCGACGAGTGAAAATCAGTCCAAAAATATCAGAACTGTTTCAAAGACACCGGACTTTAATCATTTAGAAGGTTGTAACCATAAAACCTTACCTCAAATTATCGACATCCTATGTCATCGGGTCATTGGAATCAGATGCCAATTACTGCTACTGCATAGTAGCTACGTTTTATCATTAACTCTTCAAAAGACTGGACTTCCTGATGATTCCAAAAATATCAGAACCGTCTCAAAAACACCGAACCTTAATCATTTAGATGGTTGTATTCATAAAACCTTTTCTCAAATTATCGACATCTTAGGTCATTGGGTCATTGGGTCATTGGGTCATTGGAATCAGACGACATCCACTGCTACTGCATAGTAGGTATATCGTATCATCAATTCTTCAAATGATTCGATGTCCTTTCCTAGTTTTTGACTCAGAGTGTAGTTCCGGTTCATCCTTAATGAATACGAAGGGGGGGGGGGGGGGGGGTGTCGAGGTAAGGTGTCTGCCGGGTTGGCCTCGCACCAACTCGGCACGAAGCCCCCTGTGTTTGCCACGCGGAGCCGAGAGGGTGGAACGAGACAATGGTCTTGCTTCTACAATACGGGTCGTTTGTATCAACTAGCGACTCTCTTGTTTCTGAAACAGGCCAAAGCTCGGTTTCCTCTACGTTTCTCCGGCCAACAATAGAAGGGTGTCTCTCTGCCCGTTGGGGGATGCCTTTCTATCTCCAGCTCATTCATCTCTGGTCAGCTTCTACCGGAGCTCTGATTTCGGATCACGAATTCTTTGAATCGGATCTCGTGATAGATCCTCGGAGACGAGATATAGCGTTTGTGTTCACCTGAGCCTGATCCTCTTCATTTCGGCTGGGTCTAACATGTGCGGCTTAGCAACTTCCGGCCAATATCCCAGGATACAGAAGTCGCAAGATGAACTCACAGTACCAAAAATTCGAGCTCCTGCTGTCCTTGAAACCTGATAGACGATACCTTTCAGCTTCACGTCCAATCTTTCAAGTCACTTCAAAGTCCCATCGAATATTTGGAAATCGTTGACCGTAAAATTTATCGAACTTCTAAAAAATCTTGAATTTGCTACACCTTGATCAATTCTTCCCCAACTTAAAGTGTTATTCCATTTCCGTGAACCTTGAGTACCAAGAACCAAATATATATGTAGCATCAACCCAATTCCAGAATTCGGTTCATACTTTGATGGACAACATTTTGCTTCCGCAAAGTGAATTGTCACAGTCCTGTATAATCGTGATAGAAACTGTACCGAGGAAGTGAATTGAACGGTTTTCGTCAGGCTGATGTGATCAGTAATTGATTAGACAGCAGTGATGTGCGGAAAATATCTGTCAGAAGACTGTTTAATTTCGATAACCATCGGAATGAAGGGTGAGTGTGGAGAAGCTTACGATATTCGTTTGTGTTTCACTTGGCATAGTTTTTTTTTTTTCTTTAGATGGGATCAAGGCCGTTTTATCCAACGAATCTATATTAAATATTAACCCCCGTTATACGGGGCGGAATTGTGATGGTGCAGGCAGCTTACGCGACGCGTCGAGTCGTATCAGATAAGAGCGATAAGTGATCGGTCATTCGAGCGGCGGCCTTGCCCTCGCGCATAAGAATATAGGGGAGGAAAAAAATGGTTGAAAATAATCATATTTTTCCACGTAACGTGGCCTGGTATCGATGAGCCCCAAGGCCTACGGTCTTTAAGGTGCCCATAAAGACGCGTTGTACACCTCGAAAACGCGGGGATGCAAAACTCCTACACCGCTCAAGCAATCAGAGTGAAACTTGGGCAGTTAATGCCTTATTTTGGCGAAAAGTGGAGCGTCTTTTCACTTTTTCAAAATTTGGAAAAAAATTTTACAGATTGGTTACCACCCACAGAAATTGGCCAAATTTTCGCAGTCGCACTGAATGGATCGAACTATCCGGTATGACGCCATTCGGCGGTGTTGAAATACACATTTTGAGCTCATTCCCATGGAATTTTATGGAGAAATGACGAAATGGCAGCTGATCTGGTTTTCAATTACGAAGAACACCGAAATCTCATTTTGGTGACATTTCGTTTTCAAGGTGTACAACGCGTCTTTATAAGAACCTTAATCAGGTGGATTCCAAGACACGCCTATTAATTTTTCAAAACCAAATCAAAAACTTGTACGTTCTGTTCTCGAACTTCGACTCGAAGGAACTGATCCGATCACCCGGCAAGACAATTTCCTCCTCCCGACAGTCCGGTTATATACCACCTTAAGAGATGTCCAACTTCAGAGATAATTCAAAAGTCAGACATCAGTCGTTCTGTGCTCTGTATCAACTCTTTATCTCAAGGAAAATCGCATCAATCATTCCCAAAAATTCAGCATAGCTGAGTTTCAGGCTTTGCTTTTGATCGGGTCGCGATATCTGGCTGATTTTTTCAACATTCTCTGGGGCGAAAAAAATGTCGCCGATCATTGTTCAGCCGGGAAATTCGGCTCGAGGTTCGTTCGAGGCTTCGCCGTGCTTCATGGCAGCTTTAAATGGCTTGCGGCTTGCGGCCTGTGGCTTGCGGCCTCGGCTTTGGCTTTGGATTTGGCTTTGGCTTCGGCTTTGGCTTGACAAGTCGGCGCTGCCCAGATGACCCATATTAGCTTAAAGGAGGCTTCGTAGTTTGCCTGTGCAACTCTCATATCCGATCTGCCAGCGAACTGCTGCCAACACAGAGTACCAAAAATCACTTCAAACTTTCCTAAAAAAATTTATAAGTTGTGGTTCTGGTTCGTCGAAGAGTGTGTCGATAATTATTTCACGTCATTGGACTCAAACTTGACGACACGTTTCATTAAAAATTAAAAATTGCCAAACTGGGATATCAATCATCCGATAATAATTCATGGGCAAAAACGTAAAAACACGTTTTTTTCAAATCGCAAGCTCAACTCACAAGAACCACACAGAGACATGCTTCTAGTCTCTCGTAACAAGACCAACTTTTGGAAGCAGCCCCTAAACCGATGTTTACCAAGAAAATATAAAATTTGCCAAATCAAGTGAAAACTGAAATTGAAATTTCCAATTATGAGAACTGTTCATGACACGGCTGTCGCAGAGGGTGAAAACCGGTGTGAAGATAAAGCCCAAAGTTTCGTTTCATCAGAGAGCATTGTCTCGTAGACTGGACGAAGTGTGTTGTTAGTTTCGTTCGGTTCACCGGTTGCACATAATAATTGTGTCACAATTGAGAGCCAAGCTCGTGATGAAGGTGAAATTGAGGTGCGGTTGCGGGGCGATTTGACCCGGTTATGAAAGGACGGTGGCTGCAAAACGCGCCGACATACATCGGCGTGATCGATACAGCAACCCCTGTAATAATAATTTTAACCAGAGAAGCGAAATTGGCCAGTGCTTACCAATCACGGCCGGTGTTCGAAGCCCTTTGAAACTTCCTTTGAAACTGAAGAGCTTGATGCCTTCGCCCGGTGGCTATGCGTTTCCAGAAATTACCCGAAAGTTGTATCACGCCAGTTCCGGTCTCGTGTCCGTAGATTATACTGGGATGTTTGCAATTAATCCTTATCCCACTGTCACTGATCCCAAACTCCTAATCGACGCTTGTAGTTCCTTTCCACCCATGTTTCAACTGAACTAACGAGTTTTCCATCTAATGACGAACCGTCGTCTGCTGCCGTTGTGGGTACCGATCTGTTTCGTAATCCGTTCCCATTTCGTGGTGATGGATGTTCGGATCCCACTTCTTCCTGTTCTTCGAGAAGACCATGAAATGTAGTCAGACGTGTATTTCCATGACCATATGAACGACGATATGAGAAAACTGAAGTTTTCGACAATTGAACACGTTTATACTTTCTCTGGACACGTGATAAGACCTGTTTCGAATTGGAACATGAATGTCCTTTCAACTTTGAAGCCAAGTTACTAAGAAACAAAAGAACGTAGAGCATTTTCGCGACCAGATTCGGATTCTGGATTCAAAAGCCCATTGGATACACCTGGTTTCGTATCATGACACGATGCTGCTGGCCCACGTCATTGGGGCTTCTGAAGTTCGTAGGCGGATCATTTACGTGTAGAAGGCACCGTTACGTTCTAGATAAAATCCGTGAATGTCACTGACGGTGTCGGATGCAGAATCCTACTAGCAGCAAAAAATAAACGCGTAATTGGATGCCCGGAGTGTTTTTGATGCGAGAAAAATCCGTTCAATTCGTTTCCCAATTTCGTACAAGTGGTGGTGGAGGTACGTACTGCCTGTACGAGTGTTCAGAAACGGGCGATTGAATGTTTCCCGGCTGATTTTTGTGCCAACCAACGAAACACACTTCAAGATTTTTCCCCAATCATTCGGTAGTTCGTTCATTTTTCGCAGACTCGAAGCGTTTCTCAAGATTCTCGAGGGCTGTCCAACTGCTTAGACGCTCCACCAGAAACGGGTCGTTATCGCATCGATGAGCCAAAAACTCCAATTCCTATACGGGAAGAGGACATGTGCAGGCTGGGAGGGGATATTCAAGTGCGAAACTCCATTCAGCGGTTCCATCGGTTCCTCATTCAACATTTACCACCCCTAGAAAGCGTATCCGTGTTTCAGTTTCGTGCTTTCATTGTACACGTCGGTGGCTTCTATCTACCTGAAAGCTTTGGATTCAGACCAGATTTTCATTCTCAAAGTGCGGATCATGTCTATACGCCCGTCGGGGATTCCGAAATTCGACCTTCACATTCTTTTTTCAAGATGCTACATGAAAATATGAATATATTCTTATTCCGAAAAGCCAAATCCTTCAAGATCGTTCCAAAATTGCTAAATAACGATTTTTCACCCTGATCTATTATTACGTTAAGGGAAGACTAAAGTAAAATTTTCATAATATCGAATTTTTAATTTTTGAAACAAGTGAAGAAAATGTAATAAAAAATTCCTCAAAAAAAAATTTATATCAAGGTAGTATGTGTCCTAAAAAAAAAAATTTTCAATCATCTGCGACGAAAGTGCTATGCTCAAAAAAACTTTTGGCAGAAAATTTTCCCGCGTAACGTGCGTTCCCAAAAGTTCCTTGCGCGTAGACTTTCATCGCTGGAGATTGAAATTTTTTTTATCAGAACACGTAATACCGTGATGTAAATTTTTTTCGAAGAAATTTTTCATCACATCTTTTCTAGTCATTTAAAAAAACAAAAACTCGATATCACCGAAATTTCACCGAAGTCCCCCCTTAACGTAACCAACTTCAGCCTCATGGGATGTAGGGGAGGGTAGCGCGCCCCCCCCCCCCCCCCCCCCCCCCCAAGCCGGTTATTACTTTTTTTGGTTTTATACCAATTTCACCGAAATTTTGCCAAAACTCTAGAGAAAAAACAAAAAATATCAATTTTTTTCTCGGACACGACAGCCCCCCTTTAAAAAATGGTAAGAAAAAAAAAAAGAACATCGATTTTTCCCAGGATATTGTAAATTGGCCTGAAACTAGCCTAACCGGATGAAAACTGTAAATTTACAACAATGGAAGAATTATTTTTTTACAAAATTTTTTCGGATGCTCCACTACACCCCAGATATCTCACATCGGTCTAAAACTAAGTAAATACCTGAAATTCACGATAATTTGGCAAAATAGAAAGTGAGAAAAAAAAAAAAAAATTTCCCGTCAAATTTTTTAGGGGTGCCTTTTGCCCCACCCTACCCAATACAATTCCAAGACTTGGCATTGTCATCACGGCCGGTTGGTCGCTTCGTTCGCCGATGCACGCGGCTGATGATAATTAATACACACCGAAAGCGTGAAGGTACTGCGAAACAGGCGTTATTTTCACGGGGTGGCGGGTGGAGTCAGCGAAGGGTTGAAAGCCGGTACAGGCTGTAAACGCGCGGTAGGTTATACGGTGATGAACGCGCCCCCTCTACGCCGCCAATTATCGTCTGGCATCCCCGGGGCGATGGGCCGAAGAGCCGGCTCTAGCTACGTGGCGTTTATAAGCAGCGCCCTGCAGACGACTGACGAAATTCGCCGGGGCACCAGCCACCCCCATCCAGCGAGCCAGTAAGCCCCGCGTTTACCTGTTAATAAAACAACCCCGTTTCACGACCCTCGCACATAACGTCTGCCCCACGGCTCGGATCCACACATCATCTTACAATGCTCCCTAATAAACAGTACGATTTGCGAGAAGGGGTGAAAGGGGGTGGAAGGACTATTTCATGCCCCTATCTTTGCCCCCCTTTTCTTTCATTCTTCTCGTTTTCTGCCTTTTTTTTCATCCTCCCGTACACGCACAGTCTCTTTTTCTATCTCTTTCCTCTCCCTCCAACCTCCACCCCCTCTCGTCGGGGGATGAAGCGAGGCTGTAACCTGTTGACATGCTCCCCTTAGTACAACCTAAGGTTTATCTCATTCAATCAACTCTCGTGTGACCCGATTACCGAGATCGCGATACGTCGGTGGATACATTATCCTCATGGACACTCGCCTTCAGGAGATACCCACCCCCGGGATATAGGGTGTTCTCCCTTAACGGGCGACGAGATTTTTCGGGATATTCGTTCGTCGTTAATTACGCCAGGGATCGTTGTCAACTCTCGAAATTTATCATTTCTCATCACCTTTGGTTAGGTGAGGAGGGTGGTTTTGGGCGATAACCAATATTTCAAATTTCAAAAAATCCTCGCGTTCTCCAACCTCCGGAATACGATAAACTAGTTTTTAGGAAAGTGAATGTTCGAGAAACTCGAAAAATCTGAGACTTACTGGATTTTACAACGCATTAATGGGCATGAAAAATAGTCACGTTTCGTTTGATTTCAACTTCCGGTTTCAAAGGAAGTCAATCGTTCTTTAATGTTTTATTTGAAAACAAAATTTATAGCTTTTGTGTTTTAGCAGAAAAAAGTTTTCTAGTTTTTCTTCGATAAATTTTTCACTTTGATGCCAAGTCCTGTCAGTTTCATGTTTTTCATTCGATCGTTTTTCAGAACACATCAAAGAACAATATCGCAAAAAACTGTTTTTCCGGCTTGTTTATTTCGTTTTTATTCAATCTTTCGGACGCAAAATCACATCAATTTTATGATTAAGTATTTTTGGCCAATTACAGATTCAGTTATTTTAAAAAAATTCATCGAATTCCAGTTACATTATACCGATTTCGAAAGCTCCTCGAATTTTAGTTTCAAAATTAAACTGTAAGTTGACAAGCATTTTTATTCGATTTGTATTTTTCATTTTTTATTCATTTTAAAATTCAATATTCAATTCAAAATTTCTCCACAAAACAATCAAACATTATCACTAACTGTTTTTAAAACCGATTCGTACTCCAAGGCCTGATATTCTCAAAAAAACACACGAACTAAATACTGAAGTCAATAAATTTAAGGATCACTTATTTCTAACTTCACCCCTACACCATAACAAGAAATTTAGTCCCTATAAGCAACGAAAAAATGGGACAGAAAAAAAAAAAAAATCTTCCATCATAATTTTTTAACCACATGAGATACGAAACGCTGATTATATTATCATCAGCTGAACATCGGCATTGTTTATTTACTCACCTATAAATTGGTGTGATATCGTTTTTGTACCAGACGACGAGAATAGCGGAATCATTTTCCTGCGGGGGTTTCAAGTCGCAAGGAAGGACCGCCGTTCCATGCTGAACTGCTCTGACCTGGAGGGGTGGTCCTAGAACAAAGAATACAGGAATAAATAATAATAATAAACAACAGTTTATACAAGCGCACGAAGCCCGAGATTACTGGATTAATAAAGGAATTAAACTATTTTTGGGATTCCGTGAGGCAGGATTATCAAAATAAAAGAATAAGGGTTGAAAAACTTGGATATCTTTTTTCGATGAAATTTTGAAGACTCTATTGTAAATGGTGAAGACTTTTCTGAAAATAATCAAATGATTAGAACTTGAATGGTGAAATTCGAACCTTTTTCTTGGACCTAATTATTATTGTCAATAAATAATGAGGTTGAGAATAATAATAATTGCTCAAAAATCGTATCGAGTACCGTCACCGTCACAAATTTACTCTTATCGAATTCCAAAACGTGTGAAAAACATATTGCAAATCGACGAAGCTTTTGGAATATGTATTGCAAATAATTGACTTGCATTAACTTTTTCACCTCAAGGATGTGTAAAACAGATTTAAACACGGAAACATCATGCAGCAAAAGTCCAAAAACAAGTGAAGTACATCGAGTTTAATCCAGCTAAAACAGTATTTCCTTACAGCAGAAGAAATTTAAAAACAAAAACAATAAAATTTAACCGCTAACTGATAATTCATTTTTTATTCAAAATGGATATCAATGGATGCGTTTTTTTCACTCCAAAAATGATTCCATAATAGAATCTCTTCAAATTCATCGGTAACAATTGTGCCACGATGGGAGAAATTTATTGTTCTTTGAATTATATAGGGAGGGGGGGGGGGGGGGGAAATAGACCCCATAAGAAAATAATGCCCATATACTTAATTTTTTTACTCGTTATACTACTTTTTAGCCCCTTGATACATTAAAATTCAAAAGTTTGAAATGTGGGGCAAAGTGGGCCCCTTAAAAAAATAATTAGTAAAATGAGAATAAAATGTTTAGTTTTCGTATGAAAAATTATGTTGAATTATTATCTAGCTTTCTCGAAGAAAAGTGATTTAAGTAAATTCAAGTTGAGAAAATTATTTAACTTTGACGAGTTGAGAGTAAAGCATAATTTGAAACGTTTCGCCTTATGTGCTGAGCAATTACTTGACTAAATGATTTCCAAACAATTCATATTTAATAAAAAGTTCAGCTGATTAATATTAACAGTTGTTATTTAAAAAATATCAGAACACGCACTTTGCCCCGAAATTGTTTGAGATTTCAAAAATTTTAAAGTGCCCACTTTGCCCTCCACCCTTCTCTTCTACCGTGTTAAGGAAATACTATTTCGCCTAAATTCAACTTGATTTTAACTTACGGTTTAAATTTCAAGCCTTCGATACATCAAAAATGTCTATTTCTCCATCTCTTCGACTATCCCATAATAGGTTTATTGTTAGATAAATTCTTATAATCCCGACGCGTTTTGTTAATGAAAAGTTTTTCAGCTTGATTCTCCTCGCTGAACGCATTGAGAAAGGATAAAAAAAGCTGAAGCCGAAGAAATTATAAGGGTAGAAAATGGATCAGATAAGAGTCTAAGGTGTAGCCAAAATTAACGACAGCAGGGTTCGCCGATGGCCGGAAGTTCGTGCGATGGCTGAGCGTCCGTCTGCAGTGAGTTCCTGTGACCCGGTTGATCGGATCGAAGAGATAGTCCGACGGTCAGAGTCACGTTTCGAAGAATTCACGGCTCCCCCCCTCCCCCCCTCCCTCCAGGGTCGGATAAGAATAGAAAGAAGAGACCAGAACCTGGTCTTTCAACTCGTTCCGAAGACAATTACAGTCCTTTCACCGAAGAACGGTCTGCAACTTCCTCAGTGGAGCGGTGCTGCACTAGATTCGTGCGGTTCACGAATGCCAACATGATATCAAAAACTTTTAACCATGAGGAATGAAAGGGGCGAGGAGGAAGGGGAGATGGAGGGAGAAAAAAATAAAATAAAAAAAGAACTCCGGAGACGTAGGCGGTTGCATTATTGCGAGCCGTCGAGCAACCCTTTCGGCCATCTCGTAGGGTGAAAAAAACATCCCCCTCTTGGGGGTGAGAGATGGTGGGAGTTGGGGGTTGGGGGTAAAAGTTCCGAAGCTCGTTGAATGTACAAGCTGGTATGCGAATAAAGGGGTGGAGGGGGGGGGGATGGAGGGGGAGGAATGAATTCAGGCTTAATACGAAAATTTTTTTCATTTAACGGAGGAACATAATCCTCCCATTCACCCGCCGAGTTTTCAGCTTTTGAAGGGTAAACAACGTCTAATTAAGGCCGATAAAACGGTTGGTACGGGTTTTACTTTATTCTGAATTCGTGTGTTTTTTTTTCTTCCTTTTCTTCTCGTTCGTTTCGGTGAGAATTTTTTTCTTTTTTTTTTTTTCTTTTTTTTTCGGTTTTTCTCGTCCTTCGGGAAAAGCTCAAGTTACTACGAGTAAAATTACGCGCGGATCAAAAACTGGATCACTCGTTTCTTGTTGATGATCGAAAACAGTGGCAACATGTTTTACAAAATTTTTTCCAACACTTTATATTATATCCTCAAATTATGGAACGAAATCAAAAAATTACTAAAAAAAAAAAAAAAAAAAAAAAAAAAAAACAGCGAAAAAAAAAACAATGAAAATCCTAACCGATTTTTTGAGACTTTACTATGTTGAATAACCTTTTCAAAAGAATTATTCACACGAATTTTAATGAATTGTTTTATCGGGCATTTAAGAACCGATAAATTGTTCGTTATATTTCAGTTTTGTAATTCCCTAAATCGCTTCTGGTATTGAGAAATAATAATATCCTCGTTTAAAGTTCGGATTATATAATATCAAATTCTGTTTCGTTGAATTTCGTTTTTCGAAAACCGTCTTAAATTGAAAAATTTTACGTATTCACATTCTCACGAGTCAGAAGCAACGTCTAACGATAATTTCGATCGTTGTTTACAAGTTTGCAAAGTGTTCAAAAAGAATTTTACCAACTTAAAGAATGTTCGCACGGAAGAATTTTATGATTGTTCAATAACCCAAAATATGCAAATAAGTGTTGTCTGTTGTTTATCAATTGTTTCAAAATTTTCTTTCGCTATTTGAGCAAATAAACGATCATTTGAGTCATTCATAAAAGTAGTTTTGGAAGAAAAAAATTTGGCTTACATAACTCTAAGAACAATAAAATTCAATAGAAAAACAACTCAATCGTACAGTTTTGACAGTGCAATTCTTTAAAAAAATATTTTCTCAGAACAAAAATATTGCCCGCAACCGAAATATCAATTTTTCAATTTCGCAAAAAAAAAAAGAACATAACAAAAAAAAACAACTCCCAACATTAATAAGAATTCAAATCACACTCTTTATACACCGTAAAAAGAATAGAAAACAACAAATTCGTAAGAAAAAAAAAAAAATCAAATCGACGACGCTGCGGAAGATATTGAAAAGCGAAAGAAATTATTTGGATCGTTCCAACGACACTCGGATAAATGTTATAAATATATGCGGACTATCAATTCCATGAACGATTATCGGATGCAAGGGAATGGAATATTCTTTGTTCTGTTTTTCCATTTCATATTTCGTCATCCCCCCCCCTCCATCACCCCCGTTCCTCTCTTATTCCAATACAGCTTGAGCATCCCCATCTATTCACCTGTTCGCAGCAGATTCCACGCGAATATAGCCGGTGCAGAATCGGCTGCACCTGCAGCTTCCGGTAGAACAGTGGATGGTGAATGCATGCACAGTGCAGGGTGCAAAATACGAGCTTCGATCGCGGATTTCAACGGTCCGGTTATTCCTGTCTGTACTCACTCCTTTTTCCACCCCTCCTCATATATTCTCACGATTCTCCTTTCTTTTTCACAATCGTCATATATATCTATGGATGTGCATATAGTTACGGGTGTAGGTACATAGAGATGCTCCCTGTCAACATTTTTCTGTAGGATGCAGACGATGCGTATCATTTTTCCACCCCCTTCCCTCTCTGCCTCTCGATGTCGATCCAGCTTTACAATTTCTGGCTTTAACAAGAAACAACAGTTTGGTGTCCTTCTCTGATTTCGTTGAGACTCATGTGTATTAGAGAACATTTAAAACTAAGAAACACGTCTTTTTTTTTAACTGCGGAAAAAAGGTTTAAAGGGGTGAAAACGACCCCTGAGGATGGGCACCAAACGGGTGGATTTCTTGATGCACTTGATGGATTTGAATGAAACCAAAGTTGGAATATTTCATTAATAAATAGAGACATTTCAGTGTTTTTTGATTATGATTACAATATTCTGTTGTAATTATTAATTAATTTAAATGCAATTACAATTTTTCTGTATAATTATTATTAATGACATTTTCGGTACGTTTGATGTCAGTTTAATGTATCGATTTCCGCCTATCAAATTGCCAATATTTCTGCATAATTTTAAAATCAGGTGAATTGAACTTCGTCATCAACTCGACCTTTGACAGTCGTAAAATTGGAAAATATACAATTTTTTCCGCAAATCCAGCCACCGTATACTTCACTATGCAATCTGACGAAGAAGAAAATAAAAATGTAAAATTAGTTATTTGATCATCAATCATCCTAGTGCGTTTAATCCCGGAAAGCTGCATAACTGAATCGTGAAATTAGAGGTAAACGGAGTATCTATCTCGTCGCTAAAAACGAACAAACAAAAAATAAAAAAAAGACACAAAACATTTAAAAAAATTGCAATCGAGGTAACAAAATTCCTAGAATTCTAAAGAAACGATTAATGATAAATCAAAATCGTTCTATCGCGTATAATTCGGACGAATGCAATCAACAAAAAAAAAAAAAAAACAAAAAAAAAAAAACAAAGTCGATCCCAAACGTTTAAAAAAATTGCAATCGAGGTAAAAGAATTCTTAGAATTCTAAAGAAACAATTAACGATAAATCAAAATCGTTCTATCGCGTATAATTTGAACGAATGCGGTGAAAAAAGAGCAAAAAAAAAAAAAAAATTGCAAAAAAATAAAAAATAAAAAAAAAAAGCAATTCACCAACAATACCAGCCGCCACAAAATAATTCTTTACAAAATGAAACTCTCCTTGCGATAAAAAAAAAAAACTCACATCGCGTTCAATTTCGCATTATATTATACAGGTATCAGCAGCCAGCGTCTCGTTCTGCGTGTAGATCGTAATTTTCCTTTCCAACTTTTTTGTTTCGTTTTTTTTTTTCTTCCTCTTCTTTTCATTTTTATGTTATTTCTTTTATTTAGTTTTCTTTTTTCTTCTCTTTCCACCGCTATCCGCGACCTCATCGACCGAGCTCGAACGCCAAGGTCCGCAACAGGCGCCAAGGACGTTTTCACAAGGGGGTTAAATCCTTGGCCAGGTGAGCGTGTCACCTGCGACCGATCCAGGATTATAACCAAGCACGTATACATATATCGTCCGCCATGCGGTATGTAACCGTATAATCTTATTATGTAGGTATATTATATATGCTCTACATACCTACAACTAGTTCTATGCCGGCTCGTTTCGCACGTGCGAAACAAGCCACGAGGGTTTATTTACGGGGGGTATTAGGGGTGTGTATTATGATAAACGAATGTACACCATAGATCTACACGAGGTAGAATACAACGAGAATAACCACTTGTTTCTTGTTCGTTTGAGAATTAGAAAGATTGCGAAAATTCTTCTCATTTTGTCATTTTATTCTTTCGATAATTTTAAAAACATTAATTTTTTCACCTCGGTCCGATTTTCTCGACAACAAAAGCAAATAAAAATTTTTACTTCGATAAGAATTTTTTTTATTTATTTTTTTTTCATCTTTGGTATAAATAAAATCAGATTTGCAACAGTTTGGAATTGAACTCAAAATATGATTCTAGAGCAACTTTTTATTTATTTGTTATTTTTTTTTTTTTTTTTTTTCTTCTCCAAATTTATTTTTACATTTATTGATATATTTGTTCTCATTTTGCAATCGTTCGAAACTTGTGAAACAATTGAATAGATTCAAAAATCAAGTTCACTTTAGATTTTCCTTCCGAAATTCAATGTGAACGACAAATTTAAATGTTCTCTGTCAACGCTTGACAAAATTATACGAAAAATCTGAGAAACGATGAAAAGAAAGTAAGAAAAAAAAAAAAAAAAAACATACACACACTCTCACAATCAGTGAGATAACAGGATCATTCATCTTATTCATTATCCTTCCAAAGCTAATTGTAAGTTTCATCCCCCCGAAATCAATTTGGTATCGAAAAAACCTTTTTGTTTTCCCATTGTGTAAGTCACGTGTATAGTATAATCAGCGAGAGAGAGAGAGAGAGAGAAAGAGAGAGAGAAAAGGACGTGGTAGTTTAAAAAAAGGGTTGGCGGAAAGGGGGTGGGGGGTGGCAGTATCCATTCGACCGGCATTGCGTGGCTCAAATCCTTCCAAGGATTTGAAAAGAGTTAGGGAGAGGCGGGGCGGATATCCAGGGGGCTCAAGAGGGTGACAGCAAGGGGGAAGGGGTGCTGTTTTCATAAAGATACCCGGAGCCCGGAGGATATCCGTACACGAGACCGAAGCGCGGGTCCTTTGGCAACGGGAAATTTTATCCTGCTCCTTTTCTCTCCTCCGGAATATCGCGCGCGAGAGTGTGTTTCTTGCGTCTATGTGTCGCCAGGATCTCGTTCTTACCTATTCTTATTCTCATATTCCTTTGCTTTTTCTCGCTTCCCTTAACTCCGACGGTGAACGTGTAGGTATAGCCTCTAGGCCGATAAATCGATACACTTGCGAATTTTTGCAGATGATAGCTAAGCATCTTATTTTTCGGACCCTTTTTCAATGTCAATATATATATATATATGGATTGGGGTGGCGCAAAAAAACCGACTATTTTTTTTTTTATAACTCTCGTGTGACAAAATGTTAGTTTTTGATGTTTTAAAAACCTACTCCAAAGGACAGTTAAAAAAAAAAAAAATTTTGAGGGGTCACTCCAAATTTTTTAAAATGTCAAAAATCGTCAAAAAATTAAATCGAAAAAATTGTATTTTCAGTATTTTGTTTGATTTTTTATTCATGTCGTGGTGTATCGTTATCGATTATTTCTTACTAAATTGAAGAAAAAAAAATTTATGAAATTTTAATATGAATATTAAAAGGTCGCTCGAAAAGATCTGAAGAAATGCACCAAACAATTGAAAAAAAATTATGAGCGACATTTCAAAATTCAAATTTTGAACTAAAACTTTCGGAAACTTATTTTTTTTTGTCTATAAGATTATACCGTTATGAGAAAAAAAATTGAAAAAAAAAATCGATTTTTGATGATTTCTGACGTTTTAAAAAATGTGGAGCGACCTCTTAAAAATTTTTTTTTTGAACTGTCCTTTGTAGTGGGCTCTTAAAACATCAAAAACTAACATTTTGTCACACGAGACTCAAAAAAAAAAAAAAAAAAAATAGTCGGTTTTTTGCGCCACTCTAATATATATATATATATAAATCAACAAAACTTTGCTAAGGGTTGAAAAATTGTATTGGCTTTTTAACCTCAAGATTAATTCAGTCTACTCAAAACCTTAGAGAGTTTGTTGAAACTTGTAAAAACTATCCGTTTTATTTTCACTCAAATTGTTTTACCCTCTTTTTGTTTTTCAAGTAAAAACCTATAGCTACCAGTATTTTTTTTTTTTTTGTTTTGCCCGGCTGCGATTTCTACCGTCGTAAAAGGGTGCATTCACAAGGGTAAGAAACCCCGCGACTGGACGAGTTTACCTCTTTTCTTATACACTGTGGTTAAGGCAACTTGTTTCACCGAAAAGTGTTTCTCCTTTTATTACGAAAGTCGAAAGAAAATATCCCCACAACTGAAATTTCCCATGGGCAACACGCCCCGAGCTAGACTGCCCATGATCACAGTAATGGAGGAACAACTGGACGTCTATGAAAATCCTCATGTTGGGTTGGATCGTCGTTTGTATGAAATTACACACGTAATCAATATGGGCCGAAGTGAAGGATGTCAGGATAATCAGAAGGTAAGAATAGAGAAAAAATTAACTAACGCATTTTATCGAAATATTTTTACCCATCAGTTGGATTCCCCACTTGAAAAATATTATCGAAATCAAATCCATTCGTAATTTTCATCAATAATTTCACGTAAAACAAAAATTACGAATTAATTATTGCAGGATTATTCTGGCTTGAAAAAAAATCGTTTTAAATAATTACCTTGCCGATAAAAAATTGTCTGCATAGGATAATTTTTCATACTGTATAGTGAATTCAGTCAAACTTTAGTGAAAATTAATCGTTCATTTGGAGTATAATTTTCTGTACAATTATTATACGTAAGTATGAGATAATTTGAGGATAAATAAAATTATCTTATGATATAAATTGATATTGAATAATTTTATAGAATAATTCATTGTTCATCTGCGTCGGATTATTTTAAAATTTGGTATTCCTCGTGAAAGACTCGACGATGAATAATTTTATAATTTATTTTAGGCACCTGCAGACATTTCCAATTCTTAGTTTGGGAGTATTTCAAAATAGGACAAAATTTCATTGAAAATAATTTGCTGCAATGATAAGTTTTCAAAATTTCGAATATCAAACTTGAGGATAATAATTTCACTTGAAAAAACTGCGCATCAATGCGAAATAAATTCATGACTACATGTATCTGACGTGATAAAGAATAATTTTGACCGAAATAAACACTTCAAATTCAAGTTAAAAAATTTTGGACTCGAAGGTTACCGCCCATCGCGCAGGATTAGCGATTTAGATCGGTAAAACAGGTCAATGAGCTCTGCCGATCGTGCAGCAAACGCACGTGTAACTCATGCAGAACGCAAATCGGAATCGGAATATTAATTTCAATCGGTAAAACAGAATGATAAACGCATCTGTAACGCATGCCGGACGCAGATCGGTATAAACTTATTAATTTCAATCGGTAAAACAGGTTAATGTGCTCAGCCGATCGTGCAGCAAACGCACGTGTAACTCATGCAGAAAGCAAATCGGAATCGGAATGTTAATTCCAATCGGTAAAACAGAATGATTAACGCATCTGTAACGCATGCCGGACGCAGATCGGTATAAACTTATTAATTTCAATCGGTAAAACAGGTTAATGTGCTCAGCCGATCGTGCAGCAAACGCACGTCTAACGCATGCAGGACGCGTGCGAGACAAAGAGAAGGAGAGAGAAGAATAGGGCGCGGGGGGGGGGGGGGGGGGGGAGGGTGGTGAATACGTGGTAGCATAGCGAGTCCTAACAGGGGTTAGCGGCTAACTAAAGTTGTACGGCTTCTTGACACTGTCTGACCCACGGATCATCGGATCATCGGCTTAGCTGGCAGCGAGCTAACTCGGCGCGAGGCGAGGGCGAGGCTAGCTGGCATCCGGACAAGGGATTCCCCGGAATATGTAGGGAGAGCAGCAGCCACGAACTGACTAACGAACTACTTATTCTGTGCCATTCTACGATATACGTTAAATTTTCCGTTTCAGGGGCTGACGAAGTGGGGAATTCTTGGAAACAGACGGTTGTTTTATGTACCTACCTAGAAACTTGTATGGAAAATCGTGGATGACTATTCGAAAACCTTTTTTGCAATGCCAAATTATTTATTTAAATAGGAAACTTTGTTGCGATCTAAGAAAAAAATCTTGTATTAATTTTGGAGTACTTTACGAAATACTGGTGTAAAAAATGTTTATTAATAAAACAATTGTTTTATAAATAAAATTCTCCTGTATTCGTTGTGGATTTTAGAAAATTTTCAAATATGTAAAATTATATTTAATGGTGGAAAATTTTTAGTAGAAATACCATGAAGAAACATAAACAAAATAATAAAAATGACCGGAAACTTGAACGTGTTACAGAAATTTCTGTCCGATTCAGTGATCAGCGTTGGAAATTTTGATTTCCATGCTTGGTATAAGTTCTTCTAATTTTAGTAACGAAATTTGCAAAGTTTTTGCGAGAATTTAGCTTTCGAGGTTGCATCATAAGTTCCGAACTCTAAAAACGAACTACACGAAATTTGTTAATCATCAATTGGGTATAAAAATTTATTATCGCAAGAACCAATCTTTGAAAAATATTTAATGCAAATTTTAACGTTACAAAATAAAAAAAAAAAATACATTTTTGGGATACTTTGACCTACGTACATTCCTTGACCTCTTGTATTTGGCCCGAAATTTTTTATATGATTCTTCTGACTACGAAAAAGAACTAGTTTTTTTTTTAAATATTTTTTCGACACGGCTTGAATTTTCTAGAATTTTTCAAAACCATCTTATCGATCGAGACAATTTAAAAATCTGAAAAAATTCTTGAAATTCTTTTAAATTTTATGCAACTATTTCACGATTTGCCATTTTTTTTTTTTTTTCATTAGCAAAATGAAGCGGAAAAAAATAAATGCCCAGCAAAAAATGTAAAAAAAATTCTCAACAATTTCATGTGAAATATGAAAATCTGTCAGCAACCATCCGTACTCAAACGACTCCCGCGTCTAATTTTGTTGAATTTTTTTCTTTCGGAAAAAGCTTGCAAACTGTGAGAAGAAAAAATTTCTTGACTCTGGTTTAAAGCTCAAAAATTTTTATACATGACACAAAATTTTCCAGAATTATTTTCAGATTCTTAAATCGTGTCGATCGATAAGATAAGGTCTAACAAAAAAAAAAAAAGAAAAAAAAAAGACCTAACGCTTTTCAAAGTGAGAAAAATCATATAAAAAATCACAGGGCCAAATCAGTATATTTAATTCTTGGATATGAACCGATAAAAAAAATCTGCGAACCAAATGATTCCTGGCTAGAATGTCAAACCGACCTTTCAAAGTTGAAATTCAGAAGCTAAGCTACGGCAGAATTGCGAGTGGAAAAAAAAAAACTGGGGTGCAGAAATTGTAGCCACGAAGCTCGCACTTAATTATTCGGATACGAGCGTATATCGGGGTCGTGCATAAGTTTGCAACTGTGCATCCGCATGCATCCGAAACGTTCGAAAGTTCCGAGTTCTCATCGTGCAGCACACAGAGGCTGTGGAGAAACGGTTCAGTTTGATGTTTCGCGATACAGAAACCGAGCGAGTGGCTGCGGTGCTTTAATCTTGCGGAGAACCAGTAGCCGGCAGGCTATGAATGCTGCAAAAAGAGATGGAGAGAGATAAAGAGAGAGAGAGAGAGAGTGAGAGAGAGGCGAAGAGACGGATTCCGGAGGGAGAAATATACAGAGAGAGGTTGAAATGGTCACATGGACTCGCGATATGAGCTCCGCGAGATTAACCCTGAAAGAGGTATACATACATTTGTATATACGTTCAACGATGTCCAGGATATAAATGAAGATACCTGCAGGATCTGGATACCACAGTTAGCGCCGTTTCCACGGTTCGTTCGAAAACTTGTTTTTCTTGAAATTGAATAAAAAGGCAATTTTTTCTCTTTTATTTTTCTTTATTTTTCTTAATTTTTTTTTTTTTTTTTTTTTCTTTTCAACGGCTTAAATCTTGCATATTTATTCAATTTTTGATACTTAAGATTTTAAATACGTTTTTCGCAAAATCGTGTTCCTCGAAGCGAGCGAACAACCAGTGCCTTCTATTTTTAACCGATTAACTGAAAATTTTTAATTTTGTAATCTTGTAGTTAAGTAAACATAAGATTTTTCTGATTTATTAAAATTTAATGATTTTATTACAGATTTTTGATCAATTTTTAAATGGAAAAATAAACATTTTTCCTTCAATTTGGACTAATTTTTATGAAAATTGAATATTTCTGGAAAATTTTACCTACTTCACTAGATTCTGGTATCTTGTTTTGAAATTTTCATCGTTTTTTGTTACAGTTTGCAAATTGCAGATGGTCGCTTACGGAGATCATAAGAAAAAAAACAAAAACAAAAGAATTTTTCTTTCATCAGCCACTCCAGTGCCACTTTGTTTAAAATGTTTAGGAAAAAATAGAAATTCTTTTGTACTTCAAGAATTATATTAACGTGAATAAAAGAAAGAATCAGAAAATATTTATCTATTTTTTTAAAAATAAATAGAGAAAATGAGCTTTGATTTTGTGTATTATTACTTAATTTGTTTTGTATCATCTACGATTTTATAGGTCAGATCCTGAACATATTAATGTGACGATGAATTTTTGGAAATCAAAAGTTTGTGGCTATTTCGCAACTTCAGGACTATCTGAAACTCGACTTAAATTGAAATCAAAAAAATCAACAAGTCTTTAAAAAATTCCTGAACCGTGATTTTGTTTCATTATTTTACTAAAATAGTCTTAATTACTTCAATCTCGAGATAATAAACTGCCGAAACTTGTCTGAAATATTTTCGTATTATACAGAAATATTTCATCGTTTTTGTACCAATTTTACTTGAATAAAATATTACGTAGTCGGGGTAAAATTGTGTTTTTTTTTTTGCTCTCAAACTTTTTTTTTTCATTCGTCAGAAATTGACCTGAAAAAATGATCTAAGCTGTAGACAAAATTCTGATCAAAAAAAAAAAAAAAAACAATAATTTTCACAAATAATCAAGTAATAATAATCAATGAAAAAAGTAAGAGATTTTTTTAATTATTCAGATTTACGTTTTCCAATAATTAAATCGATAAAATCGATCTGCAAAAACGAGGCAAAAAAAATTGACAGAATGCGGAAAATCTGTGACCATAATTTCCGGTAAATTTGATGCAATTTTTCCGAGTCATTTAAGGACATTCTAAGGGTCAGGGTAGCCATTAGTCATTTTCTCAAGTGTCTGAAGGGGGGGGGGGGGGGGGGGGTTGAGGGTGAGATTCGGGTATTCAAAGTCTAAAGGGGATTCGGATACTTTGGAGCAATCTTTGTCGAGGAATTGACTCTCGGACCTCGGAGGAAAAGTGGGAAGGTTCCGAGATCCGTTCGGTTCGGTGATCCGGAATCTAATAGTATGTAAATTTCTCTGCCCCGCGAAAGTTTATCTTTGCGATTCGTGCAGCAGGAGGTCCTTAACGATTACTGCAGCTGCAGGATGCGAGGACGCAGATAAGTGGAATCGGCTCCTTTTTTTCAGTGAAAAAAAAAAAAAAATTCATATCATCCACCGAATTCTTCTGCTAAATAAAAAAGTCGGAGGTTCTCTTTTACAGATCCTTACCGCTTACCGACTCGAGAGATTTGAAAATCCTTTGCGATGCTGCGATCGGCCCGTCGTGATAAATTCTTTTGTTCCAGGACACGAAGGGGGGGTGGAATATAATTTTGAAGGGAATAGAAACAGAATGAACGAAACGGATTATCTTCTTTGCAAGGTGATATCTATCTACTCCTGAAATATATTATAGTTCTGAGGATAATTTTGCATTCCAAATGCCAAGAGGCCGTATAATTTTCTTTTTATCTTGCCAATCGCTTTGTAAATATATTCTAAGCTTATAAGTGTGAAAAAAAATTCTTTAATTACAAATATAGTCAAATGAGAACGAAACAAATTTTCGATTATTTTAAAAACTGTTCCAAGAAAAAAAAATTTCCGTCTAAATATTATGATATTTTCTTTTGTTTTTATACATTTTGCCCTTTCTTCACTCTACCCATTAAAGTTCAATTTCCCATTTTCCATTTTTATTTTGATGTAGCTTCATTTATATTCAGTAATTTTTTTACTTGTCAGAGCGAAACTTGAATTTTTTTTTTTTTTCCACGGCCTTTATATTATGAACTGTTTGAATCAACAACCGAATCCATATCTCATCGGGTTGTTGAAATATCTACGAATGCTTAATAATCACGTTTAACGGTTTTCCACCCCCCGTTGAAATCACGATCACCTGCTTTTCAACCCCTTGTTGTCTAAATTTCTTAAAACGCAGAAAGCACTTTTTAGGTATTTATATTATGAACTGTTTGAATCAATAACCAAGTCGATGTCTCATCTGTGTGCGGAGATATCTTCTAATCCTTAAAAATCACGTTCAACCACTTTTCACCCCCTCAGGGTTCAAATTTGTAAAAATCGCTTCTTAGTGGGTGCTTACGTTCCGAGGTGAATATGCATCTTAAATTTCAATTTTCTATGTTAATGGGTTTTGGCTGTGCGGTGATCGTACTTATTCCTCTATATATTCCTTTATATTATATATAGAGATTAAGTAATTTACAATGAATTTGGTAATTTCTCATTAATTCATGTGAATTATCACTAATTCACAAATCGATTGACACGTCAATTCAGCGATTTATTTTCACCTCGTTTTACTCCCACTCGAAGTACCGCCGAGTTGCAAAAAAATATCTACCCGCAAAAGTCGAGCTTGCGTCAAGCCCTCGTTCCGCAATTTCTCCGCGTATACGAAAACCGGGAATTGTGTAAGGCGCTTCGTGCATGTATGAATAGGCATCGTCAACGCGGTCAGAGGATGCAAGGAGCGAACAGGACTCAACGAGCAGCGGCGACGGGTAATTGGGCAATCGTCGGAGCCACGGACTGGCTGGCTGGCTCCTGGCTAAGCCACGCTCTGCTCAGCAGCCGAGCAGCCCGGGAAACCCAAAGCGAACAATCGGCTTGGTAATCTCGCGATATAGCCAATCGTACCGAGCTAATCGCGTTATGACGAGACTCGACGCCGATTCTCCGGACGGACGGAGAAGCCAAGCACAACACTGTGGCTGCGGTTTGGCTATTCGAGGCGGAAGGCATTTTTTCACAGGGATTTTTCAAGTAAAACTTCTTTAGCGACACTAAAAAGAGACAAACACAATAGGGGGGGGGGGGGGGGGGGGGGAGCACCTTAAAATTTTCGAGATATCAAAAAATTTGGGGGCAAAGTGGGCATCCTAAAATTTTTGAAATCTCAAAAAATTTAGGAGCAAGACGGGCGTCTTGAGATTTTGGAAATCTCAAAAAATTTCGGGGGTAAAGTGGGGACCTTAAAATTTTTGAAATCTCAAAAAATTGTGGGGCAAAGTGGGTATCTTAAAATTTTCAAAACATCATAAAATTTGGGGGCAAAGCGGGCACCCTGTTTATTTCGTAATCTTCATTCCCAAAGTTCTTTTATATTGAAAGTTTCACCTCTACGTAGACGAGGTGAAAGAAATTTCATTTTTTCTGAGATAAAACGCAAAAAACAAAAAAAAAAAAAAAAAAAAAAAAAAAACTGCACATAAATCAGATCGAATAAAATAACTTTACATAGAAAGAGGTGTAAATCATTTTTGAAATTGTTTTCACTCATTTCCCCCCTGAAATACGTTATAAAAGCAGAGATCGTTCGGCAGTTACAACACGTGAAATGAAAATCTCTTCTCTGAACGATAAAAGACAAGAAAAAAAATTTGAAAAAAAAGAACGAAAGGAAGAGCAGAGGATGAAATAAAATGGCCGTATGATTTTAGTAAGAAGTGCTTTGTGCTCTCTTGGCGCGATTTGACCAGCCAGCTCGTTTGGCCAGCCACAGCTGGGGGAGCCCTAAACCTTGGCAGTCCCACGATATGAGGTGCGTCCTCCTCCTCCTTCTCCTCTTCCTCCTCCTCCCTTGCCGTTCCCATCTTATATTCCACACTCGCCCATCCCCCACAGTATACCTTGACAGTTTTATTATTCAAAGTGCTGGGATACGCCTCAGTCATCGGCCACCCCTCAACGTCCAGCCTGCACCTCCTTCATTCCCGATTCTCTCTCCATTTTTTTGTTTCTCTCTATTCTTTCCCTATTACCATTCGTTTTCGTCTTCGGCAGAGATTTTCCGCGCCCTTGAAATTCGTCGTGAATTTTTAACACCACGCAGATGCTTGCAGCTTTTCTTGTACGGAAAAGTGTGGGAAATGAAAAATAATATATTACGCACCTAGGGCGGAAAAGTAAACTGTTCGAAACTGCGTACTGGATTGACAAGAACTCAGTTTGGAATAACCTTTTTCACTCACGTGTAACGTTTACTAATTTTTACCACCCTCTGTATCGGAAAGTATAACTTTCCGTACAGGTGTGGGGAAATAATGCATTACGTAACAAGGGAATGAATTGAAATATTACCTGACATTTGATGAGGGAAAAAACATTAAGAGGGTAAAGAAAGTTAAGATTATGATTGAGTTGAGAGTAAAAAATCTTCTGTATTGCAAATCGATGTGATAAATCCCGTGATATTCTTTTCTCTTGCGCTCTTTTGTTTTGTAATCCTGAACTTTTGCATTCTATAAACTATAAAAAAATCCGGCGAAGGGTGGAAAAAAAATGCTTAATAATGTTTCCCGGTGTTCTTGTGGTTTAATTTTTGCTCGAATTTTTCTTTTTCTTCCGCCACTCCGTTTGGCGAAATTACATTTCACGTATAAATACTAACCTGCGGTTTAAGGGAGGGCGTTTCAATTGTTTATCAATTAGGCGAGCTCAACACGCGCCTTTTGGAGCTACGGAATGAGATTTGCGGGGGTTCTTGGCGGGCGAAGAGTGTTGTTTGAAAAGAAATTATGGAAAACGCGAATCCGCCGCCTTGTTTTTTTTTTTTTTTTTTTTTCTCACCCTTACCTCACCCTTGCGCAATATAACTTACGCGGTGATGCTGCCAGACGAGAAGGCGTTGCTGGGTAAAAAGTTTCGTCTATACCTATACGCACACTTCATGCATTGTAAACGTTTTAGCGTGAGATTTGGAATTGGAAAAAAATTCTCAGACTGTTTTATTACCTTTCAAGATGCGAGAAAGAATAAAGTAAATTCTCGTCTCGCATAGCAGAAGGAGTATCAGCAGCAGATGGAAATAGTAGAGAAAGAAAAATCGATTTTGGAATGATTATATAACTTTTTTCATCAATATAATCGATCCTTTTTCAAAGCGTTGATATTTTTTCTCACAGCTCTAATTTCTACGTGAATGAATTTTATACTTTCATCAATTATTTAATGGAAAGATATTGCAGATGAAATATCTTGCTGTAAGAATTTTATCGAATTTTTATCAAGCATCATACTTTCAACATATTTAATTACAATAAGTTAAACAGTTGAATTTCTAAACCGTTTTTGCGACTTGGCAAAAATCAAGAACAAATGAAAAGTATCTTAAATATCTTCAACTAACTTCAAATTTCGTTAAAATTCTGAAAGAAAATTAAATCAAACAGCAATATCGATTCCTTCGTTAATGTAGTGTTCTGGTAACTTGGGTAGGAAAAATCGATTATTTTTTTCTTACTCATTTCGAAAGTGAAATATATCGAGAGTACATTGTAAAAATTTTATACCAAAATTCGAAATATTAATCAAGTTATAATGAATATTTGAACGCGTCTCGTTGAATTGTACGACAACTTCCGGATCTCAAATGCAGAAAACGACACGACAAAGGCTTCTAAAGTAGCCAGAATGAGTCGTAGGGCAGAAAAAGTTGCTGAGAATGATGCCTACGAAGAAATTGAAGACATATTAAACGCCCCAGGCACAGACGATTGATGTAAGTACAATTTTTTTTAAATCTGTTCTTGAAACTTTAAACGCGTTTTTTTCGAAACAACGTTTTTACGTTTGGCCCGAGGAGTAAAAAAATTTCTATCCAACCGATTGGGCTGAAATTTGAATATGTTATTCTACTCATCAATAGCTCCCGCAGGAATTAGGATCTTTTTTTTCGTCCCTAAATTTTCATTTTACAGCCCGATTTCCACTAAAAAAAAGTCACTTTTTTTCAAAGTCTACCGTTTTGTTATTTTTAAACAAAATCGTTTAATCCTAGTTCCAACCAGAATGACAAAATCATTTTAATTTTTTTGTTTCAGATATTCTCAAGCGGCGAAATCACCGGGGCCAGTCTTTTTTCGAAACGCTTACTTTAGTGCTACAAAATTGTAACAAAAATTTCCAACAAAAAAAATTTTTTCCCTACATTCTTAGATACCATTGATATAATATATTAAAAAATGAAACCGATTGAATTTTATTCCCCCCCCCCTCCCCCCCTAAAAAAAAAAGAAATTCCCGGAAAAAGCATTAAAAAACGTGCAAGTTGCCAGACTTCTATCTTAAATTGTAGTGAAATTTGATAAAAATTTGGACAGAGATTATCTTTCCTCGTATTTTTCGAGAGAGTGGAAAAATATTTCTGGATCACGTTATAAGCCTGTTGAAAAAAAAATAAATCCGAAAAAGTAATTTTTTACTCGTTGCGTTTTATTTTTCCAAATTTCGGTTCATTCTCGTTTTCATCGTTACTTTTTATGCCGCTTCTTGGGGTGGTTAAAATAAATGTAATCCGATAATGCCGCGGTGTTGGTGCGATGGTTTTGCCCAGGAGGTTGTGGTGATTTCTTCTTTTTATTACCAGAATATAATTAACCTCGCTCTATCCTTTCTCTCTCCGTCTTTTTTTTCTTTCACTCTCTCTCTCTCTCTCTCTCTCTCTCTCTCTCTCTCTCTCTCCTCGGGATTGGATTATTTTTATTTACTTTTTCATAATCCCCCGCTTCTTCCGTCATGCCTTCTTCCTCTTTCACAGTTACCTTAATTCCGTAGTTATTTTACCGAGGACCGTGTCCTTGCCAGAGACCAGAAAAAATTGCAGTCTTGACGCTGAATAAAATTCGCACAAACCGAATATCTGAATCAATGATATTACGATCGGTAAGAATTTTTTTTTTATTTTGCGTTCGACGAAGTCAATCGAATAATAACATTTTTCTGCTCACTTTTTTCGCCAATATTAATTACAGAGCAATATTCAAGTATTGTAATAGAGTTTTCATTCAACTCATGGTGTCCAGTCGAAAATCCGTAACGAATTAAAGGACATTTCCAGGACATTTGCAGATTACTCAAGGACATTAAAAACAAAATATTTCCAGCATTCACGGAAAATTCAAGGATAGTTTCCAGCATTTTTCAAGGACCAGCAAGATTCAAGGACATTTCCAGGACGTTTTCAGGATACTTTCAGATTACTCAAAGACATTAAAAATAGAATATTTCCAGGATCCAAGGAAAATTCAAGGATAGTTTCCAGCACTTTTCAAGGACAAGCAAGATTTAAGAAAATTTCCAGGACATTTTTAGATTACTCTCAAAGACATTGAAAATGTTTATTTCCAGGATCTAAGAAAAATTCAAATACAGTTTTCAGAACTTTTAAGGACAAGCAAAATTGAAGGACATTTCCATGACGTTTCCAGGACATTTTTGGGTTACTCAAAGACATTAAAATTAGAATATTTTGAGGACCACTGGACACCATGCAACTATTCACGCTTGCAGAAACATGATACGCTAAGAATTTTTTTTTTTTTTTTTGCGTGAAAATTTGACGAGACGGTCTAAAAATTAGACGAACAATAAATCCTCTCGACATTTGAATGTTATCGAAATAACAAAATTACTGTTTTGCACATAACTAAAATTGACTCTTGACCTGGTTTCAATTTGGTTCAGTCCAGGAGTGCAAACTACACGGCATTTCATTGATTTTGAATATGACAATAAAAAAAAAAAAAAATAAAAAAAAAAACCGACCAACAAAAAGACTAAAAATTGAGTGACGAAGAGCGAGAGAGAGAGAGAAGCTCCTAACGATAAGAGGCACTGACACAATATGGAACACGAGAGAGTGCCACGGCTGTAACATACGGTTCAGAAATAGTTTCGAATCAAGAATGGAGTAACCTGCAGACAATGCAGATAAATTCAAGCAAAGAAGAGACTTGGTGGCTATCTGCAGCAACTCTGAGGTAGAAATGTTTGATAGCTGATGTTGTTTGCCAACTAAATTTGTTGTCGTTTATCACTGATTACGTAAATTTAACGCTAAAAATTACGTTTTTGAGCGTCTCGCGTGCCCCCCCCCCCCCCCCCCCCCCCCCAATAAATTATCAAAAAATCAAATCTTCGCACGGAGATCTTCGTGTCACCGATATCTTTGATTTTTGAGGGTAGCCAACAGTTTTTATTTCATTTTTTTTTTTTTTTTTTTCTCGATTCACCCTAGTATACTATAATATATATTTATATATATATATATATTCGCGATAATCTCAAGGCGATGAACGCCGAAGTGACTGACAAAGTAATCTCAACGCATACGCAAGTGTTACAAATGGTTGTAAAAAATGTTGTTTATTTATTTTACCTTAGTCGTCTGCCAAAAAGTGAATAATCCGTTCGCAGCTAAATCCTCTCCGGCTCGCACACACACACACACACACACACACACAAACTCATACACACTTCTCACTTTTCACTCACACGGTGACACTTGACTCACTCGCGATTAGCGTCGATAACGCGTAGTTTCGCCCGACCATGACTGACTGACACCCGGCACTTTGTGGGGGCTGTGCTCCCCCCCTCCCCCCCCCCCCTCCTGCCCCCTTTCGCAGCCCCCTCTTTCGGGGTACGCGGACTCGATACTTTTCTCAATTTGCGTCTCACGCCACAATGTATTCATATATATGTATGTCTATGTATATATAGATGTCATTTGTATAGGAAATGGGTTAATGATTCGAGTTTTTTTTTTTTTTTTATTGTCCATCACTTTTATTACGTCTTCCTTCTATGAAATATCAGTCAAGACTGATACGACGAAGTCTGTGACTCTGATCAAAAATCTGTTATTACCTGTCGCTCTGGACGCACAAGAGCGTAATATAAACAGAATTAGCTTAGGTTCGACACATCGTCCTTGTATACAATGGAGATTAGTTTTTGTACACACACTTTGCATTCATTTGTATATGTATGTGTATATACAGAAGACATAATTATGTATGTGATATATTATTAAATTCAACTTTTATAAATACATGTACATACGATGTATGTATAAGTGTGACGCGTGAGATGCGTTCTAACAACTTGTCGTAAACTGTAATGTTCGTTTAAACTGTATCTTATGTATGTATATATATATATATATATATATGTATATATTGTATACCTATACACAACAAAGATTTCTCTGTTGGGAAATTGGAATGAAAACGTACGCCATAGCAGCGTGCGTTATGATCAAAAGTTGAGAAAAGTTATTTTTCTTCTTTCATTCTATTTCACTTCATTTTCTACTGAGCTCGCTAAACTTTTCATATTGGTTTTCCGTACTGCAGCATTAAATGTACATATATATATTTATATATGAATAAATAAATATGTACACACATATATGTTTGTGTATATATACGTAGACTGCAATCTCGTTATAAATATTAACGAGAAGAA
Organism: Diprion similis; assembly: GCF_021155765.1. Classification (NCBI taxonomy): domain Eukaryota; kingdom Metazoa; phylum Arthropoda; class Insecta; order Hymenoptera; family Diprionidae; genus Diprion; species Diprion similis. Next base: position 3,973,328 of record NC_060117.1, read on the forward strand.
CAACCCATTGTGCCGAGATTTGCAGTTGAAGAATGGTTAAATATTCTGTAGTTAAAAACTGTTCAACGAAATGAATTGAAATTAGTTTCTTATTTGTTGGTTTTTTTTTTCTCTTCTTTTCTTTCTTTCTTTTATCATTTCGTCTTAAATAAATACCGGGTTAAAGTGAATTGAAACTAACAACTACCTTCTATTCACGTCAAATATTTTGAAACAATTGAAAGATTATTTGGTAACTTGATTTTTTTTTTTTTTTTTTTCCCTTCATTTGTCGTTTTGTTTCGAGGCAAAAAGTTGTTCAGTATCATAGTTTGTACATACATATGAATCTTCCTAACGATTATTTTATTTCCAAAACATATGTTGCTACAGAATAGCAATAAACAAGAGATCCTTTTTTCAGATCAACAAACCGTTTATATCCAGTTTTTATACGAAAAATTTCGCGAAGCTGTGCTTTATTTTTCTTTCACTTCAAAGAGAAATATCACGACATTTCTTCACGTACATTTTTTTTATTTTTTCGTTTTTCTTTTTGCCAACCATCCGATCGTTAGTTAGATTTTATACAGCTCGATACACACGCGCAAAAACAAAAACAAAAACAAAAGAAACAGTAAAATTAACATAAATATTCAGATTGTTGAAACGTTTTTAATAGAAGCTTGAACCCATTTTGAATTGTTTCTTCTTTTTTTTTAAATCAATAAAATTTATCAAATTTCTCGAATCAGAAGGCGGGCCACGTTTATCTTAATCGTCACGAAACGCGGAGCAATTAGCCTAAGCATAATGCAAACGATCTCGTGCACCTTTTTCGTGGGGGGTTGGGTGAAATTCGTAGCGGTTTGAGCGGGTTTCAAAATCGCCAATTTCAAAGTGCCGGAAAATTAGCCGGAGGGTTAAACGCCTCGCGGAGATATAAAAGACAGTCGGAAGCGAAAATACACCGATAGAAACGGTCGAAGAAACCTTTGGGACGTAGCACGATTGGCCCGATGGCACCACCCCCATCCCCACCCTCACCCCTAAAAAGAGGGTAAAAATCAGCATTTCTTTACACCGGGGGAGGTTAACGTTGATCGGGAGACGGCAAGCGACGCGTGTCTCGTGTTCCCTGAATACAAATGGATTTCCTATCCAACTTATCCTCCACCCCCACCCCTAGCACGGCGTGACCGTTGTGGAAAGAGCCCGATCTCAGAGGCGGTGGTTTTAGGACTGCACGTGGGGGGCGACGAACATCCCTCTCACTCTCACTCTCACTCTTACTCTCTTTCTCTCTCTCTCTCTCTCTCTCTCTCATTCTACCACCCCTTTCTCTTCCTGTCTGTCGATTTCGTATCTCGCTAAACGGCGAGGCGTGGCATTGCCCCGTAACGACCTGGGATTTTTCCACCCCCTCGCGATAATTTTCATTCAGTCTTCTCTCCGCATTTTTTTTTTTTTTTTTTTACGGGACAGTTTTTAATTTTCAATCGTTCTTTATGATTATTGTTAATGAAATTAATTTCTACCCCCGTCATTTTTTACGAGGTGAATTTTTTTCACAAGCATTTCCAAAAATCCCCGTCTCGTTTCGTTGTTTCTATGACTTTTTCGACACCAGATCTCAGATTCTACGTTTGTTTTTTGATTTTTTTTTTTTTTTCAATACCCCTTATTTTTTAATCAAAACACAATTTCCAAAAATCCTTGTCTCGTTTCGTTGTTTCTATGATTTTTTCAACACCTGATTTCAGATTATACATTTGTTTGGTTTTGTTTTTTTTTTTAACTTTTGTTTTTTATACCCCTTATTTTTTAATCAAAACACTGTCATTCCATTCCCTCTAAGGTATACCTTCTGGAAACTCTCTGAACCCTGCCTACCCCATAAATTTGGAAATCTGTGAGAGATTGAAAGGATTCGAATGGGGAATGGGTTGAGTTTTATTGTGTAGTCGACAGATTCTCCTCATCCTTTCTTTTCTCTCAGTCGTCCGAACTTCCGGTCACCGAGGACATGCACATATACCTATTCCTAGAGATGAGGAAATTTCGGATTCGCCTCACGCGATATGGGCTTCGCCCCGTTCTAAACAATAACCCTGCCCAGTACGTGACGGCCTTTCCAAAACCTCTATGGTTATATAATATGGCCTCTATGGCCAGTTGGTAGCCAAGCATGGCTGGCCACCGCCCAAGAGAAATCATCCCCTCCCTTCCCCCCATTTCCAACCCTCCCACCCTTCCACCTACCTTCGCTTTCCTTCTCTTTTTCACGAGGATTCCAACCGAGATATTATTTTCGTGTCTGGCCTTGCCAATGGGCCAATTGTTCCCCAGCTTCTCTTCTCAGCTGCTCAATCCCAGCCACTTTGCCAAGCTTCGAATGAAAACATGAATGTATACGGTAACAATTGAATGACTGGATACAAAACAAGGGGCTGAAATTTCTACGCTACTCACAGATTGTAGAACTGTTAAAAGGACGATTTGACACCATTGGCTGCAGAAAGTTTTTTTCACAGAATTTGTGAAAATGATGTTCTTTCATTGTTTGGATAAACGGAATAGTTACTTCGCTAAGAACAATGCTTTGATTATTTAATTTTTGAACCATGATTGGACAGTAAACGGTAAACAAAATGGATGGAATGAAAGTCTGTGGATTTACAATGACCTGGAAACATGATGAAATTCAATGGTTGTGATAAAGGAAAGGAAACCCTGTGAAAGTGAACATCATCAGACGAGCTCCAAGGTATCTGAATTAATGAAACATTGCATCGAGTTGAAGAGAGAGAGAGATAGAAGGAAAAATAGTAGACATTCTAGTACAGCCAGATAAAATAGAGTGTGTATAGCGTGTTCATGGAAGTCGTTTGAAGACGGGTAATCGTTAGACGTTTGAACTACTGGTTCAGCCGGCAACCCATTGCTGCAGACTGCTCCTGCAGTGTGTACCTGCAGAATTGCATTCAGGCAAAACACAGGGAGAACAGAAAGTGTAGAGTATGAGACTCGTTACTTGGAATTGCATCGGTTTCTGCAACCAGCATTAGCGCGAACTGCTGCCGGCGTTGCTCTGTAGGTCGACTCAGCTAACTTAGTTACTCTCTGGAGCACGAGGTGCATGGTTAGGTGGGTGAGGCTGGGTGTACTTACGTGCCGCCTCCTTCGAATTTCTGGAGTAGTTGCAGCGCCAGTCGAGAGAATTCCTTTCACTCGAATCTCCCCTCGTTCCTTACGGAGGGTGAAGATAACGGAATCCGCTCTTCATGGCCCCCGAGCCGTTCGAAGATGCTGCATAAAACTATCGGAGCTTCGCTGATTCATTTAAAACATCCCTATCTTGATTTTCACCCCTCTGAATGCCAAGGACCTCTTAACCAAAGGGCCGGGTGGAAATGGACTCGGGATAGGTGACGGTGTTCCGGAATCGATTTCTCCCCCGCTGCTGGTGTGAACAGCTTCAACCCACTGCTCGGCCATTCGGCCACCCTCAAACACCCGACGAACAACCACCGCTATTTTCTCAGCCACTCAACGCGATCCTCCGCGCCTGGTAACTCGCAAGAACACCATCCACCACTGGACTATTATTATCTACCAGCCCCAGCTCCTGCCAACAGGACCACAACCATCCTTTCCACAACCAACGCCTCTGGCTTCGAACCGGACACAGTCCTCGAACCTTTCGGGTGTGAGGGAAAAAACGTTGACGACAGAAGGCGGGCTGATCGACGTTGGAATCACTTTCACCAACCAGCTCGCAGGACTCTCTGAAGTCCTTGAGGCACTTTCTGGGATTTTTGGATCAGAGTCTGACCGGATGATCCAACAACCTCGTGAGGAACGACAATAGCCATCGGAACCATGAATCTTCCCTCTGATTGGCGGGCTAATGCAAATTCAGTGAATTACACGGACCCTTATTACATCCGTTGGCGAGATTGATGGGTGTTTCGACGCGCAATGGAGAACAATTTTAAGGACTGGTCAGTGATCTATGTCTGATGGAAGGGGCCATGGTTCAGCTCCAATTGGCGGTGCTGTCTCGTCCCTGCCTTGCGCACGAAAATTACGGCGGCCGGTTTACCATATCGCGGTTTGATAAAGCCCTGCTGGATGATTTAGAATCCCGTTTATGCAAAGCTACAGCATGAGAATTCCAGGCGAATAGCGTGCCTCCGTTACTGCATTGCGATGTTATATTCATTCCCACCGAATCAGAGCCAGCGTTTAAGGTGCTTATAAAGAAGCGTTGTACACCTCGCAAACGCGGGGAAGCAAAACTCCTAGACCGCTCAAAGCGATCAGAGTGAAACTTGGGCAATTAATGCCTTGTTTTGGCAAAAAGTGGAGCGTCTTTTTACTTTTTCAAAATTTGGAAAAAAAATTTACAGATTGGTTATCACCCACAGAAATTGGCCAAATTTTCACAGTTACACTGAATGGATCGAACTATCCGGTATGATGCCACTCGGCGGTGATGAAACACACATTTTGAGCTCAGTCCCATGAGATTTGATGGTGAAATGACGAAATGGCAGCTGATCTGGTTTTCGATTACGAAGTACACCGAAATCTCATTTTGGCGACATTTGTATACAATAAGCACCTTAAAACGGTCTGTAATTTCTTAACGACATTTCGATCCGAGTCCAAGAACGTTAGAATCAGAGTTTCGCGAGGTCCGTGAAAAGATTCTGCAGTAAATCTTGTTCACAAACATCTAAAGCTCGGCGATATTGAGCAAGAACGTTATAAATCTGCGGAAGGAATGCAGTGGTCAAAACTTGTGGGAATTCAGGATTCCAGATGGTAAAGTGATTGAATGGAAGAATTTTTCCGCGGCGATTCCCCGGCGGATATCTGGAAGTGAAATATGTACGTCGATGGGTTGTGAGGGAGCGGCGTCCAGGTGGGTGGACGGTTTCGGGGTGAAATCGGAAATCGAATGCCATCGTGTCCCATTATAATATTCAGCCCGGTATGACAGGATATTAGTACGCAGTACTTCAGCCCCAGGATCCTCATCCCTATATCTCTCTACTTTAGCGTCGAGAGAGAATCGCGAATTATTATTTTCCCTCCGGCACTTCTAGCCCTCCATCCAGCTGCAGCTTCCATCAGATCCGGAGTAGAAAATCTCCCAGGGCAATCCGCAACTAGGCCATCGTCGTCGACGACTGCAGCTTGGCTTCCGCCGTTTCAATGCGGACCTCCTCCTTACTCTTCCTATATCTCTCGACCCTCAAGGCAGCAGAAGCAGCTGGGCTTAAACCGTCCCGGATGACCGTTAGTGGAATTCCAAGGACCGAGGACTGACGAGCTTCAAAATCGAACGAAAAAGTTGAACTTCTCGTCAGCCATTCGACTTGGTCATATGCCAGACTTGTTAATACTGTTTAGAAAATCGTCTTCCGTCGCCAATAAAGAGCCTTTCGGATGACTTTCACAAAATGGTGGAAGTGGAAGTTTTCCGTTGCTTTTAGATTCGTGGTGGTGGTTGGGAAACAGATTTTTTATGCTTTTTGGTCAGAACTGGCGAAGAGGAATCGTTCGGGACTTGCAAATAGAATCTTTTCCATTCTGTGAAGACGTTCCGTTCGACTGAACATGATTTCAGATTTGCTGATTTCCTTGTTTCAATTCCTCTGCCCAGTGGTGTTACATCGTAACAGACTAAACTTTCAGACATTCAGTGTAATGGTCGTTTCCGTTCACAGTTTCCTTACGGGAGTTCTGATTTATTCATGGGGTTCCCTTACCCCATTCAACGATACTTGCATCAATCAGATATCCCAACTGCCGTAAAAAAGGGTTAGACTAACAACTGGCATTAGTTCCAATTGATAGGAGTTTCCGAAACGAAATTGTTTACGTCAACAGGATATTCACTACCCCTCTGGTCGATATTGCCACATCAGTCTCACATTTATACCTCAAATTCTCAGAGGCTTATTGCTCTGGTCAATTGGTTCCAAAAAGCACCAAACCAAGTGTCATTAAAAAATGATGACTAAAAATATATGATGCTTTGACACAAAAATAGTAGTTAAGAAACTGAAGCGAAAAAAACTTGAAAGCTCGGCAGTTATAAAGTCTATGGATGCAATGGAACACTTTTGTTCACAGAATTATGGCAATACACGTGAGCTTTAGTAAAGCTCCGAACAAGCAACCGCACCTTTAACCGTAAGGATAGAAGGTGAGTGGGTCTGGCGAGGACAAAAGGGGCTTGTCAAGGTACGTTAAAGAGCAGGTATAAGCAGACCCAGTGACATTCACGGCAGCGTTTGCCTTCCGGTTGCATCGCCAAGTGGTTCCGGTCGGTGATATTTATTCAGTAGCCGCAAGTGCACCGAGTATTCCCGGTGGTCGTAGACTCGGAAATCGGGTTCCTTGGGGGTGAGACGAGTGGGGAAAAGGGACAAGCAAGGATCTCGTCCAGCAATCCCACCCGCCGAGCTTCGTAGTGATTGAAACCAAGGAACACGCAAGGAGCCGCCCGCCGGCGAGGGCGGAAGGAGTCGACTGGGTCGGATAGGTATAACAGAAACGGAAGGACGTGACAAGGATGGGTTGTCCGCCAGCCAGTGCCCGCCGGCTAAGGGTTGCCCGAGGGTTTCCGCTTTTTTCAACTACAGACCCATGCGAATCCCACCCTTGAACGACCCACGCCAAACCCTGACCGAGACTCCCGCCTTCCTGGTGGTCTTTACATCATTGATATACCCACGCAGGATTGATCGAATCACTGGAAGTTTAACAGTCTCAGTGTTTTCAGATCTCGATACCGTACAAGTGAATGGTGTTTGCTTTCATTCTCTCTGTTGTGACTTTACTGGTCACGAAAAGATCCTGATTGAATGCACTTCGTAGTATTTTGTTAACTCTTTTAGTTACAGAAGCTACTACAGTGGCACCCTTTTCATTTTCCTTTTTCTCGCTTTGTTTTTGGTTTTTTTTTCTCCTTTTTTTCCAATATTAAGCTTTGAAAGTTCTTCATCCTGTGTTGTCGTTCCTATTACAATGTACAAATAAAAATTCTGTTCTTTACCTCAAATTTGACTTGACTTCGTTCAACAATTTCTTAACGAATTCCAGTTCTCCATTCGTAGCCCTTGAACTGTTCCAAAGAAAGGAATAATGCTGATTCTGACGCCACTTTTGTCCCTTTGAAGTTGGTTTGGGTACGTCCATTAATTACGCGAGGTGTGTTTTTTTTTGTATTTTAATTGAAACCCCTCCTCCCTCGTGGTAGGGAAATTTACCCTATAATTTTCAAATAATTAAATTCATCTGATACGATTCATACTTAATATTGATTTTGTATTAAAAATTTTTATCTGTTATAATAATAATGTATATTCTCTGAATTAAAAAGCTGACGTGAGATTTTCCTTGCTACCCCCTCCCCCCATATTGAACTTACGTAATTAATGCACGCCCTCCATTCTCATGGAATGCAGATTAGATTTTGACTTTTATTTTCGATAATAAGATTCGGTGATTTCTGAAAATAAAAAAGAAAATGTTCGACGATATCTCTAACATTCTCAAAGAAGGGAAATTTTCAAAAGCCCGTCTAAATGTAAGGAGCATTATATCATGAGGTTGTAGTGCCGGAGCTTACACATGATTACAATATATAACAGGGGTTGGGGGGGATTCGAGCTCGCAGCAACCTGAAGCACGATAGTTTGCGTGTGGCTCTGGCCCCAGAATACGATGGAGACAAAGCACTCGGTGAGCTCGCCGGTATACGGCTCAGGCCAAGCGATCCTAAACTCCTTGATTCTTTACCGTCGGATTATGTAACGGTGTGTTCCTTTTCTCTTTTTCCTTTTTTTTTTACTCTTTCATTCTCCTTCTTATTGCGCCCCGCGATCACAATGCCAATCTGATATCTCGACACGTGAATAAAAATTCCTAACCCCCCTTCCGTCCTTTCGTCCTCCCCCCCCCCCCCCCCCATCCCTTATTCGCTCGTGGAATAAAGAAACAAAGAAATCAAAGGGATAATTTCGTACAAGCCAAGAAACTTTACCCGATAAAATATCCTCGTTGGGGTTTGGGTGACGCATCAAGTTAGGTTAAGCTGGCGATCGTTTCACCCTCTTTTCACGCCTCCTTAGTGTATCAACGTGAAATTCCCGAGGTTGGGGAGGAGGGGGGAGGCTAGGAAACGCACCTTGTTTATCGTAATTGATTGACGCGAAATAGAAAACGAAGAGAGAGAGAGAGAGAGAGAGAGAGATTTGTCTTGTCATCTGGTGAGGTCGGAGGTCGTCCGTTCGTAATGAATTATCAACGTTTGTAGATTAAGTTGGGTTTGGACGCAGGAAAATTCCCGAGGGAAGGTGGGAAACGGTGCGTGGAATTTAGGGATACGCGACGCGATTCGCAATTTGCATACAGGTGTTCGCTGTTCCATTTCCAGGTTTGCGCCTGGCGCTGGTGCAATTGCACAACCGGCTTGTTAGCGAATCGCTCGACGGCTCTCAGTGTCGTGCGGTCGCGTGTTGTAGGTCACTGCTTTCCATCGACGTGTTATACTAGCAAAAGCTCTCACTCACTGCACTGCACTGCACACATCCCGACATGCACTTGGAGCCAACGATCACCGCCTGTCGACGACCGGCTGCACTGCCTCTGATTTCGATCCGTAATGCAAAAGCTCGCTACGACCGTGCCATTCGGTGTACGCATGCATGAATGGCTTTGTTTCCGAGCAATCTAAACTCCGATGAAACCACTGCGTATATTTTCGTTCGAGATAAAAAAAAAAAAAAAGAAACGTGTCAACTTCGCTGTCTAAATTTTAGTCAAATCTCCCGAGGCAGCCCGATAAATCAATCTGCAAGTAGTACGAGTCAACGGTCAGGTCAGACACACGCTATGGATATGGATTTGAGGCTACGGTAAATCGAAACGAATTCACGTAATTCACGTACATATATATGCTTGTTCAACAGGCATCATATTATTCTCATTGTTTGAACAGGACTCTTCGAAGTGCTAGTGTGAAGGGGTAACGTCGTCATCCCCTCCCCCCGTGAATAGGGGGGTTCCTGGGGTTCCAATTCGCCAAAAACGGTCATACAAATCGATTCGGAGACCTGAAATTTTCAGCTCCAAAAATCGCGAAAAAAGTAAGGCTAACGCCTTTGGATTTTTGGCGAAAATTTCGACGACTTTGAAAAGTGCTGCAATTAATTCTTTAGGGTGCTATTCCGACGTGATTTTGCGAGAGGAATCGATTAATCGCAGTCCCGATACGCTGCGAGCAACACCTGCAAAGTTACAGCCGAAAATCTGCAGATTTTCATCGTCATTTCTTTGCTGCTGGTCCTAGGCTATTTTTCATGTGTTTTCTGAGTTCCTGGGCGTCGAATTAGTCTAAAAAGCGTCATACGGATCGATTCCCAGACAAAAGATTTTTCGGCCCAAAAAAATCCAAGGCTAACCCCTTTGCATTTTTGGCAAAAATTTCGACGACTTTGAAAAATGCTGCAATTAATTCTTTAGGGTACTATTCCGACGTGATTTTGCGAGAGGAATCGATTAATCGCAGTCCCGATACGCTGCGAGCAACACCTGCAAAGTTACAGCTGAAAAACTGCAGATTTTCATCGTCATTTCTCTGCTGCTGGTCCTAGGCTATTTTTCATGTGTTTTCTGAGTTCCTGGGCGTCGAATTAGTCTAAAAAGCGTCATACGGATCGATTCCCAGACAAAAGATTTTTCGGCCAAAAAAAATCCAAGGCTAACCCCTTTGCATTTTTGGCGAAAATTTCGACGACTTTGAAAAGTGCTGCAATTAATTCTTTAGGGTACTATTCCGACGTGATTTTGCGAGAGGAATCGATTAATCGCAGTCCCGATACGCTGCGAGCAACACCTGCAAAGTTACAGCCGAAAAACTGCAGATTTTCATCGTCATTTCTCTGCTGCTGGTCCTAGGCTATTTTTCATGTGTTTTCTGAGTTCCTGGGCGTCGAATTAGTCTAAAAAGCGTCATACGGATCGATTCCCAGACAAAAGATTTTTCGGCCAAAAAAAATCCAAGGCTAACCCCTTTGCATTTTTGGCGAAAATTTCGACGACTTTGAAAAGTGCTGCAATAAATTCTTTAGGGCACTATTCCGACGTAATTTTGCGAGAGAAATCGATTAAGCGCAGTCCCAATACGCTGCGAGCAACGGATCAAAAGTTACAGCCAAAAAACTTCAGATTCACTTCGTCATTTCTGTGCTGTTGGTCCTACGCTTTTTTTGATGTGTTTTTTGAGTTCCTGGGGTTCCAATTAGCCAAGAAACGGTCATACAAATCAATTCGGAGACCAGAAATTTTCGGCCCCAAAAATCACAAAAAAAGTAAGGCAAACCCCTTTGGATTAAGGGAAGAAACAGGTTTAGGACTACTTTTTTTTCTACTGATTTGCATAATTTTTTATACACATATTTAAATGAGTTTGAAATTTACTTGAGAACGTTTCTTCATTACATCTGAATCCAACTTTCCGAAAAAATTGAAAATTGAAACATTCTGTCCACTAAAAGAAAAAAAAACCATAAAATACTTTGAACAATTATATGACTCAAAATTTAGGTTCATATAGAAGAAAGACATGTTCTTGAAGTAAATTTTAAGCCTTATTGATTTTAGACAAAAACTGTGGCCTCCAGAATATACAGAGTCTGATGTTGACCTCCGATGGGTGGTAGCTAATATTTTTCATATTTTCCGAGGTAATACTGTTAAAAAAAAATTACGATATTTATTTGAATGAATGTATAAAATGTTCTCAAAGTTTCACTAAATTACATACATTCCTTTATTGCCAAAATAAAAAAAAGAAGTTCATGAAAATCACTGAAAAAGAAAACGTAGTCCTAAACTCACTATCCCCCCGTTAAGGAACGAAGGAAACTCCTGACTTGGAAGACTCTTCAACGGATGATAAACCGGGTACCTATTCATGCGCAGCACGCCATTATAATCAGCTTAGGTAACACGACTTGATTCGTACTACTGCTTACCAGTGAAAGGTTACACCAATTGCCATGCATTCAATGGTCTATCGAACTTGAATGGCACCGATGAGATTGATGTATTGAAACCGAGCTAATCGTGCAACATGTGGATTTGACAAATGATCAGAGCTCCAATTTTTGATACGGAATGCCGACTCTGATGAGATGCGGTCAGCATGATTAGTTCCAACTCATCCATGGAGTGGAGGTCCACGAATTTGCCATCTGCAGGATGTGGTTCAGGATTGTGGAGCAAGTGCATCAAGCTGTTGCTGGATGTAGGTACGCATGTAGCTACATCGGTTGAAAAATATTCATGCATGGAGGAGGGAGTAACCTGGGTATGTATGCACAGGGTGTGCCGAGCTGGGGATGAAACGGGAGGTAGAGAAAAAGTAACATGCTTCATCGAGTGTGAAACAAGTAAGTTTGCCGGCCGAACTCTCCCGCCTCCTTATAGTCCCTTCCCCGCCAACTCCTCGTCTTCGAACTACGGCAACTTTTAGCAAGCCAGGGTGCAAAGCCGAGCTTCGGAAAGTTCGCACCCTACTAACATCCACCGAGAAATCCCACGTGCCTCCCAGCAACATCTGCTTTTATCCTCGTACGAACAACCTTTGCTACCTTATACGTTATACCGAATACTTGGGAAGCCACTTTCATATCTGTATTCACGCACACGTCGCCTTGGTTATCCCTTCGTGCTACCGGATCCGGCGACTCCCTCTTGTTTCTGGTCCTCGTCTTCGCCTCTGTTCGCATTTTGGTGTTGAGGTGCTTATAAAGAAGCGTTGTACACCTCGAAAACGCGGGGATGCAAAACTCCTATACCGCTCAAGCGATCAGAGTGAAACTTGGGCAGTTAATGCCTTATTTTGGCAAAAAGTGGAGCGTCTTTTTACTTTTTCAAAATTTGGAAAAAAAATTCACAGATTGTTACCACCCATAGAAATTGGTCAAATTTTCATAGTTACACTGAATGGATCGAACTATCCGGTATGATGCCACTCGGCGGTGATGAAACACACATTTCGAGCCCAGTTCCATGAGATTTGATGGTGAAATGAGGAAATGGCAGCTGATCTGGTGTTCGATTACGAAGTACACCGAAATCTCATTTTGGCGAAATTTGTTACCGACGTTACGCGCATGCCGGTAATGTATATGTGTAATGTCGGTAAAAAATTACCGGCAGGCATGAAAGGTCGGTAACAAATGTCACCAGAATGAGATTTCGGTGTTCCTCATAATTGAAAACCAGATCAGCTGCCATTTCGTCATTTCACCATCAAATCTCATGGAACTGGGCTCAAAATGTGTGTTTCATCACCGCTGAGTGGCATCATTCCGGATAGGTCGATCCATTCAGTGCAACTGTGAAAATTTGGCCAATTTCTGTGAGTGGTAACCAATCTGTAAAATTTTTTTCCAAATTTTGAAAAAGTAAAATGACGCTCCACTTTTTGCCAAAATAAGGAATTAACTGCTCAAGTTTCACTCTGATCGCTTGAGCGGTATAGGAGTTTTGCATCCCCGCGTTTCCGAGGTGTACAACGGGTCTTTATAAGCACCTTAATTCATGGCAGTGTGCTTGGTGTCTGGAACTGGTTACGGTGAGTTCCAGATCATCTGAAAGTAGGTATTTACTCGTAGTATTTTTGGGAGAATTTTTGTGGTGTGGACAGATTTTCAATTATCCCGCAGGAACTGCAGGGTGTGAGGAAAATTTCAATTCAGCGAATCGGTGGAGCGATGATTGAGGCAAGAAGCCAGCCGGGCTTAATTAATTTAATCGATTTAACTGTACTCATTCAATCCTGTGTAAACTGATAATCGACAAGCTTCTGCGTTGTGATTTGTCGAGTGGCCGAATCAATTTACAGAAGAAAGAGAATGCGCGGATTTTTTTCCTGCCTTCAAGTATTAATAAAATTCTTCTCATTACATGAAGCAATAATAAGTTAATTAAAACTCCTGTAAAAGTATTTATGGCTACACCCTTCACGAGAAAAGCTATTCTTAAATGAATTTTTCACTCTTGAGTGCACTTTAATAACCCTTGAATACCTTTTTGAAAGTTCAGCTCTCCAGTATCATTCAATATCCTTGTTTTAATACTGGTGAAAACCATTTCACCGAATAACTCAGCTAATCACTTTAAGAAATTATTGAAACAATAGTCCATGGTACTTGGTGACGAATCTCTGTCCCCTGAATCACTTCCTATGCGAAAAGTTACGCTAAACTATGTATAACCAATTATCGAATAATCTTGTTCTCTGAATGTGAGAAGTTCTCTCAGAATCTAACACTTCGTGTTCGATGTCAAGATTCAGTTCCGCGGCAAGTTGGTTGCTGTGACGGAGTTACGAGAGTCGCGGTAAGGTGTTTGAGGAAAATAATTGACTTCTAATGAGGCACTTGACCCTGGACTTGCTACAGCGATACAGCACTGCGGCCTAAAGAGGTTCTTTGGAAAGGGTTTTACGGTCCGTCGAGTAATGGAAAACTCTTGTACCCGAAGCACAACTCACCGGGGTGAGAATAGGGCGAAAAAAATCCGTGATACCTACACAAAGTTTGATAAAACTACGCGGGACTGGAGGCCCCAAAAAAAAAAAAGAAGAAAAAGTAGAAGAAGAAGAAGAAGAAGAAGAATAAGAAGCGTGTTGGAGTTTGAAAAGAAACATAAAGCAGACGCGCCGTTAATGGCGGCTTGTCCTTCCTGATCATGGATTACGGGAAAATGAGCGGACAGAAAAGTTCCGCATCCCACCGCTGTCACCAGTATCCAGAAGACGAGAATCCCAGATTTGGTCCCTCGACGTTATCTTCGTGGCTCAATTTCGCCGAGAAAAATCTCTTCAATATTCTTGAGCAGAGTAAACAGCTGAGTCGAGACGGAGAACGAATCGTTTCGGATAGGCAGGGGAATAAAGCGCGTGGTAAGACGTATCGGCGTGGTTTCGTGGGCCAGCCCAGGCGGTTCGTATTCCCTGAGCTGCTCATTAACAACCCTTATTTCATTAGGCTCTGTCCCTCAGAGTCTAATGCGAGTGTCGTCTCCGGTAGCCCTCGTCTCACAATCAGTACACACACCCTCGCAAAAGCGTATCACTTTTACTTGGGGAGGAGGAGGGGGGAGGCTGAGAAATTCCTACCCCAAAAATCTTCTGATTTATTTCACCAACCGGCTCGAATAATTTCCCTCCGTTGTCTCCCTAATTATACGCTTTCCTCGCCAATCCTACTTCCGACAAAAACAAGGGCACGATATTATTTCTTCCCGCAAGGGAAGATTTTTCAACCCTCTGAGATTAAGCAAGTGTCTGATCACTCGGAGCTTTTCGATTCAATGAGGAAAGGGTTAAGAACCGGAAAAAGATTGATTTGAAAAAATCACTCGTGGCTAGCCTGACCAGTAACGATATCTCGAAGTTGAGGGGTTGAAAGAGTTGAGAGAAATATCCGCCGCGTCAGTTTGTTTCTAAGCGGGTGGTTCGCGAGTTGAGATTTTTAGTTTCAGGGGTGAGTTTGGTCGGACGGGGTTGGTAATGCCGAGATTACGGTACACCATTTATCAATGAGAATTTTCGAGAGAGCTCGGAGGGGGTGGGAGTTTGAAAAATGATGGTTTTGATAAGTTTCCTTTCTGATTTGGTCTTTCAGCGGTGGTTTGGTCGGCTGGTGTGTCGACTAGATAAAGATTCGACATCAATCCAAGTTGTTATCAACCCTTTACTTTACATCCCCTTATCTCAGACCTACCTTATACTGACAACGGACTTCTCTCTCTCTCTCTCTCTACTCGACTATGGTATTCTAGAGCCGGCAGACCGTAAGGGATTCGCTCCAGTTCCTTATCCGAAATCTCTTCTTTAACGGCTATGACCTCCCTATTTTCTCATTCTCCAGAACCAGCAGGACCGCTGCCACCCGCCGAGCTACGTCGTTGTCTCTGACGGGTGATTCGACCTTATCGTCGGTCCCACGCGCGGCGCCTTTGTGAGCTTCCTTTTTTCATATCCACCCCCACCCCGTTCTTGTTTATTGTCTCACTCTAACTGAAGAACGCCAAATCGTCGAGGTAGCTACTCGAGAAAAAATTCCGAGTACCATGGGAGCGAAACAAATGAGAATCGCGAAGGGTGCATCGGAGGAAAACGTCTGTGAGTGAACAATATTTTCGAAAATCAACGATCCGTGACGATTTTTTTCACCACCCCTTACATTTCAACTGCAAAGGAAAGAAAGGAGGAATATCTCAGGCTTTAATTTTGAAATTTTTTCCTCCTTCGTGTCTTTGAAGATTTCTTTCTTTTCTGCTCCGTCTTCCAACGTATATGGGGCGAAATCTCGGAACATCAATGGTGCCCAGTCCGCTTTGCGAATCCAGCATCGAGATTAGAGATTTAGGATAAGCTCGATCTTTCCCTGTATTTTTATTTTATCTCCAATCCTGAGCCCGACAAGAACACGATTTCGATAAAAATGACAGCCGGAAAGCAGCTCTTCTTCCCGGATTATTCTGATTGATCGTCGGTTTCGGGTGAAAATCTGGATCCTGCCGAGATTCCCGATTTTCTCAATTCGCAGGATGACGTTTAAACGAAAGAACTTCACTGCCTTAATATTTTCAACATATTTCCCAGTATTTGACCTGTCGCTAAAATTTCCTCCACGTATTTTCATCCCCGATTCAAGTCCAGGCATCAATAAGGAGTAAAAGTGAAAGGTTTCATTCGACCTCCCCTCCTTTTTCCCCTTTTATCTCGTTTTCGATGCTCACAAGCAAAGAAGTCAAGCAGTCCTTTGATATAACCACTTTGTTATTTTTTGTCGTCCACAAAATAACATGGCGGATGCCATTGACTTGACTCTGGCTTTGATCATGGCTTCATCATTGGAAATCCTCACATTGCCAATTCATTCCCATGAAATCACACATCCCTTTTCCCAATGTTGTGTAATTATAACTTTTCTCCCTAATCAATTAGGCTTATTGGTAAAAAAATCTGTCCTTCCTTCTTTTCAATTCCACCATTTCAATGATCGGAAATTATTCACAATCGAATTTTCTTTTCTTGTGGTTAAAATTTTCTAAATTTCCACTTCGTACAAATGACTGAATATCGATTTCCTCATCCAGTGTTCAACATTCGTCTCGATATCGCAGCCTTGAATCAGAATAAGGCAGTCATCAGGTGACCAAAAATATTCCTCGAATCTGATTGGCTCTCTCAGCTATTCCTGCTGGATAAATATACGCATAGTTGGCCCAAAGTGGGCAGTTACGTATAGAGCTTTCAGCACTTACTTCGCATCCATCGGTCGGGAATTGCTCTCTCCCAAGACGATATGGTTGCTTCGTTCCTGCGTAAAGGAGAGACGTGTGTGCTTATGTGAGCACATATCCGTCTATGTATGCCAAATCCTTCGGCACGTACCGGGTCGTCGAGTCGTACAAATTGACAGCCGATATTCAATCGATCGATCGATCGATCGGAAGACATTCAACGTCAAAGGATTCGATAGCCTAGAAATAGTCTCGGCTAGTGGTTTTACACGTCTCTCTGATTCGCCGCAGAGTACTTAAAAATATTATCCCGTCTTCTCGAGCAGGACGAAATGCATCGTCAAAAGCTTCCACAAGTCGGGATCCGCACAGCTTTTCCGCGACTTGGTGCGGAAAATTCGATTTTACGTACTGATATTAGTGTGCAAAATGCGATATTTCTGCTCTAGATTAGAATCGAAATATTTTGTCCTCTAGTATAACAAAATATTTAAATTTTATTTCCCGAATTGAATCGGAACATCCTTACTTATAGTGTAACTGAAAATCATAATTTTTTTCCCACACTAGAATGGAAATGTACCATTTTGTGCACTGAGGTAGGAAAAAAAATGCTCGAGTAGAAATTGAGTAGAAAAGGCTTGAATTTTTTCCCACTTGTGCCTACTTGAGCAACGTTTCTTTGAAAGTTTGTGATCGATGAGAGAACGTGAAAATTTTTTTTTTGCCAACTTGAGTTTAGCTCTGGGATATAATCATGTGGAAAATTCGATTGCATCTGCCTCTGAGAATTCAACGAAAATCTGTATTTTTCACGTGACGAAACTTGCGGTGAAACACGGTAAAACGTTCAAGTCTTGAGTACGTTCAAACCCCGAGGGTCCGTTGAAGGTTAGGTTAGACTCGAGGATAGAAAAAAGGTATAGTAATGAAAAATCAACCCCCTTCAGGAAGGTTTTCACTTGCGTGACGTGAATTTCTACCATCAAATTTCACCTCGGAGTTTTGAAACGTTCGTCGTTATTTTTCCGAACGAGAAAATCACTTTTCGATATTATATCGTTTCTAACCACTCGTTTCGATAAAATTCACAAGAATTTTCTTCAACGTCAATATCAGTAGAAATAAGTAAATTACTGATTTCCAGCAATATTCTTTCTGTCTACTGTTCAAAATACAGAAATCGGATTCAAGTGGAAATAAAGAGAAAAAAAAAACTCTTCTTCAACCCCACAAACGATTATCGAAGTATTCAACTCGTTACCATCAATATTAATTCTCACTCTGCATTTCGTTAAATGTATACATTTATAAAAATACATATGTATACACCAGCACTTCAAAGTACTATAGAAAATACTGTAATTTTCCGCAATCTTTATGGATTTTCTACCCTGTTTCCGGACTCGGTTTATTGATTTGTTTCCCTACACAATTTTGTATAATAATACATTTTTTCCTTGGTTTTTTTTTCTTATACTCACTTTCAGATCACAATCGCGACGAGTTCTCTCGCGTCAACGTTACGTTTCATTATTCACGACAATTGTTAAAGTTTTGTTTCACCCGTTATATTTTTAGCATTCCTTTACCGTCAATATCCATTTTTCTCTTCGCTTTGCTCAGTTTCGTTCGTTATGTGTAAGCGTGTGCGTACATACGTGTTTTTTTTTGCCTTTTTTTCTTCTTGCATCCCTTTTACATTTATTTTTTACACGAGCCTGTGTGTTTCGCTGTGTTTTGTTTATTTGTTTGATTTTTTTTTTTTTTCATTTCCTTCTTTTTTTTTCCTGTATACCTACCCCACGATGGCATACTTTCACGAACGATTTGTTTTCCCTCGGTTCAAACACCCCCCCCCCCCCCCGCCATTCCCTGTCCCTGATCACTCGTTTCGTACATACGACCGAGTGTGTTTTTACAGCACTACCCCTTCCACCCCTTTCATACTTTTTATTGTTTCATTCGCAAATATGTATGTGTGTGTGTATTTTGTTTTTCGCCAGCTCCACTCGCTCATTTTCTCTTGTTTTTTTTTATTATTCAACGATTACAACGTTTCTTTCTTGTTCTTTTTTCCTCCCTTCATTTTTTTAATTCCTCTTTTCCCCACCCTGTTCAATTTTTACTCACCTTTTTTTTGCTTCTCTGTCGAGCAAATTTTTTTCCACGATGAGTAGCGACCACCGTTAGAGGGCATTTCGGTACATGTTTCATACTATACGCGTGGGTCACGTGGTGCACCCTTCATAAATAAATATTCTAAAATTTTTATGGGCACCTGCAACCCCGCCTTTTCCTTCCTGCACTCAAGTACAGTCGGTATGGCAGTCGCCACGTCCAGACGGTCTGCCACCCTGCATCCTACCCCCAAAATTCCTCTCCCCTCACCCCCTGCCAGTCCACCACTCTCTCCCCAGGAACCCTTGGGACACGAGAACATTTTTCACCAGGCACGTTTCATAATCCAAGCTCCGTTTCTAAAGGACAGAGACGAAACGTGCTGGACTGCAACGGGATGGAACGAGAAACTGACGATACGGCACTGGTAGTGTAATCGGGGTGGGGGTGGGACAGCAAAAACAGAGGGTAACCAAGAGTAATGTCACCTCGTTGGAGAGCTGTGCCGTAGGTACAACCAGCAGCCATGGCCTTGGTTAAGGTGTGGGTTTTCACCTCTTCTCACCTCGTTTTCTAGTCAGGTCTGGGCGAAGGGTTGTTTTGGGTGAATTGTGGAAGGAGTGGAAAACGTAGGGGTGGTGAAATAAAAATTTGAAAGGATTAAAAGCAAGACGGGTGATAATGTCGAATTTTTACAAATTCGAAATTCTACTTTGTGGAAAATTGAAAATATGTAGAATTTTTCGAATGAATAAAAATATCGCAGAATTTTTATGATTTTGATTTTGTGATTTTTTGTATTCGACGTTTTTACTATCTGAATTGATTACAGGTCGATTTTCTATGTTCGGAAAATTTTATAAGATGGATATTCTCGTCTTTGAAAATTCGATATTTTGATCTATCATTTTTGTAATATTTCGACATTTTTATACCCAGCTTTGTAGAATGTCGAGTTTCGAAAAAAAGCGACAAGTGTGTGTTAGAAAATTTTTAAACGTAAAATGTTTGAATATACAAAAGCAAAGTGCAAGAATCCAAAGTTCCAATTTTTGAGAATCGTGCTCGGAGAAAAAACTTTTCGCATTTGCTTGAAGCGAAGGTTTTATTTGATTACAAATCTGTAACAAATCCTCAAATTCACTTCGGCGTAATGGAGAAAATTTTATTCGATTCGAATATAAAATTATCCAGACCCAATGAATTTTTATTTCGAATAAGCAAATTTTCTAATACACGTTCGTCACAACTTTTCCAAATTTTCATTCACCACACCTTAAGACAAGCATTAATTGTGCGATTACGTATCTCAATACATCATAAAATGATAAATTACTGGAAAATAATTGTGAAAAACTCATCGCTCAAGTAACGACAGTATCTGCAAAAATCTATAGAACATCGAATTATTAACCCATTAGTTATTCCCTAAATAATTGAATAATTGTATCGAAAATTGCGAATAATTAAAATTAAGTACCAGGACATAAAAAACGTTCAAATCGTACACGACCAGACTAAAAACGAAAACAAACAGTTAATTGTGTATTTATTTCAACAAGTAAATAATTCACTCTGACCGACCAATTTCACATTCATTTTAATAACATACGGAATGTATTTTTTGTTGCAAAAAATTGCAATAAAAAATCTCGTAATTTGCCCAAAAAATTTCACATCATTCATTATTAAAGCAATAATGACGTTTTTGCATCTTTTTCTCAATCTTTGAGATCTTACCAAGGCCCAAAAAAATCAACATTTTTCCAGGGCCCCATGAAATCTCGATACAGCACTGTTGTTGGTCCTTATTGGTCCTCCTCCTCACACTCACGATTAGTTCGTCGGTCAGGGTGATTCTGGTCGTCGTGTGCAGCGGCAAGCTGATTCTACGAGGTCTAGTCGCGAAACTGCCTAGCTTGTGGGTCCCACTGCTGCCTGTTCCTGCTCAGGGTTTACGGTATTGCTTGAGAATGGACGCGACAAAGTTACTCCCCGTGCAATTGTGCACACCGGGTGGTTTACTCCCGACTTAACCGTCATTTTCCGATTCAATACCAACGCTGTTGAACCGATAGACGCAGTATTGCACTATAAGCACCGTCAAAAGCTTTGCAAGCTCATCCACGTGTCGGAATTTTCGAACCGTTTCTGCGTTCCGTAAAGTTTTTTACGGTTGAGTGCGCAAAATTCGATTTTGCGCACCGAAATTAGTGCGCAAAATCGGACATCCCCGCACTAGTGCGGAAATTAAATCGAAACATCTTCTTTTAAATTCATTAAAAAAGGAAAAAAAACTGCACGTTGAATTTCGTGGGAATGTTTATTGAAAATTGTCTATTTCTCAGCATATCTGACCCTTCATTTTCTAACGGGACACCATTTACGTAGACGTTTCTCTAGGCTGATGGCGAAATTTGCTGCGCTAGGAGAGCCAGTGCCGCTGCATCGTGCCCAGTTTGCGAAGGGAAATGCCACGCTTCTGACACAGCTTACAAGCCATTAGATTAACCTGCGGTCCAGCGGCTGCTTCCGCTGTAGGTCGAGAGGAATTTGTGTGGGTTACACACGTGAGTGTGTTTGATCCTGGCTTACGACGCCAGGACATGTGGAGGTGTTTTGTCGTTCGAAAATCTTCGGATTGAAAGACTGTTTATGATTTTTATTTATTTATTGATTTCTGATTTTTGTTTAAATTTTTTTTTTTTTTTTTTTTTTACAGTGATTGGAAAACTTTTTTTTGACGAAAATTTTACGAAAAATCTTTGGATTACGAATCCTACAAAAAAAAAAACCAATTTCGTGTTTAAAGTAAGAACATAGTTAATTAAAAATTCTGATTTGAAATATTTTCGAGTTTTTGATTCACTTGATGGAACCAAAAAATCGATGAAAAAAGAATTCTATCGTCAAAAATGTGTAACAATAATTTGTTGCGGGCAGTTAATTTTTGGTCGAATTCCGACAGTTCGGTAAAGATTTTGATAGCTAATTGTAAGTTTCATAGTTTACTGAAACTGAAACGATCAAATTCGAATTCTTTGGTACACTGAAAATGAGATTTTTTTAATTCCGCGAATTGTCCTGAACAATAATAACACAAGTCAACAAAAACAAAAAAAATTTTCTTGTCTTTCTATAGAGATAAAGAAATTTCGATTCTATACATCGAACAACAACCAAAACCTTTATTTATCACTAATAAAGTTTGTTTTTATTCCTTTTAGGTTGGTGATTAAGTCTTGAATTTTTTTTATCAATTCTTTAACATTTGTAGTTTGTTATCAATTATTATTTTTGAATAAAACTGATTTAAATGCAAGACTGGACTTTGTTTAATTCTTATTCACAATAAACATTTCAGAGAACAGATAATTAATTTTTCTTAAAATCCGAAACATCGTTCTGGTTTCAACAAAAACCCACTTTATCAACTAAAACCATCATTATTTCATTTGTTATTCATGAATAAGAAATCAAAATTTGCCATCTCTGGATTCTAATCCAGACTCAAAGTTCGTGTCGACCAGTGTAATCAGTTAGAAGCTAGGCAGTTAATTCCTGGTTGAATTCCTGCGACTCGGTAGCCGATAACTCGATCCTGCGGGATGGACTGGGAGCTGAGCAGCTCACCCTTTGCCGGGTAATTTGATCAGCCATAATTCTGGCAATAATTCAGGGCGCCATGTCGTCCGCGAGAAATTACCTGCGAGGTTCCTCGACGTTTCGCGTCAATCGTAACGCTTCCGTTTCGCCTGAGGCTCGGCGATACGCTGCCGCTAGCCGCCGCTAATTGGACAATATTTTCTCGGCAGCGGAGCTTTTTATCGTCCCAAAACCGGCGGGGCGTTTTCCGCACACGGTTCACGCATGTATTCGGCACAGATTGCCGTTTCCCTGGGAGTCCGAAAACGGTGGAAAGTAGATAAACGCCCGGGCAGGCTTAACTCACAACCCCAAAAGCCCGAAGGGGTGCAGGAGGGTGAGCACCGATATTTAGCTTTTGTTTTTTCACCGCGGGGATTTTTTATGTCCTCCTGTTTTCTCGCATTTTTTATTCTCGTCGTTCTTTCTTCTTTGCCGTGTATTGATTTTTTTTTTTTTTTTTAACATTGTAGAACGTTCTTTGATTCGATAAAAAAAAAAAAAAAAAAAAAAAAAAAAAGCAGCGGAATTATTGAAATGAAATTTTTGATCCCCGGATTTACAATATTGCCAAAATCGTACACAGAAATCGAGTTCTCCGAAAATATGTGTAACAAAGAAATATTATGAATTAAAAATTTTTCACTCGGAAATTTTTTGGGCTCAATTTAGAGGCTAGTCTTGTTCATTTCCGGAAATCAATTTCCGCAATCTTTTGCCGAACGGAGTTTAATTATCGCAGATCGAGTTTCACCGCCAGAACGTTTTTCGCCTATTAATTAAATATTTGACAAACCTTGCACGTTCTAATATATAATATATATGTATATATGTATATAAGGTATATGGGAGGAGTGAACAAAGGATGCGAGGTACTCGCTACCATTCACCGAGAGAGAGTCTCTCACAGGACACACCGCAGGAGACGCGCCTCTTTTACCCCTGAAAGACTATAGCATTGTTCGCCGAGACAAGACCTTTATTTAAACCGTTCCACCATACGCTACGCGATTAATTACCGGAAGGACCTCGGCGACCGATGAAAAAGGAACTTCTATTCGCGCGAACTCATCCTTCGGGTCTTTCGGGGCTCAGACTTCTCCCGAAAATTTTTTAACGAAAGCTCAAAGACTTCACTTTGAAATTGTTTACTGAAATTTGACTCGTCGAAAAATATTTTTTGGAACTTCTATTCGCGCGAATTCAGCCTTTGGGCCTTTCAGTGCTCAGACTTCACCGGAAATTATTCAAAGAAAGCTCAAAAACTTCACTTCGAAATTATTTATTGAAATTTGACTCGATGAAAAATCTTTTTTTTTTCGTATTTGTTTAATTTTTTTTTTTTTTTTTTTTCTCCTTCTTGTTTTTATTCTTATTAGCAACTGCCGTTAAAAAAATTCTAGGAGAGTCGAATTTCGTCCGATCACCAGAATACTGAGTTTGAAAAATTCTGAAAAATTGAAAATCAACGCGTTTCAAACAACTTTTCGTTTTTCAAAAACTCTAATTTAAAAACGATGTCTCGATCAGATTTATCAAATTGTTTTTCTTTCAACCATGATAATTTTTCAAAACCAACTTTCGGACTTTGGTAAAGAAACTCTTTAGAAAAAACTAAATCAAAGAAAAAATTACCTTTCTTATCAATACAACAAACTATATGAACAAAAAACAGCAAAAAAATAAACCGCACATTGTACTCGAGAGTTTTAAGCTGAAGGTAAAAGTTTTTCGAAAACAAAAAACGGAAGAGGGAAAGCAAAAAAAGAAAAAAAAAAAAAGCAAAGATTTTCTTTTCAAAAATTTGCTTGAAATTAGTTTCAGACCCGAAGACAGCCGCTGTTCACCTCGAGTCAAGATTAGTCTACCCGCTTTCGGCCCGAAGTAAATTTGCAACCCTAATCAAATGGCGGACGACACGCGCCGCCTACTTCACGGCTGATTTATATTTTGCCTCAGAATCTATTAGATAGGGTTTCACCCCTCGGTCAGGCCTCGCACCCAGGTCTTACAGCAGAAACAGTTCTGAGTCGGGTTCGAGTGAAATTATGGTTTTTTTTTCCTTCCCATCGCTAAATTCATGTTTTCCTCGCCATGTCTGAATTATTTCAATAGTTTCATCCCAAAATGAAATAATGATGCAAACCGAGAGAAGCTCAAATTCCAAATCAATTTGTATTCACTTATTTTTTTTTTTTCAACTTTTTGGTTTTCGTTTTTTTTTTGTTTTTTTGTACGTATGATGAAAATTAGGTTAGTAATTGAAAATTATTGTCGCACTGGGTATTCTGAAGAATCCTGTACTGCAATTACCGGAGTTTTTGAACTCGTTTCAACATTCGAAATGAGTAAATTTTTTTCAAAATTCGTCACTATGTTTTTAATACTTTTTTCTGTGAAGACGCATAATTAAAATTTTGTTATAACATTCATTTCAAACTTTCTAAACTTCTGAATTTTAAATCCTGTCTAGAGAGAGAGTTTTTCTTTTTTTTTTTTGGTTTTCGTTTTTTTTTTTTTTTTTCTTTTCTCTCTTATACGTGTATAATATTACCGCTTTAATCCCATTCACCGCGGATCGAGTACAGGAATTTTTTTTAATTCGATAAAAGCTTTGGTTCCCTCCTGCGGTTTTCCACTTTTCCCTGTTCGTTGAGAATTTATATAAATATTTGATTCAGAGTCCCCGGTTGCCCCCTTTGACCAAGGGTCAGGAGTGAAAATAATCAACTCAAGCTGAGAATAACAGGCTAAGTAAAAACTGACGACGCGTGAATAAAAAATATCGGAAAATCTGCGAGTATAATGAAGTTAATACTATAAAAATGATTGTGAATCGATTCTCGATTACATTGCAGATTAATCGTTCATCTCAGATTTATAGTTTTGAATTTCTATTGTTATTGCAAAAGCATTTGCCGATGTACATATTTTTCGAAAAACTTTATCGTGACATTTTAAGATACTGTAGAAGAGAAAATAAAAAATCAACAATAAAAACAATAGTAACGTACAATTCTTCGAACTATCTACTCAAAAATCGACAATTTTGTCTTCAAAATTCAAGTGCGAATAAATTTATTTCGGTAAAAAAAAAAATCATTCACTGCATTTCCGCAGTGTTTAAAATAATTTCATCAATAATTGAACAATTTTACAATTAAAAATAGTATCGATGTATGAAAACTGGCTTAATCTTCGTAAAAAAAATGGGTTTTAAAAAATTATGAGTATAAATTTTCATATTTAATCCAATGTTGAGACGTGTTGAATTGAATTTTATTATTTGTTTTTATCTTTAATTTAAATATTCGTTTCCCAGAAACATTTTTCTCTATCAAGGTATCGAATAATAATAATAATAATAATAATAATAATAAACAAATAAATAAATAATAATTCGCAACGAACTTCAAGAATTTTTAGTCTCTCGACTGGGAAAAAAAATACCTCTTCGTTTTTGCGTGACATTTTTTTAATTCGAAAAATTGTCTCT
The DNA here is from genome assembly GCF_021155765.1 of Diprion similis. NCBI lineage: Eukaryota > Metazoa > Arthropoda > Insecta > Hymenoptera > Diprionidae > Diprion > Diprion similis. The sequence continues at coordinate 3,998,916 of NC_060117.1, forward strand.
CTCGTCAGAATGAATGTTACGTTATATTTTCCAACCCAAGTTCTCCAGTGTGTAACACTTTATTTCGTACAATAAGCAAGAGAAAAAAAAAAAAAAAAAAAAAAAAAAATACATGTAGCTTTAAAGCAACGTTGCAAGTGCTTTGTACGTAGATATATGTATTGTATATATATATATATATATAAAGGCGAGATGTACCTGTTATACGATAATAAAGTCTTCTACGTGTCATTTTTCAATGTGTGTGTGCGTGTTCGAGAGAGAAAGAGAGAGAGAGAAAGAGAAACGTAACTTGAGATACAGAACTGTGCAGAGAAAAAAAAAGGGGAGGATTATTTCACGTTTTCGGATGGTAAGCTTGCAGGATATGGGGGTTGTGCCACGATCATATAGCGAGCTTTTTCGCTTTGCAAGCATTCTCCCCGCGGCCCATGGTAAGCTCTTCGTGGCACACGCATGCCGTCCACCCCCTACTCCTCATCCCTTCATCCCTTGCTCTCTTCTTACGTCAAATTGGATTCATATTTGCAGCTGAGGGAACCCTCGAGCCTTACTCCCCCCCCCCCCCCCCTCTTCCCTCCCCTCACCCCCTGTAAATTGCTTGAAAATTCACGAATATTTACGTGATATCTATATACAACACGAAGAAACCGAATACCTGCAGTATACGTTCATATCGTATCCATAATACATTATATATGTTACGTGTAAAATTGCGGTTGAGAACTACGGAGTTTTGAAATTGGGATGAAACTAAAAGGGGAAGATTAAGAAGAAGAAAGAAAAGAAAAATGCGACGGAGCTAAAGCTAGGGATGAAAAATTGAACACATAAAAAAAAAAAAAGAAAAAAAAAAAAAAAAACGGAACTAGAGCAACGCAAAAAGGGGAACACAATTCAAAATAGATAAATAGAGGAGAAAGAAGAAGAAGAAGAAAGAAAAGAAAAAAGTGATCGAGGTTAAATTAGGGATGAAAGTACGTGAAACGAAAGAAAAAATATGGAACCAAAGCAACGCAAAAAGGGCAAAAAAAAAGACGAAGTGAAAAGAAAAGTGAAAAAGAATAAAAATTTAAAATATAAAAATGGCAGAAAAAGAAGAAGAAGAAAAAATTCGAGGGAGGTAAAACTAGGGATGAAAAAAAAGGTAAAAAGTAAAGAAAAAAAAAAAAGGGGAAAAAATTTTGCCGTATAAAACAGCAGGTGAGCCACAACCCCTCCCTTTTCTTCATTCCGTCTGATATAAAGTTGCCTGCTTGCACCATGGGACTACGCGTTATACATTCTACCCACATAGAAATAGGTCTCGTAAATAACTCGAGCTTTCGCATACGTGGGCGTTTTTCTTTTTTTATCTGTTTTTTTTTTCCTAGTCCTGTTTCATTCTCGGTCAAATTGAGCGGGACAATTTGAAGATGAGAATTGAGAAACTCTGTTGTTGGCACTTTTTGAAAAGATAATAAGGGAGGCAGGGGGGGGGGGCAAAACGGGGTACTTAACGTTAAATGATTTTTTTTTTTTAATTGTAACCAAAGCGAATAAAAATGATTTTCAGATATCAGGGAGAGAAAAATTTTTTGACAATTTTTGTAGAAATCATTTTTGACTATTTGAACAAAATTTTGAAAAATCAAGGTTTGTTGTTAAATTTTAAGGTCAATACATTTTTCCAGTCCCTCCCCTAAATTCGACAAACGAGTATAACTATGAAGAGAATAAAAACAATTATACTAACTTTTGAAAAATGTTTGGACTGCAGGCACTTATAGCCTTTTATAACTTTCAATTTTTCAATTTACAAACATATAACAGACATGATTATTTTTTTACCATTTTTTGAAAGGGGGAGATAATCGATCTAAACGTAGAAAAAAAAACTATTCAATTCATCCCTGCGATGCATAATTAATTGTAAAGCAAAAGGAAATCCTAATTATTTTTTTTTTCTTATTTTTTTTTTTTTTTTTTTTTTTCTAATTCAACCTTTTTCTCCCTTTTTGGAAAAATGGCGACGATGGAGTATCGTGAAAAAGCAGTTTTCCCAAGTTTCTCAATCATCGCTTGTAAATTTTTCAACGATTCGATCAGCACGTGATTTTGAATTCGCTTATTTTTTCACTCGACTTCCGAGGCGGAGCATCCCTTACGGTTTTTTTTTATCGTTCCTCCGATTTCGATTCAGGGTGTTTTCCTTGCCCCGTTTCTGTAACGATACACGTTGTGAGTTCAGGCACTGCCCATGTATTATTTGACGATTGTTTACCGGACGTATCAGGCCGCGGGTGGGTTGACAAAGCTGAGAGCAAACATACGGGGGCTTGAAGCTCGGGGTTTCGCGTTTCTCTAAACGGCTCTGAACGGCTTTGAATTCGGAATAATAATTCCTTAAGCTCCTCTCGCGGCAGCCGTTCGTGCAGCTACACTCGCCGCGCTGCTAGAGCAAATATGCAAAATCCGGAAGAGCTTGAAACGAGGCGAGGTGAGGTGAGGTAAGTCGGTGGCGAGGGGAGAGGGGGAAGGGAAAAGAGGCATCTGGACGTGCACCGAGCCAGAGATCGCGGGGATGATACATGAAAATTTAACGCCCCCGAATAATACCTGCGACGACGCTACCGAGCTGAGAACGACGAACGAAAACCTTTCAAGAAAATTTACTGGCCAAAAATCGATAACTTTTCTTAATTTCATCTGAGGAAAACTTCGGTAGAGTGGGGATAGGACGATTTTGCATTTAGTTCCAATTTTCGCCACCACGGGTGGCGTGACAAAAACGTTTACAAAAAATAAAAGAAAGTTTTTCCGACAAATAAAAACAAAATTTTTTTTTCAGAATTTTTTTTTTTTTCTGAAAACTCTTGGTCATTTTCGGAAATGTTTTTTTTTTTTAGTTTTTGGAACCACTTTTTTTCACGTGTCAATCGAATAGAAATTTTATTTTTGATAAAACCTTTTTTTCATTTTCGAAAACGATTTTTTTTTTTCTTCCCCACTTGCTGTAAACTTTTTTTTCACGCCCTCGGGTGGCGGAAATTGGAAATAAATCCAAAACTGTTCCATACACTCTACCAGGTTTCGAGAATATGTCGATACTTACTACCCAGCTTCTTTATACTTAGTGATACCATAAAACTTTCAGAAAGTTTTGGACATAGAAAGTGAAAAGCTTTCAAGACGTATACGTACAGGTTTTAACTTTGAATTTAGACGACTGGTCCCGTAAATAAAATGTTGAATACTTGTTCTACAGTTAATTATTTCACAAGTATTGACCTCGAGGCGATACTTTTAAGGCTGTAAAAAATTCCGTTACCATTTCGGTAACAAATGTGGAGAAGAAACTTAAGAAAATCCGTGGCAAGAGATTACAAAAGAAAGTAAAATAAATAAAAAAAAAAAAAACAAAAAAAAAAAGTTGAAGTAAATTTCAATGTAACAGGTGAAGTGAAGTGAAGAATAAACACACCGAGCTATTAAGAAAACAATAATTCAAGGTACGTAAATCATTGCATAAACGTTGCCTCCACGGGGTAAAAACATCTCTAAATAATTTATACGAAGAAAGAAGTTTCTTTTAGTATTGTATAAGCATAAAAAGTTTGTGGAGTATTATTAATTCTTAAGAAATTCTAAATTTTTCAATAGCCTTTGGGAAATGTGAAAGGAAAATAGAAGAAAAAAAAAAAAGATCGATCAATTACGCATACTACAAGACTTGAATCGTGAATTAGAAAGAAGGAAAAACGACTGTCAGTTGAGTTTTCGATAGTGCAGTTTTTTTTTTTTTTTTTTTTTTCTTGTTTGTTTTTTCTCATAAAAATTTTGAATTTGCTGAAAATGAAATTTCTATTCACTCGAAAAGTTTTTCAAGTGAAAAATGTCGAACGTTTCAAAATTCGTCGAATTAAATAGCGGACAAGTTATACAACGAATGGAGGCAAAATTCTTGAAGCGAGAATTTCTACGTCACCCAGTAAATTATTAACAAGCTGATTAATACGAGATTGTAATTGGCCCCGTAAATCTGACTTTTCTTACCTTAGAGTTGATAAAAAATTAAAAACCAGCCCCGTTTCACCGAGACGCAAACCCTCTCAGATTCCTCGTACGTGTAATACGGATCCACTCTTCGTTACTCGGGGATAATAATACATCCGCAAGATCGAGATTCGTTCTCGTGTCGGGGTGAAATTAATCAAAAGACCCTTGAAATTCATTTTCTCAGGTCTACACAGGCGTATGTACAATGTGCAATTTCACTTTTGAAGACACGAATTCACCTCCGCCAATATTCTGTTAATATATTGCATCCCAAACGCCAAAGGGGTGTATAAAAAAAAAAATTCAAATTCCGCTGTGAAACAAAAAAAAAAAATTACTCCATAAATGAAGCTACATCAAAATCAAAAATAAAGAATGGGAAATTGAACTGTAGTAGGAAGAAGAGTGAAGAAGAGGCAAAATAAATAAAACCAAAGGAAAATATTAAAAGATTTGGACGAAAATTCTTTTCAAAAATTTGTTTCACTCTCATTTGGCTGCATGTGTGATTGAAAAAAAAAAAATTTTCATTTCTAGGCTTAGAATATATGTTTACAAAGCGATTGGCAAGAAAAAAAAATATTTATTCTCCCTTTTGGCATTTGACACTCGATATTACCTGATTGAATTTCAAGGGGATTTTTTTCGACCTCGTAGAATGTATGTGAAAATTTTTGAAATACAAAAACTAAATCTGAATTGTCGTTTTGACTTTAAAGGACCATTTATTGAACAAAAAAACATATTATCATTATTATTATTGTTCTTTTTTCTACCCTTGCTCTCACGAAATTAGACTAAAAAAAATGTACAAAAATGGTTATTGAGATCTGAAGTTCCCGTGTGAAATCGTAATAATCATGAACCAAAAAACATTAAAGAAAATGAAAAATCGAACAGAAAAATTCAAGTGTATAATCAATTTTAGTAGAATCTTAGAATTTGTGTTACATTATTATTTCCAACCAGGTGAACAGAATATAAAAAATTTCGTAGTTTTAAAAAAATTTTCCCAAGGTGAAAAATTCTCGTCGGTGAAAATTATTTTAAAAAGTGAAAAAAAAAAAGATTTTCCAAATTGCTACGAAAACTTGTACGAAATGTTTTTCATTTTCAAAAGAGGTGATTTTCAAATATCGTTAAAGAATTTTCATATCCAAGGATTATACATCGGAAGGTGAAAAATTTTTCTGAAAATCATTAGATGCCTTAAATATTTACTTCAATTTTCAATTTTCTATGAGAATTTAACCGGAAGTCAAATTTTCCTGTTAGTTTAATTTAAGGTGACTTATTAGACACTCTTCGATTTAAACTTGTCAAAAACAAAATTCCTCGGGAAGAATAAAAGTCAAAATATTATACAGTAAGAGGGATTTTGCTTTCCGGCAGGAGCTTTCCTGCTGATTTTGAATTTTCACCGAAGCACGTGTAGTCTTTGTGCCGGTTAACGAGCTCTGATCAAATCTCGTCATCACTGGAATGGGCAGCGCTCATAGAGACAAGGATCCTATCCTCATCCTCTCCTCAAATCTAATTCGTCACCGAGGTGAAGGAACCTTTCCACAAAAGACAATCAGCATCCACAACTGCTGCAGGATGAGCCGGAAAAAAAAAGAGCAGCAAAAAACGCGGCCTGCAAACAGCAAAAACGTGCTTTCAAAACAAAACTCGAAATAAAAAAAAAAAAAAAAAAAAAAATCGTCTCTTTCAAGTTTACAAGATACTAGGAACGCGCTTAAATTAAAATCTGCAACGACTTACGAGAGACACTTTGAGAAACGACGAATTCCGTGGATTAAATGTTTGCTCATTTCGAATCTCAAAGGGTGTTTCCCACCCTTCAGTCCACGCACTCTCTTAATTCCGTCTATGAATGGAAACACTTGAAGGTTAATAATCTGCCCGTTTACTTCCTGATTCATTATTTTTAATTGAAAAGAGAGAGAGAGAGAGAGAGAGACAGAGATATATGTATAAAGAGAGAGAGAGAGAAGATGAGAGAGATTTTTGTATCGCCGCGTTAATTAACGCGGCACGAATTAGTCTTCGGCTCGACGCATCGTGTTTTATAATTGTTTGGCCTTTGCGCTTGTGTCGAGTTCGAGAGACATCGCTAAATTCTTAATTACACCGCAAATGAGTTTTGCAACCTTCATGAAAAACACGACGGTTATATATATATATTATACCCGCAGAATTCGAGAACTCGTCTACACGCGGATTTTTTACGCACCGCTGCACTTTAGACCTCTCAGTTTCTCGCTGTGCTATATATGTGTATATATGATGTAATACCCACGGATAAACGTAACCAAAACTCCAATTTACCGGGCGACAAGTTTAATCGCGAATATAAGGGAGAATTTGTTTCTTTTACTCGCTTTTATCTTTACTTGTATTCAATTATCGTTCAAACTACACGTAACAAGACGGAAAAACGGTTTTTCCGCGATACTTTTGAACATCATGAAAACGGAAAAGTATTTTTTTTTTTTTTTTTTTGAGAGTCAAAAAATTTTTAAATTCCTATTCGGATTGATAAATTAACTTGGAAAAACGTGATTGTTTATTTAGAAAAAGTATTAAGCATGCAAAAGTATGCAGATTTGTCGGTTGAACATTAAGAATTGATTTATTTCATGTAAAACCGGAAGTTCAAATTGAACGGAATATCGGAAGTTTTTTACGCTTATTATTTGATTGCAAGATCGTAGAAGTTTCTAGTTTTTTCCGTTTATCGGATTCTAGAGGTTCGAAAACTCGAAGATTCGTTGAAATTAGGAAAATTGAGTTTTGACCGAAACTTTCTGGAAATTTATTGGAATCGGTGAAATCGGAAAAAAACGTCACTGAACTTCATCACTTTTCATTAGTATAAGAGATTTTTACGTCTAAAATTCATAGCCCGCTGGAAATACTTCTCAAGCAATCGATTCGCTAACAAATCGAGTCTTAAATCGCGAAACTTGAATTTCTAGCATTTTTGAACCGTAGATAACTTTGAACTGGACTAGGATGGGAAGTTTGAACAGGCTGCAATTGTAGCAACAACTCAACGCTACTATTTTATCGTTATTCGAACACTCCATCACTCACTGTTTGAAAGTTACAGATCGCCAAACGATGCTAGAAAAAATTAAAAAACAAGAATGGACAATTCGAATTAAGAAGAAACTATTGTACATACTCGATATTACTTTCACCGATTTTACTGATAGGTATATAAATGTATTTTTTCTGTTTCAGAGTTACAGAACACCAAACGATGCTAGAAAAAATTAAAAAACAAGAATGGAAAATTTGAATTAAGAAGAAACTGTTGTATTTAGCATTTCTTTCACCGATCTTACTGATAGGTTTATAAATATATTTTTTCTCTTACAGAGTTACAGAACACCAAACGATGCTAGAAAAAATTAAAAAATAAGAATAAAAAATTTGAGTTACGACGAAACTATTGTATTCGGCATTTCTTTCACCGATTTCAACTTTGTTTAAATACATAATCACATTTATTTTTTTTTTTTTCCATAACAATATTTCAGAATATTCTAGAAACGATTAACTCATCGTACAGATATCAGAATTTTTCGATCGGTTATAACTCCGGAACAAAACACGCTAGAGATTTGAAACAAAGTTTGAACGTTAGGCTGAGATTCGTGGAAAGCAAATCTGGGGAAAACGTGCCGATTTTCGTGTCGGGTCGGAGAAAACCCAAAACCGCAACAATTCTAGTATAGAGCAAAAGAGAGAGAGAGAGAGAGAGAGATGGAGGGAGGCAGAAGTTGGCACGAATAGTTGCGGGCCATAGTTGAGGGAAGAAAGAAGGGTTAAAAAAATTTCTACCCTCGTGGTTTTCGGAGGGTCAAAACCACGAGGGTAGTTTACCGTAGCTTTCAATCTTTCGTAAGAATTTTTTTTATCCAACCAACAAAAGCCGTGAACAAACCAGCGGCTAACAGTGTCGAACTATGCGAGAAACAGAGAGAGAGAGAGAGAGAGGGAGAGAGATAGTGGAAAGAGAGAAGTGGCGTGGCTCTGATTATCACGAATTCTTGGCATCCCAACAGAGCCTAGGTTAAACATGGAGAAAGCTCGAGCGTACACGAAGTGTTTCGCAACTTGCTCGAGCCGTATTACCGGAAGGCAATCATTTCCCCGCCGTTTGTGTGCATCTTCAAAGAACGAAGAATGCGCCATTTCGCTCGTGTACAAGATCAAATGTATCACCCCTTTGCAATTAATTACACGAGAAATAAAAGAGAGAGAGGGAGAGAAAAAAACAAAAATAAAAAAGAGAACCGACTTTGCTGTGCCGGTAAAAGAGATGAGAAATATATTCGTATTTTTTGCCAAAGTATTTCTACTCGCAATCAGAATTGTGGAATCCGGTGTTCATAATTTTCGAGAATTCTTGAAATGTTTGAAAAGAAAAAGATTTTGATTTACAGATCCTTGGTCCGTCGCCTTTTTCCAATGAAGAAAATTTCCGACTTGTAATATACGTTTTGAGAAAAGATCGATTTTTTTCTTCCTTTCGCCAAAAGTCATTTCTTATTCTCAAGTATATCGATTATCAATTTAATTTTCAAAGAATCCTAACAATTTTATGCAACACTGGTGAAAAAAAAAAAAATTTCGAACCACACACATTTTTTCGTTTATACTTAACTAAGTAACAAACATTATGCACAGCTGACCGAAAAACTGTCACAGACATTCGACTGATTCAGTTATTATTTTCTTCACTTTTTATAGTTTTTTTTTTTTTTATGAAAATGAACATTCCAAACAATTATCCAAATAAAAATACCTCGATACCTCGATAATTTGAGAAACTTATATTCCACTTCAAATATGTCTCGATAATAATTTCAGAAATGAGGTAAAGAATCGATAAAAAAAATTACTCAGTACAGTGAAGAAGTAAAAATTTTGGTATATTGTTTTTTTTTTCCATACAATTTCTCTCGTTTTCGGCTGATTTTTAATTCTTTCTTTTTCCACTTCTACTAGAATCGGTCATCCTCCCACATCCAAATTTCATTCTTATCTTTTTGTTGTTTCGTTTTTTTAAATTTTTTTATACCCGATTTGCGATGCAGTTACAAGGATAAAACGTCGTAATCAAATATATAAACATATAATATATATATATATATATATATATATATATATATATATATATATATATATATATATATATATATATATATATATATATATATATATATATTATGTATAAAGAAATACTTGGAATAATAAGAAATTGGAAAAGGTTCGTGTAGCCGTAGGTTCAGCATCGACATTAGCTATGCTAATACCGTGACGTAAAGTCAACGACTTAACTCGTCCCAAAGTGTCTCTCTCTTTCTCTCTCTGTCTCTCACTCTTCACTACAGATCGTTTTATTTGCATTGGGGTCAAATCGATCGTAAAGTCTAGACATAACGGCGGTGATTACCGCTACTGTGTTGCCCGGCTTCGGTAGCACATTCACGAAAATTTCGAGAGCTAAGGAACCCTGAACTCTAGGAACGGTCATCTCGCGTTTGCAGCTATTTTCACGTGACAAAAACCGTCGATTTCTTTTTCTCTGTTACTTTTTCCCTTTTTACTTTTTTATATATATATATATATATATATAGTGTAATACCATTGGCGATAAAAACGATGTCGGTATCGAGAACCGCAAGTGGTTCTGAAAATATCTGAAAACTTTTTATAAGTAGGTGGGAATTATCGGTGGCAGCAGCAGCGCGGTTGAATCGAATTTTCCACTTTTTTTTTATACCATCTGCACCTATCTTTATCCCACAGACGTAGCTGCGAAAATGCAACGTCAAAACTTCGTCGTCTAAGAAATTTTTTTCGCGGAAGAAAACTACAATCTCACATTTTTTTAATTCATTTTTGAGAAAATGTATCGTTTCATTGTCATTGTTTTTGTTTTCTTTCTTTTTTCCAAATTACCTGCTTTGTCAAAATTGATAGGATTTTTCGATATCGCGAGTAGAGGAATAAAATATTATTCAGAACGTTTTTGTTTTTCATTTAAAAAATGTGTATTTGTCTTTTAAATCACTTTTCATAAAGCTATCCATACACGGTGGTGAAACCTCGTAAATTTTAATCAGAGGTTAGCAAATTATTAGCAAAGCTGTCTCAATAGATTACAATAGAATCGATATTGATTGAAGAGAATCAATAAGATCTAAAGTAATTTTCAATCTGACAAGAAACTTTCTTGTAATTGTAGAAATTTCGGTAAATCAATTTACAAACTTCCGTAATTTAGGTTGAAAGTGATCAAGGCGAAGTTGCTTCCGTTCGCCACAACCCAGTTTTCTTCTATACATTAAATATTATCAATTGACAGTTGAATAATACGTCCAATATAAAAATTGAGACGTAAGTCAATAGTAGGGGAGGGTGGGGCAAAGTGGGACCCTTAAAAAAAATTTTTGAAATGGTTAATTTTATCCCTTGTTATTTGAAAAATTTCCGGGGGCCCACTTTGCCCCAAAATTTTTTAAGATGTAAAAAAATTTCAAGGTGCCCATTTTGCCCCACCCTCCCCTACTCGAGACTTTTAATGATCGCGTGAAAATTTGCGTGATAAATTTGATTCTTCTCATCTTTTTGTTAAGGTGTTAAATCGATCATCGAGTTAATTCTTCACTGATCAAAAAACTTTCGTCTCAACTAGACGAGAAAACGAGATGAAAAAAATTATTGGTATGGAATCAAAAAGCGGGAGATTAGACCTCGAAGAGTTTGTAATACGAAATTGACTCGTTCCTTTCAACAGTGCGTAAAACCTGTGGTTATGGGGATCCGGAAATCGGCGATGAGCGAAAAGGGATTCGGTTTTCGTCGGCCCTTTTTCCTCCTCTGCTTTCGATCCTTTCACCGTCGTCGTCGATTCAAGAGCAATTTGATTTTCTCCGTGATTAACCCCGTTTCAGGACTTGGTTGTTTCTTTTTTGGTGTTTTTTGTTCCCTCTCCTTTCATCTTTCTTTCTTTTCTTTTTTTTTTTTTTTTTTTGCTTTTTTTCTCTTTCTACATTTTTTAACTTTTTTCCGGAAGTACGAATCGCATTTCAGAGCTGAGCTATGGGTGGATATACATGATGATGAAAACTTGGCGAGGGGCGAGGCGAAATTGTCGAAGGAAACTGGCCCGGTAACAAGAGAGGAAAGGGGGTGGAGAAAATCGATTCGATGAAAGTTGAGCGTAAAAAAGGTTTATTAAAACTTTTGCACCGTGTTTGAATGCGGTGTTCAACGAACGACAAGAATATAATACCGCATTACGTTGCATACAATTTCAAACCCGTTTCACGGACCGAACTTAGGGGATGAAAACCGGCTCGAGGATATCGATTCTCAATTACATAGTGAAGGCTGTGTGTGAATTTTAGCGGTGTCCAGATCCTGGAATGATGAAATTTTGAGTTTTGAAATTTAGGAAAATTTGCGCCGAAATTAAGAATGCGTCGGTGAAAAATTGCCAAAACAGTTGAATCAAGCGGAAATCAAAGTTGGTTGAGTCGAATTTTGTGGACGCAATGTTAAATGAAGATCAAAAAAAAATTATGAATCGCAAATTCAATTGAAAAGTGTCACTTTTTTTATATCCTCGACAGAAAGAAACACATTTTTAGAACGCTTCCAAATATTTGCGAGGATTCTTTTTAGTCTCTTGTTTACAAATTCTATTCTCTGTGAGCTTCGAATATCCACATTTTTTCAAACGTCAGAAATCGTGAAGAATCTTTTTTTTTCAATTTTTTTTCTCTTTACGGTATAATTTTATAGCAAAAAAAAAAATAAGTTTCCGAAAGTTTCAGTTAAAAATTTGAATTTGGAAAGGTCGCTCATAATTTTTTTTCAATTTTTTGGTGCATTTCTTGAGATCTGTTCGAGCGACCTCTTAATATTCATATTAAAATTTCATACATTTTTTTTCTTCAATTTAGTAAGAAAGAATCGATAACAATACACCACGACATGAATTAAAAATCAAACAAAATACTGAAAATATAATTTTTGTAATATAATTTTTTGACGATTTTTTAAATTTAAAAAAATTTGGAGCGACCTCTTAAAAATTTTTTTTGAGCTGTCCTTTGGAGCCGGCTCTTAAAACATCAAAAACTAACATTTTGTCACACGAGACTCAAAAAAAAAAAAAACAGTCGGTTTTTTTGCGCCACCCTAATACATATATATATATATATAAACCTTGCCTTCAATAGTTCAAAAATCCAAAATTGCAGATCAATTATTGTACCCGATAAAAATTTGAAATTTTTTTTTCCAAACTTTCCTGAAACTAATACCGCAAATCTAAGATCAGTATTTCCAAATCTCACCGTATATTTTGAAAATTTCAATATCAAATTCATTACTACATTCATTCAAGTTTCTAGAAAAAAGAAAAAAAAATAACCCTCAAAACATATCCTGCGCGACTCTATCAATCGGAACTTGATCTAAAATAATTTCACCGTTTTCAGTACTTCGAAACTGTTCGAATTTCGAATCCTGGCTTAGGAGCTGGGTAATTAATTAAATGAAAAATCAATAACTCGCGGATATTGTGCTGCTGGGAGTTGCTCCGTCTTTTGCTTAATGGGTCTGGAAATTTCCGAGCACAGTATCGGGTCAGTTCCCGGTTTCCAGTTCCCAGTTCCAAGTTCCCAGTTCCCAGTTCCAATTGTGAGCCCCTCACTTGTTATTCGCGGTTTCATGGAGCCGCCCGGCGTGTAATGCACATGCCCAGTTATAATCTGCACTGAGCTAAGGGGCATTCAGCGTGAGACTCGAGCTTGACAATTGAAATTACTGCTTGGTTTTGCCTCGCCGCAGGTCGAACCGAATATACCTCAGCATTCCATTCGCGTGGGCAAACTCCATTCTTGCATTAAGGTGCTCCGCGAACTTGGGCAATTCGCTGGATACCGTGCATCTCGCTACAATGCGGTCAAACTGTGCCTTGCGTTTATTTTCTCTGGTCAAAACTTGAAATGATTTTTGCATTAGAAAATAATCCTGAATTATCTTCATGAAAATTTTTCAAAAAACCATCATTTTTATCGTCCATATTATTTTACAAAATCTTCATCATTCCTCTACGTTAATAAAAAAATAAAAACAAATAAGAATTAGAAACGGTTAGACGAATTTCATTATTATTATTATTATTATTATTATTCTCTGAAAATTAACGGTGATGGCGGATATCCGTGCAGACACACACCGTACTTGCAACTGAATGTATAATCTGGGTGTCCAGTTACTATGGAAATTTCAGTACGACCGGATTATCATGGGATTTGCGTTTGAAGTTGGAAAAAAAGCGTATGGAAATGTACGATATCGGAATTACACAACGTGTTCGAAATTCCCCCGGAGCTTGGAATTCCGTTTGTATAAAAAATGCAAGCAAAGAGAAAAGAAAAAAAAACGGACCAATTACGAGAAAATCGTCTCTGAAGTCTAAATTCGAGTTGGTAAAAAAGAAGAAAAAAAAATGTAATGAAAATCGTGTGAAAATTTTCCTTGAAATCATGACTGTGATTTATTCTCGTGTATATTACAGAAATTCTTACCTCAACCAGAAAACTAATCTGAACTGAAAACTAAAATTTCTATCGTTAGTTTAACAAACAAACGGATCGTTTAAAAATCATCTGAAATAAGTTTTCCGGTTGATAGAAAAAGAGAAAAGAAGAAAAAAAAAAAAAATTCAAGGATGAGTCGAAAAGTATATACGTAAAAAAGAGAGAGAAAAAAAAAAAAGTTTGCCCTTTGATCTTTCCAAAGATAGTTGTGTTGATAAGTGAATTTCGACATACAAGATGTAATATAAAAGAAATAGCTTTCGGATAAACTTTCACTCGGGTAGATTAAGTTACACTCTTGAGAGCCTGACCTCGCAATTTTCTTATTCCTCCAATATTTTCACTCTACTACATACTCCTGATGGATTCTTGATAGTCTGAGTTACTTACTCGTCAGCCTCTTCGCGAGTAGGTTGTAGAAACGAAGTAAGTACCGAAGTACGAACCGTAAGTAACGTTGATTGTCGACTAAAGAGACTTACCTGAAACAAGAAAGGGAAAAAAAGTTGTATTAGAAGTGGTTGAAGTAGTTTCAGATTTGGGATGAAATATGTGAAAAGAAAACAGAGAAAAAGGTAAAAGGAAAGAAAAAAAAAAAAAACAACCCAATGTGGGCAAAGCACGAAAGCTTCTTTTACAATTCGCGGTTAATTGGCACTCGACGCGTTGCAGAGACAGCTTGTGTTGAAAGTTCGAACGAACCACGCTCATCCCATGCTTGTTTCACAGATGGCAATGCCCGAAAGAACTCGTTGATAGTCGAGAGTCGTGGTGCTCATTAGTTCACCGAAACCACCCCGGATGCAGCGCTGCAACTTGAAGTTAGATACGGTTGTCACGGTGCATGAATTACCAATTATATGTACACCTAGGCTGGCTGTGCATCATTCAAAAACTCGGCAGGCCTTTTTGTTTATTCATCTTCTTTTGCTTCTGTCTCCTCGCAATTAATTCTGTCTATATTCTACTGCGTTGGAGATCCTAGAAATCGCGTGTCCTCGTCGACGAATTTCTCATTAGGCTAATCGAGTCAACTTTGTCTGACGTTATTATTTATTCACTCAACCGTCAGTCGCTCATCCGTCTCCCCATGGTCTATGGAGTCACGGTTTTTTACTAATGGTAATCTCAACCCTCGGATGTAGGGTAAAACGACGTACAAAAATCGATCGATATTCTTTGATCAAAAATGAATGTGTGGTTCTTGCGTTTGAATTGTTTGAAATCCGAACGATCGGAGAAACGGCGTCATTCGCTATTCCATTCGAAAGCAATGAGACACTTGTAATTTCACGCCTCGCATGATCGACTTCATTTTCTACAAGACCTGCAATCCCCTTTGTTTTCACAATGATCGTCTTCCTCGTAAAAAACCACGCCGATCTTGTCCAATGAAAAATTCTGAGACTTGAATGGTTCGTGAATTAAAACGCTTTGAAATCTGACCAATCGCCGCTCGAGTTCACCGGAGCGTAACGGTCATTTGGCGCACGGTGATTGGCCGGCGTTTGAACAGTTCTAATTCAAAAACTAAAAGAGCTAGAAAATTTTCGCCCAGACAATATCGACTGGATTTTTAGCGAGGAATAGAATGAGCACACGAGGCGATGGATATCGTGGAAATCGGTGGTGACGGTGACAGATACCGTGACGCGTGGAGGTAGGGCATGCAATTTTTAGCGCGTGAACAGGCAGGAAAGCTGGAGGTACCTGGGACGATGCGATCGGAGAAACACGCGAGGAAATTATTATTAACGGATCAATAGGTATCGTCGTGGGCTGGGATGAGCCGGTGGCGTAAATATCGTCCGCGTTTTTGACAGTCGATAAAATCTGGCAGGGGTTGGGGGGTGAAATTATTGCGGACGTTACGCGGCTCTACTGCAATCATTCTGTCTCGCTCCTGCACGAAGTCGAAGGAGGGTGAATAAAGTATGAGATCCAACCCTTTGAGTGGTCGACAAAAGATTTATCGGCTTCAAAGCCGCTCGCAGCTTTGCCGACGGAGGAAACGCGCCTATATATTGCTCGTATTACGGCCGCAATCGTTTTGATGACGTGCCGTGGCAGCCGCCAGCATCGCCGACACCCTACTGTCAGTTTAAACTTCGAATGAACCAAGATTACGTATTTTTTTCGACGGATTTTATTTTACGGCCACGTATCTGCTCGCGACGCCCACGCTACGCCTTTTTGCGATTTCTTTAATTCGTTTTTTAATTTTTTTGTTTTTGTATTTTTTTTTTATATTTTGTATTTTTATAATTTGAATCTTTATAATTTGAATTCGTTCCGGAAAATCATCACATCTCTAGATTCGAAAAAATGCCTCGTTTTATAAAAATGTGTACAGCCTGACTGTATTCAAATCGGGGAAACAATTTATTTAGGAATCTCGAAACATACACTGATTGATTTTTCGAATCCCGTTTGGTTCGTTTTACATGCTTAAAGAAGATCGACAAGCTTTCAAAAATTTCACATACTCAAACGTTCAACGAATTACCCGCAGACTGGTAATTTTCAAAAATAATATGACCTGTTTCAGATGTTCAAGGGAAAATTTATTTTATTTCCAAATTGTAATTATAGGCTGAGTTCCGTATTCGTGAAACGCTTCGTTCAATCGCAATTTGCATCTGCTGTGATTAATTATTTTTTACATGAAAATAATTTACCTAAAGCGAGAAAGGCAACTTCACCAATTTCCAACAATGTGCAAACCTATTTCGAGGTTGATTTGAAATTCGAAGATTACTTTCCTTCATGCGCGCTCCATGTTTCTAATGAGGATTCCTCAACTCGTTTAATCAAATTCCTCGAATAATTCAGGCACGTAATTACTCCGCTCTAATTAATTAGACCTACAGGGGTGTACATAAGGCCTTTGATACCTCTCCGAGGTGAAATTTTTTTCCATTTCCCTGTTCTTTGTTCCCAGTTCTTCTGTCAGAGAACCAGAATAACTCCAGAGTAACAAAAGTAAAGAGATAGACTGGAGTTTCAACTGATTGTTAACTGTTGATTCTAGCAAATGACATTTTCAAAAAGTTTTTTATGCATCATCAGAATGAAATTTAATTTCAATGACTGTGTTTTTTTTTTCTTCAAACAGATAGAAAAAAATTCATTTCATGTTTCAGTCCTAATTTTGTTACATCTGAACGCATCACGAGTAATCAATAAAGCGTAAAACAGGTTTGCGCGTCAAAAATCGAATCCAAAAATTGTCTCTACGAGATTGACCTCAGCTCGAATCCATATTTCACCCTGCAAGTGGGTACTCAATCGATACGCCAGGCTGTAAGAAGGATATCAACGTGCCAAAAATCCATGTAGAATAAACAGTTCTCAAACGGCAAGCTAAAAAGCGCAGGTTGCATCAGCCATGGCCTGTAATCGGTCCACGTACCGAGGTCAAAAGTTAAAGGTGGTTGTAGCGACGCGGATTTGTCTTTTTCTCGTGATTTTTTCCACCGTTTATCGCCGCTCCGCGTGATCGCTTCTTTTCGCGAAACCCGAGACGGTCTTTCGCGTCTCCAGCCAGCGGTGTCCGCTATATACAGCAGCATTTTCCGCCTGCAGAGTGTTGTTGAAGATGAAAAAGGACGAAGACGGAGATACTCGAGCGGAGACAGAGAGCCGAGCGTGGGTGGAGCGAAAGAGTGGGCAAAGGTGGGATACACAAAGCCGAGGCGAAATGTAATCTCGGATCTTTGAATGTCTCTCCGTGGCTGCGCTCCTCGCGAGAGTCAACGGAGTTTCTTGATTTCTGAGATTGGTTTCACCGCCGCAAACCTTAAACCTTAAACCTTATTCTCGGTTCCTCGACTTCCCCGTCTTATTCTCACCCTCGAACCCTTTTCTCCGCCCCTCAGTCCTCGCCGCGACAACTTTCCTTCACTCTCTGAAACTGAAACTTACTTCGAAACTTCCCTGTCTGCCAGCCACTCCACACGGGGTGGCTCCAGGCTACCTTCGGGAAACTCAAACTGAAACCCTAAAATCACTGCCGTCGCCGATATTCGAGAGCGCAGCTCGCACGAACCGTTCCAGGAACGAAATCTGGCTGAGGTTGGTTATTAGGGGGGGAGGGGGGGGGGGGGGGGGTGTGGTTCGAATTTTCGATAATTTGATACCTTGTTTACCGAATCTATATATCCACATTCAGCTCGTCCACACTACGTTTCATCCGGACATTCACCCTCCTGAAAACGCCTGATCCGATATCACAAAGCGATGACATCGTCGTTCAAAAACATTCCAAGTACCGTAATTTTCACAAGAAGATTCGAGCTTTAAGTTTCAAAAAAAAAAAAAAAAAGAAAATGAAACACGTCTGAGTTTTCGTAAAATTTTTAAGGCAAAAAAAAAAAAAAATATTTTCAAACTGGATGATCAATTTTCATTTATTCTGAAACGACTCTTCGCTATAGATAATTATTGTATTACTATCACTGATTAAATTTTACAAAACATCGTGAAAATCTGTAAATGTCAAAAAAGAAGCCAGGAAATAGATTTCAGTTTTTCCTGTGTAGCGAAAATGTCGTAAAATACGATGCATAGACGGACAGATCGTTTGATCGTGATTATAGGTGAGCTGTTTCGTTTGCACAGAGAATCGGGACGCAATAAACGTATTTGAAATCTTGATAAGGGAAATATTCAATAAACTCGGTGGACATCGGTCTGCGTTCCTCTTTCCTGCAGCACACAAGCGCAAAGGTGGCTTTAATAATCACTTGGGGCGTCACAATTTCCGCACGCGATCAACCCTAACGCGGCCTGATCGAAGCCGCGAGTAATTTTCGCAGTATTGCTGCACGGAATGCAGGTGATTTGGCAAATAATTGTGGTCGGTGAATCGTGATATCTGATTCACTCGCTCATGTTATACTCTATGATGGCGTTCGCATTAGCAGTATGTTCGCAGGTTGAACGTGATCAACGTTTGTTTCTTTTTTTTCATTTTTTTGTTGTTTGTTTTCTCTTTTTTGAATTCCAATTAGGTAGGTGATAATTTTAAAAACACTTCGAAACACCTTTTTTTTCTCCTCTGCTTTCGTATTGAGATTCCCGAATTATAGAGTTTATAGAGTTTCAAAAATTTGTAGATTTTCTCATCTTGTTCCGGGGAAAAAATTGTTTTGAATAAAATGTAAAACGGATGATACTAGTAAAGAGTAAAATATTAGTATTAGAAATGGAGAAGTAGAATTTACTTTTATTTAATTGAAAGTAAAATACTAGTATACTAGTACACTTGTAGTATATAATATATTATATTGTACTAGTACACTAGTATTTTACTAATAAAATGTAAAAAGTAGAGTACCAGTAAAGAATATAGTACTAGTTTTGGAAAAAGAATGATAGAATTTACTTCAATTGGTTTGAAAGTAAAACACTAATATACTAGTATTTTACTTTAACAAAATGTCAGAAGTGCAATTGTAGTGAAGAGTAAAATACTACTTTACTAGTATACTTATAGATTATACTATATTATACTTCACTAGTATACTAGTATTTTACTTTGATAAAATGTAAAAAATAAAGTATTAGTATTGGAAATAGAATTGTAGAATTTACTTTAATTCAATTAAAAGTAAAACACTAGTATACTAGTATTGTACTTTTGACTAGTATTTTACTAATAAAATGTAAAAAGTAAAGTATTAGTATTGGAAATAGAATTCTAGAATTTACTTTAATTCAATTAAAAGTAAAACACTAGTATACTAGTATTGTACTTTTGACTAGTATTTTACTTTTTACATTTTCTTACAAAAAAGATTTTTTTTTTTTTTTTTTTCTCTCAAACAAAATGCGAAAAATTATCACTTTTTCAAAACTCGTAAATCCTTTAATTCAGAATTCTACTAATACAAAGGCAAGAGAAAAAGAAAATCGAATGAAGTGTGTGGAAATTAATTCGACCGATTAGGAAAACGATTTGACCAACGAGGCGAGCAGCCGTCGAGCTTTTAAATCCCCACTCGAACCTGCCGCGGTAATTTCCCGAAACATTGGACGGGACGACATCAAGCATCGGAAAAAATTGGGCAACACCCAGGCTTTCGTCATTCAGGGATGAAGCGAGGCGGAATAATGGCGAGCGAGTTAAAACCAAGCCGGTTTCAATAGCGATCCGAGGGTTGGGTGGAAAATTGGGGGTGCAAAAGCCGCATCCGAGGCAGGTGCCCCCCCAATGGCTTGCGGAAAGGGTGCTGCGCGGAGTTTTCCACGCACGAGCGAGACTCAACGAGCTGCGGAAAGTATAAATATTGGTAAACTGCTCCATGCCCATGGATGAATGTGAACGACTCTTTCCATTTCACCCCGCCATCGTTCTCTCGTAATTTTTTGAGTGGCGTACTCGGAAAAGGTGGCCACGTAGTCCAAATCCATTTGAAGCTTTTGTATCTGTCTTTGCATTTGGCCACAATTTTTTCAAAACGTTTTGATTAAAAGTTAGGCGTTAACTGGGTTCTTTGAGTCTTTTTTTTCTTTTTTTTCTCGTTCTTGTGCTAGATTATAATATCTTCATTTTTTGAGAATATTAGCGTAAATAATTACTATGTGAATTACAGTATCGATTTCAAATTTTAGTCCGTAATAAAAAATCAGAATTTTGAATATACAGTAAAAAAACTGACGAATTTCACTTCGTTGAGCTACACTCTTCTTCGATAGTAATGTTTGAATATGGTTTCGATTAAAACTCAGGATTAAAATGAATTATCCATTTTATGTGCACTAGTTAAAGTTTTCAAGATTATTCTAAAAACAAACACAAAAACAAAAAATGACCATGTAAATAACAGTATTGATTAAAAATATCAATTCAAGGTAAAAATTTTCAAGAGCACAGTCATAAATTTACGATGAAAGTTTATCTTGGTTACACTTTTTTTTTTTTTTTTAACATTATTTGAATAAGATTGCGGTTAAAAGTCATCTGCAGTATCAGGTAAAACATTTTTTTTTAAAGATAGTTAAAAAAAAGACAGTACAAACAGCAGAATTAACTGTAAATTCATCTAAGGAAGTTCGAGAAAAGAAATTTATAAAACAACTTATACGAACTGGAAATGTCTTAATGCAATAAAAAAAAAAGTTGAACACGATATGGATGAAAGTTCGTACGAAATAATTAGCGGTATAAAATTTGTAAAAACAAAAATCATCAAATCAGTAGACTTAGAAAAAAAAAAACTCAAAACCGGACAAAGAATTACGAGAAATTAGGCTTCACTGCTGCCTTCTTCAATTGAATCTGTTTACTTGAATTTCCGCACAGTGTTTACTCATATCTCAGACGTGCCTTGATTTGGGGGATGGAACGAGGGTGAAAGGGAGGTTCAGGAAGTCGACTGCAGGCCTGGCAGCAATCACGCTCAATCCATTTCAATGCTGGCTAAATTAATTATGATTGGGCGAATGCTGGCTACAGCATATAGCGGCGGTGGTGCTGCGATGCTCCGGCAGAGGGAGCGACAGGCGCAGCGATTCTCGCGGGCATGAATATTCAAGAGACAAGGGACAAGAAAGGACGTCGATATCCTTAACCGTGGTGTGAGTATGCATGGTGTGCCTAGGAGTGTAAGTTCTTTTTCCAAAAAAAGTTAAGGCCTTAGGCCACTCTAGAGGCCGGAAAAAATAGGATTTTTGGGGATTTTTTGTAAGAAATACTACAGAATAAATCGAGATAACAGAAACGTGATTTTGTTATTCATATCAGTGACTGCTTACAATAATTTTTTTGAAGCGATTTAGTTCATAATGGCGGCTGTGCAGCGTTTTTGCGACGATGTCTCTTTTTTTTCGAGGTCCACGGCCGGACTAACAGCTCCTGTAATTTTTTTAATCATAATGAGCCAATGAATTTTTTTGATTATATATAATAACTGCTATAGAAGTACGTAGGATTTTTGCGATATATTAATTTTTGGCCAAATGGCGCACTTCTAAAGTGGAAAGTGAAGGACTTGCCTAAAAAATTGTCAGATAATTGTTAATAACAAATGAACTACGCAATATAGAAAAAAAAATCCCACGTACTTCTATAGCAGCTATTATATATAATCAAAAAAATTCATTGGCTTCTAAATGGGTTCTAAGCTTTTTTTGAAAGTTTCTAAAAGTACAATGATTCGTTATAACTGAATATATAGTCAAATATTATCAGAAAATGATACTATTATCGAATTCAAATCTCTAGAATTATTGGTGATGCATCGTAAGTCGAAAGCTAAATTCACTGACGACTTGAAACAAGTTTTAGAATTCAGTTAGAGGTGGTTTCACTTATGTCTCAAACATTGCATAAAGTAACTATACTGTTACTTATTTTTTTATTTTCTTTTATTTTGCCATTCAAGTTTACACTAAAAAAATATTTAACACACAGCCGATGAGACTTTGAAACTGAATTCAGATTCTGCAAGGAAATATCAATTTTTACTTTCTCCACGATTGAAAAACTAACAAAATTCATTGTACAGTAATTTTTTTCATAGTAAGCTATTCAGATTCGATTGAAAGAAATTGACGGTAAATTTTCTGTGTAGAAAAAATAAAACTGAATCCCCAGTTCCTTTCATATAACATTCGAATTTACAACAGTAATATAAATTATACGATTCATTATACTCGGTTATAAAAATTCTCAAATAAAATACAGTCACGATACGATCAGATTAATTTTAGAACGCATGGTGTTAACTTCAAAAGAAAAAAAAAAAAAAAGATTTTCGTCGGTGAGAAAAATCTTACATTTACACACAAACTGTAGTTTTGACGAGTTTACTCAGACAGACGTCATATATTATAAAGAGGAAAAGATTTGGGTAAAAAACTTTTTGTGTTGTTACTCATCGATTCCCCGCAGCGACGATGTTTCGGGTCTGAATATTGCTGCCAGAAAAGGTGAGGAAAGGATCATATAATGTCCGAATGGAGGTACATCTGCGTTACTTACGATTAGCCTCGAATTTAAGCCCCCTCCCCCCCCCCCCCCCCCCCCCTTCCCTGCCACTCCCCAGGTTTCGAGAATACTAAAGAGGAGGAGATATCGGCGTGAAGAGAAAGGAGAAGAACAGCGTGAGGATCATGAATGAAAAAAAAAAAACGGAATATAAAGAGATGAGAAAGAGAAGATATATGTATGTATATATATATATATATATATATATATATATATATATGGGGCATTCCAGCTATAGGCGAGAGGCCATTACCACGACTTTTTTTTTTCTATGGTGCAAATTTTTTTTCAGTTAATTCTCGACAAAAAAAGATATGCGTGTTTTTGGAAAAAAAATTATCTTTATCCTTTTCTGTTTTAACACCTTTCAAGGTAGAATTTTTTTTTTTTCGTTTTTTTTGTAGATCGTTTCCTTGGATTTTTTCAAAATTAATTCACTACAAACTTTTAATTGCTATTTCATCAAGGGGAAATCATTTTTCGATTTTTTCTATTGGTATGAAAATGTGAAAAATGTATTTTTATTTGTAAAAAAGGAGTATGATTAATAAAATTAATATTTATTAATACAGTTACAATAAAGATTTATATATTAAGAGCCCACTCCAAGGGACAGCACAAAAAAAAAAAAATCTAAGAGGTTGCTCTAAATTTTTTAAAATGTCAAAAATCGTCGAAAAATTAATTTAAAGAAATTATATTTTCAGTATTTTGTTTAATTTTTAATTCATGTCGTGGTGTGTTGTTATCGATTCTTTCTTTCTATATAAAAGAAAAAAAATTTATAAAATTTCAATATGAATATTAAAAGGTCGCTCGAAAAGATCTAAAGAAATGCACCAAAAAATTGAAAAAAAATTATGAGCGATCTTTCAAAATTCAAATTTTGAACTGAAACTTTCGGAAACTTATTTTTATTTTTTTTTTGTCAGTAAAATTATACCGTTACAAGAAAAAAAAAAAATAAATAAAAAAAAATCGATTTTTAACGATTTCTGACGTTTTAAAAAATGTGGAGCGATCTCTTAAAAATGTTTTTTTGAACTGTCCTTTGGAGTGGGCCCTTAAAACATGAAAAACTAACATTTTGTCACACGAGACTTGAGAGAAAAAAAAAATACGAGTACTAGAGTATAGAGTACTGGGATATCAGCATCGAGATGAATTCTCGCTGCGTATGGAAACCAAGAGAAGAGAGAGAGATAGAGAAGAGAAAAAAAAGAGGAGAGAAAACCAGATCTTTGAGACAGCCCGAAGGTATTTTCTTCTTGGAGCCATTTATTGATACTAAACAAATATTTCCTTTAGCGTTTCCGCCTCGCAACTCCTCGCCCGCGCGATTCGACCTTCGATTTTTGGCGGGAAAGACGCTTACAAAGCCGGTAGCCTGAAATTCGTGACGTTTGGCCTACATGTGCTTCTTAAAATGGCCCGAGGGTAATCCGAAACTGAAGAAACGTCGGTAAATCGGGTTACAGCCGCTTCGCGTGTCGCGAGATCTTCTTTCTTCCTCGACTTACTACAAGTTTGCCAAATATTTTTTTAACTTTTCAATAAATATAAATCTATTGCCGTTATCGTCATAGAATTCAATTGGTTTGTTTTTTTTTTTTTTTTTTTTTTTTTTTTTTATTGCTTTTCTTTTTCCTGTTTCCCTGTTGCGTACATAAAATCCAGAAATCCTCTAGACCAGAATAAACTCTGAAAAAAAGGACCACATTCAAGGATAAGACGTCGAGATTGCGCAACGATTATGTTGAGACTAGACTAATTTGATTCCCAGGACTTTTACTTTCATTAGTTTTTTCCTCCATCGTTGAACAAGCCGGCGAATTCGATCACGACTCACTCACCTGACCGTCCGAGAATGTCAATGGCCAAAGGAGCAAGAGGATCGGATAATTGTATTGGTCAGTTCGGTACACGTAAACTGCAGGGCTACATGAATATTAACCGATCTTTGATCTTGTATTAATATTTGCTTCCTCTCGCTTGGCTAGCCGCGGTCGGTTGGTCGGTTTATACTGTGCATACGTATATATATATATATGATCGGCGTGGGCAGCGATGGGCATACATGCAAATAGGAAGACCCACACACACACACACACACAAACACACGTGAAACGTGACGTAGGCACGAACGTTCGTGCCCATATATAGAGGGGGGGGGGGGGGGGGGGGGGGGGGGGGCAAATGCGGGGAAAGACTGCGGAAGTTCGGTAAATCGGAAAGATCGAGTACTTCCGAGGAAAGCTTTCCACCACCATCACCACCACCACCATCACTTCCGTTTCTAATATCCCCGGAAATCCGTTTGTTAAATAATTCGTGAAAATGCGAAAAACAATAAACCATCTATCTCTATATATATATATCTCTCTCTCTCTTTTCATTTCCACAACAGAGGGGTGGATTTCTTCAACCGTATCGTTTATTCCTGCCCACAAGTTCTAAGAAGAAAAGGTTAATCCGCCGGGTTTTGTTCATCTGGGATCGCGGCGTACGGGAAAAATGGTTTGTACAGGTGGTTGGTTAGCTGCCCATTGCTCCAAGGAGAAGGAGTAGGAGGAGGAGGAGGAGGAGGAGGGCGAGGACCCAGAGATTCTGTTGTCCTAGGTATTACACCCGCTGTGACAAGTCGAATTAAGGTACCCATCAAGGTATCAACCCTAATTACCTTCGTGATTCGACTTATCTTTGGCTGACGCGTGTCTTTCCATTGAGACGGAACTTTGGAAACTCGTTCTTTAACCCTTTTAGTCAGAGTGTAATAATAATAATAATAATAATAATAATAAAATAATTTGAATTTTCTAAGTAAACGGCGTTTCGTTTGGTATTGATTTGAAATTTTTTTTTTTTTTTTTTCAATTAAAGCCTAAATTTCTCCAAAAAATATCTCCAAAGTTTTTAGAATTTACACGATCTTGGATAAAGGATCGTGGCTTCCAAGATAAGTATAACCGATTTTTCACAGTTGGTAGTGCTACTTCCGTTCTACTTCACGCATGATCTTCTTGCTCTTCTCCTTTCACTTTACCTTTTTCAACGCCTTCATCTTCCGAAGTCCTGACGTCATGATGGCGTCAGGCTAAATCTACGAGAAGACATGATTAATATAGATTTACAATTAAACGTTCGCTTCCTTCCAATTTTATTCCTCGAGTGAAAGAGTAAACCTGCGATACAAAATGGCGCTGCCGTTGCATCCATCCATCCTGATTCATTTATAGGTTCGTATAGAAAATAGGTCAGGCAGAAAATATTTCACAACAGCGCTTATACATATACATACATATTTGGGTGTGTGCGAGAGTATAAATTACATCAAGGATAAAGCAATATATTCACAGAATTTACTGAGGCATACATCACACCGAATCTTCATCAAAGTGATTCACTACTTTTTTCAATATAATTTTCGAATATAATGACAACGGTCAGTGCTATCGAGTTTCGAATTTTGTTTTCCACCAGTGTTTGCTGTGCTGTTGTTATTATTATTATTATTATTTTTATTATTATTATTATCGTTATCGTTATCGTTGTTCTGACAGGAGGATTACGGTTTCACAAAAAATGGGAAATATCTGATGTACGTATACAGAGAAAGGGAAAAATTCTCGTTATTATTATCAGGAAACTGTTTTAAAGGCGATGAACGTGATTTTTTTTTTTTTTTTGTTTTTTTTTTCTCTTTCTCTTTCTCTTTCCCCACCAGATACCGAGAAATTTGTTAAAACTGTATACATTGCGTGGCGTAGATTGTTGTACAGAGCTTTTCGGCATTGCAAAGTTACCAAAGAGCTTGAAATCGCGGTGAAATAAGAAAAAAGATGGAAAGAAATTGTTTTTTTTTTTTTTTTTTTTTTTTTTTTTTTTATCCCAAAAGATTTTGCGCGACGGTTCGAATTTCGATACAATTTTTCAAAATCATCTTGTCGATCGACGCAATTTGAATATCTGAAAAATATTTTGAAAAATCATCTGTCAGATATCAAAATTTTTATGCTCAGGGCCGGAGTGGAGAGATTTTTTCCTTCGTACTGTTTTCAAGCTTTTTCTGGTGAAAAAACGTTTGAAAAATTAGATACCGGAGTCATATTACTATACATCATTGCTGAAACACATTTTCACGTGTCATAGCGGATTTTCGAAATTTTTTCAGATCTTTAGGAACAATTATTTTTTTTTTTTTCTTATCAGCAAAATGTAGAGGAAAGAACGTAAAAAAAATTTCTTGCGAAAAATGTGAAAAAAATCTCAACAATCTGGTGTGAAATTTGAAAGTGTCCGACATACGATACATTTCAGAATTTTTTCACATTTTCAAATTATCTAGATCAATAAGATAAGGTTTTAAAAAATTGTAAAAAATTCGAACCGTGTAGAAAAAAAAAAAAAAAAAAAAAAAATCTAAAAATCCTAAAAAAAGAAAAAGAAAAAAAAAACCTACAGTTTTTCCAAGTGAGAACAATGATGTAAAAAATTTCTGGCCAAATCCGAACGCCAAAGAAATGTACGTAGGTCAAAGTGAGCCGGAGTCCGTCCCATATTCATGTAAATTCCTGCCTTCGCATTCGGCTCCTGTCTATTCTCCGGGAATATCTCGGCCTCGATCGCGCCTCGGGGCAAAGAGGGGTCGTTTGCTCATCACCTGCAGAACTGAGCGACGACGACGATACAACCCGCATATGTCTCGCTTTTCCCCCAATCTTCCCTCGGGGTTAAAATTCTCCAGAATTTCCTAATCCGAATGATGTTGAGCTTGGCTTAGCCCTGTTTACTCTCCCTCGTACATTTGTACCGGGGTTTTGTGCTTCGTCGAATGATCGATGACTCGTTTTTTTTTTTTATTTTTCATTTTATTTTTTTATCTTTTCTTTCAGTCAACAGACTGGAATCGTTGCAGATCGAGATGAATTTAACGTTACGATATTGTTTTTAGCTGTTATTGTCGTGTTTAAAAAAAAAACCTTGGCGAGAATTTGGTTCGTAGAATTTCAAAACTTTGGAATTTGGAAAATAGAAAAGTCATAATGCACGAAAATGAAATTATTAGAGAGATGAAAGATAAAATCGTCGCACCTTTTCTACTTTTTCATATTTTCATATTTATTTTAACGTTTCGATTTGTCAAGAATTTTTTTTTTGTTCAATTCCAATCAATATATGTTTTTGGGAATGAATATTGGAATAATTATATTTTTCTGAATCAACACTTTCTTCATTCTAATCATTTTGTACATTCATATTCGTTCTACTGGTTTTTTTTTTTTTTTTTTTTTTTTTTTTTTTTTTTTTTTTTCATACTTAGATTTCGTAGATTCGAAATTTTTCACAGATATCAGATTTTCAACGTTTCTGAAAAATTCGATATCGTTACACTTCCATTGTTTTCAAATCATTCCAGTTTTTTTATTCAAACGCCATTTTAACCGTCGTATTCAACGTCATTCGTTATAATTCGAATAATAAGTTTTTTTTCACACACAGCGTAGAAAATTCTACACCGTTTATTTACTACAATTTGAAATTAAGACAAGATAAAAAAAAAAAAATTACCACATCATGGTTCTGATGGGTTTTAAGACTTTTTTCAAGATTTTTCACATCGACCTCCAATTCTGACTTCAGATTCGTGTTCAGCGGAATAAAATACACAAGAAAAAAAAATATAGTCCAACCCCCGTCGCACATAACCTTCTTTGGTGTTATTTTAGTTTTTTTTTATTGGAACCGTCCAAGCTAGGATCAATTTTGGAAATATTAAAAAAAAAAAGTTTCACCCTTGCATTGCTGTTGGGACGTGTTGAATGGTGTCGAACAACTTTCCATACCATAGACCATAAGTATATCTACTTGTTTTTATTTTTGTGACAGCTTCGCGTTGGCTTCGCGCAGGTTTAGAGTGGGTGGGTGGGTGGGTGGGGGGGGGGGGGGGGGAGGGGGAGGCTGTACCTCTACCTCTGTAATCCAGACAAATGATGCGGCGCCCCTCGGTCTTCGTCCTGGGCAATCGATTCGTTACTTTGCCGTCAAGGAAGCCGCTCGCCCCCTCGTTACAGAACCGAAGTGCGTGCACCCGGAGCAGCGCCATAAGCCGGCGCTCCGTAGCGCCGAGAGCGCCGAGAGAGCCGAGTAGGCGTTTGTAAAAGCGGGCGAAGAGCGTCCCGGGAAGTCGGGAACTATCATTCAAAGTCTGGCTATTGCCGGGGCCATAATAAATCTGGCATTAGCTAATCCCTTTTCCTTTAATTTATCACGTGATAGAAGTCCTCCCCTCCTTCCTCTCTCTCACGCGCTCTCTTTCTCTCTCTCTCTCACTCGACCGAGCTGCAGCTGCTTTCCCAAATCTAAAAATTTCTATCGGAACATTTTTTTTTTTTTTAATGAATTTAACACCTTTTTTGGATGATAAACAAATGAATAATTGAATAAAAAAAAATTTTAAACACATATGCAGCGAACGAGACAAAATTTACAAAAACGCTGTGTCTAAATTTGATAAAAATTGGTTATGTCGTTTTTGAAATATCCTTGACAAGGACTTGGAAACCTAGATTTCAGATAATCGAGTTTGAAGTTCGGTAAATCGGCTGCAACTTCTACAATTAGATTAGATTTTGGCTTTGATTTGTTCAGTAATTTTTCAATTTCATTTGAATAACAAAATAGTGAAAAAAAATTATGACGAATCAAACCAAAATTATGATATTTTGAGAGTTGATTAACGGATTTGAGTGAAAATTGGTATCGTGAAGTTTTTTTTGATTTGCTTTAAACACTAATCTAAAGTCAGGTTTTCAAAATTTTAATCTAGGGTATTAAATAAGATGAAAAAACGAGAAGAAAAAAAAAAAAAAAAAAAAAACTACGATTTTGATTACCTCTTTTGGACAATAAACGAAAAAAGAAAATGTTTTTCAAACAGTAAAAAATAACTTGTTCAATCATTATTGAGGATTTTTTGAATTTTCAACAAAATTTCAAAAAATTGTTTTCTCCCCTGAGATCTGAAAATTATTTTCATTTTCTTCGGTTACAATTAAAGGAAGAAAGAAAAAAAAAAACGATCTAACGTATTTGAATCCTTGAAAACTAAGTATTTCCTTTAGTACCCCGTTTAACCCCCCACCCCTAGATTCCTAGCAAATTTTTCTTCCGTCCTTCAGGATTTTCGAAAAGTGTTTTCCCTTCTGTCAAAACGCGAATTAAAAAAAAGACAGACAGAAGAGAAATAGGTATCGAAAAAATTGGTCTGGAACTTAATGACAAATCCAAGTTCTTTCCAAAAATCTGATGGGGGCAGAAAATAGGACCTTTGATTCTCGAATTGTGCAGAGAACCGTCCGAGCGTACAAAGTCGTTTAAGGTTATTCGACGGTCGAAGATTTTTTCGGTTTGATTCACGCCTCGAGAGCGAGTATCGAAGGAGGTGGCTTTGTGAGTGTCGGACGAATCGGTTGGAGACGGTGAAAAAAATTCTTTCGCCGTTTCACCCTCCTCCCCCTTTTTTTTACTCTAAAAAAAAAAAAAAAAATCCCACCTCAAGAGCCATTCGAAAACCGCGCAGCCACCGATCGCCTCCAGACGGACTTGAATCCTCCAATTTCTCTCCCTCTCTGAAAAATGTTCGAATTACGACACGGCGGCGCCGCGGTCCCGTCACGTGATCGATATTAAATTTTATAAATCGCCACCCAGACGCACCCATTCAATTCCTGATCCTTCCTTGCCCTCCACCCCCTATTCCCCTCCTCTTCAGACGATTTCCTCGTCGCGGATTCACGGAGTGTCGTTAAAAAATGTCACACCGTGTAGTTTTCAAAAATCGCCAATGAACAAGTGTAAAATTTCACATTTTTTAGCCAAAAATAATTATGCAGTGAGGAAAACGAGACTTTCGAAAGAAAAAAAAAGAAAAAATTTTTACTTCTCGTAAAGTGTGAATAAGATTTTGCAATCTATTTTCGTTTCTAGTTTTTTTTTTCTTTTTTCTTCTCCTTCACACAAGTGACTGGAAAAATTACTTAATCTCTAGTGAACAAAAAAAAAAGAAAAGAAAGTTTAGCTGATGACAGTGAAAGAAGAGAAAAACAGAAAAAAAAATAACGGAAAAATTAAGTATTTGATTTTCTAACTGTAAATTTTTCCATCGAAATGATGCGAGGATGAAAATTTTTCTACTCGTAATACGATTTTTTTAATCTAACGCACGATTTCAATGTCAAATCTGACGTCATCTGTGAAGATAGAAACGATAAAAAGATAAAGATTAACATAGAAGAATTGAAAAAGACGCAAATCGTTCTTAAAAAATTTCAAAAAATTCCGAAAATCGTATAAAATCATATGTTTTTATTCAAAATTTAGAAAGAGAGAGAGAGAGAGAGAGAGCAGACTTAACTTTTAACCTTTCTGCCGCCATGTTCTATTTGATCAAGCTTAAAAGTTAATTGAAATGATATTCGTATAACGATTTTTTAGCTAATCAGACTGCATTCGAGTTACGGAGGATATTTAATAATTGTTAATTTCAACAAAAAGATATCATTGTTTAATTAGTTTACTTAATTCCTGCAGAATGGAACTGTGGCGTTATTTCCATCGAGGGAAAAGTTAAACAATGTTCATAGTGTATTCCGTAACAAAATCAACCTGAACAAACAAATCTGATCCAACCGATTAAACACTCGCTGCATTATGTAATACGTACGTGGTGAGGAATTTTATTTGCACAATCAACTTCAGCCGGTATGTCAATTTTCATTCTCACATATTTGTTTATAAATATGGGGTATTCCATGCCAATTCGGGCGGTGTTAAGCCCCGACTATCTCAAAATCATTTCATTTTTTTTTTTTATAACATTCTAATCAGTAAAAAAAGAGACCTGAATTTTTCTACAAATTTTCTGTTAAACACATTATTTTTTATAAATATTTGAAGTCCCTCCACAAAAAAAAATCGGCTACAAATAATCAAAAAACAATTCCCGGAAACTTTCAGACCCCTTTTTCAACTTTTTATTATTTTTTACTTTTTCAACTATTTTTTATCTTATTATAAATAATTTAAAATATACAAGATGGAATGAAAAATTTTCCAGTATACGGTGAACACACCGAATGATATTTAGGTGAAATCGTTTTTCGAAGTTTTCGTTCAAACCATTACATCAAAAAAAAAGTTCTTTCAAAAATACGTTTCGCCAAAAATGTTGATAAACGTCGCGAATATTTTACTTAAAGTCTTCGACTTTCTTTTTAAAATCTTCTTGGCTAAAATCCATTGGAAACAATTGAAAAAATAAAACTATCAGAAAGAAAAAAATATCCCGTTGAGTTTTCAATTCTTCTTCTTCAGTTACCGATGCATCAAATTATTTTCGATCGTTCGATCGGTGAGACGATAATTTTTCGTAACAGCTTCGAACATCTTGACTCACAAGTTTCAAATATTTTTCAAGACGACTGATGAAATTTTCTAATTACTTCTATTCTTTCTAAAAACTTTGGGGCCATTTATTAATTATTTAAGGACGATCTTAGCCACTTTTTGGGACTATTACGTAATTAATAAATGACAATTCCGTCGTATCTGCGTGTGTAGAAAATTGTTTTCCAATCCTCGTGCAGATATTCATTTTGAGAAAATCGTGTACGTCTTTTCAGATTCGATTTTTTCTTTCTTTACTTTTTTTTTCTCTTCTTCTTTTATCACACTTCTTTGAGATTCTTGTGATTCTTTGAGAAACGTTTCTTGCAGGTATTTGTCAGACTCCTTTCTCTTGTTACGTTCTTTCAACAGCCGGCACTCTGAATTCTGATTTCGCACCCGAGAACGAAACTCGCAAAGTGTTTGTAAAACGAGAGACAGAGAACAAAAAAAAAAGGAGAAGAAGAGAAGGAGGGGGAAGAAGAAGAAGAAGAAGAAGAAGAAGAAGAAGAAGAAGAAGAACTCCTCTGTGTATAGAACGAGACCTCGTTTGAATTTGAATACATTCCAATTTTATCGAAATCGTCAAAAGTTTCAAGGATCTAAATACATATATATATATATATATATATATATATATATATATATATAGTATATATTCCAGAATTTCGTCTCTTTGTCGCTGACCTCGATCTACGTCCTGCGCTTTCGTTCTCTTTCTCTTTCTATTTCCTTGCCTCCTGAAATCCTTGAATAACTAATCTTATATCCCGAGTGTAATGTATCTTAACTTTTTTCCCGTTTATATTCACATTCATTTCTTTTTTGTTTCCATTTCCAGTGGTTGTTCTTTTTTTTTTTTCTCTTTTGCTGTTGTAGTTTCGAAACGAAAAATTTCAAATAAAACCTCTGTCTTCAGGAATTCAAATTTAATCTTATCACCAGCAACCGTCTCGGCATGGTATGTCAAATAGAAAATCACTCCCGAGGGTTGTTTGAATTCCTTTGGGAAACAGTTTGAACTGTGTCTAAGACTGTCCAAAATTAAATATAGGAATTTAAAAAAAAAAGCAAATAACAGAAACAGATTTCTCACTCAAAGTTCGTACAGTAAAAAAAACCATTTTGATTTTTAAATCTGTTTTTTAACTTGAGAAAAAAAAATAGATAAAGTTGCTTCGAAAGATTTCGTTTCCTTTGAAATTAAAATTTGATAAAAAGAACAAAGAAATAAATAAATAAATCGCAATTTTTTCAGTGCGTATATAGATTCTCAAACTATTGTTAAAGGATTTTTTGCGCTATTCGCGAAATGGGATTTGAAATTTCTGATTCAGGTCAGAGGTTCGAGGTACGAAAGCAGCTTGAATGGCTGTTTAGCGAAGGCCATATAATACGATTGAGGCGCTTTATTCTTTTTGCTAATCGCCGAAACGCTGGATCTGACGTTCCATTAGCAGGTGCCAATGCCTTAACCGTTTTTCCCGTTTTCGTCTGCCAATGAAACACCGAACGGAATTGAAATAAGTGGGCAACTAGCTTAGCGTTTCAATTACAGATTCCGTAAACACCTGTCAGGTTAAAATGGAGAATTTCCCGCCTAAGGAATTCCTGGAATTCCATCAATTCGTTCGACAAATCTCATTCACGCGGTGTTTCAAATTCCTGCTCATTTGAAAATTTTTCCTCAGTGTTGCCTTACATTGTTTCGGAGGAAATTAAGGTGAATTTAAAAAAAAAAAACGTAAAGTTTTCAAATTAATCAAAAGAAATATGATTTCGTCAGATTTAGGTTGAAACAAAATATTGAAAAATTATATTATCTAGATTCACACAGAAAAAAAAACAAAAAAAAAAAAAAAAAACATCAACTTTGTCTTAATCTTGAAAAATTTCAACACAAAAAATAATTTGTCTCAATTACAACATCGACGAAATAAAAAAAAAGTTAGATAAAAATTTAAATATCCTTATAATATTAGCTAGAAAATTATCTGTAGAAATTTTTTTTTTTGTTTTTTTGTTTTTAGAAACCCCGTTTTGAAATAACGTTTATTTGTATATCCGACGAGTAAAATGATAAAAATTTCATACGATTAAAGCAAGAATTTCTTAATCATATGTGGGAGAAAATTAAATATCAAGGAATTTGAACAAAAATATGTGATTTTTTTTTAAATTTTATTTTTTCTCTTAGTTGATAAAATCGTTATTTAATGTTTTACTATAAACTTTTTTTTATCACCGAGAAGATGGAACAAGTTCGCGAAGAATACAAACCTTTGCAGTAGATCTGAAATTCTAAATTTGGACAGTTAAAATGTGATGTGAATTGAATTTAATAATTTTCAATCTCACGCGATCAAAGCTTTGGTTTTGTAATTTATTTTCGATCGAAATCTTTCTCGCCAAGACCGTGTAAACGTTAATTTATTTTCAATACCGGATTAATTTGTCGTTCTTTATCGCGTTCAGAAATTGAATTTTTACCTGCCTCTCGAAAATCGGTGAAACGTGAATGTGTTGGACAGGCGAATCGGAAGAAGAAGTTCGTTTTTCTTCCATTTCCTTCCCCTGCTTCTTCTTTTTTTTTCCTCCCTCTTTCTCTTCTTCTACTTCGTCCCTCTCGTTTCTAGATTATTAAAAAATGCCGAGAAAGCTGCGGAGAGATTGCAAGCGAGAATGGAAGGGGACAAGTGTCACTCAAAAGCACTTCCTAATGAAAGACGGGAAAAATCCATAATCCGATGTCAAAGTACTTCGTCGAAGGATATTTCCACCCGCCTTCAACGGGCACCGGAAAATTTCCTTTGCCCGTAAATCTACATTCTTAAATTATTCATCTTATATGTATATATATATAATACACTTTATGTATATGCGATTCCGGAAATCGACGCTAAGCCTTTACGTGTTTTATTTTCCCTCTTCTCTCCATATCTACGGAAAATCATTTCCGCCGATTTCGATCTCTAACCTAAATCCGGAAATCTGAATATATATATCAACTTACAAACTGTTTCAGTTTTTTACTTGGAGAAAAAAAAAAACAAAAAAAAAACTCAACAATTATTGTAACAATTTCTCTTTAGTTCTTCACCTTGATTAATTCAACTATCGAAATAAGTTTCATCGAAGTTTAACTCTTTGAAGCATGGTGGGAACCCACGTTTTCACTTCGATTTTCTTCAATTTTTTAAATTTATTTATTATTATTATTATTTTTTTTACGTATTCAGAGCCGATTTTTTGCATTTTTAGTTATTTTAGCAATGAACGAACATGATAATACAGTCTAATTAGTACGATTGTTTATCACATAAGATTTATAAATAAACAAAGTAAAAAAAATGACGTTTTTTTCGGGAAAATTCATTTTTGAAAAATCTATCCAAGGAAATAACTCGAAATTTAGTGAAAGTGGGTTTTAGGGGTCGCTGATTAAAAATCAAAATTCAGATTTTCAAATTTCAGAATAGCGGATTCCAAGATGGAGGCGAAAAATTTTAGCAGCTGTTGAAACTTCCTGAAAATGACACGTGAAGGAGTTTTTTGGATCGGTGATTACGAATCCCTACCTAAAATTTTTCTAAATTTTTCGCCGACATGTTGAAACCGCCATTTCGAAATTAAAAAATCTGAGTTATTTTCTAAATTTTTCGCCGCCATCTTGAATCCGCTACCTTAAATTTCTTCAATCTGATATCTGATCCGTAATCAGTGACTCAAAAAATACGATCATTCAAAAAATGTATGCTTCAAAGGGTTAATTACTGAAAAATCCATTCGAAGACAAACAAAATTATGAAAATCAGTGAAAACCTCGTTTTTCGAAAATCCACCCCAGTCTCGCGTTCTAGGGTTAATAACAATTTACGCTTTTAATGGATGCGAGTTTAGAAGCAAATAGCAATGCATAATTTCATTATCCAACTAGTAACATGTGAGCACACGTGTGTTGGTGAATGCAGGGTGCGGTTGGACTTTCGTATCGAGTCGCGCAGGTAGGTCACGGTTCTAATTACCGCTATCCGCTTACCAAATATCATGTTCAGAGTTCTCGGTTAGTATAGGCACGTATTTCCCTGATTATAACGGGTCAGTGTAACCACTGATATTTTGAAAGCCCAGTAATACTCTCCCGATGCACGAATCGAAACAGTTTTCATATCGCTTTGGTACCAAAATTTCAATTCTCTTCATTTTTAATCGGATAAATTAATTTTCGAAAAAAAATCTGCACGCAATTTTCATCAGGAATTTCCTAACGCAGGTACTTTGTCCTTACAATTTTATCGCAGTTCTTTTTTCGTTTTTCTCTAATTCGAATGATTTACTTTGAATTACATCTGTTTAGAGTCTTACTTTTTTTTATTTTTTTTTATTTTTTTTTTTTTTTCGACAAATGAAATTCGAAATTAAATGAGATTGTATGAAAATAATCTTTCGATCTTTCGAATCCAACGATCGTGTCCAAAATCACGGTTTCGCTAAATTTAATCTGACTTTGCCTGCTGCATCTTATCTCATTTCATTCACTCGCATCTCGCATTATTTTATTCTGTCTGGATCAATTATCTCGAATCACAAATCGCGGCAGGTATGTATAATTGCATTTCGCAAATTAGGTATCGCCTTGTATTTCATCACCTAATTTTTTAGATTATTATCGTGACTCGTGTGTAACAAAGTTACTAAATCGAATCTGTTTGTTTCCAAAAAAGCTCATTTCGCATAATTTTCACTTTATTCCAATACCGTTTTAGTTCAATTGATCAAGTATTTTGTTAGTAATTCCTACTCGATTCTTGTATATATAAAAATGGAATCCCTTCATTTCCAAAAAAGCTCATTTCGTAAGATTTTCTGTGTTCTTCAATTTTTTTACAGTCCAATCAACTTAGTATTTCGCTAGTTTTCCCGCTCGATTCTCCTGTGCAGACAAATCGAATTCGTTTATTTCCAAAAAAGCTCATTCCGTCAAATTTTCACCATACTTCAATTTCTTCACAGTCCAATTAATTCAGTCTTTCTCTATCATTTTCCACGCGATTCTTCTATACATAAAAATCGAATCCCTTCATTTCCAAAAAAGCTTTTCGTAAGATTTTCAGTGTTCTTCAATTTTTTTACAGTCCAATCAACTTAGTATTTCGCTAGTTTTCCCGCTCGATTCTCGTGTGCAGACAAATCGAATTCGTTTCTTTCCAAAAAAGCTCATTTCGTCAAATTTTCACCGTACTTCAATTTATTCACAGTCCAATTAATTCAGTCTTTCTCTATCATTTTCCACACGATTCTTCTATACATAAAAATCGAATCCCTTCATTTCCAAAAAAAGCTCATTTCGTAAGATTTTTAGTGTTCTTTAATTTCTTTACAGTCCAATTAATTCAGTATTTCGCTATTTTTCCCGTTCGATTCTTGTTTGCATACAAATCGAATCTCTTGATTACCAAAAAAGCTTATTTCGCATAATTTTCACTTTATTCCAATTCCGTTTTGGTTCAATTAATGAACTATTCAAAAATCGAAATCCTTCATTGCCAAAAAAGCTCCTTCCCAAAATTTGACTATATTTCAATTTCTTTTCCGTATAATCGATTTCGCATTTCGTAATTAATCAACATACACACCCCCTCCCCTCCCCCCCCCCCCACGCCTAAAAAAAAAAACAAAAAAAACTTGAATCCCTTGCCTCCGATTTGCGCCGATAACCGAACGTCAGGGTTCGACCGAGTACGTAATGTACCGGGTTGAATTTTACCATCGTTTCGTAATTTATCGACCGCCGGGTAAAAAAAAAAACCCCCCGTTAGGGGTGGGGATGAAAACCGTGATTGGCGGGCGGGGTTTCAGCAGCAGCGGCGTGGCGTTCGGTTCGGTTCGTTCGCGTGCCGTCGAGCTGTTCAAGCATGCCCGCATCCTTTAATTACAGACTCGTCCCCTGCCAAGAGCTCTGATCCGCCGTTACACGTCGAGACTTACGGCCTGCTGGCTGCGCAGCTCGAGAGAGAAATAAATGGATGGTCGAAGTTGGCGTGCCCGTCCTGTATAATATCGTTTTCACACTCCACGGCCTCCGCCGCGCGGTGGCTCACATTCGTGCGCAAGGCAGCGCGCTAATTGTTTCCTGAATTACCATCCCCCAACCCCTGGGACTCCAACCCCTGTCCAACCCCAAGCTCCCCTCACCGATTCAGTATCAATTCGAATACCTACTGAGCGCAGTTTTTTCAGATTCAAAACAGTAGTTGGAAAGGCTTCAACCCTTTCAGTCACAGAAGCCATTATAGTGACAGTCATTTCGTTTTTTTCTCTCTCTCTTTCTCATTTTTCTTATATAATCGATACAAGATTCTTAAGTTTTTTTTATACTTTTAGGTGGAAAAAGAAAAAAATTCAAACCTATGGAATGATAAGGATTTTTTTTTTTTTTTTGAATCTGTGATTAGTAGTTTACAATTTTTATAAATTAACGTATGCAAAACTGACGAAAAAAAAAAAAAAAAAAAAAAAAAAAACACAAACCTATTGTCGTGAATGTAATTCGTTAGCGATGAAATTTGTTGATAAACGTGTACTTAAAACGCTATTAGATTTACAAAATTCAGTGCATGGGGGTGGATTTCACCCTCGTTACGGGTGCGTGTAAATAGTATTGAGGGTTGCACCTATTCTCGGTCCAAAATCATGCGGGCTCAGAATAAATATTCGTATGAA
This sequence comes from Diprion similis, assembly GCF_021155765.1. Taxonomy (NCBI): domain Eukaryota; kingdom Metazoa; phylum Arthropoda; class Insecta; order Hymenoptera; family Diprionidae; genus Diprion; species Diprion similis. The sequence continues at coordinate 4,037,748 of NC_060117.1, forward strand.
TCTCATTCAAGAATATTCAGCCCTTTTTTACCCTATTTTTGGGGGTGATTTTTAGTTTTATCAAATTTTTGTCATCAGATTCGCATTCAGCGTTGAATAACACAAATTCGAAACGTATGATTAGATACCCGTGCCGTAAAAAAAAGAAAAAATTGAATTCCGTGACTGAAAGGGTTGAAAAAGTTTGATCAGGAATTGTTTTCACCCTATTTTGGAACTTATTACTTCGATAGCGTTTCACCGTCAAGTCCCGGTTAGGATAAAGTTTATTTTCATTTAGTCGAGGATTCTATCGACTTTTTTACCAATTGAAACATTGGATTACTCGTTAAATTTGCTGAACAAGGGGTGAAAAGTGTCGAGGCATTCGTTGGATCTAATCGTGGTCTCCAGAATAGCGGTTACCATTTGAATCCTGGTCGGGCCCTGATTAGGAATGAATTTATGCGTTCATTCCTTCGATATTTAATCTCAGTTTGTAAAGCTTTATACTTCACTCGACGTAGAAAATTTCAGGCTTAATGAGGGTTGAAAAGTGTCCAGGCATTAATCGAGTCCAATTTTAGACATAGAAACAGATAGAATGGATCTTAGATAGATTTGGACACGTGACTCAGACTTTACGACACAATTAAGGATTGGAAAATGCTAAGGCTAGGATAAAACCCAGTTATAAATTTTAAAGCAACGTTTTCCAACGAATTCTTTATCAGTGCTTGACTAGATTGAAATCCAAACTCAATTCCTTAACTCGTTTAAATCCTTTGTCACTATGAGTCACTCACCAAACTGCTTCGCCAGTCTCAGGAATACCAAAGTAACACTCAAAGGGACTCACCTGAAAGCAGAAGATAAAAAACGGTGAATAAAATTTGATTATTCAATCTGACGAATCTAATGATTTAAACTTTTTCATCACATACACGAATAGCATAGTTTAAATTTTATTTATATTAAGTTTGCTGAATTTTTTCCTGAATAAAATAGGCATAGAAAATTTCGCCTGATTCTTGTGATATTCAAATGTGAATTTTTCTTTTCACCCATATATCTTGTCCTCGCTATGGTCCCGGGGTGTGAAAACGTATAGGTAACCCCTGGCCGAGGCTTATCGAGACACAGTTACTCCCGAGGGAGCATTGGGAATTCGATAAAAGAGGTGCACGTCCGGAAAGTCTTCGAAAGGCCAGGCGTGAGGTCACACCGGTGAAAACCGTGCAAAGAACAGAACCTTTATCTCTGGCAACCCTCTTAAATTCGACGATCGAGACTTCTTCAGGATATATACTGTGAAATAACACTCTCGAGATTACAGTGTTGCGATTATTATTCGGACTTTTCGATGATCTGCAAAATCGGACTTTCATCACATCATCGACAAGAATTTTAGAAAGTCCTTCGAGTCACGTCTCTGCTTCACAACCCCGTCAACGAAAACCTCTGTACCATGGTTCCAGGCCTTTGAAGAGAACGTTAACGAAGTTCGAAGCTTGTAATAACATCAGACTTGATCGAGGTAAAGGTACCTACAGTAATTCCGCAAACTGTTCGGGCAGCATGAAGCAGCCCTTTCATCCTTCGAAATCGTTCCCAACCCCCGTTGCTTTATCGGGAATGGAAATCTGTCCAAGCATCCTTACGTTAGCGTTCACCAATTAATGTGTCAGAACAGTATCCACATGATTTGTATCGTTGGAATAGCGAAGTGGATTTCGAGTGGTGGTCTGAGGTCGACGAAGAAGAAGGCTTCCAGAGAGCCGGTCACCCTTGGGGTTGAGGAGTTCGCTTGTTGCTCGGGAGGCACTCGTCTACATGTTTAAGGTTTTGTCGAGTCCTGGAGCCCAGAGGAGATCCTCGATGGGTTCGGTTGGGGCAGTTGAGAGTCTCTGAAGAGTGTGAAAAATCGTTACTCCCGTGGCACAAAAGGTGTCGTAATTTCGGCGGTTAAACCTCTCTCGGCTCTTGGACTGGTCGAGGGGTGGCACAATGCCCGATATCCCGTCCGTGCTTTCAAAGCTCGAGCGTGAACCTCTCGAAGGGTGGTGGCGAGGCGCAGACCTCGTTCCCGTTTCGTTCACCCGCCGTTTCAACGTTTGACACTTGAAACCAGCCGAGAAATTAGAGCCCGGTTTGTTGTTTCAATTATCGCCCTCCTTCTCTCCCTCTCTCTATATCTCTCGCTCTATCTCTCTTCACGCTTCGACGTCTCTACTCACCGAGTTTTGTTCCAGCCTTATGCAAATCCAATTAACCCAGTAATCGGTGGTCATTGTCGTCGCCTCTAATCGACGCGCCTACGTGTTAACCCTCCTTACCCTCGACAGAACGCGTGTGTGCCAAGTGAACCCTTTTCCATCCACCTCCAAATCAACACACACCAACAATGTCCAGAAATTTCTTTCAGCCATTTTACAACCCTTCGATTCTATTCAAACCGTAACAAATTAACCGAGTAAAATGAGGATGAAGAGCAAGTCTACTAAAATGATCAAATCGATTTTACCCGAAGAAATTTTGTTCAAGGATTTTTAATAAAATTTGGTCACAAGTTTCAGGAAAATGTTCAGACGCAGGAGAGATTCGAGGAAAAAACTTGACGAAGTGGAAGAATTTTATATCTTTGAAGGATTATTTTTAGAGACAATCAACGTGTTCTGGTGAACCAGGATTTCGACTTTACGACAAAGCGGATAACAAATCCCAACTTTGCACACTATTTACACGCGATCATTTACGACTTCGAGGTGAAGTACCTCCAGACTCTGTCTCCGCGTATATAGACTGTGGTGGGATTATACGAGGTCATGAAGAGTTTTACGAGACTTTTCGATTGTCCGTTAAAACTTCTTTGAAACGTCAAAAGAATTTACAGCATACCAATGCAAGGCTTGCTTCCTTTGTCGCTGCAACATCGTACATGACCAATTCCATTACGCCAGGAAAGTTTCATGGCGATTTCAGGATCGATATCGAAGTACGACTTAACGCGTTTTGACGTCAAGAAATATTAATCCCTCTAGAAAGTCTGAATTCAGAAGAAAATTTAGGTAATTATAATTACAAAGTGAGAGACCCTGATGATCGGCACTCGTAAATTCCAAGCAAAAAAATCCAACAAATGACACTCGACTTTTAAACGAGGACGTTAGAATTACGTGCATCAATGCCTTGTGAAATATGTTTTTTCACAAAAATTACCAAGAATATAAAGGCAAACAAAAGTTAAGTAATCCAACATTCCTCGGGTCTTTTGTCGACCTTACAATGAGCAAATGAAGATCATTACCACCCTCGTGTGGGTCCAGAATTCCTGCAATATTGTCGGGAAAATTTGCCCGTGGGTGAAGAAAAGAGAATAAGAAAAAAAAAAAATCTTGTGTAATTGCTCGAAAGTTGAGCTGACATATTGCGCTAAATTCCCTGGCAAAAAAGAATCCCGGATTTCCGTGGCAGCAGACATCGCGCTATAATAATCCGGTGTGGGTACACTGGCATTGAGTAATTTTCCCACTGTCGGAAATTACCTGAAATGATAGGTTTAAAAAATCGTATTCCAACACGCAATATGCGCGGATTTGCCACGTTAATGAGGAAATTAAAAACGTGTAAGAATCAGGTCAATCGCATCTAGCAGCTCCGCGAAAACGTAACTTTCCACACTAGTGTTCCAATTCACCGCGTGTTCCTAATACCCACCAACTGATTGTCGGGGAAAATCGTTCTTCGGCTATGCTATATATATATATATATATATACGTATATATATTATATAACGGCTGTGAAGTGTTATTGCTCGGTTTGGCGCACGCTAGTCGGAATACTCGGCTCGGTATTAGGTCAAAGAATGAAAAAGCACTTGGACCGGAAATCAAATTAGGTGTGCCTCAGTCGCGTGCTGATTATACCGCCCAGTGATTTGCCGTCACATAAATCGAGCATTCAACAATAATCACAGACTCTCTCTCTCTTTTTTTTTCTCCCTCTTTCTCAACGCTCAATGAATACTGCCAGCTAAACTTGAAAAACTCGTTTCCACAATCAAGCTCTTGGCATGTCTAGCGATGAATTGTCTCGAAACGAGGATTGAACGTCAAGGATTGAACGAAGGGACATTCACCGTTAAAGTGTCGTCAAATACCGTCACAGTCCGTCGTCTAAAACAGTTTTCGTCAAGTATCGATTTCACTCCAGTCTGTCTGACTTTGGGACTTGAAGTGTTTCCACAAGTTCAATGTAATCGATCGATTCCCAGACAAAAGATTTTTCGGCCAAAAAAAATCCAAGGCTAACCCCTTTGCATTTTTGGCGAAAATTTCGACGACTTTGAAAAGTGCTGCAATTAATTCTTTAGGGTACTATTCCGACGTGATTTTGCGAGAGGAATCGATTAATCGCAGTCCCGATACGCTGCGAGCAACACCTGCAAAGTTACAGCCGAAAAACTGCAGATTTTCATCGTCATTTCTCTGCTGCTGGTCCTAGGCTATTTTTCATGTGTTTTCTGAGTTCCTGGGCGTCGAATTAGTCTAAAAAGCGTCGTACGGATCGATTCCCAGACAAAAGATTTTTCGGCAAAAAAAAATCCAAGGCTAACCCCTTTGCATTTTTGGCGAAAATTTCGACGACTTTGAAAAGTGCTGCGATTAATTCTTTAGGGTACTATTCCGACGTGATTTTGCGAGAGGAATCGATTAATCGCAGTCCCGATACGCTGCGAGCAACGGATCAAAAGTTACAGTCGAAAAACTGCTGATTTTGATCGTCATTTCTCTGCTGCTGGTCCTAGGCTATTTTTCATGTGTTTTCTGAGTTCCTGGGCGTCGAATTAGTCTAAAAAGCGTCATACGGATCGATTCCCAGACAAAAGATTTTTCGGCCAAAAAAAATCCAAGGCTAACCCCTTTGCATTTTTGGCGAAAATTTCGACGACTTTGAAAAGTGCTGCAATTAATTCTTTAGGGTACTATTCCGACGTGATTTTGCGAGAGGAATCGATTAATCGCAGTCCCGATACGCTGCGAGCAACACCTGCAAAGTTACAGCCGAAAAACTGCAGATTTTCATCGTCATTTCTCTGCTGCTGGTCCTAGGCTATTTTTCATGTGTTTTCTGAGTTCCTGGGCGTCGAATTAGTCTAAAAAGCGTCATACGGATCGATTCCCAGACAAAAGATTTTTCGGCCAAAAAAAATCCAAGGCTAACCCCTTTGCATTTTTGGCGAAAATTTCGACGACTTTGAAAAGTGCTGCAATTAATTCTTTAGGGTACTATTCCGACGTGATTTTGCGAGAGGAATCGATTAATCGCAGTCCCGATACGCTGCGAGCAACACCTGCAAAGTTACAGCCGAAAAACTGCAGATTTTCATCGTCATTTCTCTGCTGCTGGTCCTAGGCTATTTTTCATGTGTTTTCTGAGTTCCTGGGCGTCGAATTAGTCTAAAAAGCGTCGTACGGATCGATTCCCAGACAAAAGATTTTTCGGCCAAAATCGATCGTCTGAAAATCGATCGTGACTCCGAAATTACTTAAACTGACTCAACGCGATTTCTAGTAATTTCTAATACTTCGACCAGACTTCGAGTGAATTAGATATTTGTATGAAAACTTCCATTTCCAAACTTCCATTTTTTTTTTCATTCCATTCAATGTTCGTTAACAAAGTTTCAAATTGATAAAAATTAACAATTACAATTCGGACCATACCATTTCTCGTCGAAACGCCGATTTCCACATCCCGATCTGTTGAATACGTCCAAGTGGGAACAAAACACTAAAGCGATTCGTTAATCGTTAAACTGTTGGTCACCGTGGGTGTCCTGCAGAGTTTGGAAAGGGTCCTCGAGTTCGGGAGTCAAACAGCGGGCAGAATCCGGGGGTGAAAAAAAATCTTGTCGAGGGTTTGAGGCTACAATGAAACTGAATTAGTCATCCCCCGATGACAGGCACGCGTGACTACCGGACCCTGGACGTCAAATTCAGGCGCCGCATCTGTTCGTGCACATATCTGCAAGGTGTCGTGATGTGGACACGTTTTCAGGTCCAGCTCACTCGAGAGCCGTTCGATTACTTTCCAGCTCCCTTCGTCTGCTCTTGGTCCAGCCTTTCACTCGGTTTTCCACGTCTCGTCATCTTCCTTTCGGGTCATGGTCGCAGATTTTATCTGTAAACTCACCTCGCCTCACGATCTTGGAAGTCTTGATACGGTACACCAGCCAACAACACAACGGCAAAGTATTTTTCCCAGCTTTGTCCTGTAGTTTCTAGCCTCTATCAAGTCTCTCTTTCTCTCTATCTCTCTTTCCATCTCACCCTCATCCTTATTTTCTTTTCTCATCTTATTTACTACGCGCACTTTTACGCACCCTCACGAGATGTCGAGCGTCTCGTCTCGTCTCGTAGGACGACGACGAGACTGGATTCCTTACTCCTTTGCGCTCGTGCTTTACTCTCTCACTTTCTCTCTTTTCTCTTTTGCTGCTCCGTTCTTCTGGGATCTACGGCGTGGAAAATTGCTAGCCTGGCAACGGTTTCGTGGATCATATCCCTTTCCTGAAATATTCAAATAAACCTACGCTCCCACCTTTTCTCTTCCCTCATTTATTTTATGATTCTAACTTTCTTCTTTCTTCTATTATATACGCCAACTCAAGCCCAATATTATTATTTTTTTTTTCCTACCTTACTGATGGTAAATATCGTTAACCTCGTTCTATACTTGCATATAATTGCATTCGACGAATTTTTGCGAAGTCAAACAGAAGAAGAGAAAAAAACAAAACACAAAATCATTTTAAAAAAATTTCATTTTAAAAAATCTGTTATACGTTTCCAACATTGTCCATCTGGTCTTCCAAAAATGCAGCAAACAAAAATATTCAAAATTTTTCTACTGAAAATTCTATCGTTATATATATTAGGGTGGCGCAAAAAAACTGACAATTTTTTTTTTTTTTGAGTTTCGTGTGACAAAATGTTAGTTTTTGATGTTTTAAGAGCCGGCTCCAAAGGACAGCTCAAAAAAAAATTTTTAAGAAGTCGCTCCAAATTTAAAAAAATGTCAAAAATCGTCAAAAAATTAAATTAAAAAAATTATATTTTCAGTATTTTGTTTGATTTTTAATTCATGTCGTGGTGTATTGTTATCGATTCTTTCTTACTAAATTACAGAAAAAAAATGTATGAAATTTTCATATCAATATTTAAAGGTCGCTCGAAAAGATCTAAAGAAATGCACAAAAAAATTGAAAAAAAATTATGAGCGACCTTTCAAAATTCAAATTTTGAACTGAAACTTTCGGAAACTCATTTTTTTTTTTTTTGTCTGTAAAATTATACAGTATCGAGAAAAAAAATTGAAAAAAATCGATTTTTCACGATATCTGACGTTTTAAAAAATGTGGAGCGACCTCTTAAAATTTTTTTTTTGAACTGTCCTTTGAAGTGGGCTCTTGAAACATCAAAAACTAACATTTTGTCACACGAGACTCAAAAAAAAAAAAAATAGTCGGTTTCTTTGCGCTATCCTAATATATATATATATACATATATATGTATACTATAGCGAAATTGTGAGCGTTCCGCACCCTTATAAACTCCTGTGGTAGAGAAGGATCGAGGTTCCCATTTCGTTTTATGACCAAGGGTATAATTATCATAACACGTAGAATCCTGTGACGCTCGTAATATAATTTCGCAAACCGGAAAATCCGCAGAGATGTGTGCGTGTGTTTGTGTGTATAGCTGTGCGTGCGCAGGGGTGTAATTTACGGTTTATAACGTCGTCATCCCCCACGCGTCTGCATATTTCCCAGGCTTGTCTATATGTACATGTGTTAATACATAATAAACGCTTATATGCACACCGTGGTGCCAGTGGCTCTTCCATAAACACGGAACACGGGAAACGGCGACCCCGCGATTCCCGAAATACCGCACGCAGTGAAAACACCGCCCTCGCCGCGCCTGCGATTACATTTTTTACACCAAAGTCAAAAACCCGGTTCAAATTTCCCCTGTGATCCGAAATTTCATCCAGAATAAGGAATTTTCATCTAGTCGTTTTGATCAATTATTATAGAAAATTGTAATCATGCTTTGGAACAACTAATCTAGCCATCTCAAAAAAAAAAAAAAAAAAAAATACGTGTCTATTGTATACACTTCAAAGTATTTTCTGATTTTTTTTCAGATAAATCCGAACTGATATACCGGCCAAAAAAATATTATCTTCGTATATTCTTGATAAAAATGGTAATTTTCTCAACTCGAAAAATTACAAAACAAAATTTTTCACAAAGTTTGTATAAAACTACAACTTTTTTGTTTGAAATATTCTTCTGTTTGATCGTATGCTTTCAAGATATAACGGTATTTAGAAAATTTTGGAATTTTAAAAAACTCGAAAAAATAATTTAACAATATTTCAATAATTTTGAGAATGGAAAACTTTTTGACCATTTGAAACCGCATGGAATGCCTAATATACATACATTCGATGATTGTTCAGTCATTTGAAAAAATCAAAAAAAAATAATCAAAAATAAAACGTTTCACCGCCATGATTTATTCTCACCATCTGTTGCATGAATCATTTTTCCTCGTTGAAATTTTGTGAGGAGAGTTTTGTCCGTCAAATCGTGCTGCAGCTGCAGCGACGGACGTAAATTGCTGACTTCCGGTGAGGCGGTGACGACCACCAAGAAGAGAATAAAGGGTGACCCTTGAATTGGTACAATTAACGATATTACCGCGTGTTTATACGCCTCCGTATGTGTGTGTGTGCAGAGCATTGCTGAAACTCGACTGACTCCAATTATGTGCGAAAATTAGTCGCTTTTGTATTATGGGCGAGCTGAGTTCCGCAGTTGAATCGATTTCGTATTATAAACGAATTCTGGACATTCTAAATACGGTGATATACGAATGAATTGAGCGAATATTTCGTCCATTTCAAAAGAGACGAAATAGTTTCCGAATGATTTTATTTCCTCTTTGCAAAACACGTGTGAGGTTGTGACAAATCACGAACAGTTAAGCTGGATACAAAAAAATATGAGAGAGTGTAGAGAAAAATTGACAGATGCTTCACGACATCATCCGTACATCGCTTCAGAATCGCCTGTATATGTATACCAATCTCAAGCATTTCAAACGGTCTCCATCTTTTCTTTAGAATTAAACTCCAGGGTGTCATCAGAACCACATGGATATGGAGGACAACGAAGAGGGTGAAATTGAAGCAGAAGACGAAGAAGAAAGAAGCGCCGCTCTAAAGAAATCGCCTGTTTGGCCGAAGACTTCTTTGTCACCGAGCTTAAACCTCTTAAGAATCTGTTAGTCGGGATTTAGTCGTAGCAAATCCTCACCCACGACTTGCTGTTACATTCACCCGACTCACAGGTACAATCGACTCTTCAACTTGTGTGCATTCGATGTCCAACTGCATCCATGAGAGTCTCAACGTCTGTCCATTTCGCAATCCACTTCGGTTTCTCAACTCTCGCAAGCTCGTATCGTTACTTTGAAAAATGGATTCAACAGTTTTGTCAGTCTAATCGGATTCCCTGCATCGGCTTTGAGATTGAGGTTATGCCGGAAAAGATGAGAAGACATATAAATCAGAGAGAAATGAAATCGCGAAAGCTTCTTATCGACAACCGATCAACGAGTTTTTACTTGTTGAGTTACGTTCTCTTGTGATTCAACAGTCCTTGTACCAAATGAATCAATTATTGAGTGAATGAACGTCACGAGTCGCGAGTATACGTTCCTGATGTTCCATGGAGACACTGAAACTTATTAAATTATAAAAGTTCTAAGCATTAACGTTTGATTTCCTTGGTATTATTACATTTCTAGAAATCTAATTCTTGTAGTGGATTTTATTAAAGATGGCAAATCGAGGTGTACTAATCCAAGCTCAAGGACCAAGCGAAGTAATAAAAATTCCAACGTTGCGGTACCGCTTTAGAAAATCGTCGTAAAAACATTCCACCAAGTTTCTGGTTGATTTAGAGTCGAGGTATGAGAGATGGATCAAGATCATCCGTACGCACGATCCCCCCCGTAAGCCTGTGTACTTTTATTGGGGTATGTTCTTCAGAGTTTCGGTGAATTTCAGACGATTGCTTTTTAATATCGAAATACCGTATCCTCGGTGCCGTAGGCGACGCCGTGTCGGCAGAATCTGCCTTCAGCGCTTCAGGCATACCAACCCTGAATTCCATTCGCCTTCGAAACAAGAAGAGAATTCCATTAAGCGAAAGACGTAGGAGGACTACTATCCACGAGGTAATCAGAAAATGGCTCGCTACGTCCAGTCGAAATTAAATCCAATTTGTGGCAGTGTGCCTGCAGCCTTTCCTCCTGAGTCTGTATCCGAATTCTCCACTTTGTCGTTAGTGTCCTTCCTTCCATTCTTTCTGCTGCCATGCATCAAGGTTAGATTTTGAATTCGAAATTCGTATGATCTACCAGCCACAAGTCCACGAGTTGAAACTTGAAAGGCTTCGACTGATCTCTTTCACGATACCTGAAGTGGAAGAGTACATAATTCTAAAAAACGACTTCAGGTTCCAACAATCTTCAAGTTTGATTACTTTTCGTTCTCTTAGCAAGGTTCCAGGTATTCTCGATAGTTCGTTCCGCGTCCATTAATAGTAACTTTCGAAACTCCGCTCGGGAAACATGGTATGGTATGGCCTTCGAAGGTCTCACCTGCTGCATCCGAGATCGAGCGGTGACTCCAGGGTAGAAAGGGGGGGCAAGACGGTCCGGAACTTGGTAAGATGACCTCAATTACCGTAGTACCGTAAACTTGGAGGTGGCCATAAATTTCGATTATTCAAAAGACCGTGGAAATTGCTTCGCCCTGTGAAGCCTTTGCGATTACGTCCACTTTGTATGTACGTACATACCCATAACGCATGCATAATCCGAAACCGTCCAACAATGGTAACGCATTTATTGCGCAGCCAAGGGGAGAACAGTGGTAGCAGCTCTTTGGTCAATACCTCGAAACTCTCAAGGGTGTATTTCCTGGGCAGTAGAGGCTGGCAGCAGGGCCTCGCGTAATTGTATCCCACGGGAGTTTTCCTCTTTCTGTACCAGCAGCGGTTACAATGCCTGACAGTAATTGTCGTCCCGGTAAGTCGCTCAGCTCTGCGTCCCGTACATAATATCCACCGAATGAAATTTACCAAATTGTTCGCGACTCCGGGAAGGGGACCTCGTTTTAACCCCTCTCCAATCCTTGCACCCCGTCTTTACCGCACAGCTAAATCTCTCCGGGTCCTGCTCTACGATGCTCCTGGGTATCGTTATCGCATTTCAACAGTTCGGTTAGTCACCGCGAGACTCCCAAATGCAAGCTTCAGTCTGCCGCCCTTTTTAAGACTGCGTAAATGCACTATCTACCCCAAAAGGAACCATGCCACCTGCCACCATTTCGTTGGAGAAGAGACAACATGTCACGTATTCTGTCACTTACAAACCATGGGTGTAAAAAGTCGTTCAAGTTTCAAGGTCCTTTATAGAAGTTCACTTCCAAAGACTTATAAGCACCTTAAGAACTGACAACACTCAGGTGAACGGCGCATGATTTGATCTTCCAAAAATTCATTCCAGAGTAGTAAACATGCAGACACTGCCAACATTTGACCACCGATTGAAAGGATGACTGTGGTAAAAGTGTATCGTGGAAGGCTGCAGCGTGAAGATTGATTGCTTAACCGGACCGTCGGTTTGTAAGGAGGTTTGCTCTGATGATCAGAAGAAGAGAAATGGTTCAACGATGGGCAACGCGTCAAGGTGCGAAAAGAGATATTGAGAGTATATTTAGAGGGGGTCTGTAAAGCGGAGTGAAGGTTTGGTTAGGATATAGAGTAACTGCCAGGAAGGAAAGAGTTGTGACGAAGATGTCTGGCTGTCGGACTCACTTACGCGTCAGGGTGTCGGAATTCCAACGGGTCGGTAAAATATCGCGACTGAGACACGAGGAGGTAGAGTCCTTCCTGCGAAAGTTGGCAATACATCAGTAAACGGAAAAGGGTACATTTGTCAGCTTTTCTTCCTCAACTTCCTCCCGCGAGCTTACCGACTCCGTCTTCCATCCGCCTGTCCAACCGTCTGTTCACTCGCCTGTCTGACTCGTCGGAATTCTAGCCTTCAGGACGACACTCGTTATTGATCACCGAGTTAATATCGCAGCAATTGTCTCGTCTAGAGTCGCTCTTCTTCGAGGGGGGGGGGGTTCGTTCGGTTTTTTTTCTAAACGAAAGGACTCCTCGGTGGAACGTTGCGAAGACTTTGTGTCCGACCGATTCTTCCAGCCGAAGTAGGGCTGCGAAAAGATCCTTTCTCATACCTCCAAGGAACCCGTTGAGGCTTTCAACCACTCAATCAATTGATATCGATTACTCGAGAGACGGTGAAATTACAAGAGAGCTTTCGCTTTATCCTCGGGCCAATGAATTTCATTGTTTCAAATCGCCGATGGATTAGGTAAAGACTTGCTATAGAGTAAAGGACCCTGTTTTCTTGGCACTGACTGCCATTCTTCCCTGTCATAAAGAAGATGCCTCGTCATCCACAGGATCTCTCTTTATCAAGGACTATTATTTGAAAGATAGCCTGGGGTACAAATATATGCGGTTGAAATTTATTGAAAACTCGATTAAATATGTTCAATATTCTCGGACGTCGTCGTAAAGTTAAGAGGAAAAATTCCACCAAATATATTGCAAGTCAAGAATTCAGCCCGGATAGATTGCTTTTATTGATTCTAATCATTTTCTCAAGAGACTGTGGCATTCTTACAAAATTAGTCTCTTCAAAGAAATAACAAAGCTACACTTTCTTCGAACGTCCAAAACGAGCAGATTTAGATAGACCCTCGTATCCCATTGAAAGGTGAGAAAAAAATTCTCATCCCAGAGTCAAATAACAAGGGGGGAAAAAAAGAAAGAAAAAGAATTCCGTTTGCGGGTAACTTTATGACTAATGTAAAAATTTGTACCACGTACATGATCCTCTGTAATCCGATACTTTTTTCTTTTGTTTTTTTGGAAAAGTTAGTTTTCTTTTCTCATGAGTTTCACAGTGCAGAATGTGGTCTCCTCGAAGAGTGACGCGAGCTGGGTAGACGCCCTTCTAGTTTTGGTATTCATGCCACGATAAGAATAAGAATATAAGAATAAGGGGTGAAAAATAAGAATATAAGAAAAAGAATAATACGATAAAGAACAAGGCGAGGCAGAGGGGGAGGTTTATAAGAGTTTCTCGCTCTCTTTATGAGAGCCCAAGTTGGTATATTATATAGTCTTATTGAATACCAAAATGAGCGGATCGGGGTTTCTGTCCCCTGAAAATGTGGCGATACGTATACCAAGTGGTGGGTACAAAATGTGAAATACAGGGTCAGGCTGTGGGGTGGATCTCGAGACGCAGGCACGGCGCGGCGTGTGCACATTTCATAACGTTTCTCAAGGCGGGAGAGAGAGAGAGAGAGAGGAGAGCCTCGGCATACATGTGCCAAGAGCGGCAGGCAGTCTACGAATGCTTATTTCCTAACCAAACGTAATAAATATAAAAAGTTTCCACCCCAGTCAACCGACCCCTTTCCACCCGGTGTCCGTGACTGAATACGAAACGATACTTTCAAATAAGAATGGGCAAATATCCAGCACCGAGTATAGAAAGAGAGTGAGAGAGGAACTCACCCCTTCCACCCCCCTCCTTCCCTTTTCGCAGGAGTTTGGAAAAGGGACCCGGGATCGTGCCCTACGTTAAAACATCTTATTCCTCTGCTTGTCAAACTTTCTTATCCATCCTCCTCTCTTTTTTCTTCTCTTCGCCCTTCCTCAGGCACTCGTCTCGAGATCCAAGTTCTATACTGAATATGTACAGTTTTAAGCCGTAAATAAAAATTCCTTACTTTCGTCGTATGCCTGGCGTATCTTTGTTTCTTTTTTAACACTGGACTGTTGTTTGTTTGTAAATATTTGTCACTTTGACATGTTCTGGTACCAGGGGAAACTGGGATTGATCCTTTAATGACCGATAAATGGTTGGAAGTTGTTCCTAAAAAGGTGCCATTACTTCCTGATTGGATCGATGATTCAACCTTGTCAGGACTTTTAAAAATTCAAGAATCTATGTCTAGTCTACAAATCGATAAGCAATCCGTGTTATTTGTTAACTTGTCAAAAAATTCAATCACGTATACAAGCCATGAGCATGAATCGACAAAGAATCGCAATTTCGGTACCTTGTACACTTGACACGAGAGAGAAAAAAGATAAAGGGAAAAAGAAAAACGTGTAAGAGACAGATTGTAAAGTGAATTGAAAGAGTCTCGATAATAGTTCTCACGAATAATCAAAGAGATAAATCGATTATCAGGTGTTTGTAAGAACGACCCTCGGCAAAGTCGAGGTGTCGGTAGGTACGACATGTAGGTACCTTGTGACCAGAGTTGTTGACGTATAGTCAGCCAGCGGAAGGTAGGAGGTGGCGGTAATTTTTCTCAAGTTAAGATTTAAGATACGGTCCGATAAGCAAGGTAGGGACGAAGCTTGAATCGCTAGGGGTTGATCGATGGAGCCCGGGTGACCTTTGACGAGGCAGCTATCCGTCCCCCGCTGTACCAAGCCGCCAATTACCGGCAGTTTGAGGGAGAAAAGCCGGAAAAAAGAAACAGGCCTGGTGAAGAGAAGAGAAGAGAAGAGAAGAGAAGAGAAAAGAAACAGAAAAAGAGAAAAAGAAAAATGAACACGAAGAAGGGAGAAGAATAAAAAAACAAAAAAAAAAAAACGAAATAAAGAAGAAATTTACCCCACCACCGAGAAATATCCGATAGTTCCCGACAGTTTGGATAAAGTATTACCCTCTCTGACGATCTAATAAGCCGCACCGTAAACTCAGCTATTACCGGGTAAATGTTTCGGCGTAACCCAGTCTCGCAAAAGTTTTCCATACACTAGCACAGAGCCCGTACACTTCCACGTGCGTAAGCTAGACTGTAATAAACTCGACGAAGCAACCCCTCTGCTCCCGACCTCTTGGTACATTGTACCTCGTGTCTTGAAAACCCGAAGAGAAGAAGTCATTCCATGCGTATTTACCTATGTAGCAATAAAAAGTGCATAATTCATCATCCAGGAATTGTTGATTTGTCAGATATTTGGTATCTAATGAATAGATTCGGTTCAACGAAGCATTCCAAGTTTTCACCCCTAAGGATATCCCCGTTCCAGAATTCGGGATTACCTCGGATAAATTCTAGGTCGTGATGAATTTCGTTTGGGGTAGGAGAAGAGCTTGTCATTGACGACATCCATATTTGCCAAGTGAGCCCCGAGTTCTTTAGCCAGGCGAAACGCTGGTTAATAGCGTGCGAATCGATATTATCATAACGTGTGCGCGTTCCGGGCACGCCTTTATGGGAGGGGGTGGGGGTGGGGGTTGGTAACGGAGGTCCGGGTTTTCCGAACCCTTCAGCCACTGAAGTTTTCTTCACATTTCGAGGGACACTGTGTCGCCAGATGTAGTGGACAGTTTCAGGGTACAGAACAGAGTGTGAAGAGAGTTTATGGTAATTTGAATTACATGCCGATAACATCCGCGAAGGGTACTGAGACTGGTTACAACTAGATAACCGAACTCCATCCATCGACGATAAAGTCCTTTACAGGATGTCAACCGGTGACGAGGATCCATTCACCACATGTGTAAACATCCGTGTGGGTGCGGGTAAATACAGTAGAATAACGTCGGCAGAGGTGAACTTGACGTGACGGGAATTATTCTCGGGTGAAATTTGTCTTCGTGGTATATTAAACACGCAGCAAATTCCGATCTATACGCGTTCCTCGTCTATACTGTCGGTAATCACTTGAGAGTGAAATGGTGTTTCATAAACAGCCTCACGAGTACAATTTTTCACCATGAGTTTCAGAATATCATTCTCACAAGACTTCTCGAATAGTATTTTCAAGTGGTTTCAGCATCATTCGCAGATTTTGTTAAACAAACAATAAAGTTATTTACAGTCCGTGAAAGCGTTGATCCTTGGATGGAATTACAAACTGTACAAAAGTGTATTTTAAACTAGTTAGTGAGTTCATATATTTTGACAGAGTCGGACAAGAGAAGTTTTAACGGATAGTTGATTAATTCGATTTATTATTGTCGAACAATAGAATGCGATTGTTAATTCACAAATTTCGTCAAATCAATTATTCAGTGGCTTACCACCAACAGACTGTTCGCTCGAGTCGGTATATCTTTGACTTTCAATGTGAGTAAAATTCAATAATTGATTACCCTGCAGTCTGTGGACGTAACGACTGGTGGCAGCGGTGGGATGTCACAGAGTTAAGAGGAAGAAAAATAGCAGTTCAAGAAAATAAGAAGAGAGAGAGAGAGAGAGAGAGAGAGAAATTTGCGAATTCGCTTCGAGCCTCGTGAACTTAATTTTTCAGAACCGAAACGTGAGCAGTTATAGGTAAGCCAACCCACTCGCAGTTTCCTTCAGCCACGTACAGAGCGTAATATTCAGCGTGAGAGCGTAAGAAGAATATGAATCGACTGGCTCGGTGTGGAGTGACAAGGAGAGAAGTAACAGAGGAATGAAAGTGGGGGGTGTGGAGGGGGTAGATGATGCAAGAAAAATACTTGAAATTCAACGAATGAAACCCCAGTATGAAATATTCGATGTATTTCACCCCGGGGTGTCACAGGAATGAAATTTATGTACGACTAAAGTGTTTCTTAAAGTCCTACAGCTTTTATGTAAGTACGACTAGGCGTCTATATATATATATATATATATATATATATATATATATATATATATATGTATGTACGTAGTATAATATCTTGCCACGGTACGGCACCGTTTCGTCGACAAGGGCACAACCTTTTTCTTCCCCGCCATTCTCTTTCCGCCGTCAAACTTGCTAGATTCAACTCTGTGCAGATGAGGAGAAAAAAAATGAAGAAGGAGAAAAAGAAAAAGAAACCCTCGATCTTCATTCGCGTAAGGAGTGAGAGCTTGCGATTAGAGGGATTAGTGCGTAAATACAGCCTTTAAAAAGGTTTAAAAAAAGAACATCAACGAAGTAAGAAGAAGAAGAAGAAAAAGAAGAAAAAGAAGAAGGTGATAGAACTTGAAATTCAGATTCACCCGTGCAAATGAACGCGTCCTCGACGTCCCTCGTCGAGAGGGAAGAAAAAACAGCGTAAACTTGTTCCTCTAGGGAGTTGTAGCCGCCTCTCGGGTATTGCTCGTCGTCCAAGAGCCTCGGGGACGAAACCATGGGTAGTTGTTTTTTCAGTATTTTTTTTTTCTTTCCCCCGTCTTCCTTTCACCCCCGCGTTTTTTTCTTCAAGGCAGTAGCAACTCTCCCAGAAACGACAGTATAACGGACAAGAAGAAAGACGCGGGAAAGGAGACGAGATGGAAGGCGTGAGGAGACGGAGCGGAGAAAGAGAGGGATACACACTTAGCCAGAGGGCTTGGAACGACCCCGTTCTCCGGAGTGACGTCGAGGGATGAGAGAGAAACGTCAACCCTGCAAAACCGGCACGGAATTCTTATAAACGAAATGGTTGCTAAAATTTCTCCTGCCTCCGCGATGAGAAAGTAAATTGAATGAGACAGTCCTGATTGCTCGACTCCTCTCCGTCAACTCCAACAACCACCCGGATTGCAGACTACATCTCACGTCTCGTTTATCACTTATTACCCAACTTCACCTTCACGTGTACAAAGATCCCTCTCGCCTTAGACACGCTCTCGTAATTGACGGTCCACGCCCTCGAGTTGGGCTTGATTCGTCGAAAAACCTTCGCCTTTAAATAATCTGCGATGCACGTAACGTACTGATTGCATTCGCATAATTTGCAATTTGCTATTTATTTCTACATTTATTTATACATCCTTGGGGTGAACTGGTTTCACCACCCTTGAGGACATTAAGAATTTTGCTCGCCATTCGAATGACCAGACACGAAATGATGGTGAATGGGTTGATCCTCTTCGGTGGTTGGAAATCGTCCATTCCGCAGCATCAAATTGGTATTCCTTTTCCGCTTTTGGGGGGAATGAAGGGGGGAGGAGGGAGGCAGTCAGATGGTCAGTTCGGACTGACGGATAGCTCCCTAGACGGGTAATCCACTCACCATAGCCTCATCCATTTTAAACAACTTTGTCCTATTTGTCTCTGCCTCGGGCTCGAGGCTCGATCTGCAAGCGAGCCAGGTCTCAAGGAATTCCCGAGGCCCTGCGGGATCGCCTCCTTGTATTTCGAGATATCCTCGACGATATCCCGCGGCCCCTGATATTGAGATACGTGCAGGGCTCCTGTTTTCTTTCAATTGTTGTGCATTGCACGGATCCGAGAAACGGGAATGTCTGGTCGACTCAGCTCTTCGTTTGATGCGGATTATCTATCCGCTTGAGAGAAGGAGCTTACAATCTTGGACATTGTAACAATTGTTGCATTCCGAGATAAGAAGAACCGAGAAATGAGGTACCTAGTCCTCGTCTTCAGCTTTTTGGTAAATTGGTTATTGTCAGTATTAATCGCTTTGCTGTTTCATCTTTGGGGGGGATGGTGGGGGTAAGCACTCAGATAATTAATCTTGAGTACTCGAGGAAAAATTCGTTCACCCAACTTTCAGAAACTTCTTCAAGTAATTGTTTTGTTATACCTATATCTCTTTGGGAAACAAGGAAAGTAACAAAACCTGAACTTTACGATCTTATTCGTATAATACTGTCTTGAAACAATTAAAGTTGATGCACGCAAATTGTAATGATGGTAAAAAATCTCCGCGTTGGGTGAATTGAAGAGGATCTTGAAATCGGAACACTTCGTTTGATTTCAACGGTTTCAACTTCTCGTTCATTTAGAATAATGTTATAACAGTGTACGACCCACTGAATATTCAATAAAAAAAGTAAACTGCAGGTTTATTGAAACTGGCAATATACTGAGTGATTAAATTTTACACTTCAGTCGGAATTTGAGAGAATGTAATCGGAAGTACCGAACATTGGACTATCCATGAAGCCTACCAATCTAAATAATCGAAACGCAACTTGATTACGAGTTGAAAATAACAGCGTCTAGTTACTGGTTTGGCATCAGACGAGCGACTGGCTTTTGATCGTTTCATGTTGAACATGGAAACGTCGAGAATGATCTTCATCACGGAACGTCTGACGCTGAACCGTAACTCAACGTTGGTATATTTTTTCCGCAGTCAAATTCCACTGTCCTGGAAAACATTTCCCTCAATGAGATAAAGTTCGTTCTCGCTTACGTTGAGATTATAAAAAGCATCCTGAGTTCCGTTATGGTTTTCGATAATTGAAGATGGGAAGCAAGATACTAAGGTTCCAAGACAAATTGCTTGTCATTGTAAGAACTTCATTTGCTTACCCCTCGTTTTCAGCGTTCTTAATTATCTCCCAGTCTCTTTCCTTCTATCCGATGTAGCGAAACCACGAGAAAACCCCATAAAGCGGACGGTGTGATTTTCTAATTTATGGTTATTCAGGAAATTCACCACCTCGGTACCGAGAGGAGAGACAAAGATGGAGCATCACCGTTTAGAAACCTCGATTGACGAGTAAGTGCGACTTTTCCATTTTTCTCCCATCGCCATTCACTCCTGATAATAATCCCTTCGGTTTTATTCCTTGATCATATTCAATAATCCAAATAACTTTTCCAAAAAATCTTATCACGAGTTACTGTTGCAAGTTCAGCCAATCAATAGTTCAGAATCGATCTATTCACGTTATGAAAATTCCACGAGATGCGAAGGATGGAAGAATTTCAACCGAGATGGGAAGATGATCTCGTTCGAAAAGCTCGTGATGGTTTGACGGCGGAAGGTAGCTGGAACATGCAGGGCGTCTATTTTCCGGTTGACGTACTCTCAGGATATTGCCACTCGGTTGTCAGGCGGGGCACTACATCACCTTAAAGTATCGCGTCCCAGCGTTAAAATATACGCCCGAAACCCGGTTGGGGGTAAGATCGTGTCGAAGAACACGTACTTCAGAAGAAACAAAGAAAAAGGTGTTAAGAAAAGTGGAGAAAACACCATCATAACGAAGAAAAGACTAGAGGTTCCAGCGAGAATTATCCACGCTGACAAGTATGAGGCGACGAACCCCCGGAATTAATTTGTCATTGTTTCAGCTGATTCACGTCTCTTTGTCCAAGGGGTTCTCCACCCTTCCATCCCAGTAGCTCCCGCTAACTAAGACATTCTCCATCTGCTCAAACAACTCTGTGGAGGAGAAGTAGACGCTCAGCGGGAGTCGTGCGATAATGAATTTCATGCAACCCCTTCCGAATCCCGAAGCCCCCGCGTAGCTTCTCCATGCTGGCCTAATTTCTCAGCCATTACACGATCCATTCAATTATACATCGGTTACTTTGGTATTCTTAGTTTGTCCTCCGAATTATCAGCCCTGCTCCTCCATCATCGGCGACGAATAACCAAACCGCGATCACGCCATCCAGTACTCGACTCCAATTCCCATCAGCCCAAGTCTCGAACAATTTTCACCAAAATTATACCCTAATGGACTCGCGCTTCGGTATCACCAGATACCGGGTCACGTGGCATGGGAAGACTGGACGATATCCATTGAAGGGACAGACGGTCGAACCACGAGGCAAAAGCCATGTTGGTACCAGAGGAGGGCAAGAGACGAATGGATATAGTAGGCTTATAAACTTGTCGAGTTTGTTTTTATCATACTTTTGTTCGACTTTGTTGGTTATGTTTCCTCCGTTCCTTTCCACCCCCGGTTTATTTATTCCCCTGAATCTTCATATCTTCATCTTAGAACATTGTCCAGGGGTGCAGAAGCTGAAGGAAGATCGGGCGTCGTCGCCAGATAACTTCTCTCTCGGGATAACGGGCGGCGTGGGTAGAAAGGACGCGGTACCAGGGTAGAAATGGAGTTTTTAGTTCGTCCTCGGGGAGCTCTAAGGTATTAACCTTGTTCCACTGGAGATGGTTACTCCATAAAAAAAATTTCACCCGAGTACCTACCTACCTTACACATACGCGCGCGTTCAAGAGAGAGATAGAGAAGGAGAGAGAAAGAGAGTTCAGGGGTGGAAATTTTGGCGCAAGCACAAACGCACACGTGGAACCACACTTCGGGCAAGCTTAACTGTAGAAATGCTAGTCCCGGAAGGGGTGCGAGGTGAGTAAGAGGGGTTGAATAATGCCACCGGATTGAATGGAAAGTACGCACAATGACGCGGGATGATAGCTACGGGTCATTAATTCGTAACGAGGACAAGTTTTGGCCCAAAGATTAATACATCGCTTCGGAGTAGGGTAGAGGTGATGCTACTGCTACTTCGTGTCTTCCGTGTACAGCACATTCACCAAGCATATCCACCAACGCGCGGATTTTGGTACATGGGTACTTATACCAGGATCCCACCAGCTCGTTGGGTCGAAATTGCTTCTCACACTCAATCAGCCACCGCCGACGACGACGCCCGCAACGCCTCAAGCATCGCTTCTAATATATCATGTATATGAGGAGAGTACCTACAACACGTGATGTAATATGCGACGAAAAATGATGGTAAACTCTCGTTCACCTTGCGCGCGCGCCACACCCTTGACCTTATATTTTTTCATTCCACTTGAACACGACACTTGCAGAACGTAAGAAATGTCGCACTTCGGAATATGGAAGAAATTTTTGAGATGGTGGAAATCTGACGTTACTTCGAAAACTGTCCGATGACGCAGGTAGATTTGGCACTTTGATTGAAAAGGTATTTTGGTCAGAATTGATGCTTGGATTGAGATCCATTCATACATTGACACTTGAGTTGGGATTCAGTCGTTAAAAGACGTTTTGGTCAAGTTTTCGAAACAAACTCACTCGAATTTTACACTCAAACATTAAAATGTTTGGAAAGCTCGATATCGAAACATGACTTGAAGTATCAGCGACGTCTGGAAGATGCACAAAGACTTCTCCACATCATTTGGATTTGTAACATGTCTATTCCAACGGATTTATCATTCCATGAAGAGTATTGAATCTGTCGATTGAGTCAGTCAAAGTTCTTTCTACCCAGTGCCAAACGGTGAACTTGACACTGATATAGCATAGAAAATTCATGCTGAGACTGAATCACCGACCCCCGAGCGTCAGTTAAACGTCAAGAATAAAAAATGGGAGAATTCAATCGAGCCACACGTTATGTGAAAAAGAATTTATCCAACTGCGTTTCGCTCCACGCCAAAAAAAAACAAAACAAAAACAAAACAAAAAAAGAAAAAAAAAAATAACGGTGAAAAAACCAATCCCAATCGTCGAAATCTTTCCCAAAATAATACGCAGCCAGACTAATTACCAATTTGCATTTCACGCTTGGCGAGCACGAAGTGACCCTTTCGTGACGCGACCTCGCTGACCCCTCAGTTGAACAAGGGAGGGGTTCCAACAGTTTGGGTTACTTTCGGTCCTTTCCACGCTCGCTTGAGCGTCCAGATGGAACTTCTGGGGCGTCGACACAACGCGAACCCAACTCCGTCCGGAGGAAATGTCCAGGAGGACTGTTTCATCTGGAATTTGGTGCAGCATCCAGTGTGGACAGAATTCGAAGGGATTCCTCTTCGCCGGTCTTGAGAGACAACGGAATGGCATCTGTCCGGTCGCAGAATCGTAGTTACCGGCAGTCCAAGGTGCTGGAGAATTGCAGCCAGTGCTTGGTTCCTGGTGACAATGGCGTCGGTGTTCGCCGACTATTGCCGTCACGATATAATGTACCTACCTACCTACCTACCTGAGGCGCATCAAGAGGGTTGGTAAAGCGAGCATATTACCCCCATTAATCATGCCTCGTATATTGAGTGGCACTCAACAGCCAGTTGAACGAAGACGGAGAGCAGGATCGGCGGAAAAAGTGGGGCGCAAGTAGAGGGGCGGCGAGGGGAAGGTAAACCTCCCTGGTGGCGTCCTAGCCAGTATTCTCATTAATTACATGGCCTGTGTTTTTGCGTGGTATGTGCCAGTGTGCGGTGTGTTGTTCTTTGCCGAAAATAAGAGGGACGTGGAATCCCCAAGGTCATAACACCGAGCACGCGATGCGAACCTTCTCCGTCGTACCCTAGTCTCGGGATACATCTCCCCGGTGCATTAGTCAAAAGACCACCGAGTAGTCGACCGTGTATCTCGTACTGGAAAGCGAAAGTGCATGCTAAGTAAAATATGGAAGAGAGAGGAGGAGGAGGTTCCTTTGATTCTCTCGCGTGGCTTTTCCGACGACGACGACAACGTAGAGGGTGGGGTCAGTAATAGATTTAGTCCCCTCAATGGAGACGACGGTGAGGTACTGCATCAGCACTGTCAACGGATAGGGACCCGCCTCGAGAGGTATCTTACATCACAATAGTGCTCTCTCTCTTTGAAAGTTTTCCTTTTCATACTTTATTCACCTTTAGCTTCGAACCCAATTGACGTCGAATCGAATTTGCGTCGCTGCATCCAGCTTTCCTCTCTTCCTCACTCGTCCCTTCTCGTCTCATTAGCGTAATTGACTGTCAATACATTGCTTTTGACCAACTCGTCACGGATATTTGCGTTGCTTGAGAATGGAATCCGTCCATTAGTACCAAGTTCTGGTATCATATCACTCTGGCTTTTCACGTTGATCTTTCTTCTGCTTTTACAAATTCTGATACTCGTGGTTAAGGAGCTTTCCATGCTGAACAACAATCGGCAGATTCATTTTCTCTCACTAGTCTAATCTCGTACAAGTTTCAACTGTCATTCCAAAAGTGATAATTTTGGATAGAACGAGATAGAAATTGCGGTATAACAATGTGACGGAAAAGTTATAGTAGATTGGTGTTTTCTGAACCTCGTTTTAGTTTATCGATCACCCGTGTGATTGATGACAGCCGTATGAATAGAACCGAATGTGAGACCGTTTCTCACCGAAATCACTTTCGTAATATACCAAGTTTACGCGTATAGAATCTAATAACTTTCCGGAAGACATATCAAAAAAAAGAAAGAAACATTCCTTCATCAAATGGCTTATGTTCCTACAATGGAAACCTCAATTCCAAAGCGTTTCCTCGTCACAAGAAATGTATTCACCGATTTTCATCGACCAAAACACTCATCACCAACAAGTTTCAGAAGACACGAATGTTTTTCGTGTACACCAATGTTGACCGAATAATTTTTTTCGTAGAAGATCATGATAATATCAATCCGCGATGAGCATAAGACATGTCACCCTGAAGTAAATCATCATCATCATCATTGTCGGAGAAGCGGGCAGTTACTGTTCAAGGAATATGTACTCAATGGGTGGAGCTTTTACGTTGGGCATTGAGGTAACTCGATACCAAGATGTACCAAAGCTCTGTAATTACTGCTCCCAGTGCTTTCCCGATGGTAGATATATATATATATATATATATATATATATATATATATATATATATATATATATATATATATATATATATATATATATATATATATATATGCATGTATAGTAGATGAAATGACTGGAAGTGGTGGAAATGGGAGTGCAGTTTGCGCGACAGAGACCCGAAGAGAGTAATTACGGACATTGTGGATCGGTTGGCTTTAGTTCCGATTCGGTTTTCCTCTTTTTACCGTTACTTTCCGTGTTTCAACTCCACCTCTCTCTTTTCTCGTTTGCGAATGAATAGAAGTGAAAGAAAAAAAGAGAGAATCAGAAGAAGGGTACTTTTTGGCGGAAGTGGAATGGTGAGGACCTAATCGGGCGATAATGGTCACGAGATTTAACGCTCGGTTAACCGGAAACCAGTCCAGGAAGAGGATGAGGAGGACTGTTAGACGACAACAGCAATTACTTGCCGATCAAGACGTCTGCCAACTGGGGTATTAATTATACGTAGACGTACAGTACACACAATACAGTCAGTGTCAAAAGGCGGTGGGTGACTGTTTCCGATTCAGCGAATTTAGGCTGCCGGAAGAAGGTTGGGGAGGAAGGGAAGGAGCTTGCGGGAGCCTCGAACCTTCCGCCCTGCACCCTTCCAGGACACCCCAATTCACTGACCTTCGTAATTGGCCACCATGACTGTGACGAAGACCCGTTTCAACGAGATTACGATCGGCCGAGACCTAAGCGCCCCGTAAACACGTGTTGACGTCCCCATCCGGACACGTGACACCCGGACGATTAATCTCCCGATTCAATATTCCGTGACTAAGTCGACCCCCATAAACGCCTGAATTATATCGGTATCAACGTTCGGCTGGAGTGCCTTTAAGAATTGATTTTCTCGGTTGTGATATTCAAATCTGAATTCAAAGCAGCTGGTGAAGCGAAAAAACCCTGAATTTTATAACTGGAAAATCGTTTTTCGATTCCTTTACATTTTATTGCAGTTTGTCCAGATCTTTTCATTTTAATTCCGTCATGTTTATTACAGGTTACAAAATTTTATCAAATTGTAAAACTTATTGGATTTTAATTTGATAATCTGTTTCACTTCCCTAGGAATTTTTTTTTTCTTTTTATCGTGAGTTCCTGGCTTTGAATAAAAAATAAAAAAAAATATCCGCACTCCAAAATGTGTTTTGACATAATATTCTGAATTTTGATTCCATGCTAGTAAGTTGAAAAAACCGTCAATTTCACAACCTCAAAAACCTCTTTCAATCTATTTAGCTTTTTGAAAGATTTCAAGAAAAATTTTATCAATGCATTACAGAATTTTGTTTCCCAAATGCTTACCCTCTAGTCTCCATTTCTCACAGCTCCTCAAACAGAAAACCTTTTTGTTTTCATGTTTAATCTTCAATCACTTAGAATACCGTCGATTTGAATAAAAAAAAGCTTGCTTCAAACAAAAAAAAGAAAAAGAAACGGATTCTACTTCTAACTTTCTTTTACACTTTCATGTCCACCTTGCTATATATATGTATATAATACATCTGGTACAAAATTCAAGATGTTGAAACAAGAATTTATCACTGAACAAATACACTGTATCGCATGAATGACTCTGCCGATGCTGACTCGGTTCACCTTTTCAATCATAATTTGATCGCCCGATTCGAGACCGGAAAGAAAAATGACCTGACTCCTCTCAATCGAATCTGTCAGGATAAAACCAACCCCCTTATAAGTTTGATACCTTGTCCAAATAAATCCTGACGTAGAGAATTGATCAGCAAAAAAAAGTGGGGAGGGGGGGGGGGGGGGGGGGACAAAAAAACAAAGAACGAAACCAAAACGAAAAAAAAAACAATCAAACGTATAATAACAGATAAACGAAAGAAATGGAAGAGAATAAGAAATAAAAAAAAGAAAAACTTAAAAAAAAAGATCCTTGACCGTGGATATTCGGTGAAACAAAGAAGGTTCGTAGGTGTATATTTATATTTATATCCACGGAATTCATATCACGTAATAAAACCGCAGTAGCAGCAGTAGCAGCAGTAGCAGCGATAAAAAGAGAATCACTACACAGGATAAAAGTGAGAGATTGCCAGTTCGAAAATTGAAAACTTTTGATTAAAGTCTTGAAGCTCGACTTATGAAATATAGTTGCACACACACACACACACACACACACACACACACACACACACACACACAGACAGACACACACACACACACACACACACACAGAGACAGACACACATACGTATGTTCGTTATTTACCGTTCCATTAATTTTATTTTTCATATAACATCGGAGCGTGGTGCAGAGGGAGTTCAAAAGAAAGCTTTGCATTGCTGCAGTTTTAAATGTTCCAGGGTAAAATCTTTCATCCCTCCCGCACGTTGACGGTCGGTGCTTGAAGAAACGTTGAGTACCTTGTACCTCTGCGAAACGCGGCTCCACTACACGACACGACACGACACGACACGACAAGACGGGACGGGACGTAAACTTTAGTGCGACTAGTGGTGAAGAAGGAAGAGGAAAAGGGGTTGGGGGGGAGGAAGAGAAGGAGGAGGTCCAATTTGTCGAAACTCCCTCCTACTCCTTGGTACCTACCAACTATTAGTACACCGCTTCTAAACACCACCTGCGTACCATCCAGCAGCCTATATATATATATATATATATATATATATTAGGGTGGCGTAAAAAAACCGATTTTTGTTTTTTTTGAGTCCCGTGTGACAAAATGTTAGTTTTTGATGTTTCAAGAGCCCACTCCACAGGACAGCTAAAAAAAAAAAAAATTTAAGAGGGCGCTCCAAATTTTAAAAAATGTCAAAAATCGTCAAAAAATTAAATTGAAAAAATTGTATTTTCAGTATTTTGTTTGATTATTAATTCATGTCGTGGTGTATTGTTATCGATTCTTTCTTATTAAATTGAAGAAAAAAAATTTATGAAATTTTAATATGAATATTAAAATGTCGCTCGAAAAGATCTAAGGAAATGCACCAAAAAAATTGAAAAAAAAATTATGAGTGACCTTTAAAAATTCAAATTTTGAACTGAAACTTTCGGAAGCTTATTTTTTTTTTTTTTGCTTATAAAATTATACCGTAACGAGAAAAAAAATCAAAAATAAAAAAAAAAAATCGATTTTTGACGAAAAAATAAAAAATTTGAAAAATAGACTTCAGGTGTAAAAAACGCACGAAGGTCGTCGATATCACCATTCAATAATGCAGACCCGATATAGCCACTCTGGATTTTCAAATTTTCGAAAAAAATCACTTCTCCAGTATTTAGATCGGGTGGACGGATGGTTTGGGACACCCGGTATATATAATATACATATAGCCGAGGTCTACTTTGATTATTTTCCATTTGCATTTGCGAGCCTTACATCTTTATGCCTTCCCAGTGCATATATGTATATATATATATACATATATACGTGCATGCGGCGGTGCTCCTTCGCCGTTGAGCTTCCTCCGGTAATTATTTCACATCTCGAGGAGACGAGCTTGCACTCGACCCAGAAAAAGGGAAACCGGAAGCACCGTGAGCGCTCTCACCGTTTCGTCACGTTTCGAATAATTCTTCTGTATAGTACTGTACTCGTATCAGGTATAGGAGATTCGTAAAATCACACACTCTTGTAACACGGAGCAAAAGCTGCGTGCTTTTATAGAAAGCGCGCCGAGTAGCAGGTGGTGTATCGTCTCTACGATACGAACTAAAGTTCACGTTCAAGGAACAAAGTGTAACACGTGGAAGTGAAATTATTTTTGCTCTAAAAATCATCTCGAAATTCTTTAAAACAATAGAAAAAAAAGAACTATTTTGGAAATCGCCTAAAATGTTTCGCGGATTTTTTTTTATTTTTTTTTTTATTTTGAAAAAGAAAAAAAAAACAATCTCGTTACCCTTATTTCAATGTGTCACGGTGACAACTGTACGTTTTATGTTTAATCTTTCGATAACTTGTCGCGATCTTTTTCTTTCGCGAGGTTTTTGAAGAAGAAGAAAAACAAAGGAAGTTTTTCATGGTTTTTTTGGTTTCCTTTTTTTATTTTTTTTTGAAAAATCGTGAACGAATCAGTAACGCATCCCCTGACAAAAGGGAGAGAGAGAGAGAGAGAGAGAGAGAGAGAGAGAGAGAGAGAAAACAAAAAAAGAAAACCACTCCGCGTTTTATCCTTAAATTATCCTTCGGAAAAACAGTTAACGAAACAATATATGTTTCTTTTAAAACTTACGATTCGGACAACGAAGAAGAAACAGAGACAGACAAAGAAAGATATAGAGGGAGGGAAAAACGATGAAGAATAAAAAAAAAAAAAAAAACTTTCAGGCAATTCGAAAGCTGTCCGATTTTGTATTATCATTGTCATTTTTAGGCCTGGAGTGGGTACTTCGTCGAAGGATTGGGACGGCGGGGGGGGGGGGGGGGGGTGGCGGAGGGAGGAGGAGAAGGAGAAGGGGGAGGGGAAGGGGTGGCGGCGATTCGAAGCACGTACATATAAAAATAGTAGGGAGCCAAGGTTGGAATTTGTTATTTTTGAAATTGTCAAGGTGGATTAAGGGTTGGGAGGTTCTATACTGCTCGCTGCTTCAGGGACGCGTGCTCCCTTTGTTTTCCTCGTATTTTGACTTTTCTTATTTTTTTTACCTCTCGTTTCTTTTTTTTCTCTCTCTCTATCTCTCTCTCTCTCTGCTTCCGGGATATCGAGGGAATCGAGAGGTCGGTGGTGGTCTTCCTTCCGCTCTCTCTCTCTCACTCTCACTCTCACTCTTTCCGATAAGAGAACAAGTCCCGAGGGAGCAAGCCAACAAACTACGAGACCCTACTTCCCCGTGAAGAGCATCCCGCTGCTGCCTCGTTCGCTGTCCGATCCGTCCACTCCGTCTCCACTCGAACTGCGTCCCCCAAACCTCGTTCCCACTTTACGACCACACTTCGGACCGACTTATTAGATATAGCTGTCGTCTTACCCCTTCGCTGTTGCTGTTGCTGTTGCTGCTGCTGCTGCTGCTGCTGCTGCTGCTGTTACGCTTCATGCCGTGTCTGATCCTGCAGGATCACGCGGAACTCGCAACTCGGAACCGCGTGACTCGCCGAGGAACTTGAGTTTATTTTTTTTTTTTTTTTTTTTTTTTAAGCCTTATCGAACCCCTTCCACACCTTCGACGAATCTCACCAAACCCCTGACGGACAATCCCTGAGGATCATTTTCCCTAGGACACGATATTAGCGGTTTTGTTGAGCTGATTTTTTTTTTTTTTTTTTTTTTTTTTTTTTTTCTAATCAGTGCCACGATTCTTTTTATTAATTTTTTTCTTCATATTTCGACGAAAATATGACGAGTGGAGGATGATTTTTTAGTCCCCTTCCACCCCTCTTCTAGCCGAGTTCAATCTCACCGATAAATAAGAGCTGAATCGAAATTTTGATGAAAAGGTGAAAAATAAACGCGATTAATAATTCAACTGATGCCTACTTGTATTATTTTTGAAATTATAAAATGAAGAAAGTGGTAGTCAAAATGTCGCGTTGAGTTTCGTGGATTGATGACAAAATTCTTTCAAATTGTTAAAAATCAAGGACCGATAATAATTAATAACGATAAAAACTTACATTGAATTAAGAATTATGAAAACACAGTCAATAGAAGCTATAGAGAATACTTTTATTTTCAGGTTCGAGGTTTTTGATTGGGAAAAAAGTAAAAAAAAAAAAAAGAAAAAAAAAATTGACTAGTCGAAATTGATGAAAAATCGTCAGAAATCAAGGACCAACAATGAATAAGTATGAAAACTCATTTTAATTGAAAAGTTATGAAGATACAGTTGTACGGATGCAGAGAGAAATACTTTTACTTTCAGGGTGGAGTTTTTAGATTTGGATAAAAAAAGCAAAAACACTGGCTTCTCTAAATCGGTCAAGATCTTCTGAAATCAATTACCAACAACAGATAAAAAGGCTGATTCTAATTGAAAAAATTATAAAAATACAATTTGATGGAAGCAAGAGGAAATACTTTCATTTTCAGGTACGACTTTTTCATTTCTGAAAAAAGTAAGACCGTGGACTTCTCAAAATCGGTTAAAATCTTAAAAAATCAACGACTAACAATAGACACGAAATTTGATTCTAGTTAAAAAATTATCAAAGCACAGTATAACTGAAGCGGAAGAAAACTCTTTCATTTTCTGATTCAACTTTTCGAATGGATAAAAAGAGAGAGAGAGAGAGAGAGAGAGAGAGAGAGAGAGAGAGAGAGAGAGGAAAAAAAAAATTAAAACCCGCAAAAACGTTGGCTTCTCAAAATCGTTTAATTCGTCAGAAATCACGGAGCAACAATAAAGACAAAAGCTTTAAATTCTGATAAAAAAAAAACAAAAATTACAAAAATACAATCGATCGAAGCAAAAGAAAACTCGTTTCATTTTCAGGTTCGAATTTTCGTATTGATAAAAATCAGGCAGAAGTGGAAGAAAAAAAAAAAAAAAAAAAAAATGTTAAAAGAACGCAAAAACGTGGGTAAACGCTGAGTGCGGATTCGACGTTCCGACGAATGGTAAAACGGCCACAGTTTTATGGTGGTGAAACGGCATAACCGGGCATTTCACCGCAGGGCCGATAACTCGTGTATGTATGTATGTATGTAACAAACCGGCGATAAGAGATGATATTCCGATAGCAGGGAACGTCCAGTCGAGCTGGGCCAACGCCCCGAACCACTCCACAAAATCCCGGTATTTCGTACGTGAATTTTGGAGGGAGGGAGGGAGGGACCCCGCTATCACGGTCATCCACCACCAACCATAACCATAAACTCCCGGGTTGCGAGTTCTGCAGCTTCTCCTCGACCGTTAGAGTGTACGAAATTCGTGCACACACGGGCTCGACGTAGCTTTTTAAATCCCTCAACCCCCACCCCCCCCCTTTTTTTTTTTTTCACCCACTCGCAAAGTTACGGAAAAAAAAAAAAAAATTGGAAAAAATGGAAAAAAAGAAATCCGACGCCTTTGACATACCGGAAACGTAAAGAAACAGCGAATGCTTGATGATTTAAAGAGTGTATAAACTTTTTTGATCGATTGTCCATAGTTTCGGTAGTTGATTCGTTCGTTCGTTCGTTTGTTTTTTTTTTCTCTCTCTCTCTTTCTATTTCACTTTTATTTTTCATCTAGCAAACTTGTGAGATAGAATATATTCGTCGGACGGATTGAAAATTCTTTTTGTCAGATTCTTTGTTACGCGATTCAAGTATTTGCGGATTTATTTTTAATTTTTTGTTTTCATTTGTAGACAAAAATTCAATTCAACAGGGTTCTATGATCGGTAGAAGATACTGTGTGTATTTTTCTTCTTTTTTTTTTTTTCTCTCCCTTTTTCAACCTATTCCCTTACTTGAAATTTTCACTTTTTCGGTCGACAGATTTGCAAGCGTTTATCGAGTGACCGAATGACTATTGAGGTTTTGCGAAAATTGCTTACTTTTTTCGATACTTTTCGTTGTTGTTGTTGTTGTTATTTTGAAACTCTCTAGTCGTTTCGCAATACTAAATATTATTTATAATTGCTAAATAATATTTGACAAAAATTGTTGAAAAAAAATTAGGTTTCTTTTGAAAGTGGAATCAATGCGAAAGCAAAAATTTAGCCTGAAGGATCTGATTACATGCGGCAAATGACTCCTCGATTTCACTCGTAATGCCCCATACACACACACACACACATATATATATATATATATATATATATATATATATATATATATATATATATATATATGTACGTGTATCTGTGTGTGTATACGTCTACATGTGTAAGTAATATATCTCCGAGCAATAAATATTACTTTAACGGGAACGATTTTTCGCTTTGTTCCGCGTCAGAAACACGTACGGAACGAGCTTTGCTGTTGTGCAGGGGGAGCCGATGGTCAGCTTTTAAGCTCAGCGAAAAATATATATACCTATACTACCCTTTCATTCCCCTTCCCCCCCCCCCCCCCCCCCTCCCCGTGCCCTGCCAGCTGCAGAATCGACAGATTTCGCGTTAAGCTTGTAGACGACGCCGATCGGTGAAATTGGCCAAAGCTTGTAAAAAGCCAAGAAAAATTTTTCACCTGCGCCACACGAGAGAGCATTTAGAATTTTATATCCCAATTTTTAATCTTTCAAAAGATTAATTGCGAGGTTAGTATAGGGGGTGTAGCTGAGTGTAGAATATCGTAGAATGAAGGGGGTTGAACGGGTTTTTACCCGCGTCGCACCGAGTCGAGGGTTGATCCATCGGCAGTTTTTATTGAGGGTAGTTTTTTTTTTTTTTTTTTTTTTTTTTCTTCTTCTTTCGTTTCGTTTCGTTTTTTTGCACGCCAAAAAAGTTTCTCCTCTATTACGTACTTCGATGTTAGCGCTGAATGACTGGATGAAAATCAGTCAACAAAACCTTAATTAACCAAAGTTTCGTTGACAAAAGGATGAGAGTTCAATGAGTTTTTGAACCCGAAGTTCCACGTTGCCTCGA
Organism: Diprion similis; assembly: GCF_021155765.1. Taxonomy (NCBI): domain Eukaryota; kingdom Metazoa; phylum Arthropoda; class Insecta; order Hymenoptera; family Diprionidae; genus Diprion; species Diprion similis. Next base: position 4,070,756 of record NC_060117.1, read on the forward strand.
AAGCCTTTTTCTCACCCTCGAAAACCGCGCCCGCCAATCTTTTACCTATCTACCCTAGCAGATCAGGGAATTAAGGGTGAAAGTTCGGCTCTGCAGCGGTGATGAAGCGGTGTTCGCGAATTTTCACCACCGATAAAATACCCCGGTGCTGCGGTCAAGAATCGTCAGGAATTTTCTCATCAAACTACAGGTACTTGAATAGGATCGAGATGAAAAAGTCATTATAAACAATAAACAATTTTTTTTTTTCGTACTCGGTAAATTATCGGCCCGATTCACTTCTCATAATTCTCTCCTTAAAATTCGATGGAAAAACATGCCAAGCGAAGACGTTTTCAACATTTTTGCCATTTTTTTTTTGTTTTTATACATCATAATTTGAAAAAAATCGTGGATATGTCTTAGGACTAGAAAAACGATGAAGAAAAAACAAGAGAAAAAACTGGAAACTGGGGTGGAAATGTTTTATTTTGAGAACAGAATGTCTTTATTCTTGTTTAAAAAAAGAGAAAAAAAAAAACAAAACCAAATTCAATTTCAGTGTTTTTTTTTTTTTTTTTTTTTTTTTTTTTTTTTTTTTTTTTTTTTTTTGTCATGGATTTGAAAAGTTGGAGGGTAAAGACGAGTGATAAGGGAAAGAAGATTTGAATATTTTTGGGAAAGGTTCTCAAGGGGGGCGTGGGGAAGGGGGAGGGGGGGGGGGGGGCATGAAATCGAAAAATGTCATGGTCAACCGTTTTATTGAGTTCGCACGGAATGCCCTATATAGATGTATAGCGTTTTGCGAGCGTCAAGATCCGCGATAGAAACGCGTGACACAGAAACCCAGAATCGATGCTCAGGGTAATTATAAATACAATTCTGAATACACGTGAGCACTAATTCATCCATTGGCTAATTAAGACAGACTGTTGGCGGAAATCGATACTTTTCATTAATTTTACGAGGAGATAGTGTTGGTAGTTTGTTGGATATTGTTCATAAAACCATTGTGTTCGTAAGTTACGATAAGATCTAATTAAAAAAAAATAAAGAAAGAAAAAAAAAAGATAGGGAATAACTGTATTTACGTAGGAAAGCACACTAATCGATGTATTTTCAAAGTAGTTGAAAATTTTCTTGAATTCTTTATATTATAAGAATTATTTTCCAAAAATTTACTTCAACAACTTTTTCTCATTTACATTGAAATTTTTTGCCAAGTTTGAATTCACATTATTGCACCGATATTGATTAATATTTTATTAATAAAAAGCGACAGCGAATCAACCATCGAAAACGAATTTCAAATTTCGTGTCAATTGGCGGCTTTGCAGAACCAAAAGGGCGTATGATTTTTTTATTCGTTTTTTTTTCTGCCAATCGCTTTGTAAACATATTCTAAGTCTAAAAATGACAAAAAAATTTTTTTTTTTTTTTATCACAAATGTGATAAAAAAAGCTAAATGAGAATAAAACTAATTTTTTATTATTAAAAAACTGTTCCCAAAAAAAAAAAAAAAAAATTTCTTCCAAAATCTTTCAATATTTTCTTATACTTTCATCCATTTTGCCCCCTTCTTCACTCTTCCTACCAAACTTCAATTTCCCATTTCTCATTTTTCTTTTGATGATTCATTTATGAAGCTTATTTATTTATTTTTTTTTGTTTCTGAGCGAAACTTGAATTTTTTTTTTTTTTGTCACGTTTTTTTGGCGTTAGTACATCAATAAAATTGTTCTCACGTATCATTACGTTTTGAGTGGCTCTAAGTTTAATGGCAATTCAAAAATGACAAAAAACATTTCATACGCCCTTTTTTTTTACTTCTTCTTCTTTGGTCTCCTTCTTTCCGCGGTTTTTTTCTTCTTTTCTTTTTCTCCTATTTTCTTCAACGTTTTATTCAACGTTTTGCCGCGCTTGATAATGTCTGAGTTTTGGCCCAGATTTTAATCGTGATTATACAATTCTTCAATTCAATTCAAAAAAATTTTTCACTTTTTTCCTCTCGTTCGGTTCTTATCGATATTTCATTCGTTTTTAAGAATCGCAAAGGCTATTTGCGACGATCGAAGACCGAGATGAAAAATACTCTCCGATCTCAATAATCCGGACGTAAAGAATCTAGCAACGCTGCAAGATGAAAGATATGAAAACGTTTCTTGACCATTTTCAATCCCCGACGACGCGACGGAACGAATCAAGCGCAGGGTTCGATTAAACGCGGCTCAGCCGCTTTCCGAATCCTCATATTGCAGCCAATCCTTTCAGCATCGCATAATTAATCCAGCTCCATCGACCGATGCCGAATCAATAGAGATTTCCTCAACGAATTTTGAGCGTCCTTTAAGGGTTCTACTAAAAACAAAAAAAGGTTTTTTTTCAACAATTTTTCTAACAAGTTTTAACTGTAAATATTGATACAGGATTTGTTAGGTTTAATAAATACACTATCGAATTACGTAAAAGAATAAAATATTATTATTTAGGTTCGAAAAATCATCAACACCGCAAGATCAACCTTTTTTTAAGACTGATTTTCAACTACGATTTTCGTGTATAAAAAGTGATTAAAATCAATAAGAAAATTTTGTTTCACGTAATTCGAGAGTGTATTTATTAAGCCTAACAAAGCCTGTATCAAAAATTACAGTTAAAACGAATTAAACGATTTTTGAAAAAACTCTTTTTTGCTTGTCATTTGGGTAGATCCCTTAATCGAAATAAAAACCTACTTGAAATCGTGAAAAAGTCTGTCCAAATTACTTCGAAGTCAATTTCCGGTACTTCAAAGTCTCGTAAACATGTTTCAAAGAATTTTTTATTTCTGACCTTACGTCGTCGATTAATATCGAAAATAAAAAAAATTTATGAAAACAATTTCAAGTTTGATTTCAACCTCGTTCTGGATCACTTAAAATCCTTACATACCTCAACAATTCACAATATGACTTGAAGTTTGTTTCAATTCGTTGAAACATCCTTGAAACTTATCCAAAGTGTTTTACAATAAATTTAAATATTCCGATGATCTATTGAAGTATGGAGATCGAAATCAACTTTAAGTTCGCCAAATTCTTTTCAAATACAAAAATCCCCGAAAATAAATTCTTGAGGACTGGAACCCTACATGGACTTGAAATCAATGGTTTTAGTGATTGGAAGTGATGCCTAGTAACTTTCAAGACCAATCAACGACTGAATTGTTGAAATCGGCATGTGCGATGAAAGAGAACGAAAAATCTCATGTTGCCTGAATCAAGATTGGTGAGAAAAAATGAGGGTGATATTTCTCCCCTTGGTATATAAGACGAATTTGATTGTCAATCAGGAGCAGCTTCTGGACGAGGATCTGGATTGTGGTTTTAAAACTGATTTAAAATGAATAATATACATATATACATTAGGGTGTCGCAAAAAACCGACTACTTTTTTTTTTTTTTTTTGAGTCTTGTGTGACAAAATGTTGGTTTTTGATGTTTTAAGAGCCCACTCCAAAGGACAGTTGAAAAAAAAAAAATTATAAGAGGTCACTCCAAATTTTTTAAAACGTTAGAAATCGTCAAAAATCGATTTTTTTTTCTGGTTACGGTATAATTTTATAGACAAAAAAAAAAAAATAAGTTTCCGAAAGTTTCAGTTCAAAATTTTAATTTTGAAAGGTCGCTCATAATTTTGTTTCAATTTTTTCGTGCATTTCTTTAGATCTTTTCGAGGGAGATTTTAATATTCGTATTATAATTTCATATATTTTTTTTCTTTAATTTAGCAAGAAAGAATCGATAACAATACGCCACGACATGAATTAAAAATCAAACAAAATACTGAAAATACAATTTTTTTAATTTAATTTTTTGACGATTTTTGACAATTTTAAAAATTTGGAACCACCTCTTAAAATTTTTTTTTTTGAGCTGTTCTTTCGAGTCGGCTCTTAAAACATCAAAAACTAACATTTTGTCACACGAGACTGAAGAAAAAAAAAATAGTACCTAATATACGTACACCTATATATACATATAAACTATATATATATTTATATATTATATATATAATAGATCCTGGTGATTTGGAGAGTTGGAAACGAGGCCGGAGGGGAATGGATATACTTTCACACGTGCGGAACCGATTTAAACCCGAAACTCCCGACGTGGATGAAATGAGAAAAGTTTTTCCTGGTGGTAAAATGAACGGTGCCGATTGTGCAAAACCCGTTTTCTCCCCCCCGCTGTTCATTCGTTCGTTCGTTCGTTCGTTCGTTCGTTCAGCTTTCTGGAAAAGCCTCGAGGCCTTTGAAATGGTCAAGAGAAAATTATCCCTTTCCACAAATGAAATATACCAGCGTGAGAAAACGAAAAAGAAGAAGAAGAAGAAGAAAAATCTCTCGGCAATTATTTGTCCGATCGGTTGTAGGTAGTCATGTGATCTGGCTGGGGGTTGGTGGATAAAATCGCGGCGAGGATATAAGCAGGTATAAACAATAAAAGAAAAAGAAAAAATGGAAGAGAAAAACGAAGAGGAAAAAAGAAAGAAAGAAAGAAAAATAAAAATGTGCCCGAGAAAAGAGAAGCCTGAAACTAAGCTCGTCGGCGTTTCGGATCTAGAACCGTGCGGCAATTCCGCGCCTGAATCGCTATCGTCCGTCTGTCTTTTCGGCTGTCACTTCGTTTTATTTCACTCGGCATCGAGACGCTACGTTGAACGAAAACGCTGGGCGGATTAAAATCGTCCGGAAAAATCCATCTCTTGATTCTCAAAACTCAAAACTTCCATGGAAAATGTAAGTATATATATATATGAGTATGTATGTACTTTCGCTTCGTTGAACACCGACGAAAACTGACGTAGGTAAGACGAAAATCAAGGTAAGGCGATTATTATTACGCAGAAAATGTTTACAGGATGTATAAAAAAACGTTAAGAAAATACGGTCGAATGTGTTTGAAGGACTGTTTTGAGTTAGGGAATAATTACTTAAGAGTTCATTAAGGAAAATCATGAAGTTGAAGCTTTGATATCCAAAGTAAAAAAAAAAGGAAATAATAGTTTGAAGAAAAGAGAAAAAAAGCTCAAACAATATGAGTTTCAATAATCAATTAATGAATTATCAAAATAGCCGAGTTGATGCATTTCCAACGTTACAATTATTATCACAAATCTGTTCTGAAAATCTTCGTATCTTTTTAATTCGCTCGATTTATTCTCTTTAGCACGATATAAGGTTTGTTCGAACCGCGTAAAAATTTTTGTTTATTATTTTTGTCCCACTGTTCCCAGCTTTTTCCGACTTGTACATACAATGAAATCAATTCATCTTGTAGAAAAAAGGATTCAAGAGTTACAAAATTTCAAGGTAAAAAAAAAAAAAAAAGAAAAAAAAAGAAAACAGAGGACTGATGATAATCGAAGCAGACTCACTAAAAGTGTAGACGGGTTTAAGGATAAGGGATGAAAAGGAGCTATAAGAATCTGCCATCGAACCAAAGTGTGTATATAATCCAGAATCGATTGAACAGGAAACACAAAGGATATAAGATCGATCCTAGAACGACAAAGCGGATAGAAGATAGTTATAGTTAAGCTAGGAAAGCACCGTGGCTATTCAAGATCCTGAGGGTCCTGAAAGCGCAGGATGGAAGCTCATCCCGCAGGACGAACGGAGGCAATCAAATCCTTAAGTAAGACGGTATATAGGTTCAGGACCTTGGGCTTTTAAAAGCTCGGGGCTGTAAAATTTCCATAAAAATAATTGGCACTGTCCCTCCCTCCCCCCTTTCACCCATCCCTCGTTTCTATCTCTCTCTCTCTCTCTCTTCATATTATACATCCATCCCTCGACTAGGCGAGGCGAGGCGAGGATGGCCTGCAAGACGACCCTTCTTTATACACCGGTCTCGAGATAACTCGAGTTGAAGTCAAACTGAACTCTCGACTGCTGCAGAGCCTCGCTGACAGATATCTCGCGACGATGGTTATTTGCATAAATAGGTATCTCGTCGGTCTGACCCAATTTCTATGCTAATCAACCTTGTTCACATCTGATAAGTGCTGGCTCACTGAATCATTTCGTACATTCCGATTCCACGCCCCGAATATCCGGATCCTATACCGGAATCCGCAGAATAACTTTTTCATTCCATTCACGGCGAAAGCTTTCACCCTTAAACAACCGACTCACCTTGGAGCTCTTCGGATTCTTTTGAAGAAAAAGTACACGTGTGTCCAAAAAAAAAATAAAAATAAATAAATAAAAGCTCTGAAATTGAGGTTATAATTAAAAAAATAGCAAAGGTAAGATAATTTTGTAGAAAGGAATTTGAACGTTTTTTTTTTCAAAGGAAGCGGTAGTTTAGACGAAAGTTTTACCGACGGATGTAATTTTATAGTTGATATAAAAGAAGGGAAGAAATAAATGCAGATACTATCGAATAACGATGGAATAATTAAAGCTCCTGAGGCTAGAGCTTTCGAGAAAGAGTCACGATTCGCGACGACGATGATATCTCCTCAAGGACTATTTCATGGCCGGGAACAAACTTCCCATTCGGAAAAACTTTACGCCGGGCGTAAAGTTGATAAATCGGGTATTTCTATTCAGCCGTGCTGCAGGGCGAAGAAGTGGCGAGAAAACTGCGGGGGCAGGGTTACGCCGCAGAATCATCCCCCTCTGCCTCCCTGCCTCTCTCTCTCTCTCTCTCTCTCTCTCTCTCTCTCTCTCTCTCTCTTTGAAGCTATGGAACGATTTCCTCAAAGCTTTATATCCCCCCTTTCGATGAAGTAACGGCGCCTCCGTAACTCAAACCCTCCCTCATTTCGTTCCGCAAACACGAGCACCGTAAGATCGCCATCCGTGGACAAAGTGTACTTTTCCTGGAAGATCTCCAACTTTCATAGGTCGTGTCTTGACCCCGTGGCGAGCTTCGACTACACCGTAATGAATTATTTAATTTTCCGAGACAGTTGCTGGCTTCCTCTTGCAGAGGATAGAGAAAGAGAGAGAGAGAAGCTTCGGGCAGAAACGAAACCGCCCCAAGCAACCGGAGGGATTGAAACTTTGAAAAATTCACCACTTTGTCAGAAAGTACGACGTGTATAATATGGCTACACCCACTGGCTTATGGATCAGAAATTTTTCACACCGTGAATTCATCGCCCGGATCCGAACTGCGAAACGCTGTGGAACAAAATCCCACCCCGCTGTCACCAGTTGATGTCAAAGAGCTAAAGGAGACACGATTATTCTTCGTATCACTGCTTAAATGTGCAAATTTTCGCATATAGACAAAATACTTTGGCGATATGAAAAACGGAATCACTAGAACCCTTAACGGAAGAATTGTGCATTAGTAGATTTGTAGAGTATCAGATATCGACGTTTTCCGTTTTTAAGGTGCTTATAAAGAAGCGTCGTACACTTCGAAAACACCGGGAAGCAAAACTCCTATACCGCTCAAGCGATCAGAGTGAAACTTGGGCGATTAATGCTGTGTTTTGGCAAAAAGTGGAGCGTCTTTTTACTTTTTCAAAATTTTGAAAAAAAATTTACAGATTGGTTACCACCCACAGAAATTGGCCAAACTTTCACAGTTGCACTGAATGGATCGAATTATCCGGTATGATGCCACTCGGCGGTGATGAAACACACATTTTGAGCCCAGTCTCATGAGATTTGATAGTGAAGTGACGAAATGGCAGCTGATCTGGTTTTCGATTACGAAGAACACCGAAATCTCATTTTGGTGAGATTTGTCGGTAATTTCTTACCGACATTACACGCATACATTACCGGCATGCGCGTAGTGTCGGTAACAAATGTTGGACAGTTGATGGTCGTTTAGACAGTTCAGCAATGTGGAAACAATGGCTCAGCATGAGTTGGATCGTGAACGGAAACGTCACCTACACTTACAAATTTAATACAAAAGTCATTGGATGATGGTGTAGAAAACAGCGTCAAGACCATTTCGCTGGAAGAACAAATAAAAGCACCAGTTTCTGGATGTGTTAAATCCCGAAGATACAGCAGGTCTGGGACTCTGAGCTTCTTAAAATCCGGCTTAAAGCTCGTCGCTCGGTGCATGAAAAAGGTCACGCTGGGTACAAAAAACGAGCGAAAATTAAAGCCGCGGTGAAATTATTTCCAGCGCGGTATTTCATTTCAGGAGGTCAGGAGTTGAGCCGGTTAGAAATCCGTAACAAGGGTTGAGAATTTAGCAAACCAGAGGGGTGGTTGCAGGCTGTTCGATGAACGTGGACACAATGAAGCGTGGCTAATGCTCGTCACGTGCTGACAAAGTGTTGTCCAATCGTCGTTGCAGAACTGCGCAATAGTCGAAGACTCGCAGACCGGATCTAACGGAATTATTTCCCCTGTAATTGAGTATTGCCAATTTATATAATCCAATGAGCTGTAATTAATTAAAAGCGCGGATTATACGCCTCGTGGATCGCGATCCTCGATCAAATTCGTTCGATGCGATCGCTTTAGTGCAACGCGCTTTCAATTCCCCGCCGGATTGAGCCGTCCCTTCGACATCCAATCTTCCCTACACCAACAGCATCGCTATGACGTTATCTGTAGTTAATCCTCTCGACAAGCCACATGCGAATTTCAAAATCTACTGGAATTCATGCTGATTATCCATTCCACCTATGCAATGTGCCCTTCTTGACCACATTCGACTGCATCATTAACAGGACTGAAAGTGCTTTTGATGAAGCTTGAAAACCATTCGGGCAACGGCACTGATGAAGGAGATAACCAAGTGTGGAAATTCACAATTTTTTTCATTCTGCGATATGTTGTAGTTCAGGAAAAAAAATGTTATACTTTGTAACTTATTAATTTAATTATTTAAGCGGTGAAAGTTTTCGATTGAAAATCAAAATTGTTTTTTTACCGTTTTTTTTTTTTTTTTTTTGACATTGACGTGGAATTGCTAAATTTAGACATACAAGAAAAGTTTCGGATTCGGATTCCTACTTACCGACACTTACCGACACTTACCGACATTGCACCGAGACTCAAACCCCTTTTCGCGATCACGTAATGATAGTTTCGTCTTCCGATACACCTGATGAGATATTATCCACTACCAACAAACGGTATTACTTATTTATTAAGGGTAAGCTTCAGGGTTGATTTTCACTCCTGAAAACTGTCACATAACAACATAACAAAGAATAAATAAGATCTTTGACATGCATTTCGGTTACTTTCAATAAAAAAGATGAGCCGATGTACAATAAATGGGTGAATATTTCACGGCACCAATTATCTGTCCAAGGATTTTCAAAACCTTGATTCTCATGCCCACAATCCGTTCCCCGAATAACAATAGACGAGTTTTGTATTTCGTATTCTGATTCCCAACGTCCTACTATTTTTTTCCCACTGTTATACGGTGCAGTGCCTGATGGAACTCGCTCGTGTTTCAGTGTGAATTTTAATAGCAGGTATGCCGCAGAGGATCCTGGAGGACCCGAGAGTCCCGCATTATCATCGTCTCCTCCAACTTCGTGAAAAACGGCAAGCTTTTCCGCACCGCATTTTCCAGGGAACAAATTGTTCCGGGAACTGAACGTCGAGCTTTTAAACAACCCTCGTAGGTATGTGTGTGTGGAAATACGTTGAGAGTATTTTGGTATTAGGCTCACTGCAAACACGCAGTCATTGTTTAGTCATATTTTCGCCCGCTAATTGGTCCGGGAATTGCCATTTTCTGCTCTCTCACTACAGTGCTTTTGTGTCTTCTCACTACACTTACATACGTCGACGTTAATACAAAATCACGTACATCGGTGGTTATGCGCTCGGATATATTCTGCATCGACACATCATTCTACGCCTCTGTTAATACCGACGGATTTTTCAATACAGATATATATCCTCGGGGGAAATTTTTTGTCTATAAACTCGTGGAACATATGAAATGAACCACGCGATGAGAGTGATCGATTACAGTTGCAACGTTCATTAGAATCTTCCTCATTCGTGATCGATGTCTCCAGGGACCAGCTGACTTCTAATCAATTTTTAAACTCCAATTTCTAATTACACAACAGCCTGAGTTTTAGATACAGTTTTCAAAGAGTAGTCATAACGTGAATTTATTTAACAGAATATAAAAATCGGTTGTTTTGAATATCGTGATGAAATGGAATATGATAATTTTTGGTTTCTCTTTCCGATGATTCGACGGTTTAGTAATCGAAACACGCGTCGTTTCGAGTACAAACGAGCGATCAGTTTGTGTTTTATTTTTCATATACTTTTTTCATCTTTCTCACTTATGTTTTTTCCCCACTCTTTGTCGAGAGGGAAAAAGAAAAATACAATCGACGGATCAAAATTGTCGATAAATTCTACACGAATGCCAATTGCAGTGAAGGCAGGTTATAGCATACATGATGCACATTTTATGCATCCTGTCCACACACACACACACACACACACACACACACACACACACACACACACACACACACATACATCTACAGATGCACGAAATGGAAGCGAAGTTGTGAAATTGTGATTTATTCACGGTGGCAGGTTAATTGATTTACTAGCTTTACGATAGTCGGTTTCAATTCCCCTTTATCCTCTTCAACCTGACCTGCTGCAGTTACGCCGACGCAGTTTTCACTCTTCCGTTTTTCAATCGTCGCCAATAATCATCTCGAGAAAAAAAAAAAAATCAACTTGCAATTCACATGCACGCGATAACTTTATTTTATCGCATTTTTGAAACGTTTCGCCAGCCCATGGGACGAAGAAGAAATCATAAAAAGGTGACACAAAAATCATTAACGTAAAATATCAAACTTGCACTTTCGATGATGTATTCAGAAATTGTCTCTTGCGTTGGGTTTTACTCTGAAATTATATCTCACGAATAGTCATTTTTTAAGATTTATCTTGTTCGTTTTGAGATTATAATAGGGTGGTCCTTAAAAAAATCATTTTTGATTTTGACATTTCATCTCCCAAATCAGCTCCAGATAATTCAAAAGTAACTCCCTAATTTATTTTCAATTTTTATCTCAACTCTATCCCGTACTCCAAAGAGGGTAGATTCCGTTCAACCCCTTCAGGGGTACATCAAATCTATCGAACGGATTTAGATGAAATTTGGTATTGGAGGGTTTCTTGGATCGCTGATTAGAAATCTGAACTAAAAATTTGAAATTTCAAAACAGCGAATCCAATATGGTGGAGCGTGTTCCCGAAAAATGATTTAAAATCGATAAAACTCGGTACTCGGGGGTTATCGAGGGAGCTGATTACGAATCTGATCTCGAAATTACAAAATTGAAAATGGTAGATCCAATATGGCAATATCAAACGAATTCTGGGATTTTGATCCACCATATTGGATCCGCCACTCCAAATTTTCATATTTTGAGTTCAGATTCGTAATCAGCGACCTAAGAAACCTCCCTTCACTAAATTTCATCTAAATTAAGTAATAAGAAAGGGTAGAGTTGAGATAAAAATCTGAAAAAAGTGAAGAATTATTTTTGTATTATTTGGAGCCGATTCGGGGGGCGAGCAAGTCGCGACTCAAATTTGACTTTTTCAAAAGACCATTCGATAATATATATATATGCGTTAAAATGTGCATTAAAGAGAAACGCGTGCACACAAGATGCTAAATTCGTGTTCAAGAAATTCCGGCTGAGTTATTCTCTGGAAAATTTTCCAACAAATGGAGGCTTCTAAGAGCTGCAGCAGCTGGCGCGTTGAGGGTTGAACCGCGTGAATCACGTGTCAGTCATTACTTACAGTATAGCGTAAATTTATAATTCAAAGGTTATATACAATATATATATATATATATATATATATATATATATATATATAAACACACGGGCTTGTATATCTGTATATACATATATACATTATTTCGTTTCGAGCAGCGAAAGCTTCTGAAAAAGCTTGTTGAATATTCATACGAGATGCGGAAAAAGAAGAAGGGAAAAAAGGTGAAAACAAAAACGCAAAAAAAAAAAAAAAAATCCATATAGACGGTGGAAAGAAGAGGAAAAAAAAAAAAAGATCGAAGGTAAGAGAAAGTGATATGCAGAGAAAAAAAGTACGGCGGGTGTGTGTAAAGTGCGGGGAATAAATAAAATATCAACAAACGGCGTCGAATTGATGAGTAAAAATTTGAGGACAATAAAAAAAGGGGGCAAAAAAAAAAAAAGAAGTCAATCGAAATGAAACCGGAGAAAAAAAAAAAATTACGAGATTGAAACTCGACGGTATAAAATGAAATTATCATTATTGATAAATACCAATTCATGATAGAACTCGCGACGTGATAATAATTATTAAAACTTATTTGCATATCACGATCGAGTTGATATAACTATCGGAGTATTAATTATTGGCACAGGGATTTAATTGTTTGACCTCTGAAATAACGTATAGTTAAATGCCATTGATGAGAACAAATTTGTAAATTTTGCACATCATCATTCATATTTGTCAGTCTGAGAGTGATCGAAAAAGAAAAGAAAGAAAAAACGAAGTATCGATAAAAAAAAAAAAAAAAAAAAAATGAAAACAAATATGATAGAATGAGAGTTTCGAAGTGAGTGAAATTCGCAAAATAAAATTCGCAATATACGATGTAATTTTATGATAAAAATCTTATATTTATTTCTGTTTTCATTTATTGTACAAAGATTTTCGAAAAATTTTCTAAACGTGACGAATTTAACACCGTGTAAAAGCGTGAGTCAATTGAACGGTAAACAAATCACTGAATCACTTGCCGAGTTTAAAATTTACAAACGGAAATAACCTTAGTGAGGTAAGATTTGGTTTAACCGAAAGGAAATCGTCGGGCACGAGGCGTTGCGTCGCGTCGCGTTGGAGCGTTAAGAAAATTCAAGAGGAATCTTCGATGGTTCCGAAATACGATGCGGAAAAGGAAAAGACAAGGGGGAAGTAGAATACAGCAATGACAACAATAGCCTGCGGCGTCAGAACCCTCGAGTCGTTGAGGTCCAGGGTCGAGGAGAAGAAGAAGAAGAAGAAGAAGAAGAAGAAGAAGAAGAAGAAGAAGAAGAAGAAGAAGAAGAAGAAGGTGACGATGATGAGGAGAAGGGGATAATAAAAACGAAGCAAGTACATAGAAGCCATTGTGATACGAAGACAATGCTTCCTCCGATGGATGACGCCCTTATGAATTGACCTACCCCTGCAGGCCTCGCGTCCTTTTATGGGGGGTAGGTAGGCGAATGATCACTTCCCTCGACTTTTCACCCGCGATATTTCACCGTGCGAAGAGTCGAGTCGAGTCGAGTCAAGTCGAGTTGAGTCGAGTCAAGCCGCGAGAGCGAAAGCCTGCAGGGGTAGCGAAGCGTGACCTCCTCCCCCCCGTCTGCAATAATTACTTACTGCCTTCCACTTTCCGCTATCCGACTATAATTTCTTTTCCTTCTCCTATTTTTTTTTTCTCCCTCTTGTTTCTTTTTTTTTTTTTTTTTTTTTGCTTTTGTTTTTGTTTTCTGTTTTTGTTTACCTCCCTTCTCATTGTCGCCTTTTTTTCATCCCCGGGATCACGCTCTGCAATCCCACGACCACTCCCCCCCCCCCCCCCCATCGGCCTTTCCATTTGCCCTGTTTTATATCCACCGTTCCTCTTTTTCCGCACGACTATTGTGTGACGCTGGAACACTTTTTTAATAACCTCCAACGTGGAAGGTGGAAGGTGGAAGGTGGAAGGTGGAAGGTAGGACACGCGGCTAGACCGAATAACAGTCAAGCACTCGCTCGCTCACCCTGATGCACACTCGGTTCAAATTCCACTCTCGCTCGTACTGTTCGAGCTCTCCTTTTCCTTCTCTTTTTGCCCTTTTTGTCCACTTCCCGAGGGATGAGCACTCCCTGCTGCCAATGCGCTCAAAATTCGTAGCAATTAAACTCACAGTTGCGTATCGCGTTTAAATATTACTCGAAAGATATGTAGATGGTGAGTTTATTTATTTATTTATTTTTTTTCATTTTTAGACATCGAAATTAAAAGAAAAAAAAAAAAAAAAATACGCATCGTACGAAGAAATGTTGAAAACAAAAATACTTTAGATATCGAGGGGAAAACTTACCCCGTAAAATTCAACCCCCTACCACAATCACTTTTTTTTCTTGCAGATTCAAAATTTTCATGAGAATACACGCGAGGTTTTTTTCTTTGCAAATTTTTTTTTTTCATGGCGTTGTAATTGCAAAGAACCAAATTTTTTTCAAAATAAAATGAGGAGCTTCCAATTCGTGGCACTTGTTAACCCGTGCTTCGAATGTTTCTGCACAATTGAGAAGTGTCTAAATTGTTATCTCCGCACTAGAATTTCTGATTCGTTGAAATAAAAAAACAGGAATTTTCAGTTAAGATTTCAAAGTTACTTACCCTGAGGGGTTGATTTCTACGGTATTAGTTTTCCCCTTCAATATTGAATAGTTTGTTGCTGTGAACATTTCTTTGTACAATGCGTATATCTTGAGAAATTCCGATATCTCAAGATAAAAAACTCACCCTCTGTATTTTCTTCACGTCCGTTAACCCTATAGAACGTTGATTCGCTTGGCGTGAAAGAGCAGCTCGCGTAAATTTAAAGTTTCCCGCCGCTTTCAAGAGAACAGCTTTCATTTTCCAACCGCGAAACCGATCATAATTCAATTTATTTTTTTTTTTTTTTGCAACTTGGGCAAAAAGTTTTTTCAACCATGTAATTTTTTATCAAAAAATGAAGAGAATGAGACCTTTCAGGATCCTTTAGGATGTTATGTTACAGGATTCGGACGTTTTTTCACCCCTCACCCCAGGTACCGGAGGAAATGAGTAGAATTTGTCATTTACTGGATATTTGAGATTTTTTTTTCAGATTCATAAAAAAAAAAAAATGAGCAATCGCAATCGACTTCAAATATTTATAAAAAATAAAACAGCTTGATGAAAAAATTTGAAAAAAAATTCAGTTCGCGTTTTTTTACCAAGTAGAATGTTAGAAAAAAAAACATAAAACGATTTTCAGATGGTCGAGGTGTAACACTGATCGCATTGGCATGGAATACCCTATACATATGAGCTGCCCTTTATCACAAGAGAATGTTATTACGGTATTCAGAGGTTTTCGACCTAAACGTCGAGCGAGAGGCTTAGATAGGTGCGAAAATGTGCTGCCCGTCCCGAGTTATAGGTTTTGGCCAAGCCAGCGCCATGAGACCAGCCATATCCAGGGCGCCTATATTCGACCCATTGTGATGGAAATGCCGCTTTGGCATTCACCCGCCAATCATTCACCCAGAAGGAAACACTTAACGAAACCACGACGGAAAGAAATATCGGCACACATCGGTACATATAACATATATATATTAGGGTGGCGCAAAAAAACCGACTGTTTTTTTTTTTTTTTTCAGCCTCGTGTGACAAAATGTTAGTTTTTGATGTTTTGAGAGTCCACTCCAAAGGACAGTTCAAATAAAAAATTTTAAGAGGTCGCTCCACATTTTTTAAACGTCAGAAATCGTCAAAAATAGATTTAAAAAAAAAAAATTTTCTCGTTACGGTATAATTTTATAGACAAAAAAAAAAAAGTTTCCGAAAGTTTCAGTTCGAAATTTGAATTTTGAAATGTCGCTCATAATTGTTTTTCAATTTTTTGGTGCACATCTTTGGATCTTTTCGAGCGACCTTTTAATATTCATATTAAAATTTCAGAAATTTTTTTTTTCTCTAATTTAGTAAGAAAGAATCGACAACAATACACCACGACATGAATTAAAAATCAAACAAAATACTGAAAATATAATTTCATTAATTTAATTTTCTGACGATTTTTGACATCTGAAAAAATTTGGAGCGACCTCTTAAAAAATTTTTTTTTGAGCTGTCCTTTGGAGTGGACTCTTAAAACAGCAAAAACTAACATTTTGTCACACGAAACTCGAAAAAAAAAAACAGTCGGTTTTTTTGCGCCACCCTAATATATATACAGTATATTTTAGGGTAGTCCAAAAGAAAAAAAATTACAATAGAAAAAAAAAGAGTTCGAATAATTTCACGACAAAATTCATCAATTTTTTATTTTTCAATATTCAGGGTTTAAATTTCAGCTCAGCCGTTTTAGTTCCTAAAATTGAGGAGAAAAAAAAATCCTGGGTTGGTTTACACCCTTAGGTGGCAAGTAAGGCTTAAAGGAGAGTCATTTTTCACGATAATCAGGCACCGTAAAATTGGAGAAACTTAATTGATATCAAGCAGATGCCAGATGGAAACCCGACTCGTTCTGTGTCACCTGATTCACAGTTTCCGGTGTCAAAAATCACTCGAATTCCACGCCGCATCAACAAAGCAGTAAATAAAATTGTCATCTTCGATCATGTGGAAAGAATTTTAGAAAACCTTAAATTCGTTTATATTACTCAGACATGTTTAAAAAATAAAATAGAATAAGAAAACTCGTACCATTTGCCCCCCCCCCCCCCCCCCTCCTCTCCCTCGACCCTCTCAAAATGAAAGACAAAAGACAAAAAAAAAAAAAAAAAATTTGAAAGGAAAGTGTGAAGATGAAAAAAAACACACACACACAGAAGTAAAAAAAAAAAAAACCGAAGACGAAGGGTTGGAGCTAAACCCTTTTCGGGTAAGTTTTTATATCTCTTCATCCCTCGCCCTGGTTCATCCGCCAAGTCCAATTCGAATGGGTGCGTGCTTACGAGTATTACACACATAGTTTCCATACATGTGAGTGAGGGTAAAAATGGCCGGGGGGGTAAGGAAAGGAAAAGAGATAAACGTCCGGGCGTTTTGTCGTCGGTGGACGAGCGTGCGGGGAATTCCCTTTTGCGCGAAAAGCGAAAGGGAGAGAAAGAGAAAGAGTAAGAGAAAGAGAAAGAAAAAGGAAATAGAGAAACAGTCGGGATATTTTATTTACTTTTTTTTTTCAAATTATTCTCTTGTTTTTTCCATCCGCAATTTTCTTACCCATGCATGCTTTCGGGTAATCCGATGTTCCCGGATTTTCATCCCACCGAGTAGGGTAAATAGGGGAAAGAGGGGTGAAAGGGGGTGGCGTTTTCGCACGCTGCGCTAGGTCAGGTTCAACCTGATTCCCAAACCTCTTCCAAAATCCCGTGATCGCCGGTCCTTGGCCAACCCTATGGGATGGGGATGGGGGTTGGTATTCTCCTGGTACCGCCAACCCTTACAGGCCCAACAAAATCCTATCGCAAATGAAATCTGGGCGACGCACGCTCAACGCCGACGACTGGAATATTCGTACGTGAGGGAGAAAATTAAGGCCGGCTTTCTACGCCACCTCCCCCCTCCCACCCCTTGCCGACCCCTTCCCTTTTCCCTTCGATATCCTCCAGGTATGCCGCACGTATCTTTTGCCTCACCCCCCCAGCCTCGTCTACACCTGCAACCATAAGCCCAAAATTCCAACCTCACCCCCCCCTCCCCCCCGGACTCACCCTCAGCCGTATAAACTGAATTATATATATGTATATACGTATACGAAACTAAAAATTTGTATGGACGCCAACACAAGTTGAATATAGTTTTTACCAATCTACAATTTTTGCGCTGATATGTATTTTTTAGCGTCTCCCTTTTTTTTTGAGGGGAGGGGGGGGGGGGGGGGGGTTGGTTCTACGATTAAAAAAGCGCCATTTTCTAAAATCACAAGATATCGTTCACCGTTTAAAACTAAACGCGACGCTTTACACAATTTCTGTAACAAGTTGCTTAGAAAACTTGAAACTCTCGTATGGGGTAAAAATATTTTTCACAAACAAGAAAAATTACCGTAAACTCCGGATGTCCGTGTTATCCTTTCCCCCCTCATCCCTCGAATATCATCCCTCGTCACAAGCTCAGCTTTCTGAGCAAAGCGTGACGTCACGGAATTGCTCCTGAGCAGTGACCCGGGGGGTGGATGGGGGGTGGAAACGGAATTGAGGCGGACGCCTAGACGCAGCTAGCTAAAATCAATTGTAATCAAGAACGGTGTATAAATCAAATCGCGGAAAGGGGTCGGTGGGATGTGCAGGGATGCAGAGAGAGAGAGAGAGAGAGAGAGAGAGAGAGAGCTTGGCTCTTGTTTCCTTTCGGATGATTTGTTGGAAGCACGTCGCAAGCTCAGAGACTGCATAGCTTCGTCGTTGGCTACGTGGACTATTACCTACCGACCAGCACCATCACTACCATGGATGTGCATTAGAGTGTTTAAAAACAATCTAACATTTATTTTTTTACAATGAAGATTGAAAAATCGTCCGAGAATCCCTAAACAAAGACCCTATTAAAATATGAAAATTTTCTGCTTCCATTTAATTTGTTCTAATTTTTTCTAAATTTTGAATTTTTTTTTACTCGTAAACTAATCACTGTACAATAACGAGCATGATTAATTTTTGTACGAAATTGAACGTTTTACGATAGAAAAAAGTCAGAATGAAGATTTTTGCGTAAGGCGAGTGAGTCGTTTCGAAGTTACCGAGCCTCAACCATTGAATTGTTCAAAATAATGTTACATCATTGTTTTGAACAGTTCAATGGTTGAGGCTTTATGATTATATAATATTTCAGTATGAAGATATCCAAATATTGCTCAACTGAATTTTCGCCCAATAATATTTCACATAATTAACTTATTTGAAGAGAAAAGGAAAAAAATTATATTCTAAGATTTTTTAGAAAGATTTTGCATCCTTCTCTTGTCTTTCGACTCAAACAGTCGAACTGATTTTGCATCCTCAACAAGACACTTTGAAAACTCACGATTGTCGAAGTTTTTGAGAAAAAAAAGTCGTTCTTTTAAAGAAAAACAAATTTTATTCGTCAGCTTTTAATGTCTCAAAAGCAAGTTAACTTAGAATAGACAAACGACTCGTTATCAGAATTAACTCTTTCAGTCACAGAATTTTCTAACACAATATTTTAGCCTCAATTTTGTAACCCAGAGATTTTTGAGGTCACTCATCACAAATCTGAAGTCATAATTTCATAATTTCTAAATCCAAGAAGACGGATCCAATATGATGAATGTAAAATCGAAAAAAAACTATAAAAATTCGATGATTCTGGGCGAAATTTAAACTTCAGGGATTTTTGGGGACGCTGATCAAGAATCTGAAGACATAATTTGATCATTTTTGAATTCAAGAGGGCGGATCCAACATAGCGGATATAAAATCTAGAAAACTATAAAAATTTGATGATTCTGATCGCAACTTGTTACTTCCATGTTTTAATAGCCATACGAAAGAACAATCATCATGGTTCCAAGGTTCTTCTCAAACCTCCTTACAACCCGGCCGCAAAATCTGCGGGGCAGTCCGTTGATCTTTATTTCACCAAAGGATGATAGTCCCCGGGTAGTAAAGGCGGCGAGGGTTAAGCCTACTTGGCGGTTTGTCCGCGACGAACGTTTATACACGTCTCGTGTCCTGGACCCGTAAAACCGTCCGGCTTACCCCAAAGCTGCTCTTAATCCAAGGAATTGATGTAATTCAACGATATTTAATATGCAACAGGCTGCCTGCCCGACTAGCGACTCCTCGGCCTATTTCTCTCCTCTCGCTGACGTCTGTTTATTCGATAATACTAAACAGTGTCCACGTATCCTTCGTCCTTAAGGTGCTTATAAAGACGCGTTGTACACCTCGAAAACGCGGGGATGCAAAACTCCTATACCGCTCAAGCGATCGGAGTGAAACTTGGGCAGTTAATGCCTTATTTTGGCAAAAAGTGGAGCGTCTTTTTACTTTTTCAAAATTTGGAAAAAAATTTTACAGATTGGTTACCACCCACAGAAATTGGCCAAATTTTCACAGTTGCACTGAATGTATCGAATTATCCGATATGATGCCACTCGGTGGTGATGAAACACACATTTTGAGCCGAGTCCCATGAGATTTGATGGTGAAATGACGAAATGGCAGCCAATCTGGTTTTCGATTATGAAGAACACCGAAATATCATTTTGGTAACATTTGTCGGTAATTTTTTACCGACATTACACGCATACATTACTGGCATGCGCGTAATGTCGGTAAAAAAATTTCAAAACCTTGTACAGCCTGTGAATTAAATACCTCTGATCAAAATAATCAATTTCCTCGTCGTTTTTCATGAAGTACAGAGTATTGTTCCATTTTAACACGAGTTTTATTTGTCGTTTATAAAGAAAACGTAAAAAAATGGTGAAACGAAAATTGAAAAAAGTAAAAAAATAAATAGACAAAAGAAAAATAATGAGATTTTGTTAAAAATCGTGTAACAAAAAAAAAAAAAGAAACAAATAAATCATCTGACCAGACAATTTTCGCGTACAGTGAGAAAATGGGTGAGAAAAAAGCGACGAGAGCAAAGGAAGATCAGGATCGACGGAGCAGACGACGCGAGAAGTTTGTCAGGTAAATGAGAAAATAGCTGACAAGGCAGAATGCAGACGATAGAAGGATAGGTTGTACTGCAGGTGAGGGTTGGAGGTAGACGTGCTGACAGCTGAGCTTTCGGTGTAAGGTAGGTGGGTAAGGTAGGTACCTACTTGCCTCTTTGTAACTGCATTCCTTACTTCGAAAGAGGGAATGTCGCTGCTAGAACGAGCTTTATCCCGACCCGTAAAGCTCGCGTGGAGTAAAATCCATGAGGCTGACTTCCGTTTCTCGGCGTGTAAAGTCAGATCTTGGTAAATCTGTTCGATCATCGATCAACACCGTGTTTTATTTATTTTCAATCGATTCTCCTTTTTGAATATTATCCTGGGCTCAATTCAGGAATATATACATATTATAATAAGAATATTCTCAAAGTGATTCTCATTTTGTTTGAAATTCTTTGTTCCAATTGTCCAAACTCTGAAACAGCACTCTGAATTTTTTCAGATTTTTTATTCAACTGTTTGATTTTTCACAGCAAACATGGAGCGATTTGAAAAATAAAGGTTTTGAGATTTTTTTCGGAATCTTTAGACTGTTTGAACAATATTATAGTCGAAAAAAAAGAAATTTTAACCGATTCTTACCATTTCTAATTTTGTTTCAAATTCTTTCTGCAATTGTCCCAGCTCTGAAACAGTACCCTAAATTTTTTCAGATTTTTTTGTGCAGCATTTCAATCATTTATAAATATTGAAAGTGTTTTCGAAAAGAACCTTCTTTAAAACTCTCGAACAATTCTCAAAAACTGTATTTTCTATTCCAAACATGTTAAGACTGTGATGGGCCGATTTTTTCCATTTTTATCAACACGATCGATTATTTTTTGGCCAACTAAAACGTCGAAGGGTCCAAATATTCCCGAATGATTCTCAAAACTTGTATTTTTCTCTTACAATTTCGAACATGTTCAACTTTATTCATCAAATTTGTAACAACACTGGTCTAGAAATGATCAAAGTGAAAAATACAAGTTTTGAAAATTTTTAGGAAATTTTCAGACTGTTCAAATGATTTTTTAGTTGATCAAAAAAATTAAAAGTGCTAAAAAGAATATTAAAAAAAATCAGCCCACTATGGGCCCGGTCCTGAAATGTTTGCAAAAGAAAATACAGATTTCCAACATTGATTGATAATATCAAAAAGGTCCTTTCCAAAATCACTCTAAATATTTATAAATAATTGAGCAGTTGAATAAGAGATCGAAAAAAAAATTCAGATTACTGTTTCATAGTTGAAACAATTTTGGAAATTTTTTGAAACAAAACTAAAAAATTCCGGATATACTATGCTTCAAATAAGCTTTCGATTTTCAGAAATTTTGAAAACACAAAAATTCCAGAGAAGAGAAAAAGTTTGCAGATATTCAGAGCGCAGGAATCGCGAAAAATGAAAAGATCGTTGAATATAAAAAAAAAAAAGTACAATATTTGCGAATCGCTGGTTATTTTCATACTCTTTTTTGGTTCTTTCGTTTGTTTACTTTTTTCTTCCTCGTTAACTTATCGATTAATTTCACCTCATTATTTTTTTACATTGAAGAATTCACGTCAAATTGTTTATACTTGAAAGTGTAGAGTTTCCATTCCGGTCTGACTTGACAGAATTTGTTTCACGAAGATACAACTGATATATAATAGAACAACTATATATATATATATATATATATATATATATATATATATATATATATGTATAAAAAATATATATAAAAGATACAAATATACATCTATAAAAAAAAAAAAACTATTCAAAATAGACACACAGTTCAAAAAGAATAGATTACGTCAAAGGGAGATCACACATTTTTTTCGAAAATTTACTCAAGTGCTAAATACCCTACTGCATTAAGAGAATAAAAAAAAAAAAGAAAATACTTTTTCCAAAATAGTGATTTTAACAAATTTCTTATTTCTGAATAAAAGTTACAGACTAGTCAGAATTTCGACCCTCGGATCGATGAGAGATTGAAATTTTTTTTGACTTACCCTCGATTGGATTCGTAATTGAAATTCGAACTTGAGTAGATATTGCATATATATGGGGCGTTCCATGCCAAATCGGATGTTATGAAATATTTTTAGTTTTGATTTTCTCAATTTTTTTGATATTTCTTAGTACCCCTCAAAAGAGCCCTTCTGGTAAATTTTGAGATTTTTTTAATTACTCGTTCAAAATTTATAAAATTTTCAAAAATCAAAAAAAATAGTAATTATGGAAGGCCCACGACCAGACCGGTTTTAAAAGTTAATAAAAAAAATAGCAGTTTGAAACAACAAAAAAATTCAAAGAAATTAAAAGATACACTCACTTTCAAAAACATGATTTAACACTTCAAAACGCAAAAATCTTAATCAAAAGCGCTCTAAATATTTTTGCTGTATTTTCTTCTGTAAAGGCCATCACAAAACGAAGATTTTCAAGAAAAAAAAAAATCAATTTGGATCATCGCAAAGAAAATTATGAACCAAAAAACCGCAAAAAGAGCTATTTTTTTAAAGTTTGTTGTTTTTTTCCAGAAATTAATTTAAAAAATCTCAATACTTACCACAAAGGCTATTTTGAGGGGTATCAAAAAATATAAAAAAAATCAAGGAAATGAAAAATCAAAATTTTTCAAACCCATATATATAGATTCATATATAGCATCTAAAAAATGAAATCCCAGAAGTTACATAAATATAACAGGAAACAGCGAACAGTGAGAATATAGAGAGTCACAGCTAGAGAAAATATAGGGATAGATGAATAGATATATGTAGAATAATAGAAAGAGAGAGAAGGAGAGAGATAGGGAGAAGGAGAGAGAGAGAGAGAGAGCTAGAGCTAGAAGTTGGGGTGGTTTTAATTACGCGAATACGTGTAACGTGTATTCGTTATGTATAAAGTGTTGATGATCTTCGGTGAGATAATACACATAATATAAATCCACACAACTAAACATCGATTAACTATTTTCATGTGTATATATATAGATGATAATATTAGGTATACCTATGGTCAATTATTCACGGATATACAAGATGGCTGCATCGGGTGTCCGTGATCGACAAAATGATCACTTCCTCTTTACTGTTCTATTCATGATCTATAATGATCTATACAAAGTACCGTGAATTTTTAACCACTATATAATAATTTTTACTTTTATGTCAATTAATCCGACTGGTTTTATAGTGAAAAACATATTATTGTTCTGCTTAGTCTGACTCTTTGAATTATTCGATATATCGATTAATTATTATTCCCAAGACGAATAATTAATTTATCTCCCCCGTGTAAAAATCTTACTTTTTCCAATTATACTTTTCCAATCTGTCTTTAATCGATGAATATAGTATAGGTCTATTAATTTTTCACAACGAGACACCCGGTGCAAGAAAAAAAGCTTCACAACTGCTTGAAGTATATCCTTTGGAATTTCGTAATTGTTATTAATTTCACTGTTATAGTTTATTCCAATATCTAAGCTTGGGATCAGATTAACAACGGGTTATAATGCGTTAGTCTAGGGGTTACGTCTATATATATGTATATATATTAGACTGTATCAAAAAAATTGACCATTTTTTTTTTTTTTTAATGGTATACTGAAAATATTGTTCAAGATGACGAAAAAGAAATACCATAAAAATTTCAGATTTTAATATTGATATTTAGAGGTGCCTCATCGCGATTTTCTACTTTCCATAAGAATAACATGGCAAGAATGGTCCTTGCTCCTTGCGATTTTTATAACTAGATAACGACGCGTCGTACAGGAAATTCAAAAACATGCTTTTGTAGGAAATTGAACGTTCTACAAAAAAGATCTCTTGTCATTTTACGATAAGTCTACTCCTTCAAAAGTCATTTGAGATAAAACATCAGCAAAGGACCTCAAATAACTTTTGAAGGAGTAGATTTATTGTAAAATGACAAGAGACCTTTTTTGTAGAACGTTCAATTTCCTACAAGTAAAATATTTTTGAATTTTCTGTGCAACGCGTCGTTATCTAGTTATAAAAATCGCAAGGAGCAAGATCCATTTTTGCCATGTTATTCTTATGGAAAGTAGAAAATCGCGATGAGGCACCTCTAAATATCAATATTAAAATCTGAAATTTTTATGGTATTTCTTTTTCGTCATCTTGAACAATATTTTCAGTATACCATTAGAAAAAAAAATTAGTCAATTTTTTGATACTGTCTAATATATATATATATATATATTAATATTATACATGTACGTATATATGTACATTTACAGTATATCATAGATTTTCAACAGCAAAATGTGAAATAAATAAATAAAGAGTGAAAAAAAATATACATCTATACAATGTATGTTTACATATATATATATATATATTTATATGTATATAAAAGTCAGAAATACGAAGAAAAGAAAAACGAAATCTAACCAACAAAAAGCAAGAATTCGAGTCAAATACAGTTAAAATGGGTTTAATAGGGCTAAGCGTGAGTAGATTAGTGGCGTTAAAAATATTGCTTTGTACTCGTTGAAACGATCATACATAGTGTAGGTACGGTTTAATATTTGATAATAATACTAACAGTAAGTACAATATAATGGGAAAAATTGTTTAATGATAGTAACAGCAATAATATAAATAATAATGTTAGTAATGATGATAACGATAATAATAATAATGAAAATAATAATAATAATAATAATAATAATAAAAATAATGTTAATATAGTTATAGAGGGTTGTTGGATGAAAATCTACTCTCTAATCCTAATGCAAAACAAAATTATCAACCAACCTCCTCGCCTATCCGAAATTGTTCGCGGGATCCCTGTAACAAAAACATATTTAAATCATAAAAAATCATAGGAAAATAAATGTTTTCTTTCGAATTAAACTAAGCGAGTATGCAGTATTAAAAATAAAACTATAATGATTTATAATAATGTATTATAATATAAGTATTGTATAGATATTTCGTTTCATGGGAATGATTTCGTCAATTTTTCACTCAACATCCTTTCACGTTCTAAAATCGCAGTATTGTCAATAATTTTTTATTTTTTTATTTTCTCAATAATAGATATGCGTGTCCAGATGTGATAAAAACTTATTACGATTTTGAAAATTGTATATTCGAGGCAACGTATTCAAAGTATACATATATATATATATAATGTATATCGATAATTATAAAACGGCATTTCACGCGATAAACGATGTGAGTTCTCATCGATTTTTTTTTTCTTTGCAAAGAAACGAGGTGAACGATGTGAACACTGAAACGAAGCAATGTTCAGTCGTCGACGTATTTTCCTCGGTAGGTATTTTAGCGAGGTAACTACACCAAGAATAAGAAAAAAAAAACACACACACACACACACACCCGCGTATAATTATTAATCGTGCAAATACGCGAAGAGCTTTTTCACTGTAAATTGAAGCAAATTTCAGCAAATGACAAAACAACCTCGACCCTAACGATGATCGGTATATAAAGATAATATTTTTCACGTCCGATTATCAGATAGGTACAAGCTCCTCGGGTAAATAACATAAAGATACCTGCCATACCGACGAAACCCTAATCCCGATAAACAGGGGAAAGCAAAAAAAAAAAAAAAAAATTTGAAACAGGTATAAAGAAGAAGATGAAGAAGAAAAAAAAAAAAAAAAATTCCTCGCGGAAGAAGGAGGAAAAAAAAAATCCAAGAGCAAAAAAAAAAAAAAAATACAACGCGTAGGGTAGAAAAACAATGGAAATGAAAGGAGGGAAAAAGATGCTCGGGGTACGAGGATTGTCTCCGTAACAGGAATGGGCGGGCGGGCGGGTTAGCTTACGTTAGGTTAGAGCAAAAAGCCGCGAAACGCGACCATCTGTGTGCGAATCCCGGCGAGCTTCCTTCTCCCGAGGCTCAAGGCTGCCGGGTGGAAGGGTAGGGGGTGGGAGAAGGGGTGGTAATGGGCCTGTAGTAGGTAGGTGCGATCGGGAGAGCTCTGCTCATAACACTTAGAGCCAGGCGGCGCCACTGTCTTATTACCGCTGAGCTGCTTTACCGGCGGAGTCGAATCCCATATTTGCAGGCCGGGCGGAAACATAAAGAGAGCCCCCACCCTTACAACGATATGCACGCACTACGTGCGAGTTGTGAGAGGGGTTGAGACCGCGAGGGATGCTGGAGAGGTATTAGTTTCAGATTTGAGACTTTGTTGCCGAAAGATGCCTCGTACTTTTTATGCCTGTCATATGCCCCGAATAGCTCTCTTATTTTCTCTCTCTCTCTCTCTCTCTCTCACACACTCTTTTTCTCTTTATTTTCTGATTCTCTTAACCATTTCTGTCGAATATTTTTCAAGTCAATATCTTGGCCTGATTTTTATTGATCCGGGAATTTTTCGGGGTGCTAATCACGAATCTCAGGTCAGAATTTGATTATTTCTGGATACAAGGTGGTGGATTTAATATGGCGGATGTGAAATCAAAGAAACTATCAAAATTCGATCATTAGGTGCGAAAATTGTTACTCGAGGGTTTTTTTGGATCGCTGATCACGAATTTGAAGACAGAATTTGATACTTTCTGAATACATACCTATCTGTCAACTATGAGATGAGATTTTATTTTTCATATTTTTATTGTCATGCGAAGTAACAAAGAAGTTTTAAATAAACTGTGGCAAGGCTAGGACATGAAAATTTTTTCAAGTCACTGTAAGGGTTGAAAGGGTTTTTGACTGCTGTGTTCGCTTTAAGTCGATACTTTTTATCAATTTTTACACGAGATGATCGTACATTGATAAGTTGTCGAATTTTTATATTACCGATTGTGAGCTACGAAGATATCTATGAAATTCTGAAAATCAAGAATACCGGAATTGCAAATAAGAAAAAAGTTGGTGCAATTCATTTTGTAACGATAAATTCCGTTACTTAGAAGAAACTGTTTTGAACAAATTCACTGAAACGATTTTTTATTACGCTGTCAACGTTGAATATTCAATCTCACAACATCGAATCGGTTATTGATTCGAATCGAAAAATAGCGACATCAAATTTCCTAATTAAAAAAAAAAAATGGAAAATTTGTTTGTAGATTGAAGTGTAACGATTCCAACAAATTTTTAACGTTTCCAAAACGATTTCGAAGACAGTATCGTTATTCCAACCTTTCTTTACAATTCCAATTTTGGCAATTTTCATATTTTCGCCGAGATCTTACCTTAACGTTAATTCAATTAGTAATAATTTGATAAATCCTCAATTTCCAACTATAATAAAATCAAAAACCTCATTCCTAAATTTCACTTGATTCTGTCTGTCTAAGTCCAATAATCTCCATCGGTTTAGGCAAATTCACCACAAATTTGACTGAAAAAAGTGCCAACATTTTCTTTTCCAAGTTTCAAAATCAAAGATCTTTTTGCATCCATAATTCAACGATTCATTTTCTCAAATTCAACTGTAAATTATATCAAAAATTTAATTCTTATTTTATCTAATTCAAACTTTTCACGATTCTTCACTTCAAGACGTTCGCTCGCCCTAATTTTTATTCTTCTCTTTTTTCTTCTTTCGCCTAATTGTTCGTAATTTTTGTTCAAATATCTTCCCTTCGGTAGATACACATACATATATATATATATATATATATATATATATATAAGGCTCGAGTTCTTCCCAAGTCCAGGATTTCCTGCCGGTGCTTTTTAACAACTTTTAATTGGCTCGCAACCCCCGAAATTGTTTACCAAGAAACGGACCTCGGGATACGAAGAACAACAAAAGTGGGGAATCACCCTTTCTCTCCCTTTCCTGAAACTTCGCTTTGCTTAATTCTTCTCCTATCCGCTATTATAATAGTAAAAAAAGACGATTAAACTTCATTTTCTCAGCTCTTTTGTTTTTCAAAGTACTTTCATTATTTTCATTTCTCATCACTCTGTAAAATCATAGAAATAAAATAAACGGCAACATTTTGTTCATAAAAATTTTTCAACCGAAAATTTATGTAATAAACAATCAATAGTTCAATAGTTTAAAATCATATCGAACGATGGAGTTTCAATTTATTTTTTTTCTTTCTTCTTTTTCTCAATCAATATACTTTTATAATAATTAAATGAAAAATAATTCTCGTCACCCTCGTTTGATCGACCTTTAAAGCTGAATCGGTTTTAAAACGTGCTTTAAATCGCCAGTCAGTATAAAGTATAATTTTGCTGCCCGGGGATCGTAATTCAGCCTGTCCCACAATCTTAAATTAAATCGCCATTTATCCTTCGGCAAGAGCTAGGTTTCACCTTTACCACCAGCAGAGCCCGTTCAAGTTGGCTTTAACGAAATAAAATCAATCTCACCCGCGCAACCTAATTATTAATTCACAATACCGATATAATAATAGAGAGCTTGGCGATCAGCGAGGCAAGAAAACGAAGTAAAAGAAGAAGATGAAGAAGAAGAAGAAGAAGAAGAAGAAGAAGAATGGAATAATAAAAATTAACGATAAAAGAATTTTCCCACTATAAGAATGCGATTCAAATCGATTATTCGCCCGCATAAGTTTTCAGGAATTAATTAATCAGTTAATTAATATGATTCAATATCTCTGTGCAACTATAAAAAAAAAAACAAAAAAAAAAAAAAAACAGTCGATGAGATTTTGAGATTGTCGGTGAAACAGAGTTTGAAGGAAAAAAATTCCTACTCAAGACTATTGAGTGAGAAATATTCCCGCTTGAATTAATACGAAAAACGTATGGATAATAAAATAAATGGAGAGTTGTAGATCGATGATAAAAAGAAAGAAACACTGAGGAGATTAACGAACAAACAATAGTTGACCCAAAATCATCCCCGTCCCTTAAAACTGTCTTCTCTTAATTATGAGCGGGCACTATTTGTTTCACTTTCTTCTTCTTCTTCTTCTTCTTCTTCTTCTTCTCCGTCTCCTAGCTGATTTTCGTCAGAAAACAAAAGTTGTTCCAAATTTTTGTTTACTCAATCCTCTTGAGTTTGTCTCCGAGTGAACTGAAGGAGAGATCAACGGGTGGGTAGAAATCCTATGTATAAATAAAGTAAATAAAAGTAGATGAAAAAAAGGCGAAAAAGAAGAATAACAAGAAGAAGAGTAAGGAAGAAAAGTGAAAGTAAACGAGGATGAGGCGAGGATCTGATGTATTGCTAGAATTCTCAACCGTCTGGCGCACAAATATCATATAATTATATATAATTTCTACCACCAACGAACGAAGAGTTAAAATTTTCAGTGAATGGTAGACTGGAAAGTTTAAATAACAGGGCTTCAGATCAGTCAGTCAGTTAGTCAGTCTGTCTGTCTGTATGCCAACACCTAGTTGAGTCTGATTATTTATACTTTATAATCTCCCCCCCCCACCCCCCTTTTTTTTTTTGTTTTTTAGGAGTGCAAAAAAGCAGGCAAAAATTATTCAGAAGATTGTACGCAGTTACGGAATTTTTTCTGAAACAAAGTGTTGAAAAGTAAAAGAAAGAAAAGAAAGAAAAAAAACACACATTCTTCAAGATTCTGTAAAATAATCAACGTACGGTTCGGAAGATTGATTCGCAAATTAATTCTCTTATCGTGCAATTTTTTTTTAAATCTTTTTTTTTCTTCTCTTTCTTTTTTGCAAGAAATTCTCCGGCGATGAAAAAATTTACGGCAAATACTTGAAATATTTTGCACGCTTGAGCATTTCTTTTTTTCTTCTTTTTTTTTTTTTTTTTTTTTTTTTTTTTGTGTTCTTACGAGTTTTGTGTTATACAATTATTCGATCGATGCAATAAACAATCGCGATTCAACTTGACATGAATATTCTTTTTCATTGATTGTTATTCGTTGATTCGGTGATCTTGATATTCATTTGTCGTTGAAAATAAAAAAAATGAAACAACCCGAATAGAAAATGAGAAAAAATAAGATTGAAAAAAATTGAAACAGAAAAAAAAAACAAAAAAATGAAATGGTAATTTTCGACGAAAGACTTTGATTTCAGAGAATCACATGGAAAAGTATCATCCATTCAGAAGCAATAAGCAGACGCGTGTCTTTCTCGTCGTTCGAAGTCCGGTTCTTCATTTCTTTCACTCTTCGCTCTTTCTCTTCTTTCTTTCATTCTTCCATCTCTCTCTTTCTCTCTCTCTCTCTCCCTCTTATAGTGAGTTACATAGGAGAAGTTAGATTCAAGCTGGTAGTGAATAAGGAAGAAAAGGGTTTGACGTGATGATCCCGTAATAACGATTTCGTGCAGCGAGTCTATGGGATCCAATGGCCATTGAAATCGCGTTCGATCTACGACGACAGGACAGAGGCAGCAGCAAAATAAGAAGAAGAAGAAGAAGAAGAAAAAGAAGAAGAAAAAATATAAGAAAGCGTAATAACATGGCGATGAGAGGTCAGCTGTTTGTTTGTCATGGATTTCAAAGTCAGGCTAGAAATTCTTTATTCAATTGTGACGTTGTTCCCATTCGAATAACGCTGAGTTAAAAACTACTTCGAGACAAATGACGATATTCACTAACGGGGCGAGAAATTTATTTAAAAAAATCATTGCTCAGAAACTTGATTTGAAAAAATTCTGGGATACTATTCAACTACGATATTTCAAGGCAAATTAGTTACTTTTAGCAAAATGAATGTGAAAATTCAATGTGAAAAATTTAACAATAAGAATAATAATAATAGAAATCATTCATAAGACAACAGAACATCGAAAAATGAATCGTTCTACTCAAAAAACTTACGAATCACTGATTTTTTAATATTTTGAACTGAAAATTGACTGAGTAACTCTGTTTAAAAAAAATAAATAAAAAATATATACCTATATATGGAGATACCGTAGGATAAATTTAGAGAAATAAAAACGTCAAGTCTAAGGATTAATTCATTTTAATCTGATCAAACATGAAGTTATAGATCAAGTTAAATATATTCGAATTATTTTATATATGGGATTGCACCATTGATATTATGTATTGTTTATTTATTCATTCGTAGTTTCATGAATATTACGCAGAACAATGACTGGGAATACTAAAAATAAAAATTTCCTTAATTCGCGTATAAATTTAATTCCATTTTCTTGAAAAAATAAAAAAAAAAACTGTGATTCTGTTCGTTTGACGATTTTTTTTACCTTTTTATTTGAATATCTCGTGTTTTGGAAATTTCGGAAAAAACAGTGTCGATCGCTTGGGAGAGAAGTTTTTTATTTCATTATTTATTTTTTTGTCATTTTTAAAACGCAGATTCGAAATTTGACATTTTTAAATCTCATATTTCGTAACTCACACGTGATTACCGAATTTTTTTTTCCACAAAATCAGTCCAAATAATGCCTAATTGAACTAACGGTAAGAAATCTATAAAATCCTGTAAGGTTTTTTGAAGATTTCAAAGTTCAGGTGAAACTTTTCATATCAGATCTGTGTTAATGAAAATTGTAGAAGAAGAAAGAGACGGAGTAAAAGGAAAAAAAAAAAAAAAAAAAAACAGGAACAAAAAAATTGACGAGTAATGTCGAAAAACCTAAACCAAAAAATTATGCATTCCGATTCCAGCCACCCTAAATTATGTGAAATAATCTGAAATATCTGTGAATATCGAGTTCATCGAGACTGCAGACGTCGACGTGGGCGATAATCGGTGGTCGAAAAATGAAGGGTAATCGAACGAAAGACCCAATTTCGAGGGTTCGTGGATTGGGAGACGAATACATTCGTCTGCTGTTCGCTCTCTGTGTAACAAATGTGCGAAACCCTTTCGCAGCGGGATCTAAGACACAATATTTCCCCGTGGAGAAATCCCGTCTCTTTATGGCGCATGGCGTCGAGAAAATCCTGGAACGTCAACGAACCGGCAGCGACGTGAACAGATATAGATATGGAGAATTCCATGCGAAGCCAGCCATGCACCGTATGATCATCGCCATTTTTTATTTCCTTGAAAAAAAATTTCTGCAATTTTCCCAACTCTGAAGCAGTACTCGATAGTTTTTTTGGATTATTTATTAAACTAGGTAATTATTTATAAATATTGAGAGTGATTTTCAGAAGGATCTTTTTTAAGATTCTCAAAAAATTCTCGCAAGCCGTATTTTCTTTTCTAAACGTTTCAAGACCGGTTAATGATGGGCTAATTTTCTTTTTTATATTGCTTAAAGCACTTTTTTTTATTTTTTTGATCAACTAAAACAATATTTAAATAGTCCGAAAGTTGCCAAAAAATTCTCAAAAACTTCTATTTTTCACTTAGATCATTTCTATATCGATGTTATTACGAAGTCGACGAAAAAAGTTGAACATATTCGAAGTTCTAAGTGAAAAATACAAGTTTTGAGAATTCTTTGGGAATTTTAAGACCGTTCGATGTTTCAGTTGGCCAAAAAAAAATTGACCGAGCTGAAAAAATGGAAAAAAATCGGTCCGTCACGGCCTTGAAATGATTGGAATAGAAAATAGAGTTTTTGAGAATTGTTTAAGAATTTAAAAAAAGGTTTTTTTCAAAAATCACTTTCAATATTTATAAATAATTGAACTGTTGCACAGAAAGTCTGAAAAAATTTCAAACAAAATCGGCAAAGGTAAGAATCAGTTCAAATCTTTTTTTGTCAACTAAAACATTGTTCAAACGGTCTAAGAATCCCGAAAAAAATCCCAAAACTCTTATCTCCCAAACCAATCCACGATGGATCTGGACTAAAAATATTTTCAGTAAAGAATCAAAGTCTTAAGAATTTTTGGGAGCTGTTAGACCGGTTAAGCAACGTTTTAACCGGTCAAAAAAATTTACAGTACTAAACAAGAATAAAAAAAAAAATCGTTCCATCACGGACCGAGTTTTGAAACGTTCGAAATAAAAAATGGAGTTTCAAAGAATTATCAAAAAGTTTTTAAAACCGTTGTTTTCAAATTACTTTATAAATATTTATCAATAATTAACCGATTGAATGAAAAATCTGAAAAAAAAGTCAGAGAGTTGAGACAATTGGATAAAATTTTTTTAGCAAAACCAAAATATTTTGGTTTGGATATGCGTGGTTACGGAGGAAATATAATTTCGACACGTAGTTTGCGCGTATTTCAACATGCGAAAAACATACGAGGATGTGCTTTTCCGTTTTCAGTGTTTGGTTTGCCAGGTTTCGCGCAGTAGCAGCTGCAGCCTGCAACCCAGTAGCGAATACGACGAGTGAAATCTCACGTGCTTGCAGCTTGCTTATCTTCCTATTCCGGAATGTCCTTCTGGACCCAAATCACGTTCGCAAACTTCGTGCAGAGCCGCTTCCGCAGGCTCGATGCATCGTGATAAAAAAAATATAGAAAGAAATTGAGAAAATAAAAGACAGAAAAAAAACAAAAAAACAAATCAAATGGTAGACAAATCAATCGAGGATTAAAAATATCATTTGGAGCAGTGAAACTTTGAGGATGTTCCTTTTTCAAGGTTAGCTTAAGATTTTTCAACAATTCTACGAAATCTTTAAATCTCTTGAAACACGTTAAAAAACTTGTAGCTCGTGAATCAATTCGTGAAATTGTCGATTTTTATTCTCCATGATTAATTTAATGAAATCTACCGATCATGAAGAATTACTCGATGATTTTCATTTGACCTGTTGATAAAAAATTTCTGTTTAAAGTCACGGTTTTTCTACAAATCAAACTTTAAAAATTAAGGATATTCAGTTCAATAACAAACAATCTGAGAGTTAAGCAAAAAAAAAAAAATGAAAACTACGCAGTGCCAATATCGAAATATGAACGATTCCATAAATCCGTAAATATATATACATTCAAAATTGGGTCGAACGTTTATTAAATTCCACGAACGATAAACGTTCGAATAATAATGAAAACAGACTATCGCCGATTGAGCAGAAAATTAGAAACCTCGAAATCAGTTTATTGTATTCGCATTCGTATTTCGTGAAAGCGTATTTTCAAATAAGTTTACTAAATTTTACTTTTTATTCTTTTCAACACGTAACGCGGAAAAAGAAAATGCCAAGGAGAGGCATTTTAAAATTGGAAAACAAATAAAGATAAAAATTTCATTAATCACGTATCGAGGGATTGATGGAATAAATTCTATAGCAGGATGATGACGAGTGCCGAGTATCAAACGATTCGTGAATTCGATTGCCGATGGAATAATCGATCATTTCTTTCCACGACACGTAACGCGGTATTTCCAATGGCAGAATCAGGATCAGGAGTCCCGTTTGAATCCCTCGACTCTTTGTAGCCCCTGGCTATTGGACAGGAAATTACTTGGAAATTACGCCCTTTAGCTGAAATCCCCGCGAAAAATCGCAAATGTATTCGTTATTTGACTCGAAATTTTTTTCATTTCATTTACTATTATTTTTTTTTTTCAAACATCCGTTTTCCAAGCATTAATATTACGAAATAATAATAAAAACTGAAAGAATCGAGAAGAAACGAGTTCGTTCTGTAGTATAAAAAGTATTTCCGTAAAGTAAAACGATTTTATCATTAACGAATTGGTGAAATTTCTAAAAAAAAATTCCGAACTTTTTACTCAAACATAAAAAAAAAAAATATATATATATATACATCATCCGTAGTTCTTAACGTGGCATTATTTTCTCAATGATTGAAATATGGTATTCTGGTTTCCTCCTTCAAGTTTTCCGGTTTTGCGATGATTTGAGAAAAAGTTGCACCAGTTAAACGTGAAAACTACTCGGCATTCTAAGAAGGTGAATGCGATGAATAGTGTGAGAGAGAAAGATGCGAGGATGTGGCTCGTGTTATAAAACCTGATTATCTTCTTTCGATTTTTGTCATTTTATTTTAATCGTGTTTGAAGAGAATCTCTTGGAATCGCCGAGTGATTGATCGGCTTGAATATCCATCGACCTCCCAGGGTTTCCCATCGCGGTTACAAGTCAGCTCTGGCTTGACGATGGAGTTTAACGTGGTTTAAACATAGGAACCGGATTTTCAGGATCATTAAGAGTTATAAAAGAAGGATATAAATACTTGTTTGGCGAATACGTTGATAGTATTCGGTTTTTAAGTGAAAACAAGA
Organism: Diprion similis; assembly: GCF_021155765.1. Taxonomy (NCBI): domain Eukaryota; kingdom Metazoa; phylum Arthropoda; class Insecta; order Hymenoptera; family Diprionidae; genus Diprion; species Diprion similis. Next base: position 4,106,241 of record NC_060117.1, read on the forward strand.
TTTGATTCGACCGATCAGAAGATCGCTCAATGACTTCGAAACATTTCTGATGAACTTTCTCTTGGATTTACAGAGTCTTAAAATGAGTGGGACGAGTTTTGCATGCAGCTTGAAATAACTTGGAATCAATTCTAGGAAAGTTCATGAAAATTTCAGACGCATTTCTCACGATTCGTATATATTCAAATTCGAATAAAGTTATTCCAAGTGGAATTTAAGTTAGTTGAAGAGGTTTGATCAGGGCGTCGAATGAATATACGAGACTTCGCATGAACTCGGATGACTTTAAGTGAACTTTGCGTAGGTTCTGAAGAATCGTTCAAGCTTCTCGATGAATTTCAAATATTCGCGGAACACTCGAATAGGCTTGGGACAGACTCGAAGTCAATTTTGCGGTCTCTGAATGGCCTAAGACCATTTCAAAACAGGACTTCCAGGTGACTTCCAATTAATTCAACGTCGTCGGACGATTTTTCACAAGTTTTAAGAGTTTGGAACGCATTTTAAGGGTCTTTCAAAACGTAACGCTACCTCTTAAGGTGCATATAAAGACACGTTGTACACCTCGAAAACGCGGGGATGCAAAACTCCTATACCGCTCAAGCGATCAGAGTGAAACTTGGGCAGTTAATGCCTTATTTTGGCAAAAAGTGGAGCGTCTTTTTACTTTTTCAAAATCTGAAACAAATTTTACAGATTAGTTACCACTCACAGAAATTGGCCAAATTTTTACAGTTGCACTGAATGGATCGACCTATCCGGTATGATGCAACTCGACGGTGATGAAACACACATTTTGAGCCCAGTTTCATGAGATTTGATGGCGAAATGACGAAATAGCAGCTGATCTGGTCTTCGCTTACGAAGTACACCGAAATCTCATTTTGGCGACATTTGTTACCGACAATACGCGCATGCCGGTAATGCATGCGTGTAATGTCGGTAAAAAATTACCGACAATTGTCACCAAAATGAGATTTCGGTGTTCTTCATAATCGAAAACCAGATCAGCTGCCATTTCGTCATTTCGCCATCAAATCTCATGGGACTGGGCTCAAAATGTGTGATTCATCACCGCCGAGTGGCATCATACCGGATAATTCGATACATTCGGTGCAACTGTGAAAATTTGACCAATTTCTGTGGGTGGTAACCAATCTGTAAATTTTTTTTCCAAATTTCGAAAAAGTAAAAAGACGCTCCACTTTTTGCCAAAATAAGGCATTAACTGCCCAAGTTTCATTTTGATCGCTTGAGTGGTATATGAGTTTTGCATCCCCGCGTTTTCGAGGTGTACAACGGGTCTTTGTAAGCACCTTAATGGCGCTCAGATTACATACCGTCTGACAATTGAATAGTTTGAGGATTGAAAAGAGGATCACATCTTATCCACCAATGTAGCTAGAGAGATAATATCGCGGGTTGGTAATAGAAAATAAGTAAACTGAAGAATCCACCCTCTTCGAGAAGGCTAGTAGTGAGTATAACAGATACTCAGTGGTTGATACCTAAGGTTAGATAAGCGTAGTAGATACATAGGTGATCGGGTGAAGGCGTCTAGGTGTTCCTACTAGGAGGAATAGGGCAGGTGGTGAGGATATATTGGCGAAAGACCATTTAGTTTCCGATGTAGCGCCATTCCCCGCGAGTCAGTGTAATAAGATTTTACCGCCGGAGTGATGCCGTAGGGCAAGATTTGCGATATCATAGCCAACGCCTACGAAAATCCAGGGATTTTCAATTCCAGGTCAATCCAATACCTCCGCCTGTAGCGTCGAAACGCTATCGGGACGTAGTTAGGTAAGGTTAGGTTAGGTTAGGTTAGGTTCGACTGTATCTCATCTCCTACCCTTCCTCCCTTCCCCGACCCCCCGAAATATATCCTCTTTCTTTATATGCCCAGGACAGGGTGAATTTCTGACGTATCTACATCAAAAGGATTCGTCATCCCTCGTTCAATATCCTCGCACAAGAGAACGAAAGAAAGAAAATAACAGAGGGAATAATAAAACCTAGAACATCAAGTTCTGAGAAACGGTGAAACGAAGAAACGAATAACCAGTGAGAATTAGGAAGAAATCGAACGCTCGCAAGGCTTCGAAAAAAGTAAAAATCCGGCGCACGTTGTGATCAATGGATCCTTTCTTTTCTGTATCATACAAGCTCTGTTACTGATCGTGATACGAAATACTTCCCTTCCTTTTAGCTTTTCCAAAGCACTCGAAGCTGAAGTTATGAACGCTAACGTTGAGAAGCGTGAGATAAAAAAATCAATCATTGCTCCAAAATTTTAAAAGTACTTTAAAGTAGTCGACCCTTCAAAATAAGAGCATCTTCACTTGCTCATGGTTTGATAAACGTCCTTCACTCCTAGAGAATCAAAAAGACCATTTTTCCTAAACGTCCATCATTACAGCAACGTCACCAGCCTCACCCTAATCGTTTTTCCACATCCATATGGTAGCCACCTAAAGCGTTCAGCCAAAGTGCGTATCAGAATTGTTCAAGTGATTGAACTGTGTCACCTCACGCAGTATGTGTGTGTGTTTATGTAGCTATATGGGAAAATTTAATCTGGTCCTGATTACTGTTGGGTAACACATGTGCCACCCGCGTACTTCAGTTGTCACTATGGATCCCATATCCGGGTGGTTGGGTATCTGGCACGGTTTAATTGACACAACCCAACGCAGAGCTTTCAAACACTGGAGTGTCTACTCGGGCTCATGGATTGTTAATGCATCGCTGATTTCCCACGTCGATTAATGATCGTCTCATCAAGCAGGTTTATTAGATCCAACGGTATGAACACCTCGACCCACATTCGCGTGCCGCCTAAACTTTTCTCAGTCTGAATTGTTTCTGCTGGTATTGTTTTACCATCCATCAGACTATTTTTTCGTTATTTTTCCTCACTTTCCTGCCCTCGTTTCTCATTCTCTTCGTCGAATCGAATAGTTTATACGGTATAATCAATGGACGAGTGTCGCTATTGGAAGAGACACTCACCGATAATTACTGAATAATTTAGCCCTCGATTTCCGCTCCGTAGTGACCAAGAATAAATCAATTCGTCTCGTTCTTCGGGGTGTAAAAAATTTCAGATGACAAATGAAAAATCAATCCAAATTCACGAGAACCTAAAGTTTGGATTCAAGTCACGTTAGCGTCGTAAAGTCACAGAGCCAATTCATAAAATTTCAAGTTTTAGAGAAAGTTGGCACTTGTCAAGTGACTTCAAGTCAAATGACGAAGTGACTCGAAGTCCTTAAGTCAAACGAGCTCATGCCTGACTGAAGAAGAAAAAAGAGAATACACGAGGTTACACACTTCTGCGGTGAAAATTTGAATTATTCTTTCTCTCGACTTCGCCTCTCTTTACATTTCCAATATTACCCTCCGGCCTTTTTTCACGCCCGAACAGCCACGTCCAACTTCTCTTTTCTTCGAAAATTTTCCCTTCTGGTTAGTCAGCCACGCTGTGTAAGCAACAGCAGTTCTTGATATCGAGTATAATCGACTCACTTTCTTTCTTCAGCTTCACTTTTCGACAAGGTTCCAGAGCTTTTCAGGGTATTGGCGCAGGGTAGCACCGATGGGCTAACAATCGACCTTATACCTGATGATAGCAGTTTCACCATCAATCATCGTGCCAACGAACTGAGAAACGCTGCTCGAAAGGTGTTCGGTATGTACGTATATAGGGCATTCCACGCCAACTCGACCAGTGTTAAACCTCGACCATCTCAAAATCATTTCATGTTTTTTTTCTGACATTCTACTCGGTAAAAAACTAAAGTCGATTGTGAATGCCCATTTTTTTAAATCTGAAAAAATTCTCACCCACGTAAATATCAACTCACGAACGAATTTTCAATGTTTTTTTTTCAACTCTTTCTAATCATTAAGCCCCTATCCCTTATCTATTCGCTTTTTACATACATGAATATACATGTAGCGGGAAAATTATCGCGGCTTGATATCAATTTCCTTGAAAACTCTTTGTGTGCTTTCGCCGAGACTAAAATCAAACTATCCACATCGACTCAAATTTCCATTTCTCTCTGACACATCGCCGAATGAAGAAGACAAAAAAAAAATCGACGATATATATTGAAGAACTGCTGATGAGAAAAATTCAGCTATATAGTTCGTTTTTGACGGTTGAAATTCTCCGAGAAACGTTGAAAATCAAGAAGTATCGATTTTCTTATTTTCCAGACACCTGAGGCTACTCGGAACAGAAGTTTAAACGTGAATATAGAAAAAAAAAGACGAGTGAGAGAGAAAAAGAGGGAGGAAAAATCAATAAGTAAGTGAATAGAAAATACCCGAGAAATACCTTGCGACAGTGGCGATCCAGGAATGTTCGAAGGAAAGTTCACCCCTTCAATTCCCAGTTGGACTCTTACGCTGCCCGCTATCCCCGCAATTCGTTTTCCTGAATTTTCGAATCCCCCGAGTCTCGTCGCGCGGCACGCTGGTCGATTCGGTCGGCTTCGGAGGGTCGAAGAGGGCGAAAAAGACCGGGTATATAAATATCAGCCAAGGATGACCCTAAATAGTCGAGACAGACTGACTGACTGACTGAACAAATTTATCAATGGTCCAGAGAGATCGGCTAGACAGCATCATTTCGAAAAGGAGCAGTTTTCAATTTTTCACTGACAATAAAATCAATCATCATTTATGCAACTAATTACTCATATATTTTTCACCTAATCACTCGGTTATTTCGTGGTTTCAGCTTCTAATAAGTACTGATGAGCAGGACGAAGTTTCAGGCTGGAGAGTAACGACAACTTCACATAATTAAGAATAGAATGAATAAAACATGGTAATAAATGGTGTCAAATAGACCTGAAATTGTCTTTTAATTTCGCTTGTCTTCAAAGAGTTCTGAAACTATCCTTAAATTTTTCTTACGTCCTGGAAATATTTTATTTTTAATTTTCTTACATGATCTGAAAATGTCATTGAATTTTTCTTGTCCTTAAAAAGTCGTGAAAACTGTCCCTGAATTTTTCTTACGTCCTGAAAATATTCTATTTTGAATGTCCTCAAATGATCTAAAAATGTCCTATCAGTGTCCTCCAATTTTTCTTATCTTAAAAAAGTCCTCGAAACTGTCTTTGAATTTTTCTTACGTCCTAAAAATATTCTATTCCCAAAAAAAAAAAAAAGCTACGTGATCGCTGTTTTACATAAAACGACCTTTTATGTCGACAAGTGTGAGAATTTCCCGGCACGGCGTCGTCACTGCGGGAACGTTGATACGTTTTTAGTTGGCGCTGAATAGAGGAGTTGAGAATTTTTCGTAGCTACATCACGATGAAAAAGAGAAAAGAAAATCAGAGGGAAGAAGAAAAAGGATGGAAGAAAGTGAGGCACATACACACATACATACATACTATAGATATAGATTATCCGAAGATTGATTTCCTCTGATGTGAATGTAATCGCACCCCGCGAGCTTCGAGTCGAAAGGAGGTGGGGGTGGGGGGTAAATAATAATCTTTTAATAACGGTAAGTGATAGATGAATTTCCTGCACGCTTGTACGTAATGTGTATTGTGGATCGGAGCCAAACGGCTTAAAGGATATCAATTTTGAATGGCGTGATTTAGGTATCCGGTCGAGAAATGCATTTCAATGCTCGGCTAAGAGATTTCGCAAGATCTTCGACTGAATTATGCATTGACCAAAAATGAAAGCACACTTTTTGAGTAAGACAAAAAGTAACTCTTCAATGCCACTCTCTCTCTCCCTCTTTCTTTCTCTTTCTTACCGTATACTACTGACAAGATATAGAATTTGAAGATTTTTTACTTTTTATCAAACATTAACTTTTCGAGTAGGTACACGAAACCATAATTTTTATCAGCTTGAGTAATTAAAACTGCCGGGTGAATTGGGGTGAGAATATAGGAAACGTAGCAGAGGATGAAAGAGGAAGAAGAAAGGGATGAGGAGACGGTAGATAATGATCAAGAGAAAGTAATTTTCTCCCCTTCTCGTCAGCAGATCAGAGCAAGGCTCAGAGGCGAGACATCTTACGAAAAGGGCAGAACATCTAAGCCGGATTAATTAATTGGTTCGACGGTTATTTCCCGACAGATTAGGAACTCTAGATTTCAGGAAGATGCGCCAACAAAACGAGCTTAACCGTCGCCATGTGTTCTAAAAAAGAGAAAAAAAGGAAAAAAGAAAAAAAAAAACACACGCCGACACACCGCAGAAGTTAAGAAAGTTTACTTACACTTGTGACCAGGACAAATCGAGAAAAACTTGTGAGTCCAGGAAATCTTTGGAACCTAGGATTGGTTGGAAAAGATTATTTTTCTTCTCTCACGGTTAGACAAGATCAAAAACTGTATTACTTATATCATTGGAAATTCATTATAGCCAAAGTAATCGAAAAACAAGATTTATCCATCGATTCCAATTCCGTTGGACAGTTTATGTTGGAAACAACAACAACAACAACAACAACAACGAAACTGTGACTGGACTCCTGAAGAAAATGTCGTCACGTAACTCGACCAAGTGAACAAAGTTTCGAGGTTGAAAGAATCTGAAAGGCGAGGATAAAAGTTTGAACCCATTGAAAAAGAACAATACGCTGAGGAATTGTTCTGGCTGTATTCGAGGTCAGAAACTTTAGGATTGAGGACACCATTTCGACTATGAAAACCTTAAATATTGGTGGAGTAAAAACATCGAAAGAAAACATTTCGCGAAAGGACTTGAACGACATGTGTAGTCCAAAAGCGATACCATGTGATGAGGAATTTTGAACATTCTCTTAAAAAACGGTCCAATATAATAACTCTGTGATCTTTACCACCCGGTCAGATGTTGGAGAATGGCGCGAAAACAACGTGAACATGTGACGACCAGAATAAATTTTCAATCAGCGTTAAGGTGCTTATAAAGACACGTTGTACACCTCGAAAACGTGGGGATGCAAAACTCCCATACCGCTGCAGCAATCAGAGTGAAACTTAGGCAGTTAATGCCTTATTTTGGCAAAAAGTGGAGCGTCTTTTTACTTTTTCAATATTTTGAAAAAAAATTTTACAGATTCGTTACTACCCAGAGAAATTGACAAAATTTTCGCAGTTGCACGGAATGGATCGAACTATCCGGTATGATGCCACTCGGTGGTGATGAAACACAAATTTTGAGCCCAGTCCCATGAGATTTGATGGCGACATGACGAAATGAGAGCTGATCTGGTTTTCGATTACGAAGAACACCGAAATCTCATTTTGGTGACATTTTTCGGTAATTTTTTACCGACATTACACGCATACATTACCGGCATGCGCGTAATGTCGGTAACAAATGTCGCCAAAATGAGATTTCTGTGTACTTCGTAATCGAAAACCAGATCAACTGCCATTTCGTCATCTGAGCATCAAATCTCATGAAACTGGACTCAAAATGTGTGTTTCATCACCGCCGAGTAGCATCATACCGGATAGTTCGATCCATTCCGTGCAACTGTGAAAATTTGGCCAATTTCTATGGGTGGTAACCAATCTGTAAATTTTTTTTCCAAATTTTGAAAAAGTAAAAAGACGTTCCACTTTTTGCCAAAATAATGCATTAGCTACCCAAGTTTCACTCTGATCGCTTGAGCGGTATAGGAGTTTTGCATCCCCGCGTTTTCGAGGTGTACAACGTGTTTTTATAAGCACCTTAATATGAAACTGCGAGGGTGGTTAGATGAACCGTGAATATGGAGAACGAAGGGTTAAGTCAGAGAGATAGAGAGAGAAGGAGGACTGGAGAAGCACAGAGGAGAGGAGCTCTGACATCATTATACGATAGTACGATTGATACTAGCGGTAAGGCCAATTAGGGAGAGGGATGGCGAGTTGGCAGAGGTAATTTAGAGATAACTACGTGATGATACCGTTCGTTCTGCATATGTGCCTGCCTGCGTATGTGCCTGACGGTTGTTTGATACACGCGGTAAACTCGGAGAGAGAAACGGAGCGAGGAAAGAGAGACAGTGTAACGAAGGGACGCGAGGAAGAACAAGTCTTTGATGTTCCCACAGATAATCACTTTCCTCTTACTCTCTCTTTCTCTCTCTCTCTCTCTCTCTCTCTCTCTCTTAGTTTTTGCTAGACTGTATTGTCTGGTCCATTACGATGAACGGCTTGTTTAACCTTTGCCCCTGAAGCCATAGCAACGTGAGTCCAAGTAGGTACCTGTGTTATCTACCCCCAGCACCTCCAATGTGCATAACAATCGGTGAAATTTATGAAATTTATATTGTTGATTCGGCACGATAATTTTTCAACGCTTCAAGATAAGTACTGAATCGTTTGATGAACTTTTATCTTGTAGGGTCATGTGAAGAGGTATCAACTGCTCTGAATTGGGTCTCTAGCTTGATTGTTATACTTCATGTTGGCACAACTTTGAGCAAATTTGGAACGTTATTCAGCTCGTGCAGTGGATTCGACTCCAAGGAGTGTGGACCGTTGGATGGAATAAAAATTGGAACAAATTTTTCCGTCGACTTGAACAATCTTCCTGCCTGCCACATCTGGTAGATCGATATCCGTCTCAGTCCATCCGTCCGGATAGACATTTGCCAACTCCAGGTCTGCCGGATTACAGCGTGGGGAGGGGGGAAGGAAGAGGAGATGAGGATGAGGATGAGGATGAGGATGAGGATGGGAATAGGGGTTGGGATTACATCAGGAGAACCCGGAGCGAGCGAAAGATGGCAAAGCATAAAGTCCCTGTATCACGCGACATCCAATTTGTGATAGCGTTCTCAAATCGTGCTCAAATACGAGGTTATATGGCTTGTGACGTGGTCGGTTACGGATATCTCCATACATATATGGGAAGAGGAGAAAAGGAATGGATCGAGAGGTTAGAACGTCAAATTCTGAAAGTTGACTCCTAAGGACATGACGAAAAGGACTAACTCTCGAGTATTCCAACTTAATTTTCACGTCATAACATTGCAAAGTTCTTGATTGGGTGTTCCTAATTCGCATTAATTTCCATGTATCAAAGACTGCCGAGGATGAGAGTGTTTCTTTGATGATGAAACGCCGCTTCAAAGACACGAGGAAGTCTTCCATCTACGAGATGAATATCGGGGGTTAGGTGCTAGAACCTGAGTGAGTGAGTGAGTGAGTGAGTGAGTGAGGGTGAAAATGGTACTGAAAGGGAAGTAATAACTCCGGGAGAGCTAAACGGTGTGCAAATATTGTTCTAAACGTTCCAGGGTGTTCGTTGGAATGTCGGTGGTGGTTGTAGTGGTGGTGATGGTGGTGATGGTGGTATTGAATGTGTGTAACGGGATAAGAATTGACTAAAACGGCGAGTTGTTAGGTCGGGGAGTTCGTGTTTGCGCGTTAATTAAAGAGCGCTCGAAGCTGTTGAGTGGCCAGTTAGTAAAGTAGGGCCGAGGTTTGAAGGAGCTAGAAAATCTATGCCAGGAGCAGAAATACATGTTATACACCAGTTCCAACGTGGTATGGCGTGGCATGGCAGCCAAGAGCTCGGGTGAAGTGGGTACCTTATTAAATTCCTTGCACCAACGGTGTACGCGTAATTGCAAAATTTATTTTCGCGCTAGGATCAGAATTCTTCTTCTGCTGCTGCTGCTGCTGCTAGTGCATGAGGTATAAGGGTGAGAGGTATCCGCATTATTCGCCGGGCTAATCGTGGCCTGAACTTTCCTGGACGGTTATAAACAGCTTCGAAATACTTTCGAACAAAACTGGAACGGTTCCCAAGCTCAACCTCTTGGTGTATAACAAACAGGGATGTGGAGAAAGAGGATGAGGAGGGAGAAAAATACGAAGTTAAGGAAAAGCTCGAGGTGAAACGGTGACGCAGACAAAGGTTGGAGAACGAGGAAGGAATCTTCAATCTCCAGCTCGGAGCGAGGATATTAATTGGAATTTATCGCACTCGGAATGAGCCCGGAGTCATGAGGTATACTTGGAATGTCTAAATTGCAATTTTTGATTCCCGGAACTTCTGCTTTTCCCCTTCGGACGGACGTTTCGCATTATGAATATAATATCCTCAAGATATCTCGTCCTGATCCCCGAGTGTAATAAAAAACAAAAACTGGTTTCAGCTTAAAAGGATCAAAATTATACTATTTTTTATAGTCTTGTGTGTGTGTGTGTGTGTGTGTGTTTTGTTTGTTTTTTTTTCTCTTTAATTACAGACACCTGAATTCTGCCATGCAAACTATTCCAATTTTCATGTCAAATGTAACAGGATTTTCAAGTTCTTTCTTTTGCAAGATCACGTTCAAGACGTTGAAATATTTTTTGAATGTCTTTCTCTGTAGTATCTCACTATTCCTTAAGGCCTTAGGCCACTCTAGAGGCGGAAAAAATAGGCTTCTTGAGGATTTTTTTTCAGAAATACTACAAAATAAATCTAGATAACAGAAACGTGATTTTATTATTCATATCAGTGACTGCTTACAATAATTTTTTTGAAGCGATTTATTTCAAAATGGCGACTGTGCAGCGTTTTTGCGACGACGTCTCCTTTTTTTCGGGGTCCACGGCTGGACTAACAGCTTCTGTAATTTTTTTAATCATAATGAGCCAATGAATTTTTTTGATTATATATAATAACTGCTATAGAAGTACGTAGGATTTTTGCGATATATTGATTTTTGGCCAAATGGCGCACTTCTAAAGTGGAAAGTGAAGAACTTGCCTAAAAAATTGTCAGATAATTGTTAATAACAAATGAACCACGCAATGTAAGAAAAAAAACCCTACGTACTTCTATAGCAGTTATTATATATAATCAAAAAAATTCATTGGCTCATTTTGATTCAAAAAATTATAGGAGCTGTTAGTCGGGCCGTGGACCCAGAAAAAAAGGAGACGTCGTCGCAAAAACGCTGCACAGCCTCCATTTTGAAATAAATCGCTTCAAAATAATTATTGTAAGCAGTCACTGATATGAATAATAAAATAATCACGTTTCTGTTATATAGATTTATTTTGTAGTATTTCTGAAAAAAAATCCTCTAAAAGCCTATTTTTGCCGCCTCTAGAGTGGCCCAAGGCCTTAAACCACCCCAAATAAGCGTCTAATTAACTTGAAATCATTTTCACACTCCGTGAATGAACAAGAATCCTAAAAATCGTGAACAGTTTCAAAAAAGTGACTAGAAGCTGAGTGATTTTTATAAGGATCATAAAGTCTTCCCGCTTCGCAATAAGTATCTCATAACAAGCGACTGAATAGATTATCCCCGTGAATAAAATACGTTGAACGTTGCAACGCGTTTAATCGTACAGGAGTCTCGGTTTTCCCTCATCAAAGCTTTTCGCCCGGTTTTGCATAAGGACGAATATCGTCTGTGCCATGGATCTAGGTGGTGGTGGTGGTGGTGGTTGTGGTGGTGGTGGTATAAAAGTTTGTAATCCTCTCAATTGGCCCCAAAGTTCATCCAGGCATCACCGCCTGGAAAGCGGATATTCGCGCCACATTTTCCTTCCGGTCTTCAGTTGGTGTATGTTCTGTTCTTTCCTCTCCTTAATATGTTTTTCTTCTTTCTCGCCTCACTTTTTGCTTTGATACTTTTACTCCGCACTGCCGAGCCATCTCACCATTTCACTGATAAGAATTTAGCCTAGCGAGAAAAGAAAACTCCGCACTCGGCTTCCGATCCTTCAAAGGATCTCCTCCTTCTACACAGTGCCGTGATATCGATTCTCGATTTCAGACCTCACCGAGCTGTCGGTGAAAACTTTATTATACCTAGACTGACGTGCGACGACTTCCTCCCCCCCATCCCCCTCCACCCCCTCACCATGCGTCAAACTTCGAATAATATTGCCGACTAATGAAATGCCTGCAACAAAGTGCAAAATGAATTGTTGATTTACTCGTCGAAGAGTGAGTAGCGAATAATTTTTCTTAGCCTATTCGTTTGTTTAGCTTTTTTTCTTTTTCACTCACTCAGATCCTACCTTTCGATTCTATAGCTATACAGCTACCTTCGGTGTAGAAGGTTGGTACCGACTGCTGCATGGAAAAGAGAGAAAGAGAAAGAGAAAGAGAAAGAGAAAGAGAGTTGAAGCGAGCAATTTGCAATGCTGAATCGAAAAGTTTTCCCACCAAGTGATGTCGATGAAAGCGAAATACCTAATAAAATAATTGCATTCTACTTCCCTTAAACTCTTCTCGGTGGAAGCTCTTCTGCTATCGGCGCAGCAACCCTGCGGAGAAACTCTGCAGGCCACCGCACACAGTTTCTTCAGATATACCCCGGGAACCCAACGAATTGAGTTATTCAACTCCAATTTCATTCCATCCAGGCAAAAACTTTTCACCTACCATACCTTCGCCCGACTTTTACCACCACCACCACCACTACCACTACTATCAACTGCCACTGGACACGTGATTCAACGCTGGTACGTTTCTCTTCTTTCTCATAATTCCACAGTCCCTCTTTTCTTCGATTGCTTTTTTGCACAACTTATTGTTTTTCGTTTTTACTTTAGCTCATTCGCTTTACAATTCACGTACCAAGGTAGGAATACCTTATTACGAACGTTTAGAGAACAAGGAAAACTACCAAGTTCCTTATTGATAAGTTCAAAAAATTTTCTCGAGCCTCGTGTGACTATAGCTTGAAATTTTGCTAGGATCTCTATGCAATTTTATTATCTTCTACGAAGTCAATTCTGGTCAGGATTATTCACCAGAACATAAGCGAAGAAAAACCTTTTAAAGACCCTGAAAATTCCCAAATCCTTCCGTTTCCTTATTACTCCTCGAACTGAAACTCCTTATTTTTACATCATATGTTCATCATTGTAACAAAATTGGAATTCCAGCTCATAAAACATCGATATAACTACCAAGGCTGTCCGGATCTATGCAAACTGATTGAAGTCTTGATAAGCCTAGATCCTAATAAACAAAAAATCGTATAAAGTCAAAGTCTCTAAAGAATGATTTTCTATGCTCCCCCCCAAAAAAAAAACACCCAATTACACCTATTTCATGTTGTTAAAAAATGTTCCAAAACACATTACAAGATAGCATAGGAATGAAAATGAAAATCAATATTTACTTATGATAAGATCAAATAAATACCCGAGTAAGCTTTGACCATGATCTACTATCAGAGAAACGTAACAGCGAAAGCCACATTTATCCTCCTGACCGATTTTGATGATAAAACAACAATAACCACCAACCACCATAGTAAGTAAATCAATATTTTCTTCATCAGAACGTTTGTCTAACGAATCAAAGTTCCCTCTAATATAGCTTTCGCCAAAAGCGGTAATAATGCCGAAGTAAATTGTTGATCTCTCTGAGAGAGTAGCGCGCGCCTAAGCTGCGATATATGAGGATGAAACGAGAATGTGCGGTTCGTTTACTGTAAAGTTTATAGACCTGTTTGTGTGTAGAACGTATCCCACACACGTAACACATCCATATCCCATGTGGTAGGTATGTGGTGAATCTATGGTAGGTAATTACGATAAACGTGAATCGCTGTTTACTCTGATCGCAGTTTAACTGATCTCGGAGGTCGATTGATCGTTTTTAGTTTCAGCAGTTTCCTTCCGGAATAAATGAAAAAAAAAAACCTAGTAAAAAAATCAAAAGAATAAAATAACCATGAATTCCCAGCTGCGAGAGGGATCAAAGGAAAAACTTGCAAATCCCACGCAGTTTAGTCAAAGTGGGAATGTTCATCGCACACAAATCCATAGATCACGCGATACGTAGAGATCCAACTCTCGCCTCGGTTCGTTCGAGCGATCGCAGCGCCCCGCAACGGTCAAAAGCATTAACTCTGAGAATTGATGGATCGACGAATGCGTCGCTCGGCAACCAACTGCGGATAAATTGAGAACTAAACGTGTGCGAGTCCCCGGATACTGGAAATAATAATAAAAACTGAGTGAACTCTCTCCTTTACATTGACTCTCTCTTTCCCCCCCCCCCCCCTCTCGCTCTCTCTCTCTCTCTTTCTCTCTTCATATCCAGCGGTAAAAATTCCCTCCGGATTCAGTCGTCGCCCACATTTTAATCACGAATTTCTACTTCTGCCCCAGACTCTGAAACCCACCCCCTCCTCGCCCCTCCCACCCCTTCCGTAAACCCAACCATATGGAACGCCCCCTACCTCATACTCTCACGAATTATTATAACGTGTTCCGTTTCCACGACGTTTTAATCTCTCTCCCCCCCCCCCCCCCACCACCCCCCTGCCACCGCCCCCACCACTCTTCCTTCATCCCCAACAGACCGTGCCTCAACGGCTTGTTTCGTTATTCTAAACCACCGGAATGTGAATAATCGCTCTTGCAGGTCCTGTATTTTACTTATCGCAAACAGAGTTTGTCCAGATTCTTTTTCATTTAATTTTCTTTGCTTTTCTTTTTTCTTTTTTTTTTTTTTTCCGTTCAACGCTTTCTCTCTCTTTCTCGCTCTCTTTTGTCGTTGAAACGACCGGCGGTGGCTAACGAAATTCATGCATGCATATATCGCGGTAAGATTAATTATTATAGTCGTTCATTTTCTCGAGACTGATTATCTTAGACTAGAAATTATTTTAGGTATGAATAATTAAATTCTATTTAACGACGATATTTATTATTTATATATTTAGTTTTTTTTTTTCTCTGATCCCTTTTTCATTCATTTTTATCTTGAATTTTGTTATATCGATTGTAACGAAACTTTGCGATGATTGGAAAAAAGACAAAGAAAAAAAAAAAAAAATAGAAAACAGAACATTTCTGAGCATAAATTCGAAGTGTTAAAATTTTTCAAAATCGACAAACAAAAAAAGAAAGAGCAAGAAAGAAAGAAAGTCGTCCAGGAATAATAAATTTTTCTTTCTGGATAGAAAATTTTATTAAAATGTAAAAAAAAAAAAAAAAAAAAAAATTACTATTAAATAATATATTTAAACACTATAATCAATGAAAGTGAAAAAAAAAAAAAAAAATTTTTGTCGTAACATTTAACCACATGCTAGTGTGATATTGAATATTTAAACGCAGATGAAAACAAATAACGTTTTGTCTTTCCTTCGTTACGATCAAGATCATACGAAATGCTGATGCTTATACCTATATATTACACAAGAAGAATGTAAAATGTCGTAATTTTTATTCCTTCCGACCATCTGGCGCACTCTCGTTCCGTTTCTTATGATTTCAAATATCCGTTATAATTGATCGATGCAATAAAAGTTTCCTAGTGAAACTTACCGAAACGTTTTAAAAGTTTAACGATCAGCAGCACACAGCTGCTGCGTGCCGATGATTTGTTTGTTATTGCTATGCGAAGCCGTATTTTTAATTTTCAACATCACTGTCGATCGTTATTGGCGATAATTACCGATACTTCAAACATACTATTTCGGGCCTTTCGGTTCCTGCCGTTTACTTAAGTCTATTTGTTCATCCTCCGGAGCATGCGGTCATCCAAATCGATTGCATTACGCGGAAGAAACGTTCACCTTAAACTCGGCTACATCCACTAATTAAACACTCAGCAATCAGGCATCCATCGATATTCCCAGATATTTTATTAAGGCTCATTCCAATCATGTGTGATTGAGAATTTCTTTTTTTTTTTTTTTTTTTTTTTTTTTGTGTTTTTTGATGTGTTTTTTGATGTATCAAATCGCAGTGAAAATGTTTGATTTTTTACACTCCGATTTTTTGTAATTATGCAGACGTTTGGGTGAAGGGATAAAAAAAGGAATCCACATCGATGAAAATGAATTCAAAATTTTTGTTTTTAAAGACTTAATTGATCCTTTGATTAGGAAAATTTTGAAACTTTTTACTTAAAAGATTGAAATCATGTGTCGTTGATTAATTGATTACTTTTTTTCTTTCTCATCGGTTGTCAATTGTCAAAAGAGCTGTTGAAATTTATCGAACTTAAAATCCGAGGGGTGAGATAAAATTTTTTAACGAAGCTTGGAAAAGGTGGAAAACTTTTCACGCTTAAGAATCATGTGAAAAAAAGATAAATAGACGGAAAATAAATACCTAACAGAGTGTAATAAACTCCGCTCTTCACACACACTGAGAAACACTGATTTCATGTTATTTCAGGCTTCCTAAGAGCCACTAGTTTCACTGAAACGCGATGATTGCCCGTGCAAGCGGGAATAAAAGAGAAAACAGAAGTTAACCGATAATGTGAGTGTCGAAGATTTATTGGAAAATTATCGATTAACCTTGAAATTGACTTTCACGAGAATCACCTATATACGTTCAAATTTTCAAGTTTTCAAATACGATTTAAAGCATGAAGTTAAAAGTCGATATACAATCCCGGAATTTTTTTTTTTTAAAAGCCTTGTACCTACTTATGGAAGAAAAAAATGTGTAAATTGATAATCAAAAAGTGTTAAAAGAGTTGTGGAAAAAAGGGCAACAAAGGAAAGAGAGGAAAAAAAATATTAAATAAAATACTAGACAGGGTTGCCGATGGTGTTAGGGGTTGAAAATTGAAATATTGGAAAGCCAGGCTGCCTTTTTCTATTTTTTTTTTTTTTTTTTTATCGCATGAAACGAATCGTGGATCCTGACAAGCTGTCATTTGCAAATCACCCTTACCAGCGAAGCTGTGCAAAGAAACGAGAAGTAAAAAGAAAAAAAAAAAAAAAAAAAAAAAAAAAAATATGAAAAACAGAACCGGAGAAAAAAGCTAAAGCATAAAAAGTCAGTGCAAGCTGCTCTTGTAACTGCCCTTAAACGGTGAGTAAATCGGTGAGCAACGCGCCCTTTTCGTTTGAGGGTGCGAATCGGGAATCAGGGGCAGCAAAAGAAGAGGGGATGGAAAGGAGGGAGGGATGTAAACGGCGCTATCCGAGGAGCCGCAACTGCTCCCCAAACGCCAGAGGTTGCGGATAATATCCTCAGAAAAAATCCTACCTAATCACTCTCGAATACTAGCGTACAGATCCGGAGGATGGAATGGAAACGACGAAGTTCAAATCCCAACCCTTTTTTGTAATGGTTAAAGGGCTCGAAACAACCGAGCGGAGATATTTTTTGCCTCTGTTGAATGGACTTCAATGGATGTTGAAAATAACTGAACAAAAATTGGAACTGAAAAAATAAAACTAAAGAAACTGGGAAAAAAAAAAAAAAAAAAAAAAAAAACTGAAGGGATCTTCACCTTCTTGTTGATTTTTCTGAAGTTCTTTGTAACAGGCTGATCGAATGAACAGAGAATTTCGAGCTTGGGGTGAAAGTTCAGAAGGATCAGAATGTCGAACTCTCAAAGAAAAAAAATGTAAATGATCGATAAAGTTAATTGTAAGGGTGGGGGGGGGGGGGGGGGGGGAGGGTAAATTGGGGTACTTAAGGAAATACTTAGTTTTCAAGGACTCAAATGCGTTGAATCTTTTTTTTTTCTAATCGGAACCGAAGAAAATAAAAATGATTTTCAGATATCAGGGGAAAAATTTTTTTTTCAAATTTTTTGACAATTCAAAATATCGCTCAAGAATGTTTATACTAGTCATTTTTGACTGCTTGAAAAACTTTTTTCACAATTCCAATTAAATTTCGTCGACAAAGCTAGTGTTCAATTAATTATGTAGATCGAGATAAAATCTACCAGAATTTGATGTAAAAAAACCAATCCAAAAGGGCTAAGATAGTGTTTTAAAAAATTGTCAATCTTCGCTGGATTTCGATACTTTTTTAACGCCATCGTGATATTTTTATTCGTGTAACGGTTTATTTTGTCAGTAAAAACGTCGGCATGGTTATTCGAAAAGTGGATAAACAGACTCGAATATTCGAAGCGTGCCAAAACGGTTGTTCACACATGTTGCGTGATTCACTTAGGAAATTGAGCAGGCTACGCAGAGTTAAAGCGTAAAAATGTTTTTCCGAGTCATAAAAAAGCAACAAAAAATAGAATAAAACCAAAAAACAAAAAAAAACAAAAAAAAAAAAAAAAAAAACAAGGGAACATCAACGTCGCATTTCTCTTTCGAGAAAGTGAGAGAAAAAAGTGTTGCTGCAAGCATCAGAAATCCCTCTTTTGTTATCAATTGCATCTTTCCTGCACAGTGTAAAAATTGGACGACGAGCTTTCGTCGAATTCAACGCCTGAAGAATTTAAAACCCGGGGTAAAAACAAAATAAATTCCCTATCAAACGTTGAGACTTTGGGGATAACATAATCAGCTCGAGAACGAGACGCAAAAACAGCTGACTGGCCAATCGCTCTCTCTCTCTCTCTCTCTTTCTCTCTTTACCGCAAACAGGAAGATTCCGCTCAACAGCTAGTCGCTATTCTGAGCCGCAAGCTCAGACCGTATTTTACAAATTTCCTTAATCGGATTTCAAGATTTACTCGAGGCAACTGGTGAATGCTCAACGCTCAACGCTTTGCAGCTATATTTACTTACAAACTATATATATATGTATATACTTATAAATCATCTCTAGCTATCATGGATCCAACTGCGTTGGATGTCGATGCTAGTGACAAGCAATTCTCCTATTGACTCTCAAAATCTCACCGTTAAAACGATGCTCGAACACTTACTGAGTGTTTAGACTTAGTCTTGATTGAATATGAAAATGAAGGTAACCTGCAAAATTATTATAGAAATTAGCTGAATTTTTTTTTTTTTTTTTTGTGTTAAAATACGTCGTGTCCTCCCGATGAAAAGTTCTCTTCGATAGAAGTTCGAAAAATCAATACTTCCGGAGAAAAAGGGTGTCCAGATTTTTTAACATCTATGGTTTTCGTGATTTTTATGAATTGTTAGACGAAAATTTTCGATAATATTCAGATCGTTCAAGCTAGTTACCAGTTAGAAACAATTAGTCGGCTAAAATAGTTAGCCGATAAACATGTTTAGCCAGCCAAAGTTAGCTGATCAACTGATTTTTAACAGCTAAATCTAAAAATGTAAAAAATCAACAAGCGAACGAATTTTTATTGGCCTTTCAGATTCGATCTTGCATTTAGAACAAATTTTATTACATTCACTTCACAGAATTATTGTCAGCGGATTATCATAGATTCCTAAAAAGTTGATCAGTCAACGATAATAATTATCTTAGCTAAGAATAAAAATCAACGTCCGACAAATCGAAATACTTGTTTGGACTAACTTGTCCAAGTAATTCACTAAGTTTCGCATACTTTCGAATAATTGATAACGTATTATTTTCGAACTTGAGTAAATATTTAATTCGGTGATATGAAAAATTGAATCCGGTTAAAAAATTCCTCCAATTTCCGTATTTCGGTTAGAAGTTCGTATCCAAAAGGTGAAATAAAAAAAAAAAAAAAAAAAAAAAAAAAAAAATGAACAAAAACATCCTATCTTTGGCCCAGTCTTGAAACCCTTCGAATAAAAAAATACAGTTTTTGAAAATTTCGAGTACGGTCCTTTTCAAAATCACTTTAAATATTGATAAATAATCGAGCAGGTGAGTAAAAAAATTTTTTAAACAATTCATGCTACTGTTTCAGAATTGGAAAAATTGCGGAAGAAGTTTCAAACAAAATCAGAAATGGCGAGGGTCAAACCTCACTCTATGGGTTCCCATGGAATTTCCCATGTTCATTATAATGCCTATAATATGCCACATGGCACAGTAAATGAAACTCGAATATCCTCGACGTTGACGAATCTGACGTGTTCACTGCACGTCGAGTGTCTAATGACACAGATAAACGCGGTGGTCAATTAAGCGTGTAATCATCGGTCAAAGGGCATGGCTATGGGTTATGTGCACACCACATGAACTTCATATGCGTATTTGAATATATTAAATTTATGGGACGGTTCAGCTAATTTCGACCTACGTACACTCCGTGACTTTTTGGATTTGGATCGCAATTTTTTATACGATTCTTCTCACTTCGAAAAGGACTAGTTTTTTTTTTTTTTTTTTTTTTTTCATTTCATTTTTTACACGGTTCGAATTTCTAAAACCTTATTATTGATCGAGATAATTTAGAAAATCTGACAAAAATTCTGAAAAATCGTGCGTTGGATGTCAAAATTTTTAAGCTTAGACCCGGAGTGGAAAGATTTTTTTTTTCTTCTCACTGTTTTCAAAGCTTCTTCCGAAAACCTTTCGAAAAACTTCGAAAATATTAGAAGCGGCAGCCCTTTTACTGTGGATAGTTTCTGAAATATTTTCATATTTCACACCGGGTTGTTGAGAATTTTGTTCAGATTATTCGCAAGAAATTTTTTTTTTTTCCTCTTCATTTTGCTGATAAAAAAAAATTGCAAATCGTAAAATGGTGCTAAGGAATCTAAAAAATCTCGCTACTCCGGCTCAGAGCTTGAAAATTTTTATATCTGACACACGATTTTTCAAAATTTTGTCAGACTTTTAAATCGCATCGATCAATCAAAATGGATTTGAAAAATTGTAGAAAATTCTAACCGTGTCGAAAAAATTTTGAAATAAAAAAAAAAACTAGTGCTTTTTAAAGTGAGATGAATCGTATAAAAAATTTCGGGCCATATCCGAAAGGTCAAGGAGTGTACGTAGGTCATATACATATATATATATATTATATATATTAGGATGGCGCAAAAAAACCAACAATTTTTTTTTTTCTAGTCTCGTGTGAGAAAATGTTAGTTTTTGATGTTTTAACAGCCCACTCAGAAGGACAGTTCAAAAAAAAATTTTTAAGAGGCCCCTCCGCAGTTTTTAAAACGTCAGAAATCGTAAAAAATCGATTTTAAAAAAAAAAAAATTTTCTTGTTACGGTAGAATTTTATAGACAAAAAAAAAAAATAAGTTTCCGAAAGTTTCAGTTCAAAATTTTGAATTTTGAAAGGTCGCTCATAATTTTTTTTCAATTTTTTGTTGCATTTCTTTAGATTTTTTCGAGCGACCTTTAAATATTCATATTAAAATTTCATACATTTTTTATCTTCAATTTAGTAAGAAAGAATCGATAACAATATACCACGACATGAATTAAAAATCAAACAAAATACTAAAAATATAATTTTTTTAATTCAATTTTTTGACGATATTTGACATTTAAAAAAATTTTGAGCTACCTCTTAAAATTTTTTTTTTTGAGCTGTCCTTTGGAGTGGGCTCTTGAAACATCAAAAATTAACATTTTGTCACACGAGACTCAAAAAAAACAAATAGTCGGTTTTTTTGCGCCACCCTAATATACATATATACATATATATATATATATATATATATATATATATATATATATATATATACATATTAACCAGGGTGTGAAGGTTAAAGAATTTGAAACTGACCTTGTCCTCGAACGCTCGTTAAAGCTGCTGCTGTAATCAGTACCGTCTGCACCACCAAGCACCTCATATTGGTTCCTTTTCTTGATCGTTCACAGGTTTGTCACTTTTTTTTTTTTTTATTTATCACGTTAGGCCTACGTATCACCACATTCAATTTTCAACTCAAGCTCTGTGCTTGATCTTGGTTTTTAGTTTTGAATTTTATCAACACTTGTTATATCATTCGAACGCGAAAAATCTCACGGTTGTTTGTTATACTCGGATCTAGACTGATCGATGATATTTTTAAACTCAGCGTCGACGTCGCTGACGAAGCTGATTTAAATCACGATATTCACTCATCATGTACACGACGTGTGTTTTAGATTATTTATTATTCGACCCTTTTTGAATTCACTTCCTGCTTGTCGGACTGTTTTTGTTATTCCTGTAATTTTTAAAAAATATTTTTATAATCTATACGATCGATGTAAAATTTTGATTTTAAATTAGTAGACACGAGAAAATCAGAGATCTCTTGAGAAACTAAAATAGCCAAAAAAAGAAAAAAAAAAAAAAAAAAAACAGATTCAATCCTGAGTGTAAAAAGATTTCAAAAAAGTTTCAACCATTCTTTGAGAAAAAAAAAAAAAAAAATCGCAACCGTCGCAAAATCTTCGTTTCAAATACTTTGAAATTCGTCCGCAACGAGGAAGAAAGTATAAAATTTTTTAAACTTTCAAAACAAACTTCAAAAATCGAACCCAAAAGTCTTGCTCGAGTTCTAGGAAAACAAAAAAAAAAAAACTGACACACGCTGCACCATCGATCCTCGATTTCCTATCTTCCCTACTTCCGGTTTTTTTTTCTTTTTCAAAAAAAAAAAAAAAAAAAAAAAAAGAAAAAAAAAACAGAAACGCAGATAAAAAAAACCGCGGTGCCAAAGAGAGAAGTTTCAAACTTTTCTGACCAACGTGAAATCCGCAAGTTCGTTCCTCCCAGTTCGCGTTCCTTCGTTCGGTACCGTAAGAGGGTTTTAGCCTCATGGGGAAGGTCGGTCCGAGCTTTACGGTAGTGAATACGAAGGTAATGACTCGTGGAATCTCTCCAAAGGGTAGAAAGAGATAAATAGAGAAAATAAAGAGGGATTTACCGAAGGATATTGAGCTCCGTTCGCCATTGCAGGATGGAAAATTGCTGGAGTAAAATGGCGACGAATTCGACATTCATTTATTTATTTAATTATTTCTTCACTTCGTTTCGATTCGAATTTCAAAATTTCTTTCATTTTTCCCCCAAAAAATTTTTGTCTCTTCTATCGTCCGTTACTTTTTTCTTTTCATTTGCCTCCCTCCCTCTCTCTCTCTCTCTCTCTCTCTCTCTCTCTCTCCCTTTTTCCCTCATGTTGTCCTTTTTATATTCTACTTGACAGGTTTTATCGTCGCTGATTGATGAACTTTTGACGCGGACTTTCACGCCCCTTATTACCCGCTCTTTTCCACCCCCTGACACCCTCCACCTCCTTGCCACGTTGGCTCGCTTTCTCTCTCTCTTCTCTTGTCTTCTCTTCTCTTCCATATATATATATATATATATATATATGTATAGAGCCATGGACATAATTAAATGAAAGCTCTGAATGATTAATTGCTATAGCTTCGCGTATTTTCGTGTTTCTATACATTCTTCTTCATCCTCCTTTTTCACATTGTTTACCGTTTTATTTATTTCTTCCTTTTTGTCTGTTTGTTTGTTTGTTTGTTTCAACGGTTCCGGCCATGTTTGGTTTCCCAATCCCTCAACTTTTTTTCACCCTTCGTACCATCTTTATCGTCCTTTTTCTTTCCCTGTAAAATTCGTCGTCTTCGCTGATTTTCACGACCCAAACTATAAACCACCACCCCCCAGAAATCATTTTAAAAACTTTAACCTCTCGGGATCGATTCCAAATTCTTTATCATTCTCGATCTTAGATTCTTAATTCTATTCTTCTGTTTTCATTGTCACGTATTATTCGCTAAGAAACTTTTCACCCTCCAAGAATTAATAGTTTTAAAGATCGTTGCCGATTTGTTTAACAAAAAAAAACAAAAAAAAAAAAAAACGATATTATCTGTAATATAAACAAGAAAGATCTACAAACTACTTACAAGACGATTATAAATCAAGTTTTTGCGAATAATGAAAATACGAATTAAGGATTTAGTCAGATTATAACGATAAGAAGAAAGACGATTGCGAGATAAAATTCTGCGTCGTGGGTTAAAAGTCGAAGTTCAATCACTTTAATTCGCAAATTTAATTTAATTATCGAGAAGCCGCGCGGTTTTGCTCAGTTATATATACATATATATATATATATATATATATATATATATATATATATATATATATATATATATATGTATGTATAAGGGATGCGGCTGCTGGCTGTTAGTTGTTGTCGGAATATTCAGGAGCCGTGAAAGTCCCGGTCTTAGTTTCGTATTACTTGATTAACGGATCCTCGCCCCGTCACTTTCAAACAATTCATTCCCGACCTAGCTTAACCCAAATTAAACGCTGACGCGCGATGAGATTTCGAGAGAGACGAAATATCGGGGAACAGAGAGAAAGAGAGAGAGAGAGAGAGAGAGATAACACGCAAGCTTTGAGGGGTGAGAGACGTCCAAACTCGAATCAGAGTCTTACAAAAAAAAAAAATCGTTAAGTTCTATTTTCTTGTATTTATCAATTCGAGACACGATAATTTAAACAAATTTCTGACGACAAATATCGAATCGAAGTATATTCCCCGCAGAGTTTCGTTCGAATCGATTATTGTTAGAGAAAAACAAAAATTTCGATCAGTGATGAAAATTTAATATTCAATCATTCCCGAATACGTTTTTCCAAAATCTATAACATTCGCATGAATTGTAGGTAAATCCTGCAATTTTTCGGTTACAGACAGCTTTTAAACTTAATTCGGAATATCGAGTGAGTGAAATTTTATTTACCAATAAATCGAAATAAATTAAAAAATTTTGAATCAATTAAATTCACTCAAAACTCTTTTTACCAAAAATTTTCTGTCTTCTTGAATGATTCGTTGTAATAAATAGACGATGTAAGATTCTATCAACCAAATATATTATTTGTGAAAATTTCAACAAATTTGTTTAATTTAAGGTAAAAAAAAAAAAAAAAAAAAAAAAGAGTTCAGAATCAATTCAAAGAAAATAGGATTCATCCAATTAAAATCACGTTACATTATGAAGTATCAAAAATTTTGTGCAGATTTCAATTAATATTCGCAATTGGATTGTAATGCACCCAATTTACATAAAATTTGCACCACAGTATATACAATATATGATGCAGTGAGTTGAAACTCGGTTAATACCAGGGTGCATATATATATATATCGATTGGCACACTTGGACGATGAATAAAAAATCACTTCGCTTCAAAGTCACAATATCGTCGATTACTGAACTTTCGGAACAAATCTTCATTAGCGGTTTGATTTTGTTTCAAATTTTTTCCACTTTAACTGAGGAATTAAATGAAGACAAAAAAAAACTACGATGAAAAAAATAAAAGTTTTTGGAATTGCAAATTTTCCAAAGCCTTAAAAATTTTTTCAACTCCAGTTTTTTCAAATGTTTTTCCCCTTTCGCCGCAGGAGATGCTACAATTTTTTTTAACGAATAATTTAAAAAGTCAAAATCGATATTCCCCCATCAAGTTAAATACTGATTTGCTGTTCAATGACTCGCAGGATTCATTGAAAACTGACTTTTAACTTTTTTTTTTTTTTTTTTTTTTTTTTTAATCTTAATTCTTCTCCTACTCTGTTAATGTAGTCAAATTTTCACAGTGCATCGATTTTTTGTTGATAAATATTAAGATAAATTAAACTTATATTCCGAAAACAGAAAAAAGGTTTTTCCATACTTTTTTTTTCTCTTCCTATTCTGTTACAATTATTCAACCCGCAAAACCTCTTACAGAAATTTATAATCATAGAATTACATTTACACAAGAAAAAAAGAATTCCGCTTGCATCAGTCGCACTGATTTTTATACATTTCCACTTTTTTTTTCCCCTCAGTTCTGTTTAAAATTGGGTGAAAAAAGTGATCAAGACGAGAATCGAATTTCCGTGTTAGAAGTCCACAGCCAACCTTTCAAAACAACCAAGGAATTATTTTATTGTTAGTCTTCTAGCAATTAGCGCGACGTTCAAGTTTAAGAGCTTTTCTACTCGCAGTAGTGAAGCTCAGTTCACGTCAGACGGAGCTCAGACTTCACCAGCAGTAATCAGAACTGCAGCGAATTACTCTCGCAGTTTCATTTTCTCAAGCCCGGCAGAAAAACCACTTAACAAACAATAATAAAGCCGATTTACGAGCCGCCTAAGGCCTTTCAAAAATTTCACCACTCTCTCAACTTTTTTAAGGATAGAATTTCAAACTTCGAAGGCTTCGAAATACCCGCCAAAATCTCCGCTCTCGGTATTAGAGAGAACCGCGGGAAATTCAAAATCGTTTAAGCACGGTGAATCGAAACAATTTCACTGTTTTTTTTTTGTTTATAAATCCATTTTCACAAGACGTCAGCGTGTGTCAATTTTTCTTTTCTTTTCCTTTTTCATTTTTTATCTCATTTGCGCACGATTTCACGAAATTATATTAACAGTTTTATTATTTATTATACATATATATCCAGTTAAATGAGAAACCGGAAAAACAACGAACTTCGATAAATAAATAAAATTTTAAAAAGAATATAAATTTCACTTTTCGATAATCGAATCAACGATTATATCTCACATCTGGATAATTTTATCCTGCACGTGATATATATGAAAAAAATAAATAAATAAATAATAATAATAAATAAATAAATAAATAAATAAGTACACAATTTTTTATTCGATAAATTTTTGAATATCGTTGTTATTGTTATCCGTCAATTATTGCGTTATTGTGAAAACTTTACACGTTCCCGACGTGTGTAGGATTAATCGTAAAATTACAATATTCTACACCTCACTTTATTTAACTATAATTTTACAATTGTCCGAGTTGCAAATACTCGCGATCAACAACATGTATATATCACTCTCGTTGTTGATCAATCAACAAACCGCTCTCCCGAATATTTCAAATCATTCCAACTGTCAAAAAAAAACAAAAAAACAAAAAAAATAAGCAACGATCATATCGTTAATAAAGTAACACGTTGAATTACGTGAACCGATCTCAAATTCAAACTAATTTGACACGACTGTGGATAAAAGAGAGAAAAAAAGAAAAGAAACAAAAAAAAAAAAAAAAAAAAAAAAAACCGGAATTGAAAATCAAATTCTAAGATCGATGAAGTAAACAAAAAAAAAAAAAATAAATAAACGTTGAGTAAATAAATAAATGAAAATAGAAAACGTAACAAAAAAAAAAGAAAAAATTCTATTTCGTGTGATACTAAATTTTCAAAATTCACCAATTTATTACCACGTTTTTATTTCCGGTTTATTATATACTTCGTCGACCGGTTGCAGCAAAGTTTTACGCACGTATCACTGTAGTTTCACACACGGGGAGTGACAATAGAGAACTGATAATAGAATCGGAACCGCACTCAGACGAGATAGAAGAGATACGCGTGTGCGCTCTCGGCGAACGCGGACTCGACACTGAAGTACGGCGCCGCGGCGCCTCGGACTCGCTAGTTCTCGGCGTCCCCGTCCAGCGTCGCGACGCCCGATTCAACCCCGAAGCCGACGCCCGCCTTTGGACCATTCGTGCACTCGTCTGGCTGGGTTCTGTCGCGAAATAGCTCCGCGTTTGTTTGCTGATTAGATTCCCGTTTCTACGTTTTTTTTTTGGAGAAGATAAGAGGTTATTGTTGTCATTCTGAAAATGAAAAGTCGAGTTTTTATTGGATCTCGACGTTTCAAGATCTAGAGATCACTTTTGGATGGACTTCTGTCTGTTCTGATTGATTTTTTTGTCCAACGATATTTCAAATTTGATTGATTGACTTTCGATGATTTTGGTCTGAATCGACGTGGATTTTTTAAACTTAGAACTGATTCGATTTTGGCTTTGATCGGTCGAGGACTTTTTCAGTTATTTTAATAACAAGATTCCAAAAAGTCGAGTAATAATTATATCTTGAGAATGGATGAATGGATTTGAATGAAAATTGGTACCGTGAGGTTTTTTGGGGCACTAATCACGAGTCTCAAGTCTCTATCTAGTCTAAAATTATTTAGATTTTGATGGAAATTAAGAGTCGAACGTTATTTTAGGTCACCGATAACGAATCCAAATTTCTTAAAATGTCAATAATCGTCAAAAAATTAAATGACAAAAATTATATATTCAGTATTTTGTTTGATTTTTAATTCATGTCGTGGTGTATTGTTATCGATTCTTTCTTACTAAATTAAAGAAAAAAAATTCACTCAATTTTAATATGCATATTAAAAGGTCGCTCGAAAAGATCTAAAGAAATGCACGAAAAAATTGAAAAAAAAATTATCAGCGACCTTTCAAAATTCAAATTTTGAACTGAAACTTTCAGAAACTTATTTTTATTTTTGTCTAGAAAATTCTACCGTTACGAGATCAAAAATTTAAAAAAAAAATCGATTTCTGACGATTTCTGACGTTTTAAAAAATGTGGAGTGACCTCTTAAAAATATTTTTTTGAACTGGCCTTTGGAGTTGGCTCTTAAAACATCAAAAATTAACCTTTTGCCACACAAGAATCGAAAAAAACGTAGTCGGTTTTTTTGCGCCACCCTAACGGTCAGCCTAAAGCCTCTCGTTTTCGTTGCCTTAACTTCTCACATTCACGTCCTACCGACCAATGAAAACAACAACATAACGCGACGATTCTTAAGGGGGCTTACATACTACACTTGGAGAATAAAGGGAAGGTCGTCGACGTAGGTCAATTCGTAGAAAATTTGATAATACAAAAGAACCATCGAGGACGTGATATATATATATGACTAAACGTAATAACAAAACTTGTATCGCAAGACTGATATTCAAAATTTGATTCACCTTTATCAGAATATCATTACACTTTTATGAAATTTAAGTAAGCAATGTTAATTATTCTGTCATAATCCTTGTAAGAATATTATTTTTTTTAACATTTTTAAATTTCTTTTTTTTTTTATTATTGTTATCTTTCATTTCGTAATCTGACTACAATCATTGATATAAAGAATAAGATTTTTTCTTTCCAATGATCGATTTGTTAATTAATTTTATTTTACAAAACACTGGATAAAACGAAAAACGATAAAAATTTTAAAAAATCGATCTAATGGAATCGAATTTTTTCTCCCAATTTCTTTTCTTTTTCTATCTGAAAATAATAAAGAATAACAATAAAAATTATGACGAAATTCATTACTTATCTAATGACCGATCGTTGAGGGAATTTTTTTTTATCCTTTACAACAAAAAAAAAACACAAAAAAACATCTAATGGATAAATAAAAGTTCAGGCTGGAAATCGATGGAAAAACGTTTATATTTTCTACATATATGCATTAGCTGAGTATATTCAGTTGATATCACGAATGCCAGAGGTTATTCATCCTTTGGGAGTTTACCAAGTGGAAATCGATATACATATAATTAATGAAGATCGAAAAGGGTCCTGTATTATTATTATTATTATTATTATCATTAATATTTTACTGTAAGATATGATGCATGTATTCTCGTATTTAATTCTTAATTTATTAAATTTTTAAATGGAGAAAATTTTTTTCCACATATCAGCGGAAAAATTCGTCGATAATTCGATTTTGCTGAAGTTTGTGTGAAGCTTGCGAAAAAATTTATCTTCAATTTAACAGCAGTTAGAATAATTTTAAACACCCCGAACTGATCGCGGAATAAAGTCTCAAAACTGACCACTTCTAAGATTATTTTTTCAATATAATTTCAATTTTTCTAACTTCCGTCGACTGTTTTTTTTTTTTTTTTTTTTTTTTCTCAAAAAAAAAAATTGTAACAAAATTTAAAATTTACTCTACCTCTAATAATTAGCAAACAAATGTTTCGATGGTGGTAGAGATTAGGGAAAGGACCAGGGGGTGGGGGGGTGAAGGGGGTAAATTCACCTTAATATTTGGAAGGATTCTAAATCCATCAATTATCCTAACGGTTTGTAGGTGAAATAAATTTCTCAGGATTAGTCGATACAAATGATACACATTCAGTGGATGCACTTAGGGTGACCGTGTTTACAAATCCATCTCCTTGAAAAGGCGTCGCTTTAACGAGTGAACGAATAAATCGAAAGAACCCTCAGAATTTGAATGAATAAAGAAAAAATTCCCGAAATTCCGGTAGTTTCTGATAAATAATTAATTAAACAATGAATAAGCTATCAATGAAATATTATTAATAATAATAATAATAATAATAACAACAATACGAACGAGAGGAAGTCAAGAGATCGGATGAATTATGATTACATAGAGGGAGTGCATCCGGGGTTATATGCGAGGATCGATGAAAAGAAAAACAGTAAAAAATATTGAAGAATAAGGTAGAAAAGAAAAAGAAAAAGTATAAGTAAAAGAAATGAAAAGAGAAGAGAAAAATTAAAGGAGAGGGAAAATATCGAATATGATAAATCAGGCGCGTTTATAAGAGAGGGTGTATTATACGTGTATGAAAATATATACAGGGTGTTGCAAAAGTAACGAGACGCCTGAATATTTCCTTAAGTATAAGATATTTTTTTTCAAAGAGGTCAAGGTCGTTCCTGCGGTAACTTGCAACGAGGAAATCAATGGTGACCTTGATCCTGACCCTTATAAGGACATTTAAGGTTGTTTCAAGGTGGACCGATTTTTTTTTTATTCATGGAAACATTGGAAACCTCCTTTTTTGACATCCGCAATTAGTAGAGCACCAAATTTTATGTTCAAATATGTACTTAGGTCGTAGGTACATTATGACCTTGAAGGTAACTCTGTGATCAATTAAGGTAATTTTTTTTTCAGGAGGGAAATAAAATTCGATCGATTTGATTTTTTGATACATTAATAATGGTATCTAAGATTGTACGATAAAGATGTTTTTTAAAAAGTAAAAGAAGAAAAATGAAACTGATTATTGTTCTATAAGCTTGTCATTTTGGTTAGAAGTAGGATTAAAGAATTTTGTTGAGAAATAAGAAAATGATGGACTTCAAAGATAAAGTGACTTTTTTAGTGGAAATCGGGCTGTAAAATGAAAATTTAGGGACGAAAAAAAAGATCCTAATTCCTGCAAGAGCTATTGACGAGTAGAATAACATGTTCTAATTTCAGTCCAATCGGTTGGATAGAAAATTTTTTACCCCCCGGGCCAACTGTAAAAACGTTCTTTCGAGAAAAACGCGTTTAAAGTTTCAAGAACAGTATAAAAAAAATCGTACTTACATCAATCGTCTGTGCCCCGGGCGTGTAATGTGTCTTCAATTTCTTCGTAGGCATTATTCTCAGCAACTTTTTCTGCCCTGCGACTTATTCTGGCTACTTTAGAAGCCTTTGCCGTGTCGTTTTCCGCCTTTGAGATCCGGAAGTTGTCGTAGAATTTAGCGAGACGTGTTCAAATATTCATTATAATTTGATTGATATTTCGAATTTCCGTATAAAATTTTTACAATGACTCTCAATATATCTTACTTTCGAAATAAGTCAGCAAAAAATTATCGATTTTCCAACCCAAGTTACCAGACTAACACCTTAAACGTTAAGGTGCTTATAAAGAAGCGTTGTACACCTCGAAAACGCGAGGAAGCAAAACTTCTATACCGCTTTAGCGATCAGAGTGCAACTTGGGCAGTTGATGCCTTATTTTGGCAAAAGTGGAGCGTCTTTTTACTTTTTCAAAATGTGGAAAAAAAATTTACAGATTGGATACTACGGACAGAAAGTGGCCAAATTTTCACAGTTGCACTGAATGGATCGAACTATCCTGTATGATGCGACTCGGCGGTGATGAAACATACATTTTGAGCCCAGTCCCATGAGATTTGATGGTGAAATGACGAAATGGCAGCTGATCTGATTTTCGAGTATGATGAACACCGAAACCTCATTTTAGCGACATTTGTTACCGACATTACGTGCATGCCGGTAATGTATACGTGTAATGTCGGTAAAAAATTACCGACAAATGTCACCAAAATGAGATTTCGGTGTTCTTCATAATCGAAAATCAGATCAGCTGCCATTTCGTTATTTCACCATCAAATCTCATGGGACTGGGCTCAAAATGTGTGTTTCATCACCGCCGAGTGGCATCATACAGGATAGTTCGATCCATTCAGTGCAACTGTGAAAATTTGGCCAATTTCTGTGGGTGGTAATCAATCTGTAAAATTTTTTTCACAATTTTGAAAAAGTAAAAAGACGCTTCACTTTTTGCCAAAGCAAGGCATTAACTGCCCAAGTTTCACTCTGATCGCTTAAGCGGTATAGGAGTTTTGCATCCCCGCGTTTTCGAGGTGTACAATGGGTCTTCATAAGCACCTTAACTAGGTGTTGATACCACTGCGAACAGAAGCTGATATTGATCTCTTTGGAAAATATCTCACCTGAGGAAATTTCCGGTCGTCTCGTTACTCTTGGGACACCCTGTATGTACGCTTATAGACACGGGATACGTATGTATGTACATACGTACTTCGTATATTTTCATTAAGGGCCCAGGGCGACTCCCTTGCGCCAACGTATACATGGCGTATACACTTCGGTTAATAAATCATACAGTTGATCATTATTAGCGATCAGGGGCTCCCAACTTCATATCGCGCTGCCGCAACAATGCCTTAATCCAATCGTTAATCAAAGCCCTCCGCGTCCCCGCGACGCCGACGCCGACGCGACGTTACTTCGTTCCTTCATATTTTAGGTAAGTTACCTACTTTATGCTGCATTGTGCGTGTCCTTAAAAAGTATTTTAACCAGCCTTGATTTTCCCATACTTAAAGGCTATATATACCTATACTTTAGCCTCGTTTTATATTCAACGACTGATTGATAATAATTTGCGAATAAGAAATGAGAATAACATTTTGATAACGCTTCAGATCAAGGAACTTTTAAATTTATTCTAAAATAACTAGTTATTAAAATAATAATAATGATAATAATAATGTACGATGCTAAAAACCAGAGAGTTTTAATCGATCAGAACTTTTCTACGAATAATCTCATCTGTTATGCAACAATTGGCAGATTAAAAAGTCTTTGCAACAACACTGCGTACGATTTAAAAATCTGTTCAAATCTTACGACGTTTAAACGTCTGTTTGAGTCATTGATTCCTACTTTTTGTTATTAATTTTTTATCAAAATATTGTTCAAACCTTCTTTGAAAAAAGAACATTTGTTCCCGTTGGTCTTCGTAAATAAAGAAATAAACAAATGAACAAATAAATAGATAAGCAAATAGTAAACGTACTTTGAAAATCACTCAAACTTTGGATAAACTTTTTTTCCTGTTAACCATTTTTCTTTTTTCTTCTTTTTTTTTTTTTTTTTTTTTTTTTTGTTCTCTCTTTATTTTCTACTACACACATTCACGTAAATAGAAAAAATTAGACAAAGAAAGAAAGAAAAAAAGAAACGTAGCGCGTAATTATTTCCTTTCTTCCATCGTTAACAAATTTGAAACCATTTCTGTTGTTATCAATTTTTTTACCACTGCTGTTCCTTTTACTCAAATTTTACTCTCGTTCTTGTTACTCTTATTCTTATTTCTTGGTCAACCGAGTTTTTGGTGACAGCGCTGTGGGACGGCATAAACCTGAAACAACTGCGGCGAGTGGATCTACCGTAATATAATTGCATTTGACTAATTAATGTAAAAATAGAATGTAAGCTGTACTCTGGTGAGTCTCTTTATCTCTCTCTCTCTCTCTCTTTCTCTCTCTCTCGCCTGCAGGTTGGTTGGTTTTTCACAGACACACTTATAACGATTTTCTGTGAATACAGCTTCTCTTTGCGATTCTGTAAAAGCCGGTGCAACACAGCGGACAAATTAAATGATAAAATTGAATAAAATATACGTTTACCCCTGAATATATGGGAAATTCCATGCAAAACCGACCAACTTCTGACTCTAACGAAGTTTTATTTTGTTCAAGAAATTTTATTCAACCGTCTCAAATCTCTGAAACGGTACTCTGAATTTTATTTCACATTTTTCATTCAATATATCGGTTGATTATCGATAAAAATTGAAAGCAATTTGAAAACTAACGTTTCAAAAATTCTACAATAATTCTTTCAAACTTCAGTTTCTATTCTAAACGTTTCCGTGACGGACCGAATTCGTTTTTCTATTTCTGTTCAGTACCATGAATTTTTTTGATCGCTTAGAACATCGCTTAACTAACATTCCCAAAAATTCTTAAAACTTTGATTCTCTACTGCAAACATTTTAATAAGAGTTTTGAGATTTTTTTTTCGAAATTTTTAGACCTTTTGAACGATATTTTAGTTGATAGCAAAAAAACAGAAAAAAAAAAAGAATTTGCAGGTGTTAACAAAATCGAAAATACTCGGCCCGTTTCGCTCTAAATATTTATAAATAATCAACGGGTCGACTAAAAAAATTTAAAAAAATTTAAGGCACTCTTTTAAAGTTGGGACAATTGTGGAAATTTTTTTTTTAAACAAAATCAGAAATGACGGGAACCAGACTTAGCCCAAGTTCACAAGGAATTTCTTATGTATTTTGAAGTATGCGTATAATATATACACTCGGCGTTAGTTTGAACCGTGTTTTGAATAGCTGCGTGCTGTTGCGCATAGCTTACGGTATGTGTGCTTTAATATGCTTTCCCTGCCTCTGCCAACCTCTACCCCCTCTCTCTCTCTCTCTCTCTCAATCTCTCTCTCTCTCTCTCTCTCTAGTAACTTCCGTAAATTAATTAGTTAATTTGTTTTTTATTATGAAAATTACGAGGTAACCTGACACCGTGGTAAAAATAAAGAGAAGAAAAAAAAAACACACACATAATAAAAAACGAAAATAATACAAAAAACAACAACAATAATTATAATAATATTAATACAGTATATATATATATATAGACATAAAGAAAAAATGTGAAAAGCTTATGGGGTTTAATTATTATTAACACAATTTCACCGTGAGATTAAACTCTATTTAGTCAAACTCGGTTATAAATTGTCTAAATTGATTCACATTTTTTCATTTTTTATCCGTACAATTGTTTGTTATTAATTTTTTTTTTCCTCTCTTTATTTTTGGGCAACAATTTGATACAATAATGATAACAATATTATTTTCCAACTTACGCGTAAAGCGTTGTTTCGAAATGCTGTTTTCAATCAAATTGCCAGATCCCCAGAAAAAAAAAAAAAACCCAAAACGAATCAAAATCCTTGCTTTGCATTTCGAAAAAGTGAACGAATTATTTCATTTTCGTTAGATGAATGAGAGGATAAAAACGAGGCGAGAATTCGCGAATCACTTTTAAATTTGGATTTGATTAGAAGTCGATTTCATTGAGTCCGAGCGAAAGAATCGGGATAAGCAATTCATCCGAGCTCTTTTCTCATCGTTTCTTTTATTTCTCTCCCCCAGTCTGGAGGGGGCTCCTCCTTCTGTCTTCTCCGCGTGGTTCTATCCTGCTAAAAGAAGAGAAGAAAAAACTTAAAACGAAAAAGAGAGAGATGAGCTCGCCCAGATATCGTTGAGATAAGTGGGTACAAGAGCTCCGTTGGAGGCGGCAGCTTCTCTTCAAGATATAACCGTTACAGCAGCGGCAGGTATCGAGGCGAAGGTATGACTGGAGAGAGAAAGAGAGAAAAGAGAGAGAGAGAGAGAGAGAGAGATACTGAGCGTGGGTGGTTAGCCGCCTGTCATTACTCGTTATCCTTAATGATCACCAATCGCTCAAATTTAACGATCTGGAATATCGAGAGAAAAATTAATGGAGGAAAAAAGGTGGATTTTTTTTTTTTTTTTCTTTTTTCACTTTACAGAATTTTTTTTTTTTTTTTTCAATTTGTTTATTTGTTTTTTTTTTTGTTTTTTTTTGTTACCATTATTCTAAACAACGCGGTACGGTAGCTAATTGGAGCCGGGCGTTCCGCTAATGAAGATTCGGTCATCGGCTCGCTTCGGTGAATTTTTTTTCTGGTCCACGCAGCTTCCGGAGAATTGTTTAAAATAAGAACAGAGCAGCAGCGAGGCTTATTAAAGGTGTCTGTCTCCGAAATATTGTTGAGAGAAATGTTTAACTGTCGAAAAAAACAAAGTAACCGGCGATACGGGGACAAACATTCTTTCCAAAAACTTTAAATAACACTTGGATTAGGCAATTTTTTTTCTCTTTTTTTTTTTGGGGGGGGGGGGGGGCGAAATTGAATGAAGAAAATATTCATTACTCACTTTGTTGGTAACAAATTATTTTTTTTTTTCCCACTCGTTCGATTTTCAGTCTTTTACACACGTGCCTCATTGATAGAATATTTAGGTACACAAAAGTTTCGTTGGAGTTTTACTGATTTTATGTTGGCACCAGTGATTAATTATGTTCAAAATTTTTCTTGGATGCTGGAAGTAATTTCGCCACGATTTGAACGTAATTAGCAATGGCCTCAAGCTTTTTGCTTAGTTAAGCGGTGAGTTTTCATTGTTTTAACAAACGTCAGGCGATATTATTGTGGAAGAGGAAGAAAAGTTTTTCAATAAAAAAAAAAAAAAAAATACTCTCCCATTTGGGTATGTTTTTAAGATTGAAGATTGAATCAGGCGTGCTTGAGAAAGTTTGTAGGTAACGTTTGAAAGAAAAGATTGTTAGGAAAAAATTAATACCCTGAAATAGAAGAATAGATGTTAGAATTAAATCACGCGAGGGATTGAGAGGAAATGACGTCATATAAATAACGATGAAAAATCGAGAAAGAAAAAGAGAAAGAAATAATAAAGGTATTTGTGAAAACGATAGAATTGATGTTTCAGGATCGATTGATCGATGTGATAAAATTTGAAAATTTATAAAGAAAGTAAACACAGGGTGACCGAAAAATTACAAAATCGAAGGAAGAATCCAAAAAAGAGAAGAGAATTGAAATTGTAATAAACATAAGTCGGAAAATTTTTCAGCAATTTTCAAATTGCATTTATTCATTTTTATAGTCCCATTTTTCTTCCATTCTGAGTCAAAGAGCCAAAAAAAAAAAAACAGAAACTATTGAAAATTGAAACAATTAAAATTTGTTTATATCTTTAAAATACTTTCGCCAGTATCCGATTGTTGAAAAATATTATCACACTTTTGCTACTCATCGATTTTTTATGATTTTAATTGTTGTTAGCGACAAAATTTCACCGAATTGTTATCAAAATTGGTTTTTTTTTTTTTTTTTTTTTTTTCAAAAAGGAAGATGTTAAAAAAATTTCATTTATAAATTAACGACAAAATGCCGGCATGACGGACACAAGTAACAAACGATATCCGTCATTCCGCCATTTTGTCATTAATTTCAATGAAAATTTTTGAAAATCTTCCTCAAACTATAAATAATAAATCCCTTTAACTGAAGAATTGCTTTAAGCGTTTTCATTTTCTTAAAAAAAAAAAAAAAAAAAAATCTCCTAAAAATGACAAATTCTAAGTCTTGTACAATAAAAAAAAAAAAAAAAAAATGGAAATCTGATCTAGATTCGGCAATTCTATACCTTAATTTCGATAATATTTTTGTTTGAAGTAGAATTTCGCTGCAGAACAGTGTTTCTGATCCTCCTCTCACTCGACCGAGCAAACAAAATTAAGGCGCCAAAGGGTTCAGTTGTTTTGATAACTTCCTGCTTCCATCGGGCTTCCGGTAAAACCGCGCGTCAAAAACCTGTTGGTTAAATTCTCTACAGAATTATCGACACCTGGCACGCGCTGGACGTAATTCTACACCCATTGTCGGGCTAAACGGGGGTCGTGAAGTGGGACTCGATGGACCCTCTGGAGAAACTGGAACCCGGATGCCTGGAAACCCGTGTATTATAACGCAGGGTGAAACCCTGGACGATGCAGGAACCGTGGAAACCGGAAACCCGAGGAATGCCGCGCTGTTTTGCACCTTGTCGCGATTCTCTCCTCTCCTCTTTTCTTGTTTTCTTTTTTTTTCACTCTCTCAAACCTTTTTCTCGTGCCACCACGTCGTTCGTCGCTAGATTTTCTCTTCACTTTTCCATTCATTTTCACCGCGCAGCTTTTAGTTTTGAGTTATATCATTTTTCCGATGTTATGTTAAAAACGTTTTTCCATTTTCACTTTTCACCACATCTCGTGATGCGAGAAGAGTTTTCTAACTTCAACGAATTCTTCAACGTTTTCAAACCCCTAGAATCCAAAGAACAAATTTTTACAAAAATCGAAACTTACAGAATTCTAGAACCGAATGATGAGCATGAAAAAAATCACGTTCAATTCAAACTTCCGGTTATACCGAATATACATCAATTTTTAATATTTTTCCTCCTTATTCCTATTTTCTAAATAAACGATAATATTTTTCTCACTTTTTATACTGATTTCTAAGAAATTTTCCAAATTTTTTTCTTCTTCCAACAATTACTTTTCTCCTAATTTTCTTTCAAAACTTTTTCATTCAACTGCCAATTCCTGTCATTTTCAGTAAATTTTTCATACAAACCGACAGACTCTAGCTTTTTTATTCCAACTAAAACTGTCTAAAAAAAAAAAAAAAACTGTTTTTCCTGCTCGTTTTTATATTTTCTTCTAATTCTACTACTTTTTGAAATGCTAATTTTTCCTAAAGACATAATTCAGCTTCTATTCAACAATAAATTTCCCACACAATGATGCAATACGTTCTTCGCTTACGCGATTCCCAACAAGTAAACAAACAAACACAAACACACACATGTAGAAAGCAAAGTCACACGTAACGTAAAACTTGACGGTACATCACGCAACTCCGAAAAGTCTTCACCTGGAAGACTTTGCAGTATAATACAGGCCTGAAGGTATAAGCCTTGTGGCAAAGTGCAGCAGATACATCCAAGCACACACACGTACACACACACAGATGTAAGTACGCTTAACGTAGTTTCAAAATAATTATATACGAACATAATGGCGGATGTGACGAGGCCCAGGTTCTGGATTCGGAAGTTCCGTGTTTGCCCCCGATGAGGGTGTAGATATGTATATACGAGCTTCTACGACACGCTCTACAACGCTTTTAAACTTCCACGGGGTAGGGGGTTGGTGGAGGGAGAGGGGAAGGGGGAGGAGGGGGGTAGCCCATATAACTCGCGCCCACCACCATCACGACTTCACTCATGTTTCAGCGAATGTATAACATTATTCGAAAAACCATTTGCCGGCCGGTCTGGCTGGTTGGTTGAATTTTAAGCTGTCGAATATCGCGCGCGTCTGCTTTTCCGATGATGTACGTAAAAATCGCAGCATCATTTTCCATTGTTCGGTAATCGTTGAAAGTATTTATTTAATATTTGAAATAGTTTATACTATAGGGGTTCGAGCGGTGGAAAATAATTAGTTGAAAATGCTTGACTTTCGTTAAAACGAAAGATAACAAAGCTGGTAAATGTAATATGGCGGTTTTGGATTTAATTCCGATTTCTACCGCCGGAGGGCGCGAGAAAAAGTTTTTTTTTTAAGAAAATTAAAGAAACAATTTTACAGAAATGAGAGAAAGTTTTTCGATAAAATCTTTTCTTTTACGTAACTCTTTATTGTGCGAGAATTTTATTTTTGAATAACTTTTTCTTTTTTTTTTTTTTTTTTTTTCTATTCCTGCAAAACTCTTTTTCAGTTTTGTTGGAAAGTTTTTAACACGCTCTCTGGTCGCGGGATTTGGAACTAAATCCAGAACTATCATTATCTGCTAAAGCTGACAGAAATTTTTCGATACCGTCCATTTTTCAATTTTCCATCATTGCCTCAGATCAGATGTAACGTGATTTTGATACTCTTAAATAACGTAATACGTTCCGTGAGCATTCGTGAATGTACACAGGGTGTCCCATTTTTTAAATATCCTTAAATATATCGAAAACTAAGCATTAAATTGAAAAATATTTTCGATAAAAATTGAATTTTTTTTTCTGTTTTTGGGCCTGAGGTTTCCGCTGGGACCATTCAGGCTCAAACTTTCGTGTTCCAAACGGAACCTCCTATTCTTTACTTCATTTTCTTATTTCCGAATGAAAAGTGAGTGAGAACTCGTTTTCATTTTAAAATTCCTCGCAAATATTGACGTGCTGCCACTTTTTTCACGAGAAAACTTCGAATAATGTTTTGGGCCGTTTCGAAGACGAGAACCAAAAAAATGACTGGAAGTAAAATTTACTCACTTTTTAATGAGAAATAAGGAAATGCCATAAACAGTGGGAAGTTCTATTTGAAAAACAAAAGTTGGGCCTCAACGGGCCCAGCAGAGGCCCCAGATCTAGAAACTGGGATGCTCATCGGATGTCTCCTTCCAAGTACGACAACTTCTGCAGGAAACATAGCTCATTGCAATGCCTAGTTTTCGATATATTGGAGCATATTTTTATCGAAATGGACACCCTGTATAAATTGCATTCTGATGATACGTTAGAAATTTTACCGGCATTGTCGTACTAAAAATAAGACTGCTTGTAAAAATCGTAGAATTCTGAATGTCTGCTCACCGATCTAAGCTTCAGGTTAACGGAGCTGAAAGATCGTTTCATCCGTTAACTTTTGTGCCCAATCAAGAGCACATTCAGCACAGAAGGTGTTGACTACCCGAGCCAGGAAGAGGGATCAGAAACTTTGGATCACGGATGAACAGCGAGGCCCGGAATACGTGTTTCGGGGCTCTGTTTCCGAGTTGTTATAATGTTCAAGACACTTGCGGAGGCTGAACTGCGGAAGCTCAGGTAAGCGAAAACCGTTTTCCGACTTCAGGAGCCGACAAGTTTCGAGTTCACACAGCGGGTGGAGGACGTTGTCTCGCTTAAAGAGCTTTGGTGAGCGGAATTTGCAAGTGCATGACAGGAAATCGAATGATCCTGCAAAGGAAGTGTTTCTTCTGTAATGGGGAAGAAGGGAAAAGATGTATCCATATATATGTATATATATAGAGAGAGAGAGAGAGAGAGATTGAGAGAGGGGTGAACGTGTCCAGACGAACCTGGTCTCGCTAAATTAGTAAAGAGTGTGAGAAGGACGCGAAAGTACCTTAGGGACAGCCCAAGTCCCATGTGTTGAAAACTTAATGGACATACGAGAATTTCCATCTATGTGGCGAGCTTTTTTGCTTTTAGATACTGCCCTCACGTCACGACTAGGACCGTTTGTTTTCCCCCGAGGAAAGCACTGTTTCACTAATTAAAATGCCTCCCGACAAGTTCCAGACCATCGTTGAACTCTTCCAGGCTTTAACGTAGTTCATTTTCATGCTGTTCATTAGGTACCTGAAATCATTTCAAGAGGTTCATCACCTCATCACAGTGGCTGGTGTTGTTCTTAGAGGCCTAAACTGTCCCTTGATTTCCACTTTGGTTTCCAAACGGTGGAAGTGCTGCTCCAATTTCCATTCCGTACTGCTACGAACGTCGATGGACTAATTCAGCTCTTGAATATGCTCTGAACTGTGTCTCTGATGAAGTGAGTGTGGACTGTATTGAATTGGGTGCTGCAACCCAAGCTTTGGGGTGTTTGGATACCCGCGAGCTATGAGACACCTGATGAACATCATTGAGACCTTCAGGTTGTACTGAATACAGATTCGAGATCCGTTAAGAAACCACTGATCGTACTGGATTTACATACGCGACGGTTTATCACTTTTAAAAAATACTCCGAGCCTCCTTGGCATGGATAGAATTGGAAGTGGACTGATTCCAGACGTCGTTAAGGTGCTTATAAAGACCCGCTGTATATCTTGAAAACGCGGAGATACAAAACTCCTATACCGTTTAAGCGATCAGAGTGAAACTTGGGCAGTTAATGCCTTATTTTGGCAAAAAGTGGAGCGTCTTTTTGTTTTTTCAAAATTTTTCAAAACATTTTACAGACTGGTTACCACTCACAGAAATTGGACAAATTTTCACAGTTGCACTGAATGGATCGACCTATCCGGTATGATGCCACTCGGCGGTGATGAAACACACATTTTGAGCCCAGTCCCATGAGATTTGATGGTGAAATGACGAAATGGCAGCTGATCTGGTTTTCGATTATGAAGCACACCGAAATCTCATTTTGGCGACATTTGTTACCGACATTACGCGCATGCCGGTAATGTATGCGTGTAATGTCGGTAAAAAATTACCGGCAGGCATGAAAGGTCGGTAACAAATGTTGCAAAAATGAGATTTCGGTGTGCTTCATAATCGAAAACCAGATCAGCTGCCATTTCGTCATTTCACCATCAAATCTCATGGGACTGGGCTCAAAATGTGTGTTTCATCACCGCCGAGTGGCATCATACCGGATAGGTCGATCCATTCAGTGCAACTGTGAAAATTTGGCCAATTTCCGTGAGTGGTAACCAGTCTGTAAATTTTTTTTCCAAATTTTGAAAAAGTAAAAAGTCGCTTCACTTTTCGCCAAAACAAGGCATTAATTGCCCAAGTTTCACTCTGATCGCTTGAGCGGTATAAGAGTTTTGCTTCCCCGCGTTTTCAAGGTGTACGACGCTTCTTTATAAGCACCTTAAGTCGTACTTCTCCAGACGAGAGAAGAACGTACAACCGTATCTTCACCACGACCGACTTGAGTTGCAACCTTTTGAGGAACTTTTTGGGAAACATTCACGGTGTATTGAATCGTTTTTCGATAATATTGGTCTTCCGAAGTGAAAAGCTTGAAGAAGATTTTTTCCAATGGAATGTACAGTTTTCTAAACATTAATAACATCGTTGAGGAGGTTTTGAGCGGATTTGAAGGCTTCTCAAGGTCTCAAAGTCCTCCGAACAGAGAGAATTTGTTTTGCTGAAAGGCTTCGTTTCACGCGGGCTTTTCGTCAACCCTGCCTTGAGGGGGTTGAAGCTCATTGTCCGGGGGTTAAATAATCGACTGAACCTGAGGGGTCACGTGAAACTGCGATTTCGCCATCCATCTCTGGCTATTAAAGGCCGGGGCGAAGCTATAAGGTCTCCGACGTATCTCAAAACGTGGCGAGTATAATTTTTCATCAAACAATAAGTGTTTTCTTTACCGACTGATCGCTTGACACATTATCATAGCTACGGATAATATAATGAATTCCGGCCAGCCCGATATGTGCGAGGCCTTGATCGATGTTTACCTGGGCTGCACAACCCAACTGGATAACAATCAATCGATCCCGAGACTCACCCTCGCTTACAACGAAGGTATCCCAGCTCGATCTCTCCAATTTGATTTCTCTTGTAATATGTTATAGTAGACCAAAAACTAAGCGATACGTATTTTTTTTTATCTGCTATTAAGCACTGTGAAAGGGTGAAACCACCCTCAAAATTGAGGTAAGTCAACAGACGATTTGACAGTTTTTAAAATTTTTATTGACAAAATTACATTGGTTGAAAAATATTATGTTCTTATAAGTGGAACTGCCTTTGGAGAGTGGTTTCACCCCCTCAAAGCGTTTAATCTCAGATAAAAAAAAATGCGTATTACTTGGTTTTTAGTCTACTATAACATATTACAAAAGAAATAAAATCGGGCGGTTTGACTTGGGACTCTTTTTTTCTTTAGTATCTCTACGCAGATGGATTGGATTCTATATAATCGGATTCTTAGCTCGTACTTGGTGGAGTTTCTTTCCTCTCTTCACCGGAAGAAAAGTATGAAAATTCTCTCGTTTCGCGACCCTCGGGGCTTTGCAATTTTAATTATTTCATTAGTAAAAAATCCTTCGAATATACAAAGGACCGCCGCTGGAAGAAGGACTTTGCAGCGTCGGGGCTTCAGCGCGACGGAATCCATCTTCTCTTATAGTTCTGTTTTTCTTACCCTCCATCAAGCTCCGCGATAGCATCGCTCTCACGCCCTTTCTAGCTCCTCGGCTCAACTCGTCGCTACCGCTTTTATCGGACCTGGTATATTTTTCTTTCGACTTAGAACTGTCCGATTACAAGTCCGAGCTCTTTCTCGCTCCCCGTTTTCCGCCCGCCTCTCGACCT
The DNA here is from genome assembly GCF_021155765.1 of Diprion similis. Taxonomy (NCBI): domain Eukaryota; kingdom Metazoa; phylum Arthropoda; class Insecta; order Hymenoptera; family Diprionidae; genus Diprion; species Diprion similis. The sequence continues at coordinate 4,149,702 of NC_060117.1, forward strand.
TTCAATTTTAATCTCCGAATCATAATTAAGGATTTTACGCCTCTCGCCTTTCGCCTCGTAAGCTTCGCGCTTTCCGAGCATTAATTGTTCGACCCAGCGAAAGCTTTTATTTAACTTATATTTTGACTGATTTTATACTTCCTAATTAATGTCGAATGTTAATTCCGTTGTTACCAGCTGCCAAGGGACTTCCGGAAGTCCCGGTACCGATGAAATTGAAGGATTCATTTTCGCGGGTGAGTTATGACCAAGCTTTTTACGATAAGGAAACTTTTCAAGGGAAATCAACCTCTTTTCAACCCTCGATCTTCAGACTTGCAACCATTTACCAAAAATGTAATCAAGGCTTTTATCAGATTCGTTTAAAGCACTGATTTCTATCCAAAATATTTCCTTTATTAAAAACTGTCTTTTGAACTATCTAATCCAGTAAATTTTAAAAAAGGTATGTAAATTTTTTTTACACTTGTAAAATGTTCAACTTCTGTTTCTTCTTCTGAAGGGCTCCTCACATTTCCACATGAGTTACAGACATGAATTTAATATCTGCGAGCGGATTGAAACGAGTTAAACCCACTTCATGACTTGAAAAGAATTCAAATGACTTTCAAAGGCCTTAAACGAAATGAAAAATTTCGTGACGAGCTCGTGATTTAAAGTAATCTCAACTGACTTTCGAATTGAATTCAATTAAAATTATTTGAAATAAACTGTACATTTTAAAGGGTTTGAAACGAAGTGAAATCACTTTAAAAATAAAAAAAAAAAAAACACTGGATTTGAGGTGAATTCAAGTAAATTCTCACCTGAAGTGAACTACTTAAACGATTTGAAAATCAAGATTACATTCATTTCTGCGTAAAAAAAAGTTGAAATACCTGAAAAGTTGAGTATGGCTAACTCATCGACGAAGCAAAACTAGTTTCGTTAATAAAGTTTCTCACAACTGACGGGAAAGGTATAATAATGAATAACAAAAAACGAAGTATCGAAGTAAATTATAAATTCGTGAGTGAGTGAAATTTCCATTTCGAGTAATTACAGCTCGGACTGATTGACTTTGCGGTGAAATTCTCCTGGTACAGGCTTACAGATTGTATACACATACGTACAGAAGAAAATTTGCGCAAGTCCGTGTTACGGGCGTATTAACGTTCCCCCTTCGGCTCACCCCCGGTTCCTTTCCACCCCTAATAAACGACGGACGGAGATAATCGAATACACGATACGTAACAGGCCCGAAACATATCTATACGGACAATGTGGTTCGGTAATTTACCATTGGTTTGGTCAATAGCCAATTCCTACTTGGCCACACTCCAACACCCGGTAGCCACGACCCCCGACCTCCTGACACACCAACTGCAACCTCAACGGCAACTATACGGCCTACAACTCGGTCAATTGCGACGGTCACCCGAAACATGATCCTCGAACGTGAATTTCTAGCTGTGAAAAAGTAGATGTTTTTGAGTAAAAAAAACGAAGGTGGGAGGTTGGTCAGTTTTTTTGAACACGTTTTTGACCCGTCGAGTGGGTATTCAATCGATACGCCAGACTGCAGGCAACGAAATAAATCTTACTTTCCACATTTGTTTTTTGGCTCGAAGAACGAAGGTGGAAGGTTACACAGTTTTTTTAAACACGTTTTTGACCCGTCGAGTGGGTACTTAATCGATACGTCAGGCTGCAGGCAACGAAATGGATCTGACCCTCTACCTTTTTTTGGCTCAAAGAAGGAAGGTGGAAGGTTGGCCGACTTTTTTTTTAAACACACTTTTGACCCGAGTGGGTACTCAATCGATAAGCCAGACTGCAAGCAACGAAATTAACGTACTGTATTTTGCCTGACGTCAATATGAACCGAGAAAGAAACGCTCGCCGTCTCGTCATGCGTAAGCGACTCTTGATCGTGAATTTTTTGTCAAAGTCATTTCTCTCGCGAATCGGGATACTAAAGCTGGAAAGAAACACGCACGATTTACGAAACGTGCTTCCAGGTTAAAGAAGACAATTTCTTTTTCAAAGTGATGTGTTTTTCACGATTACAATTTTCCGTCACTGAACGGAGAGACTCCGCTCCACGCACATTACAGTGGAAAATTTCTGTTTTTTAGGCCTTGAGGTATAGTTGAAAGTTAGAATAACGAAGCGACGAGCGAATGCAATGGCAGGAAAATATTATAATCACTTGAAAAAGTGAAAATGTCTTTCTTTTATTCAGTACCTTTCAAACGAATTTCACTTGATTTTCACTCAGTCACGTAATCCGCTAATTTCGGAGACGAGTAATTTGCGCAAATCCGACGAGTCTCGCTGATCGAATCAGCGACATTTTTTCACGCTGATTCGAAAGAAAAATCGCAAAAATTACTGACCACAATTAAAGCTGAAAAGCTGTAAGAAAAAGGTGAGCAAGAAAATGACAAAACATTCACTGTTTTTTGCTCGCGGAATTTTAGTTCGTTACCCTCGAATTTTCAGCTTGAGCTACAGACGTGTCGACCCCAGAGAAACTTTGAATAACAATCAGCACAATCAGCGGTGAGCTTTGATGTGGGATGAACGACGGTTTGTGTCAAGTTTAAAACCGCGGCTTTCCTGCTTCAGAGAATGGCGAATTAATCACTGATTTCTAGAGTGGTCAAATCTGTTGAACAGACCTTGCAACATAATTCCGGGGATAAAAATGGTGGATCCTTGGATTTGGACAGTTTCGGAGAAAATCATGCGAGTGGAGGATCAATTAATTATTACGTCGAGACCGTCTGATAAGGGGTTAAAATTACCGGACTGATATTACAAGGATTTAAGCTGCCATAAGTCCGAGTGAAACGTAGAAAATCAGTATCCAATTCGATTAATTAATTTCGAACTTCTTCGCCACTCGAGAAAAATATATTTGCAATTGAAATTATTCGCGGGAATTTAGGAAACTCATTTTTCACAAGCCTGTGACGATCGATTAGAGTAACTTATTACTCTAAATCCTGTTTCAAATTAATTACAGCGAGTCGTCATTCCGGATTTTCTCACCGTTCCCTTGGTGAGAACGTTAATAATTCAGCCATGTTAATGAAAATCGTGAGAAATCGAGGTTTTAAAGAGTTTTATACAGTTAAAATTTTCGAAAAATCGATTTTTTTCGCCATTTTATTTTTAGAATGTACATATATTTAAGTAAAAACACAGAAAATTTCTTGTCAATCCAGCAAATATTCACAACTGATGTAAGTTAAAAAAGAAAATTTTCTGCTACGTGTAAAGTGCTTTTGAAACTTTAAGCGCGTTTTTCTCAAAATTATGTTTTCCAGCTTTTTAAGTATATTTTTTATTAATTAATCGAAGATTTTTTTCTCACCGATAAATATTTTCCTTATTATAAACAATTTAAGGCCTAAATTTTTGTCCAAAATCAATTTTTGTTTGCGAACCAAAATAAAGATCAAAATAATCATCACTTTTGATGCGTGAATAAAACAAAACTGACAACTGGTGCATCAATAAATTGAAAGAAATCTTAAAAAATCAGTGAAAAGCTCGAAGGATTAATCAAGGTTTGACGTTTGATCCGTATTATGTCAATATTAATTAACATCGGAGGTAAAATTGCATTACACAAGCCACGACAAAGCAGGAATCTGCAGTGTTTTAACAGAGGTTATAGATAGTTTCGGTGAACTTCCATCGTATCAAATTCCTGACCAAATTTTGTGCCACAGCAAAGCTCTCGCCTGGTTACAAGAAATATTGCGTATACCGATTACTCACATCCGCTTTACAAGAGGAATTCAATATCCCAATTATTTAAAAAATCGTATTCCATTAAACCTCATCCCTTGCTACCCTCGTTCAGGATTTGTTTTACATTTATTGCTATGAGGAGATTTTTTTTATTAATTAATTTATTGTCACCGTTTTTCGTTGTCAGTAATGGCAGGTTTTGAGTTTAAAATTTGGCCGGTTTTTCGCTTCAACATCGTTTGTTACCAATTTTTTGTCTCGAGTGGCTTGTTTTTGTCACCGGATATCGAATAACGAGTATTTCAAAACTCAATTCGATTTTTCAAATCGATAACAAAAAAAGAAGGAAAAAATCAAAATTATCAAATAAAACGATCAAAAATCCCACCATTAAGCTTTACTTGCGATCAAGTTACAGTAAAAACCGTGAATTGAAAATCAGACAATTTTTTATTTTTCGAAAAGTAAAAACTTCAGAAAAAATTCTTTCTTCTGTAAATAAAATTCTCTTTCTCCAACTCGTGGAAGGTATGCGTATAGAGGACTCCAATCCACCCCCCCTCCCCCCCCTGGAGAACAACTGCGAACAACAAAAACGGATGAAAGGGGTGAAAAAAAAAAAAAAAAACCAAAAAAGCGAAATAACCAAACTAAGGGGTAAACATGGCGAGAAAATTCGAATCCGTCGTCATCCCTCGGTGAAAAAAAAAAATCGGGGTGCAGGGGGGGGGAGGGCGGCTCGTACCCGTGTTTAAAATCACAATTCTTGAGACGAATACAAATTGCTCCGGACTCCGGGCCGTTAGTCCAAAGAAAGCGAAGTAGGAATGCAATTTCCTGTGCGCCACTTGGCTCAGCGGCAAGAAGAGCTGGAGAGGTGAAGACGGAGGGTGAGACGAGGGCTTGACAATATATTTCCAAGCCGAGTTTCACCCCGAATTGAAGAGGCTTGGTTAAGTCGATGCCGGGAGCCGTTTTGGGGGTAAATTTTGACCGAACTTAGGGCGTTTGGATTTCTATGGTTATATGCTTGTCTGCTGGCGGTCTAAACTACATTGTGTATTGATAATTGCGACAGAATTGTATCGCGACTCACGCCATCCTTGACTAGATCGCGGTTATACACGGTTGCTAAATTTTTCACAGGGGTGTTTCTATTTCTATTTCTGCATGCCCGTATTTTTGCGAGTTTCGGGAGCTGCAGGATTGGTTTGCAAATAAAATAAAGTCTGTTTTTATGATTTTTTTTTCGCAAGTTTTTATGATAAATATTCATTTATGAGTTGTTACATTTAATAAATCAATCCCTGAATTACATAGAAATTTTTTTTTTTCTGTTTTAGTGAGTTTTTATACGTGAGAATGGTAGTCGAAAAAAGATACAGAAAGTCACAAAAATTGTTGATGATATTTCTGGGATGATTGGCTGGAAACAAAAAAATTGAATGGTTTTAGATTCAGGGTGTTAATAGCTGTATATAATGGCTGAATTTTCGTAGTCAGTTTGGTTTTTGAGCAATTTTCACAGCTTCAAAGATTTAAGGAACAGGATTGAATCCCAGATTTTTGAGAACTAGCAGTCTTAGTCTCGTGAAAATTTAAAGTATCATCAATTGTGGTTATCCAAGAAGTTTGGTTTCTGTTAATTGAAGCTTGATTTTGCAAATTTTTATTCCGAGTCTCGGGTAAATTTTATGTATCATTAGTTCTGGATTATCGTAAAATTGAATTACTTTATAAAATTTGTTTTTTGTCTTTTTCAAGTGAATTGAAACCAATCAAAGCTTCTCATAAGCCTCAATTTCAATCCTGGTCTCAATTTCCTGAAAATTCGAGCTTAAAAACTTTTGTTCCGAGTGTCAAGAAAAATAAAATCGTGTGTTCTGGTTTCTCAAAAAATTGCATCACTTCATAAAATCTGTTTTTCATTTTTTTCAATCGAATTAAAATCAATCAAAGTCTCTCATGAGCCAAAATCTGAATCCTGGTCTAAATTTGCTGAAAATACGAGCTTAAAAATTTTTTGTTCCGAGTGTCAAGAAAAAGACAATCTTGAGTTCTGGTTTCTCAAAAAATTGCATCACTTCATAAAATATTTTTTCGTCTTTTGCAATCGAATTAAAATCAATCAAAGCCTCTCATAAGCCAAAATCTGAATCCTGATCTGCATTCCGCTAAGAATCGAAGCTCGATTTTTCCGAGTGCGTTTTTCAGCCACCTCGTGCTCTGGATTCCTCGACGAAGCGACGACGAACTCACGTCGGAGTGGATTAGCAGAGCTTTCGGTGAAGAGCATACGCTCGTCGTCCTGACCTCCTTTTCCGGAAAGGTTCCGTGCGGGTAAGCAGTCTTGAGACAACAGTGTCTTGCAGCAGCGGCGTTGAAGCGCGTTTTGGAACGTCGCCGTATATTTATTGTTACAGAAAACTGCACCCGGTGAGATTATGCAAGTCCCAACAGTGCCAGACTGCAGTTTATACCATACAGTTCCAAGCTCACAAAACCCAGTTCGACTATTTTTACCCGGGCACTTTATTTCTACACAAAACGGAAGTGGCCATCTCCTGTATAAATCTTTTGCATATAATTTACCGTCTCTCAAGTCGAAGAAGCAGAAGAAGAAGAATAAGAAGAAGATGTACGAAGGTGGGATACCTATTCTTGAAATCGGGTTAAAATCCGGAAAAGTTATAACAGGATGCAAAGAATTATTGTTTCAGAAGCTCTGCTCCAGATTCAGTATTGAAATATGAAATTCGATTTTTCACTTTTCGATATAAGAAAAGTATTGGCTTTGCTGGAGGATCACATTTTTTTGTTTTTTATTTTAATTTCAACGAATCTAAACGTTTTTGAACGTCCATAATCCGAGAAACAGTTTTTTTTTTTAAATATCTCTCTGTCCGAAAAACTCCCGCAATGCTTCGGTCGAAAATCGCTTTTTTTTAATTTCAACGAATCATTACGTTTTTGAACGTCCAGAATCCGAAAAACAGGTTTTCAGAAAAACATCTCTCTTAGAAAAACTCTCGCAATAATCTGCAAATGAATGAAAATATTTGAAATTTACCGAATTTTACAATCACATTATGAGGATGAAAAAAATTGCAGTTTCTCGTGTAATTTGAACTTCCGGTTCTGCCGGAAATAAATCAATTCTTAATGTGTTAACGACAATGATATACTTTTACTTTCTTATTACTTTTTCTAAATAAACGATTATGTTTTTCTCAGTTTATACAATAATTTTTTTTTTTTTCATCAATTTATAAATATTTCGTTTTGCAAAAATTTGTTTCTTCCAATTTTCTTTTCAAAACTCTATCACTCGTTTCTCCGACCTGTTTGTTGTCCATTATTTCACGAACTTTTACTTTTTTTCTTCGTTACTTGCGGAATCAATTCATCCCATTACAATAACAGTAAAAAAAAAAAAAAAAAATGTACGAAAATATATAAAATTTGCACGTGTAATAAACTAAATTTAAATAACGATTTTCCGGTTTGACTAAAAAATTATTCAATAACGCTCAATTTTGAGTTGGTGAATTGCAATAGTTCGATTAACGAAAATATTCATGAAAAAAAAAAAAAAAAAAATTTCATCCCCTCTTTCATTTCCAACGATATTGCAAATAATTTTCAACAAATCATCGATCAGTCAAACGCGTTACCTAAACTGATCGAAAAATTTTATATCTCGCAAATCCTCGGCTCTCTATTGAAAAACAGTGAAAAAAAAAAAAAAAAAGCCAAAAGGACTAAAACAATATTCGCAACGAATTATTATACACCGCAATTTCGTGTAGAGAAAAAGAGAGAAAGAGAGAAGGGCTTTTGAAACCGACACCGTGACTCTCCTGAGTCACTCAGGGCGCACAAATATAGGGCATGCATCATATAAAACAAGCCGCCTACTGTCAAAAAGCATTTCTCTCTCGTTCGTTCGATTAATTAATCTCACCTGGGGAATAATGCAGGGGTCTTGGATCGCGGAGGGTGGAAAGGGGGGAGGAAAGGGAGAGGAAGGAGGAGGGCGGGGGGCTTAATTACACGTATGACTCGACGCAGGGTGCCGTAGGGTGACCGCCGTGCCCGATACCCTGGGGTATACGAGGGTGGCGCAGTCAGTCAGTTCCTAATGCACGATATTGTGCTTCGAATGACTCAGCGCGCCGGTCGGCGTCTGTCAGTTTGCTCATTAAGGCTGCCCGCTCGCACGGACCATATATATATATAAATACACGCTGATCGGATGCGTGTCTATAGGGCATTCCGAATATCGACCAGCGAGCTTTTGAAATTCGATAGATTTTGTGCATTTTTTGTTTATTTTTTTTTCAAGACTTACAATTAATTGTTAGAAGTTCGAAATGAGCTGGAATATCATAATTATCTACTTTGATTTAATGCAATGGAAAACAGGCAGAAAAAAGTCATTTCACAATTTGAAAATTGGAAAATAAAATTTTTTCGAAGAACGAGGAATTTATTATACACATTTCTTTGAAAGTAAATATATTAAGGGGTCTACTTAACTGACGAGCCGAAAAAAAAAAAAGAGTTTTTTTTTAAGAATTTATTTTTAACAAGTTTTAATTGTGAATAAGTAAATAAACAAATAAATAAATTGGCCCAACTTCGCGTTTTTCGAACACCTAAATTTCGGCCAATTTCAATTCATTCGCAATTTCTCAAAACCGTGATTTCAAACGACCAAACTTTTGTCCGGGTAATTGTGACGGAATACCCTATATGTTTTCATACCTACGAATACCTGCGCCATCCACGCGTGGAACAGAGCCGAATAGAACCCCAGCTATGCCGGCGTGTCGACGAGGAGGACTCGAAACACGCATACGCACCTCGTAACTCGTCACTAAAACCATGAATACAAGCCTCTCGTCTCGATTCCCGCGTCGTGCATGCGTTGGAAGTATTTTTTATTACCCCTGACGCATTATTCAAGCTTGAGGAACAATTTCAACTGCCTTTTTTATTCACCGGAGATTTTCGAATCGCTTTTGGAAAAAAGTGAAATTTTCTCTTCAATTTTCATATTTTTTTTTTCTTCTTCTATCTTCTTCATGTTTTTTTTTTTTTTTTTTTTTTTTCTTTTTTCAAGTCGATTGGATCTTTTTTCCAAAATTTTTTACTATTTTTTCAAAAAAAAGATGGTCGTTCACGGCGCGTTTCCGGTGACACATTTTTTTTTACTTTTTTTTTCTTACGCTCCGCCGCATGAAAAATTACAGCCGTAATTTTGAACCCGGAACAAAATAAAAAATTGTCTCCGTTATTTTCTATCTAAATATCTACGGAAATGCGTAGGATTTTTTTTAAATATTTATTTCTCCAAAAATGGGGCACATTTGAAGTTGACACTTTTTTTTTTTGCTTCCCTTCCGGACCGTGGGAAAAAATTTTTTTCGTCAAAATCACGCGTAGATTGAGAGAGATAGAAAAAAATTAAAATTACAACCGTCAAAGTCAGAAGAAATCAAGCCACGAAACAGAGATACAGTTTTGTACATATTGCAGTGATAAGTTTTCAAACGTTGAGATGAAAAATGGGGAGAATCTGCGTTTATGCCCGTAAATCTGGACGGAAACATCCGAGAAAAAAAGACCGCGGGATCCCGTTTCGTGGTCCTGAAACTAAGAGAGCCTTTCGTTTCTTGGTTGTTTTAAATTTTAACGACGAGCTCTGTCGTTGATCGATGCCCGTTCTCCCGGTTCTTCTTTATTTTTCTCTTCCTCATACTCGAAAGGCAACGCAGTCACAAAACGCGGGTTTGCATTATGAAAGAAGAGAATCCATTTTTGGATAACTTGTCGATATTGTTTTATTGCAATTTTGGCGTTTTTAGACCTAGTAGTAGATCCGGATAACCCAGAAATAATAAAACATTGAAGGAAATAACCCACGCAAAGACAAATCACACAAAAATAATGCAAAAAAAAAATAACCCACACAAAAATTTCTTAATTGAAAATAACCCACACGAAAATAACTTGATCGAAAATGAAATTACACAAAAATAACCTAATTAAAAACCGCTCAAATTAGAATATCTCAATCAAAAAATAACCCACAGAAAAATAACTTGATGGAAAATGATCTACACAAAAATAACCTGATTAAAAACCACCAAAATTGGAACATCTTAATTAAAACTAACTCGATGAAAAATGATCTATACAAAAATAACCTGATGAAAAACAACCTAAACAAAAATATCGTAACCAAAAATAACCCACCGAAAAATAACTTGATGAAAAATGATCTACGCAGAGCTAACAAAATCAAAAACTAGTCAAGTTAGAATATCTTAATCAAAAATAACCCACACAAAAATAACTTGATGAAAAATAATCAACACAAAAATAACACAAAACCAGAATATTTTAATAAAAAATAACTCACACAAAAACAACCCACACAAGAATATCTTGATGAAAATTAACCCACGAAAATATAACTTAATAAAAAATGAACCACACAAAAGTAATCCAATCAAAAATAACCTGCAGAAAAATAACCCACACAAAAATGACCGATCAAAAAAAAAAAAAAAAAAAATCCTAATTCTATTGATTCAAAATAATAATGGTTGCAATCTTAAAATTTACGTCATGATCAAAAAATGATTCTGTAATTATAATCAATGCAGAATTTCGTAAATACCTATCGTTAATAATAATAATCAAAATTTCCAATAATTTCACCGGACAAAAAGAAAAAAAAAAAAATATTCCGTAACTCATCCTTCACAGAATATTTCATCAAGCTGATAGAGAGTCACAGCGAAAAGAACAAGTGCGAGCTAATTTAGACGGAGTTTCATCGATCCTGTATTCTTGAATGTAGCAAATGATTTGAAATCCTTCTAACGAAAGTAGGTATGTAATAAGATATGTTTCAATCAGTATCGGATTCTCCGATGAGAGATGTTTGAAATGAAAAACCATACGACGTGGTATCACAATGGCACAGATCAGCCCGGAATCGGATCGCGTAATTATCACGCAACCGTAACTAAGCACAATAGGCTATTTGATGAATAGATTATTACGCTAGAGATCGAGAATGGCGAGACGGCTGGATTTTTCATTCCCGAAGCCGATGATCCACTATCATACAATATATCTCAATTCTTGCTGATCTGGTCGCGATTCTCAAGTATGAAGACCACCTTTCATTATCTGCACTGACGAATCACGTATTAGCTCAGTCAAATTAGAATTTGACACGAAAAAAATTGCAAGTAGCAATTTTCCTTGGAAAGTATTTCGAGGGGGGGGGGGGGGGGGGGGGGGGTGCGTTGGCAGGTTACATTTCAGTTTTCAGGATTCGCAACCCATTGCTTCAGCCACCATCTTGAATTTGAGGTCTTCATAGAAAAATATCGATCTTGGTGGAAAATTTATGTAGACCAAAATTTTGGGAAATTTAATTCCAAACAACTTTGGTGATTACCATTTTTTTTGTGTAAAATGAAAAATAAACGATGTCATCCAATATTTAGGTTCACTCTCAACATCTTTTCGGGCCTTAATCGAAAAATATCGATCTTAGTGAAAAATTGATTTAGCCCAAAATTCTAGAAAGTCGAATTCCAAACAACTTTGGTAATTACTATTTTTCGTGTAAAATTAAAGTTTTTTGGAATTAAATTTCCTAGAATTTTGATCTACATCAATTTTTCACTAAGATCGATAATTTTCGATTGAGGCCCGAAAAGAGTTTGGATATGAACCTAAATATCTTATTATCTCTTTTATTTTCCATTTTACACGAAAAATGGTAATCACCAAAGTTGTTTAAAATTAAATTTCCTACAATTTTTTTTCCCATAAATTTTTCCCTAGGATCGATATTCTCTGATTAAGACCTCAAATTCAAGATGGCGGCTGAAGCAATCAAATGCGAATCCAGAAAATGGAAATGTAGAATGCCACTGACCCCCGAACGAAAATCGTTACTCACAATTTTTTCCGTTTCAGCCACATTTTGTACTAATTCGACGAGATTATATCAGATTTCCTACTTTGACGGAAAGTCGATACGGAAAGTGCAACTTCGTGTTACTTTGGCTACTAAATATATGCATTTTGAGATGCACGATTTCTCATTCAATGAACACTTCTTGTCGATCAATTAGTCAGTCAGTCAATCAATCAAAGGTTTTAACCATGAAATTGAGAACAAAAATCAACTTTTGCCTTATTCAAAGTTTCTAAACATTCAACAAATCAATTTTACAAAGGCGAATGCAATTTATCAATCTGTATGAAATTTTATTTTGTTATTTTTAAATCACAAATCTCTTGTCTTTATACCGACTGATTCATTATTGCTTAAAGTTTTGAATAAGTAAATCAATATTTCGTCACTGCGATGATTTTTTTCTTATTTTCTTTTTTTCTTTCGATTCATGCGATTCCATATTATTGGCAATTATAACATAAATCTAAATTAAATTAATAAAAATTATCGAACAATTGTACACTGTTGAAAAAATTTAACTAAACATAATGTCTCAGCATGTCAACTTTATATTTGATTTATTTGTTACATTATTGTTAATGAATATAAGACAAATTATTTTAATTTCAACATTTAAATTATCACATCAAAATTTAATTTTTACTTTGTACTTTTTCTTTCACTTAGTAAGATATTAAAAAATGATTTAATCAACCCAAAAATTTTAGTGAACCTACTGAGACATTTTTTTTTTCTCACCGTGTAGTTCCCTCGAGACAAATAATGACGAAATTCATTTCAATTTGCCAGTTTCCGGCAACGTCAAGTGACAACAATTAATTCTTCGTATCGTGCAGGTCGAATCAATCGAATTGCAGACATCGTTGGACCGACAAAGTCAATATCTACTGTCGATGGCTGTAAATGATTTAAGACCGAGTGTCGTGTAACCGCCACGTTTGACGTTATACGAGCAGATACTTAAACGCTGAGGTACATATACATATACCTACAGGTATGGGGTATGTATTATAATATATGGAAACCCATAGAGTTCGCAAGTTGAGAGGATCGCAACCCGTCATCTTTATCACGTGCCTCTGCACCTGCACCCCTGTATTATTGTTATTGTCATTATCATCGTGATTTTATTATTATTACGCTTTGCAGTATTCATCCCTTTACCTCCCTTGATAAACTCGACGATTATATAATGACCAAAATACGGCTCGTCTGGATACTTCAAATCCCGTACGTAAGTATATGAATAATAATTATAATTAGTTGGACTTGAGTTGAATTTGGAAATCAAGAAAAAAAAAAAAAAACGGATGAAAAAATTTATGATTCAAATAGTTGTCAACATTTATATTTTAACATGCCTGATTATGGACTCTTGGCTCGAAACATGAGCCCGAAATTCACAAACTAAAAAAGTCTGTCACAATTTTTGCAAAGTATCCCAAAATTTCTATTTCAAAATTGCGTTTCCAAATTCCATCATCAACTACACAGGTCCCAAAAATAAAAAAGTTGTGAATGCTGGGGGTCGGACTATATTTTTCTTGTGTTTTTTTTTCCCCCACCGAACCACGAATCTGAAGTCAAAATTGTGAGTCGGTATAAAGAATTTCAAAAAAAAAAACCATGTTTTAGTCATTTTTTCAATACCTATTATCGTCATATTTTTGACAATGAATGTCGATTCCTGACACGTTTTTCTTCGAATGATCTATACATAATGGTTTTCCACCTCGCTTTTTTCCTTTCTTGTTTGTTTCCCTTTCTAAATTCAAAATGGACTTTCTATTTTTGACCACCAAAAATAGGTACACAAGAAAAATACAGACTGACCCTCGGTACACGCAACTTTTTTTTTTTTTTTTTCATTTTCGTTATGTTAAAAAAAAAAAAAAAAAAAATCCGGAAACAATTGAGCACCACGTGTTCGTGTGGCTCGTGCACTGCATCTCTCTCTCTCTCTCTCTCTCTCTCTCTCTCTCTCTCTCTCTCTTTCTCTCGCCTCCTCGTTTACATTCTCCGTTTTTTTTTTCCACCCATGCAGCAAGGCGCGTGTCACGTCGTCGAGTCACTCGTGGATCGCTGCACGCGTGCCACGATTCTCATTGACTCACGCCGCACGCTGCTATCGGTTAAGTGATGTTGTTTTATTACACACATGCCGGTGTGGATCCACACGGTCTTAAGTCTCGTCTGACGCATCGCCGCGGGCCCCAAATCCTGCATTCTTGACCCCCTTTTTAGCCCTTTTTAGCCTTTTTTTTATGTCGCCAGACACCCTTCGGAAAAGATACTAATTAGCCTGGAGTTTTGGTACATCGGAAAAAACGTCGCGTACAAGATCGAAAAATACTACCGAGATTCGTTAATCAACTCGAATTTGGTTGGAGGGATGTTTTTTTTTTTTTTTCAAAATTTAGAACAGATTTTGCAATTTTTTAACCCTCATTTTCCTCTTTATGTATTGACACTGATTATTATTATTCGTACTGTGATGATCAATAAATTTTAAATGATTTTCAAAAACCTCGTCCACCTTTTCCTTGTTTTTGAAAATTATCGAGCCAAGTTTCGGCCGAAGTTTTTAAATCAGGCGATAATTCATTTCCACCTTGTTCGTCAGTAGCGTGGCAGGAATGTGGAAAACCGAAAACTCAAACTGTAATAAAGCGTCCGAAAATGCCGGCATTTTATCAAACCTATCCTAAAATATTTGGCAATATTTTGTGAAATTCTTTGACCCCTCGATCGCGAAAATACGATAAATTAATTAGCAGCCCCTGGAAAAGGCACTTGTGGTGAATGCAAGGGTGAAATTAGGGTTCCCACAAAATCAAGCCTCTCACTTAAAATCACTTTTGGAATTACAAAGAAAAAAAAAAAAACACCAGGCAAAAAAATTAGGGGAAAACAATTTTTTTTTTTTTTTTTTTTATTTTTGTTTCTATCATCAGTGTATTTTAATTTGTTCCATTCTTTTCGAGAATCATCGCAAATTTTTACACTCGGCAAACATTCGGGTTCCCTAATTTTTCCCCGAGAAATTTATGCAACGTGTAATTGCGAGACCAAAATCGCATATGTTTTTGCGAGGTGTAGGGAGGGGGTGAATGTCCGAGAAAGAGGGAGCGGGATAAGCTTGCTACATATCAATAAGCCCGGGACTGCGAGCCGAGCTTTTCCTCCTTCTCCTCCTCCTTCTTCTTCTCCTCCTCTCCCTCCTTTGGCGCGTTAACTTGCTTCTGTTGGCCGGAGTCCTGCAATAATATCGAATGTGTAGAACTTCCGGGCGGAAATCTAATAATTTCGATCATTTTCTTTCCCTTTTTGTCTCTTTTTCTCTCTGTTCTTTATTTATTTGTTTATTTATTTAGTTTTTTTTTTTTTGTATTCTTTTTCATCCTCTTCTAGCAACCGTTTCCGCTTTCACCTTCCTTCGGAAATTCCTTCCACTATCAGAATTCCTCCCTCTGATTTCGTTGAGACTCATGTATGTTGTTGAAGATTAAAAACTAAGAGTCACGTTTTTTTTTTTTTTTTTATCTGCGGAAAAACGGTTTGAAGGGGAGAAAACGACCCCCAATTCATTAACAAAATATTTCAGTGTTGGTTTCATTCAAATCCATTAATCGCATCAAGAAATCATCCCGTTCGGTGCCCATCTTTGGGCGTAGTTTTCACCCCTTTAAACCGTTTTTTTGCAGATAAAAAAAAAATATGTGTTTCTTAGTTTTTAATGTTCTATTACATGCATGAGTCTCAACGAAATCAGAGGAAGAAACCAAACTGATGTTCCTTGTAAGCTTTGCAAACTTTGACATTTCGAAATCTCGAGTTATATACGTCACGGTCTATTGAATTTTGAGCTTATATTCCCGAATCGATTTACGGAATAAGTCGATTTTCTTATTTACATTTTAAATGGATATGAAAAAGTGTTTTAATTTTCTGATTACAAAATTTTTAACACTTGTTGTTTTCAAATCTTCAATCACGATCTTATTCTCCAAACTTTTGAAGCTTCTTTTCCTGGCATAAAATACTTGTTCACATGATAGAAAACAAAAATGACAAAAAAATTTATTTGACCGCGTAAGTTTGTAATATTTATTTGAATTTATGAATCAAATTTAAGATGAAATTAAAAAAAAAATGAATAACATACAAGTATTATGTCATGAAATTGAAAAATGATAAATTTTCATTTATTTGGGTTTACGATCATCTAGTCAATTTAATTTGGCACGTTATAAACTCATTTGTTCATCTGCTCGCTCATTCATTCATTCAGCACAAATTGTATATAATAAAACGTATGTAGATATAAAATTGTATACGTGTAAATCGTTTTCTCGTGTATAAATTGTAAATGTAAAAATGTCTTTATCCAATTAAGGGAATTTTTATAGATTATCTCTCCTTTCTCAAATTATCAATTTCTATATAGGTTTCGATTATCGTTGCTCTTAATTACAAAATTTATCTATTAATTTATTGTCTTTTAAATGTTCTTCTATTTTCACCAGCGTGTCGATTACTTATCTTTTATATTTCGAAGCGCAGTTCTGTCGAAGGTTCTTAACGGCTACACGCCCGTTGTATCATAGATTTCCAATTTAATCTTGATGAAATTTTATTATTTTAAATGTAAAATTCTTCTTGATTCGTAGTTTTACTTGAACTTCGTTGAATAAATGTTGTTTATCTGATAAATTCGGGTAGATTACTTTCATAGTCATAATAAAATTAAAAGAACGTGGAAACTGGAAGACGAACACTTGAAAGATGTTGTTCCAACTAGAGGTGAGTGACGAGAGACCGGAACGGAGACTTTCCTGGATTAACGAGCCGATATTCGTTTTTGAGAAGATACCCATTATTGGTTGATACCCATCACGTGACACACCGCTAGTCAAATCTGTTCTAGGGTTCTTATTTTGGTTTTATTTATGGGATATTTAAACCGTTACAAGTTTTATGTGGGATCAAAAAATTTCCCTACATTCAAAACTATCGATCCAAGCTTATCGAGAACTCTTTCTTCGCAACCGAACTTCTGCAGAATTACCCTTTCAGGAATTGAATTTTCATACCTACAACGTATAACGACGATAACCGAAAGTGAATTTTCGGTGTATAGTAGATATGCAAAATTGGAAGAAATATGCAGAGGATGTGCTGGAAAGTTTGAGAATTGGAGAAATGCCAGGGAAGAATCTTCCAGACAAATTACGAGCATCGGCTTCCCGGACGGATTCGACGGGGGAAAAATAAAGGCAGTCGAAGTTTCCCAGATTCTTACTTATGACTCGCAAAACGGTCGAGAAATATGTTATGTCGAGCGCATTTTTACCGATTCGGTAAAATAATTTCTCGGAACGTGACTCAACAGCTTTATGTGCCCAGCTCTGAGGATTTTTTGAATCTGGACAACGCACCGAGGACTTTTCTTCATACGTGGAGAACGCGGGGTGGAAACTCGGGACCCCATTTGCCAGGATTTCTTTTTTAGGTCCTTATGTCCCTGGCATGAATTTCGTCCGGTAATGACTCGATACCCACTCGAGTAATAAAGGACGAGGAATGGATAGGAGGATGCCTGTCTAGACGGTGGAAAAAACTCTACGATATTCCGAAATGAAAATACACGAGAACGCGATTTTTCACCATTATATATTTCATGGGGGAATCGGGCTCCGTTATGCGATTATAGTGATAAATCTTTGGATCTGCTGATGAGATTTTTCTCCACTCGATGAGAATTTGATGTCCAAATCCATCTTATGATGGATATTGTTAGAACTCTGCGCAAGAAATGATCTAACGTCTTCTCTTTTCGAATTTTATCACAGATGAAGATTCTACAATTCAAAATTGCTCGACTAATATCACTGATTTTCAGGGTTGAAATAACTTACGATTCACATAGGAATAGATTTTTTTAAATGTTTCGTTTACTCTTAACATTTAATGAAATCCATAATAAGAATGCGAAGCACTAGTTTGGAGTTAATTTTTTTGGCTACCGATTTTCAATCCAATGCCAAAAATTTATTTCGACCAAATTCGATTTTTAAGAAAGACAAATTTTAGAAATAAAAAGCCAATACATTTTTCGATCTAAAAATAGTTCACAAGAATTAGTAACAATAATTCTGATCCTTTGAATCCAAATTTGGGATCAGTGAGGCAAAATTGTCCCTGAAAAAAAAAAAAATGCATTGAAACTAATAAAAAAATTTTGCGGGCAAACGAATATGGAAGATAATTTTTCATCCCTGGCGTATCGAGTTTGTGTTGTCCAAGGTTATTCCCCATCAAAGTTGACCCACCAATTCCTTGGTCCGGGTTCCAGTAAACGTTAATACGTATTTCTCGTCAGGTAATTTGGCGAGGACGTTGCGACTACGTTTCCCACAGAGAATGAAGGGGCGAGGAGGACGAGGCTCAGGATTTCGTGGACAAGCCGCCGTCTAATTCCGGCGGGTTCGCATGTCCCAGGGACGTTAAGGGGCTTCCATCCCTTCATCCTTCTCCGTGCAGGCGAAATGTTCGAAATGAGCTATTAAAACAGGCCCGAGAGACTCTCGAGTGCGCCTGGCCCAAGGCACTCTCGCAAATAGCTTCAAAACACGAATTGCATTGCCCCAGGTCACCCCCACCCCTCTCCTACCCCTCGTGCTTTGCCTGCAGCTCGAACACCGCACGGACCGCAGGTAAGTGTATCTACCCGAGATCAAGATCGGGGTCACGAGGAATCCTGGCCCCCAGAAGAAGGCAGTTCGGTAAGAAATCTGGTGGGTAAAAAGTCAGGAGCAAGGTGAATGAAAAGTTGATCGTCAAGAACGGAAGCTTGTCTTCTTCATAACGACATCTTTCCAAGTGACGGAGAAAATTTTCCTCGCAGTTGAAAGACTCGAGCTTTCGAGATCAGTTCGTAACCACATCATGGCATCAGACATCAACATTTGAATTTCGTCCCATCAATTATGGAGAAGTTGCTTCAACGAGTAGAATCGACGATGAAGATTCTTGAGTTGATTTCACTAGGTAGGTACTGATAATTTTTTCATCAAGATAGGATGTCAACTTGAATTGACACGCTCAAAGAATTCTTGTATGTCCCAAGAGTGACTTCCAAGTACCAATACGATTCACCCACCGATTCAAGGAAGCTTAAAAAAACGGAGAATCGTTCCAGATTGAAACGAGGTTTGACCGGCGAGATTATGTGGCAGAATTTCATATCCCAGTAACCCGATCGAACGGAACTGAAGAGCAACGAGGTCTTCCGATTCTTGATTCACCTGTTTCAAAGCCAGCAACTGTGGTACGCTCGACGTTAATGCTGTGGAGTAATTACTAGTCCATGTGAGTGCTTTGACGAGTCCCCTTTTGTTGGTGAAACAAAACAAAAAACGAAAAAAATAAAAAATACTGTACACGTACCATACGTGTGATGTCAAGGTGTGTAAGGACGATACGCAAGTAGAGAAGGGCATAACGTTACCCCGCGGAATCTGTTGTTCCATCAAATGACAACGCGTGATACACCAGGAGACATGATGGGTGCGATGCAATTGCCTGATAATTGGATTCCTTCTGGTCAAATGGCATAACTGAAATAACAGGGACGTGTCACCCGCTGACGCGTAATTACCGGCTTTATTGTTATCGCTGTAATTATCCCAGACTCCTATCGCCATTCTTAATGTTATTACGGTCGTTAGAATGACTATTGATGTCTATCGTCATCCTGCTGGGGAGGAGGGAGGGCACTTGGACGGTTTGATGCTGACTTCTTTATTCTGACGTAGAACTGCAAAGTGCTGTCCAGCTGTTTGAATAAATTCCAAGCGTGAAACACATCGATTTTTGGAAAACATTTGGGTTCTGGTGTTATAATCGATTGGCAACGACTTTCAAATAAATTTAGTGAAAATTGTAGCTGTTCATAAACGTCAAGAACGTCAACATTCCCTAGCAGGATCGCGATCCTGGCTTATCGATTCAGAAGCTAAGACAATACAGGAAATGCCTACGGATTATTTATTCAGGGAAGTCTGCCAAGTTATCAGTGCAAAAATGGTGTCTTCATATTTGCAACGGGTATTGAAACACCGCTATGTAGATCGATATCCGTTTAACATTACGGTGTGCAGGAGAAGCTCACCTTGCCAATGGCTTCAGACTCGTTTTAATGATGAGGTAGTCTTGGGCTCATGGTGGAGAACAAGAAGTTGCTCTCTCTGGGCAAAAATGCCGAAGAAATCAAAGCAACCGACTCGGGACGGAAAAAGGAAAACGAAGTTGAGGCTGCGGCATCGTTTAGTCGAGTCATAAAAACCGACTCGTTCCTGTTGCCCGGAACCAAAGAAGGCACGTGTTGGCTTCAGCGAGTTGAGGGGACTATTGGACACACATTTTTATTAGTCATCTTGATAAATTGGTATCAAGTATCAACCATACAACGGCCACAACACCGCCATTGTCACTCCGGATGTATGACTATGTGGACTCACGTTCCGCATCGTCTGCGTCATGCATGTGGTCCTGGGTAAACGTCAAGATCGGAGATACCGACACGAGTGTGGCGGTATCACCACCGCCAAAACTGATCTGACGCTTGGTTTTGAACGGGTGTTTGATATACCAGCTGCGGGAGTATCGACGTGGAGGAATGATGTTTAAAATTTGAAAATTATGCAGTATTTCAAGTGATTAAGGCCTTAGGCCACTCTAGAGGCCGAAAAAATAGGCTTTTTGGGGATTTTTTTTCAGTAATACTACAGAATAAATCAAGATAACAGAAACGTGATTTTATTATTCACATCAGTGACTGCTTACAATAATTTTTTTGAAGCGATTTATTTCAAAATGGCGGCTGTGCAGCGTTTTTGCGACGACGTCTTTTTTTTCGGGATCCACGGCCGGACTAACAGCTCCTGTAATTTTTTTAATCATAATGAGCCAATGAATTTTTTTGATTATATATAATAACTGCTATAGAAGTGCGTAGGATTTTTTTTTTATATTGCGCAGTTCATTTGTTATTAACAATTATCTGACAATTTTTTAGGCAAGTTCTTCACTTTCCACTTTAGAAGTGCGCCATTTTGCCAAAAATCAATATATCGCAAAAATCCTACGTACTTCTATAGCAGTTATTATATATAATCAAAAAAATTCATTGGCTCATTATGATTAAAAAAATTACAGGAGCTGTTAGTCCGGCCATGGACCCCGAAAAAAAGGAGACGGCATCGCAAAAACGCTGCACAGCCGTCATTTTGAAATAAATCGCTTCAAAAAAATCATTGTAAGCAGTCACTAATATGAATAATAAAATCACGTTTCTGTTATCTCGATTTATTTTGTAGTATTTCTGAAAAAAAATCCCCAAAAAGCCTATTTTTTCGGCGTCTAGAGTGGCCTAAGGCCTTAACACCACAAAAGCATTTTTTGGGTGGAAACTGGAATGTTCCAAAGCTGCTGAGGATTAAAAGCACGTCTTCAAGGTTGAATCAAAGATACAAAAGCTACGGACAACATCAATCCGTACTCTGTATAGATTATACAAGCCAATTACGTAATCCGCATATTATCCAACAACTATTGTGTTTAACTCTGTACATTCTGAACCGAGAATCTCGGATCTTGATAATTCCAAGTTGTGATGAGGCAGTTTCGAATTCCCGCAGAGCAGGCACGACAAGCATTCAGTCAAGTCAATGCCGAGTTGAACTAATTGGTGGCCGACCAACGGATCACAAGCCAGAGCTCAACTTCATCACTGTCATATTATATTCACGGCACCGTGTAAAGAGGAACTCAAACACAAGCAAGACTACATCATCCAAAGCAACAAATCATCCAAAAGGCAGGAACCTTCGATATCAACACCTTTACCGCGAAATATTTTTCATGCCATCGTATGTCGAAGTCTTGAATCCAGTGTGGGTTGGTCGCAGCATGGGATGAGAGTAAGCGGTTTGAGGTTGCTTGGGCTTCCAAGTACCGGCAACCCAAGGCATGGATTGCTGGTCTAATCGTTGGGTGGGTTTTTTACGAGCGATGGGTTTAACTTTTTTCTTCCTACTTGTATATTTTTTAAGCCTGAGCGCTTAGGCAGGTGAGAGTGCGCAGGTGTAATCAAACCTTTCATGGTGTCAGGGGCGTAACACGCGTTCAAGTAGAAAAACGATCAGGGTTCTGCGTGTTATTATGTATGTGAATAGCGGACAGGATGTTGTACCTTGGACAATATCGACACGTGTTTACTGGGTGGATTCGAACGACGGCCTGAGGGGATGAAAAATTCATTAACTTGCAAATGTCAAGGCTCGGGAGTTTTTATCAACTTGACGATTCATCGTCATGACTCGTGATCTAAATCAGTCTTCCAAGTTTTTTTAGGCAGCTGTAATGGTCGGGTGATTTGAAACGAATTGAAGTGAATGAAAACTATGAATCTTCTAAGTGTGTTTCGGTAAAGTAGAGCTTTAGAATCGCGTCTTCACACATGCACTCACACTAGCGTGCAATGTTTACTTTCCGTCTCTATCTCAAATCTCTTCGCTTGTATTCTCTCGTCTTTGTAAACCTCAGTTGTCTCGCCGTTCCCTTACGATTCGGTTCGTGTATGGTGTATCATTCTGAATAATGTATCTTGTTTTTTGTTAATCAACATTATCTATCGACAATTATCATCCCTATTCCTCACTATAGTTAGTTTTTTTTTTTTTTTTAGTCGCTAATTCGCGGATTCTGCATTAATGATCCAGTGTCTCTCGTTATCTCTCCAAATAAAGTGACTTAATTAGAGATTCAAAGTAAACAGACGACACGTGAAGTAGCTTGTCGATCAGGGAACTTGGGTAATTCTACAAACATGGATGAATTGAGACAAAAATTCTAGTGTATCAATTGTGAAACCATTAAGTGACCACGTGACTCAAAGTGAATATGAACTGTTTAAATAGTTCCAAGTAAATTTCTACGACGAATTTAATTAGCTTGAATTTGTACGAGTTTAATCGAATTGACATGACATCACGTGACTTAAACAAATAAATATTAAGTGATACTGTGATTCAAGTCGAATGATTGAACTACGTAACTTCTAAAGAGCTGGCAAGTGGAGTTCAATGACTTTACGTAACTTTGAGCTAATAGATCAAGCACGTGAATCAGACTTCAGAATGATTCCAATCTTCATCCACAAGTCATTCCAAAATGATGGCACCTGATTGTAAGTACACAACAATTAACACTTTTAAAGTAAGTTTTTGAAGACCGTTGATTCTTTTTCGGTGCCCAAGTTTTTAGTCCTGTAACTGACTTTGACCTGTGAAAAAATTTGAGGGTAAGATTGGAAAGAAAGGAAAAGTATTGACTGTTATTAGAGAAGCGGGTTCAACGGTTTCTTGCGTGGCGATGAATACTAATCTGGCGATTGATGCACCGCTCGGTTACGAGATCAAGTTAACCCCGTTTAACCCGAAGTGCGAACACCTTGACTATATAACATTCGAGTCTTTATGTCGGACCGGCTTCCTCACAAAGCGTGAATTCTTTACTCCAGTGTCTGTGCAATTATTATTGCACAACTGAACCTGCCACTTGCATCCATACGTGACTCGACGGTTAAACGATAATTAAATCTACGATCCTGTCGCAGAAATTGACGCAATTAGACTAGATTGGCACCCAACGCTACTGTCCCATTATTGCAAATATACGCCGCTTTGAAAATTTCGCAATATTTATTCATCGCATTAACCCTGCGCGTCGTCGTTGAGACGTGAAATTGAGTTTTCAGGAATTTTTGCAATTTTCTTCTGAGACAATTTCTTTTTTTTAATTTGTTTTCATCTGGAGAATTGATTTTGAGTATTAGATATAAGAATGATATTTTAACCTCTATTTTCCGTTACTTTTATCCTGCAACCTGCAAATCTAAAGAATCAAACATCTTCGGCATAATCCTTAAAGACGTTTTCAAATATTTGATTATTTTTTATAAACGAAGTATTTTTTCTGACTCGATTTAAGCGGTCGTTGCTCGAAAAACGGAGTTCAATAAGTAACCATAATTGACTTGTTTGGTAATTGGAATATTGATTCTGAAAGTACCGAGAAATGTGCCCGAAGCGCGAATCATGCGTATATATAATAATAATAATAATATAATACACACATCCTTACCGCTTCACGCCCACATCGCCCGCAATAAAGATGCTATCGTTTCCAACGTTCGAAATTTGAATATGAATTGCTTTATTAATATATATATATATATATATTTTTTTTTTTTTCTTTACTACACCTTGCCGCCAATTGATGGTTGTCAGAATGGCCATTCGTTAGAAAACCGTGGTTCTCATCCCCCCCTTTTTTTTTCTCTTTTAATGTCATCTCATCATCGATTCGGTCACTTCGTTTCAGCTTCTTTTCTTACGCAAGTGTGTTTGGATGAAACGAGGGTTTTGCTTTTTTTTTTTTTGTTCGATAGCCATTGGCACAATTTTTACACCGCTGTAACGTTTATTTTATATCGTTAAACAATTTGATGTATGCACGTTTCGTTTGAAAACTTACTCTTCATCAAATTCTGAACAATATTTCTATTTTACATAGTTCCAGGAATCGTTTGATCTTTTTTTTTTTCAAAGGATTTTACCAGGTTTATTTAAATTTGATAATTACATCAAATTGAATTGTTGAAAGTATGCAGCACATGATATTTTCGACGTATAATATATATATATATATATATATATATTAGGGCGGCGCAAAAAAAACTTATTTTTTGAGTCTCGTGTGACAAAATGTTAGTTTTTGATGTTTTAAGAGCCCACTCCAAAGGACAGTTCGGAAAAAAATTTTATAAGAGGTCGCTCCACATTTTTTAAAACGTCAGAAATTGTCAAAAATCAATTTTTTTTTTAAATTTTTCTTTCCGTTACGGTATAATTTTATAGGCAAAAAAAATAAATAAGTTTCCGAAAGTTTCAGTTCAAAATTTGAATTTTGAAAGGTCGCTCATAATTTTTTTTTTCAATTTTTTGGTGCATTTCTTTAGATCTTTTCGAGCGACCTTTTAATATGCATATTAAAATTGAGTAAATTTTTTTTCTTTAATTTAGTAAGAAAGAATCGATAACAATACACCACGACATGAATTAAAAATCAAACAAAATACTGAAAATATAATTTTTTTAATTTAATTTTTTGACGATTTTTGACATTTAAAAAAATTTGGAACGACTTCTTAAAATTTTTATTTCGGGCTATCTTTTGGAGTGGGCTCTTAAAACATCAAAAACTAACATTTTGTCACACGAGACTCGAAAAAAAAAATAGTCGTTTTTTTTTGCGACACCCTAATATACATACTCTTTTAAAATATTCCTAACTTTATTATTATTACAACGTGATTTTTCCTGTCCACGACGAAGACTTTTCTTGAAATCGAAAAAAAAAAACTGATCACGTCTTACGATAAGCATTCACATTCCACTCGAAAGCTTCTCTGAAAGTTCAGGAACCGTTTTTCGGTGAAAATTGGAGTTTGCACATTTTTCAAAAAAAAAAAAAAAAAAAAAAAAGAAGCTTGAAAAAACATACCAAATCCCCATACATAAATAACGTCGAAGGAGAGTTTTTTCTGGATTTTCTTACGAATCGAGGGAAAAAAACTTGGCTTTTCAAATGAGAACTTATAGAAGCGTAAGAAAGTTGCGCGCATATATATAGAAAACGTACCGAGTGCCTTCCCGACTTTTTTGAAGACCTCTCGCTATTTTTGGGGTGAAATTTCGACGATTTCTTACACATCCAATAACCCGCCTCAGGCCAACGCATTCAATGGATGGCGAGAGATAGGCTCGCCGCTCTCCCTCTCTCTCTCTCTCTCTCTCTCTCTCTCTCTCTGTCTCTCTTCGTCCTTCTCTCGTTTTCTTTCTCCCGTGAGAATATCGGGGGCGGAGGGTTGCCCGGAGGCAAAACCGGGATCCGTATGGCGCCACAACGCACCCTGCACGTCCTTTCTTTAGGTGGGACAACCCCGAAGGGTACCTTATACTTGCTCCGAGTCACCGGGATGATCGAGGCTCTCCAGGTCGTTGCCCACGATTCAAACTTACACCGATTGAATTTTAGTCAAGTGGATATTCGTGCGATAAAGGAGAGAGAGAGAGAGAAAGAGAAAAAGCATGGAAAATAGAGGAATAAAATCGATAACAAATCAGAAACGATACTGCTGAGGTATTGTGTGTTGATCGATCAATATTTTCTAAAAGTATATTTTCTCTGCTGAAATTTTCGGAAAACTTTGCTGCCGAAAATATTGGATTATTAATTTATTCATTTAAATGTTTATTTATTTATTTATTTTTTATTGCTTTCCTTCACTTTCTTTCAAGAGAAAAAGAAAAACTCGATCTTTGAGATTTTATCACGTGTCTTAATCTTGTTTTTATTCGTAATTTTTTTTTTTTTTTTTTTTTTTTTCTCTTCTAAGTAAATATTGAACAATTTTTATACTTTTTTTTTAGATACTCGTATAAATTGAATCACAAATCTATGAATAAGCTTAAATCCAACGAAATAGAAAGAAGACACAGTAATTGCAATACTGTTGATTATTTTTTAGAATGAGAAAATTGTTGAAACTGTTTTTCTGAAGAATGGAAACGAAAATGAAAAAAATCACAGTTTAATATCACGCAATTTAAAAGCTATCATGAAAAATCGATTGATTCTTTGACTGGATGGAAAAGTTTTGGTTTTTGCCCGAATGTTTTAATAATCTACTCAACTTTAGATCCAATTCCGAGAAAGTATTGTTACAAAATTTGACGAAAGACGTAGAAAATTGAGCATTTTTTCGTCGACAATATGAGACGATACTTTCGCTTTTCGACGTGTTTCTTCTTTCTTTTCCACTGCTTTTGTCATCCTCTCTAGAAGAGATGAGTGCAATCAGAGTACCTGTCTTGGTGAAATCCTTTTCACCCAACTCACCAGGACGTCTCTTACAACGTTCATTCGTTGAAACGGAGACTCTTTCACGTTTCAGTGTTTATTGGATGAATGAAAATTCGGGCGTGTCATTGTTCAAAATTGTCTTCATTTACTTCGTACAATCAGACCTCAAAGAAGGCCTTCAAATGCTCTAGTAAACCGTTGCTCAATACACTCAGTGTTTACGAGTCAGTTCTAGTTGAGGATGAGGCGATGCCTGCCGGTAATTTTTTACCGATATTACACGCATACATTACCGGCATGCGCGTAATGTCGGTAACAAATGTCGCCAAAATGAGATTTCGGTGTTCTTCCTAATCGAAAACCAGATCAGCTGCCATTTCGTCATTTCACCATCAAATCTCATGGGACTGAGCTCAAAATGTGTATTTTATCACCGCCGAGTGGCATCATACTGGATAAGTCAATCCATTCAGTGCAACTGTGAAAATTTGGCCAATTTCTGTAGGTGGTAACCAATCTGTAAAATTTTTTTCAAAATTTTGAAAAAATAAAAAGACACTCCACTTTTTGCCAAAATAAGGCATTAACTGCCCAAGTTTTACTCTGATCGCTTGAGCGGTATTAAAGTTTTCCATCCCCGCGTTTTCGAGGTGTACAACGTGTCTTTATAAGCACCTTAAATTGATTTAAACCTGTGTGACACGGCACACAACAACACCCAGGAAATTCAAGAAGCTGCCATTAACTCCTGAAACGTTGGTAAACGATATGACTTATCGCTGAGCATAAATGCATAAGAGGGGCATCGACCTGCCCCCGAGAACAGTGTCAGGGTTCAAACGTCAATTACAGAGTGTAATTGGTCTAGCCGGCTAGAACACTAGTAACAGCAGCAGTAGTAGCAGTACCAGCACCAGCAGCAGTAGCTTCGCCTCAGCCTTCGCCTTGGCCATCACCATTACCATCAGCATCGCAGCAACTATTCTAGCCCACCGGTATCTAGGGATCTGGTAACAGGCCGGTGATCTCACCCTTTAAATGAAACGTGGAATAATTAACGAAAATGCTCGCTCTCTGCTGACCGACCATCTCTTCTTGCGTTCTCTGGTTCTTCAATCTTCAGTCAGTCCTCGTGGTCCTTCGCTCCTTGGAGTCTCTCGAGCTTCAATTTAGAACTAGAGACGGGTCTTCTAGCGT
The DNA here is from genome assembly GCF_021155765.1 of Diprion similis. Taxonomy (NCBI): domain Eukaryota; kingdom Metazoa; phylum Arthropoda; class Insecta; order Hymenoptera; family Diprionidae; genus Diprion; species Diprion similis. Next base: position 4,177,645 of record NC_060117.1, read on the forward strand.
CTAGACTACTGGTAATGGCGGATAATATGTCTGTTTTCACTTTTTTTACTTTCAAAGGTAAAGTTGTGTTGAGCTATCATTACTTTTCCTGGTTCTCCTAGGAGCTGAGGCTTTTTGTCTGTTCTTTTCACTCCTCCAGTGTAGTCTCCTGTTGCTAAATAACGCACCTTGCGTACCCATTTCACTTCTAAGTCCTTCCATCGCTACACTGACTCCACGTGACTTGAAACGAACTCGAGTTAACGAGTGAGTTCGAAGAACGACTTAAATTCTTTCTTTTTTCCCAAGTTGACGTAACTTTCAATGGCTGTGGATAGTTTCAAATGACTTTGAGTGAATTCAAGCCACCTATCACTAAGTGCTTAACGAACTTTGCTCAACTTCAAGTGTCAATCGGTTAACCCTGATGCTCCTTCGACGGAAATAATTCGGGCAAATGAAACTAACGCGCGTTCTTCTCGGGCGAAAGATTTTTTACTACACTTTCTGTTAATTAAATTTTTTTTCACACTCACCATTACACATCCCTCTTCTTGGAATTATACCTACAACATATCCACTCAACTCGGAGCGGACTGAAACTGCAGTACACCGGTAGCTAAGGTGGCTTCGTCTTACTACGTCCTATTCTTAAAAGTTAATTAGTCGGAGTGCCGGCACAAAGACTGTGACAGTACGTCCTGTAGATATGCGGTACAATCACTCGGTGGGCACTTCTTGTTCTTTTATTTGCACGGACGGTACCTTATTTTGATCCCGTTCTAATCTTGCGCACAGCTTCTCTTAATCTGGCTCAAGCTGATCCCAGATGTTTTGTTTTTTCTGATTACGGATGTTGATGCAACGAATAAGGTACCTGCGCTCAATGAAAACGTGGGAATCTGGTTTTCAAAATCGAGTCATAAGAAAACTGGAGCATGATGAACAATCAGTAACGGTTTTGATTACTTTTTGGTTCCATCTAAGATCTTGGTATCGTGTGAACTAAAATAACGTAAAAACGTAACTTCATCGACTAATTTGGTTCTTCTGTAAACAAACCAGTTTTGTTTCGACTTGAGGGGGTATTCTGGTCTAGAAGCCTAAATTTTAGGCATTTTTCAAACTAGGATAAAAAAAAAAAATGAAAAACATTTTCAGTGTCCATTTTTTTATATGATTATTATTAATATTCGAAGAATGTACAAACATTTTTTTTAAATAATCAAAAAATCGTTGAATTACAGGCCGGTGAAGTTGGGGCTAAAAAAAAAAACGTTGCTCCCTGGTTGACATGATTCCAACCCTTGTAGTGATCTAAAACAAACAAATTGAAAAAATTCTTCATTAGTAAAGATGTCGCTATCGGATTGACCTTTGCCAAAGAATAAAAAAAAAAAAATTCACGAAATGGCGTCGACATAAAAAAAAAAAAAATTTTTTTACCCCCTTTTTTTGACCTTTTCGAATTTTTAAAAAATACTTAAAATTACAATTTTCCAAAATCCAAGGCAGGAGCGATAGAGAGATGTATAAAAAAGATTTTTATCAAATTTGAAGGAATCGGTAAGGTAGAACTTGAGATATCATGACAACCATCTCGCAAAAAGTAGTTTTCAGAAAAACGCGTTTGAAGTTTGAGAAATAATTCCAGTAGAACAACTCAGATGATAATATTTAATACTCACTTTGGATTAATCGGAGATCCCAGATCCATACATTGGGCCTTTTTCTTTTTTATAAGCAATGTCTTGCGAAGTTCTTTCTACTAACCGAGCTGTTCTGCCTTCTTTTGAAGTAGCAGAAGCTCGCAGTTCAGAGCGATCAATTCTAACTTCGTTACGTCTGTAAATCCACTGTATTTCCAAAAATAATTCGAATTTTGAAAAATCCGTTTAAGGGCATATTTTTGAGAGTCTAAACTTTGAAAATATGCAAAAAAAAATCGATTTTTTCAAATTTCTAGACCAGAATATCCCCTTAAGGTAAAGCTCCTTGACTTTAGTCAGAACCTTTCAACCCTTGATTGATGGTTTTCTGACATTGCGTGATCACTTTTGATCACCTTGATTGGTGATGTGAGAAAAGTATTGATTTCGATAAAAATACCAATATTTCTAATTTTAACGAATCCTCGCGTTTTCTGTACCTCCAGAACCCGAAAAACAGGTTTTTACCAAACTTTGTCGGACTCTTTCCCGTCAGACTCTTTCCTTTTCAGGGCGATGAAACGTATCGCAAAAAAAGCTCTTTTTGCAATGACGAGATAAGGTACCTTTAATTCAGTCTGTTGGTGCTAAGTGACTTTACACAGGGATCGATACCGTCCATCTATCTCGATGAAGATGAGAAATTCTTGGAGTCATAACGAGGGCAGACCGGAAACGGACGTGGGGCGTCTATATGAGGGTAATTAGGCGATGCATCAAGCAATGAATTGGGCAGTTCGGTTGTCGGATCGGTAATATCAGTGGGTACGTCTAGCAATCTTCTTTCCCCTCGGTAATTCCGTTTCTCTTCGGGCGCAGAGTCCCGTGGGAATGATATACCGCAACAAATTGAGTGAAAGAGACAAATATCATCATTTCCCTTGTCGTCGACATCGTAATCGTGGCTCCAGGGGGTGAAACCCGGCAGCCAAGACGGTGTACAGTAGAAACGCGCGTCTCGGTGTAACTCCACCGTAGACACAACATAAACGCAACCCCGACACAATAGCCAATGGTGACGAGTTCTCATTGTAGGGTGTACATTACGCTATCTACCCCTCTGTATCACCACACCACACCACCCTGAGACACACATACGTCGAGATTTCATCCAAGTCAACTTCTACAAACCCTCGAGCTATATAGAATTTTACTCGGAAGTCCTCGCCGTTCGTGAAATCGAATCCCAAACCTTCATCCCTCGAGGAGATCGATATTAACAAGGAAAACAAAATTATTCATCAGCTCGTTTGCTAATTGGCCCACGATTTCAACTCGTTCTGAGATTAATTTCTACTCCAAGAATTTATGCGTATAGAAATAGAAAAAAAAATACAAATTTGGAAAACATATTTTTCTTTCTTGTTTTTCTTTTTTTTTTCTCAAAAATTATCAGGACTGTAAATTTCATTTTCAAATGAAAATTCAACATTTATTCATATCGATGAAATATTTCGTTCATCGTATTCAGTGAATCCAACAATTGTTTATTACTATTATTATTATTAAAATTTCACTTTCTTCTTTGGAGATGTGTGTAATTTGAGGAAATTTTTTTCAACCTATCAAATAACTATGCAAATGTCAGTCTTCTCTAGATGTTTTTTCACTTACTTTCTTCACTCACACTGAGAATATTTTATGGTAAGAGCTGTGTAAAACAAAGTTTGGTGAAGTGAAAATTTTTAAACAGTTTACTCGCACCTGTGATAATTTGACGATGATAAAAATGCATAAAATTTCGCGAAAGTGATGTTTTTTTTTTTTTTTTTTTCTCGCTTGCATTCTCGAGGTGAGAGACTTGAAAATTGGCCGCCAGCGGGTGGCTGGAAAATGAGAAATGAGCTGGTTATTCCATGAAGGCGAAAAGTGGATCGTACCAGACATGCGAAGAGTTAGCTGACAAGTGGTACATATGTATTATGCATATTATACAATACATGTATATATATATATATATATATATATATATATATAGGTATACGATGCTCGTGGTCGTTGAAAATGGTCGTTGAATTCAGTGGTGCGTGCATTCAGTCAATTGTCTTATACAGTGCGTGCGGGTAGCGCGGGTTATTACTTTTCGGATGAACAACGTAGGGAAGCCTGCAGGGGCAAAGATTAAATAATTAATTAACCCTGTGAAGGAGACTGACTTCGAGGAGACTCGACTGTGTCTGGATAAAAAAATGTATCATTAAGACGTATCCGCTTTTTTCTCAGGGCTCTGTCCACGCCTTCTTTATCCTAAAGTCAAGCATCGACTTATATAAACAGTGAGAAGTAAATTGTACGAGGTATTCCGCGTCGAATCGACCATCTCATAGTTATTTTGTTTTTGTTTTTTTTTTCTAACATTCTACTTGTGCAGAAAAATGTGATCTGATTTTTTTTCAAATTTTTTTCATCAAAAACGGTTTATTTTTTTAGAAATATTTCAAGTCGATTGCGAATTCCCATTTTTTTTTTTACCCTGAAAAGCTTCGATTTTAGAGAATTTTTGAGGGGTTTTAAAAATGGGTATTCGCAATTGACTTGAAATATTTGTAAAAAATAAACGGTTTCATAAAAAAATTTGAAAAAAAATTCAGGTCTCGTTTTTTACCGAGTAGAATGTTAGACAAAAATATGAAATCAGTTTGAGATGGTCGGGGTTTAACACTGATCGAGTTGGCGTGGAATGCCCCATACATATAAGGATGAAAGAAAAAAGTTTGATTATTTATTTATCCACGATTATTTTTTATTATATGGGATAAAACATATACCCTCGTCGATTATTATCACATTCTTGGGCTGTTATTCAAGGCTCGAAGTCCATGTCAAGTAATTCACCTTAATTCCCATTTTCAACCCCCTTTGGATCTGCATGGGCTCCTTAAAAAAAATTTCGGTGATTAAACAGCTTAATTAGGGCATTGCGTGATATTCAACAGTTTCGAAGTAAATATGACTTTCGCACCGATTCACGGACACTCGAGTTACCTGCTCGCTTTACGAGAGAAAGAAAAACAACGATTATCACAGCCAGGAATAAATTCGAGCAGCATCGAAAGACGGAATTGACTTTATAATTTTTTTCCACTTTTTTATTTACGATACACGATTGCATTATTCATTATCTCCATTTAAATTTGTATCGTTATTATTTTCTAATCATACCTTGTAATATCGTGACAAAACTGTGACGAGATTTTTCTTTGATATACGGAAAATGGGAAAACTCTAGAAAAAAAAGAAAAAAAAAAAAAAACTGCCATTATATTCTGTATCACAATTTGCAAAATGAAAAAGGTAAGTGTTAGAGAGAAATCAATTGATAATTTTTTTCTTTTTTACATTGAATTTGAAATACAATTCTTGAAAAACTTATCCGACTGTACCAATCAGTTGTAAAAAAAAAAAAATATAAAAATATCTGGTCGAAAAGTGGTTGAAAATTCTGAAAGTAAAGCATAATTAATTGATAAAATCACGTGATTTATAACATATTTTTCGATAATGTAGATCCCTGTCGATAGCCAGCTGTGCATCACGTAAAGGTAGGACCCATCGTAATAAAATAACAAGTTTCTGGTGTATCACACCACGCGTAATCGATACATCGGGGGTTGACGGCGACAGCCTATATATAGGTATGCGGTGTATACATGAATACATGTATACAGATTTATATCCCCCTATCGCGTGGAGAAGAAAAGGTTCGAGAGTGAGTTGATATAGAAGGGGTGGGGGAGGGGGATACGAAAACATCACGCTCGAGGTAATTCATACATTGGCTGTCACGTACGGGGGCGTTAACGCGAAATGCTCAAATATATGTATATATATATATATATATATATACTCGAAGGGTTCGGCTGATGTGTGCGTGAATGAGTATAGTGCACCTAACTGGCTATTAACTTCATTATTTTCAACGCGAGATGAAGGGTGGGGGGTGAGGGGTCGTGGCATTATGTTTTATAGGCAATAACCGACAGGGGAACTGTCCAAAAAGCCCGCAAGCCAAGCCTTGCAGCCTGAGGATTTTACGATCGGTGTAAATTCTTCCAATATCATATATATATTTATCTTTTTTCCAACCACGGAGCGAAAAGTAACTTTAGAGAAAAGAAAGCAAATAACTTCTTACTCATTCTTAAACTCGTCGAAGAATATTAGGGCAAGGAATGCAGAGCGATACCCAGAAAACTTTGCACCTGTCATACGATCCCGAAGAATTTATTAACTGGATGAAAGAACGCCTTTCTGTATTATCGGCTCTGTTTTACTGGCCGTCGGTAATGATCACCGAAACCACCCTACCCACCACGTCCATGTTCTGAGATCTCTGTAAATTCGATCGATGTTGTACAAATATATATTTTCGATTTACTCCACCGTGTAACAAAAACTTGATAAAACTGGAGCCAAAAAATAAAAAACGAACTATTTTATCCTCATTCTCAACTTTGTCAAAGGATGGGATACAGAATTTTGTAAAGCCTGTGATATCCACGAAAACCCTGGACCTGTAAACTGATCTCGAAGAATGACAAATCGCTTTTCTGTAATACCGGATCTACCTTATCGACCGTTGGTAATCGAGGACGAAACTATACTCTCGCCTTTATGCCCTGGAATTCAGATCACACGTTAAAATATCTAATAAACACATGTAGTTTTACCATATTAAACACCGCTTTCAAAGGGGTTTGAAACGGTACGTCGGTTTCGTGTATACATGCGTTTGACGGCAGGAACATAATATCCCAGAGGAAAGCAGCGCACTTTTTCCCGACCTTTTTTTTTTTTGAGGTGTTTTTCCATATTTTTCGTCGACGAGGGAGCTCAAGTCTCAAAGCAGAGATCAAAGGTTGGTGAATAAATACACGCCAAATATGCTGCTCGTAGCAAACGAGAAATAAATGCGAATAGAAACAGAACAAAAAGCAATGAATGAATGTATGTACGAGTGAATGTGCAAAAGTAAAAACCGAAATCTACTTTTTCGACCGAGTAATTCGACCGAGTAAATTCATTAATCACCTTCTACTGATGTTTTCTCCGCTACAGACGCGCTTCTTGCCTCTGACTTGACTCAAATAGAATCATTCTTAAAAGCGTGAACGCCTACAGCTTTCTCGGCTCTCCTTCTTTCGATTTTTTTTTCTCCTCGGAAGACAGTGGGTTAAAATTAAATACAAATTACTCCATAAGTACGAGGAAAAAAAAGAAAATGAAAAACTTGTCAATACCAAAAATTCCTCGAATTAGTATCTAGTAAAAACGGTTATTCGTTTTTGGCAGGAAACGACAGCTCGAGATCAACCAGGCAATTACTTCCGGTTTACCTAACGCAGCTTGCCCACAGCTACTGCTCGGCCCGTTTAACCGCTTCTGCACAGGGTGAAAGGTGAAAGGAATTGAACGTCGACCCGCTGTATAAATTCACTCGGGATTAGCGCTAGTCGTAAGTGGCTAGGCAAAGTAACGACGCGTTTAAAGCCAAAAAACCTAAACGTAATCCCGAGAACTAATCGCCAGGATTTTCGTTACGAAATCAGCTATACGTTTAACACGCTGCACGCGTACGACTCGACTTTGTACACCAACCCTATGGATTTCAATATAGTTCTTCACAAGTTTTATGTCTTGATATTGGAATTTTTGTGTCAGGAATGAATTCGTTGTTTAAATTGCAGCGCAATGTATTGCAGGAAAGAAGTTAAATGATGTTGCAATTTATCGACGGATTAATAAATGGCCTTTCTGTATTACCAGGTCTACCTTATCGACCGTTGGTAATGATGAAGGAAGAACGGTGTTAAATTTTATCGACGGAATAACAAAACGCCTTTCTGTATTACCAGGTCTACCTTATCGACCGTTGGTAATAATCGACAAAATTATACTCTTGACTCCACGCCCCGGGCTTCAAATCGCACAGTAAAAAATGCCTAACATTTTATCGAATCTTCTAAAAGTGAGGGGTGAAATATGACGAAATTCTTTTTTATTCCAATTCCATGCCACAGAAGGTGATATGGAAAAATCGGAAATTTTTGGTAAAAATGAAAATTGATGAACATAAAGTTTGAAAAAATAGACATTGTAGAAATGGAAGGATTGTTTTCCTTGCATAAAACCGATCGGTTAACGTTACGCCGCATCTGTCGTTCCGTCTTCCACTCACCTATATTTCCGTATCAATTCGAATTTGAGACCTCGACAGAGAATGTGAAGCTGGAGAGGGGCGCTGGCGCGAATTGAGTTTTTATTAAAATTTCATTCACCCTTCGCGAAACCACCGATAGGTATAATAATAAACCAACGCCAACCTCTGTCTCATGCGGAGTCGTTTTTCCCTTCCAGATACAATCGTATCGTCGAACGAGAATCGTAACGAAAATATCAGTTGGAAAAGCGAAAACATTCTGCCTCAAACGAGATGCGGAGACAATTGAATGTATTCGGATGTATACATACAGGTATAAAGTATACATAGATACATAATATACCCAGTGACGTATCGAATCACAGCTTATTCCCATGAGATTTTCCGGAAATCCGACAGCCGAACCGGAAAATTCCCCATAGATAAAAGAAAGGAGGATAAATTGAAAAAAGGGGAAAAAAAAAATAAAAATTGTTTTCTTTCGATTTCGCGATTTATTCTTAACCCGTATACATCTGTTTGGTCGCTTTCTCCTGCCTCTACGGTTATTCAAATATTTGTTTTCATCTCTGTATTTTATTTTATTCTTTTCTTTGTCTTCCTTATCCCACAAAAGAGAGAGAACTCTTCCACGGTAACTGATATATATATACCTACCCGTAAATTTCGCATGCCAAATTCGGAAGAATGTATAATTCCATATAAGAAAATTCATCATATACTAAATATTTTTTGATTGTAAGCAAAGGAAATAGAAATGACTTTCAGATGTCAGGGGAAAAAAATTTTTTTCTTCTTATGTAAAAAATGGGATATCCCCCAGAAAAGTGGAAAAAAAATTCTGAAAATAAATTAAACTTGATAAAATCAGATTGACTTGTAAGTAATTGAGGTAAAAAAATTAACATTTCATATAATTATTGGATGCAGAGGTCAAAAAAAGTTTGTTTTAATATTTCTGAAAATTCAAAATAATGCTCCATATTGTTTATAGAAGTCATTTTTGACTATTTAAAAAACGTTTTGATAGACAAAATGTGTTTATAAGATTTTAAGGGTACCCCATTGTGCCCCCCTTATCCCGTTTGGCCCGCCCCTTCCCTATAATAATTTTGACGTTTCTTTGTCACCTGGTACATTTTTATTGTTTCATCAATTTTCCCCGAAAAGTTCTTCCAAAGCTTCTAAAAATCCCACGCATCAATGGAGCGGACAGATATGTTTGAAACAGAAATGTAATTGCGGACTCAAAATACTGAACGATGCAATACTTCTCTTTTGATTATGATCAGAAGTTGAAGGAATTTGCAAGAATATTTTTTTATCAATTAATTTTTTAGGTTATGAGCAAAATTGTACTGCATTAGAATCAGTGATAAATTTCTTTTCAAGTCCAATTGCTTCAAATTTGCATTATGGTATTTTTTGTTTTGTTTTTGATTTCTTAAGGTTATTGGTTTGTTCAAATTCATTTTAACACCACTCAAGTAAACAAATCTACATTTGGAATTGTTCATATAATTTTGTAAGCGTTTAATTTTTCCTATCATATGCAAATTTCATAATTCATAATCGGCATTGTAGAAATTGTTGAATCTTGTACAAAATATATCTGAAATCTGTGATCGATTGCAAACAAGGTTTCAAAATAACTTGAATATAAATTTTACTAGTATACATAATTATATTTATACTTCCACTTGCTTGATTTATCGTGAATTTGCACAAAAGGATTATTCATACTGAACACGTGAGAAAAATTGATTAGCAAAAATTTGTCAAAAATCCAATTTTTATTTTCACACGTCTCAGAGAGCTTCACAACACGATGTATGATCACTCGAAATATCACAGGCTGCAAAAATTTTCTATCAAAAATAATCCGAGATCCAATTTCCTGTCAAACGCGCGCGCGTCGCAGACATAAACATGTTGCAAGAAGGGTGAAAAAAAAAGAAGAAAAAAAATTAAACACACAAAAATTGAATCGAAAACAGCGTTTGGCATCCGGTGAGTGCGATTTCTGTTGTATTTTATATTTTTACTTGAATTTTTTTTTTTTTTTTTCTCTCTCGAAATACCTGCGATGTTCCGCACCCTCGCGATGGGTGAAGAAATCTCGCGTAAATTCCTCTCGAGAATAAACCCGCGGAGTATATATCGCGGCCTGGGTAAGCCGGCGGGTAAGCTGCGGTGCAATACGATCACGCGGGGGTCGTGAATATTTTTTTGGCTCGAATGAACGGGATATATACTCCGCACCGAGACGGGGTAGCCTCTCAATCCCAGCGGAGGTGCGTTCCGCCCCTGACGGACGATGCGGGGAGCATATTTTCCCCGGGTTTTCTCCACGTATGTACATCAGGGTGGCGCAAAAAACCTACGATTTTTTTTTTCTTGAGTCTCGTGTGACAAAATGTTAGTTTTTGATGTTTTAAGAGTCCACTCCAAAGGCAGCTGGAAAAAAAAAATTTTAAGAGGTCGCTCCAAATTTTTTAAAATGTCAAAAATCGTAAGAAAATTAAATTGAAAAAATTATATTTTTAGTATTTTGTTTGATTTTTAATTCATGTCGTGGTGTATTGTTATCGATTCTTTCTTACTAAATTGAAGAAAAAAAATTTATGAAATTTTAATATGAATATTAAAAGGTCGCTCGAAAAGATCTAAAGAAATGCACTGAAAAATTGAAAAAAATTATGAGCGACCTTTCAAAATTCAAATTTTGAACTGAAACTTCCGGAAACTTATTTTTTTTTTTTTTTGTCTATAAAATTATAACTTAACGAAAAAAAAAGTTAAAAAAAAAAATCGATTTCCGACGATCTCTGACGTTATAAAAAATGTGGAGTGACCGCAAAAATTTTTTTTTGGACTGTCCTTTGAAGTGGGCTCTTAAAACATCAAAAACTAACATTTTGTCACACGAGACTCAGAAAAAAAAAAAAAAACAATAGTCGGTTTTTTTGCGCCACCCTGATGTACATACGTCTACATACGCCTGCCTATATCTACGTGTTGAAGGGGTGCTGCGACGAGGGGTGCAAATCGCGCCTCGCGGCCCAAACTAATAACGAGGATCTTGAAAAGCTAGCGGGTGTATTTTTCAATCCCGGATTTATCCTACCGAAAAAGCAGTTCCTCCATCGGTGGTAGGTAACTTTCTGTCTTATATAAGAAAAGTTCTTGCTCCGCGATGCGGCTTCTTCTACTTCTTCTTCTTCTTCTTATTCTTCTTATTCTTCCATCTCCTGTCTTCCCCTCGCCCCGCCTCGAATACTCCGCCCTTTTGCTCCCGGATCCGCAAACAGAGCCGCCCGGATATAATACACTTTTAATTTCCGGATTATCAAGCTCCAAACCCGCGCCAACTCGCTTCGTCGGATTATTTCGCCGACTCATATTCCATGTCTGTCATATCGTCCTAGTTCCAGAATCGTTGAACAACTCTTGCCAGCTTTTAAACTGTTTATTTCACACGTAACTTCTCCGTCAGGCTCACACTCTCGACAAAGCTGCACATTTGGATATAAAGTTTAATACATTTAGAGTCTTCTCGAATGGTTTGAAAGCCTGATTTCAATATGGCGTCCGGTGGCATTCTTTCAAACTTTATTACTCTAAGGATTACAAGTATATCTTGACCAAATTTAATATATAAGCTCTTGCCATTGGCCACCGTGTAAAAAAAAAATTTCATATTTTTTTGAGCCAGCGTTAAAAAATGGCAGTCAATATATTTTTTCAGGTGTAAAGTTTCGGTGATTTTCGTCGAAGAATCTACTCTAGCTATCAAAGTTTGAACATTGAAAGATAGTCACTAGTGAGAATCGATCAAGTGATTATAACTGACTCGGAAAAAATGATATTTGATGTCTATACAGTTTCGATAGCTAAAAAACTTGAAAACCAAAAGAAAAAAATAAGAAAAAAAAGTTTTTGAGATTCATTTCGTAGAAGCAGGTCTAACGCGAGTTATTGCGCAGTTATTTGTTTACTTCTCAATCCACTTATTTATGTGCGGACTGCAGTGGGCGATGAAAATCCGATTCCAGAATTCTCGGAACGCGGCGTGGGTTAATAACGTTTCGTATTATACGCCTTTCTTATTTCTGTTCTCTGGAAAAGGACCGTGGTAAGTATAAGGCGAGGAAAAGATCGGCAGGAGGAAAAATTTTCGCAATATCTTTAACAAGCCGGCTCTGTTCTGTCAATAACGTTTGTAAGGACAAAAGTTTGTCGAAGGGGTCAAAAAGAGAGAGTCTCGTTCTTTCTTCCCTTTTCTCTCTCTCTCTCTCTCTCTCTCTCTCTCTTTCTTCCGTCTCTTATTTCCAGCTAGCTAGCTAGCAGTTCTCTTCGAAAAGAAAAACAGTTTCATCGAGCTACAGCAGCAGCAGCTGCTGCGGCGAACTTGGTCAGAGATATAAAAAAAGAAAACCGCCGGTGGAGAAGGAAAAGGAAAACTTTGATGCTAAGAAGTTGGACCATTTAATATACCTACCTGCCTCCCTCTATTTCGTCAATCCATCCCTGTTTTCGCCGCAACCGTAAATCTGTTCTACCTTCGCTTGAGCTTCCGTATATACCAGAACGCGTTAGAGCTTTCACTCACAAATCCTCCACCTGCAACGCTTCGGTTCCAAGGGTTTATGATATCAGGGCTGCTGATCTTTTCCCCATCTTTTATTCTCCTCTTTTGTTCGAGGCTCTGTGGCATTTTAATCTTGTAGACGAAACGTGATACGAACGAATGAAAGTGAAATCCTGTGATCGATGTTCGGTAAATCGGGTGGATTAGATCGGGAAAAAATCTCGATAATTCTATCTTTCACGTGATTTTACAAGAAGTTCTCACCTTCTTCTGACTAAAAATGAAATTTAGAAACACTGAAAAATTCGAATTTTAAGTATTATTCAATATTCTTACAATTCATTATTCTACAAGAAAATTCTGACTATTTTCTTGCACTCAGCATCTCCGAGAATAAGATTTTTCCCAAGCTAAAAGACATTGCAGAGAAAAAAATTGAGGCCTTCAATGAAAATTTCAAAAAATCGTATCACGTTGATTATTAATTTTATTGGAATTTTTTTTCTTTTTTAGGGACTGTGCTCGAATATTTTATACAATTTTTCAAACAACTTTGTAACTTGTGGAATTGAAACGATTTTAATAATCAAATTTAGCTGATACATTCGGAAATTCATTTTACAATACGTAAAACAAAAAATTTATAAATAAAAAAAAAAAAAAAAAAAAAAAAAAACACGACAGCTGGGAAAAATAAAATCGGTTGTTTAGAAAAATTCATAGGGATTCATTTCCGGTAGAAACGAAAGTTCAAATTAAACCAGAAATGGCAATTTTTCATGCTCATCACTTGATTGTAAGATCTGGTAAGATTCAAATTTTTCATTCAACCGTTTCGGAGATTTTTCAAAAACACAGAATCTTTTTTTTTTTGGATTCGAGAGATTAAAAAACTTGAAGATTCATTTAAATTACAAAAATTAGAATTTTCGATCTGATCCAATAATTTTCTCACACGACCAAAGATGATGACAAATAAAAAATTGTTTCCAATTTCCAAGATCTACATTTCTAACAAAATTTTCAGTTCATTCAACTAAATTTCGTTCGACGTGCAGTTTTCACAATAATTTACACTTTTCGCCATGCACATTATTATTATTATTATTATTATTATTATTATACCACGATGTCTAGCTAATTGAATTTCGGATCGTCAAAGGCACAAACAAACCGTATCTTGTTTGTAAAATGGCGTGCCTGGGGTAGAATAATTGTTGTAAATCGCGATCTATGCGTTGGTGAAAATCGTACAGGGACACGGTACGAGACACACACACACACACGTACACGCACACACACAGAGCAGCAGCAGCAGCAGCATGATATCACGTCGGTTTTCAGGAAGGGTGTTATTAATGAGATTTCCCCGCGTAATCACGTATTCGGAATAATTATAACGTGCCAGTTCCTTGATCTCGGGGATAGATCGGCCGGGTATCAATCACTGGAAATATCCGTGCCGAGTAACAGTTACCAGCCTGAAACCAGCCGTCTGCATACTCTTGTGATGCTGTTATATACGGACACATATCTTGTGCAGAAATTTATTGCCAAAGCAATTAAATGAAAACCTTCGAAAAGGACTATCATCATTTGCTAATTTCATCAATTATCACCTCGAACGCCAACCGCGAACCGTTTTAACTTCAGCTCTGACGTGTAATCGCCTGAGAATTATTATCAGATCTCACCATCGATCGAGATAAGACAAGATTTCTGACCATGGCGCCAAAAATACTATTTATCACTTGTAGTTACGGATAAAATCAGTGGTTTGATTAGAATGAAAGTGAATTGTTTTCAAACTCCTTTTCGAAAAGTAAAGGAGAAAAAATTTGGTCGATTTTATTATCGTTGATTAATGAGCTGCTGCTGTAACTTCAGCTCGTCTACAGAGGAAAATGCGTTTCTTGTCTTTTTTTAAACAATTTTTCCTCAAATATTCACCAGCGCAAGAACGTTATTTAAATTTATTTCCGGGTATTTGTCATTCTGTTTAGTTTAGCAAGTATTTTAATTAGGATGAAAATGAATCGTTTTCAAATTGATTTCCAATGGTTTTTTAATACAATTTTTCATACATGCTCTGTCCGATTTTCAACTACGGTGACGAGAAATTGGTTATTCCATTTCTTCTAAAATATATTAAAAGAAGGTTTGATGGACGATATTTTCATAAACTTTGCAGAGTAATCAATGAATTTATGTTCTCTTCTGCTTTTCATTTCGTAAAGTGAGGCAACTTAGTTCATATAATCTGCCAATGTCTTTCCTAGACCTTATAATAAATGGGGAACCATAAAAAATAGAAGAACGAAATTCGCAAAGTGCTGATGTGGCGAACGTTCTTTTTTCGTTACAAAATGTTGTCGAATATTACTTATTGAAACGTGAATTAAAATTAAAAGTACGTAGAAAAGAGACTGAGATAATCAGAGAACTAGAAAATATGTCACGCGGTAGATTTTTCTGCATTTTATTCCATATTTCCATGAGAAATGTGGGGACAAAAATTTTTAATTTAGAGACTGTGACTGGATTGAAAAAACAGAAAACTAGGGATTGCAAAGCATGCATGAAAAATTCATTTTTCACAGCCTTTTAGATAAAACTCATAGAAAAAAAGAAAAGCCATGCTTTCTCGGAATCTGCGTCGAATATTTGAGAATGTGGAAATTCCCGAAAAATTTTCTAAAGCATTTTCAAAACTTGGAAAAATACTTTCAGACATCGCATAAAACAAACTTAATATTATTTCACATCTTTGGAAGTCTTTTCTGAAAATTTTTCCTAAAATTCTTTTAAGTCAATTTGAAATCTTATGCTGTTCAGATTCGATTTCGCACAGATTTCACTATTTTGTAATAGTTGTAATCAAATATGAAAACCTACTTTATCCTAATTCTGATTCAGTTTTAATGTTTTTTATGTATATATATTTTTTCTCCCAAATTACAACACGCATTGACAGACATTTTATTTTCTATCGTAGCTATAAAATTATAGTTAAATAGGTTCATCTGTATGATAATGGTTTGAACATTCTTTACACAAAAAAGGAACACAAGTATGATCGTTAAGTTTAATTACGGTCGTCATTACTACATTATCTTACTGGTTATAGGAACATTAAATCCGTGTTGATCTATTCGTTTAAATTTTTTCAGATAATTAGAGTTTAAATAGACTTTCTAACGACAGCCGTCATGATCTTATTTATTTAGATTATCTTCAATCACTTACCGGAAATGTGGTATATATATAATAAATTTTGTCAGTTTTTTTTCTTATCTCCACCGAAAATAAAATTCCTTAACAATTTCTATCATATTTTCACTTAGCTTAGAAAATTCAAGTGATACGAATATCGGATTGAAAATTGCTTTTTCGCTTGTGGTTTTTCCTTCAAATCTATATTTCAGTCTCTATTACCTCACCGTTACGTAATCAAAACGAGGCATCTCGACTTTCGGCGTTACCTGTGAAAATCGTGAAAGAACAAAAACACAGAATCCAACCGAAAAGGCAACGATCGAGGCGTTATTTCCAAGCTGAGGTGCAATAAAACTTCCCTCATTGCTAGCCTCCGGGCTGATTGCCCTTCGGTGATGCTAAAAGGCACTTGTTGCATTTTTACCAAACCACAGCATTCATCCACCGCGTTCGATATTTAACTCACTTCCACGGAAGATGTTTTTCCTTTTTTTGTTTTTTCGTCCTTTTACTTTCAGATTTAGATTTTTCGACGGTTGTTTTGCTGTTTTTTTTTTTTCCCACACGGTTTAAATTTTCTACAATTTTTCAAAACCAAACCAAAACCAGATTTTTCCGGTGAAAAACGTTGACAAATTAAAAGCAGGATTCGTTTCACTATGCATCATTGCCGAAACATTTTCATACGTCGTACCAAAATTTTGAAAATTTGAATAAATTTTCAGCACCATTATACGACTTGAGATTTTTTTTTTTTTTTTTTTATCAGCAAAATGAAGAGGGAAAAAAAAAATATCTTGCGAAAAATCTGAAAAAATCTCTCATCAATCTGGTATGAAATACGAAAATATTTGAGAAAATATATTTAAATATGAAAATGAGCTGCACTGCCTCAAATATATACATTATTTTCTCTTCACTAGCGTAACACATTTGATTTTACCTATTTGATTTTAATCATGTGAATTGATGAAAAGTTACAGCCGCGGATAAATATTTGTTATAAAATTCACGGCAAAACCCGAGCCACTGTGTTTATTTTAACTAATCATAAGTTTGTCGCAAAGGTAAAAAAAGAAGAGAAATAAAAAAAAAGAAAAAAAAAAAAAAAGAAGCTGACGTGGAAACAATATTCATGGAATTCAAATTAATTCTAATCAATACATATGCGGTTGAAATCGATTTGTGTAAGCGTTGTTGTTGATCTTCTTTATTCCATAAAATTCCATCACCGATGAGACGTAAAAAGCAGCGGCAGAGCCACTCTTTGTATCAATTTGCATAATTTCCCAAATCTTACTCCATGGAATTTCATCGGCTTATGATCAAAGATGACCAAGTGCTTCGCGCGCATTCCGCGTTGTTGAGATATTTCGGTAAGAATATAACCGGTGTGTAAAAAAAAAAAAAAAAAAAAAAAAAAAAAAAAAAAAAAACACACGGATTTTCTACATATTTCCTGATGAAACGTACGGGAAAAAAAGGAAAGAATAATTATCGATCAGAAATCAAACCATATTCATAAATAATCGTTGCCTGTATGAAATGGTCGGTCTAAAGAATTCCCGACGTTTGGATAAAAGCTGAGAATAGAGAGAGAGAGAGAAAAAAAAAATCAAACCCAAAAACAACAACGAAAAAAAAAAAAAAAACCTTTATCCTCAAGTCAGAATTTTCACCTCCGAATACGCTCGAAGACAACGAAAAAAAAAAAAAAAAAAAAACAGATTCTCTAGATATTTTCTGAAACGTAGGGAAAAAAAAAACGAAGAATAATAATTAATCATCGATCAGAAATGAAACCATATTCGTAAATAATCGTTGCGTATAAAATAATCAGTCTTTGTATAAAAGCTGAAAAAAGGAAAAATGAAGAAAAAAAAAAAAACAGACAAACCTAAAAACAACAAAAAACTTCTAACCTTAGGTCGGAATTCTCAGCTCAAAGACGCGTAGACACGTAAAATAAGGCTAAGCATCCGACAAATGAGCGTGAAAAAAAACGGGAAAAAATCAACAGAAACACGTCCTTGAGGGTCGATCCGTTTCCGTTTCGGAAAGGATACGGAAAAGCGTCGAAAAGCGTCTTTCGCTTGCGACCACTCGAGACGAATGCGAGCCTTGGAAGTCGGCGGAGGTCCAAGAAATTCTTTCGCCGCCGGTTGGCTTCCGGACTTTTGGGACTCGCGGCTACTTTCACGTTCCTTCCTCGTCGCAGCAGCCGCCACTCGGCACTTGGAGCTCGTAATTAGCTCGTCAAGCCCATTAAAAGTTGAACGGTCTTGTTAAACCCTTAACTACAGACCGGCAGCTCTCACTGACACAGTCTATTTTCGTCTAACGATCACGCTTCAGGCATCCACTCCGTCAGGGGTGACGGTTCAACGTTTTTTATCGATTTATTCTATTTACGGTATTCCGAAACGGACCGCGTGGATTTTTTCAGGATTGCAAAAACGGTTGATTAATTATCCCTTTTTGAATTACTAATTATGTGACAAAGGGATAAAAATTTGAGACAGAGATTGAAAACAATTTTTTAAGAATCGGTATAAGAATGTTTTAATTTGTAGAATTTTTATTTTTTTGTTATTTTTTGAGACAGAAGATGAAAATCATGAATTTTGAAATTGCGGTACGAAATTGGGGGACTCAAGAGTTTTAATACATTTGAACAGGTAGAATTAGAAATATTTGTAATTTAGAATAGCAGTGAAATGATAATATGTCGAATCGAAGGACTGTATAAATTATATTACAGATTTGAATATTCTAGAGAATTGTTGAATTGAAAATTCAAAATTTAGTCGAATTAGCAACGAGTTGTGAATAATATAATCGGTCATTCGATCATTGAAGGAATTTAGTTTGACTTTTTTTATGCACATCAAGTTGATTTTTCGTCATTGTCAAATAATATATTTATTCGACGACAGTTTAATTCTCGATTTGAATTTTTTTTTTTTTTTTATCGTAGAAGTAGGATTGTAAAAATGGTTAATTATTTTCAATTACTAATTGCATAAAGAAAATTGTAATCATCCGGAAAGTGAGTAATTATTACAAAAAGAAAAATGGTAATTGCATTGAAAATAATAAATAGTTACAAAAGAAAATTTTAAGAATTGTATTTTTACTCGAAATAATTAATAATTATAAAAGATAATTGTAATTGTACTCAATCAATAATTACATAGTAAATATTATGTAATTATTAATTAATTTGAGTATAATTTTTGGTGAATTTTGTTCGAATCAAGTGATTATTGTGTGGATTCAAAACGTATAGGATTATTTAAACAGTCTACATCCAATTTTGTTTATAGTTTGAAAAGAACAAAAACAAAATATAATCTAAGAATCATTCCATCGATTTTATCGTAAGTTAATTTATTAAATTCTAGTTACCCAAATTAATATATTTTGTGTGTAAAGAAGCGCAATTTTTTTTTTACTGTTAAATGGAAAATTTCGGTTCGTTATGAAAATTTTGATTTTCATTTTCAAGTATCACATTTTCAATAACATTATGAAATTTATAATATGTGCGTATACAGAGGAATGAAAACGAGACCAAATCTCTGAATTCCTTTCTTTTTTCTTCTGTTTCTTTCTGTTCCTTTTTTTTTTTAACTCGCCAATTTTTCATCCCTTGAAAATTACGTCATAAATATTTGCTTGCAATTTTAAACTGACAGGAAAAAAGTCTATATACCTATACCTAGGTATAGTGCAAAGAAACTGAAGCTAGAAATAAATGAGAAAAAACTTGGTCGATTTCATTATCGTTGATAAATGAGCTGCTGCTGCAACTTGAGCTCGTCTACCGAGGAAAATGCGGTTCTTGTCTTTTTTTAAACAATTTTTTCTCAAATCTTCACCAGCGTAAGAACGTTATTTAAATTTATTTCCGTGTATTTGTCACTCTGTTTAGTTTAGCAAGTATTTTAATTAGGATAAAAATGAATCGTTTTCAAATTGATTTCCAACAGTTTTTCAATACAATTTTTCATACATGCTCTGTCCGATTTTCAACCACGGTGACGAGAAATTGGTTATTTCATTTCTTCTAAAATATATTAAAAGAAGGTTTGATGGACGATATATTCATAAACTTTACAGAGTAATTATTGAATTTATGTTATTTTCTGCTTTTCATTTCGTAAAGTGAGGCAACTTATTTTATACAGTCTTCCAATTTCTTTCGTAGACCTTATAATAAATGGGGAACCATAAAAAATAGAAGAACGAAATTCGCAAAGTGCTGATGTGGCGAACGTTCTTTTTTCGTTACAAAATGTTGTCGAATATTACTCATTGAAACGTGAATTAAAATTAAAAGTACGTAGAAAAGAGACTGAGATAATCAGAGAACTAGAAAATATGTCACGGGGTGAATTTTTTTCCATATTTCCATGAAAAATTCGGGGACAAAAATTTTCAATTTAGTGACTGTGATTGGATGGAAAAAAAAACAGAAAAATAGGGATTGCAAAGCATGCACGAAAAACGTCATTTTTCGCAAGTTTTCAGATAAAATTTACAGAAAAAAGGAGAGCCGTGCTTTCTCAGGATTCGCGTAGAATATTTGTGAAGTTGAGAATTTGCCAAAAATTGTCCAAATTATATTGAAATTGTGCGGAAAAAAATTCAACCTTTGTTGAAAGCCTTTCAATTCACACGAAATTCTCAGAGAATTTTTGTGAAATTCTTCTCGCTCAATTTGGAATCCTAATATCTTTTCAAACTCGTCGATGACTCAGAAATTCTTTAATTTTTGTTCCAAACGTTAAAAATTTTCAGAAATCATTTCAAGCATATAAAATTTCTTCAAAACTTTTCATTATACTGAAATTTGAAGTTCCTTGTGTGATTGAAAAAATAAAAACGTTACAATTCGATCTTCGGATCAAAGTGAAAAAACCTTCGTTTTTGAATAAAATTACACAGTTACCAAAAAAAAAAAAAAAATAAGTTGGTGTACAAATTATCAGCTTCAAAGATTAAAATTTGACTTTCAAAATTCTTTGTTTCGTACATATAACACGCTCTTCACCCTTTATAATTATCATTTCAAAGGGGATGATATTTTTCCGATCTTCCCCTACCGTCCGTGATAAATTGTCTTTGTTTTTTCTTTATCGTTCGACGAACGAAGCGACTCAATTCATTCATTCCATTATATTTATTCATCCACGCTTCCGGCCGATCGTGCAACGCGCGTGTACCCCCTATACTCCCTTATTTTGTTTACCCCGCTGGACAAAAAGGTTGCGAAGACCAAACCGGAGTGCACAGAAAAAATAGACACACGCTATGGAGCGGGATAAAAATATGTAAATAACAAATTTGTTGTTTCGCTTTTCACGCGCGCGCGGGGTGGGGGAAAGGGGTTGAAAGGTTAGAGGGGTCAAAAAAAAAGGGAAATTGAAATTCGGCTCCCCACATAGAAAACACATACCTACTTTGAAAGCGCCGAGCGAAACGGGGGTTGGTTTCACCCTGCGTGTAAACAGAATGAAAAAAAGAATCGACCGCATTTTTTACCGCCGAATAGAACGCCCTATACACACAGGGGGTTACCTGCCGTTTATTTCAGGGTGTCTGTGAGGGGGTGGGCGGGTGCGAGGTGAAATCAGAGGACGATACGCGGCCGAAAGGATAGAAGGGGAAGGGGGAAAGGGGGAAAGGGATGGGGTGGTTAATGGGGTTGGCACTTGGCGCTAACGAACGAGCCTCTCGCCGTTTAACTGGACTGAGGGTTTCACTTGCTCCAGCGGCTGGTTTGCACCGCGTGAGCGAGACTTTATATTGTGACAGAGGGTGTGGTTTTCGTGCCGTTTAGCTAGCACTGGCCGGCTGTTAAAACTGTTAATTATTAACCCAGCCGATAAGCCCCACCGATATAGCCGCGATGGTTGATCGACTGGAACTGACCAGATGCTGAAATTTCAGGCGGGGGTTGAAATCGGGCAGGAATCGATTGGCTGGAACGAAAACGCTAAAATCTGGTTTCCCGAAATCTGGGATGTAGAATAACTTGAATTTTTTTATACCAGAGTCAAAATAGAAAAATTTTGGAATACGTGGTGAATTCCAATTCCAATTTCTCGTACATTTAGAAAATTATTATGGGACGGGGAGGGGGGGGGGGGGAGGGGGTTGGGCAAAACGGGGTACTTGAGAAAATACTGAGTTTTCGATTACTCAAATAGGCTAAATCTGTTCCTTTTTTTTTTCCTCATTGTAACCAAAGAAAATAAAAATGATTTTCAGATTCAGGAAAAAAAAAATTTTTTTTGGTAAGTTTTTGACAATTCTAAATAATTCGCAATAATGTTTATAGAATTCATTTTTGACTATTCAAATAACATTTCGAGAAACAACATTTTTTTTATCAAACTTTAAGGGTATCCCATTTTGCCCCCCCCCCCCCCCCTGCCCCGTCTTTTCCGTCCCGCTCTTACGAAATTCTTGAAATTGCTTGGAAATTCAAATATACCGTAGTCTTGGCAACCTTTGAATACGCGTGATTTTTTTTTCCGACACGAATAAAAGATTTCCTTAAAATTCTCAAAAAACACAAAATGTATTCTTGAATTTTTCAAGCGCATTGAAATTTGTTGTCAAATAATAAGGGAAAAAACTGTTGCGAACTGTTATAATCTGAATTCCGTTGAAAAATCATAATCAATTAACCATACTTCGAAATAATTTTACAAACAACTGAAATTCGGTATAATTTTGAATCCTTTTGAAATTCAACAGCGCAGTAGCGATAGAAAAATCGTCTTTAAAGTATCCCGAAATCTATTGAAATCGAATATTCGATATTCGATAATGAGCAAAGGGGATAAAAAAAAAAAAAAACAAAAAAAAAAAATTCCAAAAACAAAAGACAGTTTTTCGAAAATGAAAAAAAGTTTTCGGAAAACTTGTTTCACGCGTTAATCAAATAGGAATTTTATTTTTGGACAAGTCTTCTTTTACTTTCCGAAGAATTTTTTTTCCCTGTCCGAAAAACATTTTTCTCTTTTATTTTCCGGTAAAATTTTTTTGTCACGCCTTATTCCGGTGGACGGAAATTGATACTAAATTCAGAACAATTTTCAGTATTATATCTAGGTACTCAAGTCAATTCTTTCCTCATATAATAATCAATAAGGTTGAAAAAAAATTTGATAAAATTGTAAACCAGAGCTGTTAAATCTCTGTCGGCAATATCGAAAATCGAGTAACCGTTTGATTTATTTATGCATCGGCAGTGCTGTTTCGCAATCACCTGCCGAGGCGAGGGTTCGTCGTTAATAGCCTTCCTAGGTTTGCCTTGCGGTTGACGCAATTATACCGATCCAAGGTAAACTTCCGCGTCTCAAGTCTCGCCTTCTCGGTTTCCCGTATCTGGAACATCCAGCCGTTATACAGACCTGTAATGTACATGGATATACATTATATACATTATATATATATATATATATACAATATATACATATACATATATAGTAATAAACTAATATACGTCAGAGGTATTTTACGCGTGATTTATTGGCGGATGATATTAGCTTGATAATTGCCAAAATATAACCAAGCCAAGCCGTACGTTTCACAAATAAGAGAAATTTCTCCCGCAATGCAAAGCCTGCGGAAATTCTAAATACAGACTCGAAGCCTTATTTATTGATAATTTCAATTTAGAGTTTCGTTAAGCTTCGAACACTCTCGATGAATATTATATACCATAATTTTTTTTTTTTAATTATTCAATATTTTTTAATCAATTTTTACACCCAGGAATCAACCTTAAGCTTTCAAAGTCAGATTTTCTTTAAATTTTTTTTTACTTATTTCACTTCTAGCTTGTAAAATCCTCAAAGATTTTACCAAGAAAAAAAAAAAAAAAAAAAAAAAAGAACAAAACAAGAAAACAAAGGTACAATCTAGATCGTTGTATCATGACGTTAGATTTTGTGATAGATGAAACAGTTTTTTTTTTTCATTCTGTACACTGAAAAACTGAAAACAACCAAAACGCAAAAGTCAAAAATTCGCATAACTGAAAATATTTGATGATTCGAAAAAAAGGCAATGAAAACAAAACACAAAAAAGAAATCAAAAAAAAAATATCTTTCAGTTAAAAAAAAATCCAATATTCTTATCTCCTTTAAGAAAATGAACAATCTTTTGATCATCTTTTCGTTTTTGTTGGTAATTTTCATTAAATTTTTTTGAAAAAATATGAAAATTTTTCCTCTTTCCTGAATTAATGACTTTTGAACTTTTTTTTTTTTTTTTTATCTCTTTCTCGTATTTCGGAAGCACACGAGTAATGTGGTGTCTGGTTTTGACCCCAAAACTGTATTATTATACGATCACGTTGCAACCGTTCTCAGTTTCTGGAAGATGAATTAAACGAGAAAGCGTCCCATTAAGCTCGTGTGCCGGCACGCAACCTGGACTATCATATACACGCGAGTTTGTTCCTGACACAGGAAAATGCCCAATTTTGCCAATTACCCCAATAAGTGAATCAACCCCCCCTCCCCCCCCCCCTTTCCCCCTTTTACGCAACTTTTCTCAGCCGTGAATTTAGCCACCGCAAAGAAATTACGTAACTAAAAGGCTGATTGGCTAGTATAGGTTGTACATGAGAGTTCTGGTTCATGGTTTCAATTCCATCACCAGAGGGCGCGACAAAAAGTTTTTGGAAATTTTTTTTTTCAGTTATCGTTAGTTATAGTTAGTTACTTTTGAAAAACCGTTTTATCATATTTATAAAACTTGTCTCACGCGTTAATCAAATATTAAAAAAGGAAAATCGTCAATTTTGATATTTGACGCAGGATTTTTCAAAAATTTTAAAAAATTTTTAATTCTCTTGGGTCGATAAGTTCGATTCTAAAAATTTTAGAAAATTTGAATTTAGTCGAAATAAAAATAGAAAAAACTGAGTACCTTTAAAAAATCCAAATCTGAGAGATCGAGATTAAAACCGAGGTCAAATCGGTGTGGAATGCTTCGTACAGAAAATGGAGGTTGATAAAATGGATTCTAAAAATTTTAGAAAATTGCAATTGAGTCTAAATAAAAAAAGAAAAAAACTGAGTACCCTTGAAAAATCCAAATCTAAGAGATCAAGATTAAAACCGAGGTCAAATCGGTGTGGAATGCCACGTACATAAAACGGGGGACCCTCGTCAAACCTTTTGTTCAACGAACGAGATCTCGTTCTTGAATTTCCGTAATTTGTGCCTAGTAGAAGAAAATTCCAGTTCTCCACAGAATAAAAGAGCGTCCAGATGCTCCGGGGTTTAATGTCGCGTCCACAAACTCACCGGCTATCTTTTCATATCTCTCTCATTCTCTCTCTCTCTCTCTCTCTTTCTCTTTCTTGTTTTCTCTTTCCCATCCGCGGGGAACACAGCGAACTGCTTTTTCCTATCGCTGAATGCCATCAATGCTATCCCGATAAAAAAGAGACCGCATTATTATACGTCCGCTTTTGTACTACGTCGACATGTCCTGAGATTGGCTCGATCCAACGATCTTGAATACTCTAGAAATCGATTTTTTTTTTTTCAACCCGTTTCCCGCGAGGGATCAGGAATATCGGAAATATAGATCAAAGGTAGATCCTGAGTCGAATTATTTTAAGCATAACGCGATTTTTTTATCTTTATTTTTTAATGTCCTTCGATTCTGAATTCTTTATTCTTTTTCTCACCTCTATGAGGATTGAGAAATTTTTAAGATCAATAAAATCTGGTACAAAACTCAATTCATACCAATTCTGAATCAATTTCTATCGTCGAATCTTATCACTGATTTATTTGAAAATTATTTCTGTAAAAAGAAACAAAAAAATAGTGGTCAACGAAACACATGATTGAGTAAACTTTTCAATTTTTACAAATAGACGAAAGAAAAAAAAAAACATACGTATAAGAAACTAAAAAAGAAAGCAATAGACGTGAAAATCGGAGAATTTTTTCTGTTCCTTATCTTAATTTGAAAAACTTCGTTTCAAAACTTGCGCAGCAATCACGCAAGTGTAAAAAGTTTTTATTTTTTTTTTAATACACTCTGCCCTGCAAATTATTGATTGTAAAATAGATTGATAGACTTGAAATTATTTTTTTTTTTTTTTAATTTTTTTTTCGTTACGGTATAATTTTATAGACAAAAAAAAAAATAAGTTTCCGAAAGTTACAGTTCAAAATTTGAATCTTGAAAGGTCGCTCATAATTTTTTTTCAATTTTTTGGTGCATTTCTTTACATATTTTTGAGCAACCTTTTAATATTCATATTAAAATTTTATAAATTTTTTTTCTTCAATTTAGTAAGAAAGAATCTATAACAATACACCACGACATGAATTAAAAATCAAACAAAATACTGAAAATATAATTTTTTTAATTTAATTTTTTGACGATTTTCTGACACTTTAAAAAATTTGGAGCGACCTCTTAAAAATTTTTTTTTTACCTATCCTTCGGAGTGGACTCTTAAAACATCAAAAATTAACATTTTATCACACGAGACTCGAAAAAAAAAAATAATAGTCGATTTTTTTGCGCCACTCTAATGTATATATATACAGAACCAGCGGAGCTTTATCGAACTCGAGATTAGTTTGCAGGATCCTTTTTTTTTTTTCACTCTGAGGAAAATTTCGCAGCCTCGTGATGCGTGACGTTTAACAGGAAAACCGGTATGAGCGGAACGATACGCGTGACGGAGGCGGAAGTTAGCTAGTGCACTTCGCGGTTGTTCCTATAAGCCATCTATCAACCTGGCAGCTCTTCTTTGCCGGCTTTTCAAGACGAATAGCTCGCGTATAAGGTATCGATGACGGCAAGCGTGGAAAAGTTTCAAGTACCTGCACAAGAAAAAAAAAAAAAAAAAGAAAAAAGAACGAAAGAAAGAAAAAGAAAAAACAGGAAAACCGAAAAGTGGGGAAAAAAAATCTTTACGATGCCCGTTAATGGCCTTTCAATTCACTTCCCTGGAAATCATTTTCCCCCTTAAATTTTTCCCACCTTTTTCTCTAAGAATTTAGTCGACAGCTTTCTAACCTCGTCGTTTTTCGTTTCATTCGAGCCTTAAAATTGCAAAGTTTCAATCCGAGATTAGAATTTAAAAATTAGAAACTTTGGATCGCATATGGGATACAAAAGTACTGAAGCATTTTTTTATTTTTTGTGAATTGAAATTACAAGGTATTAATGTGATTTTTTTTTTTTTTCAATTTCTGGTATATATTTGAGAACAGAAATCTGTCGTTTTCTCCAATTTATTTATGAAAAATCGATAAAAAATTTCTTCATTCTGTTTTTCATATATTTTAATACAAGTCTTGAAGAAAAAGAAAATGTTTTGTTCTTTTTTTTTTCTTGAATGGAAATTTGAAAAAATTTTGAAAAATCACGTGTCGGACATCAAAATTCTTAAGCCTAGATCCGAAGTGGAGAAATTTTTTCTTCTCACGGTCTTCAAGCTTTTTCCGAAAACAAAATTTCAAAAAAAATTGGAAGCGGATTGTTGAAATTTTTTTCAGATTTTTCGCAAGACATTTTTTTTTTTTTTGGACTTGTTAAATTTTTATTAGATTTCCACATGTGAGATTTTCAAATTGTTTCGATCAATAATAAGATGGTTTCAAAAAATACTACAAAATTTTAACCGTGTCGAAAAAATGTATGACAAAAAAAAGAAAAAAAAACAAACAAACTGCTGGTGCTTTTCAAAGTGGGAAGAATCGTATAAAAAATTTCTGGCCAAATCCGAGAGGTCAAGGAGTGAACGTAGATCGAAATGAGCTGAACTGCCGAACATAGATGCAGAGTAACGGGTTATTAGCGATTAGTGATTAGCGTGGAAAATCTATTCTCAATGCATGGCGAATGGCAGCAGACAAATTGCGGAGTTTCATTGGACTCTGGATCCGTGCGGAGTCATTAACGTGGATTTCAAGGAGAATTATTAACGCCTCGGTGCAGTAATTTCACGTGATTCGTGTTATTTCGTCGCGTAATTGAAAATACCTGAGCGGGAAAGCTTCGTTGTGTTGAAATTTAAGTTACGCCTGTATTATACAGGGTGTAAGCTGTGAGCCAACGTACGGGGATAATATCATTTATAACCAGCGTAAGAAGCCTTCAGACTCACTTCTGCATCCCATACACGTTGGGGGTAAACAACCCTCCCTGTATAAGGGATGAAACTTTTACTCATATTTTCAAATTTTCCTTCCCCTCCTCAGGATTAATTCAACGTCCAAAACACTCCTCTTTCTTTTTTATATATATATATATATATGGATTAGGGTGTCGCAAAAGAACCGACTATTTTTTTTTTTTAAGTCTCGTGTGACAAAATGTTAGTTTTTGATGTTTTAAGAGACCACTCCAAAGGTGAGGTCAAAAAAAAAATTTTAAGAGGTCGCTCCAAATTTTAAAAAATGTCAAAAAACGTCAAAAAATTGAATTATGAAAATTATATTTTCAGTATTTTGTTTGATTTTTAATTCATATCGTGGTGTATTGTTATCGATTCTTTCTTACTAAATTGAAGAAAAAAAATTTATGAAATTTTAATATGAATATTATAAGGTCGCTCGAAAAGATCTAAAGAAATGCACCAAAAAATTGAAAGAAAATTATGGGCGACCTTTCAAAATTCAAATTTTGAACAGAAACTTTCGGAAACTTATTTTTTTTTTTTGTCTATAAAATTATACCGTAACGAGAAAAAAAAAAAAAAAAATCGATTTTGACGATTTCTGACGTTTTAAAAATGTGGAGCAATCTCTGAAAATTTTTTTTTCAAACTGTCCTTTGGAGTGGGCTCTTAAAACATCAAAAACTAACATTTTGTCACACGATCTCAAAAAAAAATAGTCGGTTTTTTGGGCCACCGTAATATATATACGTTGGTAAGTAGAAATTTTGTTTCTTATTCATTGTTGTTTTTGTTTTTTTTTTCACACGAAGAATAGAAGCACGCTTGGAATTTCAAGTTTCTCATTTTTTAAGCTCGATTTCAATTATTTATTTATTTATTTTTTTTTTTCTGAATTATTATTCTCGTTT
Source organism: Diprion similis (assembly GCF_021155765.1). Lineage (NCBI taxonomy): Eukaryota > Metazoa > Arthropoda > Insecta > Hymenoptera > Diprionidae > Diprion > Diprion similis. The sequence goes on from NC_060117.1 coordinate 4,206,390, forward strand.
CTTAGTGTTACTAAAACCGTGCGAAGTTTTCTGTTTTTGAAAAATAGTGAGTAAATAATATTCCAAGTCAAGTAATTACGTATAGTGCAAAAAAAAAAAAAAACAAAAAAAAAAACAGAGAAACGGAAAGTTGAGAGAGAAAATATTTTCAAACTGAGGTAATTGGTGAAATTGAATCATTTTGGGAATTACGAAACTTAGAGCTTGGGGATGAAAAACCGATTTCTTTTACAACCCCTTATTAGAATTTTTGTCTTACTAGTGAATAAAAAGCTGAGATTGTTGTGATCCTGTTGAGTAACTTGGGCATGAAATAGTCCTGGCTAATCTGCCGGTCGTTGCGCGTTATCGTATCGTTCAGGAGCGAGTCCTTGAAAAAACTGTGCCTTAGCTAATCTCCAGCGCTTCAATTTCAGAAAGCAATTGAACGAGCCAATCGGATTATTTTGGAGCCAAAAGTCTGAAGGGACTTTAAGGGGTTCAAGAATTTTTTTTAATAAGTTTTACCTGTAAATATCGATTTAGACTTTGTTAAGCTTTATATATTTTTTATTTAATATTTTTTTTTTTTTTTTGTTTTTTTTAATTCGAGAGTGCATTTATCAAGCCTACATCAATATTCGCAGTTAAAATATTACTGACAAAATTTTCGAAAAAACTATTTTTTTTTCACTCGTCAGTTAGGTAGACCCCTTAAATAAATTCCGTCTGTGAATGAAAATCTGAAAATGTGCTGCCCTCGGTTCTTAAAGAATTAAGAAACTCAAAAACTTGTCGTAAAAATCAATTCAGTTCAACGAAGCATTAATTTGTCATTTTCATATACACACCCATACATGAATACCAGAGTGACCCTTATTTGAAGGTTGGAAAAGTTTTTATTGGCCCACCCTACCCCTCAGATCTGATCCAAATTGTTTAAAAAAAATCTTTGAAAGGTTTCAAGACTACGTTAGAGAAAGTTTTAAATTTAGAATACGTGTATAGTTTGTATAACCAGTTATTTAGTTTTTTATGAATTTTGGTAAAAAAAATTAACGTTTATAAAGATAGGAAGAAACCTTGAAAATTTCCAAAATTTTATAATTTCTCTTTCCTCAAATTTTGAAATTTTCAAACATCTCCACGCGATGGTTATCATCTTTAAACCGAAATACCGACTTTGAAAAAAAATTATCTAAACTAAGCGAATGACGGAAAAACATAAAACTACTCGGAATGGTCGTAAAAAATTTTTTAAAAATGCGACGATAACAAAAGTAATTACCGCAGCGTAATATCTCGAAATAATTCGTTGACCTGCGCGTAAGAAATAAAAAGAATAAAGCGCAGAAAAAAAAAAAACAAAAAATAAAAATAAAAACCACTAAACAAGCTTTGGGTTCCCGCAATTAATAATTACTGGAATACAATATTATAATCTACGGTTCGGGATATAAAATTGTCGCAAGTAAATAGCCAGAAAGTAGAATAAGAGCTTATCTGGTCTTGTTTACAAGGGTAAATAAAAGACACACAACACATGGCGTTATAGGTGCATGATGCATATTGCAGGATATAAAACATAGTTATCTCCGCCATAGCGTAGCAGTACACATATTACCGGAGTACAAAAAGAGAGAGAGAGATAGAAAGAGAGAGAGAGAGAGAGAGAGAGAAAAAGCAAAGGGAATTTGTACCGAGTGTATGCATTATAGGAGAACGCCCATCGCACTAGTTGGACCCCTTCACCCCTTCTGCCCCTGGTATTCCCCTATTTGCACTACATCGTCGAGCCGGTATTAAATCAAAAACAAACAGCCTGTAACGAGATGCAAACAGCGCTAGGAGCAGGACGTCATGCTACTAGTTCCGAGGTCCAGGCAGATCAAAACCTCGGACAAGCTGCATCATCTGTATGGTCGTGATGCATGGTGGTCTCCTGGTGGCAGGACGTGAAAAAATAAATGAATTCATTTTTGAGATTCCGGAGTGACTGATAAGAAACACAAAAATTTTTAATTCGTTTGATCTTCTTACTGACGAAGAGGAAACTTTGATAACAAAACTGAAGTGTAATTTGATGATGGATATGGAGACTCATGGTGTTTGTATAAAATTTGACAGTCATTAGTCAATATATTATTATTGTTGTTTATTCTTCTTTTCACTAAAAATTTAGTCACATAACTGCAGAAAGTATACAAGAATGAAGAGAAAAATGATTTTTGAGAATCGATTCAAAGATTGGAGAGTTTTTTTTTTTTTTTTTTTTTTGTAGAGATCGGAAAAAATTGTTTTCAATAAATAAAGTGTGGATAGTAAAACCGAATCGACGATGTTGGCACGGGAAGTCGGAACAATATAACTGTTTCCTGCAATCTGAACGGAGACCAGATGGGCGTAACGATAGACTAGACGCATTAATTTGATGGTGCGGTGCACTCCCATGCATTATGCGAATCCCATTAAAACTGCTGCACATTCGATAGTAATTATTATGGAATACCTACCTCGTTGTATGTGTCGGTGAAATGAGTTCAGGCTCGACTATTAAACGCATTTGATCTGCAGAATGTGTAGCTAGTTAATGCGTAGCAATGATTATTCAGAATCGTGTGTGATTGAAGTCCTTTGAAGAGTGGAGTTTTATGATGCAACAAATTTGGTGCGTCAGAAAATTGACGAACGAACCAGATTTCGTTCTGCGATTGAAAGTTTTTTTTCATTAAAGACGAGAACCAGAAGGGTGGCTCGTCGTTTTTTAAAGTTATGTGAAACTGGTGATATATTATGGTGATCCTGTAAAAGGTTCTTCTACCGTGATCTAAAAAAAACACTCGTCTAATAATCTTATTATTATTATTATTGATGGAGATGAATTATGATTAGAACTTCAGCGAAGCTTTGGTCAACGTTTTTGATTTATTTCTGCATAGTTGTACACACTGAAAAAAATCTGGTCACGATGACCAAAATTTGGACTTGGAAACGAAATTTTGGGGGCTGATATAAATCTGATCCTAAAATTATTTTCACGTAATTAAAAAGTTTAGTTGATTTTATAGTGCTTTGAAAACAAAATGTTTTAGTTATGTGTGAGAAAAGGTTTGGTATCACAATTTTGTTAAGATTGAAAAATAATTGAATTATTGTTTTGGTTCTGATTTATGGTACAATTAATTAAGCGCCACATCAAAAAAATATCAAAGAAATATGCTATTTTGAATTGAATTGAATATTTTGATCAAATAAAATATTATTTGATAGCGGATTTTACTAATCTTTATCTGCTGAATAGATTGGGTGAAATGTACAAAGCGATTTAGACGAATCTACCAAAGGCTGCTAAATATTTTGACAAAACTAAAAAAAAACTATTATTTCACGAAATTGATTTGATTGAAATCGAGATTTCGTATTTATAAATATACTTTATTCGGTTGAATTTTGTCTAAGATTTTGAAACAACTATTCCAATAAATTTGGTATAAAGAAAAACAAAAATATTGTGTTCCCAAGAGAAAATTTTTTTACCAAACGCGTCTACAAATTGATTTAAAAATGAAAAAAAAATAAACAGATTTTTTCTGAGAGCATCTCAACTAACAAGTTTCAATTTCAGAAGTAAACTTGAAATGCTTGAGCTTCTCTGGCAACGGGGCGGTTTAAGGGTAGCAATATGATGGCTTTTAGTGACGATCGGAAGCGATTGCCAATTCATTTAATTGTCCACCTACCGGATGCGACCGTTCGGTAAATTGTCGATGTCCATTAGCACCGAGGTCAGGAACTGTGTTGTCATACTATCGACGCAATAAAGTTTGAAACCACGTAGGGTGAGGAGTAATTATTCACTGCGTGTGTAATTTGACTGATCATTGAAGACAGTGACGAAAGTGAATTTGCAGCGAATCACGAGACTTGGAGGCTTCCGAAAATATTTAATACCTCTCAATTTTTTTCACTAGTTTCATGTAAAAAAAAAGAACGATATTCTTCAAGGAATGTTTGAAATTTTGAAATTTGGTCCATTTTTCAATTTTTCTACCATTTCAAGGATGTTTATAATAATTCATTGGAGAAAAGAATGCCGCATGAACTGAGCAGAATATGACAACTAAATAATTACAGAGATTATTTCAAGTGTCCTTTCACCCTGGAATCTGCTCTGACCTCTTTAATGACAACGTTGATGATGATATGCTAGCATTCATAAAGGAGACGCTTTTATTTGGGTACATTTACAATTGTTTATGAAACTTGCACGTCACTGTGAAATGACTGAGTCATGTTTCGAGACGTCTGCAGAATTTAAGAATGAATAGAAAACTATGATCCATCAAAACAACCTCTTCATGTCTTGATTCTTTTTTTTCCTCGACTGTGTGACCGATAATGTTACAGAATTCATAAAATGTTCTAAAATCTCGTTAATTTTTACATCAGTAGGTATAAAAGACCAATTTTGCCGACAGATTCCTGTTACCGACACTTAACCGTCATTTTCCGTATACTCAAACCCTTCGCCGTGATGACGTCACAGTCTGTCGTATCGACTGAAGGTCAAGATCATGCTACTTATTTATCGACCGAAGGTTAAATCTTACCGACACTTTCATGAGTCGAAGGTCGGTAGGGTTTGAGTCTAGGGAAGATGTCGGTAAGTGTCGGTAACAGGAATCCCTAAGTAGAACCAGCCTTGTATTACTTGATCACGTTGCATCGTGACGTTTAATCTGATATTCATTGGTTGAAAAAAAAAAAAGTTAAAACTGGAATGACAATAACTGTCAGCAATTAAAAATTACGAAATCTAGGTGAAAAATTTAATCGTTGGAATTCAGGGAATTGCGAGTGCGAGTGACGAACGTGTTTCGACGTTAAAGAGGACAATTTCCCTTTTGAAACACAGTCTCTTTTTGTACCAGACACGCAGCTTTAAATTTCATTCTACATCCTCGCAAAAGTGGTCTCGTCAAAGAAAGAAAAGAGAAAAGAAAAGAAAATCGGGCTGGTGAATAAGAAGATACGAAGGTACAGAAATTGATAAATTGACAATTGAATGAAAGTTAAATGGTAATTCTGATATTCGTGAATTTGATAAGGTAAGTTTCGAAAATTTCTGAAGCCTGCGGAACTTTTTTCGAGCGTGTGAAATATGAGGGTCAAAAATTGACGGTGAGAAAAATTCTCAAAACAAAAGAACTTCTAAATAACAAGCACCGGCATTGAACAGCGATTAATTGAAGTACGTGTACCAATTTTGACGAGAAAAAAAAAAATCGATGACAATTTGACGAAAGTTTTTAAGCAGAAATGGATTAAAAAATTCATTCGCAAAACTGCGATAATTAAATAAGCGAATTTTTAGAAACTGCAAATTATCTAATACCTCGACTCGGGGTTTTGCAAGTGAAAAGTGATGACGTGGATCAACAACAAAAAAATTAATATTACTATGAGTTTATATTCAAACAAATAAATTTTTATTCTACATACCGGATTTTAAACAAAATCTTCATTTGTTACTTATAAAGTTTATTTTTGTTTTATTTATTAATGTATAAAGAACAAAAGGAAACCTTATAAGTAATAAATAAATATTTTGGTTATTTCTCGATGCATAGAATGAAAATTTATTTATTCAAATATGGACTGTAAAAAAAAAATTTGTCGAAATTTATGATTAGCTATTATTTTTTGATAAAAGTGATTTAAATGCGAAACTGAAGCTTATTTAAAATCCAAAATATCGTTTTCATTTGCTACAAGAGCAAACCTTATCTAATAAAAAAAAAAAAAAAAATTCTACTCCCGGTCACGTGGGAGAAGAAAAAAAATTCATATCCGACTGAAAATTCGTCATCGACCGTTATAAAAACTAACCGGAAAAAAAATCGACTAGAGAGTTAGCAGACAAAAAGAAAGTGAGTGAATAAAAATGAAGCACGTAACTACAGGGTTGAGAGAAGCGATTCAGGGTGGTGATGTAAGAAGAGCATCGGGATTTCGCAACTATGCAAATTAACAGCTCGGTGTCTGCGGCAGGAGGGGGGGGGGGGGGGGGGGTGAGTCTGGCCAATCAATAACGACTCTTCTCGGCTAATCTATCTATTCCGCAGGGGTTGGTTTGGCATCGTTCGGCCCGCAGGCGGGCGACTCGTGATTCCAGAGCCGGAGAATCGAGGGTCGAGGGGGTTGGCTGGCTGGTTTCCGGCCTCCGAGTCTGATTTATATCGGAATTAATTTTACCGACATTTCTGCGAGCGCCGCGGTGCCTCCTCCCTTATAAAACGGCGTGCGAAGTGCGTAATATGGAGCCTGTTACACGGTACAGTTAGCGCAGCAGCGCCCCCAAAACGCGGGGGTGGCTGCTAGGTGCGCTTGAGAAATTATTCGCAGAAGTGGGCTGCAGGGTGCGCGGGTTGAAAAATCACCAACAGAGAGCAGACCGTCGCTTGTTCCCCGACTTCTCTCTCTCTCCTCATTTTCTCCTTCTCTCTCTCTCCGCTTTGGGGTTACATACCTGCTGCCGCGACGCGTCCTCCGACATTTTTTCCCATTTAAAGCAATTTTTTCGAGCCACCCTGCAGCCACGACTCGGCATCACCTCTGGGTCACCGGTCTTCCGGGTGGCTCACTCCGCGGTAATTGTTTGGGATTTCGTTTTTTTTTTTTCTCTCTCTCTTGCTGTTGTCGTTGTCGTTGTTGTTTTTTTTTTTATCTTTTCTTTTCATTTCTTTCCTGTGCTGTTTTCTCTTTTTTTTTTTTTTTTCCATTCCTGCTGAGAGATTTTTTTCATCCCTCACTTTTTAACCGCCCCTTTGCCCTTTTCTCTCTGCGACGCGTTTTTGTTTCGTTGTTTTGTTTATTTTTTATTTTTTTGCCGGTTTTGCTTTTCTTTCTTCCATTTTTCTGTCCTTTCACTGTCAACCTCGAGGCACATAATCTCTGCAATTACTTCTCGTTCCTCGTCATGCGAGTGTGTATAACACCTTAAGGGGTCTTCTAGTAACTCGTCCTGAAAAAAATGCTGTTCTTGTGATTTTTTTTTTTTTTATGACATTATTGATAAAGATATCGATGTAGGGTTTGTTGAGCTTATTGTTAGTGAATACACTATTGAAATATGTTTGGAAAATACAAAATTCGTTTATTTTATACAAAGAAACATCAGTATAATGCAATGCCTCTAAAAATGTCTTGCTGGAAAAATTTCGAGACTCACCCATCTGAAACAAAAAAAGACGATGAAGTCTAGTGATTATAAAATAATTTACAAATTCAAATTCTGGAACATCGGAACGTTACGCACAGTTAGTGATTTTTTAATTCATTATTTATAATTCACATTTTTAAACAGTGCCAAATTAATACGGAGATGAAATTCTGAGAATTTCTTTAGCACTGAAATTTGCGTTTATTACATCGATTGTCGTTTCTCGCTCTAGTTGAGCAAAGAGATTAAAGTATAGTATATTTATGTTATATATATACCTACCCATCAGGTGCGCGGATACAACGTGGATTCATTTCGTTATTGAACCGTGAATTTCGACGGTACTAATCAAAAGTGCAGCTATCGCACGGTCATTTCACCTGAAGCCGATCAGCTGGGTCAGGGATTCCAGCGCTTTTCGTCTGTATAAAACAGAGCTCTCTTCGGTTTACAGAAGCGGAATTTTCGCCGAAGAGACGTTGAGAGATTCAAAATATTTATTTAATTTGTTTGTTGTATTTTTTTTTGTGTGCGTTTTACTCGTTTTATACCGGTTTAATTTAGTTTTTACAGAATGGGCATTGAAAAGTTTACTTTTTGTGGCAGTTTTCGTTCTGTAAAGTGACGCTTTATACGGCAGCGAACAAAGTTGCGGAATAAAGTCTTTATTCCGCAGTTTTGATGCGTAGTTCGAAGTGCGCATCCCAAACTGCCGAATAAAGCAGCTTCGTCGAACAGATCGCGACATAACCTCACTCTTCGTTTTGCTTTTCAATGCCCATACCGTAAAAAATATTGTATGTGGCATGCCCGTAAACCGTTTTTTGGCTCGGATAATTTCAGTTCTCGCTTCCGGCTCGCTTCCAGCTAGTCCTGAAATCTTAATCCTTGCAAAAAAAAAAAAAACAGGCGGTTTACGGGCATGCCACATAAATAGCTATTGTTACGGAATGTATGAGTACTGATGTGACTTTTTTAATGCTTGAATTAAAATTCGACGAAGAGATTTTTGGGCTCGATTGAAAGAAAAAAAATATATAAATATAACGTTCGACTCTGTTGTTTCCCATTTTTAAGTAGTCGACTGAAACTACGGTTCGAAGGTCAGAATATGTGGATATGATATCCAAAGATTCTGTTTACAATGAAACCAAAGATCCAAGACACCATTCTCCAAGAAAAATATTCGAATTCCACTATCCAAATGAAAATTTGATTGTTGAAAAAAAAATCCGAATGTACGGAAGATTGAAAAAACTGCTGAATGTTGAGAACTTGTTTTTTACCGAACGAGAGAAGGTCGAAAAAAATTTCCACTCCTTAGCGTTAGCAGCTTGAGTCGCGACCCCTTGTCACTTTTTTCCCCAGCTCAATTCATCCGGAGACCTCAAAGTGAGAGGGACTCAGAAGAAAAGTAGACAGGGGTGGTGGTTTACGGTATGTGCAACACGTCGCGAGTTCAGTATTTCGCTGTCAGACGTACATACATGCGCGTATATAGCGCCCTTTCAAAGGACCTGGTGTCGCGAAATTAAACACAAGAAACGAAATGGCGTGACACTTCCTTCCGGTTAGACAATATAAGAGAGGGTGTTTCGTCGGGGAGGGAGGTTAACTCGTCGACATGAAGCCCCGCTCACAGCACGTTTGGGAACCAATATACCCCATTCTTCGGACGACAGATGGATGGACTGGTCCTTGGTGCTTCCACTTAGTAAGCCAAGGCGGTGAGGTGGACCGGAAGCCCCCGATTTTCCGGGGAAAGAGTCCGTCAAATTGTTCAGGAAACTGAAGCGCGAACCTCGAAGGATACGCCAGGACTCCATCCGTTTACGCACCTTGATCCTTCGTTTAGCGGGAGTCAACTTTGAGTCTTTGGAGATAAGAGAGCTCGAGTGATTCTCTATGTAGAGGAGAGGAAAGATTTGGCGATGGTGTGAGGGTGCAGAGGGTGTCGTAGCGAATAAATTGGAATGGCTTTCCACAATCAAACATCATTTTCCCTCTATCTCTGCAGAGGCTTCTTCACACTGTATCCTATTCCATGAACCGTTTCAACGATCCAGTGATCGAATAATACCAGAGTAAACTTCAAAGAGAAACGATTTGTAATTATAAAGTTGCTTCGAGCTCGGAGTAAGGGTTGGTATGCTTTTGTCACACGAGGCTTTTGTGTTCCTGGTGAGTTCAAGTGGCAAGTGGCACAGGACCATGTTTGAAAGTACAGTACAGAAAATATAGGGCAGGTGTTGCTTGAATTTTTTTAAATGATATCCATTCGAATTCGTGTCAAGTCATTCGAACTCACTGTAGTGTAACAGATATGTTGTCGGGTTAGCCAAAGTCACTTTAATCCAGTTTACGTGAACTACGGTACTTCAAATCATCACGCATGGAACTCGTTATCGCTAAAGAGGAGGTAGAATAACAAAGCGAAACATCCTGGAACTAGTGTTTCACAGAAGGAACGAGAAAATAACTAACTGGGACAAAGAACACGAGCTTCTGTATGTAGGGACGATGATTTATGCCTATACAGTATAAAGAGAAGCAGATCTAATTTTCTTTGATAAAGTTTTGTATATAAGAACGATGATTTACATTCAGTATAAGGAGAAGCAGATCTGATCGAACCTCAATTGACATACCGAAGCCCTTCCATGTGGAATCAGGCGAAGAGGGACTTCCCGTTCACTCTAATCCAGATCTTTCCGTTTCGAAGATTCGTTGCGAAGCAAAAACGGATATTCCAAGCCTCGGTGACATCAGCTTATGGATTTAAGAGGTTCCATCGTCTGAAGACGAAGAGCCAAACCAACTCGGAAGGTGGAATAGAGAGAAAGAGAGAGTGAGGGAGGTTGGAAGAAAGAGAACGAAGGGGTGGGGGTCCTTGGGGTGGTTCAAGTTCGAAGATTTGAGCCTCGATAATGAAATGGATACCCTCCGGGTGGCGGTGGGCGACGAGGATGAGACGGCAATGCCAGGTGGAGTGTGAAACCCATTCGCAAATTAACCTTACTTATTCATTAACGCTAACGACCTATGGAACAGCTCTGCTTTTGGTGCTCTGTGTAGGTATCCTTGAGTAAGACGGGGTGCAGGGTCAGGGCCGACGGAATTCAGGACCACCAGGGCTTTTCAGTCGAAGGAAAGGCACTCGGCCTGATAACCGATAAACGAAGAGTTTCATTAAAAACATTACCAATGAGGAAGTTGGCTGTCTTCAACGGCGGAGTTAATCTTGTTGTTCTCATTGCCTAATCGTTTCAAGCCGAATACGAAGTCGTCTCAGTTTCCCCAGCCCGCTTTCACTCCGCTCTTGGAGTTTTTGAGAAAAATAAAAAACGACAAGAAAAAAAAATATGCCGAGGAAAAAGCGGGGTGAAAGGAGGGAGAAAATGTGCATATTTATCTCCGAGGACCTTCGCATCGGTCCTCTGGGAACAATACAAGAAGAAAAGAAGACTAGGTGGCAGCGAGAAAAGGAGGAATGGGCAAAAGGAGATTGAGAGGACGGGAGGAGAGTAAGACGGATGAAAAGTCGTTTTAGAGGGTACAGACGCTGTCTGTTAAAAGTTGGAACGACACTTTGGGAAAGTTTTCAAATACAATCATACTCTCTGGACTTCTGCGGCTCCAGAGGTATTAATATCGTGATTTCGGTTCATATCTCGATGTGGTTCGCACCTCGATTGGATTTTTATCGTGGTTAATTCTTCGTGGTATCCTCATCGATATCTCATTAAAGCTTGAAAAACTACATTTGGTTTTCATTTGGAGAACGCGTCCTTCGATATCAGGAATAAGGACTTTTTTCTTGGAAATTGAACATCAGTTTTAAGGACTTTTCAATCGACTTCTCAATGTTGCTACCAAGTTTCATCATTGAGAATTGTGAATTTATGGTTGATACGAAGTTTGCCAATGGTAGTTTAACATTTTCAAATGTTGCCAACGTTATTAATTACGAGCAACCATCAATTTCGTTATTGGTTACTTATCAACGTAAATGCTTGCCATAATTAAATCCTGGTCACTGGCAAGTCTTTCGATGATTACTTTTCACTTATCATCATAGGTTGCTGATCATTGCTAACTGAATTGATGGTGAATTCTCATTATGAAAGGTTTTTACTGTATAAGGCGCTTATAAAGACCCGTTGTACACCTCGAAAACGCGGGGATACAAAACTCCAATATCGCTCAAGCGATCAGAGTGAAACTTGGGCAGTTAATGCCTTACTTTGGCAAAAAGTGGAGCGTCTTTTTACTTTTTTGAAATTTGGAAAAAAAATTTACAGATTGGTTACCACCCACAGAAATTCGCCAAATTTTCACAGTTGCATTGAATGGATCGACCTATCCGATATGATGCCACTCAGCAGTGATGAAACACACATTTTGAGCCCAGTCCCATGAAATTTGATGATGAAATGACGAAATGGCAGCTGATCTGGTTTTCGATTACGAAGTACACAGAAATCTCATATTGGCGACATTTGTTACCGACATTACGCGCATACCGGTAATGTATGCGTGTAATGTCGGTAAAAAATAACCGACAAATGTCACCAAAATGAGATTTCGGTGTTCTTCGTAATCGAAAACCAGATCAGCTGCCATTTCGTCACTTCACTATCAAATCTCATGGGACTGGGCTCAAAATGTGTGTTTTATCACTGCCGAGTGGCATCATACCGGATAGTTCGATCCATTCCGTGGAACTGTGAAAATTTGGCCAATTTCTGTGGGTGGTAACCAATCTGTATTTTTTTTTCAAAATTCTTAAAAACGTAAAAAGATCCTCCACTTTTCGCCAAAACACAGCATTAATTTCCCAAGTCTCACTCTGATCGCTTGAGCGGTATAGGAGTTTTGCTTACTTTTCGCTGTAGAAAACACACATCACGACTGGACGATGGACAAGAACTTTATCGATAGACACTCAACGATGATCCTGAATAATTTTATACGCTTATTATTACCCTCTCATGATTAGTCCGGAAAAGTTTTGAACCGTGGAGTATTTATGAGTATCAGACACGACAGAATCCACTCAAAGTAGGAATTAATAATGCAGTGTAAAGTGGCTCGGGATCTAATCCGAACAAAAAGCGTCCAACACAGTGCCCAAGAAATCTCAATATGAAATAGTTCCGGAGGCAAACATTATACCCTTAGCGAGATTACGAAGGAACTGGGTGCGAAAGGAAGGAAGGAAGGAAGGAAGGAAGGAAGGAAGGAAGGAAGGGGCGAAAGAGGGCCGGGAATCCTGGGATCTAAGGACGACCAAAAGGCCGGGACATTCGGTCGGACACCCGTTAAGGATGGCGTGGAAGGCGGCAGAAGGCCTGGATGTGGGCGTCTGCTCCCTGCGGTATTAGTAGTGTCTTTTCTCGCAATATGCGGTTCTCGCATCGCGCATAAATCACTTCTGGTAATATCATCGGAGTCCCGGGCGTACTAGGAATATCACCTCTCATACTACCCGAATCCTTTCTTCACCCCGGCTCGTGATCCTGGCCGTCTCTGCTTCCCACCCTCCGATATCGTGGCAACGACGCCGTTCGCCTTCGAACTACGGTATTCTCTACCATCTCATCGGAGAAGCCAGAATCGCTTCACTTCCACTTTTCATAACGACGCTTTTTTATCCTGTCGGTATTTCAGGTCTCTTAACCGATTCTTTATTGGCCTCTAATCACAATTTGGTCATAAAACTAACCTTCAAATCGGCTGATATTACTTGGTAACTTTACTCAAATATCATGAAATATTTTTAGTAATCTTAGTTACGGATGAATATTCTGAAACAGGTCAGTTTCTTGGGGTAGAAAGAAATGAAGAATGATATAGATGTAAACCAATATATTAATCCTTTATTCGAATGCATTTTGAAATCTGCATCTGACAAGTTGAGGTATCAAATCTTATTTTATAAACTTTACAAAGACACTCCAAAGAACCGAAACTTAAAATGGTAGTAAGAGCTTTCCAGGAAGGCATCCGAGTTGCAATTTCCAAGGGATCGTAACTTTCAGTGCAATTTCATCGTTCCAAGAAGTCTATGAAGCAGTTCTTCACAAGACCATGCGTTGCACTTTTCGCGACGAGTGAACACTGCGTGCTAAGAATTTGATTGTTTCAAGTTTCTAAGCTCGTTCTAGAACTGTTGTATGGAACAGCGGAGAAAGTATAATCAGGGGTGAGAGAGTCGCGGAACTAGGAACATGGCGTCTACCCAAAGTAATGTATGCGCTTGAGATTACGACGTTTTAGTTTAGAGAAGGAGAGAGAACTCTGAGAGCGAGGGTATTTCATCGCGTAGAGCCCGAGGGCTTCCTTAACAAGTCGGTCCTTGGTCCTCCGCGGCGCGGCGTTCCTCATCCTCGTGTTCCTGGAGACCCAACCGAACTCCTGGCTTCTCTCACTTTATCACGAAGCCCTGGTGCCACGCCGCTGCCGCAGTTCTGGGTTTCCCTCCAGTCCCGGCACACACCTCTCTCCTCTATCTGAAAAGCGAAGAAGCAACAACTTTGAGACAATTTAACCAACCAACGAACAAACCAACTTTCCATACTTCCACGCACCGCGCTCTTCAGACAACATCTCGATTTTCCAACCCTCCCCGATTTCAGCCCTCCGGCAACTCACGTCTCTTCACGGTAAAGATGATGAGACCTGCACGTCATCAATGAATAAATATTCAAGGAATTCAGAAGCCTGAGAGTCGCGATTCACTCACTCGACTCTTGGCCCCACATTGTCACACATAAATTTTGATGGAAGACAGCCAAGTGCAAACATCGTTAACCAAGGAATACCAGAAAGACTCGAGTAATTTCTCATCCTTGCCATACGTTGCCTTTGGTGCTTACTTTGAATGACGTTCGCTTTCGGTTTTCAATTTATTCCACTTTCTGCGAACTACAAATCAAACAGATAATATCATTCCGTTTTCAATTCCAAAACCATATTTTACGTTACGTTAGGGTTTCGTAGTTAATCTACCAACCTTGTTATATCCGAGGAAAATTTACTCTCAAGACATCCCAATCATTGGGTTCTTGAAAAATTCGGAACCAATCATTCTGCTAACGATTATTTTGTTATTTGGTGAACTTTTGTGTATTTTGAAATGGAACCCCTTGCCTTCACAGGTTACAGATCCAAATTGATAGTATATCAAGAAAGGACAAGGAACCTCAGAGTTGGATACACACTGTACTCAAACATCGGGAAGAGTGTTTGTTCCGTGATAAATAATTTGTCGCGAATAGGTTTTGTCTCGAAGTGGTTAAACTCGTCCCACCCCCGCAGGCTCTCGCCGCGTTGCGTCTGCCGTTCGTGATTTAGCTTTTGAATTATCATACGTGAGATATAGCGAAGCGAAAGTTCCCGCAGCAATTCCCATTACTCGGGGCACCAGCGCAGAAACCAATATGTTAGTTAGAGATCCAGATCTCCCACCTCCACGAACCTTATTCCTTTCCACCCCTGCATCCACCGAGTTCCACACACCCTCCTCCAACAGCCACATAACCTATCCTTCCTTCTGCTTCCAGCGTTTCGTGAAAACTGCCGAAAACAGTTCCGGAGTCATTAACAACTACTTACTCTCTCTCTCTCTCTCTCTCTCTCTCTCTCTCTTTCGTCTCTCTCACCCTTTACTGTTCTACTTTCTGGTATACTACAGCTGTTTGGAAATAGATCTACTTTTGTGTTCATTTTAGGTTTTCACTGTTTTTTTCTTTCTATTTGTTTAACTCCAAACAGTATTCGAACATATTGTAGCACACATTTGTTTAGAGTTGTTTGAAATTTTGTTTCAGTCTAGATAATCTGTGATTTCGAACCATTCAAGATAGTATTTATACTTAATCCTTGTGTAGGTACTGGTCTCATCATGGGCGAAACAGTATATATTGCGTCGATTGTCAAGGTGATGGGATTACGATTGAAACTTTCCGATTCGATCAGCTTGATCCGATCACCCATTTGATCAGACAGTAATTCAGGCTACATAAGCACTAGGTGTTATAGAAATAAGAAAAAAGAGTTTCGAAGCAAGACATGATCAGACATTATTCGATATCATGTCTGATACTATAAAATAAGAAAATGCCATCTTGCCACGGTTATGGATATAAAGACGATATAGATACTCAGAGAAATGAAGTGCAAGTTGAGAAGCATGAAGAATCATCGTGAAATGGAGAATATGCAACCACCACCACCTACATCGTTCGGAAAAGTTCTCGTTCAAGTACCGCGCGTAGAATAGAAAGTGGGAATGAAGACAGGCACATGGATGAAGGGTGGAAAGGTGTCCGTTGGTACATATTATCTATGTACAACATGGCAAGACCAGAGTACTGTCCGTTCGTAGGTCGATTGAAACAGTTAAGGCGATCGGAACGGGAGCGTGAAGCGGGAATCCTTATACCTCGATGGTCACCGAGGTCAGCAGGGTTGAATGGGTTGAATGGGTGAACTAGGAGATCTGCCCCCGGCGTCCAGTGGCAGCGGGAATAGCAGCAGCAGCAGCAGCCGGTCTCCATTCGCAGGCACCACGATATTGAAATCAACGGCTGGAAGACAAAAGTTAGCGAGAAAGCGGACACCTACCACCGGCAGGGAAATAGCGAACCGAGTACAATGGAACGGGATATAATAGCCTCACATATAGACCCTCGGTTGTACACATCGTCGCCTTGATGTTGCTCTCAATCTCATTCCCACTATTCGCGCAACTGCACAGCCGAGCCGCCAGAGGCGCTGCGATCGCTCAGAATCGTATATATAGTCTAGTCTAGCTAGTAGCTCGGTTCAGTTAGCGTGTGAAAATCACGGTGTAAAGTGAGTGAAGAAGAAGTGATGGACTGAAATGTGTTCTGTTATGCTGGATGAAAATATTCTCGGTGAGTGTTGGAAGACTTTTTATTTCGGGTTTAAATACGTTTGGAGGTTATGCCAATTTTTACAGTGATAGATTATGAGAGATGAAGAAGTTGCGAAGAGAGAAACAATGTTGTAAAGAAATGTTCTCAATCTTATCCCCACCATTCGCGCAACTGCATAGCCGAGCCGCCAGAGGCGCTGCGATCGCTCAGAATCGTCTATATAGTCTAGTCTAGCTAGTAGCTCGGTTCAGTTAGCGTGTGAAAATCGCGGTGTAAAGTGAGTGAAGAAGAGGTGATGGACTGAAATGTGTTCTGTTATGCTGGATGAAAATATTCTCGGTGAGTGTTGGAAGACTTTTTATTTCGGGTTTAAATGCGTTTGGAGGTTATGCCAATTTTTACAGTGATAGATTATGAGAGATGAAGAAGTTGCGAAGAGAGAAACAATGTTGTAAAGAAATGTTCTCAATCTTATCCCCACCATTCGCGCAACTGCACAACCGAGCCGCCAGAGGCGCTGCGGTCGCTCAGAATCCTCTACATAGTTTAGTCTATTTAGTAGCTCGGTTCAATTAGCGTGTGAAAATCGCGGTGTGAAGTGAGTGAAGAAGAAGTGATGGACTGAAGTGTGTTCTGTTATGCTGGATGAAAATATTCTCGGTGAGTGTTGGAAGACTTTTTATTTCGGGTTTAAATACGTTTGGAGGTTATGCCAATTTTTACAGTGATAGATTATGAGAGATGAAGAAGTTGCGAAGAGAGAAACAATGTTGTAAAGAAATGTTCTCAATCTTATCCCCACCATTCGCGCAACTGCACAACCGAGCCGCCAGAGGCGCTGCGGTCGCTCAGAATCCTCTACATAGTTTAGTCTATTTAGTAGCTCGGTTCAATTAGCGTGTGAAAATCGCGGTGTGAAGTGAGTGAAGAAGAAGTGATGGACTGAAGTGTGTTCTGTTATGCTGGATGAAAATATTCTCGGTGAGTGTTGGAAGACTTTTTATTTCGGGTTTAAATGCGTTTGGAGGTTATGCCAATTTTTACAGTGATAGATTATGAGGGATGAAGAAGTTGCGAAGAGAGAAAAAATGTTTTGAAAAATCTTCGATAATTTCCCCACAACGACTCTTGGGAAATAAAAATCAAGTCACGTTTTTACTGCACATGAAAAATGAATCAAAGATATTTCAATGAGTTCAGCTTAAATGTCAGTAACTTGTAACAAACGTATGAGAATCTGGTATTTTCGGTACTTTAGATTCGAATGTAGTGCGATAAGGATTACTTTGACCACCGTGACAGTTTCCAATGATCAGTTTTCAGAAATTTTTTGAAATTGCTATTTCCGAAGTCGATAAAAATATATTGGCGCACGTATAAATGTTTAGCAGCAGTTTTTCAAAGATTAAATTTACATGTTATAACTTTTCTGATATATTTCTGCGGGAGCACCTCTAAAAAAATGCGTTTTATGGTGAGCACGATAACTTTGGACTGAATAATGTCAAATTAAAATACCAAAAATATTTCGTTAATATAATGAAATTATCTTTAAATCGATATATAACCCCTTAATGGTATGGGTCAACTGTAGTGAAAATATTTTCCGTCCAGTTCCAAAACTTTGAGGTTATGAGGGTTTAGACAGATTTAATGCGGCTCAGTGTACATCTTCGTATAGATACACGTGCGCAGGCAAGGAGGTCGGAGGTGGCGTGTGCCGGAGGCGATCGCGTGGTTGGTTATTTCGCCATCGGGCTGCTCAACTCCCTAGGATATACTGATACATCTACATGTATCCTCTTCTCGCATTACTGCAGTCTCAAATTTTGCGTACCGAAACGATTACCCCTGCAACCCGTTCAACAGTCATTTATTTTACCCACCGTGCATTGATTGCCCAAAATTTTATCATCCGCTTCCTTTTGGAAATAAGTATCCTTTCAGTTTTTCCCAAATTTTTTTGAGAATCCATGAATCCGGAAATTCAGCCGTCACTCAAGTTCGAATTGATAGCAAAAATGTTGATACGTTTGCCAGTTTTTCACCTCCTAGTTTTCATTTTCATACAGAAAAATATACAATCATTCGATTAATCAAAGATTTTCTAGGAAATTTTTCGAAACTTTAGAGGCACTAGTTAAAAGAACGATAAAAAATGAAAGTATCAAAAAAATTTTTAAACTGGAATGAAAAATTGAAAAAAATCTTATGTTGATGTAAAAGAATCACTAAATCATAGCAAAAATCCTACAAATCATTAACTTCAAAGAAAAAGAAAAAAAAAAATCGTCCACAGAAATTTCTCACGATTTTCTGAAGCTCGTTGCGCTTATTGAAGGGTATAAAAAATTTTTTGTCTCTTTGGATCACAATGAGAGAAATTTTTCTGCGATTGTTTGTTGAATTGGCGTGACCTTATAAGCGATTCTGTGTATTTCACGCAGCATTAGATATCGACAGCAAATAATTAGTGAAATTCTTGAGTATAACTTGGTTGTATAAATTGTAGATTCGAAACAGTTGCCGTCGATGTAAATGTCGAGAAAATATAAGCGCGGTAAGGTAAGCCGAAGGCGAACTTTGCCTAACGTGAAGTGAACTTGGGTATCCATTTCACAGATTTGTGGGCTGCTTTATAAGATCGCGAGCAACTCTCTGGGTAAATAACATCCTCGGAATGCCCCGAGCAGCAAGGAGACCTTATAAAATAGTTTCCCGTGTGTATATCAAGTTGCACTCAAAGTTTCACCCGCCTAGCTTCTAGCTACAACCTGCGGGAGAGATGCACGCCCACGAATTCGCCTTATTTTCAACCCCTTCTCGTCGGTTGTTCTCCGCTTTCGTACTTTTAGAGGCGGAGTAGACTCCACATGTCGAAAAAAGCGCATCGATTTTAGTAGGAATCGCAAAAAACTTTCATTTAATTTTTTTTAATTTGAAAACGTGACCTGAATTTGTTTTTTCTATTTTTTCTCATCACTTAAGGCCTCAGGCCACTCTAGAGGCCAAAAAAATAGGCTTTTTGGGGATTTTTTCTCAGAAATACTGCAGAATAAAGAGAGATAACAGAAACGTGATTTTAATATTCATATCAGTGACTGCTGACAATAATTTTTTTGAAGCGATTTATTTAAAAATGGCGGCTGTGTAGCGTTTTTGCGATGACACTTCCTTTTTTTTGGGGTCCACGGCCGGACTAACAGCTCCTGTAATTTTTTTAATCATAATGAGCCAATGAATTTTTTTTATTATATATAATAACTGCTATAGAAGTACGTAGGATTTTTTTTATATTGCGTAGTTCATTTGTTATTAACAATTATCTGACAATTTTTTAGGCAAGTTCTTCACTTTCCACTTTAGAAGTGCGCCATTTGGCCAAAAATCAATATATCGCAAAAATCCTACGTACTTCTATAGCAGTTATTATATATAATCAAAAAAATTCATTGGCTCATTATGATTAAAAAAATTACAGGAGCTGTTAATCCGGCCGTGAACCCCGAAAAAAGGAGACGTCGTCGCAAAAACGCTGCACAGCCGCCATTTTGAAATAAATCGCTTCAACAAAATTATTGTAAGCAGTCACTGATATGAATAATAAAATCACATTTCTGTTATCTCGATTTATTTTGTAGTATTTCTGAAATAAATCCCCAAAAAGCCTATTTTTCGGCCTCTAGAGTGGCCCAAGGCCTTAATTCAGAATTTTTAAATTCTTAAACCCAAAATTATTTCTACCAACTAGCGTGGCGCATCGTCATAACAAGACTGATCGCAATATTTCTTAAAAAAAAACTTTCCCATCTGAAAGAGTCAGTCATAAATAATTAATCGTGAGAAAATGGAAACAAATTTAATTGGCCTGAACAAGTCACGTGTTATTGGAAACCACTTTTGGGTAGTAGCTTAAAGTTGGCAAAAAATTTATTCAAAATTCTCTCACAGTCACTCGAAGTTCAATGAAACGACTTGAAATCACGCGAAGTGGTTAAAAATGATTTAAAAAAAATATATATATATATTCCAAGGTCACTCAGAATCCAGTGATTGAAAAAATTTGATTCGAATAACAATTCGAGTAAGTATTTCGAATGAATGTGGTGAACAATACTAACGAAAATCGCGATGAAAATGACACAACGAGCAAGCCAAGCATACAAAAATGAACCCATAGAGTTGACAAGACAAGACGAGATGAGATGTCTTATGGCAATTTTCTCATTTCGCGAATCTTTCCTCTACATATATATATAGACACACAGTGACTCAAAGGTAACTCCGTGAAATAAAAATAATGGTAATAATTAGCCGGCATAATCTTTCTGGCCTTATGGAGGATTTCGCTTCGACGTCGATTGGGCGTTGTGGTTTTATGAGAAGCGAGATGCTGAGCACTTGGACCGCAGTCTCCGCGCGGTTTTTCGCCACGTAGTTGTAATCTCATTTTGCAGGAAATTAGTCTTGCGCCGTTCCCTTGTTTTCCGCCGTATCGTTTTTTCCCCTCGTTTTCGCTCCTTCTCTTCATTTCACCCCCGATGCTCGTTCTTATATATATATATTCTTCTTTCCGTCCGCTTTGTCCGTTCTTTTCTCCCTTTACCCGCCGTTACTCGTCAACGAGTGCTGGTGTAATCAACGATATGGTTATTTCAATTTTAATTAGAATGATAAACTCTGCGGTTACATTTTCTCTTCACTGCCAATTTCGACCAAACAATAAAAAACAAAAAAAAACCTTAAAGAACGAAATAAACCCGATAAGCCACCGGCTACTCTCGTCTTGAATTAAAAGATGTTCAAGATTTTCGTCACAGAAATACGCCACCGAGATATAGAGAAAGAGAGAGAGAGAGTGAGAACAAGAAAAAAAAGAAAAAGTAGTGAAAAAACTCGTTCCTTCTACCACCAAGCCTCTGTTCACTGTACTCATGTCACGTAGAATGTTATACGTGTATATGTATATGCATATATTCTCATTTTCACAGATAAAGAATGTTTCCTTTTTATTATTGTATGAATCATTATTTTTTCCAAATTCGAGACTGTGATTTTTAGGGGTAAAAAATCGGCTTGTTTTTTTTTTTTTTTTATGATAAAATCAACCTCAAAAGAGTTTTGAATTTCTGGATGATACCGTATTGCACAGTTCTTGGTTAAATCTCGGGCTTAATGCCCTACAAATTTTTGATAACCTGCTCTTAAGGGGTCTACCAAACTGACGACGAAAAAAGGACTTTTTCAAGAGTTTTTTTTTAAATTAGCTTTAACTGTAAATGTTGATATAAGCTTTGATAGACTTAATAAATACACTCTTTTGCTTTCAATAACAAAATCGCAGTCAAATTTGTCATTTCCATGAATAACTATTCCATGTGAAAGCAGAGACGGGAAATTGCAGATCGGGAAGGATTTGCAGAATGCAGAGAGTTGAATATACACATCAACATATATTTGAACATACCACCACTCTATACCCACCCTCAATACATATATATGGCTTATCGATTTGTTTGCAGTTAAACTGTCGATGTATAAGTGTAACCTAGGTGGCTAGGTGATCGGTCAGAAATATCTATGTATATCCCTAGCTCCATTGCAGTAGCACGCCCTATACATATAGGTACACGCAGGAAATTATATTTCGAAATGTGTTAAGACCAGCGGCATCGTCTACTATCAATAGTAGTGTGGCAAGGAGAATTTTGGATACAGATTCCTGCACCGACATCTTATCGACACTACCAGAAGTGTCGGTAACACGTCGGTGCAGGAACCTGCATCCGGAACTCTCTTTGCTACTGTTCTATCAATATTGCGGAAAATTTGATCGGGATATATTTCAAATAGTTCATCTACTGTCATTCATGATTCTCGTTAGTTAGATAGAGAATTTTAGTAGTTAATCATACAATATAAAAATTCCTTTCATAGACATATTGATCCTTATTAACTCGTGAAAATTGGAACACGTGAATTAAAGGGACGATAATTGAACGAAGATCGATGAATGCAGTAAAGACACTCAATTAACCGAGCTGTTGTGTAATTTGATCGAATTAATTGCCACAACCCTTTGCCGTCCGTTGTTTGCTTTGTGACGAAAAGATAATTTCATCGAGGCTTAACAGACCTGACGTAACTGCAGTAGGTACGGTAGAACAGTACGATTGTGTGCTCGTCGATCGATCTTACTCGAATTTACACATGTCTCGCGCGTCTTTTAAGTGCCCACTTCGCTCTTCCAAAGTGGTGAGCACCTTTATCGCGTGCAAGCTCTACTTCTCTCTCTTTCTGTTCGCTTTCCACAGCTTAAGCGGTTCAATTGTTCCGTTTGACGTTAATTAAATTGAGAACAAATGTGCTAAGGGATCCCGTTTTACCATCAATGCAAACCTAACCGAACCACTTGAATACGTTTCGAAAAGGAGCTGCTGCTTTCTCGATCCACTACTACGTCTCTGAAAAAGGAGATAAAGTACAAGGTTGAATTAGGATTTCAGATTCGGTGATGTTATACACAATAGATATCTTGATTTCGATGCATTTGTCAGAAAGATCGTTCAATTATCCCAAACAGCTTCTATGAGGGTGAATTTGGAGCTTACGATGTACCGAAAGTTTTACCGATCAAAAGTTCAAACTGATGAAGAGAGTTTTAAATGACTTTCATCGTCGATAGGCTGCGGCGCATGGATCGCTGCTGCAGCAAACGATGAAGCTGGTAACAAGCGAAGGGTTGTCCGAGCGCTTCGTCAAAGGGTTGCTTATTTGCGAAGCTCACACAGAAAACCCCGATATTCAGACACGAGCGTCCAGGACGCAGGGCAGAGTGACGTTACTTGAAATAGGAGGACAGCATCGACCTGGATCCAATTAATTGGTATCCTCTTCACCCGGTCCTCACCCTACCCACCTATCCATTCAAATTTCAATTCTCTCTCTCTCTCTCTCTCTCTCTCTCTCTCTCTCTCTCTGCCGATCCGATTTCTGTGTGATCCTGATATTACTATTCAGCCACCATGGTGCCTCAATAAGCTCCGATACTTCAAAGTGGCCCAAATTATTACCGCTTACCTCTCACGACAGATCTTCAGAGGCCACAGAATAGCCCAGAATTCATGCTAAGGTCAACCACAGTCTCCTCATTTAACTGATATCTGATACTGAATTCTTTGATATTTGGAATAGTTACTCGTGAGGTTGATTCCGCGATGGATTCAGCGAAGCAGGAGATTCAAGAACTTAGGAACGTCAAAGAAGTTCTGGATGCTTTTCAAAGTGACTGGACTTTCATTCCACTTCGTGCATCTGAATATCTGAATATGTGGCTTAAGGAGACATTTTTAATGCACTGTTTACCGGGAGTTACTACCTGACTGATCACTCATAATGTCAGGTTATTTCTTTGAATTTCAATCTATCTGATTGTCAATTCGCTTAAAGCCATTTGAATCGATTTGTTTAAGTTGACATTTGACATTTGACACGATTTAAAATCACTTGAACTCATTCAGTTACCTAAAGTCAATCAAAGTTATCTAAAGAGGACGTGTTCACTTGACTTCATTAAGTCATCTGAAGCCGGGATGTGAATCCATTGAATTTAAATTCCTCTCAAGTGTCTTGAAGTCATTTAGGAACTTGGAGTAGCTTGAATTGATACATCAAGTCACGTATGAGATCACTTCAACTCTCTGAAATTCATTTAGTAATCTATAGAATCACTGAAAACAATTTGACTCGAATACACTCTATAGTCTCTCAATTTCCTATCAAATGAATAAGAATTCATTGAAGTCCAACGCAGTTTGATGACATCACGAACGAAGTTTTCTCGCCACCCTCAAGTCACTTGAAGTTACGTAACGTCATATGACGTAAGGAAAATCCCTCAAGCGGTCCATCGAATCGATTGCAACAACCTGAAATGGGTTGGAAGTGAATTGACTTGAGTTGCTCCGTGAAATCTTGAGACACCGCAGGAGTTCCGATCGAAAATACTGTCGCTTCGCGTTTACTTCTGCATATCCTACGGGAACTCGTGTGCATGGATCTCGAGAGCACATCCTTGAGGGGTGAGGTGGAGCTACTTTGTCGAATAACCATGCTGCACATCTGCATGGCTGAATGGCTGAGGAAACAATGCTGGCACACGGACGAATATCAAGGAGAAAATGTATATAAGGAGGGGAGTAAGGACGACTAGCGTTTCCGTAATATACATAATAGTCGGTACCTTCTCCTGGCGGTTGCGTCGGTGGCATGCAACCGAGCGGTGCTAAACGAAGTAGATAAAGAAGAAGTACACACACCGGCCTTTATTTGAAGAACTCTCAAAGTGGCGCGCAGCTACTCTATGTTGGAACAGAACTGCTCCAAGCTCCTCGGGGACTCCATCTTTCAAGGATCCCAACTCCAGGATGCGCCGCCAGCCGCATCTCAATTCCAGTCTGAGTAAAAAAAAGAAAGAGCATTTTCTTCCTACTCTTCTTCTTCTTCTTTTTCGTCTTCTTCTTACATTCTCATACATACGGAATCATTTTCTTCATATGCAAATATGCATCTCATATGTACTCCACGCTACTCGTATACTGTACGTTCTATTTTTTTTTTTTTTTTTCATGAATATCTTTTCACCATAATTTTTAGCAAGTTTTAGACAAGTTTTGGAAATGATACTGTATTCCTCGTCTGGCTGAATATACGTGTGATTTTATATTCTTTTACGATTAAACTTTATCCTGAAACTCACTTTTAACTTCTCGGTTTTTCGTTTTCGAAAAAAATTGGAGGTTATTGTAGTCACACCGATAATGAAAAGTCGAGTTTTCACTAGATCTCGACGTTTCAAGATCTAGAGAATCACATACGACCATTTCAATGACTTTCGTCTTAATCGACGTGGCTTTTCGAAACTTAGAACCGATTAGATTTTGGCCTCGATCGGTCGAGAACTTTTTCAATTATTTAAATAACAAAATTCCAAAAAGTCAAGTAAAAATTATATCTTGAGAATGGATGAAAGGATTTGAATGAAAATTGGTACCCTGAGATTTTTTGGGTCACTCATCACGAATCTGAAAACAGGTTGTGAAATCCAAAATGTCGAATCCGATATGGTGGAAAAAATCGAAAATTATTCAGATTTTTTTTTAGGTTTCCGATAACGAATACAAAGTCACAATTCCAGAATTTATAATTGTGGATCCATTGCAATGGTACAAAATAAAAAAAAATCCTCATATTTTCATGTAATATGGTATGCAATCACTTTCGAATCGACAATCACGAATCTGAATTTGTAGTTCCAAATTCGAATTGGATATTAATATTTTTTTGTTCCGCGAACTTTCTTAAATATTCAAATAACAAAATATCAGAAAGTCAAATATCTGTGATATTATAAATATGTTGTGGAGCGAGTTAAAAAAATAATCTAAGACATCATTTTTGCGCAGTTAGAAAAAGAAAAAAAATTTGATCTGATAATATTTTCGTCAATTATTCAATTAAATAATGAGAAACTAGGATTTGGCCGAGTCGTGTAGCTAAGAAAATTCAATTCTATAGACACTCAGAAATCTTTTGAAAACTTCCCAGCTAGAAACTGTGAAAAAGAATATAAATTTGTTGAGTCAAATATGACGTATATATCTGACCAATTTTGCTATCCATGCACAAGGTTAAAATTCAAATTGACCAAACTTTTTGAGAATTATTGCCGAGGCGCTATGGGCGGAAAAGTTTTGGCATAATTTGATTTCTCTCAGGGGTGTAATAACAATCGTAGAGAAATTCCGATGTCCTTTTACACACTCTGCTTTCATCGAGAAACTTGTGTCCACTTGGAAGCCAGATACGACGACCAAATTCTTACACATCGTGTAACGTTCAGAAACGGTGAACTTCCGATATAAATCAGAAAGCCGTCAATGCCGCGTGATTTACGAACTTTTTAAGACTGTTCGACATTATTGGAATTTACTGGTCCGAAAATTGGGACGCGCTAAGCCTCGAGAAATTACCTTTTATTCCTGCTCGCTTGTCTATCCAACTGTTCAGCTATCAGGAAATTTCAGGTAACAACTAATCAAATTCTTCACATAAATAGTTTACACAAAATTTTGAGGAATTATGTTAATTTAGGTATTCATTTTTGACTCGGGTGAATGACTTAACTCGTCATTTATTTTTTGTTTTGCAATAACTTATGTTTTATTACTTGTTTATTATATTTAACTATATATATATGTATCATTTTCGTTTTTTAGTCGTTTATCCAACAGCAGATTTTTTCTTTTTGTTAAATAGAATTGATATATACTCGTATTGATTTGAAAATTTACTCCTGAATTGAATTATGAATTGTTCATTTAATCTGCGATCATTTATTTGTTCATATTTATGTGAGTATTTATTTCTGTATCGAATTGTCGATTTGATCATTTGTTATTCATAAGTTTGTTTATTGGTTTCCTGGTCTTGAATAATCGATTATTTAATTTCACATTAGATTCACGTGATTTGATCGATCCTGTTGAAAAATGAAAATGAAAATGATAAATGAAACATGAAAATCAAAAATCAGAAACTAAACTAAAAATTAAAAAAATGAAAAATGAAAATCAAAAGTCAAAATTAAAGATTGGAATGAAAAAGAAAAATGAAACATGAAAATCAAAAATCAAAATAAAAGATTGGAATGTAACTGAAAAATAAAAAATGAAAATGAAAAATGAAAGGTTAAAAATGAAAAATTGAAATCGAAATTAAAATGCAAATGAAAATGAAAATGAAAAATGAAAAAATTTTAATTGAAATGAAAAAATCAAAGTAGAAAGTAGAATCGAAGAAAAAAGAGCGCCAGAGTCGTTGCAGAACCCGTAGAAAATAACGAGGCAAATATTTTCCACTTTTATACGACTTGGTGGAAATTTATTACAGTACACACCATAGAACCCCGGCAGCCCTAAAAATCATCTCTCCTGCATGCAGTAACCCGGGAAACTGGTTATGACCGATATTGTATTGCGCGTGTGTTTTGGCCCCGGTCTGACATTGTAGGGGCGGATATAAATTGTCCTGCGATAAAAGAAGAGCGATAAAAAACAAGAAAGTGAAGAAGAAAAAAAGTTGTGAGGTGGCATAAAACATGAGAAGTTTCCTGATGGAATAAATTTCCATTGCTTAGAAAATTTCCAACCATCAATGAATGCTTCACGCATCCGCCGTCATTAAACTAAACAAAATCAGCAGTGTTTTCTGAATTTCAATTCGGGACCCATCGTGGCATCTTTTTATAACATTTCCAAACACTTGCGAATAAATTAGCCGGTTTTATCGATTAAATTTTTATTTTAAATATGAAATAAATGACTTAAGGGATCCACAGGATCTTCGGAAGAAAGTTGAAATTGTTGCAAATTCTTGATACGATTATATTTCACGTTTCGAAAACCCAAAGAGAGATGAAAAGAGAGAGAGAGAGAGAGAGAGAACGGGGGCATATCAGAGTAGAATATTTAAAAAATCGATTCACTCTTTATTCGCGTTTCTGAAAGAATCAGAAGTATGAAGAATATTGTGTCTAAATTGAATGGTGAAATCCGAAGAATTGCAAAAGTTGCGCCCGATTCGACGAACTTTAAACTCTATTATCTCGAAACTAAGTTTCCGAGTCCGTGCTCAGGATAAATCAAAAACGACAGGATCAATTTTTACCAAATTTGGACACAATGTTTTGCACACTTTGTCTCGTTCGCTGCGTATTGGTCTTTTTAATTCAATTATTTTTTTTTTTTCATGGTCCGAAAAAGTTGTTAAATTTATTCGCGAAAACAAACGTTAAAGTCGAAACGTTCATCGTTTAGTTAATAAGAAAAAAATAAATAAAAAAAACATCCCTACGCAGCGAACGGCTCAATATATTATATTTCAAGACCTCGTTTGAATTTTTTATTTCAGATCAACCGACTGTCCAAAATCCTAGACATCGTAAACCGTGTCAGTACGAAACACGTTTTACACCGATCACTGTAACAACGCTACGAGTGGATAAATTTTGATGAAAAAATTACTGAATATACCTGAATGTATAAACTTTGAACTAAAAAAAAAAACCGATGGAATCGAATGAACAGTTTATTAGATAAAAATTCTCGAAATTCGTCAACTTTTCTAGTTATCTACTCGGATATTCCCACTGGCATATATTGGGGTTGCTGAAAAACGCGGATATAACGGAAGGTTTAAAACATAGAAAAAATCTAACGTTTGAAAATTTCAACAAGTTTGAACTCCCTGCAGCCACACGTGGTGTGCAGTTGTTAATACAATTAACGGAATGAATACTTCGGTGCAAATGGAAACGAGCATTTTTCAAGCATCCGCAGCTCTCTGCGAGGTGAAGTGGCTCGTTCGCCATTTCCGTTTAACGGGTGGTGAGCGCTAGAGGGATGAAAAAGAATCCGTGAAAAAAGAGACACACGAAAAAGGGAAAAATAAATGAAAAGAAGAGGGGGAAGAAAAAAAAAAACAGAGAAAAAATTGCTATCGCAAACGTATTCAAATGTGAGTGCTGCTACGGGGTCCAGCGACCAAGACCTCATCCCTGCACTCCGTATTGCATTAGAATAATTACATGCAGTCTCTGACACATTTTACCACAGTGAAAGATCACCGGCTATGCAGAGGGAGGAGCTTTCAAAATTCGAGATTAAAATCAGCCCCTTGGGTTAGACGGAAATTTAATTTATAACAACGATGAGTATGAATTTTGCATTTTTCCGAAAGGAGACTGCGAGGGCGATACGATATTTTCAAAATCATGTTAATCGGAGATTAGAATAATTTTCGAATTTTTTTTTTGCGTTTTCAATTTTTACAAGAGAAAAAAAAAAAAAAAAAAAAAAAAAAAAAACTCGCAACCCTCAAATTTGGCTTAATTCGTACCCCCGACTTTTTTTCTTATCGGAAATCAGCATTCAGTGTCAAAAATAGAACAATTTATTGTTTAAGAACGATTTCAAAGTGATTGCTGAAACTTTTTATTTTTTATATTTTTTTCTCATCGAACTAATTCACGCTGGAATTATTCTTCGCCTACTGATTCTGAAATCTTTATTTCTCTAATGACTCCCGTTTCTAATTTTTTTAAAAATCGCATAAAAAATTGCGGGACAAATCCGAAAAGTCAAGAAGTGTACGTAGATCGAAATGAACTGGAATGACCCATACATAGCAGTACAAAATAGTTTGATAAGGGATGCGAATGCAAAGAAAATGGTCCGTTTTTGAACAATTAATTGAAATTAAATGCTGAATCTAACAAAAATTTGATTAAAATCTGTCGGAAGTTAAATCGTAGCTAAATTAATAAATAAAATATAATAAAAATAAAACCGATGAAAAATTGAACGACTTTGGATATTGCGCGTTGCTGAATGCGATCGAGAAGCAGGAAAACGACGCGACGAAACGATTTGCGAAAATATTTCCCGGCGTGAACGAGCTCACGAGATTCTTCAACCCCTTTACGGGGTCCCGTTAAGCTTCAGCGAACTTCTAAGCCGCGCGACGGTCTAATGAAACATTTTATTCCCATGTGCTAACTGCCGAGAGTCATAATCTCCTAACCAATAAGCGCCCCGCGGGCCCCTGGGAAAAGGGGCGACGTAGACCGCCGGTATCCCGACACGCATATCCCAACCCTCGGGCACCCCTAATTAATTTACGATCTCGTGGCCCAGCGACGATTGACGTCATCCCGCCCAATAAATTCCACCCCCGATTGACGAGGGAATCGTGTGTTTAACTTATCGAGCGAGACGACGAGGAAAGGGGAAGATTACACCCTTAGACCTGGCATTCTTGACTTGTGTATTATTCAAGATCCGCGGTGGGGATTTTCCAAGGATTTATTTTCAGGCTTGAGGAATTTTCAAACAAGGCTTCCAACCAGTCTCAAGACGAATTTTTACACTCTGAAAGGCCTGAAGTCGTTTTGGAACTTCGAGATTGTATTCGAAGCGTTGGTTTTTGTACTCGATAACACTTTTTTTTTTTTTTTTTTTTTCTTCTTTTCTCTCGTCATTCGAAAGCGAACTTTTTTTTTCCTACTTTCTAAATCTTTGA
Source organism: Diprion similis (assembly GCF_021155765.1). Taxonomy (NCBI): domain Eukaryota; kingdom Metazoa; phylum Arthropoda; class Insecta; order Hymenoptera; family Diprionidae; genus Diprion; species Diprion similis. The sequence goes on from NC_060117.1 coordinate 4,236,633, forward strand.
CGATATTTCGAAGAATTGTCGGTAAAACAGGTATTTTCAAGAGAAGGAATCATATCGTTTCAGAACGTCGAGAATATATTCGAATCGGTGGTTTTGTATTTAATAATCATTCATTTATTTTTTTGTTGATTTTAAAACGAAATTTTTTTTCCATATTTTCTAAATCTTTGACGATATTTCGAAGAATTGTCGGCAAAACAGATATTCTTGAGAGAAATAAAGTGTATAGACTTTGCAAAAAATATATCCTAAGATCTCTACGAAAATGTTTTTGATTCTTTTTGGAAGATGCTCAGGACTCGAGTGTTTTGAAAATTTAATGAACAATTTGAAGATTGTGAATATGAATGATTTTTGATTAAAAAAAAAAAAAAAGGTTTGAGGGCCTCAATTTTGGAATTTCCCAACAATTGATCGTCTGCATTAAAAATCGAACCATGCACCGAGAAATAATCAATATCACGTGATCAATTTTTGCGATTAGGTGGACTAGATATTTCTGTACAGCAAAGTTATTCACCAGAAGAAAATGATGTCCCAGTAGATGTCTAGAAAATTAGGCGAATTTCGAGGATTTTTATCTAATAAACTGTTTATTTGATTTCATACGTTTTTTTTTTTTTTTTTTTTTTTTTTATTTTAAAGTTAATACATTCAGGTATATTCAGTAATTTTTTCATCAAAATTTATCCACTCGTAGCGTTGTTACAGTGATCGGTGTAAAACGTGTTTCGTACAGACACGGTTTGCGGTGCCTAGGATTTTGGATAGTCGGTTGATCTAAAATAAAAAATTCCAACGAGGTCTTGAAATATAATATATCGAGCCGTTCGCTGCGTAGGGATGTTTTTTTTAATTTATTTTTTTCTTATTAACTAAACGATGAACGTTTCGACTTTAACGTTCGTTTTCGGAAATAAATTTAACACCTTTTTTGGACCATGAAAAAAAATAAATAATTGAATTAAAAAAACCAATAGGCAACGAACGAGACAAAGTGTGCAAAACATTGTGTCCAAATTTGGTAAAAATTGATCCTGTCGTTTTTGATTTATCTTAAGCACGGACTCGGAAACTTAGTTTCGAGATAATAGAGTTTAAAGTTCATCGAATCGGGCGCAACTTCTGCAATTCTTCGGATTTTACCATTCAATTTAGACACAATATTCTTCATACTTGAAACTTTTATAAATTACGAATAAAAAGTCCCCTTAATACCTGACCAAATTACTCGTCCGGTGTGAAATCGTCGCGTTCAAAACGCCAACCATCAATCGCAGAGATACAACATTCGCTGAATCGACTGTACAAAGGATTGAGGGGCATCGAGTGTTGCTCTACTGCTTAAACGAGACGTCGCAGGGCGTCGCGACGCGTAAAGGGGGAGACGAGATAATTACGATAGAAAGTGGATAGCCGTATAACCGCCGCAAATTATCCGCAATCGTCTTGTCTCTCTCCCTCACTTACAAACTCGGCACGAGGGCCTTGAGAAATGCCTTTTCTCAGCAAATTTACCTCGCGAATTCCGATTCATGGAGTCAAAACGTATTAATTACGCTTTTTGTCCCACCAAACGAGCTAATTTTCCAATCAGTTTAATCCAAATTTTGATTATCGTGATCTTCGATCGTTTCACGTTTTATTTTTAGTTTCACAGATCGAGGAAAAAAAATCGACAATTTTTTCTTCAAGGTACAAAAAAAAAAAAAAAAAAATTATCACGATTCTTGATGTTCTTTGAAAAATAAATGAAAATAGCTCCGTCTTTTTGAAACACTCTGGTTTTTATACTGCAAACCTTATCGACAAAACAGACAAAGAGACGAGCTGAGATTGAATTAGTCTGTTTTCAATTTCGCGTGACGAGTGTTGCCTTAAGATTTTGTACAATACTTATCATCCGTAGTACTTCTGAAATTTTAAACGCGTTTTTCTTAAAGCAAGATTTTTCGGAAACTGTTCAACCGATCGGTCAAAAATTTCAACACAAGGTTTTTACGTATATTTTTACTCAGCGATAAATATTTTCCATTTTTCTTAACAATTTAAGGCCTGAAATTTTGTCAAAAATTTATTCCTTTTTTTGAGAACTCACAATTTTGCCAAAAATTATTATTTTGCTTATGCCTTTGATCAGTTACAAGATTATACATTATATTAACAAAATATTTTTTCAAAGTTACCATAATATGTGTACAAATTTTCACATCGATAAATTAAAAGATTTTCTTGAAAAAAAAAAAAATTCTTGCAAATCGATTTTTTTCGGTATTTTTACTGTATTCAATCCCTTAAAAGTAGACGTTGCAGCTAAAATGAGGGAAAAGTTGAACAGTTTTGAAATTGGTGTAAAGGTGACGACAAGACGAATTCCTGCAGTCCGGAAGTATCTCACCGGAAATTGATCTTTCGTGTGATTGTGTTTACATTTCATCAAAATCCACTCCTTACTTTTATTATGTTCTTTAATCAGGAATGATAAGCAAACACAGCTGCAGGCCTGATGTAGTCTCGGCGCCATTTTACACATTGAGATGTGCAATGAATTCATGATCGTTAATGAAATTTAAACAAAATCATGCGTAGGAACCTGAATGAATTAAATATTCACGGAATCTCCTTTTTTTTTTTGCTTTTCTACCTACTTTTCAAAGCTTTCTAATCGTTTCCAGGATTATTAAAAAAAAATCAGAAAGCACGGATGGATGAAAACTTGAAGATTTTCTCTCGCTCTCTTTTCAACAATTATTTTTTTTTATATAAATCTTAATCGCGTTCAAATAAAACGCGCGAGTTTTCATCAATTTTTAATCATTCGACTTCAGAATTATTCGATTCGCCAAAATTCAATGATTTTTCTGAACTTATTCCATCTTCGATCGAAATGAAACTGCATCGCAGATAAAAATATGGGAATCAAATTTTTTCTTAAAAAAAATTCTCATAAAATAAATTTCGCAAAATCGAATACTAAGAAATAAATATTTCAAATCCAGTTAACGCAACCAACAATTTCATTTTCAATACAAGAAGTATATTTCAAAATTTTACAAAACGACTGATAAATTTTTCCCCCGCATTTTCTCTCAGCGATGTTATGACTGAATTTTTTTCTCCCTTCTTTTCTCAAATTTTCTACACGTCTGTCGTATCACGAGAGTAAAAGACGTGAAGAGCAGTTACAGAAGTGAATCATGAAAAATTTCTAACTCTTCATCCTGATGCGTGTTTCAATCTTCTTTTCAGGTAAATTTTTAACGACCGTAGACTGCGATGAATATCGTATAATACCGTCGAGCTTTTCATACAAGCTGCAGCTGAGACACTCGGTTGATGTGTAATTAAGACCTTCGAGTCCACAAAACGACGGTTCGAGTTATACGACATTTTCTCGCCTGCACGACTGCTTATGACGGTCGTAAAATAGTTCCGAAGTTCATTATCGAGACACCGTTTCAAGACACCCGTAACAGACTTCAGAGATTCTTTTCAACTTCCGTAACAATTCCAGAGACGAATTGTGCAAGTGACGAAAAATATTTGAGATCATCGAAATTATCGATTTCAAATGGGGGGGGGGGGGGGGGGGGGGGGCTAATTCGGTCAAAATATAGCATATTATTAAGAATTTTTTAAAAAAATATTGCGAGTATAATTTTATTTATTAATAAAGCATTTAATAAAGTGACTTTCTAAGAGTATTCTCTGAAATTTTCATTGAAAAATATTAAGAAATGAGCTGGTGACAGCAACTCTTAGTGAGTAGATACCTGAGAAAAAAGGTGCTTTGCAATGAACACGAGAATTCGTTACTAGATTATCTAAAATGAAAAAAATCATGAAAATTTTATCGGTTGATAAGTTTTTCAAGGTAACTCTGTCGAGCTTTTATTTATTTATTTATTTATTTTTTTCACTTTTGGAATTTTAGTAGCGCTTAGAAGTCAAAATAGCGATTCCTTTACTCAAAAGTCATTGATATTTTAATTTTAAATTTTAACACAACAATATTGGAATTTTAAACATTCATCTGACAAATTTGGAAAAAATGAATGAGAAAAAAAAAAAAAATAAAACCTTAGCTTAGATTTTACCAGAATTTATTTTTTAACCGAGATTTGTGACGACATATATTTGAGAGCATCGAAATTAAAAACGATTCCAGATTAACAAGTTCGTTGAAAGATTTTTTTTTCCAGGATTTATTTTTTTAACAGAAATTTCAATTTTTCATCCAAAGCCTTTGGTATAGAATTCGATGGGAGATTGATCGAACGTTTCACTTTGGAGATTGAAAAATGATGGAAAATATAATTGAATACACCAATTAATAAAACAATAAAAGTAAAATTAATTGTATCGAGATTTTTCAATGAAAATTCCAATTTTGAAAAGAACATAATTTAAATCTAAAAATTAAAATCGATGAACTCTCGATGATTCGTTGACATCTATTTTCGATTCGACGGTATTTGATTATTTTTTATTTCCTTTTTTTCGTTGTAGATCCCACAAATGATACTCGCCGTCCAATTTTTCACTGGATTACCGGGAGCTATGGGGAAAAATATTTTCTGGCTTATCGCGGCGAATCTGTCGCATCTGCATCGCGCAGAGTCGAGTAATGCGAATAATTATAGGTGGCGAGTGAGCATTTTTCATGTGATGAAAATTTTTGCCGTGATTATAAACCGCATCGCGTTTCGTTGGCTTTGGTCCGGATTTCAACGCGATATTATGGCGTCGGTGGTGCATCCGTTTATTGCCGGGGTGCCGGAGGTGGTAAATCGAGCTCTGTAATTAAATAAATATTGTCCGCAGCGCTGTTGTCGCAAGCTCGTTATAACTTCTGACGATCGCGTTATTATGCCCCGGCACTATTTACTCACCGTGCAAAACACCCTTTCGGGCAAATATTACCACCTACCCCACACAGCGAATGATATAAATATCAACCAACGCACGACTGGATACCATTTTCCCATTTCTATGTACCGAATAGCTAATTTGGTAACCGTAACTTCTTACCGTATTTTCGTACAGACGTATATAAGACAAGATAATGCCAATACGTAATAACCTGAACAAAAATAACACGTGAAATTTTTATAAGATTTATTTCAATTTGATATCGTTTTTTCACAACTATTTCTTTTGTGGTATATTTTTGTCACGAGTTATTTTTTTCTTGGGTTATTTTTTTATTTCGGTTATTTATGAGAGGTTACTTTTTTTTTATGGGAAATAATAAACCCAAGAAGAAAAACAACCTGTGACAAAAAAAAAAAAAAAAAAAAAAAAAATGGTCGTTAATAACCTAAGCAAAAGTAACCCAAGACAAAAATAACAACCAATGACGAATAAATCGTGTGAAGTTTAATACGATTCATTTTATTCGCTCGTGATTCTCTTTATCTTTCGAAATTCAAATCTTCCGTATGAATTGTGAAATCTAATAACTTGTTGATTGATTTTGGGATATTGAAAGGATGGTTTGATTATGAAAGCCTTTTTATTCAATATCAATCCGTCAATAAAAAATGTTTCAAGCCCAATAATACCTGTAAATAATACCGTATAAGCGATATTGAAATTCTTTAATTGCAAGGTGCAATGATACGTGCGCGAAAAGAAAAAAGTAAACAAAAAAAAAAAAAATAAAATAAGAGAACAAAAAGAATGCTGAAAATTAAACTACGAAGATGGAATGAAAAATTTTTATACAGCTAATGAAAATAAAAGATGATATGGAAAAAACAGCGTTACTCTTGCTTATCGATCCTACCGAATTGTTATGTATAATGAAATGAAATCTTTCAAGACTTAAAATTGCAAAATACTTTCAATTTAATTAAAAGAATCAATTTTCCCGAGTGCACTCATCCCTCTCACCTGAAAAAACGAGGCGTGATCAATCCCCTATAATTATCAACAATGTAACGTAGGTGAAATGTGTGAAGTGGAAAATATTCAACCGTGTAATACGTGTACATCAAAGCGCAGTGAAACGGCTAAATGTTGATTGAAGATAAATAATTCCGCACATAACTGCATGAATTGCAGACTAAAATAACAATCACGATTACGTGATGATTTTCGTCAATTGATAGAATAATCAAACAATTATTCTCTCTTCAGTTACGTCATTTTTTATTGCCCAGAGTCACGTGATGTCTTTTTTTTTATCAAAGACAATCAATATTTCTACTTAGTTGTTTTTCAAAATCTCTTTTAAATAGTCAAAAATAACTTCCAGAAAAATTATTGAGCATTATTTTGAATGTTCAAGAATTAAAAAAAAAAAAAAAAAAAATTTTCTCTCACATCTGATTATCATTTTTATTTTCTTTGGTCGCAATAAAGAAATAAAAAAAAATAAAAAATTGTCAAAGCGACTCAAGTTATTGAAAGTGAATTATTTTTCCTTGCTCAAAGAAAGTGACTAGTGATATGTTAATTGATCAGATTGGTTGAAATTCGAAAATTCGATATGAATGGTTGAATGTCTTATTGAGGGAATGAAATGGTTGAAATTTCAAAGAGGATTTAATAATTGTAAAATGATATCTATTAGTGTGTGGATTATAATTGCGGTTATACCGGGGATGATATTTTACAGGATCGAATCGGCGTTTGCATTCAGTTATATACAAACGCTTTCGAATATATAACGATTGTTATTTGCACCGTGAATCTGGTGGATATCCATTCATTGTAATACGTTCGTATCGAAATTCCATTTAATAATACGCGTCTGGTAAACTGAATTTCCGTTAATTTAATCGCGTGCCGGGTTGCCAAATACCCTACGCATATATGTATATATATATGTATATATAGTTTTGAAAAATTGTAGAAAATTCAAATCGTGTTGAAAAAATCTAAAAAAAAATTATACTTTTCAAAGTGAATAGTATCGCATAAAAAATTGAAATTCCCTCTATATACAAGATATATAGTAACTAAGTATATAGAATCTTACAAAAAATGTCGATAATTATCATGAGACGCAAATAAGTAAATGAAAAAAAAAAAATTTTACACGTAATTATAACATTTAGATATCAAAATCTAAATTTACATGCGTATTATTAATAGTCATTAAATTATTACATTCAAAAATTTGCATACGAATACAGATTTTTGTATCCAAATGTTATAATAATTAAATGTAGAACATATCATTAATTTATTTATCTGCGTGTGATGATAATTACCGACGATTTTTTTTTTTTTTTTTTTTTTTTTTTTGGTAGATCGTTAAACTCTAATTTTCATCTCATCTGGTTCCTTTTTCTGTTCTTTTTTCCGTAGCAATAACAGTCAGCCTAAAAATAATAACACGAATGATTAATACGGTCGTTAATTTGTTACAGTAGCTTCATAAAACAAAACTGACAATGAGTGGAACTAATTCTACAGCAATTGGATTTGGAAATTTTTCGGGCTTCGAATACTGACTCGTGAGACGTAAATGGCAGTCAAAAAGGGTTATCGGTGCCTGGTGTTTTCTACGGGCCCATATTGGAGCTGTATGATTACCGGCGGCCGCTGCATCTAGGCAATAATTATGAAAAACGGTTAATGCCCCTAATTATATTGAACCTCGCTATTTTCGAGTATATCCGCTGCGGCAGCTGAGGGAGAAACTGCTTCCCTCTCTTCTGCGCATCGTCGTCCTTCTCTATCGACCCTCGATGCCTTATAATTTTAACACCTGCCATAGAAAATTGATTCTATTATATTTAATATTCACTTCACTTGGTCTCGCCGCAATATACCGGGTGTCTCGTGTCGATAACAATTGTTTAAGGGGTCAAACCGACTGATGAAAAAAAAAAAAAAAGTTTTTTCAAGAATTTTTTTAACAAATTTTCAACTAGGCTTAATAAATATACTCTCGAATTGAATGAAATACATTTTTTTTTTTTTTTTTCAATTGATTTTAATTACTTTTTATACACGAAAATCGAATTAGGTGATGAAATGATAGAAAAAAAATTTTGCCCACGTTTTCCTCAACGGGGGGGGGAGGGTGTTTTTTTTCATTTAATGGATTTTTGAAATTTTTTTTAGGACAGAATGCCTTATATATAAAAACACTTGTGGAATGACGACGAAATGAACATCACAGGTACCTTCAGATTTTCGTGTTCGATATACTTTAGATGAATTTCTGAACCGTGAATGAGCGGTTTGATCAGGGAAAACAAGTGAGAAAAAAAAAACGAAAATAAAAATGTGGATCGAAGACTTAGGAGGATACGAAAAAATCATACGGGAGTAAAAAACGAGAGAAAGAATTCTGCAGCGCTTCGGCAAGGATTCAAGGCCGAGAAGGAAAGATTCGGTGGTTATTTTAACTTTAGAATACGATCCATAAATCACTGAGTCGATAATTACAGTTGTTAACCAAATCCCCCTAAAAAAAAAAAAATCCAGCTTCACACGCGAAGGGAAAGATGATGCGTTATGGGGTAAAAAATTGGAAAGTAACCGTTACAGTCACGCATATTCTGGCTTATCCCATAAACGAGTATGAAACACGTGTTTTTTTATTATTCAAACCGTGTGCTGATCCCGGTAGATTTTTTTTAACGATACCCTGGGGAAAAAAAAATTATAATTTTTGTTGGAATTATGTTTTTGCATTACATTTTTCATTATTTTTCAAAACTCCGCCATTTCTTCAAATTTTCACTTTCATTTTTTTTTTTTTTCTTCTCTTCTATTCTGGCTCATTTTATACAAAATATATTCTAATTTAACACCTTTTTACTGCAGCAGTGGGGCAACATTTTTGGTCGCTTAATAGATATCCAATAACTCTGAAAATGTAAAAAAAATTTGTTTTAAAAAATATTTTTTATGCACTTAAAACGTGACAAAATATTGGCTTAAAATTTCAAAGTAATCGTTTCGCTAGAATTCTTTGAAAAAATTCTCAAGAATCATCTATTTTTGAAACGATCACACTAGTGTTGCCCCTTAAGTTCTACTTGAGTCAAGACAACCGTTTACTTGTCTCAGGCTGAATTTCATTTATTTATTTTTTTGTATTCGGTTATTTTTCAGGCTACAGTGCAAAGCAATCCGAATTCCAGACGAGGACAAATTTTCAGACTGCAGATTTTAATTTCTTTTGGGGAGATTCTCATAATTCGCTGCGGTTATCTCAGCATGTCAAATTTCTGAAGCTGCGCGAAAGCCGCGCGTCGGATCCTTCTTTCCTTCCACGTGACAGTTGTCGTAAAAAAGTTAATTCCAACGGGAATATATAGCCGCACCAGCTGGCAATTTAATATGTAACCTTGCTAGAGGAGGAAAAAAAGAAGAAGATGGAAGAAAAAACAAAACCAAGAGGAAAAAACAAGAAGGAAAAGGAGGACTAAACTGTCACAGGAAGACGTTTTACCTGCTCCTTTATCAATGACGCGAGAATTTCTCGCAATTACCAAAGAAACTTGCAGTAATTTTCTCACACTTATTTCTCTGTTGTTGAAATCAGCCATTTTTTGCTGCTATTATCACAAATTGAATATTTTTAGAACGTTTTTGATAGCAACTAAAATTACAACATTGTGTCAAGTACCAATAATTTCAGAAAGTTTCTAACTTCGTATGAAATGAGATTGAAAATTGTGTGATAAGACTTTTTTAAATTCAAATTATATCTTATTAATAGGAATAGGATCAGGAATTTTTGATAGTTTAATTGTTTTCTATTGAAACCGAAATGATTGTGTTTATAAACATTTTTTTGAAAATTGAATAAAAGAATTTTTAGAAGATTTATTTAATTTTTAATAGTTTCCAATGTTCAATAATTATGTTGAATTTTTGAACCGAAATTAAAAGTTCTTCATTTTTTAAGTTGTTTAGTTTTTCAATAAATGATTTTAATTTACATATTAATAAAATAATCATTTTTAATATGAAAGTTTTGAGGAATTTGATTAATTCTTAAATTTATAATTAATTATTATTTTTTTTTTATTTAATATTTTTAGGATTAGAATTAGATTTACATTGATTTGATCAAATAATGTGTCATAGATATAGAATAATAGTTATAGATCAAATGATTTTTTATAGAAACCGATATGAAAGCGTTGTAAAAAATTTTTGAAAAATTTCGAAAATCGTACCAAATGAAAGTGATATTTAAGGCAGAGAATTGCTTTGTCATTATCATCAGATAATGTGTCATAAATGGGACTAGAACGAGGCATTCCGAGATGGTTAAAAAAAGAAAAAGCTTGTTATTCTCACCGCAATAAATTGCCTGCGCAGAAGACATGACGCTATGTTTAACGGCATATCTGGAAATGCATAACCACAACCGTGCCGTCTTGGCTCATCAAAAACTTTGCAGAGGCCAAGAGAAGCCAGGCTGCGGAAATACGTTGGGAAATGAGATGAATCGTTCATGACTCTTGCGAAGGCGCAGCAGAAACTCCCCGCGGGATTTGCGGATGCAGGATGAATTTTACAGCCCCGCACGCGTCATAAGAAGAAGAAGAAGAAGAAGGTATAAGAAGAAAAAAGAAGAAGGAAAAGAATTTTTTTCGCACCACCTCTGTCCTCCATTTTTTCTTCTTTTTCTTCCTCGTTTTTATAACCTTATTTTTGTTTTTGTTTCAACGTAAAATAAGCCGTAAAAGACAGGATAAAAACGAGATCGATCGAGCGATGTGGTTCTTCAGAGCTTTTGAGCTTGCTGCTGAGCTTTCAACGGACCAAAGAGCACCGGACAAATCGAGTGCCCCAGTTGCAGTGGCGGCTAGCCTACTGCAAGATTGAATAATTAACACGAACTGCATCGCTGGTTGAGAACGAGCTTGCAAGCCCTCAAGTCAATATTTATTCCAGTTGAAAACTTGATCGAACTTTGTTCAATATTTTATCCATCTCTTTGACTGCTGCAGCATGCACGGCTATTGACGTTGGTGCAGGTTATACTTCAAGCCTCCTGGAAATGAGTTTTTTCCAACTGCATATCTAGTGAGAAATTAAAATCGAGCTTTTTTCCAACTGCAAATCTGGTCAGGAATTAAAATCGAGCTTTTTTCCAACTGCATATCTAGTGAGAAATTAAAATCGAGCTTTTTTCCAACTGCATATCCAGTGAGAAATTAAAATCGAGCTGTATTCCAACTGTATATCAAGTCAGGAATTAAAATCGAGCTTCTTTCCAACTGCATATCTAGTGTGAAATCAAAATCGAGCTTTTTTTCAACTGCATATCTAGTGTGAAATCAAAATCGAGCTTTTATCCAACTATATTTCAGGTCAGGAATTAAAACCGAGCTCTTTCCAACTGCATATCTAGTGAGAAATTAAAATCGAGCTCTTTTTTCCAACTGCATATCCAGTGAGAAATTAAAATCGAGCTGTATTCCAACTGTATATCAAGTCAGGAATTAAAATCGAGCTTCTTTCCAACTGCATATCTAGTGTGAAATCAAAATCGAGCTTTTTTCCAACTGCATATCTAGTGTGAAATCAAAATCGAGCTTTTATCCAACTGCATATCTAGTGTGAAATCAAAATCGAGCTCTTTTTTCCAACTGCATATCCAGTGAGAAATTAAAATCGAGCTCTTTTTTCCAACTGCATATCCAGTGAGAAATTAAAATCGAGCTGTATTCCAACTGTATATCAAGTCAGGAATTAAAATCGAGCTTCTTTCCAACTGCATATCTAGTGTGAAATCAAAATCGAGCTTTTTTCCAACTGCATATCTAGTGTGAAATCAAAATCGAGCTTTTATCCAACTATATTTCAGGTCAGGAATCAAAACCGAGCTCTTTCCAACTGCATATCTAGTGAGAAATTAAAATCGAGCTTTTTTCCAACTGCATATCTGGTGAGAAATTCGAGCTTTTTCCAACTGCAAATCAGCTCAGGAATTAAAACCGAGCTCTTTCCAACTGCATATCTAGTGAGAAATTAAAATCGAGCTTTTTTCCAACTGTATATCTGGTGAGAAATTCGAGCTTTTTTTCAACTGCAAATCAGCTCAGGAATTAAAACCGAGCTCTTTCTAACTGCAAATCTGGTCCGGAATTAGAATCGAGCTTTTTTCAAACTACATATTTGGTCAAGAATTGCAACAGAGCTTTTTTCCAACCACATATCTGATCAGAAATTAAAAGCCGTGCAAAATAATGATCGGTTTTCGTAAAACTCCCTTGTTGACCTTTCTCTCACTCTCTTACTCTGCTTTTCTCAAAAAGTTTCAAATATGCGTCAAATATAACAATCTTGAAGAATTGATAAAACAAATTCACGGAATTGAATCAATCTCCTTTTCAAAACGTGTTCCTTACATTCCAAAATTGTTTCCATCGCACTGAAATATATATTTCCAAACCGTAAATAAACCAGCAATTCAACCTCTAGTGATTGACAGTGAGAGCACGCTCTGTGCTTTTCTTTACGATTTACGTGCATTGAAATTTTAATAGACGTAGGTATTCGTACTGTGTTTTCTTTTTCGTTCTCATTTTCCTTTTTTCTTTTACCTTTATCTCCTTTATTTCTCTTTTTACGAGGTAAAGAGAATCGTTTTGACAGTCACTCCAGCTCCGTGAAATTTTCTCGTCGTTGTTCAACCCCCCCCCCCCCCCCTCTCTCTCCGTTCCGAAATATGATAGCTATTAAATTTGAATTATGGTTATCATTCAGAAAACGTTCAAATCCTTCTCACTTTTCACCGATATTATACAAGGAGGTACGCGTCGTTTTGTAACCTGTGCCCCGTTCTTCGGGACAGAGAAGGAAAAGACGAAGAAGAAAGAAATGAGACTGATTTAAAAATTGTATTTATTTTATTTATAAATTTCTAAGTGTATCACATTTTTTTTTATAATTTGTTATTTTGTTTATTTTTATTTTTTTCTACTTAATTGTAGTATGAGATTCTATTGGTAAATGAAATTAAAAATTGTCTGTTTAAAAAAGCTTGGATTTCACTTGTTTCGATATTTTTAAACCGAATCGTTGGTAAAACTTACGAAATCTTCAACTTTTCGATTTCAGACGCATCCCGTGGAAGTTTTATGGTGAACCGGCCTTGCGGAAAGCGCAGAGATCTTTGGTCCTCGGAGAAACGGTTGGACATAAAACTGCACAACTCTTCTCTAAATTCGGCAAAAGTCGGTAAAAAGTAGGTATCCAGTTTTCCCTATCCCGCATATGAAAAGGTTTTAACATTTTTATCGCACCATCTGCTGCAGTGGGAAGAATGAAAACTCTGAGAAGTAGGTCCAGGTGAATTTTTTTTTTAAATATTTTTGCAAGCCTGTAAAGCTTAAAAATAATCATTCTGCGAATTTTAATGCCTATTTTTAACCGTGTATAATTATAATCAATACTAAGCAGAAAGAAAAATTTACGTAAGACTAACGACGGTGATTTTTTTTTTTATTTGTTTATTTATTTTTTTTTTTGTTGTTATCCACAATTAATTAAAACGATAATTTTTACGATTCTTCATTACAGTGAATTCATTTTCTAATTTTTGATACAGTGTTTTATGATTACAGGAACGGTGATTATTCCTTAAAAAAAATTTCCAACGATCCGTCACTCTTTACAAATTTGTACAGATTTCAGTGAAATTAAACTGATATTTCACAACCTGGGATTACAGAAAATGTTCTAAAAACGTTTTTTCATGTAAGCAAAAATGAAAAAAATTTAAATTCAATATCAATGCGGATTCCATGTTTCTTAATTTTTTTTAGTACTCACTTTGTAAGAGTACTTCTAAAGTTAGTTGCTAGAACGCGACCAAAACGATGGAAAGTAAGAACATTGAAACAGTTTAAATGGTATGTATAACAGACTGAGCCCGAAAAAAAAATTCTTTTTTTTTCAAGCATATCGAAAATATTATTTGGGGTAAGAAAATTGTTGTGAGAATTTGACTCCTTAATATTAATATTAAGAGGTCTAGCATCACAATTTGTGATTTTTTTTTTTTACGGAGTGGGTTTTTGTTTCATAAGTCCCAAACCGTTGAGATAAACGAAATCGATTTGAATATATTTCTTGAAGGAAAGTACATGTTCTACAAAAAAGGTCTAATTAAAATTTTTCGTCAGATGAACGATTTCCTTATAATCATAACTTGAACGTAGGTACGATTTTACAATTTGGTTTTTCAACTTTGAAATTTTGTCATTTGCGTAAAAATCATTATCCGGAAAAAACCGGTAGACATTCCTAAAGAAAATTGAATGCTCTACAAAAAAAGTCTAATAACATTTTTGGCTAAATTTACTCGTTTCCAAAGTTATTCCAAGTTTAAAGTTGAAGTCAAAACGAAATTTAACTTTTGAAGAATTTGATTTGGCCAGAAATGTTGACAGACTTTTTATCAATCAATTTCGTTTATCTCAATGGTTTGGGATTTATAAGACAAAAGCTCGCTCGGTAAAGAAAAAAAAAAAAAAAAATCAAATTCTTACGATAACTTTTTTTTTTTCTGTCATCCCAAATAATATTCTCGATATACCGTTGAAAAAAAAAAAAAAAAAAAAAACAGTTGAATTTTTTTTTCCCAGTCTGATGCATCATATCGAATTCACGTCGAATTTGATTTTTTTTTTTCCTCCATAAATTGCCGGTCAAATTCAAAATCTTATATAGATCTGATAAAAATATGTAACAAAAGCAAAACACACGGCATTCAAAGTGTATCGTTTCGCAGGGTCCAGAGGAGGGTGAAACGGGGAGGATGGAGTCCCCCAACCCGTGAAACCATTCCGTTGGAGGACATAAGGGATTCCTGGTGTCAAATAAAAGAAGCCGGTGATCAATTCCTTGTATTCGGAAGACAGCGACCGCTGCTCCAGCTTCAGCTCCACTCCTTCTTCCATCCTTCCTTCCTTCCTTCCTTCCTTCCTTCCTTCCTTCCGTCCTTTTTTCCTTGCTCGGCCCGCAGGACCTCGAATGTCCGTTCGTCTTGTGGAATCAATTTCGTCCTGCCAATACCGGCAGCTTCGACGCCCTCCTGTCTACAAGCACCGATAATGTTTTCTCCCGAAGCGAATTCCCGCCACCCCGGACAGAACCAAACCGAACCGAATCTAACCTCCCAAATAAATTTCACTACCCCTTATACGTTGTCCAAGTCCAACTTCTTTGTGCTAACGGCTCACGTTTTGCATCCTTTTCTCCCTGCTGAGTCTTTACACAAATTTTTACGACGGATCTGACTTAGGGGTGGGGGGCAAAACGGGGTACTTAAGGAGTTAAGGAATACTCAATTTTCGATCAATCGTCTTCTGTTTTTTTTTTTTTTCGATTGTAACCGAAGAAAATAAAAATTACTTTCAGATGTCAGGGAGGAGAAAATTTTTATGAATAATATTGAAAATTCAAAATAATTCTCAATAATCTTTGTATAGATGTCGTTTTTTACTATTTAGAAAATATTTTGAAAAACTAAATTTTTTTTATAAAATTTTAAGGGTACCCCATTTTGCCCCTCCCCCCCCCCCCACCCTTCCCCTGCCCCGTTTTTGCAGCATTCTATATTGTAGGAAATTTTATCTCGAGAATAGTCGTAACTTATTTAAATTTATTTTGGTTTTTTTTTTCAACATTTGTAAAGAATATTGTTGCTGAAAAAAAAAAAAATTAAATTACGACTGTTTAAATTATAAGAACATGCAGTGAAGGTAAACGTAACAATTTTAATTTTTAGAGGTGCTCCCGGAGATCAGGTATAGTAGCTTTCAAAATAATTATTTTTACAAATAAAAAAAAACATATGAAAATACAGCTAAAAGTTACTATAACATGTGTACAAATTTTTACTTGAATAAATTGAAAGGTCTTCTCAAGAAAATCGTCATCAAACGATTGAGATTGAAAACCGTTAAAACGAATAGTAAGACAGGCTAGATTTCTTCGTCACGAGATTACTAAATTACAAAATTTTCATTTTTTTTAAATCCAAAATTGTGGGTATTCATCGGCTGTGGTAAAAAATAAAAGTAGTCAATCGATCCATCCAGTAACGAAGATCAGAAATTTCTCTCAAGGTACGTAAAGAAAGTAAAACAGAAGACAACTGGATCAAAAAATAGGGGCGGGTGGGGCAAAGTGGGCACCTTAAAATTTTTCAAATAACAAAAGATAAAATAAACCACTTAAAATTTTTATTAAATATCGAATTATTCGGAAATCATTTACTCGATCAATTGGACATACCTCATAACGCGAAACGTTTCAAGTTTTGCTTTACTCTCAACTCGTCAAAGTGAAATAATTTTCTGAACTTGAATTTCGATTACTTCTCCTCGAGAAAGCTATATGATAATCAAACATAATTGTTCATATCAAAATTAAAAATTTTATTTTTATTTTAAACATTATTTTATTATGGGTCAAAGATCAAAAAAATTACTTCGCGTTACCAAATTCCCAAGATTTTCGGTCACACGGTGCGGTTAAGGGTACCCTATAATTTTCAAATCGAGTGTACAACGTTCAGGATTTATCGTCTTCGCACTTAATTTCGGAAGTTTTTTTTTTTTTTTTTTTTTTTTTTAACTTTTTTTTCTCGTGTTTTTTTTTTATTATTTTTTTTTTTTTTGTGCAGTATCTGGGCGTAATCCTCAGAGCTAAAAGCACCAAATTCGACCTTGTTCTTGAGGAGAGTAAAGTCATGAATGCAACACGCGTAATTTCCGGGCGGTAGTTAAGACGAGGAAGGCGGCGTTGGCGGCTTTCGTTTTACCTGAGCATTGCTTCGGCCGTTATGTATTCTACGATATATACATATATACATGCACACATAAGGGGCATTCCAATTAAAATCGAGGAGTCATCTTCCTCAGGTCATCAGATCCTTGCGAAAAATTTTTTTCTTCACATCGGTTCCACTTCAAAATAAGCTGAATTTTTTCCAAAAATTTTCTTGGGATGACTGAAAAAACACTATTCCTAAAATCCTGCAATTTCGTCCACAGATTCTAGGTCGAAAGGAAGTAATATAACCTGTCTCGATTAGCAAGTGGAATTCGGCTGCTTCACATTTTTTTTTCATCACAATTTTTTTTCACAGTTTTTTGAGATAAAAAAAAATTAAATCCTAATTTTCGTTTATTTATAAATAAGTATTCTTGATCATTTATACATAAGTATTCAAAATATGACAAGAACATCAACGTTGATGCTGGTTTGGAGTTAAAAATAATTTTTTCTCTCATTAATTTTGCATATTGATCGTTTTTTATTAAAAGAAAAGGTTTTTTCCAATTCATTTTAGAAAATTTGCAAAACATGAAAATTTTCCACGACAGGTTTTCTTTTTCTTTCGTCTTCACTACTGCAAGGACTATTAGGAATTCATTTTTTTTTTTTTATATATATATATATATATATATATATATATTAGAAACTGAAAAAGAGAAATGAATCCAAAAAATGTAAAGCAATCGCATCCCACTTTCTAATCATAATAGATCTCACTTATTTTTGTAACCCAGAATCTGTAGAAGAAATTTAGAATTTCAAAAATATTATTTTTCTGTTACCCCTTTTTTTTCACAGAAAAACGTTCATCGGACCACCTGAAGAAGTAACGATAAAATTCGTAAAAAAAAAAAATCTACCTTCTGTCGAATTGGAATGAATCCGAAAAAAATCTATGCAAGGATCTTATGACCTGGGGAAAATGACTCCTCGATTTCACTTGGAATGCCCCATATATATATATATATATATATATATATATATATATATATATACACACTAAACGCATATAAAAGCGGCGTGTAAGGCTTGAGCTAATTATTTATTGCCTCGTAAAAGTAATGCCTTTCGGCCTGTGAATAAGTTAGCGCTATTAAGTTGTACCAGCCGTATATTATTATTATTATTATTTTGTTTTGTTTTTTGCATACTTCTCTTAACCGAGATCTCATTGTTGTTGCATTACATGCCAACTCCGGAGGTCCATGGTTGAAAAAAAAATTGAAAAACAATCGAAATATTTAATATTTTTACCTGAATTTCAAACTTCAGAATCATGATCGTAACGTTATTGTTTAATTTTTTATTTAATTCCACAAATATATATATATATTCCTCTAACTTGCCAAAGTTTGACCTACAGACAAAAAAAAAAACGTCAATTTCACGGAGATAATAAAAGAGCAGATTTTACTCAAACTTTTGGGAAAAGATAAGACACAACAGGTTTTTTGGTAAAATACATTCCATAAAATCTGCTACATTCGTAGTAAAAAATGTTGTTAGTATGAAGGTTTTTTTTTTACCAAAAACCTGAATGCGTCCCTTTTTTCCAGTAATTTTTAGTGAATTTTGATCGTTTTATTCGCTTCATGTTCAGTTTGTTTATGTTTAATTCTCTAAAAATGTCCTGAAATCATTTTCTCACAAAGTAAAATACGAGGTGAAATATTTTATTCGTTTGAAAATAGTTTCTGAAAATTTATTTGAGACTTGAATCTTGTCAATCGGTGAAATTTTGATGACGAAAAAAATGATGCTGTAACGTTATGTGGTATATATAATATTTTATCGGTGTGAATTTATCGTGGGAATGATTGAATCGATGAGGATTGAACAGAGTCTCGTTTTTCTTTTTTTCTTTCTGCTTCTCCGCTTCTGTCCACTTGAGGATAAATCCTATTTGGCTCTTCGGAGACGACGTCTTCTATTTGCAGTAGAATTTCGAGAATCGATAGACAGATTGAGAGATCATTCATTCATATTTTTGAACTCAAGTTCCTTCCCATTTTTTCTAAAAAAATTTCTGTTTAGAATTTACAGGCACAGTCGTTAATCCAACGATGAGTCGGGTTTCTGCAAGGAACGAAAATTCGAGGACAAGGCATCGCTGATATCGCAACGGGATGAGGTAAAAGGCTGTTTGCTGTCTCTCAGCGGTGTATTATTAATCAGTAGAACCTTGCTTACTTACGCTGCATATAAATCAGGTGAATTTTTGAAGCCCCGCTGGGACGATCCTCCATTTTCACCCATTTGTTACGCGTAAATACGTGTTCTATCTTACACGGACACAGCTGGAAAATAATTTTGAATAATACACGAGCAGCAAAATCAAGCATAAGAAAAGACAAATTTCGGTTAAAAATTAGTTTAGAGTTAGCTAATATTTCTAGGGGAGAATTTTTCTGCAAAACAATCGAAATTTAGAAACATTAAATTGAATAGTCATCCTGATCGAATTTGATACCATTTTTGGTAATGTTATTCCAAGTCTACAGAATTTATAAAAAAGTTTTATGTCGTGATTTTGAATCAATAAGGTTCGAATTTAAAACTGGATGAACAAAAACTGAATTGAGACATGTTTATCGCAGACTTTTTTTTTTAATCCGACTTTCAATGAATTCCAATTTCACTTTGTTTTTTTCACATCGAAATATCGTTTACAGGGTAAATCTCGACATGGTTTTCGAAAAACGGCTAAAATCTTCTCGTAAAAAGTGAATGAAGAAAAACAGAAGGTAAACTTTCTGGCAGACTTGCTTTCCACCCCTAATTACAGGGATTTCTTACCTCCGCACGAGCAGAGTCTGAAATTTAAATTCAAGGAATATGACGTTAGCAGCATTGCTGAGGTTGGGGCGCTCGCGTTAAGAGCTAGACGATTAGGGAATCCCGCTTAATATTCCTTGTAGATACGCTGAAACCCCATTGAAGATCCGGACGATCCTCGGATACCTGCTGGTAAGCGGAGAGAGTATGCCAGATGCGAAACATCGGCGACACGAACGACTCGAACAGCCGGTGTTCACCTTATATATCCTAATTTGCCAAGCGGAATAGAATATCCGAGAAGATTTAATATAAGTTATACTTTGCATATGGTGGAAGGGGTAGTACTTTGAAGAAGGAACTGGAATATGGTGTCTGCAAAACACGTTTTCACCTTTGCTTGTGTAACTCGAGAGCAATCAGCAGGCAAATATAGCCAGTTCTGTGTAAAGATCGTGGAGTACCGGAGAAAAGGGTTTGTGTCTGAGCTGTGAAGCGGCTGAAGTGTCGGCAAATGTCGGTATCGGGATCTGCAGAAAAAAGAGTTTGTGTCTGAGCTGTGAAGCAGCTACAGTATCGGAAATGTTGGTATTGGGATTCGTAAAAAAGGGTTGGTTTCTGAGCTCTGACGCGGCTAAAATGTCGGTAAAATGTCGGTAACGGAATATGTACAAAGAACAGGCTAAAAATGACGACGAATGTGAGATCGTACTTAAAATAGAATAAATTTGATTGAAATACGAACAAATCTTCAGTGAACTATAAGAATTTTGAAACAATGTAAAGAAAAAGAAAAAAAATAAATAAAATTTTGACAGTAAACAAATTGTTTAGTTTTTTTTAATTCAGGGTGAATCAATCCTGGTGAGAATAAATATTTAAAACGTTTTATACATGTTTCAGTTATTGCTAGTGTTGGGCACCACTAAATGCATTCTGTAATTAATTTACATTGTAATTACAAATCAATTTTGTAATTAAGATTGTAATTTGTAATTAGGCGAAGAAAACTGTACTAGTTACTTTTGTAATTTGTAATTAGGCGAAGAAAACTGTACCAGTTACTTTTGTAATTTGTAATTGGACAAAAAAAACTTTTCTAATTACTTTTTTAATTTGAAATTGGGTAAACCAACGATACTTATCACTTTTTGATTTCTAATTAGGCAGAAGAACAATACTAAGTACTTTTGTAATTTGTAATTAGGTGAAAAAACGATAACTTATTATTTTTAGCTGTTTATAATTAGAATGTGATTAATTACAAAAATTCCAAACAATGGTTATTACAGTGTTGTAGTGGATATTAGACTGCTTATAAAGCTACATTTTTCAAAATCGACTTGAATTTGATGTTTGAAATTTCGAAAAATCAACTATCGAAAAAAAAATCGAGATAAATCACAATACAGAGTGTGCTGAATCAGAGTTTATAAGATATTTTATGAATTTACGTTTGATATCATATTGTTTGTAAGTTCAAAATTCTCACTTAAAAATTGGAGTGAAAAATAACTCATAAAAAATACAATATTTTCCTCGATTTCAATAGGTTTTGATGCCTCAAAAATTCAAAGTACAATTCTCTACTTCATTCCTTCATCTTCAATACTGCAATTTCATTTCAAACCCTTCTGCGAATACAATTTCACATTTCAACTGCATAAATTTTCCATTTTTTTCCCAAGTCTCAAGTTTGGATTCCAAAAAACATAATCAGGACCCAAAATTAGAAATAATTCTGACAAATCATTAGGACCTTTTTTCTCCATGTCTTGGACAAATATTTCACTAATAATATAATTCTTCTACAAAAATTTTAAATCAACGATCAATCCCCGAGTTTCGACCACTAAAAAGATTCCGCAAATCTCTCGTTATTCACGTAATCAAACATTCGAAGTAACCATCAATCCGAATCCTTAAACGGACTGCCTCGTTAGAAAGTATCGCTATTTTAATGGGCTAGTGAATTCGGAACTCAGCTCGTGCTTCCTCTTTATTCCGTTTCCATTTCCTCCGTCTTTCATCCTCTTCTGTTTTCTTGCGGGATTCGATCGCTCGTCTTCCGGGTTTCGGCGAGGTTCGAGGAGATCCTACAAGACGGCTACAACCCCATTTGCGAGCCCCGAGTCTCACGTGTCACTCCTTCCCCACCCCTACCTTCACCCCCCCGTTTCCTTGATCCCGCCGTTGGGTTGGGCGATAAAATATGTCCCCCGTTTTCCGGAATGAAGCGAAACGTTTCTTACAGCTTCATGGTTTCTTCCGCTTGCCACCGAGTCTAGCGTCGTCGCGACGCTGCGACTCCGGAGGACGCGAGCTTCCGCAAACCATGAACGGAGGGACGCGAGCGGAGCTCTCTCTTTCCCTCTCTAGATTTTTCTTTTTTCTCTTCCAGAACCGGGAGGAAAAATATTCACGGGGTCCAACTGCCAGGGCAAACAAATACCCTCGTATCTTTCACCGTATATATTCGCTTGAACGGCGACGAACCGAGCAACTCACGGACAAATTGCGAGTTTAACAGACTGCTGGATGTATTATGTCATGTTTGTTTCTTTCTATGTATGCATGTATGTATGTATATATATATATATATATATACCTCCGTATTTGCACACCGACCTTTATTTTCGAAGGGATATTTTTTTACCGATACACAACCAACGACCATGTTTTTTTTCTTGAGCTTCCTTTTCTCCGTTCATTCATCTTACAATCTATATCCTTTTCCGACGTCCTGACAAAATCGAAACTCTAGGGAGTAAAAAAAATTCTGTTTGAACTACGGAGATAAACAAAATAATAATAATAATTTTACGTATCAAAAATTTGTTCAAATTCAATAAGATACAATTTTCACCAATCAAGCTCTATTTTTATTCTGACAATTAGTAGTTACGTTGATATCTTATTTGAAAAATTTATATTTTAAAACTGTAGACAAATGTTGATTCACACGAAATTGCTGAGTATAAATATTTCGCAATGTGGTTTTGTGACTTGAGAGACAGTGAGGCATGAAACAGGCTGAAGAAATAAAAAGCAAAGGAGAAACGAGAAGTCCTCCAACCTCGGAGTAGCGAGAACATTGTGTAAAAAATTGCTGCGTTTAGTGTAAACACATGCGCGTTTGCTTTAAGTTTCTTTGTTTTTTTCTATCACAACTTTCTCCAGGATAAAATACGACAGAGAGAGGGAGAGAGAGGGAAGTGGATCATTTCTTTCCGCAATATTTTACGTGGTTAGAATACCTCAACTTTGGGTTCTGTTTCAAAATTCAAATATAGACTCTTTATAAACAATATCAACATTTATATCGCGAATATTTTACTCACAGGACTTTTACAGAATATCATAATTATCTCGAACTTTCAATCAACGAGTTGTTATATCAATTTAAAAAGTATTTCCGGAGTCTTGGTCTTTAGTTTTAAAAGATTTCACCCAGGCTTGATAGCTTCTTTTAATCAAACGCAAACATTCTCAATTCATTACCATGGAAATTTGCAGGACTCCCTCGATAATTGTACTTTGGTAAAACTTTTCCAATTCATGACTTTTAGAAAAGAATTTATTATTCGTTCGCAATAAACTGAAAGGGCTGAATGACTTCGGTGCAGAAAATTTAACGTTCGTTTTTAAATTCATGTTCCATTGGCGGAAAGAAATTCTTCTAAAAACCCGATTAATCCGTGGCACCAGAAATATCAGCAGAAAAAATGACAAACAGATGTACGTTGACGTATCTGAAAAATGAAAAGAAAGATATTTGCTTTTACCACGGCTTTGCAAAAGCAATACATCGAAATTGGCATACTTATTATTATGCAGCCCGAGGCTATTCGCGCATTTATTGTACATATAAATACAGAAATATATACGTATACGTATCGATGTTAACAGCGTGAAATAAGTGGCGAAACACGTGTGCAAACACGCGTTTCCATTGACACGACAACGAGCGACTTCCGCCTATGACTATCCCTGATAATGGATGAGTATAATATGATTAATGGATCACAGATTCTTGCCACTCGTGTCTGACCCATTCACGATGCAGGGAGAAAAAAAAATAAATAAACTAATATCCGCAACGAGCAGACTGGAGGAATCGAAGATAGAAAATAATTTCGAGAATGATATAAAAAACAAAGCACAGCTAGGGTAAAAGTCAATCAGACCAATCGGAATGATAGTGACAATGAAACCCGAAAGATTTTTGGAATACCAAGAAATCGAGCTGAAAAGATCGACTGATTTATAATTTTACTTTATGAATTAGTCACTGTAAAAAGGTGATCGAATTGAATGATCTCATCGATGAAAATCCGCGAAGAAATTGGTGCATGAAAAGCGAGACTACAGTACAAAAAACGATACGAATGAAAAAGGAAAAAGAGAGAAAAAAAATAGGGGTGGGGGGCGAATCCCGTACGCAAACACTGAGAGGTGAATTTTTCAGGAATCGCAGAGGTCACCGGGTGAAATACGTGCTCGAAGGGTGGACGGGTGGGCGCTACCCCCACGGTAGAGTTACGCCGGGATGTGCAGGACGGACGATAGCTAATACATGGCCAATGAAACTATTCCAATAAAGGAACCAGGCCAGGCCATACGAAAAGCGACAACTGCGACATCCCATCCATCCGAGGCGGAGCAGGATCCTCGCTTCTTCCTCCGACGGGTTTTATATCCTCGACTACCACAGATACACTCGTAGAGTACAATTGCACTTGTGTCCTGAACTAAGAATTGCCGCCAACTAATCGGTGATACACACATGTGTCCTGCACAGGGTGCGGCTTCGATCGAAAGAACTTTGAAGAAGGAACCGGAATTTTACCTTGGCTCTTGTAACTTAGGGGAAAAAGGGTTTGTGTCTAAGCTGTGAAGCGGCTAAAATGTCGCTAAAACGTCGGTAAAACGTCGGTAACGGGATCCGTAAAAAAGCGGTTTGTGTCTGAGCTGTGAAGTGGCTAAAATGTCGGTACATGTCGTTAACGGGATCTGTACGTAGAACCAGCTATATATACCTACTGTAATTTGTGCTACGAGACTGATGATGAATCGTACCCAAAATAGAATAAACTCGATCAAAAGACGAAAAAGTTTTCAGTGAACTGTGAAAATGGACTAAAAAATTTTTAAGATTGGTCAAGATAAGGGAAACTAATTTTCTTTTGTTGAGAAGCTTCTTTGAAAATACAATGAGAAATGGAACCAATCTTGAAACAGTAGCTTTTCGTTTGAAGTTGATCGAACTCTGGAAACAGCATGTCTTGTGTTCTTTTTACTGAACAGACTGTGTTATGAATGTACTTCCAAAAAGACATACGAGCTTGTTACCCAACAGCAATTATAAACGATGACATAAGTGCTGCCTAGTTTAACGGTGCCGGAAGTTGTATAAGGAGGAGGAAAGACCGGGTATGACTGTCACAATTCTGTTGGTTCCCACGACGATTATAACAGGAAAGTGGTTATATCGATTGCCAGAATAGGTAGTATGAAACTACTGAGGTCATGTTCTAAAGCCAACAAAACTTTACTCGCTTGCCGGAAATGACATAGTCTATAACACTGCATCTCGGTGTGATATAGCGATCAACTTATCGGAATCTTAAGTGACGCTTATAGTCAACCATTCGCTTCGTTTTCGCAACTGCATAGTTGACTGTTGAATATGGCGGGTGCTGCCTGAGGTTTTCGGAAAATCTAATATTGTAAATATATTATATATCTACTTTATTTTATCGATATCAAAATTGAAAAAACGGTTTAAAGGGGTGAAAACAACCCCCAAAGATGGGCCTCAAACGGGGTGATTTCTTGACGCTCTTCGCGTATTTGAATGAAAGCAACACTGGAAAATTTCAGCGTTAGTTTCATTCAAATCCATCAAACTCGTCAAGAAACCACTTCGTTGGGTGCCATTTTCACCCATCTAAACCATTGTCCCGCAGATAAAAAAAATACTCGTCTCTTACTTTTCAATGTACTAATAACATACATGAGTCTCAAGGTAATCAGATGGGGACACCAAACGGATGTTCCTTTTAAGTAGGTGCCTCTTGAGAGGCGATGCTCTTGATGAGCTGGCGCCTCGTAGGACAACGAAAGTGGCAAAGGAGGGTGTGAGAAAAGCGAGAACCCTGCGTGTGCACTGCGTGGTAGACGAAGCAAGCAAGAATTTGCATCTTTTTGTGCCTCTACACAAGATAGGGAGGAGCTTCTGGTGTTTCAAAGTTATGTAATGCGGCGCCATGCCACGGAATCCAGAGTATGTCGACTTTAATTAAGACTCGAAAGAGAAATAGGGGGCGAGACTGAATGGAGTGTAAGGGGGGTGACGGGGTTGGGGTTGGGGGAGGGGGTGGGACTCGGATAATTGAATTAAATCAACGTGATTACAGAACTGGTGGTTGGGTCACGTGCCGCCTGCACGCCCTGTTCGCGATAACTTTGTTACCCACTTTATTACAGGATTGAAATATCCTGAAGGTTCGTTGCTGCTGCTGCTGCTGCAGCGGCGTCGCGTCGCCCAGGAATGAGCCGTGATTTTTGTCACCTCATCAGCGGCGTCGTTTGAGGCCGAGACGCCCAACTCGAGGGGTGAAAACGCCTCAACCCTAAGGCAGCCGCTAATCTGGCCAACTTGCACGTGAGTCTTGTAGCAATTCGTTTTGCAACTCACTCTCATCCCTGCAGTCTTAATGACACGCCAGTTGCTCCGAACTTTTCGGATATCTATTCGCACATTCCTACTCTCCAGACGACTTTGCGGGCGAATTGAAGGACTTTCGAGGACGTCATAAAACTTCGCAGGATTTCAACGGGTTTCATCTGACTTTGAGTCACTTCGAGCAATTCACGGTGGTTCAAAAGGACTTCAGGATTTCACAGCCTCGGGAATTGTCAAACAATGTTGAGATAGGTCTAATTGATGCTGGATAACGTTGAATTTCACACCGAAAGAGGTATGTATAAGGCATTACATGCGGTTTCGAACGGTTAAAAAGTTGTTCACTATGAAAAAAATTTCAATTTTAATTAAAAAAAAAATTAAAACTAATCTTTTTTATATGAATCAATAATTTGAAAAAATGTTAATTTTTTTGAGAGTGGATAACTTTTGGACCGTTCGAAACCGCAGGGAATGCCTCATATATATGTCGTTGAGAAATTGAAATTTTATACCGACGTTGATTTTTATTCGAAACTGAATTCTTGATTATACACGCGTGTCACGAACTTTTTAACACAGGTGTATACGTGAAACAGACACAATTTAAAGTTTATAATAGCCAGGCACACCGATTTATTCAGCTTTCTAGTACCCGGGGCTTGACAAATTCATCTCTTGGGTAATTTTTTTCCACGGTATTTACCTACCAGAAATATATCAAAATTTTTTCATTTAAGCGTTGTTGACGATCCTCGTGGAGTAAATTTCTATTCAAAGTTTTCAAGTGAAAAAAAAACAATTTTGCGGGTTTGAAAAACGGTATTCCAGATACCCTGAAAAGGACACGTGACAAAAAAACGTTTTTGAATTATGTCTGACTTGAGTAGATAATTGCTTTGCTTAATTTGGATGTAATTAATTTTGTAAGGAAATCGAAAGTTACGTCGTATTTGGTACAATTCATACAAGGCGTAAAAAATCTGTCTCAAGACAATTATTATTAATTATAAGAGGAACCAAAAGTGGCTGGATTTAATCCTCGTCAAAATTTCTCACTCCAATAAGCCAATCTCTGATTTTTTATATTATTTTTACCTCCGTTACTGTTATTAGTATTGTTACGTTTATTTTTATCGTCACACGTAACGTCACGCTACTGTATTGTTGATATAATCGTTATTGTTATCCTGCCATTCGGAGTCACAAGTATAAAAAAATATTTGAATATATAGGATGTTCGCATTTTTCTCCATAACTCAATGTTTGGAATAAAACTTTGTTAAACAATTACCTTCAAAACTTGGTGTATGAAGTTTTGATTATAATTTATGGTTTTTTATTTTTCTCGAACAGTTGAAGGGTGCATAAATAAAACTCCTGAAAACCTCTGCGTTATTTTCCAAGCATTTCGAAGGCTACAATGGAAACTGAAGGAAGCCTGCCTTCTGCCAGTCGTGCTAGTGACGGGTTCTCGCTGTTTTATAACGACTTCGTTTCGCTTCTCGGATAAAAATTCATTTCAACAAAACCCCGCCATCCACATTCCTCTACATTTAGGGTGTTGACGAATTTTTGTCACTCCACCCCCTAAATCGACTTCAAATAATTCGTAAAAACAATTGCCTAATTTTCTCAGATTTCTAAAAAACAGCCGTGTGAAGTATTCGCAAAACTAACGTAAAAAACATCGTAGAAAAAAAAACACCAATCAAAAAAAAAAAAATTGAAATACGTTATTACAGCTGAATTATTTCAAACACAGGCTAAACTAAATCCCCACGATTTTAGGTTTAAAAAATTGATGGCAAAAGTTTTGACGTGTGAAATTGTGGCATATTTTCACCCTAAGGGTGGTAGTAAAAACAACAGTCTAAAATAAATTTTGTTCTAAGTCATAACCTTGAATTCCGGGGTCTAAAGACGGCGCAAATAATCAGGTGTAAAAAGTTTTCAAAAGGGGGTTGAATTTTGGATGCTTTTGACGAGAATTCCTTTTTAATCGTACTGTAACATCTGCGTTACATTTTCCCGCGCACTATCAGGCATCGTATTACCACGTGCTTGACCTTGTCCTGCGGATTCGAGAATTCGCACACGCAAATCAAGTCACGCCGTTGCGTGAATTATGCGTTATAACTATCGTATTATATGGTTACGTGTTCGCCAGTTCAAGCCAATTAAAACTTTTCTCCATTTAATATTTATCACTGATTCCTGTATAATTCTGAAACTAACACTGCCCGTTAAACAACTCATCCTTCGAAAAGCGAAGTGAGCTTGGTACGGTGTGAAAAAAGGTGTTAACGCACGGAGGAAGAGCTTGGACTTATTTTATCGATCCTTCAAACTTTGCGATTTATATGAAATAAATCGCCCGCCTCGCGGTACGTATTATCAAGTTTATTGCTCTGACAGTTGTATGAATAATGCCTGAAAACTTCATCCACCAGCTATTTTTCTAATGTATATATACATATATTGCGTATGGAGATTTACGTATATTTTATATACATAGGTACAGATATGTGCCAAAAGTTCCACCGATTATCAGCCCCGCATCCCCTAAACCGTATAATTGATTTTCCCCGCCTCTGCAGCGGAGATATTTTTCGTAAAAATTATACTTGAAAAGTGCGATTTTATTTATAAAAATCAATCACCTTGTGCAGAAGTGTTATTAACGATGGGGTTTACCACGCCAACTCGAGCAGTGTTGAGCCCCGATCATCTTAAAATCATTGCATAATTTTTTTCTAAAATTCCACTTAATGAAAAACGTAACGTGAATTTTTTTCAAAATTTTTTTATTCCAACTTTTATTATTTATGAATATTTGAAGTCGATTGAGGATGCCCATGAGATTTGGCTTACGTTTTCTTAACAGGGGGTGTTTTGTATAATTCGCTGGATTTTTGAGAATTTTTTCGGATTTTGAAAAATGGTCAATCTCAATCGAGTTCAAATATTAAGAAAAAAAAATTAAGTATTTGATTAAAAAATTTGAAAAAAATATGAAATGATTTTGAGATCGTCGGATTTTAACACTGGTCGAGTTGGCGTGGAATAACCCGGATATAATAATTATTTAATTGTTTTAAGTAAGAAATATTTGGTAAATTGATGTATTATTTTCTTGAAAAACAATTAATTGTGTAGTATTTGAATGTAGAATATCATTGTTGATGATAACTGAAATACTATTTTGTGTTAACTAATTACACGCTTACTGATAAATGAGTACATAAAGTATAGTAGAGGAAATTTATGGTGTTTATGGAGGAATGAAAAATACGACTTGACTGCGAAAAACTTGTATACTTCATACTTAAAATATACTATAGTATACTTTGTGAAGAACATTTTGTATAGTATTATAGTCTATTTGTTACAAGAGGAATATAATTATTGTAATACAAAATAATTTGCGTTTAAATTCAAGAATAAATCACGGTGTTAAGAATACCGCCGATTGTTTCAATTTTATTTTACCCTGTTTTGATTTATTAATCAAATCGTTTTCTTCAACAATTTACCGAAAAAATTTGTCGTTGTTATGCTTAGGTTTGAGAAACGAGCAATGATGATTCAATAACTACTCTGTAATGTAAAAAACCTGTTCTTGAAAATCTGCTCATAATAAATTTGATGAATTTTACGATGAGTTACGGCAAAACGTGAAAATGTAACTGGAATCAAGTATCACGAACGGTGTATGAAAAATATAAGAAGTCTAGAACTGAAATTCATACTATCAGTGACTCTTCCTGCTCGAATTTTTTTAACAATCTTTAGTTTGTTTTAAGTATGACAAGTAATTCGAATAGTTCGTATCACCGTTGTGAAATTATTGCTACATGACTCGGAATTTGAATCAAGTCATTGATTTGTTTATCGGTTTTGAAATTACATGAATAAATTGTTGTTATTGGACGATGTCAACGTTGGTCGCTGACTGGTACCTACTTAACAAGGCACCTATTGTCCAAATTAAAGTAGAACTTATTTACTCGATGCTGCGGATTCAACGCGCCATGTTTGTCAAGAGCAGTCTCTTCGAAATGTGTTGAAGCAATACATTATTGACAGTGAATTAACGAACGCATGGTGTTATATAAGTTGGTAAGCGAGTTACAGTGAGTGTTTAGTCTCAGATAAAGATACAGTGCAACCTCCGAATAAGACCGGGCTCGGGCGGTTAGGAGAATATAATTCCGAGAAATGAGTTACTCCCACCCGTGGTCCGAATTGGCCACAAAAAATTCTCGGCTCAACCTCCAAATAAGTCCGCTCGCCTACTCGACGAATTGACGACATTTACTTGACTTTATTATATTATTCTTATCGAATTCTGTTTAAACAGTAATTCTGCATTATGCACAATGTATGCGCTATGGACTGCATTGCGTATTATAAATTGGATTTCTCATCATTAATAAAATAACTACTCTCCATAAAAAAAAAAATTACTCTCTACTTGAAAATTTCAAATGCTTAAGTACATACGAAGAATGATATCATTTAATATTATTTTTTGACAAGAATTGCTGAATATTTTTGTGTTTACTTTTTCAAGATAATTACATTTTTTCATTATTATATTTCAATTTTTTAAAAGTATGAATACTGATAGGTGTTAACAATAGATTAATTCATTACTATACTATTATTCAAAGCATAAATTGAGACCAAAACACAATTTCCATGGGCGGACTTATTTAGAGGTTTGCCCCCAATTTTGCGATGTGCGACAATGCGTGAGAATGCGTGAAGTAGTGGGGGCAACTCTCGAGCGAAGATTAGGGGAAGCAGACTTATTTGGAGGGGGCTTATTCGAAGGTTGCACTGTATTGTGTAATGTTGAAATAGCCTGCGCATCTGTGAATTATCTTTTCTAGGGGTGAGAGTATTTGTGATTACTGGATAAGGATAATGAATGTCTGAAATACTGGAAGAAGAGTAGATTTGCGTGACTCAATTTAACTTAAGGTGTCTGAAATCATAGAAACATGATTCGTTATGTGAGTAGTTTTTACCTATATATCAGCAATATTTGCAAACATCATGATTTACCTCCGTGTACCAGTCAGACCTCAAGTGTGTGAGGATCATTCAGTGATTTCTGTGTTCCTAGGCATCCAATTGAAATAAAAGGCGTCATACCAATCCATTCCCAACGACAAGATTTTTCGGACTGAGAGAATCAGAAGGGTTTCCATTTGAGGTGGAAAATTCGATGACTGGAGATTGATGGAAATCTTTTGTTCATCAGCTAATCCGACGTGATTTTGCGAGAGAAATCGATTGAGCGCAGTCCCGATACGCTGCGAGCAACACCTGCAAAGTTACAGCCGGAAAACTGCAGATTTTCATCGTCATTTCTCTGCTGCTGTTCCGATGCTATTTTTCATGTGTTTTCTGAGTTCCTCGGCGTCGAATTAGTCTAAAAAGCGTCATACGGATCGATTCCCAGACAAAAGATTTTTCGGCCAAGAAAAATCCAAGGCTAACCCCTTTGCATTTTTGGCGAAAATTTCGACGACTTTGAGAAGTGCTGCAATTAATTCTTGAGGGTACTATTCCGACGTGATTTTGCGAGAGGAATCGATTAATCGCAGTCCCGATACGCTGCGAGCAACACCTGCAAAGTTACAGCCGGAAAACTGCAGATTTTCATCGTCATTTCTCTGCTGCTGGTCCGATGCTATTTTTCATGTGTTTTCTGAGTTCCTGGGCGTCGAATTAGTCTAAAAAGCGTCATACGGATCGATTCCCAGACAAAAGATTTTTCGGCCAAAAAAAATCCAAGGCTAACCCCTTTGCATTTTTGGCGAAAATTCCGACGACTTTGAAAAGTGCTGCAATTAATTCTTTAGGGTACTATTCCGACGTGATTTTGCGAGAGGAATCAATTAATCGCAGTCTAGATACGCTGCGAGCAACACCTGCAAAGTTACAGCCGAAAAACTGCAGATTTTCATCGTCATTTCTCTGCTGCTGGTCCCAGGCTATTTTTCATGTGTTTTCTGAGTTCCTGGGCGTCGAATTAGTCTAAAAAGCGTCATACGGATCGATTCCCAGACGAAAGATTTTTCGGCCAAAAAAAATCCAAGGCTAACCCCTTTGCATTTTTGGCGAAAATTTCGACGACTTTGAAAAGTGCTGCAATTAATTCTTTAGGGTACTATTCCGACGTGATTTTGCAAGAGGAATCGATTAATCGCAGTCCCGATACGCTGCGAGCAACACCTGCAAATTTACAGCCGAAAAACTGCGGATTTTCATCGTCATTTCTCTGCTGCTGGTCCGAGGCTATTTTTCATGTGTTTTCTGAGTTCCTGGGCGTCGAATTAGTCTAAAAAGCGTCATACGGATCGATTTCCAGACGAAAGATTGTTCCGCCAAAAAAAATCCAAGGCTAACCCCTTTGCATTTTTGGCGAAAATTTCGACGACTTTGAAAAGTGCTGCAATTAATTCTTTAGGGTACTATTCCGACGTGATTTTGCGAGAGGAATCAATTAATCGCAGTCTAGATACGCTGCGAGCAACACCTGCAAAGTTACAGCCGAAAAACTGCAGATTTTCATCGTCATTTCTCTGCTGCTGGTCCCAGGCTATTTTTCATGTGTTTTCTGAGTTCCGGGGCGTCGAATTAGTCTAACAAGCGTCGTACGGATCGATTCCCAGACGAAAGATTTTTCGGCCAAAAAAAATCCAAGGCTAACCCCTTTGCATTTTTGGCGAAAATTTCGACGACTTTGAAAAGTGCTGCAATTAATTCTTTAGGGTACTATTCCGACGTGATTTTGCAAGAGGAATCGATTAATCGCAGTCTAGATACGCTGCGAGCAACACCTGCAAATTTACAGCCGAAAAACTGCGGATTTTCATCGTCATTTCTCTGCTGCTGGTCCGAGGCTATTTTTCATGTGTTTTCTGAGTTCCTGGGCGTCGAATTAGTCTAAAAAGCGTCATACGGATCGATTTCCAGACGAAAGATTGTTCGGCCAAAAAAAATCCAAGGCTAACCCCTTTGCATTTTTGGCGAAAATTTCGACGACTTTGAAAAGTGCTGCAATTAATTCTTGAGGGTACTATTCCGACGTGATTTTGCGAGAGGAATCGATTAATCGCAGTCCCGATACGCTGCGAGCAACACCTGCAAAGTTACAGCCGAAAAACTGCAGATTTTCATCGTCATTTCTCTGCTGCTGGTCCCAGGCTATTTTTCATGTGTTTTCTGAGTTCCGGGGCGTCGAATTAGTCTAACAAGCGTCGTACGGATCGATTCCCAGACGAAAGATTTTTCGGCCAAAAAAAATCCAAGGCTAACCCCTTTGCATTTTTGGCGAAAATTTCGACGACTTTGAAAAGTGCTGCAATTAATTCTTAAGGGTACTATTCCGACGTGATTTTGCAAGAGGAATCGATTAATCGCAGTCCCGATACGCTGCGAGCAACACCTGCAAATTTACAGCCGAAAAACTGCGGATTTTCATCGTCATTTCTCTGCTGCTGGTCCGAGGCTATTTTTCATGTGTTTTCTGAGTTCCTGGGCGTCGAATTAGTCTAAAAAGCGTCATACGGATCGATTTCCAGACGAAAGATTGTTCGGCCAAAAAAAATCCAAGGCTAACCCCTTTGCATTTTTGGCGAAAATTTCGACGACTTTGAAAAGTGCTGCAATTGATTCTTTAGGGTACTATTCCGACGCGATTTTGCGAGAGGAATCGATTAATCGCAGTCCCGATACGCTGCGAGCAACACCTGCAAATTTACAGCCGAAAAACTGCGGATTTTCATCGTCATTTCTCTGCTGCTGGTCCGAGGCTATTTTTCATGTGTTTTCTGAGTTCCTGGGCGTCGAATTAGTCTAAAAAGCGTCATACGGATCGATTTCCAGACGAAAGATTGTTCGGCCAAAAAAAATCCAAGGCTAACCCCTTTGCATTTTTGGCGAAAATTTCGACGACTTTGAAAAGTGCTGCAATTAATTCATTAGGGTACTATTCCGACGTGATTTTGCGAAAGGAATCGATTAATCGCAGTCTAGATACGCTGCGAGCAACACCTGCAAAATTACAGCCGAAAAACTGCAGATTTTCATCGTCATTTCTCTTCTGCTGGTCCCAGGCTATTTTTCATGTGTTTTCTGAGTTACTGGGCGTCGAATTAGTCTAAAAAGCGTCATACGGATCGATTCCCAGACAAAAGATTTTTCGGCCAAAAAAAATCCAAGGCTAACCCCTTTGCATTTTTGGCGAAAATTTCGACGACTTTGAAAAGTGCTGCAATTAATTCTCTAGGGTACTATTCCGACGTGATTTTGCGAGAGAAATCGATTAATCGTAGTCTAGATACGCTGCGAGCAACACCTGCAAAGTTACAGCCGAAAAACTGCAGATTTTCATCGTCATTTCTCTGCTGCTGGTCCCAGGCTATTTTTCATGTGTTTTCTGAGTTCCTGGGCGTCGAATTAGTCTAAAAAGCGTCGTACGGATCGATTCCCAGACAAAAGATTTTTCGGCCAAAAAAAATCCAAGGCTAACCCCTTTGCATCTTTGGCGAAAATTTCGACGACTTTGAAAAGTGCTGCAATTAATTCTTTAGGGTACTATTTCGACGTGATTTTGCGAGAGGAATCGATTCATCGCAGTCCCGATACGCTGCGAGCAACACCTGCAAAGTTACAGCCGAAAAACTGCAGATTTTCATCGTCATTTCTCTGCTGCTGGTCCCAGGCTATTTTTCATGTGTTTTCTGAGTTCCTGGGCGTCGAATTAGTCTCAAAAGCGTCGTACGGATCGATTCCCAGACGAAAGATTTTTCGGCCAAAAAAAATCCAAGGCTAACCCCTTTGCATTTTTGACGAAAATTTCGACGACTTTGAAAAGTGCTGCAATTAATTCTTTAGGGTACTATTCCGACGTGATTTTGCGAGAGGAATCGATTAATCGCAGTCTAGATACGCTGCGAGCAACACCTGCAAAGTTACAGCCGAAAAACTGCAGATTTTCATCGTCATTTCTCTGCTGCTGGTCCCAGGCTATTTTTCATGTGTTTTCTGAGTTCCTGGGCGTCGAATTAGTCTAAAAAGCGTCATACGGATCGATTTCCAGACAAAAGATTTTTTGGCCAAAAAAAATCCAAGGCTAACCCCTTTGCATTTTTGGCGAAAATTTCGACGACTTTGAAAAGTGCTGCAATTAATTCTTTAGGGTACTATTCCGACGTGATTTTGCGAGAGGAATCGATTAATCGCAGTCCCGATACGCTGCGAGCAACACCTGCAAAGTTACAGCCGAAAAACTGCAGATTTTCATCGTCATTTCTCTGCTGCTGGTCACAGGCTATTTTTCATGTGTTTTCTGAGTTCATGGGCGTCGAATTAGTCTCAAAAGCGTCTTACGGATCGATTCCCAGACAAAAGATTTTTCGGCCAAAAAAAATCCAAGGCTAACCCCTTTGCATTTTTGACGAAAATTTCGACGACTTTGAAAAGTGCTGCAATTAAGTCTTTAATGTACTATTCCGACGTGATTTTGCGAGAGCAATCGATTAATCGCAGTCTAGATACGCTGCAAGCAACACCTGCAAAGTTACAGCCGAAAAACTGCAGATTTTCATCGTCATTTCTCTGCTGCTGGTCCCAGGCTATTTTTCATGTGTTTTCTGAGTTCCGGGGCGTCGAATTAGTCTAAAAAGCGTCATACGGATCGATTCCCAGACAAAAGATTTTTTGGCCAAAAAAAATCCAAGGCTAACCCCTTTGCATTTTTGGCGAAAATTTCGACGACTTTGAAAAGTGCTGCAATTAATTCTTTAGGGTACTATTCCGACGTGATTTTGCGAGAGAAATCGATTAATCGCAGTCCCGATACGCTGCGAGCAACACCTGCAAAGTTACAGCCGAAAAACTGCAGATTTTCATCGTCATTTCTCTGCTGCTGGTCACAGGCTATTTTTCATGTGTTTTCTGAGTTCATGGGCGTCGAATTAGTCTAAAAAGCGTCATACGGATCGATTCCCAGACGAAAGATTTTTCGGCCAAAAAAAATCCAAGGCTAACCCCTTTGCATTTTTGGCGAAAATTTCGACGACTTTGAAAAGTGCTGCAATTAATTATTTAGGGTACTATTCCGACGTGATTTTGCGAGAGTAATCGAATCATCGCAGTCCCGATACGCTGCGAGCAACACCCGCAAAGTTACAGCCGAAAAACTGCAGATTTTCATCGTCATTTCTCTGCTGCTGGTCCGAGGCTATTTTTCATGTGTTTTCTGAGTTCCTGGGCGTCGAATTAGTCTAAGAAGCGTCATACGGATCGGATCCCAGACGAAAGATTCTTCGGCCAAAAAAAATCCAAGGCTAACCCCTTTGCATTTTTGGCGAAAATTTCGACGACTTTAAAAAGTGCTGCAATTAATTCTTTAGGGTACTATTCCGACGTGATTTTGCGAGGGAAATCGATTAATCGCAGTCTAGATACGCTGCGAGCAACACCTGCAAAGTTACAGCCGAAAAACTGCAGATTTTCATCGTCATTTCTCTGCTGCTGGTCCCAGGCTATTTTTCATGTGTTTTCTGAGTTCCTGGGCGTCGAATTAGTCTAAAAAGCGTCATACGGATCGATTCCCAGACGAAAGATTTTTCGGCCAAAAAAAATCCAAGGCTAACCCCTTTGCATTTTTGGCGAAAATTTCGACGACTTTGAAAAGTGCTGCAATTAATTATTCAGGGTACTATTCCGACGTGATTTTGCGAGAGTAATCGAATCATCGCAGTCCCGATACGCTGCGAGCAACACCCGCAAAGTTACAGCCGAAAAACTGCAGATTTTCATCGTCATTTCTCTGCTGCTGGTCCGAGGCTATTTTTCATGTGTTTTCTGAGTTCCTGGGCGTCGAATTAGTCTAAAAAGCGTCATACGGATCGGATCCCAGACGAAAGATTTTTCGGCCAAAAAAAATCCAAGGCTAACCCCTTTGCATTTTTGGCGAAAATTTCGACGACTTTGAAAAGTGCTGCAATTATTTCTTCAGGGTACTATTCCGACGTGATTTTGCGAGAGGAATCGATTAATCGCAGTCCCGATACGCTGCGAGCAACACCTGCAAAGTTACAGCCAAAAAACTGCAGATTTTCATCGTCATTTCTCTGCTGCTGGTCCGAGGCTATTTTTCATGTGTTTTCTGAGTTCCTGGGCGTCGAATTAGTCTAAAAAGCGTCATACGGATCGATTCCCGGACGAAAGATTTTTCGGCCAAAAAAAATCCAAGGCTAACCCCTTTGCATTTTTGGCGAAAATTTCGACGACTTTGAAAAGTGCTGCAATTAATTCTTTAGGGTACTATTCCGACGTGATTTTGCGAGAGGAATCGATTAATCGCAGTCCAGATACGCTGCGAGCAACACCTGCAAAGTTACAGCAGAAAAACTGCAGATTTTTATCGTCATTTCTCTTCTGCTGGTCCCAGGCTATTTTTCATGTGTTTTCTGAGTTCCGGGGCGTCGAATTAGTCTGAAAAGCGTCATACGGATCGATTCCCAGACGAAAGATTTTTCGGCCAAAAAAAATCCAAGGCTAACCCCTTTGCATTTTTGGCGAAAATTTCGACGACTTTGAAAAGTGCTGCAATTAATTCTTTAGGGTACTATTCCGACGTGATTTTGCGAGAGGAATCGATTAATCGCAGTCCCGATACGCTGCGAGCAACACCTGCAAAGTTACAGCCGTAAAACTGCAGATTTTCATCGTTATTTCTCTGCTGCTGGTCCCAGGCTATTTTTCATGTGTTTTCTGAGTTCCAGGGCGTCGAATTAGTCTAAAAAGCGTCGTACGGATCGATTCCCAGACAAAAGATTGTTCGGCCAAAAAAAATCCAAGGCTAACCCCTTTGCATTTTGGGCGAAAATTTCGACGACTTTGAAAAGTGCTGCAATTAATTCTTTAGGGTACTATTCCGACGTGATTTTGCGAGAGGAATCGATTCATCGCAGTCCCGATACGCTGCGAGCAACACCTGCAAAGTTACAGCCGTAAAACTGCAGATTTTCATCGTCATTTCTCTGCTGCTGGTCCCAGGCTATTTTTCATGTGTTTTCTGAGTTCCTGGGCGTCGAATTAGTCTAAAAAGCGTCATACGGATCGATTCCCAGACGAAAGATTTTTCGGCCAAAAAAAATCCAAGGCTAACCCCTTTGCATTTTTGGCGAAAATTTCGACGACTTTGAAAAGTGCTGCAATTAATTCTTTAGGGTACTATTCCGACGTGATTTTGCGAGAGGAATCGATTAATCGCAGTCCCGATACGCTGCGAGCAACACCTGCAAAGTTACAGCCGTAAAACTGCAGATTTTCATCGTTATTTCTCTGCTGCTGGTCCCAGGCTATTTTTCATGTGTTTTCTGAGTTCCAGGGCGTCGAATTAGTCTAAAAAGCGTCGTACGGATCGATTCCCAGACAAAAGATTGTTCGGCCAAAAAAAATCCAAGGCTAACCCCTTTGCATTTTGGGCGAAAATTTCGACGACTTTGAAAAGTGCTGCAATTAATTCTTTAGGGTACTATTCCGACGTGATTTTGCGAGAGGAATCGATTCATCGCAGTCCCGATACGCTGCGAGCAACACCTGCAAAGTTACAGCCGTAAAACTGCAGATTTTCATCGTCATTTCTCTGCTGCTGGTCCCAGGCTATTTTTCATGTGTTTTCTGAGTTCCTGGGCGTCGAATTAGTCTAAAAAGCGTCATACGGATCGATTCCCAGACGAAAGATTTTTCGGCCAAAAAAAATCCAAGGCTAACCCCTTTGCATTTTTGGCGAAAATTTCGACGACTTTGAAAAGTGCTGCAATTAATTATTTAGGGTACTATTCCGACGTGATTTTGCGAGAGTAATCGAATCATCGCAGTCCCGATACGCTGCGAGCAACACCCGCAAAGTTACAGCCGAAAAACTGCAGATTTTCATCGTCATTTCTCTGCTGCTGGTCCGAGGCTATTTTTCATGTGTTTTCTGAGTTCCTGGGCGTCGAATTAGTCTAAAAAGCGTCATACGGATCGATTCCCAGACGAAAGATTGTTCGGCCAAAAAAAATCCAAGGCTAACCCCTTTGCATTTTTGGCGAAAATTTCGACGACTTTAAAAAGTGCTGCAATTAATTCTTTAGGGTACTATTCCGACGTGATTTTGCGAGAGGAATCGATTAATCGCAGTCCCGATACGCTGCGAGCAACACCTGCAAAGTTACAGCCGAAAAACTGCAGATTTTCATCGTCATTTCTCTGCTGCTGGTCCCAGGCTATTTTTCATGTGTTTTCTGAGTTCCTGGGCGTCGAATTAGTCTAAAAAGCGTCGTACGGATCGATTCCCAGACAAAAGATTTTTCGGCCAAAAAAAATCCAAGGCTAACCCCTTTCTATTTTTGACGAAAATTTTGACGACTTTGAAAAGTGCTGCAATTAATTCTTTAGGGTACTATTCCGACGTGATTTTGCGAGAGGAATCGATTAATCGCAGTCCCGATACGCTGCGAGCAACACCTGCAAAGTTACAGCCAAAAAACTGCAGGTTTTCATTGTCATTTCTCTGCTGCTGGTCCGAGGCTATTTTTCATGTGTTGTCTGAGTTCCTGGGCGTCGAATTAGTCTCAAAAGCGTCATACGGATCGATTCCCAGACGAAAGATTTTTCGGCCAAAAAAAATCCAAGGCTAACCCCTTTGCATTTTTGGCGAAAATTCCGACGACTTTGAAAAGTGCTGCAATTAATTCTTTAGGGTACTATTCCGACGTGATTTTGCGAGAGGAATCGATTAATCGCAGTCCCGATACGCCGCGAGCAACACCTGCAAAGTTACAGCCAAAAAACTGCAGATTTTCATCGTCATTTCTCTGCTGCTGGTCCCAGGCTATTTTTCATGTGTTTTCTGAGTTCCTGGGCGTCGAATTAGTCTAAAAAGCGTCATACGGATCGATTTCCGGACGAAAGATTTTGCGGCCAAAAAAAATCCAAGGCTAACCCCTTTGCATTTTTGGCGAAAATTTCGACGACTTTGAAAAGTGCTGCAATTAATTCTTTAGGGTACTATTCCGACGTGATTTCGCGAGAGGAATCGATTAATCGCAGTCCCGATACGCTGCGAGCAACACCTGCAAAGTTACAGCCGTAAAACTGCAGATTTTCATCGTCATTTCTCTGCTGCTGGTCCCAGGCTATTTTTCATGTGTTTTCTGAGTTCCAGGGCGTCGAATTAGTCTAAAAAGCGTCGTACGGATCGATTCCCAGACAAAAGATTTTCCGGCCAAAAAAAATCCAAGGCTAACCCCTTTGCATTTTTGGCGAAAATTTCGACGACTTCGAAAAGTGCTGCAATTATTTCTTTAGGGTACTATTCCGACGTGATTTTGCGAGAGGAATCGATTAATCGCAGTCCCGATACGCTGCGAGCAACACCTGCAAAGTTACAGCCGAAAAACTGCAGATTTTCATCGTCATTTCTCTGCTGCTGGTCCGAGGCTATTTTTCATGTGTTTTCTGAGTTCCTGGGCGTCGAATTAGTCTAAAAAGCGTCATACGGATCGATTCCCAGACGAAAGATTTTTCGGCCAAAAAAAATCCAAGGCTAACCCCTTTGCATTTTTGGCGAAAATCTCGACGACTTTGAAAAGTGCTGCAATTATTTCTTTAGGGTACTATTCCGACGTGATTTTGCGAGAGGAATCGATTAATCGCAGTCCCGATACGCTGCGAGCAACACCTGCAAAGTTACAGCCAAAAAACTGCAGATTTTCATCGTCATTTCTCTGCTGCTGGTCCCAGAGTATTTTTCATGTGTTTTCTGAGTTCCTGGGCGTCGAATTAGTCTAAAAAGCGTCATACGGATCGATTCCCAGACGAAAGATTTTTCGGCCAAAAAAAATCCAAGGCTAACCCCTTTGCATTTTTGGCGAAAATTTCGACGACTTTGAAAAGTGCTGCAATTATTTCTTTAGGGTACTATTCCGACGTGATTTTGCGAGAGGAATCGATTAATCGCAGTCCCGATACGCTGCGAGCAACACCTGCAAAGTTACAGCCAAAAAACTGCAGATTTTCATCGTCATTTCTCTGCTGCTGGTCCCAGGCTATTTTTCATGTGTTTTCTGAGTTCCTGGGCGTCGAATTAGTCTAAAAAGCGTCATACGGATCGATTCCCAGACGAAAGATTTTTCGGCCAAAAAAAATCCAAGGCTAACCCCTTTGCATTTTTGGCGAAAATTTCGACGACTTTGAAAAGTGCTGCAATTAATTCTTTAGGGTACTATTCCGACGTGATTTTGCGAGAGTAATCGAATCATCGCAGTCCCGATACGCTGCGAGCAACACCCGCAAAGTTACAGCTCAAAAACTGCAGATTTTCATCGTCATTTCTCTGCTGCTGGTCCGAGGCTATTTTTCATGTGTTTTCTGAGTTCCTGGGCGTCGAATTAGTCTGAAAAGCGTCATACGGATCGATTCCCAGACGAAAGATTTTTCGGCCAAAAAAAATCCAAGGCTAACCCCTTTGCATTTTTGGCGAAAATTTCGACGACTTTGAAAAGTGCTGCAAATAATTCTTTAGAATACTATTCCGACGTGATTTTGCGAAAGGAATCGATTAATCGCAGTCCCGATACGCCGCGAGCAACACCTGCAAAGTTACAGCCAAAAAACTGCAGATTTTCATCGTCATTTCTCTGCTGCTGGTCCGAGGCTATTTTTCATGTGTTTTCTGAGTTCCTAGGCGTCGAATTAGTCTAAAAAGCGTCATACGGATCGATTCCCAGACGAAAGATTTTTCGGCCAAAAAAAATCCAAGGCTAACCCCTTTGCATTTTTGGCGAAAATCTCGACGACTTTGAAAAGTGCTGCAATTATTTCTTTAGGGTACTATTCCGACGTGATTTTGCGAGAGGATTCGATTAATCGCAGTCCCGATACGCTGCGAGCAACACCTGCAAAGTTACAGCCAAAAAACTGCAGATTTTCATCGTCATTTCTCTGCTGCTGGTCCCAGAGTATTTTCCATGTGTTTTCTGAGTTCCTGGGCGTCGAATTAGTCTCAAAAGCGTCATACGGATCGATTCCCAGACGAAAGATTTTTCGGCCAAAAAAAATCCAAGGCTAACCCCTTTGCATTTTTGGCGAAAATTTCGACGACTTTGAAAAGTGCTGCAATTATTTCTTTAGGGTACTATTCCGACGTGATTTTGCGAGAGTAATCGAATCATCGCAGTCCCGATACGCTGCGAGCAACACCTGCAAAGTTACAGCCGAAAAACTGCAGATTTTCATCGTCATTTCTCTGCTGCTGGTCCGAGGCTATTTTTCATGTGTTTTCTGAGTTCCTGGGCGTCGAATTAGTCTAAAAAGCGTCATACGGATCGATTCCCAGACGAAAGATTTTTCGGCCAAAAAAAATCCAAGGCTAACCCCTTTGCATTTTTGGCGAAAATCTCGACGACTTTGAAAAGTGCTGCAATTATTTCTTTAGGGTACTATTCCGACGTGATTTTGCGAGAGGATTCGATTATTCGCAGTCCCGATACGCTGCGAGCAACACCTGCAAAGTTACAGCCAAAAAACTGCAGATTTTCATCGTCATTTCTCTGCTGCTGGTCCCAGAGTATTTTTCATGTGTTTTCTGAGTTCCTGGGCGTCGAATTAGTCTAAAAAGCGTCATACGGATCGATTCCCAGACGAAAGATTTTTCGGCCAAAAAAAATCCAAGGCTAACCCCTTTGCATTTTTGGCGAAAATTTCGACGACTTTGAAAAGTGCTGCAATTATTTCTTTAGGGTACTATTCCGACGTGATTTTGCGAGAGGAATCGATTAATCGCAGTCCCGATACGCTGCGAGCAACACCTGCAAAGTTACAGCCGAAAAACTGCAGATTTTCATCGTCATTTCTCTGCTGCTGGTCCGAGGCTATTTTTCATGTGTTTTCTGAGTTCCTGGGCGTCGAATTAGTCTAAAGAGCGTCATACGGATCGATTTCCAGACGAAAGATTTTTCGGCCAAAAAAAATCCAAGGCTAACCCCTTTGCATTTTTGGCGAAAATCTCGACGACTTTGGA
This sequence comes from Diprion similis, assembly GCF_021155765.1. NCBI lineage: Eukaryota > Metazoa > Arthropoda > Insecta > Hymenoptera > Diprionidae > Diprion > Diprion similis. The sequence goes on from NC_060117.1 coordinate 4,279,973, forward strand.
AAGTGCTGCAATTATTTCTTTAGGGTACTATTCCGACGTGATTTTGCGAGAGGATTCGATTAATCGCAGTCCCGATACGCTGCGAGCAACACCTGCAAAGTTACAGCCAAAAAACTGCAGATTTTCATCGTCATTTCTCTGCTGCTGGTCCCAGGCTATTTTTCATGTGTTTTCTGAGTTCCTGGGCGTCGAATTAGTCTAAAAAGCGTCATACGGATCGATTCCCAGACGAAAGATTTTTCGGCCAAAAAAAATCCAAGGCTAACCCCTTTGCATTTTTGGCGAAAATTTCGACGACTTTGAAAAGTGCTGCAATTAATTCTTTAGGGTACTATTCCGACGTGATTTTGCGAGAGTAATCGAATCATCGCAGTCCCGATACGCTGCGAGCAACACCCGCAAAGTTACAGCCGAAAAACTGCAGATTTTCATCGTCATTTCTCTGCTGCTGGTCCGAGGCTATTTTTCATGTGTTTTCTGAGTTCCTGGGCGTCGAATTAGTCTGAAAAGCGTCATACGGATCGATTCCCAGACGAAAGATTTTTCGGCCAAAAAAAATCCAAGGCTAACCCCTTTGCATTTTTGGCGAAAATTTCGACGACTTTGAAAAGTGCTGCAAATAATTCTTTAGAATACTATTCCGACGTGATTTTGCGAAAGGAATCGATTAATCGCAGTCCCGATACGCCGCGAGCAACACCTGCAAAGTTACAGCCAAAAAACTGCAGATTTTCATCGTCATTTCTCTGCTGCTGGTCCGAGGCTATTTTTCATGTGTTTTCTGAGTTCCTAGGCGTCGAATTAGTCTAAAAAGCGTCATACGGATCGATTCCCAGACGAAAGATTTTTCGGCCAAAAAAAATCCAAGGCTAACCCCTTTGCATTTTTGGCGAAAATCTCGACGACTTTGAAAAGTGCTGCAATTATTTCTTTAGGGTACTATTCCGACGTGATTTTGCGAGAGGATTCGATTAATCGCAGTCCCGATACGCTGCGAGCAACACCTGCAAAGTTACAGCCAAAAAACTGCAGATTTTCATCGTCATTTCTCTGCTGCTGGTCCCAGAGTATTTTCCATGTGTTTTCTGAGTTCCTGGGCGTCGAATTAGTCTCAAAAGCGTCATACGGATCGATTCCCAGACGAAAGATTTTTCGGCCAAAAAAAATCCAAGGCTAACCCCTTTGCATTTTTGGCGAAAATTTCGACGACTTTGAAAAGTGCTGCAATTAATTCTTTAGGGTACTATTCCGACGTGATTTTGCGAGAGTAATCGAATCATCGCAGTCCCGATACGCTGCGAGCAACACCTGCAAAGTTACAGCCAAAAAACTGCAGATTTTCATCGTCATTTCTCTGCTGCTGGTCCCAGGCTATTTTTCATGTGTTTTCTGAGTTCCTGGGCGTCGAATTAGTCTCAAAAGCGTCATACGGATCGATTCCCAGACGAAAGATTTTTCGGCCAAAAAAAATCCAAGGCTAACCCCTTTGCATTTTTGGCGAAAATTTCGACGACTTTGAAAAGTGCTGCAATTAATTCTTTAGGGTACTAATCCGACGTGATTTTGCGAGAGGAATCGATTAATCGCAGTCCCGATACGCTGCGAGCAACACCTGCAAAGTTACAGCCGTAAAACTGCAGATTTTCATCGTCATTTCTCTGCTGCTGGTCCCAGGCTATTTTTCATGTGTTTTCTGAGTTCCAGGGCGTCGAATTAGTCTAAAAAGCGTCGTACGGATCGATTCCCAGACAAAAGATTTTTCGGCCAAAAAAAATCCAAGGCTAACCCCTTTGCATTTTTGGCGAAAATTTCGACGACTTTGAAAAGTGCTGCAACTATTTCTTCAGGGTACTATTCCGACGTGATTTTGCGAGAGGAATCGATTAATCGCAGTCCCGATACGCTGCGAGCAACACCTGCAAAGTTACAGCCGAAAAACTGCAGATTTTCATCGTCATTTCTCTGCTGCTGGTCCGAGGCTATTTTTCATGTGTTTTCTGAGTTCCTGGGCGTCGAATTAGTCTCAAAAGCGTCATACGGATCGATTTCCAGACGAAAGATTTTTCGGCCAAAAAAAATCCAAGGCTAACCCCTTTGCATTTTTGGCGAAAATCTCGACGACTTTGAAAAGTGCTGCAATTATTTCTTGAGGGTACTATTCCGACGTGATTTTGCGAGAGGATTCGATTAATCGCAGTCCCGATACGCTGCGAGCAACACCTGCAAAGTTACAGCCAAAAAACTGCAGATTTTCATCGTCATTTCTCTGCTGCTGGTCCCAGAGTATTTTTCATGTGTTTTCTGAGTTCCTGGGCGTCGAATTAGTCTAAAAAGCGTCGTACGGATCGATTCCCAGACGAAAGATTTTTCGGCCAAAAAAAATCCAAGGCTAACCCCTTTGCATTTTTGGCGAAAATTTCGACGACTTTGAAAAGTGCTGCAATTAATTCTTTAGGGTACTATTCCGACGTGATTTTGCGAGAGTAATCGAATCATCGCAGTCCCGATACGCTGCGAGCAACACCTGCAAAGTTACAGCCAAAAAACTGCAGATTTTCATCGTCATTTCTCTGCTGCTGGTCCCAGGCTATTTTTCATGTGTTTTCTGAGTTCCTGGGCGTCGAATTAGTCTAAAAAGCGTCATACGGATCGATTCCCAGACTAAAGATTTTTCGGCCAAAAAAAATCCAAGGCTAACCCCTTTGCATTTTTGGCGAAAATTTCGACGACTTTGAAAAGTGCTGCAATTAATTCTTTAGGGTACTATTCCGACGTGATTTTGCGAGAGTAATCGAATCATCGCAGTCCCGATACGCTGCGAGCAACACCCGCAAAGTTACAGCCAAAAAACTGCAGATTTTCATCGTCATTTCTCTGCTGCTGGTCCCAGAGTATTTTTCATGTGTTTTCTGAGTTCCTGGGCGTCGAATTAGTCTAAAAAGCGTCGTACGGATCGATTCCCAGACGAAAGATTTTTCGGCCAAAAAAAATCCAAGGCTAACCCCTTTGCATTTTTGGCGAAAATTTCGACGACTTTGAAAAGTGCTGCAATTAATTCTTTAGGGTACTATTCCGACGTGATTTTGCGAGAGTAATCGAATCATCGCAGTCCCGATACGCTGCGAGCAACACCTGCAAAGTTACAGCCAAAAAACTGCAGATTTTCATCGTCATTTCTCTGCTGCTGGTCCCAGGCTATTTTTCATGTGTTTTCTGAGTTCCTGGGCGTCGAATTAGTCTAAAAAGCGTCATACGGATCGATTCCCAGACTAAAGATTTTTCGGCCAAAAAAAATCCAAGGCTAACCCCTTTGCATTTTTGGCGAAAATTTCGACGACTTTGAAAAGTGCTGCAATTAATTCTTTAGGGTACTATTCCGACGTGATTTTGCGAGAGTAATCGAATCATCGCAGTCCCGATACGCTGCGAGCAACACCCGCAAAGTTACAGCCGAAAAACTGCAGATTTTTATCGTCATTTCTCTGCTGCTGGTCCGAGGCTATTTTTCATGTGTTTTCTGAGTTCCTGGGCGTCGAATTAGTCTGAAAAGCGTCATACGGATCGATTCCCAGACGAAAGATTTTTCGGCCAAAAAAAATCCAAGGCTAACCCCTTTGCATTTTTGGCGAAAATTTCGACGACTTTGAAAAGTGCTGCAATTGATTCTTTAGGGTACTATTCCGACGTGATTTTGCGAGAGGAATCGATTAATCGCAGTCCCGATACGCCGCGAGCAACACCTGCAAAGTTACAGCCAAAAAACTGCAGATTTTCATCGTCATTTCTCTGCTGCTGGTCCCAGGCTATTTTTCATGTGTTTTCTGAGTTCCTGGGCGTCGAATTAGTCTAAAAAGCGTCATACGGATCGATTCCCGGACGAAAGATTTTGCGGCCAAAAAAAATCCAAGGCTAACCCCTTTGCATTTTTGGCGAAAATTTCGACGACTTTGAAAAGTGCTGCAATTAATTCTTTAGGGTACTATTCCGACGTGATTTTGCGAGAGGAATCGATTAATCGCAGTCCCGATACGCTGCGAGCAACACCTGCAAAGTTACAGCCGTAAAACTGCAGATTTTCATCGTCATTTCTCTGCTGCTGGTCCCAGGCTATTTTTCATCTGTTTTCTGAGTTCCAGGGCGTCGAATTAGTCTAAAAAGCGTCGTACGGATCGATTCCCAGACAAAAGATTTTTCGGCCAAAAAAAATCCAAGGCTAACCCCTTTGCATTTTTGGCGAAAATTTCGACGACTTTGAAAAGTGCTGCAATTAATTCTTTAGGGTACTATTCCGACGTGATTTTGCGAGAGGATTCGATTAATCGCAGTCCCGATACGCTGCGAGCAACACCTGCAAAGTTACAGCCAAAAAACTGCAGATTTTCATCGTCATTTCTCTGCTGCTGGTCCCAGGCTATTTTTCATGTGTTTTCTGAGTTCCTGGGCGTCGAATTAGTCTAAAAAGCGTCATACGGATCGATTCCCAGACGAAAGATTTTTCGGCCAAAAAAAATCCAAGGCTAACCCCTTTGCATTTTTGGCGAAAATTTCGACGACTTTGAAAAGTGCTGCAATTAATTCTTTAGGGTACTAATCCGACGTGATTTTGCGAGAGGAATCGATTCATCGCAGTCCCGATACGCTGCGAGCAACACCTGCAAAGTTACAGCCGAAAAACTGCAGATTTTCATCGTCATTTCTCTGCTGCTGGTCCGAGGCTATTTTTCATGTGTTTTCTGAGTTCCTGGGCGTCGAATTAGTCTAAAAAGCGTCATACGGATCGATTCCCAGACAGAAGATTTTCCGGCCAAAAAAAATCCAAGGCTAACCCCTTTGCATCTTTGGCGAAAATTTCGACGACTTTGAAAAGTGCTGCAATTAATTCTTTAGGGTACTATTCCGACGTGATTTTGCGAGAGGAATCGATTCATCGCAGTCCCAATACGCTGCGAGCAACACCTGCAAAGTTACAGCCGAAAAACTGCAGATTTTCATCGTCATTTCTCTGCTGCTGGTCCCAGGCTATTTTTCATGTGTTTTCTGAGTTCCTGGGCGTCGAATTAGTCTAAAAAGCGTCGTACGGATCGATTCCCAGACAAAAGATTTTTCGGCCAAAAAAAATCCAAGGCTAACCCCTTTGCATTTTTGGCGAAAATTTCGACGACTTTAAAAAGTGCTGCAATTAATTCTTTAGGGTACTATATCGACGTGATTTTGCGAGAGTAATCGATTAATCGCAGTCCCGATACGCTGCGAGCAACACCTGCAAAGTTACAGCCGAAAAACTGCAGATTTTCATCGTCATTTCTCTGCTGCTGGTCCGAGGCTATTTTTCATGTGTTTTCTGAGTTCCTGGGCGTCGAATTAGTCTAAAAAGCGTCATACGGATCGATTCCCAGACAAAAGATTTTTCGGCCAAAAAAAATCCAAGGCTAACCCCTTTGCATTTTTGGCGAAAATTTCGACGACTTTGAAAAGTGCTGCAATTAATTCTTTAGGGTACTATTCCGACGTGATTTTGCGAGAGGAATCGATTAATCGCAGTCTAGATACGCTGCGAGCAACACCTGCAAAGTTACAGCCGAAAAACTGCAGATTTTCATCGTCATTTCTCTGCTGCTGGTCCGAGGCTATTTTTCATGTGTTTTCTGAGTTCCTGGGCGTCGAATTAGTCTAAAGAGCGTCATACGGATCGATTTCCAGACGAAAGATTTTTCGGCCAAAAAAAATCCAAGGCTAACCCCTTTGCATTTTTGGCGAAAATCTCGACGACTTTGGAAAGTGCTGCAATTATTTCTTTAGGGTACTATTCCGACGTGATTTTGCGAGAGGATTCGATTAATCGCAGTCCCGATACGCTGCGAGCAACACCTGCAAAGTTACAGCCAAAAAACTGCAGATTTTCATCGTCATTTCTCTGCTGCTGGTCCCAGGCTATTTTTCATGTGTTTTCTGAGTTCCTGGGCGTCGAATTAGTCTAAAAAGCGTCATACGGATCGATTCCCAGACGAAAGATTTTTCGGCCAAAAAAAATCCAAGGCTAACCCCTTTGCATTTTTGGCGAAAATTTCGACGACTTTGAAAAGTGCTGCAATTAATTCTTTAGGGTACTATTCCGACGTGATTTTGCGAGAGTAATCGAATCATCGCAGTCCCGATACGCTGCGAGCAACACCCGCAAAGTTACAGCCGAAAAACTGCAGATTTTCATCGTCATTTCTCTGCTGCTGGTCCGAGGCTATTTTTCATGTGTTTTCTGAGTTCCTGGGCGTCGAATTAGTCTGAAAAGCGTCATACGGATCGATTCCCAGACGAAAGATTTTTCGGCCAAAAAAAATCCAAGGCTAACCCCTTTGCATTTTTGGCGAAAATTTCGACGACTTTGAAAAGTGCTGCAAATAATTCTTTAGAATACTATTCCGACGTGATTTTGCGAAAGGAATCGATTAATCGCAGTCCCGATACGCCGCGAGCAACACCTGCAAAGTTACAGCCAAAAAACTGCAGATTTTCATCGTCATTTCTCTGCTGCTGGTCCGAGGCTATTTTTCATGTGTTTTCTGAGTTCCTAGGCGTCGAATTAGTCTAAAAAGCGTCATACGGATCGATTCCCAGACGAAAGATTTTTCGGCCAAAAAAAATCCAAGGCTAACCCCTTTGCATTTTTGGCGAAAATCTCGACGACTTTGAAAAGTGCTGCAATTATTTCTTTAGGGTACTATTCCGACGTGATTTTGCGAGAGGATTCGATTAATCGCAGTCCCGATACGCTGCGAGCAACACCTGCAAAGTTACAGCCAAAAAACTGCAGATTTTCATCGTCATTTCTCTGCTGCTGGTCCCAGAGTATTTTCCATGTGTTTTCTGAGTTCCTGGGCGTCGAATTAGTCTCAAAAGCGTCATACGGATCGATTCCCAGACGAAAGATTTTTCGGCCAAAAAAAATCCAAGGCTAACCCCTTTGCATTTTTGGCGAAAATTTCGACGACTTTGAAAAGTGCTGCAATTAATTCTTTAGGGTACTATTCCGACGTGATTTTGCGAGAGTAATCGAATCATCGCAGTCCCGATACGCTGCGAGCAACACCTGCAAAGTTACAGCCAAAAAACTGCAGATTTTCATCGTCATTTCTCTGCTGCTGGTCCCAGGCTATTTTTCATGTGTTTTCTGAGTTCCTGGGCGTCGAATTAGTCTCAAAAGCGTCATACGGATCGATTCCCAGACGAAAGATTTTTCGGCCAAAAAAAATCCAAGGCTAACCCCTTTGCATTTTTGGCGAAAATTTCGACGACTTTGAAAAGTGCTGCAATTAATTCTTTAGGGTACTAATCCGACGTGATTTTGCGAGAGGAATCGATTAATCGCAGTCCCGATACGCTGCGAGCAACACCTGCAAAGTTACAGCCGTAAAACTGCAGATTTTCATCGTCATTTCTCTGCTGCTGGTCCCAGGCTATTTTTCATGTGTTTTCTGAGTTCCAGGGCGTCGAATTAGTCTAAAAAGCGTCGTACGGATCGATTCCCAGACAAAAGATTTTTCGGCCAAAAAAAATCCAAGGCTAACCCCTTTGCATTTTTGGCGAAAATTTCGACGACTTTGAAAAGTGCTGCAACTATTTCTTCAGGGTACTATTCCGACGTGATTTTGCGAGAGGAATCGATTAATCGCAGTCCCGATACGCTGCGAGCAACACCTGCAAAGTTACAGCCGAAAAACTGCAGATTTTCATCGTCATTTCTCTGCTGCTGGTCCGAGGCTATTTTTCATGTGTTTTCTGAGTTCCTGGGCGTTGAATTAGTCTCAAAAGCGTCATACGGATCGATTTCCAGACGAAAGATTTTTCGGCCAAAAAAAATCCAAGGCTAACCCCTTTGCATTTTTGGCGAAAATCTCGACGACTTTGAAAAGTGCTGCAATTATTTCTTGAGGGTACTATTCCGACGTGATTTTGCGAGAGGATTCGATTAATCGCAGTCCCGATACGCTGCGAGCAACACCTGCAAAGTTACAGCCAAAAAACTGCAGATTTTCATCGTCATTTCTCTGCTGCTGGTCCCAGAGTATTTTTCATGTGTTTTCTGAGTTCCTGGGCGTCGAATTAGTCTAAAAAGCGTCGTACGGATCGATTCCCAGACGAAAGATTTTTCGGCCAAAAAAAATCCAAGGCTAACCCCTTTGCATTTTTGGCGAAAATTTCGACGACTTTGAAAAGTGCTGCAATTAATTCTTTAGGGTACTATTCCGACGTGATTTTGCGAGAGTAATCGAATCATCGCAGTCCCGATACGCTGCGAGCAACACCTGCAAAGTTACAGCCAAAAAACTGCAGATTTTCATCGTCATTTCTCTGCTGCTGGTCCCAGGCTATTTTTCATGTGTTTTCTGAGTTCCTGGGCGTCGAATTAGTCTGAAAAGCGTCATACGGATCGATTCCCAGACTAAAGATTTTTCGGCCAAAAAAAATCCAAGGCTAACCCCTTTGCATTTTTGGCGAAAATTTCGACGACTTTGAAAAGTGCTGCAATTAATTCTTTAGGGTACTATTCCGACGTGATTTTGCGAGAGTAATCGAATCATCGCAGTCCCGATACGCTGCGAGCAACACCCGCAAAGTTACAGCCGAAAAACTGCAGATTTTCATCGTCATTTCTCTGCTGCTGGTCCGAGGCTATTTTTCATGTGTTTTCTGAGTTCCTGGGCGTCGAATTAGTCTAAAAAGCGTCATACGGATCGATTCCCAGACAGAAGATTTTCCGGCCAAAAAAAATCCAAGGCTAACCCCTTTGCATCTTTGGCGAAAATTTCGACGACTTTGAAAAGTGCTGCAATTAATTCTTTAGGGTACTATTCCGACGTGATTTTGCGAGAGGAATCGATTCATCGCAGTCCCAATACGCTGCGAGCAACACCTGCAAAGTTACAGCCGAAAAACTGCAGATTTTCATCGTCATTTCTCTGCTGCTGGTCCCAGGCTATTTTTCATGTGTTTTCTGAGTTCCTGGGCGTCGAATTAGTCTAAAAAGCGTCGTACGGATCGATTCCCAGACAAAAGATTTTTCGGCCAAAAAAAATCCAAGGCTAACCCCTTTGCATTTTTGGCGAAAATTTCGACGACTTTGAAAAGTGCTGCAATTAATTCTTTAGGGTACTATTCCGACGTGATTTTGCGAGAGGAATCGATTAATCGCAGTCCCGATACGCTGCGAGCAACACCTGCAAAGTTACAGCCGTAAAACTGCAGATTTTCATCGTCATTTCTCTGCTGCTGGTCCCAGGCTATTTTTCATGTGTTTTCTGAGTTCCTGGGCGTCGAATTAGTCTAAAAAGCGTCATACGGATCGATTCCCAGACGAAAGATTTTTCGGCCGAAAAAAATCCAAGGCTAACCCCTTTGCATTTTTGGCGAAAATTTCGACGACTTCGAAAAGTGCTGCAATTGATTCTTTAGGGTACTATTCCGACGTGATTTTGCGAGAGGAATCGATTAATCGCAGTCCCGATACGCTGCGAGCAACACCTGCAAAGTTACAGCCGAAAAACTGCAGATTTTCATCGTCATTTCTCTGCTGCTGGTCCGAGGCTATTTTTCATGTGTTTTCTGAGTTCCTGGGTGTCGAATTAGTCTACAAAGCGTCATACGGATCGATTCCCAGACAAAAGATTTTCCGGCCAAAAAAAATCCAAGGCTAACCCCTTTGCATCTTTGGCGAAAATTTCGACGACTTTGAAAAGTGCTGCAATTAATTCTTTAGGGTACTATTCCGACGTGATTTTGCGAGAGGAATCGATTCATCGCAGTCCCGATACGCTGCGAGCAACACCTGCGAAGTTACAGCCGAAAAACTGCAGATTTTCATCGTCATTTCTCTGCTGCTGGTCCCAGGCTATTTTTCATGTGTTTTCTGAGTTCCTGGGCGTCGAATTAGTCTCAAAAGCGTCATACGGATCGATTCCCAGACGAAAGATTTTTTGGCCAAAAAAAATCCAAGGCTAACCCCTTTGCATTTTTGGCGAAAATTTCGACGACTTTAAAAAGTGCTGCAATTAATTCTTTAGGGTACTATATCGACGTGATTTTGCGAGAGTAATCGAATCATCGCAGTCCCGATACGCTGCGAGCAACACCCGCAAAGTTACAGCCGAAAAACTGCAGATTTTCATCGTCATTTCTCTGCTGCTGGTCCGAGGCTATTTTTCATGTGTTTTCTGAGTTCCTGGGCGTCGAATTAGTCTAAAAAGCGTCATACGGATCGATTCCCAGACAAAAGATTTTTCGGCCAAAAAAAATCCAAGGCTAACCCCTTTGCATTTTTGGCGAAAATTTCGACGACTTTGAAAAGTGCTGCAATTAATTCTTTAGGGTACTATTCCGACGTGATTTTGCGAGAGGAATCGATTAATCGCAGTCTAGATACGCTGCGAGCAACACCTGCAAAGTTACAGCCGAAAAACTGCAGATTTTCATCGTCATTTCTCTTCTGCTGCTCCCAGGCTATTTTTCATGTGTTTTCTGAGTTCCGGGGCGTCGAATTAGTCTAAAAAGCGTCGTACGGATCGATTCCCAGACAAAAGATTTTTCGGCCAAAAAAAATCCAAGGCTAACCCCTTTGCATTTTTGGCGAAAATTTCGACGACTTTGAAAAGTGCTGCAATTAATTCATTAGGGTACTATTCCGACGTGATTTTGCGAGAGGAATCGATTAATCGCAGTCCCGATACGCTGCGAGCAACACCTGCAAAGTTACAGCCGAAAAACTGCAGATTTTCATCGTCATTTCTCTGCTGCTGGTCCGAGGCTATTTTTCATGTGTTTTCTGAGTTCCTGGGCGTCGAATTAGTCTAAAAAGCGTCATACGGATCGATTCCCAGACGAAAGATTTTTCGGCCAAAAAAAATCCAAGGCTAACCCCTTTGCATTTTTGGCGAAAATTTCGACGACTTTGAAAAGTGCTGCAATTGATTCTTTAGGGTACTATTCCGACGTGATTTTGCGAGAGGAATCGATTAATCGCAGTCCCGATACGCTGCGAGCAACACCTGCGAAGTTACAGCCGAAAAACTGCGGATTTTCATCGTCATTTCTCTGCTGCTGGTCCGAGGCTATTTTTCATGTGTTTTCTGAGTTCCTGGGCGTCGAATTAGTCTGAAAAGCGTCATACGGATCGATTCCCAGACAAAAGATTTTTCGGCCAAAAAAAATCCAAGGCTAACCCCTTTGCATTTTTGACGAAAATTTCGACGACTTTGAAAAGTGCTGCAATTAATTCTTTAGGGTACTATTCCGACGTGATTTTGCGAGAGGAATCGATGATTCGCAGTCCCGATACGCTGCGAGCAACACCTGCAAAGTTACAGCCGAAAAACTGCAGATTTTCATCGTCATTTCTCTGCTGCTGGTCCCAGGCTATTTTTCATGTGTTTTCTGAGTTCCTGGGCGTCGAATTAGTCTAAAAAGCGTCGTACGGATCGATTCCCAGACGAAAGATTTTTCGGCCAAAAAAAATCCAAGGCTAACCCCTTTGCATTTTTGGCGAAAATTTCGACGACTTTGAAAAGTGCTGCAATTAATTCTTTAGGGTACTATTCCGACGTGATTTTGCGAGAGGAATCGATTAATCGCAGTCTCGATACGCTGCGAGCAACACCTGCAAAGTTACAGCCGAAAAACTGCAGATTTTCATCGTCATTTCTCTGCTGCTGGTCCCAGGCTATTTTTCATGTGTTTTCTGAGTTCCTGGGCGTCGAATTAGTCTGAAAAGCGTCGTACGGATCGATTCCCAGACGAAAGATTTTTCGGCCAAAAAAAATCCAAGGCTAACCCCTTTGCATTTTTGGCGAAAATTCCGACGACTTTGAAAAGTGCTGCAACTAATTCTTTAGGGTACTATTCCGACGTGATTTTGCGAGAGGAATCGATTAATCGCAGTCCCGATACGCTGCGAGCAACACCTGCAAAGTTACAGCCGAAAAACTGCAGATTTTCATCGTCATTTCTCTGCTGCTGGTCCGAGGCTATTTTTCATGTGTTTTCTGAGTTCCTGGGCGTCGAATTAGTCTAAAAAGCGTCATACGGATCGATTCCCAGACGGAAGATTTTTCGGCCAAAAAAAATCCAAGGCTAACCCCTTTGCATTTTTGGCGAAAATTTCGACGACTTTGAAAAGTGCTGCAATTAATTCTTTAGGGTACTATTCCGACGTGATTTTGCGAGAGGAATCGATTAATCGCAGTCCCGATACGCTGCGAGCAACACCTGCAAAGTTACAGCCGAAAAACTGCAGATTTTCATCGTCATTTCTCTGCTGCTGGTCCGAGGCTATTTTTCATGTGTTTTCTGAGTTCCTGGGCGTCGAATTAGTCTAAAAAGCGTCATACGGATCGATTCCCAGACGAAAGATTTTTCGGCCAAAAAAAATCCAAGGCTAACCCCTTTGCATTTTTGGCGAAAATTTCGACGACTTTGAAAAGTGCTGCAATTAATTCATTAGGGTACTATTCCGACGTGATTTTGCAAGAGGAATCGATTAATCGCAGTCCCGATACGCTGCGAGCAACACCTGCAAAGTTACAGCCGAAAAACTGCAGATTTTCATCGTCATTTCTCTGCTGCTGGTCCCAGGCTATTTTTCATGTGTTTTCTGAGTTCCGGAGCGTCGAATTAGTCTAAAAAGCGTCGTACGGATCGATTCCCAGACAAAAGATTTTTCGGCCGAAAAAAATCCAAGGCTAACCCCTTTGCATTTTTGGCGAAAATTTCGACGACTTTGAAAAGTGCTGCAATTAATTCTTGAGGGTACTATTCCGACGTGATTTTGCGAGAGAAATCGATTAATCGCAGTTTCGATACGCTGCGAGCAACACCTGCAAAGTTACAGCCGAAAAACTGCAGATTTTCATCGTCATTTCTCTGCTGCTGGTCCGAGGCTATTTTTCATGTGTTTTCTGAGTTCCTGGGCGTCGAATTAGTCTAAAAAGCGTCATACGGATCGATTCCCAGACGAAAGATTTTTCGGCCAAAAAAAATCCAAGGCTAACCCCTTTGCATTTTTGGCGAAAATTTCGACGACTTTGAAAAGTGCTGCAATTAATTCTTTAGGGTACTATTCCGACGTGATTTTGCGAGAGTAATCGAATCATCGCAGTCCCGATACGCTGCGAGCAACACCCGCAAAGTTACAGCCGAAAAACTGCAGATTTTCATCGTCATTTCTCTGCTGCTGGTCCGAGGCTATTTTTCATGTGTTTTCTGAGTTCCTGGGCGTCGAATTAGTCTAAAAAGCGTCATACGGATCGATTCCCAGACGAAAGATTTTTCGGCCAAAAAAAATCCAAGGCTAACCCCTTTGCATTTTTGGCGAAAATTTCGACGACTTTGAAAAGTGCTGCAATTAATTCTTTAGGGTACTATTCCGACGTGATTTTGCGAGAGGAATCGATTAATCGCAGTCTAGATACGCTGCGAGCAACACCTGCAAAGTTACAGCCGAAAAACTGCAGATTTTCATCGTCATTTCTCTTCTGCTGGTCCCAGGCTATTTTTCATGTGTTTTCTGAGTTCCGGGGCATCGAATTAGTCTAAAAAGCGTCCTACGGATCGATTCCCAGACAAAAGATTTTTCGGCCAAAAAAAATCCAAGGCTAACCCCTTTGCATTTTTGGCGAAAATTTCGACGACTTTGAAAAGTGCTGCAATTAATTCTTTAGGGTACTATTCCGACGTGATTTTGCGAGAGGAATCGATTAATCGCAGTCCCGATACGCTGCGAGCAACACCTGCAAAGTTACAGCCGAAAAACTGCAGATTTTCATCGTCATTTCTCTGCTGCTGGTCCGAGGCTATTTTTCATGTGTTTTCTGAGTTCCTGGGCGTCGAATTAGTCTAAAAAGCGTCATACGGATCGATTCCCAGACGAAAGATTTTTCGGCCAAAAAAAATCCAAGGCTAACCCCTTTGCATTTTTGGCGAAAATTTCGACGACTTCGAAAAGTGCTGCAATCAATTCATTAGGGTACTATTCCGACGTGATTTTGCAAGAGAAATCGATTAATCGCAGTCCCGATACGCTGCGAGCAACACCTGCAAAGTTACAGCCGAAAAACTGCAGATTTTCATCGTCATTTCTCTGCTGCTGGTCCCAGGCTATTTTTTATGTGTTTTCTGAGTTCCGGGGCGTCGAATTAGTCTAAAAAGCGTCGTACGGATCGATTCCCAGACAAAAGATTTTTCGGCCGAAAAAAATCCAAGGCTAACCCCTTTGCATTTTTGGCGAAAATTTCGACGACTTTGAAAAGTGCTGCAATTAATTCTTTAGGGTACTATTCCGACGTGATTTTGCGAGAGGAATCGATTAATCGCAGTCCTGATACGCTGCGAGCAACACCTGCATAGTTACAGCCGAAAAACTGCAGATTTTCATCGTCATTTCTCTGCTGCTGGTCCCAGGCTATTTTTCATGTGTTTTCTGAGTTCCTGAGCGTCGAATTAGTCTAAAAAGCGTCATACGGATCGATTCCCAGACAAGAGATTTTTCGGCCAAAAAAAATCCAAGGCTAACCCCTTTGCATTTTTGTCGAAAATTTCGACGACTTTGAAAAGTGCTGCAATTAATTCTTCAGGGTACTATTCCGACGTGATTTTGCAAGAGGAATCGATTAATCGCAGTCCTGATACGCTGCGAGCAACACCTGCAAAGTCGCAGCCGTAAAACTGCAGATTTTCATCGTCATTTCTCTGCTGCTGGTCCCAGGCTATTTTTCATGTGTTTTCTGAGTTCCAGGGCGTCGAATTAGTCTAAAAAGCGTCGTACGGATCGATTCCCAGACGAGAGATTTTTCGGCCAAAAAAAATCCAAGGCTAACCCCTTTGCATTTTTGGCGAAAATCTCGACGACTTTGAAAAGTGCTGCAATTATTTCTTTAGGGTACTATTCCGACGTGATTTTGCGAGAGGATTCGATTAATCGCAGTCCCGATACGCTGCGAGCAACACCTGCAAAGTTACAGCCAAAAAACTGCAGATTTTCATCGTCATTTCTCTGCTGCTGGTCCCAGGCTATTTTTCATGTGTTTTCTGAGTTCCTGGGCGTCGAATTAGTCTAAAAAGCGTCATACGGATCGATTCCCAGACGAGAGATTTTTCGGCCAAAAAAAATCCAAGGTTAACCCCTTTGCATTTTTGGCGAAAATTTCGACGACTTTGAAAAGTGCTGCAATTAATTCTTGAGGGTACTATTCCGACGTGATTTTGCGAGAGGAATTGATTAATCGCAGTCCCGATACGCTGCGAGCAACACCTGCAAAGTTACAGCCGAAAAACTGCAGATTTTCATCGTCATTTCTCTGCTGCTGGTCCGAGGCTATTTTTCATGTGTTTTCTGAGTTCCTGGGCGTCGAATTAGTCTAAAAAGCGTCATACGGATCGATTCCCAGACGAAAGATTTTTCGGCCAAAAAAAATCCAAGGCTAACCCCTTTGCATTTTTGGCGAAAATCTCGACGACTTTGAAAAGTGCTGCAATTATTTCTTTAGGGTACTATTCCGACGTGATTTTGCGAGAGGATTCGATTAATCGCAGTCCCGATACGCTGCGAGCAACACCTGCAAAGTTACAGCCAAAAAACTGCAGATTTTCATCGTCATTTCTCTGCTGCTGGTCCCAGGCTATTTTTCATGTGTTTTCTGAGTTCCTGGGCGTCGAATTAGTCTAAAAAGCGTCATACGGATCGATTCCCAGACGAAAGATTTTTCGGCCAAAAAAAATCCAAGGCTAACCCCTTTGCATTTTTGGCGAAAATTTCGACGACTTTGAAAAGTGCTGCAATTAATTCTTTAGGGTACTAATCCGACGTGATTTTGCGAGAGGAATCGATTAATCGCAGTCCCGATACGCTGCGAGCAACACCTGCAAAGTTACAGCCGTAAAACTGCAGATTTTCATCGTCATTTCTCTGCTGCTGGTCCCAGGCTATTTTTCATGTGTTTTCTGAGTTCCTGGGCGTCGAATTAGTCTAAAAAGCGTCATACGGATCGATTCCCAGACGAAAGATTTTTCGGCCAAAAAAAATCCAAGGCTAACCCCTTTGCATTTTTGGCGAAAATTTCGACGACTTTGAACAGTGCTGCAATTGATTCTTTAGGGAACTATTCCGACGTGATTTTGCGAGAGGAATCGATTAATCGCAGTCCCGATACGCTGCGAGCAACACCTGCAAAGTTACAGCCGAAAAACTGCAGATTTTCATCGTCATTTCTCTGCTGCTGGTCCGAGGCTATTTTTCATGTGTTTTCTGAGTTCCTGGGCGTCGAATTAGTCTAAAAAGCGTCATACGGATCGATTCCCAGACAAAAGATTTTCTGGCCAAAAAAAATCCAAGGCTAACCCCTTTGCATCTTTGGCGAAAATTTCGACGACTTTGGAAAGTGCTGCAATTAATTCTTTAGGGTACTATTCCGACGTGATTTTGCGAGAGGAATCGATTCATCGCAGTCCCGATACGCTGCGAGCAACACCTGCAAAGTTACAGCCGAAAAACTGCAGATTTTCATCGTCATTTCTCTGCTGCTGGTCCCAGGCTATTTTTCATGTGTTTTCTGAGTTCCTGGGCGTCGAATTAGTCTAAAAAGCGTCGTACGGGTCGATTCCCAGACAAAAGATTTTTCGGCCAAAAAAAATCCAAGGCTAACCCCTTTGCATTTTTGGCGAAAATTTCGACGACTTTGAAAAGTGCTGCAATTAATTCTTTAGGGTACTATTCCGACGTGATTTTGCGAGAGGAATCGATTAATCGCAGTCTAGATACGCTGCGAGCAACACCTGCAAAGTTACAGCCGAAAAACTGCAGATTTTCATCGTCATTTCTCTTCTGCTGGTCCCAGGCTATTTTTCATGTGTTTTCTGAGTTCCGGGGCGTCGAATTAGTCTAAAAAGCGTCGTACGGATCGATTCCCAGACAAAAGATTTTTCGGCCAAAAAAAATCCAAGGCTAACCCCGTTGCATTTTTGGCGAAAATTTCGACGACTTTGAAAAGTGCTGCAATTAATTCTTTAGGGTACTATTCCGACGTGATTTTGCGAGAGGAATCGATTAATCGCAGTTTCGATACGCTGCGAGCAACACCTGCAAAGTTACAGCCGAAAAACTGCAGATTTTCATCGTCATTTCTCTGCTGCTGGTCCGAGGCTATTTTTCATGTGTTTTCTGAGTTCCTGGGCGTCGAATTAGTCTAAAAAGCGTCATACGGATCGATTCCCAGACGAAAGATTTTTCGGCCAAAAAAAATCCAAGGCTAACCCCTTTGCATTTTTGGCGAAAATTTCGACGACTTTAAAAAGTGCTGCAATTATTTCTTTAGGGAACTATTCCGACGTGATTTTGCGGGAGGATTCGATTAATCGCAGTCCTGATACGCTGCGAGCAACACCTGCAAAGTTACAGCCAAAAAACTGCAGTTTTTCATCGTCATTTCTCTGCTGCTGGTCCCAGGCTATTTTTCATGTGTTTTCTGAGTTCCTGAGCGTCGAATTAGTCTAAAAAGCGTCATACGGATCGATTCCCAGACGAAAGATTTTTCGGCCAAAAAAAATCCAAGGCTAACCCCTTTGCATTTTTGGCGAAAATTTCGACGACTTTGAAAAGTGCTGCAATTATTTCTTTAGGGTACTATTCCGACGTGATTTTGCGAGAGGAATCGATTAATCGCAGTCCCGATACGCTGCGAGCAACACCTGCAAAGTTACAGCCGAAAAACTGCAGATTTTCATCGTCATTTCTCTGCTGCTGGTCCGAGGCTATTTTTCATGTGTTTTCTGAGTTCCTGGGCGTCGAATTAGTCTAAAAAGCGTCATACGGATCGATTCCCAGACGAAAGATTTTTCGGCCGAAAAAAATCCAAGGCTAACCCCTTTGCATTTTTGGCGAAAATTTCAACGACTTTGAAAAGTGCTGCAATTAATTCTTTAGGGTACTATTCCGACGTGATTTTGCGAGAGGAATCAATTAATCGCAGTCTAGATACGCTGCGAGCAACACCTGCAAAGTTACAGCCGAAAAACTGCAGATTTTCATCGTCATTTCTCTCCTGCTGGTCCCAGGCTATTTTTCATGTGTTCTCTGAGTTCCGGGGCGTCGAATTAGTCTAAAAAGCGTCGTACGGATCGATTCCCAGACAAAAGATTTTTCGGCCAAAAAAAATCCAAGGCTAACCCCTTTGCATTTTTGGCGAAAATTTCGACGACTTTGAAAAGTGCTGCAATTAATTCTTTAGGGTACTATTCCGACGTGATTTTGCGAGAGGAATCGATTAATCGCAGTCCCGATACGCTGCGAGCAACACCTGCAAAGTTACAGCCGAAAAACTGCAGATTTTCATCGTCATTTCTCTGCTGCTGGTCCGAGGCTATTTTTCATGTGTTTTCTGAGTTCCTGGGCGTCGAATTAGTCTAAAAAGCGTCATACGGATCGATTCCCAGACGAAAGATTTTTCGGCCAAAAAAAATCCAAGGCTAACCCCTTTGCATTTTTGGCGAAAATTTCGACGACTTTGAAAAGTGCTGCAATTGATTCATTAGGGTACTATTTCGACGTGATTTTGCAAGAGGAATCGATTAATCGCAGTCCCGATACGCTGCGAGCAACACCTGCAAAGTTACAGCCGAAAAACTGCAGATTTTCATCGTCATTTCTCTGCTGCTGGTCCGAGGCTATTTTTCATGTGTTTTCTGAGTTCCGGAGCGTCGAATTAGTCTAAGAAGCGTCGTACGGATCGATTCCCAGACAAAAGATTTTTCGGCCGAAAAAAATCCAAGGCTAACCCCTTTGCATTTTTGGCGAAAATTTCGACGGCTTTGAAAAGTGCTGCAATTAATTCTTTAGGGTACTATTCCGACGTGATTTTGCGAGAGGAATCGATTAATCGCAGTTTCGATACGCTGCGAGCAACACCTGCAAAGTTACAGCCGAAAAACTGCAGATTTTCATCGTCATTTCTCTGCTGCTGGTCCGAGGCTATTTTTCATGTGTTTTCTGAGTTCCTGGGCGTCGAATTAGTCTAAAAAGCGTCATACGGATCGATTCCCAGACGAAAGATTTTTCGGCCAAAAAAAATCCAAGGCTAACCCCTTTGCATTTTTGGCGAAAATTTCGACGACTTTGAAAAGTGCTGCAATTAATTCTTTAGGGTACTATTCCGACGTGATTTTGCGAGAGTAATCGAATCATCGCAGTCCCGATACGCTGCGAGCAACACCCGCAAAGTTACAGCCGAAAAACTGCAGATTTTCATCGTCATTTCTCTGCTGCTGGTCCGAGGCTATTTTTCATGTGTTTTCTGAGTTCCTGGGCGTCGAATTAGTCTAAAAAGCGTCATACGGATCGATTCCCAGACGAAAGATTTTTCGGCCAAAAAAAATCCAAGGCTAACCCCTTTGCATTTTTGGCGAAAATTTCGACGACTTTGAAAAGTGCTGCAATTAATTCTTTAGGGTACTATTCCGACGTGATTTTGCGAGAGGAATCGATTAATCGCAGTCCCGATACGCTGCGAGCAACACCTGCAAAGTTACAGCCGAAAAACTGCAGATTTTCATCGTCATTTCTCTGCTGCTGGTCCGAGGCTATTTTTCATGTGTTTTCTGAGTTCCTGGGCGTCGAATTAGTCTAAAAAGCGTCATACGGATCGATTCCCAGACGAAAGATTTTTCGGCCAAAAAAAATCCAAGGCTAACCCCTTTGCATTTTTGGCGAAAATTTCGACGACTTTGAAAAGTGCTGCAATTGATTCATTAGGGTACTATTTCGACGTGATTTTGCAAGAGGAATCGATTAATCGCAGTCCCGATACGCTGCGAGCAACACCTGCAAAGTTACAGCCGAAAAACTGCAGATTTTCATCGTCATTTCTCTGCTGCTGGTCCCAGGCTATTTTTCATGTGTTTTCTGAGTTCCGGAGCGTCGAATTAGTCTAAGAAGCGTCGTACGGATCGATTCCCAGACAAAAGATTTTTCGGCCGAAAAAAATCCAAGGCTAACCCCTTTGCATTTTTGGCGAAAATTTCGACGACTTTGAAAAGTGCTGCAATTAATTCTTTAGGGTACTATTCCGACGTGATTTTGCGAGAGGAATCGATTAATCGCAGTTTCGATACGCTGCGAGCAACACCTGCAAAGTTACAGCCGAAAAACTGCAGATTTTCATCGTCATTTCTCTGCTGCTGGTCCGAGGCTATTTTTCATGTGTTTTCTGAGTTCCTGGGCGTCGAATTAGTCTAAAAAGCGTCATACGGATCGATTCCCAGACGAAAGATTTTTCGGCCAAAAAAAATCCAAGGCTAACCCCTTTGCATTTTTGGCGAAAATTTCGACGACTTTGAAAAGTGCTGCAATTAATTCTTTAGGGTACTATTCCGACGTGATTTTGCGAGAGTAATCGAATCATCGCAGTCCCGATACGCTGCGAGCAACACCCGCAAAGTTACAGCCGAAAAACTGCAGATTTTCATCGTCATTTCTCTGCTGCTGGTCCGAGGCTATTTTTCATGTGTTTTCTGAGTTCCTGGGCGTCGAATTAGTCTAAAAAGCGTCATACGGATCGATTCCCAGACGAAAGATTTTTCGGCCAAAAAAAATCCAAGGCTAACCCCTTTGCATTTTTGGCGAAAATTTCGACGACTTTGAAAAGTGCTGCAATTAATTCTTTAGGGTACTATTCCGACGTGATTTTGCGAGAGGAATCGATTAATCGCAGTCTAGATACGCTGCGAGCAACACCTGCAAAGTAACAGCCGAAAAACTGCAGATTTTCATCGTCATTTCTCTTCTGCTGGTCCCAGGCTATTTTTCATGTGTTTTCTGAGTTCCGGGGCGTCGAATTAGTCTAAAAAGCGTCGTACGGATCGATTTCCAGACAAAAGATTTTTCGGCCAAAAAAAATCCAAGGCTAACCCCTTTGCATTTTTGGCGAAAATTTCGACGACTTTGAAAAGTGCTGCAATTAATTCTTTAGGGTACTATTCCGACGTGATTTTGCGAGAGGAATCGATTAATCGCAGTCCCGATACGCTGCGAGCAACACCTGCAAAGTGACAGCCAAAAAACTGCAGATTTTCATCGTCATTTCTCTGCTGCTGGTCCCAGGCTATCTTCCATGTGTTTTCTGAGTTCCTGGGCGTCGAATTAGTCTAAAAAGCGTCATACGAATCGATTCCCAGACGAAAGATTTTTCGGCAAAAAAAAATCCAAGGCTAACCCCTTTGCATTTTTGGCGAAAATTTCGACGACTTTGAAAAGTGCTGCAATTAATTCATTAGGGTACTATTCCGACGTGATTTTGCGAGAGGAATCGATTAATCGCAGTCCCGATACGCTGCGAGCAACACCTGCAAAGTCACAGCCGAAAAACTGCAGATTTTCATCGTCATTTCTCTGCTGCTGGTCCCAGGCTATTTTTCATGTGTTTTCTGAGTTTCGGGGCGTCGAATTAGTCTAAAAAGCGTCATACGGATCGATTCCCAGACAAAAGATTTTTAGGCCAAAAAAAATCCAAGGCTAACCCCTTTGCATTTTTGTCGAAAATTTCGACGACTTTGAAAAGTGCTGCAATTAATTCTTTAGGGTACTATTCCGACGTGATTTTGCGAGAGGAATCGATTAATCGCAGTCCCGATACGCTGCGAGCAACACCTGCAAAGTTACAGCCGAAAAACTGCAGATTTTCATCGTCATTTCTCTGCTGCTGGTCCCAGGCTATTTTTCATGTGTTTTCTGAGTTCCGGGGCGTCGAATTAGTCTAAAAAGCGTCGTACGGATCGATTCCCAGACGAAAGATTTTTCGGCCAAAAAAAATCCAAGGCTAACCCCTTTGCATTTTTGGCGAAAATTTCGACGACTTTGAAAAGTGCTGCAATTAATTCTTTAGGGTACTATTCCGACGTGATTTTGCGAGAGGAATCGATTGATCGCAGTCCCGATACGCTGCGAGCAACACCTGCAAAGTTACAGCCGAAAAACTGCAGATTTTCATCGTCATTTCTCTGCTGCTGGTCCGAGGCTATTTTTCATGTGTTTTCTGAGTTCCTCGGCGTCGAATTAGTCTTAAAAGGGTCATACGGATCGATTCCCAGACGAAAGATTTTTCGGCCAAAAAAAATCCAAGGCTAACCCCTTTGCATTTTTGGCGAAAATTTCGACGACTTTGAAAAGTGCTGCAATTAATTCTTTAGGGTACTATTCCGACGTGATTTTGCGAGAGGAATCGATTAATCGCAGTCCTGATACGCTGCGAGCAACACCTGCATAGTTACAGCCAAAAAACTGCAGATTTTCATCGTCATTTCTCTGCTGCTGGTCCGAGGCTATTTTTCATGTGTTTTCTGAGTTCCTGGGCGTCGAATTAGTCTAAAAAGCGTCATACGGATCGATTCCCAGACGAGAGATTTTTCGGCCAAAAAAAATCCAAGGTTAACCCCTTTGCATTTTTGGCGAAAATTTCGACGACTTTGAAAAGTGCTGCAATTAATTCTTTAGGGTACTATTCCGACGTGATTTTGCGAGAGGAATCGATTGATCGCAGTCCCGATACGCTGCGAGCAACACCTGCAAAGTTACAGCCGAAAAACTGCAGATTTTCATCGTCATTTCTCTGCTGCTGGTCCGAGGCTATTTTTCAT
Organism: Diprion similis; assembly: GCF_021155765.1. Taxonomy (NCBI): domain Eukaryota; kingdom Metazoa; phylum Arthropoda; class Insecta; order Hymenoptera; family Diprionidae; genus Diprion; species Diprion similis. The sequence continues at coordinate 4,302,635 of NC_060117.1, forward strand.
GTGTTTTCTGAGTTCCTCGGCGTCGAATTAGTCTTAAAAGGGTCATACGGATCGATTCCCAGACGAAAGATTTTTCGGCCAAAAAAAATCCAAGGCTAACCCCTTTGCATTTTTGGCGAAAATTTCGACGACTTTGAAAAGTGCTGCAATTAATTCTTTAGGGTACTATTCCGACGTGATTTTGCGAGAGGAATCGATTAATCGCAGTCCTGATACGCTGCGAGCAACACCTGCATAGTTACAGCCAAAAAACTGCAGATTTTCATCGTCATTTCTCTGCTGCTGGTCCGAGGCTATTTTTCATGTGTTTTCTGAGTTCCTGGGCGTCGAATTAGTCTAAAAAGCGTCATACGGATCGATTCCCAGACGAGAGATTTTTCGGCCAAAAAAAATCCAAGGTTAACCCCTTTGCATTTTTGGCGAAAATTTCGACGACTTTGAAAAGTGCTGCAATTAATTCTTTAGGGTACTATTCCGACGTGATTTTGCGAGAGGAATTGATTAATCGCAGTCCCGATACGCTGCGAGCAACACCTGCAAAGTTACAGCCGAAAAACTGCAGATTTTCATCGTCATTTCTCTGCTGCTGGTCACAGGCTATTTTTCATGTGTTTTCTGAGTTCCTGGGCGTCGAATTAGTCCAAAAAGCGTCATACGGATCGATTCCCAGACAATAGATTTTTCGGCCAAAAAAAATCCAAGGCTAACCCCTTTGCATTTTTGTCGAAAATTTCGACGACTTTGAAAAGTGCTGCGATTAATTCTTTAGGGTACTATTCCGACGTGATTTCGCGAAAGGAATCGAATTATCGCAGTCCCGATACGCTGCGAGCAACACCTGCAAAGTTACAGCCGAAAAACTGCAGATTTTCATAGTCATTTCTCTGCTGCTGGTCCGAGGCTATTTTTCATGTGTCTTCTGAGTTCCTGGGCGTCGAATTAGTCTAAATAGCGTCATACGGATCGATTCCCAGACGAAAGATTTTTCGGCCAAAAAAAATCCAAGGCTAACCCCTTTGCATTTTTGGCGAAAATTTCGACGACTTTGAAACGTGCTGCAATTGATTCTTCAGGGTACTATTCCGACGTGATTTTGCGATAGGAATCGAATAATTGCAGTCCCGATACGCTGCGAGCAACACCTGCAAAGTTACAGCCGAAAAACTGCAGATTTTCATCGTCATTTCTCTGCTGCTGGTCCGAGGCTATTTTTCATGTGTTTTCTGAGTACCTGGGCGTCGAATTAGTCTCAAAAGCGTCATACGGATCGATTCCCAGACAAAAGATTTTTCGGCCAAAAAAAATCCAAGGCTAACCCCTTTGCATTTTTGGCGAAAATTTCGACGACTTTGAAAAGTGCTGCAATTGATTTCTCAGGGTACTATTCTGACGTGATTTCGCGAAAGGAATCGAATTATCGCAGTCCTGATACGCTGCGAGCAACACCTGCAAAGTTACAGCCGAAAAACTGCAGATTTTCATAGTCATTTCTCTGCTGCTGGTCCGAGGCTATTTTTCATGTGTCTTCTGAGTTCCTGGGCGTCGAATTAGTCTGAATAGCGTCATACGGATCGATTCCCAGACGAAAGATTTTTCGGCCAAAAAAAATCCAAGGCTAACCCCTTTGCATTTTTGGCGAAAATTTCGACGACTTTGAAACGTGCTGCAATTAATTCTTCAGGGTACTATTCCGACGTGATTTTGCGATAGGAATCGAATAATTGCAGTCCCGATACGCTGCGAGCAACACCTGGAAAGTTACAGCCGAAAAACTGCAGATTTTCATCGTCATTTCTCTGCTGCTGGTCCCAGGCTATTTTCTATGTGTTTTCTGAGTTCCTGGGCGTCGAATTAGTCTAAAAAGCGTCATACGGATCGATTCCCAGACAAAAGATTTTTCGGCCAAAAAAAATCCAAGGCTAACCCCTTTGCATTTTTGGCGAAAATTTCGACGACTTTGAAAAGTGCTGCAATTGATTTCTTAGGGTACTATTCTGACGTGATTTCGCGAAAGGAATCGAATTATCGCAGTCCCGATACGCTGCGAGCAACACCTGCAAAGTTACAGCCGAAAAACTGCAGATTTTCATAGTCATTTCTCTGCTGCTGGTCCGAGGCTAATTTTCATGTGTCTTCTGAGTTCCTGGGCGTCGAATTAGTCTAAATAGCGTCATACGGATCGATTCCCAGACGAAAGATTTTTCGGCCAAAAAAAATCCAAGGCTAACCCCTTTGCATTTTTGGCGAAAATTTCGACGACTTTGAAACGTGCTGCAATTAATTCTTCAGGGTACTATTCCGACGTGATTTTGCGATAGGAATCGAATAATTGCAGTCCCGATACGCTGCGAGCAACACCTGCAAAGTTACAGCCGAAAAACTGCAGATTTTCATCGTCATTTCTCTGCTGCTGGTCCGAGGCTATTTTTCATGTGTTTTCTGAGTACCTGGGCGTCGAATTAGTCTCAAAAGCGTCATACGGATCGATTCCCAGACAAAAGATTTTTCGGCCAAAAAAAATCCAAGGCTAACCCCTTTGCATTTTTGGCGAAAATTTCGACGACTTTGAAAAGTGCTGCAATTGATTTCTCAGGGTACTATTCTGACGTGATTTCGCGAAAGGAATCGAATTATCGCAGTCCCGATACGCTGCGAGCAACACCTGCAAAGTTACAGCCGAAAAACTGCAGATTTTCATAGTCATTTCTCTGCTGCTGGTCCGAGGCTATTTTTCATGTGTCTTCTGAGTTCCTGGGCGTCGAATTAGTCTAAATAGCGTCATACGGATCGATTCCCAGACGAAAGATTTTTCGGCCAAAAAAAATCCAAGGCTAACCCCTTTGCATTTTTGGCGAAAATTTCGACGACTTTGAAACGTGCTGCAATTAATTCTTCAGGGTACTATTCCGACGTGATTTTGCGATAGGAATCGAATAATTGCAGTCCCGATACGCTGCGAGCAACACCTGGAAAGTTACAGCCGAAAAACTGCAGATTTTCATCGTCATTTCTCTGCTGCTGGTCCGAGGCTATTTTTCATGTGTTTTCTGAGTACCTGGGCGTCGAATTAGTCTCAAAAGCGTCATACGGATCGATTTCCAGACAAAAGATTTTCCGGCCAAAAAAAATCCAAGGCTAACCCCTTTGCATTTTTGGCGAAAATTTCGACGACTTTGAAAAGTGCTGCAATTGATTTCTTAGGGTACTATTCTGACGTGATTTCGCGAAAGGAATCGAATTATCGCAGTCCCGATACGCTGCGAGCAACACCTGCAAAGTTACAGCCGAAAAACTGCAGATTTTCATAGTCATTTCTCTGCTGCTGGTCCGAGGCTATTTTTCATGTGTCTTCTGAGTTCCTGGGCGTCGAATTAGTCTAAATAGCGTCATACGGATCGATTCCCAGACGAAAGATTTTTCGGCCAAAAAAAATCCAAGGCTAACCCCTTTGCATTTTTGGCGAAAATTTCGACGACTTTGAAACGTGCTGCAATTAATTCTTCAGGGTACTATTCCGACGTGATTTTGCGATAGGAATCGAATAATTGCAGTCCCGATACGCTGCGAGCAACACCTGCAAAGTTACAGCCGAAAAACTGCAGATTTTCATCGTCATTTCTCTGCTGCTGGTCCGAGGCTATTTTTCATGTGTTCTCTGAGTTTCTGGGCGTCGAATTAGTCTAAAAAGCGTCATACGGATCGATTCCCAGACGAAAGATTTTTCGGCCAAAAAAAATCCAAGGCTAACCCCTTTGCATTTTTGGCGAAAATTTCGACGACTTCGAAAAGTGCTGCGATTAATTCTTTAGGGTACTATTCCGACGTGATTTTGCGAGAGGAATCGATTAATCGCAGTCCCGATACGCTGCGAGCAACACCTGCAAAGTTACAGCCGAAAAACTGCAGATTTTCATCGTCATTTCTCTGCTGCTGGTCCCAGGCTATTTTCTATGTGTTTTCTGAGTTCTTGGGCGTCGAATTAGTCTAAAAAGCGTCATACGGATCGATTCCCAGACAAAAGATTTTTCGGCCAAAAAAAATCCAAGGCTAACCCCTTTGCATTTTTGGCGAAAATTTCGACGACTTTGAAAAGTGCTGCAATTGATTTCTTAGGGTACTATTCCGACGTGATTTCGCGAAAGGAATCGAATTATCGCAGTCCCGATACGCTGCGAGCAACACCTGCAAAGTTACAGCCGAAAAACTGCAGATTTTCATCGTTATTTCTCTGCTGCTGGTCCCAGGCTATTTTTCATGTGTTTTCTGAGTTCCTGGGCGTCGAATTAGTCTAAAAAGCGTCGTACGGATCGATTCCCAGACAAAAGATTTTTCGGCCAAAAAAAATCCAAGGCTAACCCCTTTGCATTTTTGGCGAAAATTTCGACGACTTTGAAAAGTGCTGCAATTGATTTCTTAGGGTACTATTCTGACGTGATTTCGCGAAAGGAATCGAATTATCGCAGTCCCGATACGCTGCGAGCAACACCTGCAAAGTTACAGCCGAAAAACTGCAGATTTTCATAGTCATTTCTCTGCTGCTGGTCCGAGGCTATTTTTCATGTGTCTTCTGAGTTCCTGGGCGTCGAATTAGTCTAAATAGCGTCATACGGATCGATTCCCAGACGAAAGATTTTTCGGCCAAAAAAAATCCAAGGCTAACCCCTTTGCATTTTTGGCGAAAATTTCGACGACTTTGAAACGTGCTGCAATTAATTCTTCAGGGTACTATTCCGACGTGATTTTGCGATAGGAATCGAATAATTGCAGTCCCGATACGCTGCGAGCAACACCTGCAAAGTTACAGCCGAAAAACTGCAGATTTTCATCGTCATTTCTCTGCTGCTGGTCCGAGGCTATTTTTCATGTGTTTTCTGAGTACCTGGGCGTCGAATTAGTCTCAAAAGCGTCATACGGATCGATTCCCAGACAAAAGATTTTTCGGCCAAAAAAAATCCAAGGCTAACCCCTTTGGAGTTTCGGTGAAAATTTTCACCATGTTGTAAAATTTATGAACAAATTCGTTGCTGCACTACATCGACGTTACTCTTTCGAACACAGCATCATCATTGTGAGGAATCAATTGATAGCCTTCTCTGTTACTGCTTCTCTTTCCGTTATATATTTTTCCTCTCACCAGAAGTATTCATACGCTGTTTTTCGTCTTCGCTTAATTCCACTCAGAAATAGCATAAAAGCAAGCAGTCGAACGATTTTGCCAACGCGCAATTCTGTATTCAGACTCACTGCACTACATACAACATTCTTATTGATGGAATAACCAGTCCCTGATTTTGTTCCACAATCTCGATTCAAATGTATTTCTAATACCAGTAGCCGTCTCACTCTAAAATTTCTCAGTTTTTCTAAATACTGCATAAAAGTAGCATGTAAGCAAGCGATCGCATGCGCTTCCAAGTAACCAGACGTTTATCAATATACATCGCGTCAACATCGCTAGTAGGCGACACATCAGTTCCTGTTCCTATGCCACTTCCTCGTGTCAGATGTTCTCCGCATATCAGCAGCATTTCTTCACTGAAATTTCTCCGAGGTACCCAATATTGCCAAACATTAAAGCAAAGCGTCTCTATGCAGGCTTTCAAGTGAGCGGGCATTTATTGAGACACACAGGATCGACGACGCGATCAATCATTAAATTATCATTTTATTCATTTCCAAACTAACAAAGCTCCTAAAAGTTCTTCAACCAAAATTTGTTCATAGATTTTTATTGATCCAAATGCCTTCCATAGTTCCAACACTGAATACAATACATTTTAAAGTTGTCTATTTTACTATTCAGGTATTCCTAAGGCTTAACATAACAATCAACTAACATTCTGATCAATTCAGTTATCACACTTCTACACTTGCGTCTTCAAACAACGGCGAAATTCGTTGCTTATCTCAACACTAGACAGCAGCACTTCCTGGACTCTCCACGGATTCAAACCATTACCTCTCGAATGCGGGTTGCATGGAATACAGCGTATCACTGTGGCCGAACCGAGTGTTCAGGCACGTTACCGACGTTGTTGCGTCACGATTTGAACCTCCGATTCCACAGATTGCATCTGAAATATGAGAATAACAGGAAATTTGAATTTTCTTTAATATCTCACAAAAATATGAAATTTGAAATGAAAATCCCTCTCTTTCAACTGTCTACGAATCTATCATGCTCGTCATGCGCAGATCATGTATTGGAAAATGAACCCCTCCAGGTTATCGAGCACGAGTGCAAGAGAGACCGATATAGAATATGAAAGAGATAGCCTCTAGACACTCATTCGAGTGAAGCTCAGCTGCGAGTAAGCCAGTCATCTAGTCGCCGTTTTCAGGTTAGTAAAACACATCGATGCATTTGACCGTGGATTGTGGTTAGATTAACTGTTGAATTTGAATTGGAGACTTTTGTATCTTTTGTAAATCATGTTTTATTATCCATGCTCATGACAACAAATTTAATGACATTCTCGAGGATATTTCAGAATAAATTTGTCTGTCAGTAACGGACTCGCCTTATCGTGTGGCCCACAAAATGTGCGCGAGTTTGTCAAGTATTCGTTGGTCGCCATATTTTACCGATTTAATGGCGGGAAAATTTGAACGCATCGAATGCCGCCGTTACCGTGGCCTTGAAACCTGTCGATAGAAACACGAATTACGACTAATTATATAGTTTCTAAACTATTTCTCTTGATGAAAGATCCAAAAGAACGATTTTGAATTATCTACACAAGTATTATCAGAAAAAGTTGATTTCTTTCTTTCTAATCTAAAATAAAAAAATAGTTTCGCAAACTGTGCATCGTTCCTACTTTAGTTCTTTGAAGAAAAAGGGAATGTTATTGGTACTTGAATTTTTTTCCATTTTGACGAAATACTACAGAATTATTTCCCATCGCGAATTAGTATCAGAAATTTGGTATCGATGAGAAATCGAAGAAAAATTAGAAAATATCTAACGCACTTACAATTAAAGTAGACTCAAATGATACTGTAGAAAAATGGTGATAGTATCAAATTGAAAAGTGTACAAATCTTATCTACTCTTTATGCAAACTTAGATCTGTTTTCGATCTGAAAAAATAAAGTTCCTCAACCCACAAATAGTTCGACAATTTTTTTTTACGTTTCCCCACAACATTGTTTATTATCATTTTCAAAGTCAAGTTTTAGCATACTTCAAAAAACATTTGATCATTGGATCGTGACCTCGCAGTATATTTCATTCGATCGGAAGTTCATTTCTACGCAGTTACAAGGCTGAACAGCAATTCAAACGAGATCCTTGAGTCATACTGTCATAAAGATTAGATATACGATCAAAAACGAGCATAAAAGTATAACAAGTATCGAATCGCGTACCACAAACAGTACAAAAACATCCCAACTCAAGTACCATTGAGCAGTTTCACACAGTCTTGAAAAACGATTTCTAACGATTGAGTTAAAATTTTTTGCAGACTGACCTCGCCAAGCTTTCACTACGCGTGACTGTGAAAAGTTCATTCCAGTCTCTCGTCCACTCATTGTCAGAAACCAGACCAGTCTACGTCCGATTTCATCACTATGGCGCAGAGTGCTCCTCTTCTTCTACGCGTGGTCGCATCCTCAGTGACAGTCGCCGGACGCGCCGGAAAAATAATCAGAGACGTGATGACCGGAGGTGATCTGAACATAGTGAACAAGGGAAAGAACGATCCTCAAACGGAAGCTGACAGATCGGCGCAAAGGTGTATCGTCGCCTCTCTCAGCAGGCAGTTTCCCAACGTCGCTATAATCGGAGAAGAGGGTCCGTCAAACTGCGAAGTTCCTTCTGATTGGGTGGTAACTGACTCTGATCAGCAAGTCCTTGGCGTGAAGCTTCCTCAGGATCTTGAAGAACTGGAGGACAAGGATCTGTGTATTTGGGTAGATCCTCTGGACGGTGAGTTGGGGTGTAACCGCATAAGAATGGATCCCGCGAGTTTGGCTTCTTCAATGTCCTTCTGCTTGTAGAATCCAAATTTTTGGCTGTATTCAGAAAATTCTTATTACACATCGAATTGATAACGTAGCACTTAAAGAATATGTATCGCAATGCTGTTTTATTTAAAACATTGAAGAACAATTCATATTTCAATGCTACCAATGTCAATGCTGATGTGGTACTGAAGCATAATTGATTCGGAACATCGTTTCTTCGGATTTTAGGTACTTCGGAATATGCACAAGGCCTTGTGGAGCACGTGACCGTTCTGATAGGAGTTGCAGTTCGAGAGAAAGCTGTTGGGGGAATTATTCATCAACCTTATTTCAAGAACCCTGAAGACGGAAGCCTCGGTCGAACGTTATGGGGCATTGATGGGGTCGCGACTGGAGGTTTTCAATTGATTCCACCTCCCGAAGGAAAGAGGATTGTCACGACAACGCGGTGTGTATTTTTCTCGGACCCTAAAAGTTATCTGATCAAAGTGGAAGAGCCCTTTTGCTTATCATTTCACTTCCATTAACCCGAGAAGAATATTGTTTAATCCGGAACATTCTCCAAAATATCAAGAAAATTTCACTGATTCTAACATTCGTCTCGTCTCCATAAATTTCACAGTTCTCATTCCGATGGGACAGTTCAATCAGCTCTAGACGCTTTGGAAGCGGACGAAATCTTGAAAGTTGGAGGTGCAGGGCACAAGGTACGTTCTGAAATTGCGATTGTAGTCTTGTATCGTGTTGATCGTTCGAGTTTCGAGATTACTAATCGAATGTAGACGACAGTTCGATCGATCCTTTTAGATGTCAAGTTTTTCCTTTGCACAGGTGATGCTCCTCCTGGAAGGAAAAGCGCATGCTTACGTTTTTGCAAGTGCGGGTTGCAAGCGATGGGACACGTGCGCCCCTGAAGCGATTCTTCGAGCTTTCGGTGGAACCTTAACCGACATACACGGGGAATGTTATTCCTACAACGCTGAAACGAGTCATCCAAATAAACGAGGGGTGCTGGCCACTGCACCAGGGCAACAGCATGCTTGGTACTTGAAGAAGATACCGGACGAAATAAAACAGAGATTGGTTTAGGATTTTATGTCTAGTCCTCCTGTGTTGTTCCAAACAGTACATCATTCCAAAATTGTCAGATATGATGCGGCAACAAGTGATGGAATGCTCAGAATGAAATATTCTTGAAAGTATTTAAGCATATATGGAGCTCTACTCAAAGTTGTGCACCAAATCTTATAAATGCGTTAATTTATTCACAGAAATATTGAATTTATTCTAACACGTGTTGTATACAGCTGAAGAGTTATTTATTTTGTATTACAATTATAAATTTATCTTTGTATATGGATTCGATGAATGATTTCCCATCTCTGATCAACGAAGAAAACCATTTGAAAGATCCGTTCGGTCCAGTATTGGATGAAAAATCTCTTTTCTTACACTCCCGCACAGTTTCATGATCGAATACTTATTCAATTCATCTAATTTTAATGAATATTGAGACGGAGGAAATGGACTCACCATTTCTATGCGATAATCCACCTTTACTCTACTCTTTTCAACCCGTTCTACCAGCGGTGAAGAATCTAAAAAAGTGCTCTAACTAAATAGACACTTAAACGGAAAATGATAAGAATTTATCTGCGAGTTCCTCTTTGGTAAAAAATTGTCGAATAAATATCTGTAGATGCAAACGAAGCTTACTTTTACTAAATGTTTGTGCACAACTGAAATGGCATATGTTAAATCATAAAATGTTTTGAGAGCGTTCAGCACGTAATTTATTACGTTATTTACCTTTTAAATTCTATAACGTATATAATAAATGACTTAATAATTTATCGTATTTTTTTTTAGGTATTATTTTGAATTTAGTCAAACTTACCGACATATCGATCGGTATTGAATTTCTTTACCATGTGAATCAGTTACCATGAGAACTTTTCTGCCGTACCGGCAGTTGAGTGCGTTCCTTCCTGAGATCACACAATAATTACCTAAGTAAAGAAGGAATCTGCTCTTTCAATCGACTGATAGTATTCCCTGCAACCTAAAACTCTGTAATGAAATGTGATTTGCCATCCTGCACGGGCAGCAGTTGAAATTTACTCTTTGGATTGAGCAGTGACGATATTCGGTGATTATTTAGCCACCTCTTAATTGGGAACAGCTGCAGCTGGCCTTGCGAAATGAAATAAATATTTGAAGAGCGAATGAGTAGATTTCACTGAATACTTCGTACGATTAAATCGACAGAGACGGAACATTTTGGAATATCTTATCCAAGAATTTCTGAGTAAGTATGACTTGCTTCCCCGGGTAAATTGAGATCGTCTGATTGGTACGGAACGTGAAACAATGCGGCTGAGCTCGCTGAAAGCCCAACTTGAACGAGTGTCTGCCATCCCGTCTAGACTTAGGAACGCAAAAGTTGTGCGATAATCGTGAGCAACTGCAGCCACAAAGGCGGTGACAATATTAATTACCAGTGTTCACACGTGCAACTCTCGTCGAGGGATCCAACGTTACAGCGCGCAGAAAATGTTTCTTCAAATAGAAGTCGCGTCGAAGGATTTTCGCTGTGGAAACTGTTTTATATTTTTTCCATCGTCTCTTCTTATTTCTGTTGTTTATGCGCCGATGAGCGAAATAGGAACTTCGACTTGCCTTCATACAGTTGTCGGTATTTTCTTTCATTCGACAAATATCACGGCAGGTTACGTTTAAACATGATACGTGTGCAACGATGGATGAGCTCTGCGTACGTATGTATAAAATGTTCGAGATCAAAGCTGCTGTGAAACCAAGCGGATTTTACCCGGAAAGTGAGAAATCTCGGGGGAATAACGAGTATCCTTTTTTACACGTTTATTTATTCTCTTTTTCAAATATTTTTTTATCATCGTATGATAGAAAGAACGGCAGCCAATGTTTCGGTTGATAAATCCAGAGGATTCTAAAAAAAAATTTCGATTAGTTAAACAAATCCAAAGTATTACGAATTATTTCAAAGAATTTTTAAATGAACCTAAATAATCATCAGTCAATTCGATCAATTTTCAACAAACTATAAAGAATTCTCTACGATTTTTATGATCTATTCGTAAACTACAGAGAATTTTGAATAATTGAGTAGCTTTTAACCAAAATGCAAAATATTCTAAGTAACTTTGACTATTTTTCAAACGATATCAAGGAATTTCAAATAATTTCTTTCAATACGTATGATAATCAAATCGAAACATTCGTCTATGATTCTAATCAATCTTTGTGGGCAAAGAAAATTTTTTGAATGATTTCACCTTCTTTTCATAAAAAAAAAATCATGAATCAGTGTATTTGTGAATGTCCTTTTTTTTCTTTTCAGCCCCATACAAATAATTCTGAATAACCGTGATCGCATGTCGAATAAATCTGTGAAATTCTCAGCAATTATGGTCATTGTTTTCAATGTGTATAAAAAAATTTCGGAGTTATTTTAATGGATCCTTTGTCAAATCTAGAGAACTCTAGGATCAATCATTTGTAGATGTGAATTTCTGAATAAAAATCAGACGAATGCAAACCGAACTAAACTGTTTTACCTTCTTTGCCATCTGACAAGCTATCCTCTCGCTGCTCCACGTTTGAAGGTTTGAGTATCCTTATACTGCGAAGAAAATAAAGTGGCTAAAAAAACCATGCACTTAACCTTCGAGAGGTGCTTCTAAGCTGTTCTTCTCGAACTAAGCTGAACTTAAACCGTTTCAAATAGGTAGATAGATTTTCCCTGAGTACCTGCTGCTGCAGCTAAGAACAGAGAAAGCACCTCAGACGTACACCGTTGAACCTGAATTACTTCAAGTCAGTTTTATAAATTTTTCGTCGACCTTTAGTCAGGTTCCAATCAATGATTGTCGACGAATGAATAATCGGATTTGCAATAACTTTGGTTCTCATTCGTTTTTTTTTTATTTTTTTCAACCTGAACGCTTTTTTTAATGATAATTCAGTTGTCTCAAAAAACTATGTACTGAGATCATTAAAAGTAATATTTAATTGTCGTGTAAAAAGAATTTCACAACAAGATGTGAAGTGGGTTTCAATTTTTCAAACTTTCTTCACAGTTTTCGATAAATGAACATCGTTTCAGCATCTGAACGTCCGATTCTTCTTCGTCAAAATGAAAAAAAAAAAAAAAAAAAAAAATGTATGAAAGAAGATCCCAAGTGGAAAGAAAATGAGAAACCGAGTGTTTGTTATTCTCTCGTCTTTCCCATCAGCTGAGCTAGACGTCTTAACATAATTGGCAGCGAGTAGAAAGCAGCGTATAATTGCTGTGTAATTGTTAGAATTATATTTGAGGGTTAAAGAAAATGGGGGGGGGGGGGGGGGCGAGGGGGGAGGGGGGCGATTAAGAAGTTCAAAAAGGAGGGTGACTCCACTTGGGTTTTGTGTCTTCTCCTATAAAGTAGCTTTATGTTATTGTAAGCGCCCGCTTTTAAGCGCCAGTTAGCAGCAGCTTTAAGGCGAGTCTGCAGTAGGCTGTTGAGATCATCGGTAGTAAATACAGATTAAAGGAGAAAGGTCTGGTTGGCGCCTTAACTTGGGAGAATTGATCGGTCGAATAATTACTGGTGCAGTGTTTAATCCCTTGGCGTAAAAACTCCGAGCACGATGGGAACTTTGACAAGTTTGTGAAAATAATTTGGAAACAATGAAATGAAGATTCAACGAAAAAAATTCAACTGAATTAACTTTGAAGGCTCAATTTTTAAAACTTATTTAGTCACATTTAACGTGTAATCAATTGTTTTACTTTCATGCTTTATCGAATTAAAGAAACTTCCGATAAAGTTTTTTTTAACTTTTTTTTTCTTTTTTTTTCACGGTATTCTCGATAAAAATCCAATTTCATCATCAATATTGATGATTGCGAGTTACTTAACAAAAAAATATCAGAGTACTCTATGCGAAATATGAATATGATTGATGAAATTTTTCTAAAATCAAAAAACGAATCTTTTCTTTTCATATCATTCTTTGAAATTGTTATAAGTTCAATTTCTCAAAATCGAACGGAAGAACTAATTTAACTTTACCAAATCGATGATAAGCAAGGAAATCAAACAAGTTTGAAATTTTTTTTTTTTTTTTTTTTTCGAATCGTAGAGATTTTTTGTTTTTGCTTAGCTAAAGAATTCAGTCACATGACCGGATCTGCGAGATCTGTAGAAACTGTTAAAGCGTGATCACAAGACTCTGAAGCAATCTGTTCGGGTTGAAATCTCGTTATCGTTGAATTCGATCGGTGAATCCTTTAAGCAAAACTTGTTTCGGCACTCCTTAAGACTCTGATCCCCTGTTCAAACTTTTCGTTTGACACACCGCGTTACTGTAGCCGTGCAGTATAGCGGTGATAAAAGTGAAAACCGTCAGCTACAATAATAAGCAAGAAAAGCCAGCTGAACGATATCGTCGAGCAGAAGATGTTCGCCCGATTTTTCTTACCGTGCAATCTGAAAATCTTCCTTACATTTTACATACATGCAGATTTTTTCATCGAAACTATTTCTCAACTCAAATTTAGACAGTCAATGGATTTGCAAAGTTTGATTAACTTCGTGAAGAGTAAAGATTTTCCGTCCGTTATAAAATTCGTTACTTTATTATCGATGTTGCTAATTTTTTGCTACAATAACGATGTTTCCAAATTTTGACGCAAAAAAATAAATAAATAAAGTAAAATAAAATAAATAAATAGAATCGAAGAATTTGCAAACCATCAATATTTATATGATCCAGATGATCGATTCTTGACAATATTGGCTATTGGCGTACAAACTGGTAGCAAGAAGAGAAAAAAAAAAAAAAAAAAATCCATTTATTTCCATATATTTCAGGGTGAAAATAGGAATGGAAAAAAAAAAAAAAAAAAAAAAACTAACAATAAATCTGTTGCACATCTTCAGGCTTTTTATTATCACCCCTCGACGCGTGGAGATGGTGAGAATTAAATAGTTATCGTATAATAACACCAACAATAATAACAAGAATAATTACAACGTCTATGGCGCAGGTTGGTTCGAGTCACGGTAGTTTGTCGTGGCTAAGCTATAAGGCGACAGCCTTCCTAATGTAATGAAAATTTTCACGCGTCCATTTGAAATTATGAGCGGTGCTTGGCGCGAACGACCTCCGTTTAAGGTTTACGCCTCTGGAAAAGCAGCAGCAGCAGCAACAGCAGCAACAGCAACATCAACGGCAGCAAGAGCAACACACATAGCTTCTAGGATATGGACCAACATACGTTCGAGGGAATTGCAAAGGCGATATACTCGCGCTTACCTAGCTTCACCTGAACCGTAAACCATATACGTTTACACACGGGACTGTACCAGCTGAGATATATGTATACAGAGTGAGTCAATTGAAACGGCGAGAATGGAAAAGGTGTTTAGTGGTAATGAGAAATCATCATCATGACATCAAGACGAACCTAATTGTTGACTTTTCCTTTGTTTTCAAATCTTCATTATTGTTTCTCATTCGCAGTGGTTACCTACACGTTGAGTTTGAACCTTAGTTTTTGATCAAAACAACTGAGGTCCTCCTATTCTCGGAGTTTCAATTGACTCACCCTGTATGCACTTCCGGAAAATACGATTTACGTTCTCTGCCTGCGTGTAATGCATCATCAAGGTAATCCAGCGAGGGTTGGGGATGATCAAGTGTGGAATCTTTTCGAAGAAGGAGCAATTTTTCCTGGTCACGTGATGACCTGGTGAATAAAAAGAAATTTATAACAATTAGACGCTGGTCAACAATGAGAAAAAAAACAAAGTGGAAAGAAAAACAGTTTCTTCGCAATGATTTTTCATCAACGTGATAAGGGAAGAGTTTGTTTGTTTGTTCGAAAAACTCGCACGCGATTATATCGAAAATGGTCGAGTGAAAAGTCTGAAACTGATAGGACTTGACAGTCTTTTAGTTTTTAAGTTTAAAAAAGAAAAATTGGATAAAGATATTTCTGGATAAGAATAAATTTGTACATTTTTCTTTTTAAGTAACTGAATAAACTGAGACAAGCGTACAATCGTTTCTTCGGAAAAAGTATACGTTTGTCGGTAAAACATTAAAAATCGATTCATTTCCGGTAGAACCGAAAGTTCAAATTGAACGGGACACGATAATTTTTAATGCCCATTGTTTCATTGTAAGATCCTGTGAGTTTGATATTTTTTCATCGAGTCGTTTCCGAGATCATCGCGTGAGTTTATCTGACAGTTTTCTAAAGACTTGTTTTTTGTATTGTAGAGTTTCGAAAACGTAAAGATTCGTTGAAATTCGAAAAATTGATTTTCGGCTAGAACCAATAGTTTCTTATATCACCAAAAAGTGATGAGAAAAGTAGAAGGAAACTATTTTTTTTTTTTTTTCTACCCACTTTGCAAATGCTTTCTTTCATACCTTGAAACGAGATTAGTAGAAAAATATTTGTAAAATAAAAAAAAAAAGAAACTTAGAAAAATCTGTTCACTAGAAAGTAAAAAAAAAAAGAAGAAATTAATTCGCATGAAAACTTGTGTTATATTCAATTTTTGAGGAATTATTGCAGATTTTTTGGATACACCTGGTTTTTTTTTTTTTTTTTTTTTTTATTGAAATATAAGTTTCGCTCGAAGGGTGCAAAAAAAAATTTGAAAAACAGTCAATTCAATCACTATAAGAACTTCATGTGGAAAAAATTTTAATCAAAGATTCTATAGTGCAATTATATGTTCAAAAGCAGACATTAGAAAAGTTTTCTATAAAATTGCAGTAATTTAGTTCCAAAAAAAAAAATTCTCCAGCCAAATAATTTGATCCAAATTTCCGTTCAAACTACTAATCCCAAAATGCGTTTTCACATTTTTCGAAGGACGAAATTGTAAAACGGGAAAAAAAAAACACATGCTTCGATAGAATGAATATCTTATTCCGCATTGCGAATGTTATCCATGACATCTCGCAAGAATTTGATGATCGAAAGCTGCAAGCACCGCAGAATAATTTACAAAACACGTCGATCTCAAGTCCGTCCAGTCGGTTCGGTTATATCCCAAAATGACCTCATATATATACAAAGCAGGGTAAGGCGAATTCCCAGGTCTGAGATTTGCTTCAGAAGAGATTCTCAATTTTTTCTTTTCTCTCTCTCTCTCTCTCTCTCATTTTTTATAGTCCGTTTTTTTACATCTCCCAGCGGGATGTGAAAGCATCTGGATTTCTCTTCCGTCTTACCTCCTCCTTTCCCTTTTCCGTTTTTTTTTTTCTTTTATTTTTCATTTTTTATCATTGTAAAAACTCATTTTTCGTTAACCCTCCGCCATTGAGAGGAATTCTGGACCATTTCAATCCTCGCCTTCATGACCAGGTGAAGAAATCGAATCGATCTCTCTCCTCTCTCTCTCTCTTTCCTCTTTCTCGCTTATCTTCATCGCCACAAACTGCTTTTGGTCGACAGCTTTTCAGGGGTGAAAGGGGGGAGGGGGGGGGGGGGGCATATTTTTACTCAGGTCACGAACACCGTGTGTTTCGTTGAGATGCGTTATAAAAGCGCAGGACATGATGCAGGACTAAAAGCTTTGGGCAGCGTAAATCCGTATGGAAAAACGGGATCTGAGTATGAAAGCAGGGCTTTTTTCTTCTCGGGGCTTAATTTATTACGGAAGGGCCAAACTCTGGACGGTATAAAGCTGATTCATTATTGTCTGTTCGGTAGAATCGCGTGTGGTAGTATGGATAATCCTGGGTCGTCTGTAAGTCGGAAGTCCGCAATTCGTTTGAGAAAAGTTTTCACCACTGCAGCAGATTTTTGCTGTAACAGCTTTGTTCGAAAATAGAAGCTTTTAACCACGCTACGTTAGTTTGGGAGTTTTTTTTTTTTTTTTTCATCAACGCCAGTATAGTCAAGTATTATGGCCGGTAACGATGTATCCTTGAGTCTAAAATTTCTGATCAGCTGAAATATTGTTGAACAAGTCGAAAAAATGCACAAGTGTAATTTTTTTTTTTCCACTTAACTGAACGCGAATTTATCTTAACACATAATGCCTGTCGGATTTGGCCCGAAATTTTTTATATGATTGTTCTCAGTTGAAAAGGGACTGGTTTTTTTTTTTTTTTTTTTTTAGATTTTTTCGACACGTTTCGAATTTTTTACAATTTTTCAAAACCGTCTTATTGATCGACACAATTTACAAATCTGAACATTATTCTGATAAATTATGTGCCAGGTGTAAAAATTTTCAAGTATAGAATCGAAATGGGGAGATTTTTGATTGTTACTCTTTTTGAACTTTTTCCGAGATGAAAACTTGAAAAAAAAAGAATCGTTTTACTATAGATGGTTGCTGAAACATTTTCATAGTTTTCAGATTTTTCGCAAGACATTTGTGTTCCTCTTCATTTTGCTGACAAAAGAAAAATTGCAAATCGTAAGATGGTTCCGAAAAAACTGAGAAATTTAAAAAAATCCGGCATAACGTATGGAAATTTTTCAGCAATGATATGTAGTAAAATAACTTCCGCTTCTAATTTTTTTCAACGTTTTTGAGACCGAAACAAGCTTGAAAGCAGTAAAAAGAAAAAATCTCCTCACTTCGGCACTAAGCTTGAAAATTTTTATATCTGACAGATGATTTTTCAGAATTTTTACCAGATTTTTAAATTGTGTTGATCAATAAGATGGTTTTGAAAAATTGTACAAAATTTGAACCTCGTCGAAAAAATCTATAAGCTCTCGAAATTCTTCAACATATAATTATAAAGGTACTCAAATTCTCTTTTGCAAGCGAGTTAGTTAATTTTTGTTTTTTTGCATAAAATTCGCAATCAAAAATCGTAAGAAATAAATTTTTGTCTCTGCGATAAAACAAGAAATCAAAAAATCCCTGACAAAAATCTGTGAGAACTCTTTGGTATAAATTACGCTTTGAGATGTAGTGAAAAAATTTGCATCCCTTAAACTACTTCGCTAAAATATCCGCTAGCGAATTGCATCAAAAATTGTGAGAAAAGTAGTTTGACTCGTTCGTTGCAGTTTAGTTCTTTCCCAGACTAGTGCAACGGAATTTTCTCTCCCCGCCTAGCTCTGTTTGAGACCTTCAGTCACACAATCCTCGCGTGTTTCCCGCAAGCGGAATTTTAAAACCTAATTCTATTTTCGCTCCCCAGTCGAATTGTCACGTACCAAAACACGTGCAAACCGATTACCTTCTGTTTTCACGGTTATTTCAAATCCCCGAACCGCAGATTTTATCTCGAAGGGATGTGAAATTCTCGCCGCATCTGCAGCAGCGTATATACATATATATATATGTATATGTATATACACAAGTGCAGATGGATTTGCCCGGTTGAGAAATTCACCATTTTCTGACAAAATAAAAAGAAAAAATAAAAACACCACGACACTCAGGCTGTAGCGAGTTTATTTTGATTTCCGCGGAATCGTAATTCGGGACGATTTACATTCAGTTAGAGCAACGTTAAAAAAAGGAATAAACGAAAGCCTTGATTTTCCGCAATGCGAATTTTTTTTCGCGCGTTAAAATCGAAGGGATCGGTACGTCAAAAAATAGGCTGTTTTGCGATTTTTTTTTTTTTCCGGAAAAATATAAAATCAAGTTTACAAAATTAGAAGTTTGTTGTACATTTGATTGACTGTGAAACATAATTATTATAGAATATTTCATTCAAAAATGGCGGCTGTGCAGCGTTTCTCCGATCACCAATCTATTTTGCAAGGGTCAACAGCTGTAACAACAGTTTCTGTAAATTTTGAATTATGATGGTTCACAAATTTTTTTTTTTTTCTTCATGATTTTTGTGATATATTGATTTTTGGCCGAATGGCACACTTCCAAAGTCAAACTTGGAAAATTCGCAGAAAAATCGCTAGAAAATTGTTAAGAACAAATTAATGGTGCCATATAAAAAACAAAAATCCCACGCGCTTCTTTAGACAATAAATTTTTTGAAGAACTGGTTAAAATTTGAAGTGAATTGGTTGAAAATTGCTCGAGTTATCGGTACGGCCATTTTGAAAAATGCAGTTTTGAGATAAACTTGTTTGAAGTTTACGTTTAAGGTCCTAAGAGGCCATTTAAAATAATAAAAAAAAAAACTGATTTATTCGAAAACTCTAGAGCGGACTTACCCTTTAATTAAACTTGAAATTATTCAAATTCGTCATAATTTTTTCAAGGTATGATTTTTGGAACTAAAAAGTAACTGATGACGTAACAATTTATATAAAAAGGATTTACGATTTAGATTTCAGTGTTTTTGAAAATTCGATGTTTCAGTCCTTCTATCAATCTGTGATTCTATTTTTTTACCCCCAGAGAAAATTTCCAAAAGAGTTGAAGTTCGCTGACCACAGTTAAGCTCAAGGTGAAGTTCCCTCGTTCGCGTTATCGTTTTATTGTCAAAGATATTTTTGCCAAGAAGAAGACGGTGGGACGAGGTGCTGGCAAAGCTCGAAAGCTCGAAAGCTCGGCTCTCCAGGTGCGATAAACGTTTATATTACCTCCCTCCCGCCATCAGTAGAAGCGGAAAAGTTAAGCTCACTTAGGCAAAGATTAGCCAACCGCGGGATTTGCAAAGTGGCGTTTGTATTTACCTGAAACACTTTTCTCACTCTCAAAATTATTCCCACCCTGCCGTTGTGGGTTAAATTAGGAAAGAGCTTGTATTATGTCAGGTGTAGGTTTGCATACTTGAGGAAATAAACGTTTAATACTGTCTTGAGGTCCCTCAGGCTTTCGAAACTCAGGGGGAAGAAACACTCGTCGATCATTTGGGGTTCAGGAACTTTACGAGCTTTTATTCAATGGTTGAAAAATTAATTCCAATCATTACGATTCGAGGAGATTTCATAAGTTTGAATGGCTTGAAATGGTTCGCTAAGAATTGTCAAGTTTTTACTATTTTATTATGCGATAGTTGTGAATTGAGTATTTGTCGAATAGTCATGTTTTTAAGCTACGAAAAAAATGCTTTTGCAACAATACAAAAATGGAAAATAATGAAACTATGAATAGATGTGAGTAGATATTGTTGCTTCGTTTTGAAATCGCTAAAAAAAATTCAAAAATTAATTATGTTCATTTGATTTCACTCTACAATAACTTATTCTAATTAGAAGACAATATTCTGCAAATTCAGCAAAACACTTCTTTTCATCGTATTGACATCGTTGAGTCTTAAATTTTACAATATTTCACCGATATTAATTACTATTAACAAATGTCAAAATTAAATTTCGTGTAGTAAACAATTTTCTGAATGAAATGAGCCTTCGAAAAATTAAATCGGACTAAAACTATTTTTTTACAATTTCAGTATTTCGCATTCTTTACTTGCTGCGAGATTTTCCCAGTTTACAAATAAAATATAAAAATTAATGACGACTCAACGCTTAATTATCTAGTAACTAATCGGTAAAAAGTATCGATTTTCATTCCACCAGTTTTTTCAAATCAATCCATAAATAATTTCATAAGATTCTGTGAGTAGCCAAAAATTCCTGGGTTCTTAAAAAGAATCTTACGGTCGTAAAACTTCATCCCAAGATTCTTAAAAGTATCAATTCCAATTATTCAAAGAATTTAAAAACTTTCCGCTACCTTAAAAGCGTTGAATAAAAATTTTCCCCGAAAACCCGATGAAATAATTATCAAATAAAAATTTCCAAATATTTTTCCTCCCTCAGAAATTGAGACAAAGAAATTCCCTCCGAAGTTCAAGGTCAGAGATGTTACCATTTCCTTCTAAGAGACCCCCACCTTATAGCTAGAGAGAAGCCCCGCTGTGTTATTGGCCAAAATATTGCACCACCCGAAATGAGGAACCAGACTCCGCATATTAGGGGACTTTCCCGGAGTTAAGAGGGGGTGAGCAGGCTGCGTTAAGAAGGGTGGAAGGGAGGGAGTTTCATTGTGTTTGTGGTCCTTGTTTCATCACGATAGATTGCGGGGGTTGAAGGGTCAGAAGGAGGCTCCGGCATCCCGGTTCGCTGTTGTTTGCTGTCCCAGCCTTCGGGGTGACAAGCGTCGAGTGAGATCTTCCCCGGATTTGCGAGTTTGTGGTCTTAGTTCGGTTCGTCTCGACCCTTATCGTTACGCTCTGTCGTTCGATGATATTGCCGCTAATCCACGGGGGAAGGGGGGGGGGGGGGGGGGGGGCATATGACGAAACTACCCTGGTGAAAATCATTTCTACGATTTTCTACGAGTTGATTTGATTTTTTCAAGAAATTAGAACGTTTCGCACAATTTTGAACAGAAAAAAAATTGTTACTTACAAAATTCTCATTTATATGCAAAGTTTTTTTTGTAAATAATTGTACATTTTTTACGACAATTTGTATCTTTTTAGTGAAAATGAAAATAAATAAATAATTCTACAAGACGTTGCAATTTTAAAAGAAAATTAACAATACTTCGTAGAAAAAAAATTCCACATGTTTTCAAATTTCTCACGAAATAATACGAGATATGACAATTTTTGAAAAAAATTCGTAATCGTAAAATAAGTCGTGGTTATACATGCACGTGAAATCCAATTAGAGAGAAACGCGATGAAAAGCTTTCAGGCACGATTTTTTTTTTTTTTTTTTTTTTCAAAAATAATTCAAGACTAAAGTAGCTGAAGCGAAAAAAAAAAAAAAACCCGTCTTTCTCCGTACTACAAAAAGTAATACTAATCTAAAAAAATACCAAAAAAAAAAAAAAAGTATTCCACGCCAAAACTAGAAAAGTGTTGAAATTTCTCTGATTAATCGTAAAATCAAATTTTTTGCGAGAAGTCGAAATGATTTCCAGCATGGAAGCGTAGAGTTTTCGGATTTGGGAAATTCGTCGCCTTGACGGAAAGCAGGTGGTTTTCTTTCAATTTCCTCCCTGCAGCTCGGTGGCTCCGAGACTTTTTGAACGCCGAACGTAATCCTATTTGGGGATGTTTTGTGTCCGTGGGTTAGGCGAGGGCGTGTGTCAGAGGATTTCCAAGATTACCGCTCAATGTGCGTATGCTTATCTGGGGTATATTTATCTCCTTCGACTTGTCGACACCGCCCCATAAGTCTCACCCCGACGGTTTCTTACCTTGCCGCAACGATTATTTCCGTAGAATTTTCAACCAAATTTCACCCCACGCCAAAGTTCTGCGGGTTTCCGATAACTTGCTGTATTATAGCCGATATTTTACAGGTTGAAAGTATGGAACTGCAGGATTCAGGGTAAAAAACTGAATAAAATTGAGGATATTGAAAGTCGATTTTCGGTCAACTATTCTAGGTGAGGCCTTAGGCCACTCTAGAGGCTGAAAAAAATAGGCTTTTTGGGGATTTTTTTTCAGAAATACTACAAAATAAATCGAGATAACAGAAATGTGATTTTATTATTCATATCAGTGACTGCTTACAATCATTTTTTTGAAACGATTTATTACAAAATGGCGGCTGTGCAGCGTTCTTGCGACGACGTCTCCTTTTTTTCGGGGTCCACGGCCGGACTAACAGCTTCTGTAATTTTTTTAATCATAATGAGCCAATGAATTTTTTTTTATTATATATAATAACTGCTATACAAGTACGTAGAATTTTTTTTTATATCACGTAGTTCATTTGTTATTAACAATTATCTGACAATTTTTTAGGCAAGTTCTTCACTTTTCACTTTAGAAGTGCGCCATTTGGCCAAAAATCAATATATCGCAAAAATCCTACGCACTTCTATAGAAGTTATTATATATAATCAAAAAAATTCATTGGCTCATTATGATTAAAAAAATTACAGGAGCTGTTAGTCCGGCCGTGGACCCCGAAAAAAAGGAGACGTCGTCGCAAAAACGCTGCACAGCCGTCATTTTGAAATAAATCGCTCCAAAAAAATTATTGTAAGCAGTCACTGATATGAATAATAAAATCACGTTTCTGTTATCTCGATTTATTTTGTAGTATTTCTGAAAAAAAATCCCCAAAAACCCTATTTTTTCAGCCTCTAGAGTGGCCTAAGGCGTTAATTACAGTTTATTGTAATACTTTAATTCTAACGAAATAGACTAAGAATATAATATTGAAATTAATTATACAACCTAGGAGTGAATTCGTAACCCCAACTCATGGTTAAATCTAAAGTCCGAGGGATACACCACGTTCGAAATTTGAAACAGCAATTTTTCATTTGCAAAATATCTCTAACAAGTATTTTTACCTAACATTGCCTTGGAATGTCTTAAAAATTGTCCTAAAATTCTTGCAAATTCCTGTATTAATCGCAAGTGTCCTTAGAAATCTTAAAAAACCATCTAATAATTCACAAAAATCTTCCTACAATATCACCCCTCGTCTCCGAACATCCAAAAATATTATCTGTCTGTTGTAGATACACTAAATCACCCTTGTGATTCATCCCTCGCTAAAGTTCCATGAGATAAAAAATTTAGTATATGAATCCCCTCACTTTTTACATTCGTAACCCCAACTCACAAATAATACTAAATTCCCATAAGAAAAAAAATATTCAGATTACGACTGAAGACTCCTTAACATTATTCTTCTGAAAATTTATCAACATTTATGAGTTGGTGTTACGAATTCACCCCCATATGATGGTGATTTCTTTTTCAGGAAAAAGATGTTCCGAAAAAAAACAATAAAAATCATTTTACTAATAAAAATCAGAAAAATTCTTTACGTTTTTCCATTGTTTTAATAAAAATAAGGGTTGCAGTTTTTTGCCCGATTATGACAAAGAAAAAATAAAACGTCAACAAATAAACAAATAAATAAATAAACAAACCATTCAACGTTGAAAAGAAATATATAACATAGCAAATATTGGAATACAATAAAGCTTGCTAAATTTGAACGAAAAATTTTCATCGTTTTTTGCGTCGAAAAATTTCTTTGCTCGGAGATACTAATCGTTGCAAATGAAACAGAAAGTCTGCAAAGCCCGAGATCTTAAATGCTTGAAATAACAGTTGAATTTCAAACGCTCCTGGCACATGACCACCCCCCCCCCTTTTCTCCCCTCTTTCTCTCTCTCTCTGTGTTTCTCTGTATCTTCTCTTCCTCTGTAATTTCTTCTTATTTTCTCGCTCCCACCCCTGCCATGCACATGTCGCGTGCGTATATTTTCTGCATCTATTTTTGCATCTGGTGTATTTATAGAGAAACTCTGCGGTGCACCTTGCCACCCGGTCCTTTGGTTCGAAGCTTTGAAACCACGTTCGCCGAATGGCATTTCTCAAGCACTTTCTGCAGCACCACACCTCCTCGACTTTCGGGATCGCGGCCTTCGAGCTTAGACGCAACCTTTCAAGTTCGTCTCGTGTGACTTTCTTCAAATGTAATCTCCCTTCGCATTCGTTCTTCGAAGTCTGATGATCGTCTGGCCCTTGAGACAAGAAAAAAAACCTTCTGCAAAAATTTTATCCCCGCAAGATTTTACAAGGATTCATAATAATCTCACAAACATTATTGATTCAATTTAAGAAAGGTTTTTTTTTTCTCTCTTTTTTTTTGGGGGGGGGGGGGGGGGGGGGGGGTCAAAATCATAGAATTTTCGTTAACTTTACTCTCAAGTTCAAATTAAACAACGTTAGATATATTTCTTCAGTAAAAAATTACTCATTCTTTCCCTTCAATTTTGTGTAGATTTTACTTTTTTTTTTTTTTTTTTTTTTGAACTTGAAACTTGAAGTAAAAATAATATGTAGAGAATATATTAATGCAAATCGATAACACGTATTGATTATTTCACTCCTATATTCACCCTGTAAAAATTTTTTTTTTTTCTGCATTCTTCCGTTCTTCTTCAACACCTCACGGATCAAAGAATAATTTCGAAATCCAAAAATACATTCGTTTAATTTGAATAAATATCTAAAAATCTACTAAATCTTTTTTATTAAATAATTCAATTCCGAATTACTTGATGGCGAAACTTAAAGCGAAGAAGTCAAACTTTTACGAAACAACAAAGTTTCGAGGGTGAAAAAATTCCAAAAAATTTAATTTCCGATCGAGTGAGATTCCAAAAAATCGAAAAAAAAAAAAAAAAAAAAATATATATATCACAAATCGAAAACAAAAAAAGCTCAAAACGGTTAAACTTCACGAAGTCAGAAATTCACGAACTGAAAATCTTTTTCAAATTTTCTCATTCTCGCACTTTAGTAACCTTAAAATGTTTCCGAAAGCACTAGACGATGAGCTTGCACTGCAAGCCAAACTGGCCTCGAGGATATCCAGAGATTGCCAAAACGAATCTGAGTCAGGCTTGCCCTTCACGGTCAACCGCCCGCCGGGAATGAAAGCCGGGTCTTCATGACTGCCAGGACTACAGGGACAGTGGAGATGCTCCTTCGGTCCATTGGCGCAGGATGAACCCCGGGTTAAGCTCTGACCAGCTGTGTGAGCGAGGGTGAAGGTCACTGACCCGTAATGAGTCCGATATCGCCCTCGCAGTTATCCGCTTAGATTTATTTTATTTTTATTTTGTTATTATTTTTCCTCACTTTTCTTTTTTCTCCAATCATTACCTGAAGGGGTGAAAATACCCGGAGAGAAACAGTGTAATATTGATTTGAATTTATGAATCAAATTCAAGGTGAAATAAAAAAAAATAAAAAATATGTTACATGCAAGTATTATGTCATGAAATTGAAAAATGATAAATATTCATTTATTTGGGTTTGCGATCATCTAGTCAATTTAATTTGTGACGTTATAAAAACTCATTCATCCATCAGCTCGCTCATTCATTCATTCAACACAAATTGTACATAATAAAACGTATGTAAATATAAAATTGTATATGTGTAAATCGTTTTCTCGTGTATAAACTGTCAATGTTAAAATGTCTTCATCCAATTAAGGGAATTTTTATAGATTATCTCTCGTTTCTCAAATTATCAATTTCTATATAGTTTTAGATTATCTTTGCTCTCAATCACAAAATTTATCTATTAATTTGTTGTCTTTTAAATGTTCTTCTATTTTCACCAGCGTCTCGATTACTTATCTTTTATATTTTAAAGCGCAGTTCTGTCGAAGGTTCTTAATGGCTACACGCCCGTTGTATCATGGATTTCCAATTTAATCTTGATGAAATTTTATTATTTTAAATGTAAAATTCTTCTTCATTCGTAGTTTTACTTGAACTTTGTTGAATAAATGTTATTTATCTGATAAATTCGGGTAGATTACTTTCATGGTCATAATAAAATTAAAAGAACGTGGAAACTGGCAGACGAACACCTAAAAGATGTTGTTCCAACGAGAGGTGAGTGACGAGAAATCGGAACGGAGACTTTCCTGGATTAACGAGCCGATATTCGTCTTTGAGAAGACACTCATCATTGGTTGATACCCATCACGTGACACACCGCCAGTCAAATCCGTTCCACGGTTCATATTTTGGTTTTATTTGTGGGAGATTTAAACCGTTGCAACAGAGTTCATCAAATTTTGAAGCATAATTTTATAATATATAATTTATAATCTCCAATGATTTATAAATTATTCCCAACAGACGTTAAAGATTAGGATTTTTGTATTAATTTAAAGTTTTAATTTTGAACACGTAATTACGTTTAACTCTGTAGGGATTTACAGTGAAAATTATTGCTTAACAATCATTAGGTACGGTGTGAATATTTATTGGTGAATAAATGAATAAATAAAAATTCAATTTGAAGTATTGATTTTATCCCTTTATTATAGCTTGATGATATTCATCCGAGATTCTTGGTCTCTTTGTCAAGAATAAAAATATCGTACAGATTTTGAAATCGTTCTTCTATCTTCACTTCTGATAGCATTGAATTAAACGGTACGATTGTTTTTTCTCTTGTCTATTTGTGTTTTTCTCAAAAACCGTTACAATTAAACTTTTCACCCGCTGTACCAGTATTTGTATTTTTATTTTGTCTTCATTTTTATTTTTTCACAAAAACAGTTTTGGTAACTTTGTTCAATTCCATTACCAAGTTTATTTTTTATACTTTTCGTCACCTTTGATGATCTAAGAAAACTACTAGTTTCGATAAAAAATTCACTTTTTTCTAATCACAAAGTTACTTAAATTATCGAAAACTGTTTTTTTCGCGTCATTTTCTCACTCCTCGCGAATATTTCCGTCTCCACTTATCACCTTTTCAACGTGATCAGCTTCACAGATACAATTCGTCAAGGTTTAACTCCGCTATAAACGATCTATACTGTGAACCTGATTTTGCAAGCCAAACACGAAGTTGAGCCAAGTGTTAATAATAATTTGGTAAATTCAAAATTGTAACGTGCAGACGTCTCGCAGACCGAATGCAATTATTACTCTATATTTAGAAAGTTGGATCTGTCATAAAGTCTGCATATTCACTTCACCACCCAGCGTCTTTGATATTGTAATTTATCCGGCTAGATGATGCTTGGATTCTGTTTTGAGAGACGTGAGATTGGTGTGACAAGTTAGATCGCGCAGAAGATCTGCCAGGATTAGAACCTCTTGATTTATAGATCCCACTGAATTAATTTTTACGAATTTTCAAAGCCATTAAAGGGATTCCATTATCCACCTTCAATGAGTAATTCGCAAGGTTCTGTTCACTCGGAGGCTTGTCCCTTCGGTTTTAATCAGTGTATCCATTCGATTCAGGAAATGAGGGTGAACCTATTAACGAATGAATGGTAACTATTCCGAACGAAAATTTCGATCCACTGATCGTCTTGCTTTGAACAATTCGTTATAATTTTTCCACCGCGATTAGGCAAGTCGCCATCGTTACTTGGGGATGCTAATTTTGTCCTTTTATCAAAACGGACTTTGAGATGAAGCCTGAATTGCCACACTGGCTTTGGATTGAGGAGAGACAAACTGTCCGATGAAATTACTCAGGGATTACAAGTCTCTATCAACAATTCTATGCGAAGGTATTTTCATCCTCAATTCCAATGCAGATCAATTAGTCTCGATATTTTAACTGCGAAAATTAATTGCTACACGTTTTTCATTTTCGTTTCTAAATTTTTTTTATTGTATATTATGAGAATAAAATATTGTAAAGACAGTAAAGAAATTTCTTTCAACAGCCAGAATTTTGGCTCACATTGGAAAGCCCACTTCGCTGTACTTGCAAAATCTTTACTGTTAGGTTAAAACAAAAATTTCCTATCTGTATATAAACACTAAATTTTGTTAGCCCAGTGAATTATCTTTACCGTTCAATAGTCTAGATTAGGGTGGCGCAAAAAAAACCGAATATTTTTTTTTTTTTTTTTTTTTTTGAGTATCGTGTGACAATATCTTAGTTTTTGATGTTTTAAGAGCCCACTCCAAAGGGCAGCTCAAAAAAAAAAAATTTCAGAGGTCCCTCCAAATTTTTAAAAATGTCAAAAATCGTCAAAAAATTAAATTAAAAAAATTATATTTTCAATATTTTGTTTCATTTTTAATTCATGTCGTGGTGTATTGTTATCGATTCTTTCTTACTAGATTAAAGAAAAAAAAATTTATGAACCTTTAATATGAATATTAAAAGGTTGCTCGAAAAGATCTAAAGAAATGCACCGAAAAATTGAAAAAAAATTATGAGCGACCTTTGAAATTCAAATTTCGAACTGAAACTTTCGGAAACTTATTTTTTTTGTTGTCTATAAAATTATACTGTAACGAGAAAAAAAGATTTAAAAAAAAAAATCGATTTTTGACGATTTCTGACGTTTTAAAAAACGTAGAGCGACCTCTTAAAATTTTTTTTTTGAATTGTCCTTTGAAATGGGCTCTTAAAACATCAAAAACTAACATTTTGTCACACGAGACCCAAAAAAAAAAAAAAAAAAAAAATTGTCGGTTTTTGCGCCACACTAGTCTAGATATATATACCAAGAGAAGAAAAATCTGAGAATCCAATTGACATCAAAGATCATGAGATGATGGTGAGAATTAACCGTCTCAATTAAGCTTGTTTAAAATACATAGACATTCATATTTTTTAATCAGGTTATATTTTTCCTCAATTCAATTTAAAAAAAAAAAAAACAAATGAAAATAAAAATTAAATAAAATTTATTTGCGACACAAAAAAATAATGAGCAAATCTGTTCTACTCAACAATATCAATACTATGAGAAAAGTGATTCAAGCTAGTCCATATTTGCACAGAATACCTATTCAAAGAGTAAACGAAAAAGTAGATTAAAAATTAGACACGCTATTTTCGAAAGTCTCAAAAACCAAACGAAAAATTTCTATTCTTCGGTTCTTCTATTTTCAGATTTTTTGGACGAAATAAATTCCATTCTTAGAAATTGGAATCAATTCCAGCCAGTGAAGAGAAAGATTAGACGCGGTGTGGTTCAAGAGTCTCGGTCAGGAGATCCGTAATTATTCATTGCGATCCCGGGGGATCAGGAAGGCGCCTTGAGAATCTGGGAAGGAAGGGATGGTATAGTCGACACTGTTATAACATGGACTAAGTTGGGGGGAATCGGAGAGATTGGATGCTCTTTTCGTAACGGACAGGTGTTCTTCTATTTTGGCAGTAACTCCGGCGAGTTAGAGGGAAAAACTTTGGTCCCTCGTCGAAAAAGTTCTGTCAGAATGCAGTCCACGCTCCCGAATTTTTCACTTCGAAGATAAGGATTTCTAATTGCTTGCAGGAGTTGTCTTTCGGGTTTTTTTATTTCACTCTCTCGCTTTTATCGTTCGTTGTATCATTTTTCAAAGCAACCCTAATTGCGAATCTCTATGGGAGGTCCAGGCCCAAAAACATTCCCTAGAATTGTACCGATTTTTCTTTTTGCAACCACAACAGTTGAAGAGTCATGCACTCTTCAATTTGTTAATTGCTTGTGTTAAAAAGCAGACGAAGAGAGAAAATGTAGATAGTAAATTGAGTAATTAGTGTAGAAAATATAAGGTGATTCCCGCACTAGTGCGAGAATTAACTATTTTGCAAACTCACTTGAGTACGCAAAATCGAATTTTCTGCACTCGGTTACGGAATAATATTTTTGCGCAACTAGTGCAGGAATCAGATAAAAATATATTCTATTGTAGGCATTGTAACTCGATATTGCGACTTAATTCTCGCAATAGTGTGGAAATGAAATATTACGTGCACTCATTCGAGTACGAAAAATCGAATTTTGCGCACTGAGTTGGGTAAAGGCTTTTAAAACTTGTGATTTGGACCGCCTCAAATTCTTTCTTTGTCTGGTTTCCATCGCCTTTCAAGCTTCATGATTCACGAATCGAAGTATATTTCCGGTGGACACGAAGAAGGGAGGAATTATACGAACACAAAGAAACTTCGTCGGAGAAGTTTTCCTGCTTATGGATTGTTGACGATTCCTCAAAATGATATAAAACTCGACGTACACGTGTGTGGGTATGCGTATACATAACTGTGGTGAAAATGTGCG
This sequence comes from Diprion similis, assembly GCF_021155765.1. Taxonomy (NCBI): domain Eukaryota; kingdom Metazoa; phylum Arthropoda; class Insecta; order Hymenoptera; family Diprionidae; genus Diprion; species Diprion similis. Next base: position 4,333,074 of record NC_060117.1, read on the forward strand.
AGAGAGATTTTATGGACGCGTCTGGTGAAACTTTTCTGCGGCTTTGTTACACACGCGAACAATCCTGGTCTGGAAAATCCCCAGGAGATCATCAAGCTGCACTTCCATTATTCGGCTAACAGCGGTATATATATATATATATATATATATATATATATATATATATATATATATATATATATATATATATATGGACTCCGATATCTGCTTCGAGCTATCGCAATGCACTTTGCTTCAGAGTATGATCAGGCCAAGTTTTCATTTTTTTATTTTCCTCTGTACGAGGTATAAAATAGAAATTGGCGATTTTTACTTCACGTTTTTGTTTTCATCACTCACGACTTTTATTGTAGTTATTGCAGTTCGAGAACAGAACAGTGTGTGAAAAAAAAAAAATAAAACAACATGTTTATTAAACTGGTAGAACGGAATGAGAACAATCACAAAAAAAAAAACAAGTTAAAAAAAAGGGACTAAATTGTTGCATCAACTTGTATTTTATGTATTCAAATTTTTTATTATTATATTTTATTTTATATTACTTAATTAAAAAAAAATCCGATACGAGATGCGGAAATCGCGGAGCTTTGATTTGAAATAAATTTTGCACGGTCGAAGAGATCAAAAAATTTTGAGCTTATCGACTTAAGCGAGAATTATTCTTGACAGGCTTTTCACTGATTTCATGATGAAAATTTTTTGTGTTTTTAATTTTCCACTTGGGAAAAGAAATTGCGATTCTTTTACGATTTCGAATTAAAAACTGAAAATTTGAAGAATCGGAAAAGCGCGCATTCTAGAACCTCGTATACTTTGAAACAAAATCGAAGAAAAAAAAAAAAAAAAAAAAAAAGAAGATAAAGAGAGAGAGAGAGAGAGAAAAAGAGCAAAAAGTGAAAAGATCACTATTCAGCTGAGATTAATTTCAAGATAACGCGTGAAAATTGTGAAAAACAAGAAATTGCGCTTCACCGTTCTACAAAAAAAAATTCACATCCTTTTATTCCTTTTGGTCTTTGAATTCGATCGTTCAGATTTTTCACCTTTTAACTTCCGCAAGCCTTGGTTGCTTACTTCGTCCCCAGTACCTAAATGTAACTGAGCCTTTTAAGCAAAGGAAATTCGCTCCTTGCGATATAAATATAAGTGTCTAAAAAAAGAATAAATAACAAAAAAAAAAAATTATGAAAAAAAAAAATAAAGAAAAAGAAAAACTGAGTCGGCAGAGCGGAGGAAAAGAAACAGCGCAGGAGCAGAATGAGAGAGTAGAGTACGTAGAATTCTAAAGAAAGAATCGCTTCTAAAGGAATAAAAATTTGACGGGTATTACCTCCGTTTGATGTTATACGCAGCTTGCGCCATCGGGCAGGCTAGAGTTGCACGCGTGCGTCGTTTTTTTGCGTATGTATATTACACATATACATACCTACATACGGTAGAAAAAAAAAAACAAAAAAAAAACTGCAAGCTCCTATTTCACATCCGTTTGCTGAATTCCAAATATATTTTTAACCGACTTTCAGGGCCTGATGCAGCGTGCCTGATACCGGATGCTTCGTTTTTCAAAAGCGTGAAATAAAACTAGTGTTGGAGAAAAAAAAAAAAAAAAAAAAAAAAATTCAAAAGTGAAGAAAAATAAAAAAAAAATAAAAATACAAAAAACTTCAAAAATCAAATCCACCGATAACGTAAGAGGATAAATGAAAAGGTATTGAATGGAGTATTGCCGTCACTTTTTTCATGCATCACCGATAATTTGAAACTGTAAGCACTTGTTGTTATATATAAAAAAAAAAGAGAGAAGGAGAGAGAGAGAGAGAGAGAGAGAGAGAGAAATAAATGAAGATCATTTTTCTGTTTGATCTATTCGTTTTAGAGCAACGGCTTTAAGGTACGTGATGAAATAAATTTATCACCAGAAACGCGAAATTCATGTACCTACCAGCGAGCGACTCAATTCTTCGGGATATTTTCCAGCTTCCTGATTCTCGGGGAAATTTTTCTTTTCTAATTCCCTGGAATTGTTGTACAGCTGAATATGTATATTCGAGGGAGTGTATAGGTGAGTCGAGTTATTATTCCACCGAGAACAATAGCGGAGATTGAAATTATTTCGAGTTTTCACTGACAGACCTCGACTATTGCGTTGAAGAAGGATAAACAAGGATGAATATACAAGATGCAATTTTTTTTCCCCGCCGTTTCTCATTCCGAAAACATCTAAACTTGATCTAGTTTGTCTAGTTTAGATGGAATGGGATTCAGGGTCTTGTTTAAAGTAGATAAAGTACCCGAAGGAGAAAATTGTAAAATTTTTTTTTCTATTTTTTTATCACCTAATTTGAAATTTTGGAATTTTTAAACCCAAAATTATCTTTACCAACTAGAGTGGTGCATCATCGATTTGGTGAAACCGAACATTTAAAAATAAATTGACCCTCATTTGACGCTTAGGAATTGATCCTGTGTTAATTTTGAAATGATAATATGAATTTGAAATTTCAAAATTAAAACTATTTTCATCTCGAGCTGGAATATTTGAATTTTTCAATAATCCTGAAAGTTATTTTCAATAAAATAACAATTTCGAAATATTGTAGTTTGGAAAAAAAAAGTGCAAACTATTCAGCAGGGGTGAAAATTTTTGATTAAAAAATTGAGACTCGTAATTGCTAAGACGGTCTGGTTTATTTTTCAAGGAAGAAGCATTTCTCCTTAGTACAGAGTTAATTCCGTGAATTCGAATTCGGGGTTGGAAACGCCCTGCGACAGAGGGTGTGGAGAAGGGTGTTCAATGCCTGTAGGAATAAATTGTCGAATTTGAATCTTAGCGGTAAGAAGAAACAGAAGAATTCCATCGAGTCTCGACTTACTCGAGGGTATTACGCGTGCGTAAAAGCGCGGGTGTTTCAAATTTGAATTTATCGTTTTAAGCCCGAGCGCTTCGCTCCGGCAGAGAAACACGATGAATACATTCTAGGCGAACGAAGGCGCGGCTAAATTTTACCATCGAGTTGTTGTCCCGTTGGAATGAGAATTGAGGAACACATAAAGGAATGAATAAGGCGAAGAGGCGACGCGACTTTCGCCGCTTTCTATGGCTGTGCGTCTATTTCTAATGCGGGGATAATTTAGAAGGAGGCTTTGTTTGACAAGCTAATCCCCGAGGGCGTTCGGTGACACGTGAAGGAATTCTTCACTTCACTGAAGGCCTGCAGCCGAAACGACGACCCTTAGCTTCTCCCCTGGGATGATAGCTCGGTTTCTAACTGATAGGTACAAACTAGAGAGAAGAACTTCTGCAAGAAATTCTCAAAAACCGTAGTCTTAAGTCACAAAATTGTCTGCACGTGTGCGCAACCAGATCCTGATGAAAAAAGGAAACGCCTTCGTGGGAACATCCTTCGGCAGTAATTCTTGGTACAAAACACTTTTACTAATAGTTTCAGACGTTAAAGTTTATGGAGTTATGTACCAGGGTGATTTTTTTTTTTTTTTGAACGACTAGTTTTTTATAAAAATTAAATGAAAAAAAATTAAAAGTGACAATCATTAAAAAATCTACGATTTTTTCCGAAAATCTAAAAATAAACATCGAAAACGAATGTTGATCATTCTAATCTATTTTTTTCTAAAAAGTACATTAAAATACAAAAATTTCCAAAAAAACGTCCCGATACGTCAATTTTTATAAAAGTTATGGGGACTTAAGGAAAAAAACATTTTTTTACAAAGACTCATGATTTTTTTTTGGTTGGGTGAACAAATTTAGAAAAATTCAGAGAGACGTCTTTCATGAGGTAGAAAATGATAACAAATTTTCAGCGTAATCGAAAGGGGTCGGGTTCGAAAGTGGTCGATTTGGTATGGAATTACCCATATATATTTAAGTACACACGCAGAAATTTCTTGTCAATCCAAAAAATTTTTCTACTACATGTAAAGTGCTTTTGAAACTTTAAACGAGTTTTTGTCAAAACTGTGTTTTCAAAGTCGGTGAGCAAAATTTTTCTTGGAAAAGGCTGAACCGATCAGTCTCAAATTTTAACACAAGTATATTTTTTAGTAATTAATAGAAGGTTTTTCTTACCGATGGATATTTTTCATTTTATAAACAATTTAAGGCCTAAATTTTTGTTGGAAATCGATTTCTTTTTTTTTGAGAAGCCGCTATTTTGCCAAAAATTATTATTCTGCTTATTCTTACGATGAATTACAAGATAATGCAAGACAGTAACTTGAGTATTCCAGATAATTAATTTCACTCTTCAGAATGAAAAAATTTGCAACGTTATCGCAACGAATTGTTGAAAAAAAATCACTATTTTCTGATTTTTACAGTAATTTTCAAGTAACTAGAACTCGAAAATGTAAGGATCTTTGTTTTATCAAGCTTTAGTAAATTTCAAACCGTTTTAAAAAAATTTGCGAAACAACGGTTTCGTCTCAGCATCATCAATCGATACGATAACCTTAATAACTGCAACGTATTAATAAAAACGGACCAGTCCATCCGTAAGAGAGAAAGAAAGAGAGAATAAATACTATTTTTACGGCATGGGCATTGAAAAGTCCACTTTTTGTGTCATTTTTCGTTCCGTAAAGTGACGCTTTATACGGCAGCGAACAAAGTTGCAGAATAAAGTCTTTATTCCGGAGTTTTGACGCGCAGTTCGAAGTGCGCATCCCAAACTGCCTTATAAAGTAGCTTCGTCGAACAGATCGCGACATAACCTCACTCTTCGTTTTGCTTTTCAATGCCCATATCGTAAAAAATATTGTACGTGGCATGCCCGTAAACCGTTTTTTGCCTCGGATAATTTCAGTACTCGCTTCCGGTTCGCTTCCGGCTCGCCTTCAGCTCGTCCTGAAATCTTTATCCTTGCCAAAAAAATAGGCGGCTTACGGGTATGCCACATAAATAGCTATTGTGACCAAGTGCAAAGGAGCACCTGTTGGAAGAACTGGTCCCAGATGGTGGGAATAATAATTAGTGGGTTATATCAGAGCGCTAATGAATATTTCAAAACCTAATTCAGGAGGCATATATACAAGGTGTGTATGTACATAGATAGAGGTATATATATATATATATATATATATATATACATGCATCGCGCCCCGCAAACCCATTGAATTAATTACCCCGTTCGCAATGTCCCGAGTGGTTTGCGAACCAATTACAGTCCAGCAACGCTTGTCTGTTCGTCTATACGTGAGACCCTCGACTATATACTGTCGTCGCATAGATTCGACGATGCTGTTCAAAGCATGAATTAATTTGATGGAAACAAGAAGATAACAAGAAAAAAAAAGAGAGAAAGAAATCGAAATAAGAGGAGAAAAACGGTGTTTCAAAATTTTGAACAGTGTGATTGGCTTCAATGATATCGTGGATGTGATAAAATTCTTCCTTTTAGATGGAAACGGGTCTGAGGGAATTCGGATGACACATATCATGTATAAAGGGTATCCCATTTTGTAAAATATGTTTAAATACAACGAAAATAAGCATGAAATTGAGAAACGATTAGAAAACATTGAGGAGAACTCGGTCTCATTTTGAAATTCTTCGCAAAAATTGACGTGTCACCGCTCTTTTCACGAGAAAATTTCGAACAACATTTTGGGCGATTTTGGGCCTGTTTGAAAACGAAAACCAAAAAATGACTGACAATGAGAGTAAAACTCACTCATTTTTTAATGAGAAATGAGAAAATGAAATGAAAAATGGGGGGTTCCATACGAGAAATAAAACTTGGGCCTCAGTAGTCCCAGCACAGGCCCTGGACCCAGAAACTAGAATATTCATCGGATGTCCCTTGTCATGTTCGACAACTTTTGTCGGAAACGATTTCCAATTTTATGCATATTTTTTTTTTTTTAAGGCACACCCGGTATGTTTTCCATATTTGCGGTTCCATTGAAAACACGAAACACGATCCAATGACTATCTAAACTGAATTTCAACCTTTCAACAAACGTCCATTCATTTCCACGGCAAAAGTCTAAACACCTTGATCGAGAAATTGAGGATGAGATTGAATTTCTGGAATTGTGAATGAGAAACGAACCGTTGACCATCAGGTATCGGCTTTGTTGAACGAGGATACAAAAGAGAAATTTATGACTTTCGTGATATCCCGTATGTGTAGCATATGGGGGAGTCCAGCTCAATTCTTCTCACTTTGAAAAGAACTAGTATTTTTTTTTTTATTTTTTTTTTTTATTCTCTCGACACGGTTCGAAATTTTCTAAATTTTTTGAAACTGTGGGAATATGAAAATGTTTCGGCAACCATCCACAGTAAAACGACTGACTGTCGCTTCTAACTCTTTCTTTTTCTTTTTTCTTTTTTTTTTTTTCTTTTGAAAAAGCTTAAAAACAGTAAGAATAAAAAATCTCGCCACTTCGACTCTGAGCTTAAAGATTTTGATAACTGACTCATGATCAATAAGATGATCAATAAGATGGTTTTGAAAAATTGTAGTAAATTCAAACCGTGTCGAAAAAATGTGAAAAAAAAAATTATTTTCAAAGTGAGAAGAATCGTATAAAAAATTTCTGGCCAAATCCGAGAGGTCAAGGAGCGAACGTAGCTCGAAGTGAGCTGGACTGCCCTATATATGTATCTATATATATTAGGGTGGCGCAAAAAACCGACTATTTTTTTTTTTTTTGAGTCTCGTGTGACAAAATGTTAGTTTTTGATGTTTTAAGAGCCCACTCCACAGGACAGTTCAAAAAAAAATTTTAAGAGGTCGCTCCAAATTTTCAAAAATGTCAAAAATCGTCAGAAAATTAAATTAATAAAATTGTATTATCAGTATTTTGTTTGATTATTAATTCATGTCGTGTTGTATTGTTATCGATACTTTCTTACTAAATAAAAGAAAAAAAAATTATGAAATTTTAATATGAATATTAAAAGGTCGCTCGAAAAGATCTAAAGAAATGCACCAAAAACTTGAAAAAAAATTATGAGTGACCTTTCAAAATTCAAATTTTGAACTGAAACTATCGGAAACTTATTTTTTTTTTTGGTCTATAAAATTATACCGCAACAAGAAAAATTAAAAAAAAAAAAAAAAAAAACGATTTTTGACGATTTCTGAAGTTTTAAAAAATGTGGAGTGACCTCTTAAAAATTTTTTTTTGAACTGTCCTTTGGAGGAAAGGACAAAAACTAACATTTTGTCACACGAGACTCAAAAAAAAAAAAAAACAGTCGGTTTTTTTACGCTACCCTAATATATATACATGTATATACACACACACATATAAATGCCAATCGTTTCTTTCTCTTTATTCTGAACGGCTGGCCATGAAAATCACAAGGCATTCACAGCGTCGCTGTGGCAGTTATGGGGACCTAGGACAATACTCACTGACACTTGTCACAACTGTTCTATACCTAACATCGATCCGCAGTTAAGTCTAGTCAACCATATGGTCAAAGTTTCTAAATTTTCTCCATTCACTGCTTCTCCTTATGCGCGGTGTTAATTTCAGTGAATATTTCGATCTCGATATTTCGTCGTTTAAACGGTTTGAATGATAAAAATTTTTTTTGACCAACTGTCAAAAATTCGTTACATAATTTCACGAAATAATAATAAATCTGGATCTAGCAAATATTGAGAATCTGAACAGATAAATCTATCGCATAAATCTTAATCAATAAATTCTTCATCGTCAATTTTATACACTAAAATTTATAAATAAATCGCTTTCTTAAGGTCAGTCCGTTCTTGAAAACAAATCGCTATCAAACAGGCGATAAAAAGTTTATTCAACGGCTCGTTTGGCGGCTGAAACAAATTGCAGAGGTGCTCAAGACGCAGCCGATGATCGACTGCTCGAAGCGAAGAAGTCATTCAGGCATAAACTAGTAACATTTCTAATTTTTTTTTTCCCCTCATTTTCATCCCAGAGTGCGAATAAATTTGAATAAAATTCTCGTTTGCAGTGAAAATTGATCGTTTTAACGAAGGTTCAATCAGCAACTGCAAATCCATGGTACTTTTCTTTTTTTGTCGTGTCTGGTTATAGGCTTATAAATAAATAGCAAGGTAAAACAGAGAGGGTGGGGGGGGGGGGGGGGGGGGGGAGGAGGTTGTTAGAATTGTCGCACTAGTTATTCAATTATGTAAATGTTCGCGAATTCGGATATTATACTGAGAGGTTCTAATTAGTGATTCATTGCTACTGGAATTAAGCAAATTGATTCGGGTAACGAGATGCGGAGTGTCATCAGTTCCATTATGCCATGCCGTGGCGCCTCGTCATCAAAGTCTGTAGCAAAGTCAGAGCGTAAGAAAAAACTACAAAGGAAATTATTTAGACGAGAATGAATTCGAGAAGAGGAAAACGAGATTGAAAATATCTTTGTAGAATTTTCTCCACTGAATAATGTATGTTTGAAGAAGAAAAGAAAAAAAAAAGAAAACAATAATTATTCCAAGTTCATTTTTTCATCAAGTATTTTCCACGGTAGGTATATATGATTATATTATTATAGTTCGGTCAAAGTGGGTATGAATTAAAAAAATTTCCGGAAATGGCTGCATTTTCTTGTGCATCGAAGTAATTTTTCGAGAAAATAGAAAAATTTGTTGTTTTTCAACGTTTTTTTTTTTGTGTGTAGAAACTGTTATCGATAGATGAAAAATTATTCGATCACCGTGTAGAGCGGAAAATTTCGGAATTAGTAGAATATTTTTATTTATTTTCTTATCCCACTTCGTTTTCGATACACGAGGACGTAATTCGATGTAGAATTTTCACTCTTTATACTATAATCGAGTAAATTTTTATCTATCATCGAATTTTTCCATTTTTTTTTTTTTTTTTTGAAACGTCGGTTACACAGCTCAAAAATGACTACTAATTTCAATTCCTGAGGGTCGAAGATCCTTGTGTACAAAAAAGCAGTCATATTCCGAAATTTTTTAACTCGGTTATATTTTGGCGTTTTCTTTTTTGCCGTTTTTAATATTTTGAATTTTAAAAATTTCATGTGATTCATATTCCGTGTACCTAAGACTCATTTTATATTCTCTTACACGAGCATCGGACGTTCTAATTCGATCGTTGCTATCGGTGTGCAATCTTTGGAAGTGCAGGAAAAGACCCTCGTATCAATGAGTCAGACGATTCACTTCCCCATACCGTCGACTCGAGTCGGTGACGCGGTCTTACTTTTTATGGGGGATTCGCGTGGGCCCATGATTCACGACGTATTTTACCGTATATATATATATATATATATATATATATATATATATATATATATATATATATATATGTATAGTATATATATATAGCGAGTCACTCCTGCAGACGGAGGACCTCATAGTCTCACCCTCTGTTCCGTCGCTTCGGAACAAACGAATTACCTCGCTACACATCTCATGTCAAAACCCATACGGAGAATTAGACATAGACACACTCATCCTGCTCCCCCATGCTTCACGTCCATCTTCCTTTCCCCCTTCGTTCCAATACGCCGACGCAGGCTTTTTTTTTTTTTTTTTTTTTTTGTCCGGCGACGACGAAGTCGGTTATTCCCTATTGCTGCATAAAGTTGGGGGTAAAAATTTGAAAATTTGAAAAAAGAAGTCAATAATGTAGAATTTTTAACGTATGGTGTAATTACAGGGTAAATGACACAGCAAATTCCCTGACATTTCCAGGTTTTCCAGATGAAGATAGACATTTTCCATGACTCGTTTTAACCTAACTTTACTAATAAGAATAAAAACTCACTTTTTTCGTGGAAGTTGGTTAAAAATTAGACGTCAGATGTTTCCATGATAAGTTGAAAAAGTTTAAATGTTTTTTAACTTCAATTTTGTTTAAACTCGATTACCGACTATATCAATAAACACTGAAATTTTAAGAGACTAACTAATGGAAGATTAGGATTAGCTATTCTTTCGAAACTTGAAGGTGGAAACATGAATCCGACAGTTTTTACTGTTTTTAGCACTTGTTTGTATTTTTCATAAATTTCAAAGAATCGTACCCCATTGAGGAAAAAAATACAAAAATCCTGGACACATGCCAGAATCTCCTGAAATTTCCAGATTTTTCCAGACAAGTGAAAATTCCCTGACAATTCTCGATTTTCCAGATTTCCCTGTCAGCTAGACACTCTGGTAAAGAAACTCATGATGGATGAATTATACTTTTCGAAAAATAGAGGCTCACCCACTCGAAAAAAAGTGACACAGTCATCGCAAATTACAGAGACTAGAGATAAAATTTATTTTGATTGCAAAAAAGGTTTTCCCTTTTAAGTATGAAAATTTGGTTACGTTTGACTCCAGAAAAATTTCATGACTACCGTGACTACATAAAAAAAAAAAAAAAAGAACTCGATTGTTTGTAATCATTTGCGATCGTCAGTATTTTTTTTTTTTTTTTTTTCACAATTTTACCCTGTGAGTAAAAAATTATTACGCCGAATCAATTTTTGTAACAAAAAATGTGTTCTATGGTTTTGAGCATAGCTGATTACGAATTTGAAATCAAATTTCAAAGTTTGAATATGGCGGATAAAGATTTCAAATTTGATCGAATCTGGTCAAAAAACTCTACGCAGGGGTTTTAAGTGAAAAGTAAAAAGTGACACGTTTAGTTTACAGGAGTACCAAAGTAATTCCCAAAGCGCATTGTCAGTTTTTGAATCGGATGTATTGAAACTTCCTGGGGTTTGGCGCGGCCAAATGTCGGGGCTATAAATTCGGAGGCCAGGTGATCTGTTTCAGGTAGAAATACATAGCTGGTAGCATCGAACACGTGATGCATCCATCCTGGGCAGACGGGCAATCGTCCATCGTACGAATAGCGGCTCCATCGGCCGCCCGTCAGGGCGTAAATGCAGCTGCAGCAGGGGTTGCTGGATGTGCATGGCGGTGTGGAGGGTGCGGCATTAATTCAGTCTCGGACGTGTCAGTTTTGATTGCAAATAGCGACAAGATATCCGAATTAACCACGGAAGCTGCAGAATTTCTGACGGGGAGGGGTTGAAATTCCGAAATGCAAGATTCCGAAAATTCAAGTTAAGATAGAGAAAAGTTCCGAAACGTAAAGTTTTGATACAGTAAATCAAGTTCCGAAATGCAAGATTCCGAAAATTCAAGTTCCGACAAAGTTCTGAAAAGTAAAGTTTTTATACAGTAAATCAAGTTCCGAAATGCAAGATTTCGAAAATTCAAGTTAAGATAGAGCAAAGTTTCGAAAATTAAAGTTTTAATACAGTAAATCAAGTTCCGAAATGCAATATTTCGAAAATTCAAGTTACGACAGAGCAAAGTTCCGAAAAGTAAAGTTTTTATACAGTAAATCAAGTCCCGAAATGCAAGATTTTGAAAATTCAAGTTAGGAAAGAGCAAAATTTCGGAGCATAGAGTTTCGATGGAATAAATAAAGTTTTGAAAATTCAAGTTACGACAGAGAAAATTTCCCAAACATAAAGTTTCGATGGAATAAATAAAGCTCCGAAATGCAAGATTCCGAAAATTCAAGTTACGACAGAGCAAAGTTCCGAAAAGTAAAGTTTTGATACAGTAAATAAAGTTTCAAAATGCAAGATTTCGAAAATTCAAATTAGGAAATAGCAAAGTTCCAGAACATAAAGTTTCGATAGAATAAATAAAGTTCCGAAAATTCAAGTTATGACAAAGAAAATTTTCGAAACATAAAGTTCCGATAGAATAAAAAAAGTTCCCAAATGCAAGATTCCGAAAATTCAAGTTTCGACAGAGCAAAATTCCGAAAAATAGAATTTCATAGAGTAAAATTCTGAAAATTAAAATACACCGACAAAGCGTAGTTTACTCAACGAGTGGGTGTAAAAAATGAGAAAAACCGAAAATCAAAATGACCAGAATTCCGAACGCAAAAATATGGAAAATCTAAAACAAAGAAAAATCAAAGTGGTGAAATTTCACCGAGCCAGAAATTCAGAGAACTGAAAACCTTCGATCACTCGGAATTTCGATGTTTCGGATTTTTGAATTTTCTCATTCTGTCCTTCCGGAACTTCAAGCATCGGCTTTCGGATAATTTGAAACTTTGACGAAACATCAAAGTTTAATTTCTTCGCTTCAAGTTTCGCTAAAAAAAAGTTAAGAAAAAAAAATTAGACGCTTTTGGATCTTTTCAAATTCAGATTTTCAACCCCACCCTCTTTGATGACGCTGAATATTTTTTTGTTAAACTTTAATGTTTCGCCAAAGCTTGATTTCTTCACTTCAAATTTTGTCACCAAGCAATTCGGGACTTGGCGCTTTCGTAAACTGTCAAATTCGAAATTTTAACCTTGGGCAAATATTCTATCCGACGATATTCTATACGTAACGAAAATACAACCAGATCGATGTCTCTTCTTTTACAAACGCGACGCCATTCGCGTGGTGACATAAATAACAGAATTACGAGATATGTAATTGATACGAATTGGGGTAAAGGAATTTATGGCGGCCTTAGGGAGCTCTTCATATTTCTTAGTTTATCGTTAAATATTGCCCGCCATGCGGGCTCTTCTCACAATCGGAATAATTTCACCCTTATACGCGAAGACGAGGGATTACATTGGAAGGGAGGATATTACGTTTTTACATCTTTCAAAGAATCGCCCAAACCCTTCGAGATGAAAATTATGCAAGGATTGGAGTGACTGTGAAGTTCAAAGTGGAATCGTGATCAAATTTGGATGCAAACAAGTGTTTTTATGACTTTTTTTTTCATGACAATCCGATGAGAATATATCAAAACCACATTTTTAATGTGTTTCCTTGTCAAAAACACTATGAAGTCAAAATAAAATACAGATTTTCACAGTATTTTTGATAACACGTATATTAGGGTGGCGCAAAAAACCGACTATTTTTTTTTTTTAGTCTCGTGTGACAAAATGTTAGTTTTTGATGTTTCAAGAGCCCACTCCAAAGGACAGCTAAAAAAAAAAATTTTAAGAGATCGCTCCAAATTTTTAAAAAATGTCAAATATCGTCAAAATATTTAAAAAATGATATTCTCAGTATTTTGTTTGATTTTTAATTCATGTCTTGGTGTATTGTTATCGATTCTTTCTTACTAAATAGAGGGAAAAAAAATATATGAAATTTTAATATGAATATTGTCGCTCGAGAAGATCTAAAGAAATGCACCAAAAAATTGAAAAAAAAAATTATGAGCGACCTTTCAAAATTCAAATTTTGAACTGAAACTTTCGGAAACTAATTTTTTTTTTTCTATAAAATTATACCGTATCGAAAAAAAATTAAAAAAAAAAAAAAATCGATTCTTGACGATTTCTGACGTTTTGAAAAATGTGGAGCGACCTCTTAAAATTTTTTTCTTGAACTGTCGTTTGGAGTGGGCTCTTAAAACATCAAAAACTAACATTTTGTCACAAGAGACTGAAAAAAAAAAAAATAGTCAGTTTTTTTGCGCCACCCTATAACATACAACGTATATATGTATACGATATCGAAGAACAAGATTTGTATCACTATTTCACTGGCCCTTATTATCGTAATACGTTGATTAATTGTTGTATGAAACCAAGATTGGATCAGAAGAGTTAATATTTCTTCTAGGATTTCAATTTGATATTGATCGATGTAATCTCCTTTGTAAACTTGGTTCAATTTTTTGTCGGAGTGTCTTAACCCGTGTCAGCGAAAAGTTCAACTTAATTAATATTCCGTTTGGAAAGCTTCGGGTTTAATCAACTCTGAAACTCGGGTTAATTTGAATTGATGATTTTGCAAAATTCTCATTAGAAGAGCGAATCAATAATCGGTCCAAATCCAAGTGGTGCAGGTTTCTTTGTTACCTAGATTCGCTGTGTCTGAAATCCGGTAATGAAGATCGATGTGGAGAGGCTCTTACGAATAAAGCTTTCTTGAATTTACAACTAAGTTCAGAAAGTTCGGAATCTCCAGAATTATGCTTTGCACTTTCATTTCCGCGTTAAATTGTGTGTTTGTGTTTATTTATTTTTTTTTCTTTTCATCTCGAAAATTTTCTACTTCAGAAATTTCAGTATTTTTTTTTTGTTTTCAACTAATCCTCTCGAAATATTTGAATCATTATCAAGCTATTTTTTACATCAAGTTACGCAACTTCCGGTAAACGAAATATTAAATTGCCTATTTACCGGGAAAATGTGATGAAAATTCATAAACACTTGTCGAGCTGCCTGACAACGGATCAGCATGCCAAAATTCAGTAAGAATCTCAAGACTTCGGTCGGCTATTCTCGAATCGGAAGTCGTAGGAGTATTTCAATTATAGTGGCAGATATTCGCAGAACGTACGTCTCATCTTTTACTCGATCAACTGATCTATAAATCAGCCTGCATGATGCCGAATACCACAAGTCATTTGTCAGGAGAAATTTTTGTCGTGAAACTCGAAGCAGAGATAAACCGGATGTAAAAACTTTATTGAAAAAACATCAAGAGTCGAGTAATTATTTTCGGAATCAAATATAAAATTTACACTCACATAAATTTTTTTTGTAATTTCATGTAAGTTTCAATTAATTTGAACAATCTAAGTTCCAACTTTATGAAATTTTATAGAATCGTACGCAAAACTTGAAAGAAAAAAAAAAAAAAGAAAGAAAGAAAGAAAAATGACATTTGCAACTCGTTTGACTGTAACCCGTCGAACTTGCGAGAAACTATAATTCTGATTCTGCATCATGCATTAATTTGTTATAGAGCAAAAGGCAGGCGTGAAATTCAGCAAGATGCGAGGTGGAGAAGGAGAACTGTTCTCCTGTATCGTTATAAGGCGAGTTATACACTGCAGGCACAGCCCATGGGTCTGGAAATAACTGCAGTCCAAGACCGGCAGTCGTGTGAGTATTAAGCACGAATTCACCGTCTACTATACAACTTGGTTCCCTCGAGCAGTTGGCAGATTACGGAAAAACACCGTGCCAAGTCGGCAATTACACCCGAACACGCGTGAAAATCAAGAATAATCACACCTCTCTGTAGGTACAATATTGCATGCATTTACACTCGATATAATTTTACTTCGTACGACTATTAAGACGAGGAAGAATCTAATTTCATTTTTTTTTTTCGATTTTATTTGAAATTATCAAATTCTGACTTGAGATTCGTCATCAGCGACCCCAAAAACCTACGAGTAATAATATTTGACCAGAATCATGGAATTTTTATATTTTTTTCGTTTTTGCACCCACCATATTGGATTTAGAAATTATTAAACTCTGACTACGGATTCGTGATCAGCGACATCAAAAACCCCGGAGTAAAAAGTTTAGACTAGAATCATGAAATTTTTATAGTTTTTTCGATCCTATACATCCACCATTTTGGATTTAGAAATTATCAAATTCTGACTTGAGATTCGTCATCAGCGACCCCAAAAACCTACGAGTAATAATATTTGACCAGAATCATGGAATTTTTATATTTTTTTCGATTTTGCATCCACCATTTTGGATTTAGAAATTATCAAATTCTGACTTGAGATTCATGATCAGCGACCCTAAGAACCCCCGAGTAACAAGTTTCGTTCAGAATCATGAAATTTTGCTAGTTTTTTTTCGATTTTACATCTGCCATATTGGATTTAGAAATTACCAAATTCTGACTTCGGATCCGTGATCGACGACCTCGAAAACCGCCGAGTAACAAAATTCAGACAAAGATATGAAGTTGAAAGATATGTGATTGAAAGGGTTAAGTGATTTGAGACGGACATGATTGAACAAATTTATTGACTGGCAATATTGTTAAATATTACAGAGAGAAATTAAAAACGAAAAGAAAACAAAAAACAGCGATCAAGATAATACTGGATTTATTTGATCGAGGGGTTTCAGTGTGAAATTTAATTCATGATACATTATTCACTAATTTCAGATACATTAGCGATGCCTTGTCGATCATGATGATCGTACATGCACTGCCTCAATCCTGCATTAATTCGGAGGCCATTGCGAAACGGTTAACAGCTGGGTTAAAAAAACTGGACAAAATTATCTATTGCCTTCCAGATTTGTTACAGTGATGATTCCGTAAACAAACATAATGATGCAGTTATATTTCGATGACATATTGGTTGAGTGATCCAGCGAAGGAATATCGATAAAGTCAAATTGCATCGATTTGTACGCGAGAATTTTTTGGTAAACAGAAACCAGCAATTAGGTTATGTCCAGAAATAAGATACAAGATGTATCGTGTATTACATAAGTATGTGAGTATATCATCACATGTAAATGTGGATTGTTATGGTATCATGGAAAGAAAATGTCAGGTCGAATCATGCGAAGCACAGTCAGAAGAACGTAAATCGTACAAAAGGGAATAAATAGTTCCTGGACAAAATCATCCACAGCCTTATAGATAACATTTTAATGATCAGCCATGAATTATATACGACGATTAAAGATTCGAAACTCTCAGGAAAACTGGCAACTTGGATAAAAAAAAAAAAAAAAAAAAAAAAAAAAAAAAATTGAGTAATAAATCGATAGTGGTTTAATTATAAAGAATAAATAATTCGTGGACAAAATTATCCACAATCTTATAGTTGACATTTTATTAATCAACCATGGATTATATTTGTTAAACATAGATATCTCAACTTATAAAAAAAATCTGTGTAACACAGATTTAAAATGCAAGATCGAGAAATAAGTCTATATCGACTAACTCATAGAGAATAAATAGATCGTGGAGAAAATTATTCACAGCCTTATAGATAAAATTTTAGTGATTAGCCATGGATTACAAACGACAATCATAGAGTCAAAACTGCAATGAAAACTAGCAATTCGGATAAAAAAATATAAAATCGAGCAATAAATCAATGGTGATTTAATCATAAAGAGTAAAAGTAATAAAAATAAGATAAAAAAAAATAATTCCTGGACAAAATTATCCACAGCCTTATAGATGACATTTCAGTGATCAGCCATGGATTACAAACGACAATCATAGAATCGAAACTCGGAAGAAATCTGCATGACACTGACGAAAGACTATAAAATCGAGCATTAAATGGATATGTGACTTACCCATATGGGCAAATTCGACTGTGGATGCAGGTCTTCCGAGATTTGGGAGCCCCTCGTCGGTCGTATCGGCGGGATGACGCATTGAGGAAGGCAGAGGCCTGCAGGCCGGACACGCGTGTATTTCTGTATATAATTTTGAGTATTAGTGGTCGTGGCACGTGCGTGAGAAAATGGGTGCGTGTCATGGCGTCAGTGTGATGCACGAGGGACTCTTACGAGTGGGGACTGCACACATGTCTTCAGTTTTAGTTTTAGTGTAGCGGCAGTCGCTGCCAGCGCGACCGACAACCCCGCGACAGCGACATTCCTTGACGGTTTTTCAATCGCAGTTTGTCTCTTTCCTCAAAATTAAATCACAAAACTTGAATCCCAGTTTCGCCAATTTTTATCGGAATAATAAAATCGCTTCGCGACTCGAATGAACTTCGGTGATAACGAAAAAATAAAAGAAAAAAAAAACAGGCGAAAAATGAAACGAGAATGAAAATGCGAATTTTGAAAATATTAAAAAATCGTGGATTAAAAAATGTAAATTGATTATTGTGTTGTGTGTGTTTCCGAAAAAAAAATAATAATAACAATCTATCGATTGATAAACTTTCTATTTATAACTGTAAAAAACATGAATAACGAGGGTGACAAGTTTTTTGTTAGTGATAGAAGAATCTGTTAACGAAATTCAGTGCGATTATACAATATGTGACGTTCAAATTGTATACCTGAAGAGAGAGAGAGAGAGAGAGAGGGAGAGAGAAAGAGAGCGAAAGAGTGAAAAAAATAACAAGTGACATCGTCGATTCGATAGAAATTGATAACAATTTGGAAGTGAATAGAAGGAAAATTGAATAGAAGGAAAATTGAATAAAATAAGGAAAAACAATAACGTTACAATCTAAGAGGGGAAAATTTAAAGCACGAAACCGGGTGGCGCCAATTTCAAACATCACTTTATCAACTGCACACCCTCGTGTTTTTTTTTTTTTATAATAAACCATCCGGCAAGTGAAGTGCGGTAACGAAAATAAGGAGAAACGTAATAATAGAAAAAGGAAAGAGAATGTAAAAAAAAAAAAAAAAAGTCGACGAAAGAAGGAAAAAAGAAAAGAGTTGAAAAAATTCAACCGCAACAAAAGGGGACAAAAAAGCAGCGGCACGTTTGTTAATCAAAAGATTTCTTGCTGTACCCTAAAGCTGCCAGTGACGTTGGGTGTCCTGGGTTGTAATAATGAACATGTGTCGTTCATAGAAAGAGAAATAAAGAGAAAAAGATAAAGAGAGAGAGAGAGAGAGAGAGAGAGAGAGAGAGAGAGAGAGAGAGAGAGCGAATGGAAAAAGTGTTCAGGAGGAGATTCCAAAGCTGAAAAAAAGGTTGGAAGGAAGAGGAAAACAGGGAGCGACGACTAAACTCGACTAAAACTCAGCCCGGAATGAGCGAGTCGCTTCGAGTCTTGGTCCCTGAGCTTTTTTGCGGCCAGTTTACAGTTCTCAAAAGTCCAGGTGATACACACGCGAAGTTTGTTAAAAGCCGGAAATCAGCTGTCAGTCTGATAGGAAGGAGGGAAAAAGACACGCGACGAAATCGAAACCGAATTTAACGATTTTTCTTTGGAAGGGATAAAAAGAGAAAAAAAAAAAAAAAAAAAAACAATTAACACACCTACGGTTGTGAATTTTGGCAAGACAACTTGAGCAGCTGATCATACGTTGGGAAATTGAAATTTATACAAAAGTTCGAAGTGAAATTTGTTGTACGATAATGTGAGATTCCATTTTATGGAATAATTCGTGGACATGGAATGTTTTTATTTTTTATTTTATTTTTTTCTTGCTGTCATCGGGAATTAACGATATTATATACCAAGTAAACGTTGCAGTATTCATCAGTATTTTCATTAGCGAAACAGTTTTAAGGATATATAATAGTGATAATGATAATAATTGTATTTAAATAGTAATTCATGACCAAAACTACTTCACAGTTCACACGTATAAATAAATAAATAAATAAATAAATAAATGAATAAATGAATGAATTAAATATACGAATTAATAAAGAAATAGAAAATATTTACGTTTACTTATTGAGGGTCGATAATAACTTGAACCAATTCCAATTTAACTGTACCTAACCTGATACGATTTAACGATTATAAAAGCCAGTTGGAAAACCACTTGACTTGAGTGGTTAAATTATAACTGCTGTTAAAATGTGTGGCTGTGCAGTGACGCTGATATTCGCGATTATCATTCTTAACGGAAACTACCTCGGGGCTGATGACTCCATTGAATTTCAAAACAAACGTAAGTCGTTCAACGATTTTTCTCTTTTCATTTATTCAGATCATAGCTTGATTGACGATTCGTAATTTGCGGCTGAAGAGGATGATTGAAAAGGCTGTGAGTAGCATTAAAAAAAATAAAAATAAAAAACGAATAAAAAAACTTTGAATATTGTACTCACAGCAAATTTCGAAAACATGGAACTTAATTGGAGCCTTTTCGATCCTTCTATTTTTTATATCATTCTTCTCAATTTGAAAGTACTAGCTTTTTTTTCTTAAATTTTTTCGACATGGTTGAAATTTTCTACAATTTTTCAAACCCAACATTTTCATGGACATAATTAAAAAATTTTTTAAAATCGTGTGGCAGATATAAAAATTTTCAAGCTCAGACCCGAAATGAGGAGATTTTTCCTTCTTACTGTTTACAAGCTTTGTCCCGAAAAAAAAAAACTTCAAAAAAATTTCAAAAATCCAGTATGACGTACGAAAATATTTCAGTACTAATTTTTCAATGTTTTGTAGGATTAAAAATTTTTATATCTGACACACGATTTTTCAGAACTTTTTGTCATATTTTTAAATTGTGTCGATGAATGATAAATGTGAGAAGAATGATATAAAAAATTGCGAGCCAAATCCGAGAGGTCGAAATGAGCTGGAACGCCCGATACACACTTTTAAATGCTTAAAAATGGGATTTTCAAATTACTGCGACCGTGTGACGCCGAGGCAGCGAATGAAAGGCACGATAACGCCATTATTTTACCAATTACGATTCACTTCCGCTTCGTCAATAGGCTCTCAAGTGGGAAGACGCTCGATTTGCATGAGAAACTGCAAGTGCACGAATCCTCCGAGTATAAACGTCAAAGAGATGCTAATTTCTGCCTACACTTGCCACCGCAGTTATGCGTGTTCTGTGTTATTTTACACCTGCGAGAATGTTTTTTACACACAACGATTAATTATACAAACTTATTTTCAAGCAGCGACACTTTTTATTTATTTATTTATTTTTTTTTTTTTTAAGGTATAACTTCTGAAATATTTATATTTAAAAATTATTAAAAAAAAAAAAAAATTCTTCGCCCAAGTTTTTTAATATTTTCACTCGATTTTATCCATTTTGCCTCTTATTTACTCTTCCTACAGTTCAATTTGCCATTCTACATTTTTATTTCGATCTAGCTTCATTTATTGAGTCATTTTTTCACGTCTCAGAGCGAAACTTGAAGTTTTTTTTACACCCCTTTACGTTTTGAACGATTCTCTATTAAATGACAAAAATTTACATCGCGATACCAGCAAATCTAAACGAATTTACACTTCATCTAAATGCAAAAAAAAAGTCAGATTTCAAGGGTATGAAATTTGTCAAGATTGCGTGAAATGATTACGTCAATTTTTTTTTTTTTACAGATTTTTTTTACATTTGTTACAAATTTTTCTTCTTTCACATTATTACTTTTACAATAAAATATATAGAAATAAAAAAACTTTTTCTCATATAATTTCCATAAGAAACTTTAACCACAAAATTATCTAAAAATCTAAAAAAATCATATAATTGTTTTCTAATTATTTAAAATTGATTTGGGGTTGGGGTGACAAAAATTCGTCAACACCCTAAACAAGGGACACCCTAGTGTACACGGGGTACATGATCCGGCTCTCTAAACGTGGTTAAAACTTTCAACACGCGGCTAGAAGTATACTCGTATAATTCCTAGACCCGCAAAACGGTAACCAACCGGGCTAGTAAACACTGAAAGCGAATAGTCACTGGCTAGTTCAGTGTTCTCTGATTGTGAGAGCCGTAAGCCGTAAGTCCGGAATTAACCATCGGCATAGTTACCGAGTTAGTCGATCTAATTGCAAGCGAAGAGAGATAAGTTGAGTCACGTGCCTCGAAAAGTCCGGCGCGAATCGCTAACGAGACTAAAAGAATTAAGAAGAAAAAGAAAAAAAAATATCGTAGAAGCGGACTTCGATTTAATTAATGATTGTAATCAGTTTTATAATCTCCTTACCAAGTACTCAGAGAAGAATTAATCATCTCATCGAGCTTTCCGAGAAATTTACGTTGATCTTAACGATCGCGAAGAATTGTTACGTACGTTATCATCTTAATGCTTGTCGAGTAAATAAACAATTGTGGAAACGAAGCTTCAGAGTAATTGGGCTAATCTATGATCATGCTTCTGAGAAATGTGTATACGAGTAGTTTTTTTCTTCTCTCGTGGATCGAGGTTAAGGGGGTATTCTGGTCTAGAAATTTGAAAAAAACGATTTTTTTTTTTCCGTATTTTTAAAGTTTAGACGCTTAAGAATATGCCCTTGAATGGATTTTTCAAAATTTGAATTATTTTCGGAGATACAGCGGATTTACAGACGTAACGAAGTTAGAATTGATCGCTCTGAACTGCGAGCTTCTGCTGCTTCAAAAGAAGGCAGAACAGCTCGGTTAGCAGAAAGAACTTCGCAAGACATTGCTTATAAAAAAGAAGAAGGCCCAATGTATGGATCTGGGATCGCCGATTAATCCAAAGTGAGTATTAAATATTATTATATGAGTTATTCTACTGGAATTGTTTCTCAAACTCCAAACGCGTTTTTCTCAAAACTACTTTTTTCGAGGTGGTTGTCATGATATCTCAAGTTCTACCTTACCGATTCCTTTGAAATTTGACGAAAATCTTTTTTATATATCTCTCTATCGCTCCTGCCCTGAATTTCGGAAAATTTTAATTTTAAGTATTTTTTAAAAATTCGAAAAGGTCAAAAAAAGGGGGTAAAAAAATGTTTTTTTTTATGTCGACGCCATTTCGTGAATTTTTTTTTTCTTTCCTTTGGCAAAGGTCAATCCGATAGCGACATCTTTACTAATGAAGAATTTTTCTAATTTGTTTGTTTTAGATCACTACAAGGGTTGGAATCATGTCAACCAAGGAGCACCGTTTTTTTTTGTAGCCCCCACTTCACCGGCCTGTAATTCGACAATTTTTACATTTTTTTTTTTTATATTCTTCAAATATCAATAAAGAATCATATAAAAAAATGGATGGTGAAAACGTTATACATTTTTTTTATCCGAGTTTGAAAAATGCTTAAAATTTAGGCTTCTAGACCAGAATACACCATAAATTGCCCCAAATTTTTTGAGATATCAAAAATTTTAAGGTGCCCACTTTGCCCCACCCTTCACTACATTTGACAATTTAATAAGTAGCGAGAGTCAGTAGAATACGAACGCAGTTGTAGCTCGGCAGGCCCTAATTCTGCATATAAGGTTATAATATAATGACTTCTGGGGGTTCGCACGATTTGTCATTTCTTATTTGGCCCTCGATTTATCTCGGCGAAAAAGCTTGGCGAGATTAACTGCCCGGCTAACTTTGGTAGTGAGATTCCCCCTGTCTCACGGTAAAATATGATTCCTGCTTAGGATGAAGGGCGCAGAGGGTGAGAGGGAGAGGGAGGGGGAGGAGGAGGAAAGTTTTTTCTCGCTTTATTCTTTCTTTCTTCCTTTCGCTGCTGGAAGGCATGCGATGCCCGTCCCGCAACAAGTTAGAGATCCTTCAACCCGTTTTTGAAGCCTTCGCTCACACACTCACCGTGCAGAATATATATTCACACGATAATCGGTTATCAGAATTACAAATTACACCTCGCCTAAGCGGAGCGGAAAAAAAAAAAAAAAAAAAAAAAAAAAAAAAAGTTCAAAAGAACGGAATAAAAACTAGCCTCGTGGAAGAAAAGGGAAAGTTTCATTTTTTTGCAACAGGAAAAAATTCTCAGGTTGATACTTTCAACACTCTCTTCTGTAGGTAACTAAATTTTGTACTCTCGTCAGTTTTTTTTTTTTTTTTTTTTTTTTTTTTACAATTCATTTTACGCAAATTTTATTCCAATTACGCTTTTTTTTTTTTTCTATTCATTGATACACGATTTCGAAATTATTTAAGAATTCATTTAAATAGAAAAAAGAAATCAGAAAAAATTTTTACGAAATTTAAATCGAACAAGACAGATTTTGAAGCAGATTTTTTTTTTTTTAATTAAAATTAATCGAGAATTATATCCAGCCAGTTATAATCAGTTTGTGGAAAATTATTTGACCACAATTTTATAACTATAAGTAGCAAACAATTGAAAAAAAAAATGCCACATTACCATCAAATTTTTGCACGAATGAATCAAGACGTTGTTTCAGGAATAAACTTTTACATAATCTTCATTCCGTGATTCAAAAACTTTCTAATCCGAAGTTATTGAAGTGTGAAATTGTTTTTTTTTTTTTTTTTTGCCAGTCGATTAAATCTATAACGTGCAAAAGTCATTTCAAGTCAGAATTCGGTAAAGCATGATTTTTCCGAGTCTGAAATCGAAGAAGAAAAAAAAAAAAAAAGCCGAAGGGTTTAAAGCGGTGCTGCCAACTTGAAAAAAAAAAATGAAAAAAAAATGAAAAAAAAAAAAAAAAATTCTAGCATCTCGTTTCAAAGCCAGGACACGCGTAAGAATGAAAATCGCGTTCAATACCGAGCGAGTAGTTATCGAAGGGATGAAAGAGACCCGAAAACTAATTCTAAGGACGAACTAGAATAGACCAGGGGGTCGGAGAGCCTTGAAAACGTTAATGCGTCAAATTTAATTGGCTGTAAGTTGTAAACGTGAGCGACGGAAGTCGAGCTAAGATTCCTGAACCCCTTGATGATCGCGATCGAGGCCGAGCCGAAGCAAGCGCCGGCACCAGAGAGGCGCCTTCCACGCGAGCCAGGTCTTCGAAGTATTCGTCATAATATTTTTAGAAGCCCCGGTGAAACAAATAAGCCGTAGAATCCCGGCCTAAGCCTATCCCTTCCAAACCGTAAAACACGCGACAAAGTGTGTGTAAAAGCAGGAACAGAGAGAGAGAGAGAAACGTGTCGCCAAGAATCTACCGGAATGTCACGATCTTCGCTGAAAACTCTCAAGAGTATTTAAAGCAAGTCAATTCAAACTGTGCGAAGTTTATCTTCAAGTTTTTAATTTTTTAATTTCTTTTTTTGCAGTTCTTTGCACATCGTTTGCAAATTTTTGCAGAGTCAGAATTTTCATTAGCAATAAGCATGAAAATTATGATATTTTTTGAAAAATTATTTTTAAGGGTGAATAACAGCGATTTGGCCAAATCTGGCAATTGGTTGTGAAATTGAGAGGTAGACAGGCTGAGTTGACAATTGTCTGAAATTGGCGTCCCAAGTTTTGAATTTTTCGAATTTTTTTTTTTGCAATCGTTTACACTTGTTTGCCAATTCAAGAGCATTTTCATTTGGGTGCTTGTGCAAATAAAAATTCTGATTGTGTAAACAAGTGCAAGCGATGTGCAAACGATTGCAGAAAAGAAGTTTCCAAAATTCGAAAATTGGAAGACAAAAACTCTTCGATAATTAAAGAGTAGAATTAAAAGAGGGTGTAAATTAAAAAAAGTCACTTGTGGCCTTTTTCCATTTTCCTCTTTAATTATCCTGAAGCTAAAATAGTAAACAATCCTGAGCCATGTCACATGTTATAATTTATTATACCCACGCGCGGTAAAAACATAAAATAAAGAAAAGAATAGAGGGAATAAAAGTAATAAAAAATAGATAAGCAAACCTATGATTAAACTTCCGTTTCACCTGACACGCGTTGTTGTTTTTCTCACAGTTTACAAAATTATCGTCCCAGAATCTTGCACTGCATATTTGATTAGCAAAAGGCGATCTACAGATAATCCGTTTCGAAGCTCGGGTGTAGCTATGCAAAATATGTGTAAATAACTATAAATACGCGCATACATAAGGCATTCCATGCGTAGTTAACGTGATTCCGATCCTTGAATTCTCTGACTTTTTTTTTCTTTTCAATATTGTTTTAATCAAATTAAATTATTTATAAATCTAAATTAAAGAACACATTAACCGACAAAATATGAAAATTCTTAACCTCAATTTGATACGGAATGAACTGACTTTACCTTTTAATTTTCTCCAAAAGTTTCTTCAAAAGAAGATGCGAGAAAACAGGAATGAAATTTTATTCCGATCCAGGTCAGAGCTTAGAAATTCTGATCAGACAATTTTTCAAACTAATTTCATATTTTTTAATCAAGTCGTTGAATACCTTCATTTTCAAAAACAGTAGACTGTTGAAACCCATTCGATGAATTTCGTAAAAGAAACCACGAGCCCTCGAGAGTCGAAAGAATGATATAAAAAAATCGCGAGCTGAATCAGAAGTCAGGATCAGACCCAGAGACAGAGTTGGCACGGAATGCCCCATATATATACATATCCACACTCACCTGTAAATATGTACACATTTCTCGCGGTTTTCACCGCACTATAGGTTGTCCTTTTTTCTTCTACGGGGATGAATATTTAAATGTTTACCACGAAGCCGGTCGAAGGGTGGAGGAGGGAGGATGAGGGTTGGCAGCCCTGGGGGTATATCGCCGCGCATTGCAGGTGATGCAGATACACGGCTGGCGGTCCCTGCAGAACGGACAGGCAAATCATGGCGCGGATAGAAATTCGCGGATCTGCATCACAATTCCACAATCAGCATTACCGCCTCCCTCCCTCTCTCCCTTCTACCCTCCAACCCTTCGTGTCACGCATTCGTTTCCTCTGCCCACCGACTCTGAACGACGCGACACGTCCTCGACACGTAGTGATAATTGTGGCTTTCGGGGGTCGTGATCGGTGTTCGCTGCTCCTGCGGTCAACCCCCATCCCTTACGCACCCCCGATGATCTCCATGCACCCCGGAAGCCCTCGTCATCCACATGCGAGCCGATACCGAGATGGAAATTGTAACATCCTTGAATCTCTATCGCTGGGTGAATATCTCGGAAAATGTACCGGGTGATGAGAGGTTTTTAGAAAATTTTTGAAATTTTATTTTTCTTATTTTTTGGTACTTTTTATCACCTTCTGTGATGTAAGGGCGTCAATATTTCGAAATTTCAAACATGCGAAACGTTGGAATATACCTCAAGGGATGAGAATTCGAGGAGGGTTGAGTGGACGGTGTTTCAAATATAAGAACAGTCATTTCGCGGATTATTTAGTTAACTATAAATTGCTCGGGCGTAAAAAACCTCACTGAGTAGAGGGAAAAGCCCGAGCATAGCAAGCCAGACGGTAAAAACAAGTTCATTGAACAGAAAACGCATATGAATACAGAATACATCAAGGTGAGGACCATCTGAGGTTGATCTTAATTTCTAGATCAATTATCGCTACCAAATAGAGCTTTATTACTTTGGTCTAATTAACGTGGGAGGGATGGCCTCCATACTAAGGGAAACAATACTTTGAACAATCTGTATAGTATTGTGGAAAGTACACCACGCCTAAGCCTGCAACCCGGGCCCAACGTTTTGGAGCCTCCATCATGTTGCAGGATGTGGACCAGGGTCTTTCAAAAAAAGACGATTTTTTTTTTATTTTTTGTTATGGTGTCCAAAAATTGATAGTATACCTAAAACCAAAAATTTTATTTAATTAGTAAGAGCTCATATTGGCACCAAAATTTTTGGTCTTAGGTATACTATCAATTTTTGGACACCATAAGGAAAAAATCAAAAAAAAATCGTCTTTTTTTTAAACACCCTAATGTGGACACAAGGTCGCATTAAGGGTGTACCCCGGAAGTGATCCTGGGATCACCTCCTGCGAGCACATCATGTGATTCGTCCAGGTGATGACCCTTGACTAGCTTGATGAGAATCGAGCCCTATATTGTTCTAATACAGCCTGACACATGGAATACCATAATAGAGGGAGATCCGATATACGGAGAGCTGACCGAGTGTACCGCGGATTATGAAACACGCGATAAGACGCGCTCGTCCGCACTCGATCACTGCCGAAACTGATCTGCCGAAATTCGCGCGCTTGCGGTTATCGGGGCGTCAAGCGGCACCCGCCTGCCCCCTGGTGGTTAGCACTGAAACTATATTCTAACTAGGCACTGTGGGTTCAAATTACACGTTCGCCAAAGGCGTGAACAATGCGAGAATAAAATAACGAAAGATGAATTGTTCGAAATGTTGATTTTTGAAAGTGTTACTAATTGGTAGTCATTCTAATCGGTGATACTTTAAAAAATCAAGAAATTAGTAATTATTCTAATCAGTGACACTGTCAAAAATTAAGATTTCGAACAATTCATCTTTCGTTATTATATTTTCGCGTATTTGAAATTTCGAAATTTAAAAAATCGTTCATTCTTTTATAGACGTGACTAATTTTTATCATCTGAGAACATGAATTCACTGTCAAGATTCTGTCAATTCAGCTGGTCTAGGTCGTGAAATCAAATAAAATAAACAGAACACTTGACTGCTGACTGAGGATATAAAGTGGTTAAAATAAATAAACATCCTACGTACTTAATTCCACTACATAAAATTGGTCGAACGATTTTTGTAACGATCTGTTGATGAGTTTTGATGACTCGGAATCTATATTTAGGTTTTTGAAAAAATGTAACCCTCATTTAAAAATCTCAACATCAGATTTAAAAATCATCATTTGTTAAAAAACATTCAGACGTCGGGATTAATTTCTTTTTCAAATTTTACGATGACGAAAAAGTTTTCAAAAAACAGCTTTATACACTGAGCTGTTAAAAATTGGATATTAATTTGTGAAAAATTTTGTCGTCGAATAGCTGGACGATTTTCATAATTAACTTGTGAGTTCGACTGAGGCGAATCATGCTTGGTTTGGAAATTGAAACTTTGTTCTCGAAATTCAACAATCTCGATCCAAAATTCTTTTCCCTGCAGAAAATTTGATCGCAGAATTAATTATTCAAAAAGTACACTTCCAAGATAAACACCGAAAATCAAAATCGGATTTTTTCACTTTCAGTCCTTCTGATTTATGCTCGTTAATTTTTTGCTAGACTAAATTAGTTGTTCAACATTTCCGCGGGTAAAACGCTGCGGAGTAATTTTCCGGCCTTGATTGTTCCCCGTTATTTTAACGTCGCCCTGATACCTTACGGTACTCAAGAACTCCTGACGTTCTAAATAATATATTTGTCCAGTTAAATTGAAACTCAAATGTTCGCTCCGGCGAGCCGGAAACTTTTCACCTGCCATGATTATCCTACAGCATACAGCCCAAGAAGTAATTCTAACTTTTATAATTGAGTTATCAGCCCCCGTAAAATCGTTCCGACATTTACTCTGTCTGCGGCCATATTCACCCCGCATTAGAACTTGAAATTGGAATTGAAATATCTTTGATATTTCAATTTTTCAATTCTAATTACTTGCGTGGTGAAAAGCGGTGAAAAAATTTCAAATCTCTTTTTAATTTCCGTCAAAATCACTCAATGAATCCTAAAATATTACTCGATTATACTTTCACCTTTCCTTTTCATCATACAATGTAATTTGTATTCTCGTTTCATTCCTCCAACTACAAAATACAAATCTTAATTCCGTTTTGATGTATCTTTGATCAAAATTAATCGCAAATTTAATTTTCAACATATTTTATTTCCGATCACCACCCAACGTGTGAAGATGATTTCTTATTTCATTTCCGTCTAATCGCAAAATATTATTTAACTTGTATGGTATTTTTGCCAATTACAAAATGCAAATATAATTTGGATTTCATATGTGTTCAATCACAGATGCAATTTTTTCAATTTTTCTCAACTACCGCCCATCGTAAGAAAAATAATTTTTATCTTATTTTGTTCTAATTTCAAAATAGAGTTCCATTTGTATTTCAGTTTTTCCCATTACAAAATACAAATATAATTTGGTTTTCATGTATTTCAAATTACGAGATACGAATATAATTTGTGTTCAATTGTCCTCTTGACTACAAATTACACATATTTGTAATTTGTAATTTGTAATTTGTAATTTGTAATTTGTAATTTGTAATTTGTAATTTGTAATTTGTAATTTGTAATTTGTAATTTGATTACAAATAATCACAAATGTGACTTTTTTTGTATTTTTTCAACAATTTTTATTCCATCGCTGTCTAATTTCAAAATACAATGTAAATTGTATTTAATTGTTTCCAACTACAAATCACAAATATAATTCAGTTTTCATACCTCAACAATTACGAACTACCAATACAATTTGTGTTGAACTGTTTCATCAAGTAAAAATGACACATATTTGTAATTTTGTAAATTACTGATTTCTGTTCCAAATAAGCAATAGATTCAGTTCAAGAAGAGGAAATAATCGATAAAGAAGGTGTCAAATATTGTCTAAAAAATTTTCAGTACACGTTACGTGGATTTATATTATTCTTCCGTTGAATTCGAAGGTTGGCTGCAGTCTCTGTAACCAGCTGTTACGCAGCGATTTTGGTTTGTAGTTCAAACAGCACTAATAATTAGCGAGTTCTGGAGTAAATCCGCGCTACGCAGTGTATAATATGGATATCCATAGTCAAGTCCTAGCTGCTGCTGCTGCTGCTGCTGCATGCCGGGATTTTGATTACCTCGTTACCTAACAGCCTTGTAATATTATAGGTATATACCTACATACCTGCTACCCATAACAGACATTTCAGTTCTTTGATTTATGCACGGATACTGGTGGTTATTCTAACGACTCTGACGCCCGGTTCCGTTGCCAACTTGTGCACTTTCAACGTCGTTTGAACGCCACCAAAGATAGGGAGAGAGAGAAATTAGACAAAGAGAAAGAAAGAGAGAGAGAGAGAGAGAGAGAGAGAGATTATTCATTCAATTTTGGGGTCAATGCCCCCCCCCCCCAAGGACCAACAGCAACATACTAATCACAAAAGTGTTAACAAATTGAAAATAATAACAAATCTTCACCAGAATAACAAAGTTGAAGTGAAATAGAAGAGAATAGAGAGAAAGTGAGAGAGAGAACAAGTAACACGTTGAGTTTTGCATAACATGTAAAAGAAAATTGAAAATTTGATATTTTGACATTTTTTTTTTATTTTTTATTTTTTTTAGAATTGTCAATGAATTTCTTTTGTACCTTATGAATATGTTGGGTATAACAATTTTAAGATATTGAATAAATCTCGAATTTCTTTTCGTTTGAAATAGTCAATTCTTCTGATCTTCATATTTGTCACCTTTTCTGGAATATCGTTTTTGATTAAAAAATTGAAGAAAAATCGAAAACATCTTTTAGTCTTGTCAGCGTTTCTTAAGATTTTTGGTATTTTTTTTTTTTTGTTTTTATTATACAATATATTTTGGAAAGTCTCAATTTTTCATAGTCTCAATTCAAAACGTTTTGGAATAATTTTTTTTTTTTTCTCAGAAAATCTAAGACAATAAAACGTTTTTACAACTGTCAATAATCTCAATAATTCCAAAATTATAATGGCAAACTACTACGGTTATGTTGATTTCATACTTTTCACTACTTTGTAACGAAATTCCCAAAATCGAATTGACCGATTTCCGTGATTTGAATTGCAGATCCTTTGTTCAGTCTCCAACAGTACTTAATACTAGTCTTTACTCAACTTATGAACTTATATTTAGCATTTTTTGGGATCAGATTTTCCCAATCTTCAATTTTGAAAAGTTGACAAATAATAATAATAATCAGCATATTTTATAACGTATGGAAATTGTAATATTCTTGAATAATATTTTCCTTTCAAAATTTCACACAACTCTGTTCCGGTGTTATCGAAACGTTGAATCTGGCAATTGAAATTTCTTATCCGCGATAAAGATTTTCCTTCTTTTCACCAACGAACGCGTTTCAAAAAGTGCTGGAAAAAAAGTTTAAGAAAAAAAAAAAAAAGTCTGCAGACTTTTAGGAATTGAGAAAAAGGAAGCCGAGTACGTAGAAGAGAAAAGAAATGAAATAAAATAAATAAGAAAATAAATAAATAAAAGAGGGTTTCGGAACGGCGGGAGGCGAGACAAATCATCGATAAAATTACCATACAAAACGGTCAACCATCCCGTCGTATTCCCGCACCCTTGGGCTCCATCCCCCTCACAGTAGGGAGCCGTAGGTATACAGTAAGAAAGGGGGGAACCGGCGATGACAGAGAGAAATCCGGAGAAAGGAGGAGAAAGGCGGATGCGCGACGAGGAATGAAAAACGAATAAAAGTATTGTAAGGATGAAAACAGAAATAATAGTAGAAAGAAAAAAAAAAAAAAAATTTCAAATAAGAATATTAAAAAGAGAAGAAAAAGAAAAAAAAAACTAGAACCCAACGAGAGGGTAAAAAAAATCGGCGCCCGAGGGGATGAAAAATGCGGTGAAATAAACTAGAAGACAAGAAATGAAAGAGTCGCGATGCAGGGGGAAAGGAAGGAGGGGGGAGGGGATGGAGAAAATTGACGATTAATCTAAAGATTACATTATCTTATCTATCTCTATCTCTATCTTGACCTCTATCTTCATCTCTTGTTCTTTTTTTCTATGCAAGTATAAATCTCCCGCAACGTTTCTCTCTGTCTGTCCATATATTGTTCGCTTGTAAGTCCAAAATTATCGAAGAAATTTTAATCCTTTTTTTTTGTGTACAGCTACAAGGTTTAGCTAAATTTTAGGCCATATTATGCTACAACCAGATCGCGAGAGTCTTTGAAATGATAACGATATTTGTAAGGCGAGTCGGAACGGGATGACACACTTGTGGGTGCTTGAAGGTTAGGTTAGGTTATGTTAGGTTAGAATAGAAAATGTTAGGTTAGAATAGAAAATGTTAGGTTAGAATAGAAAATGTTAGGTTAGGTTAGATTATGCTAGGTTAGGTTAGATTAGGACAGGTTAGGTTAGATTATGTTGGGTTATGTTAGGTTAGGTTAGCCTTCAATGTCGCATTGTCTAATAGTTTGTAAAAAAATTCTTGACGTAGAAGTTGATGGACAAAATGATTTTTGGATATGAAGATCGATGATAATGAGCCCCAAAATAGTTCAATGGACCGAAAAAATTTTAGTGGATCTAGTGGAAAATTTTTTTTTCTAACCGTGTGTTAACGTTTCGACCCGAGTGGGGTTTATTCTCAGAACGTAATTTAGTGAAATATTCATGTATCGCAATCAGAAAGAATGAAAAACGTATTTATATATATGTTTATACAAGATTCACAATATTCACGTAGAAGAACTGGATTCATAACATATTTACAACAGGAACCTCAAAGTTATTATCAGTATCACTGTTAACAAAAACGTCTGGATAGTTTTTTTTTTTTTTTGTTTTTTTTTTTTCAAATAGTCTTGTCAGAAAGAGCGTTTGAAAATATTAATAATGAGTATCACAAGTATATATGCAGCGAGACGAGGGTCTCTCTCAGCATCCCGATGAAAAGGAAAAGGAGAAGGATATTCCACGTGAGAGGCGACGGGGCATCCCGACCCATCCGAGTAAGTGAAACATTATTCAAATTTGATATCCGGCCTGGGTCAGTAAGCTCGGCCGGTGTACTTCGGCTTATAAATTTACGAGCCTCCTGCAAGTGCTGTCTTATTACATATGCATATGAAATCTGTGTGTGTGTGCGTGCGTGTGTGTGTGTGTAGCAGGTACACAAGTAGGGCTGGTATACAAGTAAGGCCCAAGTAAGGTTTGCTTCTCGTGGCCACCTTCGCGCCTAAGCGAAACGATGTCCAGGGTTAACGCGTGTCAGTGAGGCGCGTGACTTATTACACGCCATGGATTTTCCACCCTTGGTCTTTGTCCCCATGCAGGACTCGCTATGGCCGACGGATACTTGAGGGTACGAAGGATGGTCAAAGCTACTCAATTTCACGTTGGCACGTTTAATTTCGAACCGTCTTTCGGCCTCGAGGTCATCGCGTTATGGACCCAATGTAAAATGGGCCTGAAATCATTGCCGGATTCGATTGCAGAGGGTGATAATGTGACGGAGAATTTTTTTCAGCACTTAAAACTAGTAGATATAATATGACCGTTCTAGATTTAGTCCCAATTTCCGCCACCAGGGAGAGGGGAGGAGGGGCCACAAAAAGTTTTCCAGAAAATGAAAAAACGCTCACCAGAAATGAAGAGAAAACGTTTTTCGAAAATAAAATCCTCGTTTAATTGAAGCGTAAAACAAACTTTGCCAGAAAACTTTGGTCCATTGTCGGAAAATTTTTGTTGATTTTTGGAAAACTTTTTTTTCATTCTGTGGAAACTATTGTTCATTTTTGAAAAACTTTTTTTCACGTGGTGATCAAATGGAAATTATATTTCTGGAAAACTTTTATTTCACTTTCGGAAAACATTTGTTAATTTTTGAAAAAGTATTTTTGAACCTCTGGAAACTTTTGTTTATTTTTGGAAAAGTTTTTTTTCTTCATTCACCGGAAACTTGTTCATTTTTGGAAAGATTGTTGATTCTTGGAAAACTTTTTTCAAATGACAATCAACTGGGAATTTTTTTTTTTTGGAAAACCTTTTTTTTCATTTCCGGAAAATATTTTTTTTCATCAATTTGCAATCATAATAAAAACGTTCATTATACAAATTTCAAATTCTGATTCGAAACTACTTTGCCCCAAATTGACTCAAAAAATATGCTTTCTGTTATGTTTTTTCTGAGCGAAATTCAACGCCACTTTTATCATCATCATCATCATCATCATCATCATCATCATCATCATCATTATCATTATTATTATTATTATTATTACATAATTTACACTCCATGAACAATTTAATACGTATAAACAAAAATGCGGTGAATCACAGAAATGGTTGTGTAGAAAAAATCAACAGATGGCTGACAAGTAATGTGAGGGATTATCATTATTTGCCAATTTTACTAGGCCCAATAAAAAAGATTGATAAGATGCCAAGAATTTCTGGAATCGATTTGACGTTTCACCCAATCGCCAGAATGCCAAAGCAATGTTTGCGAACTCGAGCTGTTTTATTTCTTTCTTAATTTTCTGCAAACGTAAGTGAACAAAGTGATTTATCGAATTTAAATACCTGTTAAAGAAATTTCTGAGATCTATCAAGTAAGACTTGAGTCTTGAATGATATAGAAATAAAGAAAATAGAAGTGAAAATGGAAAAAATTGTCTATCGTTAAAACTTGATAAATTGACGATACTATCAACGATTTATTCTCAATATTTTCAAAACTTGTGTTAGAAATTCAAACTGTACCGAGTCTCCGTCTCACTTTTGTTTGAGATAGCATCGTTCATTATTATTATTATTATTATTATTATTATTATTATTATTTAACGAGAACAATGAGAATGAGAATGAAAAAAAAATAAATAAAAAAAAAAAAACGCGAGAGGAGAGAAAAGCAAAAAAAAAACTTGAATTATCATAAAATACGCCGAGTATAAGAATGAAGAAAATAAGTAGAAGAAAAAGAAGGAGAAAGAAAAAAAATAGACTTGGTGAACTTTGGATGGTTATTAATTTGGCACGGCTCTACGAGCAAGAAATTACGCGTTCTTCAATTCATCGAAATCATTGAACCGTAACTAAATTATACTTTTAAGCGGTTTCATCGTGCCGGTGAACTACCGAGAGAAATTTCATTCGCCGTTCGATTATATTTCTTAATTGAACCGACGTCGAATCTCGACTACTCGTATATACATATATTCAAATAATTTTTACACTCGTATAATTTTATTCGTGTCTTGAGAAGCGGAAACAGAATCAAGCAAAAGCAACGAAATGCATACATTCGATTGAAAGAAGACGAATTTTTTACGCCAAGTAATGTACATTAGACAGAAACAAAAAAATGGACGATTTTTTTGGTTTATTTATTTATTTACAAAGTCAAGTGTTTAGTACTTGAAGACAGAGTAAATAAGATGCCTGTCATAATTCGAGCCGTAAATAATAATAATATTCAGCGGGTCGTGAACGCACAATTTTATTTTCCATCTGATTAACTAGATTAAATAATTTTAGTTATTTCTTAATTTTGTAACTTTTTGTAGTAACGAGGCGATTCACATAAATTTCCGATACAAAATTTTTGTACGGATTTTAATGCTTTAAAAAAAAAAATGTCGTTATAATTTTTTGATAACTAAAATCTTTCAAAAGTTATTCAAGGTTGAAATCATGAAAGAAAATATTTTTTCTAGATTAACAGCGAAAATACTAGACTCGTAACAAAATATTGTGGGATTTTTTTTTTTGTCTTTCTTTTTTGTTGACCAAATTTATTTTGTTATCATTGCAAGTAATGATATTTCAAAACTATATGTTATTCCACTTTGAAAGTATCTTTTTTCAGCAAAGTGGAGAAAAAAAAAACAAAAAATTTACTCAAGTTGAAAATTAATTCATTTGACACGATCTTGTTTTCTCTTCTGACAACCAAAAGACACGTAACTTTGAAAAACGAAAGTCGATTTCGAAAAGAATGTCTAAAAACGGCAAAAAAAAAAAAAAAAAATTCTGTCACGATGAAAATATAATTACCCGGATAATTAAATACGCGTGATTAATGTTAACTAAGATACGGTTTACAGTTGCAGGTCAAATTATGCCTTACGGGGGTGAGAGGGGGGGGGTTAAAAAACGAGGGTGGAAAGATATATTTCGTAGGTAGATAAAAAAAAGTAAAAAAGTAAATACATACCGAAATCAGAGACGGTATATTCCGAGAAGCTAATTTTTTCTTGCTAACATTTTAATTATTGCTTCGACCTAATTGACGACGCCGAGGAAAGACATAAAAATTCCAGGATATCAGGACGAGAGACCACCCCACGATGCAGGACTTAAGGCGTGGGAATTACACGAGGTATTACGAATTAATTCGTTTCGACGCGATGCTGTATATCCGCCTACTCGAATCGAGCATCTCTTCTCTTCGAATTACACTCGAATTAACATCTTTTACTCTTCACAGAACTCACGAATATATTATTTATGTATATATATATATATATAGCGAAATAAATATTCTAACCGAGAGAAAAAAAAAAAAAAAAATAAAAATAAAGAATTAGCATAAAAAAGTTCAACGAGCTGTGAAAAATTATGAACATATATAAACTTGTAAGCTCAACTACGGAAAACAAAAGTGTCAATATCTTTTCAAATTTTATACTATATATTTGTCAGCGTTTTTTTTTTTTTTATAACCATTAATTTTGTTCCGTAAATTCGGTTTTTTTTTTTCTTTTTTAATTTATATCGAGTTTATTTTTGCGAATTGCAACATCCGTAGCATTTCGCCTTGTTCGCTCAGACTTACGAGAAAATTCGTTTAAAAATTTGGAAAAAAAAAATCAATTTTACGGCTTCTTGGGAAAAGGGAAAGAAAAAAACAAAAAAACAAAAAAAAAACAAACGAACACATGGTCAAAAATTTGCAAAAAATCATCTTCCTTTCTGCGCTTTACACAAAAATATAAAATATACATAAAATTGGATGGAATCGAATGATCAATTTTTTATATAAAAATTCTCTAAATTCGCCAACTTCTCTAGCCATCAAGGTAGTCGGATGTGCCCCCTTAAGTCGGAAGGCTCTCGGGACTTTGCATCCACCGTTGCATTGCCCTGAAATAATTATAGCCGGGTTTATTTACGCCCCGGGGAACCGGGTTCAACGAGAATGAGCTGCTGCCTCCACGCGGTAGGTGGATTACGCACAAAGACACGGACACACATGGTTGATATAGATATATAGATATGAAAAAAAAACAAGAAAAAAGCTCGCGACTGATGCCTCCGGCGATTGTAAGCACGGCGGACACGTTTGACCCATATTCCGGATCTTGAGCTCCGACCTACCCCATGCCCTCGACTTCTCGTTGACGCAACGCGCGAAAGAAACAGGGGAAGAAACAATTCCCTCGAGAAATTTCCCTCCACTTTCCCTTTTTCTTATCAATGATTTTTCTCAGGTTGCGGACAGGAGATTGTCGAGTATGTGGAAAACGTTTCGTTGCTTCTCTAGAATTGTCGGAAATCGATATGTTAATTGTTCCGATTTGGAATATTTCACTGTTGGCTCGGAATTTAAGGGATTATATGGGGTTGAAATTTTCAAAGAATCGATTTTTTTTTTTTTTTTTCATTTTTGTAATTTACATATATGTGTAATTATACCATATATAATCCGATTTGGATTTGGATTTGTCACTTTTGGCTCGGAATTTAAGGGATTATATGGGGTTGAAGTTTTCAAAGAATCGATTTTTTTTTTTCATTTTTGTAATTTACATATATGTGTAATTATACCATATATAATCCGATTTGGAATATGTCACTGTTGGCTCGGAATATAAAGGATTATATGGGATTGAAATTTTCAAAAAATAGAATTTTTTGTCATTTCGGTTTTGTAATTTACATATATAATTAAGTACAGGCACATAAAACTTCTTGTCAATCCGGTAAATATTGACAACTCAATGTAAGTTGAAAAAGAGAAAAAAAAAAAAATTTCTACTACATGTAAAGTGCTTTTGAAACTTTATGAACGCGTTTTTTTCAAAACTGTGTTTTTAAAGTCGGTGAATAGGATTTTTCGGAAACGGCTCAACCGATCAGTCTCAGATTTCAACAGAAGCCTTCTAAGTATATTTTTCAGTAATTGATAGGATTTTTTCTCTCACCGACAAATATTTTACATTTTATAAACGATTTGAGGCCGAAATTTTTGTCGAAAATCAATTTTTCAAAAAAAAAAATTTTTTTTGAGGGACTACCGTTTTACCAAAAATCATTATTTTGTTTATTCCTTTGATCAATTACAAGATAGAAAGAAGAAATATTTTCGGTATTTTCATTTTACATTATTTAGTCCAAAGATATTTACTTTAATAAATTGAAAGTTCTTCTCGAGAAAAATTCATGAAAATCGATTTTTTTAGGCCCTCCTGACTGCACATAACCTCTTAACGCAAGTTGAAGAATTTATTTTGTTTATATTCCGTGTTTGCATTATTTGGACATAATATTCGAACCTAACCAACGTCTGATCCTCACCATTTTTGATTTCGTTTAAAAAATGTTGTCTAAATTATCCAAACTCTGAAACAGTACGCTGAATTTTTTCACATTTTTTATTCAACTAATTAATTATTTATAAATATAAGCAGTGATTTTAGAAAGGACCTTTTTCACAATTCTCAAAAAAATCCCAGAAACTTTCAATCCATCGAAGTCGATCAATATTCGATTGAACGTCATTCGAATTCTCAAAACCTTTGACCTCTTTGTTTTAAATATATTTCAACGTTCTTCAGTGTCGATCAATCTGTCCTTAGGTTTTGTTTTTTCGATTCATCGAAGCTAAAAAACCGTGTAATTCCTTCCCAAATTCGGTATTGATGTCAAAAGTTATCTTTGACTTTACAGAATAACGGTGAAAAAAATTTCATTCAACACAATTTAATAACTACATTATTCCGGCTCACCGCGTTGATTTAGCGAGTTATTTTGTTTGTTCATAAACACAGAATTTAACACCGTTCGAATTATTCTGTAAAAAAAATCAGTTCACGAGATTCAAGTCTCGTGCCGAGATTCAAAATTCGATGAAATTTTTTTATCTGGAAGAGGGATTTCGCAGGGATCCATAACGAAGGGGGAATTGATCCGTGGGAATTGTTCCCAACGATTCGACTACACGAGGGTGAGAAATTAGGGGATGAGGTGTCGGATTTCCGGATAAAAAGAAATACCTGCAATGCGTCTTTGATCTGGAGTAGAGATTTTCGTTTCCTGATAAGTTTTCTCTTTCTTTATCTTTTTCTTTTCTTCTCTCTCCTTTTTTCGAATCATGTAGAATAACAAAACGTATCAGAGGGTGAAAATCCTCCCGTGCTTTGTGAATCTTTTTACTTACCTACCCCTGATTTTTGATCTTCTTCATTTTCCACTTCAGACTTCTTTTTCTTAGGTTTCCTCTGCCTTTTGGAATCTAAAATTCTCTCACTTTCCCCAAGTATTTCAGCCTGAAATAATAAAAGTTCTATATAAAAAATAAAATTTTAGGTTATAGCAATGCTTTTTTTTTTTTTTTTTTTTTCTTCTTTTTTCTTTCTCAAGATCTGTACTAATTTTTATAATAAAGAATTTATTTACTCGACGGACGCAAAATTCCAATCTCATTGTCTAAATTCCCTAAATTTTTCCCGGTTTTCCTTTAATTTTCTTTTGTTTTTTTCCTTTCTATTACAAAGGGCGTGTACAAAATTTTAATAAACTGATCAGATTCGATTCACCGATGTATATCAACCAAAATTTATCAAGTATTTTTCCATAACCATGCGGTGCAGCCGTGCTTTACTGAAACATGTTTATTATTGACACCTCGAGGCTATCAATCACAAAATTCTACCCGAAAGATGAACACTCTTGATACCCTGAAGCCGAGGGTTGCTCAACAAATTTGACTAATGTTTCACCGGTGACATTGCAATTTTGAAAATATGTCCGGCACAGGAACGAGCATCCGGACCAAAAATAATCCTCAAATTTTCCACCGGGTGGAAATAAAAGCCAAAAATTTCTAGCCCGAGTACAAAAACAGCAATTTTAGGGGCCAAAAAATTTTTGTCCTTCGCAGGATTTTACGGGACGTTCTGTTTACCCTGGATTTAAGATTTTCGGTTCGGATAATCGACGAGGTCCTCGGATGATCCTTTTCGCACTTTGCAGGGAGTTTTTTGGGTTAAGAGACTGGCTCGGTATAAGCAGCGTTCGATTTTGAACAGCTAATGCGAAATACGGGGCGGTTCGAGCGTAGAGCCTTCCTTGACTAGTCCCTCGTCGAATCCGTGTAGGTGGAAAGTTTATTGTATTAAATTATCCTTTGGGTCGACCCGGAGGACCACGATTCACAGCAAACTCGTGAA
Source organism: Diprion similis (assembly GCF_021155765.1). NCBI lineage: Eukaryota > Metazoa > Arthropoda > Insecta > Hymenoptera > Diprionidae > Diprion > Diprion similis. Next base: position 4,373,282 of record NC_060117.1, read on the forward strand.
ACTCGATAAAACCACGTTTTTGCGCAACAAGGTGAACGAAAAATTAGCAGCAATTCTATCGAGCGGGAAAAATTCTGTCTCAAAAACTTGCCGAATCTTTTTTGATTGGACAAAAGTCCGTATTTCATTTTTTATGCTAGTTTTCCGGACTTGCATTTTGAGAAGAAGGGAGTGGAGGGGGGGGGGGGGGCAAAACGGGATACTTGAAATACTTAGTTTTCGAGGATTTGAATGAGCTGATTTTTTTTTTTTTTCATTATAACCGAAGAATGAAAAAAAAAGGATTTTCAGACGTCAGGATAGAAAAAAAAATTTTTGAAAATTCAAAATAATGCTGGATAATGTTTATAAAAGTCATTTTTGACTATTTAAAAGACATGTTGAGGGACAAGTTTTTTTTTTTTTTGAAAACTTAAAGGGCACCCCATTTTGCTCGCCCTTCGCCTATAAAAAGAGAATTATTTATACAAGTTTTTTCGTAAGTCCAAAGTACCTTTTCCCTCATTTCGATAAATATTTGCGTTTTTGGGCTGATAGTGTCTTTCAAAATTATCTCGGAAACGACTGACTGAAGTAATGTAAAATTTATATGATTTTACGTTCGAATTAAATGGATATGAAAAATTATTACGTCCCATTTTTTTTTTTTCAGCAAATCGTAATTGAAAACCGGTTAAACAAATCTGAAAAACAACAACTGATCGATGGTGAATTTTGATATTGTAAATTGAAAAAATCGAACCCAAGAAATGAAAAATTATTATTGATGAATTTGGGAATTTAAAAAGCGAATAAATGAAGCTCAGAATGAAAAATATTTTTCCTCGATTAGTCTTACAACGAAAATCCGAAAAAAATGATGAAAAAAAAAAAAATGAATTTTTGAATTGAAATCAATTAAAACGAATCTGACAAATAATAACTATTCCATGATGAATTGTGAAACGAAAAAGTGAATAAATGAAGCTCAAAAAGGAAAAATGTTTTTCCTCGATGAGTCTTAAAACGAAAAATCGAAAAAAATGATGAAAAAAAAAAATGAATTTTTGAATTGAAATCAATTAAAACGAATCTAAGAAATAATAACTATTCCATGACGAATTGGGAACTGAAAAAGAAAAAACTAACAAATGAAGGATCGTGAAAATGAACTTGTAATGTAATGTCTTCCATGGACGTGTTTGTAGAAATTTCCCTTCCCAGTTTCCCACCATGGTTTTCACGGTCTTCAGGGAGACGTGGACAAGGGAATGGAACAGGAGCTGATTGTATAGTTTGTCTATATTAACTTTGAGGAAGACACGCGCAGGCCGGACTCCAGGAAGTCCTATTATTCCCGGGGTCCGAGGTAATAGACTCGGAGCGGAGTCGGGAAGCCGGCCTTCTCTGGAGGAACGTCAAGGAGTTAGCTCCCTGTTCCTCGGGGACATCCTTGCAGTACCGTATCTCGGTTATTGTCTACTCAGTCGTTAACGGACAAGATTTTCTTCTCCTAGAGTCGAGAGAGAATTCCGGAAAGCGGGTTTGAGAATCGTGAGATAGAAGTTCGCGAGCTTTGTTTAATTCCAGTTCGGAAAAGAGTCGAATTTCACTCATTTTCTGGGAAAATGTTGGGAAACAAAAAAGAGAGAGGATAAAAAAATTCATAAATATTCTACTAAACGGGGTGAAGATTAATGTAGAAGAATCGGGAAGACAGAAAGATCAAAATATTAGATTTTCGAAACCGTACAAAATCCGTGGATTGAAATTTTTAGTTTTTTGTACAACGAATTTCTAGATTCGAAATATTCCAAATACAAATAGATTTTAGCATTTTCGAAAATTCAATATCGTGATTCTTCTAGCTTCTGATATTTCTACATTTCCACCTTTACTCCTTTCGATTCTTTTCCATCGAACCAACCCAAAATATTGAATTTTCAAAAACTCGATCAAATACTTTTTCGACTTTCAATTCAACTCGAGTATTCCCAAAGTTTATTCCTCAACATTCGGACCACCCTACCTTTTAATAGTCTACAAAAAAACGATTTTTGCCCAAGTATTTGAAAATTCAAAACCTTACGCCCAAAAAAAATAAAAAAAAAAAAATAGACAATGAATCGATATATATTAGATAACAGATTTATACCGTTCATAATTATGTTTACTGTGCTGCAGCTGCAAGAATCGTGAAAATTATACATCCGGATGGTAAATATTGATTTTTGGGACACACCCAAAGCCTTGATCCCGAATCAGCTTTGCTAATTTTAAATAACGTCAAATGCCGATCGTATATCCATATACATATATACAGATACGTTACGTAGCTTGTTATGTACGCGTATTTTTAGCACGTCGTTTGGAATTTTTTACTAACCGTATAAAAAAAAAATACTCTTATGAAATGTAACCAACTGTTGGTAACTATACGTGAGCCAATTTCGAACCCCTGCCAAATGCCCATCAGGGCTCATCACGCCCTAAAAAAAAAACAAAAAAAAAACTGATAAACCTATTAAACATGATGTAACATGTGGTTTGGTTTACTGTTTTTTTTTTTGTTCTTTCTTTTTTTTTTTTCAAATTTTCTTAACGCGTCATAGTTTTTTGCTTTTTTTTTCCCCCCTCTTTCGTTTCACGTTGAAAAATTGTCGATAGAATTTGAATTTGCGAAACTAATCGTTACAATATGGAAAACGATTTATTATGAATAATAATAATAATTATTATTATTGAGTGAGTGAAAAAGATTTGAAAAAAAAAAAAACACACACACACACACACGCACGCACGCACGCACGTGCATTTGTTTCACGGAATATCCGGAAGGCTTTTTAAACAAGCATTGATGAAATAATATCGAGGGGGAAAGAAATGGGAGGCGAAAGATGAGAGTGAAAATTTGTTCCGTAAAAGCTTAACGGCGTCGCGGGGGAATGAATGAATTTGTTGAAATTCGTCGGGCGGGTTCTGAAGTGAATTGGTGTCCCTTTATAATACTCGGAAACACGAATCGACGTATACATCAGAGAAGGGGAGTATGAGAGAATGGAAAGAGATGAAAGAAAGAAAGAAAAAAAAAAAAAGATTTAAAAGAAGATGAAAAAAAAAATAAAAGTAAAACAAAAAAAAAAAGAAAAAGAAAAGAAAAACAACTAAAAAACGGGAAAAAGAAAACAAGAGTTTGCAGCTGCGCTAATGGAAGAATAAAATATATGAGATTAAGGTTACACGAGGAAGCTTAGTAACAAGAACTTGCCGAAAGGAAGAAGAAAGAGTCACTTTCGAGTGTAATGAAATTTGATGGAAAATTAAAATAAAACGAAATTGGAAGGGGGGGGGGGGGGGGGAGAAAAGAAAAAAAGAAAGAGAAAAGGGAAGGGGGGGGGGGGCGGGCGGGCAAAAAGAGAAGAAAAATAGTGGAAAGGTAGGTAAGGGAAAAAAGGCGTTAAAAAAAACAACATCTGGGTACCGAAATAGCGATTTGACGGAAGCGAGTTTCTCAACGAAACCGCTGTAAAAATAGCTGTGCCGTTAACCCTCGCTCGATTCGTTCTCTTTCGTTTCTTCCCTTCGACGTTCGTTTGCTGCTGCTTCTATAGCACGCGCCATATTTACATAACTTCGTTTTCTTCTTTTTATTTTAGTTCAGTTTGGTTTTTTTTTTTTTGTTTTTTTTTTTTCTTTTTGTCTCTTCCTTTTTCTTCGATTTTTTGCACGGCAACGGCGTCTAATTTCCATCGAAATCAACCCTTCCTTCCTCAGCAGGCTTTCTCAGTATTCGATTTATTTTTCCCCTCGGTTTTTACAGCCTCGAGAGAGAGAGAGAGAGAGAGAGAGAGCGTCGAGTTGCGTCCGGTTTCGACCGGAAGTTTCCTCGGTCTTGGATTAATATATAAACGTCCTCGAGGACTTATAGGTATTGCTGGAAAAAGGGATTCGGACGAAAAAGTAAAAAATAAAAGAATTGAAATAAGGAAAACGGAAAAAATTGCTCTGAAGGGTATTTACGATAATTTTGTTATTTCCTGTTATCTTTTCGATAGTGTGAAAATCTGGTGGAAAAAACAAACAACGGAATCGAAAATAACGTTCGTTGGGATAGGACGTTGTATTTTGAAAAATCAACAAAAAGGAAGGAAGATAATTATGTATTATCATATATTACGGATTTGGGCCACAATTTTTTTTATGAGCACTAAATTGTTTTTTTTTTTTGTTTTTTTCTCTCTTACATTTCTTCGACACGGTTCGAATTTTCAACAATTTTTCGAAATCATCTTATTCGTCGACACAATTTAAAAATCTCGTAAAATTCTGAAAAATTATGGTGTCAGATATAAAAATTTTCAAGCTCAAAACCGAAGCGAGGAGATTTTTTCTTCTTACTGTTTTCAAGTTTTTTCCGAAAAAAAAAATTTTAAAAATCAGAAGCGGAAGTCGTTTTACTATGGATGGTTTGCTGAAACATTTTCATATTTCACACCAGAATGTTGTTAAGAATTTTTTCAGATTTTTCGCAAGACGTTTTTTTATCTTCTTCATTTTGGTGACAAAGAAGAGAAGAAAAAAAATTGCAAATAGTAAAATGGTTCCAAAGAGTCGAAAAAAAATTTTTTCAAAAATCCGGTATGAATGTGAAAATGTACCAGCAATGATATATAATAATATAACTCCCACTTTTAATTTTTTTTTTTTTTCTTACACCTTCTTACCCAAAAAAATCTCTGAGCTTGAAAATTTTTATATCTGACAAACGATTTTTCAAAATTTTATTCAAATTTTTAAATTACATCGATCAATAAAATGGTTTTTTTCGAAAAATTGCTACAAAATTCGAACCGTGTCGAAATACTTGAAAGAAAACGATTATCCACAGAATTATTCTAAGTACGTTGATACAATTTTTTGATAAGAAAGAAAAATAATAAAAAAAAAAAAAAAATTTATTTTCGCACCCCAATTACGGATGGATTAAAATCGTATTCATAATACTCTCAGAAATATTGACGGGGCGCAAAGTGTTGAGTTTTATATATCGTTTGGTTTACGTTGAGAGTGTGATGAAGGATTTTCTCAACTTGATGTTGAGATCAGAGTCTTCGGTGTTGAAACCGAATACAAAGCACGGCTGTTTATTGCTTTTTGATCGTTCCGTTGTAGCCTCTGGATTCTTCATTCCAAAGGAATTTATCTTCGGTATATATGTGTATACTTGCACAGAGAAATTTCTCGCAAGCATTCAAGTGTAAGATATCTTATGTTTGTGAGGTGATTTATCAACGGTTGAAAATAGATCATTGTTATTCAGATTTGTTTCTCGAAATTGTCGAGGAACAAGATTGATCAGATTAAATGCAAACCAATATGCCGGATTCTAAGATAAAAAGAATAAATAAATAAATAAATAAATAAATCTTATCATCGACGATGCTTGTAACGATTATAAACTTTTTTTTTTTTTTTTTTTCCAAATCTGTTGGCTTGTCCCAAAACAATCGTCAAAGTTATTCTGAAAGTTTCTTTTTTTGTGAGTTTTCATAATTTCTAAAAAAAAGCATAATTAGTCAAGAATTTTCAGAATTCATAATTTACCATAAACGAGAAAATTTAGACGATGATTATCTCAGTTCTACGTATATTTAATCAATGGCTGCCATGTAAAATTCGCAGAAATCGTTGTAACGATCCGTCTGGAAAATATTCGCGGTATCTAATAAATTTACTATAATAATAATAATAATAATAATAAAACTAGATTCACGTTAAAATTTAACAGAGGTGAAGAGAAATTTGAAATTTCAGTGCTAAGAAAGTATCCCAGGTAAGAATAAAAAAACAAAAAAAAACGAAAAAATTAAAACCAAACTTGCAATAAAGATGATAAAACTGAATGAAAAAAAGAAAAATGGATGACAATGTCGTGTGAAAAACCTGATATTAAATCGACAATTTGTTCGTTTTCGTTTCGTCGGAGGGCTGTCAGTGGCAAAAAGTAATTTTCACACCCAACTAAAGTGTTCCATTATGTATATACATATATATATGATATATGTATGTATATATATATATATATATATATATATATATATATATGTATAAACGTAAGCAGGGAATGGAGAAAAGTTATAATGGCTCGATTTATCATCGATGATTTATTCCCTGATTTTCCATAAAAATTTCTTTTACAATGTGGTCCAGACGCCCCAAACTACCGCATATTTTAGGCAAGCATCGGGCAAAACGACGTTCTCAACTTCCTTCGGAGCTTAAAGCTTTTCAATCACGTTGCCGTGTGTCTACTCAGCTCTAATCCAATGCTAACAAGACGTTTAATTTTACCATAAGCCGAAATGCAGAAGAGAAATTATTTTCCTGCGATGATTTTGTCATGTAGGGGAAATTCCATGCGAATCCAAACCTCGTTGTTAGAATTTTTAATTTCGTTCAAATCTTTTTCCAAAATTGTCGCAACTCGACGGATTCTTTGTTAAGAAGGGGGAAAAAAAAAAAAAAATATATCCGAAAAGAAAATGCAGTTTTTGAGAATTTTCAAAAAAGGACTTTTTCAAAATCCCTTTAAATATTAAAAAATAATCGAGCAGTTGAATATAAGATCTAGAAAAAAATTCAAGACACTGTTTTGGAACTGGAAAAATTGCGAAAAATTTCATTTCAGTAAAATTGAAAATTGTGTAATAAATATTCTCAAAGTTTGCCTAGAAATAATTAAACTGTCCTGAAAAGTGGAAGCTTTTTAGCATGTAATTTGGAGCGTTTTTTTCCTTTTCAACCAAACTCGAAAACAATTTTTTTCTTTCTTTCTTTCTTTCTTTTAACGTAAAATTTTTTCAAAACTCGTCGGATTCAGCGATAATTCGAAATTTGACTTCACGATAAGCGATACCGAAAAGTAAAACAACATCGAAGCAACGAAAGCAGGTTTTTGGATTATTTGTTCAATAACTGGGGATGGAAAAGAATTAAAGAAAAAGAAAAAAGGGAAGAAAAAAAAAAAATTCCAATACCTAGCTGAGGTACGATGTGTATATATATATATATGTGTGTGTATATACGTACACGTGTATGTGCATATCGAGTCAAGTACGTTCAGATTGAAAAATTAAATTCCTCGACGGAATATTATGCAGAATTCGAAGGCGAGTGCCTGCCAGCGCAAAGCTTCGTATATCCGGTATTTGAATCCAGGCAATATTCTCCGAGTTCTCTATACGTATATACGTACTTAAAATATTCGTGTATAGGGCGTTCCGATTTCGATGCTAATATCGCCGCCTTATTATCGGCCACTCGGAAGAAGAACTAGCGATTACATATTTTTTGTTTAAAGAGTTTTTCCAGTAACTCGTCCTGAAAAAACACAATTTTTGTGATTTTTTTTATTTTTATTTTAGGGCATTATTTATTTAAAGATATCGATGTAGGGTTTCTTGGGCTTGATAAATATACTATTGAATTGCATAGAAAAAAGAAAAAATTCAATTATATATTTAATCAAGAGTGTACTTGTTAAGCCTGACAAAGAAAAAAAAAAAAAAAAAAAATTGAAACCATTGTCAGGAAAATGAAAAGTTAATTTCTATACATAGAAGAATTTCAATTATGAAATGAACAAATCAATTCAAAGTTAAAATTCATTCGATTGTGTACGTTTTTCATTTTTTTCATTTTTTTCATTTTTTTTTTTTTTTTTTTTTTTTCTCATCTCCGTTTAGAAAAATACAACCACGTAAAAATTCGAAACGAGACAGAATTGTAATCTGAATAATATTTTATTGACTCAAGAGACTGTGGAATTCAATTTTCAAAAACTTTACTGAACAGAAAATGAAAATGTTTCAACAGAAATTCGAACAACTAAAATATCTGAATTAATAATAATAATAATAATAATAGATTCTTAGACTCGGTTAAGCTGAACTTTGTTTTTTTTTTTTTTTCATTGGAGACTGAAATAAAATTCCAGCTTCTATGGAATCATTTGTTCATTTCGATAGACTGCAAAAAAAAAGAGATCTTCAAAATTTTATTTGCCGAATAAAATTATTGCATTATCGTTATTTTCATCATATTATAGTCAAATTTACAAACAAGGTTCGATTCCATCGTTAGGGGGGAACAGTTTGCCATCCCTGGGGTTGGAAATACGGTTTATTAGCGTACTTCCGGTCGGATGTTACCACGGGTCACACGTTATGCATACATACACTCTGTACGGCTGCTCGAGCTTTGCAACTTGAATGCACACAAATTCATAGATACCGACACGTTTCAATCCCGAGTGTTTCAATATTTGCTTCCCGATTAATTTCGTTAGTTTCAATTTCGATTCTGCTCTCGTCTGCTGACAACGATTATAATTCATTTCAATTCGTAAGTCTGTGTACCCAATCCAAAAGACTCAGAAAAAAAGATTGGAAAAAGTCAAACGATTTAAAACTGTATATTCAGGCAAGTGAAACAGTTTTTTTTTTTTTTTTTTTTTTTTTTTCTTTTTTTTATCAATTATTGCTCACTTCAACTATTTTTAGCCCATAAAATCTATAATATTATTGACAGTAAAAAATAAATCCTCAATTGGATGAAAATAATCATTGATTTCGTTGTAAGAAGAAGAAGAAAAAAAAAAAAAAAAAAAAAAAACGATAAGAGAACTGCGATTTAAAATTATCGTTTTTTCTTCATTCGAAGAGAAAGATAGTAAAAAAGAAAGTGGAAAGAAATGTGTTATTTTCACAAAAATTGTTACACATATAATCAGGGTGTCAAGTGTTCGTGAAAATTATGGAATCAGAGAATTACGTTTTAACAAATAACTGGAAACCCTGATAATAAATGTTTTTTTTTTTTCTAATATCGTGAGTATTTTTCATTTTTGCATCTCTGCAAATTTACGTAATGTAATATATGCGAACGGCGATGGTATGGAAAATTTTTCGAAAAGAAATTCTGACTGAGACAAAGTAATAATAATAATGATAATAATGATAAGAATACAGTCGATATCGCCGTGAGGTTAGCTCAGATTCGTATTTCACTCCGCGTATTCCGAAAATTCGTTTTAGCTCTTTGGGCCACTTAGCAAGCCGAGCGAGGGTTTCCCTACTTAAAATAATGAACGAACAAAAGCGTGCGGCGGCAAAGCTAAGTTCGGTAAAGCTGCACAGTGTCGCATTAGGTTTAAACGGAAGGCGACAACTTCTATTCAATTATTCAGATTAAGCAGGCAGGCAAGCAGGCCGTTGAAAACCGAACAGAAATACGATTTCGTTTACGGTTTCGTTTTTTTTTTTCGTTTTTTTTTTTTTTTTCTCTCTCAGTTTCAAATAATTTTCGTTACTGAAAGTTGTGGGTTTTTATTTTTATTTTTATTTTTTTTTATTCAATAATTCTGTAATCTTTATTCAATTAATTGATTTATTTATCTATTCAATTATTCATTCATCTATTCATTAATCAATTCATTTATTTATTTATTAATTAATTCATTTATTTACCGATTAATTGATTTCTTGGAAAAACTAGAAGTTCGTTAAAAATTAGGTAATTGGTTTGATTTTCTCAATGTTATAATGTAAAATTATAACGTTTAATACAAAATATTGTTAAACTAATGCACAAGTGCGTGCAATGAATTAAATACTCGGCGAGGAATTTCGTCGGAATTGCAATATACAAGTAATCAAGAATTTCATTGATAAATAGAGTGAGAGAAGAGAGAAGAAGAAAAAAAAATTAAGGTTGAAAAATTGAGTAGAAAAAAAGAAAATAAAAAAATAAATAAAAGTACGAACACGTAAAAGGAATAAGTTGAAGACACGTCGTTAAAGCTGGTCCGTAGAGGAGGAGCCTCGAAATTGACAAGATGGAAATAAAGGCGGAAATGAATGCCGATTAATCAGAAAACGCGGCCGTTATACGGTAGGGCTGAAGGGCGAAGGGAAAAAAGGGACGAAGGAAGGGAGGGAGGAGGGGGAGAGACAGGAAAAATAGTATGTACAGCGAATTATTGCGAAGAGGCTATAAAGCCGGCTAAGACCTCGCAGGGACCATCGGGAAGATAAGAAGAGGGCCGAAGGAATTATGGACGACGAACCCCTCTGTTTTCGTTCCTTTTTTTTTTTATATATCTCCGCTCTCCTGCCTGAATTTTTTCAGTTTTTTTTTTCTACGTTTCTTCCTTCGCATATTTCTGTTTTTTTTTCTCTCATTTTATCTTTTCTTTTTTTCTAATTCTTAATCGCATGTCCGTTTCAAATCCGCCAATTCGACTAGGGTACGACCCTCACCCTCGTGGATTTGATCCGAGATTTTTTCCACCGTTTTTTCAACTCGAAAAAGCGTTCCAATTATTTTTTAGATTTTTTTTTTAAGGTGAGGGTCAGACCGTGGTCGAATTGACGTGAAATGCCCCATATACAGGTGTAAACGAACGCCTCGCGATGAACGATTGCCTTATCCTTAGTTTATTTTTGGATCACGGAGGGCAGGCGAGGCACCAACACCCTTGGCTGGGACGCGCACTCTGCATTGTATGACAAAGTGGCAGCGCGCAAGTCGTTGAAATAGAATAATAGTAGGTACCTACGTACCGAGTCTTTAGCGCCACGCCAGAAGTGACCGGAGGTATTCCATTGATAACTATTTTCCACTCCTCGAGCTCCTCAACCCTTTGAGTCACACGTTATTGTGCTGAGTCGACTTTTATAAGATAGTGTTCGTCGGTTTTCAGGATCACTGGTTATGAATCTGAAATCAGATTTCGAAAATTTAAGATTACGGATCCATGTGGTGGACGAAAATTTTAGCTTTCATTGAAAACGATCAAAAAAATGTATTACGGGATTTTAGGGGTTGTGGATTGGATCGCTGATTACGAATCTGAAATCAGATTTCGGAAATTCAAGATTACGGATCCAATGTGGCGGATGAAAATTTCAGATTTCATTGAAAACGATCAAAAAAATGTATTACGGGATTTTAGGGGTTGTGGATTGGATCGCTGATTACGAATATGAAATCAGATTTCGGAAATTCAAGATTACGGATCCAATGTGGCGGACGAAAATTTCAGATTTCATTGAAAACGATCAAAAAAATGTATTACGGGATTTTAGGGGTTGTGGATTGGATCGCTGATTACGAATATGAAATCAGATTTCGGAAATTCAAGATTACGGGTCCAATGTGGCGGACGAAAATTTCAGATTTCATTGAAAACGATCAAAAAAATGTATTACGGGATTTTAGGGGTTGTGGATTGGATCGCTGATTACGAATATGAAATCAGATTTCGGAAATTCAAGATTACGGATCCAATGTGGCGGACGAAAATTTCAGATTTCATTGAAAACGATCAAAAAAATGTATTACGGGATTTTAGGGGTTGTGGATTGGATCGCTGATTACGAATCTGAAATCAGATTTCGGAAATTCAAGATTACGGATCCATGTGGCGGACGAGAGTTTCAGATTTCATGGAATACGGTCGAAAGATTTTATTACAAGATTTTAGGGGTCGTGGATTGGATCGCTGATTACGAATCTGAAATCAGATTTCGAAAATTCAAGATTACGGATCCAATGTGGTGGACGAAAATTTCAGATTTCATGGAATACGATCGAGAAAATGTATTACGAGATTTTCAGGGTTTTTGATTGGATTCGCCAACTGAATTTTCGAAATCTGATTTCTGATTCGTTATCAAGGACATCAAAAATCTAATTTGAGTTTTTTTTTACTTTCCGTATTGAGTGAAATTCTGTCTGAATTTTGTTTCATAATACAAAAATAGAACGTCGCTTCGAAATTAAGTGTTTATTGAAATATCGTTGGAAGAAATTTCTGTTCTATTTTGATCTAATTATAAACAGAAAAGAAAAGTTTGATGGAATTTGTATTTTTTAGAATTTCGTTGATACGATTGATCTGAATTTTCAGTTCATCAAAAAATTTCTAATATGAGTAGATTATGGATAAATAATTAAATATAGCCAGCTTCATACTTCATATTCTATTGTACAATATTAACGATAATAATTCATGCGTTGAAATTCTGTGGAAAATTCGTTCTATCGAAACAGCAGATCAAGAAAAGCAACCGTTCAAAGAAAATGTAGAAGCTGTGTGCTCACAGAGTTGAGTCAAATAATTTAAAAAATGGCTGCTGGGTCCGGCTCGACATTCCGATATTGACCGAGGTAAAAACTAATCCAAAGAAGCAAGAAAAACGAAAAAAAAAAAGAAACGTCAAATAGACGTAATTGAACAACAGACGATCTGCGGAAGCTGCTTAAGCTTATGTCATAATGAATAATTTATCTGTCAAATTTACCAGAAGATCAAGGTTTTATCTTTTTTTTTCAAAATTGATATAATCATGAAGGACAAATATAGAAAAAAAAAAAAATTTATTCAAATTTGATTGAGGGTGGGGCAAAGTGGACCCGTTAAGAAAATAATGCTTAAAATCAGAATAAAATTTTTGCTTTTCATACGAACGATTATGTTGAATTATTATCGAGCTTTCTCGAGAAAATTTAATCGTAAATTCAAGTTCAGAAAGTTATTTGACTTTATGGTTGATGTTATTTAACAAAATTTCAGGAGCCCACTTTGCCCCAAATTTTTTAAGATATCAAAAACCTTAAGGTGTTCACTTTGCCCCACCATTTCCTAGGTACTGAAATATTACTTTTCGACAAGATTGTGACGCGAGAATTAAAAAAGTTGTTAATACACATGTGATGATAGTTTTTAGCCTGAAAAAATAAATAAATTTATCTCAACCAGGCACCGTTTTTTTTTTTTTTTTTTTTTTTTTCATTACTTGGGACAGAGAAGAGTTTATTAGTCCTGACAGAATTTTCTAATGCAGGTTCCAACTAAAACAATTAATTTGTCTCTCACATTCGTGCGGACTGCGGATGATGTCGGTTGATATTCGTGGCATTGAAAGTTTCTGGAACGTGTTACACGGTTGATTCAGGCCAGAAATAAACACTATAGATTAACGCTGCTTCCATGGTGGTGCGTAAAAATTTCCAACAAGTATATACGTGTAAAGAAATAAGTCGAGTGTTGGATGGGGAATTGGAAAAGTCGTGATAAAAACAAACCGAAGAATCCTGATGGCTAATATTAGCGGTTTGGGTTTCCTCTCTGTCTAGCTTTTTACTTTTCCGTCTATCACTTTCACCTGTCTCTTTTTTTCCTTTTACCTCTGTCACTTTTCCATCGGTCATTTATATTCTCTAGCTCGTTATTTACTCCTCAACGTGATCGTGGCTTTTTTCGACTTCAGTTTTTTCTCCTCATTCTCAAATATCATTTTCAACTTGTCACCAGTCGGTTATAACTTGTCAATAAAGTTGAATTAACCAACCAAAACTCAACATTATTTTCCGCATTATCGAAAATTTTGAGATTGGTGTCGACTTTCAACATTTGACAGTGCTAAAAAAAAAAAAAAAAAAAAAAAGTCATTCATCCGGTGAATATCTTCGATAAGGTTCTTGTACTTTTTCAAAAAAAAGTATTCAAAAATGTATTTCAAAGATTTTCGCTATCCGTGAGAAAAAATTTGGCGAAATTTTTTAGAACAATAAATAAGTGTTGGAATATTTTACCCGAAAGAAATTTTTCTTTTCGAATAACTTTTACACAACTGATGCTGACAAACGAGTCGTTAATTAATCAAAAAAGTATTCCAAAGATTCTTACTATCTTTGATAAAAAAAAATTAGAGAAAATTTTAAAAACAATAAAAAGCGTTGAAACATTTTTCCCAAATCAGAGTTTAGTTTTAAATATCAATACAGTAAAAAAAATTGCCGTTTATAAATTCGGTAATTCCAAAATGGCGTTCGAGCCGCAAAGTTCCCGGACATTTTGAGGATTTATCAGGAGCGTAAGTAAGTATATGGGAAACAAGTTGTACAGAAGCAATACATTCGATTCGTTCAGTTTTATTTTCGTACCTATTATTCCGTTTTTTTCACGACGTGTACACGAGAGGCTACGTCCTCGGGTTTCCCCAAAAGTTTGTTTTCCGATTCTGTCAATGTTTTCCCCTGTTCCTCGGGGCTCGTTTGTCCAGAGAAAGAGAGAGAGAGAGAGAGAGAGAGAAGCAGACCGTCGTCCCGCTTGTTTGACAACCCGAGCTTGCGAAAAGCTTCCGAACTGTGCAACGAATTTATTTGGAAACTTCCATTTCGGGTAATAAATAGATGCCGCAATTCACCCCGATGGACATGGTTGCCACCCCCGAAACTCTGAGTTCTTCACCATCGCCAAATCGCAACTGCATACAAACGCGATTTTATTTACTTATTCCGTCGTGGTGAGAGATTTTTACAGAATTTTTCAACAGCCTCTGGATTAATATAATCGTTAAATCGTTATTCCAAATGTTTTCAATTTTTTCAATCATGTTTCAAATGTTTTTCAATCATTTACAAGTTTCTTTGAATTTTTTGAAAAATTCCAAGTTACTTGTAGTTTCTACTAAAAGTTGTTTCAACAATTGTCAAATTATACAGTATTACAATATTTTGTTTCGTATGAATCGTTGTCGCGATTTTTTGATTCTTTCTTATAAGTTTTGAATGTAAAAAAAAGAAGAGAAAATAAAAAAAATAAAAAATAGCAAAATATCAGAGAATTTGTCAGAAAATGGATAACGACGTTAAAGGCTGTTTATGAAATGTGTGGAAAAAAATTATCGGTTCAAAAAATTTGACGATCAATGATTACGATTCTGAACGAAGTTTTTTTTTTTTTTTTCTTCTTTTAAAACTGCAGAAAAAAAGGGACGTGAGATTAAAGTCTGCTAGATTTTTAGTAAAAAATATAATCGACGTGTCGTGATATATATATATATATTTTTTTTTTTAAGCAAAAATCGTGCCGCGTTCCTCTTTTCCTGCATTTTTGAGAAAAAATCTTTTCTTTTTTTACTTCTCTTCTAATACCAAATAGTCGATGAATCTTCTTCTTCAGCCAAGCAACGCAATTTAAAATCCCTCCGAAATCCTTGCTATAGGTTTGAAAGAAATATGCAATATAAGATAGAAGGTAGTAATGTATAGTTTAGCGAAAATTTTTCGCAAATCTGCAAGGGTGTAAATCATGTTTGGCGAAAGACGCGACGCGAGGATCCAAAGGAGGGTCTGAGAAATTGGTTGACGCGATATCCGCCAGGGGGCGTGGGAACCAGAGGGCGTCGCGACGCGAAGCGACGGAAGAAGAAGACACAGGCGTTGGTATTAAGTCAGAGGCCTACTGCAATATATGCCCGGCCACCCGAGCCACGTTGGTGAAAAACTATACGACGCTATTAAAGCCATAAATTTGGAATTCAATAACACTGAAAACAGAGCGAGCGAGTGCTTCTTCGCTCACGCACATCTCGCCCTGCCTCTCTCACCTCTCTCTCTCTCTCTCTCTCTCTCTCTCTCTCTCTCTCTCTCTCTCTTACTCCGGCTTAATTTTACGCGGGAAGCGTGCGCTGCGCGTTCCAACGCTGAAACTGAGGTATCAGGTTTCAGGGATATAATATACCAGATGCAGTGAAAAAAGAAGGGGATGAAAAGAAAAATAAATAGAGGGGAAACCATGAATATATTGTGTGAAAGAGAGAGATAGAGAGAGAGAGAGAGATAGAGAGAGAAAGGAAAAGTAGGAAAAAGTTGAAACGAAATATTGAACCATTTTTATTGGGGATGGGGGGGTTGAAATTTCGAATTTGAAAATTTTCCAAGGCATCTAATTAAGCGTTTTCGGAATTTTTCAAATTCAGAACTTCAACCATATATACCCCTTATATCAAACCGATAATTTTTTGCTTTCTAGGGGTGATTATTTATAACATTCAAAATATTAACATGAAACAATGTTTTTACTGTAATCGTGATAACGTCTGAATAAAATTAAATTTCAAATTCAAAAACTTTACACTAAAAATTATGAATCTCATATTATATGTAAATATTGTATTACAATATCCTGCAATCTGAAAACGCATGATATTTGTTTTCTCCCTTTGTTCGAAAAAAAAGTCTTATTTTTTTCTATTTATAAGAACAAAATATTTTTAATAATAATTGCGAATTTTCTTGACTAAGAAACTGGGTGTAAGCATTCAACAATTATTAATTAAAAATATGCGATACAGTTGTATGACATCAGAGTATCCAGTTATTTGTGAAAATGTAATTCCCTGAGAATTCCAGATTTCCAGACAACAATCATGTCTCTTCACATTTACTTTGATGAGTCGAAAATTTTTGATAAATCTGCGAGTTTTTTTGTCTTCGCTATATATTTTTCTTCTTTAATTAGTGAATTTTTATGGAATGCAAATACAGAGTTGAAGTTTTTATCATAACATTGAGAAACAAAGAGCAACGCGAGTGTGGAAACCGGATATTTCACAATCATTTTATAAAAAAAAGTACCTAGACACTGTGTGTATCAGGTACATATAAATATTATGAAATTTTTTTTATGTAATATGAAAACGAAACAGCTGCAGTAAAATCTGAATAGTGAATAAATAAATAAACAAAAGATAGGAAAACGGTGCGCGGATGCAGAATAAAATTGAAAAAATTCAAAATCCTCTTGAAGCTTCCGTAGAGTTTTATCCAGCTTAATTGCATTGTCTGTCATTCGCGCATATATACAAAATACAACAATGCGTATTGCATTATTTGCAGTGAAGTAAGTACATCAAGCGTGAAGAAAAAATTTCAGTATTTTTATTTCTTATTACCCTCATTAATTATATTCAATTAATTTCCCAGTCGAACAGGCTTATAGAAAAGATCGTAAAATAAATTCAGGAGGAATTCAAGTAAGACTCGAGTACGGAATTTATAAGCATGAAAAAAATCGGTGAACAAAATATGTTATCTTCATTTCTCGTTTATAAAATAATAGCTATTTAAAAGTAAAAAAAAAAAAAAAAAAAAAAATTATTTTCCACCCTCTTTAGTTTTATCACCTATTACTTATTAATTAATATAAGAACAATATAAGAAATCATGTACGAAGAATAATTTTTATTATTTTTTTTCCTATTTTTATAAATACTTGTGTCTTTTTTTTTTTTTTTTGTCGAAAGGTAACTGAAAATAAATCGGCCTCAGGAAAAATAAATGTCGAGAGATAATGGCCGCTCTATTATAACTGGAATGCCCCATATGTATACAATATACCCTCATTGCTCATTGGATGCGCGTGTTATTAATCCAACGACGCATAAGTGCCCATTACATTAATATTATGCGTAAACGCATGTATACATCTATGTATAAATATTTCCAGCTGTACACACACACACACACACACACAGTTGATGGCCGCTCAAAATGGACGAGGGATAATTAAAACACGAATGAATGGTTCTACATGCCGTTGGGCTAAGCTGAGCTTTGAGCAGAACGGATTTTAACGTTTTAAATTTTTCCCTTTTTTTTCTCTCTCTCCTTCACTCTTTTTGCTGCATTCGTTTTTCATTTTTATTTGCAATTTCACGTGCTTTATAGAACGCATAGTTTAGCGCGAATTACTCAAGTAATTAGCCAACTCTCGCATTATTCGGTCGGAATATTTTTTTCGTTTTTCTTTTCTTCTTCTTTTCGCTATTTTTATCTGATTGGTTGGAGGTGTTTTTTTTTTTTTTCGGTGGTGTCTTTTTTTTTTTAACGCGTACTGCCGCTTAAACAAGACGTTTTTTTTTTTCAAACTTTGTTTGAACGGTCCGAAATTTTCTCAAAAAAAAATCTCACAAATTTTGTTTTTTACTTGAAACATTTCTACAAAATCGGTTTCGTTAGGAAAACTTGTTGAAAGAAGTTGAATGTGCAAAGAAAAAATAAAATAATGGACTAAAATTTTTCCACAATGGAAACGGTCTGGAAATGATCCGAGTGAAAAAAAAACCGAAGTTTTGAGAATTTTTCAACAATTTCTAAATTGTTCTAACAATGTTTTTTTGATGACCAATAAATAAATCTAAACTCCATTATCGGCTCGGTCTTGAAATTTTTAGAACAGAACTTAAGTAGTTTCTGAGAATTTTTTGAGAATTTTGAAAAAAATCCTTTTCAATCATTTTCAAGAATTGAGGCAAATGCAGAAATTTCTTTTTCAAACACAATTAGAAATGGTGTCATCATTAGGACCAGACCTTGTTCAGATTTGCATGAAATTCCCCATATTTTTGAGAATTTTGAAAAAGATCTTTCTCAATCTTTTTAAATAGAAATGGTGAGGATCAGACGTTGGTCAGGCTCGCATGAAGCTTCCCATATTTTTGAGAATATTGAAAAAGATCCTTCTCAACGATTTTCAAGATCGTAATTAAAAAAACTGATTAAAAAATCTGACAATATTCAGAATACCGTTTCAGAGTTAAGACAATTACAGAAATTTTTTTTTAAACATAATTGGAAATAGTAAGGATCAGACGTTGGTCAGGCTTGCATGAAACTACCATAAACGAACCTTGTAATTGGTACCTGAAGCAAAAAAAGGAGTCCCCTTAACGTGTTCCCCTCTGAATGGTCGGTCTTGTGGCAATAAGGTTTTTGAAAACGACACGGTGTCGTAAGCGTTGAAGCCGAAGGGAGCAGCGGGTGTATAATTAGAGTAATCACTGGTTAACGACAATTGGCAGCCGCAAAATCCACCCGAGTACCAAATTCAATTTATCAAGAAAACGCCAGCGAGTCGCGAAGCTCCGGGTATAAAGCTCGCGAGCTCCCGAAACGACCTTTGTAATAGCCAACGATAACGGGACCAATTCTGAATAACATTAACAACAAATGGAAACATCTGTAATGGACCGTCATTGAACCGCCTAACCATGGTAACCCGATGGTTGGGAAACGCTGCCAGTAATTTCCATCGGTTTCACGTCGCGGTCGAAGGGAGAAACCGAACTCGGTTTCGTCGATATCGATCAGCCCTGTCGCAAGTGCTTTCGTTCCTTTCCATTCCAATTTTCATCTTCGGTAGGAAAATTTTTCATAGTAATTGGAAACAGTGAAAAACCAGGAGATTGCTCGAGTCATAGTACGATTTTAATTAATGATTCAAAGGTTTATCCGGTATTGAATTTTTTTTCAAAATTTTGAAAAACACGCTCTGACGTTGGTTAACAAAATCCAGAAAAATAATATATGGATTGCCTGGACCAGTAAAATATAATTTTTTGAAAGTGGAATCAAGTGGATGAAAATTTGAAAACTATTCATATACGTCAGATTTTCAAATTTCCGTAGCCAAAAAACTGATGGATTTTTTTCTAAGGAATATAAAATTTTCCATGGTAATTGGATACAGTGTAAAACTACGAGATTGAAGGAAGTGATTTTGATCGAGTCATAGTTCGATTGTAACTAATGATTCATTGAATTTTTTTTTTTCAAAATTTACCAGACTTGTGCAAAATTTTTAATCGCAAATTACGAGGAACTCGAAAGTATCGAAATCTCGGAATAACAAAGTATTCAATTTTCAACGATTGTGTCACTTTTTTACTAATATATTATTTAAGAAACAACGTATCGTATGAATAATGAAATTATAAAATCGATTTTCAGTTTGTTTTCGCTACGTTTTTACAACTATTCGTGTATTTTACTGCACTGTGTTTATTTTCACACACTTTTACTCGTCGTCTAGCTACTTTAGCAATATCGCAATAATTTCAGAAGCATTAAAACCCCATTAAAACCATGTTTTATGTGTAAAACTTTACGCGCTGGTAAAATTGTCTCGAATTCGTCTCCAGACGGAAGGAGAATTTCAAAATGAAAATTAAAAGCACCGATGACGGTGATTATACCAGAATTTAAATTACAAAATAATTACGCAATTTTTATATCACATCGTGAAGAATTTTGACGAATAGAAATATTTTTCTCATCCAATTTATCGGAACGTAAATGTGAGTTTATTGTTTCCATTTTTTCCAAGTTATTAAAGTCTGACAAACTTCACTTCAATCATCAATCCCAAAAAACATGATCACCCAAATAAAATTAAATTCATGAGTGCGAAATCTGTGTGAAGAAAAAAAAAAAAAAAAAAAAAAAAAAAAAAAAAAAAAAAAAAAACTAGCCAAGAGGCAATACGTTTTCAAAAACTCATTAAGCATAAACTTTAACCCAGTACGCGAATTATATGTCAACGCGTAGACTGTAAACATGCATACAAAATTGCCTGGAAATGACCAGCAGCAGATGGCTGCAACACTGGTGTGGAATGTTTTTAATTTTTTCTCGTTTTTTCCCCTTAAAAAGTGTGAAATTAAAAACAGTAAAACACAGTCAAGCTTTGAATGTAAATCAAAAGATTTAGAACTTTGGCTGGTTATTATTACTATTATTTTTTTCTTTCGTTTTTTATTTTGAAAAAAAAAAAAAAAAAAAAAATTTTTTTTTATTTTCATCCCTTAAGAAATTATCTTGGACTCCGACCCTCGTTCAAGGTATTCCTTCAATTGGACTCCTGACTTTGTACAACGATTTCCATTTATAAGGGTCATTCTTTGTCCACTCAACAAATTGGGGTAGCAAATCTTCCCTTGACCTCCTCATCGATTTGTCGTCGACTGGTTCGTTGAACAGAAGTAACCGATAAACTAAGCTTTGCAGGCTATTATTCTGATTTTTTGTACATATTCTTTTCATTTTCAGAGATTTAAAAAAAATTTCAAAATTTTTTTTACCGTTTGAGAAGTTTTTTTTTTTTTTTTTTTTTTTTTTTCCAATGCTAGACCATTTCAGATTTGAAAATAATTACTTGCACGTAACTCGAAGATCGAAGTACTCGAGGCTAAATTTATTAATTAAGGTGAATAATAATTACTTTGCATAATTCAGGGTGGCGACAAATTTTTTGAGAAAAAAAAACTCCACGACACACACGCAAGTTTTTCAGGACCTAAGTCCTAGTTTTCCCTAACATTTTCCCAGTTCTAGTAAGTTACTAAAACCTAAATCCTTCGGCTTATCAACTTTATATTTGGTTAAAATTAAATTCAAATTTAAGAAAAATATAGCGTACAAAAAAGTCAGTTTGATGGAAAAGTGATGTTTTCAGCTTTTCTCATGATCAAATTAAAAATCCCCCGACAATTTCAAGTTTTACAGATTTTCAGATGAGTTTTATAGTATTTCGATACCAATTTCAGTCTCGAATAGGTTTGGAATTACCGATCCGAAATCTCCTTTCATCGTAGAAGACTTGAACTTTTCCTCGAGAGTCGAATAGCAAATAATAGAAATATCGTTCCACATGGAAATTGTATTGATATTTCTCTATCAAAGCACTCAGAAGTTACATAGTTATCAATTTGTCGAAAGTTCTGAAACGAATCTGTATCCACTGTGGGAGGAATTTCTCAACGAGATCCTATTGTAGAGAAATTTTAATGGTTAACAATTCTATGGAAAAAAAAACAACGAAAAAAGAAACACGCCTCGATGTTGGTCAGGAAAAACCAAAATCGAGGCCTTGTGAAAAATGATACAAGGATTGCCTGGAAGGATAAAATGTGATTTTTCAAATTTTGATTCAACGACTGATGTTCAAATTTCCGTAACCAAAAAACTGATGAAATTTTTTTTTTTGAGCAGTATATAATCGGTCAAAAATCTATACTATGTATACTGATTTTATTTAAACGTGTTAGCCTTAAGATTGTTCTTTATTTTTAAACATACGCTCAGATGTCTTCGTTTTATTTTGAATTCTTTCAAGATGCTCAAAAATCATGGTTAATTTTATGGAAAAGATTATTATCAACAAAGTTAGTGAAAAATATTGTCATTTTTTTTTTTCTAGTGATCAATTTTCAAAGTTGCCATTTCTCAGTTATGACTAATAAACGTTCAAAATTCTGAAAGCAAAAAATCGTAGCGTTGCAAAAAAAATTAGCAAAAAAAAAAAAAAAAAAAACATGGCGGTGAATTTGTAGAAAATACTTTCCTGATAGAGAATAAAATGAGTCGTCATTTGAGTAAAACTGCTCGAACTTCTATATAATTAATCCTTTCAAAGTGTTTTTAAATAAAATATCGATATTCAAGCCTCCCTTTACAATATATAATTATTGCCTGTTTTTATATTTCCGGAGTTACTTTCGTACCTTGTACACGTGATAATTCGACAACTATTTAACTCAGAATAATCCCGTAACAAAATTGCTAAGCAATATCGATTTTGCCTTATCGAGCCCCGTAAATAATCATGGTGTTCCTGTGATTCCGTGAAGAAAGTGATTCATCAAAAGAACTCTCTAAAATTCTGTTCTCTGGTGGTGACGTAACGGAGTTTGGTGACGGTGGTGTAGGTTTTCCCTGAGACGCGGAGGTGCCCGACGACAATCAAAACTTCTTTCGAACTTCTATAAAGTTAGGTACACAGGCACCTCCCTCAACGTTATACAGATAATATTTTTTATCTCTCGCCCAGCTATATTCCTCGCTCGGGTTAACCAAGGTGAACCTCATCTTTCCTCCTTGGAGAGAAGACGTAGCGGGTCGAGGACGCGGCCTGTGAAACGATATGCACTCAGGGGAGAAGGGGGAGGCACTTCCGAAAGTTAACTTCCGTACTTATCTCGTGCTTGGCTCGGTTGTTACTTCACTTACAGTTTTGGTCCTTGTACCAGATTAGACAAAGCTCCCCTACCACCCAAACTCGTGACCTCACCAGTCGCGGCGTTATTCTTTCCAACGAACAGCCAAGCTTCTGGCGTTGTCTGAAAAAGGGATGAACCGGGCAAATTATCCTCCAAGTCCCACGCAACTAATTTTAAATCTTGAACTGAACTCAATCGCTATTAAAAACGTCTGATTCCTCCAAAAAATCTCAAGTCTTAGAGACAGCTGAGCAGATTTCCTGACGATCCTTCATCCCCGAGGAATTTAACCCCGTGGTATCAGAGTGTTGTTAATATCACCTGAAGTGAGGTCAAGGATGACGCTGGACCGAGATACAGATTACCTGAGTACCAACATCGGACGACATCCGAGAGTGAAGAACTTTGAGAACTTTCCAAAAAGCAGAGTACCCAGAGACCTTTGTAACCAGGAAAGGTCGAGGCTCCTTAACGAACCTTTGAACGGTCGTTAGAGAGGACAGCAACGAACATCGATGTGACAAGGGTCTGCGGTTTTTCACCATTTAAAACAGTGTTGTTTCAACTGATCCTCACGGTTATGATGAGATCAGTCAGTAAATGAAGCAATTAAGTAATTCCATTGGAAGTAGATCCTTTCATCCTGAAATTAATCTGCATTTAGAATCCAGAGTGTGAGCGATAGTCCGAATAATTTTTTGAAGTAATTCAGTGTCTGCTTGTTCATTGTTGGCTTGTGAAAATCAGGTTTAACTCACTCTACCATATATAATGGGTAAAACTCGAAGCAGAAGCTTCGACTTGTGACCTACGTCATTTAGGGACATACCTTCGTCACGTGTGGTCCGGAAGCTCTATTAGGGTCGGATTACTCGGGTTGACAGATTTCAAAACACATACGCATGTTGAACAACAAGAAGTGCGGTATTGTAATTGATTTATTTGATTCATTAATCATTATCACGTGCTTAGTACGGACGCAACGTTTTCCTTGAAGTTTCGCGAGACATTAATATAATATATATCTTCCGGGTTTGATCCTAGAGATTAGGGAGAAACAGGACACAACGGACTCGGGAAATAATGAGGCTTTCCCAAACATTGAGTCGAGCTGTTGACACGACGTTAAGGTTGAGCCGGTCTGTTGCTTTGGGCGTGTTGAAAATAAACTCGGGATACGCGTTCCAGACCTTACAAAATTTGACAAGGCTGGAAGAAAGAGGCGCGACGACGACGTCCCTCTAATTTTCCCATACGTGAAGGTGGAAACGAGAAGTTTGCGCCAGTGGCTAGACGGGGTGAAGAAGATCCTCAACTCAGGAGGGCTAAAGAAGCCTCAAGAAGCTCTCTCTTTCACGGAAGGTGAGTGCCAACGCGTCGCGTAGCGCTTCGCGAGGATAATAAGATAAGGAAGAAATTTCGGTAGGTCGTAGTGTATATATGTATGTATATATACACGAGCTTGGAGCAGAGGCTTATCGAAAATGCGTGGAGAAGCGTGTCGGGGGAAAAAGAAGGCGAAATGAGGTTCAGAACGAGGCACCAAAGGGACGAAGAAAAAAAAATTTATCAACGCGTTACGCACCGAGTGATCGTAGGTGAACGTATGAAAGTGTCCATTACGGTGGTCCTTATTTAGAATGTTGACGATTTTTTTCCACCCCGCTCCACCCCCCAAATCAACTTCAAATAATTCAAAAACCGTTGCTTAATTTTTTCAGATTTTCACCTCGACTCAAAGACATTTCGCTTTTTGATCGAAGTTTTTTTTATGGAAAAATAATTTTTTCACGGTGCATATTTTATTGAGAGAGTAATAATGTTCGAAATAATCTGTAACTGCGAGGTTTTATTTGGCATTAGTGCTACTATCTGAACAAAAAATTACACATCATCGTATCAGGCAATCTAAGCGAATTGCACTTCCTGTGGATAAAAAACAAAAATACGTCGGATTTCGAGGGTGTACAATTCGTCAAGTTTGCATGGTACGATGATGTATATATTTTTTTACGTCATGGGCATTGAAAAGTTAACTTTTTGTGGTAGTTTTCGTTCCGTAAAGTGACGCTTTATATAGCAGCGAACAAAGTTGCGGAATAAAGTCTTTATTCCGGAGTTTTGATGCGCAGTTCGAAGTGCGCATCCCAAACTGCCGAATAAAGTAGCTTCGTCGAACAGATCGCGACATAACCTCACTCTTCGTTTTGCTTTTCAATGCCCATACCGTAAAAAATATTGTACGTGGCATGCCCGTAAACCGTTTTTTGCCTCGGATAATTTCAGTACTCGCTTCCGGCTCGCCTTCAGCTCGTCCTGAAATCTTTATCCTTGCCAAAAAAACAGGCGGTTTACGGGCATGTCACATAAATAGCTATTTTCAGATATTAGCACTAATGCGCACTAAATCATCGTGGTTAGAGATTTTTTAGAACATTATTACTCTTACAATAAAATATTTACTTTTTTCCATGTCATTTCCATAAAAAAAACTTCGGTCACTGAGCCGATTATCTCTAAGGATTGGGTAAAAATCTGAAGAAAAAAAAATTTATGATCGTTTTTTAATTATTTCAAGTTGACTTGGGGGATGGAGTGAAAAAAATTGGTCAACACCGTAAGTAAAGTCCATCCTATTTCTCATAGTCCACATGCCAGTGAGCTTTTCTTTCTCGAGAGAAGAGAGATAATTACAGGAACATCATGTGGGGGTCCAATAACCCCAAAGACAACCTAGAGATAAAGAGCAACTCGGTAATGAAACCAGTTCGTCAACATTAAATTGAGCGTAAAAGAAGCTCTTGTTTGAAAGGGAATCCTTCGAGGAACCGCTCCACCATGTTTAATTGAAAGCTCGATAACCACCCCTGGCGCTTTACGTGCCAGAAGTTTCTTCTCGGTAATCGCAGGTAGATCAGGCAATGAAGCATCATTCAAGGCAGACTTGAAACTTAAAAGATGTCTGGGGGCTTGTTCAAGAAATTTAAAAGAGCTTCGGAGGTCTCATAAAATTTTTAGGCTTCTTAAGAGATGAGATCTTCATGGATCGTTTCTACTGGTTTGGGAACAGACTTGACGCCCACATGACTCTGGATTCTCTCGTTCAAGATCGATATAATCATGTCACCAGTTTGATAACCAACTTGACCAAATGACTGTCAAGCAAGCTACGCATGGATGGAAGTTTTCGACTTTGAGTGCTTAATCGGGTGGTGACGTAAGCCAGGAATGCTCGTTCATCCATAAACGAAGGGTACACGTGGTTAAACCGACGAAGTGACAGAAGTGTCACCTGCGTCTTGACCAGATCAATCATACCGCCGAGCCGCTCAGCGCGTGCTTTTGTTGGATCAAGTTTGTGGGCGGAGGGTCAGGACGACCGGAGTCCCGAACCCGTCTTGCGGATCCCGTAGGTGTAATCCTTCAATCTAAGCAAAGGCGGGTCCGGAACGGTTCCTTGTAGACAGAACCTCCGAAATATTTTGTCAGTGCACACAATGGAGAGGCTCAATATCTCAGGGGCGCGGCAAAGTCCTGCTTCCAAGGATCACGCGAATATTCCACCATTGACAAGGATCTTCATCAACTCGTGTTCATCCTCAGGATTGACTTTTTACAGACATTTCAATCTAAAGTTGTGAAACTAATCTTGAGCAACGTAGTAAACCAATACCGTAAGATGATTACCAGATGTTACAAGAAGCTTTCAGAATCATTCCTCTAATTGGAGCTCATTCAACTTATGCCGAGTGAAATTAGTAGCCACTACTTTGGAACGAGTACCTACTCTAGAGCAAGCTTCTCGTAAAGTTCAGTGTCAAAATCTTGAGTGAGATTTGTATCTAGGACTCTGTTCAACCAAGTAATTTTCAGATTGCACCAAAGGTTAGCATCGTGCTTGTAAAAGGTTTGTGATGAAGTTTCACTAAAGTTAAGTTTTGCACACATACGACGGTACAAGTACGACATGAATATTCTGTCAGTCAATATTCTATGCTAGGAAAAAAAAAACTAAGGTTAAAGCTTATTAAATTCTAGGCGGAAGTTATTTTCCCTGGCATATTGGCCCATCCTCAAGCTGTCATCGGCATGTAAACTGGCTCCGCAGCTTCATTAACCGCCAAGCGATGGCTGGCTTCAAGGTTAATGAAATGAAGACGACGTGGTTATGGCGGCAGGGTCGACCTAGGAACTGAAATCAATGGCGGTCGAGAAGTTACCTCGGTACTTCCACCCATAATGATAAGCTCCTTGGGCTCGTGAATCAGTGAAGAGCCCTCTTCAGTGGTCGGGTTAAGACGAACGTTAGTCTTGTGAGAATCTATTCAACAAATTCATTGAAGTAGGTACATCGAATGAGTTGAACAGTATATTTCATTACGAAAATCAGGTGGATCTCAGAGGTCAAAACCCTTGAACTGAAGTTGAATTTCGTTGACAGAATCTCTTCTTTTCAGGTACCTACTTCAGTTAACATCAGCTTTATAAGAAATATTTGTTTCCCGTCTTATACCCATGAAGTTTCTTTAATTTTCATGGACCATGGTTCATTCAAACATGAGTTTATGGTCTGGGAGTTTGCTGTCAAAACGACAGATTCAATAACGTCTTGAAATGCTGGTTTCAAAAGCGTCTGAAGCTCTCAAAGCGAACGGAGACATAGTTTCGAGATGATCAGGTGCGAGCAGATCGTATGTGTGTGTGTGTGTGTGTGTACGTGCGTACTGCGTCGTTAAGACGACCGAGAGAAGGAGAAGAAGAGAGAGAGCGCAGTAATCCTCTCGGCGAACCCTTAACTTTAGACAGTAAATTAATTACCCTACTCTTCGAGCAGGTTAATTATTAACGAGCCTGTAGTAAGTGGAGTGTGAACATTTTACGCCTCCGTAACGAGCTTTACCTACGATCCTCGCCTTTCCTACTTAGGACTACTTCACTCCTCTTCTCGCATCACCTCGTTCTGGATCTACAGAGCCCAAAAATAGATCCCCGAAGTACCGCCTCTCGCCTTCGCGCAGCTGTAGATCACTCCACCCTCTTAGGTACACACCCTCCTGGGAGTCCTTGATAGGCTATCGCCGTGACTGACACTTCGCACTTTTTACTCGAAGTGTTAGTTTTTAACGCTCGTAAAAACTGTTGTATACGGAAGTTTTATTCGCCTTGATAGTATGTGTTTCAAATTACAGATTTGATAGGTAACGATGGTCTCAAGAGGTTTTCTTCCATTTTTATCGGACTGTAAATACTGCCAACGACATAATGTTTGCCAGACTGTTTTACACTCGCATAATGGTAACCAGTGGAAATCATTAAGGGTTCACTGCTCAAGTAAAATAATTACCTTTTCCAAGTACACGTCAGATTAACTTCGTGTATCTAGTAAGCCTAGTCTAGGTTCAATCTTTTTGATCATAGATTGGGATGATGGGGTGCGACAGAAGCAATGCATCCGATTCTGAACTTCGATATTTATCTTCGATCAGCTTAGTGTCCCGGAATAAATAATCGATCCTGTTAACACATCAGTAAAATCATCAATTCCTTTTCACAATTGGTGTCCGAGGAAGCAGCTTAATTGTTGTTAACAAAAAATTTCTCCTTTTCAGTCGCGTAAAATCTTCGTTGAAGCATCTGGTGGTATTTTCTGATTAATTGTCAAACTTTTCTACTTGCCACGATTCGTCTATAATGATAATAACAATCAATTCTCCTCCCCTTTTTCAGTACCGGCGAAGCAGATTTGGGCGGTCGAAGGTGACCACGTCGAGTTACCCTGTGACGTGACGCCGCCTAGACCGACGGATTCCGTCAGTATGGTCCTTTGGTTTAAGGATGACTCAGGAATTCCTTTGTACAGGTAAATATCCGCGCTCTTAAAGCTGAGGTCTTACCCCGAGATGTTATTCACTCAAACTCTTAGCGTAGGTACACATGACTTCATGATTTCGTCACTTCCGATGATTTTCAATGATTTTCAATGATTTCATCTGTTATCTGATATTAGATATGATTTTCTGTGTTACTTGAGAAGATTTCACAGCAGTTTTTCACCATTCTAGATGACTTCACCTGATTTCCTGTGATTTCATACGATTTCAAAGAAATTTCTTTGTCTAACTTCATTCTGATTTCAACTGATTTCGAACGATTCCGAAGCAATTTCTTTGTCTGATTTCCGTGCATATCCAGGTTAAACCAAATTCGAAATAAGATCGGTAAAAAACAACAAAAAAAAAAATGGTTGAAAACAAAATATTGCAATAAGGTCAAAGCAAAGCTTTGACATTAAAATTAAATCCTTGAAGACGAGTTTTCTTTTTATTTTTCATCCGTTTTTTCCTTCAAAAATCGTACGATTGTGAATCGTAACCTAACCTAGTCGAAAACTTTCTCGATCAAAAAATGACACCATTTTTCACGTCCAATATCACATGAATAATTAATAATATAAATAATAAAATCCCGACGAATATTTCAACTCGAAATCATCGGTTTCTAATTGGACCGATAAATTCCAGTATGCAAATTTTGATGTTGATGTGCTTAAGCCATCACAGTGTATTTTTTTGTTTATTGTTATTATTTTGAGTTTTTTTTTTCCTTCCTCTTCCTCGTGTAATTCGAGTGAATGATACCAATGCCTGGTACATAGGTACGTACATATACATATATATATATATATATATATATATATATATATATATATATATATATATATATATATATATATATATATATATATCTATAATATGTAGAGAAACGAAGCGAGCAAGCTGCCGCGCCACGTTGAATATTCAGTCGAGGTTAATGCAGGTGAGTTATTAACCCAGAAAATACAGAACTCAAATCCGTATTATAATTCAATTTCGTGAAACGGAACGCGAATATTTACGCTTGAAAACCAATAATTATTCCGTACCATGTCTGTTACTTAAGCGTGTTTATGCGACTCCGTATATATTAGCTTATATCTGTTTACTGCAGCATATGATGCAGAAGAAGTATTTTTTCATTTAACGTTGATACTGTATGTGTTAATTATTATTTTTAGAATTTCTACATATTTGACGGTGTGATTTTCAAATTATTTTTTTTTTTTTTTTTTTTTCTTTCTACAACGCGGTGTGTTAAGTACAGAAAACGGGGAAACACTTAAAATTATAAATAAAAATCAAACATAATCTCTCCTGCTCTCAAAATTCTCTTAGAATTATTCGTGTTGTTTTTTGTTTTTTTTTTTTTTGGTTTCTTTTTTTTTTTCAACATTAGTTGATTTATTTATTTTTTGGTTTCATTCAAACAGGATTTTATCCAGGATATTTCATAAATCCGAGTAAAGACGGATTTATCAAACTTCTGATTCGGTTTAGAAAAATCTTGCGCGAACAAGTGGGTATAAAAAAAATTTCTTTATACCGTGAGAGTTAAAAATTTTGAAACGAAATGAACAATTGTGTAAGTCTTACTCAAAACTGTAGGAAAAAATAGGAATGAATAAGGTTTTTCAGTAAAAAAAATATCCACCTCGATTATGTTTTTTACTACAAACGTAGAAAATTTCACTTTGCGCACTGAGTGGTTTTCACTGTTTCTAGTGTGAATTCGGCATTATAAGAAGCATTTCAGCATTATTGCAGTATTTTTTTTTTTTTTTATATTTTGTTGAAAAAAAAAAAAAAAAAAAAACACCTGATTTGTCCCTCCATTCCAGAAGTTTTTTTTTTTCAGTAAAATCTGCTTCTTTGCTACTACAGCGAAGAAAAAAGCTACAGTGAAGAAAAATATAAACAGAGATTTATTACAACACCTAAGTATATAAATGAACTTACGTCGATTTTGACCCACTGCATCGTTCGGATGACGTAGGTAGGCAAAAGGCATTGACCTTTGAAATTGGTGCATGTCGAATTGATGGAAGAAGGGTAACGAGATCCACTCACTCGCGGAATCTGAAGTATGTAAATAAACAGCTCGTTAAGTCATGGAAACGTTAGAATTTCCTCGGTACTCCAGCGTTATTCATACGTGATTTGTATATAGGGTGCCTGCAGAGCTATATGAGTATATTTTTTACATTTTTACTCTCTCTCTCTCTCTTTCTCTCTCCCGCAATGCAGTAGCCGAGAGATATTATCTCTCCGTGGGGGGGGGGGGGGGGGGGGGGGGGGGGGGCAAGAGAATGAACAAACATAAAAGCGTGATTATTTCTGAAATTACCTCGAGGCAAAAAAAATAAGAGAGAAGAAAGAAGTAGAAAACGACGTGAAAGAAGTGGAATCGGGCAGGCAATTGGTTTTAAAAAAAAAAAAAATAAAAAAAAAAAAAAACAAAAGAGAAAATAGAACAAAGCATATATTAATTCCATCTTTTCAAATTTTCCACCCTCGCATTTCCCTGCTTTTTTTTTTTTTTCATCTTTTCTCTGTCAACTTGAATAATTATTTTTTCATACACGCAAGTTTATGTTCTATTAATATTTAAATTTAAATTATGTTCCTAATGCCAAAAAGGGCGTATTTGAATTTTTTTTTTTTTTTTTTTCTCCAATCAATTCAAAAATGTGTATGACGTATATATCGAAAGAAAAAAAAAAGAAAATTCTCCATTTTTTCTCTAGATTTGTACATATTATACACATTTTTAAGTTGATTGGAGAAAAAAAATTAATTTTTTTCACACGCCCTTTTGGCATTAGTAACGCGAAATGTTTTAGATAAAAGAAAGGAAACAAAAATTTTTTTTTTTTTAATCACATTATCGAAAATAATAATCAGCAAACTTCGCGCATGTGTTCATTAAATTCTATTCATTTGAACCGTTACGTTGGTATAATCGAGTGGCAACGATCAATACGATAACTTTCCGACAACTTTTCAATTAATAACTACCAATTATGCAAATCTAACGTCGATGGTTATGTGTAGTCGGCCGGTGGTAGGAACAACTTTGCTTTGGAGTTAGTTTTACCGAGGAAAGTTCGTCGTTTCGATCCGCAATTAATCAAGGATCCAGCCATGCTGGGTGGGTTTCCATTTTATCGGTGTCGTTAGAAGCGAGGTCCGATATTGAATATGGATATATCACGAAACGCGACCCCGAATTGTCGTTATTTCATTCTTTTACAATGCACAATGCACAATGCAAAACCCTTAAAAGTTTTAGATTAAAGCAGATAATAACAAGTTGTATCAACTTTGAGTGTGGAAATCGTAGGAAACTGCGATTAGTCTTCTTGAATCATTTCTTATTTTATGATACTAACTTTCCTCGAAATAGTATTAGGTACAGTTTTTTTGGTTTTTTTTTTTTCGAAATTATGTATTAAAACTTGATGAAAATTGTCAAACAAAATTCAGTCACGAAATTAAAGAAAACGCATTTTCTTGTGATGATTATTCCCTAAATACAATAATTCAAAGTTGTGCAAAAATATTGAGATATAATTCTCGAAAGTTTAACGTAACAGAAGAAATTGACACGATACTTGATTTCTAAAATTAACCATTATTAATGGGTGGAATCAAAGTGAGAATATAATTATTTGGTGAAGTAAAATCTGAGTGACATGTTTTGGTTGTTTTTCGAAAACTTGTGTGAATAATTTAGACAAAATTGAGTATAAAAGAAATTTAATCAGTGATTAGTACAAAATTCTGAGTAATCGCAAACGCAAAATGAATACTTTGGAGTAAGAGGAATGATTCTTGCAGGTGTTCGGCTCTTTTTTTTTTTAAGATATCGATGGCTTCGAAAATGTTTGAAAATCCAAGCAATGTTTAATTGTTATTGACAACTTGAATAGAATATTTTTTAGTATCTGCATTGTGAACGTAAAAGTATTACCAACAACCACATGAATAGAATATTATTGAGTATTAGTATTGTGAATACAATATTTCTGAGTATCATCAATGCAAACGGAATATTATTGAATATTAGTATTGTGACTAAAATATTTCTGAGTATTCCCAATGCGAACGGAATATTCTTGAGTATTAATAGAAATTTGAATGAAATATTCTTGAGTATCAGTAATGCAAACGGAATATTATTGAGTATCAGCATCGTGAATAAAATATTCCTGAGTATCAGCAATGCAAACGGAATATTATTGAGTATTAGTATTGTGAATAAAATATTCCTGAGTATCAGCAATGCAAATGGAATATTATTGAGTATCAATAGCAGTCGAATGAAATATTCCTGAATATTGTCAGCAACATAAATAGATTATTTCTGAGTATGAGCTACGTGGATGGAACAATCTCGAATAATTATAGTAATATGAACTAAACATTATTGAGTATCACTACAATTTAAGTGGAATCTTCTTTAACACTATGAATATGAAAGAAATATTCTCAAGTATCAATACTAATATTGATGAAATATTCCTGAGTATTATCAATGCGAATAAAATATTCTCGAATAATTATCAGAGTCGATCAACCATTGTCAAGTAATTATAACAATATAAATGATGAAGAGAATATTGCTGAGTATTGACAGCAATATGAATGGATATTCCTGAGTATTATCAATGCGCATAAAACATTCTCGAATAATTATCGGAGTGGATGAACCATAGTCAACCTAATTATAACAATATGAATAGAATATTGCTGAGTATTAAAAACAGTATAAACATATAATTTCTAAGTATCAGCAAAGCGGATAAAATATTCTCGAGTAATTATACTACAATTTAAATAAAATATTTTCGATTCTAAAAAAAAAAAAAAAAAAAAGTCCCCGTGACATACTGTGCAAATAAAAAGAAACATGTTAAACGAGGTATGAAATTAGGGAGTAATTAGTATAACGTCAAGAGTAATCAGAAACGAGAGATATAGAGAAAGGGAAAAGGTGCGAGAGAACGAGAATTTCCGGTGAGATCCGAGGACATCGAGTCCCAGGTCGCGGGTTCCCAGTTCCGGGGTTGTAGGATTTGGTGGAATCGAGGATATCTCGTCTCTTAGATCCATCCCAGGGGAAAAGGAGAAAAAGAAGAAAAAGAAGAAGAAGAAGAAGAAGAGCCAGCACGTCCGATACTCGGACTGGCTTCGCAGCTTCCTCGAGGTCGGCATGCAGGGGCAGCGTCGGCTCACCGCCACACATCCCCCGATAGTGGACCTTCGTTAAAGCAATCAGCTTAGCGAACGAGGCCGAGGGTGTCAGGACGGCGTGGCGGAAGCGGCGAAGCTGCGTCCGGTGCTTTGGCAAAGTCCCTTGAATATTTAGGGAAGGTTACGAAGTAATGAATTGGATGCAAATTGTCGTTGCTAATCCAATTTCAGTTCTCCGTGATATAATCGGTTGTAAGCTCCGCGAGGTACATCCACCCCCTTAACATCCACGAAACCACCTACGACGACCATAACCATCTCGACGTTATATCACCTCAAGTATGTATTTATAACGTAGGTGCATATTTCAACCGCCATTTAATTACCTCGTACATCAACATGCGTGCCTGCCTTGAGCTTTGAAAGCACCGTGTAAGCTGCCTGCGGTGATTATAATTATCAGCCTTGCTTCAAATTTCTTGAGACGAAGACGCTCTTCCGATTGGTATAGAAATTATTAAACAGTCTTCATCGTCACGTTTTTATAATATTGCATGAAAGTTAAAAGCTTTCAGTCGCTATGATCGATAAAACATTTAAATTTTCCTTCACTAATTAATTATTCACGATTTTACCATCTGATCAAAGTCAATTTTATTATTTCAATTTTACATTAATCATCGGTTTAGATAAACATTTACTCAGTATCTACCTATATATTCTCTAAATTTATCCAAAGCTTGAATCAAAATTGGACGAAAGATCGGAAATCGTGATTTTCATTATCAAAAACTTTTACAATATCATCGAACAACTTTCATGCTTTTTGGAAATAAATTCTGCGCTCTTAAAATTTCTTCATTGCTATGATTTAGAATTTCAGAAATTATAAGTCACGTTATTTTAAACAATTTATTACAATCATGTTAATATATAGTAGTTTATTGTGTAAGAGCTGGGGGGGGGGGGGGGTTGAGTATCGCTTGTGCTTTTAACGACATAATTTAGGATCATCCTGACCCTCGTATAAGGACTAACTAAAAGCAGAAACGTAATCTCTGGCACATGTAAGTAATTTATACGGATATAAATAAAGAAAGCGTTAAACGAGGTTCGCTCACCACTAGAAAATAAAATGTCTCTCAATTACATCGATAGACAAAATTCACGGATATGTAATAAATTTGCATAATCAGATGGTTCCGAGTTCTTAATACCATTGAGAATATTTTTTTCACATATTGAAACAGTCTAAAGTTGTAAAAATTGAGAAGATCAAGAATATCTGAAAATTCTTTTCGCAAAAATGTATTTTTTGATCCTGATCGATTTCTTTCGATGTTAATAATTTCGAAATTTCTGTAACATCGATTCGTAGAATTCCGTGATTTTAATTTTTAACCGTTTATTTTATCACCGCATACATTTCCAGAAGCTTTGAAAAAATTTGATTTTTGTATTCGTCTTAAATTCGTTGAAAAATTATCATCTCACTTGAAATTTCATCCCGAGATAAAATCCTCGAGCTTTTCTCATTCCGAAACTTGGAAGCAAAAAAAAAAAAAAATAATAATAAGCACTTCTGTCTTATTATCAATGCATTCCTGTCCCAGCTGACTTGGAATAGTCCTTGGAGGAGTTGATTATAAGGAGTCCCGTAATCCTTAGCAGTTGAGCGAAAGGATCGAGCTGCCGGCCTGTGGCTGATTATTGAAATAATAATCAAGCTGGAAGAAAAGTTTCCCCGAAAGTTTCGGCAAAGTTTTCGTGACAGAAGTTGATCCCTGAAATCCTTGCTTCTCACCTCTTTTTGCCTTTCCTTTAATTCCGAACTCTGATTGTATCACCCCCTCCCCCCCCTTCTTTCAATCGCCAAAAGCTACTCGAGCTTTCCACCTTCCGGACCCGTTTCGACCGGGCTTTTAGCAAATATGAAATTCGGAGCTAATAACGAAAAGTGATGAGAGAGAGAGAGAGAGAGAGAGAGAGAGATGAGATGAGAAGCCGTTTGAATTATTTCCGAGAAATTATAATGTACTTTGGAGGGGGGGGGGGGGGGGGGGGGGGCATCGACTTAAGTAGCTATCAGAACTATAAATAAATCGCCTTACGAGAAGAAAAAACAAAAAAAAAAAAAAGAATTGTGGCATTGAAAAATCTTTCGAAATCAAAACTTTGAATTTTTCAAAGTTTTTCTTCTTCTACAATTTTTCAATATTTTTGGCTGAAATTTGTTGCACAGAGAGTGAAGTTTATTGTTTCGAACAATCGATCGTTTCAGATTTTTGATATCTTGTATCGGATCG
The DNA here is from genome assembly GCF_021155765.1 of Diprion similis. Lineage (NCBI taxonomy): Eukaryota > Metazoa > Arthropoda > Insecta > Hymenoptera > Diprionidae > Diprion > Diprion similis. The sequence continues at coordinate 4,409,324 of NC_060117.1, forward strand.
TGTGTACAAAATCGACCAGGGTACAAATAATTTTTTTCTCGCCATGAGCTTTGGGTATGTTTTTTGGAACAGAAAACAGAATTCGAAAAAAAAAAAAAAAAAATTGACAGCCATCTGTGATTTATAATTCTGGTAGTTACTTTAGTCGATTATTATCGACAGTTAATCCCGGAATTAAAAATTTTGATATCCGACACTTGACTTTCCAAAATTACTTCAGATTTTAAAATTACGTCGATCAATACGATGGTTTTGAAAAATTGTAAAAAAAAATTCTAACCGTGTCGATAAAATGTGAAAAACAAAAACAAGAAACTAGTGCTTTTGAAACTGAGAATAACCGTATAAAAAATTGCCTGCCGAATCCGCAAGATCAAGAAGTGTACGTAGGTCGAAATGAATTTGACTGCCTCATGAAACGTGATTTATTCCTTTAATTTTCAGGATTTTTCATCAATAAATTTCTTCCCAACGATAATTAATAATTCATATTATATCGCAATATTGTACAAGATATGAACTTGAGTTCATCAGGAGTTCCGCTTCCTGGTAACGAATATTAAAAAAAAAATGGAATACGGTAATTGGACGCTAAGTATAATAACAAGTAAGTCCGGAAGGAACCGTATGGAGCAGCGTTATCAAAAAAAGTCGAAAAAATTCATGGCTCCGAGACAAAGCCAAGGGCGAATATCGTCGCGCTCGAAATTCAATTAGCGTGTGTACCTACCGAGCCCAGCCTGCCATGCCAGCCAGCTCCGGAGGAGGATATTCCGTATCAATTTTCAAGGGTATCTCTTAAGTATATAACCTTCGCTTGCAAGAGAGACGTGATGTTTCCTGTCATTTTTTGCCCGCCTCTTTTCTTTTTTTTTCTTTGTTTCACCTCCGTCCTTTTGACTCTTCTTTTTTTTTTTTTTTTTTTTTCCGGACAGGATCTTCCTACGATTCTGTAACCCGAGGCTCCGCGGACGTTTTATCTCTAGATATTCACTCGATATTCCAATACGGTTATTCCAATATTTTCGAAATTTTTGATACGTACATACATGATGCCTACTGTTGCTGAATTGAAACGTCTTTATTTCAAAGACGGTCGCGAGCGGTATTTTTATACATATATATGTATGTGAGTATACACTTTTCGAAGTTATATATTCAGGGGTTCGCTGATAAACTTTTTGATAAACTGTTTGAAAACGAATTTCACCTCAAGTATCGTTCAGATGATATTCGATATTCCACCGCAATATTCATTGTAAATATTTTATTTTATTTTCTTTTATTTTATCTTATTTTGTTTGGATCTAAGAACAACGGAATTGAGGTCACTGGTTGGCCACGAATCTATCATTTTTTATTTATCAAATTATTATACTTTGTAAGCTGCAAAGATATGTTTAAAAATAATAAACTAAAAACTGCTAAGATTTTAATGTATGTATAAAAAAAAGTTAAGCTATATGGATGTTTCGTTTTGAGTAGTTTCAAAATTTTTAAAAATCTGCTAGATTCGTTCGATTCCACTCTAAAAACTACTAATTTCTAGGCTATGCTTTTTCCTTGTACACCGTATTGATTATTCCATAATGAAAAAGTTCAAAAATTTTTGAGTAAAAAGTATTTTTGATCCAAGATTTATTTGTTTACCGTTTGATTTTTAAAGAAATTTTTTTCTTTTTGCATTGTTATAAAATTTCAAAAAATCAGGCTCCGAGAAAAATTGAAATCTTATTTTCATAAGGAAAAACGAATTAAATCAAAAAAAAAAAAAAAATATATTCCGTTTCAATTATTTTAAAAATCTGCCGGCACCTCTTAATGGTGAGACAAAGCATTGAAACTTTCAGAATCCTTGTTTTTTCAAGATGAATTAAAGATTTTTCAAATTTGAGGATAAACTTTTCTTTCAACAGCCACGCTAATGTAAATATTTTCAAATTCCGAAAGCATATAATTTATCCATAACCAACCAAAATGTTTTCTTATAAAATACATTTTTTACTCGACAGACTACTTCGCATGATTTTCCGGGACGTTTTCACTCCGTCAAAAGAAATTCAAAAAATGTTGAAAGAAATTAAGCATAGAACGTCGAATTTTTTTCACGCGGAGCCTTTCGAAATGTAGAAAAAAAAAAAAAAAAAGAAAAAATTCGACCCTTGAGTCAGGCTCAAAACGGCGACATGAATCGCGCGCGAGAGGGTTATCAGTTATCGAGAAGTCCGTTTTTCGAAACCCGATACGCGGCTCCCGAGGGAGCGGCCGAACCCGGCTCGATCCAAGGGTGGATGCTTATGCGGCAGTTCTTCAGCCGACCCTCGTCCTCGTCCTCGTCCTCATCCTCGTCTTCCGGGTCCAGCCACTTCAGCCAGCCGCCGAGCCTCCCTGACGCATAATTTAAATTTATACCCCGTCGAGCGAGTTGGCAGCCCTGCTTTAGAACGCAATAAAAATGATTATACGCCGCCCCGCAACCGATTCGCGTCTGCGGTTCACCCCCGAAATCACCCGGCCATTGTGCCTTTTTCTTTTTTTTTTTTTTTTTTTTATTTCTTATCATCATCATCATCATCCTTTTTCAAAAACCGAACCGGCAGCATGAATTTATTTTATCCCGCGCAGTTTAATTTTCTGTATAAAAATTTTTTCAACGAGTTTCGTTGGTTTTTTTCTTTTTCTTCTTTCATCATCCCAACGTTCGATTCGTTCGACGTTCATCTAATCAATGGTAATAAAAATTACGATTTATGATTTATTTATTTATTTTTTTTCTGCAAACTTTGAAAGTGAAAGATGTAAAAAAAAATTTTACTCCTTATTTTCTAGCTGTTACGAAATTCCGAACGATTTTGAAATTTTTCCATCGGTTACCCTTATATTATCTCTTGAACCTCACTCTTCCACATATTGAAATTTCTCAAGATAAGGAGTTTTTTTTTTTTTATTTTTTCTTTTTTCTTTCGTTTTTCCATCTCGTTTGATCTCATCGAAAATCACAGACGAATCAATATCGTCGATATTGAGTAACTTGCGATGAAAAATTTTTGTGCAAAAATTTCATTTTCAACTTATCTACAAGCGTCGAATAAATATTCAGCTGACACGGGCATTAATCACGTTACGCAAAATAGTGATTATCGTATTCATCCGAGAACGAATAAAAAGTGTGACCATTTTTTTTTTTTTTTTTTATTCTTCTTCCCGTCCCCCGGAGAATACGAAAGTACAAACTCGGTATCGCCTTGACATAAATTGTTCAATCATGCATGTGAAAGTGATAACTCAAGTTTCATTCGAATTGATTTGCAATTCAAACGAGGATTCCTTCGTCGTGAGAGAAAATCACGAAAACAAAATGAAGAAAAAAAACAAAAAAGAAAAAAAAAAAACGAGGTGCAATTAATTACACGTATCTAGGTTTAAGTTGAAAAAGAGAAAAGAGAGAGAAAAAAAAATGAAAAAAAAAAAGTTTAAACGTTTCATTGAACCAAGTGGGGTGCGAAGAAATATATGTATGTATATATATATATATATATACGTGGTAGGGGAGCTCTAAAAAACGTGCTGCTATAACTGGTAATCTCGAGTGTGAAACAATTGATGTTGCCCGCTGACCGCGAGGGGTAGAAATCTTCTAAATCAGTCAAACGTCGCTTATAGAACCTCGGATAAAATACTCGGTAGAGAGCGAAAGCCCGCGTGGAAGAGCCGCTCGCACCCCAAGCTGCAAGCACACTCTTCGCATAAACATTATCCTCCAACGCCGGTTCGCTGCCACTTGAGTAATCCGCCCACTCGATCTATTCGCGAATAAAAAGAGGAGGAAGCACGAACGGAAAAAAAAAGAAGAAGACAAAAAACGCTCGAAAAAGAGAAGCAAAAAACGCAAACACTCACCTCGACGAAAAAGCGTAAAACGTGGGTGAAAAGAAAAGAGAAATACGTATGTATGTACATACTTATACTCACTCCAATTTGCACAGATTTATAAAACATAATGCGCTGACGGAATGTGAAAATTGCAGTGTTTTTGAAAAGATTTTTTCATTCTTGGATCGAAGGATTTGGTATAACTGTGACGGCTGATCGAAAACATGAATGGAAAAAAAAAAAAAATTCATTACAATGGATGATTTATCGATTAATTAAGGAATAAGGATTTTTTCGGGATTTGTGACGAGTCGGATGACGGATCGACGATTAATTGGCTTTGTGATTAGTCCGTTGAACAGTGAAATTATTGGTTCGAATTCCTTAAAACAGTAAGGAATATTTCAGAATTTTGTCATTTAGTCCCGATTTTACTGATCCCAAAAATCATCGATAGTTATTTGATTATCGGAATTTCTGATTAATCTTTTTACGGATCGCACGATTAATTGGGATTTGTGACTAATCCATTAATCGGGGTGAAATGATTAGTTCGGATTCCTTAAGACTGTAAAGAATATTTCAGAATTTTGTCATTTAGTCCCGATTTTACTGATCTCAAAAATCGTCAATAACTATTTTCACCATCTTTCCTCCGCGTCCGTGAAACTGTGCGTAAGATTTATAATAAAAACGAAAAGTGTAACATAGTAGTTACCTTAAACGTTTTACATTGAATGGTGAAAAAATTATTCCCCGATGGTAGATCGATTATACAAAGACTGGGATATTGAAATAAGTGGTTGAAAACCACGTAAATTATTTGCGGAAATCCAAAGGTTCATCGGTTCTCTTTGTAATCAAGCCAGAGGCGTTCTTTTGTCGGTTTTTCATTTTTCATATTCTTCTTCTTCGTTTTTTTTTTTTTCCCACCAACCTTACCCTCCGCTATTTCCCTTCGTATTATTGTTATCTTTGTTCCCAGCAATCGCAATTTGTGACTCGAAGTAAAACCGCGGGGTGAAGTACGCCAGCAGCAGGTAGGTCTGTAGGTAGGTAGGTTGGTTGGTAGGTAGGTAGATATTATAAGTTCCCCGGTGGCTTTAATTACTTTTCCAAATTCCCGCAGCCGAGTAGGCGACAGTCCTCTCGGTTAGCGAGTAAAAAGGAAATAATTATTTCTGGCCTTACGATGGGTGGATGGCGGTAGCAATTAAGGGACGAAGAAGGCGAACGAACCGTTTGCCGAAGAGAGGCGAATCGGCGGCAGCCCCGAGTTCACCGGAATTCGAAAACTTGGGAATTAAGAGAGCCAAGCCGGCAGCAGCTTTAACCCCTTTTGTCAAAACCGGGTCGGTCGCATTGATAATCGCTTTCCGACCATACCGCGTCATCGTTAACTGCCAATTAACGTTCCGCAAGCTCTCGCAGCCAAGGGCAAACTTTATTGAATGTCTAACGACCACCGGCTGCCACGTGGTGGACCCCCAGCATCGATTGTTATCATGACATTGCGTACCGTAGCTCGAGTCTTGCGAGCTGACATCGATCAGCCGTCAATTAAATTGCGCTTCTTGTCATAGCCTCGACGCCCGAGGTGGAGTCCTGAACAACTCCGTACACGCTGCCCTGGTCAATGATCTCGGGAAGAAGAGCTTCTTCCTTGTCGGCGATGGCCACCACAGAGCCAGGCTCAAGATAGCCAACGTCACGTTCAACGATCAGGGCGTCTTCAGGTGCAGGGTCGACTTCGCCGATAGTCCAACCCGCAACTACAGAGTCAACTTGACTCTGGTTGGTGAGTAATTTGCTTCGTTAGGTCAAGACTGGACCCAATCGATTTCGAATATCCATTACCGACTGGTTCGCAAGTTCGTTCTCAACCAGTGAACGAATTACGTGACGTTATGATGTCATTTCATCATTCACAGACTCTCGGAATGATTCTGTCACATTGAAGGTCAGTGGTGTTGTTTGATCATGACCATTGATGACCATGGATGTGCCAGAATCTATCCAAGGTTTGTTACAATTGTACCCAATCTACGTGGAATCTAGTTGAAAAACATTCCAATTGCACGTTTGATGAGAGAAAATGATGAACACTATATGTTCATTAACAGGATCTTGATGCCATGATTGGAAGCAACTGTAACATGATTTGAACCATTGACGGAACAGTTGAGAGAAAAAAAAGGGTTAAATTTTTCTATAATTCTAGAACAGCCAACGAGCCCAGTGATCTACGATGCACAGGGAAAAGAAGTGACGGGAATCGGAGGTCCGTTTTTGGAGGGCTACGATCTGTTCCTCTCGTGTCAAGTTGCCGGTGGTAAGTATACGGCTCGTTATATTTCAGAGTGAAGGAACGCGGTGGGTTGCTCTAAATCATTGCTTGGGATGGTCCATAACTCCGGGAAGTGGTGGTTGGGGGTCGAGCATGAAGACTGTGATGAATGAACTGCTGGATCTGAAAAACTTCTCGAGTCCATGGTGGCAACGAGCCATAAAGGAAGAAACACTTCATCAGACCAATGGTGAAGACGCGACGCGTTTTCTGGTTTAACAAAGACGAGATCAGCATAGGAATTGGTTCGGACTATTTGGCGACACGTTTAGCGAATGAAAGTGTGCAGAGCGTGGAGGAGGAGCATTGAAGCCAATCGAACGTCCCGACGTGTTGTTGCGAGGTAACCAGAGTGGATACACGGACCGCGAGTACTCACCCGGAAACCCAATTTCACGTTAGGACTTTGAGCCCAAAGACGAGAAACTGTTACTGTAATTCCAATTAAATATACTGGGGAGTTTAAGGTCCCGGGGCGATTTCCCCTCACGCAGGCAAAGCGGTCTTCACCCTTCGCGCCCATCGTCAGTCGACTGTATACAATCCTGGTTGGACAGGCCAGGTGGGAACCTCGGGAAGTCCCCTTCAAAGTCAATTCCAGACGGGACTAGGTGTTCCGGAAATTCAGTTAGGCGACCTTGGACAGGATGAATCACAATTCCTAATTCAAAGATACCTTCCCTTAAACTATCCGCTCTACTTCCACTCCTGCATTCTCAGTTCCCGGGTTTCCTCTATTAATGGAATTCTTACTTCGATCCAAGATGCTTTTTCGATCGTGGGTAGCAAAGGAAAAGGGGTCCATGGGTCAATGTCAATGTGACCGGTTCTTCCACTTGGGGAATGTTATCGTAAATGCCAAACCACACGAGCGTTCAGTGTAACCTGATATTGGTTGCGAAGAGCAATTCATCACCAAGTCTTGTAGGGAAAATGAGCATTTGCTTGAGGTATTCTAAGACTAGTATCATTAAGGTTCGAGACTGAATTCAAACCCAATATTTATGGTAAGTAAAAAGTTTATCAATGATAAACGGAAATCAATATCTTCAAGGTTAACCGAATTCTACTCATGCTCAAGGCAATGATTTAGCGTCCGGCATTCTCTTTGTTAAGGTGCTTATAAAGACGCGTTGTACACCTCGAAAACGCGGGGATGCAAAACTCCTATACCGCTTAAGCGATCTGAGTGAAACTTGGGCAATTAATGCCTTATTTTAGCAAAAAGTGGAGCGTCTTTTTACTTTTTCAAAATTTGGAAAAAAATTTTAAAGATTGGTTGCCACCCACAGAAATTGGCCAAATTTTCACAGTTGTACTGAATTGATCGAACTATCCGATATGATGCCACTCGGTGGTGATGAAACACACATTTTGAGGCTAGTCCCATGAGATTTGATGGTGAAATGACGAAATGGCAGCTGATCTAGTTTTCGATTACGAAGAGCACCGAAATCTCATTTTGGTGAGATTTGTCGGTAATTTCTTACCGACATTACACGCATACATTACCGGCATGCGCGTAATGGCGGTAACAAATGTCGCCAAAATGAGATTTCGGTGTTCTTCATAATCGAAAACCAGATCAGCTGCCATTTCGTCACTTCACCATCAAATCTTATGGGACTGGCCTCGAAATGTGTGTTTCATCACCGCCAAGTAGCATCATACCGGATAATTCGATCCATTCAGTGCAACTGTGAAAATTTGGCCAATTTCTGTGGGTGGTAACCAATCTGTAAATTTTTTTTCCAAATTTTGAAAAAGTAAAAAGACGCTCCACTTTTTGCCAAAACAAGGCATTAATTGCCCAAGTTTCACACCGATCGCTTGAGCGGTATAGGAGTTTTGCATCCCCGCGTTTTCGAGGTGTACAACGCGTCTTTATAAGCACCTTAAAGCGTTAAAGTGTAACAAAACCTATATCCACCTACACCAATCCATCAACATTATGAAAATCTTCTATTTCAGGTAGACCAAAGCCTTCGGTAACTTGGTGGAGGGACGGTCAGTTATTGGACAGTGTTGTGGACTCACCCATCGCCAATGGAGCCTCTGGAAAATTTACGGTCAATCAATTGTTCGTCGGAAGTGTTACCCGGGCACTTTGGGGAGCGAAATTGGAGTGCAGAGCACAGGCTGGACCCTTGGGGAAACCTGTCGTTCGAGAAGTTCCCCTGGATATTTATCGTAAGCTAACACCTTCAATTGTTACGTACGATTAGATTCAAACGAGTCTCATTAACCAGAGTTACAATAATTGATGACTGGATTGGTGAATCCAATTGAAAATCACCGTTTTTATTCATCGAACAATAATAACAAATATGAGTAGGTATGATTTATTGACACTGTCTATCGATTGTTTCACCACTCAAAGTAGGACTCCAAGTCTTATTCCTTTGAGTCATGAAATCGTAAAATGATTGAACTGTGAAGAAAGACATTTACATGAATTTCGAGAGAATTGTTTCATAAGTTGTATTAGCATCTCATAGCTAATGGAATTTGAATTGAAATTTCCATCAAAGATTCAAAGTAACGCAAGAGAGATAGAGAGAGAGAGAGAGAGAGGCTTTCAACCAATTTCCATTATAGATCCTAAATTTTGATCAAACGATCAATTTGAAAAAACGAATTCAAGTAATTTTACCTAACTTCACGTACTTGGCGTAAATTCAGATGACTTCAAGCTACTCGATTCTACTTCACGAGTATTAACGTGTCTTCTTAGGACGCCTGATGTGACCTGAAGTAGTTTTTCGACGCCAATTGAATTGAACCAACATTTCAGGAAGTGTAAACTTGATTTCAAAACTTTTACTCAACTTTGAAAACTTTCCTGGATCCTAAATTGACGGGTTTGATTTTTCACCTCCAAGTGTGAATAGCTCAGAAATCTTAGACCTTTAGTTTTTGAAGTCCCGTAGAGTTTTGCGGATACTGTCACATAAGGGTGGCGTAAAAAAACCGACTATTTTTTTTTTTTTTTCCGAGTCTCGTGTGACAAAATGTTAGTTTTTGATGTTTTAAGAGCCCACTCCACAGGACGGCTCGAAAAAAAAAAAAAAAAATTCTAAGAGGTCGCTTCAAATTTTTTGAAATGTCAAAAATCGTCAAAAAATTATAATTTCAGTATTTTGTTTGATTTTTAATTCATGTCGTGGTGTATTATTATCGATTTCTTTTTACTGAATAAAAGAAAAAAAATTTACGAAATTTTAATATGAATATTAAAAGGTCGCTCGAAAAAATCTAAAGAAATGGACCAAAAAATTGAAAAAAAAACTATGAGCGACCTTTCAAAATTCAAATTTCGAACTGAAATTTTCGGAAACATATTTTTTTTTCGTCTATAAAATTATACCGTAACGAGAAAAACAATTGAAAAAAAAAATCGATTTTTGATGATTTCTGACGTTTTAAAAAATGTGGAGCGACCTCTTAAAAAAAAATTTTTCGAGCTGTCCTTTAGAGTGGGCTTTTAAAACATCAAAAACTAACATTTTGTCACACGAAACTCGGCAAAAAAAAAAAATTGTCGTTTTTTTTGCGCCACCCTACTGTCACATTCATGACTATATACATACATATGATTCCAATTTCTTGGCGAGAGGTATTTCGTAGAAGTGTCACCGTAACTCGAAATAGAACGTTCAAGTACGATCAGCCACGTGGAAGTTGGATATTTTTATCCCGTTGGGACAACCAACGGTGGAACTTTCCCTTGTTGAAAAAGAGCTTCCCGATAGTCGCGGTTCAATCAAATAGACCCAGAGTATGAAAATTTGTCCACGTCTTCGAATATTAGGACCGACATTTTTCACCCTTCGCGTGTTTATCATTTCGACTCAGGTTTTTTTCTCAGATAAATGAGGACGATTCGTTGTGATCGAGGGTGCAGGTTCAAGGGCTCGGGCTTGTTTTTCGTTATTTTCAGTTTCTCGTTCGGGTGTAAATAAAAATGAGAGTAATAATAATAATAATAAAATAATAGTAACAACGGTAGGTATAGAAAAAAAAAAAAAAAAAAAAAAAACAACAACCCTTAGCTCGCTGGGGAAATAAACGCAATCTTGGTTTCGACGGTACGGCGGTAAGATTAATCGTCGAGGATGTAGTGTACACTTGATACCTACTCCAATCACATCAATCGACAATCGAACGCGTTTACGGTACGATTAAAAAGGCGAGCCTCGGGGTTATTTATGGTTAGTTGGGCGCTGCTGGTCCAGCCGAGCGTTAAGGGTTGATAAAACTATTCCCACGCAAGTACTCGGATACTTTCGTATCACATTACACACTTGGTAAGTTGGTGTAACGGAAGTTGCGGCTCGACGTTGTTTGGTCATTCCATAGTCCTACAATGAAGTCTCCGGATTAATGACTGGCAAGTTGTTCTCTCACTGTTGTCTGAGCTTCACTTCTACTTCAGGCAATAAAGAAACGAGATTTTCCGGTTAAAGTGAATGATACTGGAGATCGAATTCGATCCCGAGTCCGGGTGACGCGAATTTATGAAAAGGGAAAGATAAACCCCAGGGAAATATAACTCAGGGGGAGTAAAACGCATCCCGAAACAGGTAAATATACTAAAAATAATATAACGCGGGTGAAACTTGTATTACATCTTCGTTGTCGAGGGTCTATCAGACGGGACATTGAGTGACGTGAAAGCAGTCAGGATTAATGCTAGTCACTATGTTCCTGGTGTAACGAAGACCGCAGTTAGTATAGTCTGGGTGAGAATTTGTCGAAAAATGTTTTTTTTTTGCGGCATGGGAATTAAAAATTTCACTTTTTGTGGCAGTTTTCGTTCCGTAAAGTGACGCTTTATACCGCAGCGCACAAAGTTGAGGAATAAAGTCTTTATTCCGGAGTTTTGACGCGCAGTTCGAAGTGCGCATCCCAAACTGCCGAATAAAGTAGCTTCGTCGAACAGATCGCGACATAACCTCACTCTTCGTTTTGCTTTTCAATTCCCATACCGTAAAAAATATTGTACGTGGCATGCCCGTAAACCGTTTTTTGCCTCGGATAATTTCAGTACTCGCTTCTGGCTCGCCTTCAGCTCGTCCTGAAATCTTTATCCTTGCCAAAAAAAAAAAAAAAAAAAAACAGGCGGTTTACGGGCATGCCACATAAATAGCTATTAATCTCTCTAGAATTTTATGGATTGATTAAAATTCCACGGAGAATGTTCAATCTTCCTGAGAAGCCAGCAATGTTCCAATTAAAAGTTAGTCTCGTCGACAATAATGAATTTTTTATGATGAGATAAAATTCGGAATTAAGTCAATCACAATAAAGGCGATAAGAAAACGTAATTTGAATTACAAGAATGTGGAAAGGTTATCGATAAATTGTTATCACAAGACATTGTTTAACAAATTTTTAGGAAATGATTTTTTTTTTTTTCTTTTTTTATTTGTCATGTTAAATGAATTCGTTGATTTCTCTTAATACACGTGAATTTTCGGAGAATTTTCTCATTGTTTCGAAATTTCAGTTTTCGAAAATTTTTAATTTTTTAAAATCTAGAAAAAATCGCTGATTTTGAATACGTTCTTGTAAAAACGTTATACATCACAATTAAAAAGTTTCCCGGGCATTGAACGTATTGTTCCCTAAAATACAGGCTTTACAAATTTTCGAAAACGAAAATTTCAAAATAATGAGACAATTCTTTAAAAATTCACGTGTATTCAGAAAAATCAACTAATTCATTTCACATGATAAAAAAAAAAAAAAAACACATTCCTTAAAAATTAGTTGAACAGTGTTTTGTTTAAACAATTTATTGATAACTTTTGGACAGTATTATTAATCAAAAATTATTTTTCTCGGATTTGATCGAAGCCAAGTAATGGAATAGCGTAAAAATCGTTATTCCATTATTTTCGCTACATGTATAGGTATTTGTAGTATCAAGAAAGCAGCGGAGAAAAATTTTCCACCCTTGGAAAGACAAGTGAGAGCTTATTTCTAATTGAAAAACTTTAGTGCCGATGTTGGCTGTCCTCAAATCCAACAAGGAACTCAACATTGATGCCATTCTTCGTAGTTATGATTACTTTTAAACTGCGGTTGTCACATCGATTCGAACTGATTCAACTGTGATTGCAATTGTTCATTATTGTAATAAAAGTATATCACGTTCAGGAATAAATGATCTGATCCTGAAGGCACTTCAGAGCTTTTTTGTGCCTGATCGAAATCCCGTAAAAAAAAAAAAAAAAAAACTTATCCAAAAATAAGTGGAAGTTTCAAAGTTTTAATTTAAAGCACAAATTTTCTTTCGCTTATTCTTTCTCTCTTATTTTCGAAGAGAATTAAACGGTTTAACACATTTTTTTTTACAATGATCTCGGAGGTTGATTGGAAAAGTTATTATCACCATTCGATTCAACGTCCTCGAATAACCCTTGGATCAAGTTTTCGGATTCACAGTTTAAAAGTTACTACTCTATCGATATTTTCTTTGGTCTAATACCGTAGAAGCAGTTTCCACAGACAGTTTTCTAACGACTATATCTATTGTCCATAAAATGTCCAGCCAGGTTCAAGAATTCATCGAAGCACAATATCAAGGATCAAATGAGACATTGACTTCTGGAAAATTGTGCCCAGTGAAATTGTTTAAATCTAATAAATAATAAATCGATAGCATTTATGATCCAAAGGCAGTGGATCGAGAAAAGCCATTCTAGCATATTTAGGCAAAAAGAGAAATGCTGAAGAGTTACTTTGCGTGCACAAAACAGAACAAGAGGATAGATTTAATCGCTAAAGTAATTTCACTCGAATTCTTTCGCTGTATCTGATGCAGACGAAATCAGTTTGAGGAGGAAACGTTCACTACAACGGAAGTTTGAACTCAGCCATTTAATCACAAATACCTCAACTAGTTGAAAAAAATAATGTTAACGATTCGACCTCTCGTCATCATCGACTAATTATTATTTTTTTTTAACCATTGGATTCGAAGGTTTTTTTTTTCCAAAACAATCAATTTCACTCGATTGAATTATAATTTTCGAATATCACGATGAAGAAGAAAAAAAAATAACTGAAAATCCTTCTACAAAAATAACTTTTGGAGATTAAACGGGGATTCCAAAAACGTTTCAAATCATTCATCACACGTCAACACTTTGGAAAGTATTCCGAAAGCTTCGTTTCGACAGTAATGCTCACTTACATTGAAGTGTCGGATCAATTCCTCGTAAGAATCGCAGCCAAGTTAACAGCTCCCGAAGCGGTGTAATCCATCGTCTGAACGAAAACTCAAGATCACTCGTGTGCTATAAGAAAAGAGAGGAAAAAAATAATTTTCCTGTAAAACTCAAACAAAATAAATAATTACTGTCCTTTTGATTTTCTCGCTCGGCAATTCGTTCCAACTTTTTTGATCAAAAGTCCTTTTATTATCCGTGCGAATCTGACTCCCCCCCCCCCCCCCCCCCCCTCCTCAATCGTGGTCGAGATACTCTGAGAGTTGGTTTTATGCCACAGGATTCCTCTTCCTCCAGGACACGGTCAGACTTAGAAAAGAAGGCGTGAATCTCGTATCTCCTCGCCCTCTTTCACACGAATGAGCTTCCGATTCCTTAATTTACTGCCGATTGCCAGAGAAATAACTCTTTTATCGGGCAGTAAATCTCATCTTCGCCGATTAACAAGCCTCTGCATGTATGCTGTAGGAATATCGAGGGAAAAAAACACCCCGAGACACGATCACCGGGTGGTGTTGGCGCCTCGAATTATCCGCGTCGTACGCGATTGGAATAGGATATCCAACTCGAGAACTCCGAGAGTTGAGGGAAAAAAACGTTTCTAGGATCAACGATGCGGTGAATTCCAGTTGAATATATCCAAAGAAATCCTTGCAGACTCTCACGTGATTTTATCGCGAATGTGAACTCGCATTTTTAGCAATACTCGGCACTGATTGACGGCGGATTTCACTCAATCCGAAATATTTCCTCGTTTTGAAAACAATTTCAAGACCATTCATTAGGAAATCGGGTGCTTTATATAGAAAGGATCAATCTCAGACACGTGGTTTTAGTTTGATAGGTTAAAACTTTTTTTTAATAGCTATTTGTGTGGCATGCCTGTAAATCGCCTGTTTTTTTGGCAAGGATAAAGATCTCAGGACGAGCTGAAGGCGAGACGGAAGCGAACCGGAAGCGAGTACTGAAATTATCCGAGGCAAAAAACGGTTGACGGGCATGCCATATACAATATTTTTTACGGTATGGGCATTGAAAAGCAAAACGAAGAGTAAGGTTATGTCGTGATCTGTTCGACGAAGCTACTTCATTCGGCAGTTTGGGATGCGCACTTCGAACTGCGCGTCAAAACTCCGTAATAAAGACTTTATTCCGCAACTTTGTTCGCTGACGTATAAAGCGTCACTTTACGGAACGAAAACTGCCACAAAAAGTGAACTTTTCAATTCCCATGCCGTAAAAACAATATTTGGTAGACTTCAGGATCATTTTTTAAAGCTACGAATATTGTGTCTACTTCAGTCGTGAAGAAGCTTAGCGAATTCCATATTTGGAACCAAATACAAAGTCCTGACCGGAGTGTATAAAAATCTTAATGAAATGAATGAATAAATACCTTTTGATGAAATTAATAATGTAAATCCGTTTGAATTCCATTCCAGTAAAGCCTGCAGTGGTGAAGATCGTTCTGGATACTGAAGTGATCTACGCAGGACGTCCGGTGGGAGCGAGGTGCGAAACTTGGGGAAGTTCACCGGCCGCAAGGATAATATGGACGCTGGATGGAAACGTAATCCGAGATCCTTCAATCGTCTCTACACAACGAAGCAATTCAACCGTAAGCAAGTTGGCCCTGGTTGTCGGTCGTGAGGATGATGCAAAAGAGCTTACCTGTCGAGCAGAGAATCCCAGGTTTCCAGGCGGTGTTCGAGAGGATCAAAAAATCCTTCGAGTCTCCTGTAAGTTTCCATCTGCAATAACCAATGAGTCTTGAATTCTTTATGTGTAAAAAAAAAGGATAAAAATGGGGTTTTTGGTATGCAAGTGACAAGGACTTCGTGCATGTCAAGTTGCAATTTCATGGCAGTTCAAGGACTTTGGACTTGAGGTTTGACTTCTATCGCTTCATCCGACTTTCATGACCATGTTAAAATGGTTTTGTCATATCGAATTGATCGAGTATCCTAGCATAATAATGTCGAGAAAGAAGTGTTCCAGTAATTGTAGAAGTTCTAGTCCATGTTCAGGTCCGGTGAGAATACACTTCTCTCCTCGAAGGCACGGTTTGTTCGTTATGAATCTATACGGGATTTCAGACACGTACAGAACAGAGGTACACATAGAAAATGCGCGACTACGAAGATGAGAAAAGTGCACGTTAATACCAAGGGTTGAAGAAAACGTCAGAACATAGAAGCCAGACTGGAATCCGGAAGCTTTGCGTGCTTGAGGAAAGCTGCTCTTATCGTCTGGACGCGTCAGTGTCTCTGCTCCATTTTCTCCTTTCCACTATCCTCTCTCTCTCTCTCTCTCTCTCTCTCTCTCTCTCTCTCTCTCTCTCTCTCTCTCTTTCCCTCGCTCTCTAACTTCCGCTCTATAAATCAATATTATCAACGTCCATGCACCAGGTCTTGCCAGGATGACTGGAAAGCTGTTTGGCAAATGCAGCCTCAAGACTGTGCGAATTGAAAGTGGAAGGATGGCCATTCCTGAGGAGAATCACCTGCAACCAAGAACCCAGAGACGAGTGTCTAGGCGCTTGTCGGTAAACCAGAGTCGATTTTCTGTTCTCGGTACAGGAAATCAGGACGAGCTCTGGTTACCGTTGAATTATAAATGCGTCCACCAGCACATTCGAAGTCCTGTAGTGCGTTGGTAACTTTTCTCACCCCGTGATATCTCAGGCTCACGTTTTACTCTCTAGCACCAGAGATCAGCTAGGCGAGGACCACATAGTGCAATGCCGTGTCACCGTACCACCGCCTTCATAAATTGGTTACAACTTCTCTTCCCGTACATCAGTTGCCTCTCCGAGGTTTCCCGCGTTGCTCTTCGTCTAATCACTTTAAACACTCTGCCCTGCGTCCCTTCCGCCATGTTTCAAGAACAATATCCGTCACCGGAAGTACGGTTGAACCAAAAGGTGTAATCCTTGTCTGATTAACGGTGAGAAAGTCTTGTACTTAATTTCTGTTTCTCTTTTGGGGATTTCATTTTAAACAGCTCTTCGTGTAACCGACGATTACTCGTTGAACCGAATATCGAATGTTGAGTGAACAATAATCGCGTGCTAAAATGCATTCGGTTAAATGCCGCTGAACATAATCGAGCGTGCAATTGAACGTTCGGTTCACTGAATCTTAAACAATTCTCACACAACTGATCTGCGTGTAGAACCAACAGCTTGATTACCATCATCGCGTAAAGAAACTTTTTGAGATACCTTTAAACCTTAGTTTCTAGAAAGAAAATTGAATAGATTTCAACTGACTAAACGTGCAAACTGTAAAGGTACCGTGCTAATCAGCCGACCCGAATAATCTCCGGCTGATTGGCAAATTGACAACACGGCGAACAGAATGACAATGAGAATTCTCCCGGGAGGATTATGAGACCAGTTAGTAAATAGACGGACTGTAAACTGCGCGATCAGTGAAAGGTTTTCAACCTCGAGTCAGATCCGACAAAAACTTTTCCAGGTTTGGTAAAAATTTCGTTTCGAAGAAGGACGCGAGGCGAAAAAATCGGGATACCCTATTACCGGTCTGTCCGTTTAGCGAAAAAGGATGTGAAACACAAGGTTGAACCAAACTAATACAAAGGGTGCGAGGCCTCAGCGTTTGAACCATCGAGTCTTGATCGATTATGACGCCCGAATGAAAGATGACTGTGACAATGAGAGAGAAAGAGAAAAAGAGTTAAGAGTA
This sequence comes from Diprion similis, assembly GCF_021155765.1. Lineage (NCBI taxonomy): Eukaryota > Metazoa > Arthropoda > Insecta > Hymenoptera > Diprionidae > Diprion > Diprion similis. Next base: position 4,426,486 of record NC_060117.1, read on the forward strand.
AAAGAGGGTTGAAAAGAAGGAAATATAAGAGTGGATAAAGCGTCAAGTCGAGTTAACTCAGCGGTAGCAAAGAGCGTAGAGTCTGTCAGTTGTTCTCGGGTTTTATCCCAGGGGTTAAAATGATAAGCGGGGATAAGTCAATGAAAGGTGGTGGCAGCGGTGGGATGACTTGAGGCGTAGACGCGGATTCGAGTGGAATAAAAGTTGGGGTGGAAAGAATAGGGGGAGGGGGGGGGGGGGGAGTGGCAAAGGAAGGGATCCATCGAGGTGTATTTGGTGAGTCTGGGTTTTATCCCCCACCGAGTTACAGTGAAGCTATTTGCTTAATGCCGTCTGCAGGCGAGTAACAAAATATTTCGCTAAGTAGAAATGCGCTTTTCGTAAAAGCGAGGACTCGCCACCTTTCCAGGATGCGTCCGCAATAAAAAAGCGGACGCCACCGTGGGAGAAAAGGCCAATTCCGTCGCCCGACTCGACGATCGGAATGTAAACGACTGTCTTTAGGGATGATTAGCCTCTCGGGTTCTCTGGAACCCGCGGGTCACCTGGGATTCTCGAGGTTTACGGAGAGGTTCGGGACCTCGTGTTCATCCTTTTCCTCCCCCTCACGGGATATTAAAGCCACACTCCTGATTGGCGCCCAGTTTCGACCCTGTTTGTCCGGTGTCAGTTCAGACCGGAAAGGAACCGGCAGTCGACAAACGAGCCATGCTCCTTGACCGGAAGTTGTCCGGATTTCGCAGCTTGGGTTGAACCTGCAGACGTTATTAGCGACGGAATTCAGCCGGCTTTGAAACTGACGTGAAAACTCGAGTCTCGCCGGGGTGTCGAGCTTCTGCACTTCCCAATTCTACTCTCTTAGATGCTCCTGGATTCGGGATTCAGGATTCCTTATTCCAAGGGCTTAGTTCGTTAGCGCCGAATGTCGCCGAGAGCCAGAGTCAATCTACTTTCCTGGACGCATGGCTCGACTACGAGAACAGTAACCGTAAACGTTTATGGCAGCGTAGCTACCCTCCTCCTTTCGTCTCTTCACGACGACGACGGATCTCGTCGATACTCTCAAGTCCCGCATCGATTTCTTTCCCACCCTGTGATGATACCAAAGCTCCGAATTACAGTCCGTCAAGTTGTGTTCACGTTAAGAAGAATAATCATTTATGAGGACCAAAATCGTCTTACCTCGATAAACATTTTAGGCCTCGTTTAAGATAACATCAACGATGAAAATTCATTTTATTATACAAAGAAAAAGTTTGCTCCGATGAATCAAGCTTTCAAATTTCAAATTTCAATGCTACCTGAGAGTAAGACTAGAAAGTTTCCATTATTAGAGTTATGGACTCGTTTAATTAAGGTCCGCAAAACAATGTCCTTGGGACAAAAATTTTTTTTTTTTCTACAGAAGCCCTTATTTCATGCTTTTTCACACCATTCTTCTTCTTCTTCTTCTTTTTCTTGTTAATTCGTCATAACGAAACGCCCGTTGCCCGTTGCCGGAAGGTATGGGAGGTGGTAATGACCTCCGCACTTCCGGGTGCTGGAATGGGTTGGCAAAAACGTAACGTTATTTCCTAGCAGAATTCTGGTCGTATGCGACGTCGCGAAATTATTCCAGCTATTCATTTCACTTTTCGTTGCAGACGCTCCGGTCGTGTTTGCCCACATGGCCAAAGGCTACGACCCCGAGACCTTGAGGGAAGGTGACGACCTCAAACTCGTCTGTGAGGTCGACAGCAATCCAACGCCGGACTCCATTACCTGGTACCACGACGTGAGTATCGAAAAAGTCGCGAGTCTTGGTACGAATGTTGATTAAAAATAGCCATAAGGTGATTCAAATCTTCGTCAAACCTAGAAAGTTGAAATTTTGGAACTGTTGAATCGATTTGGTTGCTTGACCTTTTGAGTACACACATTTTTCAACTCAATATTTTCGACGGAATTTTTTTGCACAGGAGTCTTTTGGCTCGCTCGCTCGAATCACGAATGTGACGTCAGAATTTTATGATTTCTAGATCCAAGATCGAGGATCCAATATGGCGGGTGTAAAATCGAAAAAACCATAAAAATTTGATGATTCTCGACGAAACTTGTTACACGCGTGTTTTTGGGATCGCTAATCACGAATCTGACTTCAGAATTTGATAATTTCTATATCCAAGATGGCGGATATGAAATCGAAAAAACTGTTGAAATAGATTTTTCCATATTTCGATAGTCATTCGAAGTAACAAAGATCACTTGAAGTTATAAATAAACTGTGATAAGTCTAGGACATGGAAATTGTTTTTTAGGTTGGATGCCGAGCATCCGACTTTGACTGAACAAACACTGACAAACTCTTTACAATTTTGTTTGGAAATGAGTTTAAAAAAATCATTCATCTGCAAATAATTCACTAGATAGTGTATAATTTAAGGGAATAAAAAAATTGCAATGAAAAATATTGAATAATGGAATGGATATAAATGTTATACAAGGTGATAAACGAAGGTAATAATTTTAAAAATAACAAGATGCTAAAAACAGCGTAATTCTTTACACCGAACTCATCTTAGGAATAAAACCAGCATCTTCGCTTGTTTGTTTCTACTACAATTTCCCCGACAAAGTGCCATGAGCTTGCGCAATATCCACTCGTGGGTTGTAACTTGAAATAAGCCACGCTTGACTGCTGTTTGCTGTTGAACAATTAGCAGCAAAAGGATTTCGAGCCTAGTATAGTCTCTCTGCCATCTTCAAAGGAAAGTCAAACAGACTGAAGCTGCTCCCCTCCGAGGTATTACTAAACTGAATATTCCAGTATCGTTATCTCGACTCCAAATCAGCTTTCATTATAACGAAATGTTAGAATCGTGATGCAATTAATTAATTTATTAAATCGTAGGACTAATTGACAAATTTGAACCGTAAATTATAAACTCATCTTCATGAAAAAAGCCGATTATTTCGAAAAATCGTTGATTTCGTGATAAATAAAAATCACTAGAGGGTCATAAAAAAAAAGAATTCGTTTTCGATTTTCATTCTGCAAAGAAAAAGAACAATTTTGAATAATCACATCATTAGAACGTACGAATCAACTGATATACTCGCAGAATCAATTCCGTGAAAATTTCAAAGTTCCAATTTTCAACCAAAGCTTTCGAAGCTTAGTTTGTTCGTCAACTTTGACTTCGTGTAAAATTAGTTGGCCTAAAACGTCTGGTTATAAATTTTCAATGAAACGTTGAGAAGATCTCAGACCGACTAAAAGTGATTTAAAAATATCAAACGAATCGAAGAAAATTTGACTAAACCCAATATTCGAGATTCAAAAAAAATATTTTTAACAGCGTAACTCATAAGTTGGAATTTTTACGCAACGGTATATCAGAGGATGAAGATGTTGGGAAATTGGGGGCAAAATGTAAAGTTTTGGGAGATCAAAGAGCCCGGATGACGACACTTCCGAGTTCCTGGCAAACAGACGAAGAGGCGTATATTTTATATACATATATATATATATATATATTAGGGTGGCGCAGAAGAACCGACCATTTTTTTTTTCTTTTGAGTCTCGTGTGACAAAATGTTAGTTTTTGATGTTTTAAGAGCCCACTCCAAAGTACAGGTCAAAAAAAAAATTTTAAGAGGTCGCTCCAAATTTTTAAAAGTGTCAAAAATCGTCAAAAAATTAAATTAAGAAAATTGTATTTTCAGTATTTTGTTTGATTTTTAATTCACGTCGTGGTGTATTGTTATCGATTTTTTCTTACTAAATTAAAGAAAAAAAATGTATGAAATTTTAATATTAATATTAAAAGGTCGCTCGAAAAGATCTAAAGAAATGCACCAAAAAATTGAAAAAAAATTATGAGCGACCTTTCAAAATTCAAATTTTGAACTGAAACTTTCGGAAACTTATTTTTTTTTTCTCTATAAAATTATACCGTAACGAGAAAAAAAATTTAGAAAAAAAAATCGATTTTGACGATTTCTGAGGTTTTAAAAAATGTGGAGCGACCTCTTAAAAATTTTTTTTTTTGAGTTGTCCTTTGGAGTGGGCACTTAAAACATCAAAAACTAACATTTTGTCACACGAGACTCAAAAAAAAAAAAAATAATCTGTTTTTTTGCGCCACCCTAATACACATGTACGTACGCGCATCCCTGTATTGTGGGAAAAGTAATCGGGGAAAGTTTATCCCACGGGATCCGGAGTTTCCGGATATATATTATATAATTCATGGTGAAAATAGGTGCCGGTTCAGGGTACTTGTGTTGGGCTCCTAGAAGAAGAAGATATGTGGTCGGGAAAAGGTTGCTGGCTAGTGTATAAATATGTATGAGGGGAGGAGCATTAGCGAGAGTAACTTCTCTTTTAAGAAATGCAAAAACTTACTAATGCAGACGTGGAACGTAAGGCGGCGGTATGTGCTGCAGTTCGCCACGAGTTCTATATGGGGAATTCCATGCGAAATTGACCGACTTTTTGACCCTTACCGTTTTTCATTTTGTTTGAAAAATTTTCTGCAATCATACCAAATTTGAAACGATTTTACCCGATTTTCTATTCTACGGTATAATTATTTATAAATATTTAAAGTGATTTTGATATGGAGCTTTTTTAAAGTTCTCAAGAGATTCTGAAAAATTGTATTTTCTATTTCAAACATTCTTAAACTGGGCTGATTTTTTTTTTTTTTTCTTCTTCTTCTTCATTCTTTTCAGAACTTTTTTAATTTCTTTGGTCAACTCAAATATTCGAAAAAAAAAAGTTCAAAATCGCAGTTCTGACAAATCAAAAGTCGTTTGCGAAAATAACGTTATTAGAAAATTCGAGTTTCGTATCGGGAAAATGAATCGATTTTTGTTTTTTACTCCCATAAACTCTCAAAAGTATCTATTTCACATAATATAAATGAGAGTGAAATAAATATTTTTATCTGAAACTGAAAAATATTTCTAATGAAACTATAAATTATCAAAAAACTTCCGTCATTAAGACTACGTACTAAAATTTGAAAAATTTTATTTTCAAAATCACCTTTTTAACAAAACTACGAAACAATCGAATAATCGATTAATTTTACGCTATTCAATCAAGTCATCTTCTTGTTATTTTTTTGGACTCGATTAATCGACGCGTCGATTGCTTTTAGCTTAATGACTTTTGCATTTGCGTCATCCAAATATTATCTCAAGTCTAAGTGTTTGCTTATTCGTGAATTTCGGGATCTCCAACGTATCATTTTTCAAATTTTTAACCCACTCGTTCGGAAAATTCTACCCCCTGAGAAATAATACCAGATACTCTATTCTCCTGGCATCCGTTGGAATATTTCTTTGTGAAAGAGTACGAAAATCGGAGGGTCTGAGCTAGGGATAAAAAAATTTACCCCTAATGGAGCCGGAGGTAATTCGTCCGATTTTTACAGTCGTTAGCTTATCCGCGAAGCAATGCATTAACCGAACCGCCGCGTCGTGCCGAGCCGGCTTTAATTGCTGAACAAAACTTTTATCCGCTCGTGTTGATCCCTTGTAAAAACCGAATGGAAAATGGGATTTTAGATTAAAGAGATGGCTTAGGTATAAGGTACGGCTCGATTTTTATTGCCAAACGAAATATTCCCGTAGGCAGTGAAATTTATAATTTATTTATTCCTTTTTTTATTTTCCGAAAAAAGTTTCGCCTAATTTTTTTCTCCCACCGATACACAACGTCATCTATTAGCGTTTTACAACATTTGCAATTCTAACTTTTCACAAAATTCTAAAATTCCCCAACAATTCACTTCCATTTTTGCACTTCCTGGCTATTATCGCGTTTCCGTTTTTACGCTTAAATAACTGAGTACTTTGACCCGGATTCTAGAAATCAGTCGTAAATTATCAGAAAAAAAATAATACATGCATAAAATCGAGAAGTGCAAAAATTCCAAGTTTTTTTTTAACACATATTTTAGGGGAGGGGGGGGGGGGGGGAAGGGGAAGGGCAAAACGTGGTACTTAAGGAAATACTTAGTATTCCAGTACTCAAATACGCCAAATCCTCCCTTTTGTTTTATTGTAACCAAAGAAAATAAAAATAATTTTTAGATGTCGGAGAAATAGAAAATTTTTGAAAATTTAAAATATGTTTATGAAAGTCATTTTTCAGTATTTAAAAAACGGTTTGAAAAACCTAATTTTTTATATAAAATTTGAATGTTCAGGTATTCAGAATAAAAAAAAGTATCGTACGATTTTTGGAAAATTTATTACGACAAGTATCTCAAATCTCGGAAATTTTAGTGAGGTTACAAATCTTATGAAGCTGAAAACGAAGGGTTCAGGAATTCTAGACAACAGTTGATCATAAATTTCGGAAAACGTTATTCTAACTTTTCAATTCTTATCGTCTTGATAATTTCCTTAAATCCATTGTTCTGGCATTGATTAAAAATAAATTCGGATGCTATTAAAAGTGAATAAAAATCACTTAATTGAGATTCATGCAAATTTGATCTGTTCAAATAGAAATATTTTGCAGTCGGTTTCTACGTAATTCTGAGGATGGTGAAGATAGACGAAGCCTAAAATGCAAATATAGCGATCGAAGATCGCATTCTCGAGATCTTATAAATCCTATTTGTGAATTACGATCGCTCTCGTGTGAGGGAGCCAAAAATCGAGGGTGAGAAATGCAGAAGGGAAGCAAATTCAGCTGAGCGAATAACGATTCAGGAAATATAAACGATGTCTGTCGCGTCGATGGTGTTATACGTATGTGTATGTATATATAAATTTATTTATATGGGGTCTTCCACGCCAAATCGGGCGATTTGAAAAATTTTGATTTTTGATATTTTTTAGTGCCCCTTAAAAGAGCCTTTCTGATGAGTTTTGAGATTTTTTTGATCACTTGTTGAAAAAACTATCAGATTTTCAAAAAAAAAATCGAAAGATATACTGACTTTCAAAAACACGATTTTAAATTTAAAACTCAAAAATCTTTTCTGTAAAGGCCATCTGAAAACAAGGAATTGAAAAAAAAAAAACTTAAATTTGGACCATCATTAAGTGATTTTTTTTTAAATTTGATATTTTTTCAACAAGCAGTCAGAAAAATCTCAAAATTCACTAGAAAGGTTCCGGTTAAGGGGTACCAAACAATATCAAAAAATTGAAGAAATCAGAAATCAAATTTTTTTTAAACCTATCGATTTGGCGTGGAACGCCCCATATATATGTATTTTAGCTGCGGAGATGAAAAATATTGTAAACCGGAACCTGCGAGTCTATCCAGACGTTCGAGATCCAAGAGGGAAGAGGAGTTTGCGAATGAAAATTCATTGGGACTCGTCAGAAATAACAAAATTATTCAATTCCCACCGACGTGGTCGTTAAGCGGGAATCAGAAATGACTTCTCGATCAGGTGTCTCGCCTAGATTGATGTTATCGGAATTTTTTTTAGCTCAATCTTGAATCAGAGTTCGGGAGGTAAAGAAAAAACACGGGATAGTCGAGATATCAAATTTTGAAAAAATTTTCAAAATCCTAATTCGTAAAAATATTAAAATATGTATATACCATAGATAGACGAAGAAAGAAATTTCATCGTAATAACGAAAATTTATTTCTGGATCATTTCACAACAAAAAAACTGCAAGCTTTTAGATAAAAATTTCGAATTTGGAATAAAAGTTTAGAAATATAGAGAGAAAATCATTTTTTTTTTTTGTTTCTTTACGGTGCTTGCAAATTTAGACGAGAATTGATTCTACAGACGAAAACATCGGACTTTACTGTATCGAGAATATTTTGGATTAAATTTTTTCACCGTTGAGTATAATACGAAAGTTTTTTTTATTCCATTAGTAATCTATTCGAAGTAAAAAAAATTAGCAAATTGTTTTTTTTTTTGTAGATACTGAGTAAGCGCGAGATATTTTAAAATTTAGGGACTTTAGTTTCTGTCAAAATCTGAAGAGAAAAAAAAAATCGCTGAACCTACTCCGATATGAAATATAAATTGAATATTTTGAAATTCTGTGAACTTGATTTTTCAAAAATCGGATACTACGAGCTTCCCAAATTCTTACTTCGGATTCCAGATTCGATTAATTTCTGCAGGTAAAATACATTTTCAATTCCACAATTTGAAACTTGGATTTTCAAAATGGTATCCAGGCTAATTAATTATTTTCGGGATGAAATTCCTGTCTGAAGAGGAGTGTAAAATAGTTTTTCCCAAATCAGTCGCCCTGAAATTCAGAGAAAATTTCTTGCACGATTTCGAGATTTTGAAAGTTCGAAGAACTCTTGCGTTTATTATCCCAGCGAACCCCCGTCGAGATCCGAATTCGGTTTGAGGGTTGTCGAAATGATTATTTATCGCAGAATAAGTAAAAGTGTAATCAGTGTCGAGGAGTTCGCTTGTAATTTGAAAATTCAAGCTTGAGTCTATATATTGCTTTACAAATAAATATATGCCTATAACCTGCGAATTGTTTCAACCCTTTACCCTTTCGCAATTATTCAGTGGCGAAAGTCGAAGTTAAGAAATTAAACTTTTGGGAAACAAGAAAGTTTCGAACGGCCGGGAAACCCAGCGGCTCAAAGTTCCGAAATTCAAGTTTGGATAGAACGAAGTTCCGACACAGCAAAGTTTCGAAAAATGAAGTTTCGATCGAGTAAAATTCCGAAAATTAAAATAAAAATGATTTTCAGATTTCAGAGAAAAAAAATTAAGAAAACCAGGATGACCATGATTCCAAACGTAAAAATTAAGAAAATCCAAACGATCAAAAATTTCACCGAGCTAAAAATTTGTAGAACTAAAAATGTTCGATCGTTGAGAACTTCGATGTTTCAGATTTCAAAATTTTCTCATTTTCAAACTTTCGGAACTTTGAGCGTCGCGGGTTTCGTACCCTTTAAGACTTTGTTGCTTGATTAAAGCATGCAGATTTCTTTACTTCAAATATCGCGACCAAAAAATCGCATTTTTGCGTTTCCGGAATTTTTTGAATTTGAAATTTGAACCCCGCCTTAATTTTCACAAGGCAAAATAGCAGCTTTTCGACTTTTCCACGCGCATATATAGTGCATGCGGAAAGAAAAGTAATGGATCTGTCCAACTTGATTGCATGTAATTTAAACTCGAATTTCCAACGACCTGTTCACTCGAATTCGATCCGCGTTACACGTTCAGCATTTCCCAGTTTCGTTCGAACGATGGATCACCGAGTTGCGGCCCATTTTTTTCAACCCACACACACACACACTAACACATAAACAAACAAACAAACAAACATTTCTCCCACCGGATCGCAAACACGCGAGTTCAATTCCGCATCGCGTGTGTGAATTCCATTCGGTACGCACAGTGACGGAAGCAAAGAGAGAAAAAAAAACCAAAAAACAAAAAACCACGGACTGCGGTTTTTTATTTTTGAAATTTTTATCAAAATTTTCTCTTAGTTTTTCGTTGTCGTTTTAATTTAGGAAGCATTTTCTAGGAATTTTTTTCTTTTTTTTTTTGACGAGCAATAAAAAGATAGAACTTTGAAATTTTTATGATATATTTATTAACATTTCGGTAGTGTGTAAAAAAATTTTCAGGCATAAATCGCTGTAAAAAAAATGAGTTGTATCACCTCGAAGACACTTGACTTGAAAAAAAGGTTCGTAAGATCAAAAAATCAAACAGCATTTTAATCTGTAAACCTGTGGCGATAGGCTGAACTAGAATCATTTCAAAATTCCGAACAGTTCTGTTTTTTTTTTTTTTTTTTTTTTTGTTTTTTTGAAGCAAAATTATCGGAAAAAATCATGAAATTATATAATTAATCTTCAAAAAGCCTGTCAATTATTCAATTTTTAATATTTTCAAATGATTCTAGTTTATCCTATCGTCACAGGCTTACAGATTAAAATGCTGTTTGATTTTTTTTGGATTTCAGATTATAAGCCAATCAGTGCGAATATTTATGCCTGAAATTTTTCTAACACATTACTGAAATGTTAATAAATATATCATAAAAAGTTCAAAGTTCTATCTTTTTATCGGTGGTCGAGAAAATAAAAAAAATGGCTAGTAAATGCTTCAAAAACCGATCGTCACACAGGATGACCACCTTAAACCGATTCTCGCATTTTCTTTGCCAAACGAAAAATGGTATCCCTGACCTGTTCGGTTACCAATTGAAGTGTTTAAATTTTTTCTTGCTCATTTCTTTTTTTTTTTTTTCTACTCTTTTTGTTTTCTTTTTTCTTCTTCTAATCCTAATTTCGAATCGATTCCCTCATTTTTTAATTTCAAATAAAAAAAAAAGCCACCCTCGATATTATTCGCTATAATTTGGCATGTTTTTTGCTCGTACAAGTCTCTATACATATATATATATATATAAAATACATCGTTGCTCAACCGTTTCTTCCGGCAAGGCAAAATTTCCCCCGAGACGTAATCCTCAGCCGACTTCCGGATGTATAAAGAAATTTTACCAAAAACAGTCTCGTCGAAAATCCAGGAATCATTCCTGTTGCCGAGCGATTTGAGCGGTACTCGAGTAACTCGCTTAAAATTCCACTCCTGACGTCAAAATTTCAAACACGATGACATTGACGAACCATTTCGATTGTTGAATTTATTACTTTTCCAGTCCAGTAGTTTCCGCGACTCGACATACTCGGTTTAATTTTATACGTATATAGGACACAAATTTAATTCAACCAAAAAACAGATCGTTTATAAATTTTCCATTAAAATTTCACTATTTATAAGCTTTTTTTTTTCATCGGGAATTCATATTTTCAGACAGTTCCTAGTTAGGGTTAATTTTTTCATTTTACACTACCTTTTGAAAAAAAAAAAATGTCTGAAACTGTAAGAAAAAAAAATATATATTTATATCCACAAAGTGTATATTAAATTGCACAATTTTTTTTTTTTTTTTTTCCGGAACTTTAGAGTAATGTATTTTACTGGTTTTCGAAAAAAAAAAAAAAAAAAAAATCGTAACAAGTCGCGAAAATTTCAATTTCACTATCTCCGATCATCATCCGATCTGTGTGAATAATTTTTGCACAAAAAAAAACAAAAAAAAAAAAAAAAAAAAAAAAAAAAGAAACACGAAAGACGTGGTTCAAAACTGAAACAACGATCGTCTTCTTTTGAACAGTAGAAAAGAAATTCGTGTTCAGCTGGTATACAAAAACGGAAGAAAAGAAAAAAGAAATTAATAAAAATTAATTTCAACAAGATGCGCGAAGTTTTTTAAAACGACGTTATATTTCCGATATTTTTCATAGGCTTAAATAATTTTGGTGAAATTTAATGGCGGCCGTGGCATTTCCTCGCTTTCCCCTTATACTTTCTTTTGTAATCCTTCTTCACCCAATTCTCATCTTTTTCGTCAATATAACTGCAGCGTGATATGTGAAAATCGTACTTCGCTTGCAGCTGTTTCATTCAATTTATTTCCTACGCACTGTCGATTAAAAATCTCAAGTATTTAAAATTTGCGACGAAACTGCGCAGCTTATATGTCACGAAATTAGTGCTGCGCGATTAATCGATCAATCAGTAGTTTCGATAATAATCGTTTTTCGATTAATCGACTAACCGACTATTACGATTAATCGTTTGTCCAACCAAACTTAACTAGTTAGGTTGAAAATACCGAAAATTTGACGATTTGAATCCAGACTCAAAATTCTTCTTGACCAGTGTAATGAATTAACCAAAGAAAAAAAAAAAAAAAAACAATTATTATCGAAGCTGCCGATTAATCGATTAATCGCCCACCACTTTTCAAACTTTTTCCGAAAAAAAAAAGAAAATCGAAGCAGGAGTCGTTTTACTATAGATCGTTGCTGAAACATTTTTCATAATTCACACCAGATTGTTAAGAATTTTTTCAAATTTTTCGCAAGAAATATTTTAGCCTCTCCATTTCGCTGATGAAAAAAATTTAAAATCGTAAAATGCTTCCGAAGAATATGAAAAATTTTGAAAAATCCATTATCACATATGAAAAAGCTTGAAAACAGTGAAAAGTAAAAAAAGTTTCTCACTTCGGCTTTGGAGCTTAAAAATTTTGATATCTGACAGATGATTTTTGAAAATTCTTTCAGATTCTCAAATCGTGTCGATCAATAAGATAGTTTTTGAAGAATTGTAAAATAAATTCGAACGGTGTCGAAAAAATGTTAAACAGAAAAAAAAAAAAAAAAATCAAGTGCTATTCAAAATGAGAAGAATGATATAAAAAATTGCGGGGCAAATCCGAGAGGTCAAGGAGTGTACGTAGGTCAAAATGTATATATATATATATATATATATATATATATATACGTGAAAACCGCGGCGATAATAATTGCAGCAATATAAAATCCCGAGATACTCGTAGAGAGTCGAGAAATCCAGAGCGAAGTGAATGGATCCATAAATCTGTCGCTCTATCCCCGGTATAACGAAATAATTACAACCGACGAAAGCTGATTAGTCAAAACGTGGAACAATTGCGAGGAAGGAATTAAAGCTCGCGGTTTTTACTCTCTTATTCTGCAGAAAAATTTCTCTATACGATTCTAACATTGCAACAAGAAAACAATTATTCGCGATTATTGTCAGAAAAGTGAGAAGATAAATAAATAAGAAAATGAAAAAAAAAAATATAAAAAAACTGTATCGATAGATCGTTTATTGAAAGTTTTCTGAACTTCTTACGTTTCTCTCCAATTACATTATTAAAAACAAAAATCGAATCGTTATAAACTTTTAGTTTTTTCTTTCTAAACAAACTGTCAGATTTCTTACGATAAAATTTTTTTTTTTACAAATTTTCTCAATTCAACGCAAAATCACTGGATCCCTGGTGAGAAAGAAAATTTTTTTAAATTATGAAATCGAAGAAAATTGTGTGAAAAATAAGGTTCTATGATACATAATTCAATCGACTAGCGTGAAATTGAATCGAACCATTCTCCTCCTCCGGGAACAAAGAACGCGAATTCTCCTGCTAGCATATTTGGATCAGGGTTAAAAAGTCCCGCAGGTAGCAGCGCAGGGTTGTTCAATAATATGGCGAATGCCGAACGGTAGAGCGAGTGAGTGAGGAAGAGGAATGAGGGAGCTTTTCACATTAGCCTCGAGGCTTCGAAGTACGTGGAAAACACGGGGTAAGGTATTTATGTAAAGTACTATGGGGTGAGGGGGTTTGGGGGGGGGGGGGGATGAATATGTAGGCTATATTCGCGAGAATATGACGTCGGTGGTGAAAGAAAAAATGTGGATGGCTAGACGTGTCAAAGCTTGGAAATAGACAGACGCGTTGAGGGTGTGAAAATTCAAAATTGACCGATTTGGTTTTTTTTTTTTTTTTTTTTTTACACTATGGTGTGGGTAGAATCTTGATTTTTCGGATTTTCTTGAGATATGTGTATATATATATATGTATATTAGGGTGGCGCGAAAAAACCGACTGTTTTTTTTTTTGATCTTTGAGTTTTGTGAGCCCATTTCAAAGGACGGTTAAAAAATTTTTTTTTTTAAAGTCGCTCCACATTTTATAAAACGTAAAAAATTGCCTAATTGCCTACGATTTATTGGTTGTAGGATTATGGGGTTATGAAGTTACGGGGTTACAGGGCTATGGGGTTGTAGGGTTATGGGAGTTTTTGGATTTGAGTAAACGAGTTTTCAAGGAGTAATCAGCTGTGCGATGTTTTGCAATAATAAAGATTGCTTACGATTCATTAATTATGGGGTTATGAGAGTTTTTTGGATTTAGTACTTAGATCTTCGAAGAAGCCCTCGGTTACGCAGTTTTTTTTTTTTTTTTTTTTTTTTGCAATATTTCAGATTTTGCCTATAATTCATCCCTTCGTTGTAGGTCACATAACAACATGCAATAAAATCAGTCCACACTCTCAGATCCAATTCTTCGCATGCACCTCGAAGTCAAGGTATATATATATATATATATACTCGCGGCATTTCGACGCCACAGATGCAAGGCAAGGAGAATAGAGAGGGAGGCTGTCGAAGCATCTGGCAGAATCGCCTCCACCCTCCTCTCTTCTTCTCACGTCTGCGTCGTCGTGAGGATGCTTCTCCCTCCCTCCCTCCCTCCCTCACTCCACCCTTCGTCCTCGCGATAATACGCTCATCAGCATAATCGGGCAATCTGTTTTACTCAACTTTTAACGAGACGAACTCCAATTTTGCTCATCTCAGGCTGCGAGCCTCGCTTCGTTTCGCTTCCTACCGATTTGTCAAATAAAACTTGAAAGCGGTTTTTCAAAGAATATTGACCAGGCTTCCAAAAACTCTGAATCGATCGTTCGGACAGTTTTTGCTATTGTTATTATTTTTTTCTTTTTCTTTCTTCTTCTTCTTCTTATTAGCGTCACCTCTTCTCACTCAGTTTTCCAACACTTTGACAATGTGATCACCGACACGCGAGACGATCAACGAACTGAGCAAGAGAGGATCATCGCGGAATTCCAATTTATTCGGCTATCGCATGCATACGTATTACGTTCCTTGGAGAGAGAAGAAGAAAAAGAGAACAAGAGGAGAAAAAAAAAAAAAATCAAAAGAGAAAAAAAAAAACACGTCCGAGCAAAACGAAGACGAAGACCGAGATGGTTTTCAACTTTTCTTCTCATCTAAAAAGTTATACGCTTCTTATATACTCACGGTTTTAAATTTTTCGTTTCGCATTTTTTTCCCCATACCTACTCGTTTCGCAAGTTTGACACGTGAAACTGAAATACACACGTATTACATTACTTGTAATAATAATGGGGGAAAAAAAAAAAAAAACACAAAAACAAACAAAAAAAAAAAAAGACCAACAAATTGTCCGTCTTCTCTTCGTCTTGTCTTGTCTTGTTTTTTTTTTTTTTTTGTGTTTTTGTGTTTTTTCTCTTCTCCTTCTTCTACTTTTCTTTCATGTCGAGAAAACTCATCACGAATGAATATCTCAGCTCTGAGTGATGCAATTTCCTTTTTTCATTCGAGTCTCGCGTTGAGTGGATAGATGATTTACTCCCCCCCCCCCCCCCCCCCACCCCTCTGCCCCCACCCTTCTCCTTGGCCAGTCCTTACCTTGATGCTCAGATACGTGATGCTCCGGTTTGGGCAGGACTCTCGTTTTCGTCAACTCGATACTTCAGATTTTCCTTTTCTTTTTTTTTTTTTTTTTTTTTTTCATTTTTCCTATCTCCTAAGGCAAATGTGGAAGTTTTGTGTTTTGGATTCTTTTTGGTTGGAAAACAAGTGTTTCAAATCCTATATCCAAAGTCACGTATTTCAAGCAGGAGATTTTTCAAGGGTTTGTTTATTACTTTTGCATTAATAAAGAGAAATAAAAATTTAACGAATACATTCAAGTCTTTCGTACCGAAGGAAAAAAAAAAACTAAAAAACTTTCGAAGGTAAGATAAATTTCGATAAATTCAATGTAACTGTACATCTGTATCCAAAATTCTACCAACCGTAGGTAGCGAAATTTGTATAAAATTATCCATCGATCTTAAGAGGATAAATTTCGCAATTACGAAACGTTCCAGATTTGAGCCGAGGCGATATTTCAAGACGAGTACAAAATACCGTTACGCATATTATTATTATACATCCGAATCCCGGCCATTGTTTCACTGTGACGAGTTCTAAGCGGTGAATGAAATTTAAACAAAAAAAAAAAAAAAAATTAATACACGCATATATATATATATACATGTAAATTGTGAAGTTGAAGGTCACAGCGTGTGAAAACGAGACGAAGTAAAAGAATAATTTTCATCCTCGGGCACTTTAGTCGATTCGTACGTTTTTTTTTTTTTTTTTTTTTAACAAACGTTTGTCATTCGGGTTGTTTTTTTTTGTTTTTGTGCACGCTCCGCACCATGAAAAAAAAAATATTAAAACACCGCCGACGATGTGGCTCAGACAAACGTAAAACCCTGTCCGGGAATGGAATGCCTCATACGTATACCTGAAATACGGGAAATAGGGTGGAAAATTTGTAACGAAAATTTTCTGAATCGCAATTGCTCATGTTTTCTATTCACACGCACGCACACACACACACGCACCATCCACCTCGGTAATTTCCCACGCTAAAGACAAGAAGAAGACAAAAAAAAGTCCGCGAGAATCCAAAACGCGTACACAGAAAGATATTACGTGGAAATGAAAACCAAAAGAAAAAAAAAAAAAAAAAAAGAAAAAAACACCGCGCAAAAGAAAAGAGCTTCAACACGTTGTCGGTGACTAAGAAATGAAAGGGGGGGAGGGGGTGGAGGTCGGTAAGTTCAACGTCTATTTTATCCGACGGTTTAGAACAACACGTCGACGTATGGTCGGTGCGTTTTGAAGACAATATACCTGCACCACCCCCCCCCCATCCCCCCCCCCCCCCCTCTTGCCGCCCCGTTGACCTGAAAACGATGTCCTCGAAGCCGCAATTCTCCGAAGTCGTTTTTCACCCCCTACCACCCCTTCGCAACAGTTTCGCTTTATATTTTTCCTCCACACATTTTCTCCCCCACCCCTTCATCGGTTATGAAGAGGAATACCTAGAGGGATGCTGAATGCTGGGGTAGGTGGTGGGTACGTAGGTACTCCACCCATGTGAAGGAGAGGGTGGATAAAAATTGTGTATTTTTATTCCCCCAGGTGAGCCGACGGCGGCGGATCGTCGCAGCAGCGACTCGCAAGCCATTATACTCGACGTCCGTTATTATTAAAATCCGCGGCTACAGCGTCACGTATCCCTTCCTTTTATTTTTCATTTTACACCATTCAAACCCCGCGTAGCGATACAGAACCGGGCCATTTCGCAACGCGGTGAAAACTCTCCACCGCCGGCTTGTATCGTCGCGTCGGGGGATGAAACCCTCGTTCGACTGCTCGGTCACACCACACCACGACGCACGCCTGCAGCCGACGATCATCGACTGAAATACGTTCTTTCGTCGACGCAACGTCCAACCCCTATACCTACCTACCTACCTACCCCTACACGACTGTCGACGATTTTGTAATTCCACCGGTTACTCGTTGTAACCATAGAATTTTTAACGCTTCGCTTAAAACAGTTCAGGTTTCGTTCGGGATGCTGAAATTATTGTTTAGTCGTGACGACAATTTTTTTTTTTTTTTTTTTTGTTTTTTACTTGCTTTTTTTTTTTGCTTCTCTTCTTCCCCCAGTCAAAACAGACTTTTGCTCTCGAAATTCAGCGAAATTCATGCTCTGTGGTAATGCTGAAATTTTATACTTTTTAAATTCTATGTTTTTTAGATAAATAATTGAACGATGAAAAAGGCTGGTTGAATTCAAAATTCTTTCATCCGCTGTATCTTGGTGTATGAATAGTAGAGTGGCGCAAGAAAACCGACGGTTTTTTTTTTTTTTTTTTGAGTCTCGTGTCACAAAATGTTGGTTTTTGATGTTTTAAGAGCCCACTCCAAAGGACAGGTGAAAAAAAAAAATTTTAAGAGGTCGCTCCAAATTTTTTAAAATTTCAAAAGTCGTTGAAAAATTAAATTAAAAAAATTATATTTTCAGTATTTTGATGGATTTTTAATTCACGTCGTGGTGTATTGTTATCGATTCTTTCTTACTAAATTGAAGACAAAAAATTTATGAAATTTTAATATGAATATTAAAAGGCTGCTCGAAAAGATCTAAAGAGATGCATAAAAAAATTGAAAAAAAAATTATGAGCGACCTTTCGAAATTCAAATTTTGAACTGAAACTTTCTGAAACTTATTTTTTTTTTTTTTTTTGTCTATAAAATTATACCGTAACGAGAAGAAAATTAAGAGAAATAGAAAAAATCGGTAAAGAAATATGTCGAAAAGTTGTCCAAGTGCACAAAAAATGTGTATAAAAAATTGTGATAAGAATAATTGTCACTTTAACTGATTCCACCACGTATCACACAACTCGATTAACAGTTTGATTTTGTCTCCTCCAAAACACGACACAAAACACCCGATTTCCAAATATGGTTTCTCCGATATCGTTATCCTTGCACATTTTCACCCTCATAATTTTCGTCCAGGTTGGTTTAGGGAGGAGGACGCCTGTTATCATCCCCCGGCGTGAATAACCCGGCAGCCAATCAGAGCAGGATTTTGATTTTCAAGTATTTATTTCATCCCCTCATCGTATACGCACAGGCACAGTTTTTTCTTCGTTCGTTAATTTGTTATCAGTTCTGCTAACGCGACGCTTTTTATTGCAATATTTTATATTTATACCAACGGACGCGAGGAGAAAGGGTGGGAAGTAAATTGTTGGGGATGCGGAATGGCGTTGTTCCGTTATTGTCGAGGGGTGGACGCCCTTCATTTACACCGATGATGGTGCCAGGCAACTGGCAACACTTTCAACTCCGTTTGCCGGGATGTTTCGACGCCATTTTTTTTCACCACGAAGTTAAGATGCGGTTCGTGAATCCTTGAGGGTCAATCTGGAGGCTCGTGTCTTGTCTCGTCGAATTATACTTCCGAAAACGCTAAGGCCTTAGGCCACTTTAGAGGCCAAAAAAATAGGCTTTTTGGGGATTTTTTTTTTCAGAAATACTACAAAATAATTCGAGACAACAGAAACTGGATTTTATTGTTCATATCAGTGACTGCTTACAATAATTTTTTTGAAGCGATTTATTTCAAAATGGCGGCTGTGCAGCGTTTTTGCGACGACGTCTTCTTTTTTTCGGGGTCCACAGCTGGACTAACAGCTCCTGTAATTTTTTTAATCATAATGAGCCAATGAATTTTTTTGATTATATATAATAACTGCTATAGAAGTACGTAGGATTTTTTTTTTATATTGCGTAGTTCATTTGTTATTAACAATTATCTGACAATTTTTTAGGCAAGTTCTTCACTTTCCACTTTAGAAGTGCGCCATTTGGCCAAAAATCAATATATCGCAAAAATCCTACGTACTTCTATAGCAGTTATTATATATAATCAAAAAAATTCATTGGCTCATTATGATTAAAAAAATTACAGGAGCTGTTAGTCCGGCCGTGGACCCCGAAAAAAGGAGACGTCGTCGTAAAAACGCTGCACAGCCGCCATTTTGAAATAAATCGTTTCAAAAAAATTATTGTAAGCAGTCACTGATATGAACAATAAAATCACGTTTCTGTTATCTAGATTTATTTCGTAATATTTCTGAAAAAAAAATCCCCAAAAAGCCTATTTTTTTCGGCCTCTAACAAAAAGTTAACGGAAAATTAAAAAGGAACTCTTACAGAGAATTAAAAGCACCGTATAAAAGCTCCTCCGAAGCTCTGTCGGGAACTTTAAGGATCATCGTTTAGCTCAATCATCTGATGAGATATCAAGTCTCGATATAATAAAACCAATTTTCATAACGTTTATCTAAACTTTAAAACTGGTATAACAACTTATCAGGAAACTTATCGTCGATCATAATATCTTCAGTTTCTCGCTGGATCTTTTGAAATGCTTTGCCGTACTTGCTTGAAGTCATCCTTGTTTTCAGACTAAAGTGGCACGTGTTACAAATAAGCGAAAAAGATTTCTGCTTTTAAAAAGAATCCTTCGATTTCACCGAATACTCAAACGCTGCTGGATGATCTGCTGCTCTTAAGAACGTTGATAACAGGATTTCGACTTTGAAAGTAACCATATTATTTCCAAACGAAGTAATCAGGCGTGAAATATATAGGCGATTCCGCGTACACATTTTCCTTTTTTACAAATAAATTCCCGTTACCTTTGATCCTTAGTATGGATTCCACTTCGACGAGTTCCACGCTTGACTTATTATACGATTCGGAACAGGTGATTCCAATAAAATTCTCTTCCTAACATAGATATACGCGCACGAATTTCCAAAGAATCTGATCTGCAGCTTGGATTTGAATATCGACAAACCATCTAGTTTAAAATCGATATTTAATAAGAAAGTCTTCTGGATTAGGATCCATTGGAATAAAAAATTCACGTCGTAGAATTTGTTTCGTAAATTTTTTTATTTAGTTTTATTCAGAGCTGACTGTTTTATTTTTTCTATTTTCGAATCAAGTAACACTTAAAAAAAAATCGGAATTTCAAGATAAAATTTTCCTCGTAAACGTCATCACTTATAAACTATCTAAATACAGATTTTTGTACGAAATTTCTTGCTCGATAAAAAAAAAAAAAGGTATTGAGATAAAATTATCTCAACTCCAACCGATTAAGATTAAGAGATATTAAAAGATAACTCAACATTTATAGGCAAATATTTCTTGACCGGTTAGAATTGGGAAAATTCTACCTCAATACTTTCTTCATAGATCTTAAAATTTCCTATAAAAATCTGTCTTCAGATAATAGTTCATAAGTCAAGCCGTTTACGATTTGAAAAAAAGATAAAAACAATTCCGATTTTTTTTTTTTTTTTTTTTTTTACGTTTTTACGTGTTATTTAAATGAAAAATGGAAAAAATAAAATCGGAACCGTTAAATATCAATTTCAAGACCTCATATTTGGCTGAGATATTCAATTTGAGATGTTTAATCGATATTTCGAAGTGCGTTTGAGTGAAAAAAGAAAATTTCTTTCTCGGTGATTTGAATTAACTTCAAGCGAATGTAGCGGGTAGAAAAAAATCTTAAAGTTCGCTTGGAAAAATAGAATCTAAATCTGCGTCTCGCGTTAGCGCGGAATATAATGAAATTGCGACGAACAATCGAGCGAGTAATTTTTCGCATTAAGATTTCAGGAAAAAACGAACGAACAACACTTTCAGGGGTGGTGAAAAATTCTATTTCAAGCCCATTTGGAAGCCGATACGTAAGCCGATAAGATTAATAAAGGAAAGGTGGCAGGTACCTGTAAAAGCTCTCGGAACGATGGCGTGTTGGTTGACAGTTAACCCGTCTGGTCTCTGAAACGACTTTATTAGTCGAGTACCACGGAGGGCGTTTCAGACTCGCCGGCCTGAAATCACGTTCTTATAATTCTCCATAATTTTCTTTGCAGTAAATTACTGCCCCAGGTGCAATGATTGGCGTGTGGAATCGATTGCGGAGCTAATTTAACGCGTGGAAAACGTCGAGTCGATTGTATATAATGACTTGATTAAAAGGAAGTTTGAAAGAAGAGGGATGGTGGGGGGGAGGGGGGCGGTTTTTTTTTTATCTTTGGATCTCTTCCTGCGATACGAATTCCGCTTTGCGGGAGCATGTAACGAATACGAAAATAGCTAGGAATCAAGCTCAAGGGGGGGGGGGGGGGGGGGGGGCTACAATGAAATTTTGATAATATGGAGTTTTTGATTTTTGAAATGAAAGTATGTGTCCTTAAAAAAAAAATCAATGAATCCTACGATAAAAATTTATGCCTAAGGAAGTTTTGGTAAAAGATTTCGATATCACCGAAATTTTACCGACCCCCCCCCCCCCCCCCCCCCCCCCCCCCTTAAAGAAGGGCATCGGCCCTTTGATTCCTGAAACTTTATTTTTTTTTTTTTGCAGCTTTCTACTTATTAAACTACTTTTTTGGCAACGAATGGCGGATTTTCTGGTTTCACATAGTCCCCGAAATATTTCTAAGTCTAGAAAAGAAAAAAAAAATTCAATATTTATTTATTCATTTACTGAAAAATAGGGCGTGTAAAGGGAATGGTCGAAATTCGTATTTTTTTACAGAAAAAAAAAAAAAATTTCCTCCAGTTTTTGCTGATCTACCATGAAAATCCAAATGCCAATTTTTACACAAACTTGATACATGCAACGAGAAGTTTTACAGAATTTTTTCAACATTTTTCTTCCTGTTTTTTTTTTTTTTTTTTTTTTTTTCTACCGTATCGGATCCAACGTTTCGAATTTTTGAATTTTGAGTTCGCATTCGTAATCAGTGACCCAAAAAAATCACGGAATGATGAAGTTTTATCATAATCAAAAAACTTTTCGAATTTGTGTCAGCCATATTGGACCCGCCATATTAAATTTTCGAATTCCGAGTTCCTGTTCATAATCTGTCGCCCAAAAAAATCATGCGACATAAAGTTTTATCAAAATCAAATAACTTTTCGAATTCACATCCGCCATATTGGATCCGCCATATTAAATTATCGAATTTCGAGTTCAGATTCGTAATCAACGACTCCAAAAGCCCATGCATCCGAAATTTCTGGTAAATCTCAGGTAAGGAAAGACATATGCATGAACGGTTTAACGCTGAACATCCGTGCTTGTATTGTTCCAGGACGCTTTGATCGAGCACAACGTAACCGGAGGCACCTTAGTCGCCTCGGAGACACTCACCCTGAGATCTCTGACGCTAGCACACTCCGGTGAATACGTCTGCGTGGCATCGAACGCGGTTGGCGAGGGGCGAAGTCACCCTGTTCTCATACATATGAAATGTGAGTTGCACCCACAATGCATCGGCTCTTCGCCCACCATTGACTTTGAAGCATCGCCTTACTCGCGACTTCCCACCGCTTGTTATTCCTTTTTGTCCAGCACCTACTGCAATTATATCAATCACTGGCCTCCATGCTTCGATCGATACTTAAACCCGTCAGCCATCAGCATTACTAATAATTCTTTTTTACGGCATGGGCATTGAAAAGTTCACTTTTTGTGACAGTTTTCGTTCCGTAAAGTGACGCTTTATACGTCAGCGAACAAAGTTGGGGAATAAAGTCTTTATTCCGTAGTTTTTATGCGCAGTTCGAAGTGCGCATCCCAAACTGGCGAATAAAGTATCTTCGTCGAACAGATCGCGACATAACCTCACTCTTCGTTTTGCTTTTCAATGCCCATACCGTAAAAAATATTGTATGTGGCATGCCCGTAAACCGTTTTTTGCCTCGGATAATTTCAGTACTCGCTTCCGGTTCGCTTTCAGCTCGTCCTGAAATCTTTATCCTTGCAAAAAAAAAAAAAAACAGGCGGTTTACGGGCATGCCAGACAAATAGCTATTATACCCTGTAAAAACGAACCTACAATTTTCATACCTTCAGTATAAATTTTCCTTCACTGGTCCAAATCCGAGTTCATTTTTGTCCTATTCCGAAAAAAAATTTCCTTCGAATAGTATCGATATTGATATCACGTTGTATATTTTTGTTAAAAGATGCCCCGCGATGTAGGGAAGGTTACGAGGTTCGTGAGGTCGGTGCTCTTCGTCAAGAGTCTCTTTCGTTGAGGTGCGAGGTTGAAGCGGTACCCGGAGACACTGTGCGTTTCTCTTGGACGTTCAACGGTACACTTGGCGACGTTCTTCCTCTGCCAGGAACCAAGGCTCAGAACAAAGGATTGACGAGTACTTTCGAATACATGGTGAAAGCCGAGACTGATTTTGGCACCCTGGCTTGCTGGGCGAGCAACAGCGTTGGACGTCAGCGAAGACCTTGTTTATTCCACGTCATACCAGCAAGTGAGTGATTTACAAATGAGCACGATGCAAGGAAATAAGGTGCATCAGAAGTGAAGATCGATTCTCACTCAGTCTATACATATCCAAGATGACGTCACACAAATTAAGTAAACACTGTAGGGTGGGTAAAAAAACCGACAATTTTTTTTTTTTCACTTTATACTCTGAGAAATCTGTTGCTAGACACCTCTAAAAAATACTCACCAAATATGAGCTCTTGATTTTGATAGGAAGGTTTTCCCCGCTTTATAGTTTTCCATTTGTTCCTCAGTATTAGAAACGAAAATTTATACATCTGTATTAAATGTTCGTTAAAAAATATCTCTTTTCATATACTTGTAGGAAATTGAATGCTCTACAAAAAAGGTTTCTTATAATTTTTTCGTCAACCTCACCGTTTAAAAGATATCAAAGGTTCAAGTTTTATTATTTTAAGACAAATTTCTGTTTTGCTTATGAATTTTATAACTCGTTAAAAAAAATTTTTAATAACCAATTGAACATTTTTTTGTCTTTAACATTGATACTTTTCATCATATATTAATAACAAGACCGTTATTTTTTTACGATTTAATGAAGCATTGACTCTCAGTCAGAAATAATGCTCCAATTTTTTTTTATAGATGTAACTAAACATGTTTAGGACTAAAAGAAAAACTGGAAAAACAGTTTAAAACATTTCTCTGTCCATATAAACTCAAATTTGTATAAATTTCCCTGAAACTCATAGACTGAATTAAAATTTTCTGAATTATCAATCAAAAATTGTTAAAATTTGCAACCATTGGAGTTTGACGATGAATATCTTTGAAACGCTTAATTTAATCGACAAATCATAAGAGACCATTTTTGTAGAACAGTTAATTTCCTACAAAAATATGAACTGCGCATTTCATAAAAAAAATTTTTTTTTAACGCGTTATAAAATTCATAAGCAAAACAGAAATTTGTCTTAAAATAATAAAACTTAAACCTTTGATATCTTTTAAACGGTGAGGTTTACGGAAAAATTATTCGAGACCTTTTTTGTAGAGCGTTCAATTTCCTACAAGAATATGAAAAGAGATATTTTTTAACGAACATTTAATAGAGAGATATAAATTCTCGTTTCTAATACTGAGGAATAAATAGAAAACTATAAAGCGGAGAACCAACCTTCCTATCAAAATTAATCGCTCACATTTGGTGAGTATTTTTTAGAGATTTATAGCAACCGATTTTTCAGAATATAAACTGAAAAAAATGGGAACTAAATCGTGTGCGCATCGGTTCACCTTATTTTCTTACATCGTGATGGTAAGGATTGTATGTTTCCAGCTAAAGGTCAGGTAAGCAAGTAAGATTGTAAGATTGAACCGTCAGACAGTCGTCTTTGAAATCCTGTCTTGTTGATTCTGTTCTCTAGTGTTCTTGAATCGAGACACATTTAGTTTTTTTGTGAAACACGCGATGAGTGGTTGTTCTATAGCTGCGTGCTAATATTGATTAAAGAAGAACGATTCTCCGATGAGATTGAGGTATCTGTAATGAAGGAATATGATCTGGCTTAAAATTGGAGTATCATTGAAGTGGATTCGAAGACATCGGCGAGTACCAACTGGTCTGGAAATGTCTAGAGTACCTAGAAATAATATCGTGGAGTTCAAGTCCCAAGCAACACCATAAAGATCAATGGACGATGCGGGCCCGTTCCAACTCCTCCAGCATTCCTTCTTCTGAGAAAATAAAGAAAAGAAGTTTGAAGCTCGACCGGTGATTTCTCGTATTCGAATATAACTCGGTGAACTATTGATGAAAGTTTGGTGACAGGGTGGGGGGGAGAGAGATTTGTTTGACGAGAAGAAGAGGGATCGATACCTAGTTTCATCCGTGAGAGCTGGAAGACCAGAGAATCGCGAGCGATGGATCACAGATCATTTGGTCCTCGAGGTGGCAGCGACTGTGTCATTTCGTCTCTGTCTACCTCAGACGAAAGTTTTGAGTGTAGACACTCGTTCGTAGCGACCTTCACCCCTTGGATAGGTAGCATTATGTTTCACCCTGGCCGTCCTGTCTGCCAGCATCGTATAGACATCGCAGTCTCGACACTGAGCGATATCTTAGAAAAGAAAAACATTTCTTTGGTAGGGAATAAGGAGAGAAGTCTTGCCAATGAGACGGTGAGAAACAATAGGCTCGACATGGTGGCGAATCGAATTCAAAAATTGTTTTTCAAAACCATTTAGTGAATGGTTTAAGCAAGTGTGATCAACTGCAACCAGACTATCAAATGCAGGAAAATGTTTACATCATTACATGGGTTTGTACCGTCTAGTTGAGTAGGTACATAACCACAATCACGTTCCACATATGACCCCAAGTCAGATGTAAAATGACTACAAATATATTGCCAGGATCGATTTGTCACAGACTTCATCAGTGGTTGAGGCCCGAACAGGACCAAAGAAAGCTAGTTTAGGTATCGTTTATGGACCATTGGAGGGTCATTAGCTTGGAGTATGAATTGGATGTATCAAGCAGTTTTATCGATCGAAGACAGTCCCTGGGACGGTCATTTTATAGTATCTTAAAGTTGATAAGGTTAAGGCCTTAGGCCACTCTAGAGGCCGAAAAAAATAGGCTTTTTGGGGATTTTTTTCAGAAATATTGCAAAATAAATCTAGATAACGGAAACGTGATTTTATTATTCATATCAGTGACTGCTTACAATAATTTGTTTGGAGCGATTTATTTCGAAATGGTGGCTGTGCAGCGTTTTTGCGACGACGTCTCCTTTTTTTCGGGGTCCACGGCCGGACTAACAGCTCCTGTAATTTTTTTAATCATAATGAGCCAATGAACTTTTTTTATTATATATAATAACTGCTATAGAAGTGCGTAGGATTTTTGCGATATATTGATTTTTGGCCAAATGGCGCACTTCTAAAGTGGAAAGTGAAGAACTTGCCCGAAAAATTGTCTGATAATTGTTAATAACAAATGAACTACGTAATATAAAAAAAAATCCTACGTACTTCTGTAGCAGTAATTATATATAATAAAAAAAATTCATTGGCTCATTATGATTGAAAAAATTACAGGAGCTGTTAGTCCGGCCGTGGACCCCGAAAAAAAGGAGACGTCGTCGCAAAAACGCTGCACAGCTGCTATTTTGGAATAAATCGCTTTAAAAAAATTATTGTAAGCAGTCACTGATATGAACAATAAAATCCAGTTTCTGTTATCTCGATTTATTTTGTAGTATTTCTGAAAAAAGATCCCCAAAAAGCCTATTTTTTCGGCCTCTAGAGTGGCCTAAGGCTTTAAAGTAACGAAACATCATGGAGTAAATCGTACAATTTTCAAACGATTTTGAAAGAGTTGGCTTTTCGAAATATATAAAGACAATCCAAAGGCTGCGGAGTAACGATTTTCCAACTCGAAACTCATCATTTGATCATGATCTAAGACAGTGCATATTACAGAACGTCATGACATGGTAGAACAAAAGCGTTAATTTTCTTTATTTAGACCACGCGCAAGTCCTTTGATATCAATTTGACGTGTCGACTGCGTCTTCTTTGAAGCTTAGCTCTGAAATACCCTGATCACGTCAGAGCAGAATTGAATTCCAAGAGCGCAAACAGCGCGTGTACATACTCTGTGAGGAAAACGGCATGGTTACGTTATCGGTGAACCGTCAACACGAGCCCAAGAAACTCTGCTTCATGTATCACCGTCGAAAATGCTGTGACGACATAAATTGAATTCACCAACTATAACGCTTTACATCGAACTTCTGACAAAACGTCATAATATCTACAGTCCAATCGTAATTAAAAAAAAAAAAAACTTCTGCAGATCAGAGTGTTCATTTTGAACTCACTCATCCAAATGTACCTAGCAATGATCTTACGACGTGACGTCTGGACTGATTGTGAGTCAAAGTAGTTACGTTTGAGTAAAGATATACAGAGATGGAAAGGGGATTGAGTTCGAGAAACATTTCTATTTCACTAGGCAACGATTGTTCTCCTTCACCTTTTCCCCGATGCTTTTCCCCGAGTCGATGGAGGCGCGAAATTGGCAGAAGATTCTATCCAATCTCTTCCGCGCCTTCTTCCATCTCTTCTCTTCTCTTCTCTGTATCTCGCGAACCTCAAATCGACTCCTCGAAGATTCTTGAGAATCAGTGGATTCATTATTAAAGAGCGAAACAGCGAGAGACGACGCCCTCGGAAAATTCACCCAATCCCAACCTCGACTTCGAAACTTTATATATATATATATATATATATATATATGTATATATATATATATAGCGACGATGGGTGAGTTCGTGCGGAATCGAGCCTGTAGAGTAACGATGATCGTTCTACAACGGCAGCACGTTTAATGAAGGAGCTTCATGTTTTTTCACAACGAATTTCTTTCATGCTCTCAACCAACGCTTCGTTTGTCACGGATTTGCGGACTGCTTCAAGAGCGTCTCGAGGCAAACTCCTCAAAATTTCTCTTCAAGATCGTCAAATGTTTGTACCAACGATCCTGGAAGGGAAACCAGAATATGAGTTTAATCCTTACGCTGCACATGGTGAACCCATGGAATCTTGACTGTAAGTTTCATTTGAAAAACGTCCAAACCAGAAGAAGAGGAATGACATTTCCGTGAAAGAAGCCAAACGTCAAATATAAAAAAAATATTTTCTCTCCTTAGTAACGTAACTTTATTTTCACCGGCTGCCATCGATTTCTTACAAATATTTTCCACGAATCGATAAGTCGAAATATGACGAATTTCACCCCAAACATGTTACCTAATATGCATATGTACCAACCTACTCTACATGGGTATAGGTAGAGATTTGAAAGTCGAAAATCGTTTCGAGTGGTTCTCTCGAAGGAAGAGTGTGTAAAACAAAGAAGGGGAATCAACCCTCTGTATAAATATGCTCTGCGGAGGAATGTTCAGCGAACTAGGGTTTCCTATTCACATTACGAGACCAAGGCACTTCACTATATCCAAAGTGGAATGGGAATGGAAATGGGAATGGGAATGGAAAGGGATATCCGGGTTGCCTGAGTGAGAGACAATACTAAAGAACATTATAAAACTGTACTCTGTACGAAGGCTGCTGCAGAGTCCGATGTATGTATATAGGCCATAAAATCTTTCCGCGAGAGTAAATCGGCCCCGAAGAGACGAAGAAGAAGTTTTAGTTAAAAATCCCGAACCACCCCCAGCGAATCTGTCGTTACTATTCATGGGCCTTCGTCTCCCATCGCTTTCCGCTGTATATCGCCGAATATTCTTCGTCGCGATGAAAACTCACGGAATGCCCCTGTCTAGGGTCACGGCAATAACGTACTGCGCGGCCTCGATCCAAGAAGGAACCAGAGAACTGGAAATTCTCCTACCCCTACGCGACAGGGATGGAAATCCATGCGACTCGATAACGCGAACCTCGTGTTTGTAGAAATTTCACATTTTTACTCCAATTTATCTTTCCCTACTTCACCTTTTATTCACGTTCATCCAATTCTTTCGTTCAGATCGTCATGGACAAGACTTTTCTCTACTCGGTGATCTTATGATGGAGAGCTGACACTGGCTTCAGTGTATATCATGAATTCCAAGTGCCCTGAAATGACGTATGTTTTGAATTTGAGTTGACGTGTTAAGGGGGCATTTACTTTTAAAAAAACTGTTTCAATTTTTTTTTTTTTTCTTTTTTTTCGAAAATAAAACTCTTTGCGAATTTAAACTTTAAACACATTTTTCTTAACTTTAGATTTTTCAAACAAACGCGAAAAGTTTCTCCTACAGTTTTTCATCCGATTCGTCTGAAATTTTTTTACATGGTTTTCACTCATCGTCACAGAATTTTTCCCAAATTTTTACCTGGGAGTGAAATACCCTGAATGTATACGTTGAAAATCGAAGAATTTTCGTAATCATGATTCGAGAATACAGTATATTTTTTTTTTTTTTTTTTTTTTTTTCAAAATTAAGATATTGAAAAAATCCCGAAACAATTTTTGGGAATTCGTAAATATATTATGCCAGAAAAATCTTTATCCTATGCTACAAATAATAATTGAAAAACCTTCCGTAATTGGAAAACCTAAGATTTAAATACTTTTTTTTTTTACTTTTTCTGTATGAGAAAAAAAAATTACCTGAAAAAGTTCCTGTAAGTGTCCCCTTAACTTTCCTTTTTGGCCAAAATTGAACTCGTACATTTCACGTCATTCACATCAAAATCTATGAAACTTTGCTGTTCGACTAACCACTACGACATGCGATGTCCAATTACTTATCATGTAGAGCCTCACAATCAGCCTAAGCAGACAAAAACGACACAACCTCTCTACTCGTTTTAGAAACAAATTTCAAGCAATCGATAAAATTAGTAACGTCAGCGTAAGTAAACATTGGGGGGAGGGAGGGGAGGGGGGGGAGTCACTATAGTTAAATTTTGAAAATATGAATAACTTTTTCCTCATTATAATTCATTAAATTTCAAAGATTCCTAAAATTACGAAATAACAGCATTTCCGAAAGAGGAATTTTATCGCAATATCGCTAGTAACTTCAGCCTCTACATGAAACTACTTCACCTCGAGAACGAACTCGTCTTTTCTTTTTCCAGAAAAACCAGAGCCGCCACTTGATTGCTCGTTGCGGAACGATTCTAACGCTTTGGAAGTGAAGTGCCTTCCGGGTTCGGACGGCGGTCTGCGTCAGCACTTCCTCCTGGAGGTAAGAGGCGCCTCAGGATCGTCGACGGGTCTCCACACCCCCCAGAACGACCAGGGGGTAGTCGGTGAAGCCCCTCCGATATGCGAGGCCACGAATCAGCGGCCCGTTTTTCAGCTCAACTGCCTCGAAGCCGGCTTCGAATACACGATGTCAGTTTTCGCGGTAAACGAGAAGGGCAGGAGCGATCCTGTCCTCCTGGAAAATGTCAGGATCGCCGGACCGCCTCCGGACAGGACAGAGAAATCGAAAATTTACAACAGCGAGGATCTGGCCGAAGTCATCAGCCCCAAAGCTGCGGCCTACAGCATTGTTTTAGTGGTCGCTTTGATTGGTGAGTTTCGATTTTTGTTATCAAAATCTCGTCGTTTTTAAGAGACTAGTGAGAACGGATTAAGGTGCTTATAAAGACGCGTTTTACACCTCGAAAACGCGGAGATGCAAAACTCCTATACCGCTTAAGCGATTAGAGTGAAACTTGGGCAGTTAATTCCTTACTTTGGCAAAAAGTGGAGCGACTTTTTACTTTTTTAAAATTTGGAAAAAAATTTTACAGATTGGTTACCACCCACAGAAATTGGCCAAATTTTCACAGTTGCACTGAATGGATCGAACTATCTCGTATGATGCCACTCGGTAGTGATGAAACACACATTTTGAGCCCAGTCCCATGAGATTTGATAGTGAAGTCACGAAATGGCAGCTGGTCTGGTTTTCGATTACGAAGAATACCGAAATCTCATTTTGGTGACATTTGTCGGTAATTTCTTACCGACATTACACGCATACATTACCGGCATGCGCGTAATGGCGGTAACAAATGTCGCCAAAATGAGATTTCGGTGTACTTCGTAATCGAAAACCAGATCATCTGCCATTTTGTCATTTCACCATCAAATCTCATGGGACTGGGCTCAAAATGTGTATTTCATCACCACCGAGTGGCGTCATACCGGATAGTTTAATCCATTCAGTGCAACTGCGAAAATTTGGCCAATTTCTGTGGATGGTAACCAATCTGTAAATTTTTTTTTCAAATTTTGAAAAAGTAAAAAGACGCTCCACTTTTTGCCAAAGTAAGGCATTAATTGCCCAAGTTACACTCTGATTGCTTTGAGTGGTCTAGGAGTTTTTCATCCCCGCATTTTCGAGATGTACAACGGTTCTTTATAAGCACCTTAAGTGATCGTACTTTTTCTACGATTGACTTGACATCAAGATCAATTTTTTGTATGCTCAGACAACTTTCCAACATATTTAAAATTCATAATCAGTGAGCTCAAAAACCTGAGAGTACTATCTTGTTATAAAATTTGATAACGTAAAATAATACGAGACTCAAAGGATTAATTGGGGATAATCTGCTCGTGGCAAATTGATCAGTTGATTTTAACTTTGATCAAATTTAGCGATAGCTTAACAACCGACGGTAATCGAATGATGAGCATAATTTGAGACAACGTGACTATAGAGTTTTGTACAATAGTCGAATATTGATTACAAAAAAATAACGAATCATTGGGCTGCGGGTGTATTGATTATCGCTTCGAGCACTATAGCAGTGTTATTCGATTAGCATTAATTTGCATGTCAACGTATATTTTATTGGACTGATTTAATCATTGATGTAGTGGATAGTTATACAAATTGCTCAATAAAGTGATGGTGATTTCTCAGTTATCACATGACGGGTTTGCCGTGGAGAGCAGACATTCTGAATTCGATCCCATCGAGCTCAATGAATCAAAAACCGTTTTCCATACGTTCGACAGTTCTAAACCGTGCTCAGAAGTTGTCAGAACCGTTCGATTCAAACTGCAGCAAATCTCGTCAAGCACCATTCGTTTGTCATTTTCATCGGTGAAAATATATTCCATTTAACGTGCGCCATTACAACACTTCGAATCGCGATCTAACTCCGAATTCAAACGATTCGATTTTGATGGAAAATTTTATCGCGTTCAAACACAGAGTAAATTCAATTAGCAAATCACAGTTCATTTCCGAGTCCATATACCAGCCTTTCGTTTTACACAGTAGTGGGTACGATTTTCTGCCAAATGAAATCGTCCTGTAGGCCTAAATACGGACGATTATGCGTCCTGATTACAACAAGAAAAAGGCGGATCCTTAATACTCTAAAATGCAAAACCCCCGCGTCTCTGTTGCATAATTCATAAGCCACGATCGGTGATCGAGCACCTTGATCGACTTCGGGGTTTTAAAACCCGTTGAAAAAATACCTCAGAGCAAATGATTGGGGCTCTCGATGAGCACTTTTCGCAAAGTGTCTTTCCATTTTCCTTAACATCCATGTGAGTTCCATCGAAAAGAGCTGTTGACTTGAAAATTTATTTTCCTTTCGCAGCTGTTACACAAGCCTGACAAAGAAAGGTTGCCAACCGTCAAAGCCAGTCCATGTAATTGATTGATGAATTTTCGTGAACTCTAGTTTATCGGAAAAAGACGTAGTTCAGTCTTTCGCAAAATTTTTTTCACCCCATAAACTGCTGACATTGATTTCTTTCTCCTATCCTTCATCCTCGAATCGAGTTCCAAAAATTGCAAAAAGCATCGACTTGATTTTGATTTTTTCCACAGGTGGAGTGGCGCTGGTTTTGGTTGGCATTGGCATCATGATAGGCCTGGCAATATGCAGGCGCAGGAATTCCCCTCCGCCAAGCGAAGGTCCGGACGATTTCACGACGCCGACTTACGTGCCGGCTTCAAGGATCGAACCCAGGGTCAAGTACTCCTCGGACAGGCGAAGATCGTACAGGACGAGCCTGTTTCTCGAGGAAAGTAGGCACGGTGAGTTCGTTGGTGGAGCGAGAATACAGAAGTAGCAATATGCAAGAGGTGTTCTGGATACAAATTTCTACATTACCGGTAGAGCTGGAAAAAAATCCAAGACACAAACCTTTTTTTAGAACGTTCGAGGGGCGGGATGACTATTGAGAGTCGAAGATAATCCTCCAAACTACGCTCTACGTTACCATAGTTTTTACCCTCATCGGTGTGCCGGTAATGTAGGGATTTGTATCCAGAATCTACTTTGTATTGCTATACTTACTAGGGAATGAAAATTTTGACTTGAGGAAAATGAGAGAGAAACGAACCGAGAGAGAGAACAATTCGAGGATTTATGGAACGTGAAGTCAAGTCTTGATCTTTCATGGTTGATGATAACTAGGTTAGGTGTATAAGACTGTTTTAATATCGATGTCAAGACAATTTCAACACTCTTTAAACCTCATGACTGTACATCCATAACCAATTCCAATAGCATGTAAAAGAGAAGTTTCCCCAAAGAATCCCGAAATAATCTCATGGTAATTGGGCTTCAGTAAGATCGTGTGAATTTTTTTCTTCACATTTTGAAAATCTTAGCATTCGGAAAAAAGTCTCCATGGACACGACCGTTGGTTATAAATAATTTGGGTGGTAGAAACCACCGAATCTTAAAATGTTCATCTAGTATTCCATCAATTTTTCCATCAAAGAACAAAAACTAAACAATTATTTTCCTCCTAATTTTTCTTGCACAAAGAAATACAAAATATAGGATTCAACATTTGTCGAGCACCCAGACTATTTACAGCAAAGGATCGTGGCAATGGAGCCTTATTTTCAGGACACCAAGATCTACAAGTTATAAAAAATTCATACGATATCACTGATACCCAATTTCCATAAGATTATTACGGTGTTCAAATTTCCATAGCTTTAACCTAACCGTATATCGCACCAAGAATTGTCCTTCGTCCCTTTCCTTTCCTCTCCATTGTTCGATCCTTTCTTCGATGTGTTTATAGGCTAGCTTTTCACCGCGTTATAATTCGAACATGCAGCTGACAAAAATTCTCCGATCTTACGTACTTAGTCTTTAATAACCGGTGTTCATAAATTCATGATATTCCCCAAATCATTTCCAACTCACGGTTTGTTCCTAAGTGAAGTACAGCTAGCAGAAAGCAGGAAGTAGAACGTAGTCGAATCGCAAGACACAAAACACGAAGGACGCGCAGGAGACAGTAAAGTAGGAGCTGGGGAATTTGTTCAGAGGAATGACTTCACCCCCGGAAGGAGACAGCCCAATTTAAAAGGACAGAGGCCTCCCCCTCCCCCCTCCTCCTTTCCACCCCGACCATCCCCCTGCTTCTCTAGCCGGGTACAAACTCCTTCGAAATCCAGCCACCCCCTCCTCTCAACATTTTCAAGGCCTTTGTTAACCTTCAGCTTAACTCAGCTCGCCTCCTGAAAGCTCTGGAAAGGCTCGCTAACCCGTTTTCTCTGGGGTTGAGCCTTATGTATACTCAGCCCGTGTAAATGCTGGCCTAGGTAGTTACTGTAGTTACTCTGTGTGCACGATATACATACGCATACGTATAGAGACTTCCATGACGATAACTCGTCTGTATTCATATGTATTAAACCGGTCTATGAGGTCGTGCAATATCCGCCTTCGATTATACAGACGCCTAGACGCACGCACACACCGATGGTGAGACCCATGAAGTATAGACTAAACTTCACGATGGAACGTTCGAATTCTGTCTCGAGTCAGGCTAAACTAGCGTGTGGATATTAACTAGTTTCGAATATCCTATGGAATCGAGGATGATAACGATTCAAAGTCGTTGATGAGATTTGTTCATTTTTTGGGTACTTTAACCCCGAAGCTACATGTCAGGGTCGAAATTATTTCGCTAGAAAGACATCCAAGATAATCTGATTCGATCCAAGATAAATTATAGAATATTGTTGAGATCGTTGATTGATTTATTCTTCTTTAAAAAATTCTATCTCACCTTTTTTTCATCGCATAGTATCTTCACATATTTTGATTTTTTGTTTTTTTTTTTAAATATTAGTGTCTTGAGAGTTACTCAGTCAATTTTTAGATCAAGATATTGAGAATTCAGTGAGTCATGATTTTTTTTTTTTAGCAGAATGATTGATTTTTCGGTATTTCGTTGATTTATGATTTCTTATTTTCATACTCAAAATTTCATTTTAATTAAAATAACTGATCGGCTTTGAAATACAGTTGTTAAAGTGTATCCAGCAATTTTGTAAACTCGTTTGAAAGTTGTTTTGCTTTTTTTTTTTTTTTTTTTTTTTTTTTTTTTGATTGAAAAACTTACATTTTTCATTTCTCGTTTAAAAAATGTTATTTACTTTTGGGTGAAACTGCTAAATCATCTCTTGACACGCCTTACTTTAGAGGGTGGTTTCACCCCCTTAAAGTCGCTTAGTTTTTAGTTTACCATAACATGTTACAAAAAAAATCAAATCGAAGAGATCGACCTGGGATTTTTTCTCCCTTCTTTTTCTTGGTTATAAAATGTCCTTATATGTTAAAGAAAAACTATCTAAAAAAATTCCACCGAAGTTGTTGATTCGCGAATAACAAAAAAGTTATCGGAAAAAGAAAAAATCTCGAACTTGTGGATCGTTTTCCTTACGGTTTTACTCATCACGCGTATTTGAAATTGGAAAAAGCGTTGGAAGAAGATTCGATTTACCTTGGATACGGTGAGTTGGCCCCGCGATATCTGTGGGACTCCTCCTCCTCCTCCTCCTCCTCCTTCGAACGAACGAACGAACGGACGGACGCGACGGTCGAATCGAAACCGGGGAAAAACTTCTTCCCTTACCGCGCCAGTGTTCGAAAGTATATAGGGAAGAGAGGTTGCACATTTGCCTTAGAAACGGAAAATCGCTTGGAAGGTAGCTGCTATGGAAGATTGCTTCGAAAGTGGAGAAGCTGCAAGAAAGTCGAGCGCTGTTCCTTGTTCCTTGTTCCTACAATTCCTAGTAGTTTCCCACTTCTACCCTCGGAATAATTCCCGACGTGATGCTATTACGCATATAAGCTCCGTGCAGCTTTGCATTAAGGGTGGAGGGGGGGGAGTCTGGGAGCGTCTCCGGAACAGCCAAGCCCATAAAACATAACGGGAAGGATTTTGCCACCCAACGATGAGGCCATGGGGTGTAACACCGGTTCGTGTAATACCTATATAGATGTACCTACAGCATAGGTTAACGAGACCCAAGCCTAGCTCCTTCGTCTAAAACAAACGTTTCTATGCTACACGACGTTTCGCCTCGCTCTTCAACAAACGGGAAGACGGAAGTTCATCTGCTCTTTACTCCTCGCGATATTATCTCAATTAGTTTGGTCTTTCGTTTGAGATCCAAGCATGTTGAAGGAAAATGAGGTGTGGCATAAGTGAAGACTGATTTTCGTACATCCAAGACGATGTCATGGAAATTTAATATGGCATCGATGTATCTGGCGATTGACTCTACGTAAATAGGTTATTTATTGATTTTCGTATATTCTGTTTGTTGGAAATCCCAGTTATAAACAGTGAAAAGAGGATCATTACATCTATCTTATTTAAGGCTTTAGGCCACTCTAGAGGCCGAAAAAAATAGGCTTTTTGGGGATTTTTTTTCAGAAATACTACAAAATAAATCGAGATAACAGGAACGTGATTTTATTATTCATATCAGTGACTGCTAGCAATAATTTTTTTGAAGCGATTTATTTTAAAATGGCGGCTGTGCAGCGTTTTTGCGATGATACTTCCTTTTTTTTCGGGTCCAACGGCCGGACTAACTGTGATTTTTTTAATCATAATGAGCCAATGAATTTTTTTGATTATATATAATAACTGCTATGGAAGTACGTAGAATTTTTTTTTTAAATTGCGTAGTTCATTTGTTATTAACAATTATCTGACAATTTTTTAGGCAAGTTCTTCACTTTCCACTTTAGAAGTGCGCCATTTGGCCAAAAATCAATATATCACAAAAATCCTACGTACTTCTATAGCAGTTATTATATATAATCAAAAAAATTCATTGGCTCATTATGATTAAAAAAATTACAGGAGCTGTTAGTCCAGCTGTGGACCCCGAAAAAAAGAAGACGTCGTCGCAAAAACGCTGCACAGCCGCCATTTTGAAATAAATCGGTTCAAAAAAATTATTGTAAGCAGTCACTGATATGAATAATAAAATCACGTTTCTGTTATCTCAATTTATTTTGTAGTATTTCTGAAAAAAAAATCCCCGAAAAGCCTATTTCTTCTGCCTCTAGAGTGGCCTAAGGCCTTAAGTTTGAATTTGGCGCCTGCTGGAGATTTGAAGGAGATGAAAATGACAAAACAAAGCGAAAGAAAAAAAGAAACATGATAGAAAGTCACGACACGACGGAGAGAAAAGATTGGAAGTAATGTAGCGAAGGTACGTTTAGTGTATTTATCGTGACGCGGCAACTCGCGTTCGGTTTTTCATTTTTTATTGGAAATCTGTTATTAAATGCATCGCAGCTTTTCCGCGGTGTAACGGGCGCGATTTACTCGACATGTTTTATAAAATGACGTGTACAAAGAATGTTAACAAGACTTCAGGCACCCGGCCAACCGACGTGATACGGAAAACGCTGCAACCGCATAGCTTATACATAATATTCCTGTGCGGACGTAAAGTCGGGAATAAAATGATAAACGAATCGACGACGAGGCTGCGGTGTGTCGAACACTTCGCCAAGGTTTCCTGCCTTCGATATCGGATTTAGCTCAGAATGGTGGTTGATTTTCATTTTTGGATTCGATGGATGAAAACGAAAAATGGAGTCTGAATTATTTCATAATTTTAGATTTATTGGAAAGGGTGCGAAGCGTCGAGTCCATGCTTCTGACTTGAAGACCTTGAATCATGCTCAAGTTGAATTGGAAATAATATGAATGCACTATAGTGACAGGATCGAAATTGATTTCTCATTACCACGAAAGCCGGAAAATAACTCGACGTAACTTTTCGAGCATTTAGCAGAAACCGAAAGACATCAAACGACTTGAATTAAGATGAACTTTGACTTGAAATGAATCCTGAGCATTTGATAAGAATCCAGTAAATTCAGACAACTTTGAATGACTCAAGCTGTGACTTATCAGATCAGAGTTGGGTGAATTTAACAAACTTCGTAAATGTTTCTGGTGATTTTCGAACATGTCAAGTTGAGTGGAAAGACTTGAAATGGATCCAAGAGACATTAAACGACTTGAATTAAGATTAACTTCGACTTGAAGTTAATTCTGAGCACTTGATAAAAATCAAGTGACATCAGACAACTTTCAATGACTCAAGCTATGACTTATTTCATCAACTTTGGATAACTTTCACAAACTTTGTAAATGTTTCTGGTGATTTTCGAACATGTCAAGTTGAGCGAAAAGACTTGAAATGAACCCAAGAGACATGAAACGACTTGAATTAAGATTGACTTTGACTTTCAGTTAATTCTGAGCACTTGATAAAAATCAAGTGACATCAGACAACTTTCAATGACTCAAGCTATGACTTATTTCATCAACTTTTGATAAATTTAACAAACTTTGTAAATGTTTCTGGTAATTTTCGAACATGTCAAGTTGAGTGAAAAGACTTGAAATGAACCCAAGAGGCATTAAACGACTTGAATTAAGATTGACTTCGACTTGAAGTTAATTCTGAGTACTTGATAAAAATCAAGTGACATCAGACAACTTTCAATGACTCAAGCTATGACTTATTACATCAATTTTGGATAACTTTAACAAACTTCGTGAATGTGTCTTAAGATTTCGAAACATGTCTCGTGACTTAGAGTCACGCACGATCTTGACTTTGGTTAAATTCAAGTGAATTTACGAGTATTTGAAACGATGTCAATCGACTTCGAGTATCAGTCTAAACACAACAACTATCATCAATTGACGTTATAAAATACTAACACCTTCTAAACAAAGTTTCTCAATAAATTCCAGACTTTTCAAGATCAGAAGCTTCCCTCACGAACTTGAATAATTTTCAAGTGAGAATTTCGCACTTCTTCGACCTTTGACCGAGCCGCCAAAGTAACTAAATCCCCTGTAAAGTGACTCGAGGCGTAGTTTCACGTGACATTAGGTCAATTTAAAGGACCTTCCAGAGACTCCTCGCGTCCCACCTTTAAGATAAATCAGTCCCACGAGTAAGCACACAACGTTTTTCGTTTGTACCAACGCAGCGGCTTTGATCCCTTAACAGTGTCTAACACCAGCGTCAGATTGACAATCTTGGTCGGCCAACAGCCTGCAGGGATGACTGTATATAAAACCCCGGACCGCCACACGCAGGGTTCAGCCGTTATCGTTAGCTACCTGGAGCCGCGGTACACGGGGCTACATTATTAAGTTCCAGAGCCACGTGCCAGCCAAGGGTGGTTGCGCAGACCGAAGAGCCAAGAGCCAAGAGCCAAGCGCCAAGCGCCAAGCGCACACGACATATCTCGACATCTGCGTGCCGAGAGGTGTTAGAATTATGACTTTGGCCAACTTCTTGTATGCCTCCAGATTCTGTCTTCGAGATAAGGTGCACGGAATACATTATTTCCTCGCTCAAGTCTCAACCCGTAGCGTTTTCCCTCCCTCCCACCCTTTGTACATCCCTCTCTCTCTCTCTCTTATTTTATTTATTTATTTATTTATTTCCATGTTATCTCATCTTATTTTATTTTTATTCTATTGTACTTTATCTTATCTTATATGTTATTCCTAATTTTCTATTTTGTATCAACTCATTCCTATATACTCTATCACAACTGCCGCTTTATGCGTATTGTCATCTGCTCTTGTTTCCGTTTACTTTTAATTTCTGTTTTCCGCTAACTTTAACTTATATTTCTGTGCTCTTGTTTTTTTCTGTCGCTGTCTTTGTTCCCCGTTACTAAATTAATTATTTATCTATCTATCTATCTATCTATCTATCTATCTATTTCTCTGTCAGAAAAGCAAGGTAAAATATTTGTCAGTGAATTTCTTCCTCGTAGTGTCAACGAAATTATTTTTTTTACTCAAGGCTAAATCGCTTTCAGACTAGAATTAGACTTGATTTTAATTCTGACTTGACTAAACTTGTTATGAAGGATAATTTCAAGTTGTTTCGTACTGGTCATGCATTATACATATACCCGATTCGATCGTCAGCTTATCATCTTGTCTAATGATGCTTTTATCCATATCTAGTAACAAAACTTTCACTTTATTATTATCGTATTATGTAATCAACGATTTCTCGTTTTTTTCTAGCTATTATCGCTAGAAATTAACGACACGATGCTAATTATCTGCTAATAACTAATGTTATCTCTGTTTCACTCTTATTTTTTTTACTGTCATATAATTTTTAGATTATTTTGTATTTACCAGTAATTTTGAAAACAAATTTTATTCAACTGTTAATTCATAATTTGCCCCAAAACCAAACTACCGCATAATAAACCGAATCAATCAATAAATCAATCAATCAATCTCTCTCAATAAATTTACTCCACAATTTCATAAATTCAAATAACTTTTTTTGCATTTTTCCCATAAATTTGAATAAGATGAAATTTTTTTTATTTTAAATTGTAAATCCTGTAACAGCAAGAATATAACAATCAATCAATCAATCTCTCTCTCTCTCTCTCCCTTTCTCTTTCTCGGTCGTCTAATTCCGAAACGAAATTTCTTCCGATTACGCAATTTCAAGTTGAAGTAAATTTCTGTTGTTAATATCGGCTGGAATTGGCTTGCTAGAGGAAATGTCAACGTTGGAAAAGAAATCACGTGACATAAATTACACTTCCCCCCTCCCCTCATCCCTGTTTCAACCTCCAACCCCAGCAAAGTCGGGAAAACGTGACGAGAACGACTCCGTCCTCCCCGTTTCCACCCCTCCAAACCGTCAACCCTCCGTACTGTGTAAGTCACGTCTTAGAAAGTCGTTAAAGTATAAATTGGTCAGCCCTTGAAATTCTCCTACTGCCTAATGACCGGTTCTCAATTCATTAGAATTTTTTGCCATTTTCACTCGGCTCCAGCTATACCTACGCGTGTGTATTATATC
This sequence comes from Diprion similis, assembly GCF_021155765.1. Taxonomy (NCBI): domain Eukaryota; kingdom Metazoa; phylum Arthropoda; class Insecta; order Hymenoptera; family Diprionidae; genus Diprion; species Diprion similis. The sequence continues at coordinate 4,467,556 of NC_060117.1, forward strand.
TTTCATTTCGCATAGAGCATAAAAGTGTGTTCGGAGGTGTAATTTTATCGTTGAAATTAACGTTCCTTTCGTTTATTATTATTATTATTATTGTTATTATTATTATTATTATTATTATTTTTATTTTTCTCTGTTTCAGAACCCGATCTGTTACAGCAAGTCGAATTGGATCTCGACAGCTAAATTGTTGTACGCTGATTCAGCGAGGACGAAGAAAAAAAATTGTACAGTCTTTGAAAACGTACCTTAAAACTCTGATTATATACAGATGTCTTATTATTTAAGATAGGATTAAGTTTATAGTCGTTTTAAGAACAGTCAGATACTTATTATTAAACTACATATAAGAAGCAGTGAAGATTAAACCGAAATTACGAATTCGAGTAGGATAAAATCACGCTCGTGTGAATTGTAACGAATTCCATAAAGTTTGAAAAAACTTTATTGCGATTTCAAATTCCCCCCTTCCAGAAAAAAGAATAAGAAAAAAAAAACAATATATATATATATATATTCATTTCAATGATCTCATCAGAATTTTTTAACCACTTACACGCGATTGGCGGGTAAAATTTTTCTCATAGTTACTGAACTATAAGTTCCGATCTCGAATTCGTGTCCGTGTATTCATCATCCATATACCCTTATATCGTTTACTAAGTAGTCGCTGAATTTCCGTTATACTTGCGTTATCAGCAAGTTTTGAAACGTGACGCGAGGCGACTGGAAATTTTTATATACGAATGAATGACAAGTAGCCGATTTTCGCTCGCGGTTTCATTGCGAGGGAAAATTAAAAGGGCTGTTCGTTGAAAAAAAAAAAAAAAAAAGAGAGAGAGAGACGATAAAACATTGCCGTACGGGAAAACGGTTTTGTGTCGCAAAGGGTTATGGTATATGTATATTTGTGAGAAATTGACGGACCTACAAAAAAAAAAAAAAAAAGACCTCTTGCAATTTTTTCGTAAATCTGCTGATTCAAAAGTTGAAATTTTTTAATTTTTTTTTGTCAAGTAATCGGAATTTTTTTGGTAAAATTTCAACGTTTCGGTAAAGAAAGATAACATGAACTTTGAGAAGAAATATTATACTTTTTGTCGTTTATCATTGCAATTATTTTATAGGTGGAGATGAAAAAAAAAAAATCGTGCAATTTGAAGATTGAATAACTTTGTAACAAAAAAGTGAAAGAAAAGAGAGAAAAAAAAAAAAAAATGTTATTTTTTTCTGGCCCTCCCCAGTGTACGCGGAATTAATTATGCAGAAGCATACATACATGGTGCATGTCGTACGTGTTACATGTGTGATATATATGTATATAGGTGTGTGCTTAACTCGAGACAAGAGGGTGACGTTTCAGATCGATACACAACCGCTTCTGGACATCAATTAACATTATAGTCGTGTACTAGCTTAATCGAAATTAATTGCCATGAAATTAATAATTTAAATTGTAACAGCGTTTAGAGTATTAGTCAAGCTGAAAGAGAGAAAAAAAAATTTTTGTAAATAATTCCAACACAAGACTGGACGTTTACAAAATAATTTTTATGCTCCAAGTTGCAAAAATCTTCAACTTGGCGTCGAAAAAAGAAGATTCTCAAAGTAACGGAGTGCCTCTAATATTTTTTTTTTTTTTTTAACTCATTTTCATTCCTTTTTTTTTTTTTTTCTTCTTCTTTCTTCTTTTGTTTTTCTGATAAAATAAAATTTTATCTCTTTTCAGTCGTCGTGATTTTTTTGAATTCTGTAACGATTCAAGGATAAGAAGAATAACATGAAAAAAAAAATATTGAAAATACTTTCTACTCAAACATTTTCAATTTTTCGTCCTTGGAAATGGGCTGTAAGAAAAAGGTTTTAGAAATAAAAAAAAAAATAAAAAAATAACCAGCACCCCTTAATAATTGGATAGAGAATTGAGAGTTTTAGAATCTTCTTTTTTCAAGTTAAACTCAAGACCTTTTAAATTGGAGCATAAAATTATATATATATTTTTTTTTTATTTGTATTTTTCTGAACGGCCAGTCTGTTCCGACGACTCTATAAAATGTTAAATACATTAAACGCTATATATTATAGAAATGTATTTACTAAATTAATTAATTAATATAATTATCGTAGAAATGACTAGTCTTCTCCTTCTTCTTCTTCCTCTTCTTCTTCTTCTTTATTGTTTCTTTTTTCCTTTCCTTTCTCCATTTGTGGATACACACAAAGAATGTGCAAATTAATTAATACACGATGTTATTATATTGTATCCTGGCGTATCAGGTCAATCAGAACATGAAGCACAATCCGAACCGATAAATTGTATTACTAGCAATTAAATAAATAAATATTCAATTTATATTATTACACGAAGGTGTTCAAAGATCAATAACCATAAACACGGTTTAACACCTTTTTCTAACTCTTACAATCTGCGCTCTCAAGTTTCAACTTCGCCTAAAATGACGCGAATTTTGTTTTGTATTCTTCATGAATCGGAATGATTCGGTAATAAAATCTCAATATTTCCGCCATTTCAAAATTCGTTACAGTGATTTGCTCAAGGTAAGTAAACTTTGGTTAAAATTACGTATAAAAGACATTTTACAATTATTGTAGATAAAATTTTTGACCGATTGACTTGACTTATTTCACGACCTTCGATGAATCTGAATTACTTTTCACAATTTTTACACAATCAAGTGGAACAGATTTTTTTTTCGATCAGAATTTGTTTAAACTTGGAGGATATTTTATTCATATTTTGAAGCACAATTTGTAATTTTTGACTTTTTTGATCACAATTAGGTTCATATTTTTAGAAAATATGTTGTTAATGAATAAAAAAATTGCAATGATTACAGATAAAAATTGTGACTCAAGGAATGACTACCAGCAAAAAAATCGAATGACGATCGTTCACGGACAGCAGCTTCTAGCTCCGCTATTTCCGGCGGAAATGACTTGAAAAAATTATAAAGCGTACTTCAAAAAATGAATAAAATATCATTCAAGTTTAAAAAAATTCTGATTATCCCTTACCTGTTATTAAAATTCCCGAAAAACACCAAAATTTTGGCCTCCTAAACTGGTTGTCCCCCTTAACTGCTCGGCTATAACTCTCTAAATTAGAGAGTGAATTAAGAGTGAACTTTTACACTTCAAACGTTTGGAGTGAATAAAATTACATTAAATGAAAAATGCAAAAGTGCAGTTTTCACTCTCGCTTAGCGATTCTTCAGTCGATTGAATAAATTCTTATTCCGAGATATTTAGGAAGCAAAGAGGCCTGGCGTTTCTAGATTTGACGAATGGTACTGATCGATAATTGGTTCGCCAATTACGGAATTAAATCGAGGTTTTCACGTCACGATTGCATGCAGATTGAAAAGACTCGCGGCTCACTTCAAGTCTTTATGGCGACCCGCCACTGGAGCGTGAGGAAAATTTTACAACTTTATTTTACGAGTGAATTTTCATCACAGTACCAATCGATGGAAATGATCGTTCGCGAGCTGCCACGTGGAGTAGTGGAGTTTTTCTTTATATTCGAAAGGGTTTTCGGTCTTATTGGTAGCATTCCGGTGAGCTCGAAAACAGGGGTGGATACGCAGCTAGCAGAAGCAGCTTCTTTGATTAAACTCGGTCGAATAACTCGCCGCCCGTCTCCGAGTACCGAGGACGAAAATAAAGGGACAGCGAGCAGGAGGACTGATTGAGTTGACCTCTGATATCGATGTCGGAGGGTCGCATTTTCCATCTTTTTCTTATACATGTTCAGAAGATATGATCGAATCATCCACAGCACTGAAGTACACATGGAGAAACGATACACACGTGCTGTGTGTGTTTTCTTGGAAAGAAAGGAGCGCGAAGTCGAGAAAGAGAATTTGAGAATGCTTGTGTAACAATTCTGTAGGCTGAAAAAGCAGTCACTCGGAAACAGGGCAAAAATCGGTGCCAGAGGGTTTGCGATATTCTGACGAATCGTTCAAACCCATTGATAAGAAACTTATAGACTAAACAATATTCACTGGAGTATCTGTTCAGCGCCGATTACAAGGCTGCGACAACCCGAATGAGCAAGGAACACGAGAAATATCATATTGCCAGAATAGTAAAAGCAAATTAATCATACCCTCGTCCTCCACGGTGAGATTTTTCAGTATCGGAATCTATTCATCGCAGCTTTGCATCCAGAGTCTCGATTCTACGATGAGAAGAAGCCCAGAATCGCAGGACGGGGAGCACCGATCCTCTCCTTGAAACTGTCGACACTCCGCTCCGGAAGTTTAGGATGAAAGTGTTTTTCTCCTTTCCTATAAAAAGCACAGAAATTGATCAGGCATTACGTATCGATCGACATCGCGCTCTTGCATATTTTTTAACGAGGGAAAAAAATGCTCTTCAGTGTTTTGCATGGCGAGTTTTACGACGTACCATAAAATAGGAATTTCTCAACGAGGTGTGTCGCTCGACGTTCTTTTCCGCAACGGCTGACCGCAGGGGGGGGGGGAGCACGTTTCGCACGTTGACGCATTTTCATCGATGCTTTTCTCACCTCGAGCACGAGCATCGTCCCCGGCGTCGAGGCATCAGGATCACGGAGCAGCCCGGATGTGAACGTTTGCCGATCGGAAAGCGTAGACCTCGGCGAATCCTCGTTTACGACACAGTCGCAGAGATTCTCGTATCGAAAATTAGGAGCATTGAAGAGCGGCGAGAGAAACATCGACGCTTCCTTGTCCTTCTTGGGTTCGTTGCTCTCCTTTACGCTCGTTCAACAACGAACACGGCGGCCCTGCAATACGGTTCGGAAATTCAATCGTTGACGATTGTCAAAGTTTCGCAGAGAAGGAAGACAGCGTAATTCTACACACGCGTAACACGAAAATGCGAAGAAAGCGCTTGAATCAAGCGAACAGAGGCTCACTTACCCGTTTACGTCGCAATATCGTTTTCCTCTTTCGGCGTCCAGTTACGAGTGAAGTTCGCCGCAGCGGCAGGTCAGCCGCCTTCGCTTCGTTGCGACGTAATTCGCCTTCCGCAGTTCCGAATCACAGATGCGAGATGCGAATAGGCGAGCATTCTCGCACTTTCGAGAATATTCCACGACGTGCGAACTGCGAAACGAGTTAGATCAGTCTGAAGTTGTCCGCCGAACAAGGCGGCTCTCGGAAACGAATAAACTCTCCTTTTGTTCAAGCGACGCGTCGTCGCCACGCGTTGTAAACAGATTTGTAAACAAGTGAAGGTGTGAGACGGTGTCATTGTTGAGACGATAATCCCCGAGTGTTATTGTTCAATCTCGAAACATCACAGTGGCTTACATCGTTCAAATTCAATCACTCGTTGCGCGTCTGTGATTTTGTGACAGAGGAGGCTGCTGAATACGGCTCAGCAAAAAAGTGACGATCGGCCGACCAGCCACGGCGGCCGCGGCTAACTTCACTCATCACCGGGCGCCAGGTGATCGAGCGATGCGAAGTACACGGTGCAACGCTTTGAGAAACGTTTGGACCTGCATTCAACGGCAAAAACATCGCACGAGTCACAGGTATGTTGACGTGAGGTACGTACAGTAATAATGATTAATGTTTTGGGCTTCCGGGTAACTTTTTTTTTACCGTCCGAGGTAAAATCTAAGCTCGAATTTGTACGAATTATGTGACGATGACCGGCCATCCAGCCGACGCGACAATTTTGGAGTCATTGTCGCGTAATTCGTATAGAATTAAACTCGTATTATGTATTCGGATGGTAAAAACAAATTACCCGAAACTCCAAGATATTAATGAATATTTACTTTACCTAGATATTTACTTGAAAGAGTTTAAATCGTGTGAAAATCGAGTTTGAACAATACTCGAAGATTATACTTTCGATAATGACACTTTCATTTGTTTCTGAATTCGTTTACAATTTACAACGCGGGGGGTCGTGTCGCTCGAACAAACGGAAAGTTTATTCGCTTCCGAGAGCCGCCTTGTTCGACGGACAACTTCAGACTGATCTAACTCGTTTCGCAGTTCGCACGTCGTGGAATATTCTCGAAAGTGCGAGAATGCTCGCCTATTCGCATCTCGCATCTGTGATTCGGAACTGCGGAAGGCGAATTACGTCGCAACGAAGCGAAGGCGGCTGACCTGCCGCTGCGGCGAACTTCACTCGTAACTGGACGCCGAAAGAGGAAAACGATATTGCGACGTAAACGGGTAAGTGAGCCTCTGTTCGCTTGATTCAAGCGCTTTCTTCGCATTTTCGTGTTACGCGTGTGTAGAATTACGCTGTCTTCCTTCTCTGCGAAACTTTGACAATCGTCAACGATTGAATTTCCGAACCGTATTGCAGGGCCGCCGTGTTCGTTGTTGAACGAGCGTAAAGGAGAGCAACGAACCCAAGAAGGACAAGGAAGCGTCGATGTTTCTCTCGCCGCTCTTCAATGCTCCTAATTTTCGATACGAGAATCTCTGCGACTGTGTCGTAAACGAGGATTCGCCGAGGTCTACGCTTTCCGATCGGCAAACGTTCACATCCGGGCTGCTCCGTGATCCTGATGCCTCGACGCCGGGGACGATGCTCGTGCTCGAGGTGAGAAAAGCATCGATGAAAATGCGTCAACGTGCGAAACGTGCTCCCCCCCCCCCCCCCTGCGGTCAGCCGTTGCGGAAAAGAACGTCGAGCGACACACCTCGTTGAGAAATTCCTATTTTATGGTACGTCGTAAAACTCGCCATGCAAAACACTGAAGAGCATTTTTTTCCCTCGTTAAAAAATATGCAAGAGCGCGATGTCGATCGATACGTAATGCCTGATCAATTTCTGTGCTTTTTATAGGAAAGGAGAAAAACACTTTCATCCTCAACTTCCGGAGCGGAGTGTCGACAGTTTCAAGGAGAGGATCGGTGCTCCCCGTCCTGCGATTCTAGGCTTCTTCTCATCGTAGAATCGAGACTCTGGATGCAAAGCTGCGATGAATAGATTCTGATACTGAAAAATTTCACCGTGGAGGCCGAGGGTATGATTGATTTGCTTTTACTATTCTGGCAATATAATATTTCTCGTGTTCCTTGCTCATTCGGGTTGTCGCAGCCTTGTAATCGGCGCTGAAAAGATACTCCAGTGAATATTGTTTAGTCTATAAGTTTCTTATCAATGGGTTTGAACAATTTGTCAAGTTATCGCAGAACTTTCCTTAACTGATTATTCAACCTATTTTTGAACGATTGTTTCAATGATGCGTAGAAATCCATGCGCTCTTTCGCAATCATAATTTTTTTACAAGTAAGTTTAGTCATCACAATTGTTATCACTCTTGTTTCACACTTTAACTCGCAAAAAATTCTATCAAAACAACAACTTTACTCGCCATTTTTGTCTCTGTCTTTTCATTATCTCTTACTTCGTCGTGTTGCGCATAAAATACCGTTTCCCCGTAATATTTCTCGTCAAGTTTTCCTTTTTCGGTTGCAGTAAAAAAATTTCCCGCAAGAATAGTACTAAAAAATTTATACTCTCAACGTTTTCCGCTGAAAAGAATGTTTTCAACCGACTCCTGTGTAACGTCTAAGCCCCAAATCAATTCATCATCAAAGTTGAAAGTTCAGATTCTTTTTACTGAAATTCACTTTTCAAATAGAACACCAAAATTATGCCTGAAAATTGCAAAGACGTATTCTTCAATTTCACAAAATCATTTCCAACGCAACTACCGTCAAATTAAGACACGTATTTGCTATCTCACTTCTTTCCATGGGTGTGTGTGTGTGTGTGTGTGTGTGTGTGTGTGTGTGTGTGTGTGTTCCTTATTTTCTCTGCAACAAGGACGAAAGCTCCACGGTGTCTGCAGCCAGGACGTGGCTTCGGTGCTTTTCGAGGCGAAGTAGCTATCTCGAGAGAATTCTAACGCTTGTATAAACGTATGTACAAGGCTTGTATATGTATACGTATATACATACATTAACGCTTACGTGACTGTAACTATGCGGCCAAACTAGATTCCATTCTTATCGGCGAAGCGGCTATAGATAAGTGGAGAACACTGTAAGCTGGAAAAGCCAAATGCTTGTACAGGATATTTGGAACCGTAGAATAACCGCGGTGAAAGGCGGTAGGAAAATAAACGGAGCCTCTTTTTCGACTGAGTGAAAGAAATCTGTCAGGGAAAGCATTTTATGCGTTAAGAGTGCTCGGAGAAAGCTTGATTCTTTAAATGTTTACGGAATCTCTCCCTCTTATCGGCGTTTTATTACATATGAAGAATAAAACAAAATAGATTTCAAAGCTGCAAATTTCTACTTTGAAAGCGACAAAAATTCATTTTTCTTTTATCTTAAAAATTTACTTTCGTTGGTTTTTAAGCGGAGCTGTACAGAAAACGATTGGCAAAACGATAAGCACGTTTTAGGGTGAATGGAATATCGGAAATACGAGAACCAAGATTTTTTGGAATCGTCAGTAGATCCTCCAAGCATCTGCCAAACAGATTTTTAATTCGAAATTTCGTTTTTGAGAAATTGATAAAAACGTTCTCGAAAGTCTCAAAAAATACCAAGCCCGATGAACAAAGTTGCACCTTATCCAAATTTCAATTTATCAAAAATCCGTTTCATAGAAGCTTACAATAAGATGAAAATCCGCATAAATTATTAAAAAGATTTTTATTTCTCTCGTCACGAAACTCACAATCTCTAGATTTTCACTTCTTGCAACCACCAAAGCTCACTTTCGAAACCGTTTCACGAATTGAAAAAAATATTTATCTAAAAGATTCGTTAAAAAAATAAAGAAAATTATCCATATCAATAATAAATAAAAGTAAACATTACAATCCAATCCAATTCGGTCTCTCGAAGACAATGAAAACTAGTTTCCTTAAGGGGGTATTCTGGTCTAGAAGCCTAAATTTTAGGCATTTTTCAAACTAAGATAAAAAAAAAATGAAATACATTTTCAGTATCCATTTTTTTATATGATTTTTATTGATATTTGAAGAATATAAAAAAAAAATTGAAAAATCGTCGAATTACAGGCCGGTGAAGTGGGGGCTACAAAAAAAAAAACGGTGCTCTCTGGTTGTCATGATTCCAACCCTTGTAGTGATCTAAAACAAACAAATTAAAAAAATTCTTCATTAGTAAAGATGTCGCTATCGGATTGACCTTAGCCAAAGAGAAAAAAAAAAAAATTCACAAAATGGCGTCGACATAGAAAAAACCCATTTTTTTACCCTCTTTTTTTTGACCTATTCGAATTTTTTAAAAATACTTAAAATTAAAATTTTCCAAAATCCAAGGTAGGAGCGATAGAGAGATGTATAAAAAAGATTTTCACCAAATTTCAAAGAAATCGGTAAGGTAGAACTTGAGATATCATGACAAGCAACTCGAAAAAAGTAGTTTTGAGAAAAACGCGTTTGAAGTTTGAGAACAATTCCAGTAGAATAACTTAGATAATAATATTTAATACTCACTTTGGATTAATCGGCGATCCCAGATCCATACATTGGGCCTTCTTCTTTTTCCTAAGCAATGTCGTGCGAAGTTCTTTCTGCTAACCGAGCTGTTCTGCCTTCTTTTGAAGCAGCAGAAGCTCGCAGTTCAGAGCGATAAATTCTAACTTCGTTACGTCTGTAAATTCGCTATATCTCTGAAAATAATTCGAATTTTTAAAAATCCGTTCGAGGGCATATTCTCAAGGGTCTGAACTTTGAAAATCTGCAAAATGAAAAAAAAAAATCGATTTTTTTCAAATTTCCAGACCAGAATACCCCCTTGATCAAAGTTAACGTTTTAAAAAAATTCTTCATCCAATTACATCCCCACGTTCACTTGAAAAAAAAAAAAAAAAAAAAAAAAAAAAAAAAAAAAAAAATGTCCAATTCCTCGTCGCTATTTTCGTAATGTTTAATTTTTTCCTCTCTCCTAAGTAGACCAACATACCTATGTATGTTATCCCTTAGCGTCCGGAATAACGTGTCCATCTCTCTCCCTCTATCTCTATCTCTCTCTCTCTCTCTCTCTCTCTCTCTCTCTCTCTCTCTCTCTTTGGACGATGCTAATACACGTACACGTTGGCGCACACAACACCGCACCATCGAGATTATGGCCTAAGGGAAGAGGATCCTCCACCCACCCACCCACATTATGGAAATTAGGGGTGGTTAGGAGGCACGCATACGTTGCAAAGCGGAGAAGCTCGAGCCGAGGAGGGTGTGAGTGCGGACTACGTAGTCTTAGGTACAACTAAATGGTGATTCGAAAGTTCCACCGGTGGTAACCCGAGTGCCTGAGGGAGGATAATACGGGGTTTCAGTGTCAACATGAAACTTGAACCGAATCGACGCCGATATAATATTTCGTCAAATAATAAGAGGGTGTGGAAATTGTGTTCGCTCAATTTCGCACAACGACGATCAGGCCTTTTTGAAGGGCGGGAGGGGGGGGGGGAGGAGGTGTTACGTAGGGTAAGGGTTGGTAGATACCCACGTATACAAAGTGGCATAAAACTCTACTACACGTGAAGACTGCATCTCTGAAGTCTCTGAATTGTTTTATCAATTTTATTTCACCGAGAGACACCGAAGCAAAGCGAAGCAAAGAGAAACGAAGCGAAGCGAAGCGAATCGACGTGAAATACGCGTCTGGCTTGAAGCTGTTTGCTGCAGCGCACGTCCTGGCTTCTATTTCTTATCGATGTCTTTATCCTTTCACATTACACATGCACGCCTGTGTCTATGAGGCATTCCACGTGAATTTGGTCAACGGTTTTCACCATGAAATTTTCTCTTAATTAAACCAAGGATTTTTCACTACGTTAGTAAGAGACTTGAAAAACTGCGGAGAAGAATTATCAAATTTTATTTAATAATCACTTGTCTTGATCATATAGGATTTGGGAAACCCGTCTTAAAAACATCTAAATTGATTTTTGTCTAACCGGAAGTAAAACAAGAAAAAAAAAAAAAAAAAAAAAACGACAACGTTTGGTTTCGAATGAAAGATTTTCACGCAAGATTCGAAGTGGAGCCTGTTTTTCTTTTCTATTTTTTAAATCGTTTTTTCTATTATCATATCTATTCGAAATCTGTAATACAATTTTGGTAAAAAAAAAAAAAATCGTGAGTGACTCGGTGAACTAGAGAAACAATTTAAAATATCAGTAATCAAATAGAAGATAAAGTATGTATTGTAATAGATTTTGAACAGGTATGAAAATAGAGAAAAACGATTTTGAAAAATTCGAAAAATGGTTGTTAAAAAAAAAAAAAGAAGATGGAGAAAAAAACGAGGTCCCACTCTAAACGTTGCGTGAAAATGTTTAATTTCGGAAACGAAATTTTCATTTTTTTTTCTTTTGTTTCATAATAATCAATTCGGGAGTTTTTTTTTTTTTGAGATGGGTTTAAAAAATCAATTCAATTTTCGGGAAGCTTAGCATTATATCACACTAACGCAGGAAAAATCCTTGTATGGCGAAGTTAAAAAACGTCATGGTCATCAACCGTTCACTGAGTTGGCGTGGAATGCCCCATATGTAGACCAGCTGCGAAAAGTTCTGGGAAAACGAAATCAGCCCGGGGGAAGATAAGGAGTCGTAACTTCGCCTCGTCATGTCACGAAATTTGCTTTATGCTTCCTCCGACCGAAATGTTAAAGATTTTAAATAATTCTCCCATAAGTTCTCTGCAGGTTGTGAAACTACGGAAGAAGTTATGAGAGAATTTCAAGTATCTATACTTAGTTTTCGAGTTGAAATTCCCAATCTAGAAACTGTTAGGAAAAGGCACCGAACAGGATCGTTCAATTCACAATCCCAAAATACTTGTGTTCGTTACTGTATTTCGATTCAATTCCCACACTAGTGCGAAAATTTAATACTTTTCCCACTCATTTCGGTACAAAAATATTCAATTTCATACTAATCGAATACTTCTGAATGCCATCGTATCTTAGAGTGTGAATAAGCATTACGACTCAATTTCCACACTAGTGTGAAAATTTAATATTTTCCCCACTTATTTCGGTACGAAAAATTCAATTACATTAGAGTGTGAATAAGCATTACGACACAATTACCGCACTAGTGTGGAAATGTGCTATTTTTCCGCACTCGTTTCTGTACATAAATTCGAATTTTGCGCACTCGGTAAGGAAAAAAATCATTACTCGAAATCTGACAAGCATATATTTTTTTTTCTAATTACTAAAATAAAGTATAAACGCGCTGGTGAATCCAGAAGCAGCAGCAGCAGCAGTAGCAGCATTGCACCATCGAATATCCTCCACTTGATGCGATCGAGGCTATTGTGTAACTTCAGAATAGTATTAGTAGTAGTAGTAGTAGTAGTAGTAGTAGTAGTAGTAGTAGTGGTGGTGGTAGTAGAATAGGAAGTGGCTGTCGAGAAGCGGAAGCTCAGTGAGACCAGTGGTTCGGTATCGGATTAGTTCGCTGGGGGATGATGACACTCGAGAAATAAACTCAAACGAAGGATTCTACCTTGTATTATATACACCGTGGCGTCTTGAGAAGAGTCGCGGCGAATGAACGAGGGGGATAAAATATCAGGCGGGTTGCACCTGGCGAGGATAAATTGCAGTTCGCTTCCTTAGCTACCGATCATCAATGCCACTCTACCGTGTAATAGGAAAAATTTGCGGTTACGTTGCGTTGCGGTTACGTTACGTTACGTTACGTTACGTTCTCAGCAAAAGACGAGCGTCGCTTCTCGAAAGAATCGATTCTTCGCACAGATATAACGCTATATAATTCCTGAACTGAGGAAAATTTCATTTGTTATATTCACTAGAAAAATTCACTTAAATCGACACCGATAATGTCGTTTTTTTTTTTATTCTCGGCAGTCAATTTCTGATTGTGAAAGAAATTCTACAATTTTAGTACCTGCTTACCTGTTAATAGTTTCGAGGGTATATATTTTCAAAAAATTTTTCTACTCACATTCTGAGAAAAGATTAAAAAAAAAAAAAAAAAACAGGATACTTTATTCGTTTGAATCCTTATTCATTCCAAATTTATTTATTTATTTATTTATTTATTTCTCGATATTTGTGTCCTTTCATCACGTTTGTGATGTGATATAACGAATAATTGCGTTACTTTAAAATTCAACTTTCAATTTCAACACTTTTTTCATTAAATAATATAATTTAAAAATACCAAAATTCCGAACAAAAAAATCGATTCACATTTTTGCATCTTGCTTCATGTCCAATATATATATATATATAGAAATTCTGTGGCTTTAAAATATTTTTTACAGCTTCGAACTTCATAGTAAACTTTTTCCAATTTTTCTGGCCACCGTTGTATTAAAAAAAAAAATTTTACATACGTCTCGAGAACAGCTTAACCCTTTCATTCACGCAATTCAGTTTTCATTGGCAGCAATTATACGTTTTTCATTTTTTATCTTTCGACGCTGAATGCGAATCTGATGTCTAAAATTTACTAAAACTAAAAACAACCCTTGAAATAGGGTAAATACAGGTTCAAATATCAACATTATTTTGCACAGTGTTCTTGAATGAGGTTTATATGAATATTTATTTTAAGTCAGTACGATTTCAGGCCGAGAATAGGTGCAACCCTTAATACTATCTACATGGATCCTTAAAGAGGGTGAAAACTACCCTTATTCATTGAATTTTGTAAATCTAATACCGATTGCGAGATTTTCTTAACTGAGAATCCAAAAAAAAAAAAAAAAAAAAAAAACATAAATTTGCATGAAATATATATACAAAAAAAAAAAAAAAAAAAGAAATGTCAAAAGAAATTTAAAAAAAGCAAAGGATTCCACTATGGTGTCCTCTGTGACTGAAAAGGGCTGACAGAATTGGTACAATAACCAAAGTTAGAAATTTCTCTCTAAATATAACGATATAAATAAATGAATAAATAAATAAATAAATAAATAAATGAATCCATTCCAAAAGCAACGAAGCTTGGTATAAATCGACCATCATCGCCGAGCTCCATCAGAGCTGAGTAATGAACCCTTCTGTTTTCGAAACACTGCTCTAGCTCTTTGACTATTATACGCCGCACTACAATTTATCCCCGCATTAATTTCAACGGTTTTCGCATTAGGAATTATACTATAAAGTCTCTTGTCTGAATTTCAAGCCGCAAATAGCGACTCGAATTTTCAACCATGATTAATATATTCTCGAGTTACATTTTATTCTCGTTTGTTTTTTGTTTTCTTTTTCCTTTTTCCCCCACTTTTTTTCCATTTTTTCTTTCACCCTGCACTCCCGTTATTAAACAAACACGATACTCTCTTTATCGGGTAAAATTTTACACGTTCACGTTGTAAGTCCTTTGAATTATTGGACGTACTGTATAAAATTTATACGACGGAAATTTCCACCAAAATTTCTGGCCTGCAAGGACAATTGTCGTTTGAATAGTCGGTATGCAAATGTATATTATATATATATATATATATATTGAGTCTCGTGTTACAAATTGTTAGTTTTTGAGGTTTTGAGACCCCGCTTCAAAGGATAGCTGAAAAATTTTTTTTAAGAGATCGCTCCAAATTTTTTAAAATGTCAAAAATCGTCGAAAGATTGAATTAAAAAAATTATATTTTCAGTATTTTGTTTGATTTTCAATTAATTTCGTGATGTATTGTTATCGATTCTTTCTTACTAAATTAAAGAAAAAAAAATGTATGAAATTTTAATTCGAATATTAAAAGGTCGCTCGAAAAGATCTAAAGAAATGCACCAAAAAATTTTGAAAAAAAATTATGAGCGACCTTTCAAAATTCAAATTTTGAACTGAAACTTTCGGAAACTTATTTTTTTCTTTTTGTCTATAAAATTATACCGTAACGAGAAAAGAAAATTAAAAAAAAAAAAATCGATGTCCGACGGTTTCTGACGTTTTAAAAAATGTGGAGCGACCTCTAAAAATTTTTTTTTTTTTTTTGAACTGTCCTTTGGAGTGGGCTCTCAAAACATCAAAAACTAACATTTTGTCACACGAGACTCAAAAAAAAAAAAAAAAAAAAAAATAGTCGGTTTTTTTGCGACACCCTAATATATCTATGTATATATGTATATCTATACATACATTATACCGGAAGCGAGAGTTTGCGTTCAAGGAAATTCCTCCCCGAGCTTGGAACCTAGAGGAAGAGATCAGACTCTGGGATTTCAACCGTGAGTCGAATTCCTAGCAATTATAAATAATATTCACCTCAAGCTCGCCATTAAATTCTCTGCAGAATGGTAGACCGACACACATAGATCCGACTTGCGGAAAGCTCGTTAAGATTAAAACAGTTCAGAACGAAGTTTGCGAAACGAGACTGACAGATTTTTTCACCGAAAGAAAAATAGAGAAGATAAATAAAAAAAAAAAAAAAGCGAATCATTTTTTCGAAATGGCCAAGAATCGCGTCATTGCAGGGAAAATGGGGGAATTTCACGCGAATTTTGGAAACTTTGAAAAAATGTTTTCTTTGCTTTGCTTTACATTTTTTTTTAATCTTTTATTTTTTTTATTTTTTTTTTTTTTTTCTCATCTCCAAGAAAAAATGGAGACCGCGAAAAAAGAAAGAAAGAAAGAAAGAAAAGAGAGAAATGACTGGAAAACAAAGAAATTTTCATACTTTTGGTTTTTTATGGAACTCTTAAAGCAGCTTTACGACTTTGCGGATGGCTTGTATACTAGCGTTACTATACATACAGAACCCAGACTTTTCGAGTTACATTTGAATTGAGTGCTTTTACATGGCATTATCATAGTCTTGAAAGAAGAGGAAGAAAAAATAAAATGAAATAAAAAACAATATTTCACCGCTTTTAAAAGCAGTCTGCAAAATAAAAACTTCCGAGCAATGAAAATCTTCTTCTTTGATAGCTCGAAGAAAGTCTGCAAACGCGTCAAATTTTTTTCCAATCTTTTTCAAAGTGTATAATAATGAGAGAAAAAAAAAATTATTTCGGTCAAACTTTTCTTCGATTATAATATTTACAGATGAAATTATGCAAGTAGCTATATATATCTAGTTTTTTGCTATCAAGATCTATGTTTGTTCGATCTATCGAAACGAGATACTGAAATTTTTTAATTTCTTTTTTTGCTAAGGAGATTAATCGGTTAACCGATCGATCGAACTTTTCGAAATTTTGTAAGCTTTTTGGAAAAGTTTCGTTACTTCTTTTCCACGATAGTTTTGAGTTTGACTATACGTTTTGAGTTTGAATTCGTGTTTTGAGTTCACATTTGCGTTTGCCTTTGAATATGAGTTTGCGTTTATATTTGCATTTTGAGTTAGCGTTTTGAGATCAAGTTTGCGTTTTTGTTTTGATTTTAACTTTGAGTTTGCCTTTGATATTAAGTTTTCGTTTGTGTTTTTAATTCGCGTTTTCTATTTGCCTTTGAATTTGATTTTGCATTTAAACTTTGATATTCCAGTTCAGACTTTTTAATTTACTTTTAAGTTTGCCTCTAAGTTAACCTCCGAGTTTACCTTTGATTTTTAAATGAATAATTATTCTCACTTCAGTCATTCCGAAGTTTTCTAAATAACGACTGGAGAAATAACGCAAGAAAATACAAAATAAAAATAAGAATAAAAATAAAATAAAAAAAAACCGAAAGTGAATAAATTCCAAAGTACTTTCGGTGCAAAGTCAAGTCCATACCGATATCGGCGAGGCAAGGGTGCAGTCTAATTGAAAGTGAATTAAAAGGCGGAAGTCGGCGAGAGTCTAACGATAGATCAAGCAATGCGGTGATTAGAGCGAGGTTGGTTGGTTGGTCGGTCGGTGGGTGGGTGGGTGGGTGGGTGGATACAGGGGGGAATGGTCCGGGGGTAACAGAATCTAACGAGGTAATTTCTGCCTCAGCAAAGCGACCTGTCTACAAATTACACAATTAGGAGAACTCCTGCTGGATTCTCAGGTGCAGCCGAGAAACTCGGGCTGCTTGAAACAATGCAGCGATTCAGAATCTCGAGGTGAAAGATATATCTCGAATCCATAAAGTGAAAGAATCGAGTCTTTTATAAGTGAAAAGATAATTCGTGAATCGATTTATCCCGGATCGATCCTTGTAGTAAGAATTTTTATTACCATGGAACCGTTTGAAGATCGATGAAAAAAGAAAAAAATCGGAGCATTTTAGAAGAACAATTTAAATACCAGACTCGTAATATCCAATTTTTAAAGAGAGAATTTGAAAACGTCTAAAATCAAAGTATGGATGATTGAAAACGAAAAAAACGGAAGAACAAAAATCCAGAGTACAAAATCATCTGCAGAATTTCATATATTTCGGATTTCTACGCTTTCCAAATTTCGAATTCAACGAATGACGTTTCCGTCTCTTTGAATACTCGATTACCCGACCCTTCCGCTGTGTGTCCATTCCGCTTCTTGACCCCTCTTGACGAGCAAAGACTGCAGGTGGTAGTGTGCAAAGCACATCGCATCGGTACCTACTTCCAGGCACCAAGCCAGTAAGTTTAAAGTCCGAGCGAAGCTGGCCGAGCTTTTACGAACCACCTGAAACCCTCGTGAAAGCTTCGCCGCGATCCTGCGCCAGGAAAATCCAACCCTTAGTGCGCCGGCGACGCTCGACGCGCGCGGTTCTGTCGTCCGGGGGATGATCGTTCCACCATCCATTGAACCAAGTCGAACCCATCACCGTATGGTCGAAAGTTGACGTTTAAATAAATTCCGCCTGTGACCATGTTATCGGTTTTCAATCAAGTCGTCAGGCCCTTAAATTCCGCAGCCTTTAATCGGTTTTCCAATTTGCCCCAACTGCTGTTGTCCTCCTGTTAACCCAAATCGTCTTTCACGATGAGTTTGGTTACACCCACTAGCTGCGAATAATTCAGCGTGAAATAGGCTTCCGCGACTTTTTTTTACAATAAAAAACGTTTTTCACAATCGACGATGATTTTTTGGTGACAGCGCGTGGGATGAGGCCCGGAAATTGTTGGATCCATTCGCCGTATCTCTTTCAATCAGAGGCGTAATTAAGTGGCGAAAATTTTGGGGTTGAAAAAGCTCGCGTGTTTGATACGAGATGCGATTGGACTGTGAATATTTCACTTCGGCTTTGAAACGGTGCCTGCCGGCGAGCATAAACGGAGATACACGTTTGTCACATGACATTGTGTAGACGAGTGATAATAATAAGGGAAAAAACTGGGACGAAAGGGGAGGAAGAACGGAAGTTCCAACTATGCGAAAATACTTTCGAAAGTTTTCTGTTTGAGTAATAAACGTGGGGATAAAATTCCGACACTTAGCTTTATCGTGAGAATTATTCACTAATTGTTATGAAAAAAACTGAATAAATAAATAAAGAAATAAACGGTAAATAGTCCCAATTTTAATCACCCTCGAGATTGATAATATATCGACGGAATTATTGTTACGTAGGGTGGAAAGATTGTTGGTGAATTTTCAAGTCTGCGGCGCATGTTGTTGAAAGTTTCTCGAGTAGCGGTTTAAAATTCAGGTAGTTAAATAAATGAATAAAAGAAGAAGAAAAAAATTAGTGAACAGTGAAAAAGTCGAGTGAGCGGCATGCGTCGAAGTTTGAAACTCAAGCCACGCTCATTAATCGATCTGAATAATTAATACATTTTTTTAGAAGTATAATACAAATCCTCGCGTCAAGCTCGTGGTGTCGAAGGTTGATGAAAGGAAGGCGGGAAAAAAAGTTGAAAAGTTTTTGTTTTGTCAGTGTAAAATTGTTGCCGGTATGTGCGGTATATATATCGGGTTAATTACGGGACGAGAAGGACGCGACAGTGCGGCATCCGTTCCGCATATTCCGGCTACTGTGCAGCTCGTCAGAGATTTTTAACTACTTTAATTACGACATTTCACTCGGGCCGAAATTATGCCCAACGGTCATTAAAAAGACATTTTATGTCCTTTGGTGAGCCGCCGCCGCCGCCGCCGCAAAGGCTGAGGATTATTTGAAATTGTAATAAAAAAGTGGAATGAAAGTTATCGTTCGAAATTTAAACGACGAAAGGGGCGACTAGAAGAAGCTTAAACGGTAAATCAATCCTCAAGTTTCCGCGAGAACAATTTACAATTCGATAACGATAAAATTGCGACGGAAATCAACCAAACTCTCGACGAGTATCTCGTGAAGTGTGAAAAGAACAAAGTGGAGAAGCGTCGCTGTGATTGGAATAACGGAAGGAGTGAGATAAGTCTTCAGTGAGAAAGTTGTCCAAGTACCTACTAACAGACGGTTCGACAAGCTTTGGTTCAATCGATCATACAGAATTCATCCGAATTTCTTCTTCGGCTCAATCGATAATACTGAATTCTTATGAATTAGTGCTTCGGTTCGATCGATAATACGAATATCTTATGAATTAGTGCTCCGGCTCAATCGATAATACTGGATTCTTCTGAATTAGTGCTTCGGTTCGATCGATAATACTGGATTCTTCTGAATTAGTGCTTCGTTTCGATCGATAATACGAAAATCTTCTGAATTAGTGCTCCAGCTCAATCGACAACACCGAATTGTACTGAATTAGTGCTTCGGTTCGATCGATAACACGAAAATCCTCTGAATTAGTGCTTCGATTCAATCGGTAATACAGAATTCCGTTGAATTAGTGCTTCGGTTCGATCGATAAAACAGGATTCCTTTGAATCATTGCTTTCACCGCGACTATCGTAAAGTGTTTGTCGTATTTCGTAGAGGGTAATGAGAAACGACGGTTCTAAACAGTGAAATCAAGCATCCGCAGTGGACCGAACTGCACTCGTCGAGGTTGTAAAATGCGCTGAGGACATGTCAGCAGTCATGTTTCGCGCGAGTTTTGCAACTTATCTGGTTATTTTACTGACGACGATTACCGCAGCTGGGTCGATCAAGAAATTGTTCGACGACGATGCTTTGAACAACGAACTTGATCGCCCGAGTAAGTATATGTACACCAATAATAAGTATGTTCATGGTTCTCGATATATATGTCAGTTTATCCCAAGAAGCAATTATATTGACGTTGAGATACGGAGCAGATTGCGATTTCCTTGGCAAGTCCTTGGTGTGGATTCAAACTTCAAAGGCTTTTCCATACGATTCCCATGCCTTTGAAATCGTTCGGATTAATTAAAGTCACTGGAAGTGTATCCTGCTTTTCGATTTCCACGTGCGCGTGATGTTACTTCTCGAATATGGATGCACTCAAGCATGCTTCATAAGCTTAAAACGTGCGATGTACTTTTTACTTCATATTCTAGAGAAATGTCGAATGTTTGCCGATATTTTACCACGTTCTTAAACTTCCGGTTTGACAAATTATTGTAAATCAATTGTTAAACAATTTTCATTGAAGCAATGGTGTTTTAGGATCTTTAATTTCTGTTAGTAACGCGACGTCCTGAAGGAATGAACCTTTTGTATTCTATCTTGAAATTAATGCGCTGTCTGAACTTGAAGACGAAATCATTCGACTTACAGTAACTGTAACGGGATGAGAACTCTAGACCGCATATTTAATCGAGGGTAGATGTAGATGATATGATGTATTAATTATAGTATGGAAATGACGTGCTCGTCACGCTGCTGAAATTCTCATCTAAAGACAAAGAAGGAGATAGAAAAAACTAGGGATTCACATCTATGAAGGGTGTTGAAAAAAAAAATTAAATTAATTGTGTCCTTCGTCTAAGATCAGCGAGCAATCGACTCTAATATGATTGCACAGTAACAGTAGATTACCTGAATTACCATCTGACGGTAAATTTGAATGCCTATTAGGGAGTCTCGAATCTATAAGTCTCGAACTCCATCTGCTGACACGAATATAAAAAATACGATTTTAAAGGTTACAATTTCAGCTTAAATTTAAAAAAAAAGATCATTGCAGCATCAAAATTTTGGCCGTTGTATCCACAAAGTATCGGAGTGTATAAAAAATGAAAAAATGGGTATTATTCGGTGACAACTTTTTGATGAATGAAATTTCGCACCAAAAAAAAGTCCTTTTTCTTCACAAAACAAAACGACGGATCTAATATCTGTTGCATATTCCGTAAAACAAAAACAATTTCGAGACTTAGATACCCCTTCAAAGGTCTGCCGAACACTTTATTGAACCCATGGTGTTCACTGTAGGGGAAAAAAATGAACTAAAAGCTGTTGACAAGACGTTGATCAGCCAAATTCGTCGAAGCGTCGAAAACGCGCTTCGAAATTAAACTACCCCTAATTCTATCCGGTTATCTCTCTCCAGGGACGAGAATCAACTCCTGCAAGGCTTATATCCTTCGATTCCCTCACACCGTTTAACGGGGTGGGGGGCGTTCCTCTCGTTCGTTGGTTGAAAATAAAGAAAAAAAGAGAGAGAAAAAAAAGGATAAAAGAAGAAGTAGAAGCACTGATAAAGTAACCCCGTCGTTTTTCAGCTCCAATTAATGCCAAAAGTTTAGAGTGGTGCCACGGTTAACAATCCAGAACAGTTTTCAATCGGAGAGTAGAGGAGGTGGAGGGATCAAAGTTACGGTTACAGGAAAGTTTACACCCTGAAACCGGTAACGAGGCAACTTTGACGTTTGTCTTGATTGGCCAAGCCATGCTTCCGATCTATTTAGTTAGCGGTACAGAATGGGATTGCTCTATGATGTACGACGGTATCACCGGTTCCAAACACCATCACGTCGCGTCGTATCGCTGTCAGGATGTTCTCCCTTCTACTTTAGTCAGCTTTGCTCTTCATCCACACACCTGAAACGTCAAATCATCTCGGGTCACGAATGAATGTCTATAGTAGACATACGCGGCGTAGTAATAATAATAGCAGTGATAATAATGGTTTATTCATCTTCATTGCAATGTTGGGCAAAAATGGTACATTGATAGAAAATGGAGTACAGAAATACTTTAAAGTATTTATGATATTAAATTAAGATATGAAAAGATGAAGAGAAAGAAGATCGATCTGTAAGTCGACTCACTACTAGACTCAGAGACTCTTTATGACCACAACCTTATCCACATCCTAAACTTAGTCCTGGCACCTTGCTTAAGAGGCGAGTACTTTTAAAGTGCTTATAAAGACCCGTTGTACACCTCGAAAACGCGGGGATGCAAAACTCTTATACCGCTCAAGGGATCAGAGTGAAACTTGAGCAGTTAATGCCTTATTTTGGCAGAAAGTGGAGCGTCTTTTTACTTTTTCAAAATTTGGAAAAAAAATTTACAGATTGGTTACCACCCACAGAAATTGGCCAAATTTTCACAGTTCCACGGAATGGATCGAACTATCCGGTATGATGCCACTCGGCGGTGATGAAACACACATTTTGAGCCCAGTCCCATGAGGTTTGATGGTGAAATGACGAAATGGCAGCTGATCTGGTTTTCGATTACGAAGTACACCGAAATCTCATTTTGGCAACATTTGTTACCGACATTACGCGCACGCCGGTAATGTATGCGTGTAATGTCGGTAAGAAATTACCGACAAATGTCACCAAAATGAGATTTTGGTGATCTTCGTAATCGAAAACTAGATCAGCTGCCATTTCGTGACTTCACTATCAAATCTCATGGGACTGGGCTCAAAATGTGTGTTTCATCACCGCCGAGTGGCATCATACCGGATAGTTCAATCCATTCGGTGCAACTGTGAAAATTTAGCCAATTTCTGTGGGTGGTAACCAATCTGTAAAAATTTTTTCAAAATTTTGACAAAGTAAAAAGTCGCTCCACTTTTTGCTAAAATAAAGCATTAACTGCCCAAGTTTTCACTCTAATCGCTTGAGCGATATAGGAGTTTTGCATCCCCGCGGTTTCGAGGTGTACGACGCTTCTTTATAAGCACCTTAAGGGGCACACATCACGGTTACATTTTGGTTTCTGAAATGTTTCGTTAGTATTGTAGTAGATTCCGTAAAAACTACACCTGAGGATAGACTCCATTAGTGGAAGACCTTATGCGAGTTTCAACGGGAAAACTTGGATGATCAAAAGCCACCGTAGAGGGTTGAAATATCGTAAAAAGTAAAAACGTTAAACACGGTGTCAGTTTCACTTTGTGAACCTCATCGTGAACCTCATCGGTCTGCTTTTGTAACGTGAGTTTCGTCGCCGATAAAAGGTAAAAGAAGGAAAAGGTACTCGGTAGAACGTTTGCCAATAAGTGCGTCAATGGGATCCATTTACAACGAATCCGATATCTTCTCCTATCCGTTGTATCGATGTTGGAACGAAAGTTTGACCGTAACATAAAGAAAAAAAAGAAACGTCCCAAGACACCGTAAATCGAAGTTGTAAAACTAAATTCACTTCACCGTGCTGCACTTCAGGTTTTGGAATGACCAGTGATGTGGTGTTCGTTAGGTTAGATTGAGGCGAGTGATTGAATTATTGACGGTGAGTGATTGATGACGTTTCTGAACAGGGTGATGGTACCGGATAAGAAATACGCGAGGTGGTGATGTTTTTTCTTTCTTTCTTTCCTTCCTCTTTTCTCTCCTTCTCTTTTCTACTCGATCGGCAATAACACGGGGAAAACAATTTCCCTGAGTGTGTCAAATTTTTCTTACGAATGCTTTTAGGATACTCGTCATTTCGCGTGTCTAATGGGATAAGATCGTGAGCGCTGTCTAACGACCTTTTACTGTTGAAAAAGGTAAACGGGCGTGTGATTTTTTTTTTTTTTGTTTTTTTTTTTACTATTATTATTTGTTTTAATGATCCAGGCTTAAAACGTGAAAATATGGTCAGAAATTTTGAAATTAAATAACAATTTAGTCAAGAGTTAAAGCTCGTGTGTACCTTGGAGTTTTTTTTTTTTTTTTTTGAATTCTTCGAGAGTTTCATCAATCTCTTAATATCGATTAATAACAGTAAAAAATAATTCTCGATTCCCATCTGTTGAGATTTTAACATATAATTTTATCACTTAAATTGCTCTTGAATAAAATAGGGTGCAAAAAAAAAAAGAAAAAAGAAAATACAATGTATTTCATCGAGTAACTTCTAATCTTTCAAATATGCTTGATAATATTGCTAATTTTGTAAAAGAAGAAAAAAAAAATCAAACTTTGAGCTCGAATAATTATTGAACCAGTGGACTAAGCAAAAAATTTTCAGAGACCACTTTGTCCTGATCTTTTTCTCCCCATTGACGTATCGAGGGGGCTTTACCCCCCCCCCCCCCCCCCCCCACCCGACCCGCCCCATGAACGTAATTAAGGAAAATACAGGCGAATAATTATACCGAAAGAAGAAGCGAGCAAAGTCAAAGCGATTCGGAAAAATCGAAACGAGTGAATCGCGAAGGTAGATAAAATACAAAAAGTGAAAGTAAAGGTGAAAAAAAAAAGAAAGAAAGAAAGAAAGTAAGGAAGAAAAAGAAAGAAAAATAAACAGCAAAAAAAGCAGACAATGCGGGAATGAATAAATGGGGCGAATTTGTGATACTATATATATATATATGTATATACTCATTGGTTCGTTGATTTCTCGGCACGATTGAAAGACTTGGGCAGCGATTGAAACAAATGAGGTATCATTCGAGACCTTAATAAACGGGTTAAGCTTAGGCGGGGTTTGGATCTCTTCGAAGTCCGCAGGAAGGGGGAGGAAGTCGAGTCGTAGAATGAATGAGTGACGCAGTGACAGAGGCGGAATTGGGTGAAAATTGATGATCCAGTTTTTGGTTGACTAACGAGTATTTCCACGAGAAATAATAAATGTAATTGAGGGTTAATAGGCATTTTCCTTGATCGATCGATCGGGAAGGGGTGGTTTGTTTCTTCTGCTTTTCTCTCTCTCTCTCTCTCTCTCTCTCTCTCTCTGTGTTTCATTCGTCAGCATTTTTTCGCCGACGTGAAACAACCCTTAATAGCGATTAGTTTGTCGATCTTTTGAATTTTTGGAAATGGAGCGAAAATCAAAAGAGAAAATCATCGCCGACCGACGGTATGGTTTTTGATACAATTTGAGATTGAAAAGTTCGGAAAGCGAGTAATTACGAATTATTTGGCGGCGAAAGTTGAAGTGAAGAAATTAAAGTTATAAGAAACTTTTTTTTCATTTTCAAAACTCAAAGTCACGATATCGAACAAATTTACGAAAAATTGATTTTCGACGGAATAGAATTCGAAAAGTTGTAATTTACTCACACAGCGTGGGGTTTGTTCGATGATGAGTTGGTGTGAAAATTCGGAATAACTGAAAATCAGAATAATCAGGATTACGAAGGTAAAAATATCGGTAATCCAAAACGAAAAAGGATCAAATCGGTGAAATTTCACCGAACCAAAAATTCACAATAATAAAAATCTTCGATCGCTCGGAATTTCGATTTTTCGAGTCTTAAAATTTTCTCATTTTCGCACTTTCGGAACTTTGACTTGTCCAAGTTACACCATTTCGGTATTTTGTCCTTCGGGAAATTTGCACTTTCGCAACTTTGATTGTTTCGTCAGAGTTTGATTTCCTTACTTGAAGTATATCACCACCAAAAAAACTCAGAATTTAAAATTTTCTCTCGTTCTCGGAAATTTTCAAATTTCAAATTTCAACCCCGCCTCTGTCAAGATGCAGACTACGAGGTAAAAAAAAAAAAAAAAAACAAAAAAAAAACAAACAAACAAAAAAAAACACAACAAAAATCATCATCGAATTGCGCCGTCCAAATTTGAAGCCTTCCAATATTGTCATCGGATTCGCTTGAAAGTAATTTTTCCCGCAGTAATTCAACCCTGCTGTTAGCTGTGAACGCTTTTCCGCTGCAGTGACAAACTCCGAAAGCCCGATACGCGAACTCGTTGAAAGGAGCCTCGGAGGAGGAGTAAAAAAGCGTCAAAAATTTTGAGGGATGCCGCTAATTGGATAAAATTTTCACTCACGAGCTTCAACACTTTTCCGAGTAAAATGTCTCCCTCTATATTTTATATTTTAACCACGACGTAATACCGTCGTCGCATCGAGATTTTCCGTCGCTTTTCAGTACCGTGTTGCGGAAGAAAGAAACAAAAAACAAAAAAAAAAAAAAAAAAAACAAACGTCGCGACCGAAGGTAGATATTATATCAAAAGCAGAAACGCGATCGCTTTTTTTTTTTTTTTTTTTTCTACTCTATCTCTCTCATCCCCACAGGGTGAGAAAAATTGCAGTTCGCGATTTTTATTCGTTCGTTACTTGCGAACGACCGTGAGCAAAAAAAAAAAAACGAAAACAAAAAAAATTAAAAATATATCCACACATGAACGTATAATATGTAATCCTCTTTCAAAGTAGAAAATACGATATCGTTGATGGTGGGAGGGTGGGAGGGAGAGGGAGAAAAAAAACTTCATTCGTCGAATTTTACTTTTCTTCGTTTTATTACAATTCTCCAGAGCTCGGATCTTTTTCTATGCGCAAAACCGCGTATTATGTGTGTGTGTATATATATATATATATATACGTATAACGTTATAAAAATTGTTGAAATATAACGAAAAATACTGGGACAAACAGTTTTTTTCCCTCCTCCCCCCACCCCTTTAATACCAAGCGGAGGTTGTTCCATGAAAAGGATACTTTCCTCTATCAATATTTGCGTCGCGTCAAAAGTATCCCCGAGGACGGTTTCCTCCCGTGAATTGGAGGGGGAAAAAAAAGAAAAAGAAAGAGAGAAATAGAGTTAAAAAAAAAAAAAACCAAAAAAAAAAAAAAAAAAAAACCACACAGCTTTGCCCGAACGAAATCCGCGAACGAGAAAATCCGCATATTATATGCGGGGGTGAAATTTGTATCCTCTGGCTATCAGAAAGGGATGTTCGTTACCCTATACATATATAGGTATATGCTACGATATTATTATACGTATGTACAACATACATCTTGTTTCATTCCAACCCTCAGGGTTAATCGAGGCAAAATTTTGTTATTTCCTGCGCAATACCGAAGTCAGTTCTGAGATGGTAAGAAATGAGTAAAACTTTTCCGTTTCTAACTTATTTTATAATTTTTTTTCTCATTCTCCTCTACACACACACACACACACACGCACACACGTTTCTCTTCTTCTTCTTTCTCGGATATACAAGGTGGTGATGAATTTTTGCCGCCTCCATCCCCCAAATCAAGTTCAAAATATTTCGAAAAGAATTTCCTAATTTTTTTTTCTTCAGATTTTCAACCTCAACTCTTGGACAGTTCGCTTCGTGATCGAAGTTTCTTATGGAAATAAGATGGGAAAAACTTGTTTCTTCGGTATGAAATATATTTTTTTTTCAAGAATAACGATATTTTTTTAAAAAACTTTAACCGCGAAATTTAATCTAGACGAATTGCACTTCATCTAAATGATGAAACAAAAAAAAAAGAAAAAAAAAAAAAAACAAAAGGTCGGAGATTCCGAGGGTGTAAAATTTTTGTCCCAGACGGTACGTACCTACGTAGTACTCATACCGACCGAAAGCTCACAGTTACAAAAAAAATAATTTTGTTTTTCTTCCTTTCAACATCATTAATTCAACAATAAAATATCTACTGACAAAAAAAAGTTTTTCCCCATTTTATTTCCATAAAAATATCTTAAGAGTTTAGGTGAAAATCTGAAAAACTATAAATTAGGTAATTGTAATTGTTATTTAATTGTTTGAAGTTGATTTGGGGGAGATGAAGTGTCAAAAAAAAATTCGTCAACCCCCCCCCTCCCCCCCCCGCCCCAAAAAAAAAAATAAGGACCACCCTAATGTACATATTTATTTCCCTCGCAAATTCGAGACCACCGCTGGTCGTTCGGAAAAAACCGCGGGGAGGTAGAAAACAGCTCGAGAAAATCCTCACCGCATAGAATTTATGCCCAATTTGCGGAAAAACGTTGCGGCGGAAGTAGCGCCCTGATATTTACCAGAAGGTGAGCGCGGCTGATCTCACGGTCCAGAAATTCTCCGCGGTTACTCGGCAAAGATCCTTCTCCTCCTCACCCTAATTACCCGCAGAGTGTAATTAAATTACCCCCGTTGTCTCATTATTAAAATCCACCACGATTGCAACGGTGTTCGAAAAAATTTATTATTCGTTACCTTTTTTTCTTTTTTTTTTTTTTCTCATCATCTCTTTTTTTCTCTTTCCCCCCAACAATTTTCACCGCGTTATTTAACTTCTGGCCAGTTACAAAATTTTATACATATATATTAGGGTGGTGCAAAAACCGATTATTTTTTTCTTTTTTTGTGGGTCTTGTGTGACAAAATGTTAGTTTTCGATGTTTTAAGAGCCCACTCCAAAGGACAGCTGGAAAAAAAATTTTTAACAGATCGCTCCACATTTTTTAAAACGTCAGAAATCGTCAAAGATCGATTTGAAAAAAAAAAAAAAAAAAATTTCTCATTACGGTATAATTTTATAGACCAAAAAAAAAAAAATAAGTTTCCGAAGGTTACTTTGATTCCTCGTTTTATAGAACGGAGTCTATAAAATTTTTCCCTCGAGGATTTTAAGCATAAACCAACTGCAAAACAATATCATGATTTTTAATTATTTAACAGATTTTTATAACCTGCAATTCGAATATACTGTTTCGAATGAAAAAAAAAAGAACAACATATTTTTCAAATTTATTATCACAGATTATTATCTTTTTTTTATCGTCATAGTTATTATTGTTATTATTGTTATTATGGTTGGATACGAAAAATTTTTGAGCGTTATGCACGAGCGATGTTCAAAGAATGAGGAAGTCTGTTCTGAAAAGGGTCAGAAGAATTTTCAGTACATTATATTATGATATTACGTTGAATTGTGACGATTCTACAGCGCTGAATTATTCATGACGTCTGAACCAGCAGATCCCCAAGCTCGTCAAATTTTTCCATTGTCTTCGTTTTTTTTTTTTTTCTTCTCTTCCGGTTCCTTTTTCTCTTCTTTGTTTCGTTGTGTTTTTTTATTCACCGCAGGTATAAAAAATTTCCTCACGATTTTTTCAAGCGTATACGAATCGAGGGCTCAACGAACAGCAACACTCAAAATTTTTACACTCCGCGAATGCAGGATTTTGTCGTTTTTCAAAATCGTGTATATATTTTCAGTTCAGTTCGATATTGTACTTTGAAAAATTGTCACATGAATTTCCCATTACGGGGAGGGCGGGCGGGGGGACTTTGGTGAAATCGAAATTTTTGATTTTCGAATGACTAGAAAAAAAAAAAAAAAAATGGAATCAAAAATTTCTACCAAAAAAAAAAAAAAAAAAAAAAAAAAAATTTAGATCATGAAAGTATTTGTCGTGAGAAAAAAAACTTTCAATCTCCCGCGACGAAAGTGTATGCGCAAAAAACTTTTGGGAACGCCAAAAACCTCTTTTTTTTTTTTTGCTAAGGAAAACAATGAAAGCATTTTATAATCCAGAATTCAATACAGAGCGATTGAAAATTGTGTCAGGACGACAAATTGAGGCGAAACGAGACGACGACGCGACGCGGTGAGTCGAGGCGTGTTTATTATGGTCGATGGTTTATGGACCAAAGCTGAGGTCCAACAATTACCAACACTATAGATGCAGCCGAACGGATCGGCGATGGTATAAGGGATGTAATTCTCATTAGCCCGCAATGCTGGCGGATAGTCAGGCTCAATTAGTATGATAACCAATTGGCAGGGATACGCCAGACGCTTTCGGGCTGATACTAAACCCTCGATTATCTCCTGCATCGTACCACCCTGTATATAACCGGATGTACAACGACGACGCCATGACTTACCGATAGACACGTGAAACGGAGTATGATTGATTAAAAAGACACAGAAGTAAGCCGGAAAAACTGTTTTTCAAAATCGAAGAAAAGATCTTGGAAACTATGTAGAGTGAAAAATCTGGAACTGATAGGACGTGACAGTGGAATTAAAAAGTTTGGGAAGTTTTTTGAAAAAACTGAAGATTTATACGTTATTTACATAAAACTTGAGAAGTTTGTTGTAGAAAAACAGTAATAAGGAGGGAAAAGGATAGGTTTGTTGGTTAAACATTGAAAATCGATTCATTTCCGGTAAAAACGGAAGTCCAAATTAAACAGGACGTGGTGGTTTTTTTTATCCTGTAAGAATCCTGTGAGTTTTAGATTTTTTTATTCAACCGTTTCTGAGATTATTTCGAAAGTTTTTCGTTTCCTTGTCATGGTGATGAAAAATGTGGCGAGAAAATTCTTTGATTTTAATTCTTGGCTTATTATTGCTCTTTAATTTCAATTTTTAGTTCGTGATTTGAAAGTGAAGGTGAGTGTTTTTCGAAGGGTGAGAAGTTTCTTCGTTTCATCAACTCACAGGCTGATCCCTCGTGTTTTATTTCTTCAAGTTATACCCTCAGGATCGAGCCAATCGTTCTCTGACTTTGTTCAGCTTTCGAGTCCATCCGATAGTCCTTATTTGGCTTTGGATTGTTTGGTTACCGATTCCTCCTGCTTTATCGCTGTGTTTCAGGGATACCTTCTTGTGCCTCACCCTCATACACCAATACTTGGCGTTTATATACAGGGTGAGTCAATTGAAACGGTGAGAATGGAAAGAGCTCAGTTGTCTTGATGTCAAAGTGAGGTGTTCAGTTCTAATGAGAGTTTTTATCGATGTAACTAAACATGTTTACGACTAAAAGAAGAACTAGAAAAATAGTTTAAAACATTTCTCTGTTCATAGAAACTCAAATTTGTATAAATTTCCCTAAAACTCATAGACTGGATTGAAATTTTCTGAATTATCAATCAAAAACTGTTAAAATTTGGAACCATTGGAGTTTGACGATGAATATCTTTGAAACGCTTAATTTAATCGACGAATCATAAGAGACCATTTTTGTAGAACAGTTAATTTCCTACAAAAATATGAACTGCGCATTTCATAAAAAAAAATTTTTTTAACGCGTTATAAAATTCATAAGCAAAACAGAAATTTGTCTTAAAATAATAAAACTTAAACCTTTGATATCTTTTAAACGGTGAGGTTTACGAAAAAATTATAAAAAAACCTTTTTTGTAGAGCGTTCAATTTCCTACAAGATTATGAAAAGAGATATTTTGTAACGAACATTTAATAGAGAGATATAAATATTCGTTTCTAATACCGAGGAATAAATGGAAAACTATAAAGCGGAGAACCTTCCTATCAAAATTAAGAGCTCATATTTGGTGAGTATTTTTTAAAGGTGTATAGCAACCGATTTTTCAGAGTATAAAGTGAAAAAAAAAAAACAGTCGGTTTTTTTTACCCACCCTACGTCACCCTACTTTCGCGTTCCCGAGTTTTTCTCTACTTACGATCAGTGGAAATCTTTCGGCACATCCGGTAATCATTTAAACGTCGGAATTTCGATGCATTCTATTGACGATCCAAAACGGAATTAAACCGGAAGATCATAAAGCGCGGTGAGAAAGAGAAGGGAGAGATTTTTTCACTCCGTTCTATTATAAGAATTCTCTTCTTTCTTCTCAGCTTTTGCGGTATTTCACGCCTCGATTGCACGACATTCTTTCAGGGGTTGTTTTTGACGGTACCGGAAACGCCTTGGCAGTTTCGGCGGAAAAATGTCGAAACGGATTTCGAATTCTACTTGCCAGCTTTGCTGTTCTCCTTGTCCTGGAAAAAAAGAACTCGACACTCGTGAACAGGCGAGGCGATTAACGAACGAGGACGCGAAATCCTGACACTTTCGTGCGAAACAAAGCCTGGGAAAGTCCTTAGAACTCAGAAAGTCCGAGCTTCCTGAACGACGTTAGACACGTACCAACGTACAACAGTAATTGTTAACAGCCGGACAATGAAATCACTCCGGGAAATTGTTACGGACGCGTTTAGCTCCCGGATTTCATCCGGAAAATACTCGATCAAACCGGTTTTTAAGTCGTTAAAACTTAAACGTTACAAATTCGATTCGAACAAATCTCTGAAAACTCGGAACTTGTCTGAAACTGAACTCACGTTACATGAAATCATCGTCAAAGTAAAGAATTTTAAACATTTTTTGCACATCTTTGCTTTCCCGACAAATCCGCAATATTTATTCACGTCGAAATAGGTCTGGATTAAAAATCTTCGGAATTTAGACCCTCGGGAATTGAAATTCGAAGTCATTTTTGAACTGCGTAAACGGCGTTCTGAGAAATTTTTTTTTTTTCTTTGGTTTTTTTTTTTTCTTCCGCGTTTTCATCGAAAATTTTTATCGATAGATGGAAAAGTCACTTGAAGGAAAATTCTAGATCAAATTATGTCTTCGTATGTCGGAAACGGAATCGGATTAATAAATTAACGAAAAAAAGAAATTCCACTTATCGACGACATTTGGAGAATTTTTGTGAAATAATTTCTTTTTTCTTAATTTCTTACGAGGACGTAATTCGATGTAGGATTTCTCGATCTACGCGATGGTCAAGTAATTTTTTTATCTATCGATAGCGTTTCTTGAGGAACAGGCAAAAAACTTGAAATTTTGAAAACGTAAAATTAAAAAAATACACCCGTATCCCGAATATTTTTAATTCAGACCTTTTTTGAATTGACTATTTGGTTCAATGAAGGTAACTTCGATCTTCGAGTCAAATTTCCAAAATTCGTTCAACGCTGAAAACCTTTGGTATTTTTATAGTCGGAACGTTTTTCTTTTTTTCTTTTCGGAAATTGATACGTTGACTCTTTTTTTTTTTTTTTTTATTACAACGATCGAATTTCGACGGCATAATACTTTAGCGGAAGAAAAAAGTCTACAAGTATCTTTGAGGCAGGGGAATTCCCCGGATCATTTTCACGATCCCCCCCCCCCCCCCCCCCCCCCCCTTAATGGTACGGTTGCGCGACATCTCGAGGGATTGCTTCATGGCGTCCTTAGACTTGAACTACTTTTTTTCTTTTACTACTTAAATATTTATGGGCGATCTTTGAGGGCGCGGGAACATCTCGACTCTCAATGACTTCAACTTTGTCGTATATACCTACTAATGAGAGTAACGAGGAAAATGTTGAAGAAATTGAAAACCTAATTGAAGGGGTTAAAGAATTTTACTATCTATAGTGAAACGAACGGAAACGAAAATTCACTTTTTCAACTAAAACAGGGCAAACAGGGTTAAACAACGTATTAAAGATTCCTGTTATCAGTCTGTTTCACATCTTGTTATATACCTGAGATTTTTATTCCTTATTCCAAAGCAAGGTTCACGCTTTTAGAGATCACTTCAACCGAAAATACAGCTTTTGGTCTGCTGACGGAGAGAAAAAGAAATTCAAATTCAAGGTGTGAGAGAATAGATATATTCAAGTGGATCCTTTCTTTCAATCCATTTTAGAGGGTTTCAGATTGCACATATCAGAGAACCGGGATCGAAAAAATGTTGAGGGATGGGAGGTTTTTTTTTTTTTTTTTTTTTTTTTTACGGAGCCATATTTACTTTATATTTCATCCCTTATTTTCATTTCGTTTGCTGAACTTGATCTGCACCTCGATTCGGAAGCGAGATGCAAGAAAAAAAAAGTTCGTTTTTCATTCATTGTACGGTTTCAATATGAAGGAAATTTTTCTTGGATTAAAAAATAGTTTTAATATACGAGAAAGAAGAGAAATACTATTTTTTTTTTTATTGATTTCATTTTCTTAATGCAAGAGGGAGAGTGGGGAAAAATTTTTGATATCCTTAAAAATTTGAGGGCAAAGTGAATCCCCTGAAATTTTTGAAATAACGAGGCATAAAATTATATAACCACATGAACTTTTTATTAAATATGAATTATAAATACATTTAAGTGTATGTACACAGAAAATTTCATGTCAATCCGAGAAATATTCTTCAAGTTACGCGAACATTTGCAAAAACGTCTCGGAGTGTTTGAAAGTGCCTTTGAAACTTCGAACGCGGTTTTCGAAAAAATATATCTTTTCAAAGTCTGTCAGCAGAATTTCTCGAAAAAGGTCTCAAATTTTTACACAAGCATTATGAATATATTTTTCAGTACTCGATCGAAGGTTACTTTCTCACTGATAAATATTTACCATTTTATAAACAAATTTGGATGAAAATTTTTATGGAAAACAGATTTTTGTGTTGATGTTGAGAAGCCACCGTTTTGTTAAAAATTAATATTCATCTTGTTCCTTCGATTGAAGACCAGATCAAACCTTATTTTAACAAAATCTTTTTTGTTTTTTTAATTTTGTACGATCCAGTCCAGAGATAATATATTACTTACCGCAAAACTTACTTACTTTCCGGCAATCCGCTCTAGCAGTTTAAAAAAAAATTATTCTTACAAACAAAAAACGTCAGAAATAAACGTGTGAATATTTTCTATTAAAAAACTGATTATCTTTTTATGAAAAGTCTTTGAAAAATCGCTTTTCCTCGGTCTCCCGACTAGCTATAAACCCCTAACAATCAGGATTATTATTCCCGCCATTTCTCATCGCGTTTCCTCGCCTCTTTCTAACCTAGAAAATTTCTGCGGACACAAAATTTGCACCTACAACGACTTATTTCACCCTAGCTCATAATACGAGCGGCTGGTGACGCGGTTACGTGGTACGATCCCTAAAACCATAAGGCGAATAAAAGTTCCGGTTAGTCCCGAAAGGTGGGTCTCATTGCGGCGTGTATATGGCCGCCGGTTATACCGTCACGTGACTACACACACCCAACGTCGAACGTTCATCTCGTCTGCCTGCGTAACGAGAAGCTGTAACTCGACAGGTACCTACCCATAGTCACGCTGACGGTGTTCGGAATTTTATGGGAAAAATGCCAGTTTTGCTTATATGGCGAGCCTGAGCAGGGCCCATTCGCCGTAAATGTTGCCTCCCTGTCCTTGCATGCTTGGCTTATACCCACTCGCCTCTCCTGCAATATTCGCTGCGTCGGTCGCCATGTTTCTCCGACATCCCTGTTTGCTATATGCATCGGCATATAAATGACCCGAAGAACGTCTCACCCTCTAACCAAACTTGGCTCGTATTTCCAGATAATGTTATTCACTATCACACTCTGAGATCAAACTTTCCATTCCGCCGAACCCCTCTTGTCCCTCTGAAGTACCAACGGGATGTTGCATCTGGTTCATCTGAATGTAGGCTGGCCACAAATTTTCTTTGGGGAAAAAAAATTCCAACACGTTTAGGTACAGGGCTTTCAGATTTTACAGGTGTCTGTGGCTATCTTGGCTCATTATTTCACTGGCAGTCATTTTTTTCGCTGGTAGTGACTCGGCAGTTTTTTAAATGAAATTTTTGTGAGTAAATTTTTTTTGGGTGTGGTAAATTTTGATTTTTTTTTTTTATTACAGTACCCGTCATTTCCGAGCAAGGAGTCGCTGGGCAGAAAGGAATTTTACCGTGTGATATCCAGCCACGTGATGAAAACGACGCAGTCTCTATGGTACTTTGGTTTAAGGAAGCAGACGGAGAACCGCTGTATAGGTAAGTCTAAGACAGAATAATTTCTAGGTTTTTACTGTTGAAAAAGTTTTTGTGGTCGATTGCAGTCCAAGTTGAACACTCAGGAGTCTTAGATTCACGTTAAAAATAAATGTTCGATGATATCAGATTTACATGGAATGTAAGTGCCAGATTTTGGCATTGAATATAAGTGTTAGATTGACTTGGAATAAAAGTGTCGGATCAGCATCGTATATAAGTGTTGGATTGACATTGAATTTAATTATCAGATTTATACTAAGCATAAGTGTTGGAATATTGATAATTGATCATAAGTGTGAGATTTTGACATTGAATATAAGTGTGAGATTTTGACATCGAATATAAGTGTCAGATTGACATGGAATAAAAGTGTCGGATCAGCATCGTATATAAGTGTTGGATTGACATTGAATTTAATTATCAGATTCATACTGAACACAAGTGTTGGAATATTGATAATTGATCATAAGTGTGAGATTTTGACGTTGAATATACGTGTCAGCTTTTGAATATACGTTTCAGCTCGAATATAAGTGTCAACGTGACATTAAATATGAATATTAGATTGACGTGGAATAAAAATGTCAGATCAGCATCGAATGTAAGTGTTAGATTGACATTGAATTCAATTATCAGATCCGTACTAAAAATAAGTGTTGGAATATAATATTGATCATAAGTGTTATATTTTGATATTGAATATAAGTGTCAGCGTGACATTAAATATGAATATTGCGTTGACATGGGATATAAGTGTTAGATTGACGTGGTATAAAAATGTCAGTTTAGCATCGAATGTAAGTGTCAGATTAACATTGAATTCAATTATCAGATCCGTATTGAGAAAAGTGTTGGAATATAATATTGATCATAAGTGTTAGATTGACGTGGAATAAAAATGTCAGATTAGCATCGAATGTAAGTGTCAGATTAACACTGAATTTAATTATCAGATCCATGCTGAACATAAGTGTTGAAGTATAACATTGAACACAAGAGTCACATCGGCACTCGTTAGTGTCACATCAACAATCAACACAATTCTTCGATCGACACAAAATCACAATCCACCAAAGTCTGCACCCGAAACTTTTCCTCAAACTTGATAAATTCGGAAAAATAATGTTCAAAGTGATATATACATATATATATACAAGTAAAGGAATGGAATGAAATTCTGAAATATTCCGGCAATTCTGTAACTCTACATGATATCCTATATCAACGTACGCCGATAGTCAATGGTCGCATAAGCGATTGGTCGCTCGATTAAATTCCTTCAAGATCGTACCAGCGAACAATGGACTTGAAATATGGTTACGGTATGGGTGTAGAAATGGCCTGGCTCTGCCAGGTTGGAAAGAAAACGAGTCATAGCACTGCTCGCCTATAAGTATAAGTCGTTCCAAAGAGGCTGCGGAGGACTAGGCTGCTCTGAGCGTTATACTTCGATCCAATCCAATCCAGGATCGCCGTGCAGTATCTCCATCCCTTCATCCCCTCCCCCCCCCCCCCTCCTCACCACCGACCCACCCTTCTTCACGAGAAGATAGAATTAGGCCGATCGCGAGCCATAAATCGTCTGGAATCAGTGTAAAAATCCGGGAAGGCGACTCTAGCGGTTGAATCGATCGATCGCGCATCCTCTATCGGTGAGGAGTAGAACGGAACAGGAAGTCCGAATTCTCGGGTATAGGTGGGTAGATACCTATACGAGGGAGAATCCCCAAAGGCGGAAGGATTCGGCTGCTAAATCATATTGAAATTTTCTACCGCATGCAGGACTTTCTCACGTGTGTTACATGCTGTTACCCTATATAATTCAACATGAAGTATCGCGTCCACTGGGGTGAAATACTATTCAAAGTGCATATCGCGTAAGGGAAACTGTACGTGTTTTATAAGTACAGGTGTATGTCACAGAATGCAATTAATGAGTTGAAAGTTGAGTTGGAATGAAAATTTTTATCGTTTACGATATTCTTTTTAAAAAAATTCAC
This sequence comes from Diprion similis, assembly GCF_021155765.1. Lineage (NCBI taxonomy): Eukaryota > Metazoa > Arthropoda > Insecta > Hymenoptera > Diprionidae > Diprion > Diprion similis. Next base: position 4,504,969 of record NC_060117.1, read on the forward strand.
CTCGGAAAAAATCTCCCCCGCTAGAATTTTATTTACGGTTTTACCCAGAGCGATCATCGAATCGTCGAAATTACACTTTTGATCGTCGATTTCGTACGTTTTGATTTTGAATTTTTTTTTTTTTTTTTTTTGTTTTTTTGGGGGGATTTTATCCGGGGAAGAAATTTTTTAGGCTTGTTAAATTGAATTTTTGGAGAAACGCATTCCTAGTTTGTTCGGGATTCGGAATTTTGGGAACGCGATCGTTTCGATGGTGAAAGTCAAACTTGACTGTCGAAATAAATAAAAAAAAAAAAAAAAAGAAAGAAAGAAATTTCTTATCTTCCGAAAAGTTTTTCGGCAAAATTTTATCATATAAAGTCGAACAATACGTAATGCTTCCTTTCTTGTATCTTGCATCGCAGGCACTCCTTTCGCGATCCTTTTTACGGACTACCCAAAACTTTTTCATATCTTTTTCACGAGTTTGATTGATTTTATTCCGAACCACTCAACGATTCTAAACTTATCGAATTGTTCAATTCTTCAAGCAGCCAGTTTTGCTCCTCTTCCTTTTCCTTTCTTTCTCTATCTCTCTCTCTCTCTATCTATCTATCTATCTTCTTTTTTTTATCTTCTGGATCAAACCACCATTAAAAAACCAAAGTTTGTTCTAATTATCATCGTTAAAAAAATGGTAGAAATCTGACGAAAATGATTAATCCAAATTTCATAACTCCTTCCGGGGGTTGTTCTGTATCGATACAAATTTTTTTACGGGGGTTAAAATAAGCGCTGGGAAAGAACGAAAGATGGTTTACCATATCGCAAGGGTTGCGATTCGATACCGCAAAAAAGTGAGAGAACAAGGTGAAATGAAGAAGGTGAAAGTGCGGTGGTGAAAGGTAGAGGGTTTCGTTTGAAGCTTGACTTTTACAACGTGCCGGGGCTTTAGCTTCTTCCTTTTTCCCACCCCCGAAACAATATCAATTTCAAGGGGTGTCGGAGGCTCCATATTTTTACTCACCCTTCGGAAAAAGGACGCTGAAAAGGCGTGCATCGGCACAGAGTCTGTTTCTGAAGTTAATAAGGGTCGCTGGGTTTTGGAATTTTTAAAGCACGCAGAGGCGCTGCCCATAAGAGCACGGAGGGACGGATGAATGGGTCTGGAAATGACTTCTGGCATATGGTTAGAAGAAAAATTTCCCGCCAGGTCCACTAAAATTTTTTTCATTGACTGGAACATTTTTCAAAATCCATTACCGAATGAAGAAAAAGTAAAAATTACAAATTAAATATCGATGTAACAATTTAAATGTTGAAATTAGAAAAATTTATGTCATATTTACTACTAAAAATTTAACAAATGACGTAAATATTAATTCTACCTGGTGGGACATTAGATTTGATAAAAAAAAAAAAAAAAAAAAAATTGTGAGAGAACTTTACGACGGCTAAAATCGAGTCAGCTAAACTCTTCTCGATATTCAAATTTCCAGAGTCATTAGCACGTTTGTAATAATCGAACAATGACCGAAAGTCAATTTATCGATTTAAAAAGCTTTTTCAAACCGTGAATTTTCATTCCAAGCGAGGAAATTGTATCGACGTTGTATCGATGTTCCATATTGGATGGTACGAGAGTCTTGGTTCGTAATATGTAGAGTAATCACAGATATTGCTTGTGAAGTATGAGAAACCGACAAGCACTGGAGTTTAGAAGTCCGAAGATGATTTTACATGGTTCTGAGCTTCGGAGCTCAGGAAATCGTACAGATGTTTGAATATATATGGAACGTCTCGTTAAATGAGCTCTCGTCATAATTTCCGTGGAGACGATACCTCGGATGATCGGCAATCTTGGTGACTTACTCATTAGTATATACCTTTAATCATCTCATTACGAACTGATTTTCGAGAAGAAAGATAAATCGACTTACGGATGAACCGTGAAATATTTCTTGGGGTGTTCCAAAAGGTCCTTTTCATCTAAGGTTGGAAGAATTAAGGCTTTAGTAACTTACTAGAAGTAGCAAAATGTCAGGGAACACTAGGTCTTGGGTCCTGAAGATCCTGGAAATGTCATGGATTTTTTTTTTTTTTTTTTTTTTCAAAAATTTGTGGCCACCCTGATTACTCTCACCTCAGAATCACTGTATCCGTGTAAAGCAGACTGTGCCAAAGCTGATTGCTCAGCGTTAGTTATACTCATACGATGTTCATTTTACGAAGTAGAATCAAAGAAGTTCTTTTCAAGAGTCCAGCCAGCAGTGATTTAAAGAGGAGTTACCGGAAAAGAGATGCTTAGATATTGTAACTGGGAATGATGACCGTCCGGGAAATTAATGACGATCAAAATGGGCAGCAATTGATTCAGCCAAAGGGGTTCCAAATGGTCTTCAGTTTCCATTTCCTTGGGTAAAAAGAGCGAAACTTTTCACGGACTTGATCATGATTGTTTTTTGTTTTTTCGTTGGAAAGCTTCTTTCGCGAAAGGATCAGAACCATTAGGTCGGTGAAAAGGGAGGTCGACGATGATAATTTTCCTGTCCATACGTATATATATATATATATATATATATATATATTAGGGTGGCGCAAAAAAACCGACTATTTTTTTTTTTCTAGTTTCGTGTGACAAAATGTTAGTTTTTGATCTTTTAAGAGCCCACTCCAAAGGACAGCTCGACAAAAAAAATTTTAAGAGGTAGCTCCAAATTTTTTAAAATGTCAAACATCGTCGAAAAGTTAAATTAAAAAAATTATATCTTCAGTATTTTGTTTGATTTTTAATTCACGTCGTGGTGTATTGTTATCGATTCTTTCTTACTAAATTAAAGAAAAAAAAATTATGAAATTTTAATATGAATATTAAAAGGTCGCTCGAAAAGATCTAAAAAAAATGCACAAAAAAAATTGAAAAAAAATTATGAGCGACCTTTCAGAATTCAAATTTTTAACTGAAACTTTCGGAAAATTATTTTTTTTTTTTTGTCTATAAAATTATACCGTAACGAGAAAAAAATTTAAAAAAAAAAACAATTTTCGACGATTTCTGACGTTTTAAAAAATGTGGAGCAACCTCTTAAAAATTTTTTTTTGAACTGTCCTTTAGAGTGGGCTCTTAAAACATCAAAAACTAACATTTTGTCACACGAGACTCGAAAAAAAAAAATAGTCGGTTTTTTTTCGCCACCCTTAAATATACAATATATATATCTACATACTACACGTGCCTCTATACCCACATCAAATTGAGATTACAGCCCATTACTGGATAGTCGCGAGGCATGAAAGACCCTCGACTTGTTATACGCCGTTTATTTTAGCCTCTGGTCTTTCAAAAGCTAACAAAACTCTGAGTCGAGAAGACGGCTCGTTAGCGTGTGACATGAACGACACTCGACATCCTTTAATCTCGACCACTGTATGAACGAAAAAAGAATCAAGTTCGCATGTCCGACAAGAAATCTTTGTTACATTCTGCGTTTAGTCAAGCTTTTTAACAACTCACTTTTCACCAACTTTCTGCATGGTGGAATCATTTTTTTTACATTCGTATATATTAGACTGGAGGTATCGAAAAAAACTACCATTTTTTAGTTTTTTCAAAATTCAAATCGAAAATATTGTTTCAAATGACGAAAAACAGATTCTAACCAAGTTTCAGCTCTTTTTTGTTTTTTTTTTTGTAATTCTGAACAATATTTTAGACTAGAATTTTGAAGATCAAAAAAAAAAAATAATCGATTGTTCTGATTCATTCTAGTATACGTGGGAAATTGCAATGTTCGAATTACGTTCTTGGTGATGAAATTTTAACTTCAAGATTTGCGAAAGTTTCAACCGAACCAAAACGAAAAAAGCATTAGTAATACCTTTCCATTAGTAATACGAATTTTAATGTGAATTAGAAAATTTTCGTTGCAGTAATTTCTTTCGATAAACAATCCAAATAATTTCCTTCTTTTTTTTTTTTTTTTTCTTCTCATCAACAGATTTGAAAAATCAAAACAGATTTTTCCAATACTTTTTTCGAACGATAACTGTCACGTGACAAAATCAAAAATTTTAAAATAAATTCAAAATGCATTATCGTCTAAAAAGCCACCTTTGTTCCACCTTGAGGATAAAAAAAAAAAAAATACTTTGGATTTTTGTCAGATTTTTGAAAATCATCTCACTTACTTGTGATTTTTGAAAATGACCAAATCGATAGCTCCAATTGAAAAATCTGAAAGAATTCTGAAAAATCCTGCTTCACTTACCAAATTTTTAAGCCTCAACCCACAGTGAGCAGACGATCGTTTCCGGTTTTTATTTGATTTCTTTTCCGATAACAACGTTCAACAATATGAGAAACAAACTTCTGCCCATTTTGGCTAAGGGCTTAAAAATTTTTATAAATAAAGCAGGATTTTTCAATTGGGACTACCGATTTGCTCACTTTCAAAAATCATAAGTGAACGAGACGATTTTCAAAAAATCTGAAATAAATCCACACTGTTTCTTTTCTTTTCTTTTTTTTTCTCAAGGTGGAACAACATAAAAAATCATGACTTTAATCGGAAGAAGTCAGGGTCAGACGTTGGTCTGTTTGAGGTGGACTGCCTCACATATAAAAATCGAAAACGTTGTTTGGGAAAAAAAAAAGGTTCGCAAAAATTGTCAACGACGTCAACGCGCCTGTGAAAAATTAGACCTATCGCGGTCGGCAAAGTCGGTGAAACAAAGGTTGAAAAAAAGCAATAAAAAACGAAAAAAAAAAAAAAAAAAAACAACGTTCGCTCAGGAGTGGAAAAATTGTAAAAAAAAAAACCAAATTTCAACCACGATGAAAATTCGGAAACAAGGTTAGCAAGGAGACTGGCACCGAGGATTTTGGAACTCGGAGAGCGAGGAGAGAGAGTGAGAGACAGAGAGAGAGAGAGAGAGAGAACGAAGCGCTCCAGGAAAGCAGGAAAAATTCCTCCTCCTGCAGTATATTTTAATTCATGTCATCCAGCGGACGACGCGACATGCGAAACGGGCGAAACGGGCGAAACGGGGCGTCGGAATTGCGGGCGAGATATCGCGCTTTGGCTTGACCGCTTTACATATGTATCTGCCTCGCGGGCATGTCAGAGACTCATTTTGCATAACGTGAACAAATGGGTTTGCGCTCGCTTACGCGTCATCCAATTATCCAACTTTTTCCGGCAACCGCTCACCCCCCCCCCCCCCCCCCTCCCTTCGCCGTCGAGCTTCGTTCTTTTCTCCCAACATCCGTCTCTCGCCGCTCCGCTCTTGTCAACTGACCGACGAAGGCTAATGACAGGGACACGTTTTTCACCGGCGAAGACTGAAATTGCACCGTTACCTTGTTTTTTTCCATCAATATTTATTCACCCTTATTTTTCTTATTTTTATTTCTGTCGTTTTGACAATTTTTTTTTTTTTTTTTTTTTGGGTGTTTTGGTTTTTTTGGGGAGGGGGGGGGGGGTGGAGGGGGTTGTTTTTTTTTTCTCAAGAGGGCTTCGCCCGGTGAGACAAAATTTGTACCCACAGAAAAAGGCATCAAATTTCTACTGAACAGTTTAGATCGAATTTCGAATCGATTTTCTACTCAGATTTACGTTCAAGTATTTTTTTTTTTTTTCAATTTTTTTGATAGGACTGATTATACTTTTTCAGTTTTCATATCCTGACGTTTGGTGATATGATAGAAGTAGTTGTTTGATATAAGTACGTAGGTACACGGTTTGAAGAAAAAATTTACCCACCAGCAGATCGAAAAAAAAATTTTGGCTTAATTTGATCATTTTCTAATGTATCGTTGAGTATATATAAAAGAAAAAAAGTAAAAATTACAAATTGAACGTTAAAATGATCATTATTTTCATGTAAATTATACATTATACGTTAAGTTTAGTTAAATTTTTGCGACATATTTTTAGAAAAAAAAAAAACAAACAATTTTTTCGGCTCATTTATTCCGGTATAATTTCTATCTTTGGATGGATGAAGGAAAATTGATTATTGTGAAATAGTACGTTTGAGATAAGAATCTTGCAAAGATATGTTTCAGATCCTGTTTGTTGATCTGAAATTAATCCGACATTTTTCAACTTCAACATCGTTTAACCCTTAAAATTGTATAAAAAAAATGTTGTTCCTCAACATATTTATTAAATAGTCAAAATTAACTTTTATAAACATTATTGAGCAATATTTCGGATTCTCAAAAGTTGTTAGACATTTTTCTTTTCCACCATTGGATCCAATAATCGCGCGAAATCTTAATTTTTTTACTCAAATTACATACAATGAAATTTAGTTTTATCGAGTCGGTATTATTTTCAGGATTTTTTTTTTTTTTTTTCTTCTTCTCTATTTGTTTTTCTCACATTTTTTGGGGTTAACCCCATTTACCCTGCAAAAATTGAAAAAAAAAAAAAAAAAAAAAAAACTTCCCCCTGACATCTGAAAATCATTTTTATCTTCTTTGGTTACAATGAAAAAAAGAGGAAAAAAATGTCTTGCATATCCGAGTCTTCGAAAACTAAGAAAACTTTTTCAAGTACCCCGTTTTGCCCCACCACACCTCTTCCCTAGCGCATAACCGCAATCCCTTCTGTTCACCGTTCGTTCTATAGCCTTGAGGTAAATTCGTCAACCCCCGAGAAGGGGAGTGAGTAGCTTTGAAAATTATTAATCGACTGTAGGAATTTAAAAATTTTAAATAAAAGTTTATTGAAAATCGTTGTGCATGCAACATAACAATAAGGTTTTCTTTTGATATATTAGGTATGCGCCTCACATATTTATACGGTCTACGTTACAGTCTCAGTTCGGGGGGGAATACAAAGGAAAAATGAAAATCGATTTATGAACGAGAAACAGCAATTTTCTTGGTACGTTGCACCCCTTAACGTCAAGATCAAAGCGGAAACTTTAACTCCATAGAATCGAAGCCGGGAGTCACGTTTTCGAGAGCAGGATATAAAAGGTATTTGATAGTAAAAATTTCTCCCTTCTCTGCAAAAAAAGGGGGAAGGCAAAAATCGCGAAGTAATATCGGAAAAGTTAAAAAAAAATTAAACACCTCAATTCAAACACCTGCTGTTTCTGTTTAAGAAAAACAACAATACTCGACAAATGAAGCGTGAAAACCAACAAAGTTGTTTCGTTGTAGTTTTGCCTGTTTCTTACCACGCTGCATAGTATATATATATATATATATATATATATATATATATATATATATATATATATCTCTCATTTTACAAGAAAAATTTTCCTTCTGTCGCGTCGGGCTGAGAAAGAAAAAATTGCCGTGAGCACCGTTACTCGAGTTTTCGCCTTTCTCAACGTCGAGCTTATATTTCACCGGTTGTTATACGACCCTCACAGGAATAACGAATAGTTCGAAGAACAGTTCAATTTTTCAAGGCAAATATAGGGGCAGGGGGGGGGGGGGACGAAATGTCGTACCCTTAAAATTTTATAAAAAAAAAAATTGATATTTTTCAAAAATTTTTTTCAAATAGTCAAAAATCACTTCTGTAATAATTACTAAGCACTATTTTAATATTCAAAAATCTTCAAAAAAAAATTTTTTTTTTTTTTTTCCTACTGCATGAAAATGATTTTCATTTTCTTTGGTCACGATAATAAAAAAAAAAAAAAAAGAAAACAAAAAGTTTTTGCGTATACGAATCCTCGAAAACTAAGCATTTTTTCAAGTACTTCGTTTGCCCCCCCCCCCCCCCCCCTACCCCCTTCTGCCATAAATGTATACAATATATGTACTTCCAAAGCAAAAAAAGAAAAAAGAAAAAAAAAATTCTCCAACCGCGCATCAAAATTTCAGTAAACCATCTCGAATAGAATGTGTCAGTCAAATATGATTTCTAAATATTGATGTTTGAAGGTGACTATTTTATTTTTTTCCGTTTTTCATTTAAATAATACGTAAAAGGAATTAGAAAAGTTTTTGTGATACGAGTAAATATGATGCGAGAAAGAAAAGAAAAGACAAAAAAAAAAAATTGTCGAAAAACCAGCAGCACATATATTTTTGAGATCTTTCAATTGTGCAGGAATAAAAAAACTCATTCTCACTTTCTAACCAGAACTGTATTTTTTTTTTTTTTTATGGCAAATATCTGTAGGTGATTCCATGTGGAAAAATTCTTGCGACACAATGTTAAAAAACATACGTCCAAGACATTAATCATTTTTTATTTTTTTTTTATACAATTCTTCGAACACTTTCGATTGGCATCCGTTAAAATCCCAGCAGACACGCCCGCTACTTTCATTAATCAAAGTTTGGAAATAAATAATTGCACGGGGAATCGTGTTTCAGGAGAAAAAATAACAAAAAAAAAAGAAAAAACAAACAAACAAACTACGACTCCTCTCATGCGTACAGAATTTTTTTTTTTTTTTTTTTTATTCTATTCTATCCGATTACCCCACTGGTTTGAATTTCTTTTTCCTATTTTCTTTCTTTTTTTCTCTCTCTCTATCTCTCTCTCTCTCTCTTTCTAGGGCAGGTATTTCGAATAAAAGGAATTTTTATACCTCGTGAGTAAGAATGAGAAACCTACCTACCTACCTACCTACCTTTTTTTTTTTTATCATCCCTTTTTTCCTGCGTGGCACGAATAGGGGTGGTGAAGAAAAAAAAAGGGGCAAAAGGGGGAATTTTAAAGTTCCATCCCTGTAATTTACCGACCAAACACTCTAACCGTACCTTTTTACGCCCGGAACATTCGTTCTGTCTACCGGTAGCAGCTTGGTCCTTTTCGCCTCGCCTCGTCTCGCCTCGCACTCGAAAACTCCTGCAGGATCAGGAGCAGCAGGAGTAGGTAACCCGATTCATGAATATTTTAGACTTTTCTCTCTCTCTCTCTCTCACGGAAATGCGGGCGAGAAATGGTTCAGAGCTGTCAATGCCGCCTGTGCGCCCATATCCGGTGTTAAATTCCGGCGTAGGGAGAAGAAAAAGGGTGAAAAAACAAGAAAAAAAAAAAAAAAAAAAAAGGACGAAACAAAATAACAAAATAAAAAAAAAAACAAAAAAAAAAAAAATGCCACATAATTTATCGTAACGCGGAACGGAGAGAAGAATTATACGGAGGACAACGTCGGGTATTAGCTCCGATGAACTGAAGGACTACTGATCAAATACCTGATCCTGAAATTGAAATTGAATTGGTGATTGACGTGGAAGGTTCGTCGAGACGGCACGGCGGCGTGGCGGGTCTCGGATCGAGAATAAAATCGGATTATTCAAGGCAATCCCTAGTGGCACGAGTGGTAATTTCCAACTTCTCTTGCGATTCCTGAGATTAAACTTCTATCGCTTCGCCTTTCTCCGTATAAGAGGTGAAAAGCTCTAGGCGAAAGTCATCGGTAGTTAGGTAGGTAGGTAGGTAGGTAGGTACCTACACGTGAACTGATGCGTGCAAAAAGCTTCGCTGAAAACTTGGGATTGATAGATGAACCGCGTCGCGAAATATCGAGCCGATCGTCGGTAAAGCGATATTTCGTTTAGATCGTCGAATCGTTTGGAAATAATAACCGAAAAATGAAGGAAAGAAAAAAAAAAAAAAAAATCAATAACCCTGCAGCAAAAAACGAAACATAGAAAAAATAACAACCGACACAAAAAAAAAAATAACCAGTAGAGAAAAATAACAAATGACCGGTACAAAAATAACTCGCGCAAAAGAAGAAAAAAAAAAAAAAAAAAAAAAAAAAACTAACGAGAAACAATAAACATACAATTAGAAATAACTTTTGACAAAAATAACCCAACGACAATAAAATTGAACAAAAAAATAAAAATAAAATAAAATAACCAACGCAAAAGTAATCAACAACGAAAATAACAAACAACCGGCATAAAAATAACTCACGCAAAAATAATCCAAACAAAATGAAAAAAAAAAATATCGACGAGAAACAATAAACATACACCTAAAAATAACTCTTGAGAAAAACAACCCAACAGTAATGAAATTGAACAGAAACAAAATAACCAACGCAAAAGTAATCAACGAGAAACAAAATACATTTTAATCCAAAAATAACTTAGTCGAAAATCAAGTTAAGCAACTATAACTCGTGAGAAAAATAACCCATAATAAAAATGATTTCTGACACAGAAATAAACGCTGAGAAGAATGTCACATTTGAATTTAATTTGACGTCATTTAATGCTTTGTCAATTTTTTATCACAGGTTATTTTTGTACGAGTTAGTCTTACTCAGGTTATTGAGATTCCTTAGCCTAAAAATCGACTAATCATAATCACGTTAACGAATTTTGTGTTATTTTTTATGGAAAATAATAAATAGATTTTTGTTGAAGAATTAATTGTAAAAAATTCAAGTCCGCAAAAACTTGACCGGAAAATTATTCAGCGCACGAATTGTTCAATTCTTCGTTATATAGTTTCTCTTGGAAAATTCACGAGTCATAGAACATCTTGAGAAAGGTACAACACCGGCAGTTTTCTCGAGAATCTAGATCAGTAGAAGGAGAAAGAGAGAGAGAGAGAGAGAGAGAGAGAGAGGGAAATAAAAGATGGAAAAAATAAAACGGAAGTGGAAACGTCTCGCCGCGTTTGTAGCCGAGGGCCCACAGGTCGTTTCCATTCTCTCGGATTAGCAATTTCCCAGTCTATTTGAAAGAAAACAAATTCTCTCTCGCTCCGTTTTTGCAGGGTTTCAGACCGGCTGGCAGCCGCATTAATACAATGTTCCGAGGCTTTCATTCTTACATTAGAATGTTGCATGTAACGCTCCTTAAATTCCACAAGTTAATTTTCGTTATTAGAATTTCAGATTCAACAGCTTATGTATTTTGCCGTTTTCTTTTCCAGCTTAAATTACGTCAATCCCTTCGTAAAATTTTTGCAATCTGAAAAAAATATGTCTTTCTTTTTTATTCAAAACTATAGAATAATTATAATTCATTCGGTAAAAATTGTTATCGAATTTTTGCGACCAAACAGATTATTTTAATTGTAAAGACAGATTTTCGCTTCAATTCAGAAGTGAAAATTTTTTTTTATTCTCAATGATTCTATAATACTCGGCGTTTTTCATGGAAAATCCTTGTGGAAATTATACCTGAGATAAAAAAAATTATTGTTGAAAAATATATATCTGCAAACCGGAAGATAATTTCTGTTAAATAATGTTCACGGATAATCTCAGTGAGCATTGCATGCGAAAATGGCCGTTTTATTGTCAGGTTTAACGCTCATTCGATTCTTTTAATGTATTTTCTCGACTCCTAAATCAAGCTTATACTAATTGCCATAAGCTGGATTACGTGTCTGGATATCCAGATGGCTGCACATGGATTTGGCGTAACGTTCGTGGAAAATTTTCAAATTTTATTCAGAGCGCCACGAGAATTTCGGGCACTTGATTAATTGCCATGTTGGGTGGCCACAGAACCCGAAATTACAGAAAAGGAGCTGAAACCAATTAACCCACACAAAAATAACCTATGACATAAATAACCAAGAAAAAATTAACCCGTCCGAAAATAACTAGTGAAAAAAATAATCCACGAGAAAATAACTTGTGACAAAGATAAGCCGTGGAAGAAAACACATACGCAACCAAAGGTGACTTGTATCAAAAATAACCCCAGCAAAAATAACAAACCAATGACAAAAAAATAAAACCACAGAAAATAATTTGTGGCGTAGATAAGCCAGACAAAAATAACTCATACAAAGATAACTTTTGACAAAAGTAACTTTTAACAAAAATAACTTTTGACAAACATAACAACACAAAAAATAATTTATGACGTGGATGAGCTGTACAAAAATTATGTACGCCAAAAATGACCTACGAAAAATGACTATTCACAAAAATGACCTGTGAAAAAAATAACCTATAACAAATAACTCTTGAAAAAAAAACCACGTAGTTAACGTACGCCAAAAATGACCTACGAAAAATAACTTTTGCCAAAAATAACCTGTGAAAAAAATAACCCATAACAAATAACTCTTGAAAAAAAACCACATAGTTAACGTACGCAAAAATAAACCATGAGAAAAATAACATAGGTGAAATTTGATTTGATTCTTGTCAAGTTTTTGTCATGAGTTATTTTTGTTATTTACGTCTGGTCGTTTTTGTTCGTGGTTATTTTTGAACGTGTTGTTAATAGTTGGGTCACCGTCAAAGACAGGGTTTAAAATTCGATCCGAAATACTTTATGCCCATGGGGCATAATAAATTTCTACTTAGTGAAATCGACGGATGTGAGTGACAATTCAATATTATGATCCGTCGTTTTCTCTCTCCTTCTCTTTATTATTTGAAAAAAAAATGCGGTTTCCCCGATATTTTTATTACACTTGTAAATAAAATCGTTGAAACATTTTTACGATCAGTTTGAAATTTGCCGTGCCATTAGACGCCCAATGGCGACAGGCAGAGGAAAGAGAGATCCGCGCAGACAAACTGGTGTGAGCTTTATCGTGCGGTGAAAAGCCCGGCTCGTATAACCGAATATAGAAAGATGAATGGCGTGTATTCGCGAAATCGACTGCGATGCGCCACCGAGAAGGGAAAATCATCATTCCTGCCTCTCAGACACGCGTTATTGAGCCGATCATCCGCAGATCCTCGCATTCCTCGATCCACTTCTCGGTTTTATTTTCTCTATTTTTTTTTTGTTTTTTTTTTTCACTTCAACTCTCCAGTCGTCCTCATTCTCAAGAATCGCCTATACATCAGGGCGATTGTCGTCGTCATTATGGCGAAAAAATGACACCATTTCGAGCTGTTTCTGTGGTCTTGAAGATGAATTTTTACAAACAGAAAATATCACCGTTTTATCATAGTTATTATTATTATTATTATCAATTTCGTTGAGTCGAATAAATTTTATTTAATTAACCGTAGCATGTATAAAGAACTTCTGATTACACCGGTCGAGTAATTGATGCTCGATATTTCCCCTTCTAGTAGTGGTTTCCAAACAGGTGGAGTGCTTCAGATATTCAATTGCTCACTATCGGAAAACAAATTAATTAACAAAATTAAAATCATTGATTTTTAGCACTATCAGGGGAGAGTTAACGGATTAATTTTATAGTGGAATTTACAAAATTTACTAGGATTAACCGGTTCACCCGCACGGCATTTTTTACTATTCAAAAAATTAAGCGAATCACATAATATTTGAAATGTAGGGATGTTTTGAGTTGCTGAATTAATTTTGGGGCCTGTTAATACGATTTTTCATTAACTTTTTTTAATTCTTCCAATTCATCAGAAAATTTTTTCAACAATTTTCTTATCGGTGCAATTACAGCATATACTTTCATTTTTTCTACTTCTCTTAACCCTTAAAATTGGGGATGGGGGTGAATTTTTCAATTTATTCAATTCCTTCTAAATTTCAATTTCTCTCCTCTATCGTATTAAAATTTTTTGTACAGATGGTTTTTCGTGCTTTCTATTTTATTGCGATAATTATTTTTTTATCCATCATCCCTAAAAGTTAAAAAACAAAGATTATTAGCGGTTGATTTGGTTTGAAATTCGGCAAATTGACGGCAAAAACCCTTAAGAAAAAAAAATTTTGAAATCCTATCAATTATTCAATTTGTTTTTGGATAGACCAAAACTATTCTATTCTATACAGAAAATAATTATGGTGAAAAAACGTCAAGATGTTTATTTTTAGTGAAAAGTTTCGCTGTTAGATATTCATCTTGAAGATTTTAAAGATCGTTAAGAAACGTGTTTCATGTAAATTTTATAATTTACAGCATTCGTCGCATACGTGCTGAAAAAACGCGATGATTCTATCAGAATTCTAATTTACTAAAAGTAATCATCCGGCGATGTGAATTATTCATTCTCATTCATCATCAAAGACTTGATGTATTCATTTGTCATTATTGTCGAAAACAAATGACCTTATTTTAAGAGATTGAGATTTTTTTTTATGTTGATGTTATTTTTTAAATTTTCGAATCAAACAATTCACGAACATTGATACGAATAATTTATACTTGTAGCAACTTTTGTCTAATTTGATTTATCAGCTATTTTGAATCACTATTTTCTGCCAAATTAGTGATGATGGAATTTTATTTTGTTCAAAAGATTGCTTGTCAAATCCTTACCCCGAGAAAAAATTTTAATAAAATTTTTTATCTCTGAAAAACACTCAAAGTCCTGCGAATGTATCGAAAACTTTGTCAAGACGACGATGTATAATTTCTATCAAAAGAAACAGGCTTAAACTTTTTCGAACTTCGAAATATTCTCTACGTACTTAGATTATAAGACGAATACGATGGAATTTGACGAAACAACAAAGTTTCAAACTGTCCAAAACAAAGTCTAAAGTTCCAAAAGTTCGAAAATGAGAAAGTTTGAATTTCTGGATCTTCTTCTGTTTTGGGTTTTCGATATTTTCACGTTCGAAATCCTTGTACTCCGATTTTCAGTTTTTATAATTTTTTTACACCCATTACATCGAAACTAGAATTTTTTGAATCTTGAATTTCGGGACTTTGAGTCGTCGACTTACCGGCCATTCAAAACTCTGTTCTTTCGTAAAAGTTTCATTTCCTCACTTCAACTTTCGCCACCAAATAACTCGGAATTAGGCACTTTCGGAACTTTTCAAATTCGTAACTTCAACCCTACACTTTACGGATGAATTTTGAAAACGCGCAAAGCTTTATTTTTTTCCCCCTTATTTTCTTATGGAAAATAGAAATTCGCGACGTGAGACTTTCCGAATAATAATAATATCAAGAGTTCCGGTTTTTACAGACATCGATTTTCTTTAATTTTGAAAAAAGACGATTTTTTTGAATCAATCTAATATATTATATATATATATATATATATATATATATATATATATATATATATATATATATATATATACTATATACTTCCTCCTTCTTGTCATCCTTATTGACACTCTTCCTTATGGAGCCTTTATTTGTTCATTCGTTTACGTTTGGTTACACAACCTGTTTCTCATCAAACCCCGGTTTTCTTTCTCGGTTCACGAACTCACGCGATCCGTCCAATCATCCTCGGATTGACTGATTTCGGAATCCTGATTTCGTCAGCTTCTCTCGCCTCCTTTTCTCTCGTCACGTCGCTCCTGCGTTGTTTGCTTATCGAAATTCGGAAGAATCCAGATCTTGACTAGTTTTGATATTTTATCCGTGGGTGCTGAATTAATCGGTTAATCTTTTGAGTCACACACTATTTTGCCGAGTCAACTTTTTTTTGAAAAGATAGTACTCTTTGGCTTTAGGGATCGCTGATTACAAGTCTGAAATCAAATTTCAAAAATTCAAAATGGCAGCTCCAATATGGCGGGCGAAACATTTCAAATTTAATCCAAGCCGGTCGAAGAACTCTATACAGTGGTTTTCGGGGTGACCGATTACAAGCTTAAATCAAATTTCAAAAATTCAAAATGGTGGCTTCAATATGGCGGACGCAACATTTCAAACTTAATCGAATCCGAGCAAAAAACTGAATCCAGAGGTTTTAGGGGTCATTGATTACACGTCTAAAATCAAATTTGAAAAATTCGAGATTATGGATCCAATATGGCGGACGAAAAATTACAAAATTCATTGAACCAGAGTAAAAAACTGAATTCAGGGGTTTTCGAGTCGCTGTTTTGGTCGATGTTTTTGGCTTCTACATTTGACTCATTTATCGCATCTTCTTATTTTTAATTCTTATTTTTCGCATCAACGACTCGTTTGTATCATTTCTTGTATTTATTTATTTATTTTTTTTTTTTTCCTCCCATAATTTTTCCTCTTTTTCCCGTTTCTCCTGTATTCTCGTCCTGCCCGAAGGTATTTTCGTGTCTTTCATGTCCCAAGTATTTATCCCGCGGGCCAACATTTGAGTGATTGGTTCCCTGGAGAGGCGTCAATGCGTTAAATTATCACAAGCCTTTTATTCCTTCTTTTTTTCGTCCGATGATCTCACGAGAATTTTCATTTGTTACACATACACGAAAAAATTATTATTATTGTCTCGAGCGGAGTTATGCCTCCATGTTTTTCTCGCTCATTCCATCGCATATCCACAAAACATCGAGATTGCTTCGAGATACGGATTACGTCCATCGTTCCGTGGATCATCTTCGAAATTAAAAACAACATCACGTAGCTGCTGACCGAGTAAAATAAAAATAGGAGAAAAGTTGGAAGATTACGGTATAATTATTATAAGCAAATAGTCACGAAACGAAAGCTTATACGATTCGCAAAAATTCACAAAAATATCTACGAAGATAATTTTTCACATTTTATTTATCGTTTCGATGTTAAGAAAATTTTTTTAACAAGTCTTTTTTTTTTTCTTTTTTTTTACCACAATCGTTTCACCGGGACTAAAAATTTTCCAGTCATAATAATTAATCATCATGAGAAAATTGCAAATTATTTTTATCCTCAACGTCTTTGTGCATTTTCTTCTCATATTCAAAGCAATCTTCATTTTTCGCGTCATTTTACCAAAAAGTTTACTTTTATCAGGTTTTATTATAGGTACTCCAACAGCTTTATGTAAAATTTAATATCAATAGTTGAGGAAAATTTTATGCATAATTTTCGATTCATTTTTTTTTTCTCTTTTCTTTTTTTTCTGTTTCTGATGAGCTGAAATTTCATTCCTTTGGGCAACGCTCAGAATAAAAAATTCGTCATTACGATCAAATTTTTTCTAGACCAAAATATCGTAACTAAATTTTGACGCGAGTAACAAAATTTCAGGATTAATGAAAAATCCACATTTCGTGTATTTATAAGTAGGAATGTTTTAGTGCAAGAAATTTTCTTTGAGATTTTGACAAACAATTGTTTCATAAATTTTGGTATTTACAAAATAAAAAATATCAGATTCTCAGGAGAAAATTTTCTAAAAATAATTGGTCTACAATTTTTTTTTTTTTTTTTTTTTTTCGAAAATTTTGTTCCGAATATATTTCCAAGTATTTATTAACCTGTCAGCAATTCCAAGCTAATCTGCTTTCTTTTCAACGTCTATCGGGACTTTTCGTATTTTCAAAATCTGAATGATTTGTAAAATTTGGAAAAAACATTTTTTTCTCATTCGCCAAATATTCCAATCTTCGATTAAAATCACTGCCCGTTATTTCCTCATGACTTTCTCTCGTTTTGACTAATTTCTAACCATCGATGGCACGGAATAAGCCAACTTCCGGTCCTCGGAGGCTTCAGCTAGGGTGGCGGGAATATTTAGTCTAAAAAAAAAAAAAAACTTTTCACCCGCTTTTAAGAGTGTCTTGGAGTAGCGATCGCGTCCTAATCGATGAGTGGACAATAATTCACAGTCGGTGTACAGAAATCGACGCGGCCAATAGTTTTTCCGGAAGTGTTACGAAGGGCTGGAGGCTCCCGTCTTCACCCCTCTCCCCCTCCCCCATACTTTATCACCGCGGTGGTATTCAGTGGGGGTGGCATCCAGGCATTAGTCATACATAAATGTATGACAAAAACAGGGAGGAGAGAAGAGAGAGAGAGAGAGAGAGAGAGAGAGAAAAAAAAAAGAAAAGAACGCGCCGTTTCATCGAAGGAAGGAATATACACGGATGCGGCAGCTGTGTAAATTCTACGGGGAAAAATCTGCCCTTTTTCACGAATATACAGGGCATTCCACGCCAACTCGAGCAGTGTTAAGACCCGACTGCCTCAAAATCTTTGCATGTTTTTTTTTTCTAACATTCCACTTCGTAAAAAACGTGACATGAATTTTGTTCAAATTTTTTTATCGAACCGTTCATTTTTTTTATAAATATTTAAAGTCGATTGCGAATGAGGATTTTTTAAAGATCTGAAAAAATTCTCAAAAATCCGGTGAATCACACAAAGTCGAATTTTTTTTCCATTTTTTTGTATCACCCAATTCGAAATTTTGGAATTTTTAAACCCAACATTATTTTTACCAACTAGAATGGCGCATCATCGAATTTGCGAAACCGAACATTTACAAGTAATTTTACCCTTATTTGACGTTAACGATTTGATCCTGTGTTAATTTTGGGTTTACAAAATTTTCAAATTCCGAATTAGGCAATAAAAAAAAAATAGAAAGACTATTCAGCCTACGTTTTCTTGGGGGGGGGGGGGGGGGGGGGGGGGGGGGTTGTGTCATTCGCTGGAATTTTGAGAACATTTCATACTTTTAAAAATGGGCATTTGTAATCGACTTGAAATATTTATAAAAAATAAACGGTTTGATGAAAAAATTTGAAAAAAATTGAGGTCGTGTTTTTTACGATGTAGAATGTTAGAAAAAAATATGAAACGATTTTGAGGTTGTCGAGGTTTAACACTGGTCGAGTTGGCATGGAATATCCCATATGTATTATAGCTGCGTCTGTGTGTTTCTATCCATGGCCATAAACGGTATCTACTCTTATTCTCGCCACGCTGCCCACCTTATAAACAGAACACATAAGCAGAATTCTGATTTAGGTAGCAGCCTCAAAAAAAAGGGGAAAAAACATGGCCGACCACGTCACGTAGATATTATTGAACACGTACCTGCATTCACACGTCTTTTCTCTCGGCCAGCACCGTTGGAAATCGTTTTTTATCGCCTGAAACACGTTTCCATTTTCTTTCTTTCTCGGATTTTATCTCGGAAATTGTAACCTCACAATTTTCAACAAAATTTTCTGTTACAAAATTTTTATTCAGTGAAATTTTATCGGGATGATTAAAATTAAAATATTTAATTGAAATGTTTTTATTTGAGCGAAGAAACAGTTTTTTCAAAGATTTTCAGTTGTCTTGGACATGTTTCAGAAATTGAGTTTACGTTTTTTTTTTTTTTTTTTGCACTCATTTTTCACGAAACGCGCATTTTTTTTTTTTTTTTGTCACATTTATCAAACGTAGGGTGACGAAAAGTTGTAATCGAATTGTATAAACAGATAGCAAAAAATTTTGAAGGAAACAAACTGTATAACATTTGAATGAGGATGAAAGCTTTTTTTTTTCCTTTGATTTCGAATTTTATCGGAAAAAAAAATTGATGAGAAATTCATCGTCCTAAATTTTGTGAAGAAATTATTCTGAAAAATGGAAAAAGAAAAAATGCTCCGCATCTGAGAATTAAGCTTCGCTCTGGAAATTCAAATTTAAAAAATTTAAATCAGCTGAAAGATCTTTGTACGAAGGTGATTAAAATTTTTCTGTCTCTAATAATTGTTGTTCGTTTCGGAGATGTTTTATTTTATTTTTTTTCATTTTAATTAGCACAATTTTATATTCAGTCATATACGTGTTTCGACCGGAAAAAATATTATTTCAACTTGATTTGAGAATGAAAGAAACGTAAAAGCTCGACGAGTTAACTAGTTTGGAAAAAAAAAAATAGGCAAAATAATTATTTACTTCTCTTATTTTATTTCTACTGTTTCGTGCTTTTGTGAATTTTATCTTTCTGATTCTTTTTTTTTTTTTTTCATTTGTTCCTTTTTACTCGCGTTTAAAACAGAACGAATGAAATGGGATTAGAAAGTGGCAAAGTTTTGTACCCGCTGTGTAGGTGCTAATTGTAATAACGATGTAACGAAGGAGGAACAAGTGGACGAGAGAATTCCTTTGTTTCGACACGGAAGCTCAAAACTTCTTAACCGAGAAGACTGAACAGTAATTCTGATCCAAACAAAGCCATCCGCTACGGACGGTTTCATTACAACAAACTCGGTGCCTCGTTACAAACTCTAATTGTAAACCGAACTGAGAGAAACAAGCTGTAATGCAGAGTTTGCTCCCAAGGGAGAAGCTTCTTAGTTAGAGCTGCATCGTGTAATTTCCGATTTGATTTTAGACTGCAGAGTAATGCAAAAATTTTCGTTCACGTTAATTTTGTCAACTATTCACTTGTAACTCTTCCCAAAGGAAAAGAATCGATCCAATAAAAAAAATGGTTTTACTTATTTGTCAGTTTATGTTGGACGGAAAATATTTTAAGGATTTTTTTTCTTTTTGTCCTACAAAAAAATATTGGGAGGGAGGAACTTTTCTGTGGGAAGAAAAAAAGAAAAGAAAAAAAAGAGGAAATTATTTGATACAAGTTTGGAATTATTCGTCGGGAAACTGGACTTGTGTCCAATTTTTGGCGCATTGAATTCACATTCACTTGTTTTCAGGAAAAAAAAAATTGAAACAATCTAGAATTGCATTGTTTTTTATTAAGTATTTTTTTATTTTAACTTACGTTCTAAATTTTGATTTAGGTTAAAATATTTTATAACTAGAAATAATGCAACGATCGTTTGATTAAATTTTATTTTACTGACAAAAAGTCATTCAGGCATTCTGAATCGTTAAAATATTCACGTGATTTGACCAAAAAATTCTTCAATTTGGGTAAATTTTATACCAAGAAAGTGATTATTTAGGAATTCAAAACGCTTTAAATTATTTCAATACTTCTCAGCCAATATAATTACTTGTTATTAGAAGAGATAGAAATTGATTCAAACAACTTTTTTATTGTTTTTAATAAATTTAACCAATTTTAGTACGTAACTCAGTAGAATTCAACAAAAGATTACTCGAACGAAAAAATTAAGATTTTTTTTTCTCATTCAATTACTCTGTGAAAATAAAATTTTTAGTATATATTTCCTGTAAAAAATCCCACGAGTTGAATTAGAGTTTCTATTAATCAAAGTCCAAAAAGTTTGATTCGAAAAACCGGAAGTTCAATACAACTCGTCAAATTTGACAAAAGATTTGAGTGTCAAGCGTTGACAGCTCAGTTTCCGGAGTGCAAATTGCGGACTTCATGCAAGCAAATAGCAAAGTTTAGGCAAAACACAAACACAAAGAGAGAGAGAGAGAGAGAGAGAGAGAGAGAGAGAGAGACTTTGGCCTGCAGCTGGTGCCCATATCATCGGGTTGGCCAAGTCGTCGCGGCTCATGGACTATGGGTGACAAATCTGGGATTTCCGCTGGAATTTCCGGTCGTCCTATTCCAAATCCCGTCGCATATTATCCGCGGATTTCTCGAAGCTTGCACTGCAGCTGTTCGACCTGCAACGGGATGAACATGGCGCTTTCATCCTGCAGCTTGACGCGAGAGGGTAGAAAAGTCGCGGGTCTAACCCTTTCAGAATTTGCCTCACGCTCATTGTTTTTCCCATAACTCTGTGCGACACGCAGATATAATTGTGGAGGATCAATTCTACCGAAATCAGTTCTACGAAACAAATATTCTCGCAGAATATACTCTGCAGAAACATTTTTGGAGAAATGGTTTTCTAAAGAAAATTTTTCTACGGGAAATAATTCGAGATTCACATAAAAAATTATCCTCCATGAGTTATTCTGCAGGAAAATTTTTTTACAAAACAATTTTCTACAGAATATTTTTTCTGCAGAAATGGAATTCGAAGTTCGCATTATCAAATAATCATCCACGACTTATTCTAAAGACGAATTGTTCTACAGAACATTTTTTTATAGATACGAATACCGAGATTCACATAAAAAAAAGTAATCCTAAATGAATTATTCTACAGGGAAAAACATTTTTTTCGGCAACATTGTTCTACAGAATATTTTTCTGATAAATATTTTTCAAAAAAAAAAAAAAAAAAAAAAAAAAAACAATTTTCTACAAAATGATTTTTCTGCAGTTATGGAATTCGAGATTCGCATTAGAAATAATTATCCATGAATTATTCTACACAAAGTATCGTTCTACAAAATATTTTCCTGCAGAAAATTTTTGCGTGCAAAAATTTTTCCTTTTCTAGCAACGTTGAATTCGTAACCGAAAAATGCAATAGTAGCAAAAACCAGATTACTAAATTAATTTCATTTTCTACTATAAGCTGTGATAAGATTTTTGGTTTATGATAAAAAAAAAATTAAAAAAACAGAACCATGTAGGTAGGTACTGTGAAGTAACCAAAACGACGAAAAATTTTCCTCGTCGATATCGAAAGAAAAGCAAAAAGAAGAAAGAATGAAAAAACTTGTCTCCGCATTTTGCGTCTCATCTTTACTCGCTTGACGTGACCTCGAATAACTCGCGGTAGGTTTTTGCAATCTCGTAAGGAATTCGATTCGTACCAAGTTGAATTCTCCTCAATTCAACCGGTGAAGCAATGACATTGACGAGTGATCGAATATCTCCTCAGGCAACTGGATACACGTATCAGAGTTCGCGAATACAGATTGTGCAAAAATTTCGTTTCATTTAACTTACCAGAGTATTTAAGTCAAATATATATGTAACTATTTTCTGAAATTAAGATTATCAAATCTACATTTTTGATTTTAACGGAAAATCATACTTTTCAAAATCTTCCCAATCCCCCCCCCCCCCCCCCCCCCTTCCCCCCCAAAAAAAAGGTCGGTAGAAATTTATTTTAAATTAGTTGGCGCCTTAAAATTTTTACATCTGAAAAAAATTTGGGGGCAAAGTGGGACCTTGAAATTTTTTTTAATTGAAAAGAGCTAAAAATTGACGATCTCAAGTTGAGCTTTACTGTCGACACGTCAAAGTCGAATAATTATCTGAACTTGAATTTAATTAGGGTTACTTTAATTACTCGAGAAAGCTAGATAATAATTCAAAATGATTTTTTATACGAAAAGTAATCCATTTTATTTTGATTTTAGGGATAATTTTTTTTTTTTTTTTTTTGAAGGACCCAGTTCACCCCACCCTCCCTTATAATTCAACCACTTCCGGGCTTTCCTCCCTTAGACTTTTTGGTCCTTTGGATTTTTCTATCCCACCCTTATTACGTCGCAAGCTCGAGCGAAACTTTTCACGCCTCATCGTTCATCCTAGCCTACACTCGACACACACACACAGACATACAGTGTATTCTGTTCTACATACCGGAGCTTCAGTGTGCTTTGAATTTTCCGCATCAAGTAAACCCTCCGGGACAGCTTACCTAAAACCCTCTGACAAACACTCGGGGTCCGCAATTAGGATCGGATCGCAAGCCGACCGGCGAAATAGCTCCGCAGGATACCGAGTAATAAGTAGGGTTGTAAAGGACCGAATTACGCGTTCTACCCTCGATTTGACGGGTCGAAACTCTCCTTCTCCATTCTCCTTTCATTCAGAAACCGATCTGATCAATCGTCAGGACGAGAAATCTACGATTTTATACATACATATATATATATATAATCAAGGGGACAAAAGAATTTTCACAAAAATTTACAAAAATTCTTGCAATTTTGCAATTATTTGGACAATTAGGTGTTGGCTTGTCAAATTGCAATTTACACGGTAACTTTTGTTCTCTACGCGCCTCTAATTGCTGTGGAATTTTTTATCAAATTTTTACGATAAGAATTTTAACGCAAGGATTTTTAAAAAAATCACCATTTTTTGACGTTATTTTGAATAATAACTGGACACGTGTGGAACGTAACTGATTGGAACCGAGTGAAAACCACTAGTTTTATGAGTTCAAGTTTCAATCAAATCAAAAAAGTTTGAGTTTCACTGACGTGTCCCCTTAAGGGGTTGAGTACAGTTGTATGGGGCAAAAAAAAAAAAAAAAAAAACGCCTTTTTGAGATTTTTTTTTTTTCCGAATACGGGTTTTATTATTTATTAAACCATGATTGGTAGTTCGAACAATACAAATTTTAAGAACTTATTCGGTAATTTTCTTCACGCAGAAAATAGCGGCAAGTAATCAAGTTACAGCAAATCTTCCAAAGTTTGAAAAAAAAAAGAAAAAAAATTTTTTTTCTTCATTTTTTCATATATTTATCTATGCCTATTAAAATCGAGTGAGCGAAAACGAAAATTTGGTAGATCGTAGAAACTAATCGATCATCAGGAATAAAATCATGCTTTGATGTTGATTGATTATATATTATGTGAAAATTGAAAATTGAAAATTGTACGCGGAGCTGGTTCGATAATTAATATTATCGGTTAGATTTCCGGTCTTCTTCCCTTATCTCATCGAAATTACGATGACGATGGAAGATCCTTGATTTCCGAATGTATGTAAAATGTATGTATATTAGGGTGGCGCGAAAGAACCGACTATTTTTTTTTTTTTTTTTTTTTTTTTTTTGACTCTCGTGTGACAAAATGTTAGTTTTTCATGTTTTGAGAGCCCACTCCGAAGGACAGCTCGAAAAAAAAAATTTTAAGAGGTCGCTCCAAATTTTTTAAAATGTCAAAAATCGTCAAAATATTGAATTAAAAAAATTATGTTTTCAGTATTTTGTTTGATTTTTATTTCATGTCGTGGTGTATTGTTATCGATTCTTTCTTACTGAATAGAAGAAAAAAAAATTGATAAAATTTTAATACGAATATTCAAAGGTCGCTCGAAAAGATCTAAAGAAATGCAACAAAAAATTGAAAAAAAATTATAAGCGACCTTTCGAAATTCAAATTTCGAACTGAAACTTTCGGAAACTTATTTTTTTTTTTTAGTCTATAAAATTATACCGTGACGAGAAAAAAAATTGAAAAAAAAAATCGATTTTTGACGAATTCTGACGTTTTAAAAAATGTGGAGCGACCTCTTAAAAATTTTTTTTTTTTTAACCGTCCTTTGGAGTGGGCTCTTAAAACATGAAAAACTAACATTTTGTCACACGAGACTCGCAAAAAAAAAAAAAAAATAGTCGTTTTTTTTTTTCGCCACCCTAATGTATATATATAGGTATACCAACCATGTAACCCACATGGAATCCCTTCGTTCCCGTCGTTCAATTTCGTGTGATACCAGTGTTCGCTCAGTCGCTGATCGTTTCCCCGTCTTTTTTTTTTTTCTTCTTCTTTTTCCCTTTCCCTTCTTTCTTCTTTCTTCTTCCTCTTCTCTCTTTCTTCATCTGACAATGAGATATCATCGCATCAGTTTCACGTCCGTATCGCAAAGTCTGCGGTCAACGGGGAAGCCGAGAAGAGAGATGGAGAGACTCGTCATCCAAACTTTGGACTATCTCCAACTTTTTTCTCTTTCTCTTTCACCTCCTTGTTTACTCCCGGCTGCTCCCTTATCTTGACCTCCACGAAGTTATTCAACCCATAATTCGGAAAATCATCGCTCATAGGACAAAGAAAAATTTCACACGTGGCTCCGTCTTTATTGCAAAAATATCAGATATAACTTCACAAGATAGGATTTGCTTTTTGCTTTTCTTTTTTTTTTCTTCCTTGTTTTTTTATTTTTTGTTTATGGTCAAATTCGTTTATCGATCCTCGACTTTTACATGGAAAAAATTCGCTTGTCATTATGATTTCGGATAGTGTTTGGAGATCATTTTTTTTTTCGTACACAATTTCAAACCTTTCAAGCTACGTGGAAATCGTATTCCAAAAGACTGTACGAGGAAGATCATGAATTCAACTTTATTTTTAACTTCACGAGGTCAGAGTTGAAGGAAAATTGAATAATTAATCTCTCCGGGCATTTAATCGATGCTCTGCAAATTCACATTTTTCTTTTTTCCCTTTTTTCTTTCATGTTTCAGTTTTTCCTTAGTATCTTCGTCTCATTTCGCGCAGTTCGATGCGGTGATTAAATTTTTTTAAGAGAGAAGAAAAAAAAAAAGAAACGCGTCAATTTTCAAGTTCAGTCGTCAAGTTATGTGTTTTCTTGTTTTTTTTTTATTTTTTTATTTTTTTTTTTTTCTCTTGCAATTTTCCAACTGAAATTTAACAAAAACGTACAGCTGACGTTGAATACGCGCTGTTGCCAGATCTATTTTAGGCGAGAAAAAATACTCGAATGAAAAAACATTTATCTATTATCGTTAGTAAGTTAATAATTGAATTAATCCGATCAGAAGTGATCTCAGGTGACGTCCAAATCCAAGCCATTAACTTACTTGTGCAAATTTTTCATTCTAGTAAAAAAAAAAAAAAAAAAAAAACTCAGATTTTATGGGAGACAACTTTTTTCAATACATCTTTGAATCGTTTGTTGTTGTTGTTCTTCGCTGTCTCCTCTCTCTCTCTCTCTCTCGAAAATATTGTTTAATGGTCTTATTCTTTTTTTTTTTTTTTTTTTTTTTTTTTAATTATATTTTTTTTTTAACACTCGCCACCTTTGTCCCCCTCTTTAAATCTTTTCTCTTACAATGAAATGAAAGACGAGGCCAAGTGTATAATATACGTGTATATACACACACTGTGTAATATATGTATATAGTACATTCTGCGGCGATTTTTTTTTTCTGTTTGTTTGTTTGTTTTTTTTTCGTTTTTTTTTTTTTTTTTTTTTCACACCGTTTCTCAGTGATTATTTCACAGTCTTCGTCTTTGAACTCGCTAATGTCTCGAGTGGCGCGAGAGAGGCGTTTCTGCACCGACTTTTCATCTTTATTCACGTCGTCGTTGAATAAAGTTATTCAGATTTAATCTCGTACCTTGTACCCTATACATATATATATACATATAAATATATATATATGTATATAAATCTAAAATGTTTCGGAGGAAATCCCACTGCCAACTCTCTCGCTTATTTATTCTTCTTGTATATTCGACCATATTCTACTTGTTCTCTATGTATACATATATGTAGGTGTGTGTGTGTGTGTGTATTTATACATTTATACAATATATATATGTTTTATGGATGTATTGTGACTTACCTGCTGCTCTGCGCATTCGTATAACTCCAAGTAATGCGAAATAAGTCACTGTTCATGACTGAAGAGGTCGATGCGATATATATATATATATATTAGGGTGGCGCAAAAAACCGACTATTTATATAAGAGCCCACTCCGAAGGGCAGTTCAAAAAAAAAAAAATTCTTCAAGAGGTCGCTCCACATTTTTTAAAACGTCTGAAATCGTCAAAAATCGATTTTTTTTCTTTCTAATTTTTTTTTTTTCGTTACGGTATAATTTTATAGACAAAGAAAAAAATAAGTTTCCGAAAGTTGAAGTTCAAAATTTTAATTTTGAAAGGTCGCTCATAATTTTTTTTCAATTTTTTGGTGCATTTCTTTAGATCTTTTCGACCGACCTTTTAATATTCATATTAAAATTTCATACATTTTTTTTCTTTAATTTAGTAAGAAAGAATCGATAACAATACACCACGACATGAATTAAAAATCAAACAAAATACTGAAAATATGATTTTTTTAATTTAATTTTTTGACAATTTTTGACATTTTAAAAAATTTGGAGCGACCTCTTAAAAAAATTTTTTTCGAGCTTTTCTTTGGAGTGGACTCTTAAAACATCAAAAACTAACGTTTTGTCACATGAGACTCAAAAAAAAAAAATATTCGGATTTTTTGCGCCACCCTAACATACATATATACTGTTTTAATATGAATGTGCAGCTTGAAATAAAAATTTTTTAGCCAAAATTTTTCTTTTTCACCCACTGCATGATCGTAATAATGATTTTTAACAACGATTTGTTGAATTTGTATGTTGACTTGATTCGGGCTGATTTGGAGAAAGTTAAGTTTTATTTCTCTGTAAAAAGAAGTGAAATTTTTGATGTTCAAGAATGAAAAAACTGCTCCGAAATTATCAAGATTCTGATTTACTTTTCATGTCTTGAAAAACTTTTCATTCACACTTTTCAGAAGTTTTCCAATCGTATGCAGGCAAAATGTGTTTGTGGAAAATAATTCGGAGCGTAGGTTCGTAACTTTAAACTTGAGAATCTGCTGTTAGCAAGAAACATGAAAAACAAAGCAAACGCAAAATTTGTCAGGATAATGACGTGGTATTTCAATTAAATTTTTTTGATTCTATATTATTCAAACTTAACGATAAAACAATAATAACAGGATCACGAATTTTTTAATTTCAACTGCTGTGACTTTTTTTTTTTTTTTGAACTCGAATAACTGAGAATTATTATTATTTATATATTTTTTTTTAATCAATTAGTATCAACGAAGCTATTAAGTCGGAATAATTTTTCAATATACCTTTCTGTGAGTGAAAAACAAAGACTTTGTTGGAATGAAAAAAAATTCGCCGTTGCAATTAACGAATGAAGAAAAAAAAAAAACAAATTATTGTATTGCACGTCGAAAAAAATTTTGACAAAACTTTCGATCTTCTTTGTTAAAAAAAAAAGGAAAGAAAAAGAAAAAGAAGAAAACAACGATAATGATAAAACAATGACTATAATTATTTCAATCAAAGTAAAATCCTCAGTTTTCTTTTTTTTTGTTTTTTTTTTTCAACCTATTCACTCGAAAATTTCGGTAAATATTTATTTCACCAAAAATGAAACTCGTTAAAAACTTTTTCTTCGTATCCCTGAACATATTTTTTTTTCCCCATCATCACGAGCAAAGCATTTTTCATTCTATAACAAATATTATTATAACCACCGAACCGCGTGCAGACGTTTATGCATCTAGAAATTTCAACAATTTGCAACAATCGGTAGAGAATTTTCGAGGTGAATTTCAGAGGTGAAATTTTCACCGAGAATATTCGACCCTTGTTGTCTACTCTAGGCACTCTTGAATAAGTAATTTCATCCTATAGCTTCTCTTTTCTCCGAGTGCATTACCCGCTCTGCTGTATGCATAATCAGTAAATATAACCATACATTATATATATATATACATATATATATATATACACACACACACACACACGCACACAAAACGTGTAACGAAATAAGCAGACGTTGTGCAGTTTCGAATGTTTGCGAAAACCGAGGGACTATAATATAGAAGCTTGCGAAGCTTCTGCGGAGGAATTCGTTGTTTTAATGGCAATATAATAATAAACGGTCTGCAAAACCGCGCGCATTAAAAGCAGCACGTTGCCTCCTTATAACTCGGAGGAAAATTATCGCAAGGAATTAATTCGTGCCGTAGAAATTCACTTTTATATATAGATCATTCCGTGCCAAATCAACCAGCTCGTGACACCGATCGTTATCAATTTTCTATTCATCTTTTCACGCGATCAATCCCACGAATTTCTACGAATCACAAATAAAATGTTTGACGATTTTTTCTATCGAACAATTCTTATTTTTTTGTTTTTTTTTGGTTTTTGGTTTTTTTAAAATCAATAATTTAATGTACCTACTTCGAAAATGCTCGTTTTTTTTTTTTTTTTTTTTTTTTCTCCCCCCTTACAACGATTCAAGTGTCAATCTCTTTTCCTCGAAAATCGTGATTTTCAAATGAAACCTCGAGAAGTTCTTTTTTTCAACATAGAATATGTGGCACAATTTTTTAAAAAATGAGACGTTTTTAAGGTAGATTGAATAATTCTATTAAAAAAATTGTGTAGAAAAAAAAAACGAAACAATTCTACTGATTTTTTCAAAATTTTTTTTGTGGTTCTTAAGATGAGTTTGATTATATAAAAAAAAAATGTAAATCGAATACGAAACACTTTGACGTCACAGACCGAGTGATTTGGTATGGAATGACCCGTACATATAATATTCTACAGACACATATACGAGTAAAATGATGAATAATTTTTGAAGCTGAGCTATGTAAGGGGCATCAGGGTGCTTTGGAATCTGAAAGCCGACCCAGGATTCATGTAAAAGTCGATAGTAGCTATATATATATAGATACATAAAATATCGAAGCGATCAAACCCTCGTCAATTATCTGCATAGATTTTCCCGCGCCGTGCCAGAACCCAGAACAGCTTTTTTTTATTCGTTGAATAAAGAAGAAGAAGAATAAAAAATAGTTGCAATAAAAAACAATTTGCCCACGTGCGAAACTTTGCAAGAAACTGAGGAATTTTTTTTTTAAACATTAAAACCGCGATGATCTGGAATTGACGATATAATCTAGCGATGAACACTAAAAACTGAAATTAAAAATGGATGCGTCGATTAATCGAGTCGAAAAAAATTTATCGATTAATTTATTATTTCGCATTTTGCTTGAAACGGTGCATGTCAAACCAAAATTTCGTAAATTTCATCGCGTAGTCTTAATAGCGAAAAACCTTTTTTTTTTTTTTTTTTTTTTTTGATAGTTTATAGTTTCATTAAAAATATTTTTCAATATCAGGGTAAAAATTTTTTTTTTTTTTCCTTAATTTTTGTGGTACAGTTTTGTAGCACTGAAGTGAGAGTTTTTGTGGCACTGAAAAAGATTTTGACACTCTGGTTGGAACTAGGATTAAACAATTTTGTTGAAAAATAACAAAACGGTAGACTCTGAAAAAAAAGTGACTTTTTTTAGTGGAAATCGGGTTGTAAAATGAAAAGTTAGGGACGGAAAAAAAAATCCTAATTCCTGCGAGAGCTATTGATGAGTAGAATAACATATTCAAATTTCAGCCCAATCGGTTGGATGGAAAATTTTTTACCCCCCGGGCCGACCGTAAAAACGTTGTTTCGAGAAAAACGCGTGTAAAGTTTCAAAAACAGATTTCAAAAAATCGTTCCTACATCATTCGTCTGTGCCCAGGGCGGGTAATATGTCTTCAATTTCTTCGCAGGCATCATTCTCAGCAACTTTTTCTGCCCTGCGACTCATTCTGGCTACTTTAGAAGCCTTTGCCGTGTCGTTTTCCACCCTTTGAGATCCGGAAGTTGCCGTGCAATTTAGCGAGACGTTTTCAAATATTCGTTATAACTTGATTGATATTTCGAATTTCGGTATAAAAATTTTTACAATGTACTCTCAATATATTTTACTTTCGATACAAGTAAGAGCAAAAATAATCTATTTTTCCAACCCTATAGTTAACAGAAAATACTAGCTCAATCGAAAATCGATTATTTTTAGTTATTATCAAGTCACGATGACCGTCAGAATTGAGATACCCTCGTGTTTCGGAGCAACGATCAACCCCACGCATTTTTTTACTCCCTCCTCCTCCCCCTCCCCCCAACTCCCATTTTTATTACGCAAAACCCTTCTTCGATTTTCTCTGCCCCGGCAGAAGCGGCAGCCTTTCACGTCGAGATTTAACCCTGATATATATACATTAGGGTGGCGCAAAAAAACCGACTGTTTTTTTTTTTTTCGAGTCTCGTGTGACAAAATGTTAGTTT
This sequence comes from Diprion similis, assembly GCF_021155765.1. NCBI lineage: Eukaryota > Metazoa > Arthropoda > Insecta > Hymenoptera > Diprionidae > Diprion > Diprion similis. Next base: position 4,535,991 of record NC_060117.1, read on the forward strand.
TTGATGTTTTAAGAGCCCACTTCAAAGGATAGTTCAAAAAAAAATTTTTGAGAGGTCGCTCCACATTTTTTAAAATGTCTGAAATTGTCAAAAATCGATTTTTTATTTTTTTTTCTCTTTACGGTATAATTTTATAGACAAAAAAAAAATAAGTTTCCGAAAGTTGAAGTTCAAAATTTGAATTTTGAAAGGTCGCTCATAATTTTTTTTCAATTTTTTGGTGCATTTCTTTAGATCTCTTCGAGCGACCTTTCAATATTCATATTAAAATTTCATACATTTTTTTTCTATAATTTAGTAAGAAAGAATCGATAACAATACACCACGACATGAATTAGAAATCAAACAAAATACTGAAAACATAATTTTTTCAATTTAATTTTTTGACGATTTTTGACATTTTTAAAAATTCGGAGCATCCTCTTAAAATTATTTTTTTGAGCTGTCCTTTGGAGTCGGCTCTTCAAACATCGAAAACTAACATTTTGTCGCACGAGGCTCAAACAAAAAAAAAATAGTCGTTTTTTTTTCGCCACCCTAATATACATATACATGTACATATACATATATTTGTAATCGTTCAGATATCAGGTCACGTTTCGGCGGACGTGCAGAAGATCGAAAAAAATATCACGGATGCATGTAGAGGGTTGAAAACCAGAAAAAAAATAAATTAAAAAAACGAGAGAGAGAGAGAGAGAGAGAGAGAAAAACGAAGCAGATTCAACCCCTTCGCTATTCTCCTATCGAATCGAACCAAAGCGAACGAACTCGAAGTAGTCGAGATAACCCCTGGAGTTAGCCGCGCGCTTCACCCTGCACCCAACTCTTTAGACTTGAGAGAGAGATAAATCAAAAGCAACTGCTGATAAGTAAAATGTCGCAAGATTTATACCGACGACCCATTCTCCAATTTTCTCCAAAGATATTTGAACACCCTGGTGATTCGTCGATTCTTTTACAATTCACCATCGGAAAACGAAACAAAAAAAAAGGGGTTGGAAAACGTCACGCTTGCAGAAGTTCCGGGAAACTTTATTAAACGTCGATCAATTTTATTAATGATAGTGGAATTTTAAGGGAAGAAATTTTCTATACAATTTGCTAGTTGCTTATTTTTTTGAGATTTATTCGAAAATTCATAAGTTGCGTAAATATCTTGTGTGTTTGTAACAAATTGGCAGACATCGCTAAACATTCGTTTGATATTCGTGACTATAAAATATTTACCATAATTTTTATTATTATTGTTATTGTTTAAGGAAATATTACACGATTTAACAAGTGCAGTTTTTTTTTTTTTTTTTTTTTCTTGCGATACTACTTTTTTCCGACTAAACGGTTTTCACGGATTCTAGAGGTTTGAAGACTTAAAGATTCGTTGAAATTACAAAAATTTACTTTCGACCGAAATCGATACTTTTCTTACGTCATCGGATGTAAAAAGTGCTTCGCAAATCGAATTAAAATCGTATACTCGAAACCTTGACGAATTAGTACGATATTCTATCCTAGAATTTTCAAAATATTGTAAAAATCCCGTATAAATTCAATTTCACATTAAGAAAATCGAAAAAAAAAAAAAAAAAAAGGAAAAGAAAAATCCAATTTCATCATTTTGAAAAAATTTTAATAATCACATCGTGTTTATAATTTGTTTAATTTAACCCAATATAGGTGTTACTAAATTTTCTTGTGGACAAAAACCACTTAGTTTAAACAAAGGCGCGACGGAAGTTTTATTCAAAGGACGAAAACGAACGGCGGAAAACTTGCGAACGAAATTCTATAGGCATTGTCCAGTTCTGAGCGAGCACCTTTCCCAGCTCGTGCACGTGAATTGTCTATGTACGTACGTACCGAATGCTTGTTTAGACGGAGACGGAGAGATAAAGAGAGAGAGAGAGAGAGAGAGAGAGAGAGAGTTAGACGATGATGAGAGCGCCGGAATCGGGTCCGTCCACACAATGTAATTCCTACCCCGAGTTGTGTAAGTTTGATAATTTTACGTCCGCTTGAAACTCCGAACTTTAGTGAGTAGGTAGGCAGTGGATGAGAGTTTATCTCCCTCTCGGACGAGTGCTTTCGAAATATATTATATATACATACATATATATATATGTATGTTTATGTACACATATGTAAGGTATACACCCTTATATTCCACATCCATCCACTGCAACAGCGTTTCGTTTTAGGTATAACACGCTACACAGCAAAAGTTTGACAAGCTGTGAAACTATAGGTGACGAACTGGCTAGTAAAATTTGGTGAAAAATTTTCACCGTATCGTTTTATACATTGGAATTTCGGTGGAGGGATGCATTTTTATTGTATTTGTTTATAGTAATGATAAGTGAAAATTATTTTCACTATAATTTTTTTAATGCGAGATTAATTTTTCAATACGTATATCAAATTTCGGGGCAAAGTGGGCGCCCTTAAATATTTTAACTAACAAAAGATAAAATTAATCACAGGGACAACGTGATACAAGTAACTATATTTTTGAGTTTGATTATAGTTGTCAGAATCACATTTCTTGCTCACTTTAATGTTAAATATACTTAATTAGCTTGCTATATAATTTTTTTCCGGTTGAATGAAACCTTGAGACATGATTCAAATTTTCATCCTGTATATAGGATTGAAATAAAAATAATTGGAGAACTTATTTAGTTGACAGAAATTAAAGTATCTATCAAATATGTAGAATCTTTCGTGTGTTGAGAAGAATCGTAAAAAATGCGGCACCACATCCCTAGGGATAAATCAATAAAATCTCTGAACGGACGACGGTGGGTCAATCTAACCTTTGACACGACTGTGACGCCATGACAGTTCGGTATGGAGGGCTAGACCGGGTTCGAGGCAAGGCTTGGGATCCTCATTTCACGACCTATTGACTTCACGGTCACCGCACAATGCGCTTCTCTCTCTCTCTCTCTCTCTTTCTCTCTATCTATCTGTCTATTTCTCTATCTCTTTATTTCTTTTCTTCGAAGAAAAGGTACCGACTACCATAATTTCGTGGTTCCGGAAACCGAAACCTGGAAAAGATTCGGACCTTCGCTCAGGGTCGACGAAAGCCAAATGAATTTAAGTAGGATAGCCGAGCGGGTTCGGGATATAGATTCCGTTACCGACGCTTTACCGACACTTAAGCAAAGATACGAACCTTTTTCTGGAATATTCAGTGCTGGGCGATATCCTCAGTCCGACTGAATTTATACATCATCGGATTAAAGTCTGCAAAAATTTTTTACCTTGTACGAATTCTTGAATTTTCTCAACAAAATTTTTTCAAATCAAACAAATTTTCACATCGTTAGACAGTTAGACAGTTGAATAAATTCTCATCTAATGTGAAATAATATTTTCTTTGCCCTTTTCTCAGTATTGTTTCGAGTTTTTTTTCTTTATTTTAGCAAAACGACTCGTCAAGTAAAACATGCATCCAAAAAAATATTTCTATCGAGTGACAATCCATTTTCCTGAATCTGAAGAATGTTTATTCTAATCAAAAATATTCCTTAACAAACAACTTTCTTCAGGCGAATAGAGCTATTTCTTGCAAAATCGAACAAAACTTTGTCTACTTTGAATATATTTTTGTTTCAGACTGAACAAAGGGACTGAAAAAAAAAAAAAAAAAAGTCTTTAACGAAAGAAAAAAATTGTTTAAAAATCGATGTACGGCGTTGTGGGAATGTAATTGAAAAAGAAAATTGAACGACTTTTTTATTATAGTATTAATTGAGTTTCAACAACGAAGAAAAGAACAATTTTCACTACCACGTAGGTAAATTGCAACAAAGAAAAGTTTTTCTTTTTCACATTAATTTGATCGTATAAATTTGCTGCTCCACTGACCATGATAAAGAATTTAAAAATGAAAAAAACATAAATTACGAAATAAACGAATGAAGAAAAATATTGGAAAAATCAAGGACGATAATTTTTTTTAATCATCATCACAATGACATTGGTCTATAAATTTCTGTTAAATTTTGTGTTTCAGCTACGACGCGAGGAGCCGTCTTGGCAAAGCGAAGCTTTGGAGTGCACCCCAATTTTGGGGTAACCGCGCCTTATTCCGGGCGAAGTCGCCGGCTCAATTATTGGTCCAGGATCTTCGAGAGAGTGACGAAGGGGTCTACAGATGCAGGGTGGACTTCCGGAACTCCCCGACCCGCAACCTAAAGGTCAACTTCACGGTTATCGGTGAGTGTTACACTCCGGAAAATTCTCTCTTCGGTATCCTCGGGAAAAGCCTTCGAGTAGAATTAAATTAGAAGTTCCGAGGGTCCGCAGCGTTGCCAAGAAATCCTGGAACCCGCGTCGATCCCGAATATCGGGGCTTCCCGGCTCGCGCCCAGATTACACTGAGAGTACCTGTGGGTAGTGGTATTTGAGAAAAAATCATTTTTTCCATTCGTTCAACGCTGAGAAACTTGGCATTATTGAGTCGTGTTTTTCTTTTTCATTCAGAAAATATTGTAATTGCGGGAATTTCACTGATTTTGTAATGTATGTATATTAGGGTGGCGCAAAAAAATCGACTATTTTTTTTTTTTTTTTTTTTTTTTTTTTTTGAGTTTCGTGTGACAAAATGTTAGTTTTTAATGTTTTAAGAGCCCACTTCAAAGGACAGCTCAACAAAAAAAATTTTAAGAGGTCGCTCCAAATTTTTTAAAATGTCAGAAATCGTCAAAAAATTATATTTTCAGTATTTTGTTTGATTTTTAATTCATGTCGTGGTGAATCGTTATCGATTCTTTCTTACTAGATTAAAGAAAAACAATTTATGAAATTTTAATATGAATATTAAAAGGTCGCTCGAAAAGATCTAAAAAAATGCACCAAAAAATTGAAAAAAAATTACGAGCGACCTTTCAAAGTTCAAATTTTGAACTGAAACTTTCGGAAACTTATTTTTCTTTTGTCTATAAAATTAAACCGAAACGAGAAAAATAAAAAAAATAAAAAAATCGATTTTTGACGACTTCTGACATTTAAAAAAATGTGGAGCGACCTCTTAAAATTATTTTTTTGAACTGTCCTTTGAAGTAGGTTCTTAAAACATCAAAAACTAACATTTTGTCACACGAAAATAGAAAAAAAAAAAAAAGTGGTCGGTTTTTTTGCGCCACCCTAATGTATATATGTGGGGCAGTTCAGCTTGTTTCGACTTTTTTTTTTTTTTGCCTTTTACATTTTTTCGACACCGTTCGAATTTTATACAATTTTTCAAAACCATCTCAATGATCGACACAATTCAAAAATCTGAACTAAATTCTGAAAAATCATGTCTGATATAAAAGTTTTTAAGCACGCTTTTCTGTAGGTCGAATGAAATAAAAAAATAATGGATTAGATCGTAATTTAAAGGTAATTTCAAAGGATTTAAAATAATTCTTTCAAATGCCACCGAATCGGCATGGAATACCTCATATACATATATTTTATGAATCGATTTTTTACACCAAGTCAAGTTTATCTTTTTGGCGTTGGAAATTCGTCGAAAATTAATCAATTTATCGGAAATTTAATATAATCAACTTCTTCGATCTTTTATTTAATTTTCTTTAAAATAAATCTGTAACATTTTTTATTTGAGATATCAAAACAAGTTTACAGCGATATTTATCAAATCTGACTTGCTGGTTAATTTTGTTTAATCTTTTTCCCGTAAACGAGAAATTGTTGCGCACGCATTGATCAAAGAAAATTTGAGAAATACAGGGTAAGTCGTAAAAAGTAGACATATATTGACGAATTCTGTATAAACCTCGGGAAAATTTTCTGTCAACATTTTTTCATCGAGGGTACTCTTTGATTGACAAATATTTAAGGCTAATTATTTCTTTTTCTTTATATTCTGCCTACGTTGTTTGCTTAGCTCGTTACACCCAATTTTTTCGTCCCTCGTCAATCCCTCTGCTCACATTTCACTCACTTTTTGTTTTTTTATTTTTTTTGGACTCTGTTTGATCAATCAACTGCGGATCCAATGTACCCACTTTGGAAAAGCCGAAACGTGTTTTTCAAACGATAATTTTTTTTTTTTTTTTTTTGTATGAAAAAGAAGAAAAGCAAAAACAAGAAAATTTCCCAAGTGTCACAAATATTACTAAAGCTTGATGCTATTTTCACTTTTGTTCTCTTCTCCCAACGGAATTTGAAAACTTTAACTTTTTGTAGAGAAGAACTGCGAGTTACTCTGAAAGTTTTATTTTACTTTTACACGCAGGAATGTACGCGCGAAAACTCGTCACCATAAAATTTCGTGCAGTATGAAAGTTTTATCAACCATAAAATAATAAGCATGCATGGTATGAAATTCGTGCAAATTTCTCACGTGTTTGGTAAAATTTCAAGTTGAATTTGGTGCGGGTAAAAAATGTATTGGCTGTGAAGTAGAAGGGTTACTAAATCGAATTTTCAAAAATTCGAATATCGAATTCTAATCATCTAATTTTGAAACGTTGACAGATGGAATATAGAAAAGTTCTAATGTAGGAAGATTGAAAATTTGAACTAAAGTCTCGTCGGAATAAATGTAGGAATACGTAGAAAAATATAGAAGTTAGAAATGTAGAAAATGAGAATAAAGAATCTTAAGAATAAATATAGAAGAATAGAAATCGAATACAAAAATTTTTAAGGTTCTCGATGGTGGCTGTCTATGTTCAAATTTTGTTTCTGCTTTCTTCGATTTTGGGTGGATGTGAAATTGTAGAAGGATTTGAAAAACAAAATGGATCACAGTATCAAATTTTCAAAAACGCAAAAATCTCGTTCTACAAAATCTTTAAAATGTACAAAGTCGAAATACAGAAAAGTCAAAATGTAAAAAGTTAGAGTAAAAAAAACCAGAACACAAAGTCATCAGTATCCTGTTACATTTTCATTGATCTGAAAGTTTCTATGTTACATTTTTACACATTTAAAAATTTCCAAACCCGCAAAAATCTCGTTTCACACAATCTTAAAAATACGCAAAGTCGAAACACAGAAATTTTCAACACGTCAAAATATAAAACTTTAAAAAACCAGAGCATAAAGTCCTCATAATTCTACTATATTCTCATAGATTTAAAATATTCTGCGTCACACAACTTTCTGTATCTCGACTTTTTTAAACCTAAAAAATCCTGGGAAACAAATCTTCCCTATTTTTCATCAAAATTCATTATTTTTCCACCCTCATCATCCCCCTCAAAATTCATTCGGTAAGTTCGGTCAACATATCGAAAGATAAGAATAGCTGAGGGTCAAAGTTGGCAAGCGATTGATACGCTTCGGCTTTGCCACCCCGAAACGACTTGTCGTCTTCCTGCTTGCCGTTTATCCTCCCTCGATTTTGGGGCGACTCGACCCTCGGGACGTCGCTGCACATCCTTGAGGATCTCTGGGTTCGACGCGGGTTGTCACTCCCGTCGACGTCGATGGCAGTCCGGGGATTTCCTGCGTCACTGTGGGCTTCCGGTATCTCCGAGAGCCAAAGGTCAGCCGAAGGATTCATTCGCCTTTATTTAATAGCCTCAGTCTGATTCCGTCTGGCCTTTTCTTTTTAACAAAAGATAAGGAAAAAAAAAATAATTATCACATCAAAGTGTTTATGATTCAAGGCCAACGTTTTTCTGAAAGAAAAAATTGTTTTCGAAAAAATATTTTTCATCTACATCCTTTTTCAATTTCCCTGATCAATTATCGTCGATAATCCATCGATCGCTAACGACGATTCAGATTTATTCAATGAGCAATGCGTCGAATCGTTTCGCAATTTGAAGAAAAAAATTTTACTTATTCACACAATGTAGGAAAATATTTCCGTACTTCGATTAAGTTCGTTCAATCACATTTGTCAGATTGGAAAATATTTTCTTCCAAGTTATCAAACTTTTGTTACGTCATTTCACGGGGTGGGAAAAAAAAATTCGGCTTCTTTCTTGCGGTGAAAAAAGAACTTTCAAACTTTTTTTTTTAAAGGTATTCAGTTGATTTGAAGAGTGGAAAAGAAATTTGTCGGATTCAACTGCAAGTTGATTTCTACGTTTACAATTGCCGATTAGTCGTATTATTAAAGCAAAAAACTGATTTACTTTTAACAACTGATTATATGAGAAATAGTTGAAAATTTTACGTCAATTTCATATATTTTTTGATTTTAAGAAATTTTATTCAATCCAAGGAAATTTTTTTTCTGAATGCAGAAGATTTGGCGAATTTTATAAAATCATGAAATTTTCTATGAACCAAATTACTTTTGTCTTTGAATCACAAACGATTTGATTGACCAAACGGTGAGGATAGAAATTGGTTAATTCAATTGAATACTATTGACAAAATATAATGACAGATTTTAAAAGAATCTGAAAAAATAAAATCCGAATTACGTTAGGAAATAAAAAAAAAAAAAAAAAAAACGAAAAAACTCGCGCAAGGACTGAAAACATAAAATATAAAACGAAGTTTTAATAACCGATTCATATCCGAATACTTTCGGTTAGTTTTTTGATAAAAAATCTGATAGTAATTCGATCGCGCGAAACAAGGAATAATAATATCGATAGAGAATCGATCGTCAAATAAGATTAAGGATAAGTAATATTTTTTCGAATGAAGAATTCCGCCGTTTGTATTCCCTAAACTTGAATTCAATGGATTATTTTCAGCTTGAAGTAAGGCAGAGAATCGTCAGAGCAAAGTATCGCAATACAAGACTTGTCGTTTATCGAAAGACCTGTTTGATTGTAGTCGAAAAGTTGTAACGACGGGTCGTTAGGCTGGGATGCGTGTGCCTTGAATTCGCAACTTCAACCAATTTCTTCTCCTTTTCCTTAACATCGAGTCTCTCTCTTCCATTTCGTATACATTAAAGAAACGAACCAACCTCAGATTCATCTCGAGTTCCTCACGACCACGTGTAGCAGCAGTGAAAAACTCCTAGTCGACTTTTCCCCGCTTTTCCGTATAGGAGGAAAAAAAGCCGAGGCCGAGAGAAAAGAGAGACAGAGAGAGAGAGAGAGCGAGAGAGAGAGAGAGAGAAAAACTGAGAATGGAGGAGGCTTTAAAAGTTTAATTTTTCACACATTTTCTGTCATACTTCTTCCGCCCTGACCCGACCACCACCTCCTCCTATCCGCATCTCTTCCGCCTGGCAAATGTCCTCCACATACGTGCCGCCGTGCCGAAAACCTTTCTTTACAATTCCTCCCTCAGTCCTAACTGGGGCGGAAAAAAAAAAAAATAAGGGAAGGGAAAAAAATTACCACCAATGTACCTCTCTTTCTTCATATTCCTTCACCCTCTCCAGGAATACACTATATGCACGTCGACTAGTTATACGTATAACTTTATCTTTTCCTGTTTTTTATTTTTATATTTTTTTTCTTCCTCACTTATTCACCCCCTTCTACCAATCTTCCACTTTTCATCTTTTTTTTTTTTTTTTTTTTTTTTTTTTTTTCTCTCCTTTACGCGTATAAACGCAATTCTCGAAACTGTCTTTACTCGTTTCTAAATTTTATGTACATTTCGAGCTTCCAATTTTTTGACAGGTTTTTTTGGAGAGCGAAGATTCAATTGAATTTCAAGCTCCGGTATAGAATCCGGTAATTCAGTATATAACATTCCTTGAGAATCGACGGATAAACACTAAAAAAATTATATATTCTCGAACATTTTTTTTATTTTTTTTTTTATTGTTTTTTTTTTTTCACGGCAAATTAATTTCTGGTAGGAAAATAATTTACGTGAGAAACTTTTATTCAACCACGAAATCGGCAGAACGATTGTTAATTCGAGAAGAGGAAATAAAAAGGAAAATTTTTGACAAGAAACAACCGAGAAATGCTTAGATAGAGATTTTTTCCAGTTATAGGAAACAAAAAACTAAATGAAAAACAAAAAATCAACAGTATCTGATACCTATCCATGTACTTTAATTGACGTTAATGTGAAAAATTGAATTCTTTAATTATTGGCATATTTTTGCTAATCAGATTCCGCGTATCGACGTACTGCAAAAAAAAATAGTTGAACTACTCCAATTATCGCTGAGTGAAATTTTATCCGAGATCTTGGAACTTTTGCACAGTTTTGTTCGGTTTGCTTGCGGTTAGTGCGGTGAGGATCAAGTTGCACTCAAATCAACTGAATCAGCTCGCTTTGGGATTATCTCATCCCTCGATGAATATTTTTTAGCGACACGCGTTGTCGAAGGTTGCGTAAAATTTGGAAAGAAAAAGTATACGAGACAAAAAAACCTGGACGAAAGACGGAACGTGACTTTGATCGCGAGTTCAAAGCGAAACGACTTCAAACCGGCAGTGCAGATACGTCAAACGAATTCTTCGGCTCCTGGAATTCGTGAGAATTCCTCCGCCACGGATAACTGCACTTCAGCCCATCCGGATAATTCGTTACATTCATTTATGCATCGCATATTTAGTTGGGTGAATTGATTTGGAGAAAAAAAGATAGCCGTCAATCGATGTTTAAAAATCTCCATGTCCGAGACTTGTTAAAGCTTATTTACAACTTCAAATGATCTTTGTTACTTCGAATTATTATCAAAATGTGGAAAAATCTAATTTCATAGTTTTTGCGATTTTACATTTGACATCTTGAAATCAGAAATGATTAAATTTTGGTTTCAGATTCGTTATTAGCGATCCCAAAAACCCCCGAGTAACAAGTTTCAGTAAGAATCATGGAATTTCGATAGTTTTTTTTTTTTTTTATCTCACATCCGCCATCTTGGGTTTAGAAAGTATCAAATTCTGACTTAAAATTCGTCATCAGCGATCCCAAAATCCCCCGAGTAACAATTAGTGTCTCGGAGTTTCAGAAAATCCTGAATCATAGAATTGTGATAGTTTTTTTTCCATTTTACATCCGCTTGATTAGATCCGCCATCTTGGGTTTAGAAAGTTTTGACTTCAGATTCGTCAGCAAGCAACCCGAAAAATCTATCGAGTAACGATATTCAGGCCATCGTATGGAGCTAAAAAATGTGTGACCGAAAGGATTTAACTCGAGATTAATTAAATGACGACATGTTTAGCGGAAAGGAATTTATCGACCGTGATTTAATCCCTTAAAAAAGTTGATACGTCGATGTGTTACGTCATGAACTTCTCATCGTCGCCACGCCACGTCGCGTCGGTCAGCTTGAGCCCTAACTTTATCGTTTTCCGCTCTTCAACTGACAACGATTCTTACGCTGTCTTAAAGTGCAAAGGAAACCCTTTGTACACTGTGCTAGGTTTTTGTTATGTAAATAAGAGTTGGGGGGAGGAAAAAAATGAATAAAAGAATTGAACGAAAATGAAAGAGAGCATGTAGAAGAGGTACAGAAAAGATGAAAGAATTCTTCCCTGGTTGAATGTTATCTGACTGCTCAAGATTTTTTTTTTGTCACTTTTCTTTTGCTTTTTCTTGTTTCCTCGTCACGAGTCTTTTTTTTTTTTTTTTTTTTTTTTTTTTTTTTCTTTTTCTTTGCAAAAAGCCATTTTCACCGGTACAGACGGTGTTTAGAAATTCACACTCTGAAGGATATTGAATAATTATAACAGGGTGGCCACAAAATTTTTGGGAAAAAATTATTCCATGACATTTCCAGTTTTCTCAGGACCTAAAACCTAGTTTTCCCTGACATTTTCCAAATTCTGGTTTGTTACTGGAACCTAAATCGTTCAGCTTACTAACTCTGTATTGAGTTGGAATTCAATTCGAATTGAGGAAAAATATAACGTAAAAAAAAAACAGTTTGAGAAACAAATTTGTTTTTGCGATGGAAAAAAGGAAACTTATTACTTCAAAAAAAAAAACATTTCTAATTCCCATGATAGAAAAGTGACATTTTCAGTTTTTTTCATGACCCCTCTTAAATTCCCTGACATTTCCAATTTTTCCAGATTTTACAGGTGTGTGACCACTAGGGTGGTGCAAAAAAAAACCGACAATTTTTTTTTTTTTTTTTTTGGGTGTCGTGTGACAAAATGTTAGTTTTTAATGTTTTAGAGCCCACTCCAAAGGACAGTTCAAAAAAAATTTTGGTTTTTTTTTAAATTTATTTTCTCGTGACGGTAAAATTTTATAGACAAAAAAAAATAAGTTTCCGAAAGTTGAAGTTCAAAATTTGAATTTTGAAAGGTCGCTCATGATTTTTTTTCAATTTTTTTGGTGCATTTCTTTAGATCTTTTCGAGCGACCTTTTAATATTCATATTAAAATTTCATACATTTTTTTTCTATAATTTAGTAAGAAAGAATCGATAACAATACACCCCGACATGAATTAAAAATCGAACAAAATACTGAAAATATAATTTTATTAATTTAATTTTTTGACGATTTTTGACAATTTAAAAAATTTGGAGCGACCTCTTGAAATTTTTTTTTGTTGAGCTGTCCTCTGGAGTACGCTCTTAAAACATCAAAAACTCACATTTTGTCACACGAGACTCAAAAAAAAAAAAAAATAGTCGTTTTTTTTTGCGCCACCCTAGTGACCACCCTGTTGTAGACACTGTAGTTGCAGTCACCTATTCGTTACAATACTCAAACACGAAAGTTAAGTAGTAAATGTACAACAGCTTACAGATTCTAATCAAACGTTGCTCTCCAATTTACCGTATGATTATCGAGTTTGAAATTGGAAAGGCGACCACATTTCAGTATCCTTTGAAACATGATGAGAATCTTTTGGAACTTTATCGGCGCCCAGGGATGGCAGGAATGGTCAGAAAGCTTGGCTGTAGGATGATTCAGGTAAGAGCAGAACCGAATTTAAACTGGAGGGACTCGAACAAGGTCTGAATAATTAAGGCCGCAAGGCCATATCAAAGGATGACCAAACCCTCGGTCTCATGCGTACCTACCTACAACTCTGTACCTCGTAGGTACACCATACCGCGAAAAGGGGCAAACCGAGCTGCAGAGATCGGATGACGATTAATAATGAACAAGTCCGTTTTCTCCTCTGAGCCTCATTTACCTAACCTACCCTCGTGGCTTTCCAGATATGCCTTTGCCTCGCCTCAACTGGATCCATGGGCCTAGGGGTGTGGTATGGTGTGGTGTGCCTGATGCCTGCGTTGAGCAAATTGATCTTACCCAGCCACACGTGTGTACCATGTATCCTCAACCGACTTCAGTGGAAAATTAATCGCGCCAGGTTTAGTCCGGACTAGAATTCACTTGGTGTTTTCACTCAAGTTCCGGAACAGTTCCTTTTGTGTACACTCGTAGTTGAAAAACCAGGTGTGCATACTGGAAATTAACCGGAAGTCATTCCGATTCACTTCTACATGCGGTTATCCACTCCATTCGAAGTCAATTGAAGTCAACTACCTCACTATCACGATACCTAGTCATTCTCTATGTTCAAACATGGATTTTCTCAAACTAACTTCTTTCATCCGCTGCTTCATGTACGAAGTCTTCGTTCTCATGATCCTGGAATTTTCTCGCTACATGATAAACGTCTTAGAGTTTATCAGTCAATATACTATATTCAAACAACAAATTGTCCAGTTTTTGCATCGATAAAGATTATGTGGGTCATTGGCCAGGTGGTAGTCCATATTCGCAGTATCGATTCGACGCTGAGTGGGACGACGCGTTGTTCAAGTGCTTGAGTATAAACATGACTCTGACGTGAAAATGATGAAATTTCATGAGGTAAGGAAATATCGGTTAGCCCAGAGGCGTTACTCGTATGTCGATTCCAGACAGGACAAATTGGCACGATGACAAAGGACAAACTCCATTTTTCGTTAGAGTTTGTACCTGTTTTCATCTTGGATTACTTGGATACTAATTACTAGTACTAATTACACCTTCCTAGCATTTTTGTGAAAAATATAATGAACGAGTTACAGACTTGAAGTTCGTTCTGACAACGCTTTGAACCAAATCACCCAGATTTTGTAGGTCCTGTCTTACTGTTGACTCGACAAAGCCAATGCAGAACACACTGATGCCCATTATTGGTTTCAAATAGTTCATCAAAAATATACAAGCAGTTTAATAACTAGAAACAGTTCAAGTGGGGACTTGATTGAATTGCAGCAATTAGTTGTCACTTTATGTAAACGTTGACCAGTGAGTTCAACACTTTTGCACTCTTGAGTATAGTTCATTTGTGCTTTTGTGGACTCCTCAAGTGACATTTTGAAAAACGCAGTTGACGCACTATCAGTCGACCATTTTATAGAAGCATCGAATACTTGATGGGTTCAGCAACTTTCGTATGGTTGAGTACCATTCATTGATGCTTTTGTGGACTATTCTGATGACATTGCTTTCACTTGGTTACATTATAAATCCGTCACCCAGTTTATGGGCTCAACAATGTCTACATGGTTCAGAACCCTTCATCAGTACTTTTGCAGACTCTTCTCCAGTAATATTGTTAAAAATGCAGTTCACTATCACAAGACCACTTTACGAAAGCGTCAAACCATTGATGGGTTACAATACAAGTTCATTTCTGTCATCGTTGATTCATCCTCTGAAATTTTGAAAAGCATACAGTTCATTGGCAGACGAGGTGGTCTGCAATTGTCAAAGAAGAAGTCTCAAGCTTGAGGGTAGTTACAAGTACAAATGAGGGGTGTAACCCCACCTCCCCCCTCCCCAAGATACAGGCAACGGTCACGTGCATCGAAACGGGAATACCTTATGAGCGGTGAAGTACCAACCCCAGGGACATGGTTGGTACCGGCACAGCAGCGAGGTTAGGTAATACACACTTCAGGTCTGAGCTGCGTGCCTCGTATATTCTGTGGTAAGTGTCTGCCGGACGTATGCCAAGATTTATATGTTTTCGTGGGCAGACGCTGTGCCACTGTTCCACGGCCGCGTGGCGGATCCTCATGGCTCATCCTTTATGGTCAAAGGTGCAGGATGTCTGGGAAAATGAGCTGCGAGTCTCGTCACGTGACGGTGAGATCCACCAACCGGCTGTATGGATATCGTGACATTTACGAGGAGGTTAAATTTCACGCCAAAGTTGTGAAAACTCGATGTAGAGGGAACTTTTATAACCGAAAATTTAAGTTTTTGGATCGATCGGTTCTAGGAATAATATCGAAGATCGCGGAATAGCCATAACACGTAATATAGTCTTGTGCAAAAATTGCTCTGAATTTATAATGGAAAGTAAAAATATTTTTGTTACCGGTTAAACGGGGGGAAACTATAAAAACTTGGACACTGCAATGTTTGAAAAGCACAGTTTTCTTTTTTTGCACATCTATTCTCATCTGGCTTTTTCTTCAATCTCATTTTTGTTGCTTGTTACAAAGGAAAAAAAACTTACCCCCTTTCATCCCCCGTGTCAATACCTCGTATACACTAGGGTGACGCAAAAAAATGACTATTTTTTTTTTTTTTTTGGAGTCTCGTCTGACAAAATGTCAGTTTTTGATGTTTTAAGAGCCCACTCCAAAGGATAGTTGAAAAAAAAAAAAATTTAAGAGGTTGCTCCACATTTTTTAAAACGTCAGAAATCGTCAAACATCGACTTTTTTTCTTTTTAATTTTTTTTTTCGTTACGGTATAATTTTATAGACAAAGAAAAAAATAAGTTTCCGAAAGTTGAAGTTCAAAATTTGAATTTTGAAAGGTCGCTCATAATTTTTTTTCAATTTTTTGGTGCATTTCTTTAGATCTTTTCGAGCGACCTTTTAATATTCATATTAAAATTTCATAAATTTTTTTCCTTTAATTCGGTAAGAAAGAATCGATAACAATACACCACGACATGAATTAAAAATGAAACAAAATACTGAAAATATAATTTTTTTTATTTAATTTTGTTGACGAATTTTGACATTTTTGAAAATTTGGAGCGACCTCTTGAAATTTTTTTTTTTGAGCTGTCCTTTGGAGTGGGCTCTAAAAATATCAAAAACTAACATTTTGTCACACGAGACTCGAAAAAAAAAAAATAGTCGGTTTTTTTGCGCAACCCTAGTATACACAGTATATTTATGGAATGTACTAGATACCGGATTGTATCAATTTTTCTACGTTTCATCCTGTGTTGATATTAGATTTGTGTCAGCAGTTTTATCCGTATTTTCGTTTTGTTTCTCTGCTTTTTAGCTTTCGGAAAAAAATTGAGGATGGGAGGTTAAGTAAATGATGGAAAAATCCACCACCTGTAGTTGAGTTTATTGGATCGATTGACCGGATGGCGCAGCGTTTCGTATCTGTATAAGTATACCTTTTTCTCAAATTGCGTCTCGACGAGAAACTCAACCTGTCGTAAAAACCAATTCCCCTGTAAGCTGTCGCCTCTAACTTTTATCGACGTCACTCGCAGCTGATTCTCGATCAGTCCTAAGTCTATAGATATCGGTACAACTTTCTCCGCTCTAGGGTACATCCTATTTTCTCACTCACTCAGCTTCGCACTGTTGTTGCAGTGAAACGTACAACTTTAATCGAGAACACCGGTAGACAAGCTACGAGGGGAAAAAAAGTTGGCGGGAATAAAATTGGACGATTTTCATTTTTAAGGTTTTTGGAAAATTTTTAAAAATCTAGAATCCAGTATTAAAAAGGCGCCACAAGTACGAGAATATCGTGATTATTATCATTATTATTATTGTTGTTGTTGTTATTTCTAATCTAGATCGTAAATCAAAACTTGAAACTACTAGACACTTTTTATATAAATTTAAAGTATACATAGACTTAAATTTTGAATAACATTTTGAGGAACGTTTTCGATTCTGTTGATCATAATTCGTTACCGAGTTCAAGTCTGTTAAAAAGAAATTCTATACACTCAGCATCTTTCGATAAGCTTGTAATTCGTGAATTGAACGTCTCAGAGACTTTGAACAAAGTTCGAAAAGCAGCCAAAGCCAAGAGCTTTGCATTGACCCGATTTCCGATTTCTGGTGAGCATGATTTGTAAGAAAAAGAAGAAGAATAAAAAATGAACGATATAAAATAATAATAAAAAAAAAAAAAAAACAACGACTGAGTAAAACTTTGTAAAAGTACAGTAAACAAGTGTAAACAGCGAGAGAGATTTTTTTATCGGATTCCGGTTGTACCGTGTCTGAAAATCAATGAGAATATAATACAGCCGATATAATCGAGCATCTGTGCCGACAAATTTTAGAAACGGGTTGAATTTCATCGGAAATAAAAAACTAGAAAATGAAAATGAAAAAAAGAAAAAAAACTGTTCGATAAAAACTTCTGACAAGTTGTAATAAGACTCAGTTAATGAAAAGTGGGTGAAATTTGTTAAGGGTACAGCAAAAGCGGCGGAGCGGGGCGGGGGGGGCGGGGGAGGGGGTGGAGCGAAATGAGGTGTGTCCTGAGGGACTTTCGACTCCCTGTTTTATTCGGGAACGCCGTGACAGATGCCAGGATTGCATTCCGCATACCGAGGTTTCCGCTTTCCTCTGTTTCCTTGGTGTACTCGTGAAGCTCGTCACCGTAGGAAAGAATTCCGACATGTAGGTATCTCAGCTGCTTGCAATTGGCTTCTGTTCACGTCACGTGTTTTGCAGCTCAGTGTATACGTATTAGGGTGGCGGAAAAAAAAACCGACTATTTTTTTTTTTTTTGTGAGTCTCGTGTGACATAATGTTAGTTTTTGATGTTTTTAGAGCCCACTCCAAAGGACAGCTAGAAAAAAAAATTTTAAGAGGTCGCTCCGCATTTTTTAAAATGTCAAAAATCGTCAAAAAATTAAAGTAAAAAAATTGTATTTTCAGTATTTTGTTTGATTTTTAATTCATGTCGTGGTGTATTGTTATCGATTCTTTTTTACTGAGTTAAAGAATAAAAATTTATGAAATTTTAATATGAATATCAAAAGGTCGCTCGAAAAGATCTAAAGAAATGTACCAAAAAATTGAAAAAAAATTACGAGCGACCTTTCAAAATTCAAATTTTGAACTGAAACTTTCGGAAACTTATTTTTTTTTTTTGTCTATAAAATTGTACCGTAACGAGAAAAATAAAAAAAATAAAAAAAATCGATCTTCGATGATTTCTGACATTTAAAAAAATGTGGAGCAACCTCTTAACAGTTGTTTTTTGAACTGTCCTTTGGAGTGGGCTCTCAAAACATCAAAAACTAACATTTTGTAATAGGTATAGATTATTGACAAGAGCTGCTGTTGTAACATCGCGGATTTTTGTACGCGAAAAAAATATTTCAGAATGTTGGTGTTTTTCTGTAAAAAGGAAGGAAAAAAGAAACAAATAGAAACTAAACAAAGGAACGAAAAGCAGCTCACTAAATCTATGCCAAGAAATATGGTTTTTTGCTTGTTTTTTTTTTTTTTTTCAAATTTTTCTCTCGGATTGTTTCAACGTCCGGAAATCTTTCGAAATCTTTTTATTTTGTAAAATTTATTCAATTCCTCAGCTCAGTTTCGTTAATGGAATCGATTTTTTTTATTCCCATCAAATTTGGAGATATCGGAGAGTAGTTGGAATGAAATTTGATTTTTCTACCGTAAACGACTATGAATCGAAAGAGAATCTTGGATATTATTCAAGTGCCAAAATCGATTCTTACAGGATTAAAGAATTCTCTCTCTCAAAAATAGAAAAAAAAAAGAAGAAAAAAAAAAATTGTACAAAAACGAAGAAAATAAAACTTTTCGAATATTTTTAGCTTAGGGGACATTTTTCAAATCTTGACTTTGCAAGCAAGCAACGCCTCGGGAAAGGATCAATCTGAGCCTGAACCTTCCAATTCCTCCGAATTTAGAGACGATGTTATCAAATTTTTCTACCCACCCGTGGCAATACAAGTTGCTGATTGAAATTCGTCGAAGAATCGACGGACGACTGGCGGGTTTGAGTTGAAGGAAAAAGTTTGCTTCCGGGCTAAAAATGAAAAGATTCTATGCCGGAGATGATGTTTCGAGTAAGTTCGTCGCTCCTCCCACGTACACACGCACGCACACACACACACACACACACGCACACATAACCGGGCGAGAATACATCGAAAGGGTGAAAAGAGCGGAAATTTAAACGCGAAACTTTGTAATTATACTTTTTCAATGAATTTTAATTAATAATAACACAGATCCAAAGAAAAAAAAAAAAAAAAAATCAAGTTATGTCTGCTGGGAGTTTGACTGTATTTTTTTTTTTTTTTTTACTCTGTAATTTTTCCCGCCGAACACGAATCTGAAGTCAGAATTGATGATCGATGTGAAAAATCTTGAGAAAAACCAGAAGACCCATCAGAACCATGATCTAGTAATTTTTTCTTATGGTTCTTTCATGAAATATATATATATATATATTTTTTTTTTTTTATTTTCATCTTATGTAATTTTTTTCTTTTAGATCATGGTTTTTTGTATGGGTTTCCTATGGTTCAAATAAAATAAAATCCCCGTGAGATAAAGAAAAAAATATTTGTAAAGTACTGCCGCGTGGCACAGGGAGAAACAAATTTAAAAAAAAAATATTCGACGAAACAACCATAAAAAAAAATGACTACATCATGGTTCCGATGGGTTTTACGGTTTTTTTTACAAGATTTTCAACATCGACCCGCAATTCTGACTTCTGACAAGAAAAATATAGTCTGACCCCCGGCATACGTAACTTCATTTTTTTTTTTTTTTTTTTTTTTTTTTTGTTTTGTTTTGCGGAATTGTGTAATTTAACGATGACGTTTCCACACGTTTTAACCATTGTCTATAACCAGAGGGAAATGGCCAAAGTCCATGGAATGCGAATTACGTAATATGATGAAATACCGACGGGGCGTGAAATAGGAAAATGCATTCGACAATATAATATGTATTAATGAATCTATGCAAGATATAAATTCAACTGCATCGTAAATATTTATTAACTTAAAATTAGCCATTCCGTTCCATTAATAAAGTCTCGCTGATGACCGACGCGTTATTTCATTCCTCCATTTTGTTAGCATATAGATAGATATTCTAATGCACGTATATTTGATAAACTGTTTCACCGTCCGAATCGGATATTCGCGAGAATATATATATTGCAAAATTGCGAAAATACCGAATCCGCAATGATTCGCTGATTATATATACCAAAGTACGTTATTATTAACACTCAGGCACGCTGCGATTTATCTGTCGAAGGTTGATTCGTTAATTAAATCATATAATTTAGCGAAACAGTGGTGAACTGATTAAAACAATTTTCGAAATACCGAACAACGGGTTTCAACATCAAATTATGCGTACATAATGGGAAGGCAATTTTCCGTCACAAAGGTTCATCAGAAGATCAAAACCTGATCTGGGTCATAGCTGGAAGCTGATGAAAGTAGAACCTCGGAATTTGGGGCGAGTCTAGTGTTTTATTAGAGTCGAAATTTCATACTTCACGAACTGCAGTTAATACCATTTTATCGCTTTGCCAATCTTTTTTTTTCCACACTAGTTTACCGATCTACTTATCGTACCAGTTTTTACCATTCAAAGAGTTTTATTATATTTTTTCTAATAATCATTGTTCATTTTCTAATTTAAAAACGTGTATTAAATATCATTTATTAGTTACGTAAGGACGATTTTAGCCATTTTTAAGAACACATAAAATTTTTTTGAACTCCACATCCCACTTTTTTTAACCTACGATTTTACCTATAATTTTCATTTATAAGCTTCAAAGTGTGCAAATATGAACACATTTATGATTTTAACAAACTTATCATGAAGTAAAAATTTTCACAATGATAAATATATAAATGAAATTGTATATTAAAAATGAAAAAACAGATCTCATAGTTTTCGGAACGTCCGAATAGAAATTTTTTTATAGTTTTTCAAACTGTCCTTTAGTTTTCTACGCGATTTTTGTTTCCTGAAACATCGTTGCACAGACATTTTGTCTCAATCCCCAATTACTTTTACCCCCCCTCCTCTCCTCCTTGGGACCCTTACGTAATTAATGAATGGCCCGTAAGAATCGATAACTCGTGTGTTTGATATCGATTTTAAAATTAACCGTAAGTAGGTACGAGAGATTTGTTCCACCTCGAAATTAAGAATTCAGCCTCAATTTAGCAGCCGATAAAATTATGGCTGTCTGTGAGAAGAACACCGTCGTTATTATACCGTCGAAGCTAAAATTAATCTTTATGAAAAGCTGAAACATTTTCTCTCGACGATTTTTTTTTTTTTTTCTTTTATTTGCTAACGAAAATCTGCAGGTTAATTGGAATTTATTAACGTAGACTCAATATTGTCAAAAATGTTCGCACATCAAACGACGAACCATATAATGCGAAGCGATAGTTCAAAACCCTACACTGAAATTCTGATTATTATCGATCTCTGAACCAATATTCGATAATAATCTCTAGTGACGGACGCGTATAGCTGTGTATTATATTATCGGTGCATTAAATCTGAACCGTTGTTAAAAGTTCTGATAGAAATTCTGAAACCGGAATAATATCGAAGCCGATGATTTATTTTGATATATATATTATATTATTTATTATGACATTGAATCTCATTAAAAGTAATTATATCATGAAATTAAAATTGACTGGAAGAATGTTTATTCGATTGAATAAATTATCGTTTAGAATGAAAAAAAAAAAAAAAAAAACAAAGCTGGAAAAACAGTTTTATCACTATAAGAACTATATCATTGCCGTGAAAAGGAAATTTTTCTCTTCTTTCTCCAAACAGTAAGGCGGCGGAAATAAAAGTCTGTATTTGTAACACAGGAATAATATGACTTTATTCCCTTGTTACGTAATGTACTGTACCAGTTTATACATTTATTTCGAAAACAAAACAGAACAAAAAAAAAAAAAAAAGAAAAAAAACGAATTTTATGTAGATTCTTTTTTTTTGTTCCGATTTTTCTTTAAAAATTTTTTCATTTTGCTGCCAAATTCTATCGGTATTTAAATTTTTTGACTCAGTCGTTGTCGAAATCATCGCTGAAGTTTTTCGGACAGATAGACATTTTTGCAAGAACCTGTCTTTCGGATTTCAGCGGTTTGAAAATTTTGAAAATTCTTTGAAGATAGAAAAAGTGATTTGAGACCGAAACCAATACCTTTCTTACATCACCGACGTTGATGGAAAGTAAAAAAAAAGAAAAGAAAATAGAAAAGAAAAGGAAGGAAAAATGGGTCATATTTGATCAAGGATGGTATCTGTGAGATACTTGCACTGCGCACATCCATAATGGAAGACGTTTCGACGCGTATCTTCAATTGTAACCGACGTATCTCCGACGTCTCTGATATTTTCACCGTAGAATTGTTCATCCGTAGGTATATCTACTACAGTTAATAAGATTTCATGAGCTGAAGCTAGCAGTCAAAGTTAGCAGCCATCAGATGTGATAAATTTTTTGTAAATATAAAAATGCACTTCAATTTTATACTCGTAATTCTATAAAAGTATTAGGGGTTCATGGTGTTTCGCAAAATTTTCAGTTTTGGTCTTGACTACCTCATCCAAATGAGCATTAGAAAGTTTGCCTGATAATTCTTGTTGCTAGTGAGATTTTCCAGAACCCGAGAAGATACGTCAAATACTCTTTTAGTCGAGAGGAAGATCAGTTTTTATACAATCAGTTGAACTCAAGAAATCTGAAACAACGATCTTGAACGTTTAAAAAGACCGTCTTTTCAACGGTGAGATAACGGCGAGTAATTTTATCCTTATTTTCGAACGAAGGAAAACAGGCCTACGTGAAATCCGATTCCAAGGATTCATTTGAAGAAAAAACGACTTCTCGACGATATTAGATATTCGCGACGACTTGCGTGTAATTCACACCGGGTTTTCAGTTGGGACGAGGATAAAGGACCTTCGTATACATATAAACTCTGGAGCTGGACTCTTTGAGGGTGCAAAACTGGCCGTAAACACGTACCAACCAAAAGAGTAGGTGCCCTGGACGCGTTATGGTTGTACACTATACGTCGACTACGTGGTCATGGACGTCATGGATGCCTTGATGTTTCGCTGAGGGTGTTAAAAGCGTCGCGACTCCAACGACTTTCCGCCGTTTTGACGACAACAGAGAATTCTATCTCTCACGTGTTCAACATAGAAAATATAACCTCTGACCTCCACCGTCTGCCCTTACTTCTCTCTCTCTCTCTCTCTCTCTCTTCATCTGTTTTTCTCTTTGCAAATCTACCGCCAACTTTATAGTCACAGGCATCTGTTCAGATGTGCAATTTAGTCATTTTTTTATATCAATCACCAGATTCAAAAACACGAGTACATTTCCAAAGATACTTACGTTGATCGAGTAAGGCACGTTAGGGAAAATCATCACAGCCTAGGAATCTCGAAGACATTTGTTACGACTTTTTATGCATTTTGCGACTAAATAAGGAAAGTATTTAAGGTGCTTATAAAGACCCGTTGTACACCTCGAAAACGCGGGGATGCAAAACTCCTATACCGCTTAAGCGATCAGAGTGAAACTTGGGCAGTTAATGCCTTATTTTGGCAAAAAGTGGAGCGTCTTTTTACTTATTCAAAATTTGAAAAAAAATTTTTATAGATTGGTTACCACCCACAGAAATTGGCCAAATTTTCACAGTTGCACTGAATGGATCGAACTATCTGGTATAATGCCACTCGGCGGTGATAAAACACACATTTTGAGCCCAGTCCCATGAGATTTGATGGTGAAGTAACGAAATGGCAGCTGATCTGGTTTTCGATTACGAAGAACACCGAAATCTCATTTTGGTGACTTTTGTCGGTAATTTCTTACCGACATTACACGCATACATTACCGGCATGCGCGTAATGTCGGTAACAAATGTCGCCAAAATAAGATTTCGGTGTACTTCGTAATCGAAAACCAGATCAGCTGCCATTTCGTCATTTCACCATCAAATCTCATGGGACTGGGCTCAAAATGTGTGTTTCATCACCGCCGAGTGGCATCATACCGGATAGTTCGATCGATTCAGTGTAACTGTGAAAATTTGGCCAATTTCTGTGAGTGGTAACGAATCTGTAAAATTTTTTTCCCAATTTTGAAAGAGTAAAAAGACGCTCCACTTTTTGCCAAAATCAGGAATTAACTGTCCAAGTTTCACTCTAATTGCTTAAGCGGTATAGGAGTTTTGCATCCCCGCGTTTTCGAGGTTTACAACGGGTCTTTATAAGCACCTTAAGGAACGGATGAAGGTTGGATGGGAAAGAGACCGTGTCCAAGAGAAGTGTTTGAAAGAATAAAGCTTGGAAGGAGAAGCTCTTTCCTTGGCTTGGTTTCCTGATCCTTCTCATCAGCTGCTACTATTATTGATCGTGAGTAAAGTGAGACATTCAAGCGAGTGGGAGTTGATTTACTGGTTGATATATAAAAGTCCGAAGAGACTTTGGCCGACGATTTGCGAACCTCGTACGACTTATTCCGGTTTGCTTACTTTCTGTGGGAAAAGAAAAAGAGGAGAGAAAAGAAAAGAAGAAAAAAAGAAAGAAAGAAAAAACAACTCACGCACCCGATGATCGACAATGCCTATACACCACCATTCTGGGGAATAAAGAAAGAGGAGAAATACGGAGGATTGAAAGGCTTAAAACGAGGACTGGAAACGTTTCGTCCGGAGGAATCGTTGACTCGCGCGAAAAAATCAAGCCCACACAAAGGAATGGAAGAAGGAAAAACAGCGCGGGATGAGGTGGAAGGAAAATGAAAAGAAAGGGAGAGAAGAGCTTTAATGTTTTGATTGCAGTCACCGCAAGAAATCCTCCCTTCCTTTGTCGCTAATGAATGACCATTCTGTTTGCTTAGCAGCGAAAGATCACATTTTTCTATCGCGTATTAGAGAGCCAGGAACAGCCACAGGCTCGTTTTAGTTCATTTTTCATCCGGTATTCGCTCCCGGAATTTATTATACTCGCAGGAATAATTTCAAAGAATTTCATATCGCTGAAATTTTGGAACAAAAATTAGAAGCTCTCGTGACATCGTAATTAGAAATTTATCCAATACCTCATCAGACTTCGTGGAATTTCACGGTACGTACGTTAATTATGGACTTGAAAAAAATTTCGTAAGCCTATCACCACCAGGAATAAATATTTGACGGCTTAAACAATGAGGCGTTTGATTAATTCCATCCTAACGATATCAGTTCTATGAATTCTTTTCCAATATCAGTGATTATCTATTCCTGACACATCGAAGTCAACTTGGAAACTAATAAGTTGACCCATCAAACTCATCAATAGTGAACGAAAGGTGTTGGCCAATTTTTCTGCAAACCGTACATCTGACTTTAGGTGACGCCCAATGTGACCTCAACGTCTGACCTCGTCCTTATGAAAAGAGTGACAGAAAAGAGAGAAGAAAAGGAAAACTGTACAGCCAGTGAGATTCTCGGGAACTCTGGTGCGAGACAATATACGAGAAGAGAACAGTTTTCTTTTGAGATATTGTTCTGCACGTTGGTATAGTGTAAAAATGTCTCCCAAGAAGTGTGTGTTCGTGTGTGTGTTAGTATATATATATGTTCATATATTTATAACAAATATGTCCGCGATATTTATTTCTCTGAATTTTGTTTTCCTTTCTCTTTCTCTTTCTCTCTTGTACCCAAGGTGTATCAATCACTGTCCCATTTCTCGTGGAACGGTGAAAATGGATAGCCACTGTAAATCTAGTCGTGCCAGTTATCCAGTGCCACTTTGTTTCTAGCGTCTCGAAATTAGAAGAGGCACACACTTTTTTTTTTTTTTTTCTTTGCTCTCACGTCCATTCGTCAAATGTCATCTGTGCCTTGGTTCCAATCATATCCTGACATTCGCAGCCCATTTTTCAATCCAGAGACAAGTTATGAAAACATCCTTTCTAGCATTGAGAATGAATTTTTTTACACACTTATCAGAAAATCAGACGGGATTCGGATGCTCGTGAATGAAACTAGGATGTACGACGACGTTTCAGAAGCTTACAAGGGATTTTTGCATCTTGATCAAGGATAGTATCTCAGGTCGATCTCTACGATTTAATATCTTTTGTAATATGTTGTAGTAGATCAAAAACTGAACAAAACCTTTTGGTTTTATCTGCCATTAAACACTTTAAGGGGGTGAAACCACCCTCCAGTTTTTTCTTTGTTTTTTTAATTGGAAAAATTACATTTTTCATTTCTCGTTACGAAAATACTTTTCCAGTTTTATTGGAGGGTGGTGTCACCCCCTTAGAGCCTTTATTGGCGGATAAAAAAAAACACGTGTCGCTTAGTTTTTGGTCTACTATAACATACTAAAAAAGAAATAGAATCGGTGACATCCATCTGGGACAGTTTCCTTGTAAATAGTTCACTGAATCGATTATGCTTTATGAAGGTTCTCTAATTCTCGGAATTTGGCACCAATATGGCCGTTCCAGATTGGAGGCTTACCAAACCACGAAAGGGGGGAAGACTTTAGGTTCTTTTCTCGCAGCACCATAATGGCGTGATTTCGAGGCAGAACCAGCCAGAAGGACCTTTCGCCATCTTTGGCGAATCACCGATGGCCCGAAGCTTGAGTCGATTATTTCACCTCAGTAAGAACATTGCGGCGGTACGCGTCTCGAACGTAAACCAGCATTAAATCCGAGTATCCCCATTTCTGTCCCATTTCTCGACCATTTCGAAGGCTTCTGCCGCCGCAGATAGGAAAGCGGACATTCCCAATGCCCGGCTCTGGTTCCTGGGGCCTAAATTTCGGGGATATTCCATTACTCCTTGGCTATCGTCTCCTCGCCCGAGGCGGGGGCGGGGGTGGAAGCGGGGGTGGAGGTATGTGGGTACCTACCCAACCGGCTTTCGGACGTACATGCGTATTCGACCGTTTGAATTGACCCGCTGCCAGGAACCTCTTGGATGATTATTGTAAGTCAGGCGTTAAACTCCTGCCTTTCCGACGTGCAGGACCCAAATCTCAATTTAGATCTGATCATTCACGCTCCACTGACGTCAGTTCTTACGATAAAACTTTTTCCGAAAAATGAACAAAATCGAAATGTCTCGAAAGGCTAGATTTTTGTAATAAAATTTTGCTTTCTTCGTAGATTAGAATTTTTACCAACTTTACGGTGTTTTTCTTTTCTTTCTTTTTTTTTTTTTTTTTTTTTCTGAAACCAAAAATGACATCAATTTTAAAACATGTTTCAGGACATGATTTAAATTATTGTTCAAATTTCGTCAATCAAGCGTAAACGATTTTTTTTTTAAACACACATCAACGTCTACTCATTAACGGTATTTTATGCCTTCTCTTTTGAAAAGAGATATGAAGTCAATTATTGACAACGTGTTCAGAAAAATTCACCGAAACAGTCTTGGAATTTTATCAATTAAGTGTGATCCGAATATTATTTATCCATGTGTCAAAACTTTTGAAATGAAGGGTCATGGAGTCTTTTTTTCTAAAACCAAAAATTATATCAATTTTGGTACACGTTTAATGAAAGGCATCAAATCAGTTCTGGAATTTCATTGAATAAATTGGGTCCAAGTATTCTTCATGCATCGATAAAAATTATTTCAATAAACGGCTACTGTGTTTTCTTTTCAAAAAGCACAAATGACCCCAACTTTAGGACATGTTCTTTATAGTGTGGTTAAATTTTTCTCTTTTCTTTTATCAAAATTTCCGCACAAAAGTATACTTTAAATTCTTTCCTAAAAACGATAATTACATCAATTTTGGGAGATAATTTGAGAAAATAGTCCAAAAGACACTCGAAATTTCCCCAAAAAAGTTGAATGGATCTTTTCTTTCCAACCGTAGATGAAATATTTCGTGTAAAAACATTGTATCTTCTGTTCTAAGAATAGAAATACATGAAAAAGGTATACGCTTGATTGATTTTACATAAACATCAGTGTAAAAAGTCGAGTGATACAATATATTGAAAAATTTACCGAATCTTCTTAATAAAGTTGAGAAATTGAATCAAAATTTAATGAAATTGTACAAGCGCAAGCAGAATTCATCTTGCACACGAGACTTATTGAATTTAAATTATAAAAAAGAGGCTGTAAAACAAACGAAAATTGATCAAAATTTTATCGATTACATGTCAGTGAACACTTTGAATACTGGAAGTGCAGTCGTAGCGTTACGGAGAACAAACAAGATGTTGTTTTTTTTTTTTCTTCTTCTTCCTTCGGAAACGTCCGGTTATCTTAGGTAGTTTAGACGTTATTGGCTTCTTAAGTCTGGTAAAAAAGTCGTGAAATAAACCCGCGCCTTTGCGTATCTTTTTATGTCCTTTTATATCCAGATATAAAGTGCAAATGTGTTACACAGATAACAACCATTTCAGATATTCGCCGAGTATAACCATCACACTCGCTTCTTATGTGACAGAAAATGCGCCATCTTGAGAGAATGTTGCATCGCTGCACCTGAGACTCGTTACTGAAAGTTTGTTTTCAACTTTATCCCAGCGATCTCGGTGTAACTACAATAATAAAGCAGTCATAAAATTTTGCAAAATTCATTTCCGAACGTATTTTTGAATTCACGATTTTGTAAAAAAAAAGAAAAATTTCTTTTGTTTTCCTCTCGTTTCTTATCATCATGTGAAGAGATTTTCTGATATCATTTTTACCTCGGAAAACTCGAATCTTATTTTCTCAACCTTGGAATCAACACCATTCAGGTTTTTCCAACTTTTATTAAATTTTTTCCAATTTTCATAACGACGTAAACTTTTCTGCGAATTTCCGTGACGGAGGCGATGAGTCTTCCTCGATCCTATGGGATGACACGAAAGTTCAATTATTTTTATCCCAGTTACGGAGTTGGCCATACCGCAGGGAGGAAACAACGTTTGTTTTGAATTAATGGAAGTATAAAGTAAATTTGGCCACACACTTCATCAAATTAATTTCCAGGTCACATCGCGTATATCTTTCGCCTTATATATATATATATCTATATGTATTTCATAACGTCGGAAAATCGTACTGCTATATATGTATATATATATATAGATATTATGTATATATACTTGCCTGTCTGCGAGCTCTCGAATTTACGACCTGAACCAAATTATTTTTCACTTTGCAATGTAAACAGCTGATACATATTTTCGAAACAGCAAACCAGACCCTTCCACCTACCTACCTACTTTCATATTTATTTTCAATTAAACTTCTCCTACCTTTTGCCAAAGTCGGATCTTCGTTTCGATGGAAAGAAGAAAACTAGAGTAAAGAATATATCGGAATAATATTATCTTTACTTCTCCGTCATGATGTTATGAGGAGAAATTAATTATCCGTGTATTTAACGATGATTAACTAAGTAAGAATTATCGCAAACTTGGGAAGAAAACTATTAATTTCAATGATGCTTATTTTCCCTTGTTGACGAAGTGTTATCAGACGCAGGTATAGCTTTTACAATTTCTCGAGATACCGTTTTGCCGTTTCCCTTGTGAGCTATCTTTCACCCCCACTTGAATAAACACTCCGGAATTCTTTTTAGCTTTGTTGTTGTTTAATTCGTGGAAAATTTATTGTCACCAGTTTTGCAGATACCTACCTGCTACACCGTTTAAACTTTACAACAATTCTTGGGTCCCATGGGCCAAAGCACAAGTCTTTCTGT
The DNA here is from genome assembly GCF_021155765.1 of Diprion similis. Lineage (NCBI taxonomy): Eukaryota > Metazoa > Arthropoda > Insecta > Hymenoptera > Diprionidae > Diprion > Diprion similis. The sequence goes on from NC_060117.1 coordinate 4,565,599, forward strand.
AATGTTATGCGCGTGTAACAACGAGTACAAGTTTATGCTATAACTAACTATGCGACGATATTATGTGGGAGATTTATTCACGCTAAAACTTTGCGAATAAAGTTTTTTTGTCACGGGCGTAATTATTGCTTCATAAAAGTATTTACGAGGTCGAATTAGGAGGTTCCTTCCTTCTCTACGTTTATATCTATATAATATTTTCGTTATGTGCCACAGGCGCTGAAACGTGCCGACAGATTTATTGCCGAAGTTTCTACATTCGAAACTATATTCTATCCAATCGATTCCTTATTCCTTTGCTCAGCGATTCGCTGTGAGGATTATATAATTCATACCGTTGAATCCCGCATCGCTTTGTGGATATTTGTTTTTTTTTCCTTCCTTATTTTTCACTCTGTGAAATCGTAGAATTTTTTCATTTCAAAAATTTCCTCCTCTTTTGCTAAGAAATTCCTGTACGTTTCAAATGAAAATCAAATTTCTGGAAACCGAATTATATGTCGAGATGAAACTTTGGTGACAATTGTGTCCGGAATATTGAATTGATAATTTTTAAGGTAGTTTGAATTTTTTTTCGATAGAGAGAAATTTTTGAAAATTTTCACGAGTGAAGGGTTTCGGTAATTTAGCCGGAAAAAGTAATCGAAATCGTCGGAACAAGCTGTCGAATTGGCTAAAGGGAAAAAAATTTACTACAAAACGTGAATCGGTTTATTACTAAAAATACAGAAACTATATCGTAAGAATGTTGGAAAACGTGAATCCCAATTGATTAAAAATACAATCAACCTTCCATCCAAGGACTGGCAGGTGCAGTTGTATTTCGGGAAAAAAAATCGCCCGAGGATTTAAATTGTGTATCGTGAATGTAATACTGGTGGCAGCGGTGGGATACGATCCCACGGCTACGAAGAGACCATAGCCTGAAAACGATATCGAGTATTTAAATTGTCTGTCGAGAATAACACACCGTTGAATCGAATAACGATTTTTCTGTGAGTTAAAAACTCCGAACGAATTCAAGATAAATATTTTCATAACGAGGATAACTATAGACGGAATTATATCAAACCTTGACGTTTAATGGATTCTAAATTTTCAAGATTAATCACGAGTGGTAAAAATTATTACGATAGTAAAACTTATTCATGCTTTCAATGAAACGATCTGACGATTTCAGATAATAATTGGTTACTATTATTAATATTATTAATATTATCATTTTAACAAAATTTACCGTCAAAAGATTAAAAAAAGCGTTCATAAAGAAAATGTAGGAAATTGAGTCTTTTTCAAATTTGTATCAGACGTTTTTATCGTAGGATAAACTGTTGAGAAGTTATTTTGAAAAAAAAAAACAATTTTTAGTACCCTTAATCCAAGATGGCGGACCACGCTGACCCCCAAGCGTGATAACTTGGATATTTTATTGGGGCCTGAAATCATTTCAACCCCACCTATTATAGGGCAAAGGCCTCTTTTAGTCCCTGTTGACTCCACTAATTTCTATAAAGACTGTAATTATTATTCGTGATGATGAGTGCCTACTTTATCGACCGAGGATGTAAACCAAAATATACCAAAAAATACTTTATTGACCGAGGATGTAAACGTAAATATACCAAAAAATACTTTATTGACCGGGGATGTAAACGAAAATATACCAAAAAATACTTTATTCCCTTTCCAATTTCGCGGGAGCAGAGGGGCGCCGTTTTACCCGCATGAGCGTCTCTCCTCTCGAAGCAAATCCTCAGGGCACCAAAGGGACTGCGGGTGAATCATACCGGTGCTCTTGTGTCAGGGAGATAGGGCAGCCAGTCGCATAGAAGCATTTGTCACCGGATCTTCCGCGAGGATGCTCCTCTCCTCAGGACGGATCAGGCCATTGCCTGGAAGTGATCCTGCCAGGCCGAGAAAAGCTTCGAGTAGTAGTCCTGGGTCACCCGGGACGAGGATCTGCAGTCCAAACGGAGTGACGATTGGCTCTGTAGAATTGTTTTCGTGACAAATTTGGCGAATTTGTTCGAATATCCTTTTCGTATCCTTCTCGGGAGTCGTGACAATTGATTTTAACTCTCTCGCAAGGCGGGGAAGAATATTTTTATTCAACTTTTCTGGGGAGGTGATATCTCTGAAGATTATAAATCAGCGAGTCTTTAAACTAACTACTATAATGCGGTAACAAAAACAGAAGGAGAATAGTTCTCGAGGGAATTTGAAATTCCACATCGGATGCAACTCGGGAATAATAACAACACAGCTTAATTAGTTCCAAAGATATGCAGTATTTCAAAGGCTTTCTGCAACCCGGTACATAAGTCGGATCCAAAAGTGTATTAGTTTTGTTCAACGTTAAAAGTTCCTGGTATCAACTGGGCAGAGAGATATTGTTAAATGAAGAAAATATACGAACTGTATATACGCTTTGAGGAATTTGTATCTTGATGCGATTTTCATACAACTTTCTTCATAATTCCGTGATTTTCTGACGTAACTTTTAGCAGAACACAATTATATATAAGGATATAAAATTCAAAGCGAAATAATAGCGATTGATCATATTTTCTGCGCTGAGTGATTTTTGTTTTACCGTATAGATGAAAAACAAATATCAGTCGACTCTTCGGAACATCCTGTGTCGATAAAAATGAATCATTGCGAATTCGCGGCTGAAATTCTTCTTCTACAACTGATCGAAATTCGTGAATAGTAAGAAATTCAGAAAAAATAAGAAAGAAGTTTTTTTTATCTATACCCAAAATTTTTACATATCTTTACGGAAAGACGGTATACCTAAGCCAGAGATGAACGTTAATAGATTTTCGGTGAAGTTAGAGCTCTCAAACTTTCAAGTAATAGTATAACTTCGACTGAACCGCATCAACGCTTGATTTATGCAAACTCGACGAAGATGAGCGCACTTTGGCTGAAGTTATAGCTCAGCATATTCCAGATGAGAAGTAAATTCGATATTCGTTGGTACTCTTGCTTTCATATCGATCGTTTGTTGTTGACAGTTATTTCCGCAACAATTAACACCGACAACAATGGCCAAGCGATAAAAAATTATTACAACATTATACAACATTATAAAATAATAATACTTGTTAGCTTATAACGTGAACAGATTGAAATACTCCAATGAAGACGGACAACATGGCTTAAGGTGCTTAGAAAGACCCGTTGTAGACCTCGAAAACGCGGGGATGCAAAACTCCTATACCGCTCAAGCGATCAGAGTGAAACTTGGGCAGTTAATTCCTTATTTTGGCAAAAAGTGGAGCGTCTTGTTACTTTTTCAAAATTTGGAAAAAAATTTTACAGATTGGTTACCACCCACAGAAATTGGCCAAATTTTCACAGTTTCACTGAATGGATCGAACAATCCGGTATGATGCCACTCGGCGGAGATAAAACACACATTTTGAGCCCAGTCCCATGAGATTTGATAATGAAGTGACGAAATGGCAGCTGATCTAGTTTTCGCTTACGAAGTATACCGAAATCTCATTTCGGCGACATTTGTTACCGACATTACGCGCATGCCGGTAATGTATGCGTGTAATGTCGGTAAAAAATTACCGACAAATGTCACCAAAATAAGATTTCGGTGTTCTTCGTAACCGAAAATCAGATCAGCTGCCATTTCGTCACTTCACTATCAAATCTCATGGGACCGGGCTTAAAATGTGTGTTTCATCACCGCCGAGTGGTATCATACCGGATAGTTCGATCCATTCAGTGCAACTGTGAAAATTTGGCCAATTTCTGTGGGTGGTAACCAATCTGTAAAATTTTATTCACAATTTTGAAAAAGTAAAAAGACGCTCCACTTTTTGCCAAAATAAGGAATTAACTGTCCAAGTTTCACTCTGATCGCTTGAGCGATATAGGAGTTTTGCATCCTCGCGTTTTCGAGGTGTGCACCGGGTCTTTATAAGCACCTTAAGTCAGGTCAGAGAACGGTTAGCAAGTTGTTTGCACGTTCAAACCTTGCCAGACACGAGGGCTAAGGAAATGAATCTAATCACCCGCTAATCGCGGTTTTCCTTAACTGAACTCAACGCGATGCCGTTACCTGACAACATTATTCTCCGGTAATATAGGAGGCTGGATCCTATTAGCAATATGTTTCCACTGCCAACCGTTTTCTCCTTTCTACACCGAGCACAAAGCAACTGGAATGTTGATTATTTGAAACAAGAGAGAACGTTAGCCCAGGAAACAATATCCTGGAAATGATATTATCATTGCAAGACCATCTCCCACCTGCTGTACAACTTTTTTGTCCGAAATGGTTTTCGATTCGGCGCAATTTCGTACTCCAATAACACAGGTCTGGAAGCAAAAAACTGAGGAGATTTTTTGTACCGTTTCTTATAAATTTTCAGTCACCGAAACAGGGGAAAATACAAAAAAAGTTCCATCACGTCAGGTTTCTCTTTTTAAATTTCTGCTTGTAGTTTTATTCAGAGTGAAACTCCGGTTTAACTCGAATATCTTGTATCCTATTCTTGATTCCAAAAATCTTATGCAAAACTCATTTTGTTACTTTCTTTTAATACGTATTAGAGTAAAAAGAAACGGGAAAAGGTTTCGTAGAGAAGAAGAATGAACACAGAATGTTAAGTAAATTTCGTGAAGAAATTGTTTGTTTAATTTTATAAGAAATATTGTACAGTCCATTGGGATTTTTTTCATTGCTGTTATGATTTTTTTTTTATGCAAACACATTGCACATTTTTTGCAAAGAATAATGTACTTGATGAGGAGAAATGAAAGTCATTTTTAGATTCGGAACACTCGAAAACACAATATTCATCAAAAACATCCGAAACAGAATATATATATTAGGGTGGCGCAAAAAAACTGAGTATTTTTTTTTTCGTCTCGTGTGACAAAATGTTAGTTTTTTATGTTTTAAGAGCCCACTCCAAAGAACAGCTCGAAAAAAAAAAAAATTTAAGAGGTCACTTCAAATTTTTTTAAATGTCATAAATCGTCAAAAAATTAAATTGAAAAAATTGTATTTTCAGTATTTTGTTTGATTTTCAAATCATGTCGTGATGTATTGTTATCGATTCTTTCTTACTAAATTAGAGAAAAAAAAGTATGAAATTTTGATATAAATATTAAAAGGTCGCTCGAAAAGATCTAAAGAAATGCACTAAAAAATTGAAAAAAAATTATGAGCGACCTTTCAAAATAAAAATTTTGAATTGAAACTTTCGAAAACTTATTTTTTTTTGTTCTCTATAAAATTGTACCGTAACGAGGTAAAAAATTTAAAAAAAAATCGATTTTTGACAATTTCTGATGTTTTAAAAAATGTGGAGCGACCTCTCAAAAAATTTTGTTTTTTGAACTGTCCTTTGGAGTGGGCTCTTAAAACATCAAAAACTAACATTTTGTCACACGAGACTCAGAAAAAAAAAAAAAAAACAATCGGTTTTTTGCCGCCACCCTAATATATATATATATATACAATGTTTTCTTTTTTTGCAGACTTGTGTAATTTTTTACCCGTTCCAATAAACTAACCAAGTCAATCTCGAAATTACGACTGAGCCTGGTATTCCACAGCGCACGAAACATATTATACTTCCATAATATCGTAATCTTCAATGTCACCTTATTGAATAAACTATGTGATATTGGACTCGGCGATTAAGCTCAATAATTGATTGAAATACTGTTACCCTTATCAGATATAAGCTTTGGCTTAAATTCTACCTTGAGCCGTGAACTAAGCTGGGTATAATTCAATTTCACTTGCCGGAAACATTTCACTGGTGGCAGCGGTGGGATGAAAGTAAAGCGACTTCTCCATCTCGGACTTTATATATTCCAAATTCTTCCTTTTTTTTTTTTTTTTTTTTTTCTTTTTCTTGACAACTACTGGACCAATTTCAGTCAGCGAAGATGAAACTAGTTCAGTTCTTCTAGTCAAAGATGTGGATACAAGGATTTGGGTTTTTGTGGTTAGAAAACTTTACACGTACACATATACCTACACACACGTACCTACGCAGGGAAAAGACGATTCTCCGAAAGAATTCAAGGAGCTTGAGTGAGTGAGGAGAGGGAGGAAAGGAGGAATCCTTTCATTCAGTCATAGTGCTTTGACCTACAGCAATAGAAAAATAGATTCCCCGGACTGTTGGACCACTACGTCGCGTCCGGTGTATCACGTGGAGTCCCATAAACATGCTGGCAATCCGAAGTTGGCTCGGTGCTGCCACCCAAACCCCCGAGGGGATTCCTACGAGAAAACAAGATCAAAAATCCACCCCCACCCCCTCACCCCCTGAGGAGTCCTCAGTTATCTGCTCCACTGTTAGCTGCTGCTACTCCCAAAGTGCTGCAGTTGTCGTCCTGATATCGCTTTGCCAGGGAATTCACTACGCTCGAGTAAAACCCTGCCAAGTGATTCGAAATGGAGGAGAATATATGTTACGAATAGATTGTTCGTACCGAGAGAAATTTGAAGGAAACAAAAAAAGAAAGAACGAAAAAAAAAAACACTTCATTTTCGTTTCAAAATTTTTCACATGAAGATAAAATTTCATTTTTACTGCCTTTTTCACTGCCGATTTTTTCGAAAGTTCTCAACCTGAGAAAAAAAAAAAAAATCGATAGCGCGGGGTCTTTTTCCCAAAAAAAAAAAAAAAAAAATGTGTTCACCGATTTTTCCAGTTTTTGAATATCAAGAGACCTTCGAAAAATGTGAAAAAATTCTAAAAAATCAGAAACATCTTGATGTTTATGAAAGAATTTTTCCCAATTTTTAAATACTCAAGTCAATTTTCAATCATCGAATCTTTCTTTAAAAAAAAAAATCTATTTCGGAATCTCTTGGTATTCAAAAACTGGAAAAATCGAAAAAAAACATGTTTTTTCATCACCCAGACCCCTCAGAATCGATGTAGAACACTATAATTTGGCATAAGGTTTTCCTTTCAGGTTAAGAACATTCAAAAAAATCTGCACCACAAAATCGTTGATGGCAGATTCGCCATTCTTATTCGACTCGACCCTTAATTAAAGATACTAAAAATTTCTACCTGCAACGAAAAAATTCTCCAACGAATATCCTAGAGTTTTTAACAACAAATCGTACGATCTAACCTACATGCCGATGTTGTAAGTCACAGTTTTCCGAACCACAATCCTGGCGGTTGGGGGTTGTGGGGGGGGGGGGGGGGGGGGGCGACGACTCTTGGAGAAATTCTTTTGCAGCTCGTTGCTCAGGGGAGAAAGCATCCCGAGCATCACGGAGGTGGGAAGTGGCATCCTATCCATTCGCCCTGGAGATATTTCCGTGCATTCTATAACGTTCGGAATGCCTCTAGGGAGGCGGATACTTGGTTAGATCGAACGCTCATGGACGTTGTGACGTAAACTATTTGCGATTCAAAATCGCACGTGCTGCGGTCTCGCTAAGGAAACTGATCCAAAGATTTCCGAAAGGAAAGTTTTTACTTTTTGCCGCGAATCGTTTTTGTCCTCTTTTCTCTCTCCCTCTCTCTCTCTCTCTGTCTCATTCGAATTCAGTGTCCCGAAAAATATGCGGAAGTTTCACCTTCTCGAATCTCTGATTCCTTATATATATATATATATATATATATTTGGACCAGGAAACCTCAAACCGATGCTTGTATGGGTGATTCTTTTTTTTTCATTTTTCTTTTGCCATTTTTTCTTCTTTTTTTTTATACATCTCGACATGATTCTAATTTTGCATCGACGATTGCGAAAAGCTTCCAGTTCTCGTCAACGGAGTATTATGAATTATTATTTTCAATGATACTTGAATCGCTTAGATAATATTTTCGAAAATCACTGTAATAAACCGGATGACGTTGTTTTTTTTTTTTTGTTTCAGTTCCACCGTCGAAGCCGATAATCTACGATGCGAAGAGACGCGACATGAGCAAACTCCTCGAGGCTTACGCGGAGGGTGCAAATCTTACTCTAGTCTGCGAAGTTCACGGAGGTAAGGAAGCGTTTGTTTGTTTGTTTGTTTGTTCGTTTGTTTTTTTTATTCTTATTTTTTTTTTTTTCTTATTTCTCCCCCTTTCATCGCGAATTCTCGTCCTTTTTACGGAAATCGAATCCTGATCCTCGTTAGTCTCTACGCGTTACCAGGTAAATTCGATAAAAAGAGAAAAGAAAAAAAAAAAAAAGACAAAATAACAAAAATCTATACACCGAGTGAAAGATATTTAGCGGTGTGAAAAAAAAAGAAAGTGAATTAATTTAGAAAACTGCTTGGAGATTATATATACGAGAGGCTTGAAGCGAAGGATTTTAAGCATCGCAGAGTCACCGAGTGTATTGCCACTAATTACTCAAGCGGCTAATTATGCCCGAGGCGCCATTAGTGGAAATGCCAGATGCTGGGCTGTGGGAGATGCTAAAGCGTTTCGATAGAATATGTTTCGATGCTGCCGACTCGGGGGTGGGAGGGGGGGGATGAAAATAATCGAGACGGAGCCATGCCTTGTATTTTCAAAAGCCATTTAGGCGAGAGCTAAGGAATCCGTCACAATCGATCAATTTTCTCGTAAAATAATTTCCAGTTTTTTTTTCTCTTCTTTTTCTTTTTCATCTTCATATTTGCGCGTCAGAGGCGAAAATAATAACAAAGAGTGCTCTTGTATGGTCGATCTGTGGTGCAGGCGAGTGACGTTCGTGTCAGTCAGTATTTTTCGGAGTGAGACTGGATGAAAATGGGAGAGAAAAGAAAAATTGAAGGGAATGAAAAAACATTCTATTGACAATATTCGAGCAACGGAATAGAAGTAACGTGAATTTGTCGATTTTCTCACGGTTTTATTACGAACGGTTATATCATGACGGAGATCTCGATCATTTTATGTAGAAATTTAGCCAAGTTGTCTGAAATTATTTGATTATTAAACCTACGTTTTTTGTTATTATATGTGATTCAAGATCGTCGAGGTGTTGATTAATATGCAAAAAAAAAAAAAAAAAATCACAATAATCACGAATTTATTGCTATGATTGATTATAGGGATTATAAAAAGTTTGCAAAGTTTGTAAAGATTAGAGTAGGATTAAAAAAGTTGCAAATATTGCGAGGATTATAAAACGATTAAAGATTTCAAGTATTACGGAAAAATTACAGATATTGCCAGAATTACGAAAGAGTAAAGAATAGGAAAATAAAATTACAGAATTTTAATTGTTATACAAAAGATTACAATGATTACAGAGATTATAGATATATAAATGAAAAATACTTTTTTCAATTTGTTTAACAATTGATTTAACTATTTTGTAAAAAACGAATCTATGAAATTTGAGAAAATTCGAATTCGAATTCGAATTTCTAACTAAATCATGCCTACGCAAAATGAAACGATGAAACCAGCATAAAAAATGCATAAATTCGTGATAAGAGAACGTTTTTTTGTTTAAAAATTTTCTGTAACCGAGTTAAGCGTTGGTTATTAAATTATGACTAAAAATAAAATAGTATAAACAATTCTTAACGGGAAAACAGAGAGCTAAACTTTGACGACTGACTTCGTTACCTCGCAATCAGTCTGACGAGATGAAAATTTTCCGTCACGTTATATATACGTATATATAGAGAAGCGTGTAAAGTTTTGCGCGCGTGTTTCACGACGAGGTTTGTAGCGAAGCTTTGCGAATTGCACCGCGGCGTCAAAGCATGTGTGGTAAGTATAATAAGCGATGAGGAATGCAGACGTCATTTCCACAGGTTGCCGCTGCGTCACATCAGCATTCGTGGATTTGCAAATGCGTTTAAAACTCCAACGTCGACGTCACACCCTCGTGGGTAGGTACCTACCTATTGTGTTGGCAGGATTGTCAGGGGATGTACACATACGTAACAAACCCGGGACAAATTAAGGGGTCTACCAACCTGACGAGCAAAATAAAAGGGTTTTTTTTGTCAAGAATTTTTTTTGACAAGTTTTGACTGTGAATATTGATATAAGCTTTCTTGGGTTTGATGAATACACTCTCGAATTACGTGAGTGAAAAAATAATGTAACGTTTGAGTAGAAATTTCAAAATTAAATTGTCAAACCAGTCGTTTTGTCTGGTCTAGTGGATCTGGTGTTGAGGGGCTATTGATGGAAAAATTTATTTAATAATTTGAAATTTCTTACAAATGAAAGATGATACTATAAAGTAATACCGAAATTAATTTTCCTTTTTCGTCTTTGATGGTGAATCTTGCGAATACGATTAAAAAAAAATTTGCTAGACTTTTTAAATTTTTTAACTAAATTCTGAAAGGAATTGATTAAATATTGTTAAATAATTTTCATGGTGATTTAGGATAAAACTAGATACAAATTTTAGTTTATCAACTTATAGGTGAAACGGTGTTTGTTTTTCTTTCTTTCTTTTTTCTTTTTTTTTTTTTTTGGGGGGGGAAAAAACGTTTCGAGAAAATTGCAATTCATTTTTTTCTAACACATGTAAGAAAAAAAAAAAAAATTGAAAAAAAATTAGCCCGTCACCCTTAATCACTGGATAACCTCGTAGCTTTGATTTTCTGTATGTTTTATGAAATCGATTTCTGAGAGAAAAAATGTGTGAGATTATCCCCTTAATTTTTCCGTTGAGGATGTGCAAAGTTTATTAATCATTGCAGTAATTTTGGGATGCACCTGACAAAAACAATTAACGGAGTCTGATTGAATCTACCATTTTTCTAAATTTGAATTTCACGTATGTTGATGTGCGTATTGTCGAGGGATTTGTAATAATTTTTAGTCCCATTTTTTGTACTGATTATACTTTAGAAAATTTTATTGTTAAAAAAAAAAAATATATATCTATTTCGCAGTTCTAACCTAACCTAACCTAACCGGAACGTAAAATTTTGGTTCTTTATCATTGACCTACGACACCGAAAAACGTTAGGTACCACATATACTCTCTAAGGTCGAGAACCCTTTTTTACATCTTCTACTGGGTCAACCTTCCACCACCCCCGATATGCTAATTCGCGAGAGATTCGAGGGTGCGGTTGCCCTTCAAGTCCGGTTTTCGAGCGATATTTTAGGAGTCCCGTGAAATCCCAAGGGTACTATAAAAGTCTCTCCTAATCTCATTTCATCTCATCAAGTTTCATTATAAGTATCCCGGTTAGCCATCGTACACATGTAAAATCGCAAGAAATATCCCGAAATTTGTTGCTTCGAAAATTTTGAATTTTCAACAACGGCGGAAAAATCGTGAATTTTGGATCGGTTTTAGAAAAAATGTTGTACGTTATTGCATGAGTAATAATATTAAAAAAAAAAAAAAAAATTTAACTACGAGGAGGACTAAAATTTCATAATTAAAAATTTTTTGAACAATAATACTTTTACGATAAAATATATACTGAGAAAAAAAGTTTTTCCCATATTATTTCCATAAAAAAAACTTCGACCACAAACCGAAATATCTTAGAGTTGAGGTAAAAATCTGAAAAAATTAAGTAATTGTTTTCTAATTATTTGAAGTTGATTTTGGGGGTTGAGGCGGCAAAAATTCGTCGACACCCTAATGTACACCCGGTACATCGTAAAATGAAAAATGTTTGTATTTACACATTATTCCGGGCTCCACTACATCAGTAATGATGGTGAAAATTCAATGTCACCTCAAATTGGCTCAATTTACGTTGCAGGTGGCTGAGTACCATTTTCTGCACTGAAAGAGCCAAGGTTTGTATAAATAGGACATGCGAATGGATGGGTCCTCGTTTTGGGGCGCTAATTAACGAGGGGTGGGAAAGCAGAGGGTAACCGCATTCCGGGCTTCCGTCAAAACTGACGAATCCCCGCCGTTCATATATACCATCGAAGGCTGCACTGACGTAACGCGATGCAGCTGCAGCAGCCGAGCTCTCTGCCTTGCCGTTTTCATCCTAATTACACTCTGAATACTCTCTGGCTGCTTTAATGAGCAACGTTCACGCGATAGTGTTTACCTAAGCTCGAAACTGAACCTCAACCGCGTCGTTCTAAAATTCTGCTGCTGGTTGCTTAAGGTGCTTATAAAGAAGCGTCGTACACCTCGAAAACGCGGGGAGGCAAAACTCCTATACCGCTCAAGCGATCAGAGTGAAACTTGGGCAATTAATGCCTTGTTTTGGCAAAAAGTGGAGCGTCTTTTTACTTTTTCGAAATTTGGAAAAAAAATTTACAGATTGGTTACCACCCACAGAAATTGGCCAAATTTTCACAGTTGCACTGAATGGATCGAACTATCCGGTATGATACCACTCGGCGGCGATGAAACACACATTTTGAGACCAGTCCCATGAGATTTGATAGTGAAGTCACGAAATGGCAGCTGATCTGGTTTTCGATTACGAAGAACACCGAAATTTCATTTAGGCAACATTTGTCGGTAATGTTTTACCGACATTACACGCATACATTACCGGCATGCGCGTAATGTCGGTAACAAATTTCGCCGAAATGAGATTTCGGTGTACTTCGTAAGCGAAAACCAGATCAGCTGCCATCTCGTCATTTCACCATCAAATCTCATGGGACTGGGCTCAAAATGTATGTTTCATCACCGCCGAGTGGCATCATACTTGGATAGTTCGACCCATTCAGTGCAACTGTGAAAATTTGGCCAATTTCCGTGAGTGATAATCAATCTGTAAATTTTTTTTCAAAATTTTGAAAAAGTAAAAAGACGCTTCACTTTTTGCCAAAATAAGGCATTAACTGCCCAAGTTTCACTCTGATCGCTTGAGCGGTATACGAGTTTTGCATCCCCACGTTTTCGAAGTGTACGACGCTTCTTTATAAGCACCTTAACTATAACGGTGAGCTTTTTTCGTTTTCTTATAATGTCTTTTGGATCGAGATTTTTTTTTTTTTTTTTGCGTACCTGTACAGAATTTTCTCCTTCGTTGTATCACTTTTTGCGAAAAATCAACTCTCCACATATCTTCTACATCCTCGGATCTGCTTTCGGACGAATCGGCGTTTGGAATTCGTCTATAAGAGTCGAAGATATTGCCGGAGATCAAAGCGAATAGCCGAAGAGCAGGCATTACTCACCGAAGAAGGAGATCGCATGGTGGAAGGATTTTAAAAGATTGAATTCGGTGATCCATTTCCGCCTTTTATAAAGCTCGAATTTCCACCCCCTCAGCTTTGAAGTCCCATTTTCGGTATATCGTACCTGCTCTATATATATATTACCATTCCTGTGTTGTTTGCAGAAGATGGAATTTAAAATTTGGACAGTTTGTATCGTTCCACGAGAAGAAAACTCTTCGCGAAATGAATTTCAAAAAAAAAAAAAAGAAAAAACAAACAAACTCTCAACCGAACCAGTAAATTTTACCAGCGAAAATGGACTTCCGGAATTTCCGGACCTCTCGCAGGACTCGGTATGCAGTGGTCCAAGTCGGTGAAACTGATTCTCTCATTCCCTGCGCGATTAATGGACTCGTTGGTTCGTGAGCTCGACGGCAGGACGAGACAATCAGAGAGCATTCCTGCAGGATGCTTGAATTCGAGGTGATCATCGGAGCGTGGTAATGCACCGGAGACAGAATATATAATTTGTCGGAGAATAACGCTCGGCGTTTCGCCCTCTCATTTTCCCATCTACCCCACCACGTGCAGTTCAAGCTATTATACTACGATCAACTCGTCTCGCCTGCAGCCTCGGGACGAACCGCATAATGCGAAACTGGATTCGAATGTTGCACGAAACCCCGAACAGTATTACGGACGGATGAACGATTTAATGAATCCAAAGCAAGACGCTGAGTGTGAGCTCTTATGATGAGACATTTATCCCAACGTGTGACGGCACTTCGTGGTTCATTCGTTTTATACAAACTCAATGAATTCACATCCTTGAGAACATTCGTCTTTCATGAACAAACCATAGGAGTAAAAGGATCTCTTTAGATGAGGAATTTATTCGAAGGGCAACTGTTGGCAGCGAAAAGGTTAGAAAGAAATTGGCAGTTGTTGTTGGGGGATGATATTCGTTCTTTGTTCTGGTCAGAAGAATAATCGTGAACCAACCATAATGGCGAATGCAAGTAGTTGCGGAAACTGGACTGCGTCGAGTCACTTATAATGAACTTTGTAACAGTTCAAATCTACTACAAATAAAACCAAAATAAGAACCCTAGAACGGATTTGACTGGCGGTGTGTCACGTGATGGGTATCAACCAATGATGGGTATCAACCAATGATGGGTATCTTCTCAAAGACGAATATCGGCTCGTTAATCCAGGAAAGTCTCCGTTCCGGTCTCTCGTCACTCACCTCTCGTTGGAACAACATCTTTCAAGTGTTCGTCTGCCAGTTTCCACGTTCTTTTAATTTCATTATGACTATGAAAGTAATCTACCCGAATTTATCAGATAAATAACATTTATTCAACGAAGTTCAAGTAAAACTACGAATGAAGAAGAATTTTACATTTAAAATAATAAAATTTCATCAAGATTAAATTGGAAATCCATGATACAACGAGCGTGTAGCCATTAAGAACCTTCGACAGAACTGCGCTTCAAAATATAAAAGATAAGTAATCGACACGCTGGTGAAAATAGAAGAACATTTAAAAGACGATAAATTAATAGATACATTTTGTGATTGAGACCAACGATAATCGAAAACTATATAGAAATTGATAATTTGAGAAACGAGAGATAATTTATAAAAATTCCCTTAGTTGGATAAAGACATTTTTACAGTTACAATTTATACACGAGAAAACGATTTACACATCTACAATTTTATATTTACATACGTTTTATTATAATACAATTTGTGTTGAATGAATAAATCAGCGAGCGGATGGATGAATGAGTTTATAACGTCACAAATTAAATTGACTAGATGATCGTAAACTGAAATAAATGAAAAATTTATCATTTTTCAATTTCATGACATAATACTTGTATGTTATATTTTTGTTCATTTCACCTTGACTTTGATTTATGAATTTAAATAAATACTACAACTTTGATCTGAGAAAGGTTGAATCATGAATTCGGATGTACTTTTTGTTGCAGGAAGACCGCGGCCGAGCGTTGCCTGGTATCTTGAATCGAAAATGATAGACGCTTCCTACGAAGTGCGAGAAAGCCATGGATCGAAGGGTGAGAGTTCGATCTTGACCACCAATCGCGTGACCCTTGAACGACTTACGAGGAGGCATCACCACGCCAGGTTAGCCTGCAAGGCAACTAACACAGCTCTGGCAAGTCCCCCGACAACTACGGTCATCATTGAGCTGAACAGTGAGTATGAGCAGTATTATTACTCGATTAATAGAAGGTCAAGGTAATCAGAGTTCAAGCGCTGACTCGAATTCAATTTTCAAAAAATGCGTGTGTTTGATACAAGAAACTGAAGAATTGTTCGCGTGTAATGTCGGTAAGAAATTACCGACAAATGTCGCCAAAATGAAATTTCGGTGTACTTCGTAATCGAAAACCAGATCAGCTGCCATTTCGTCATTTCACCATCAAATCTCATGGGACTGGGTTCAAAATGTGTATTTCATCACCACCGAGTGGCGTCATACCGGATAGTTCGATCCATTCAGTGCAATTGTGAAAATTTGGCCAATTTCTGTGGGTGGTAACCAATCTGTAAAATTTTTTTCAAAATTTTGAAAAAGTAAAAAGACGCTCCACTTTTTGCCAAAACAAGGCATTAACTGCCCAAGTTTCACTCTGATCGGTTGAGCGGTATAAGAGTTTTGCATCCCCGCGTTTTCGAGGTGTACAACGGGTCTTTATAAGCACCTTAAAACCATACTGCGAATCACATTTCTTTTATACTTGGTTGACGTTTCACGACGACGACAACGTTTAATCCTCGATTAAATACAACTCTGCGGATGAATAATAATAACCGCAAATGCACGTCTCGAGGCTGGTCCGGAGGGTAACAGAAGCATCGAGTGAACCTTACCGTTGCACTGGAGGTTAACGGACCCTCACAATAATCTCTTCGTTCCCTACGTCTCACCGTTAACCAGTTGGTGTAGGTATGTACGTCGGTTGTCGGTACGTCTACAAATGCACGGAATTGAAATTCTTGGTATTACCTCAGAGCAAGAAAAATAATGTTTGAAGGGAATCCTGCGAACGGATGTCTTTAATATGAAAATCCGATTATAGACCATTCCATACGCCTTCAACTCGTGTTCCTGAAGGTCTCACCATTAATAATCACGGCTTAGAGGTTACGTTTAAAGTTGCCTTTCCTTCGCTTACGGATCTAAGGTGATAATCGGATACGACATTTCTCATATCTCAATTTATGATGCTGATACCTTCTTCTCATGATCTATACTAGTTACTCAGTACCACAAATTCATGATCCGTCAATCAATTTCACTACCAACCGTTCGGTGCAAAGAACAGTCAAATCAGATCTTTTGGTTCTTCTTTTACTCCGGATTCAAATTTCGCCAGTCCTGCCAACTTTTGTAAGTGAGAAGCTTTTCTTGTGTTGACCGTCAACCGCCAACCATCAACCAATATCTGGACACGTAGACCACGATGGTGGACGTCGAAGTGATTCGGTATTAGTTTCTCCCAACTTCGCTTGTATTAAATTTCAACGTCGTTGTCAGTTTGAGGATAAACTGCACATACATCGACGGTACCGTCATTATAGAGATGCGGGTTAATGAAAGCAGAGATTGACGTGATTGAACCCCCGTCTAAATCAATTGCGCCTTCCGAGGAAAAGGGTCTCAGGACTAATTCGCCCTGACAGACGATCGGCGAAGGGAGAGAAAGCTACTTTATACTGTCCATAGATCATAGAATTCTATTATGTTAGTTAACGCGTATATATACGTACTCGGGGGTGGGGGTGGGGGGTTTAATTAGATATCTTTGGTAGTCCAGACCAGTCCGAGCGATTCTCCATAATTCCGGGAACGCCGCGACTCATTATCGGCGAAATTTGGGAAAATTATCGAATCGAAGGACCGAACAAAGCTCCGTAAATTCGGCTCTTCTGTCCCGTGAAATGGGATTAGAACCGACTTCTCTCCATTGAATTTCAACGCTCCCTGTTTTCAGATAGTATCGTTTTACGGGGGACTGTTTGAAATTCAGTTAAAAAATTTCGGCTATTTTAGGGATCCTGGGATCCTTAAAAATTTTATCACATTACGCGTCATATCCACTCATAACACTGGTCAATAAAATTTTTTAAAAAAGAAGATGTTTACTAATTTTTAAAACTATATTCATTTTTCATTCGATCAGGTTTAGTTTTTTTTTTTTTTTTTTTTTTTTTTCCAGTTACAGCTAGTATCGGTAAAATTCAATGTTTATCGTTTTAACTTTACTTTTTTCGTCAAGGATGTTTTGTAGTTTAATAATTTTTTTGGTTGTGTTTTATGTTCTCCGGGTTTTAATGATTCTTGAATAATTTTTTAGAAATTCTGAAAATCATTCTGACGAGCTTTTCTACATTTCTGGTGAAACTAGTTTTGTAAAACTCAACAAAGTATTCACGTTACACACAAAAAGCGAATTTTTTTTCGTAATTGTAATAATAAGTCGTATTTGGTTGTGTTTTTTTTTTTTTTTTTTTTTTTTCAATCTTTTATATCGAGTAGCGGTTTATTTAAAAATTAGTCGTTCACCCTCTTAAGGGGGGGGGGGGGGGGGCGACTCCTCCGCAACTTTCTCGAATCCCGAGTCAGAGGGGTGCAGGCGTAACGAAGTCTTAATTAAAACTCGGAACTATTAATTGCTCCGGCACTCGTTCCGAATAGAAGATCAAGTAATTAGTCGAGGTTCGCAGAGATCTCGTTGGTTGCATCGTGCAGCTTCTTCGCGGATCCCTCACGTCACTGTTTTAACCGTGATATCTCGATGCTATATGTATACTCGGAAAATTATGTCCAATTCCAAGAGGTCAATTTCTCGAGTATCAAATTTCTCACGATTTTTTTTATCGCTCCTTTAGCTCTGATCTCGTTCCGTTTCGATATTATTATGTTCACGAATTGTAGATTTTTTTGATACATTAGTTTATTTATTTTTTTTTTTTTTTACCCCGTATCTTATCGTTAACTCTAGAGATTTTTATTTATCGGGTCACACCCCAGATGTGTTTGAAATCGTTGACGAAAAAATCTGTGTAAAGTTTCAAAATCAGTTATTTTGTTTTGCATGACTTTGGTATAAATTGAAGGATCGATGGAAACTTTGCAGAGTTATTACTTGTATTTTGTTATTATAGAAACAAGACTGTAAAAATTTCAAAATTTTATCATAATTTTATAATGTATTTTTCTCTATTATATAACCTCAATAGCATCACTTTTTATCAGGCTTATATTGTACAAGGGAACAATAATTATAAAGTTTAAAAATTTTCAGGCTTTGGTTCCTACGCTTGAAACTTTGCACAGATTTCTTTCAGATGATTTCGAACCGATCTAGTGGGCACCTCAATGAAAATTTTTCCCACCCCTATAAATAAGGGTAAAAATTGCGTTGTTCTTTTGTTTTTCAGGCTAAACTTTGCATTTTATTCGATTTTCCCGTGTACGCGTCTCGTTTTCGAGGTTTTTACTTTCGTCGATAGTGTTTTTCCTTTTTTTGATTTTTATTTTTCAATCTTCACCCGCGAAAAATAAACCAATTTTCACAGTTTTGCACGTTTATGTGAATACTGTATTCGCAGAGAGCTAATTCTCTCTCTTTCTCTCCTTCTCTCTCTCTCTCTCTCTCTCTGTGAAAATGAATTTCGAGGCAACTTCAACGGTGCGGGATTTTAACGAACGATCCTCGCCGAGTGTCGAAATAATGAAATAATTTTCAATATAGGTATATACCTACGTAGGAGAGAGGAAAATCGGGGGAATGTATGGCACGAAAATTTGTTTGCAAGCGAGGGCAAAAAAAAAAAAAAGGTGTGGAAAAATGAAAAATAAAAACATATAGTCGAACTGCATTTGCGCGTTGAACATTGCCTTGCAGCTCGAGAGGGAATTCTGCATGTTTTTACTATTAAATTGAAACATTTTTAGCCGGCTATTGAGACTCGCACGAGCGAAACTACGAGAGGCTATAAAAATCTGGTCGGAAGGTAAAAAAACAAAAATGTGTTTGTAAATAAAATAAAAAAACAAAACAACTAAAACAATCTGTTGGTGATATTTCGAGAGAAAATTTGAAATACTGTGAAAATTTACTGAAGCTTGTGTACGGTGGCGTGTTAATAAATTTTTATCAAATCACGGATGATAATAAATTTCGGACAAATATTTTTTCCGCATTTTTAGAGCTGCGACGTTTTTTTTTTCTTGCTTTTTTTATTCTTTCTTTTCGTTTTGCTCAGCAATTAGTATAGTTACTCGATTGTTGTCTATTTTTTTTTTTTTTTTTTTTTTCTTACAAGATAACAGATTATTTGAATTTTACTATTGATAAAAAGAAATTAAATTGAGAATTTGATTATTTGAGGAAATTGAACGATTTTTATTATTGAATTTAATGTTGAATCAATTCTAATCAACGATCGTACGTCGCGTCGTGATTCATCATAAAATCCTTACGAATTTACTACATATTTTTTCAAAATTCCTGAAAACACTTTTCGACACAATAGATTTTTTTAGATTTTTGAAAAAAGTGCTCGAAAAAGTCAAGATTTATCGCAAATATTATTGAAAACCAATCGATGGTAAACGATTCTAACCTAATTTAACTTGGTTGAAAATTTTTATTTGTCATAGTCCAAATTGAAAATTATCCAACCGTTTTTGTTCGTTCGAAAAAACGTTGTTCTCGAAAAAAATTCGAGGAAATGAGGAAACCACCGTCTGTTATAACTACATGAAACTGAGATATTGTTCTTGGGGATAGTTGTTTCCTGGTGGTTATTAACCTTCAGGAACTTCAAATAGATAAATCGCCAGCTCCCACCTACCTAACAGTGAAAAGTTTACGAGTTACGTAATGGAGCTGCAACCACCGCACGAAGCTTTCAAATTCTAACTACTTTATCACACTTTATTCGCATCATATTTATCTACTGCGGTGAAAAATCTGCCATCTTTTAATATCCGGCTACTTCTGATTGCAAGTTTGAAAAAAAATAATAACAACCAATTTAAGGTGGGTAAAAAAAAAACCGACTATTTTTTTTTGTTTTTTTTACTTTATACCCTGAAAAATCGGTTGCTATACACCTCTAAAAAATACTCACCAAATATGAGCTCTTAATTTTGATAGGAAGGTTCTCCGCTTTATAGTTTTCCATTTATTCCTCGGTATTAGAAACGAAAATTTATATCTCTCTATTAAATGTTTGTTGAATAAATATCTCTTTTCACATTCTTGTAGGAAATCGAACGCTCTACAAAAAAGGTCTCAAATAATTTTTCCGTAAACCTCACCGTTTAAAAGATATCAAAGGTTTAAGTTTTATTATTTTAAGACAAATTTCTGTTTTGCTTATGAATTTTATAACTCGTTGAAAAAATTTTTTTTTTTATGAAATGAGAAGTCCATATTTTTTGTAGAAAATTAACTGTTCTACAAAAATGGTCTCTTATGATTTGTCGATTAAATCAAGCGTATCAAAGATATTCATCGTCAAACTCCAATGGTTGCAAAACCCACCCTAATAACCATTCATAATCCACCTGAGGAAGATTTTCTGTCCAGAAAAAGAAAAAAAAAAAAAACGAAAAACAACACGGATCAATCGTAAATCTGCAAAAAATTATTACTTTGTTTCTTTTTTCCACTCCTTCCCCCTCCTGTTTTTTTTTTTTTTTTTTTTTTTTTTTTTTCTCTCGTTCGAAGAAAAAACAAAACGAAACAACACTTTGGGAGATTTTTTTTTTCAACCAGGACGCGTTTAGCCGCAGTGATTTTTTTCACGTTCGGTGAGAGGACTTTATTATTATTATTATTATTTTCTTTATTTTTTTGGCGATTCATTTCGAGGCTCAATTTCGACCACCGGATGAATATACGAAGTGAAATCGGTATGAAGCGAGGTGATTCGAAATATGACTTCCGCCTTTATCAAATCCTGAAAATACGGCTTGGAATATGCATGCACGTATGAGTTATGTACGGATGTATGTACCCTATACGTGTTCGGACGGACCCTCCTGTTTTTCTATAGACGTGACATATTTTTGATTTACAATGCCAGGGCTCTCTTCATTCCGTACCGGATGTTACATTCATCAAATTTTTGATTCAGGGAGAAATTGGGTAATTTAAATGACAGTTATTAATTTATCTGTGAAATGAAAAAAATATAGATACATGATGAATTTGGAAAACGATATCAACGACCTTGAGTTCAAAGCGAATTTCGTGGATAAATTACATTTGTGCCGAGGACTGACTACACACGACTGAATGTAATCAAGCATGAATTCATTTCTTATTGAAAATTGGAAAGCTAATTATTTCAGAAGAAAGATATTTAATTTATCCTCAATTTTACTCATTTTTTTAACCTTCAACTTCAAGATTCTTTATCTTCAATTAATTCCTACGGTTATTTCGTACTTTTCTAAACATACGTTTTCATCTTTTATATATATATATATATATGTCATGAAAATAAATAAAACATAAATTTTTTTCTCCTTCGAGTAGAGATAATTTCTTTATTTTTCTTCTTATTTCTTACCAACTGACAAAAATTGATTCAAAGGATTTTTCATCTTCAAATTCAGTATCGAAGTATTATTTTCACGGATAACGAAAATGTTTCATATTTGCAAAAGAAATATTATTATTATTATTATTATTATTATTCTAAAACAAGTTTCGTTCAAGGAAAGAAATTCTATGGAAGGCTGTGAAAGCTTTTTAACTTTATTTATTCAACCTTATACCAAAAGTATTATTATATTTACTTATTTATCCACACTGCGAAAATTCTGTTTACTTTTCAGATTAATAAATAGAGGAACTTCCTGCGCTGAGGATGAATTCCGGAAGCTGCTTGCCTACTCGGGAGCATTTTTAACTTCCGTCGTTCACTTTTGGTCAGGTTAATTCGGCGGCACGCGTGGGAGACGATGGAAGTTTGCCAAAATAAATATTCCTGGTTTTTTTGGTTAAATAATAAGGAAATTTAATGGAAACTTACCGAGTTTTTATTATTACCGTGTGAATTATAATTATAATTTTTTATCAACAATTTTGCCAATTTTCTTTCGAGATCGTTTTTTCTTTTTTTTCCGATTCTTGTTTTTGTCCCCGCGAAACTCGACGCTTCGATCATCGAGTGTCTTGGTAAAGAGCAAAGGACACTCCGGAGTCCTTTAATCTCGATAATCCAAACCGTAACAAACTTCCAAAGAGCACTCTTGTGCTCGGCTTGCTGCAGAAAATTACGAGGACAAGAGGTGAGAGGTCTTTACTCGAAGACCGGAGGTCAACGACCCTTAAGGTTCGTCTGCACACCGTCGATCAAGTATTCGAGAAACGATCTTCGGCTAAAAATTTATTCACAGTTATTTTATCGAGAATATCATTCCTTACGAAATTGAATCTTTGAATTCTTTTCTTCTTAATGCGTTTATTTTTCTTCTTTTTTTGCTTTTCGGCCGGTTTTACGTCAAAATCATCTTCGATGATTAGGAAGGCTGATTAATTTAACATCTTGTTATTCTGATTAATTTAGTACTTGAAATAGTTTCTTAGTAATGATAAAGAAAAAAAAAAAAAAAAAAAAAAAAAAAAAACAATGACAAAAAATGTTCACCACGTGTGGTGGATTGATTTCTGTTTTTTTTTTTTCTTTTCTCTCTATCTCTCTCTCTCTCTTTTCTTCTTCTTCTTCTTTTTCTGTTCTGATCTGAGAGTTGTGGAAAAACCGTTTAACAGACCCTTGAGAAATTTTTTCTCATTGCCTATCGAAACAATTTATTTTCTCATTTGCTATGTGATGTATAGAAATGAAGCTGAGAGAAAATTCTCACAACGCAATGCTGAGATGATAAGAATTTGAAAAAAACGTTTTTGTAATTAAAAGGTTAAAGATTTTCAATGATAATCAAGTTACTTGGAAAAATTTATGAAATATCTTGTTACTTAGGAGTAAAACAATACGTACAGGGTGTTCAGTATTTATGAAAATTATGGAATCAGGGAATTCTCCAGGGAATTTTATATCCCTTGGAAAAAAATTTGGAAATCTCAGGGAATTACGTTTTTTACAAATAACTGGACACTCTGGCGTAAAATTTTAACTTATCTGAGAGCAGACGAGATGAAATTTATAGACGAAAGGATCCTGTATATGTATATATATATATATATATTATATGAAAGTTTCTTTCGTTCGGCAAATTAATTCGAAACACTCGGAGTAAATAAGTTTAAATGAAATCATGTTCTCTCTTCGTCTCGTGCCCACGAATGCGAAGGGCTCGCGAAGTTCGCCATCTGGTAGCTGGCTAAAACTTTTTCTCCAGTTGATTTTTCTTTTTTACTACGTTTTTTTTTTTTTTTTACTTTTTTCCTTTTTTTTTTTTTTTCCCCTCTTAGAGAAGTGGAAAGTAAAGAAATAAACGAAACCTATCTGACGGAGGAGAAAAAACAACAAATAAGATGTACATGTATACAGAAAGAGTTTGCTTAAGAAAAATTTTTATTCACATCTTTTTACGTTACATCTTTTAAATTAAATCCATAGTTAAAGATATTTTCGTGATTTTTTTAACGAATTGCATACGATTGTGTGTGTGTGTGTGTGTGTGTGAATTGTGAATAATAATTTGCGACGTTTGGAATAAGATTGAGAATTATATTTACAGATATATAATCTAACATTATTATCATCAAAGCATCGTTAAATTTCGGAACGTCGGTATAAGCGTTTTTTTTTTTTTTTTTTTTTTTTCAGCCAATATGGCGACTGCAATTAATTAGGACCGAGATTTTATCGGTTAAGAAATTATGACGAAATAGGTATTGTACGTTGAATTTTAACGGTTCATTGAAATCGATCGAATCTAATCGAATAATCAATAAATTCTAAAAATTGATTTGACATTTCGTAAGATGATGAAAAAAAAAAAAAAAAATCGTCTTCGTGTCGTTATCGCTAATCATAGTCATACGTATTGCAAATTAAAAAAACGGTTGGATTTCGGTCGGATCGATGAATAAATTTCAAAATTTTCATGGCGACTAAAACTCCACGTTTACCAGGTGAGCGATGGCTAATGCCACGCTCTGCATATTACCAACAAATGAACCTGCCGGTCGGTACTTACAACCCGAAACAAGTTGAGCACAGGTGTCTATAACGACATCCCTCTTAGAGGAGCACGTTTGAAGTCCACTTTGGTAGCTGGATATGCCTCGGTGGTTGGTGGTAAACATTTACCCTCTACACTAGTTTCTTTTCGGTTTGGTGTTTTTTTTTTTTCTTTCTTTCTTTCTTTTTTTTATTATTTTATGGATGAACCAGCGGTAACGCGTATCAGCGATAACTTCTGGCAGACGTTCAACTCCAGGCGAAATAACCTCGTGGAAATTACTTTTTCGATCAACTGTGTATCGTATTTTGAGGTTATGAGAAAGAATAGGTTTACACCGTAATTTTTTTACAACTAGAATGTTAAGGGGATGCTTTGGTCGATTTCAATTTTCACGTACATTTTAAAAACACTAAAGGGTTCAACATACTTATTTTGTACACAATTCTGAACACAAATAGTTTAAGAAATTTTTATTTGATGCAACAATAAAGAAATTGTACAAAAACTACGAAATCGTAATAGTAAATTCGCAGTTTTTGTGCCATTTCTTTATTTCTGCATCAAATGAAAATTTATTACAGTCTTTTTGTTCAGAATTGTATATAAAATGGGGCTGCTTAGCTCTTTTTTGCCTTTAAAATACATGGACTTTGATATCTGGAGATACGTATGACAATGATAAAATCGACCAGAGAAATTTGAAAAAATCGATTTTTTTTTCTTCATATTTTTAAAGCTTAAATCCTTAAGAATAAGCCCCCGAGAGAATTTTTGGAAATTCCAATTATTTTCGGAGTGACAGTTATTTTTGTGACGCGCCGAAACTATTTTTTTCGATATAGTTGCTAGGATATCTCAAGTTCTGATGGACCGATTTACTTGAAATCTGGCGAAAATGTTCTTTGTATATTCATCTATGGTTCGAAACACGAATTCAAAAAAAAAAAAAAAAAAAAAAAAAAAAAATCGCTACTATTTTTAAAAAATTCGAAAAAATCAAAAAAAAAAAAAAAAAAAACTGGGTCAAAGAAAAATTCTTTCTTTTCTCTTACCGTACTCCGGACTATTGAGATTCTTCTTTACGATTGAGGAATATCTTTGGATTTTTTGTTTCGAAGAACTACAATAAGAGTCGAAAACATGTCGACCAGGACCCGCGCGCGCTTTTTTTTTTTTTTTTTTTTTTTTTTTTTTTTTCTCATGTTTTTCGTAGCCCCCACTTTACCATCCTGCAAATTTTCATATTTTTGTTACTGTAAAATAAAAGGGGGAAAAAAAAAAAGTTGTTCATTTCTTTTTTATCTCACTTGAGAAAAATGGTGAAAATTTAGAAAAGCCTCGAAAGGTTTTCACGAGCCTACGGAATTACCGTATAATTATCGAGATCGGAAACTAGACAGGCATTAAAATCGAAGCATGGGGATTACGGTGGTTGGGGGACCCGGGACGGAATCAAGAGACCATCAAGCTGAACGACGGGTCTCAACGCGTGACGTCAGACGAGGAGCCTTCGCAAGCCTCAAAGGATCAGGGGTAATCTTACGCACTAAATCTCACTCACGAGGATCGTGTAGCGGCGGCGCGGTGGCGTCACGCGTCGCGCGTCGCGCGTAGTTTCACCGAAATCCCGATACCAGTAAATACTCGCTGACGTATACACGCTCGTCTATCCATACGAACTCACTGTGCACTTGCGGGGAATCAAGAATCAACTGGAGGGGAGGGGAGGGGATAGGATGGGATATGAGGGTGAGAGCCAGAAGTCTCGTTAATTACTCGTACTTAGACGAGCCCAATCCTTAGAGAGGCTGCCTGCCAGGATGACACGCCCCCGCACATCCATCCTCAGATTCCTCAGCATCATGGGATGCTTTTCTTTTCAATCAGTCCGGTCTGCTGATCCAGGATCACCCGATGTAACGTGTCATTTCGGCGCTCCTTAAGGGGTTATTCTGGTATAGAAGCCTAAATTTTAATTAGCCTGGTTTCAAACTAGGATACAAAAAAAAAAAAAAAAAAGTTTTTATTCCATCCATTTTCTTTATATGATTTTTATTGATGTTTGAAGAATATAAGAAAAAAAATTGAATAATCGTCGAATTACAGGCCGGTGAAGTGGGGGCTACAAAAAAATAAATAAATAAATAAAAACATTCGTCTCGAAATTGTATAGTACCCTAATATACATAGGTATCTACCTACCTACCTTACCTACCGTGCAGCTTCCGTTAAGAAGCGTCAACTGAGTGCCACCTTCGGAGAGACTTCTTAATGCAGACAAAGTATAGTATAAATGGTTAGTAGGTAGGGGTGTACGCTTAACGGTAATACAAACAAAGAAATTTTACCAAAATGAAACTGTTTTCTCCCCCAAACAAACGGAAGCTACCTCCGATAACTCAGATTCAACTTCACGCTGCTTGAATCTTAGCATCCATATACCTTTTGTCAAGACAAGTGAAACTGTGCGGCTTATAGGTATGTATATACATGTAGGGGTAGGTGGAGCACGACGACCCCCCCCCCCCCCGCGCCCTTCAAAAATTAGGATAAAAAAAAAACGATTTTTTGTGGCAAAATTTTTTTTTCCCACACCATTTTCATTGTATCAAATTTATAATATTCATTCACTAAGGCTATTTCTCAGGACCAATTTATCATACCTTGGGGAAAATGGAGAAAAAGGAGATAAAAGAAAAAAAATCGTTATCAAAATTTGTTGTTTTTGCTGCTGTTCTGTCACTTAAATTTTTTTTTCTATAGAGTTTTGGTTGAAATTTGTTGAAAGAAAAATAAAAATAAAAAAAATTTCATGGTAAATGGCCACAAAAAGTAATAACAACCCTCCATCCCTCCCCTATAAGCGATCAAAACCATATCATTTGAGAATGTTTCATTCGATATAAACGACGCTAAGCTCCGTGGATAAAGAGCTTTGTTCTCTACGTATATGTATACAACTACCACTCAAAGAGTCAAAGTACGAGTAACGAACCTCCTCGGATGCAAAAGATAGTCGTTGGAGGAACGATTCCGGGGTCGTTTAAATTCAAAGCACATCTATAATGAACCCTGACACAGTGCTAAGGAAAACAAACATCGCCTGCAGCGGCGGGTAATCTCCTTCGTTATATTTGCTC
Source organism: Diprion similis (assembly GCF_021155765.1). NCBI lineage: Eukaryota > Metazoa > Arthropoda > Insecta > Hymenoptera > Diprionidae > Diprion > Diprion similis. The sequence continues at coordinate 4,593,019 of NC_060117.1, forward strand.
GGGTGGTCTAATTAGGGAGAAGTACAAGCTCGTTACTGATATCGAACCACGCGGCACGTTCGCTTCGATAAATTCAACCGACCGTGTAGGTATATACATATATATGTATATTAGGGCGGCGCAAAAAAAACGGCTATTTTTTTTTTTTTTTTTTTTTTTTTTTGAGTCTCGTGTGGCAAATTGTTAGTTTTTGATGTTTTAAAAGCCCACTCCAAAGGACAGCTCGAAAAAAAAATTTTAAGAGGTCGCTCCAAATATTTTAAAATGTCAAAAATCGTCAAAAAGTTAAATTAAAAAAATTATATTTTCAGTATTTTGTTCGATTTTTAACTCATGTCGTGGTGTATTGTTATCGATTCTTTCTTACTAAATTGAAGAAAAGAAATTTATAAAATTTTAATATTAATATTAAAAGGTCGCTCGAAAAGATCTAAAGAAATGCACCAAAAAATTGAAAAAAAATTATTAGCAACCCTTCAAAATTCAAATTTTGAACTGAAACTTTCGGAAACTTATTTTTTTTTCGTCTATAAAATTATACCGCAACGAGAAAAAAAATAAAAAATCGATTTTTGACGATTCCTGACGTTTTGAAAAATATGGAGTGACCTCTTAAAAATTTTTTTTTTTCAACTGTCCTTTGGAGTGGGCTCTTAAAACATCAAAAGCTAACATTTTGTCACACCAGACTCAAAAAAAAAAAAAATAGTCGGTTATTTTGCGCCACCCTAATGAATACATTATACATGTAAATACATTTCCTGCTCGGCTGATGGATTTTGAGAATTAATGCATGAGCAAATGTGGGAAAAACAGTCAATTTTTGGGGAAAACATTTTAAGCGTACGGACGGAAGGTTTCGATGCCCATCCACGCTCGTTGCTGGCGCTTAATGTTGACTCAATGTGTCCTGTACGAATGTCCTGGCTTCAGAATAATATTTTTTCTACTTGGATTGATCGATCGCTCTGTGAAATTTCTCGAAATCGTTATTCATTTGACCCCTTTGTTGGCAGAGAGAATTCTACAAAAAGTAACCGAAATGGCAGGAAAATTTTTTTATCCTAAAATTCAAAATTGCGGATCTAATTTTGTGAAGGAAAATGCAAAAAACGGATTGATTTCGATAAATCTTGGTACCTGTGGGTTATTTAAGTTGCTGATTACGAATCTGAACTCAAAATTTGAAAACTCGAAGTGGCGGATCTAATACGGTGATCGAAAGTGAAAAAAAAAACGGCTTCATTTTTATCTAAATCGAGCAAGGTTTTTAATTTTTGTCCGCCATATTAGCGCCACGATTTTAAATTTCCAAATTTTTATTTCAAATTCGAATTCGACGAGCCCAAAAACCCTTTAATAAGGTAGAAGTAAAGGTTGACGTACTACTGCGTCAATTTTTTTTTTTTTTTTTTTTTTAACAAAATGGAAACATTTATAGCAATTTCAGTCTTTGGGTTTTTATTATTGATAGTTTCGAGAATGTTTTAGAATTCTTTCATTGAAATTCATTAAAAAAAATGGTCGCATGGCGCATGTAAGTAGCGAAAGACTCCGAACTCGAGCGCTTTTTGCGGTGGCTCTGTACGACTTTTTTTTTTGTCTCTTAGTTAAAAACTCCTTTTTGGGTTCGATCTCGTAGCCCAAATATTGAAAAAAACAAAAACAAAACAATTTCCTCAAATATGTACGATTTTGAACGAAAAACTTCATTTTTCGACCAATAAGTTGTTAGAAAAATATGTATAAAAAAATCTAGAGATCGAAATTCAAAAATCTAGCCACGAGCTCGAATTGATAAACTTGTCTCAAAAATTGTGGCAAAAAAAAATGTAATTTTTTTATTAATTTTAATGAAAAAATTCAAGAATTTTCTTGAAACTATAAATAATAAAACCCTCTAACTCAAATTGATCCAAGTATTTTCATTTCCTTTACAAACAAAAAAAAAATAAAAAATTCATCAGGATATTCATCCTTAGGCTGATAATGGTAATGAATTAGAGGATGATCAGAGAATTTCTCGCCAGGATGAATTGAAATTCAGCTCGATTCAGATCGTCGGTATACCTACTCACCTCATTTATTTCTCCACAGTGTTTAACGTAGTCGAATCCCATTTCGCTTCTAAATTCGTGTCAGCTCGATGATAATTGATGAGCAAACTTTGTTACACTTTCGTACAATCACATTGAGAATATTGAATTAAAATGTATATATATATGAGTTAGACGGTTCAATTACAACATAAATTGAATCAATTATACACCCATAATAATTCCGTTTCTAAGTGATTCTCACTTTATTTTTGCTAATTTTTTATGCTCAACTTTGTTTAATTCTCTTCACTTTTTTTCCCCAACTTCAAAACGACCGAAATATCATCAATTTCATATCTTCTTTAAACATCCTCTATTTTTTGTAACGACTCGGCTAATCGCTGCAGCGAAATACAATTTCGAAATACCGTTCCAACGTGTGCAGATTTCCTGCTGAAAGTATTAAACACACATCGGTCGTATCAGTTCCGGATTTGTTTAAACAGCCCTATCCCTGTAACCGCTGAATTTAAATGAGCAAATCGAGTGGAAAACGTGATTCCCTGGACGCACGTTCCTCGGTCCCATTAAAATTCATACACAAATTTCGGTCCATTCGTTTCCTCCGATTCCACCGTTCCAGTTTCAAATGAATATCGAAACTAACGTGTCGTCCCTACGTGATTTGTTTTTATTTTTATTTTTTTTATTTTTTTTTTTTTATTACACACTCATCTGTTTCTTGAATTATGTTGCGTTCTGAAATTTTTTAACTCCAAATACCTAAATTCAACTGAACTCTTTTCTGATGGTATAAAAAACTTCTGGAATTATTATCCTTTTTTACTTGAAAAAGTGGTTCGAATTTCAAAAAGTGTGAATATCCGTTCAAACTTGATCAGGTCTCACGATTTGGCAGATTTAAGGCAGAAATTGAATACTTGAATAATAGCTATTTATGTGGCATACCCGTAAACTGCCTGTTTTTTTGGAAAGGATAAAGATTTCAGGACAATCTGAAGGCGAGCTGGAAGCGAACCGGAAGCGAGTACTGAAATTATCCGAGGCAAAAAACGGTTTACGGGCATGCCACATACAATATTTTTTACGGTATGGGCATTGAAAAGCAAAACGAAGAGTGAGGTTATGTCGCGATCTGTTTGACGAAGCTACTTTATAAGGCAGTTTGGGATGCGCACTTCGAACTGCGCATCAAAACTACGGAATAAAGACTTTATTCCCCAACTTTGTTCGCTGTCGTATAAAGCGTCACTTTACGGAACGAAAACTGCCACAAAAAGTGGACTTTTCAATGCCCATGCCGTAAAAAATAATATAATTGGTATGTCCAAGTGTATCAGTTTCGTTGAAATTATTATACGTCAGCGTGACAATCGATCAACTTTACTGATATCGAGCTTTCTCAGAGATTTTATGGATCCTCTTGCATAACGCAGTAACTAAGAGACATTTTTTTTTCCTCGTTATTTTGCTGATAAAAAAATTGCAAATCGTAAAATCGTTCCGAAAATATCTAAAAAATTTTCAATAATTTGGTATGACATCTGTATATTCTAATTTTTTGAACATTTTTTTACCAGAAAAATCTTGAAAACAGTTGAAAGGAAAAATCTGCCCACATCGGTTCTAAGTTTAAAAAATTTCGATGTCTGACATACGATTTTTGAATCATTGAGAAATTCATTGCAGTAAGAATTTACGTACTTTTGATAAAGTTGAGATTTTCAAGAATTCCTCACAACAATTTCATTTACAATTAGGTACGTAAATCGCACTTAAGTAAAGTACAACCAACGGATAAAGTTTAAAATGTCGGAAAAGTTTTCACACTTTCCAGAGTGTCTGACGGATTGGAGAACGAAGCATTTCGAGCGATAAGAGCAACTGTTAAAATGGTCTAACATTCGCGAACCCGGTTAAGTAACGACTGCAGGTGAATCTCGCGGTCTTTTATGGACGAGCCGTCAGGGCAGTAACGAAGTAACCAACGGCTTTAAAGCCGCAGGGTCCTCGTGGAACGTCGCGATTGGATGTTTCTTGCTGAGTAATGGACAACGGACAGCATTAGTTGGGGTTGTTTCCTTCGTCTGAATTCTTGGAACGTGGTTCTTGGCACAGTTTCGATACTGAGATCGTAGAAAATCTAAGTTCGAAATTCGGGGACTTGGAAAGTTCCGAAAACGTCAAATTCCAAGTTTTTTGCTCGCGAAACTTTGAAGGCCTTAGGCCACTCTAGAGGTCGGAAAAAATAAGCTTTTTGAGGATTTTTTTTTTCAGAAATACTACAAAATAAATCGAGACAACAGAAACGTGATTTTATTATTCATATCAGTGACTGCTTACAATAATTTTTTTCCAGCGATTTATTTCAAAATGGCGGCTTTGCAGCATTTTTGCGACGACGTCTCCTTTTTTTCGGGGTCCACGGCCGGACTAACAGCTCCTGTAATTTTTTTAATCATAATGAGCCAATGAATTTTTTTGATTATATATAATAACTGCTATAGAAGTACGTAAGATTTTTTTTTATATTGCGTAGTTCATTTGTTATTAACAATTATCTGACAACTTTTTGGGCAAGTTCTTCACTTTCCACTTTAGAAGTGCGCCATTTTGCCAAAAATCAATATAACGCAAAAATCCTACGTACTTCTATAGCAGTTATTATATATCATCAAAAAAATTCATTGGCTCATTATGATTAAAAAAATTACAGGAGCTGTTAGTCCGGCCGTGGGTCCCGAAAAAAAGGAGACGTCGTCGCAAAAACGCTGCACAGCCGCCATTTTGAAATAAATCGCTTCAAAAAAATTATTGTAAGCAGTCACTGATATGAATAATAAAATCACGTTTCTGTTATCTAGATTTATATTGTAGTATTTCTGAAAAAAAATCCCCAAAAAGCCTATTTTTTTCGGTCTCTAGAGTGGCCTAATGCCTGAATGAAGAATTCAAACTTTGACGAATCGTCAAAGTTTCGACGCTCAAAGTTCCGAAAATGAGAAAATTTGAAAGTCTGGAACATCGAAATTCCGAATGATCGAGGATTTTCAGTCCTGTGAATTTCTGGTTTGGTTAAATTTCACCGTTTTCATCTGATTTTGGTTTGGATTCCCGATGTTTTTACGTTTGGAATCCTGATCCTTCCCATTTTCGGTTTTTCGCATTTTTTACACACTCATTCATTGAGTAAAATACGCTGTGTGAGTACATTTCGATTTTCGGAATCTTACTCCGTCAAAAGTTTATTTTAAAAAATTTTGAGCCATCGACTTCCGGCCATTGGAAACTTTGTTATTTCTTTAAAGTTCGATTTCTCTACTTCAAGTTCCGTCACCAAACAATTCGGAATCAGGCGCTGCCGGAGCAGCGTTGCAACTAATTAATAACATTCTAATTACATTACTAAAGTAATTAATAATTATACAGAAAAATTGTAATTGCAGTGAAATCAATTAATAATTACAACAGAATATTTGTAATCATAATCGAAATAATTAGTAAAAACAAAAGAAAATTTTAATTATACTTGTAATAATTAATAATTACAAAGGAAAATTGTAATTCTACTCAAAAAAATAAATAATTACATAGTAATTACTTTGTAATTATTAACTGATTCGAGTACAATTAAAATTTTCTTATGCAATCATTAATTATTTTGAGTATAATTACAATTTTCACTATCAAATTATTAACTATTTTGAGTATAATAAAAATTTTCTTTTGCAATTAATCATTATTTTGAATGTAATTACCATTTCTCTTTTATAATGGTTAATCACTTTCAGGATAATCACAATTTTCTTCATGGAATCAGTAATTGAAAATGGATAATCAACCGTTTTTGCAACCCTTTTCCGGAGCTTTTCAAAATCAAAACTTCAACCCCTATATATTACTATTACCCTATTACTATACCATTACTATTACTATTCCTTTCGCTTACGGTCATTCCAAGTAACACACACTGCCCGACCCTCGAAATGAGAAACACAAACGAGTGTTGAACTTGAAATAAGGGAAACAAAGCACAGCTTCCGGGCTGTGCAAGAGGGACAATTGGACCGCAACCTCCGGGAAACTGTGCCACTTATTCCAAAGTGTTTGGGAAAACCCTTGTACAGTTTTAATTAAATAAACTTTCTTCCGTTTCTCTAACAGCGGACCACAACCCCCCACCACCCCTTCTCCCTTTTACCAGCGCCTAAATATCACCCTCTTCATCATTCCTCGGGGGTAGCTTTCGCTACTTTTATAAAGGGTTCGCGGATGTTGAGAGAAAACTGCAACTTTGCTCGCCCGGCAAGTGTATTACGTATAATAAAGAAATAATTTTTCAGGCTCAGGAATGTTATTTCAAAAACAAGCTGTCTTGTGTACGTGAATTAAAATCGCGTCAGGATTTTTGATTATTGAATAAATAATGATTATTGTTTGAAAAACCTGGAATTTTCAGTGGAATTACATTTTCCGAAAACAACTGGACACCCTGTTTATTGATTGTTAACAAAACGGAAAAAAAAAAAAAAAAAAAACTCAACACTGTGTCTATATTGAACCAACTTACTTCTATTTTTTATTCAAAATACGTATGACAAGAAACCTTTTAAATTGATAGCGTAGTTATAAATAAAAAGACGATAAATAGTCCGACACAAATTTCCAGGATAAGGAAATAATCCTGTAGATATTTTTTATCCTCAAGTTTCTTTCGCTGATGCAGATTAGACGTAAGCCGGATGCATGAATATATGTATGAAATAGTCACACCTGTGGCCCACAGATTCTGCTGATATTTCATGTCTGCTAGAACTTCGGTTTGGTATAAATCTTTTTTTAAAACACGACTCCGCCACGATACATCATCCACTCAGTTTCAACGCACAAAATATAATCGTACAATTTTCTTTTTTTTTTTTTTATCCAACCGATAAAATCTCTGCGATGATTGATTGTCGCCATATTTTTTTTTTAAATACAAACAAACCAATAAAATCAAAAATCAACTTTAATTCAAAGTACGCTCGTTAAAAAAATTCGCGCACGGTTTTATTGTACTGTGTAACGGTTCAAATCTCCCACAAATAAAAACAAAATAAGAACCCTAGAGCGGATTTGACTAGCGGTGTGTCACGTGATGGGTATCAACCAATGATGGGTGTCTTCTCAAAGACGAATATCGGCTCGTTAATCCAGGAAAGTCTCCGTTCCGGTCTCTCGTCACTCACCTCTCGTTGGAACAACATCTTTCAAGTGTTCGTCTGCCAGTTTCCACGTTCTTTTAATTTCATTATGACTATGAAAGTAATCTACCCGAATTTATCAGATAAATAACATTTATTCAACGAAGTTCAAGTAAAACTACGAATGAAGAAGAATTTTACATTTAAAATAATAAAATTTCATCAAGATTAAATTGGAAATCCATGATACAACGAGCGTGTAGCCATTAAGAACCTTCGACAGAACTGCGCTTCAAAATATAAAAGATAAGTAATCGACACGCTGGTGAAAATAGAAGAACATTTAAAAGACGATAAATTAATAGATAAATTTTGTGATTGGGAGCAAAGATAATCGAAAACTATATAGAAATTGATAATTTGAGAAACGAGAGATAATCTATAAAAATTCCCTTAGTTGGATAAAGACATTTTAACATTGACAATTTATACACGTGAAAACGATTTACACATATACAATTTTATATCTGCATACGTTTTATTATATACAATTTGTGTTGAATGAATGAATGAGCGAGTGGATGGATGAACGAGTTTATAACGTCACAAATTAAATTCACTAGATGATAGATCGTAAACTCAAATAAATGAAAAATTTATCATTTCTTAATTTCATAACATAATACTTGTATGTTATATATTTTTTTTCATTTCACCTTTGAATTTGATTTATAAATTCAAATAAATACTACAACCGATTGAAATATCGGTGTCTAGTTTTGACACCGACTGAAGTAGGTGAAAAAGAGAAAAAAAAGAAAAAAAAAATGAATAAATAACAAGTATTCATCTCTGAATGTTTTGCGGTTTGAATATAAATGAAAAAAAAATATATATATATATATTTTTTTCAACGCACCAAGTAGCGAATTCACGTAACGCAGGGCTTAATTGCTCGTGGTTCGTTAAAACTTTGGCTGGCAACACGAAGCATTTCTGCCGGTCGCTCACCGGAGGCATTGAAATCAAGGGGTTGGTGGTTGGTGCGTGGGGGGGGGGGGGGGGGGGGGGGTAAAAGGGGTGCATTCTATTGGCATTCACGCAAGTCCTGTTCCACTGTCGATTCGGACCGACGAACCGTCGCTAATCCAACACTGCTCTGCTGCGAATCGAAACATACCTACAACAGTGCAGTGCTGGCCGTGCTAGGACGAACCGAAACTCGACCTTTTGAACCTCGGCTAGATAATGAAACAATTACAGGACGCCTGACGCGGTCGTTTGTAATCAGTAATCATGCAACTATTGTACTTTAACAGGCAAACCGCTTCACCGCCGTCCGTCCGTCCGTCCGTCCGTCCGAATCGCTATGTCTATGCAGTTTACCTACGCAGGCTCTTTCGTTTCGCCCAGAGACGAGGAAATTGCGTTTCCGGTCACCGTCGGACGCTCGTACACGTAACGAAGGTACACGAAGTGCCAATCAGCGATTTTCGCCGTTTCACGATGTCTTGGAAGGCGTCGAAAACTGTTATTTTTTTCTTTATTTTTTAAGTGCCAACTCGCCCGTTCAAGGGGTGAGAAACACCCTTGAAGTTTTTTTCATTTCTCGACGACGACGATGAAAAATTTACTGATCAAAACTGATTAAACTGTTTACCATTGTGACGTGTGCAGTTTTTATTTTTATTTAAGTACCAATTCAGCCGTTCAAGGGGTTAGAAAGACCCCTAAAGTTTGCCCAAAAAGATGGTATCTTTCTTGTTTTTTTTTTTTTTTTTTTTTTTTTATCCCTTCATTTTTAGACGTCGATGAAAAATTTACTGATAAAATTGATTAAGTTGGCTGCTGTGATGTGTGCGGTGTTTTTTTTTTTTAAGCGCCAATTCAGCCATTCAAGGGGTGAGAAATACCCCTGAAGTTCACCCCAAAAATTGGTTTTTTTTTTTTTTTTTTTACTTTTTTTCGTTGTCGGTGGTTGCATCCCTGATTTTTTTTTTTCAATTCTTTTTTCAATTCGAACTGGATATTGAAAAATTTTGATGGTCACTAATCAGCCAGAAGAGAATTTTTTTTTTTTTTGTAGATTTCGGTGGAATTGCGCGGTTTTACCTGATTTCGGGAATATCTGAAAAAAATATTGTCCCATTTTGAAAAATTCGTATGAAAAACACTCGACGAAACACTTACTTAGACATGAAGATATTAAAATCGCGTCATTGGAATCGCAGGTTTAAATTTTTTTTTTTTTCACATTGCCAAACGTTCGATATTATATTAATAAAATTATTATCAATCGCACGAAATTTTTGTATAAATTTGAAAAAATATTATGATTCGATGAAAACGTATCAGCTGCTGATGAACAAGATAATGCATAAAAAAAAAGAAAAAAATCTTTATACTTATTTAACCAGGTTTCAAGTTCATTATGGAACAAAAAATTTTTAATTTCCAATTCGAATTTCGAATTACGAATTCAGATTCGTCATTGACTATTCGAAAGCCCCTGGATACCATATCACGTCAAAATATAACAACTTTTTTTTATTTTGAACCACCTTAATGGATCCATCGTCATAAATTTTGGAATTCTGACTTCGGAGACGTTATCGGTGACCCAAAAAACCTCCGTCTCTTAATTTTCATCAAAATCTGATTAATTTTAGATTTTTTCCACCATATTGGATTCGCCATTTTGGATTTCACAATCTGACTTCAGCAAAATCCGTTACAACTGCTAATCTTGGAAAATAACTTGATAATATTGCTAATTTTATAAAAATTAAACTTCGAGCTCGAATAACTTTTGAATCTGTAGACTGAGCAAAAAATTTTCGCAAACCTTTTTTATAGAGCGTTTAATTCTCTACAGACATATTCACTCGTCATTATTGTAGATGAATTCGTCACCAAGTTATAAAATTCAAAAGAACAAAATATATTTTTTACATGTTATTTTCGTAAAAAAATTTCATTTTCCCGGTGATTACAAAAACTACCTTCTTTCATCGAAAACGAAGAAACGGGAAGTTAAAAAATCCCCAAGCAAAAATACGAATAACGGTTCGTGTTGAGGGGTGGAATCGAGCGGCGATCAGAACGACGGGAGGCGAATGAAAAACGTCCACTGGAGTTGCGTGATTTGCTGAACAATTTTCGCAACGTCAAAAAAACACTCACAACTAGGTACCAGTAATTGCATGAGCTTGCTAAGACGGATTGCGAATTAGCGTGAGACGGTTTATGCTTTCGGTAGCAAAACGTTGGCTCGTTCGCCAAAGAAATCGCGTAAATCACTTTTCATTATGCTATCAAAACTCCGCTTTTTATCACCAATTTTTCATACCCCGTAACAGCCGCCGATTATTTTTGTAATATATGTGCATATATTAGGGTGGCGCAAAAAAACCGACTATTTTTTTTTTTTTTTTTTTTTTTTTTTTCTGAGTCTCTGGTACAACAAAATGCTGGTTTTTGCTGTTTTAAGAGACCACTCCAAAGGACAGTTCAAAAAAAATTTTTAATACGTCAGTCCACAATTTTTAAAACGTCAGAAATCGTCATATATATATACAACGTAGGTAGCGGAAAATCTTCTACCTCCGGAGAACAATAATATTGCAGCTACCGAGGGGTGGGTGAGGGGTGAGAGCAAGCGAAAGCGAAAGCGAAAGCGAATTCGCGAGAATCGCGAGAAAGGGAAGTTTCTTTAAAAAATCTGGCAACAAATGGAAACAAAAAAAATATATGTATACATGTGTGTGTGTGTGTGTGTGTGTGTGTGTGTGTGTGTAAGGAGTGAAAGGAGATTCGGTTCCCTGCATCGCTTAATCTTACGACTTGATTTGTTTTTCAGTGAAGCCACTGACGGTTGAGATCATGAACAAGAGAAAGACCGTGTCGGCAGGGACAAAATACGAGGTCGAGTGCAAAAGCACAGGATCCAGACCGCCGGCTAACTTGTCTTGGTGGAGGGGTGCCAAACCACTTCAAAAACCAGCTAAAGTTGTAAGTCACTTACAAAGGTTCTTCGTCAACCTTCAATATGTACCATATATAACGCTATGCGATATCGAAATTGGACTGATTTGTTCTTGTTTTTTTTTTTTTTTACGAAATTTCATTTCCAAATATTCAACGTTTTGATCGTTTTTGCAACGAAAATGGGTCAAGCGCGGACGTACGTTTGTATTTTTTTCTTTTTTTAACTTTTTGGACATATTTCCAATCGTATGATATATATATATATATATATATTTATATGTTGTATTTCTCAAAAATTCTTCGAATGGCGGGTGACCGATGGTTTTTCGATTGAAAAAGTGACAACATTTTGAAAGTACAAGAATAATCGTAAAATAGATACGTGCGTTCCGACAAAAATTCGTAAGCCTAGGATTTTCAATTTTTATCACTTATTTATTACAACTTTGAATTTTTTCTACATCTGATCTCTTTGCCTCTCTCAATCCTCTGATATTTCGTTTTGAATGAAAATTTCTTTGATAACGGTGCGGTGGTGAAAAAAAAGACGAGTCGGAACGAGAAAGAAAAAAAAAGAAAAAAAAAACGAAACAGAAAAAAAGTAAAAGAGAAAAAGAACCAGCGTAGTTCTTGCTGCAAGCTCCGTCGAAGAGAGCAACCCTCTTTTATATTTTCGCGTATCTCTTTTTCTCCATTGTTTTATCCTGTTTGGGGAAAATGGGGTTCCGATGTAAGCAGCGTAAAAAGATAATAGAAGACGCGGGGATGAACGGGAGGGGGGGTTTAAAAAATGCGGGAAAAAAACGTTGCTCGATATTTATGGAAAGGGGGAGGGAGATGGGGAGGGTGATGGGGGGGGGGGTGAGAGTGAGAGAGAGAGTTGTAGGCAGAGGGTTAGATTTGGAGGGCCCTCATTAAAATAAAATCAGTCGAGCAAACGACGGGATAACGCCTTTCCGGGGATTAAAGAGGATCGAGAAATCTTCATTTTCCTTTAAATCGAAAATTCGCTCGTGTACCTTATATATATATATATATAGGTATATATATATTAGGATGGCGCAAAAAAAACCGACTGTTTTTTTTTTTTGAGTTCCGTGTGACAAAATGTTAGTTTTTCATGTTTTAAGAGCCCACTCCAAAGGACAGCTCGAAAAAAAAATTTTAAGAGGTCGCTTCAAATTTTTTAAAATGTCAAAAATCGTCAAATAATTGAATTAAAAAAATTATATTTTCAGTATTTTGTTTGATTTTTAATTCATGTCGTGGTGTATTGTTATCGATTCTTTCTTACTAAATTAAAGAAAAAAAATGTATGAAATTTTAATACGAATATTAAAAGGTCGCTCGAAAAGATCTAAAGAAATGCACCAAAAAATTGAAAAAAAATTATGAGCGACCTTTCAAAATTCAAATTTTGAACTGAAACTTTCGGAAACTTATTTTTTTTTTTTTTTGTCTATAAAATTATACCGAAACGAGAAAAAAGTTGAGAAAAAAAAAGAAAAGAAGATTTTTGACTGTTTCTGACGTTTTAAAAAATGTTGAGCGACCTCTTAAAAAATTATTTTTGAACTGTCCTTTGGAGTGGGCTCTTAATAGATCAAAAACTAACATTTTGTCACACGAGACTCAAAAAAAAAAATGGTCGGAGAGAGAGAGAGAGAGAGAGAGAGAGAGAGAGAGTAAAAAACAAAAACACAAAATAACGAATATTGTATTTTTTCTTGTCGCAATATTATTCTCGACGGATTTATTACGTAACTTATAATTGGATTAGGCTTATATTATATATATATATGTATAATGATTATACGTACAACACCTCTAGGTATACGTAACATCGATGTTCATTAACGAAGGCGATATTGTCGTCAGAAGCTAATTATAAGAGAAGAAAAAAAAAAAAATGATAATTAAATTTTATCCCTTTCGTTGATATTATTTTTATTATAGGTACTTACTAATTAATCGATTTGTATTAATATATATATATATATATATATGTATATATATACCAGATGCTTTACACTTTCATCGTTGACGTTTGATTTTAAGTTTGTTTGTCGATGATCAATTTTCAGACGTAAATTAATCGTATATAGTCCAAGACTCCGATACTTGTTGAATTTTTTAATCATTCAAAATTTCAATTGTACAAATTGAACTTTTTAATTAGCTCCGAGTTTCTTTTACTTCTCATTCTTTCGATAAAATTTAGCTTTCTCTCTCTCTCTCTCTCTCTCTCTCTCTCTCTCTGTCTCTCTCTACCTCGTTTATACATCGGTATAAACTTATAAAAGTAAATTCCGTAACTTGTAAGATATATATGGTGTATAAGTCCCAAGAGAAAGTAGGTGCAGCTGTAAAACGAAAAATGACTTTTGTCAAAGGACGTATGATGTAAGAAAAAGAAGAAGGAAGAAAAGAAAAAAAAATTGTAGAACAATGAAAAGTCGAGCGCTTTATGTTCCGCACTCGGTGGTAATGAGAAGTGGGCGAGTTACTTCGTTCCCAAAGGACTAAGCATCCCGGAGGACTCGGGTGTATCGCATTCGTTCACAAAAAGTCCTAAATCTCCTTAACAGGAGAGAGAGAGAGAGAGAGAGAGAGAGAGAGAGAGAGAGAGAGAAGAGAGACACCGAGGGTATTGCCGGCAAAAATGGAGGGTGTTTCACCCGGCTAGAATCACCGGATTCAATTTCCACCGAAGGAACAGAAGAAAGGTGGCGAAAAGCGCGTGTCGAGGGGCCTCCAAGCCTGCATCGCATCGTGGGAAAAAAAAAAAATATCCTTCGGCTTCCGGTACACGATAGGAATAAAGACATAACCGAATGAGAAAAAAAAAAAAAAAAAAAAAAGAAAATGAAATGGAGAAAAGAGAAAAGGAAGATGAATGGGGAGAAAATAGAAAAACTAACGACAATGGGAAAGGCGTGGCACCAGGTCGAACAGGACAGACGTGTCAGCCGCAGAAAGCCGTAACTCTCGCCGATTCTATCTAGTCGCTGATGTCTTCGTCCTGCCGTTTTCTATACCTACCAACCCCCTTTTTCAACAGCTTCTTTTTCCACTTTTTGATTCACTTTTCTCGCTCTTTTCTTTCTATTCTCTGTCTCAACTTACATTTCTCTTGGCAGGTACATAAGGCACTTCTGCCAAGAGAGCAAGAAACGTTTATGAGTATATTGTAATGGATTGTTATACTGTCGTGAATAATAAGTGAGAATATCGAAGAGAGTGATCAAATTTTGGACTCTTCATATTTGTGGAAAAACTTGTAACGGTTCAAATCTCCCACAAATGGGAACCCTGGAATGGATTTGACTGGCGATGTGTCACGTGATGGGTATCAACCAATGATGGGTGTCTTCTCAAAGACGAATATCGGCTCGTTAATCCAGGAAAGTCTCCGTTCCGCTCTCTCGTCACTCACCTCTCGTTGGAACAACATCTTTCAAGTGTTCGTCTGCCAGTTTCCACGTTCTTTTAATTTCATTATGACTATGAAAGTAATCTATCCGAATTTATCAGATAAATAACATTTATTCAACGAAGTTCAAGTAAAACTACGAATGAAGAAGAATTTTACATTTAAAATAATAAAATTTCATCAAGATTAAATTGGAAATCCATGATACAACGAGCGTGTAGCCATTAAGAACCTTCGACAGAACTGCGCTTCAAAATATAAAAGATAAGTAATCGACACGCTGGTGAAAATACAAGAACATTTAAAAGACAAAAAATTAATAGATAAATTTTGTGATTGGGAGCAACGATAATCGAAAACTATATAGAAATGATAATTTGAGAAACTAGAGATAATCTATAAAAATTTCCTTAGTTGGATAAAGACATTTTTACAGTTACAATTTATACACGAGAAAACGATTTACACATCTACAATTTTATATTTACATACGTTTTATTATATACAATTCGTGTTGAATGAATGAATGAGCGAGCGGATGGATGAATGAGTTTTTATAACGTCACAAATT
The DNA here is from genome assembly GCF_021155765.1 of Diprion similis. Lineage (NCBI taxonomy): Eukaryota > Metazoa > Arthropoda > Insecta > Hymenoptera > Diprionidae > Diprion > Diprion similis. The sequence goes on from NC_060117.1 coordinate 4,608,256, forward strand.
AAATTCACTAGATGATCGTAAACTCAAATAAATGAAAAATTTATCATTTTTTAATTTCATAACATAATACTTGTATGTTATATTTTTTTTGTCACTTCACCTTTGAATTTGATCTATAAATTCAAATAATTACTACAAACTGGGTACGTTTAGATGGAAATTGACACGAGAAAGGGTTGAACGAAAGCGGGCACTTGACCAGAAGGCACCAACTGCCAAGGTTGTGTTCACGTGACTTGAGACACTGTAGACGATAGAGTGAATCTACTCATCTGTCCTGAAGTCCGGACTGCCAACTCTCCAAGAAATCTGTTCAGCACCTAAGAAACTGTATTTCGTTAAAAGAAACTCAGAACACCATTATTGCCAAGATATGTTGGATCTAATAGCCGCTAAGTTTGTTTAACGCCAAAGAAATTATGATCAATAAGGGTGGCTGAGATTGGATCTTTCGCTTCGAAATAACGACCCATGAAACCCCATAACAATGGTACAGAATGTCAAAACATCTGTCGTTGAATATCACACATGGTCCTTTAATGAAACCAACCAAAGTGATGTCGTAAGATCGAAATGAATTTACGAAAGGCGTTGATTCGTTGACGCGGAGACAAGATTTAATGATAACAAAAAAAATGGACATTGGGAATGGACATTGCAACGACGATCACAATGGTCAAAGAATTTCCATACTCGTATAACAACATGGCTTTTGGTCCTGAATGAGACATCCCGGTTATCCGGCTAATATGGTAAGCGAGGCGATCCATCGATCGCTCAATTTGCTGGACTGGGATCGATAAAAGTCTACCCTCGACTCGAGGTAGACGGTCTGGAACCCGGCTTCGACCCACTTGCCCATCGTCGTCCTGAGGGACCTGAGTGTATGAGGTGCGGCAATGAATTTTTCAGGATCGAACGTATCGCCGAACCTGAAGGACGACCCTCGACTGACAATCATGCAGCTTTTATCTGAGGTGAAATTTCACTTGTCATAGTTGATGGAAAGTTCTAGTACGATCAGTGAGCATGGTTACCATAGAAAAATAGTAAGAAATTATGCTGGATTTTGGATGGATGAGAATGTCTGAAAATGGTTGAAAGGATGTCAGGGAACATCAGGTTTCAGATCCTGGAAAAATTGGTAATGTCGTGTCAATTTTTTTGGCCACAAAGTTGTGGCAATCCTGACTTCAAAGGAACTGGTACTTTTCCTAATAGTGCAAGAGATGAAGGACGGAATCTGTCGAGGGTCCTTTTTCATAAGATCTGTTTGAAATCAAACGAAGGAAAGGTTATCCTTGCGCCTGATAAGTTCTGTGCCAGAAATTTGAGCTCTTTCACTATCGAGTAGTGCTAACACGATGCAGGGATAAAGAGTTCGTGGTGCTCGAACCATTAGCAGGTGATTGATGGCTGTTATTCGTTATTTTCAATAGTCGAATGCTGATCAACCATTGCTATATATATATATATGTTCCATTATGCGGCCCGGATTTCCTGTCGAAAGAAATATAATGCGTTATTATACGCTGCGTATTTCACGTGATCAGAATAGTAGTAGTAGTAGTGGTGGTAGTGGTAGTTGTAGTTGTAGTTGTAGGTCAGAGGGACGCTTTGTGCGAAGTATACCTCGAGTCATATATAAACTGTCGAAGCTGATAAATATCTTCAGATATTCGCCTCGATTATGGTTCTGCGAAAAGTCATTGACTATGAGTTCCCTTTTTTCTTTGACTATCATCCACAAATCCGTATATAGGAATTCGTGAATGGTGCTGTCAGTGTTGGCGCCTTTCTGATCGATCTTATCTTGTTTTTTGTCAGCTCAAGTCGAAGGGTTAATTACTTATGAAATCTGGTGCACATCTCTTCGTAAATCTTTTGAAATCCTTGAAATCTCATGAAATCTTTTGAAATTATTTGGAATTATTTGGAATTTGTGAAATCCTTGGAAGTCATTTAAAATTCTTTGAAATCCCTGAATTGATCTGAAATCTCTTGAAACCGTTGGAAATCTTTGGAAATCATTTAAAATCCTTTGAAATTCTTGAATTGATCTGAAATCTCTTGAAATCGTTCAAAATCTTTGGAAGTCATTCAAAATCCTTTCAAAATCTTTGGAAGTCATTCAAAATCCTTTCAAAATCTCTGAGTTGATCTGAAATCTCTTAAAATTGTTCGAAATCTTTGGAAGTCATTTAAAATCCTTTCGAATCCTTGAGTTGATCTGAAATATCCTCAAATCGTTGGAAGTCTTTGGAAGTCATTTAAAATCCTTTGAAATTCTTGAATTGATCTGAAATCTCTTGAAATCGTTCGAAATTTTTGGTAATCATTTAAAACCCTTTCAAAATCTCTGAGTTGATCTGAAATCTCTTAGAATTGTTCGAAATCTTTGGAAGTCATTTAAAATCCATTCAAAATCCCTAAATCGATCTGAAATCTCTTGAAATCGTTGAAAATCTTTGGAAGTCATTTAAAACCTTTGAAATCCTTGAACTGATCCTTAATCTCTTGAAATAATTTACAATTCTTATTCAATCTTGTAAAGTCCTTAAAATCTTTGGAAGCAATCTGAAATTCTCTGAAATCCTTAAATTTATGTAAAATATTTTGAAATTATTTTTAATCTTCTGTCACGTTTGAAACATTTTAAAACCTTTTAAAATCTCAAAAACACGTGTGCATCAAAAAAAATATGAGCGATTAAAACCTCGGTTAAAGTTGAATTTAGTATAACTAAAACCTGGTCGTGAAGGTTTTTTTTTTTTTACTCATTAGGGCTTATAAAAAATGTCAGACGTGTGTTTTCCGGAATGCAGAGAGTGTTATCCCGGTGGTTAACTCGTTCCGAACATTTCCACCGCTGTGCAGCCTCTCTGGATGCTCAGGTTGTTTCCTTCCAGGTTTAACGACCGTACTTTCACGTCGTGACACCCTTCCTAACGACCCTACGGGAGTCGCAACTTTGTTCCTTTGACGCGGCGCAGTTGAGAACTGCATGAAGGGAAGAAGTGAAAAACCGTAGGAAATAAACACTCCGGATGAAAATTTGAACGCAGCCGTAAACGCATGACGGTAGGAATTATATTTATATGAAGATATTTTTCAACGAAGAAATATCCCCGCAAAGTTTTCTTTTTTTTTCTTTTTTTTTTTTTTTTTTTTTTGTACTAAATCGAGAATAAATCTTTCATAAAATTTCAAAATCTAACCTGTTATCCGTGTACACTAGGGTGTTTCAAAAAAAGACATATTTTTTTTTTTTCTTATGGTGTCCAAAAATTGATAGTACACCTAAAACCGAAAATTTTGGTGCCAATATGAGCTTTTAATATCAATAGTAAGGTTTGCCTCTATTCATTTCTTTATTTTCTATTTAAATAACACGGGAATTTTTTTTTTTTATTTTTGAATTTTTATTACTTTGGAACGGTTCATCGTAACAACAATCTGAAAAAAGAGATTTGTAGTAAATTTTACGTTCTACAAAAAGTGTCTGGAGAGATCAAAGTTCCTCAGATCAAACGTTTCAAAGATATCAGCGATCAATAATAACATCAATCAAAAATTTGAAATATTTTTCAATAAACTACAAAAAATATCATATGCCATATTTATATTTTTGGCGCCAAAATTTTTGGTTTTAGGTATACTATCAATTTTTGAACATCATAAGAAAAAGAAAAAAAAAATTCGTATTTTTTTTCAAACACCCTAGTGTACCAATATCGGTTAAACTCAATTTTCAAAACGGATCTTCTTCCTGGTATAAAATTTCAAACGACTTTCTGCGCCACGATAAACAGTCAATATACTGTAACTCTAACAACGCGGTGAAATGAAGAAACCCTTAGAGGATGCAGGAGCCAGATGCCGTTTCTACTGATACTTAAAGTTGACGATAGGACTTGCACAAAAGGGGAATGTAAAAAGGACGCGCGGTCATGCAGTAAAACGGTTCCTACTATCCCGGAGGAACTAGGCGGTTGACTTAGGTACTCGTGTCCCGGAAAAATAGCGCGACCTGGAAAATAACTATTTAACCTTACGCAAAAGGTGAAGCGAACCTGCGGAAATTCTTTTATTCAGCTTTTTTGTATCCCGATTTACTTTTCTATTCGTGATAAAATTTATTTAAGAATCCTAATTTTTGGTTTTTTTTTTTTTTTTTTTCTCTTTTTACGTTGTTTAATCGAATTCGAAATCAACGAACAAATTCCAAATTAACGATATTGCATTAAATTGCGTTACTCGTAATTTCCTCACGTTATTGAGCTTGCATTCTTTTTCAAGAAATAATAATTTTTTTTGCAACATAGCTGCTTCTCGAATAAAGAAATCTATTTTTGACATAAATTCAGAAAACACCTTCGATTAATTACTAAAAAATGCATTTAAAAAGCTTGTGTTAAAATTTGAGACTGATCGGTTCAGCCGTTTCCGAAAAATCTTGCTCACCGATATTAAAAACACAGTTTTGAGAAAATTGCGTTTAAAGTTTCAGAAGCACTTGACATGTAGTAAAAAAATTTTTTTTAACTTACATCGAGTTTTCAATATTTGCCGGATTGACAAAAAATTTTCTGCGTGTGTACTTAAATATATTTACATTACGAAAATAAAATAAAAAAATCGATTCTTTGAAAATTTTAATCGTTTATAACTCGTTAAACGAAAGTTGAACAAAATTTCTCGGTATGTTGAAGAAAAAAGATAAATTCATAAAAGTTTGTATCCTTTCATTGGTGAATCCTTGACGATATTTACAATCAGAAATATCTTAAAAGCCTTTCGATTAATCCTCTTCGAATGATCGTCAAATTTTTCATACAGACACGATGAAATATTTCGCGACTCGAAGCCGTCCGGTTTGCATCTTGATTAAAAACCTTCATTCACACTGATTAAACTCCGTTTTATTTATCTTAATTACTGAAGTCTATGAAAAAGCTGAATTTACTTTTTATCTTTTGACTCTCAAGTTTTCTTTCAAGTCTTTTAAAAGAAATGAGAAATATCAATGCTTTAGGTTAAAATTAATTACACCGTTCGCCTCGTTCCTCTTGTATACAGGGTGTCTCATATTGATTAATTCAGTAAAATATCTCAAAAATCAAAAAAATTACTTGACTTTTCAATTTTTCAGTTTCAATTTTTATTCATTCAAAATTTTCCTATTTCAAATATTTATAAAAAAGATTCTTCATTTATTTTATCAGACTTTTTATTTTGACTGATTAAAATGAGACAGCATGTATACATGTACTTACCTGAATTTCTATACCAACTTCTGAAAATTCGAATACCGGGTTTTGAAACGAAGGGAAAAAACTCCATAAACTGATGGTTGAAAAAAATATATTGCAATGAAATTTTACGCTCTTTCGCAAGAGCCAGATTTTCAATGAAATTCCAATGGAAAATTGAATGGTACGAAAATTGCCTCAAATTTTTTTTTCCCCCTAAAATAAATCTGTTGGCATGTATATACAGTTTCGACATCGATCTTTCTGCTTCATAGAATAACAAAAATCAAAATCCCAGATTTTATTTTCGACAATATTTTATTCGATGTTTTATAATTCTAGTATCAATAACTCGGGATTTTTAGCATTGCAATAATTATATCACGTGACGTTCAAGATCAAAATTATGACGTTCAATTTCATTGTACTTTACACCCGAGAAGCGAAAAGAAATTAGAAAACAAAGAGTCGAATCATTCAAAGTTATTATTTCTTTGCCAAACGAACTGATGTATGGCTGACTTATGGTGATAAAAAAAAAACAAAAAAACACGCATCTCGTCCCATAAAATGCAGTCCAAGCTTCGATTCCAGCCATTTTCCCATCGAAATTCCGTCGAGGATTCATGTCACGATATTTTTTTTTATTTTTGTTTCCCCATAACAATGATAAGGGTGTCGTTGTTCGACGGTCACGTGACATTGGCAGCAATTAAGAGAAACCGCACGTACAGAGCTCGACGCAATAAAATCGGAATACCTGCGTTACGCAACGCGTTACGTGTCCTCCTCTGATACGAGGAAAACGGGAATTCAGGATCTGAATCAAATTATTTTGACAACCTATCAGAAATCCCGTATGTCGACGGATTTATGCACCCCTTCTTCATTCGCCTCGTTTCGATGCGATCTGGTCAACAGTGCACTCTAAATATTTGCAAAAAAGCAAATGGAAGGAATGAAATTCTGAAATTCGGCAACGAACTCAAATCACAATTATAATCAGTTCGATTCGTTTCGGCTTTTGTGGAAAAGTGAGCACCGTTCAAAATGTTTTTTTTTCTTTTTCTTTTTTTGTGAATCAATTTTTACACGCATTTTTTGGAAATTTTATTTTGTTGTAAATACCAAAATTAATGAAATAATGCTTTTGATATTTTTTTGTCATCATCTGATTTTGAACATTGAAATTTCATTTTCAGGTAAAAATTTTTCATCCGATTCTGTAATGAGACAAATAATTTTTTAGAAGAATTGAAAAAAGTCTATACGTAACATTTTTTCGAAAAAAAAAAAAAATAAAATTCATCCTTCAAAAAGTACGTATATACGTACAAAGATCGATGTTTTCTAAAGACAAAAAACAAGAAAAAAATGTCACTCACAGCCGTTTGAAATTCTTCTCTTTTTTTGAATTCGTTTTTACAAATATCCAAGCAGATTTCTTTGTTTCGTTATACTGCTAACTCATTGATTTTCGTTTCTTCTGAAAAAAGTGTGCACACTATGCGGTCGGCCAAATTGCATCTGCATGGCTATACGGCGATAGGTCAAAAGCAAACTGCAGCGTTTGCACTGATTTGCATTGGCACCGAGGTAAAAGGTGCGAAACAGCATTAACATGCGAGGATCAAACGTGGGGCAAACTTCTCTTTCACAAAGGGTGCTATCGAGCCCTGATCCACCTGTATTTACCTGCGAACCAAATTTCCATTTCAACGGTTTTCGTAATGGGATGCTTAATCAGTTTCGAATCCCGCAGAGAATCTAACCCTCAAATTCTCAGGCCAAAAATTTGAAAATCCTTCTGCAAAACACCACTTTTTGAACACGTATGGAACTAAGTTACTTTTTTAAGCAAGATAAAAAAGAAATAAAAAAAACATTCTCCCCGTCCATTTTTTTACAAGACTTTTATTGATGCTTCAAGAATACAAAAAAAATTCATCAGATAAAAATAATCGAAAATACAAAAAGTTACAGGTTGGTAAAGTGGGGGCTACAAAAAAAAAAAAAAACGGCGCGTTCTGGTCGACATGTTTTTGACTCTTGTAGTGTTCTGAAACAAAAAAACAAAAGAAATTCTTTATTAGTGAAAACGTCTCAGTAGTTCGGAGCACGGAAAGGGATAAAAAAAATTTTTATTTGTGCCCCCTTTTTTTTTTGACCTTTGCACCAAAATTCAAAAAACGCGTTTAAAAATCCGTTCCGGCCGGACCGGCTTCACAAAAATAACTGTAGCTCCGAAAATAATTGGAATTTTCAAAAAACCTGTTAAAGGCTTATTCGTAAAGGTCTTCACTTTGAATACATTGAAAAAAAAAAAATCGGTTAAAATCTTAGGCCCATCCAAAAATTATTAATGTATAATAATAACATCATGGACGTGTCCCATTAAAGCTACAAAAGCAAAGCTTCCGGTTATGGTAAAAATTAAAGTAGTTGAGACTTTTACGGTAACCTGTAAATACATATACCTAACTAGAAATTTTTTGGCCGTGCCTCTCGTTTATTTATAGTCACAATTCCAATGGTTCGCGTTCGTCCCTGTGGAGTCTGCATGATGCTCGCCGAGTCAGCAAATCTACCGATGATTAATTTACTTTAGGCCAGAGGGAGAGAAAAGCGGATGGTTGATGCAGGGTGTTCCCGATGGAACATCGCAGGCCTCGGAATTACCCGTCGTTCCGTTTTACCGACCGCACTAAATATCCCATTTCTCACATCCAAGACACTGAGAAAAATCACTGAAGCGTTCAGTCTCTCCATTCAATATATTTCCCTCCAGTACACCATTGTTTCTGTATTCCGTTCTATTTCCACCTGCACCATTGAAAAACTTCCTTTTTTTTTTGGGTTCGAGGTGCGTTCGACACATCAAAGAAAAAAAAAAAAAAAAAAAAAAAAATTGAACAACAAGTATGCACTTGACTTCAAGACTTCTCAAGCGCTAAAAAAAAAGGCAAAAAAATAATTTATTCACTCGACTTTAACTGACTCACCATCAATGAACGAATTTTCAAGTGACTTGAAGTGTTTCCGGTTGAATTAAAATCACTTCAAAACGTAAATTCAAGTCAATTCAACGATGATTTGACAAAAATTCTGACCATACACAACACCTGACCTCAATTAAAAAAAATGCCATTTTTCCCAAACATTGTACAAAAAATTATACTGATCAAAAAAATGGTGCTTTTCAAATAATGGCACAGAAAAAACAAAAATGGCACTTTTCAAAAAATGGTACCTATGAAAAAAAAATGGTACTTTTAATAAAATTGCATTTACAGCCTTTTTCAATTATTCTATTCAATTTGTATTGCGATCGAGCTTTTTCTCGGGAAAATTTCTCCGTTTGAAAAAAAAAAAAAAAAAAAAAAAAAAAAACTTATCGTAATCCCGACGATTTCACTGGATATGAGTATACACACCTGAAATGCACTGCAGATTGCGTGTCGATAAAATGAATCGTTGAAAAGAATGCGTCAATGTTTGCAGTCCTATACACCCTGTAGATCGCCTCAAGATTTCCTTGATGCATAGCCAAAGAATTCCGCGTCGCGTCGCCTGCATGCTTAACTCAGCCTTAGAAGTACGTATAACTTTGCTTCGAATCGAAATGCGCCAACCGAATGGTCCATTAATCTTTGACTTTTCCCGCAGAGCCGTTGCACTTGCCTATAACCGCATATTTGTACTAAATCTCGCATTATTCGCGGTTACTTGACAGAGAATATTGTCTTCCTGGCACGGTCAGAGTTATTTCCCCCTCCCCCTTAATTCACAGAGCTTTATTTTACGTCGATTGAAAATCGTTTTTCCGATAAAACATTTCGTTATTTATCACGTTTATTTCAAATCCTCTCTGATGGTGGATTCTCGAAATAATCAAATCTAAAAATATACCCATGAATCGATGTATTTCCACACGGTTCTGCATTACAATATACGTATCAAAGTACAATTTTCATTTTTATTATTATATCGGGAAAAGCTCTGCAGCTCAAGTAATTATTTATCAACTCGCGCCGGGTTCAATTACCGCTCCATTTTCAATTTCAATTACAAGAGAAAAAGATAAAGAAAAAAGAAAAAAAGAAAGAAAAAAAATTTCAACTGATATTTCTTTTTTTTTTTTTTTTTTTTTCAATCATCGTTTTCAACCGTTTTATTTATAACCATTTCCGTGCCGATATATGCGTTTCATTTGGATCGATACGATCGTTCTGTTTAATTTCCACATCACTTGTCAACTTTTGCAATGTTAATATTTGATTTATTAATCAGATATTAGAGTATAGAAAGTTATACCGAGTCAAGTTCACGGTTAAAATATATTCTCTTGAATGGTTAGGTTACGATATAGTTTCGTTGGTTGAATTTCCAAGTCTTTTCGACTGCCTTTGTGAACAAGCTTCTAAATTTAACGCGATATTCCGAACGAATAGGATTCGTACATTTATTGATGTAAAGTCAAACTTGTGGGTTGTACCTTACAGTCTGGTATCAAATACAACCAACCACAGCAAAGTCCATATATATATATATATATATGTGTATAATGAATAAGCTTTGTTTGTAATTGAATTTCAGCTACGTGCTGACGCGAATTTCTCTCACATCTGCCAATCAGCCGCCCTTAGATCACACGTAATATACTTAAACCGCAATTTAAGGATGTATCAAACGTACATTTGACTCAAAGAGATGCAAATACTGAAATATCACGTAAAGAAGGTTTTTAAGTGGGAATCACGTTCATCGAATTGAGTTTAGTTTGAACAATATTCCGTTGAAAAAGGAAATTAAAAGACGAAGAAAAGAAAAAAAACAATCAAACAAACAACGTGAGTTTCAGATATACAACAGTATAATTTATTCATAATAATTTCTATAGTATTAATGATTTTGGAGGGCTTTTCGGTATTAAATTATTTTTACAGTAAAAAAATCGTGTCGATTTTACGATTTTAATCAACTAAGGATCATTTTTATCAGAAATGAATTCTTCGGAACGAGTCATCATGTTTATATTTTTCATTTGGCTTCTTAGTTGATAAAAAAGAAATGAAAAAAAAAAAAAAAAAACATACCGTTGTCGAAAATTTGATATTTTGTAGGTTTCTGAAGAATTCGTTTACGTAAAAAACACAAAGAAAATATAAACATATAAATAAACCATGCGATTTTTATTAATATTAATAAAATTAACAAGTAATAATGAGTTAATGATTTAGAAATATTGAAAGTGCTAGAAAGAAAAAAAAAAAATGGAAGAGAAATCGGTCCACCGTGGATCCCGTACTCGAAATTTTTGTAATAGAAAATTTTGAGAACTTTCCAAAAACGTCCTTTCCAAAATCACTCCAAATATTTATGAATAATTGAGTAGTTGAATAAAAATATTTCAGACTGGGAACAATTGGGGAAAAAATTTAACCAAAATCAGAAATGGTTAGGTTCAAACGTTGGTCGAGCTTGCATGGAATTATCCATACATGAAAATCTAGTGATTAATCAAAAATCTAAATATTGCTTGAAAAATGGATGAGATTGAAAAACAGACGCGTGAAATGAATTGATTATAATACGTACGGATAGGATAGCGCTCCAGTTAAATTTATACGCAATTTTATGTACTCTATATATATATAGGGCATTCCAAGTGAAATCGAAGAGGCATTTCCCTCGGGTCATCAGATCCTTCGATAAATTTTTTTTTTCGCATTAATTCTACTTCAAAAGAAGCTTGATTTTGTATTTTCCAAAGAATTTTCTGGCAACTCCCTCAGATGACGCGACCATAATTTTTGTATAAAAAAGGGATAACAAAAAAAAAAAAAAAAAAAAAAATACCATTCTTAAAATTCTGTAATTTCTTCCACAGATTCTAGGTCTTAAATCAGTAAGGTCTATCGAGATTAGAAAGTGGGATTCGACTGCTATAGTTTTCTTTTTTCTTTTTATTTAATTCCTTGTTTGGACTATCAGGAATTAATTTTTTTATTTTATTTCTTTTCTCATTTTAAAAACCCGAAATAAAAAAAATATTTATACGAGGATCTGATGACCTGAGGCTTTCACTTGGAATGCCCTATATTACACATATAGTTATATACATTATGTACACGTATGATATACGTGAAATAGTGAATAGAATTCGCCAATTTCCGCGTACCTATAGATATATTGAATAGCTTGTGATTATAATTCTATTTACAGTAGGTACCGATTGCCACTACTAATTTGGAAAATTAATCGAAAGGTAATTATCTGCAAATTCATACCTGAACAACGATATTAATGATCGGCTGCGGCACAGAACGCAGAGGCTGAGCTGATATTCCGCGTATGCATATAACTCCATTAGGGAATATATATCTCTAAATACAGTATATAGATCGATACGACAATATTCTGCACAGTATAAAAAAATTTCATTTTCCAAATTTCAAACGGGTTCAAATCGTTCCACGATAAGCCTTTCGAAAAAGAATTCAGAATAAAAAAAATACACGTGACTTTTGATTGTGAGAAAAGAAAAAAGAAAAAAAGGGCAAAAAAATAAAAAACACAACTTGCCTAGATTTTTTTCCCCTACGAATTTAATTCGGGATTAATTATGGATTTTCATATTTTCCAAGAGAGAGAGAGAGAGAGAGAGAAAAAAAAAAAGAAAGAAAGAATTTTGTTCTCATAGATTTTATTATCTGTCTACTATAGATGAAAATTAAGACTCGAATAATAATAATGTTTGATGGAAAATCTTCCGCGTGTTTTTTTATTCTTTCAGGTGAGGTGGATGAAAAAATTATGAGCTCGTTGAGAAATTGAAAATTTCAATTCAATCTTTCCGAGCTTTTGACCCGGGTCAAGTAAATTTTGAATCGTTCCCTTCCTTTTTTCCCCCCGATAGATTGAACACGGCGGACAAAGGACACTAGGATTTATACGATGGCCCCGGGAATTTTCTTTGGAAAAGCTTGCGGGCGAACCAGCTCGCTAAGTGATTCTTTGAGGTCTTCGACTATATATAGTATTATACGCGGCTGAACTTCGTTCTTAACTATGTAATTTCACGGTCGGTTCACTGTCCTCCAACCCCCGTAAAACAGCAGCAGCCGACATTCCCTCGCCCCTCTCTCTCTCTCTCTCTCTCTCTCTCTCTCTGACTCTCTCCCCTTCGTCTTTGCCTTAATTATTTCAAGAAATTGCAAGACTCAATGCCCCAGCGTTATTTCACGACTATAGAGAAGATTTCGGAATTTATATTTGCCTTCATTTGCAATTAAGAAGATACATTATATACGTATACATACGATGTCAAAACATGGTTCAAATAATTGCTTACAAGTTATGTGAATAATGAAATTTCTGTAAATATACTCACGGCAGAGAAAAAAGTAGAAATAAAAATAAGAAGAAGAATATAAGAAAAAAAAAAAACAAGAATCAATCGTAGATTAATTTGACGTAAAAAGTGAAAAAACGATCTTCTATTTTCCACTTTTTCCATGTTTCTAATCGATTTCCCAGACGATTAAATTTTAAATTTAAACATTTTTGACAATATTAAAATATAATATAACACTTGAGCTTATACTGGTTGAGAAAGGAAAAACCTTTTCTTTTTTGTTTACTTTCAACAACCAGAAACAAGTTTTCAAAATACTGGTCGTATCACTACAACGATTCTTGAATTCTGTATCTGTACAGACTTTTTTTTTCACTTGACGTCAAAATTCGTTTTACGAAAATAAATAGCTGCTGCAGTTTATTTTCCGAAATAATTTTTCTCCCCATTCATTGAGATTATGAAAATAATTTCGAAATCAGGATCAAAAAAGTCGTCACTAGATTTTTTCCAACTTGAATCGTTTGGAGGTTTTTGTATTTTGAGCAGTTGAATTGGACGCAATTACTGTAGTCAAAATTAGCAAAGCCATGTGAAAAAAAAAACTTGAGCATAATTTATAGAATAATTTAGTGGTTTTTGAGTGTTTATCATTTGTCGTAATCAAAATTCGGATGATTGATATTTTTTATTTCATAAAAGTCATTTTTTTTTCTTTGCATTACTCTGCCAAAAACGTGAGCATTTTTACTTTTATGAAAAAACGATAGTACTCGATGTTTCATACGTTAAATCTACGCTTATTTTCCGAGATAAAACGATTGCAAACAATTCCAAGTCAATCAGACGATGCATTCACTAAACTTTAAACTAAAAAACGAGAAAAATTTTGTGGCATTTTCATAACCGTTAATCCTACGATGTTTTACTCGTACTTACTGAATTTCCGAGGCTTTTATCGGTGGAAAAATCTTCCGAAAATCGATTACACGAGAAAAGGAAAAGCTTTCAGTTGCATGAAAAAAAAATGATGTAAAAAAAATTTTGATTATAATTTTTTTTTAAATATCCATTTTTCCCAAGATATGGTAAATTCGAATAAAAATAAGTAAATGCATCAAATTTACGATAATTTGGTAGAAAACAAACAAAATGAATTTTTTTGGCCAAATTTTTGAGACTAGTCTTAATTCCATGATGTATGATAATCTAAAAATAATAGACGATGAGGTATGATAATCGATCCAGTTTCCTTGGTCAAATGCAGCCGTGAGTCGAACAGCAGTTGACTGCTGATTCCGAAGTTTGCAAAACCATTTTGGCAGTCGAAGCGAGAGCTGCTGGCTCTTGAGAGATAATTCAACATGGAAGTTTCCAGACAAGGCTCGATGCCCGAACAGTTTTGATATATATCGTGTTCCAAAAGCAGTTTGGAAACGCAACGTCGACTCGATTTTCACCGTGAAGCTAGAAGCTCCGAGTATTCATTCGCTTTGACTTTAGGTGATGAAATTTTGCGCAATTATTTGTGTGGAGAAAAAAAGGAGGACCCCAAAAAACGTTGAATACTAGCCTCTTTTCTTTAAGCCCTGCATAACTTTTGAAGGAAATAACATAAGTTAGTCCAACAAGGCTAAAAATAATGATTATTTTAAACTGCATCTGAGTTTGCTTTTAGTTTATCCCCATCAACTCTTACGCATCGAAAAATTATCCCTTCAAGAGGGTGGAAGCTGCTCTGGTACCAAAAACGTGGATGAAATAGTTTTTGGTTCTTTTATTCATTGGAGTATAATTCAATCGTCTCAATTATACACACTTAACATTGCTTCAATCCTTTGAAATTCAAAAACTACCCCTATAACGGGTGGAAGGTACTCCGGTGTCAAAAACGTGGATGAAACAGTTTTTCGTTCTTTTCTTATTAAGGTATTTTACGCACCCTTAATTATACTTACGTAGCATCACTTCAACCCTCAAAAATTCAAAAAATACCCCTATAAGGGGGTGGAAAATACTCCGTTATGAAAAACGTGAATGAAACAGTTTTTGATTCTTTTCTTATTAAAGTATTTTACCCACCCTTAACTATACTTACTTAGCATCACTTCAACCCTCAGAAATTCAAAAACTACCCCTATAAAGTGATTTTTAATTGTTTTTCTCCATTAAAATTTACTGCCTATCTCGTTCTTTGAACTTTCGTAGCCTTGACTAAAAAATCTGATAAATGTTACTATCGTTTTCGATGATGACAAACTCTTCTACAGGATTTTCTTTCTACTATCGCTGTGATTTGATTTTTGTGCAACGATGAAGGTCTTATTTAAGTGAAAAAAAATTCAGCTGAATATAAACGAACAGATTTGATGTTTCAATGACAAGAAAAATGTACAATATTTTCCTATATTTCCGACAATATTTTAAATAAAATGTCCAATTTGCATAATTTTACCAGAATCATTTGGTGACTAGAAATTCTTCTTAATTTTACCGAGCGAAGGTCTTTGCAAAATTGAACTCGGGTTAGACCAGCAAAAAGCAGCTCGCAGTACGTTTTTTATAGTGAAAAAACCAGATGGAGGGAATGAGCGACTCGGCGAATGCCAACGTTTAATTAGAAGACGTCAAATTAGCGAAGCCGCAAGGTTAATGAACGCAACTGCGTTTCGTGAGCCCAAAAATACGACTTCACTGTGGGATAGACCGAAGAATTTAAAAGCTCTTTTTGTTACCGTTTTTGCCCCCGCAGTGGAGACACTTGTTTTCGCCAATTTTATTCAAAGCTTTCAAATTATTCCCCAAGCTTGCAAATTATACGAAAATATAGTGAAATTTATAGGCATAATTATACCGTAAAAATTGAATATTTTGCAAACTTGTCAAGTCAGAGAATTTTTTCTTCCCCTTATTTTCGAATTATAAACGCGAACAGCATAGAAAATTTTAAAGCAATCTGTATTAATTTTTGAATGTAAAATTATATCATGATTCTCTCTCTCTCACTCTCTCTTTTATTTTTTTTTTTTATATTTTCATATTCTTTTTATATTATATATATATATATGTCTATGGTTGCTAGGAGGCTTTGCTCCACAATAAAATAAAAACACATCTCTCTCTCTCTCTCTCTCTCTCTCTCTACAGAGGTTTTCACAATTCCGTATTATAAAATTCCAGGACATAGGTTGGTTGGTTAGTAAAACTCGAATGCCAGATAAATTAAATTTCGAATTGTACGGTCACCAATTATTTGAAATTCCGTACCTTTTTGCAAAACCTTTTTGATATTTAATTTACGTTGGTATTTGAGAATCGTACGTCTCATATCGGAAATAATTCTGTTGGTATTCATGTTGAAATAAAATTTATCATACGCGAAGGATCGTGATCCTTTAGATAAAGGGAAATAGAATTATGATTACTGATTACCTGCAGAAAGTGCGATGCGTAAAAATAAATTCGCGTTTCAGGACTCGAGATTTTTCACCGCGGAATGTTGAACTGCTTATTTTTACAAAATTGCAACGATATTAAAATTGCAGTGTTGAATTAACTGGTGAAAAAAAAGGAAAATCTATTTGACCGAATTTGTGATAAATCGGTTTCTTCCTAATGAAACGAGCGATCGTGAGGATGAAATCGAAAGAATCTACAAGATTTCGAAAACGTTGTGAAACGATTATAAACGAAGCAATATTCTAATACCTATTTACAATATTTTTATTTCTAGCTTGAGAATCAAATAATTTGATGAATGCTCAAAGTTCGATTAATCTCGTAATGGAGTTACTAAAACGTAGATATCGATTGATGGACTACCAAGCTCCTTAAATTTTCTTTTTCCAGGTCCAGGAAGGCGGCATGAGCGTGAGCATATTGCAGTGGACGCCGAGCGTCGAAGACGAGGGTAAGCATCTGGTTTGTCGAGCAGAAAACCCCCAATTACCGGATGCCGGCATCGAGGACAAATGGAAACTGGAGGTTCATTGTAAGTACGACAAATTTATCGCATCTTAAACCAGCGAATCGGCCTTCCGCACCGTGAAATTGAATCTTATCCTCGGAACACTTTTTCAAAATTGCTAACAATCAGTTAATATATTAAAGTGATGAGGATAAGGGTTGAATTTATATCATTTTCACATTCAATTTTTTTCCCCTCCTTGTACAAAATCGTTCGTCCGTTTCTACGATGGTTGGAAAAATTTTTCTTAAGGGGATATTCTGGTCCGAAGGCCCAAATTTTTTTAATTTTTCTGAGTGAGATAAAAAAAGAAATTAAAAACTTTTTTACGAGACTTTTATTGATGTTTCAAGAATACAAAAAAAAAAAATCCGTCGATAACAGAAACCAAAATAAAAAAAGTTACAGGGTGGTAGAGTGGGGGAGGCTTATTCTAAAAGGTCTAAGCTTTGAAAATATAGAGAAAAAAATCGATTTTCTCAAATTTCTAGACCAGAATACCCCCTAAGAAATTTTCTTTCTTTTTGACGTGACTCGACTAAAGTGATTATGCTTAGTGGATCTGTTTTACCGACATTTCCTCCCCTTAGAGGTAGGCAGCCCGACACACCGTGGCGTTTGCTTGGTAGCATCCTAAATTACGTTTCCTTATCGTTTTTATTTTTCGATAAATATCTTTCTTCTTCTTCTTCTTCTGTTTTTTTTTTTTTTTTTTTTTTTTTTTTTGTTTCATTTTTGAACGGGTGACGGCCGAGAGGATGAATCCAATCAATATGCCCTCTGCGTATTCCCAATCTGCAAGCTCTCGCCGTAGGGTTCAGAGGGAAGATCGTTTCTTGAAAACAAACGACACGACGCCAGGCATCCTGAGGGTATAAGACCCAGATCCACGGAATTTTCGTTTATGCCTCCCACAGCGGGGGAGGAAGTGCGTTCGAAAATCCGGCAACTTCCGCCCTCCTTCGGTAGTCGCTGTCTCATTTTTCCTCCCCGCCGCTTGCTGATATCCTCCTCTTTCTCGTTTCTCCGACTTGGCAGCAAACAGAGAGTAGGTATAACCCACGAGCTGCTTTTTTGCCTCCAATTTTATTTACTTTCTTTACATGTATGTATACATATATATATATATTTACACACACACACACACACACACACACACACACACACACACACACACACACACACATCTATGTATTTCTTTCCTTTCTTCTCTTCATTCTACATCTCGTGTCGTCTGTTCAGCCAGTTTCTTATATACCTACACTTCTTTCCGCTCCCTGCTGCTCAAACTCCCTCCAATAATTCAAACGCTCAGGTTATTTTGCTGTACATCACCTATATATGTATACATATATATGTATGCGTGTGTATATAGTAAGTACATATACATATATACTGAAGCCGTAAACGGAAAGAGCCTAATGTCAAACGTCGTCAGCCGGAAATCGTTACCCCCCGAGTAAAACTAACGACCAGTTTCCTCCAAATTACTGCTGATCGTTAATTACCTACCTCATTACTTATATATTACGTTTTCATTTTACGAAGAAAAATTCTTAGCTCCTAAATCAATATTACTCTGACTCTTTCGTATTTTTGACTTTTTTTTTTTTATCGTCAATAGAAATCTAACGATGTACCGATGTGGCTGAATGTTTTTTTCAAAATACAAATCAAACATCCATTTTCATCGTTGGACTATTCACTCACACGTTAGGTGACGAGACTTCAATGATTTCAATCAGTTTCACGTGATTTCAGGAGATTTTAAGCGCTTGCAAACGATTTCTGATCGAATTTTAAATAATTTTTGTATGATTCTCAATCAATTTCTTGTTGGAATCGTTCAAGAAGTGAATAATCCCTCGACTTGTACTCTTCAGAACAAAAAAAAATATTTATAATCTCATTCAATCGAACTATTTATAAAGATAATTGAGTAAAATTCAGATAATTCTTGCCTAAGTGTCTGCTACCTAACTTCTCGGTCATCCTTTAGGCAGGTGTAGGTACACATATATATTGATGATACAGGGCAAGTGCAGAAGTTGAATAGTCCGGAATAAAATAGCGGTCAGGATTATTCATTAGAAGTCGTTAACCGATAAGGATTCCTTTTTCCTATTTTCCCGCCGCGTTTCACCGCACATTTCCAGTCCGCAACCGTGGACTCGGAAAGTCGGAACGCGGTCGTTATTTGACCAGGCAAGTAATGCGTCCCATTTCTTCCGTGGTTATTGTCGGAGATACCGTCGTGCCAACAAGGCCGGTCCGTTACTTCTTCTCTTCTTTATTGCATTTTCGTTTTCTTGTTGTTCTTCAACAGAATAGGTATGAGAGTTCGGGATAGAAATGACTACCTTACCGACACTTAGCCAAGACGCAAACCTTCTTCTGGAATATTCCAGGCTGTGGGATATCCCCGCTTTGATTTTTTCGATCATTGAATCACTTTGTTGCTCTACCTTACTCACTATTTTCTCAGTGCTCTGCGATCCATGGAATCGGAAAAGAGGTATAAAATCCAGGGCAAGTAGAGATCGCTCGCATCAACCGAGGCGTTAGAAAATAGAGAAATTGTCAGTAAGGCAGAGCAACGAAATGATCTAATGATTCTAGGAAAAGGCATGTGTCCTGGGAGTGTCGGTAATGCAGGAATTTTATCGGTAACTGCTGTACCTACCTTTTCTGTTTTCTTCACTTTTTTTACAGGCAGCCACTGTTTTACCCTTTTTACGTCGGTCCTTGAAGGATAGTTTTTAATCTACCTCATATACTCGCGAAGGACTCTGAAATTAAAAAACCGCAACCGCATTTATATAAGAAGAAATCTCGTGAAAGATCAACGAGATACGATCAAATAATAGCTACATAGGATAAAGTCTATAAGTATTATGTGTGTATACTTATATGTATACCTTTGTATGTTCTACCGGAATTCAATTCGTCAATTTACGTGCCAGGGAAAAGAATTCGGCACGCCAAGTGGGACGCACGGTGCGATCGCTTCGTGCCGTGAATTTTTGCACCGAGTGCAGATAGATCCTTTCGATATGATAGGAACGGACCGCTGTCTCATTTGGGGATGTCATAGTGGTGATAAAATCGCGCTGGCCGAAATTCAAAGGAACAGAAAATGCTCTGACTGATATATATATACGTATATATATTTTTTTTTTTTTTTGTCCTTCGAGAATAAGATTCGGAACGCGCCACCGGCAGCATTTCTGATCAACTTGCAGCGCGGCGAGAATTCACCAGGAGAAAAATCACCCGCTGAACCGAATCTGAGTTCATTTTGTCTCTTTATCTTCTCTATCTTTTCTTTTTCGGATTACGTTGAGAACAAATCTTTTTATCTTACTATATGTCTCTGAAGAATTCTTATCCATTCAGTTTCCGTTACCAAAATGGTTAATTCACTTTGCGACAGCGCTACCCTGCAAGCTAATGTCTACGAACAAAGAATTTTCCCGCAATTAGATACGTAACTCGTTTTATCGAATGAACTGGAAAGTCCCCGCTGCTGCAGAGCCTGCGACATTTTCTTCCTTAAGAGGATGCTGCAATTTGTCTTTACCGACGGAGTACGAGAACCGATAAAGCTGCTCCTGAAGCTATTTCACACGCAATACCGAACACGAATAATATCGGTTATAGAATATGTCTTATGCATTGATAATCAAGCCATAAAAATTCATTCCCATAGTCAAATAAACCACTAATTTTAATCATCCGTTTTCTGAACATTTTTATTCGGAATTGAGAACAAAAAATTATTCTTTCTACAGCATTTAACATCGCCGATACCTCAGGTTCTAATTATATTCAATATGAATGACATTCTACTCGGCCGATAAGGATTGTTAGATTCTCTTAAGAGATAAACAATCTAACTCAATACAAAATTACCTGAACCGCGCCAATTGTCGATATCACGAAAAGATTAAACGTGAGAATAAAAAGTCAGTCCCAATCGGCTGCTAAATTGCGATAAAAAAATATTCCTCTTTACCTACCGCCAGTAACACTAATATTTCATCGCTCCACCGGTAAGGTAGTAACGTCACTGCGGTTGAGTCGTTGCAGGAGTTCAACGTTCATCCTGGCTCTTCTTCCCCTCGTAAGCGTTCCCCGGCACGTGTTTATGCCGTATATAAGGTATATATTCCAGTCGGCGGACAGAATTGGGTCGGGAATAAAAGTTTTGGGCGGAGTTCTTGCCCGGCTAAAAGCCCGCTCACACTCAGACGGACTTCTTGTCAATTCTAGTTCCACTTCCCCTTTTGGACAAACGATGTGCTCTCCGGCACGTTTCTCAGTCGTTCCCTTCCTTGTATTTTTAATGAAGAAAATTTTTTATTAGGGTATTAAATAAGTAGGGAATTAGTTGAAATTCAGTTACGTTCAACATCATTAAATTCTGTCAACAGTTGAACGCCTTCTGTTTGAAAAGTTTTAACAAAAATTTTGCGAACAAACCTGTCGACTGCATTTTTGATTATTTCCTTTTTTTATTTTTATTCTTCTTTTTTTCTTATCTCATTGCGTTCAAATAACTTCGAGGGTAAAGAAATTATTAAATTCAACATGATCTGGTTGAAAATTCTGGCAATTAAACCGAGGAAAGTAATCGGGGCAAATAACTTTTGATGAGCTTTGCCTAATTTGTTTAACGGAGAATCCTTGACACTCGTATGTATATAATATCATTCTTTCCTCGATCAAATATTCGAAAATCAAGATCCTGATCACTGCTGAGTCAGAAGTTAAAGGTAGCTGTTAATTTATTCCGATTTTATGCAAAATTGATGAAAGAACACAATTTCATTTCTCAAGATACACAAGAAAGCATATTTCATCAGGTTGATTTATTCCGTGTGAAGGATTATAACGTAACCCAGTCTTGGTTGTCTGTTTCTTCTTCCTTTTCTTTTTTTTTTTTCTTTCTTTTTTGCTCTTCTTTTTCATACTTCGTATCAACTTTTGTCTTAATCAAACCCCAAAAGAATATTAATCAACTCCTTTAACATTCCACCTCGGCGCGGATGATGAAAGCGCCAATTTCAAGCTCCGGCGGTAAGCTTTGTAGCTTTTTCTTGCTCATTAAAAAAGTATTAATCCAACGTGAAATGAAACGAGGAAACGCTGCATACCTATAATTAAATATACATCGATGCTTATGATTATCGAAATCTTTCGAAACTTCGAATATTAAATGTTTAAGGTTCTCTTCACCCTTTCCTTATCAAATTGTGAGCATAATTTTTTAAGGGTTATAATAAAAGCGTGATTTTCGTAGAAAAATTGCCAAGATTATTCAGGATTCAACGCGTTGATGCATAATGTAATTGCATACAAGATTGGCGAAACACCGGATGTGCATAAATTGGTGGCTTAACGCCATGTTGTGTCTCTATGCATGCGATGTGGCGATGCGGTACCCAAAGCGTTTATATTTCATTAGTTGACGTGCGACGAAACGAGGGATGACAAGAACGTCACTATAGTTAGTATCAATCTGGAAGTACATAATGCACTGCTGTCGATACCAATTTCTAGATCAATTTGCTTCTAGAAAAGCCTCGAATATTTTCTTGCCGATCGCTTCGTCGCGGAATTTTATCTTCGATTATTCTCCTTCTTTTTCAAATGTCTTTTATAATCGGGGGTGAAAAAAGTCGAAACTTGAGACCCTTCACTGATTTTGAAAGAATTTTTAAAACCAGAAGCTGCAGATTAGAGTGTTTCGGTAAAAAAAAAAAAATTATTTTCCATTATCCAACCTGGTAACCCTTAAAAAGTTTACTTAGTTTATGGGATCGTCCTCTTTTTATTCTTTCGCTCTCTGCTTTTGCTAATCTTCTGCATTTATTGAGAATAAAAGTGAATGAAAAATCATTTTTTTTATTACTGATATCAAGCAAAATATAAAAATATCGAAATATTAAGTCTTGAGTTGATTTTCGACAAGAAAATCTTTACGACTTGTTTTTCCATTATTAATTAAATGAACTCGTGAAATATTTATAATTTGCTCGTGATTTGACGATATAGATTGATCAAAGCTTTCTTTTGACAGCTTTAGAATTGAAAAAATCTTTGGCGTAAGTTGCAAAGTGGTATTTTCACGGGATGCTGAAAGTTTTTCAACCCCTGATGAATCCGTGAAGGGGAATCTGTCCAATTACGTTTGAGCCTCGACGAAACGCTGACGGAATTTCCGCACGAATGGCTCCGCATCTTGTAAATAAGGAAGATTTCGAATTCCAACTCTGGGAAAGTATTTAATTGAAAAGAATCGCTCGTTACTCAATTCACGATGTGACGCTGGCATGGAGTGGGGGTGGGGGTGGGGGTGGGGGTGGGGGTGGGGGTGGGGGTGGGATAAAAGTGCATCTAAAATGTAAATATTCTTTTCAGGGAAGTAAAAATATTTGCATCTTTTCTCCGCACAGTGCAAGACGAGTTCAGAGCTGCAGGCGCTTTGCACAAACCTTCGAAAGCTCCGCTCCGGCGAGAAATGCTCCCGGGCTTTTGATAAAGGATAGTTGTCATTTCATTCCCGCATAAATTGTACCACGAACGAGTTTTTACACTTTTAAATACTAAACTTTAAAAGCTCAAAGCCCCGTGGGCTTGCAGCAGCTTGCTCAGATTCTTCTCAACCTACTTTTACATTAATCGTTTTATACATCGCGGAAGTTTTTCCACTTTGGAAATATTTTTCACCTACCTTGTGTAACTTGCCAAATTGCTAGATATCTCCATATTTTTTTTTTTTTTTTTTTTTTTTTTTTTTTTGCCGTTTTTCTTTTACAATCTTTTCAGAATGGTATATCGCCACAAATATTCGCCTTGAAGTTTTATATTCTCAGTGCAAAAAAACGGGCTCCCAAAAAACAAATATTCAAACAAATTATTTATAACACCCGATTCGTAAATTTCGTCCAATTTTGATGAAACAAAAACAGTTTACTTTTTTACAAATAATTTTTTAAATCGATGAATAAATTTTGAAATAAACTTGAGTAAAATTTTGAATGACTCGTTAGCAGAAAGCAAGTCTCGCCTACTTTTCGAAGATTGTAAAGAGCGTGAATGTGAAGAGAAAGAAGAAGAAGAAAAGAAAAAAAAATTAAGTCTCTCGAGGCGCACTCTCGACGACTGGAGTTTTATTAATTTTGTCGGTGAGCTTTTATCCCTTGACGGGAAGCCCACGTGCAAAGCTCAGACTTTACGCGAGCCGTGCGGGGCATGATTTCAGAATAAAAGAAGCCGGCTTGGAGGGTGCTGTTACGTACGTACAATAACGTATACAGGGTGTCCCATTTTTTGCCATTTTAGCAAACAACGCTAACAAGCGCGTATGTGACAGACCGAACCCTGGGCAATTCATTATTATTAATATTATCATTATTATTTACGGACCTAGCAGAGCCGCCTTATTTAATTATTAATTAATGGTCAGAGAAGCAGTTATTTTCGCGTTAATCACTTTTGCACAGTGATAATTTGTTTATTTTACTCGCTTCATCGCCATTGCCGTATGCTCAACGCGTGAATACGCTATTGGGGCATAAAATATGTATATGCAAAATTGATAAATAGCTGAAAGAAGTAAGAGGCTATGCAGATGAGGGGGACAACTTATCGAGACATCGGCTGTTAGCGAGAGCGGACGGCTGTGCGCATGCGCTGACGATAGCCGAGCGCATGCGCCGATGACAGCCGAACGCTTCCGAAGAGAGGAGAGGGGGGGAAAATTCTTGGGCCTAGCGGCGGGAGTGATTTGCGACCAGAGTTCAGTCAGAATAGAAACGTATTACGGAGCAGAGCTCTGAGTAAAACCAAAGTAAAAAGATTAAATAAGCTTGGGACTTATCTCCTTTCGCCCACGCGCGGTTCGATCAATTAACACGCGTGCTCACTTGTCAATGAGAAATAATAAAATGCGATAAAAATGGGAGGTTTTATTTCAGAAATTAAAATTTGGGCCTTAATGGGCCCAGCAGAGGCCTCGGACCCAAAACCGATATGCTCGTAAGAAGTTCTTTTTTATACACAACAATTTTTGTCCGTAACATTTCTTCGTTCAATACTTAGTTATCGATATACTTAAGCATAATTTTTGCTTCTTGTCGAAATGGGACACCCTGTAGGTGTTGTATAACTATAATATATACAATAGTAGGAAGCCAGCGAGTGCAGAGCTTCGGATCTCTCTCTCGCTTTCTTTCTCTCGGCTTGTAATTTCTCGTTTCAAAAACCGCCCCATTGGAGATAAAAGCTCGTATCCAGCTTTTCCGTGACACCGCAACTTCTCTACGAACTAATTAGAACTAGCCGCACAACCGTGAACGGGCGCCGTTTTATGGACGTTGTAAAAGTATTATCACACTGTCGGTGATTATAAGCGTACCTACCTACCTACCTAACTATAGATACTCGTTTCACTGGCCACTGCCTTACACCCTCAATGAATAATTCACGTATCGCGTTATTGCTCGAGGTTTTGCTGCGACGCGAAATGAATTGAGAACTTTTGTTAGCCATCACATCGGTGCTTTTTGTTATTATTAGTATTATAACGATATAAAGAGGGGAGGGGGGGGGGGGGGGGGTGGAGGGGGGGGGGCAAAGTGGGACCTTTAAGAAAATAATGCCTAAATGCAGAATAAAATGTTTAGTTTTCATATGAACAATTGTTTTTTTTATTTATTATCTAGTTTCCTCGAGGAAAAGTATAATCGTAAATTAAAGTTCAGAAAATTAATTGACTTTGACGAGTTGAGAGTAAAGTTCAAGTTGAAACGTTTCGCGTTATGAACTGTGCATTTACTCGAGTTAATTAATTCCGAATAATTTATAATTAAGAAAAAGTTCAAGTGGTTAATTTTTTCTCTTTTTACTTAAAAAATTTCAGGGGCCCACTTTGCCCCACTCACCACTGAGTGAATTGAAACAATTTTATCATATTCTTAACAATTTCACGACGATTTGATACCGATTAGCATTAATCACAATCCTATTTTTATTTTTTAATTTTAAAAGAGATCTTCAATAGCTGACGAGTACAATCATTTAACAAATATCGGATCTATAAATATTATCCGAAGTTACAAAATTAAAATCCGTAATTAAATCGATCAACTGAATGTTTCTTGCACTTTTTGCTCGGATGACATTCTTTATTTTTTTTTTTCTATAAAAATAGACTAACAGTCTGCTGAATAAGAGCGGAATTTTGCAATCAATTATATACTCGCAGGGAATTTCGCTGAAGAAATTTAACTCTCAAGGTATGCCGGAGAATTTGCAACGAATACGTGTCGTCTGTTTGAACAATAAGCGTAGCCTGCAGGGTATTATATTCTGCAAATATCCACTATAAATATGCTCATTTGTGCAAATATTATACACGCGAAGTACAAATATATCGATTAATCTTTGTCAGGTACCGAACCTGCTAATGAAAAGTCTATAAAAAAGAAAAGAAAAAATCAGTAGCTGTGATAAAATACAAAAAAAAAAACTTTCAAAAGTTTCGTCACATTCATGCGATTTCACTAACGAATGCCAGAAGTTTTCATCAATAATTATTAATGCAAATTATGGACTTTAATTATGAAATTTTTATACGGTTCTTGGACAGCTTTTCCAGTTCGAATTTTCAAAAAATCGAAATTTTCTTTATGAATATTGAATACTATTCGGGAAATACCCTCGGGAATAAGGTAGAAACATTTTTTTCCCTTTAAAGCTCAGCCATTTTCTTATTTTTTAATATTCTTTCAAGATCCTAATTCACGCCATAATGAAACAAGTACTTTATAAGAATCTTTTTGAATTTTTTTTGTTTCAAATGAGATTTTAAGTCGCCGTATCTCGGCCGGATAAGAAGGAAACAAAAAAAAAAATAATGGAATTTACGATACATCTGTATCCCAAATGATGTAAAATAAATTCACTGTGAAGAGTAAAAAAACATTTCCAAAAAAAAAAACACTCCAAGTAGGAAACCCACGTCGATTCAAATTACACGTACGAATACGCAGGC
Organism: Diprion similis; assembly: GCF_021155765.1. Lineage (NCBI taxonomy): Eukaryota > Metazoa > Arthropoda > Insecta > Hymenoptera > Diprionidae > Diprion > Diprion similis. Next base: position 4,634,892 of record NC_060117.1, read on the forward strand.
AAAGGGTGTAATTCGGGTATCCTGCAGATATGTTATATCTACCCGGGCCACCTACCTTTGATTTGGTTCCTTCGCCAATTTCATATTCCAGGAGAAGTCAGACGAGGATCTAAAGTCAGGATGCGTGACGACGAGGAACGACGAAACCTTGCTCCAAACTGAGTTATTGCCATAGACGCGGTTTCCAATCAAACTTTACTGAAACGCCTGCCTGAACCTCTCTCACACCCCGTATAATGTACACCCGGATTTCTACCACCCTTGAAATCCGCGAATTGCCGTCTCCGACGAATGTAGACGTCGCGATTTCGTGTCTACCGAACTCCAACCGCCGCCCCCCTCCCCCCTCTTCTGTTCACCCTGGGCTAACTACTTTGGTTGTTGCTATTCATCAGGCCTTCGCTGATTCATTGCACCCTTGCTCAAGGGTCGATTTATTATCGGTATAACTACTTATACTTGGAGACAAGTTTTTCATTTATTCAACCAATCTACACTTGCAAATTTTTTCTTTATTTGTTCTCTTTTTTTTATGTCCTCTCCTTTTACTTTCAAACACCGAGCTGGAACTTGAAAACATTTCACTGTGACGTCAAGAGAGAGTTCATAACGTCTTTACATTGTGATGAAAATTAATCTACATAAACGTATTCGAATGATGCAATTAGATTTAGAATATTGATATATTTAGGAGTTGAACTTTGTTGCTTTTTTTTTTTTTTTTTAGTTCAATATTTTTCGCATCAATTTTTACACTAAATTGTGTAAACAAACATATTTTGTGTTGCCGTGATGAGTACAATTTTTTGTAAAATTCTATTTCTGGAAATATTTCGAATGAAAAAAACTGGTTCAAAAACATCGAAATCGGATGAAAAAAAACCAGCAAAGTTTGATTATTGTAAAAAGTCGTTATACTTTGGTTTTTGTCATTATTGTTTGTTCAAAATCATTTTAACCACGCGGGAGAAATATTGCTTGATTATTACCCCGCAAAATTAAACAATTTAAAAAAAAAACTAATTGTAAGCAAAGAACGACTTCGAGAAAGTGTTCAGAGAGACATCGATCAATCAATCAATCAATCAATCATTGTCAACCAATTATCACTGTACCCTAATTTTGGCGAGTGAAAACTGGCGGCGGTAGGGGTAGGAGGATGGGGGTGGGGGTGGAATATTTTAATTAAACTCTTTTTCGCCGCACTGATATTACATCAGATTCACCGAGGCGGGAATTAGCAGTTTGCAGGATATTCGAGAGGACACCGCGTGAGCGAAAAGAAATCCCACGGATAGGGCGCTTGGACACGTTCAGCCCGTGCAAAAAGCGCAAGCTCAAAGCTCGAGCCACGGTATCGGACCTGTTTCACACCCCATGAGCCTATAGATTAAAGTCGACAGTCACGGCCGTTTGTGTCGTCGGTTATACACGCACTTAATGCCTCCCCCACCCCCACCCCCACCCCCTTCTCTTCGCCGAGTTGCAAGCTTTTTGTCCGAGCTTCCGTATCGCCGATTTTGTCCCGTTTGTAATCGTTAATCATCCAACTACGACGCACCTTCCTCATCCGGTCTGAGGGAAAAACAACGGTGTGCAGATCCTGCGCCGAAAGCAACGCGAGTTTAGAGCCTGATTTTACCCACGGAATTTCGAGGACCAGACGTCTTGAACTTGGTTTAGGTTTGATTTAACCAACGGTACTAACCGATCGGTTGAATTATTTTTGTTTTTTTCTACTGACCGATTTAAATCCTGAGTGGTAAAAATTCTTTTTTACGGCATGGGCATTGAAAAGTTTACTTTTTGTGGCAGTTTTCGTTCCGTAAAGTGACGCTTTATACGGCAGCGAACAAAGTTGCGGAATAAAGTCTTTATTCCGGAGTTTTGATGCGCAGTTCGAAGTGCGCATCCCAAACTGCCGAATAAAGTAGCTTCGTCGAACAGATCGCGACATAACCTCACTCTTCGTTTTGCTTTTCAATGCCCATACCGTAAAAAATATTGTATGTGGCATGCCCGTAAACCGTTTTTTGCCTCGGATAATTTCAGTACTCTCTGTCGGTTCGCTTCCGGCTCGCCTTCAGCTCGTCCTGAAATCTTTATCCTTGCCAAAAAAAAAAACAGGCGGTTTACGGGCATGCCACATAAATAGCTATTTTACCGCACTCGTACGTGGGAATCAAATAACTGGTAAAAAAAAGCTCATATTCAACCCCCATTTTTTTTCGTTTGATTTAAGGAAATCGATGGAACATATTCTTCTAGATTTTTTTGCATCGGTTTTCTTTATTGATCTCGTGTCGAGAAACATGTTCAATTCTTATATCATTCCCGGAATTGAGTATGATAAAAAAAAAAAAATTAAAAAAAAGCAATATGATCCGAGATGATGAAACTTCGTTCAGAGGGAATAAACGTGAGCCTTGTTTTCTTCGGGCTTCGACTGGTATAAACCATAACGATCGTTAACTCTGAGGAAACTGGGGAAAACGGGAAATTACTTCAACAGCTGTACGGGATGATGTCATTCATCACCGCCCATACACTACGCTGGTTATTACCCAAAGTTGAGAGGCTCGAGATTTGCTGGAAAGCAACTTCCACTTGCTGCAAATACATTTCCTGATTCTTCACTCAAACGCTCCATTATTAGGGTTTATAGAGTGGAAAAAAGACCGATTCAATCGTCAAAAGCAGAAATTTTTCTCCTTAATTTGAGTAATTCTAAATATGTAACATTTCGTTGTGATCGAAATTGAAAGCACCGAACTTTAACAGTGTAATAATATCATTTTTTACACGGTATGCGGGAAATTCGATTTTATGCACTGTTACCAATGCGTAACATGGCACTTTTCGATACCGTGCATAGAATCGAAAGTTACTCTACAGTGCGTAAAATTAGCTTTTGCGCACTGTTCTTAGTGCGTAAAATCAAATTTTACGCACTAGTTGCGTAATATCTTTTATTCCTTACGTTATTACCGTTCTTCACGATTTCACAGGCCTTCGAAAATTATTCGTTGAAACAGAAAATGCGAGGAGAAAAAATCAAGCTACTGCATCTAGAAGCGAATTTCATCCCCGCGGTGTGAAATATTTTTGATATTGAAGATCCGATCTCCGAGCTGTACTCGTTGAGTCCGTGCATCTGTCCCTCAGCTCTGGCGCGAACGTTTTACACAATTCTTGCTCTATTGACTTTCAATACTTCCCGATGATAGATTCCACCCTTTCTCGGAAGACGAATGGATTTGTTCGATGCGGGAAAATCGTCTCCCGTAGCGCAGCCAGCATATTTGCTGACCCAGTAGACGCTATTCACCACCCATATTTATCACCCCCGGAATTGGCTGTTATTGGTGCCAAAAGGCGATTCAAAATCGACGCTTCAGCCAAGTAAGGAAAAAACGGCACGACTCTTAACATCTCGAAGCTTATTTTCATCATTTGCGTATTCATTCTGTAAAACAAACGATCCAATTTCATAAAACTCCACCGCGTCAATTTAAAATTTACTTATCAAGTCAAATAAATTAAGGAATGAATATGTAACAAGCCTGGTAAGAAATTAAGAGTTTATCTTGAGATTACGGATTGAGATCAATTCTTAGATTTTTAATTCAGTGAAATTATAGTTAACAATTTTCTAAGCTCATGGTGTGTTTTTACTTTTCTTTTTTTTTTTTTTTTTTTTTTTTTTATTATTCTTTTGACATTGATTTCATTGTTATTTAATTTCAATTAAACTTGCGTTATTCAATTCGATTCAACCGTTAATTTACCACTGAATCCAAGGCTTTGCGAATATTTTTCGAATGTTGATGAATTTTCCCAAGATCTGAATCGCGGAAATCTGATTTAAAGATTAATTATATATCCAGACAGTAATACATAAGCTCGAAAATGTTAATCACGGTCGAGTAAATAATGTCGAAAGTGAGCTTTGCGATGCAAAAGCCTCGTTGCGAATTCGTAACGAGTTACGGGGGGGGGGGGGGGGGGGGGGGTAAGTTCATTAGTTGATAAACATCCTTCGTGTTTCCTATGTTAGATTCCCCGGTTAATGGCAAGTTCGAAGAATACTCGATGAGGGTGATAAAAAATTTTCTCATCCTTTTTCTGCCTGGAATTAGAAATCAGCGATCAAGGGACGCTGGAGACCCTGAACGGTTAATTTGAAGAGAGAATAATTAACGTCCAGTAGAGCCTTCGTTTCTCCTCTACAGTTTCGCGAATCAACCCCTAGCAGCGAGGATTCCGCGGTGGTAAAATTCGAGGAAACGTGTTACGTCAGGAATGTCGATTATCTCTCGAGTTAACGCGGGTTTAAGTAGCCGTGAACGTTCGAAATGGATCGCAATAGAATCCGGTACTTTACTTTCCATTAAACTTACAAATCTTCACCTTTTGTACAACCCCTCGTAGATATAGGTGAAGTAGAGGTACATTTCCTCTCTTGTTTCCCCCTCTCAAACGCCTTTGGCGTTTCCCTTGATTATCCCGATCGACGTTTTCTACATCAATTAAATACGCGGTTCGTGTTTAAGATATTTCACTCAGTGTTCAATTTCTTCGCTAAAATTATTCATCGTGTGTTCAATTTTTCGTTAGGGTGTTGAAATGAAAGCTTTTGACAGAAATTTTCGGTTTTTGTATACCTCGCGGATGGCTCTACGACTCTTGAAGAAAATACGTTGCAACTGATGTATGTTGCCAAGATCGTTTAAACGTGATGATCAATCGATTTACGAAAACGCTCCAGTGTCTTCACCTTTTTCATACACTAACATCACGAAGTGAAAACGTTTCACTGTACCTACCATTCCAAGTTTCTTAAGGCCTTAGGCCACTCTAGAGGCCGAAAAAATAGGCTTTTTGGGAATTTTTTTCAGAAATACTACAAAATAAATTGAGATAACAGAAACTGGATTTTATTATTCATATCAGTGACTGCTTACAATAATTTTTTTGAATCGATTTATTTCAAAATGGTGGCTGTACAGCGTTTCTGCGACGACGTCTCCTTTTTTTCGGGGCCCACGGCCGGACTAACAGCTCCTGTAATTTTTTTAATCATAATGAGCCAGTGAATTTTTTTGATTATATATAATAACTGCTATAAAAGTACGTAGGATTTTTTTTTTATATTGCGTAGTTCATTTGTTATTAACAATTATCTGACAATCTTTTAGACAAGTTCTTCACTTTCCACTTTAGAAGTGCGCCATTTGGCCAAAAATCAATATATCACAAAAATCCTACGTACTTCTATAGCAGTTATTATATATAATAAAAAAAGTTCATTGGCTCATTATGATTAAAAAAATTACAGGAGCTGTTAGTCCGGCCGTGGACCCCGAAAAAAAGGAGACGTCGTCGCAAAAACGCTGCACAGCCACCATTTCGAAATAAATCGCTCCAAACAAATTATTGTAAGCAGTCACTGATATGAATAATAAAATCACTTTTCCGTTGTCTCGATTTATTTTGTAGTATTTCTGGAAAAAAATCCCCAAAAAGCCTATTTTTTCGGCCTCTAGAATGGCCTAAGGCCTTAACGTCTCCTTTAACGCTGTGGAAAAGTCATTGATTGAGTATAAAGAGGCACCTGAAAGTCTTTTCTACGCATCCCACATGTAGGTATAACATTAATTTCGTTCAAAGTTCGGGCGATCAACAAGTGCAGACAAAGTGTGCGGTGTAGGCTTCCAAGTTGGCTGCAAGCATTTGCGCAGCAAACTTACGTCGGGAATTCGACCCGGTGTTGGCGGTCTCCGGCATGGTTGGACAAAGTTTATTTAACGGCCTTTAGCTCGGCATACTTGACTCGAAACTCGGTTAAACAAGTAATCGTTAATGTAGTGTGGAGCTCTGGCTGTGGTGGCAAACCATTGTTTGGCCGGTTAGTTACTTTACCATAAATGGAATGCTGGGTCAGCAGATGAATCAGACTTACACGTGTGCCGGACTCCTGCTGAGCACACCTTCGACGTTATACATATATGTTATATTTCCCTCCAGTTTACGTACCTACTCGCGGAAAACTTGCGCGGCTTTACTCGAAACTCTGGCTTCATCAAGAGTTCCTCAAATTTCAAACTAGATACCCAAGCAATTATAGTCGCTTAGTACACCAAAGACGTACACAAACTCAGGGTCTCAATTATAACGTTTTCGAAAAATAAAACGACCAGTACTGGTGTTCCTAAAAAAGGTTTCCAAGGATTTTCGATCGGTCTTATCGCGCAGACTTTAAACGAGATTAATATTGCATGGATTGGAGTAGTTTGCCAATTTTTAAGGTCTATGGAACGTATATTCCCAACGAAAAGTGAGTCTTGGTGAGAATATTGAACACAATGAGGTGTGGAAATCTGAAAGAAATCAATCGTAACCAAGTTGATGAGATAATTTGTTTTCAATGATAATAGTAATGCCAAAAAGTTGTTCATGGATTGTTTAAACAAAAATTTGTCCAATAAATCAAAGGTTATTTTTTTTCAGTTTATATAAAATAAATTCATTGATTGTTATGAACACTTATGAATTTCTTCGAAAAATCACTCTTCCGAAATTTTCTCATTTTTGGTCTATTTTTCAAGCTAGAAAAAACGCGTTTTTCAAAATCACCAAGAATTCCCAAAAAACTTCATAGGTATTTGAAAAAATCAATGAATTTGTTTGAATGAAATGAAAAAAAAAATTGACTAGAAATTTAAACAATTTATTTACAACTTTACGGTATTATTATTATTATTATTATTATTATTCAAAACGAGTTATCTTCGCGAAATGTTCAATAGTTATTTATTTTTGAAAAACAGTGCAAGTTCTAACCAAAAATCCACCTTTGAACTAAAGTCGTACCGATTTTTGTACTTTTGAATGAATATTCGCAGCTTGCGAGCAGAATTATTTACTTTGACAAATAAAATCATTGCCGTATAAAGTTATTCCGAATAATTCGCAATTATGAGTATATTGAAAATGATTTAAATCCGTACGAGGAAGCTTTTATCCAAGGATTTTTGTCGTTTGAAAATTTTTTTCTTATCCCGGCTACAATTAATTTTTTTATGAGAAACCTGTGTTGTTTGTATGTTTCCTTGTGGATGTGGAACGGACGATGGAGGAAGTGGAATTGAAAAAGCGTTGCTTGTCAAAGATAAACAAATTTCAAGGAATTCTCTGGCTCTTTTCACCCCTCGCGCTGTCACGAGGAGAAAGTAATAAAGCGTGAGCTCGCTCAGCTCGCCTTGCGTAACATTCGCTGCTGCATGCTATCTTGTAATTTTAAAATACCCGAGACCATTTGCTCCCTATTTTATGAGCTCTTTTCCGGAGATAATCCGAAAGCAGAGCGATGCGTCCTTCCCATCCTATAACGGCTCCTTAACCAGAAGCTGGACCGTCGTCGCGTCGCATGGCGATAGACGGATGCAGGATAGTAATTTACATAAATCTCCGGATCTCATGCTACGACCGTTAAAAACTTGCGGTGAGACGTTTTTCAGAGTAATAAAAATTCTCATAAATATAAACCGACTCAATGGCGGAAAATCCTTTTTTCGTTTGCTTCGATTTCACTGAAATTACTTCTGAAATCTCATGCGTAGAAAGAATTTCTATTTTTGTTTTTATTTTTCTATTCAAAGAAATTTTTTTTTTTTCTTCTTTCATCGGGAAATGAAAGATCGGAACGAAAATGAAATTAAATATAAGTTTTAGCCAACTCAGAGTGTCCAGTATTCATGGAAATTGTGGAATCATGAAATTCTCAGGGTATTTCATGTCCTATTTGGAATATACTAAATTTCATCCTAGATTCATAAAAATTTAGACATTTTATGAGAAGAATAAAAAAATTTTTTTCAACTTTCAGGCGATAGTCATGAACCAATTCCTGATTTTTTGAAAATTTTCTCTTCGTGTATCACAAGACAGAACGGATTTATCAATTTTACTTCATACTTGTCAAAGATACTTGAGAATTTACCCAAAACTCTTAACTGAAATGAAAATTTGTTTTGCTTTTCAATGGCACAGCATCCGATCAATACTTTCTTCGGCAAAAAATATGCGCTATACATATACGTATACCCACATCGTGAAATCTCTCCTACATTTCAAAAATAGTTGCTGCAATTCACGTTGTTTTTAAATTAATTCAAATTGTGCATTTAATTTCCTTTTTTTTTTCTTTTGATTTTTATTGTTTTATTTTGTATCTGCGAATCGTGTTTCCTGCAATCGAGCTAATGCTCTTGAATTTTTTTTATTACAGTTACACCGATCGTTTCACTCCGAATGGGATCCTCTTTGAAACCAGATGAGATTAAAGAAGGCGATGACGTTTACTTCGAATGCAACGTCAGGGCAAATCCGAGAAGTCATAAGCTTGTGTGGTTTCACGAGGTGAGTGTCAAATGTTATAAGTTCATTCGCTATTCTTATTATGACACTGAAATAGCGATCTTTTTTACCGAAATTTGAGTTGAAATCGCGATGGATATAAAAATTATGACAAAACTGCGGAAACCCCATTGAAAAAACGAGATAAAAAACGTGAAAACGCTGCGCGGTAGGAATTATTTCATACTTTTGACGTCTATATTTATACGCAATCTGGCATTTTTTTTTTATATATATTAGGGTGGCGCAAAAAAACCGACTAGTTTTTTTTTTTTTCTTTGAGTCTCGTGTGACAAAATGTTAGTTTTTGATGTTTTAAGAGCCCACTCCAAAGGACAGCTCGGAAAAAAAAAATTTAAGAGGTCGCTCCAAATTTTTTAAAATGTCAAAAATCGTCAAAAAATTAAATTAAAAAAATTATGTTCTCAGTATTTTATTTGTTTTTTAATTCATGTCGTGGTGTATTGTTATCGATTCTATCTTACTAAATTAAAGACAAAAAATTTATGAAATTTTAATATGAATATTAAAGGGTCGCTCGAAAAGATCTAAAGAAATGCACCAAAAAATTGTAAAAAAATTATGAGCGACCTTTCAAAATTGAAATTTTGAACTGAAACTTTCGGAAACTTATTTTTTTATTTTTTTTTTTTTGTCTATAAAATTATACCGTATCGAGGGATAAAAATTAAAAAAAAAAAAACCATCGTAAACTTGAGATAAATTTTTTCGTCACCGGTATGAAATGTGTAAAGATAAAAAAAAAATTCAACCCTGAAATATTATCTATTTTGAAAGATAATGCGTCGTAGGTATATTCCGTACCCGCCTTATATAAATTTATCACAGTTGTTTACCGTCTGCGGTTCGCGAGCAGAATAGAAAATTACGATCAAACATCGGATCTATGAATATTCGCGACACGATCGGGGAACGAAAACACGTCCGTACAACGCGTGAGGTAGGTAATAAATTACCAGAGGATTATAGAAATCTGCAAATTCGACAGGACGAAAAATGGAAACGCGTAGTGATATAGATCCTGGCTATTATTATTATTATTATTATTATTATTATTATTGTTGTACATATAACGCGCGTCGTCTTCACCTCAAGCGGTTATTATGCAGTCATTTTTCGTACCCTCATAAAATATTCATTCAAAATGAAATATACCTGCAGGGGAGTCGATGCTTTTTCAAGCCTCGAGTGTGAAGCAAATTTGAATCCTACCTCGCAACAACGTAGACGTGCGAAATTTAACGGATCTAAAATATCCTTGGTAAAAAAAACTAAGAGCAATAAATTATCGAAGAGAATTCTCCGCCTCCAAAATTGTGAGAATTTTCAAATTGAACGAATTACTTATTTATAATTACTAGGGTGGCGCAAAAAAATTAGACTATTTTTTTTTTTTTTTTTTCGAGTCTCGTGTGACAAAATGTTAGTTTTTGATGTTTTAAGAGCCCACTCCAAAGCACAGTTGAAAAAAAAATTTTTCAAGAGGTCGCTCCACATTTTTTAAAACGCCAGAAATTGTCAAAAATCGATTTTTTTTTTTTCGTTAAGGTATAATTTTATAGACAAAAAAAAAATAAGTTTCCGAAAGTTTCAGTTCAGGATTTGAATTTTGTAAGGTCGCTCATAATTTTTTTTCAATTTTTTGGTCCATTTCTTTAGATCTTTTCGAGCGACCTTTTAATATTCATATTAAAATTTCATGAATTTTTTTTCTTTAATTTAGTAAGAAAGAATCGATAACAATACACCACGACATGAATTAAAAATGAAACAAAATACTGAAAGTACAATTTTGTTAATTTAATTTTTTGACGAATTTGACATTTAAAAAAATTCGGAGCGACCTCTCAAAATTTTTTTTTTTAGCTGTCCTTTGGAGTGGGCTCTTAAAACATCAAAAACTAACATTTTGTCACACGAGACTCGAAAAAAAAAAATAGTCCGTTTTTTTGCGCCATCCTAATATATATATGTATGTATATTTTTGGCAATAACTTCATTCCCGTGTAATCTCAGTTTCCACTGAATTAACCCCCGGCAGCTTTGAGAATGGGACAAAGTTGGGCCTCGAACAAAAGGCTTCAGGAATTGTTTTTACCGTTAACCGGATATTAAACTCGTTTATTTTCCACCCTTTTGCCTCATCGAGTTTCATCCAGTAATCCCAGGCTGATAACTGGGAATCCTTATCGATGAAAGTAATGTCAGAATCTGCATTTCTCAGACGGAAATATAATATATACATAGATATATTGTATATATATATATATTATTGTGCTTTTCGCAATAAGTTCAAAATTCACAATCGCCTTAAGTCTTTGATTCAAAATTCAACTGAAACTATGAAAATGAAAATTTAGCTTAGATTTATCGTGATTAATTAGACAGATTAATCAAATGGGAGTTTTATTTTTGAATTGACTTTCCTCCATTTTCGGCAAAAATTTTTTCTATTTCTCGAAAACTTACGCCACCAGCTTGTCCCAGAACTGATATATATACATATATACACACTACTTTTGAGAGATGTAATTTGATTTTGGACGTTCAATAATATTACAGGCAATCAGAAAGTTGTTAATTTTTTTTTTTTTTCTTTCCAATCCATATTCGGTATTTATAAAACGAAAACGAGAAAGTAGATTAAACGGAAAATTTTTCTCTCCCACTCAAAACGTTCCGTCTGCAGTCAATTTTTTGGCGATAAAGCAATTTTTCGATCTGGAAATTACGATTTTTTTTTTTTTTTTTTTTCTCCACTCAAGCCACAGTCGAGTTAATGTTCAAGTAAAGGGTTTTAATCTCGGAGCTGTAATAATTTATATCTCGGATGTTGATGAGGGTGAATTTTTTTAATCGTTTGGTATGGAGATTCTCAACATTATTATTTTGTTACGAATATATACGAATCTGTGTGAGGGTGATATTACACTTTCAAAGCTTCTAAGCTTTCTCTAGCAGCTCTCGTTGCATTATTATTTTCCAAGGATAACTTTTCTCTTCCGTAAAACTCGTTTCCTTCAGTTTTAACTGCGGTCCTGTCATTGAACGTCGCAACTTTTGTACGAAATTGAACTGCTTCGTTATACTTTTCTCGCTGATTAAAACCACCGAAATTCTCTCGCAGATCCGTCAAACGAAATATGAGATATAGCTGGAAAAATTTCATTTTTCGACCATTTTTCCAAATCGAATCATAATAATACCCATCTATTTGCAAATAAACATTTTTTTCGTTGAAAAATCGTCAATTAAAATTCCCAAGCCAGTAATTATTATGGTCGAAAAAAATGTCGAACGATTTTTCATTTTTTTTTAAAAACCTTTCGAGATTCTTATTTCTATACAAGAGTGTTCAAAAGGTTTTACATTATCGGTACAAGCAATTTTACTGCTATTGATACCTGTTTCAAAGAATTTGTAAATTTTGTTATCGTTTTTTCTTTTTTCAATTGTGTTGTTTTTTGATTTTCTTCAGCATGAAGAACTTCATCACAACGTATCCGGCGGCATTGTTTTATCCGATCATTCGTTGGTCCTGCAAGGCATAACCAGAGAATCGGCAGGAAGATACACATGCCTCGCAGCGAACACCGCAGGAAAAGAAACGTCGAACGTCGTGAACCTGAACGTGATGTGTAAGTAAAAAACTGGAGATTTCAGGTTGATAATAATTATTGTGAAAGTTTTATTTTGGTTTTTAAATACACGCGTAATTTTGTGAAATTGGAAAAAGCGATGGAGTCTAAAAGAGAGTAAAAAAGAAAAATTCAAGGAAAAAAAACCATATATATATATATATGGGTCATTCCATGCCAAATCGACCACTTTTGAACCCGACCCCTTTCGATTTTGCTGAAATTTTTTTTATCATTTTTTACCTCATGAAAGACGTCTCTCAGAATTTTTTCATTTTTTTTTTACCCAACCAGAAAAAAAAAACATTAAAAAAAAATCTTCTTAATGAATTTCATTCCGCAATAACTACTTTAAATTTTTTAAAACCTTATGGTTCAGTCAAAAATGAAGCTAATGTATATTATTTATTTTTTTTTGTTTCTTCATTTTTGAACGTATTTTATGAAAAAAAATACAGAAGAATGGTAAAAATTGTTTTTTTTTTTATTCCAGTATCATTCTAATCTATTTTTTTCTAAAAAGTACAAAAAAAAACGTCCTGATACGTGAATTTTTTTTTTTTTTTTTTCAAAAATTCATGATTTTTTTTTGATTGGGTAAAAAAATTTGAAAAAATTCTGAGAGACGTCTTTCATGAGGTAGAAAATGATGAAAAAATTTCAGTATAATCGAAAGGGTTCGGGTTCGAAAGTGATCGATTTGGCATGGAATGACTCATATATAAGCCATATAAACTTTTTCTCCGCAGTCGCGCCGATCTGCAAGCACGTGTTGAATTCCGGACCGTCTAAATTCCAAAATGCAACACCGCCGCCGTTCAACGTACCCGAAGAACTTCACGGCGCCCTAAAACACGAGACCATAGAATTAGTCTGCGAGGTCGAGGCGAGTCCGACGTCGGTCACGTTCCACTGGACCTTCAACAGCAGCGGCGACCTAAATGACCTTTCCCCCTCGAAATATAGCAGCGAGGGAACCGTCAGCAGACTGAATTACACACCCGCAACGGACATGGATTACGGGACCCTCGGGTGCTGGGCCAGAAACATTGTCGGACAGTCAAAACAGCCTTGCTTTTATCAAGTCGTCGCCGCAGGTCAGTTTCACTCCTAGTTCAAGGGATCTACATTGTAAATGTCTAAAAATCTACATTCAATTATGATGTGTCTTGGATTATCAGCCGTTTGTTTAATATCGTAAGGACGCTGCTTGGAATGTTTTCTTTTTTTTTCTGTTGTTTTTTGTCCATGGGGTTTTTTTTTTCTTTTTATCTTTGTTACAACACTTCTGTCATAACATCGCGAAACTGCATTGTAAGGACGCTGTTTGTAACGATGTGTTTTGTTTTTTTTTCGATTGTTTTTTTTTTTGGTTGTTTTTGTTTTGTTGTTTTTGTTTTTTTGTTTTTGTTTTTGGTTCCAACGCTTCTGTGACAACATCGTGAAACTGTATTTTAAGGACGCTGTTTGTAACGATGTGTGTTGTTTTTTTTTGTGTATTTTTTTTTTGTCTACAACACTTCTGCAATAACGTTTCGAAACTGTGTTTCATATTGCAAGGATGCGACTTGGAACGTTTTTTGTTTTTGTTTTTGTCGTTGTTGATGTTGTTGTTGGTTTTGTTTTTATTTCTTTTTTGTTTTGTTCACAACACTTCCGTAATAACATCTCGAAACTCTGTTAATAGAGCTGGAATAACAAATATGTTTGATTTTTTGTAACTCCTCACGTATTAAATGTAATTTCATATAGAACGGTCGATAGTCTAAACGTAAAAGGAAGAAAAAAATAAATAAATAATCAAACAAAAAACAAAACCTCGTACGAAAACAATTCAAGTATTGAAATTTAATCGTTAATGTTGTTGATTTATAGGATTATTGCTAAAATTTTTTTTTTTTTTTTTCATCCTCCTAGAAAGGAATTTTTCGTGCATTTTCCTACGTAATATTTTTTTCTTATTTTATTATTAATTAAAATCACTGGACAAAAAGAAAATACCTACGGAATGTTTGTACGGTTGAAAATATTTTTTTATGAAATTTTTACCGCGATGTTTTTAGTGAAATTAAAATTATGTCGGACTTGACTATAGGTACACCTTAGATTTCTATGTGAATCACGATTCAACGAGGCGTGTAAAAAGAACATTCGTAGAAATTATAATAAAATCAAGACGCGACGTGCTTGGCTTGGCAAACCGATGCGATACATCGCGATGTTATTTTCTATAGCAGAGTTTCGTGTTGTTCGTAATTTGCTTTCCTTTTACTATACTTGTAAGTGGAATTTTATCGGAAAAATCTTTTACGTATCTCGAACTTTAGATTTTCTACTCAATTTGAAATTTTCTTTTTGTTTCCTCGATTGACGTCTGGCATTTATTCGCTTCGATGTAAATTGACAATTTTCTTAAATTTAAGTCTTTTCTTCTTTATCGAAATGAAGGTATTGAAGTGCCGAATCTAGATCAGCTTTCCATTTTATGCCATCGCGTATATATTACGTGATATGATTTTTTTTTAAATTGTTTAAGACTTGGAATTTGTCATTTTTAGGAGATTTTTGTCTTCTAGAGAAAATTAAAACGCTTATAGCAATTCGAGTTCGACGGCTTTATTATTTATAGTTTCAAAAATACCCCTTAAAAGAGCCTTTCTGGTAAGTTTTCATATTTTCTTGATTACTTGTTGAAAAAATTGTTTTATTTTTGTTTTTTGTACATGACTATCTTAGTAACTGTCCAAATTGAAGTTTTTTTTTTACAAAACTTTAGTTTTCAATTACCTTTGCAGAAAAAAATACGACAACAATATTCAAAGTGTTTTTGATTAAGATTTTTGAGTTTGAAATGCTAAATCGTGTTTTTTGAAAGTGAGTGTATCTTCCGATTTTTTTCAAAAAAAATTTTTTTCCCCCACAACAAGTAATCGAAAAATCTCAAATCTTACCAGTAAGGCTCTTTTGAGGGGTGCTAAAAAATATAATAAAAATCGAAGAATCAAAGAGAAAAAATTTTTCAAACCGTCCGATTTTGCGTAGAATGCCCCGTATATACGTATCACAAGGGGAAAAAACTTAGTCCAGTTGGTTTCTAGGCTGAAAAACCTCGAGCTTGTAAAAGAGAACGAAATTCTCGACGAGAGTATAATTTCCGTTGGCTGTAATGCCGGAGCAAAGGATTATTCTCAACGGAGAATTCTGTTTCTCTTTCTACGATTTTTTTCACCCTCATTTTCTACCCTCGTTCAGGTTTTTTTTGCTGCTTTTTTATTCTTTTTTTGATCATTTTTTTTTCTGCTCTCCGGGAGTAGCAGAATCAAGCTCGTTTTCGCCAGTTCAAAAGATTCACAAAACCTCGACAAACATCGCCTATTCATAGACCTGAAGATCCTTTTTAATTAGGGGTGAACTTAATTTTCCTGAAACTGAAAACCGGCTACGCGAATTTCAACTATTCAAATATAAGCCGAAGCAGTGATTTGGTTGATGTTGTTCGAAGATTTTTTACACGAGTGAGATAAGAATTATTATTACTTTTAAGAATTTCTTTTTTTTTTCGTCTTTATTACAGATTTGGTGATAAGTTGATCTCTAATGTGTCGCACAATTTGTGAAGCTTTTTATATTCTTATGCATGAATCAGTATCGAGTGAGAAAATACGAAAAGTGAAGTCTTAAGATAAGAAAGTCAAAGTTTTAAGATGCCCACTTTGCCCCCAAATTTTTTGAGATGTCCAATTCTTAAGATGCCCAATTTGCCCCCAAATTTTTTGAGATGTCCAATTCTTAAGATGCCCACTTTGCCCCTAAATTTTTTGAGATATCAAAAGTTTCAAGATGCGCATTATGCCCCCAAACTTTTTGAGATATCAAAAGTTTTAAGATGCCCATTTTGCCCCCAGGGTCCCATTTTCCCCCACCCTCCCCTAACCTTACATTATAAGAATTTTAATTTTAATCCTTGTTTCGCTGTCATAATTCTAATTATAATCAGTTGACTAGTTTTTTTTTTTTTCTTTTTTTTTTTGTTTTGCCAATTTTCAATCAAAGACCAAGTTGAAAAGAAAAAAAAAAAAAAGAAATGATTAAGACAATAATGAAAATGGTTGCGACGGATGTGAGATGAGAAGGAGGTTCGGAATCATAGCCCCGCAGCTGCGGATAGTCGTAGATCTAAGATCCCTGAGGGATTAGTAAAGAAAGGGCGTAATCTCTGTAAGCCTTGTCGTTACAGGCAGACCGTATCCCCTCCAAAACTGCACAGCATTCAATCTGAGCGGTGCTTTGATCCGGATATCGTGCATCGAGGGCTTTGACGGAGGACTTCCTCAGAAGTTTGTGGCCGTCTCGAGCGATCAGCGATGGGAATCGGCGTTCCCTTACTGGGAACTTGATCTCCGCAAACCTACCGAGGCAGTAAGTCTCTACGCCGTTAATGCCAAGGGATCAAGCGACCCTGTCGTCATGGACAACGTGGCACTGAAAAGCATTGCCTGGAAAAAAGTCGCCGGTAAGAAATGAGATCTGTGGTGATATCAAGATAAGCTCGCGAGTCTTGTGAAAATTATTATCATTATCATTATTATTATTATTATTATTATTATATTGAAAAATAACGCTTGTGATTTAAATGAATAAACAGATGTATAATAAATCACAAACAGTAAACACGGGAAAACGATGTAATAGAAAATTCATAATGGCGGATCCAATATGCCGATGCAAAATTTTGAATTCAATCAAATCCGGTCAAAAACTCTACCCAGAGGTTTTCGGGATCGCTGATTACTTGCAAAGTTATCATTTTTGTGCGGTTGAAAAAAGAAGAAAGTACGACCAAATCATTTTTTTCATCAACCATCCAAATATATAGGGTATTCCACGCTGATTCGACGAATGTTGGAACCCGACCATCTCCAAATCATTTAATGTTTTTTTTTTATGACATTCTGTTCGGTAAAAAACGCTACCTGGTTTTTTTTCAATATTTTTTTACTAAACCGTTTATTTTCTATAAATATTTGAAGTCGATTGCGAATCCCCATTTTTCAAAACCTGAAAAAATTCTCAAAAATCCAGTGAATGACACAAAACACCCCCCCCCCCCCCCCCCCCGTTAAGAAAAACATGGGCTGAATTTTTTTTTTTTTTTCAATTTTTTGCTATCACTCAATTCGGAATTTTGAAATTCTTAAACCCAAACTTAAAATTCGAAAAAAAAATCGAAAAACGTCAAATAAGGATCAATTTACTTGTAAATGTTCAATTTCACCAATTCGATGACGCGCCACTCTAGTTAGTAAAGATAATTTTGGGTGTAAAAATTAAAAATTTTGAAATTAGTTGATAAAAAAAATAGAAAATAAATTCGGCCCACATTTTTCTTAAGGGGGGGGGGGGGGGGGGGGGGGTGTTTTGTGTCATTCACTGGATTTTTGAGAATATTTTCAGATATTTGAAAACGGGCATTCGCAATCGACTTAAAATATTTATTATAAAAAATAAATTTGAAAAAAAATTCAGGTAGCATTTTCTACCGAGTAGAATGTTAGAAAAAAACATGAAGTGAGTTGGCATGGAATACTCCATATAATTAAAAAAAAAAAAAATTACACTCGAAGCTTTTTTTAGTCTTTAGTTTAGCCACGAAAAGGAAGAGTTTCAATTAAGTATATAAATCCCAGCGTTATCTAAGTTGGTAATAAAATTGGAGTTAATTTTCACTCGTTAAATTACAACACGATTATGCATGTTATCAGTGCGATTCTGGATCTTCATAAAGTGAAACTTTGGACTTAAGGATCCAAATCGCAGGTTACAAGTGTAATAATTATTTTCTACGTTCGCGGAGTTTTTGTTTTGTATTTTTTTTAAGCTGACAAAATTTCGAAAACAAAACCGTAGCACAAAACAATTCGCGGATTTTTAAACCTGTGAGGTTTATTTCTGCCTCAATCAAGCCCAACGAATGTATGCAATTAGTCTGGCTGATTGTTTGCCTGCAGGATATTAATTTCCCGTAGTGACGATGACCGGTCCGAATCCCATCAGAAAGCGGCGTGATACCAACGAGTATATATTCATATATATGTATATACGATCCAGGGTAGAAATTTATGAGCCATTATTATGCATTATGCTTGAGATATTTATTCGCCCAACGCAATTTGGCCGGGTTCTAATTTTCCGAATTTACTCGACCCTCCGCGAATTATATTCGACAATTTTTTTTTTTTTTTTTCCCTCGGTCGTTAAAACTCTTCAATCATTCATATTTGAACGTGAATGGTGGGGAGCGGATAAAAAAAATTGTTAATTGAGCGAGAAATTTCGAAACTTTGAAACGTTGTAGACGAGACGGAATTGAAGAAAAGTAAAAGGGAAAAAAAAATAAAAAAATTGTCGCTCGTATTTTGGTAACTGAAATTTATAACCCGACAGATTTGTTTTATCGCTTATTCGGGATGCGTGAAGAAACTTTTGGCAATTAATATCAGCTAATATCTCTGAGCAGTAAATAAAGCTTTGAATTGTGGCCGGCTCGGATGGCTGAAGCACGGTGCGCGCCATGTGCGAACCCACTTTGTCAATGTTTAAACTAGTCTCCATAAATTGAGGCTCGAGTACGGACAGATGGGTATCTTAATGCTGAATGTATATACTCGAGCTTCACGGTATATGACGTGGCCAAAAACTTTCTCACGTAATCTCATATTACGTGCTTCTCGCTGCCACGAAGTTAAGGAGATACAACATTGAAAATCTCGCGTCAATAAATGGTCTGAAATTCTTTTATACTTTTGAAAACCGACCACTTAAAAAATTCGCCATTTATACCGAATGCAGATTTTTTTCTTGCTTCTCGAAAGTAGATAAAGTTTTAAACAAGCTTTCAGCTTTCAACTGTTTTAATTAAATATTTATCAAAGAACTTGGCTCGTCGAGCATTATTATATTTGGTGTAATTAATTGTCACTTTCTTATATGATCATTTTTTTGATAAGTGAGATTGGTGAATTTTGTTAGGAATTTGAATTATTTAACTAGCTGTTTTCGTAAATAAAAAATATTAGTAACAATTTCAAAATCTATTATTTATTAAAACAGTTTCACATATTTGAAAAATCTTTTGAACTTTGCCAGATTGCATTCTGCACATTTTTTCCAGTCATCTTAAAAAACGAGTGTCGAAAAATTGGAGGGATCAAAAATACAACGAAAGCTGGTAATTGATTGGGTTTAAATTTTCAGGAGATCCCGTTTCGTCCGTGGATATGTCGCCAATTTTAATCGGTCTTGGAGGAACGGCTACGGGTCTTGGGTTAATCGTGACCGGGGTTTTAATGGCGCTGTGGAGAAGACACGCAGCAACCCCTGCGAAGCCTAAGCCTCCTCAACCAACGATATCAACGTTCGCTGGAAAGGGAGACGAGGAGGATGGAAATCCGGACCTCATACCGACCAGCGAGCTCAGCAATCATTTAGGTGATTAAACCGAGGACAGAATCATTGTCAGTAACGATAAAAAGGTGAAATACGTTTCAGGGAATTCCATGAAACCCAACCAACGTCTGACCCTCGCCATTTTTGATTTTATTCAAAATTTTTCACCAACTCTGAAACAGTACTATCAATGTTTTTTAGATTTTTTTTATTGAATTGTTTGATTATTTATAAATATTGAGAGGAAAGGGACCCATTTTTATATTCTCAAAAACTGAGTTTTTTGTTCCAAACATTTCAAGACCGTGCCCATGACGGACCGATTTAAAAAAATATCTGTTTGTAGCGCTTTTGACTTTTTTTTATCAACTCAAACGTTGTTCAATCGGTCTGAAAATTCCCGAAACAGTCTCAAAACTTTCGCTGGAAAGGGAGACGAGGAGGATGGAAATCCGGACCTCATAAAAAGCAGCGAGCTCAGTAATCATTTAGGTGATTAAACCGAGGACAGAATCATTGTCAGTAACGATAAAAAGGTGAAATACGTTTCAGGGAATTCCATGAAACCCAACCAACGTCTGACCCTCGCCATTTTTGATTTTATTCAAAATTTTTCACCAACTCTGAAACAGTACTATCAATGTTTTTTAGATTTTTTTTATTGAATTGTTTGATTATTTATAAATATTGAGAGGAAAGGGACCCATTTTTATATTCTCAAAAACTGAGTTTTTTGTTCCAAACATTTCAAGACCGCGCCCATGACGGATCGATTTTTAAAAACATCTGTCTGTAGCGCTTTTGATTTTTCTTATCAACTCAAACGTTATTCAATCAGTCTAAAAATTCTCGAAATAGTCTCAAAACTTCTATTTTTCACTGAAAATATTTCTAAACCGGTTCCATTATGAGACTGAATTCCTCTATTTTTCGGCACATTCAACTCTTTCATTAATCACATGATGAATAGAAGTTTCGAGAATTTTTCAGGAATTTCCAGACCTCATATACCAATCGAAATTTGAAAATAAAGATGCAGCAACTCATTTTTTATTTCAGACAGGAAACTCACAATCTACGGATCTCTTCCCCGAAGACCGCATCTCATCGAGGGCAGAGAAATGTCCTATGACGTCATAGAGGATCCCGAATATCCCCAAGCAGCACCCAACGTGAGTTCCATTATCGTGTCAGCTAAAAATTTTCCCAAATTCTAATGATATAACTGATCCAGAGCAAAAAGGGCGACAGAATTTTCGATCTTTTCTCAAATAAATTCCGAGTATTCAAAGACTCAAAGAAAACATTCGATACTTTCTTTTCTTGCATTGTTTCAACTACCTGGAGACTATGTATAGGTGATTCCACCTTATCTGATTTTATTAAAAAAAAAAATGTTTTTTCAAATTTTTTTATTCCACTGCTTAATCATTCATAAACATTAAACGTGATTTGGAAAAGGACCTTTTTCAGAACTTTGCAGAATCGCAGAAAATTTGGACGTTGGTTGAATTCGCATGGAATCGCCCGTATATATTCGACTAATGCTACTGTCATTGTCGTTGCTAAGTGAACCCGTCATTATTGTTGTATGCTTAAGTAGAAAATTCACTGAGAGAAGGTTCCTTTTCGAAATACCCTAAGTAGAGACAATGAGCGAAGGTTGGAGGGTGAAATTCATTGTTTCGAAAGGGATTTTATAGTATTTCACCCCTTTGCCTTCCTTCCATAATTCTCACCGCCTATCGCCTCACTTTTTCCCTCGCTCAATTACTTGTAAAAAGATTTCCTAGCAAGTACGTACCTTAGGGTGTTCCTTATTTAGAGTGTTGACCAATTTTTGCCGCCCCATCCCCCAAATCAACTTCAAATAATATCTTAAGAGTTGAGATAAAAATCTGAAAAAATTAGGTAATTGTTTTTTAATTATTTGAAGTTGATTTAGGGGATGAAGTGGCAAAAAAAATTCGTCATCACTCTAAATAAGGACTCTCTAACGTACCTGTCCACCACACAGGGTTCAACTTTACGCGAAAAATCCGGCAGATGACTCACTGATTCCGAAACGATTGCAAACTTAAATTCCTTGTATCGCCTTTAAATATTTTTTCAACAAGTTATTCCTTGCGATTAACCTACAGCCGATTAATTATTATTTAACGATTGGTCTTATTTTTCATTTCAGATGTACTACAGTCTTCAGAGGCCTCACAGATACTCGGATACGATCAACAGGAGTACGACAACCATTCAGGAAAGCCGTATTTGAACGATGTTTTTTATGTGAAAATTGTTTGACGTGATTTTGAAAAGATTTAATTTTACTAAAAAAACTCGGACAATAATAAGCGGCGAGTATGTAATTTCGGGCTGAGGAATGGCTAGATTGAGTTGTATGACTTATAGGTAGTTATTTAATTATTAAATATATATATATATATATATATAAAAATACACACACACACACATATATATATATATATACATATTATATACATAACACGATTTTGTAAATACTGTATATAAAATAAAACACATCAATTTCATGTTACATTAAACATCGTGCGCGTAGTATTGCATTTACATGATGACATCAGTGATTACCATATTATTATGCATCATTATTTATCTATTGTGATAACAAGAGTGCGGTAAGTAGACAAGATATCGGAGAGAAACAGTCAAGTCTAATTAATAAAAAATCGCACACATCCCGGAACATGCGGTCGTTTTTATAACACGAGAAATAAGGAAAGACGGGAAACGATCTAATCTGATAAAACCGCAAAGAAAAGTCCCAGAGTTCTGTCGAAGATGAAACGTAAAAACATCACGATTATCGAGAGTTGTATCGCTAAATACGATAATGCTTTTCTAGTTGTTCAATAGAATTTGCAATCCAATGTCTTATTTCGTTTTCATGCATTTGGACCCAAAAACACCTTTACAACTTGACAAATGTCTTATTAGACATTTTTTAACGTTTAAAAGTCGTCTTTTGGACATGAGGATGCCTTTTTGAAACTCAAAAACTGGTCGTGGTATGTTTTTCAAACGTTTTTTTGACAACTTTGTCTAAGCAACTGAAACCGATCGAGTTCAGTCTGATTCAAGAAGTTTTCTGTGATCCAGAAATAAACGTTTAAACACTTTATTTCGTGGCTGAACCATGATTAGCATTTTGTGACGTGACTTTAGAGAGATAATGAGACCTTATCTATGTTTGTTTTAAATTAATAAACGTCAATGAATTGGGTAAACGAATTCTGCAGCGTCTGTCCGTTGGTGGAAGTCTAGTTCGATATGAAATTGACATACTCGAGAAACTGGTTCACGATGCACTTGAAAATTGTACGAGTTTATTAAACGCATTGGAAATCAGTGCACTTGAGTGTCATAGAACGAAACTGGGAAAACCAGAGCTGCTCTTGGGATTCCCATCTCCATTTATCTATGTGACCACCATGGCGCTTCCTGTCATCTCCTATCATAATACATAAAGAGCCATGAAGTGCAGAACTCAGTGTAATAATAACCAGAGATATAACAACGAAACCACGAGATCAGGGAGCAACTACGCATGATTAAAACTTGTGCTGATAATTTTATTACGACAAGAACTCCGCTGTGCTTCTCGCATTCGAGAACCTCATAACATTGAAAGATGTTGTATTTTCTTCTATTGTAGTCGTCATCACAACGACTTGAAATTCTTCGTACCTACACTTGATTCCATCATCGTGAGACCATTAACTGCAGGCACTTCGCGCTAATCACAGATGCACCTGAGGACGAGTGCTGAGTGTTTATTTTAGTGATAAACTGTGCCTCATCGCCGATAACGTAAAGGAGTAATGTGCTAATCTCACGGGGTTCTTAAAGGCCAAAAGATACTCGACTGTCGTTGGAATCGTCGACCAAACATCAAGCATGGTAATTCATTGTATTTGTAATGTGTAAGCAACTATACTGGGACAAAGTTCATTTGATTAAAGTTGCCAGAAAATGTTAGAAGAATAGTGATCATCAAAGTATCGCAATAGTTACTAGACTTTTCTAGTCACAAGTGTCAAACTTACTTTCATTATACACTCAAGAACTAGATTTTTGGTTGCAGATGAAAATTGAAAATGGTTTATCACAAATAGAAATTTTTCTCGGTTTGGTTTAATAAGTACAAAACAGTCCATTTAGGGATCGATAACTTGATCTCCTGAGTGAATCGATGAAGTAATCAAATTTTTTTTACCAGTTTCGTCAATTTGATTTTTACAGGCTGAAGAAAATCACACAACTGCAAGTTCGATCCTGCAAATGACGATTCAGGATGTAATGTTCAATGGAAGTGCAAAGCAACACTTGAATCTGACTGGAATTAATGGTGTGAGCACACAACTAAAGCTCTACGACATCCTCGTACCGATTCTTGGTATTTTTATTATCGTGACGAATCTCATAGTCGTTCTATCATCGGGATTGATTATCAATAAAGGAGTCAGCCCAAAAACGACTTATCTATTCCTGGGAAACGTCGCAATGGCAGACCTTGTAACTGGTGCTGCTGTCCTCTTGGGCCAATTTTATCCAAGGACATATCGCACTCATCTCTCATGCGCCATACAATTGGGTGAGATTTTCATTCAAAAACCTTATAATGGACAATTTCGAAATTTTCCCTTCGAAATTTTTTTTTCTAACTTCTTAAAAGATTACTTTTTTAAACTATATACAATATCTATCAAAATGTCAGATGGATTTAGGCACTTTGAACAAAAGAAAAAAGGCGTGGAATCGTTTGTATCCCAGAGTGTGAAAAAAGGGCTAAATTCATTCGATAATACTGAGATTTAATCATGAAATGACTATGTTTGTTTACACTGAAAAATTCAAACCGTACATCTAACGTGTGTTTTCAATTTCAGGAATGATAGTGTCGAGTACTGTGGCGTCTTTGTACTCTGTCGGTCTGATAGCAGTGGATCGATTCTTGTATATATTGCATGGACTGAAGTACAACCGTTGGATGTACCCGAAGAGAGCTCGTCTTCTCATCGGGTTCACATGGATAGTGGGAATAATTCTTGGTTTCTTGCCAGCAACAGGATTGTGGACCGGTACGACAGAACATGGAAAATTCTGTTGGTACATATTACTGGCTCCACCGGGTCTCATACTTCTAACCACAATCGTTGGTCTGCTGCCGATACTGCTGGTGGTGGTTCTTTATGGTATAATATTGTACCGCGCGATCCAGAAGGTGTTCCAGCTTCGTCGAGCTGACAGGAATCGATTGAATCAAACCACAAGCCAGGATGAGAACTTCCGGATATTCCGCGGCGGAGATTCTACGTCGAATAATAACGCGGCGAAGGAAACCAGAAAGACTAAGCCTTCTAAAGTGAAAGCGGTTAAAGTGGTCATGTTCACTTGCGGCAGTATCGTCCTGACTTGGATTCCTTATTTCATCGCCAGCTGCGTTTATGTCTTCTGCGATTCCGCTGCCGGCGAATGCAAGACACTCAGAATCGCAATAGCTTCGCCACTCGCTATACTTGGCTTTTTGAACTCTCTGTTTAACCCTGTTATATACGCATGGTGGCACAACGGTTTTCGAACTTCCGTGCAAAAATTATTCTGCAAGAAACGATCTTCCAGCCAATCGCAAAACACTTCTAGTACACAATCCAGTCAGAAAACCGTTAGTTCGAAATCAGTGAGGTCTGGGAGTTCCAGCGATGTGGAAACACGTCACATTCCAAATCGGAAGTAGACTGGCCATCTTGAATAGTTAAAGATTAAATTCTTCGTCAATTCACGCTACTCACTGTGTGAATTGCTACTTCCATTTCGGAATGAAAATGTCTTGTGAAACGTATTGTGAAATTTAGTTTCGATTCTGATAGAAGAAATGACAAGTGTAAAAATTATTATACAAGAGATAACGCTAATCCTATGCAATTAGTTTTTAGAACCTCTTTTTACAACAATTTTTAAGATGACTGAAATTTTTTTTTCACATTGTACAAAGATGGCGTTTTGACAGAAGGTATTAAAATAACGCCAGACTTTAAGGCTTTACATGATTTTATTTACTCTGCAAAATGTAAGAGAATAAATAGACCGAATAGTTATAACTCTAAAAGCTAATTATTGTGTCAAAGGACACATTTTTTTTGCTCACACTTGGTTGGAAATTCCCAAGCGATATCGATGATTATCTACCACATCCTCTACTGCACTAGTAAAAAATTATCAAGCGGAGAAAGCACAGGAAGGAGTTAATATATGAACTGACGACGTTGAACGACGGTTTCATTCCTTCAAGAACCTTCACGTGTGCTGCGTAGTCAAAGATTGAATCTCGGAGCTGTTAGTCATGACAGAAGTTACAGAAAGACGTGTCAAGTGTATTCTCCATCGGAAACGTGTGTCTCATTCCTGTGATTGCAGTTGAACAGTGTGTCAATTTCACGTGATCATTGAAACTCAACTGATTCTGACGATTTTCTAACCAAACGATAATCATGGTAAATACCCTGAATTTAACAGTATACGTAAATGTAAATATTGCAGTGAGTAGCCAGATTATTTTTCCAACGAAATTCCACACAGTTTTCGTGAAATATGACAAACATAATTTTTGCAGTATTCATGACACCAGATTTGTGGTGTGATTAAAAAAAAAGAATAAGATTATAGCTACTAAAAGCTTGTCATTGTGAACAATGAATTTGAAAAAAAAGGATTCAACTGATAAAAGAATATTGCGAAAATTCTACCTTCTCTGACTCAGAAGATTTTCTTTTCGCAAATTTTATGCATTTAAGTTTCTTCTACACTTTATTTAACACGAGATCGTTATTTAATTAAAGAAACTTTTTTTAGGCGACAGAAAATAACACAACTCCGGATGCAACAACGTGGGAAACAACAATTTGGACAGCAATTTTCAACGAAACTACAGAATATCCAAAATTCAATGCAACGGAAGAAGTTACGATCTCATTGTTCGCCACTCACATGTTCGTTATGATTCTCTGTGGATTTATAATCTCGACGAATCTCTCAGTAGTCTTATCATCAGGATTAATCCTGAAAAAAGGAATAACCCCGAAGACGACTTACCTGTTCCTCGGCAACGTCGCTATGTCCGATTTGGTTGTTGGTATGGCTGTTCTCTTCGGCGTTATTTTCGGCAGGCCTCCTGACTTCTACAGCAATCAACTCGAATGTGCAATCCAAATGGGTGAGTCCTTCCTCGGGAAAATAAAGTTGAACTCAATTGATGACGAAAAAAATTGATGGCTGAAAAGGACACCGCAGAATCCTTATGGAAATTTTCTCTCTTTTTTAAGTCTATAGATTTGGTGATTTCCATGAATTATAAAGCTTTGAGAGGACTTGAATTCAAACAAATCACTCAAAAAACTGCATGCTATGATTGATTCCATCCGTAAACTCGCTGGTTTACCGGAAGGATGAGGAAGAAGGGAAAAAAAAAAAAGTCTGCCAAAGTCTGTATCTCAGAAACCAATGATTCTTGGGACTTGTGTCCATGAGAACTCAAAATCCAACCAATTCGACCAGGAGTCAATTTCCATAAGGATTCTGCTGAGTTCTTTTCAGTCCTGTTGAGTATGTCAGTGATATTTGAAGCAATCGTGTTCCTTTTCACTGAATAATCTTCTTTGATGTTCAATTTTGTCTCAGGAATGGTGGTCTCCAGTACCGTAGTATCCGTTTACACGGTGGGCCTGATAGGCTTGGATAGATTCCTGTACATAGTCCACGGAATGAAGTACAGTCGTTGGATGTACCCGAGGAGAGCTCGTCTGCTGATCGGCTGTACTTGGGTGCTAGGAATAGTCCTTGGTTTCCTGCCAGCAACGGGTCTCTGGACACTTTACGACACCCAAAACGGCAAGAAGTGTTGGTTCATTCTTCTGGCTCCACCAGGACTGGTTTTATTGATTGTGACCATCGGTTTGCTGCCTGTATTGATGGTCATCGTTTTGTACAGTATAATTTTGTACCACGCGATCAAGAAAGTGTTGCAGCTTCGTCGAGCCGATAAAAATCGGAAAAATCAAAACGTAGAACGGGATGAGAATCTGAGGATATTTCGAGGCGGTGAATCAACGTCGATCGGTAATGACGCCATGAAACAAAAGGCCAAGAACAAACCTTCGAAAATCAAGGCTGTTAAAGTGGTCCTCTTCACCTGCGGTACCGTCGTCGTTACTTGGGTCCCTTACTTCATCGCCTGCACCATGTACGTCTTCTGCGATCCGGATACCGGTGCTTGCGACTCCATAGGATACGCCATAGACACACCACTGGCTCTGCTTGGTCTTGGAAACTCCTTGCTTAATCCTCTGATATACGCTTGGTGGCATAACGGGTTTCGCACGTTTGTGAAAAAAATTTTGTGCAAGGGACGGAATAAGCCTTAGTCAAAAAGCGCTAACCTTTCAGCCAATTTAAAATCGTTAAGTACCAAGGATTCGTACGTACGTACGGACGATTTTGGAAATCCAAACGATGAAACCAAGCCTGCCAGACAAAGTGCGAAGAAAAGTTAGTGAGATTGTAAGTAAGTGAAAGACCTCGTGGCTTAGTCCTGTACAGACCTGTGTGAGAAAGTTTAAATGGAATAGGTGATCGTTCAAAATAAATGACTATGTATGATTTAACTAGGTAAAAGATAAAATATATTCTCTTCAAATTGAACAATAAGAATTCTCAGTATCAAGAATATCTATGCTGAACGATTATTATATCTAGTTGGTCGTTTATAATTATATTGTAACTCTCTTTCTAGATTAGATGTAACTTACTTCAATAATAAGACTTTATTCTATACTTGATTAAATTTATTTCTAAGCAGAGGTTCGGAGCAGAGCCTCAGCCATTTCACGTTCATCTGTTCAAAATAATTGTTCTGTTCAAGAAAATTGTAAAAAAAATAAGGACGATTTCGAGGGGTAGACATATTTTGGCAAAGAGAGAAAAAAAAATCCACGAATGATTTTAAATCTGAGAAATTGGAACCTGGTCCTAAATATCGTTGAATTTTGAATAGAAAAAAAATGTAGCCATTAAACTAGGGGAAGCCGTTTTTTTTAATGCATCAAAATATTATTTACATCGACATTTATACTTTATCCTTATGCGTTAGGAGGACCTTTCTTCCTGCTTGCATTGCTCAATTCTCTGTTGAATTCTCTCATATACGCGTGGTGGCATAACGGATTTCGCAATTTTACGAGAGACATCTTGTGTTGGCGAGAAAATTCTTCACAAACTTAAACAAACTTCGATACCTCCACGAAAGTGCGGAATTGTGGGAACGAAATCAGTGAATCTCGAAGATCTGAGCAATCTAATGTTTTTTAAGGCATAAGTTGAGCTTGTTTGTTAAGCTCGATCAACCAAATATGTGAGAATATTGAAATAATTTTTCACCCAGTCAATCTAGTTATCGTAACAATAAGCTCCCAACAAAAATTTAATGACACAAGTTTGTTATTATTACATGCGAATCTTGTAACTCTGCAACATCTTTTGCACAATGCAGAAGAATTTTCTGTTACCATCAATAATTTTAATGCGACAGTAAATTATTTCAACTTTGTTACAGAAGGGAAAGCACGTCGGTTTATTACTGATTTTGTAATATTTTCTGTTTGAAATAAAATGGTTGTAGTATTTGATCTTTTTTCGTCATTTCTCACCGCCGAAAAGTATTAAAGTTTATTTTTAGAAAGATAGTAACTTTCGATATTTGTATAAGTAATTTAAGACTGAAACCAAATTCTTATATTTGTGATTCAATTTTTTGCATAATTTATTTTTGTGTAATAAATATGTATACAAATAATAACTAAAATTATTTTATCCATCGGTAAGCATCGTGTCTAATGCAATCCTTGGTTGTTGATTGAATAGTTTACAGTCTTGTCGTGCTAAATGAATTCTTTGTCAACTTTTTTGTAGCTATTTGACTGATCACGATTTATTTATTATTATCACAAGATTGAAATTGATAATATAAAAAGTACACTTTAAGGAGCAAGTTTATTCTTAGCTAAGAAATTGTCGAATAATTTTATATTTTAAATGAATGATATTTTCTGTGCCAAATCTCTACAATAATGTCTCTTATATGTATAAATTCGTGATGTCAATTTAAATATAAACATAAAACATTTATAATTTTTTGTAAAACGATGAATCATAGAATCAATCTTTGGAAATACAATATTTAACCAAAATATCCGAATCACGAATGACAGTGACTGAAAAATTTCGTGAAAAGCAATTCAAGCGAGTGATTTCGAGTCTCATCTGATTTGGATTCCCTAACCTAAGTTGAGCTTGGTATCCACATTAATTTATCAAAATAGAAACTATACTCATCCCACATCCTACGCAACGATAGAGAATTTTTCTTTATGAAAAAAAAGAGTGGGAACAGTGAACGGTTAATAATAATTTCATTCGTTCCAGACCAGTTGGATTACTCGGACTAGAAACTTATAGCTGAGTCTTAAAGTGATAAGTTCACTCACGTTTTGGTCCAGCTATCAGCAAAATCCACAACGGCTAAGATTCTCCAATCGTTCACAGAAACTAAGTGAATTTGTGTAAAGTGTGTTTAGCGACGATAATAGTTGTGCCCTGCGATTCCGAAATACGACGTGAAGCAGCCATTCCATGGTTGTCTGACTATTCGTGAATCATGGTGTTCGCACTTAATCGTGATGATTTGATGAATTAGATTCGCAATCATTTCAGATAATTGTTAATAATTGACAGTTACTTCCCTTATAATGATTATAACTGTTGAGCAAGTCGATTAAAGGGGGTATTTTAAGATGAAGGAAGAAGGAATAGAAACAGCTTTAACCATGCGGAAAGCTATTGAAACGATCCATTTCGCGCTCAGGAGCAGAGCTAGTCTTCTCATCGTGTTCATATAGGTGTGAGAAATGTCTATTGGTGTTTTTTACCAGCCACAGGTCTGTGGACCGAAACAACAGAATGTGACAAATCTGTTGGTTGATTTTGTTTTGAACGTATTCGAACAATTTGATTTGTGATGGAATAGCGGTTACGGCACGTTCAGTGATATCATCGCGAAGTGTGATTTCAAGAGAAAACGGGACTGCAGAGCGGCAATCATTTCCTGATACGACGATAGCTTATGACTTTATTGTTATGACACGTGAATCCGTAAATAAGTAGACAAAAATAGGTGATCTACATTTCTCTGTTGCCTGCCCTACGCTATTATTCATGTTTTTTCTGAGTTCCTGGGAATCGAATTAGTCTAAAAAGCGTCATACGGATCGATTCCGAGACAGAAGATTTTTCGGCCAAAAAAAATCCAAGGCTAACCCCTTTGCATTTTTAGCAAAAATTTCGACGACTCTGAAAAGTGCTGCAATTAATTCTTTAGGGTACTGTTCCGACGTGATTTTGCGAGAGGAATCGATTAATCGCAGTCCCGATACGCTGCGAGCAACACCTGCAAAGTTACAGCCGAAAAACTGCAGATTTTCATCGTCATTTCTCTGCTGCTGGTCCTAGGCTATTTTTCATGTGTTTTCTGAGTTCCTGGGCGTCGAATTAGTCTAAAAAGCGTCATACGGATCGATTCCGAGACAAAAGATTTTTCGGCCAAAAAAAATCCAAGGCTAACCCCTTTGCATTTTTGGCTAAAATTTCGACGACTTTGAAAAGTGCTGCAATTAATTCTTTAGGGTACTATTCCGACGTGATTTTGCGAGAGGAATCGATTAATCGCAGTCCCGATACGCTGCGAGCAACACCTGCAAAGTTACAGCCGAAAAACTGCAGATTTTCATCGTCATTTCTCTGCTGCTGGTCCTAGGCTATTTTTCATGTGTTTTCTGAGTTCCTGGGCGTCGAATTAGTCTGAAAAGCGTCATACGGATCGATTCCGAGACAAAAGATTTTTCGGCCAAAAAAAATCCAAGGCTAACCCCTTTGCATTTTTGGCGAAAATTTCGACGACTTTGAAAAGTGCTGCAATTAATTCTTTAGGGTACTATTCCGACGTGATTTTGCGAGAGGAATCGATTAATCGCAGTCCCGATACGCTGCGAGCAACACCTGCAAAGTTACAGCCGAAAAACTGCAGATTTTCATCGTCATTTCTCTGCTGCTGGTCCTAGGCTATTTTTCATGTGTTTTCTGAGTTCCTGGGCGTCGAATTAGTCTAAAAAGCGTCATACGGATCGATTCCGAGACAAAAGATTTTTCGGCCAAAAAAAATCCAAGGCTGACCCCTTTGCATTTTTGGCGAAAATTTCGACGACTTTGAAAAGTGTTGCAATTAATTCTTTAGGGTACTATTCCGACGTGATTTTGCGAGAGAAATCGATTGATCGCAGTCCCGATACGCTGCGAGCAACACCTGCAAAGTTACAGCCGAAAAACTGCAGATTTTCATCGTCATTTCTCTGCTGCTGGTCCTAGGCTATTTTTCATGTGTTTTCTGAGTTCCTGGGCGTCGAATTAGTCTAAAAAGCGTCATACGGATCGATTCCGAGACAAAAGATTTTTCGGCCAAAAAAAATCCAAGGCTAACCCCTTTGCATTTTTGGCGAAAATTTCGACGACTTTGAAAAGTGTTGCAATTAATTCTTTAGGGTACTGTTCCGACGTGATTTTGCGAGAGGAATCGATTAATCGCAGTCCCGATACGCTGCGAGCAACACCTGCAAAGTTACAGCCGAAAAACTGCAGATTTTCATCGTCATTTCTCTGCTGCTGGTCCTAGGCTATTTTTCATGTGTTTTCTGAGTTCCTGGGCGTCGAATTAGTCTAAAAAGCGTCATACGGATCGATTCCGAGACAAAAGATTTTTCGGCCAAAAAAAATCCAAGGCTAACCCCTTTGCATTTTTGGCGAAAATTTCGACGACTTTGAAAAGTGCTGCAATTAATTCTTTAGGGTACTATTCCGACGTGATTTTGCGAGAGGAATCGATTAATCGCAGTCCCGATACGCTGCGAGCAACACCTGCAAAGTTACAGCCGAAAAACTGCAGATTTTCATCGTCATTTCTCTGCTGCTGGTCCTAGGCTATTTTTCATGTGTTTTCTGAGTTCCTGGGCGTCGAATTAGTCTAAAAAGCGTCATACGGATCGATTCCGAGACAAAAGATTTTTCGGCCAAAAAAAATCCAAGGCTGACCCCTTTGCATTTTTGGCGAAAATTTCGACGACTTTGAAAAGTGTTGCAATTAATTCTTTAGGGTACTATTCCGACGTGATTTTGCGAGAGAAATCGATTGATCGCAGTCCCGATACGCTGCGAGCAACACCTGCAAAGTTACAGCCGAAAAACTGCAGATTTTCATCGTCATTTCTCTGCTGCTGGTCCTAGGCTATTTTTCATGTGTTTTCTGAGTTCCTGGGCGTCGAATTAGTCTAAAAAGCGTCATACGGATCGATTCCGAGACAAAAGATTTTTCGGCCAAAAAAAATCCAAGGCTAACCCCTTTGCATTTTTGACGAAAATTTCGACGACTTTGAAAAGTGCTGCAATTAATTCTTTAGGGTACTATTCCGACGTGATTTTGCGAGAGGAATCGATTAATCGCAGTCCCGATACGCTGCGAGCGACACCTGCAAAGTTACAGCCGGAAAACTGCAGATTTTCATCGTCATTTCTCTGCTGCTGGTCCTAGGCTATTTTTCATGTGTTTTCTGAGTTCCTGGGCGTCGAATTAGTCTAAAAAGCGTCATACGGATCGATTCCGAGACAGAAGATTTTTCGGCCAAAAAAAATCCAAGGCTAACCCCTTTGCATTTTTGGCGAAAATTTCGACGACTTTGAAAAGTGTTGCAATTAATTCTTTAGGGTACTATTCCGACGTGATTTTGCGAGAGAAATCGATTGATCGCAGTCCCGATACGCTGCGAGCAACACCTGCAAAGTTACAGCCGAAAAACTGCAGATTTTCATCGTCATTTCTCTGCTGCTGGTCCTAGGCTAGTTTTCATGTGTTTTCTGAGTTCCTGGGCGTCGAATTAGTCTGAAAAGCGTCATACGGATCGATTCCCAGACAAAAGATTTTTCAGCCAAAAAAAATCCAAGGCTAACCCCTTTGCATTTTTGGCGAAAATTTCGACGACTCTGAAAAGTGCTGCAATTAATTCTTTAGGGTACTGTTCCGACGTGATTTTGCGAGAGGAATCGATTAATCGCAGTCCCGATACGCTGCGAGCAACACCTGCAAAGTTACAGCCGAAAAACTGCAGATTTTCATCGTCATTTCTCTGCTGCTGGTCCTAGGCTAGTTTTCATGTGTTTTCTGAGTTCCTGGGCGTCGAATTAGTCTAAAAAGCGTCATACGGATCGATTCCGAGACAGAAGATTTTTCGGCCAAAAAAAATCCAAGGCTAACCCCTTTGCATTTTTGGCGAAAATTTCGACGACTTTGAAAAGTGCTGCAATTAATTCTTTAGGGTACTGTTCCGACGTGATTTTGCGAGAGGAATCGATTAATCGCAGTCCCGATACGCTGCGAGCAACACCTGCAAAGTTACAGCCGAAAAACTGCAGATTTTCATCGTCATTTCTCTGCTGCTGGTCCTAGGCTAGTTTTCATGTGTTTTCTGAGTTCCTGGGCGTCGAATTAGTCTGAAAAGCGTCATACGGATCGATTCCCAGACAAAAGATTTTTCAGCCAAAAAAAATCCAAGGCTAACCCCTTTGCATTTTTGGCGAAAATTTCGACGACTCTGAAAAGTGCTGCAATTAATTCTTTAGGGTACTGTTCCGACGTGATTTTGCGAGAGGAATCGATTAATCGCAGTCCCGATACGCTGCGAGCAACACCTGCAAAGTTACAGCCGAAAAACTGCAGATTTTCATCGTCATTTCTCTGCTGCTGGTCCTAGGCTAGTTTTCATGTGTTTTCTGAGTTCCTGGGCGTCGAATTAGTCTGAAAAGCGTCATACGGATCGATTCCCAGACAAAAGATTTTTCAGCCAAAAAAAATCCAAGGCTAACCCCTTTGCATTTTTGGCGAAAATTTCGACGACTCTGAAAAGTGCTGCAATTAATTCTTTAGGGTACTGTTCCGACGTGATTTTGCGAGAGGAATCGATTAATCGCAGTCCCGATACGCTGCGAGCAACACCTGCAAAGTTACAGCCGAAAAACTGCAGATTTTCATCGTCATTTCTCTGCTGCTGGTCCTAGGCTATTTTTCATGTGTTTTCTGAGTTCCTGGGCGTCGAATTAGTCTAAAAAGCGTCATACGGATCGATTCCGAGACAAAAGATTTTTCGGCCAAAAAAAATCCAAGGCTAACCCCTTTGCATTTTTGGCGAAAATTTCGACGACTTTGAAAAGTGTTGCAATTAATTCTTTAGGGTACTGTTCCGACGTGATTTTGCGAGAGGAATCGATTAATCGCAGTCCCGATACGCTGCGAGCAACACCTGCAAAGTTACAGCCGAAAAACTGCAGATTTTCATCGTCATTTCTCTGCTGCTGGTCCTAGGCTATTTTTCATGTGTTTTCTGAGTTCCTGGGCGTCGAATTAGTCTAAAAAGCGTCATACGGATCGATTCCGAGACAAAAGATTTTTCGGCCAAAAAAAATCCAAGGCTAACCCCTTTGCATTTTTGGCGAAAATTTCGACGACTTTGAAAAGTGCTGCAATTAATTCTTTAGGGTACTATTCCGACGTGATTTTGCGAGAGGAATCGATTAATCGCAGTCCCGATACGCTGCGAGCAACACCTGCAAAGTTACAGCCGAAAAACTGCAGATTTTCATCGTCATTTCTCTGCTGCTGGTCCTAGGCTATTTTTCATGTGTTTTCTGAGTTCCTGGGCGTCGAATTAGTCTAAAAAGCGTCATACGGATCGATTCCGAGACAAAAGATTTTTCGGCCAAAAAAAATCCAAGGCTAACCCCTTTGCATTTTTGGCGAAAATTTCGACGACTTTGAAAAGTGCTGCAATTAATTCTTTAGGGTACTATTCCGACGTGATTTTGCGAGAGGAATCGATTAATCGCAGTCCCGATACGCTGCGAGCAACACCTGCAAAGTTACAGCCGAAAAACTGCAGATTTTCATCGTCATTTCTCTGCTGCTGGTCCTAGGCTAGTTTTCATGTGTTTTCTGAGTTCCTGGGCGTCGAATTAGTCTGAAAAGCGTCATACGGATCGATTCCCAGACAAAAGATTTTTCAGCCAAAAAAAATCCAAGGCTAACCCCTTTGCATTTTTGGCGAAAATTTCGACGACTCTGAAAAGTGCTGCAATTAATTCTTTAGGGTACTGTTCCGACGTGATTTTGCGAGAGGAATCGATTAATCGCAGTCCCGATACGCTGCGAGCAACACCTGCAAAGTTACAGCCGAAAAACTGCAGATTTTCATCGTCATTTCTCTGCTGCTGGTCCTAGGCTAGTTTTCATGTGTTTTCTGAGTTCCTGGGCGTCGAATTAGTCTGAAAAGCGTCATACGGATCGATTCCCAGACAAAAGATTTTTCAGCCAAAAAAAATCCAAGGCTAACCCCTTTGCATTTTTGGCGAAAATTTCGACGACTCTGAAAAGTGCTGCAATTAATTCTTTAGGGTACTGTTCCGACGTGATTTTGCGAGAGGAATCGATTAATCGCAGTCCCGATACGCTGCGAGCAACACCTGCAAAGTTACAGCCGAAAAACTGCAGATTTTCATCGTCATTTCTCTGCTGCTGGTCCTAGGCTAGTTTTCATGTGTTTTCTGAGTTCCTGGGCGTCGCATTAGTCTGAAAAGCGTCATACGGATTGATTCCCAGACAAAAGATTTTTCAGCCAAAAAAAATCCAAGGCTAACCCCTTTGCATTTTTGGCGGAAATTTCGACGACTCTGAAAAGTGCTGCAATTAATTCTTTAGGGTACTGTTCCGACGTGATTTTGCGAGAGGAATCGATTAATCGCAGTCCCGATACGCTGCGAGCAACACCTGCAAAGTTACAGCCGAAAAACTGCAGATTTTCATCGTCATTTCTCTGCTGCTGGTCCTAGGCTATTTTTCATGTGTTTTCTGAGTTCCTGGGCGTCGAATTAGTCTAAAAAGCGTCATACGGATCGATTCCCAGACAAAAGATTTTTCAGCCAAAAAAAATCCAAGGCTAACCCCTTTGCATTTTTGGCGAAAATTTCGACGACTCTGGAAAGTGCTGCAATTAATTCTTTAGGGTACTGTTCCGACGTGATTTTGCGAGAGGAATCGATTAATCGCAGTCCCGATACGCTGCGAGCAACACCTGCAAAGTTACAGCCGAAAAACTGCAGATTTTCATCGTCATTTCTCTGCTGCTGGTCCTAGGCTAGTTTTCATGTGTTTTCTGAGTTCCTGGGCGTCGAATTAGTCTGAAAAGCGTCATACGGATCGATTCCCAGACAAAAGATTTTTCAGCCAAAAAAAATCCAAGGCTAACCCCTTTGCATTTTTGGCGAAAATTTCGACGACTCTGAAAAGTGCTGCAATTAATTCTTTAGGGTACTGTTCCGACGTGATTTTGCGAGAGGAATCGATTAATCGCAGTCCCGATACGCTGCGAGCAACACCTGCAAAGTTACAGCCGAAAAACTGCAGATTTTCATCGTCATTTCTCTGCTGCTGGTCCTAGGCTAGTTTTCATGTGTTTTCTGAGTTCCTGGGCGTCGCATTAGTCTGAAAAGCGTCATACGGATTGATTCCCAGACAAAAGATTTTTCAGCCAAAAAAAATCCAAGGCTAACCCCTTTGCATTTTTGGCGGAAATTTCGACGACTCTGAAAAGTGCTGCAATTAATTCTTTAGGGTACTGTTCCGACGTGATTTTGCGAGAGGAATCGATTAATCGCAGTCCCGATACGCTGCGAGCAACACCTGCAAAGTTACAGCCGAAAAACTGCAGATTTTCATCGTCATTTCTCTGCTGCTGGTCCTAGGCTATTTTTCATGTGTTTTCTGAGTTCCTGGGCGTCGAATTAGTCTAAAAAGCGTCATACGGATCGATTCCCAGACAAAAGATTTTTCAGCCAAAAAAAATCCAAGGCTAACCCCTTTGCATTTTTGGCGAAAATTTCGACGACTTTGAAAAGTGCTGCAATTAATTCTTTAGGGTACTATTCCGACGTGATTTTGCGAGAGGAATCGATTAATCGCAGTCCCGATACGCTGCGAGCAACACCTGCAAAGTTACAGCCGAAAAACTGCAGATTTTCATCGTCATTTCTCTGCTGCTGGTCCTAGGCTATTTTTCATGTGTTTTCTGAGTTCCTGGGCGTCGAATTAGTCTAAAAAGCGTCATACGGATCGATTCCCAGACAAAAGATTTTTCAGCCAAAAAAAATCCAAGGCTAACCCCTTTGCATTTTTGGCGAAAATTTCGACGACTCTGAAAAGTGCTGCAATTAATTCTTTAGGGTACTGTTCCGACGTGATTTTGCGAGAGGAATCGATTAATCGCAGTCCCGATACGCTGCGAGCAACACCTGCAAAGTTACAGCCGAAAAACTGCAGATTTTCATCGTCATTTCTCTGCTGCTGGTCCTAGGCTAGTTTTCATGTGTTTTCTGAGTTCCTGGGCGTCGCATTAGTCTGAAAAGCGTCATACGGATTGATTCCCAGACAAAAGATTTTTCAGCCAAAAAAAATCCAAGGCTAACCCCTTTGCATTTTTGGCGGAAATTTCGACGACTCTGAAAAGTGCTGCAATTAATTCTTTAGGGTACTGTTCCGACGTGATTTTGCGAGAGGAATCGATTAATCGCAGTCCCGATACGCTGCGAGCAACACCTGCAAAGTTACAGCCGAAAAACTGCAGATTTTCATCGTCATTTCTCTGCTGCTGGTCCTAGGCTATTTTTCATGTGTTTTCTGAGTTCCTGGGCGTCGAATTAGTCTAAAAAGCGTCATACGGATCGATTCCCAGACAAAAGATTTTTCAGCCAAAAAAAATCCAAGGCTAACCCCTTTGCATTTTTGGCGAAAATTTCGACGACTTTGAAAAGTGCTGCAATTAATTCTTTAGGGTACTATTCCGACGTGATTTTGCGAGAGGAATCGATTAATCGCAGTCCCGATACGCTGCGAGCAACACCTGCAAAGTTACAGCCGAAAAACTGCAGATTTTCATCGTCATTTCTCTGCTGCTGGTCCTAGGCTATTTTTCATGTGTTTTCTGAGTTCCTGGGCGTCGAATTAGTCTAAAAAGCGTCATACGGATCGATTCCCAGACAAAAGATTTTTCAGCCAAAAAAAATCCAAGGCTAACCCCTTTGCATTTTTGGCGAAAATTTCGACGACTTTGAAAAGTGCTGCAATTAATTCTTTAGGGTACTATTCCGACGTGATTTTGCGAGAGGAATCGATTAATCGCAGTCCCGATACGCTGCGAGCAACACCTGCAAAGTTACAGCCGAAAAACTGCAGATTTTCATCGTCATTTCTCTGCTGCTGGTCCTAGGCTATTTTTCATGTGTTTTCTGAGTTCCTGGGCGTCGAATTAGTCTAAAAAGCGTCATACGGATCGATTCCGAGACAAAAGATTTTTCGGCCAAAAAAAATCCAAGGCTAACCCCTTTGCATTTTTGGCGAAAATTTCGACGACTTTGAAAAGTGCTGCAATTAATTCTTTAGGGTACTATTCCGACGTGATTTTGCGAGAGGAATCGATTAATCGCAGTCCCGATACGCTGCGAGCAACACCTGCAAAGTTACAGCCGAAAAACTGCAGATTTTCATCGTCATTTCTCTGCTGCTGGTCCTAGGCTAGTTTTCATGTGTTTTCTGAGTTCCTGGGCGTCGAATTAGTCTGAAAAGCGTCATACGGATCGATTCCCAGACAAAAGATTTTTCAGCCAAAAAAAATCCAAGGCTAACCCCTTTGCATTTTTGGCGAAAATTTCGACGACTCTGAAAAGTGCTGCAATTAATTCTTTAGGGTACTGTTCCGACGTGATTTTGCGAGAGGAATCGATTAATCGCAGTCCCGATACGCTGCGAGCAACACCTGCAAAGTTACAGCCGAAAAACTGCAGATTTTCATCGTCATTTCTCTGCTGCTGGTCCTAGGCTAGTTTTCATGTGTTTTCTGAGTTCCTGGGCGTCGCATTAGTCTGAAAAGCGTCATACGGATTGATTCCCAGACAAAAGATTTTTCAGCCAAAAAAAATCCAAGGCTAACCCCTTTGCATTTTTGGCGGAAATTTCGACGACTCTGAAAAGTGCTGCAATTAATTCTTTAGGGTACTGTTCCGACGTGATTTTGCGAGAGGAATCGATTAATCGCAGTCCCGATACGCTGCAAGCAACACCTGCAAAGTTACAGCCGAAAAACTGCAGATTTTCATCGTCATTTCTCTGCTGCTGGTCCTAGGCTATTTTTCATGTGTTTTCTGAGTTCCTGGGCGTCGAATTAGTCTAAAAAGCGTCATACGGATCGATTCCCAGACAAAAGATTTTTCAGCCAAAAAAAATCCAAGGCTAACCCCTTTGCATTTTTGGCGAAAATTTCGACGACTCTGGAAAGTGCTGCAATTAATTCTTTAGGGTACTGTTCCGACGTGATTTTGCGAGAGGAATCGATTAATCGCAGTCCCGATACGCTGCGAGCAACACCTGCAAAGTTACAGCCGAAAAACTGCAGATTTTCATCGTCATTTCTCTGCTGCTGGTCCTAGGCTAGTTTTCATGTGTTTTCTGAGTTCCTGGGCGTCGAATTAGTCTGAAAAGCGTCATACGGATCGATTCCCAGACAAAAGATTTTTCAGCCAAAAAAAATCCAAGGCTAACCCCTTTGCATTTTTGGCGAAAATTTCGACGACTTTGAAAAGTGCTGCAATTAATTCTTTAGGGTACTATTCCGACGTGATTTTGCGAGAGGAATCGATTAATCGCAGTCCCGATACGCTGCGAGCAACACCTGCAAAGTTACAGCCGAAAAACTGCAGATTTTCATCGTCATTTCTCTGCTGCTGGTCCTAGGCTATTTTTCATGTGTTTTCTGAGTTCCTGGGCGTCGAATTAGTCTAAAAAGCGTCATACGGATCGATTCCCAGACAAAAGATTTTTCAGCCAAAAAAAATCCAAGGCTAACCCCTTTGCATTTTTGGCGAAAATTTCGACGACTTTGAAAAGTGCTGCAATTAATTCTTTAGGGTACTATTCCGACGTGATTTTGCGAGAGGAATCGATTAATCGCAGTCCCGATACGCTGCGAGCAACACCTGCAAAGTTACAGCCGAAAAACTGCAGATTTTCATCGTCATTTCTCTGCTGCTGGTCCTAGGCTAGTTTTCATGTGTTTTCTGAGTTCCTGGGCGTCGAATTAGTCTGAAAAGCGTCATACGGATCGATTCCCAGACAAAAGATTTTTCAGCCAAAAAAAATCCAAGGCTAACCCCTTTGCATTTTTGGCGAAAATTTCGACGACTCTGAAAAGTGCTGCAATTAATTCTTTAGGGTACTGTTCCGACGTGATTTTGCGAGAGGAATCGATTAATCGCAGTCCCGATACGCTGCGAGCAACACCTGCAAAGTTACAGCCGAAAAACTGCAGATTTTCATCGTCATTTCTCTGCTGCTGGTCCTAGGCTATTTTTCATGTATTTTCTGAGTTCCTGGGCGTCGAATTAGTCCAAAAAGCGTCATACGGATCGATTCCCAGACAAAAGATTTTTCAGCCAAAAAAAATCCAAGGCTAACCCCTTTGCATTTTTGGCGAAAATTTCGACGACTCTGAAAAGTGCTGCAATCAATTCTTTAGGGTACTGTTCCGACGTGATTTTGCGAGAGGAATCGATTAATCGCAGTCCCGATACGCTGCGAGCGACACCTGCAAAGTTACAGCCGAAAAACTGCAGATTTTCATGTTCATATCTCTGCTGCTGGTCCTAGGCTAGTTTTCATGTGTTTTTTGAGTTCCTGGGCGTCGGATAAGTCTAAAAAGCGTCATACGGATCGATTCCCGGACGAAAGATTTTTCAGCCAAAAAAAATCCAAGGCTAACCCCTTTGCATTTTTGGCGAAAATTTCGACGACTCTGAAAAGTGCTGCAATTAATTCTTCGGGGTACTGTTCCGACGTGATTTTGCGAGAGGAATCGATTAATCGCAGTCCCGATACGCTGCGAGCAACACCTGCAAAGTTACAGCCGAAAAACTGCAGATTTTCATCGTCATTTCTCTGCTGCTGGTCCTAGACTATTTTTCATGTGTTTTCTGAGTTCCTGGGCGTCGAATTAGTCTAAAAAGCGTCATACGGATCGATTCCGAGACAAAAGATTTTTCGGCCAAAAAAAATCCAAGGCTAACCCCTTTGCATTTTTGGCGAAAATTTCGACGACTCTGAAAAGTGCTGCAATTAATTCTTTAGGGTACTGTTCCGACGTGATTTTGCGAGAGGAATCGATTAATCGCAGTCCCGATACGCTTCGAGCAACACCTGCAAAGTTACAGCCGAAAAACTGCAGATTTTCATCGTCATTTCTCTGCTGCTGGTCCTAGGCTATTTTTCATGTGTTTTCTGAGTTCCTGGGCGTCGAATTAGTCTAAAAAGCGTCATACGGATCGATTCCCAGACAAATGATTTTTCAGCCAAAAAAAATCCAAGGCTAACCCCTTTGCATTTTTGGCGAAAATTTCGACGACTCTGAAAAGTGCTGCAATTATTTCTTTAGGGTACTGTTCCGCCGTGATTTTGCGAGAGGAATCGATTAATCGCAGTCCCGATACGCTGCGAGCAACACCTGCAAAGTTACAGCCAAAAAACTGCAGATTTTCATCGTCATTTCTCTGCTGCTGGTCCTAGGCTATTTTTCATGTGTTTTCTGAGTTCCTGGGCGTCGAATTAGTCTAAAAAGCGTCATACGGATTGATTCTTAGACAAATGATTTTTCAGCCAAAAAAAATCCAAGGCTAACCCCTTTGCATTTTTGGCGAAAATTTCGACGACTCTGAAAAGTGCTGCAATTAATTCTTTAGGGTACTGTTCCGACGTGATTTTGCGAGAGGAATCGATTAATCGCAGTCCCGATACGCTGCGAGCGACACCTGCAAAGTTACAGCCGAAAAACTGCAGATTTTCATCGTCATTTCTCTGCTGCTGGTCTGAGGCTATTTTTCATGTGTTTTCTGAGTTCCTGGGCGTCGGATGAGTCTAAAAAGCGTCATACGGATCGATTTCCGGACGAAAGATTTTTCAGCCAAAAAAAATCCAAGGCTAACCCCTTTGCATTTTTGGCGAAAATTTCGACGACTCTGAAAAGTGCTGCAATTAATTCTTTAGGGTACTGTTCCGACGTGATTTTGCGGGAGGAATCGATTAATCGCAGTCCCGATACGCTTCGAGCAACACCTGCAAAGTTACAGCCGAAAAACTGCAGATTTTCATCGTCATTTCTCTGCTGCTGGTCCTAGGCTATTTTTCATGTGTTTTCTGAGTTCCTGGGCGTCGAATTAGTCTAAAAAGCGTCATACGGATCGATTCCCAGACAAATGATTTTTCAGCCAAAAAAAATCCAAGGCTAACCCCTTTGCATTTTTGGCGAAAATTTCGACGACTCTGAAAAGTGCTGCAATTATTTCTTTAGGGTACTGTTCCGCCGTGATTTTGCGAGAGGAATCGATTAATCGCAGTCCCGATACGCTGCGAGCAACACCTGCAAAGTTACAGCCAAAAAACTGCAGATTTTCATCGTCATTTCTCTGCTGCTGGTCCTAGGCTATTTTTCATGTGTTTTCTGAGTTCCTGGGCGTCGAATTAGTCTAAAAAGCGTCATACGGATC
This sequence comes from Diprion similis, assembly GCF_021155765.1. Taxonomy (NCBI): domain Eukaryota; kingdom Metazoa; phylum Arthropoda; class Insecta; order Hymenoptera; family Diprionidae; genus Diprion; species Diprion similis. Next base: position 4,678,232 of record NC_060117.1, read on the forward strand.
GATTCCGAGACAAAAGATTTTTCGGCCAAAAAAAATCCAAGGCTAACCCCTTTGCATTTTTGGCGAAAATTTCGACGACTCTGAAAAGTGCTGCAATTAATTCTTTAGGGTACTGTTCCGACGTGATTTTGCGAGAGGAATCGATTAATCGCAGTCCCGATACGCTGCGAGCGACACCTGCAAAGTTACAGCCGAAAAACTGCAGATTTTCATCGTCATTTCTCTGCTGCTGGTCTGAGGCTATTTTTCATGTGTTTTTTGAGTTCCTGGGCGTCGGATAAGTCTAAAAAGCGTCATACGAATCGATTCCCGGACGAAAGATTTTTCAGCCAAAAAAAATCCAAGGCTAACCCCTTTGCATTTTTGGCGAAAATTTCGACGACTTTGAAAAGTGCTGCAATTAATTCTTCAGGGTACTATTCCGACGTGATTTTGCGAGAGGAATCGATTAATCGCAGTCCCGATACGCTGCGAGCAACACCTGCAAAGTTACAGCCGAAAAACTGCAGATTTTCATCGTCATTTCTCTGCTGCTGGTCCTAGGCTAGTTTTCATGTGTTTTCTGAGTTCCTGGGCGTCGAATTAGTCCGAAAAGCGTCATACGGATCGATTCCCAGACAAAAGATTTTTCAGCCAAAAAAAATCCAAGGCTAACCCCTTTGCATTTTTGGCGAAAATTTCGACGACTCTGAAAAGTGCTGCAATTAATTCTTCGGGGTACTGTTCCGACGTGATTTTGCAAGAGGAATCGATTAATCGCAGTCCCGATACGCTGCAAGCAACACCTGCAAAGTTACAGCCGAAAAACTGCAGATTTTCATCGTCATTTCTCTGCTGCTGGTCCTAGGCTAGTTTTCATGTGTTTTCTGAGTTCCTGGGCGTCGAATTAGTCTGAAAAGCGTCATACGGATCGATTCCCAGACAAAAGATTTTTCGGCCAAAAAAAATCCAAGGCTAACCCCTTTGCATTTTTGGCGAAAATTTCGACGACTCTGAAAAGTGCTGCAATTAATTGTTTAGGGTACTGTTCCGACGTGATTTTGCGAGAGGAATCGATTAATCGCAGTCCCGATACGCTGCGAGCAACACCTGCAAAGTTACAGCCAAAAAACTGCAGATTTTCATCGTCATTTCTCTGCTGCTGGTCCTAGGCTAGTTTTCATGTGTTTTCTGAGTTCCTGGGCGTCGAATTAGTCTAAAAAGCGTCATACGGATCGATTCCCAGACAAATGATTTTTCAGCCAAAAAAAATCCAAGGCTAACCCCTTTGCATTTTTGGCGAAAATTTCGACGACTCTGAAAAGTGCTGCAATTATTTCTTTAGGGTACTGTTCCGACGTGATTTTGCGAGAGGAATCGATTAATCGCAGTCCCGATACGCTGCGAGCGACACCTGCAAAGTTACAGCCGAAAAACTGCAGATTTTCATCGTCATTTCTCTGCTGCTGGTCTGAGGCTATTTTTCATGTGTTTTTTGAGTTCCTGGGCGTCGGATAAGTCTAAAAAGCGTCATACGAATCGATTCCCGGACGAAAGATTTTTCAGCCAAAAAAAATCCAAGGCTAACCCCTTTGCATTTTTGGCGAAAATTTCGACGACTTTGAAAAGTGCTGCAATTAATTCTTCAGGGTACTATTCCGACGTGATTTTGCGAGAGGAATCGATTAATCGCAGTCCCGATACGCTGCGAGCAACACCTGCAAAGTTACAGCCGAAAAACTGCAGATTTTCATCGTCATTTCTCTGCTGCTGGTCCTAGGCTAGTTTTCATGTGTTTTCTGAGTTCCTGGGCGTCGAATTAGTCCGAAAAGCGTCATACGGATCGATTCCCAGACAAAAGATTTTTCAGCCAAAAAAAATCCAAGGCTAACCCCTTTGCATTTTTGGCGAAAATTTCGACGACTCTGAAAAGTGCTGCAATTAATTCTTTAGGGTACTGTTCCGACGTGATTTTGCGAGAGGAATCGATTAATCGCAGTCCCGATACGCTGCGAGCAACACCTGCAAAGTTACAGCCGAAAAACTGCAGATTTTCATCGTCATTTCTCTGCTGCTGGTCCTAGGCTATTTTTCATGTGTTTTCTGAGTTCCTGGGCGTCGAATTAGTCTAAAAAGCGTCATACGGATCGATTCCCAGACAAAAGATTTTTCAGCCAAAAAAAATCCAAGGCTAACCCCTTTGCATTTTTGGCGAAAATTTCGACGACTCTGAAAAGTGCTGCAATTAATTCTTCGGGGTACTGTTCCGACGTGATTTTGCGAGAGGAATCGATTAATCGCAGTCCCGATACGCTGCGAGCAACACCTGCAAAGTTACAGCCGAAAAACTGCAGATTTTCATCGTCATTTCTCTGCTGCTGGTCCTAGGCTAGTTTTCATGTGTTTTCTGAGTTCCTGGGCGTCGAATTAGTCCGAAAAGCGTCATACGGATCGATTCCCAGACAAAAGATTTTTCAGCCAAAAAAAATCCAAGGCTAACCCCTTTGCATTTTTGGCGAAAATTTCGACGACTCTGAAAAGTGCTGCAATTAATTCTTCGGGGTACTGTTCCGACGTGATTTTGCGAGAGGAATCGATTAATCGCAGTCCCGATACGCTGCGAGCGACACCTGCAAAGTTACAGCCGAAAAACTGCAGATTTTCATCGTCATTTCTCTGCTGCTGGTCTGAGGCTATTTTTCATGTGTTTTTTGAGTTCCTGGGCGTCGGATAAGTCTAAAAAGCGTCATACGAATCGATTCCCGGACGAAAGATTTTTCAGCCAAAAAAAATCCAAGGCTAACCCCTTTGCATTTTTGGCGAAAATTTCGACGACTTTGAAAAGTGCTGCAATTAATTCTTCAGGGTACTATTCCGACGTGATTTTGCGAGAGGAATCGATTAATCGCAGTCCCGATACGCTGCGAGCAACACCTGCAAAGTTACAGCCGAAAAACTGCAGATTTTCATCGTCATTTCTCTGCTGCTGGTCCTAGGCTAGTTTTCATGTGTTTTCTGAGTTCCTGGGCGTCGAATTAGTCCGAAAAGCGTCATACGGATCGATTCCCAGACAAAAGATTTTTCAGCCAAAAAAAATCCAAGGCTAACCCCTTTGCATTTTTGGCGAAAATTTCGACGACTCTGAAAAGTGCTGCAATTAATTCTTCGGGGTACTGTTCCGACGTGATTTTGCGAGAGGAATCGATTAATCGCAGTCCCGATACGCTGCAAGCAACACCTGCAAAGTTACAGCCGAAAAACTGCAGATTTTCATCGTCATTTCTCTGCTGCTGGTCCTAGGCTAGTTTTCATGTGTTTTCTGAGTTCCTGGGCGTCGAATTAGTCTGAAAAGCGTCATACGGATCGATTCCCAGACAAAAGATTTTTCGGCCAAAAAAAATCCAAGGCTAACCCCTTTGCATTTTTGGCGAAAATTTCGACGACTCTGAAAAGTGCTGCAATTAATTGTTTAGGGTACTGTTCCGACGTGATTTTGCGAGAGGAATCGATTAATCGCAGTCCCGATACGCTGCGAGCAACACCTGCAAAGTTACAGCCAAAAAACTGCAGATTTTCATCGTCATTTCTCTGCTGCTGGTCCTAGGCTAGTTTTCATGTGTTTTCTGAGTTCCTGGGCGTCGAATTAGTCTAAAAAGCGTCATACGGATCGATTCCCAGACAAATGATTTTTCAGCCAAAAAAAATCCAAGGCTAACCCCTTTGCATTTTTGGCGAAAATTTCGACGACTCTGAAAAGTGCTGCAATTATTTCTTTAGGGTACTGTTCCGACGTGATTTTGCGAGAGGAATCGATTAATCGCAGTCCCGATACGCTGCGAGCGACACCTGCAAAGTTACAGCCGAAAAACTGCAGATTTTCATCGTCATTTCTCTGCTGCTGGTCTGAGGCTATTTTTCATGTGTTTTTTGAGTTCCTGGGCGTCGGATAAGTCTAAAAAGCGTCATACGAATCGATTCCCGGACGAAAGATTTTTCAGCCAAAAAAAATCCAAGGCTAACCCCTTTGCATTTTTGGCGAAAATTTCGACGACTTTGAAAAGTGCTGCAATTAATTCTTCAGGGTACTATTCCGACGTGATTTTGCGAGAGGAATCGATTAATCGCAGTCCCGATACGCTGCGAGCAACACCTGCAAAGTTACAGCCGAAAAACTGCAGATTTTCATCGTCATTTCTCTGCTGCTGGTCCTAGGCTAGTTTTCATGTGTTTTCTGAGTTCCTGGGCGTCGAATTAGTCCGAAAAGCGTCATACGGATCGATTCCCAGACAAAAGATTTTTCAGCCAAAAAAAATCCAAGGCTAACCCTTTTGCATTTTTGGCGAAAATTTCGACGACTCTGAAAAGTGCTGCAATTAATTCTTTAGGGTACTGTTCCGACGTGATTTTGCGAGAGGAATCGATTAATCGCAGTCCCGATACGCTGCGAGCAACACCTGCAAAGTTACAGCCGAAAAACTGCAGATTTTCATCGTCATTTCTCTGCTGCTGGTCCTAGGCTATTTTTCATGTGTTTTCTGAGTTCCTGGGCGTCGAATTAGTCTAAAAAGCGTCATACGGATCGATTCCCAGACAAAAGATTTTTCAGCCAAAAAAAATCCAAGGCTAACCCCTTTGCATTTTTGGCGAAAATTTCGACGACTCTGAAAAGTGCTGCAATTAATTCTTCGGGGTACTGTTCCGACGTGATTTTGCGAGAGGAATCGATTAATCGCAGTCCCGATACGCTGCGAGCAACACCTGCAAAGTTACAGCCGAAAAACTGCAGATTTTCATCGTCATTTCTCTGCTGCTGGTCCTAGGCTAGTTTTCATGTGTTTTCTGAGTTCCTGGGCGTCGAATTAGTCTGAAAAGCGTCATACGGATCGATTCCCAGACAAAAGATTTTTCGGCCAAAAAAAATCCAAGGCTAACCCCTTTGCATTTTTGGCGAAAATTTCGACGACTCTGAAAAGTGCTGCAATTAATTGTTTAGGGTACTGTTCCGACGTGATTTTGCGAGAGGAATCGATTAATCGCAGTCCCGATACGCTGCGAGCAACACCTGCAAAGTTACAGCCGAAAAACTGCAGATTTTCATCGTCATTTCTCTGCTGCTGGTCCTAGGCTATTTTTCATGTGTTTTCTGAGTTCCTGGGCGTCGAATTAGTCTGAAAAGCGTCATACGGATCGATTCCGAGACAAAAGATTTTTCGGCCAAAAAAAATCCAAGGCTAACCCCATTGCATTTTTGTCGAAAATTTCGACGACTCTGAAAAGTGCTGCAATTAATTCTTTAGGGTACTGTTCCGACGTGATTTTGCGAGAGGAATCGATTAATCGCAGTCCCGATACGCTGCGAGCGACACCTGCAAAGTTACAGCCGAAAAACTGCAGATTTTCATCGTCATTTCTCTGCTGCTGGTCTGAGGCTATTTTTCATGTGTTTTCTGAGTTCCTGGGCGTCGGATGAGTCTAAAAAGCGTCATACGGATCGATTTCCGGACGAAAGATTTTTCAGCCAAAAAAAATCCAAGGCTAACCCCTTTGCATTTTTGGCGAAAATTTCAACGACTCTGAAAAGTGCTGCAATTAATTCTTTAGGGTACTGTTCCGACGTGATTTTGCGAGAGGAATCGATTAGTCGCAGTCCCGATACGCTGCGAGCAACACCTGCAAAGTTACAGCCGAAAAACTGCAGATTTTCATCGTCATTTTTCTGCTGCTGGTCCTAGGCTATTTTTCATGTGTTTTCTGAGTTCCTGGGCGTCGAATTAGTCTAAAAAGCGTCATACGGATCGATTCCGAGACAGAAGATTTTTCGGCCAAAAAAAATCCAAGGCTAACCCCTTTGCATTTTTGGCGAAAATTTCGACGACTTTGAAAAGTGCTGCAATTAATTCTTTAGGGTACTATTCCGACGTGATTTTTCGAGAGGAATCGATTAATCGCAGTCCCGATACGCTGCGAGCAACACCTGCAAAGTTACAGCCGAAAAACTGCAGATTTTCATCGTCATTTCTCTGCTGCTGGTCCTAGGCTAGTTTTCATGTGTTTTCTGAGTTCCTGGGCGTCGAATTAGTCTGAAAAGCGTCATACGGATCGATTCCCAGACAAAAGATTTTTCAGCCAAAAAAAATCCAAGGCTAACCCCTTTGCATTTTTGGCGAAAATTTCGACGACTCTGGAAAGTGCTGCAATTAATTCTTTAGGGTACTGTTCCGACGTGATTTTGCGAGAGGAATCGATTAATCGCAGTCCCGATACGCTGCGAGCAACACCTGCAAAGTTACAGCCGAAAAACTGCAGATTTTCATCGTCATTTCTCTGCTGCTGGTCCTAGGCTAGTTTTCATGTGTTTTCTGAGTTCCTGGGCGTCGAATTAGTCTGAAAAGCGTCATACGGATCGATTCCCAGACAAAAGATTTTGCAGCCAAAAAAAATCCAACGCTAACCCCTTTGCATTTTTGGCGAAAATTTCGACGACTCTGAAAAGTGCTGCAATTAATTCTTTAGGGTACTGTTCCGACGTGATTTTGCGAGAGGAATCGATTAATCGCAGTCCCGATACGCTGCGAGCAACACCTGCAAAGTTACAGCCGAAAAACTGCAGATTTTCATCGTCATTTCTCTGCTGCTGGTCCTAGGCTATTTTTCATGTGTTTTCTGAGTTCCTGGGCGTCGAATTAGTCTAAAAAGCGTCATACGGATCGATTCCCAGACAAAAGATTTTTCAGCCAAAAAAAATCCAAGGCTAACCCCTTTGCATTTTTGGCGAAAATTTCGACGACTCTGAAAAGTGCTGCAATGAATTCTTCGGGGTACTGTTCCGACGTGATTTTGCGAGAGGAATCGATTAATCGCAGTCCCGATACGCTGCGAGCAACACCTGCAAAGTTACAGCCGAAAAACTGCAGATTTTCATCGTCATTTCTCTGCTGCTGGTCCTAGGCTATTTTTCATGTGTTTTCTGAGTTCCTGGGCGTCGAATTAGTCTAAAAAGCGTCATACGGATCGATTCCGAGACAGAAGATTTTTCGGCCAAAAAAAATCCAAGGCTAACCCCTTTGCATTTTTGGCGAAAATTTCGACGACTCTGAAAAGTGCTGCAATTAATTCTTGAGGGTACTGTTCCGACGTGATTTTGCGAGAGGAATCGATTAATCGCAGTCCCGATACGCTGCGAGCAACACCTGCAAAGTTACAGCCGAAAAACTGCAGATTTTCATCGTCATTTCTCTGCTGCTGGTCCTAGGCTATTTTTCATGTGTTTTCTGAGTTCCTGGGCGTCGAATTAGTCTAAAAAGCGTCATACGGATCGATTCCGAGACAAAAGATTTTTCGGCCAAAAAAAATCCAAGGCTAACCCCTTTGCATTTTTGGCGAAAATTTCGACGACTCTGAAAAGTGCTGCAATTAATTCTTTAGGGTACTGTGCCGACGTGATTTTGCGAGAGGAATCGATTAATCGCAGTCCCGATACGCTGCGAGCAACACCTGCAAAGTTACAGCCGAAAAACTGCAGATTTTCATCGTCATTTCTCTGCTGCTGGTCCTAGGCTAGTTTTCATGTGTTTTCTGAGTTCCTGGGCGTCGAATTAGTCTGAAAAGCGTCATACGGATCGATTCCCAGACAAAAGATTTTTCAGCCAAAAAAAATCCAAGGCTAACCCCTTTGCATTTTTGGCGAAAATTTCGACGACTCTGAAAAGTGCTGCAATTAATTCTTTAGGGTACTGTTCCGACGTGATTTTGCGAGAGGAATCGATTAATCGCAGTCCCGATACGCTGCGAGCAACACCTGCAAAGTTACAGCCGAAAAACTGCAGATTTTCATCGTCATTTCTCTGCTGCTGGTCCTAGGCTATTTTTCATGTGTTTTCTGAGTTCCTGGGCGTCGAATTAGTCTAAAAAGCGTCATACGGATCGATTCCGAGACAAAAGATTTTTCGGCCAAAAAAAATCCAAGGCTACCCCCTTTGCATTTTTGGCGAAAATTTCGACGACTCTGAAAAGTGCTGCAATTAATTCTTTAGGGAACTGTTCCGACGTGATTTTGCGAGAGGAATCGATTAATCGCAGTCCCGATACGCTGCGAGCAACACCTGCAAAGTTACAGCCGGAAAACTGCAGATTTTCATCGTCATTTCTCTGCTGCTGGTCCTAGGCTATTTTTCATGTGTTTTCTGAGTTCCTGGGCGTCGAATTAGTCTAAAAAGCGTCATACGGATCGATTCCGAGACAAAAGATTTTTCGGCCAAAAAAAATCCAAGGCTAACCCCTTTGCATTTTTGGCGAAAATTTCGACGACTTTGAAAAGTGCTGCAATGGATTCTTTAGGGTACTATTCCGACGTGATTTCGCGAGAGGAATCGATTAATCGCAGTTCTGATACGCTGGGAGCAACACCTGCAAAGCTACAGCCGAAAAACTGCAGATTTTCATCGTCATTTCTCTGCTGCTGGTCCTAGGCTATTTTTCATGTGTTTTCTGAGTTCCTGGGCGTCGAATTAGTCTAAAAAGCGTCATACGGATCGATTCCGAGACAGAAGATTTTTCGGCCAAAAAAAATCCAAGGCTAACCCCTTTGCATTTTTGGCGAAAATTTCGACGACTCTGAAAAGTGCTGCAATTAATTCTTTAGGGTACTGTGCCGACGTGATTTTGCGAGAGGAATCGATTAATCGCAGTCCCGATACGCTGCGAGCAACACCTGCAAAGTTACAGCCGAAAAACTGCAGATTTTCATCGTCATTTCTCTGCTGCTGGTCCTAGGCTATTTTTCATGTGTTTTCTGAGTTCCTGGGCGTCGAATTAGTCTAAAAAGCGTCATACGGATCGATTCCCAGACAAAAGATTTTTCAGCCAAAAAAAATCCAAGGCTAACCCCTTTGCATTTTTGGCGAAAATTTCGACGACTCTGAAAAGTGCTGCAATTATTTCTTTAGGGTACTGTTCCGACGTGATTTTGCGAGAGGAATCGATTAATCGCAGTCCCGATACGCTGCGAGCAACACTTGCAAAGTTACAGCCGAAAAACTGCAGATTTTCATCGTCATTTCTCTGCAGCTGGTCCTAGGCTATTTTTCATGTGTTTTCTGAGTTCCTGGGCGTCGAATTAGTCTCAAAAGCGTCATACGGATCGATTCCGAGACAAAAGATTTTCCGGCCAAAAAAAATCCAAGGCTAACCCCTTTGCATTTTTGGCGAAAATTTCGACGACTCTGAAAAGTGCTGCAATTAATTCTTTAGGGTACTGTTCCGACGTGATTTTGCGAGAGGAATCGATTAATCGCAGTCCCGATACGCTGCGCGCAACACCTGCAAAGTTACAGCCGAAAAACTGCAGATTTTCATCGTCATTTCTCTGCTGCTGGTCCTAGGCTATTTTTCATGTGTTTTCTGAGTTCCTGGGCGTCGAATTAGTCTCAAAAGCGGCATACGGATCGATTCCGAGACAAAAGATTTTTCGGCCAAAAAAAATCCAAGGCTAACCCCTTTGCATTTTTGGCGAAAATTTCGACGACTCTGAAAAGTGCTGCAATTAATTCTTTAGGGTACTGTTCCGACGTGATTTTGCGAGAGGAATTGATTAATCGCAGTCCCGATACGCTGCGAGCAACACCTGCAAAGTTACAGCCGAAAAACTGCAGATTTTCATCGTCATTTCTCTGCTGCTGGTCCTAGGCTATTTTTCATGTGTTTTCTGAGTTCCTGGGCGTCGAATTAGTCTAAAAAGCGTCATACGGATCGATTCCCAGACAAAAGATTTTTCAGCCAAAAAAAATCCAAGGCTAACCCCTTTGCATTTTTGGCGAAAATTTCGACGACTCTGAAAAGTGCTGCAATTATTTCTTTAGGGTACTGTTCCGACGTGATTTTGCGAGAGGAATCGATTAATCGCAGTCCCGATACGCTGCGAGCAACACCTGCAAAGTTACAGCCGAAAAACTGCAGATTTTCATCGTCATTTCTCTGCTGCTGGTCCTAGGCTATTTTTCATGTGTTTTCTGAGTTCCTGGGCGTCGAATTAGTCTAAAAAGCGTCATACGGATCGATTCCCAGACAAAAGATTTTTCAGCCAAAAAAAATCCAAGGCTAACCCCTTTGCATTTTTGGCGAAAATTTCGACGACTCTGAAAAGTGCTGCAATTATTTCTTTAGGGTACTGTTCCGACGTGATTTTGCGAGAGGAATCGATTAATCGCAGTCCCGATACGCTGCGAGCAACACCTGCAAAGTTACAGCCGAAAAACTGCAGATTTTCATCGTCATTTCTCTGCTGCTGGTCCTAGGCTATTTTTCATGTGTTTTCTGAGTTCCTGGGCGTCGAATTAGTCTAAAAAGCGTCATACGGATCGATTCCCAGACAAAAGATTTTTCAGCCAAAAAAAATCCAAGGCTAACCCCTTTGCATTTTTGGCGAAAATTTCGACGACTCTGAAAAGTGCTGTAATTATTTCTTTAGGGTACTGTTCCGACGTGATTTTGCGAGAGGAATCGATTAATCGCAGTCCCGATACGCTGCGAGCAACACTTGCAAAGTTACAGCCGAAAAACTGCAGATTTTCATCGTCATTTCTCTGCTGCTGGTCCTAGGCTAGTTTTCATGTGTTTTCTGAGTTCCCGGGCGTCGAATTAGTCTGAAAAGCGTCATACGGATCGATTCCCAGACAAAAGATTTTTCAGCCAAAAAAAATCCAAGGCTAACCCCTTTGCATTTTTGGCGAAAATTTCGACGACTCTGAAAAGTGCTGCAATTAATTCTTTAGGGTACTGTTCCGACTTGATTTTGCGAGAGGAATCGATTAATCGCAGTCCCGATACGCTGCGAGCAACACCTGCAAAGTTACAGCCGAAAAACTGCAGATTTTCATCGTCATTTCTCTGCTGCTGGTCCTAGGCTATTTTTCATGTGTTTTCTGAGTTCCTGGGCGTCGAATTAGTCTTAAGAGCGTCATACGGATCGATTCCCAGACAAAAGATTTTTCAGCCAAAAAAAATCCAAGGCTAACCCCTCTGCATTTTTGGCGAAAATTTTGACGACTCTCAAAAGTGCCGCAATGAATTCTTCAGGGCACTGTTTCGACGTGATTTAGCGATAGGAATCGATTGATCGCAGTCCCGATACGCTGCGAGCAACACCTGCAAAGTTACAGCCGAAAAACTGCAGATTTTTACCGTCATTTTTCCGCTGCCGTTCCTACGCTATTTTGTATTTGTTTCTCGCGTTTCTGGGTGTGTAATTATTGCAAAAGCGTTATCCGAATCGACTTTGAGATAAGTCAGTCCCACTCACATTACACTGGGCTTGAAATAAGAATGATAGTGAGCACGTAAAAATGGCTTACGAATCCTATTCCGGCAATATATAGTAAAACATCAAGAAAATAACGATCATCCCATTAAGAGGATGCTGACCAATTGTAACCTCATTCCTACATTTTCATGCCCTTGCATTCTTCACAAGCCCGTGAAATACTATTGCCATCTGCGATCATGACTTCGGAACTTTCTATCTCAGGTAAGATGGACGAGAAAGAACATCCGGCAAAAAAGTATAGGTCAAAGTTATACGACAAGTTGACCACCCAGTAGATATACCACCAACAAACATGTTTCCCATGTCCCAACAGCCGGAAATATCTGCCATCAAGATCCGAGACCGGCTGCTGATATGTTGCCAGACTTACCGACCTAGGAAAAGCTCTTAGCTTGATACAGTTTGAAGATTCAAAAGGTTTCGATTCTCGCAGTTGACGATGAGCTGGAGAACGTTGGCTACTGCATCTTAAACTGGACGCTTGACTAGCAGCTCTGAAATACCGGTAAAGCACTGAAAGCTCCAGGTTCGTTCGCTGAGTTTTTGCCGCGTTGTGACGGAGCTGAATCTCCAGAATCCATTTACGTGCTCAAATGTGGTACAAAATTGGCTATAATTCTGGCCGCGGATGGCGCCACCAAACTACAAACTCCCTCGATATTCGTCAATGCTGACTTTTTTGTTATTGGACGTCAGCCAACCTCCGGAGTATTAATTAATATCGCGACTGATCGTAACATATGAAAATTCATGAAATGTTAAAATGAAGACAGAAGTATTGCCAAAAACGAAATACTTTGAATGCACCAAATTAGTATGTTTCACTTCTTTCAATCCACCTTCACAACCTTCCTCTATCAGTAAGTATACGTAAGAAAAATCGAAACAGAATGTCGGGACCACAAATTTTTTTCTATCTTGCAAATAAATAAATGAAAATCTGCGCGAATTCCGAAATGTTCAGAAAATATTCTCGAAGATAAAATCGGAAGGTCGTGACTGCCCATTTTTTCTGAAACTGCTTCAAAAACTACTAAAATGCACGAAAAAATGACACCAACTAAGTTATACAGTAAGATGGCGTCTACAACCTCACGAAAGCTTGAACATCACGCAGGGAGTTCAGCGTTGTTCTTAGATCATTGGGATATTATTTATCCATTCATTTATTTATTCATAAGTCGTTTTACAAAGAAAGTATATGTACTACAAGATATAAAAGATAGATGACGCATTAAAATTTTAAAACAAAGATTAATAATCAAGAGTTGCAGTCGATAACTTCAACAAACGTGTAAACATCGCAAGCTTTAAACAGCTTTAGAAATTATAAGCTGTGTTAATTGTTGCATAATAAATAACATGATTTGTATAAAACTTATTAATTAAACTTCTCGCCCCTTTTATACTGCAGGACAGTGATCTTAGTTGAAACAAGTTGAAAAGTTCTTGGTTATTTATTCTTACAAAGATAGTATCATCACAGTTGTTCGAATAGATTTTAAAGTTGCGACAGTTTCAAGGAAAAAGAAATTATCTTGCAATCGACAAGTGGAAGGAATTGTCATAATTCGCCGGTCAATTTACCCTGATACCTCTGCCATTCTCCGATTCGAAATATTCTATGACTCAATTTTCCGCCGGAAATAAGTCTGCGGTACGAAGTAGAGGATGTGCTACTTGGGGCGCGCAACCCTTCGTGACGTCGTCGCCCACGACGCGGAAATCGATTATCGGTCATACGCAATGAGCGGTTCGTATAGTCGATGGAAGGGCTGCAGCTCGTGGACTCTTGTGATGCTGCGGAAGTCGCATTCGCCGCAGCATTTCCGCCTTTGTGCAATGCCGTGTTAAATTCATCCGCATCATCCGCGGCCACAACATTGAACAATAACAACAATTCTCGTCGTTTCTCATCGCCGTAAAACATAAACTAGGTATGATAAGTATATATACAGTGCGTTACTCGAAAAGGCGTGAGAAAAATTGTCTGCTCGGCGATTCTCGCTAGTGTCACTCATCTCGGTATCGGTTTTCTCTAATCTCTCGTCACGCCGCTGCTCTATTCATTGCAAAGCTTCTTCAGCCGGAATTTTCACCACTTCATGCCACCCGAGGATCGGAGAGTCGTTTGTCACGTGAGCACCAAAAACTCGAATTTATACAACCGTGAGCTTCCCAAAAAACATCATCCCTCACGGTTTAGTCATCCTTCTCGGATCTTGGCTAATTCTGCTGGGGTGTACCTTTTCACTTTTTACCTATATTTAGACTTGAATCACGCCACTGACGGTCGGAGCACATTACTCGAGCCTTGAGACACTGTAAAAGTTTCTTCGAGAAGAAAAAAAATTTATGAAACCAGATTCTTTACTCTCACGATGGGAACGAAAAACGCGGACTTTACACAGTAATTGGCCCTTAATTCCCAGACATCACAAATGTCCGAAAATGTATGTCAAGGTGATCATAAAATGTTCATCGAATATTCAGGAGATATTTTGTAACGATCGAGATTGTAAGAGATCGGAAAGTGATAAGGAATAAACAAAAATTTTCTCCGACGAAGTGAATAGAAGAAAAGTTAAATTCAATAAACAAACCAAGTTCAACCGGATACCGTAAAATAAAAACTTTATATCCAAATCATAGGCCATGGAGCTCGATTCGACTAAACTGGGATCGATTTTTCAACTTCGTCCGTTTTCAAATTGGAGGACATTTCAAGTCACTAATTTCTGGAATATCGTCGAAATGAAAAAAGTCGAATCAGGTATCCTGCAATAGTTTATAGGTACTCAATTGACCCCACAAAATACTTCACGTATACAAGTCAATGATCGATTGACCTGCCACCAGGTATACTCCTAACTCCGAAGTTTTTTATCACCATCTCATGATATATTTAAAGCAATTTCTCTTTCAAACTTCTTCTACGCATGTCAATTGCTTTATTGGCAGATTACAAATTACTATCGCAAAGTAATAATATAACGATAAGAAAATCCGGCTCGTAACTATTTTGCTCATTCTTCTAATACAAATAGACGAACTGTAGAAAACCAATAGAAAACTTCCTCGTCGTTTCTCATGATCAAATTTCACTACCGTACCACTATTTTACTGTTACCAGTATGAACAATGTTGTGAAAAGTTGTGTGTAATATCGCACGTATAAAAATGGTTTAAAGTCAAATTCATATTTTCAAATTGTACCTGGATTAATGTGTTAATTTCCAAAAATTTCACTTCCTCCCTAATGGCGCAAGCAGCATCTTAGCCTGAAGGTCGTCAATTTTTTATAAGTAATTTATAAATATAAATTTGAATCTTGATGTAAATAGTTTTGGTTTAACATATCATGTACCAGTTTAAATACTTGAAAAATTGACTTTGACTTTGAAAAATGAAAGGGTCAACAATTGGATCTAAGCGTTTCAAGAACTGGTCCACAACTACCTTAAGGGATCGTCTCAGTGTGACCCTTCGAAAAATCACTGATTTTCGCGATTTTTTTTTTAAATGTTGTAATAAACTAATCGGTCTGGTTTTCTTTTTACAAATAAATACATTCATGCCGAATACAAAATGATTTTTTTTACGTTCATTCATTTAGTATATAATAATTAAATAAATTGTTGAAATGACACGTTAAAAAAATAGGTCCTGTACGATGTTCACGATTGCGGCCGCAATTTTGATCTCAAGCAAAAATTTCAAAAAGATTATTCATCTGTAGGAAAGTCACTATCGCGGTGTGGAGGTTTTTTTTTTTTTTTAAATTTGACAAAATGGCGGCGGTATGAACAAAAAGTATCAAATTTGGGCCTTTTTTTCGACAGTTTTTCCTAAATAAAAATAAGAAGATTTCAAAAAAAAAAAAGCTTCCATAGCGCGATAGAGAATGACGTTAAAAATGTTCTCTCAAAATTGGAAATAGATATCTTCAAAACTCTTCCTTTGAGAGTGAACACCGTTTTGAAAAACACCATTCCGAGAAAAACGCGTTCATATTTTATATACTAAATAAATGAACGTGAAAAAAAATCACTTTATATTCGGCATGAATGTATTTATTTATAAAAAGAAAACCAGACCGATTAGTTTATTACAACATTAAAAAAAAAAAAAAAAATCGCGAAAATCAGTGATTTTTCGAAGGGTCACACTGAGACGATCCCTTAAGCATGTTATTGAAACGTTACCTACCTCGACAAAGTTAAAAATCATTGATAAAAACTATAGTCGAATAAAATTTCCCGTGAACAAACGCTGACCGAAGAAACTACCAAGATGGGGAGAAGAGCATGTTCAGAGTTCGAAACTAGAAACGGAGTACAGAGGTGACGGTGACGGTGACGGTGGGCTGTTGGAGGATGCGGAAGCGACAGAGCCACCTGCAAACTTGGGGAAAAGCGAACTAGTTCTGGGGTAAAAGTTATGATGCATGTATGCGGCGACACGAGCTCGATTCGTAGGTTGGAGTGAATACCAACCCCCACCCCTTGCCGCGGCCTCTTCCTCTCGGTTCTTCTCTGCGGCACCGAGTTCTGGAATAATCTCTGACGGCGGTGTCGTCGGCAGCCAACGCGCTGGCGCCAACCCCATGGAGGCGCGTGTTCTTCCGGCGCTTGCGTTAAGGGCGTCCATTCGTCGATGGGCGAGCGTCCCGACGTACGCGGCAATCCGGGCCAGTATCCAACGGTGTCGGTAGTCGGCAGAGCCACCCTCGTCGACCCGTTAGAGGAGGGATGCTGTGTATACATATCAGAGGAGCGGTACCGTCAGCATCGAGTGATCGGCGCGAACCGCGGGGCATCTGTATCAGGAAGGAGTAACGCTCAGAGGTTGGTTGGGTGGTTCGGATCGTTTGGCGGCTCTTCGGGGAATGGATTCAAGGCAGGGCATGCCTCGGATCGATTGGCAAACAGCCGGACGCGAAGATAACCTCGCGTAGCGTGGCCCTGCACCGAGAAGGTCTGAAGGTGACCGTTCACCGGTGGATATAAAAGCCGAAATCCGGATCCCAAGCCTCAGCGAGAGAGATTGGAAGCCTGCACTTGCAAAGTGGTTTCGATGAATTTTCCTCCACTCTTCGATCTCGCTTGTGGCAACCCTCACGGCTTCCACTCCTCCCTCCCAATAACTCTGCTCGATTCTGTTACACGCGAGGATTATTGTTCCAACAGTGAAGCAGGTGGTGGTCACGACGGCGAAGTGCCTTGTCGTAATCATGAAAACCGTTCAGGGGGCTCGAAGGTTGTCCAGGTATCCCTGTGGCTCCGTTTCGAATGGTGATCCAACGTGCTTCAAAGATTAGCCAAAGCGACGGAAAGGAAAGAGTAAACGACTCGTAACTCATCCAATGACCTCTTACTTCTTTGGTGTTTGTGCCACGATTTACTACTCAGTGACGTTCTTCACCTCTTCTTCCTTTTCTCGAAACTATTCTACACGGTCAAGATGCTCAAGACTTCTACCTGCTAACAAGAAGACGATCTCGCGATGATCGTGTCTGAATTGAAATGATTCGGTCAAAGTTTTATCAACGAAGAAGACATGCCAATTGAATGTTTTCGCGAGTGACGTAACCAACCGCGGTTAGATCATCTTACTAGTGGACACGTTTCCCATACCGTGATAGTGAGGCGGTTGACTGTAATGGTTCGCGGTGTGAAGTTACATGGTTCGATTGAAACGTACAGTGCAGATCAGATGCTAGCTTTGGTAAACTGTACGGACATTCCGGCATAGGGAAACCCTCGTGCGACTGTACGAATTGACAAACCGCCACGAAGCACCCCTTGACCCAGTTAAAGCCGAGAGCCCCTTTTCAGGTGCTCCTATAACCACCGAGAACGCTACTATATTGTACCAGTCGATGTATATAATGAATTCTCATACGAGATTGATAGTCGCCATTGGCATGTTGTGCGCTAGTGTATTCGACGACGCGTTATCCTTCGTCCTCGAAGGTACATCGACTAGCTACGCTCAGTTCCGCAAGTGGAACGCCGGTCTTAACGGTACCCTGGAGTTCGAGTTCAAGACGGACCAGGGTAGCGGACTCCTTCTCTACACCGACGACGGTGGCACCTACGACTTCTTCGAGATAAAACTTGTCGAAAGTGCACTCAGACTGAGGTACAACCTCGGTGGTGGTGCGCAGATCGTAACCGTTGGTCGGGACCTGGGCGATGGTCATTGGCACAAGGTCCAAGTGACCCGCAACAACGAGAACACAACCCTGACCGTTGATGGGACCAGTTCGACGTCCACATCCCGCGGCAAGGAGTTCGAGTTTGGAAAGCTCAACGGCAACTCCGACGTCTATGTTGGCGGTATGCCCAGCTGGTACAACAGCAAACTCACACTTTTGGCACTTCCGAGTGTCATCTTTGAGCCCAGGTTCAACGGGATTATAAGGAACCTCGTTTACGCCGATGGTGAGACGATAACGTCCAGGAGGCAGGAGATGAAGAGTCGGGACACCAAGGTAAGAGCTTTTCCATCATCTGCAGGGTCAGGGATTTCGAAAATTTTACTTCTACCCTACCAAGAAAGGAACCTTGGAAAGGCTGTTGCACCAGGTGCAATACTGGCTGACGCAATTTTCAGAGAACGCATTCTGTTCGAGTATCTCTCATATTTTCTGCGGAAATTCTTCTCAATGTTAAACGGAATTCTGAGAAACGCGTGGAAAAGTATATCCGCTACCGGGTTTTCGCGATGGATTGTTATTCTCGCTTCGTCGAACACCGGAACCATTCAAGATAGCAGAAGTGGTAGTTGGTAAAACTGTGTTTCCTCGATTCTGGATACCCGGAATCGCACACAGCGATAATGGTTGGTAGTTTGGTTGTGCAGGGTTTAAAGCTACTCTCGCAGCTTATGATTTCAGGGACGTTACCAGTTCACCCGTCACACGTCACCCGAAAATTAATGGCCGCGTCAAAGCCGCTGTTTGAATAGCTAAAGCTGTTCTCTGAAACTTTAAATATCTCTAAGCTTTGGTTTAGTTCCGTAACGTGTAAAACACGCTTCCTGAAAGTCACAAAGCCAAGAAAAGAAGTGACAAAAAAGAGGGATCGGAATTCGGTTCGGATCACGGATTTTAAGGTCCGTCAGATAAATCCTCAAAGGTGGTAGATCAACTAGCGAATTCTTATGTTGGTAGCTGTTGGTCAAATCTCACTTGACACTTGTCATTGGTTGATAAGCACGATTATCGATGTCGATCGTACTACGGAATGAGAAGAACATTGTGGAAAGATGGGAAGAAATTTTCCATTGACAGTTAATTCTGGATATCGACGTGTGGCAGAGAGTTGAAAATTGTTGGAAGAATGTTGAAGCTTCATAATACCTCCTCGAAACTAATTAAAACTTTCGATAATAGGTATTTTCCGCTTACGAATTTCCATGTCACCATCAAACATGATCGAAAGGTGAGAACGAGGAACCTTTTATCATTGAATATTAATATTTGGAGATTGGAAAAATTCTCGAAACTTTGTCGACTTTAAGCAAAGTTGATTACCTGCTTCTGGTCCCAGCCTTGTCATATTTCAAGCTTGTGACAATTATATCACGCTCGTGTTATAGTGAAAATGTTATAGTAGATTTGAAAAATTAATCATATACAATCAAATATAAAATTGCAACGAACTACGTAATTCGATATTCATTTTAACGAAGGAATAACGAACGTTGTTCAGTTGCTAATTCAACTAACGAAACACCGCGCTGGAAATAATTTCGCTTTTTCAATGATGCCTCCATCAGCAGCGGGTGACGCAAAACGCGAGAAGCCAAAAATCAATCATTCGCTTATCGTAAAACAAAACTGACAGAGAAGGTCGACGTTTCTTTAAGTCTTAAAATACTTCTAAGAAAAGCTGCCGTTGCTTGTAGCATTAAGTCTTAGGAAATATTTTCGAATCAAAGACGAAGCTCGAATTCCAAATCGTTTTCCGTTTCTTATTTCTGCAGATTAAATTGTGTAAACGAAGTGTTAATTTAATGTTTAATTAAAAAAAATAGACCACCGAGTATTCTGTCATCTAAATTATAATCTAAAACATCAGAATTCTAAGCGGTCAGAGATTTTCAGCGTCAACTGAAATATCCAAACCTTGGTGACAAAAAGTTAAGGCAACGTCGCAAAGATTAGAGTCATCAGTGCAGATAAGCGATCACCGAGTTAATGAACATTATTCTCATTTATCATACGCTTATTGTGCAGTCACGTAAATGCGTATCTTTATAAATAGCTCAGAATATTTCAAATTGTGGGTCTAAAAAAAAGAAAAAAAAAAAGAAAATAATTCCTCCAACACAAATAAAAGTCTAGATTTTTTTTCACCCCAAATCCTTAACTTCGATCAGATTAAAAAAAAAACCTGAAGTTAGAAAATTTCAGGAGTCAGAAGAGTCGATGGTATTTTTTTTTTTTTTAACTCGTTAGCAATTTTTTTTCACTCAACACACCTTTACCGATTCGTCTACGTCGGATTAGAAAATTGGCAAACTTGCTGAAAGTACAATGAAATAAAAAAAAAAAAAAGAAAACATTTAAACATTGGCTGATTTTCCTCTGTGCTCAGTCGTGCGAATTGCAGTTTGGGATATATTTTGGTGACAAGGGTGTTCCGTCGCCCTTTGCTACCCCTATTGTTTGTAACTGAGTTAACCTGTTTGGGAGACAGGACCCGGGTCTCAGTTTCTTTGAATCAGAGGGTTTTCAACGGTTTTGTTTACTTCCTTGAAATCTCTCCTCTGCCCAGAAATCAGTACAAAAGTTAACTCTTCGTGGGATGTGAAAGAAAAATAAAAAAAAAGAAAGAAATTTAAAAAAGAGAAAAAAAAAAAAATGGGGTAAAACAGGGGCAAAGTGTAGCTACTGTACCTACAGTTGGTACAATTTCCGAGCTTTTTCGAGTACCTAATCGAGAAGTGATGGCAGTTTGAATATTCATATCCGCAGCCTTCTCAATCTTCTTACTTACTTTGTAAACCATGTATATTTTTTTTTTTTTTTCTTTTACTTGCTTACGCAAAATGAGAAACGATACGGAGTATGACGAGGGAAAAAAGGATTCTCGTTGCGGGACTTGAGGAAGGACGGAATGATTTTTGTGCGGTGGGATTGTTTGAAATGGGACAATTTCGTTGAATAATGGATCTGTCCAAGCCCCTTGATGAAAATCGGTTGGTAAAACGGTCGTCGAGTCGACCAAGTGTGGGACAATTAAACTTGTCACTCAGGAATGAAGGATTGCACTTGATGTTGAAAGCTGAAAAAATTGAGCTCACGTATCGCGAATCTGAAGATCGAACTTGGAGCGTTAATCTATCTCGAAGCAGCCCCGAAAGCGGGAAGTTAGAAAGCGGGGGTCTCAGTGGCGCGAGCGGTTCTGGTTTACTTGGATCTCGTGTCGATAGAGCCAGAAAGCTACGTTCAAGCTATAATTTTCCAACCTTATCAACCGCGCATGATCTTATTGCTCTTAGCGAACGAAATTTATTTCTTTTCACTATTGCTTTGACGCGAAATAATATTTTATACCAACCTGACAGGCTTGTGCCGCATATTATGAGAAAGAAGAAAAGAAGGGCTAAAGGGATGGCATGGATGAAAACAAATCTATTCACCGAAGACTTGAAACCATTATTGTTAAGTTTTCACCTCATGCAGTTTCACAACTTTCGTATACATTAGGGTGGCGCAAAAAAACCGACTATTTTTTTTTTTTTTCAGTCTCGTGTGACAAAATGTTAGTTTTTCATGTTTTAAGAGCCTACACCAAAGGACAGGTCAAAAAAAAAATTTTAAGAGGTCGCTCCAAATTTTTGAAAATGTCAAAAATCGTCAAAAAATTATATTTTCAGTATTTTGTTTGATTTTTAATTCATGTCGTGGTGTATTGTTATCGATTCTTTCTTACTAAATTGAAGAAAAAAAAATTATGAAGTTTTAATATGAATATTAAAAGTCGCTCGAAAATATCTGAAGAAATGCACCAAAAAATTGAAAAAAAATTATGAGCGACCTTTCAAAATTCAAATTTTGAACTGAAACTTTCGGAAACTTATTTTTTTTTTGTCTATAAAATTATACCGTAACGAGAAAAAAAATTTAAAAAAAAAAAAACGATTTTTGACGATTTCTGACGTTTTAAGAAATGTGAAGCGACCTCTTAAATTTTTTTTTTTATAACTGTCCTTTGGAGTGGGCTCTTAAAGCATCAAAAACTAACATGTTGTCACACGAGACTCAAAAAAAAAAAATAGTCGGTTTTTTGCGCCACCCTAATATACATACATGGGGCATTCCATGCGAACTCATAATGGATCTTTAACCTCTCTGATTTTGATTTTTCGTCCGATTATTTTCACTCTAGAAGGTACTCAGTATTCTTGAAAGTTATAAAATAGATTTCAATGATTTTTGTAGAATTTTCAAAAGCGAATATATTGATCGACACAATTTAAAAACCTGTACTCAGTATTCTTGAAAGTTATAAAATAGATTTCAATGATTTTTGTAGAATTTTCAAAAGCGAATATATTGATCGACACAATTTAAAAATCTGAATTCATTGTGAAAAAATCCTGTCTCATATAATATCGAAATTCTCAAAATTCGATATAATTTTATCAGTCAAACTCAGGATCTTCAAATATAGATTCACAAATAAATCGATCTATAAAAAAAGTGATAAATCAAATCAAAGATGAGGACACAAAGTGTTTCAAATACGCGTCAGTTTTTATGATTGAAAACAAAATTACGAACTCCTGAGTTTTGTAATTTAGACAAAACGTCACAAAGTTATTTAGCCTCATAAAAACGACTTTCATTCATGATTCTAAGATCTTTTCAATCCCGCCATGACAATGAATCGACAATCACCGGTCTTCTTAACATCCATTGAATACATGGAAACGCATTTGTCATTTTACACCAACGGTGTGTGTAATCGAGTATAAATCGTGTCCATTACACTTTGCTCTTTTCTCAGCATGAATCGAAGAGAAAAAAAGGGGCGGGGGTGGGGGTGGGGGAGGGGGTGTGTCATACTCAGAAAAGTCTGCACGCCACATTTGTCGGAATACCCGGACAAGTAGTCTATAAGTATAGACTGCATGCTGGGTTTAGACGACGGTAAAAGTAGAGGGAGAAAGAGAGAAAGAAGGGTGGCAGGGGGGGGGGGGGAGAAAATTGGAGAATGAAGTAATAAAAATAAACATGGCACGGTATGACCGCGAGGAAAATATTGCGTGGCTTCCCCCGGAATTGACTTTATCGAGCGAGTATTCGTGACCCCAGTGACGTTGAGATTTTACGTCAACTATTATGCATGCATACGGGGTATTCCACGCCAAGCCCCGATCATCTCAAAATCATTTAATATGTTTTTATAATATTTGACTCGGTAAAAAACGTGACCTGAATTTTTTTTTTACAATTTTTTTCGATTGAACCGTTTATTTCTTTATAATCATTCGAAGTCGATTGCGAATGCCCGTTCTCAAAAATGTGAAACAATTCTTAAAAATCCAGTGAAACGACGGCTAATTTTTTTTTTTTTTTTTTTCTTCTTCTTCAAAACCTAATTCGGAATTAAAAAATTTTTAAACCCAAAATGAACACAGAATTAAATCGTAAGCGTCGAAAAAGGGTCAATTCATTTGTAAATGTTCGGTTTCACCAATACGATAATGCGTCATTCTAGTTATAGTAAAGATAATTTTGGGATTAAAAAATTTGAAAAAAATTTGAACTAGGTGATAAAAAATAGGAAAAAAATTCAGGTCACGTTTTTCACCGAGTAGAATTGTAGAAAAAAATATGAAATGATTTTTAGATGGTTGGGGTTTAACACTGGACGATTTGGCGTGGAATACCCCATACATATAAATGTAGGGATATTATACTTATTATTATTTAGGTTGTCATAGTTCTTGCATAACCTTTGCTATAAGGATTACGGAACAGACTTGGTGTGTGCAGATCTATTCGATGATAAATACCTACTTATAGGTACCATAAGCCGATTTGCATTCCCGTTGAGAATTTTTTTTTTTCTTTTTTTTTTCTCCTAGGCTAAATATACGCAAAGTTATAACGATATACATACCGATACGATGCGTATATAAATGTCGCCCAACGTTATTATTACCTGCGTGCAGCTGATCGAAATATGCGCAACCAGATTTTATTCTTTTTCCGCACGTGACGCGAGCCCTCTTGCTTTGCACGAAACTCAAACAGTTTTCAGGATCTAAACCGTCTACGATATACGGTGAAAATAAAATGATAATATCAAACCTCAAAAAAGTAACACTCACGAATCGTGTGGATTAGGATGGATTTTTTTTTTTTTTTTTTTTTCCAAACATTCAATTTACTCGAAATAAGGAGAGAGAAAAAATATTTTTTTACCTACGTGATTATTTTTGGGGAATTCCATGCGATACCAACCAACGTTTATTTTTATTTTTGTTTATTTACTTTTCCCAAATTTAATTATCCCAACTATGAAACATTACCCTGAATTTTTTCAAATTTTTCATTCAACTGGATTATTTTTTATATAATATTAATTAAGAGTGATTTTGCAAATGACCTGTTTTAGAATTCACAGAAAAATTCTCAAAACTTCTATTTTTCACATTATGAACATTTCTGCACCGGTTTCATTATGAATAAAATAAAATTTTTATGTGCCAAAAAAATTAACAAAAATTGCTGACCAATGGAAATGGTCTAGAAATATTCTGCGCGCAAAACCAAAGTTTTGTGAAATTTTCGGAATTTTTCAAACCGTTCAAAGAATCTTCTAGTTGATGAAAAAAATTGAAAATACTAACACAAAGTAATCGAGAAAAGTCATCAGCCCGTTATGGGCTTGGGAGTAAAATGTTTACAATAGAAATAAAAATAGTTTCTGAGAATTTTAAAGAAAGTCATTTTTAAAATCACTTGAAATATTTATAAACAATGGAGAAGTTGAATAAAAAATTTGAAAACATTCAGGGCTGATTCAGAGTTGAGACAACTTCATAGAAATGTTAAAAATCGAAAATGAAAAAAATAATTCCAGAAATGAAACTGATCGTTTATCAGAAATGAAAAAAATTTCCAAAAATAAAAATTTGTATTAACCGTATGGAAAAAAATTTCTTGTATCATTTTTGGAAAACTTTTTTACGTCGCCAAATCTGATCCAGAACTATTATGTATTACCTATAAATTACTGGTAATTTATTATTAACTTGGCTAATAATTCTAAGGTTTTTAACACCGTAAAAGCTCTCGTAAGCTCAGCAACCGTTCTTGAAAAACCGTTTCAAACAGAGTCGTAGATATTTTGAATATTTCTGTTGTACCATCCGCACTTACTTTACTGTTTACATCCGATTCGACCTGATTGTCTCGACTTGTATACACACACTAACAATAAGTCAGTTGTCGAGTGAAGATCGCGGTGTAAACACGTGTTTCTAGTTCGCCTAACTTTGTCTCGAACGTTTACATATTTCTCATTACAACGGGGGGATAAAAGTGAAGAAATTTCGTCGCTAATTAACCTCTAAATTCCTTCGAACAAAAACTATACCAACATCAAAACTCAGTGGCCATTCAGTTGTAATCGGAATGGGATTCATGACGATCTATCACCGAATCAACTACATGTGTGATCAGATTTATTCGTCTCAATTCAAGATCTATCGGTCTAAAATGAAAATAAAAATTTACAGTTGAATTAACTAAATTTTGTTGGACCAACGAAAGTGTTTTGTTGAATTAAGTGAGTGCACTGTGTTCGCCGCATTTAATTGGATTATACGGACGTCACGTGACTGTAGCAAAAGGTCCTGTTGGATCATTAGCACATATGGGGCATTCCAGCTATAAGTGAACGGCCATTACCTCGATATTTTTTCAGTTATTTTTCGATAAAAAAAAGACATACGGATTTCTGAAATAGAATTATTTTTCACTTCCTTCCGTTTTAACAACTTTCTTTAGGTAGAATTTTTTTTTCGCCTTTAGAGCCATGTAAAAAAATACGCATCCATTGTACGCAGTTCAGAGTATTTTCTGGAATTTTTTTTAAACAAATCTAAACTGATATACCGACAGAAAAAAAATTATTTTCGTATATTTTTCAAGATAATGGTAATTTTTTCAACTCGATTAATGACAAAACAATAATTTTCACAAAGTTAATGTAAAACTGCAACTTTCTTCGTCTGAAAGATTTTTCTTGAAAACTTTTGAAATTTTGCAAAAAGTCAAAATAATGCAATAATTTTGAAAAAATTTACACGACTTTTTTTCATATAATTAAACAATTTTGAAAAAATTTCAATTTTTTTGAAAGTGGACAACTTTTTTACCCTTCAAAACCGCATGGAATGCCCCATATATAAAAGCTTGCTAAGACTGAAATATCGGCGTAAATCGTCGCCCAGATGAAACGTCGCCAACTTCTGGGAACTTCGGAGGATGCAAATGCCCATCGGCAAGGTGAGTTGTTACTTACGAAGACCAATAGAAGATGAAGTTATAGCTGCTGCTCGACAATCCGGTTGTCAGAAGTCAATAAACAGAACAACATTGGCAATAAATATTCCTCGAGGCGGAACAGAGTTCGAATATTTCGTCGAATTTAGAGGATCGATTCGACAATATACAGTGCACATTATTAACCCTTTGAAGCACAACTCACGTATGTTATTGTCGAAGTTATAGAAGAGCAGAAGGTCAAAGTAACGTCGATTCGAGCTTAGGAATTCATTTTCAAACAAGTTTAAATATCGGGCTTCGGTCGGTCGCGTTTGAATTCGAATTACGATTCGGTAAATCGAAAACCGAAATGAAAAGGAACGTGACCCAGTTTTGAAAAGTTAGGCATCTTTGAACTGTCTGAAAAATTTCGAACATTTTAAACTAATATGATAAATTTATAACGTATGATTCGATTTTCATAATTTTTTCTTCATACCGAAGCAAAAAGGTCTCAGATTTTTTTTTAAAAACCTATTCCGAAAAGGGATTTTTTTATTTTTTTTGCTCTAACCTGGAAAAATTCTCACAGATTCGACGCTTTGAAATGTGATCTTCGAAGAACACACGATAATGGCATTTCAATATTCACTATTTTTTTCGTGAGTTTTTAGTTTTTCCGTGTGAAAATTGGGGTTTTTTTTCTACTCCCCGATCTAAATAGATCGCGAATCATGAAGATAATGCGATTCTGCAATTAGTTTAGATCAAGGCGTGTGAAAGAATAAAAACTGGAAATTCAATTCCGATATGGAAAAATTAATAACTTGGGGAAAATATAGCAAAAATTACATTTCGAATTATAGGATCAGTGTAGATTTTTTGAAATTTCTAAAAACTGCGTTTTCCTTTTTTGTTTTTGTGATTTTACATAAATTTCACCAGTGGCTGAAGAAGATCCCAAAAAATTACCGAGACCCTTTTAGCTTGGTAAGAACATCATACTGAAAAGTAATCAGAGTCGAGGGGGGTGAGGTACATGGGTTGCTAATTTGACGTGGAATGCCCCATATACATAAGTGAGAGGATAAAATTTCCACTCAACTTTTCACTGAAGTAAAAACAACCACCGTAATAACTTATCGATATATATATATATATATATATGGGGTATTCCACGTCAATTCGACCAATGTTAAACCCGAACCATCTCAAAATCATTTCATATTTTTTTTTTCTAACATTCTACTCAGTAAAAAAACTGACCCGAATTTGTTTCATGTTTTCTTTTTATTAAACCGTTCATTTTTTTTATAAATATTTTGTGTCTGTTGCGAATGCCCATTTTTTTAAATCTGAAAAAATTCTCAAAATTCTATTTTTTCATCACTTAATTCGGAATTTTTTAATTTTTAAATCCAAAATTACTTTTACTAACTAGAATGGCGTAGAATACCCCATATATATATATGTATATCGTTGAAATGGATGATCGACCTTTTGGTTTTATCTAAAACCGATTTAACTTTGTAAAATGGCACTTCAGTTTCTCAAGGCAAACAAGATATCTGATAGCTTCAATCGGGGAAGCGAACTGGCTGAAAAAGACTTGCGAAGCAAACAGTTTTCACATAGAAACTGAAAACTAAAATTTTCGATCTTTAATTTGTGCAGGGCAGTACACAAATGATTTATGTTTTGTTAATATTTTGATTTGTTAATTATTCATCCTACGCTTCGTGTTAAAATTGTTTCTAGACTATTTTTTCTAGGATATACTTTCTTTTTTTTTTGACGCCATGTTGATTATTCCATGTTGAAAAATTGAAAATGTTTGAATGAATAGTACTTTCAATCACGTTTACTTGTCTACCGTTTGAATTTTTCTTGAACCGTTATACAATTCAAAAAGATCAAGGTCTGAAAAAAAAAATTAAATTTCATTCTGAAGGGCTACATTTTTTTTCAAAATCTGCTGGGACCCCATAACAGTGAGATAGTGCATCGAAACTTTAAGGATCTTCTTTTTTCAAGGTTAACTTAAAATTTTTCAACTGGTAGCATAAATTTTTCTTTTTTACCCTAGTGTATGTATATATACATAACTATTGATACCAATTAAACTGTATAAACTATGATTAATTATCCTGACGTTTTGAGTGTAACAAAAAGAAAAAACACAACTAATCAAAGGACAAAAGAAACCGACTATTATTCGCGTTATTTGGAAATCGGAAATTTCATTCCTCTCTCGATAATTCTCCGAGTGAAAATAAAAAAACGAACACTCATATTATTGTGATAAATGGCCGTTCTTCTGAAGGGGTGGGATCATTGCGAGATGATCATCTTACCGAAGTCGTTCGATCATTTCGAAGAAGCGTAATAATAAATTCAGGTGACTATCCAAATGTTTTAGACGTCCAACGGCTCAGGCGTTTTTTTTTTTTTTTTCTTCTTCTTTTTCCTTTTTCGGTTTTTTTCCATTTTTTTTCTCACGTACACTCAAAGAATATTCAGCCACATGAAAAATGTTAACGACATCAAGTGAATGCTTCTTGGAGTATTAGGTGTCAAATATGGTGAAATAATGCTTCTTCAGGCTCCCGTCCTTTTTTTTTTTTCTTTTATCTCTCGTTTATTTTGAGCAACGTTGACGCGTCGGTCGGGAAATTTGTTTCTCTTTCGGAAATTGTAATTTGATAAAGTGTTTCCGTGACAATATTAGAATGTAAAAAAAAAAAAAAAAACGAGACAAAAAAATATTTATACGTACGTACTAAATTTTTCTTGACACGTGCACTTCTAATCTTTTCCGTAAGATTTGCTGTTTCTTTTTTTTTTTTTTTTTTTTCTCTAGAGAGAGAGAGAGAGAGAGAAATCATGAAATTCTTTGACATGCATTTTATGGTAAATTGTACGAATTTCATGCGAATCCGAACAAATCGAAAAATTGTTGATGGTCAAACGTTCATTGGGTTGGCACGGGATTCCCCATACATAGCGGAATGTTAAGCGATAGAGAAAAAAAATGTTGGAAAGCTTATTTATATTGGGAGTATGAAGGAGATTCCCTGGGAATTCCCAGTACACTTGATTTTTGTCTTAAGCTTTATATATATATATATAAATAAAGGTGTAAGGTCATACGTGTTAGGGGTTGATCCGGGATTCCCCATGTTGCGCAAACTTCACTTCACCCTACTCAATCATCGGACGCAGAGGCGTCGCATTTTGAAAAAGCTGGGTCTGAATAAGAAAAACACAAAATAGAAGGAAAAGAAAATCACGCACATAAATTGACGAAGAAGAATAAGAGAAAACTAAGAAGACTAAGAATAAGAAGAAGAAGAAGAAACTGTCGGCTTCCAAGGGGCTGCAGAAAAGAGAAAGAAAAAGAGAGAGAGAGAGAGAGGAGAGTGCGCGTGGAAGTCACGCGAAAGATCAATATTGGTGTCGTTATCCGTTGGGACGAAGCGATTCGCGCGGCTGCAGACAAGCTAAGCGTCTGTGAGAATGTTGGTGTTCACGAACACGCGGAGAGAAAAGAGAGAGAAAGAGAGAGAGAGAGACGGTAACGGCACTTGTTATCTTTCTAAGAAAGCCCGTCTCTGGCGTTTTCTCTCCTCTTGAGGAGCCGGATGAACCTCAAAGGTGGCGCTCGCATCTTTGAGGTTAGAATTGTAGAAGCTGCTCGTCGACCTTATGATAATGACCTCTTTTCAAGAGAAGGAATCGACGCGCAGGAATCCAGCGGTTTCGATAACATTTCGCACAAAACCCCGGCAAATCTGCAGCCCTTTATCTTTGATCGGGTATTTACCGATCCAACCTAACCTAAAGAGAAAAACGAGGTAGAAACGGAGATGAGAGATTCATCTTGGATATGAAATCTTTCGATCCCGAGTACAATAATAGTAGTAATAATAATAATAATAATAATAATAATAATCCCAATGCGAGGAACGAGGTTCAAGATTCTTTTTTAATCGTCAAACCGACGATTCGTGACGTCGTGAAAAAAAAAAACTGGCTCAAAAAAAAAAATCGCTCGAATTCGTCGTCGACATTTTGTACCGAATTTCCAATAACTCGTATCATCGCGATGGTGATGATGATGATGATGAAGCATCGAGGATCATAATACGTCATACAATCACGCGTTTGCCAGACGTTTTTCACCATTGTTCAATCGCATTCTGTTCGTATGTACGTTAACGCATCGCTTAATCTCCCGCTGCTGCATTCGCTCTGTACCCATATCTCGGCTTCAATTGTACTCGACAGCCCTTTTTGTTCCTGTCACGTGATCACTGATCCGTATTCCGAGTGCACCGAACACCGGGCGGCTCTCTTCAATGCAAAATCAGTTACGTTTTCGAGTGATTTATGGTGTCCCACAAACCACCTTGCAGAATCGTCTGATACCAGAGATGATATGAACGTGATGTTTTGGTCGATGTATTTTGACCAAATGCGAAGATTTTTAGTCTTGTGATTTTTTATTGTAAACTTGTTGATTTTTAGCATTAAGAGGTCTACTCAACTGTCGAGCAAAAAAAGGTTTTTCAAGAATTTTTTTAGTAAGTTTTGACTGTAAATATTGATATAGGTTTTGTTAGGCTTGATAAATACACTCTCAAACTACATAAAGACATTTTTTTTATTGATTTTGATCACTTTTTAGATACTAGAATCGTAGTTGAAAATCAGTCTCGAAAAAAGTTAGATCTGCGGTGTTGATGATTTTTAGGAGATGGTTGATCGGAAATAAAAAAAATAGAACGGTTTTAGATTCAGCATGTTAATGGCCTTGGAATGAATCATACAATTTTTGATATTTGCAAAATTTACAAATGGCGGCTATTTTTCGAATAAGTTGAAAAAGACCGTTTTTTTTTTGCTGTTTTTTGCAAAAAAAATATATAGTTAGAATCAAAATTTCGAAAAACGCATAATTCACTGCAAGGTCATTAACATATTGAATCTAAAGCCGTTGAATTTTTAGGTTTCAGGTTAATCATCTCCGAGAAATCATCAACACCGAAAATCTACCTTTTTTCGGACTGATTTTCAACTTCGATTTTCGTGTATAAAAAGTGATTAAAATCAATGAGGGGAATTTTTTTTATATAATTCGAGAATGGATTTATTAGGCCTAACAAAGTCTATTTCAATATTTGCAGTCAAGACTTATTATAAAAATTCTTTAAAAAAACCGTTTTTCTTAGGACTTAGTAAAAAAATTCTTAAAAAAACTGTTTTTTTCGCTCGTCAGTTGGGTAGACCCCTTAAACACGATGTTTAATTTTTTATGCAAGGTAAAAAAACATGTCGAATGATTCCACGTTTTTGCAAAGTATTGTACGAATCATTTTTAAGGATAAAATTTGAAAAAATTCATTCACCAATTATGCTGAACAATTTTTTTCGTACAACAAATTCTATTAAATTTTTTCTTACGATAATTTGGGGTCTGAGATCAAGGATTGAGAATTCAAAACGATGCGACATGTGTTTACACATCCGATAAACTTTCCATTGTAACAATAAGATAAATGAAAATATGGCCACGTGAGAAGTGAAAAACCATTCATTCATATTGGAATCGTGGTTCGAGTTTCCTTTATCGGTTTCGTATCGTCTCTTATATGTGCAGGAGGAAAAGTTTATTTTATAAGCGTTATAAATTTCAAGATCAAAGTGCACGCGGTTACTTTCGCGATTCGTTTTTACATCGTTATCGTAGTGATCCTTAGAATTCTCGAGGCTGCTTAAAGCGCATCAAAAGTTGCCCGCAAGTAGGTATGTATACACGTGTAAGTAACGACAAGAGAATCAAGTATAGGTGTACCTATAAAAGTTATAGAAGTAGCGAAGTGAAGCAGTCAAAAGTTTTCAATTGTTGGATGCTTATAGTGAAGGGTGGGGCAAAGTGGGACCCTTAAGAAAATAATGCCTAAAATCAAAATAAAATGTTTAGTTTTCATATGAACAATTATTTTTAATTATTATCTAGCTTTCTTGAGAAAAAGTCATCGTAAATCCAAGTTCAGAAAATTATTTCACTTTGACGAGTTGAGAGTAAAGCTCAACTTGAAACGTTTCGTGTTATGAGCTTTGCGGTTACTCGAGTAAATGATTTCCGAATAATTTATAGTTAAGAAAAAGTTTAGATGGTTAATTTTGTACCTTGTTATTTAAAAAATTTTAGGGGCCCATTTTGCCCCACCCTCTCATACACACTTCTGTGTCCCGAATTCTCTCATCTCTCATCGAAACATACTACGTGCTAAAGAAAATGGATGAATTTTAGCAAATTTTAATACGACAATCAGTTGTTAAATTAGATTCTGATTTTTCTTATTCAAAATTATTAAAATCGATTTTTGTTTGCATAAATTTTTCATCGGAATCACTTGATGGGAAGCATTTTTATTAACGATATTTCAAAAATTTGCATAACATTTGAATACAGCATTGTTGAATAATTTACACAATTTTTTTTCCACGGTCCTAACTATTTGACTGGCAAATTTTTGTTCTTCTTTCAACGAAAAATCGAATTTCTACTTCAGACGGCCGGAATTCTGATGAAAATAAAAACCAAAATCGAATCGTCGAAGTTGAAACTTTTCGATAAATGGATCCCCTTGATTTTCATCCCACAAGATCGATATATAATTGTTTTCTTTTTATTTTCTTTGCATTTTTTTTTCACTCAAACCTTCCTAGTAACTTAAACAACGAGATTACAGGAGGATTATGAAACTCGACCCTCATTAGCGTGTCTCTCTCTCTATCATAAAAGGTATCGCCAACTCTAGTGGGTAAAAGATTTCACAAGGTTGTCATGACGACGGTGTGAACCACGCGAAATCCCATGAAATACTCCTGAAATAGTCCATCGCGAAAATTTCCGAAACATTCTGTAGTCATAAATATTATCTTTCAGACATGGCGCTGTACTCTGATTGTCAGAGTATAATTATACTAATTAATTAACATCCCAGGCAACACCGAAAAGCTGATGACAAAGAACGGAAAATAAAACGACGCAATTTTTCCAATTTCTTAATCGTCTCGCCACACCGGATTTTTCCAAGCAAAAGCTGCAATATATCGGGTTGCCTAACACCGAGGGGAACAAATATCGGTAATACAGACCTACCGAGTTATCGGTAGATAACGCGTTTAAACTCGCCATAAGTTGGAACTGCGCGTCTAATCGAATTGTGTGGATTTAACCTGCAAGCAGTTGTATCGTAGTTCATAACCTATAACTGAAGCATTCAGTGATCGCGTTCCGGAAGTACTTTTAAGTAACTATATTGTCGGTTGTTAGCAAAAACATCTTATTTCAGAATTTGGTTCAACAGAATCTGATCAGAATTTCGTTAGAAAAATCTTGGTATGTTCTCGAAGATCACTTCGAATCGATCACAGAAATTCTGAAATGGATTTTTTTTTTTTTAGCCAAAATTTGAGACGAGGTTTGGTTGAACCAAATTCTGGTCCAAGGATGTTGCTGCTGTCAGCCGACGATGTGACGTGACTCGACTAAAGTGGTTATGAATCGGTTGCTCTGTTTTACCGATATTTTGTCCCCTTGGCGTTAGGCAATTCGATAGACCGAGGCGTTTCGTTGTTGATTAAATATATCGCACCGTACAATAACAAAATTGTTATTTTGATTACAGTGTGCAGGATATCCATGCGTGGAGAACATCAGCAGTAAACGAAAACCTCCGAGGGTAAGTGAGAAAGTTTTCACATATAGATTTTTCGCAGTTTGCCAAATTTCTTTTGCCCCTTAAATTAGTGGTATGGCGAGTTTATGAGAGACTGATTAATTTCCTTTTGGCACGAGGCTGCTGCAGATGCTGTCCTCTCAGGTGCCTCCAGTTTTTGCGAAAAGTGCCGTCCGCGCGAACCGCGAGTGTTTATGGTACTAATTAGGCGAAAAGGTCGGTGCCGCAGGGAAATTAGTTCACAAGAGAATAACCAGAGTCCACTGTTATATATATATTAAACACACACACACACACACACACAAATGTACATACATGTAGTATTAAAGAGGCTGAATAGTAAATAGAATCAGCGCCAGGATTAGATGGCCGAAACCAATGGTCGATGGATTTGTGGTTTGTCTGAATATTCAACTATTCAGTGTTCACGAGGAGGGTTCATGAAAATTTGAGGTGAAAGCCGTTTGTCTTAATATCAAGTTTAATTATTATGAGCTTAAATTTCTGGCCAATGAAAAAAAAATTTTTATTTCACTCACGCGTCCCCTTAAAGAGATTTTTTCGCTAAAAACTGACACTTTTTAGCAATTTCAGAAGGAAATAATTGAAATTTAACAATTTATCGATTCAGTATAAAGTACTGGAATTTCAAATAAAGGCGTTGATACTGATTCTTCATTCCGAGTAGTTTTAACATTGTTAAAAGTATGATAAATGCGTTTGATTTCACTTTACGATGACTCGTTTCATTCAGAGGAGTACAATTTTCTACAGAGTTACTGAAACAGATTGTTGATCAGAAATAATATCAGTGCAATGTTGAATAATAGAATAAAAATAAAAGAAACAATGTTTCGCTGAATTTGTAGAAAATAGTCTTTTGTACAAAAATGAGATATAACCTAAAGTCAAATGGAATAAATCTATTAGATTTTTAACAATTTTCAAATTGTTTCAAACAAAGCACAGAAATCTGAACCTTTGCTTGTCGAATAATTCCACCATTTTAAATTTTTGTTTCTTGAAAAAAATATTTGGAACTAACGAATATAATGATTTTATAAATATCCAATGTACGAATATCTCGTGAAAAAATGAATGAAAATTATAAACTTTTGCCCAACCGACTTCTTAAAAGAGTTGATACGCCTAGTTTCTCGTGTCTGCTTCACGTCTCATTGAAGTAATTAAATCAAATCAATCGATCGTCTAAGATTGAGGTGCTTTGGCTTCTTAAGACGCTGGCGCGACTCGATCTAAGGATTCAAATTTGCGTTCGCTGTCTACATTGGCAATTTTTTTTGCATACATACCTCCAAAGCAATTGTTATTCGATAGATTTTTCTTGCGTGGTTTCCCAAGTTTTTATAAAATTATTATACTTTCTACGAGCTGCTTGAAATATCACAATTTATCATTTATCCAAAAATCTCACTTTGAAATGATTTCGAAAACGTTTCTCTAAAATTCAAGCCGAATACGACATTCCGTATTTCAGAGAATTTCTCCCCCCCCCCCCCTGCCCCTCCGGTAAGTTCACGAAGATATGCGAAAGGTGTGGAAAATCTGGGAGAAATATTATATCTGTAGAAAATATTTCTAACCCGGCGTTGGATAAATTCTTGAATAGAATTCGAGCTTTACTTGAAGAAATTTCTGATTTTTATAGCATCATAGCCTGGAATGAAAATGTGATGAATTCCTTCAATTTAATTTAAAAGGAAAAGTATAATTTATTTATTTATTTGTTTATTGCATAACCACTGAAATACGTACAAAAGTGAAGAACTTAAAAACTAGCTTATCACTAAAATTTTCCTAACTAAACCTAAACCTAGAAATTATTCCCAATAATATTATTTAAACTTTTATCTTTTCTCGAATAACAAACATTAAGAAAAAAAAAACAACTACACGCCATTTCAATTGATTCAAAAATTCTTTTCTAACAATTTATTCATTTAAACTTGTTGCCGGTAAATTTTTTCTCTCTCTCTCTCACTCTAATTTTCTTGCAAGAAATTGTGCGAATAATCGTTTCAGTTCACGGATCAAATAATTATGCTGAATCGTGTGATAACTCTAAAATTCCGAGGTTCCTAGAAAAAAAGCGTTTATTTTTACAATGAAAAAAAATTTCTAACCACTGAGATTTTAATTTAATACACACATACAGAACTTTTCAGGTTACGTTTTATTACCGACCGATCCAATTTGCGATGGTTTCGAACCACGGAGCGTTGAAAAATTGGTGAAAATTACGGGAAAATTTTGTGTTCAACTGCACACTCGAGGGATTCGTAGGAACAGCTGGTGCCAAGGGTCCTGACCCCCCGAGGGTGCAGCCAATTATTTGTTTCTCATCAAGGCAACTTTGTAATCGATCCGAAAGTCCAGCTTTTGCGAATTTCAACCGCTGCAGGAATTAATTAGTGAAATTTTAAACACTCCGTTAGGTACCCTTAAATTTTCAACTTTTCACAATAAAACTCTCGTTTAGTTTTTTTTCAACGAATTTCTATTCGAGCGTAAAAAATAATTACACTGGAAATTTTTTTTTTATTATTATTATCGTTGTTGTTGTTATTCTTATTATTATAACATCGCATGCATGCGAAGAACAAAGATAAAATAATAAATATAAAAAATCGTTAACGACCCTGCAGAGCGTTACCTTTTAATTAAATCGCAAATATGAACAAACAAAAGCAGCTCAGTCATTCATTCGTCGTTGGCTGTTGGCTGTTGACTGTTGGCTGTTGGCGAGCTGAAAGCAGCAAGATAGAGAAAAGTCCTGTAAAAATAAAATATCGCAAAACAAAAATAAACACACTTCGATCTCGTCCGAGGATTAATGAAAATTTTTATTCTTTAGGTAGTTGATAACGATCGTTGCTTACGTATGTATTAACCTTATACGTTCGACGCTGTGTGAGTAGATATAATCTAGCGGTTCTCGATTTAGTTCCAATTTCCGCCACCGGAGGGCGTCGAAAAAAAAAAAGTTTTTCACAAAATTAGAGAAAAATTTTCCACAAACGACAAAAAGGTTTTCGAAAAACTTCCTTCTTAGCCGCAAAAATCGAATGGGAATTTTATTTTTGGAAAACTTTTCCCTCATTTTCTGACAAAAACTTTTCTGCAACGCCACTCTGGTGGCGGAAATTGGAATTAAATTAATTTTTTTTTTTTCTATCTTTTTATGTCAATTTTTTACTTTCGAACAGTGTACCGTGTCAGTGGAATTTTTGTAAAATAAATGTAATTCTGAATTACATTACACAAAATCGATACAGCAGCTACACAGTTGTAATATAAAAAAAAAAAAAACAAAAAAAAAGTGAAGTGTTATAAATAATGACGCGATGTTTAAACTTTGGAATATTTACGAGAAGCGGTAAAAATGTTCGTAGTTTTACTTTACGTTTGAAATATCAAATTTGAGAAGCAACATTAATTTAACAAAGGATTCAGAATTGATTGTGTATTTTTACAAAAAGTACTCGTCGATCTCTGATCAAGAATTTTGAATTTATCGTCAAATCTTACGAGTCGTACGGATATACGAAACGGGTCGAAAATCGGTGAATTCGGAATTGCCAAGTCCCTCAATTTACGGAGAGAGAGAGAGAGAAAGAGAAAAAATGAGAATATATATAATATATATATATATATATATATATATATATATATATATATATACAGTTTAACCCTGTAATCTCTATTGTTTTTTGGGGAGATCAGAGAAGCGGAAAAGAGAGAAGGGCTGAGAAAATAAGGTATCTTCTTCTATTGTTAGATGAAGAAAATAGGATCCTCCGAGTCGGAAGGCGATATATATATATATATATATATATCCACCCCCCCCCCCCCCCCCCCCAAGCCCGTGCAGTTGAATGTCTACCGCGAGTGATATGAATCACTGACCCGTGGATAAGTGAGCTTTATGAATCCGGGAATATTCATCCTCGCCATTTCGGAAGGGCTGGACCGATAATATAGATAGATATAGAGAGTCTATAAGTCTGGATCTATCTCCTCGATTAAAAGTCTCGTGAGTACATATATATAAAAATATAGGTATATCTTGAAATTAGGAAAGGGATTGCTCTGTTTAACGGAAACCGCGAAAACGAATGAAAAACTGAGAAGGCGAAAGAAAACTCGCTCATTTCCTCCTCGAATATTATATAAGTAGTACCTGTAGATATATGTATATAGATATATAGATATATGGTGTATTCTACGCTAACTCGACCAGTGTTAAACCCCGACCATCTCAAAATCATTTCATTTCGTTTTCTAACATTTTGCTCGATAAAAAACGTGAGCTGAATTTTTTTTTTTTTACTGAATCGTTCAGTTTTTTTTATAAATTTTTAAATTCAACTGCGAACGTCCGTTTTTTTAAATCTGGAAAAATTCTCAAATATCCAGTGAATGACGCAAAACACCTCTAGTTGAGGAAAACGTGGGCCGAATTTTTTTTTTTTTTATCACCTGATTCGAAATTTAAAAATTTTTAAACCCCAATTAACACAGGATCAAGGCGTAAGTGTCAAATAGGGGTCAATTTACTTTTAAATTTTTGGTTTCTACAATTCAATGATACGCCACTCTGGTTAATAATTAGAGTTAAATAATTTTGGCTTAAAGAATATTTAAATTCCGAATTAGGTGGTGAAGAAAAAAAAAAAAAGGAAAAATTCGGCCGACGTTTTCCTTAACGGAGGGGTGTTTTGTGTCATTCACTGGATTTTTTAGAATTCTTTCAGACTTTTGGAAATGGCCATTTACAATCGACTTCAAATATTTATAAAAAATAAACGGTTGGATGAAAAAAATTTGAAAAAAATTCAGGTCACGTTTTTTACCGAGTAGAATGTTGGAAAAAAACATGAAATTATTTTGAGATGGTCGGGGATTAACGCTCGTCGAGTTGGTGTGGAATACCCCATATATATATATACATACCTCAAGATATCACTGCCATTTATCGATATCACGGTAGTTTCATTTCCCCTGAAATTTTTTTCTTCATCAAATTTATATTCGCTCATCGCATAGGTATAAGTATATATATATAGGTATATATAAGATAATGAGAATTCTTCAATTGACGCCTGAAGTGATCTTGAAAATCTAATTGAAGTTTCAATTTATACTTTTCTTACTTACATTACACATAGATAAAAATGGCAAATATTTTTTATCGAGTTTTAATAAATATCCAGAGTTCAAGTGCTGCTTGACTGTGTAGAAAGTATATATAAGTATATCGATACACAGGATATCAAATTTGAAAAAAAAATGTTCTCTAATGTAGGAAACAGAAAACTAAGCATTGAATTAAAAAATCTTTTCACCCTTCAGAACAGAACAACTTTTGTTCAAAGAAGTTTTAAATTTAATGCTTAGTTTTGTATATACTTGAGCATAATTATTTGTTTTTAATATTTTTTTCTCCAACGGAACACCCTGTATAATAAGATAAAACAATATTCAAAACTTTTTGCACGAATCGCGGCTGTTTATTTTTCCAAATTTGAAAGCAGAGTAAAATAGAGAGAGCGAAAAAAATCGTTTTTTTTTTTGCTGTTTCTTTTTTTCTTTTCGTTTAACCGCAATGTCTCCTCATAATGTGAAAAAAAAAACTCGCTCATTTTCAAACGTTCAGGGGTTTGGATTTCTTCTTCTTCAAGCCGTGCCTTTTCTACTCCGGCTTGCATACTCGAGGTGAATTTGATCCTTGAGATTCGGCCAGGACTCCAGGAGTGTGAAATCCGGGAGCATACACGACCTCCAAAGCTAAGATATGCCAAGCCGAGGCATGCCTGACGTACCTCAAAGCCACGCGAGGCCATTACCATTCGGTCTCTCGACCCATGCATGCACCATGGCGCCATCAAAATGCCATTGACATACCGCCTGAACCGGTCTCGAGCAAACTACCAGCGAAAATTCTACGAATATATATTTAGCGATTATACGTGAGGCGGTAGGTCCTGCGTTTCGAGCAATACCTATTCATCCCTTATTAGTTTTCGACGCCAGATACTCGGTCGGTAAATATACGAGTGACACAAATTTTTTTTACTCGTAATTTTACGTCGCTTTTACATAACGTAATTGAACTTTATATAGAATTGGGCGGAGAATTGTCATGCAAATTATATCGCCGTGTTGACATTACGAGGGTTTTGAATCCAAGAATGAATTTTCTATTTCCATCTGTCATCTTGTTTGAGAAAATGTTTAAATTTTC
Organism: Diprion similis; assembly: GCF_021155765.1. Taxonomy (NCBI): domain Eukaryota; kingdom Metazoa; phylum Arthropoda; class Insecta; order Hymenoptera; family Diprionidae; genus Diprion; species Diprion similis. Next base: position 4,718,065 of record NC_060117.1, read on the forward strand.
ACCTAACCTAACCTAACCTAACCTAACCTAACCTTAACTTACCCTTTTTTTCAAGAATAAACTTTCGATTTTCATCTGTCATCTTTTTTAAAAACGTTTGAAATGTCACCTCACCTAACCTAACCTAACCTAACCTAACCTAACCTTAACTAACCCTTTTTTTCAAGAATAAACTTTCGATTTTCATCTGCCATCTTATTTAAAAACGTTTAAAATGTCACTTAACCTAACCCAACTTAATTTAAAGGGGTAATCTGTTGTAGAGGACTAAATTTTGGGCATTTTTCCAAGTGAGACAAAAACTAAATGAAAAAAACATTTTTACCCTCCACTTTTTTACAAGAACTTTATTGAAGTTTCAAGATTACAAAGAAATTCATCAAAAGAAAAATAAAAAATAAAAAACAGTATATTTTTTCTTACAGAAATGAAAAAAAATATAACACAAATATAATGTGGACCCCGCTGAGACGTTATGTTTTAGTTGAATTTTTTTGAACAGTATAAATTTATACTCTTCGTACAATAAGCAGCGGGTTAAAGTCAGTCATTTTTGTAATCGCGATTTTTACCGCTCGAACTTGACCGAAGTTATAAGACAGCCTATAGAAGAGTGGATGAACCTTCATGTATATTTATATATGTATCATTTACCCATGAATAATTCATTTTGTGTAAAATAAGATCCATCGTATAAGGTGAAATTCGTAGAAATTGCGGATAGGAACGTAGGTATAGTAGGATCTATATAGAACTCATGCAAATTGTTAAATCTCCGCATAATAAGCTCGCCGCGTTATTCCATCCGCAATTTTAGCCTGCAAGAAAACAATTCTTTATCCTCCGTGTCGGATAGATAGGAGAAATAAAATGAGAAATGGCTCCACGTTTTGAAATGTGTCCATTTTCTTTTTTTTATTTTCCCTCTTTTCAATCGGCTTTATTTGGTTTTTTTAACCCCCCTCTTGAACCGCAAAAAAAAAAGTAATAAAAAAAAAAAATCCGTAACTCTGAGATATTATTATAGAAAGAAGAAATTATTTATAAATATATATTTATTTTTTTTATTTTTTCCCTTTACCATTTGGAAATACTAAACATCGTATTTCAAAGTTTTTTCATCTTTTAAGTTGAGGACCGTGTAACAGGAATTATGGTCATTTGGAACGTGAATTGTTATTTGTTATATGTAGTTGAAAATCGTGTTGTTGAAAGTACGACGCAACGCGACGTAAATTGGTCTCGGAATTTATTTACCGTAAGGTCTTGTTAACTTTGATCTACTATCGGATTATTTATAAAACCGATTTTCGAAGGCCACTTGTTATTACACACGTCCATTCGACTTTGGCCCCGAGAGAATTGCGATCACTTAACGAGCGTCTAGTGGTTACATTATGACCACACACTGTACTTTCAATTTGCCACAAAATTTTGTCAACTCGGTGTCCAAGCAAAAGTGTAATATTAAAATACCAAAAATTGACGCCATTCTTCTCCATCATCATGGAAAAATAATTTTAAAATCCTGAATCTATTCTGATTTCTGATTATTTTTCATATAAAATTAAACCTAATACAAGAAGAAAAAAATATTTTTTTTACCCCTTGAATCACACGTTATTCTTTACAAGTAACAAGGTATAGAATTCCATGGTTTTTGGGGTCGCTGATTACAAATCTGAATTCAAAATTTAAAAAATTCAAGATGGCCGATGAACATTTCATTAGTCAAAAACATATACGCAGAGGTTTTCAAGTCATTGATTGGATTAGCCATACTGAATTTTTTAAATCCGATTTCAGATTCGGTTTTTAGCTTTCGAGGACTCAAATACTAAAAAATCGTTTTTTTTTTTTTTTGTTTTTTTTTTTGTCATTGAAACCAAAGAAATTACAAATGATCTTCAGATGTCAGGGGAGGAAAAAAAATGTTTTTATCTTTAAATTTTGAAAATTCAAAATAATGCTCGATAATGTTTACAGAAGTAATTTTTTACTATGTGAAAAAACATTTTAAAAGACAAAATTTTTAACGTTCCTTCAACTTTCACAATTTTTGTCACTCAATTTGTTTCCAACAATAACAATTCACATTGTATCGCAATAATTTCCTCTCGAGTATTTGAATCTTTCAGAAATAGGAAAAAAAAACTCGAAACAACCTCAAAGAAAAATGTGTTAAAAAGTTGTCGAAATATACAAAAAATGTGTATAAAACAGGCGGTAAGAATACTTAAAACTATATGACCGAAAGGGTTTGACACAGTTTTCCGCTTTTGAGTTTGAAAAAAAAACGTGTGAAAAAATTTTTGTCTTCAAAGCGATACGAGAATTCTGTTATCATATCTATAACGTACGTAGTAAGAATTGTAAAAATTTCCTGCGCGCATGCAGAGATACCGGAGTAAAAAAACGAGGGTAAAAAAAAAGATGGACTAAAAAGAAGAAATGAAAAAAAAAAAAAAATACCCCATGTGAAATAAATCAACCGAAGTGAAGTTATCTCGACTAGCGGGTACCGCATGGAGAAAACAAAGGGAGGGAAAAAAAAAAGTGATTGGTCGAATCCACGAATAGGTCGAGTTAAACTAGCAAGAAAGAGAGAGGGAGAAAGAGAAAGAGAGAGAGAGAGAGAGACATATGCAAACTACATGACTTTAAATATAGGAACGCTCGAAGTATCGAGCGCGCAAAGCTTTAGGTTATTGTCAGAATGCCGATGTGTTCGAGGTTATAACGACGACGATGCGACGTTTCGGTTCGAACTGCAGAGTTGACCTGACGTGGGAAGGAAAGGAAAGAAAGCTTCGAGGCGAGACGATAGTTGGGAGCAAAAAACGAGGGAGACTTTGGATCAATTTTGTCCCACATTATTACAGAGAAATCAGAATTTAATAGAATCGAAGAACCTTGCGAGTCGGCTAACGATCGGCACTTTCTATTAACCTTCTAAATCTATACTTTTTTAGACTCTATTCGTTCTTGACCAACCTGAACTATAATCCTTTGAGGCATTGTGTAGGGGAGGGTGGGGCAAAGTGGGATCCCTTAAGAAAATAATGCCTAAAATAAAAATAAAATGTTTAGTTTTTATATTAACAATTATGTTTAATTATTATCAAGCTTTCTTGAGAAAAATTTATCGTAAATTTAAGGTTAGAAAAATTATTTGACTTTGACGAGTTGAGAGTAAAGCACAATTTGAAACGTTTCGCGTCATGAGCTTTGCGATTACTCGAGTAAATGATTTTCGAATAATTTTTATTTAAGAAAAAGTTTAGGTGGTTGATTTTGTCCCTTGTTATTTAAAAAATTTTAGGGGTACACTTTGCCCTCAAATTATTTGAGGTATCAAAAGTTTTAAGGTACCCACTTTGCCCCCGGGGGCCCACTTTAACCCCACCCTTTGCTATTCGATTCTAGAACCGCTTGAAACAACGGTTTTAAACGATGATTTGGTTTCTTTGGATTTAACCGCCTTTCAAACGGTTGTTCGTTCCACTGGATATACCTACGAAAAATTCCAAACGAAAGTTTGATTAGCCGGACTTTTTTTTTAACGGATATTGAAGACTGTCGTTTTATTTAAGTACGTTTTTTAACTTTAATTTTGAGTATTTTAATTTATGTAATTTTTTTTTTTTCTAATTTCTAATTTTATACGTAGGCTTGTTAGAATTGATTGTTTGATTGCAAAAAAAATTTTCAAACTGCGGAGGCTTATCCGAAAATGCTAAAATTATGAACAAAGACTTTAATATTGATGCTTGGATCCAAATCTTTTTAAAATTGTCAAAAAATCTAGTAGATATGTACGATTTGTCTCTGCAATGGTTGATTTTATCGAGAAAACCATTTCCCACAAATTATCTGAAAAACTTATTTTTATTTTTTTTATCACACTAACATCGTTGAATATAGCACAATTTCACATTTCACATTGCCTTAATATTTATTGTGATGAAGAATTGGCTATTATATTGAATTCACTGCTAAATGAGAAAAGAAAGAAAATTTATTTTAATAAACTTGTAGAAAATAGTCTTCTAAATGAAATGAGCAATCGTTAAATGAAATAGATTTCCAAGTGATTTGAAATGGAGTATCGATTTACTGTATTCGTATTACTGAAAAGATCTTTCTTAGCTCACGAATACAATATTTCAATAAAATTATACGCATAATAAAAGCAACATCCTTAAACACAACGATTTTATGATGTAGTGAAAAACCGCGTGGTGAAAAAAAAAAAAAAAAACGCACACGCATCTCGAGAGGAATTCTTTTTTTAAAATAATTTTGTAGACAAAAAAAAAAAAAAAATAAAAATAAGTCTCCGAAAGTTTCAGTTCAAAATTTGAATTTTTAAAGGTCGCTCATAATTTTTTTTCAATTTTTTGGTGCATTTCTTCAGATCTTATCGAGCGACCTTTTAATATTCATATTAAAATTTCATCAATTTTTTTTCTTCAATTTAGTAAGAAAGAATCGATAACAATACATCACGACATGAATTAAAAACCAAACAAAATACTGAAAATATAATCGTTTTAATTTAATTTTTTGACGATTTTTGACATTTTAAAAAATTTGGAGCGACCTCTCAAAATTTTTTTTTTTTTCGAGCTGTCCTTTGGAATGGGCTCTTAAAACATAAAAAAACTAACATTTTGTCACACGAGACTCGAAAAAAAAAAAAAAAAAAAAAAAAAAATAGTCGGTTTTTTTGCGCTGCCCTAATATATAGATATGCATTTTTTTTTTTCATCGAGAACTGCAATTTCTTGTCAAGTTTTTTTTCGTTTTCGTGTTCTTATCGTGAAATTGCAACTTTTATTATCAACCTCGACGATATCCTCGGTGACCTGAGCGTTGGCTTAACCCGAGATGCCGTCCGGAGAAATCCCAATTACGGTGAAGGACGATGTCGATCAGCCCCTCATCTCCGCGCCACTGCGTCTCTCCGGATTCGCATCGCCGCAGGCGTTCCCGACTCTCATCCGACATCCGGCATAAATCAATTGAAAACAGAATCTCCTTCCTTTTCCTGTATATATGTATAACACCTTCGAAACTACCCGTATTATATACCAATAATATTTTCAACAAAAAAAAACAAAAAAAAAAATCGTTATCAACTTCAATTTGTTTAGAAAATTTTTAAACTTTTCCAATATCACTACTCCGGGTTATATTTCAGCGTGATTTTAAGTAGCCAAATATATACATATGTATGTTAAAAAGAATTCTTCATTTTTATTTTTTTTTTTAACGTTTTTCGCTTTTTACTGTCCAACTTTCTTTGTTTCTCGTTTTTACCCTCGACTGGAGTAGGGTGGGGGTGGGTGAAAGTTTCGTCACGTAGGAATTCGTTCGCATCGACAATTTCCTCGCAAATCAAATATAAACAAAGTTTTTTCAATATCGTATACTGGGTGTAAGATTTGGAATGGATTTAAAGAGTTAAAAGAGAGAAAAAAAAAAAAAAAAAAATTATAGAAAAAGGAAATTTTGAGTAATTTGAAGACAGAAATTATTTTCGCCATTAAAATTATTCCATCGATTACGGTTTTCATCGGATTAGGTATTGCTGTGTGGGATATATTTTTTTTTGTCAAAATCAGCGATTGTTTCGTTTTTCAAGATCGAGTGAACGGATTTCGGTGGAATAACCTTACACTTATACATATATACATACGGCTGGTAGCCATACATAATATAGGCAGCGGAGTCTGGTATTTTTTATCCTGAGAAATTGTAAGGTTACAGCACGGACGTAAGTCAGGATTTTGTTAGAGGTATAGGGCAGCGAGAAAAATTTTTGCGTTGTCAGTCGCGACTTACGGACGGAAGTTTTATATCATCTTCTTTGATAAAACCGCACCTTTTCACCGATGACATATCGATTCCAATCTCGTCGTTCCCCATCCCCCCGTTAACAAAACTACCTGACTTTCTCTTTATTTTTCTTTTTTTTTTCCAATCGTTTTTAACAAAAAGGAAAGTGAGATTTCGAAGCTCAAAAATTTTTCACTCCGGAACTGTCGTGTTTTTTTTTTTTTTTTTTTGTCGTTTTTATATACTCTAAATTTTTTGTTTCATTTGTTTTGTCGTCTCCAGCTTGTATGATTTTTCATCTTCAAAGCTAAGCCTCATTTATTCATGCAAAAAGATTGTCTCGATACTTGATATTATAAATGCTTGCCAGACCGAGATAAAATTAATGCACCAATGAACAATTGGGAAATTCTACAGCAATATTAGATATCGATTCCCACGGAACTTTATACTGTACACTAAGGTGGCGCAAAAAAGCCGACTGTTTTTTTTTTTTTGAGTCTCGTGTGACGAAACGTTAGTTTTTGATGTTTGGAGAGCCCACTCCAAAGGACAGCTCAAAAAAAAATTTTAAGAGGTCGCTCCATATTTTTAAAAATGTCAACAATCGTCAAAAAATTTATTAAAAAAATTAGATCTTCAGTATTTTGTTTGATTTTTAATTCATGTCGTGGTGTATTGTTATCGATTCTTTCTTACTAAATTGAAGAAAAAAAATTTATGAAATTTTAATATGAATATTAAAAGGTCGCTCGAAAAGATCTGAAGAAATGCACCAAAAAATTGAAAAAAAATTATGAGCGACCTTTCAAAATTCAAATTTTGAACTAAAACTTTCGAAAACTTATTTTTTTTTTTTTTTGTCTATAAAATTATACCGTAACGAGAAATTTCTTTTTTTTTAAATCGTTTTTTGACGACTTCTGACGTTTTAAAAAATGTGGAGCGACCTCTCAAAAAATTTGTTTTGAACTGTCCTTTGGAGTAGGCTCTTAAAACATCAAAAACTAACATTTTGTCACACGAGACTCAAAAAAAGAAAATAGTCGGTTTTTTTGCGTCACCCTACTGTACACAATTGGTATGTTTGTACTGTATTAAGTACGCGACAAATTGTATTTTCGTCTGGTTTTCAAATTTTTCAGAGTAATCCAACTTTTTTGTAAATTATTGTTTTTTTTCTGTCAACAAATTTTTGAAAATGCTACAAGAGACGTCCACTCGGCTGTGAAGAAAATGAAAAAGCGCACTTGCGAAGACAAAGATAAGTGGAAATATATCAGCGAAGTAGAGCTTTGGAAGCTTTGGAAGCTTTGGGAGTGAGCCAGCTCAACCGGAAGTCAGCAGTTTGGGGTCGCTGACCATGCCTAGAGACGTGGGTGGGAGGGATTTTCGGAGCGTATACCGCGAGTCTGAGCTTGTGTGAAGTGAAACCAAAGTTCAAGCCGTGATTCCGGTTTCCGGAATTCGGAACACAGCGCACCTGGCATCAAACCATTTGTGACTTTTGGAAGCTCCATTGGTTCCTGCAGTACCATTCGAGTCTTCATACGTCACACGTTGGCCATATCAACCTGGCATCACTCGCGCCATGATTCACCATGATTTTTGAAGACGTCTTTCCATAATCCTTCCACCTCGAATAAGGAACGTGCCGAATCGTAGTCCATTCGCGTGAGAGGATCCTGACCGAAGAAACGGACAGGGAACGTCTTCTTGGAAGCTATACGTCGATCGTGTCCTGCGCCCAGTGGCTCTGTAGAAAATGGATGCTGGGTGGAAATCCAGCGTCCTTATACCATCCTTGCCCAGCTCTTTTCTAGCGAAGTGATACGTGCAAGAGATAGAAAATCGAGACTCGTCAGGCGCAGTTGGGTTCACGTTATCTCCGAATAAGCTCTTCTCTTTATCAGCATCACCATCAGGCTCATCGTTCAGATTGACTTCGAGGATTTGCCGGTACTAATCATGCATCAAAACGCTTCTTCGGTGTCCAATCATACAGTATATTGGTCGGAATACGTAATTTAGATGAGATTGAGACGGGAAAAGTCTGTCGTTCCGTCGTTCGCGAGCGGGCTTCACAACCTCCAAGTTCAGACGTGAACCCTTCCGCGGTCCACTTGACCGACTGGTCAATTACGCCATTAGACGTACAGAGTGAATTACAGACTCGCCTTTCGACTCGTCTGATCCTGCAAGACCGTCACTTCAGACGATTCTAAAGAGTGGTTAATTCGTGGAAAGAATAGCCTTTTCAGTGTAACAACGGCGTGTCTGTTGGTTCTCTGAAGTGGGATTGCAGATTCATTTATATTCCGAGGAATGCTCGTCTAGAGGGTCAATCGAGCCCTGAAAGGCAAAAGTGCATTCAAGGAAGTTGAGAAGTGGTTTGAAGGGGGGAAGAGAAAAAGAAGAAGAAAACTATAGAATAAAGACAAGAGACGTGGCAACATCGCGGAGAAACGGCCGCCTGGCGAGAGACGAAGAGGGTTGCGGGGAGACTCGATCAATATGGCGGATGGAAAGGGTGTGCCAGGGGAGTTAGGGGAAACGGGAAAATAGGGGAAACTCGAAGTGGGGGCTCTACAGTCACGTCACGTCACGCTACGGCATGCCATGCTGTCAACGTGACCTTGAGACAAATCGAGAAAGAAAGGTGGTGGACCTCTTCTTGCACTCTCGATGAAAAATTATCTCCGAACATTTTTTCATCATCGATTTTTTCCCCGCCTTCCAAGGTGTGCGAATTTTGTTCGTCAAACGAAAAAGGGGGTAAAACGTAAAACACCATCGATAGACAATTGAAAAAGGTGCCATTTTTCGTTCACACTTTTCTCTAGACGAATTCTGAACTTTGATGGTCGAATCAATTTCGCAGTCAACAAATTCATTCTCTGACTGTCGCAAAAATGGACGAAAGGGATGAAAATAAAATTTCACAAAACATGAACCAGTTATCACGTGCTCACACTGTCGCACACTCTTCGCAATCTGAGGCTGGATGACAAAACTAGTTTTCACGCTGTTTTAACAAACTGATGAAACTTTTACGAACTTTCCGAGCTTACAACCATGCAGTGCATCATTAGTGCTTTTCTCAGGCTGAAACTGCACTGATTTTAACTTTGGCTTCGGGTTTCCCGTGACAAGTCTAATCGCAATTGCATCATCGATTAAGTTCAAAACTAAACAGTTTTCACGTGATGAAAAAATAAAACGATACTTGATGAGAGATCATCAGATGATGATACGATTTCAGTTTTCGGTACTATAAGGACAGTTTGAATGACTTGAAAACCTTACTTTCTTGATAAAAACAACCAGACCAGTAATTGCCACTCTGGGGGAAACGGGTCCCAATTGTCGTTACGAAAAATTTACAACCGTGAAATGTGTAATACTAGAAATCATCCAAACGATATCGTAAAGACAGACTATATAATCTATTATTTCTAGTAGAGTTGCTTTCGCTTGATCACAAAAAAGGTGCTGGAAGTGGATAACATGCGTTATCCTTTACGTTGTAGACGTACAAAGTCACTCGGGTGCTCGAACCGCCATTGGGTTCTTATCTCTATCATTCTGCTCCGTCTCACGCGTGATCCTGAAATCAAAGAATTTTTTAACTGGCCATCTTCCCACGTTTATCGGTGATACTTTATCTGTATATACGTAATATATATATTATACCTCAAGGATCACGGTTTTCTTTATAGTTCGGTTTATTCATTATTTCTTTTTTCGCTAACTCACCTGAAAAGCTTTCAAACATCTATAAATATAATCTGGTTAAAGGTACAAGGATTTTCATAGTGATCCACGCGATAAATGTACCTAATCTCTGAAACCATCTAAAAACGGTTAATTAAATAAATTGAATCTTTGGGTATAAACAGTGAATGATTTCATCACATGATGAATATTGAAGTCTTCTTGAAAGGTTACAGCAATTATATGAACAGAATTCGAAACATCGAATGCACTCAAAAGATGAAACGAGTCGCAGGTCCATTCTTTGTTGAATAAAAGTGCGAAAAAACAGGTCAAGTGCTGAAGAAATTTTCCTCGAAGCAAATGCTGCCACGGAACTTGGGTATAAATTATGCATCGCATCGAAATGAAATTTTTGCAACAGCGCACAGTTGGATTTCAGTTTCGAACAAAGCTTTAATCTCTCACTTTTACAGCGTAGTTAGAACAAAGTAAACATTCACCAATCAACGTAAAGTTCTCCGGATGGAAAAAAGAAAGAGAGAAAGAAAGAAGGAAAGAAGTAAAAAACGGTCATTCAATCCCAATTAATCTTCACGGTAATGCAGAGTTCGAACTCTCATTGAAGAACTACGACTCTTTGCGTGTCTGCACTCAGTTGCAATGACGTTACTTCCAAGAATTGCTGTCTTAACGATTTAATTAACAATGAAAGGTGTGCGAGCCTCGTTTCTCCATCCAGTTTATCCAGCTCCAGTTCGCAGTTTCTCTTAAACCACTCCCAGCTCCACAGGACTTTCTTGTCCCGGTTCTTGGCGTTTCCACGATCCCTCTCATTCCATCCTAACCCATCCCATCCCATCCTTACGGGCAAACAATCCTAACCAGCTCCCTGAAAACGCCCCCGTCTCTACACGTCCACAATTTTCGCAGACAATTAGGAACTCCTCCCCCCCCCCCCCCTCCCCTACCGCCTTTTAATTAGCACCGTTCCTGAATTATCATTAAATTGTCAAAATAAAACACGCGTTGATTAGATTAGGATTGAGCACACTGCACGTTTTCTTATATCCCTATAAATTTGCCTCGAGTTATCCCACGGCATGAACGATTACATGTTGGATGATGTTACCGCGTGAATTCATTCCGTGAACCCGAATTCTAACAGCTCATAATAAGCCTCCGTTCATCGCCTGAAAATAGACCGCATAATTGTTGCAAGAACCGCAGCCCGTTTGTCAAAATTACCGACGATCATCTTGCCATGAAATTCATTTGCACGAATTATCATTTATCAATAATTTGTCATCAAGTAATCAACACTCTGAATATATTATTCGATGTACGTAAAATCGTTTCCCGCGTCGATCTGATCTGTGAAGAAAAATTTACTCGATTAACAGAGACGTCGAAAAACGAAAAAAAATAAAGTTTATTAGTGAACGACGATAGAGTTCAACGTGAGATAAACCGTGTCGGTATTTCAGTCGCGCTGTCTTATCCGCGGGCCAATCTTCTCTACCGACACAATTGAATGTCGACAAAAAGAAAAGAAGAATACAGAGAAAAAGAATTTTCGTACAGCGTAATTCACGACAGCGAACCTTTATACAAATTTATCACAATTACGTGGACGAGAGTTGCTCACTTCGGTAGTTTAAGCTTCCGCTTTTCTCAACGTTTTCGTCAGCGGCTGGCTGTAACGGTAAGGCAGAGCGTATTGCGGGTAAAGCAGAGAGCATCCTGGGTAAAGCAGAGCGGCAGAGGCAAAGGCACACTCGTTCGATCGGCCTAAACGTCGGCCCGAGCTATTTCTCCCTTCCACTCTACTCGGGTCGTTTTGGAATCTAACGAACTTTCCCACCCTTCCGCAATTTGCAGTAAAGTCTAAAGTACAAGGCATTCCATGCGCTTTGTACTTTAGACAGTCGGAGGGTGCCCAGGGGCAGATTTACACATTCTACATGCTACACCACCCACGGTCTGCTGATTTGTGCGCCCCTTTCTTGGGTCGCTGGTTCACTTTCATGATGGGTGGAAAAGAACAATAGTCGTTGAAAGTATTACCGGGATGTGCAATTCTCCGCGAATTTTATGTAAGCTGGAGGAAAAATTTCAATTTAAGTTTGAATAAATTTCTTCTTTTTTTAACACATTATGCATTGCATGTTATCATTATTATTATTATTTTTGTTCTTATTGTTATTATTATTATACCTACGTGTATAGTAGGTACAAGGAAATTGCAGAATACGGTTGGCGCATTATTTTTCCGACAATTTCTTCGTGGTAAACTTTTATCGTAAACCGGTCTTACGTCAAGTTTTCAAGTAGAGTTAACCACCTGACACTAATTTTCAAACTTTTCCAAACAAAAGGTTTCGAGCCGACGCGACGACGTTAAGCCGGTCTCTCCCTGCAGCCCTGCGCAACACGAAACCTCGCGTGTAAAACATCCCCCCCCCCCCCCCCCCCCACATCGTGATCGCAGACTATACAACAAGTATTAATTCGACGAAACGTTTTTACTTGTAAGTAACGGTCACTGTATTCAAAAACAATAGCAGAATCCAAGGGGTTAATCAGTCATGGATTTAATTTACTTCTGAATTCAAAATATTTGAAAATATTACAGAGATTTCAGGGATTTCATGGCATTTCAGATGACTTCAAAAGATTACAAGAGATTTCAGGTGATTACAAGTATTTCGAAGATTTCGACGAATTATAAAATATTTCACGTTATTTTTGTGGATTTCAAAAAATTAGATTGGTTTTGAGGATCTCGACGGCTTGAAAAGATTACAAAGGATTTCAAACGATTTTAATACGATATCAAAAGATTTCAAGTGATTTTAATAAATTTGTAATGATTTTAGGAGATTTGAAAAGATTTCAAAAATTGTAAAAGATGTCGAGGATTTTACAATATTTCAAGATTACAAAAGATTTCAATGATTTCAACAGATTTCCAAGGATTTCGAGACATTTCAGATGTTTTCAAACGATTACAAGAGCTTGTAAATGATTTTTAATATTTCGAAGATTACAGAGGATTACAAAAGATTTCATATAATTTCAGTGGATTTCAAAGGATTTAGACAAATTTCAAAGATTTAAATACCTACTTCAAAGGATTTCAAGAGACTTCAGAATATTTCTAATGATTTCAAGGATTACAAAAGATTTCAATAGTTTCAAAAGATTTCAATGCACTTCAAGAGATTTGAGCCCAAAAATTTCAGGAAATTTCATCGACTACAAAATATTTCGGAAAATTTGAAGAATTTCGAGTTACATCAAAGAGAATTGATAAAGACACCGGATTTATCTATTATTGAGATTGATTGTTTTGTTTGTCTTCTTTTTTTTCCCGACCCTATTTTACCATCGCATTATCGGTATTGCGTTTGCTTATGGGGTGCAAAAATTGATCCTAATGAATACGTTATGTTACAGAGCTTGCGGAGCATGATCGTGACGAACATAACAGACGCCTGCGAGGTTCACGATCCGTGTCAACACGGTGGGATTTGCATTTCAACGGACAGCGGGCCGATCTGCGAGTGCCGGACAGGAGACTACGAGGGTGTCTACTGCGAAAAAGGTGAGCCCCATGCTTTCCGAGCCATAGAATAAATCGCTATCCGTCCAATTAGTTACGAAATTTCGTGGACCAGTGTCATAATTTTAAGTCAATGCATAGGTAGTGAAAAAGAGTCGAACAAAATAAGTCCAGGCATATAAATATGAGGTATTCCATCCCAAGTGTGTAAACCCGTGACCCTCTCCCTCTCGGATTTTTTTTATTTTTTTTTTATATGATCGCATTGAGTCCAAAAGACACCCTCATATTTTTTTTAGATTTTTTCAAACATCCCTTATTTCAGAAAAAAAAAAAATGAAAAAAAAAAGACGCCATTTTTTTTAAATCTGAAAAAATTCTCAAAAAACCGTTATAACATATAAAATTTTTCAATCTATCACCCGTAGTGGGCAGATTTTTTTAAATGTGTTTTACAAGCTATTAACTTTCACAAAATTCCAAAAAATTCTCGAATAGCTCACCTTGAGTAGATATTGAATTATTTCGGTACTCAAAATGAATTTTATATTATCAGTTATAAATTTTATATTCATTTTGAGTACCGAAATAATTCAATATCTGCTCAAGGTGAGCTATTCGAGAATTTTTTGGAATTTTGTGAACGTTAATAGCTTGTAAAACACATTTAAAAAAATCTGCCCACTACGGGTGATAGCTTGAAAATTTTTTGAGAATTTTTTTGGAATCTTGTGAAGGTTAATAGCTCGTGAAACACATTACAAAAAATTTGCCCACTACGGGTGATAGCTTGAAAATTCTTATATGTTATAACGGTTTTTTGAGAATTTTTTCAGATTTGAAAAAAATGGCATTTTTTTTTTGAAATTTTTTTTTTTTTTTTTTGAAATAAGGGATGTTTGAAAAAATCTAAAAAAAATATGAGGGTGTCTTTTAGACTCAATGCGATCATATAAAAAAAAAATAAAAAAAATCCGAGAGGGTGAGGGTCACGGGTTTACACACTTGGGATGGAATACCTCATATATATATATATGTATATGCGGTTACATACAGAAATTCGTTCCATGTGGTCCCATGGAGTTCTGTGATATTCGGACACCGGAAATGTGCCGGGGAAGTAACGTAATGAAAGGATACGTATACACTTAAGTTGCGGTGTTGGGTAAATTATTACTGGAAAATTATATGCTACATTCCTGAAAAATCTTTTCATCTACCGTATACCATTTTCTGCGTTGTTACGTGTCTGAGATATATAACCGCGTAGGGACAAATATAGGTTTACCAAAAAAATTACACGGCTCAGGTTCGTTCGATTGGTTATAAGATTAGGGTTTGACATTGCGCTGAATTCAGGTTGTAGTTTCGTAGGCGTGGGAGGTGGTAACCGCGGTGAAACGAATGAAATCAAAGAAAAAGGATTTCAGCATACCTTAACCTCCAAGTTTCTTGCGCTTCGGAGTCTTTCTGGTTCACGTGAACAAGGTGAAACACTACTTTGCTTTTTCATCGTGAAAAACGTTTCTCCGAACTAAAGGAAAGTCTTTTGCCATTGAAATTCAACTCCGTGATGAAAGAGATCATGAAGATGAAAAAGTAGAAGATATTATATGGGGTATTCCACGCCAAGTAGACCAGTATGGAACCCCGACCATCTCAAAATCATTTCATATATTTTTATTACACTTTCCTCGCTAAAAAACTTGACCTGAATTTTTTTCAATTTTTTTTATCGAACCGTTTATTTTTTATATATATTTGAAGTCGGACATTTTTTTAAATCTGAAAAAATTCTCAAAAATCAAGTGAATGGCACAGAACAACCTCACTTAAGGAAAACGCCAAATTTTGAATAATTTATTTATACCTGAGCGTTCTATTTTTATATATATATTTTTAATTGTGTTTTTTTTTTTTTATTTAAACATTGTCATCAATAAACACTTGCGATTATACAGGTTGACTTCTGAAAGCTGACAGAAACGTTACCGCAAAGATCGATATCTAATTATAGTTAGATTAATGACTGCAGCGAAGACGATTTTGTTTCTTACATTATTATTTCTTTTGTTTATGGTGTGTCCAGAGGCATGGAGCACAGTGCTACCGACAGCTGGCACCGACGAATTCTGGGAGTGGGATTACAGTGAGTTTGAAACTTAAGTCCCCTTAAGGCCCCGTAATTATTTATCGAGCTTATCAATCATCATATGTAACGATCATATTTAATTTCAACCATGAATTACCTGCTAGTTTGAAATAGTCAATTTGCTGTAAGTGCAAAATGCATTATTTTTACTATAAAATTCTCGTTGTTTTTTTTTTTTTTTTTTTTTTTTTTTTTCTTTGCTAATTTTTCTCCCACGTATATACAGACGTAAAGAAAATATTACCTAGAATTTTCGATCCGTTGTAAATAATTGATATCTCAAAAAAATTTAAGAACAACAAATTTATCTTCGTTATCTAATCGTGATTGAGTGCTAAAAAAATCTCATGATTTCCAAACAATTAATGAAGAATTGAGTTTATAGTGTTGAGTAATATCGAGTGATGGAGTTTTTTATTTTATTTTTTTTCTTTTCCTTTTTTTATCGAAAGTTTGAAAATTTTCTATAACGCAGGTAATTCATGAAGGCTGTTGGCTAGCTTTTGAAAGTAGGTAGATATTCGTCGATGTCAGGGCTTCAACTGACACTCAACACAGTTTCCCTTGAAAATAAAATTGCGAAAGTATAATTTAGACGAGGTAAAATTTTTATTACAATTTCTAGCCAAAATTTGTCAAATAAGCGTGCATTTTGAACAATTATTTAACGCACATTAAATGAAATCGGAACAAAGTCCTTTGGGCTTTTAAAAATTGCCTGGACAGCGATGAAATACAAAGTCTTACGGTCATTTGTCAACTCCGTTCGTGTCCGAACTCTTGAAAGCAATGAACACGATCGTTATGCGCAGAATTTTTATCCCTTCCGTTTCGCGTGTTTAACGTTTTGACAACAGCACGTGTTAATTTTGAATTAAACGAACGATCCTCCTCGTTTTTGATTAATGGTGATGTACCTGCTACCGGTTTATAACCCGACGAACGTATGAAACGTGATGCGAGCTTTTTTTCTTTTCCTTTTTTTACTTCTTCTTCTTCTTTTTTTTTTTCAATTTACTTTTAACAAGGGGTGTGTATAATCCTCGAATAAAATTATAGAACAACGATCCGAGAGCCGCGTGTTATCAGACTTTCGATTTATCACGGCGAACCGAAAACTCCTAACTTATACGGATTATAAATTATATTCATGAAAATTATTAATCTCTCCGTAGGGTAAACCGCCTGGCTGTAGGTGAGATATTATATAAATATACGTATGTATATACCGGGTGTCCACATCTTATGAAAATCTGGGTAATTGATTTTTTCCAAAATTTTAACCCCCAGTATGGTTTTATTGACGACCTCCGATTTCGATTTTTTAAGATCAAAAGAACTTTCGTGCGGACCGATCACAAGTTAAATTATACCTAAATATCATTTAGGGTGAAAAATGACGTTTCAGGAAAAAAAATTTCGAACAAAAGATGCATATTTTTTACTTAGAATCCGAATCTGTCGTAAAAATATGCAAGTCGAAAAAATCAGTTCTCCAGATGTTAGAAATGGTGGACGGGTGGTTTGGGACACCCGGTATGTATAGTAAATTGTGCGCTGAAAGGACGCGAGACGCTCTCGAAATTGACAAACTTTTGGCTCACCGTAGTGAAGTTTAGCCGTTACGACGTTCCAGAAATATGCAAAGTTGCAAATCTTTCTAGATGAAACTGGCAGTCACGATAGAATTGTAGATAAGATATTACGAGTTTTTTTTTTCTTTTTTTTTTTTTTTTTTCTAATAGGATCATGATTTCTTATCTGAAATAAAAAATATAATTTTGATTAAAAATATTTATAAACTGATTATAAAAATTTATTCCAAAGACAAATTTATATTTTATTCGTGAAAACGATGTAGAAACAGTTGGAAGTTTGTTTGAATCGAAAATTGCATAAAAAGTTTATTTCTATCTTTTTCTTCTTTTTTTATGATTCGCGCAGGAGTGGATCCGATTCGCAATGAAAGCATAAAAACAATCCATCAGATGGCTGATTTTCAACGGCATGAATGAACCAACGAATTACGTGCGAGTGGATTTTGAAAGGATTTTTATTGATTGAATACCTTATTCGACACAATTCCGAGCATTGTATTATCGCCTCGTTCCATTTGTAGAGTAGGTACTCGGGGTATTCTTAGTCGAAAAAAAGCCGCGGTATGAAAACGCAGAATATCGTGTATCACGCTCGGCTGATATCGTATTTCCGAAATTTTTTTATTATTTGATATCGTTAAGGGGTTATATAGAGTCAGGAGGTCGAAAAAATCGATTTTTCAAGAATTTTTGTTAAGAAGACCTTTTAATTTATCCAAGGAAATTTTTTTAAACATATTGTGGCAACTTTTAACTGTATTTTAACATTTTTTATTTGTGAAAATAATTGTTTTCAAAGCTGGACGCGATATCTCTGGATTGAATAATGTAAAATGAAATAATCGCAAAGATATTTCGTTAATATAATGTATTATCTTGTAATTGATCGAAGGAATAATCAAAAAAATAATAATAATTTTTGGCAAAATGGTGACTTCTCAAAAAAAGAAATTAATTTTTGACAAAAATTCAGGCCTCAAATTGTTTTGCAAATGGAAAATATTTATCGGCGAGGAAAAAACTTCTGATTAGATATAAAAAAATATATTTAAAAAGCTTGTGTCAAAATTTCAGTTAAAAAGAAGTCGATTTTTTGAAATTTTTAACTGTATTTAACCCCTCAAGTCATCAATATTCAACCTGCAGCCCAAACAACGCGCCCATCGCATCATCAATTTTTGCCAACGAAGTAGAATGACGAAAAGCTGCGAAACCAATCGAGCCGTGTGCTGCAGGGGTTGTTAAAACGAACGGTAAATAAAAAAAAAGAAGAAACAAAAAAACAAGCAAAAACACGTTTTAACATTTTAACGTAAATTCGTGTTTTCATATCTGGAAGGAATTCCAACGAGGAGAGTAAAACAGTTTATCCTCTAGAAATACAGAAGCTGTAGCTTCACGTATAACCGTGCGATACGCTCGCGTGGAATTTGTCGTATCCTTTTTCATGCACCAGAAGCTCTTCGCAAATTTACCGGAAAGAAGGGAAGTTTTTCGCGTCTTTGTCACATCCGACGTCGTGTATAAACGTTGAATTATTGAGCATTCGTATATTCAAAATAAAAACGTTCCTGTTATTGTCGTAAATTTAAGGGGTATACATGAATGTATATATATATATATATTAGGGTAGCGCAAAAAAACCGACTATTTTGTTTTTTTTTTGAGTCTCGTGTGAGAAAATGTTAGTTTTTGATGTTTTAAGAGCCCACTCCATAGGACAGTTCAAAAAAAAATTTTTAATAGGTCGCTTCACATTTTTTAAAACGTCAGAAATCGTCAAAAATCGATTTTTTTTTTTAAATTTTTCTTCTCGTTACGGTATAATTTCATAGACAAAAAAAAATAAGTTTCCGAAAGTTTCAGTTCAAAATTTGAATTTTGAAAGGTCGCTCATAATTTTTTTAAATTTTTTGGTGCATTTCTTTAGATCTTTTCGAGCGACCTTTTAATATTCATATTAAAATTTCATAAATATTTTTTCTTCAATTTAGTAAGAAAGAATCGATAACAATACACCACGACACGAATTAAAAATCAAATAAAATACTGAAAATATAATTTTGTTAATTTAATTTTTTGACGATTTTTGACATTTTAAAAAATTTGGAGCGACCTCTTAAAATTTTTTTTTAAGCTGTCCTTTGGATTGGGCTCTTAAAACATGGAACTTGGACACTTTATCTTCTTTGCCATGATTAATTTTTTTTCTTCTTCTTCTCTTATTTTTTCATCAACAAAATGGGAACTTGTCCTTCAAATTTTACTTGTTTTTACTTGACCGAAAAAAAAGATGCGCAAATAGCAAAAGATAGTTAGCTCGTGACAAATACGATAAATTGTACAAAATTACTGTTAAGTTTCCAAATTCGAAGTAAATCGTTTGATTTGGAAGAAAATGATCGATCGATCGATCTTATTGTCAATAAAAAAGCTTATTGTTTATTGATTCTGGGGAAAAAGTATGTGATCGAAACCCGATCTACGTAATTTCGAAGGAAACAAATCCTGATCGAATTGAACAATTGGTTATCAGGGTATAATTTCAAAAAATCGACCCGTTTTTTTAACCGCCTATCCTTATATCCATCCCGTTATTAGCACGCAAGCGGGGTCTTGAAATTTGAATATAAGAGAAGGCGAAACGAGTTAAAATTGCTCGCTGTCCGATCTCAGCACGGAGTTACAATCTTGAATTTTCCGAATAGAATCCTGAAGGGTACAAAGGATCGTCTGGAATGCGTCAGTCTAAGCAGCCAAATACAAGTCACCCCCGGGTTCTCGAAGCTCGCGCTTCTTTCACGCGAGACAAGAAGGAAAATAAAGGAAAATTTGACCCCGGGTCAAAGGGAAGCATTTCTTACCGGAAATTCGATGCCAGGGTAGCTCTATTTTGGAAAAATAACTGTCGACTCGAGAGGGTAGAATTTCTCTCACGAGGATTTCCCTCCGTTCACTGATGCAGTTTCGGGGAGAAATAAGGGCTGGGGGTGAGAATTTGAAAGAGTCGATATATATTTCGAAATTTCAAGCAATGAAAATAAAATAACTAAAAATGGATTTTTCGAAATCTTGAGTCATTCTAAACAGCGACACTTTCAAAATTCAAGTTTTGAACCCCACGCGAAACGAATCAGGGCCGGATTATTCTTCTGGATAAAGAGAGAGGGATGAATCCCTTTGAACCAATTTGCGTGTCCGACGTGCAATTCAGAATCGCGCATGGTACGGAAATTGGGTCAAGTTGGACAAGCTAAACTGAAAACGCCGGCTTAAGAGGTTATGTACAGTGAAAAGTTTCAAAAAATCGATTTCTTTTTTAGTTTATTTTCGTAATGTTTATATATTTAAATACACTAAATGTAAGAAAATAAATATTTTCTATTTACTAAATAATTTAAGGCCCAAATTTTTGTCAAAAAACGATTTCCTCTTTCAAGAAGCTACCATTTTGTCAAAAATTATTATTTTGCTTATTTCTTCGATCAATTACAAGATAATACATTATATATTAACGAAATGTCTTTTGGTTTTATTTTGAAAATTTCAACTGTATATAACCCCTGAAACTGATACCGAAAATGCGTGCAGGAGAGTCGATGCAGCGTAAAAAAAAAAAATTAAATCGTACCGAGTGACTCGGTCGGTAAGGAGGAAATTTACCCGGAAACAGACGTTAGAAAAAAGACAAAAGACCACTTTGACTCAGGTCAGTGTAAAACTTGTAACCTTACTTCAGTTCAGTACTCAGGTAGTATGTAATAATTATTGCAAGCCACAAAAGATAATTAATTAGCAGGGATTGATAACGGCGTTTCGTCTATATTGTTGTTGCAGACAAGGCACCTTCAGAAGCAACGTTCAAAGGTACGGAGTACCTAACGATAGATCTGAGCAAGGCTGAACCAGTCATGAGTACTCAGGAGTCGATCAGTATTTACTTCAAGACGAGACAGCCTAACGGACTCTTGTTTTATTCCGGTAAGTTGAACGACGAGGTTCGAGGGGATGAATTCCTTTCATATTCACACGGTCCAACAAATCGTACGGGAATTAATAAACTGGGGAAATATTTTGAGCCCCAGTAATTCCGAGACTTGGCCCTTCACCCTTGGCCGAGTGTTTAATCAGGAGTTAAAACAGTGGGATTGTTAAATCCAAGGAATGCCGGCGTAAGCGAAATACTTGATACGTTAAATTTCAACGCGTAGAATCTCTCCCCCCCCCCTTTCTCCCCCTGAAACAACGCCCGTGGTGGAGGGGGGGGGGGGGGGGGGGTGGATATAGGTGGATCCTCGAGGTCTCATCTCCCATGAGATGAGTGTGTATACAGAGGGGGTGAAGTTCTTGGAAATATACGATTATATAGAAGCGCAAGTATACACGGACAATAAATACATCCACGAAGTTGAAACAACACCTGCTCAAAGTTACACGCGCGGAGGATAGCATGTCAAGAATAATGATTCATTCCGCAGGCGAAGCAGGTGACTATCTCACAATATCCCTCAAGGATGGTGGCGCTGCGGTTGGCATGACATTAGCTAATGGCAGGCTGGATCTTCACATTAAACCCGCTAGGGTCCGATTCGACGATAATCAGTGGCACAGAATCGTCGTACATAGACGAGTTCAAGAGGTGAGTAGATACAGTGTTTATATCTTATGTTATTGGTACCCACGTCATGGACGCGGAATCGATGATTTGATTAATGAAGGTTTCATAGACGTGGCATGTCCATTGACTGGAATTTGGTGTCGATCTAACACTATTCGATGTCAATTTAACACTACCTCGTATTGAATTTCCAAATTAACCATTGAGTAGATCCAACATCAACATCTTACGTTATTGGTACCCACGTCATGGACCCGGAATCGATGATTTGATTAATGAAGGTTTCATAGACGTGGCATGTCCATTGACTGGAATTTGGTGTCGATCTAACACTTTTCGATGTCAATTTAACACTAGCTCGTGTTGAATTTCTAAATTAACCATTGAGTAGATCCAACATTCACATCTTGTTTAGGTACCTACATCATTTACCCATCCTCTTGATAAGCAAATGATCGAAGATTCCATTATTGCAAGTTGGGACACGTAATATGCATTGCAATAAACATTCAGGTGTAGACTATCATATGTGGAGACTAGAATTTGGTGTCGATCTAACACTATTCGATATCATTCTAACACTACCTCATACTGAATTTCCAAATTAACCATTGAGTAGATCCAACATTAACATCTTGCTTGGGTACCTACATCTTTTATCTATACAATTGACAAACAAATAAGCGATGATTTGATTACTGGAAGTATGGACACGTCATGTCCATTGCAAGAGACATTCGGGTGTGTAAAACCGGACTGTGATTTGGGGTCGATCAAAGACTATCTGATGTCAAACTAACACTACCTAATGCTTGAATTTCAAATTAACCGCAAAAATGGTCCATGCCTGGCCACTTTAACAGTGTCATAAGTGTGTCGGTCCAAAATGTCGGAGTTTAACGGGTTTGATAACGCAGCTCGCAATCATGGTGCAGCCGCTAGCGAGCCAACTGCCCAAACAGCTCCGACCGTACTAACATAGTCAGGTTAAACAAGGTAAACATCGTTTACATCGACACGTCTAACCTAGTCAAGGCTGTGGCGTTCGGCCATTGTCCGTTAGGTTGTAGCCCAGCTCTGTGTGCGCGGGTAATGTACGGAAACGATCATCAGATACCGGGTAACAAGACCAGCAGCCATCCCGCCCACATGAGAGCCTCGGGTCGAAGGCTTGTTTCCAACGTAACTTTGTTACCTGCACGCGTATAGGGCAGTTCAATGAAATCAGGCTGCATGGTGGGACACACACGTCGCGCGTCGTCCTGAAGGACACTCGATACATGCTATCGTGACTTTGCAGGATGATATGGCTCGAGGTTCTATAGTTTATAAGTGGGGGTTAGTAGGGTGGTCCATTCTTCAACTTTTTTCATTTTTTTTTATGGTGACACTCCAAAGTTGTACGTAGGTGTTTCAAAGAAAAGACGATTTTTTTTTTTTTTTTTTTCTTATGATGTCCAAAAATTGATAGTATACCTAAAACCAAAAATTTGGGCGCCAATATGAGCTCTTAATAACAATAGTAAGGTTTGCCTCTATCCATTTCTTTATTTTCTATTTAAATAATATGGGAAATTTTTTTTTTATTTTTGAATTCTTATCACTTTGGAACGGTTCATCGTAACAACAATGTGAAAAAAGAGATTTGTAGAAAATTTTACGTTCTACAAAAAACGTCTGAAGATCAAAGTTCCTTAGATCAAGCGTTTCAAAGATATCAGCGATCAAAAATAACAATAGTCAAAAATTTCAAATATTTTCCAATAAAACTATAAAAAAATATCAAATGCCATATTTATATTATTTTTTATGTAAAATTACTTTAATTCTGTTAACCTGAGACTGTAAACTAATGTAATAATAATATAAATATGGCATACGATATTTTTTCGTAGTTTTATTGGAAAATATTTGAAATTCTTGATTAGTGTTATTTTTGATCGCTGATATCTTTGAAACGGTTGATCTGAGAAACTTTGATCTTCAGACGTTTTTTGTAGAACGTGAAATTTCCTACAAATCTCTTTTTTCACATTGTTTTTACGATGAACCGTTCCAAAGTAATAAAAATTGAGAAATAAAAAAAAAAATTTCCCGTGTTATTTAAATAGAAAATAAAGAAATGTATAGAGGTAAACCTTACTATTGATATTAAGAGGTCATATTGGCACCAAAATTTTTGGTTTTAGGTGTACTATCAATTTTTAGACACCATAAGAAAAAAAAAATTCGTCTTTTTTTGAAACACCCTAATGTAGACACTTCAATCGAGACCTGCAGCGTCGACATGGTCATTCTGCATAAGTTTCGTCGGTAGGAGGATTGTTTAATTAGAAGAGAAAACGAGGTCATGTCTCCCTTGGTGGAATAAATTCATAAGTGAAATTTGTTCATTCTTTATTGTATAATATGAACGAAGCCAAGGTTTGGGTAGGACGGAGCAAGTTTCCGACGGTAGGTTGGAAATATCTCGACGTCTAGTGAATCCCACGGGACGTATACCGGGAACTTAATCTCGTGACTCGGTGGTAAAGGTCTCGGTGAAAAGTTTGCAAATGAGCTTAAAGAGCAGCAGGGTTCGTTAAACCTATTCCTGATATTTAATTCATAAGTCTTGCAATTCCCATGATTCTCACTTTCATGCACCAACGGTGAACAACTTTCACATGATCTACTTTCAACCCTCGAATAAGTTACACACTCATCAAATTACAATGCAATGTTTTCACTCGTTGTCAGAGAAGTTCGTTGGGCTGCAAACAGTCTTCAATGTTTAAGGTTGAAAATTTGACCACGTAGATATGAACTGACATTCCAAAACATACAAAATCAATTTTTTCTTCAATCGAAAAAATGTCGTCTGCTAGAGAAATTGGACGAGATTCTTCAACTCCAGTGACTGTATAGGAACCATCGCGCGTCAAAAATGATCATGACGTTTGTACCTCTTTTTGATAAATGAAAATAAAGCTTGTGTATCGCCTGTTTGATTAATTCTTAAATTCTCTGATACCTTGGTAGTGTAATCAAGAGTTTTTTCAGAGCTTAAATTTTCGGGGAATGGTTAAATGTGTGAAAAGGCCTCGTTCCGATGCGTAATTATAGCGTCATTTTTCATCCAATAGCGACAAATAATGGCGCTGAATTTTCACGTGCTACCCTCTAATTCAGGTCTGCAAACCTCCATCGACCTATCGAATGAAAAAGCCCACCTCGACGTCATTCCGCGGTTTGAAATTATTCTCTATTATCTACTTGGCACGAGAACGCGACTTTAACAATACGCAGATATTACTTTAATTTCTGAAATTACTGTGGTGTTGAATAGATATCATTTTCAACGAACAATGAAAAGCCACGCGTCGATTGTTATAATTACGATTTTCGAGTGTTTTACGGCCAGGCCATTGCTATAATTTCATAGTAACGAATTCACGTTTCTGTTTCAGATTTCAACGATTACCAGCTTCTGTCGGGTGAGTAACAAAAGATATGTCAAAAGATATAACAATCCAGCAATAAGAAACAGCTAATACCAACGTAAAATTGTTTTTTCCCATTTTTCAATCAACTTATCACGAATAAGTAGCTTGCATTAAAAAAAAGTTTGAAATCTAGCGTCAACGATTCACCTATGATTAGGATTTGAATGAAAAATTGAATTCGACAAAGAAAAAATACGCGTCAACTATTTTTCGACACTTCATCTGACGAACTTGATTAAATATTCCGAAATTGTTCCATTCAAATTTCGAAATCCTCTCTCAGAGGGCAAGAAACTGTCTAATGGGGTTATCAAAAGGGTGAATTCACACCTCCTCGATTGCAGAAGATCACCCGTAGAGTTTTGACAGGATTTCGAGGACTCCAGCAACGTCCGGCTGGCAGAAATCCAGAGGCTATTAGAAGTCCGATCAACCCAAGACCCGGAAGTTCACTAAACCAGTACTTAAACCTGCGCGACGTTATTACGAGTATATCTGCTTGATTCCTTCACACACACGTAAACACGCGGTACCTAATTTACACAGACAAGGTGTGTTACGGAGAACAGAAAATGGGAACGAGTACAGCTTAAGTACATAAGCGGATAGATAAGAGGAATCTTGTTAAAAATGGTCGTCATTTTTCTCCACTCAGTTCTCTTTTATGTTTGTGTACTTTTTCGTCATCCTTTTTATCTTCATTTTTGTTGGTTGTTTGTTTGCTTGCTTGCTTTTTTTTGTTCACCTCTTTACCTTGCGTCGCCGTAATAACCCTGTCGTTCAGGATACTCGGAGCAGCGGCAAGAGCTTATAGTATTCGTCTAAGGCTGCTCAAAGCTCGAGGCTGCAGAACTCAAAGAGGCTGAAATCTTGGCGGAGAAAAATAGTCCTCTACTCTCGTTGTAACCTGCGGGCTTTACCTGAATGGCTCTAGTTCCCCGTCTCTCCATTGTACAAGATTTTGTCCCGAGACAATCGTTGAGTATAGTTTTTGACGCCTTCTGTTTTCCTCTTCTTCTTCGGTTTTTATAGGTGTTCGCTCTTCGAGTTATACGATTACGAGAATTGGTTAAATAAAGAAAACCTATTTCGACCGAGTAATTTTCAACGTTTAAGAGAAAACTTATAACCACCTTCTTTTCTTTTCTTTTCTTTCTTTGCATCGTTCAATTTTAATGTCAAATAAGCTCATCAACGTCTCGAATCTCTAGCGAGTATAATTAGGAAGTCCCGACAACACTTCGGCACACTCCAACCATGGTCCAGTCAAAGCTATTAGATGTACACTATTGACTATTGACACAGTAAACCTCTAGACCTGATGTCGAGAGCCATTGAAGCGCCTAGAATGCCTATAAAATGGCTGACTGTTTCGGCCAGCGACCAATCCAGTGTTTGTTATATGATCAGTCCCCGTTAACGAAGCATTGGAAGTGGGAAGGGGGTCCCTCGTTCATGCCCACTTTAGAAATCGGCCAGCTGCAGCAGTGACCGAGTTGGAAAAAGAGGCGGAGCTGGATTCAAGATGGCGGAGTAGAGCGAAGGCTTCTTCGGATGTCCGTTGCAGCTGCGGTCGGTTGGTCGCTTGTTACAAAGTCTCTTCTCCTCAAGAGATAGTGAGATAGATAGATAGAGAGACTTGACACTGCGTACTTGGTCCTCATTAGCCTGAGCTCTAATGGCGCGATCCTGTGGCGTTGAAAGCAGCCACCTTACACCGCACTCGGTAATAACATGAAAGAATAAGACAGGCGCAACTCCACGCATCCATCATTTCAAATAATGAGCAACAGCTCCCGCTATTCGAGTAAAAGATGCGGATGATCGACAACGTTGCTTGTCATTCCATGTTTTCAAACCACGACAATCTCTCCCGGCCATCTTGGAAAAAAATTATGATCACGCTGCTTTTTTTATCTTCTATTACAGCTCTCAGCAGTGGTTGACGGAGTTTTTGCTGATCATGGACACACTGCCGGATCTTTCTCGCGACTGGCAAGTGATCGACTCTTCGTTGGCGGAGGCGCAGATGCCAGGTCTCTTCATGGCGCTAAAGGCATCAACAACTTCGTCGGTTGCCTACGAAAGGTTCGTGTTATATCGGTACCTAATGATGTCGAGTGACTTTGTGGCGAAATCAAACACGGAGTTTCGCTCAAACGCACCGATAGGAACTTCAATATGGAAACATAGAAATGGAGTTCGATGAGTAGAGGGTTACGACGCTGTGTTCCAAAATACACTTCCCAATACCCGAGGGTTGGGCTTCTTGACGAACTCCGCTGTCTCTCTCTCTGGAAAGCAAATTTGCACTATTCGCAATAAACATAGCTATATGTATACCCAAACGAGCGCAAACCCAACGTGAACCTCACAGTTTACTAGCAACTATACGCAGTTATTGATTTCTAAGAGCAGTCATGTTCGCGAGTAAATATGTATTCACCTTTTTCGTCTCACCATTTTTTTTTTTTTTTTTGTTTCTTCTACAACTGGGTACGCCATTAGTTTATAGACAGTTTTGTCTGTAACTTTCATGAAACAAGTGAAAAACCCAACCATCCGTGCAGCGAGTCGAACATTAATTGTAGCAAATTTTATTACATACAGTAAACTCATGTAATTTATCAGAAAGTCAAGGAATCTGGTCATCGACATCAGACTCAAAAATGTTGGTGATGAACTGAATTGATCCTCCTTATCCGCGTCGTCTTTCCTAGGTCGAAATTGCAGCCGAAGGTGTAAGGATGGAGCTAATCGAAGCTGCCAAAAGCGGAGCGGCTGGTGCAGCGGCCTGGGGTCGAATAGAATTCCAATGTCAGGACCCAAAAGCCTCCGATCCGGTCACCTTTACCACCAGAGACTCTCACCTCGTGAGTATTACTCAACATTTTTCCAAAACCTTCACCGTTTTTCAAGTGATCAAGAAAACTGGCCGTACGTTCAGGTACATGAGGTCAGGATTCAATTCTGTGTGCATATAGGGTGATCGAATTACAACTCATGGTGTACGGAACCATAAGCGTTACGTTGCACAGATGCAACCTAACGTACCAATGGTTCATAATCGCGTTCGCAACCAGATGGTCTTCGATACAACCGGAAACAGTACGTGAGTGCTATGGGGATTCATGGGACACCATACCATGACCAAACGTAAATAGTCGGAGCTGACTCCGATGCTTGCACGTTGCTACACGGAGATAACGAGTTCCTGGCTCCCAACGGCGACTTATTGGCTCGCTTGTTTACCATTGGAGACTATCTTGTTTACGCTCTTCGACTATACCCACCTGCAATGGGATGGGATTTTCCTGAGGCTATCATGTGAGAGTGGCTTAATTTTGCGCTGAGGCTTCGCGCGTTCCATTCACACTTATTATCCTCGACGATCGAACTGCTACCCACTTACCAGCCTCTTCGTTTAAGCGTCACACTATCGACTCTTATCGTTTCCCCTGAATGAAAGCCATCGGGATGAAACCTCGTATAGCTAAGCCACTGCCCCATGATTCCTAGCTTTGATATCTCACTCTCTATAAATCGAAATCCAATGCGCATCTGGTGCCCATGGATGCGGGGAGTTACGACCGTCTGTGACCCAGCAATGTGTGGTTTGAAAGCACATCAGCTGCGGCGCTTCTTAGGAAAAAATACCAAATCATTACGAATGACGAAGAGGTTAGAACGTCATCGATTATCGCGAGTAAACGACCTCAATGTCATATTGTTATATATCTTTGTTTTATTTAGTTCCATTGTCAAATTAGTCCCAACATCTACTGGTAATGTAATAATTCCTACTGATTTCGCGATCGTTTTAAGCATATCTTTCGAAATACTTTTTACGAATAAATACCTACTACTTGTTGGGTATCACGAACTGCTCGAAGAACAAGGAACCGCATGTGAAACGAAGAAGAAATGAACACAAGCTACAAGGTATAACAAGGTTTCATTCGCGTGAACAGGAACGTTATCATACACTGTCAATTACAATTATAATCAAAATTCTCACTTTCTCTTCCTCACTCTATTTCATTCTCTCTATTTTTCTCTTGTTTCTGTTACTCTCCCTTCTTTAATATCGCATATATCTTTATATACTATATACTCTATTCTCTGTCAAATTTATCTTCTGGTTATATGATATCTATCTGTCTGTCTGTTCAGAAATCGCCACAACACACGGTATAATATGTATACCTACCCAATAAACATTACAGTATCGCGTCAATGATCCTTATTACCAACAGTGCCTATCGTCATTCTACACATCCTATACATATATTCGTCAAGTAGTTGAAGTTTCAAGTAGCTAAATGTAACTGTAAGTGTAACAGTAAGTACCTAAGTGATAACACAATGTACCTACCTACCTACCTACACCCATCTACCATCACCAACATCATACCAACGCATTGCCTACATTGTTTAATACCCAATTTACATGTACACGTGCAATGAATTTGTAGACGATATAAAGATGATGTAAACTAGCATTTTCTAAACGAATCTAAATGTTGTCTGTGTGGGTGTGGTTGTTGGGGTGCCAACCGTTGGACGTTGCCTTGAAGAAGGCCTCGCCGGTCAGCAGCAGGCGACTTCACGGAGCCTTGGTCACCTTCACCAGCCCAGAGTCCCACCTGGTAAGCTCTGTCTAAGCCTTTATCCAGGAAAGCTCTGATCCGGCCGGCGCACTTCTCCCGATCGCTCACAACACGCACCTGATTGGCTACTCCCGAGACCCTAGCTTAGAGGAGACGTCATTTTACACACACACAGACTCATACACACTTGTTATCAATTTTCGTTTCTTCGTTCATTGCGTCACCTTTTTTTGTATTGTCGATATTGTTGTTTTAATATTGTTGTTCTCATTGTGTTATATTATATATTTATGTCTCAAATATGCATTTGTTTGCGCGTGAATAATCTGCGAGCAGTATTCTTATCACATTATATATGGGGTATTCCACGCCAATTCGACCAGTGTTAAGCACCGACAATCTCAATCGTTTCATGTTTTTTTTCAAACATTCCACTTGGTAAAAAAGGTGGCCTGAATTTTTTTCTAATTCTTTTATCAAAACGTTTTTTTTTTTTTTTTATATTTGATGTCGATTGCGAATGCCCATTTTTTAAAAACTGAAAAAATTCTCAAAAATCCAGATATTTTTATTTTTATACCAGAATTAGGTGATAAAAAAAAGTTGAAAAAAATTCAGGTCACGTTTTGTACCGAGTAGAATGTTAGAAAAAAACATGAAATAATTTTGAGATGATCGAGGTTTAACACTGGTCGAGTTGGCGTGGAATATCCCATATATTATATAATCGCAAATTGATGAATTTTAAAAGATGGTCATTTTATCATATTACCGAATTCATGAATAGAGAATACAATGCTGCTCATTATCACTGTAAAAAGTTTTTCAAAAGTCGAGTTTTCCATTTTGTAAAATCTACCGTTCCACTCTGAGTTTTGATGGATCGATAATTTCGCGTTTTCTGCTAGCGAAAGTTGAAGCAACGACACGAAACTTTGGCGAAATATCAAAGTTTTGAATGATCCAAAAACCGATGCTCAAAGTTCCGAAAGTGCAAAAATGAGAAAATTAAAAATCTGTAACATCGAAATTCCGAATGATCGAACTTAATAAGTCCCAAATAACGTTGGAAAATAAATTTCGAAATCAACGAAATCAAGCACGACCAATACGCGAGCGAATATTGTTGGCGGTATTTTTCAAGGAATTCATCTGCTGCAGCTTGAATGATGACAATCACGGAGAAACTTGTATTCTGCAAACGTATATCGTAATTTCCAAGTGTCTTTACACTCCAATTTCAATTCCATTAATCTAGGTTACTCAAAAGTCAGTCAAAGTTTATTTACCAAAAAATTTTAATATCGACTTTTAATTTATCGTTTTTACGTCGCTTCGTCAAAATCTTCAATCGTGAATACAGATCTGGAAACAAAATACAATATATCATATAACAGATATGAATATTCGATAATCGGTAGCCAAATTTATTTCGTTAAAATTCATATATTACAGTCGGAATTTTTACGTATTATAAGTAATACGATATTCATAATGTTAAAACGCACTCACATCGTTTTGGGAATGAATTTATTGATAATAGGCTCATCAGTATCATGCATAGAGGATATCCCATTTCAAACAACCTGGAATTAGGATATTTTGAACACCAAGCAAACACGATGGAGATAAAAAATAAATAAATAATCAAATTTGCCTGACGCACTAAATGTTTTTTCAAAATATCCTAATCACTGATTCAAAAAGTACGTATATATTTTACCCACATTATAGATGATTATCAGTGCACGTACATAAATTACATATAATAGTAAACGTATATATATATATTAGGATGGCGCAAAAAAACCGACTTTTTTTTTTTATGAGTCTCGTGTGACAAAATGTTAGTGTTTGATGTTTTAGGAGCGTACTCTAAAGGACAGTTCAAAAAAAAAAATTTAAGAGGTCGCTCCAAATTTTTTGAAACGTCAGAAATCGTCAAAAATCGATTTTCTCTTTTTTCTTCTTCTCGTTACGGTATAATTTTATAGACAAAAAAAAATAAGCTTCCGAAAGTTTCAGTTCAAACGCTCGTAATTTTTTTTCAATTTTTTTGTGCATTTCTTTAGATCTTTTCGAACGACCTTTTAATATTCATATTAAAATTTCATAAATTTTTTTTCTTCTATTTAGTAAGAAAGAATCGATAACAATACACCACGACATGAATTAAAAATCAAACAAAATACAGAAAATATAATTGTTTTAATTTAATTTTTTGACGATTTTTGACATTTTAAACAATTTGAAGCGTCCGCTTAAAATTTTTTTTTCAAGCTGTCCTTTGGAGTGGGCTCTTCAAACATCTAAAAATAAAATTTTGTCACACGAGACTCAAAAAAAAACGTAAGCGGTTTTTTTGCGCCACCCTAATATATATATATTTATATATGTATATGTGGTAAAATATATACATAGAAAGAGGAAAGAAGAAGAAGCAGAGAAATCAATCTTCTTTCTTCTTTCAACCTTAAACTACCACTTGATTCTGTATTTTCTGAAAATGATTTCTTATACTTCGTACAAACTAAGTCCGCGTCCATATCGATATGTACTTGAAATTTGTTTTTTTTACCGTGATAATATCTCGCCGTGAAATCCAGTAAATAAACAAGTTATCAGGTGGCACTTGTCAATCGAAATTTCACCCCAACGTGATTAGTTTTCTGTAACATATATATATACATATATATGTATATAGTAATTTTACACGACTCACCAGAATCGATCACTTTCATATAATTCACTTGTGACTATATATATAATTATTAGCAACAGCACCATGGGTTGCATGTTAAAATTTGTCACGAATCACACGGATTGCATGCGTATACACACTGCACAGGATAATTATTTTTCAGGGAACTTCAATTCGAGACTTCGATATTTGCACATGAATTTCATGTGTAATATTTCAACGACAATCGAATTACCCTGACCTGAGGTCCTTTGACGAACCATTTATTTATTTACCAACACCTACTGTATATATCGTATGTATTCATTTTATTTTTCAATTTCTTTTTCATTTCTCTGATCTATTTCCAA
The DNA here is from genome assembly GCF_021155765.1 of Diprion similis. Classification (NCBI taxonomy): domain Eukaryota; kingdom Metazoa; phylum Arthropoda; class Insecta; order Hymenoptera; family Diprionidae; genus Diprion; species Diprion similis. The sequence continues at coordinate 4,750,699 of NC_060117.1, forward strand.
AACCTGCTGATATGTCGTCAGATTTTTATTACATAAAAAACAGGTTTAATGTACATGAAAACACGTTTCTAATATCATGCGGCTGACATAAGGTGGGACTCTGGTAAGAAATGCATTTCGATAAAATTAAACCGTTCATATATATTTATATATATATATATATATATATATACATAAATAATATGATGAAAAATTTTCCCCTTCTTTCATTAAATTTACTGTACATAATTTATTTTTTATTATTTTATATTCTCTATCATTTAACAAAAATTAACCCGACAACCGGTAATTTCTCGTATAATATCACGTAATTTTTTATCTCTGCTTATATAATGCAATAGCATGCATGAAACGAAGTTGCATGATATATATATATATATATTTAAAGGAACACAGTAAAAAACAAACGACGAAAAAAACGCGTTCCTAACCAAATGATCGACAGTCCGAAACTATTTATTCATCGCCTAAATGAAAATTAGGAAAAAGTAGAAAACAAAAGAGAAGTAAAAACGCAACTACGAAATAACGAGTCGACAATTTTACCTACTGAGTATAAATATATATTATACACGGAGAATGCTAATTTTTTTTTTCACGTATGGTAGAGTTTTTTATCCTTTGGTGAGTCACATCACGATGAACCACTTTGAGGTAATGAGAAATTTATTAAACTGCCTATTCCCGATCCCCATGTCTGCCAAAATCGTTTTGATAAACTTTTTGGCGATCTTCAATCCCGTAGATCTTACATTGACGGTTGGCAGGTGCTCTAAGAGTAAACCTGACATGGTAATCAAGTGCGTTCGTCGCTTTCTCTCGATCTGTACCGATCCTTCGACAGAGCTCGATCGGTAAATCAGGGTCACACCTTACCGACGATTCACGTGCGGAGTTACCGGCGTTCTCCAATCCCCTGAAGTTCGCATTTTGCTCTATTTTCTCGTCTTCACTGGGCTTTCCTTTGCAGATTTCAGCCGAATTTTCACCGAACCGTTTAAACTGATTGTGAAACGAAGCAGCTGGAAGCCATAACCTCACCTTCGATCGAACTACGAGGCCACTGCATTGCTACCAATCTCTAAAGGTTTTCTGTTTCTGTGTTCCAGGTTCTACCGCCGTGGAAAGCGGCCAAATCCGGAAGCATATCGTTCAAAATTCGAACAAACGAGCCGAACGGCCTCGTTATGTACAGTAAAAGCGGAGGACACACGAGGGTACGTCTGTATATTAATAATTTGTCCGAATAAAATTACTGCCCGCTTGTGAATCGACGAGGTCGAAACAGCTGCGAGAGGCAATCGTTACGGCCCACTTACGGAACCAATTAAAATGCTAGTTAATACTTAATTCCTTACGTCGATAACGAAGTCTGCACGTTTTCCATACGCAAGCTTCGAAGTATTATAGCTTCACATGAAGTGGGTTGATTTATTAACGGTAAAAATAAATTTCTACGTAATAGGGCCTACCTTTGATATCGAAAGAACATTTCTCCTTTGCAGTAACGTAATTGTGTTGTTAGGTATCTATAAAAATTTATAAACAATGTTGAAAAAACATTTCGTTTTCATTGTGATCACGATGTTCTCTGTGTAGCCGGATTTGTTCGCCTTTGAAATACTCGGTGGTCATTTGTACCTACATGTGGACCTTGGCAGTGGGCCTACAAAGGTCAGGGCGTCGCGACGTCGCGTAGATGACAGTGCGTGGCATGACGTCGCCCTACGTCGGGTGGAACGTGACGGTCGATTGACCGTTGACGGTGTGACAACAGAGTTCCGAACGCCAGGTGAGGGAGAAATTCATAAAGAACGTGTTGCGTAGAATATTTTTCCCGACTTAGTGTGTAAAATTCGATTTTGCGTACCCAACTGAGTGCGCAAAATGATACATTTTTTCACTAGTGCGGGAATGTATCATTTTGCGAACACATTCAAGAAAATGAAGTTTTGCACTTTTGCTATTGAATAATTCTTCAACAGCTGGTCGCAATGTTTGATTTTCATTTTACTGCGTCGGTTTCACATGGATAAGATAATCTACAATTTTTATTACTTCTTTATCCGTTAATTATAGGCAATAGAATGTGTAAGCTGATTTTCTTTGAAACATTATACACAGGCTGCTGTTTTTTGGGTAATTTTTTAGATATTTCACGATCTGTGCGTAATTTTTTTCCGAAAGTCAGGTATTTTCTAACCGAGAAAAAGAAAGGTGTAAGAAAAAAAAACTGTTTTCTTTGAGTTAAATATATTTCGGAAGATGGGGGAGAATTTTCTATTTGGAATACGTGATCCTGGGGAGAAAATTGATATTTAAAAAATTCACCAATCCCAGCCGGTTCCAGGAATATGCGGGGAATCAATCATTCAGGAATTCATTTGTTCCAAATAAGACAGCAGAGAATATACGATTACACAATGAGCAAAAGTAACCATGAGTGTGAGAAAAGTTTGTGTATATATATATGTATAATACAGACGAAAATTTAACCCAGCTCGTAACAAAAAACGTGGACTAACTCTTTTGGTTTATTACGAAATTCAGACGAAATAGAGTTCACCAGAAAAAATTTAAAATCAAAATTTCACCGAATGACAAAGAAATTCTTTGTATTTTCTAAAAAAAAAAAAAATGAATAAACAAAAACACGTGAACTTAAATTTTATTCTACGTTTTCGAAAACGTTATTGAGAGTTTTGAGTTTGGATTCTAGATGTCAAATTTTGATTTCTTTCATATAATTAATTAACGAAAAAAATTGATTTATTAGATAAAGTTTGCTTTTATAAGAAAACTGAAAGATATTTTGGATTTTAAGAAAAATCACTCATTTTCCCAAACATTTGTTGTAAGTAATGGAAAAAAAGCTTCAGTTTCGCATTTACGTCACTTTTATTCAAAAATTTCATTCAGAAGTTTGTTTGATAGTTACTTACAACAAATGTGTGATAAAATATGTAGTTTTCTTTAAAAAGCAAACTTTATCTCATAAAACTGTTTTTTTTTTTTTTTTGTTTCTTTTATTACTAACGTGGAAGAAATTGAAAAATTTGACATCTACAACTCAGACTTGACAAAAATCTTGTCGACAAATGTTATTTATCAACGTAAACAAGATAAGAAAAAACTTTTTAAATGATAAGTGAAGATTTTGTTTATTACTCGATGTATAGAATGAAAATTTATTTCTTTAAACGTAAACTGGAAAAAAAAACAACAAAAAAAAAAAATTGTTTCTCTGACCTGTGTAATTGACCTGTTTTTTTTTCTTCCGCTTCACAGGCGATTCGACGCAGCTTGATCTCGATGGTTTGTTGTACATCGGAGGCGTCGGGGCGCCTTTTGCACCTTTGACTATACCGCCGGTTTTGTGGAGCGGATCTCTGAGACAAGGTTACGTTGGCTGTCTGAGAGATCTTGTGATCAACGGAAATCCGGTTGACATAGCCGGATACGCGCAGCAGCAAGATTCGGGTGAGTGGCCAAGTAGTTAACTGGCATCTTGGAAATTGAATTTAATTAGATCCACGCGAGCTGGTCTTTGAGTGCTAAAACCCCGAGGAGATTGGATCGATGAGATTTGCCGGTAATCCTCGCCCTTGAAGTTGGGCCATTTTAGGGTCGGATTTAATTCTAGACGGAGGCTGACTAGGTACGTTAAATTAACAGTTTGCTATCTGCAAACGCGAGTGAATTTCCTCCCTCGATAATCAATTGCTGCAAATATCTCTCACGGCACGTTTAAACTGATCTATAGTCGTCAACGACGGTGAGGGAGAAATTCATAAAGCGGACGTTTTGCGCGGGATATTTTTCCCAACTGAGTGTGTGCAAAATTCGATTTTGCGTCCTACACAAGTGAGTGCGCAAAATGATATATTTTTGCACTAGTGCGGGAATTTATTGTTTTACGCACTCGGTTAAGAAGAATGCATTTTGATTTGATTTGTGTCGTTAAATTCTATATGTATAGACATACGTGAGTTTCTCACAAAAATTCGACGTACAGCTCGTTTTTTTTACACTTTTCCTTGGAGGGTTGAATTTTTTCACAAGTTGGACGAAACATATTTTTTCAAATTTTATCGATATATCAATATAAAGCGATGATTTTCAAAACATTACAAATTATTATAAAGTTTTATTTTTTTTTCTTCTATACATTTTATTTCAGAACTTCAAAAGCCTATTTTCCGTTTGGGGACAAAATACTTTAACACGTTTGTATGTTTGGGTGAATAGGTCCAATTTTTTCAAATATCGTATCTACTTCCATATATTGATTCCGAAAAAAGTTAGATTCCAATAAAGGAAATGCGTTCTATCCCGAAAAATACTATAAATTGACAATTTTTCATTTAGCATCGATAGATATGATATATTTATTGGTATCGATTTTCATCTCCCACTTAGCTGATTCGATTTCTTTACACGTATAATGAAAAAATCAATATTAACAACAAACCTATTTTTTTAAAATATAACGTCAACTTTTTGCAATCATTAAGAAACGCTTCTAAAACTGAAAAATAATGTTTTATAAAGAAATTTCAGGTTCATCTAATCTCTATAAATACACAAGTATACGTACCAAAAATGAGTTAAAACTTTTAAAAAAATACTTAAAAATTTCTGTCCGAGTACTCGAATAATGATTTTCGAACTCTGTCAACAATTCGGGCAGAAAAAAAACGAAAAAAAAGTTCAAAAAATCGATCGCTGCGGACAGGATTCGAACCTGTGCGGGCATAGCCCATCAGATTTCGAGTCTGACTCCTTAACCACTCGGACACCGCAGCTGTTGAAAGTACTGAACGTGTTTAGATTATCTAACCTATTTGATGATCTGAAAGCATATTAGCATTGGAATTGCGTAAATAACGGTGAATTTCTTTTCAGCAATTATTATTCCTTTTTATCATTATTCCGAATTGTTTAAATTGTTTTTCTGACTATATATACGATGCCTTATATCTTATTATAGAAGTAAAAACATGTCTTATCGCGTTGCAAATTGAAAGTATTCAAACATTGCAGGTAAAATTGAATCAGTTAATTCGTGCAATAATGATTTGATTCTCAAGTTTGTCAAAATGGAATTTCTGAATCACGAGCGGTTGGCTCATTGGAAGTATAAATATGTATAGATGATAGACGCTACGAGCATAAGTAGACAACTTCATTCCGGACCGTTTACGCTCTGAAGCACCTGTACAATTATTTACTCAAGGAAAAGAAGAATGATCAATACCGCCGCAGGTGGATATCCAGGCTATAAGCGGCACGCAGCTGTGGCAAAAGCACGTGATCATCGACGGTTGTATTTTCAGCCTGTTTACACGAACGTTGAACTAACCTATATAGTTGCAAATTACAGCGGTACAAAAAACAAGAGTTAAAATTTTATTTTATTCTTTCGCCTTAATTGTCCCGAAATTACTGCCCTGCGTTCCCTTTTTTTAGGATTCAAAATATTTGGCCAAGACATGAAAAACCACCGAAAACTCGACGTCTTTTTTACAATTATTACTTCTTATTTAACTAGAACCTGATGAATCAATTTTTCAAATTACCAGATTATTAATATTTATTAAATAAAGTGGAACAGAGTATCATAATTTTTTTCCAAAACTACAACTATAGGTGTAAGGTAAAGAAAATTGTTAACTAACGGACGATCCAGAACTCGCAACGCCTGCATCCACGCAACCCGCATCAAATACTTACGCCTTTACGCGTCACGAAACACGTTCAAAACATCTGAAAAAAGTTTTTCGCGACTAAAATAAAGGAACTTTGATTTTAAAGTGAACAGGTTAATTAAAATATTGTAAGGCGATACATTCCTGCAATTTCCTCAGGCGCTGTGAGACCTGCTTGCCACGTTCAATCGCCACACTGCGCATCGGAACCATGTATGCACGGTGGTCATTGCTTGGAGGGATGGAACAGATTTCACTGTGATTGTACGGGGACACCGTTCACTGGACCAACTTGCGGCAAGGGTGAGTCAAAAATCTTAACGAGATGCTCAAAGTTTACGTCGTGCACTGGAACGTCGACTGAAAGTAAAATATGGTGTTAATTGTCCTCAATCATCGCATTCTAGCTCAAGATAGGGGGTTAACGATGTCATCGTTACCATAAGAGTAAACAAATGAACGACATTTTGATGTACTCTAAGGTTCATGTCACGGTGAATCGTAAACTTGTTTTATTTTCAGCGTTCGTTCATTGGACACGTTAACTTTACTTGTCTTCCATGAATTCATAGCAGATCAGTTCTTTTTTTTAACTATTGTTTCCTTTCGTATTTGCAGATGCATCGACGCTCCATCTCAATGGTACTCAACAAATGACTGCTCTGATGCCTGAGGATTCGAGAACTCAAGCGGAAGAAGTCGTGGTTCGTTTTAAAACTGCAAAATCTCAAGGCTTGCTGATAGCAACTAGTCTTGAAAACAGTTCTGACCGTCTTCAGCTTTCCTTGGAGGAAGGCAAAGCTAAGATGCTGATTCATATAGGCGATCGTGAAAAGGTTAGCTCGTGCAAATCGTCATTTATAAGAACTAAGAATCCAACTTTCTGTCACGCAGTGCTTGTCTCATACCGATCATCACACTTTCAGATTGTCATGGTCGGTCAAGGGTTGAACGACGATACTTGGCACACGTTGAAATTCTCGAGAAGAGCGACTTCGTTAAAACTGCAGATCAATGACGAGCCTGCAGTACGTGGTAAGTGGGACTAATTACTTTTCAATATCCACACCAACGTCATAACCTCAATGGAATTCCCATAATGCAGCATTCATTACGATTTAATAAACATACAGCCATTCCGGATGCAGTTTTATGATATAACATCTCCAAGAGCCTTACTGATTACTTTGAAAATGATCTTATTTTACTCACGTCGTTATACTCCAATCAATTCTCTTTCATGGAAGTCAGGCAAGATCGAGTGTCAAGCTGTCTCAATAAGCGACGCTCTTTTCTCACTTGGGCAGATTGTTTTTCTTTTTTTCTTAGTTTTGTAACAATTGCCTGGACAGTTTTTTCATTTAATTAACAAGCCGACCGATCGTCGAGTTTTAATTGCAAATTTCTTTGACAGCCGAGACTCTTCTTGGAAAGCAGAGCATCCTTGAATTCCGAACTCTACACGTAGGAGGATACCTTCACGCCGAATACGACACTCCGCACTTTGTCGGGCAACTCCAACAAGTCTGGTTCAACGGTTATCCTTATCTCGAAATTGCCCGCAGCGCCGGATCTCATCAAGGTTCTCATCAAGGAGTGACGCCGATTATAAGGGTGACGGGGAAATTCGGCAAGCGAAATCATCCGGTTCACCATCCCGTCACCTTCACTTCGAAACACACCTTCGTCGGGCTTCCGGTCCTCAAGGCTTACGTGGAAGCCAACGTCTACTTCCAGGTTCGCTAATCACTAATATTCCGACTATTACCAACCTCGTTTGCTGAAAAACTCTTCAATTTCTAAACAAAAAACCACCAGCAATCATTTCGTACAGTTCCAATCGTGGTTCTAGATGTACTTTCAATTCCACCTTCAACTTCTTCCAGTTCAAGACACGCGAGGCGAACGGACTTCTTCTTTACAACGCGGGTCGTGAGCGTGACTTCATCGCCATCGAATTGGTCAACGGTCACGTGCACTATGTTTTTGACTTAGGAGACGGACCCGTTCGAATAAAAGACACTTCCAGATCTCGATTGAACGACGGAAAATGGCACGCAGTGAGCATCGCTCGTCCAGCACCCAAGAGACATACTCTGGCTGTCGATGACCACGTTGCCGCGGTTAACAGTCCTGGTAGCAACGAGAACTTGGACTTGGATGGGATACTCTACATAGGTGAGAAGACCACTACCATCATCAATGTCTTTCGAACCAGTTCGTCTTCTTGTTCAGTCCACATTTGCTTGGTCTCGATGAAGTAAAACGTCCAATACCTAGTGGTCCAAATTCTTTATGTCCAAACAATTGCGTTCACAGGTGGTGTTGAAAAGTCGACGTACGGTCAGCTACCAAAGAACATCCTTAGTCGTCATGGCTTCGAAGGATGTCTCGCTTCTCTTGACCTCAGTGGCGAGAGTCCTGACCTTCTGTCCGATGCCGTGGTTCCCAGTTCTCTGGTCGAGTCAGGTTGCGATGCGCCAAATTCACATCCGGGGAAAAGATGCACTCATGACGTTTGTGCCAATCATGGTACCTGCGTTCAACAGTGGAACACCTACACCTGCGATTGTGATATGACCAGCTTTACTGGACCAACGTGCAACGACGGTGAGTACATTAATTTGTGTATTCAAGTGAAGTCTCGTTCACTTCAATTATGACATTCCTTTAACCATGCTTGGTGAAGTCCAAGTGACTTGTTAAGGGGTTATGAAGTTCAATGTCTTTTCATGAAAAATCCTTGAAGTATCGCTTTTTTCCGTTCTCCTGACTAGGACTTTAACCCATTATCGGAATAGTGGACAGTATAGCCTCGTTGGTTTGGCCAATGAGCAAACGCAGGTGACTTCACTGACGCAGTCATGTTTAACTAGGTACAAATTTTGTTTCGCAGAAGCAACCGCCTACGAATTCGGAGCGGGACGTGGCCTCATTACATACACATTCCCTGCTGATCGAAGACCGGAAATGAAGAGAGACATGATTGCTTTGGGCTTTGCGACCGGGATTAGCGACGCCGTTCTCATGCGGATTGAATCAGCTTCGAGCAACGATTACTTGGAAATTGAAATTGTTAGTTCAATCAAACTTCGTGTATCTACGAAACTGAGCACTTTACGTCAATGTCGACATTGGGTCAAAATTTGAAGTGGGAAAAGAAAGTCCAAAGTACCAAAAAAAAAAAAAACACAGAATCTATGATCATTTTGAAGATATTCGGTGCTTCGAATCCAATAAATTTTTACTTTACGATAAACTTTAATTCACATAAATCGTGTCTCGGCCATATTATTTTCATCGGAATCTCATACGTTTGGTATAATTTAAATGGCTAAACGAGACTTGATCGCACGAAGCACATGTCATTGCATCCTTGACCAATATAGATAAGGCTTGTCGCGGCTTCTTCCTTATCATCGAACGAACATCAACCGTGACTGATACAAAGCATGTAATGAAACTATGTTAAAATTCCCCAACGCTCTGATGCTTTCCTATACCCAGTACATACTGAATTTGTACATTACGGATGATATGAACTTGTCAGTTACACAAAATGTGGCGAGACGTTGCGCGTTATCTCTAATTGTACCCGCGGTAATACCTCATTTTGTAAATATGCTTTACGCCAGCTGATTATCTCGCTTCACGACTCATACCATCACTCCTCTTATATTCTCCGTGTACAAAATTTTAAAGAGAAAGCTGCGATATCATCGTGCTTTGGCTACTTATCAATAATTGCGAGAGGATTATTACAGAACTGCGAGTCTTAAGGGGGTTATGCGAGGGGTTAATCACTCGTGAAATCTGGTCTACACTTTTCGAGAAATCTTGTGTAATCTCCTGTAATCTGCGAAAATTGTCTGTAATCTTTTGAAATTCTTTGAAATCATCTGAAATCTTTTGAAATCTCTGAAATTTTTGTTTGTAAAAATCCTTTGTAAGCTTTGAAACATATTGAAATTCTTTGAAATTTCTGAAACTTTTTGAAGTTTTCTGAAATCTTTTAAAATCACTTGAAATTTGTTGAAATCTTTTCAAATATGTGAAATTTTCTTTTGAAAAAATCCTTTGAAATGCCATGAAGTCTCTTTTAATCTTTTGTAATCCTTTGAAACGATCTGAATTCTATTGAAATCTTTGCGAAATCCCTGAAGTCCTTTGAAACCTTTGTAATCTTGAAATCAGGTGTACATCAAACCGACGAGTGATCAACTCCTCGGGATAATACCTTTTTTTCTATTTTTTTTTTTCATTGTAAAGTTTGTTTAATAATTTTTAATTATTAATTAATCAATAAATTTCACCATAAACAAAAAATTATTACAAAAAGTCATGGACATGTGAGACTATCCTAATGTATATATATGTATATGGGAAGTTATCAACAAGATTAAGATTAGAATCGATATTTTTAGTTTTTTTTCTCTCTCTCTAATTTCGATTGAATTTTTCAGGTCGAAGGAAACGTGTTTGCAGTTTACAACATGGGGACCAACGATCATCCGATCGGCGAAGTTGGCGTAAAAGTTAACGACAACCAGTATCACGTTGTCAGATTATCGAGAAGCGGAGCAAACAGCACCTTGCAAGTTGACGATTATAACTTGCAGTCTAATCATCCGTCTGGTGAGTCTGAAATTGATTTTTATTCATGTTATTTATGTCTCATCGATTTCTTAACCAAACATTAACGGCCCTAGTGCAGAAAATGATTTGAAATTAACGACGTTGATTGAAAGTAGGAATTTTTTTTTTTTTTCATGAAAAATCTTAGGACCTGTACAATTCTCAAGCGAAATAGTTTCTTTTCATTAATTTTTTATTTTGAATTCAATATGAACACGATATTTCCATAGATTGTCATAAATCTTTGCTTTTTTTTCTAATTTACTCATGGATTCTTGTCATTTCTCCAACTCCACGAAAGTCTACGTAATGCGATGATTTTCAGCAGAAAAAAAAAATCATAGAAAAATCTACGCAGGTATTAAAAACCTCAGCTTTCAGATGGATGTAATTCGGTTTATATAATCGAATACTGAAACAGTATGTTGTAACAGAAAAAGTGTACATTATTTTTTTAATTAGTCTGTGTAACTATGAATTCTGATTTCCTGGTTCTGCTATGTATTAATTTAGTTCGATGAAAATAACCAGGTATTTACTTGCTGGGAAATTGATGTGATAGTGCGACGAGTGTGCGAGCTTCGTACACACGTGATATGAAATCGATAATTAAACGAGCATACTAAATCGTACAAAAATAAAATATGATTAATTTATAAGCTAATTTATTTTTATCTCTGTCTGTCCGATTTGCCTGCGATAAGATAGATTGAATTTTTTGATAATGCAAATGATATAAAAATAGGAGAACCTAGCAGCAAAATTCGACCTTGCAAAAGTTAAGAAGTTAAAAAATATCATTCATTCAAATTAACGCAATTCAGTATTTTTTATAAAAATTACTAATAAACTCTGTCCTTAATTTCTAGTAAATTCGATCTTGACTATGGAGAACGAGACAAATATTCATCAAATTGTTTGGATTTTGTTAAAACCGATCATCGGCGACGAAATTTAATCTAATAAATAAATTCAGATAAAATTTATTTGCAGAAAAAAAATAAAGAATTAAATTGAAAAAACTTGGAATCCAAAAAAAGAAATAATAATAAATAATTTCTACGTGACTATTAATAATAATAATAATAATAATAATAATAATAATAATAATAATAATAATAATAATAATAATAATAATAATAACCTAAGATTTGTTCACAACTTAATAATTTTTACTTTCTTATAAATTAATATATCACTGGCTTCATGATTGATCGTAACGCTAGATCACGAAAAAAAAAATCGTAATAACTCAGCGCAGCGATGATTAGATTAAAATTGTCTGTATATAATTTCTGTCGACAGAAGGTATAAGAGAGTAGCTTTTATCAAAGTATTGGCGGTGAGAGCCGTCGTCGCCTCGGCTCGAAACTGTAATTTTCAAGCTTCCTGCTGGTTTCTAAGATCCTAATACGATGCGTTCGATTAATTCGTATTTGCGGTACTTTTATCGTCTGCAAACACATGTAATAAGGTTAGTTAATGACAAAGCTAAACGATCTACTAAATGACGATTTGGTAGGAAACACTCTCTAATAATAAATAAAAACATGAACTGTAAACGATTTCTCGTCATTTCGTCGTGAGCAAATTTCACGAATACGCGTAATTTTTGGCTCCTTCGTCAATATGGCGTCCTGTTATATCGGGGACTGAAAATTTCCGTTAAGATACTTTCGAATGCTCTTTTCTGCGCGCAAAGCATCTCGGGATGTGTAAACAAGACGTGTAATATAATAATTCGTCCGTCATTTGTTAATTAGAAACATCGTTATTTTTGGGGAAATTAATTTTCAACCAATTCTAACCTACAAAATCGCAAATGCCATTCGGAATTATAAGCGCAGATCGTCTTTGTTCGTCTTAAGGTGAATGACACGTGATTTAAAAGTCTCCTCGATTGAACACAATTAACTAACAATAAATATTACTTCTATTGATACGAGAACAGAATCGAATATGACACGTGAATTCTATAAGCTTCGTTACAACAATAAAAACGTAGGACTTGTGGCGTTGAAGTTTTTTATTTTACCTTCTTCTTCTTCTTCTTTCAAAAAGTAAAAGGACTATAGAATATAAGGGACGTACTTACGAAATTGTGAACGGAGTTGAAAAACGAAGGACAAAAATCTTCCGGGTCAACTTTTCTGCCTTACTTCCGTCCGAGTTCTAAATCCCTGGTAGAAAATCTCCAACTAATTCGTGTTTACAGCGTTCTTCACGCCTCTTAACAAATTTTAATGGGCTATTAAACCGGCGATAGTAGACTTCTGAATAGAAAATACCTTATACTTGACGAAATAACACGTTTAACTTTGACAAATTACAACTATATATAATAATCCGCGATTTCTGACACCGTTGGCGGCGTCTTCTCTACCTTATCCAACACTCCTCGATTTTATTCGGTCCTGGTACCTTGGGGACACCAAATTTCCGTTGGAATAACTTCAAATCTCCCGGATATACCGCCGAATGAAATGCACATGTGTTCAAGTCGATTCAAAACTGCTACGCTGTTTGAAAAAAAATTTTATTCACGCGTTTGGTGAAAGTAATAAAAGTAACAATAATCTTCGAATTTCACTGAGGAGTAATTATATAAAAATTCCATTTTTGAATGCTTTGAAAGCTTCGATAAATCCTAGAAATAACAACCAATTGTCAATCGTTGTTTATAATGTTCAAAATCTAGTCAAACAATTACTTCATTGAAAAAATATATATATGTCTGACCGTTCGACAATAATAATTGAAAAAAAAGAAATCATATTTATAAATCGTCTTACCATTTGAGTATTACAGACTACTAAGTCAAAAATTCTGTAATGCCAAATCGCGAATAACTTTATGCAACCAGCGGTGACAGTAGCAACAAATTATAAATCAGTTGCATTTTAATGTTTAATCGTATAATTTTGTTTTTGTTATTAAAAATCTGGTAAACCTTACTTAGAAATATATTTTAGTATATAGTAATTTCACCATTATGGAGTAAAACTAGATCACACAGATTCAATTCTCTTTAACTTGCAATCTTTGCCATTTTATGCATTGCGGATTTATTGGCACAATATTACTTTTAAAACCCATTGCTTAACCCTGACCCTTGACCTTGGGATTACTCTAACACGACGGGTACCTTGCTAAGGAAATCGCGCCCTGAGCCCTTCGCCCTCGAACCACCTTCTCGACGCGCATGAAACTCTGTTTCTAACATCCTATAGAAATGCCCTTTGGAGCAAGATTTCTCACGATCACATCGTCGAGCAAGACGAAGAGAAGAGAAGAAACGAACTCGAACGTTGAACTATGAGAACGTCCCAACGAAAGATGGCTGGGGTGACTTTTTTTGCTCGAAAGGGCGTTAAAGTACTCAACTATCCCTTCTCAAACCGTTTTTGTGCTCGGATTCCTCCTCAAAAGAAATTCATCGAATCAGTATCGGTTTATACCTACCTACCTACCTACTCAAAGGTCAAAACGATTTGTCATTACTGCTGCAGGTATTATAATGGTGTGGGATTCTATGGATATTAGACTTTCGATGCTGGGAAACTGTTTTCTTTATTTAAGAAAACAAAAAAAAAAAAAACTTTTCCACTTCAAGTATGCACGAAAGTAAATGTAAAACGTCTACTGCTTACATTTTATTTTAATTCTTTCCTTTTTTTTTTTTTTTTTGGAGACTCGATATATTTTTCACTGACAAACTGATGGAATCGTGAATTATTGGACATAAGTATTGAAAACCGTTTCAGTTGATAAGAAATCACTTTACGATCGTTTAGTTTTTACCAATTTCTATCATGTTTCAATTGATCTAAAATTCAAGATCCAATGGTTACCCACCTAATCCAACAATTTTAAATCCGGATCTAAAGATTAGATAAAATTATATCGAAAATAAATTGCGATCAGTTTTTATACATACAAATTTCTCATACATTTCCCCTTTATAGTTTATACCGACAATGAGAAGCAAAGCTGCTCTTCGCCGTTGTCACCTGTAAGTATGGGGATGGTGGATTTGAACCAACAGTTAGGCGGGAAAGACTTGAGGCACGTGGGCGATGGTCACGTGACGATAGGGAGGGTGGTTCGGCCGACCAATCCGAAGAATACCTCCTCGACTATGAGCCGTGTCGAAACTCCCCGAGAATTATGTTTCCCTATTACTCGAAGCGCCACATACCACCGCTGAATTCCCACGCGCCTCCGTTGAGTTCTCACGCGCATCCGTTCGTCCGCCATGCCGTCCAAGGCGCGTGAGAAAAAATTGTCCCACGAGTCCCACGATAAGCGTTACTCGTATATATATATATATATATGTATATATATATATATATATATATACACATATATTGCTTATTAGCATCTGTGAGACGGGAATACACGTATGTATATGGATATGTACGTATACATGGGTGTAGGTGTGTAGGTAGGTATATGTAGGTATATATAGTAACTTCTTGGGCCGAGATGAGGTCCTGGCCAATCGAAGTACCCTGTTATACCATTCTTGAGGAACTCTCCCACGGTGTCCAGACGCAGAGGCATCACACTTCCAGTATACAAAACGGAGATAAGATCCCGTGGGAATAGTGGGAATTTTTTATTCTCGTACCTAACTTGAATCCGGGATGAGAAAACCTGATTTTTTACCATATAACGGCTAAATCACCAAAGGACCTTACGAACTTCGGGTGACCAGGTTGGATTGGTCACTTGATGAGGATCCGTTTTAATGCCTTTTGTGATTTTTTTATGCTGTGAAAGGTGAGACCGTTCTTAAGATCGGAATGTTCGTAAACCAATTTTGAAAAAGAAGCCGAAACTTTGATGAGTTTTTTTATACGAGTGTGTAATCAGTCGAAGATTCAATTCCAGGGAGCGTGAAATGCGCGATGTTATCACATCGCATTCCTGAAATACCGAAGCATCGCATATCGGGTTACATGCAACCGGGTAATCGACACCTCATGTCAGCTAATAAAACGCTGCGAGCATCGTTGATGATGAAAAAATGTGGTTCACTTGAGCAGAGAGACACTCGAGCTCCACCAGAAGCAACTAATACGAAACAATTATGGTAGGTATAGGATCAGGTTACGATACGCAACGGGAATTCGTAAAATTTCTCACTAATCTTCGTGTGTTTCCGTCATGCGAACCAAACCGAGGAGTTCTGTTCTGTTCTGTTCTGTCTTCTCTTCAAGCGTGGGAGAATTACTCACAAGGGGCAAAAATTGATCTGGTTTAGTAACAGGGCTGCATACTAACCGAGGAGTCGTTCGCTGGTTTTAAACTCCAAGGAGTACGCGTTCCCACGGGAACACGTCCCATCGCTGGATATATGGGTATACCTCTTCATCCATATACCTTGGTTTTATTTCCCTTTCCCACAATCAACACGATATTATCTTGCGATTTATTAAATCACTATACGAGGCGTTGCGGATTCACCTCACGGCTTACTCCCTTCCAATTTGCAAAGGTACCGTCCATTGGACTCGAAACATCTCCTCCTTGAACGTCATAGACTCATAGGTCACGATTATTTTTGGAATAACTTCTTCCTCATGCTCATGAATAATGACCTGCTCTTCGTGAATTTTACTAACATTCGATCATGCAGATGCATAATTTCCGTCTAGCCGACGTCAATCAGAATCAGAACGATTACATTATGTCCTTCTACGAAAACTCCAACTGCTACTATATGAATCTACTTTTGAAGTCTGAATGCACGTGATTTGCCTTCTGGTCCCTTGACGACCTTGCCCATTTGGAAATACGGCTTTCAGGTATCCCGTGTCCCATCGCTACTATCAGCACTTGGATGCAACCCTGATATCGTAGGGAACGGATTCAGCCCCGATGGGCTGAGGCTTCTCACGCTCGTCCAGCACAAGAGCTTGGGCAGCATGGCCATACAGCGACAGTTACATTCCTCAGATCCAATCTCGTTGTCATTTTTTTTTTCCTCTTTTCCCTTTTTTTTTTTTTTATTTTGAACCTTCTTTTTTCTCTCTCTCTCGTTCGGTTTTCTTCTTCAGTTGATGTGATGGCGTGAGAAGGTATCCTGGGAAACGAACGTAAACTTGTTCCAAACGTAAGGATCGTTGAGCGGAGGAGAAGAGGCCCCGTTCTCACGTGTAACGATACACGTATTTACAATTTTTGACATTCACCATGTGTGCTTTATCATCCCGATTTTGTTACTCTATGTACTACAAACACAACATGCGGTGGATCGTTTATACGATCATTTAGGCGATAGATCTCATACGATGCAGTTCAAAATTCATTGGGATGATCTTATTTCAACTAAAAATAAA
This sequence comes from Diprion similis, assembly GCF_021155765.1. Taxonomy (NCBI): domain Eukaryota; kingdom Metazoa; phylum Arthropoda; class Insecta; order Hymenoptera; family Diprionidae; genus Diprion; species Diprion similis. The sequence continues at coordinate 4,767,386 of NC_060117.1, forward strand.
CTTCTTGGAGTAATTATCGTGTCTTAGTCAAAATATAATCACAGCTACTCTTGGGTGATCGGGAGTTGATAGATCTTGAAACAACTCTCTTTAATGATCTAGCATAATATATTTCTAGTTCAGATCAAGAGTTGCTCAAAAGCATTGAACATAACATAACAGGTGTTGTTGTTCTTGGTGTGTGGCCGAAATTTTTTAAACAAACTCCCAAATGATCCAGTTGTCGATGTTTTAATTATCTCTGGACGCCTGCGTCGAGTCCACCTCATTCCATGTACCTACAACCTGTGAAAACTAGCTTTTTGAAAAAACCATTCAGTGACTCCTGGATTTAGCATGCGTTTTTTTTTTCGAGCCTTCATTGTGTTCATTTGATCTTTATAGAAACAGTATAACGACATTTTAAAACCTGTTTCTTCGTACGGATCGAAGTCAGTTTTACAGTTTTCAAATTCTTAATACAGACTGAAAAATGTCAACTGAAAGTTACTTGAGTTAAGAGCCGTGGTGATGATGTGATCACCGAGTATCGCGAACACTCGGCTTTTATAGCTTAACTTTGGGTTCTCCCACCATACATATCCTTTGGGGCTCGAGGTTCCCTGGTGGGGAACAGGATAAGGTCGGGTGACTCGGTGCCCATTTTGAAAATCGTATACCATTGATTGTGCGAAGAGGAAAAAAGAGAAGCGATGAAAGACCCTCGCGTTCACCATGAAATCCTGATAACCCAGAGTCCAAAATCAATCCCGAAGTCTTTCAGTATTCTCACGGTTTTTGCCGTATACCTACCATCTGTAGGTCCGTTCTTTTGTATACCTATAAGCATGAAGGTTCTGGCAACCTCAAGTACCCACCGCACCTAGGCTTAGGATTTTCATACGCCAGTGAGAGAGTCGGTCTCTCCAATTAATCCTGGGGCTACGTCAGGGTCATAACCACACACCCTGACGCCCCTTATACCCACTTTATACACAGGGACCTTCAACCGCGTGAGAACCATTCCGAAAACGAAGGTCTTATACCGACCCCGATGTACAGGTTGAAGCAAAAATTTCGTCAAGAGTAATCATCCCTCATATAATATTATAAATATTTCATTGAAAGTTTATAATCGAGTTCTTTGGAATTGATGTGATTCGATAATGAACGTCAATTTTCTTAATTTTTAAATAAAAACAGTTTTACATTAATAATAATTCAAAGTTCTGTGATGTATTATTGTTCCATTATATTCAATCTCTTTAAAGATTATTTCGAACTAGGTAATCCATTACAATTACTTCGGATACGAGATTTAAAAGACAAATAGTAGAAGAAAAAAAAGTTGTAAAGTCAGAGGGTGAGGTATAACTCCAAACTATACGGACGTCCATTCGTTGTCCATGGGAATAACGCTCCTTTCCCATACCCAACGACACGGCTCCTTTTTCCCATCGGAAACACATAGGACGATACCAAGTATTCCAAAACAGATCGTGAGAAACGTTACCCACGGATGGTGGAAACAGATTCGAAATTCGATATAGGCGACTGATTCTTAGGGTCGAGGAGGAAAATGAATCGTGAGAAATAGAAGAAAGCTTCCAGGTAGAATTAAAAGACTAGACTAATTAATTGTCGATTGATAGAAGAACCAGAATATCGAATTTTCATTTTTTTTCTATACACGATTTTATGTTATCGAGAGAAAGAAGAAATGACGATTTTACAGTTTGGCATTCTACGTTCTGACCTTTCAAATCTTTTCTTCTCTATACTTTTACTTTCAAAATTTTCAAATTGTAAGAATTAAGTATAGCTTCTTTAAAAATTCGATATCAATTGTCAATAACCTTGAATTTTTTTTATCTTTTTATATCTTTATCCCCACCTTGGAGTCCCGTATGAACTCTATCTAAGTCCCATGAATAAGTCATTGTATCAAGTTTGGCTTGTCAAATCGATCTCAAGGTCCATTTCCTAGGGACAAGCCGATTGCCCCTCGGCATATCTCTGGAACCATTCACCAAGATTAGGCATGGTTCTTTGGCTCGTCGAGTGTGACCTCCTCTTGTCCTGTTCCCCTGCTAGTGTTTAACCGAATGCGCCACTTGCCGAGAGGGCCAATCGGCCAGCCGACGACCTCAACCTACTTTCGGGTAGACGGCGCCTCCTCGGGCGCCATGGTCTCCTAGCAAGTTACTTATTAATTTAGATTATGTCATGTAAGAGCTAATTGCTTAGTGAGCGTGGGTCACCCGATACTCGAGGCCTAAAAAGGCTGGAACTCGGATCATTCGTGTCGACTACACACATGACCGGGTGTCAAAACGCTAAGGAAATGACTCGATTCTACAATATGTCTCAGCTACCGCAGAATATTAAACATCGTCAATTATCATCGCCAGTCAATCGTGACGATCTGCAAGTCAAGAACTTACGGGTTTTAAGTTGTAATCGAAGTGGGGAGGAGAAAATGGATCCTGAGGTAAATGTACCAGTTATTATTGACCATGTCCTAAGGATTAATCTTTTTTGATTTTATCCGTTTAATCCTTAGTTCCAAAATTACAAAAAAATAAATATGCAGTGTCCAAGCCTCTAGGGATTAGTTTTATAATTAGTCATCGTGTCAAATTCACAATTTTCACCCCGAATTTATAATATTGGAAAGTAAAGGAGTCACTTTCCTTAAACGGTGAACTTACACATCACATGAGAGTGGTGGAGTCCGTTTCTGATGCAGGAAACGTGGATTCACTCACATCGTATTCCCCACTTGGCGGCAAATTTAAGTAGCGTCTGTCTACCTACACACGTGGTCACGATACTATATGCGAGAAAAAAAATTTCTCCCTTGGATTCTCGAGAGTGCCTGCCTTCTATGTGCCGTTGTTGCGGTCGCAGAAGGAATTCTGGGCAAAGCCACACCCAGCGACGTCATGTTCTCCTAGTAAAGTGATACAATTTATTGGACTTCTTCAGATTGGAATGTGGGCATCAATTACGTATCACTTTGGTCTGCCGGAACACCCGAGCGAGCATAACTCCCTGTTACCAAAAATGATCCAATCCGTCAGTAAAGACGTGACACGTATACCACACGGTCTTAGCTCGCCAGCTGACGATTAGCAAATTAAAATGATGACAAACCCCCTCCATTTTCATAATGCTCTGGTAGTTTGACTATGCTCAACTGCCAAGTGTCCCTCGAGCATTGTCAGCAATTTTATTTATCCAGTCCAATGAACGAACGAAATTCCCGCACACACGAGTCTAAGTTTCTACGAATACGAAGATCGATTCTTAACACTGATTGACACGGTTAGAACCACCAATTAATATACATATACATACTCAAGGCGTTTCGGAATTGAGTCATTAAACTTGGTACTCGCTACACCTCATGTCCTTTCTGGTACCCTGTTACCAAACGAACCATTCGCAGACCGCGTCGGACGGACATAACTGGTTTTATGAGAGCAAGGATTCAAGAGAAAAGCTAATATCTTATGTTGTCGTTTATACATTATACCGGCTCTTATAATAAATCTTTTCACCAAGGTTAAAGTTCACTTTTTTTATGGAGCTCTTATTGCTTCAACAGCGACTCCATGTTTATAACCTAAATTTTTTTATTCTAGATGCTAATCTTGCGGGCGGAACACTAGAATTCCCTGCTCTGACAACAAATCAAATGATACTCAAATAATTATGTGTAAAATTATTTAAAAAGTAACCTCAAACTACAATTTAAGTTTTATTATTTGATTCGTTAAGCCCTTACATTATATTATCTTGGAATAGCGGATAATTATTTTTTTTCCAATATTGAAGAATGTCACGTGACAATTACGAACGCGAGTTTCTCAATCTAAAAACCTGTTTATTAGTCGACACAAGCCAGACAGCCTTGCGCACTACAAAAAGCGGCAAATAATTTAGCTCGATGAGACCAGACGTCGGAGCGTCTTCCTACTTCTTCTACGTTCCTGATGAAGCTGCTGGTCGGGCCTATTTTTTCGAACGAGTCCCTAAATTTAGACACTCCCAAACGACAACAAACAAAGCCCGTTATCTGGCCGTTCATACGGACGGAAAACTAGCCAAATCTGTTACTTTCCTATTACTTCTTCATGCTGACTCTCGCCACCAGCGTATCGTGTCACCAGAGTCAGACGGATGAGTAGGGTATTGACATCCAGTTCATGGGTTCCTTATAGTCAGGACCACCCACCATAGCGGTCCTAGTCGCCTAGTAGAAAAATCTGCGTATTATCGATTTTTTACCGACCAATCTTTCACGGGCAGAAAACAACCTCCAAAGTCACCATAACTTCCTGATTCAATTATACGTCTGATTGTATGCCAAGCTGATATTTCTAATTTCAGTTAAAGATGTCACAATGAAGATATATTAATTTACAGTGCGGTTATTGCCATCCATGAATCAAAAATTCATCACCCTTATTTAAGTAATTGTTATCTTGTTCATAAATTCTTCTTCGTTCAGCTTTCGGAACTGATCGCAATGCTAAAGTTAGCGGTTTCAAAACCACTTGCTGAGACTATCTACTTATTTACTTAAGGTACTAAAATTTTTATTATTCTGACTACAGTAAACCTATTTTTGATACATGGTGTTAAGCCCATTGGAAACTGTGTTAGCTGGGTATGAAGCTTAAATCTGTACGTGCCGAATGTTGACGCGTGTCAACAACCGGTTGGACAGTTGCGCGGGGCTCTGGATGGCCGTAAAAATTAGGACCGTTTACATAGTGCATCGACACCAAGATAATATTGAGCAGCCCGAAGGGCCGCACGACGACCTTAGAAGACTTCGAGAATCGTATGATCGCCTGTTCACAGAACCAACGAAACTGAAACGCCACAAAGCATGAGGAAAGAAATAAGGGACCGTCTACCCAAGCGGTAGGGAAACCCACGACTTGGAAGACCCTTCTTCGGTTGTAGGCTCGGCTCATATCATCCGTGGGGAGCACTGACCGATGGTCAGTGGAGAGTCCGACACCCAGCAGTCGTCGACCAGTCGACTCTCATGCTCTCCTGATGTCTGGTCAAACCGAAAGATCCATCCAACAAAGGATTGCGGTGAAACTCAAATTGCTTTCACACCTCGAACTTTCCGTCTTCGTCGCCAGTCGTTTACTCCACTTGATTCTCGTAAAGTTTCCAAGTCATATCGGATTTAGGGCTTATGAATGTAGACCAACAGTATTGTGCGTAAGTCCAAGTCCACAGAGACTGTTTCTTGAATACACAAACTTATGTGTACCTACTTGGTATCAAAAGTCCAGTACCAACAGGTCATAAATTATTTTATCACAACGATCAACGAGTCATTTACAGTACAAGTCTCAATCTACGATTGACTTTGTCAGCACACACAATATCGCCTTTCGATCATGACTGACCCTTAGAATTTCATCCCGCAGGTCATCAACTAACCGTGTTCAACAGCCAAGCGACTATCCAAATCGGTGGTCGATGGAACCGGAGCAAAGGTCGAGTTGAACGTCCGTTTCTGGGGGTAGTTTCTGGCGTCGTTGTAAACGGTGCTCGAATCCTGGATCTGACCGCCGCCAGGGACCCAAGGACCTCGACTAGAGGAGACGTGCAATTATTACCCACCGGAAGTCTTTTGGACAGAGCTGCACCGCTACAAAGGATGCAACAGGTAAGGGATGAGGTTTGGTCAGGGCAAGATGTAATCATTGATAAGAAGGAATGTCTTGTAAACCGGTTTCTCGAATATAATCTGCAAAATTCATTCAATTTTGACAGCCAGTTTAAAATCTTATCAACGAATCTGTTTTATCAACCGAATCATTTCTTGACGGTACATAATTTTTATTTTTTTTTTATTACCTACCTATCTTATCTTGAGTACCCACCTATATCATTTCATCGGTCCAGACTCCAGCATCCGGATTACCGGGGGTCATTGATGACCTGATTTTCTCCGGAGCCGGAAGCGGATGCGCTGGTGACGACGAGGACGAGGAATGCTCACCGATATTAGAATCTGGTTCTGGTAAGTGTAAGTAAAACTTATAAAAATTACTGTTACCTGACTCAGAGGCCAGAATGTTCCAACATTTGTCCAACATTTTGCTTCCATTTGACTTTTTTTTTTTTTTTTTTTTTTTACAAAAATTTTTGACGTATTTATATTAGCTTCGATTTCCAAACAAAAGCTACACGAAAAAACACTAAAACTACGTCGTGTCCCAATGGCTACGGAGCGGGGGGGGGGGGGGGGGGGCAACTAATCGATACGTTATACATACTCGGTTCGACTTGAACCGTGAGTGACAAAATCAACTCAGTCACGTTATGCTAGAATGGAGGGATATTCGGTAAAGTGGGCCACTCGAGAGCCACTTGTAAGGTACTTTGCTTTATACCAGCCACCCACCGAGAGTCTGAGTGGCCGGCCTTATATTACCGAATAATTTCCGTCACGCTGGAATACCTACACCGGAAATACGATTCTGCAGTGGAGTATTTTTATCAGCGCCTAATTAATTGATTGGAAATGGATTCTAACGAGTAATGTTCTCGAAGAATATTTGAGGTTATCTTATCATACGAGTAAAAGCGTGTTTGCGAATTTAACTGGCAGGGAAAAAAATTGTTTGTTAAAATGGTTTTAAACGGAGATCAAACCTGTAATTTGATCGATTTTAATTTTATTTTAAGAACCTGTTTTCTGGAGGGGTAAAAAGTTTACCAATCCATACCGACAATCTGTGGATGAAAAAAAAATGTATTTTATCGGATTACGTTGTATTAATCATCTTTTTCTTTAATAATAAGATTTCATTAATAGTTGTACAGTTTTCATACATATGAGCAGAAGCTCGATATTTTTTGAGAACGAATCGTAGAAAAATAAAGGCCGGAAATAAATTCTTAATATCGTTGATAATTTTTTTTATTTTATCGTATTTTAAACCGTCAAAAAAGTGCTTTTCAATCTCGTCAACAAATAAACATTTCTATTCTATACATTATTTCTCAAAACAATTATTTTCCAACGTTAATCGTTCGCGAGTTATTCGCAAAAATATAGACGCAAAAGTTTCCCGCAAGCGGCTAACTGGCGCCTCGATTCGTATATAAACTCGCCACAACGCTCTATAACTTGTGTAGTATGAAAGGAGAGACGTTTAGCACTCCCCTAGACAAGGATGGACACATATAACTGGTAAGGCACTGCCACCAAGGTGGCTCTTACCACATTTTTTTTGTCTTATCGGTTATAATATTCTCATATTTGAATTAAATCATATTATATTTATGAATATATATAATGCATTAAAATATTTTAGAATCTATCACGAAAAATGTATACAGTATTCCTTGTGAATAGACTAGACTTGTAATTCTTACTACTTGTGATCTGGGAATTCGAAGTCAATATTTACGTTCATTTGTAATTCTTAAAATACCAGAATTTATAATTTCACCTTTATATCGACAGATAAAATTCGACTCCACTTATATTTTTGATGCAAAAAAAAAAAAAATAATAATATTAATACAAGTTTTTTTATTTTTCGATAAATATTTCATACAATATGCATATAAACTCTTTCCAGCTACTCGAAGTTTCGTTCTCCTGTAAAAACTTATTCTTACAATATTCTATACAGTTTACAAGTTGATAAATTTCTAATGTAAAATTTGAAAAATAACGCTTTAATCCGCGAGGACACCAAGATTTTTTTATTATATTATTCTTCCAATGGGATACATGATAAAAACGAGACGAAACAAAAAAAAAAGAAATAAACAAAAAAAAAAAAAAAAAACAACCAACAACTATTGTTATTAGGCCTGAAATACGCTTCTCGGTTAGAGCTCGCTCGTTGCTGCGCAGCCATGTGTGTTTACACGTGACGCACACGTGTGTAACAGGCATACAAACCACATGAGTTAACCTCGGTCAACTTTGCCTGCAGCTTGTTAAAGCGAGAACCAACGAACGGCGCCACTTCGCGTCGTTCCTGCTCGCCTGGTTGTATCGTCAATTCATTTGCATATTTCGGATCGCTAACATAATTCCGTGGAACCTTTACTCGTCCCATTCGTCCGTCCGTCCGTTCTTTCCTCTCTCTGTCCGTACCTCCTCGTTTCTTGCCGACCTCTTTTCGTCCCGACCGGCTGGCTCACTTCCTGCGCCGGATGTCCTCCTGTTACCAAATCTTCACCAACTGACTAAAAACTTGATTCTGCTCGTCACGCGGGTGATCAGACCGCCGAGTCCGTTATTTTTAGTTTCTAGAAAAACAAATTATATACTTATATGTATAGCAATGGATTGACTTTAATATAATTTTTAACACAAATTTATTTTCAGCACTGATCTTTTCTTAATTTACAAATGAAATGTGCGAAAACGATTTTTTTTTTTTTTTTTTTTTTTTTTTTTTTCTTTAAGGGGGGGGGGGAGTTGTATATACAGTTCTAATTTTTTTTACCGCGTTTTTATGGAAATTAGCACGCTGTTGGACAGAAATTCCTTGAGACTCACGATTAGTCGATGAACGAAAATTGTAGTTAAGCTTATTCGTGTGATAAGAAAATAGTGGGCTCAAAATTTATGTAGCTACTTGAAAAAAAGAGAAAGAAAAAAAAAAAAAAGAACAAAGTCACCGATTTAACGGTTGAAAATTAAATTCCAAGTCGAATTGAGTTCCTTGAGATGAGGAGGAATTAATTAATCGATGTAAATAAAGTCATTCAACGCTGTAAAAGGTAATCGCGCGGAAAGCATTGCGAACGAATCAATTTCCATTAATTACTCGTATCTTAACTGTGTGACTCGCCATCTAATCCAGAGGATCACTGAAAGTCGTTGAGAAAGTTAAAATTTTTGGTTGAAAATTGATGAGAATCGCTTGAAAATAAAGAAAAATCGCTTGATAATTATTATAACTCGATAGAATCGGTGAGAAATGAATGTTGGTGAATAAAAATTGACGATAAAAACTTCACGAAGATGTAAAATCTGGTCATTTATCCACAGCATCGGTATAACCGTTTTTACAACGCAACTTTGGACAGTAATTCATTGATTTTCATTGTAAACTCGCTTATTCTTAGCAGTAAGGGGTCTACTCAACTGACGAGCAAAAAAAGGTTTTTCAAGAATTTTTTTAATAAGTTTTAACTGTAAATATTGATACAGGCTTTGTTAAGCTTAATAAATACACTCTCAAATTACATAAAGAATTTTTTTTTACTGATTTTGATCACTTTTTATACACGAAAATCGTAATTGAAAATCATTCTCAAAAAAGTTAGATCTACGGTGTTGATGATTTTTTGGAGATGGTTAACCGGAAACCAAAAAATCGAACGGTTTTAGATTCAGCATCTTAATGGCCTTGGAATGAATCATACAATTTTTGACACTTGCAAAATTTACAAATCGTGGCTATTTTTCGAAAAAGTTGAAAAATACTGCTTTTGTTTTGCCGTTTTTTGCAAATAAAAATATAGTTAGAATCTTAATTTCAAAAAACGTATGATTCACTCCAAGGCCATTAACATTTTGAATCTAAAGTCGTTGGATTTTTTGTTTTCAGGTTAACCATCTCCGAGAAATCATCAACACCGCAGATCTACCTTTTTTCGGTCTGATTTTCAACTACGAGTTTCGTGTATAAAAAGTGATTAAAATCAATGAGGGGAATTTTTTTTTATGTAATTCGAGAGTGGATTTATTAGGCCTAACAAAGCATATTTCTATATTCGCAGTTAAGATCTATTAAAAAAAATTCTTGACAATTTTTTTAAACCCTTTTTTTGCTCGTCAATTGGGTAGACCCCTTAATCGTACATTATGTAGAGGAGGATAGAAATCTAGAAGCTTGAAAGCGCGGGTAGTGGATCAATCCTGTGACGTCAGAGGTCTCCTAATTATAGCTTCTGTACTGCTTATCCGATAAGGCAATACCCGAGTATAAAGGGAGGTTTAAATTTGAATTTCCAGACGATCTGATAACGCCGGTTTACGTAGCGCCGACAAGGTCGCCAGTCACCCCGAAGCCGAAAGGCCCCAACAAAGAAAATCCAGAAAGACCCTCTTGCGACGATGAAGAAGACTGCTACGACGGTTCGGGAGGAGATCCTCTCACAACTGAAGAAATATTCGTCACTGCAGCAACAGGTATTCATCATTCAAATTACGCGAGTACAAATCTGCTGTCATTCTCTATATTTCCTTAAGAAAATAAATCATCATCGAGAAGAATTTCTAGTAGTCTAGTAGGGATGACTGATAGAGAAGGTATCCCAGGTCGATCTCTCAGATTTGATTTCTTTTTTAGTATGTTATAGTGGAGTAAAAACTAAGCGACACGTATTTTTTTTTATCTACGATTAAACAGTTTAAGGGGGTGAAACCACCCTCCAAAGTAAATCGTGTCAAGGGGCGATTAAGCTGCTTCGCCTGCAGGAACTTAATACCTTTTAAACAATCCAGCTGGAAAAGTTTTCTCGTAACGAGAAATGAAAAATTTTATTTTCTCTATTGAAAAGACAAAGAACAAAAACTGCCAAACCGTCCCTTGACATGACTCAATTCGAAGGGTGGTTTCACCCCCTTAAATTGTTTAATGACCGATAAAAAAAAAATATCTGTCGCTTAGTTTTTAGTATAACATTCTGCAAAAGAAATCAAATCGTAGAAATCGTCTTGATACACCTTCCAAAATCGAAAGACATAAAATAAAAATTTAGTTTTCCAGCTGTAACCATGAAATATAGCGATTGTTAGTATTCCTACCGTTGGAGCATTAGTCGATTTGAAAAAATTTATGAAATCAGACAATCAGATCGACGATAACGACAAAATTTCATCTTTTCAACCCAAAAAAGTCAATAAAAAAAAAAAAAAAAAAAAAATCACTAGGGCGGTAAAACTTTTTCGCGTCAGTTCCAAACGTAGCAAAGAAAAAAAAAAAAAAATCCGTATGTTTTTTCCACCCCCACTGTTTTATCGGTCTAGGTTTGATATCGAGAAATATGGTTACACTTATAATAGTTTTTAGTAGCTACAACAGTTTCGAAGACTATAGACGAAGTGAAATTTTCATCAGTATACCTATCGCTTCTCTAACGTTCGATTTCGAGCATCGTCTCATTGGAGCTGGGCTTAATTATTACGCAACTCGAGTCCTTTGTTGTGCTTTCCATCGGATTCACCCTCCTTCTCCCATCCACGGCACTGGTATTGATCCCTTCTATTCGCCTCGTGGTGTAGTGTTCGTCCGGCTGTCTCATGCTGCTCATACCATACCGACCCCTTCTTCGTATGTAGATGAAAAAAATATGCTCATGCTAAATTCCGTGCTTTATATATATATATACAATACCGACGAAATCTTATACGGAGATATTCTAAGCAGCTGTGTTCTCTTAAAGCTCTCGCCTCACGTCGCGTTGGGAAAAAAAAAAAATTTACGAGACTCGGGAGACTATACCTAAAAGGTTACCATATTCAGAATGTAGAAAAATTTTTTTTTAAAGTATCTGCATGAAATTTTTATTGCGTATTAAATAATTAAGGAAATTGGTTGCAGGTGAAATATCGATATTTTTTATTAATTTTTTACCACATATACATTTTTTTAGAAAATTATTCCAAGCTCTCTTTAGAACGCATGAAAATTGATCATTTTGCTTCCAAGTTTGGGAAACAGAGTTTGTTTGTTTGTTTTTTTTTTTTTTTTTTTTTTATTTTTTATTTTTTTTTTTTTATTGTAAAATTTTAATGGAAAATTTGAAATTTGAAAAAAAAATGCGTTTATAGTCAAAATTGTAGAAGATGATAGTTTTCTGGATAAAACTAGTCTACGCGGGGTAGAAAAATGAACCAAAACTATCAGTTTCTTAAGGGATGACTTCGGTAAAGTTTCCGTGATGTCGAGTTTTTTTGTTTTTCAAATGACTAAAAAAAAAAGATGCAATCAAAAATTCCTTTCAACAAAAATTTATATTATCGTAGTATTCGTTCGGAATAAAAAAATTTCAATCTCCTAGCTGCGATGAGAATTTTCTGCCAAAAGTTTCAGGACACCATCCTACCACGATATAAATTTCTTTGGTAAAAATTTATGATCACATCTTTTTTAGTCGTTTCAAATAAAAATCAAAAACTCAATATCATCAAAGTTCCGGTTGTAGTTCCTCCTGAAAAAATTTTTAAACGGTTTATAAAACGAAGCGCGTTAGTAGTATCAAAGTTTTACTCTAAATAATTCAACCACCAATATCTTTATACATTTTTCATATATATTTTTAAGCTATAACCACAGCAGTAACAATATTACAAAAATTTTATACAATATAAACAGAAACTTGTCTCCCTATACATATATAATAAAAATACTAAAAAGTATCGATTTTCGGGTAACCAAGGTAGTTGCAGGCCGCGTATAGGCACAAAGCAACCCTTCGCAATTAGAAGCATTGATACCGACGAAATACTCGACAGTGGTACCAACCACCCCCGCATTATATATACGGCCTAGCTTGCACGACGCAGACGGAGAAGTTGATCCCGTTTAATTTACTTTCAGATCCGAGCGCCGGTTCGTACACGACGCTACGTACCACTCCGACCAGTCAGTCGACGACGCAGACGCTGCCAGGGTCGCCGTCGACGCCGTCTAAGGGTGGCATAGACGTCGTCTCGACGCAATACGCTGGCACCACACAATTCAACGCCACTTCACCCGGTGCTGACTCCAGCCATGACAGGTGAGCGTGGCTCAAAAGCTTTTCGATTGAAGCTGTTTTTTTTTTTGTATTAGATTTTTTATTTTTTATTTTTTTTTTTTTATTTTCTACTTTGTAGATGTTTTCAAATTCAATTTCTTATTCTCTTTCTATATACCATTCTTTTCACTCACGTAGTTCTACGTCAGTTACCGACCAATCAGCTGAGAGCTTGCGAGACTTCTCTGGTGAAAATTTCTAGTACTGTAGAAATTTTTAGAGAAATTTGAAAATTTGTTATTATGCATAGTTTTTCGTATGGAATTGTTGATTTTGGTTAAGAATTTTAGTATCTTGTGTAGATTCTTTTTTTTTTCATGAGAATTTGGTGTAGTTTTGAATGAGAAAAAATATGTATACTTTGAATTTTGTTGGAAAAGAATTTTTTTGCGACAATGTTTTAGGGAATTTTTTAATTTTTATAAAAACTCGGTGACAATATCGTTTAAATTATTTTCACCAGGGTTAGTCGGGGAGTGAAAATTCAAGTACGAACATTGAAAATGGGAATTATTTCGACGAACGGTTTTTGGAGAAAAAGCTTCTCGATTGAATGCTTTTTTTCTAACACTTTTCAAATTCGTTTTTACACTTTGTCTAGCCATGCCTTTATGCGATGATTCTATCAGTTTCTGACGGCAAAAGTTACCAAGTCAAAGTGTGAAAATTGTTTATTTATTGATCAAGGATATTCTCTAGCTACGTAATTGAAGACACCTAGAGAAAATATCGATCGATGCATATTCCTAGTCTAGTCGTCGAGCTGCGAGTGGGTTTTACTAGATTTGATAAACAAGCCCACGCGCGACTTCGCCGCTGACATATGGACTAGTTGATCTGATCTTTTTACCATTCGACAAGCCATGTTTTTTAGATCAATAGGTTTGTTTTCTGCAACTCGATTTTCTAAGCCCAAAACTAGTTTTGATTAGACTAATTTATACCTACCGCTATCAATTAGTGACTTAATTTAGTTTCACGTTTTTTGGCAAATCTTTTTACCCGTTCGATTTTGACTCGATGATCGAATCGGTCATTCGCTTTTAGTACTAACCGATTTTTTAATTAACACCGTTCAATCGAGAATACTAATTTGTATACTGATCGTACTGTTACTGTAAAGTGTACTATGGAATTGATTGGAATTTATTATTGATCCCGATTTGAAAGAAACTTTTTCACTTTCCAACCGGCACAAATACTAAATACTAACTGATAGTATGAAAATTCAATTTTACTAAATATGCGAGCATTTTTCATTGAAACTTGAACATATGGAAAGAATTGCGTGAATTCACAGCTTCTCTTTGCCAGTAACGATATTCAAGCCGATTCACTTTTGTGAGGATCACATGAGGCGTGAATAATCATGTAATTTTGAAGTTTAAGTCATAGTGGATAAACGACATAAAATTTATTGCTAAAACTTTTAATGTAGAAATTCATTTTTCAATGTTTTTTAAATAGTGAAAAATGACTTCTATAAACATCATTGAGCATTATTTTGAATTTTCAAAAATTTTCAAAATTTTTTTTTTACCCCTGACATCTGAAAATCATTTTTATTTTCTTTGGTTATAAATTAAAACAAAAAAGATTTGGCGTATTTGAGTACTCGAAAACTAAGTATTTCTTTAAGTACCCCGTTGTGCCCCCCCCCCCCCCCCCCCCCTCTTATATAAATTTTTTTTTGACATGCTGTAACCACGTGCTTAGGATGCATCGATTTTCACGTATTTTTACAGGACTATCAAATTATCAAAGTTTTTGATTTTCTGTCACGTTGAAAAAAAAAACAAAAACGAAAATTACAGTCAAGGATCGGTCAGTATAACCATGACTAGAAATTGTTTTATGATAATTTTTATCATAAGGTTATTTTTGTTCGAGTTATTACTAGTCCTAGTACAATACAAAAAATAAATGTTACAAACCATGCAAAATAATTCAATACAAAAATAACTCCTGTTAGATAACCCAGATATAAATACAATAATAATCCGTGGCAAAATAATTATAATTATATTGAATTAAACTTGACATGGTGGTATTTTTTTTTTTTTTTTTTCATACGTTATTTATTGTTTGTATTGTTATTTCTGAAAAAAAAAAAGTTTGTACAAAGATCTTTTAAATATAGGAATGTAAAGAATTTATTTCCATTTAAATAAGCGCAGACTTTATTGTCGCGCGTGTATCTGATCGATTGTCCCTGATTCCGTTGCAGCACTGTGACCCACAGAGTAACCAGCTCGACCGGAACACCCTCGCAGACGACGTCGACAACGGGTATGATGGAACCGCCGCCGCCGCCGCCGCCCCCGATTTACACGCCGATTCCAACGCAGCGTCCAGGCATCGGCAAGGATCCAAGGATAAACTCGGAGGCGGCGGAAAACGCGGCTCTGATAATCGGGATAATAGCCGGAGCGCTGATAGCGATAGTACTGATAATATTGATAATATTGAAGTTCAAACACCGGCCGGAAGCGAGCTACAAGATCGACGAGAGCAAGAACTTTTGTCAGGATCCTAACGCCGCGCTTCTTGGTTCGGCTGCAGGCGCGGGGCAGCCTTTTAACGGAGCTTTAAAAAATGGTGCGAGTGTTAATAAAAATGTTAGGAAACAGGAACTAAAGGACATCAAGGAATGGTACGTCTAAGGACTCCGCGTAAGAAGATGGCTGATTTGTTGGCGGGCCAACTATTGCCTAGAATACTGGAATACCTAGTAAAGGGTGAGTTTACCCGGAGGAATTTCACCCCATGCATCCATGCATCGGACAATCTCGAAAGTGCTGCTGCTAGAGATTCTCAACACGGATACTTTTCCTGATACGAAATGCCTTCGCGGTGAGGCAAATTTGGCACACGCTGTAGCTCTCGGTTCGTTATTTTATTTTTATCATTGGTACCTCCTAAGGCCCAACGAGGAATAACAAACCGTATTGAAATTACTAGTGGGACACAAAAATAACCTGTAAAAAAATAACCAAAGGCTGAATATAACGCGAACATAAAAATAACCCAGGATAAAAAAAAAAAAAATAACGCGCGCAGTAATAATCCAAGTCAAAAATAACACGAACAAACATAACCCAAGGCAAAAATACCATAAGTCGGAAACAACGGTTGCAAAAATAACCTGCTAGGGCACAACGAGAAATAACAAACAGAAGTGAAATTACGTGGGACAAAAATAACCCAAGGCTGAAAATAACGCGAACCCAAAAATAACCCAGGATAGAAAAAAAAAAAAAAAATAACAATAATAATACAAAAATAACTCGCCAAGTCAAAAATAACACGGACAAACACAACCCAAGGCAAAAATACCGCAAGTCGAAAACAACGGTTGCAAAAATAACCAGAGTCAAAAATGACACGGATGAAAAAGGCAAAAAAAAAACGGTACAAAAATAACTCGAAACAAAAAAAAAATTTTAAAACTATTCAAAAGCAACCGTAACAAAAATAACTAACACGGTAAAAACCTAAGTTAAAAACAACTGACGCAACATTAATCAAAGGCAAAAATACGAAACACAAAAATAACCAAAGTAAAAAATAACCCAGGTCAAAAACAACACACAGAACGATAATTAGAGGTAAAAAAAATCAAAGTAAAAAATAACGCAGGTCAAAAACAACTCACACAAAAATAACCAAAGTCAAAAATAACCCAGGGGAAAAACAACCCCCCCTCCCCAAAAACATAACCCATATCAAAAAAAAAAACACGAGTAAATTTAATTTAACGTAATTTAATTTTTCGTCGTGAGTTATTTTTATACAGGTTATTAAGATCAGTCACCGTTATTATCCTTCCTACCCAAAATTTTCTGTCACATTCGAGTTTAAGTTTAATACCATTCGCGCGACATCGTTCCTACAGCTTTTAGGCGGTAATAGTATAAAAATCAAACCTTATACTTTTGTTTTTTTGTTGTTACTTGAAACTAGGTGAATATAATTTAAAAAAAATACGACATACGATCCTCAAACTCTTTTTCCTACGCGTATAGTCTGCAGAAAAATTTTCTCACCTCAATTGTTTCTCAACTCTTTTTGAAGCGTATTTTCTACACTCTCACACTAAGTAACGGATGATACAGGGTGTTTCGTTAGAACTTAGTCCGCAATCACGCAGCTTGAACAGAGCATGTACCTCGAGGAAATATTAAGCTTGCAATAGGTATTGGGCGTTCTTACAATTTCTCAATTTGATAAAAATCTTTGAATTTTCGATCAAATCTTCATATCAATATTACCTAACGGGTTTATCGATTCCAAAAACTGTCGCTTCGGAAATTTTTACGCTTCAATTTCATGCCCCTATCTTTATTACGGAAGGGTCCTTTTTTATCATATACTGCGAATATCAAGCATCCGGTATCAAAAAAATAACTCTAATTATTCAGTCTTTATTTCAAAAAAATATACACTGTAGAAAATCGGCGAAACAATAAACATAAGTAGATAATTCGATCAGAGAAAGAAAATAGAAATTCCAAAACAACAAAAAAAATATATATACAACTCGATTGATTTTCCATTTATGTACTCGTATTATTCATAAATCCATTATTATTTGACGTTAAAATATTTTTCCTGCATACATATTCCGAATACCAGATCAGTATTAAACTATACAAATTTGACGAAACATCGAAAAATATCGTTTTTTTTCAACTTTTCAATCATCGTCGCAAGTTTCTTCATATTTCTCAATCGATATACCCGATGTACTTTGGAAAAAGGGTATAACAAAAAAAAAAGAAAGTAAAAGTGTTTGAATATCAGAGCTGATTTGTTTGTTTGACTGTTTGGTTTTTTTTTTTTTTCTTATTCATCCAACTTACCTACTTATTGTATACATATATACATATATATACACACACACGTATAAACCGCGATCGAAAACGTGAAGCCATCTTCTTAAACGAGAAAACGCAGCGAGCCAAGACTGAGAATTGTGTTAAAAAAATTAAAATAAAAAAAAAAACCAATCGAAAAATATGCATAATTGCTCCCGCACTACCCAGATGCTTAAATAAAATAACAATAATAATAACAATAACAACAACAACAATGATATTAATAGTTCAAAAAACAAAAGAAAACCAAAAAAAAAAAAAAAAAAAAAAAAAAAAAAACGTTACAAAAGAGTGGGCGAAAATCATCGGATATGTGCGACTGTGTGTGTGTTTGGGTTTTTGTGTATCGAGATGCGTTGAAGCAGGTGCACCAGGTATAATATTATTCATTATACAATATTGCGTGTGGGAGAGAAATTTCTCGATATTGTGGGGAGCCTGCGAACTTACGCAAGTCGTTGTTTTAAATAATGCATGTGTTGATTCTTGTTTGTTTCAATTACATACTATATTATATATATAATATATATATATATATATATATATATTATAAGTATATAGGAACAAATTATAGAAAAATTTTTAGGGATGATCGCATGAGGCGTGGTGTGTGTGTTTGTGCATAAATGAGCACAAGCTCAACAGTTTTACGCTTGTTTAGGTACATATATATATATATATATATATATAAAAACTTATTAGTGTGTGTATATACGCAGGTTCCCTGCTTTATATGTCGTATATATATATATATATATATATATATATACATATTATAATAATTACACGCTCCTAAAAAAAAATTGTGTATAATAAATAAGGACATATATATATATATATATATATAGTGAAATAATAATGTATTTGTTGTAGAAAATTAATAATAAATTATGCAACCATACGAGGATTTTAGTTTAAGCAATTTTATTCACATATTTAGTATTTAAGGTAATTGAAATTATTTTTGTTTTCTTCTTCCTCGTTAAAGGTTACTTGATTATTTTATCTTTACAACAACAACGTTTCAATACAATAAGTATTGTAATATTTACTTTGTACGTATATTACGTACGTATAGAAAATGCTAAAAATTAACCAAAAGGAACGAGGCGAGCGTTTATTGGTTTAGGATTAATTTGTTACGCGTAGTCATTATAAATATAAATCAATTATAATAATGATAATTATTGTTGTATAGAAAATGTATGTTTTTATATCTATACCTATATATTTGTATAAAAAACATATACGTATAGATATAATTCATATAATATATATATATATATATATATATATATATATATATATATATATATATATATATATATATATATATATTATATATATTAATACTCAATTGTGTTATACGTGTAAATTGTTTACCAAATTTATCGATTTTAATAATAAAATCAGCATTACGAGTATGTTATACATATAATAATAATAGAGAGAGAAAGAGAGAGAGAGAGAAAAAAAATTTTAAACTAACGAGAGGCGAAAAAATAAATAAATCAACAACAACAACAAAAATGATATAATAAAATAATAAATTAATGAATAAAAATTCATAAACAAATAGAGGTGATTAAATTACACAGAGTGCAGATCCAGCATTGCCAATATACCGAAAAGAAATTATATATTGTTCGACAGGGCGGACTGATCATGTTGTAAAGAAGTAAGTCGATTAAGTTTTCTTAAAAAAGAAAAAAAAAAGAAAGAAAAAAAAAGCTGCGTCAGAAATGGAGTTGTGAAAAACTAGAGTGGGCTGATTTCTTTCCATTTCAAACGGTGCACGATGTGCTTTACTTCTAGAATTCGAAGGGGTTAAATCAACGCATCTACCTTATATACGGTCCGTTCCAGGTGAAGTTAGCAGCACATTTACTTCACTTCCTTCGATTTTCGTGATTTTTTATGTGTAAAAAACAAATGGCAAAAAATCACATTTCAAGTCATAGAATTTGTGTTAATTTTATCATATTTTTTAAAAATTGGTTCGTCGATATTTTTTTTTTTTCAAATTTCATTCGTGGCGAAAGATATCTAACAATAAATTCTGATACCCTTTTGGATCGGACAAACGCAGTACTTAAAAAATGATCAAAATTGAAGGCGGTGTGGTACAGGTGATGCTAATTTGACGTAGAATGCCCTATAGTGATGAAAGCTTCTATTTACTACTTCTGAAAAATTCTCGCAGCACGGTTTTGAACCCGGTTGATTAAAATCGCAGGATCGGAGCTTTTTGACTCTTTCTCGGATCGTCTTACCTAGATTCGAGAGTGTTTATACAAAAATGAGACCTTCAACTAAATAAAATAGTCGAATCGAATGTCGACGCTGACTATCGATGATAATAAAATGACCCGAAATCTGCGGGACCAGAGGATTCAACAATGACGGAATTATGAGCAATTTATTCGGTTTGCCGTTCCTGGTGTAAAATAAAATTCGATAAACTAAACGTTGCATTGAGGCCAAGAAATTTTTACTTCAGTTTATATAATCGATATTTTTTTTTTATCCATCTCAAAAACCTCAGCCCACGATGACGTAACAATGCAGCCAATAATCTGTTCCCTTATTTTTTTTTTATTTATTTAACTTTCACCCCGATTGTTATACAATAGTGATAAAAAATTCTTTATTTTTTTTTTGTCAAATTTGAATTTGATATTTGAAAAATAAATACGATAATAGGGTTGGAAAAAAAAAAAAAAGAAAAAAATGTGTGAAAAGACAATTCAGAAAAGTGTACAGTATAATAGTTTTATTTCAACACAAGTTTGAAAAGAAAGTATAATATGTTGTACTGATAAAATTTAACAGGAGACATGCAATTGTGTAATTATGGGTTAATTATTTGTCATGGAATTTTTAAACCGAGTGATTTTTTGCGCTAAGTAACGGGTGACGAAATTTAATCCTAATTAGCTAATAATTTTTTTTTTCTTCCCGGAAAAAACGCGTAAATTATGCAATTTATACACTATCGAAACTGTCTATTCCTACTGTGTGAATCACTCGTTAGTCTCTCTCTAGTTTAAAATCCAATCATCGTATATGCGTGAAAAATGAATTCCACGTGTATTATACAGATAAAATATCACTCGTGCTAAGATTCTGGTAGCCAAAGAATTCAATTTAGTTAAAAATCAAACACGTTGTCGCGTCTTATCATTCATTTTCTTGACGAAATTCGTAAACCAGTCAATAGACTGCCGGAATAGAAACAAAAAAAAAAACAAGTAATAAAAAATAGATAAATTTTTTTGCTGAGAAAATTTTGCTACCATAATCTTAAGCCTGGTTAGCACATCTGGATTGCTTTTTTTTTTTTTTTTCTTGGTTTGTTTTCTAAAAATCTTTTTCTCATCCACTAGACAAATTTATCGAATCCATCCCGTAGGCGTTAAATATATAAAAAAATTAATATCTATATTGTAATAACATCAACGGTGAACGAATTTAACTAGCAACTTATAACTACTTGATATGGAATTATATATCTAAATACAGCCTGCTGTTAAATCCCAAAGAATGAGAATGTAACGAAGTAAAAAATTAATTAATCGATTAACTAATCGATCCAAGCAAAGTATTGGGGAAAGATATTTTATAAAATTGGATATTTCCTGCGCAATGCTTTGGATGCAATTAACGACAGTGTTTTGAATTTACTTTTCATAACGCTGCGAAATAAGAATTAAGTAAATTCTAAAATGATAAATTTGGTTCCTGTTTCATATTGATATTAATTTTTGTACCAATTATCACACGTTTGTTATTCATCAATTTGGAATTAAACTCACAGTCGTTATATGCATAGGTTATACTCTAAAATTGTATGATTATATTTCTGAAAATCACGTATCACGTACTAATCACATTATTGTGAATTAGTCTCGTATTGCGTGAGGATAAATCACTAAACACGGGCAGCACTAACAATAACTTTGTCAAATGTGAAATCTTCTCTATGCGAGTTTGAAAAAGATATTGTTACCGCTGCCTCTGCCTATTAATATCTGCATATCGATCCCTCAATGTACTGATGACTAAGATTTATACTAACGTACTAATTAACTTCTACAAACAAATTAGCGGTTGTATATAGCGAGGATTTCACGTCAACTCGGCAAATGAAGAGAACGATATTTTGAAACAAATGGAAAAAAAATTTGTAACAACGCATGCAGAGATTGAAAATTTAACGATTTGGTGTGAAATTTCTCGTATATACATACATATTACATAATATATAAGACATATTTAAAAGAATATCACGCTATATCTAATTGATTATATATGAAAATACTCTAATCTATTACAACAATATTATTATACCTCTAGCAGCGACGTTGTGTTTTATTGATACGTCGAAACATTTGTTACATAAAATTGACACTGGGAAAATCGTAATGTGTACGTGAAAGAGTGCGAGCCGTAAAGCTAAACAGATCGAATTATATTTTACAATGTATAGTCATCACGAATGCACTATATACCGTGTCCATGTGGAAAGTACGCACTTTATACGCGTGCGTCAAATCGTTCAAATTTTATTGGCCGATAGTTACCGCCTGATTCAGCAGCCGACGAAATGCCAATAGCGTTCACTAGAAAAATAATTCCCTAACAATATAGGGATTTCTGTAGACAATTGGTACACATCTCACTTGACTTTGATCTCGAAGAAGATCAATTTCGTCGTCTGCTCAATCGGGCGGTAACTGTCGGCCAATGAAATTTTAACGACTTGACGCACGCGCATAAGGTGCGTGCTTTCCTAATGGACACGTGGTATAGATAGACATTCTTTTCGTGCACGAAGCAATAGCGTCGCTGTAATATAGTAACACTAATTTCGTAATTTTTAAATTCAATCAGGACTGTTATTCACGTTCGTTGGGGTGGTTTTAAGTACCTACTGATTAATATGTTCCGTTTTTAGTGGGATTTGTCGAAGAATGACGAATAAAAGTCTAATAGTAAATTACAAGTAACCAAGATATGCAGAAATAATTTTT
Organism: Diprion similis; assembly: GCF_021155765.1. Taxonomy (NCBI): domain Eukaryota; kingdom Metazoa; phylum Arthropoda; class Insecta; order Hymenoptera; family Diprionidae; genus Diprion; species Diprion similis. Next base: position 4,790,091 of record NC_060117.1, read on the forward strand.
TATTATGAAGAAGTTTTGTAGTAATCAGTGAAAAGATTGATACTTATCTGTATAGTATAATTTAAATCGCTCGTGTCTTTATAATTTTGAAGCAAAACGAGTTAGGTATAATTTCGAATCTTATAGATACGCAGGCTTGATAAGCGATATAGAGAGAAAGAAAAAATTTTGCAATTGTTTCGAAACAGGTTTTCTGTTCCGATAAATGTTTCCGTCATAACACGCAGCAGAATGCGGAATAGTCAAATTTCATGAATATATTCTACTATATTAACCATCGACAAGTGAGGTCAATTTATAATTGACATTAAACCTCGCAACGATTTTTCGCTTGCTATTCAATGTTACAGTAAGCAGTTGTTAAATCTTTAAGGCTCATCTAGATTTTTCACGATACAATGATTCGGAGAAGTTCTAAAAATTCTTTAAGCAGACTTCCACAGTCGGAATTTTCAAACTTGCCTCTTTGAATCTCTCGCTGTTTTCTTATAGTTTCCGGTCCCGCCTGAACTGTATTGAAGAGTTTTCACTCGAACGTTTTAAAACCGTTTCAAGAAAATTTTCCACGCGCACACAAAGAAAATACGCAGGGATTTAGCGTGAGGTGTGAATACTGTAAAGAGCGTACCATGCACCTACCCCGAAATATAAGTACGATATTAAAACATGTAAATACATAGTAATAATGCGATGAGTAAAAATGATATTATATGAATAAAGTACTGACAAGTATAATATTATACAATTCAATTTCACTCCATAATTATCAATGTTCGTTGGGCTTCGTTGGTTCCTTAATTTGGTTAAGGCTGGCAATCGATTTGGGACACAATTTCGTGTTTATTCTGCTCATTGCACGCAAGAAGAGTTATCTGCAGTAATCGAATAGTGCAGAAAAGCAGGAAAAATATAGTTATAGGTAAGTGAATTTATCTTTTCATACACTTCATGAAAGAACCATAATTGTCACGCTGCAGCGTCGATGAAGGCACAAGAATAAAGTCGAATTTCAGCGTAATTGTTGTAAACTCTGACGTCGTTAGAACCCCGAATTATAGGCAAATCGGTGTCAGAGTAGATTTGCACCTGATTTGCCTATAATTAGGAAATCTTAATAATATTCTCCTAATTATACGCAATTCCGTATCAGAGTGGATTTGTACTCAGATTTGCCTATAATTAGGGGACTCTGTGGGACGCATATAAGACGTAGAGTATAATAAAGTCTATCTGAAAAATTCTGGATTTAAGATAGTGTAAATGTATTGGTTACTGACGACGACACAGAAAATGTGAATTTACAGCTAACACCGATTCAGTATGAACTAAGTTCTTAATATTTCTTATTATGTGAACAGCATTAATAACAGTGGATGATTGCGTCTTCCTCGTTTAACGTCAATTTTGTTGGAACATGTTATTCTTATAGGAATGATATACCTAATAAAAGTTTATATTGTTGGGTGATTACTTTAAATATGTTTAGTGAAATTATTTATATTGGATTCATGGTTCATAATGAAGATGAAAGAGCGTTAGGCCTCAGTGGAGTAAGACCCGAGCCTTATTAGGCCACCTAGTACTATTATTTTGTTTGTATTATAGTAAAAAATACTAGTGATAAAGACATACATTATATACTTTAAGGTGTGTTTAAAATTATAAGAAGCAACACTTGACGACCGTTTAAGATGGGTATTTTTAAGTGAAAATTATATAAAGCAATTAGAAATAAGATTGGCTTTATTACCCTCCGGTACTATATATACCAGTAGCTGTGATCTTGTGGTTCTGGTGCAAATTCTCCAACGATGTATTCACCTTTATCTCTCGCTACTCCCTGGCATAACAGAATACATTACTATATTATTGAAAAAATTCCAAAAAAATTAAAGCAATTTGAACACATAGCAATTCAACTTACCGCCAAATATTCTTGTAATCCAGAATGATCTTGTACTTACGAAATGATTTCAATTCCTAGTCAGACGACCTGAGCTTTAAATGAAAACAGTCCCACGATGGATCATTTTCATCCTCATTCTTTGGAATATTGCGCAAAGTACCACAGCTATGCAATGTATGGCCACTAAAATGCCAGCAATGTAGATATAAGACGGGGTTAGTAGTGGTAAAATAAATTTTGAGATTTTCACCGATGTTTAATTACTTTCTACTGGTATATTATGATAGATGAATCAGGAGAAGATTATTTGCGAACTGTGGAACGAATGCAGAAAATCAATTTAGAGCTACTTATCGTGAATCTTATGCTTATCAAACGTGTCTTGGAAGCACATAGATATCATATATTTCGTATAATGAATACTCATTACGGGAATAATTGTTGGAATTTTAGTCGGCTGGGGGACTAGGCTGTGAAAGTAAGTAAATAGCTATAAAATTAACGCTTAGAAAGTTTGTGAAAATCGGAGAATGAATTGAAGCTCAAAAAGCCCTTGCATTTTGGGTAAGAAATTCAACGACTTTAAGAAGTGCTGCAATTATTTCTTTAGGGTACTATTCCGACGTGATTTTGGGAGAAGAATCGATTAATCGCAGTCCCGATACGCTGCGAGCAACACCTGCAAAGTTACAGCCGAAAAACTGCAGATTTTCATCGTCATTTCTCTGCTGCTGGTCCTAGGCTATTTTTCATGTGTTTTCTGAGTTCCTGGGCGTCGAATTAGTCTAAAAAGCGTCATACGGATCGATTCCCAGACAAAAGATTTTTCGGCCAAAAAAAATCCAAGGCTAACCCCTTTGCATTTTTGGCGAAAATTTCGACGACTTTGAGAAGTGCTGCAATTATTTCTTTAGGGTACTATTCCGACGTGATTTTGCGAGAGGAATCGATTAATCGCAGTCCCGATACGCTGCGAGCAACACCTGCAAAGTTACAGCCGGAAGACTGCAGATTTTCATCGTCATTTCTCTGCTGCTGGTCCTAGGCTATTTTTCATGTGTTTTCTGAGTTCCTGGGCGTCGAATTAGTCTAAAAAGCGTCATACGGATCGATTCCCAGTTAAAAGATTTTTCGGCCAAAAAAAATCCAAGGCTAACCCCTTTGCATTTTTGGCGAAAATTTCGACGACTTTGAGAAGTGCTGCAATTAATTCTTTAGGGTACTATTCCGACGTGATTTCGCGAGAGGAATCGATTAATCGCAGTCCCGATACGCTGCGAGCAACACCTGCAAAGTTACAGCCGGAAGACTGCAGATTTTCATCGTCATTTCTCTGCTGCTGGTCCTAGGCTATTTTTCATGTGTTTTCTGAGTTCCTGGGCGTCGAATTAGTCTAAAAAGCGTCATACGGATCGATTCCCAGTTAAAAGATTTTTCGGCCAAAAAAAATCCAAGGCTAACCCCTTTGCATTTTTGGCGAAAATTTCGACGACTTTGAGAAGTGCTGCAATTAATTCTTTAGGGTACTATTCCGACGTGATTTCGCGAGAGGAATCGATTAATCGCAGTCCCGATACGCTGCGAGCAACACCTGCAAAGTTACAGCCGAAAAACTGCAGATTTTCATTGTCATTTCTCTGCTGCTGGTCCTAGGCTATTTTTCATGTGTTTTCTGAGTTCCTGGGCGTCGAATTAGTCTAAAAAGCGTCATACGGATCGATTCCCAGACAAAAGATTTTTCGGCCAAAAAAAATCCAAGGCTAACCCCTTTGCATTTTTGGCGAAAATTTCGACGACTTTGAGAAGTGCTGCAATTAATTCTTTAGGGAACTATTCCGACGTGATTTCGCGAGAGGAATCGATTAATCGCAGTCCCGATACGCTGCGAGCAACACCTGCAAAGTTACAGCCGAAAAACTGCAGATTTTCATCGTCATTTCTCTGCTGCTGGTCCTAGGCTATTTTTCATGTGTTTTCTGAGTTCCTGGGCGTCGAATTAGTCTAAAAAGCGTCATACGGATCGATTCCCAGACAAAAGATTTTTCGGCCAAAAAAAATCCAAGGCTAACCCCTTTGCATTTTTGGCGAAAATTTCGACGACTTTGAGAAGTGCTGCAATTAATTCTTTAGGGTACTATTCCGACGTGATTTTGCGAGAGGAATCGATTAATCGCAGTCCCGATACGCTGCGAGCAACACCTGCAAAGTTACAGCCGAAAAACTGCAGATTTTCATCGTCATTTCTCTGCTGCTGGTCCTAGGCTATTTTCCATGTGTTTTCTGAGTTCCTGGGCGTCGAATTAGTCTGAAAAGCGTCATACGGATCGATTCCCAGACAAAAGATTTTTCGGCCAAAAAAAATCCAAGGCTAACCCCTTTGCATTTTTGGCGAAAATTTCGACGACTTTGAGAAGTGCTGCAATTAATTCTTTAGGGTACTATTCCGACGTGATTTTGCGAGAGGAATCGATTAATCGCAGTCCCGATACGCTGCAAGCAACACCTGCAAAGTTACAGCCGAAAAACTGCAGATTTTTATCGTCATTTCTCTGCTGCTGGTCCTAGGCTATTTTTCATGTGTTTTCTGAGTTCCTGGGCGTCGAATTAGTCTAAAAAGCGTCATATGGATCGATTCCCAGACAAAAGATTTTTCGGCCAAAAAAAATCCAAGGCTAACCCCTTTGCATTTTTGGCGAAAATTTCGACGACTTTGAGAAGTGCTGCAATTAATTCTTTAGGGTACTATTCCGACGTGATTTTGCGAGAGGAATCGATTAATCGCAGTCCCGATACGCTGCGAGCAACACCTGCAAAGTTACAGCCGGAAAACTGCAGATTTTCATCGTCATTTCTCTGCTGCTGGTCCTAGGCTATTTTTCATGTGTTTTCTGAGTTCCTGGGCGTCGAATTAGTCTAAAAAGCGTCATACGGATCGATTCCCAGACAAAAGATTTTTCGGCCAAAAAAAATCCAAGGCTAACCCCTTTGCATTTTTGGCGAAAATTTCGACGACTTTGAGAAGTGCTGCAATTAATTCTTTAGGGTACTATTCCGACGTGATTTTGCGAGAGGAATCGATTAATCGCAGTCCCGATACGCTGCGAGCAACACCTGCAAAGTTACAGCCGAAAAACTGCAGATTTTCATCGTCATTTCTCTGCTGCTGGTCCTAGGCTATTTTTCATGTGTTTTCTGAGTTCCTGGGCGTCGAATTAGTCTCAAAAGTGTCATACGGATCGATTCCCAGACAAAAGATTTTTCGGCCAAAAAAAATCCAAGGCTAACCACTTTGCATTTTTGGCGAAAATTTCGACGACTTTGAGAAGTGCTGCAATTAATTCTTTAGGGTACTATTCCGACGTGATTTTGCGAGAGGAATCGATTAATCGCAGTCCCGATACGCTGCGAGCAACACCTGCAAAGTTACAGCCGAAAAACTGCAGATTTTCATCGTCATTTCTCTGCTGCTGGTCCTAGGCTATTTTTCATGTGTTTTCTGAGTTCCTGGGCGTCGAATTAGTCTAAAAAGCGTCATACGGATCGATTCCCACACAAAAGATTTTTCGACCAAAAAAAATCCAAGGCTAACCCCTTTGCATTTTTGGCGAAAATTTCGACGACTTCGAGAAGTGCTGCAATTAATTCTTTAGGGTACTATTCCGACGTGATTTTGCGAGAGGAATCGATTAATCGCAGTCCCGATACGCTGCGAGCAACACCTGCAAAGTTACAGCCGGAAAACTGCAGATTTTCATCGTCATTTCTCTGCTGCTGGTCCTAGGCTATTTTTCATGTGTTTTCTGAGTTCCTGGGCGTCGAATTAGTCTAAAAAGCGTCATACGGATCGATTCCCAGACAAAAGATTTTTCGGCCAAAAAAAATCCAAGGCTAACCCCTTTGCATTTTTGGCGAAAATTTCGACGACTTCGAGAAGTGCTGCAATTAATTCTTGAGGGTACTATTCCGACGTGATTTTGCGAGAGGAATCGATTAATCGCTGTCCCGATACGCTGCGAGCAACACCTGCAAAGTTACAGCCGAAAAACTGCAGATTTTCATCGTCATTTCTCTGCTGCTGGTCCTAGGCTATTTTTCATGTGTTTTCTGAGTTCCTGGGCGTCGAATTAGTCTAAAAAGCGTCATACGGATCGATTCCCACACAAAAGATTTTTCGGCCAAAAAAAATCCAAGGCTAACCACTTTGCATTTTTGGCGAAAATTTCGACGACTTTGAGAAGTGCTGCAATCAATTCTTTAGGGTACTATTCCGACGTGATTTCGCGAGAGGAATCGATTAATCGCAGTCCCGATACGCTGCGAGCAACACCTGCAAAGTTACAGCCGAAAAACTGCAGATTTTCATCGTCATTTCTCTGCTGCTGGTCCTAGGCTATTTTTCATGTGTTTTCTGAGTTCCTGGGCGTCGAATTAGTCTAAAAAGCGTCATACGGATCGATTCCCAGACAAAAGATTTTTCGGCCAAAAAAAATCCAAGGCTAACCCCTTTGCATTTTTGGCGAAAATTTCGACGACTTTGAGAAGTGCTGCAATTAATTCTTTAGGGTACTATTCCGACGTGATTTTGCGAGAGGAATCGATAAATCGCAGTCCCGATACGCTGCGAGCAACACCTGCAAAGTTACAGCCGAAAAACTGCAGATTTTCATCGTCATTTCTCTGCTGCTGGTCCTAGGCTATTTTTCATGTGTTTTCTGAGTTCCTGGGCGTCGAATTAGTCTAAAAAGCGTCATACGGATCGATTCCCAGACTAAAGATTTTTCGGCCACAAAAAATCCAAGGCTAACCCCTTTGCATTTTTGGCGAAAATTTCGACGAGTTTGAGAAGTGCTGCAATGAATTCTTTAGGGTACTATTCCGACGTGATTTTGCGAGAGGAATCGATTAATCGCAGTCCCGATACGCTGCGAGCAACACCTGCAAAGTTACAGCCGAAAAACTGCAGATTTTCATCGTCATTTCTCTGCTGCTGGTCCTAGGCTATTTTTCATGTGTTTTCTGAGTTCCTGGGCGTCAAATTAGTCTCAAAAGCGTCATACGGATTGATTCCCAGACAAAAGATTTTTCGGCCAAAAAAAATCCAAGGCTAACCCCTGTGCATTTTTGGCGAAAATTTCGACGACTTTGAGAAGTGCTGCAATTAATTCTTTAGGGTACTATTCCGACGTGATTTTGCGAGAGGAATCGATTAATCGCAGTCCCGATACGCTGCGAGCAACACCTGCAAAGTTACAGCCGAAAAACTGCAGATTTTCATCGTCATTTCTCTGCTGCTGGTCCTAGGCTATTTTTCATGTGTTTTCTGAGTTCCTGGGCGTCGAATTAGTCTAAAAAGCGTCATACGGATCGATTCCCAGACAAAAGATTTTTCGGCCAAAAAAAATCCAAGGCTAACCCCTTTGCATTTTTGGCGAAAATTTCGACGACTTTGAGAAGTGCTGCAATTAATTCTTTAGGGTACTATTCCGACGTGATTTTGCGAGAGGAATCGATTAATCGCAGTCCCGATACGCTGCGAGCAACACCTGCAAAGTTACAGCCGAAAAACTGCAGATTTTCATCGTCATTTCTCTGCTGCTGGTCCTAGGCTATTTTTCATGTGTTTTCTGAGTTCCTGGGCGTCGAATTAGTCTAAAAAGCGTCATACGGATCGATTCCCAGACAAAAGATTTTTCGGCCAAAAAAAATCCAAGGCTAACCCCTTTGCATTTTTGGCGAAAATTTCGACGACTTTGAGAAGTGCTGCAATTAATTCTTTAGGGTACTATTCCGACGTGATTTTGCGAGAGGAATCGATTAATCGCAGTCCCGATACGCTGCGAGCAACACCTGCAAAGTTACAGCCGAAAAACTGCAGATTTTCATCGTCATTTCTCTGCTGCTGGTCCTAGGCTATTTTTCATGTGTTTTCTGAGTTCCTGGGCGTCGAATTAGTCTAAAAAGCGTCATACGGATCGATTCCCAGACTAAAGATTTTTCGGCCACAAAAAATCCAAGGCTAACCCCTTTGCATTTTTGGCGAAAATTTCGACGACTTTGAGAAGTGCTGCAATTAATTCTTTAGGGTACTATTCCGACGTGATTTCGCGAGAGGAATCGATTCATCGCAGTCATGATACGCTGCGAGCAACACCTGCAAAGTTACAGCCGAAAAACTGCAGATTTTCATCGTCATTTCTCTGCTGCTGGTCCTAGGCTATTTTTCATGTGTTTTCTGAGTTCCTGGGCGTCGAATTAGTCTAAAAAGCGTCATACGGATCGATTCCCAGACAAAAGATTTTTCGGCCAAAAAAAATCCAAGGCTAACCCCTTTGCATTTTTGGCGAAAATTTCGACGACTTTGAGAAGTGCTGCAATGAATTCTTTAGGGTACTATTCCGACGTGATTTTGCGAGAGGAATCGATTAATCGCAGTCCCGATACGCTGCGAGCAACACCTGCAAAGTTACAGCCGAAAAACTGCAGATTTTCATCGTCATTTCTCTGCTGCTGGTCCTAGGCTATTTTTCATGTGTTTTCTGAGTTCCTGGGCGTCAAATTAGTCTCAAAAGCGTCATACGGATTGATTCCCAGACAAAAGATTTTTCGGCCAAAAAAAATCCAAGGCTAACCCCTGTGCATTTTTGGCGAAAATTTCGACGACTTTGAGAAGTGCTGCAATTAATTCTTTAGGGTACTATTCCGACGTGATTTTGCGAGAGGAATCGATTAATCGCAGTCCCGATACGCTGCGAGCAACACCTGCAAAGTTACAGCCGAAAAACTGCAGATTTTCATCGTCATTTCTCTGCTGCTGGTCCTAGGCTATTTTTCATGTGTTTTCTGAGTTCCTGGGCGTCGAATTAGTCTAAAAAGCGTCATACGGATCGATTCCCAGACAAACGATTTTTCGGCCAAAAAAAATCCAAGGCTAACCCCTTTGCATTTTTGGCGAAAATTTCGACGACTTTGAGAAGTGCTGCAATTAATTCTTTAGGGTACTATTCCGACGTGATTTTGCGAGAGGAATCGATTAATCGCAGTCCCGATACGCTGCGAGCAACACCTGCAAAGTTACAGCCGAAAAACTGCAGATTTTCATCGTCATTTCTCTGCTGCTGGTCCTAGGCTATTTTTCATGTGTTTTCTGAGTTCCTGGGCGTCGAATTAGTCTAAAAAGCGTCATACGGATCGATTCCCAGACAAAAGATTTTTCGGCCAAAAAAAATCCAAGGCTAACCCCTTTGCATTTTTGGCGAAAATTTCGACGACTTTGAGAAGTGCTGCAATTAATTCTTTAGAGTACTATTCCGACGTGATTTTGCTAAAGGAATCGATTGATCGCAGTCCCGATACGCTGCGAGCAACACCTGCAAAGTTACAGCCGGAAAACTGCAGATTTCCATCGTCATTTCTCTGCTGCTGGTCCTAGGCTATTTTTCATGTGTTTTCTGAGTTCCTGGGCGTCGAATTAGTCTAAAAAGCGTCATACGGATCGATTCCCACACAAAAGATTTTTCGGCCAAAAAAAATCCAAGGCTAACCCCTTTGCATTTTTGGCGAAAATTTCGACGACTTTGAGAAGTGCTGCAATTAATTCTTTAGGGTACTATTCCGACGTGATTTTGCGAGAGAAATCGATTAATCGCAGTCCCGATACGCTGCGAGCAACACCTGCAAAGTTACAGCCGAAAAACTGCAGATTTTCATCGTCATTTCTCTGCTGCTGGTCCTAGGCTATTTTCCATGTGTTTTCTGAGTTCCTGGGCGTCGAATTAGTCTGAAAAGCGTCATACGGATCGATTCCCAGACAAAAGATTTTTCGGCCAAAAAAAATCCAAGGCTAACCCCTTTGCATTTTTGGCGAAAATTTCGACGACTTTGAGAAGTGCTGCAATTAATTCTTTAGGGTACTATTCCGACGTGATTTCGCGAGAGGAATCGATTAATCGCAGTCCCGATACGCTGCGAGCAACACCTGCAAAGTTACAGCCGAAAAACTGCAGATTTTTATCGTCATTTCTCTGCTGCTGGTCCGAGGCTATTTTTCATGTGTTTTCTGAGTTCCTGGGCGTCGAATTAGTCTAAAAAGCGTCATACGGATCGATTCCCAGACAAAAGATTTTTCGGCCAAAAAAAATCCCAGGCTAACCCCTTTGCATTTTTGGCGAAAATTTCGACGACTTTGAGAAGTGCTGCAATTAATTCTTTAGGGTACTATTCCGACGTGATTTTGCGAGAGGAATCGATGAATCGCAGTCCCGATACGCTGCGAGCAACACCTGCAAAGTTACAGCCGGAAAACTGCAGATTTTCATCGTCATTTCTCTGCTGCTGGTCCTAGGCTATTTTTCATGTGTTTTCTGAGTTCCTGGGCGTCGAATTAGTCTAAAAAGCGTCATACGGATCGATTCCCAGACAAAAGATTTTTCGGCCAAAAAAAATCCAAGGCTAACCCCTTTGCATTTTTGGCGAAAATTTCGACGACTTTGAGAAGTGCTGCAATTGATTCTTTAGGGTACTATTCCGACGTGATTTTGCGAGAGGAATCGATTAATCGCAGTCCCGATACGCTGCGAGCAACACCTGCAAAGTTACAGCCGAAAAACTGCAGATTTTCATCGTCATTTCTCTGCTGCTGGTCCTAGGCTATTTTTTATGTGTTTTCTGAGTTCCTGGGCGTCGAATTAGTCTAAAAAGTGTCATACGGATCGATTCCCAGACAAAAGATTTTTCGGCCAAAAAAAATCCAAGGCTAACCCCTTTGCATTTTTGGCGAAAATTTCGACGACTTTGAGAAGTGCTGCAATTAATTCTTTAGGGTACTATTCCGACGTGATTTTGCGAGAGGAATCGATTAATCGCAGTCCCGATACGCTGCGAGCAACACCTGCAAAGTTACAGCCGGAAAACTGCAGATTTTCATCGTCATTTCTCTGCTGCTGGTCCTAGGCTATTTTTCATGTGTTTTCTGAGTTCCTGGGCGTCAAATTAGTCTCAAAAGCGTCATTCGGATCGATTCCCAGACAAAAGATTCTTCGGCCAAAAAAAATCCAAGGCTAACCCCTTTGCATTTTTGGCGAGAATTTCGACGACTTTGAGAAGTGCTGCAATTAATTCTTTAGGGTACTATTCCGACGTGATTTTGCGAGAGGAATCGATTACTCGCAGTCCCGATACGCTGCGAGCAACACCTGCAAAGTTACAGCCGAAAAACTGCAGATTTTCATCGTCATTTCTCTGCTGCTGGTCCTAGGCTATTTTTCATGTGTTTTCTGAGTTCCTGGGCGTCAAATTAGTCTCAAAAGCGTCATTCGGATCGATTCCCAGACAAAAGATTCTTCGGCCAAAAAAAATCCAAGGCTAACCCCTTTGCATTTTTGGCGAAAATTTCGACGACTTTGAGAAGTGCTGCAATTAATTCTTTAGGGTACTATTCCGACGTGATTTTGCGAGAGGAATCGATTACTCGCAGTCCCGATACGCTGCGAGCAACACCTGCAAAGTTACAGCCGAAAAACTGCAGATTTTCATCGTCATTTCTCTGCTGCTGGTCCTAGGCTATTTTTCATGTGTTTTCTGAGTTCCTGGGCGTCGAATTAGTCTAAAAAGCGTCATACGGATCGATTCCCAGACAAAAGATTTTTCGGCCAAAAAAAATCCAAGGCTAACCCCTTTGCATTTTTGGCGAAAATTTCGACGACTTCGAGAAGTGCTGCAATTAATTCTTCAGGGTACTATTCCGACGTGATTTTGCGAGAGGAATCGATTAATCGCTGTCCCGATACGCTGCGAGCAACACCTGCAAAGTTACAGCCGAAAAACTGCAGATTTTCATCGTCATTTCTCTGCTGCTGGTCCTAGGCTATTTTTCATGTGTTTTCTGAGTTCCTGGGCGTCGAATTAGTCTAAAAAGCGTCATACGGATCGATTCCCAGACAAAAGATTTTTCGGCCAAAAAAAATCCAAGGCTAACCACTTTGCATTTTTGGCGAAAATTTCGACGACTTTGAGAAGTGCTGCAATTAATTCTTTAGGGTACTATTCCGACGTGATTTTGCGAGAGGAATCGATTAATCGCAGTCCCGATACGCTGCGAGCAACACCTGCAAAGTTACAGCCGAAAAACTGCAGATTTTTATCGTCATTTCTCTGCTGCTGGTCCTAGGCTATTTTTCATGTGTTTTCTGAGTTCCTGGGCGTCGAATTAGTCTAAAAAGCGTCATACGGATCGATTCCCAGACAAAAGATTTTTCGGCCAAAAAAAATCCCAGGCTAACCCCTTTGCATTTTTGGCGAAAATTTCGACGACTTTGAGAAGTGCTGCAATTAATTCTTTAGGGTACTATTCCGACGTGATTTTGCGAGAGGAATCGATTACTCGCAGTCCCGATACGCTGCGAGCAACACCTGCAAAGTTACAGCCGAAAAACTGCAGATTTTCATCGTCATTTCTCTGCTGCTGGTCCTAGGCTATTTTTCATGTGTTTTCTGAGTTCCTGGGCGTCGAATTAGTCTAAAAAGCGTCATACGGATCGATTCCCAGACAAAAGATTTTTCGGCCAAAAAAAATCCAAGGCTAACCCCTTTGCATTTTTGGCGAAAATTTCGACGACTTCGAGAAGTGCTGCAATTAATTCTTCAGGGTACTATTCCGACGTGATTTTGCGAGAGGAATCGATTAATCGCTGTCCCGATACGCTGCGAGCAACACCTGCAAAGTTACAGCCGAAAAACTGCAGATTTTCATCGTCATTTCTCTGCTGCTGGTCCTAGGCTATTTTTCATGTGTTTTCTGAGTTCCTGGGCGTCGAATTAGTCTAAAAAGCGTCATACGGATCGATTCCCAGACAGAAGATTTTTCGGCCAAAAAAAATCCAAGGCTAACCCCTTTGCATTTTTGGCGAAAATTTCGACGACTTTGAGAAGTGCTGCAATTAATTCTTTAGGGTACTATTCCGACGTGATTTTGCGAGAGGAATCGATTAATCGCAGTCCCGATACGCTGCGAGCAACACCTGCAAAGTTACAGCCGGAAAACTGCAGATTTCCATCGTCATTTCTCTGCTGCTGGTCCTAGGCTATTTTTCATGTGTTTTCTGAGTTCCTGGGCGTCGAATTAGTCTAAAAAGCGTCATACGGATCGATTCCCAGACAAAAGATTTTTCGGCCAAAAAAAATCCAAGGCTAACCCCTTTGCATTTTTGGCGAAAATTTCGACGACTTTGAGAAGTGCTGCAATTAATTCTTTAGGGTACTATTCCGACGTGATTTTGCGAGAGGAATCGATTAATCGCAGTCCCGATACGCTGCGAGCAACACCTGCAAAGTTACAGCCGGAAAACTGCAGATTTCCATCGTCATTTCTCTGCTGCTGGTCTTAGGCTATTTTTCATGTGTTTTCTGAGTTCCTGGGCGTCGAATTAGTCTAAAAAGCGTCATACGGATCGATTCCCACACAAAAGATTTTTCGGCCAAAAAAAATCCAAGGCTAACCCCTTTGCATTTTTGGCGAAAATTTCGACGACTTTGAGAAGTGCTGCAATTAATTCTTTAGGGTACTATTCCGACGTGATTTTGCGAGAGAAATCGATTAATCGCAGTCCCGATACGCTGCGAGCAACACCTGCAAAGTTACAGCCGAAAAACTGCAGATTTTCATCGTCATTTCTCTGCTGCTGGTCCTAGGCTATTTTCCATGTGTTTTCTGAGTTCCTGGGCGTCGAATTAGTCTGAAAAGCGTCATACGGATCGATTCCCAGACAAAAGATTTTTCGGCCAAAAAAAATCCAAGGCTAACCCCTTTGCATTTTTGGCGAAAATTTCGACGACTTTGAGAAGTGCTGCAAATAATTCTTTAGGGTACTATTCCGACGTGATTTCGCGAGAGGAATCGATTAATCGCAGTCCCGATACGCTGCGAGCAACACCTGCAAAGTTACAGCCGAAAAACTGCAGATTTTTATCGTCATTTCTCTGCTGCTGGTCCTAGGCTATTTTTCATGTGTTTTCTGAGTTCCTGGGCGTCGAATTAGTCTAAAAAGCGTCATACGGATCGATTCCCAGACAAAAGATTTTTCGGCCAAAAAAAATCCCAGGCTAACCCCTTTGCATTTTTGGCGAAAATTTCGACGACTTTGAGAAGTGCTGCAATTAATTCTTTAGGGTACTATTCCGACGTGATTTTGCGAGAGGAATCGATTAATCGCAGTCCCGATACGCTGCGAGCAACACCTGCAAAGTTACAGCCGGAAAACTGCAGATTTTCATCGTCATTTCTCTGCTGCTGGTCCTAGGCTATTTTTCATGTGTTTTCTGAGTTCCTGGGCGTCGAATTAGTCTAAAAAGCGTCATACGGATCGATTCCCAGACAAAAGATTTTTCGGCCAAAAAAAATCCAAGGCTAACCCCTTTGCATTTTTGGCGAAAATTTTGACGACTTTGAGAAGTGCTGCAATTGATTCTTTAGGGTACTATTCCGACGTGATTTTGCGAGAGGAATCGATTAATCGCAGTCCCGATACGCTGCGAGCAACACCTGCAAAGTTACAGCCGAAAAACTGCAGATTTTCATCGTCATTTCTCTGCTGCTGGTCCTAGGCTATTTTTTATGTGTTTTCTGAGTTCCTGGGCGTCGAATTAGTCTAAAAAGTGTCATACGGATCGATTCCCAGACAAAAGATTTTTCGGCCAAAAAAAATCCAAGGCTAACCCCTTTGCATTTTTGGCGAAAATTTCGACGACTTTGAGAAGTGCTGCAATTAATTCTTTAGGGTACTATTCCGACGTGATTTTGCGAGAGGAATCGATTACTCGCAGTCCCGATACGCTGCGAGCAACACCTGCAAAGTTACAGCCGAAAAACTGCAGATTTTCATCGTCATTTCTCTGCTGCTGGTCCTAGGCTATTTTTCATGTGTTTTCTGAGTTCCTGGGCGTCGAATTAGTCTAAAAAGCGTCATACGGATCGATTCCCAGACAAAAGATTTTTCGGCCAAAAAAAATCCAAGGCTAACCCCTTTGCATTTTTGGCGAAAATTTCGACGACTTCGAGAAGTGCTGCAATTAATTCTTCAGGGTACTATTCCGACGTGATTTTGCGAGAGGAATCGATTAATCGCTGTCCCGATACGCTGCGAGCAACACCTGCAAAGTTACAGCCGAAAAACTGCAGATTTTCATCGTCATTTCTCTGCTGCTGGTCCTAGGCTATTTTTCATGTGTTTTCTGAGTTCCTGGGCGTCGAATTAGTCTAAAAAGCGTCATACGGATCGATTCCCAGACAAAAGATTTTTCGGCCAAAAAAAATCCAAGGCTAACCACTTTGCATTTTTGGCGAAAATTTCGACGACTTTGAGAAGTGCTGCAATTAATTCTTTAGGGTACTATTCCGACGTGATTTTGCGAGAGGAATCGATTAATCGCAGTCCCGATACGCTGCGAGCAACACCTGCAAAGTTACAGCCGAAAAACTGCAGATTTTCATCGTCATTTCTCTGCTGCTGGTCCTAGGCTATTTTTCATGTGTTTTCTGAGTTCTTGGGCGTCGAATTAGTCTAAAAAGCGTCATACGGATCGATTCCCAGACAAAAGATTTTTCGGCCAAAAAAAATCCAAGGCTAACCCCTTTGCATTTTTGGCGAAAATTTCGACGACTTTGAGAAGTGCTGCAATTAATTCTTTAGGGTACTATTCCGACGTGATTTTGCGAGAGAAATCGATTAATCGCAGTCCCGATACGCTGCGAGCAACACCTGCAAAGTTACAGCCGAAAAACTGCAGAATTTCATCGTCATTTCTCTGCTGCTGGTCCTAGGCTATTTTTCATGTGTTTTCTGAGTTCCTGGGCGTCGAATTAGTCTAAAAAGCGTCATACGGATCGATTCCCAGACAAAAGATCTTTCGGCCAAAAAAAATCCAAGGCTAACCCCTTTGCATTTTTGGCGAAAATTTCGACGACTTTGAGAAGTGCTGCAATTAATTCTTTAGGGTACTATTCCGACGTGATTTTGCGAGAGGAATCGATTAATCGCAGTCCCGATACGCTGCGAGCAACACCTGCAAAGTTACAGCCGAAAAACTGCAGATTTTCATCGTCATTTCTCTGCTGCTGGTCCTAGGCTATTTTTCATGTGTTTTCTGAGTTCCTGGGCGTCGAATTAGTCTAAAAAGCGTCATACGGATCGATTCCCAGACAAAAGATTTTTCGGCCAAAAAAAATCCCAGGCTAACCCCTTTGCATTTTTGGCGAAAATTTCGACGACTTTGAGAAGTGCTGCAATTAATTCTTTAGGGTACTATTCCGACGTGATTTTGCGAGAGGAATCGATTAATCGCAGTCCCGATACGCTGCGAGCAACACCTGCAAAGTTACAGCCGGAAAACTGCAGATTTTCATCGTCATTTCTCTGCTGCTGGTCCTAGGCTATTTTTCATGTGTTTTCTGAGTTCCTGGGCGTCGAATTAGTCTAAGAAGCGTCATACGGATCGATTCCCAGACAAAAGATTTTTCGGCCAAAAAAAATCCAAGGCTAACCCCTTTGCATTTTTGGCGAAAATTTTGACGACTTTGAGAAGTGCTGCAATTGATTCTTTAGGGTACTATTCCGACGTGATTTTGCGAGAGGAATCGATTAATCGCAGTCCCGATACGCTGCGAGCAACACCTGCAAAGTTACAGCCGAAAAACTGCAGATTTTCATCGTCATTTCTCTGCTGCTGGTCCTAGGCTATTTTTTATGTGTTTTCTGAGTTCCTGGGCGTCGAATTAGTCTAAAAAGTGTCATACGGATCGATTCCCAGACAAAAGATTTTTCAGCCAAAAAAAATCCAAGGCTAACCCCTTTGCATTTTTGGCGAAAATTTCGACGACTTTGAGAAGTGCTGCAATTAATTCTTTAGGGTACTATTCCGACGTGATTTTGCGAGAGGAATCGATTAATCGCAGTCCCGATACGCTGCGAGCAACACCTGCAAAGTTACAGCCGGAAAACTGCAGATTTTCATCGTCATTTCTCTGCTGCTGGTCCTAGGCTATTTTTCATGTGTTTTCTGAGTTCCTGGGCGTCAAATTAGTCTCAAAAGCGTCATTCGGATCGATTCCCAGACAAAAGATTCTTCGGCCAAAAAAAATCCAAGGCTAACCCCTTTGCATTTTTGGCGAAAATTTCGACGACTTTGAGAAGTGCTGCAATTAATTCTTTAGGGTACTATTCCGACGTGATTTTGCGAGAGGAATCGATTACTCGCAGTCCCGATACGCTGCGAGCAACACCTGCAAAGTTACAGCCGAAAAACTGCAGATTTTCATCGTCATTTCTCTGCTGCTGGTCCTAGGCTATTTTTCATGTGTTTTCTGAGTTCCTGGGCGTCGAATTAGTCTAAAAAGCGTCATACGGATCGATTCCCAGACAAAAGATTTTTCGGCCAAAAAAAATCCAAGGCTAACCCCTTTGCATTTTTGGCGAAAATTTCGACGACTTCGAGAAGTGCTGCAATTAATTCTTCAGGGTACTATTCCGACGTGATTTTGCGAGAGGAATCGATTAATCGCTGTCCCGATACGCTGCGAGCAACACCTGCAAAGTTACAGCCGAAAAACTGCAGATTTTCATCGTCATTTCTCTGCTGCTGGTCCTAGGCTATTTTTCATGTGTTTTCTGAGTTCCTGGGCGTCGAATTAGTCTAAAAAGCGTCATACGGATCGATTCCCAGACAAAAGATTTTTCGGCCAAAAAAAATCCAAGGCTAACCACTTTGCATTTTTGGCGAAAATTTCGACGACTTTGAGAAGTGCTGCAATTAATTCTTTAGGGTACTATTCCGACGTGATTTTGCGAGAGGAATCGATTAATCGCAGTCCCGATACGCTGCGAGCAACACCTGCAAAGTTACAGCCGAAAAACTGCAGATTTTCATCGTCATTTCTCTGCTGCTGGTCCTAGGCTATTTTTCATGTGTTTTCTGAGTTCTTGGGCGTCGAATTAGTCTAAAAAGCGTCATACGGATCGATTCCCAGACAAAAGATTTTTCGGCCAAAAAAAATCCAAGGCTAACCCCTTTGCATTTTTGGCGAAAATTTCGACGACTTTGAGAAGTGCTGCAATTAATTCTTTAGGGTACTATTCCGACGTGATTTTGCGAGAGAAATCGATTAATCGCAGTCCCGATACGCTGCGAGCAACACCTGCAAAGTTACAGCCGAAAAACTGCAGATTTTCATCGTCATTTCTCTGCTGCTGGTCCTAGGCTATTTTTCATGTGTTTTCTGAGTTCCTGGGCGTCGAATTAGTCTAAAAAGCGTCATACGGATCGATTCCCAGACAAAAGATCTTTCGGCCAAAAAAAATCCAAGGCTAACCCCTTTGCATTTTTGGCGAAAATTTCGACGACTTTGAGAAGTGCTGCAATTAATTCTTTAGGGTACTATTCCGACGTGATTTTGCGAGAGGAATCGATTAATCGCAGTCCCGATACGCTGCGAGCAACACCTGCAAAGTTACAGCCGGAAAACTGCAGATTTTCATCGTCATTTCTCTGCTGCTGGTCCTAGGCTATTTTTCATGTGTTTTCTGAGTTCCTGGGCGTCGAATTAGTCTAAAAAGCGTCATACGGATCGATTCCCAGACAAAAGATTTTTCGGCCAAAAAAAATCCAAGGCTAACCCCTTTGCATTTTTGGCGAAAATTTTGACGACTTTGAGAAGTGCTGCAATTGATTCTTTAGGGTACTATTCCGACGTGATTTTGCGAGAGGAATCGATTAATCGCAGTCCCGATACGCTGCGAGCAACACCTGCAAAGTTACAGCCGAAAAACTGCAGATTTTCATCGTCATTTCTCTGCTGCTGGTCCTAGGCTATTTTTCATGTGTTTTCTGAGTTCCTGGGCGTCGAATTAGTCTAAAAAGCGTCATACGGATCGATTCCCAGACAAAAGATTTTTCGGCCAAAAAAAATCCAAGGCTAACCCCTTTGCATTTTTGGCGAAAATTTCGACGACTTTGAGAAGTGCTGCAATTAATTCTTTAGGGTACTATTCCGACGTGATTTTGCGAGAGGAATCGATTAATCGCAGTCCCGATACGCTGCGAGCAACACCTGCAAAGTTACAGCCGGAAAACTGCAGATTTTCATCGTCATTTCTCTGCTGCTGGTCCTAGGCTATTTTTCATGTGTTTTCTGAGTTCCTGGGCGTCAAATTAGTCTCAAAAGCGTCATACGGATGGATTCCCAGACAAAAGATTTTTCGGCCAAAAAAAATCCAAGGCTAACCCCTTTGCATTTTTGGCGAAAATTTCGACGACTTTGAGAAGTGCTGCAATTAATTCTTTAGGGTACTATTCCGACGTGATTTTGCGAGAGGAATCGATTAATCGCAGTCCCGATACGCTGCGAGCAACACCTGCAAAGTTACAGCCGAAAAACTGCAGATTTTCATCGTCATTTCTCTGCTGCTGGTCCTAGGCTATTTTTCATGTGTTTTCTGAGTTCCTGGGCGTCGAATTAGTCTAAAAAGCGTCATACGGATCGATTCCCAGACAAAAGATTTTTCGACCAAAAAAAATCCAAGGCTAACCCCTTTGCATTTTTGGCGAAAATTTCGACGACTTTGAGAAGTGCTGCAATTAATTCCTTAGGGTACTATTCCGACGTGATTTTGCGAGAGGAATCGATTAATCGCAGTCCCGATACGCTGCGAGCAACACCTGCAAAGTTACAGACGAAAAACTGCAGATTTTCATCGTCATTTCTCTGCTGCTGGTCCTAGGCTATTTTTCATGTGTTTTCTGAGTTCCTGGGCGTCGAATTAGTCTAGAAAGCGTCATACGGATCGATTCCCAGACAGAAGATTTTTCGGCCAAAAAAAATCCAAGGCTAACCCCATTGCATTTTTGGCGAAAATTTCGACGACTTTGAGAAGTGCTGCAATTAATTCTTTAGGGTACTATTCCGACGTGATTTTGCGAGAGGAATCGATTAATCGCAGTCCCGATACGCTGCGAGCAACACCTGCAAAGTTACAGCCGAAAAACTGCAGATTTTCATCGTCATTTCTCTGCTGCTGGTCCTAGGCTATTTTTCATGTGTTTTCTGAGTTCCTGGGCGTCGAATTAGTCTAAAAAGCGTCATACGGATCGATTCCCAGACAAAAGATTTTTCGGCCAAAAAAAATCCAAGGCTAACCCCTTTGCATTTTTGGCGAAAATTTCGACGACTTTGAGAAGTGCTGCAATTAATTCTTTAGGGTACTATTCCGACGTGATTTTGCGAGAGGAATCGATTCATCGCAGTCCCGATACGCTGCGAGCAACACCTGCAAAGTTACAGCCGGAAAACTGCAGATTTCCATCGTCATTTCTCTGCTGCTGGTCCTAGGCTATTTTTCATGTGTTTTCTGAGTTCCTGGGCGTCGAATTAGTCTAAAAAGCGTCATACGGATCGATTCCCACACAAAAGATTTTTCGGCCAAAAAAAATCCAAGGCTAACCCCTTTGCATTTTTGGCGAAAATTTCGACGACTTTGAGAAGTGCTGCAATTAATTCTTTCGGGTACTATTCCGACGTGATTTTGCGAGAGAAATCGATTAATCGCAGTCCCGATACGCTGCGAGCAACACCTGCAAAGTTACAGCCGAAAAACTGCAGATTTTCATCGTCATTTCTCTGCTGCTGGTCCTAGGCTATTTTTCATGTGTTTTCTGAGTTCCTGGGCGTCGAATTAGTCTAAAGAGCGTCATACGGATCGATTCCCAGACAAGAGATTTTTCGGCCAAAAAAAATCCAAGGCTAACCACTTTGCATTTTTGGCGAAAATTTCGACGACTTTGAGAAGTGCTGCAATTAATTCTTTAGGGTACTATTCCGACGTGATTTTGCGAGAGGAATCGATTAATCGCAGTCCCGATACGCTGCGAGCAACACCTGCAAAGTTACAGCCAAAAAACTGCAGATTTTCATCGTCATTTCTCTGCTGCTGGTCCTAGGCTATTTTCCATGTGTTTTCTGAGTTCCTGGGCGTCGAATTAGTCTAAAAAGCGTCATACGGATCGGTTCCCAGACAAAAGATTTTTCGGCCAAAAAAAATCCAAGGCTAACCCCTCTGCATTTTTGGCGAAAATTTCGACGACTTTGAGAAGTGCTGCAATTAATTCTTTAGGGTACTATTCCGACGTGATTTTGCGAGAGGAATCGATTAATCGCAGTCCCGATACGCTGCGAGCAACACCTGCAAAGTTACAGCCGAAAAACTGCAGATTTTTATCGTCATTTCTCTGCTGCTGGTCCAAGGCTATTTTTCATGTGTTTTCTGAGTTCCTGGGCGTCGAATTAGTCTAAAAAGCGTCATATGGATCGATTCCCAGACAAAAGATTTTTCGGCCAAAAAAAATCCCAGGCTAACCCCTTTGCATTTTTGGCGAAAATTTCGACGACTTTGAGAAGTGCTGCAATTAATTCTTTAGGGTACTATTCCGACGTGATTTTGCGAGAGGAATCGATTAATCGCAGTCCCGATACGCTGCGAGCAACACCTGCAAAGTTACAGCCGGAAAACTGCAGATTTTCATCGTCATTTCTCTGCTGCTGGTCGTAGGCTATTTTTCATGTGTTTTCTGAGTTCCTGGGCGTCGAATTAGTCTAAAAAGCGTCATACGGATCGATTCCGAGACAAAAGATTTTTCGGCCAAAAAAAATCCAAGGCTAACCCCTTTGCATTTTTGGCGAAAATTTCGACGACTTTGAGGAGTGCTGCAATTAATTCTTTAGGGTACTATTCCGACGTGATTTTGCGAGAGGAATTGATTAATCGCAGTCCCGATACGCTGCGAGCAACACCTGCAAAGTTACAGCCGAAAAACTGCAGATTTTCATCGTCATTTCTCTGCTGCTGGTCCTAGGCTATTTTTCATGTGTTTTCTGAGTTCCTGGGCGTCGAATTAGTCTCAAAAGTGTCATACGGATCGATTCCCAGACAAAAGATTTTTCGGCCAAAAAAAATCCAAGGCTAACCACTTTGCATTTTTGGCGAAAATTTCGACGACTTTGAGAAGTGCTGCAATTAATTCTTTAGGGTACTATTCCGACGTGATTTTGCGAGAGGAATCGATTAATCGCAGTCCCGATACGCTGCGAGCAACACCTGCAAAGTTACAGCCGAAAAACTGCAGATTTTCATCGTCATTTCTCTGCTGCTGGTCCTAGGCTATTTTTCATGTGTTTTCTGAGTTCCTGGGCGTCGAATTAGTCTAAAAAGCGTCATACGGATCGATTCCCACACAAAAGATTTTTCGGCCAAAAAAAATCCAAGGCTAACCCCTTTGCATTTTTGGCGAAAATTTCGACGACTTTGAGAAGTGCTGCAATTAATTCTTTAGGGTACTATTCCGACGTGATTTTGCGAGAGGAATCGATTAATCGCAGTCCCGATACGCTGCGAGCAACACCTGCAAAGTTACAGCCGGAAAACTGCAGATTTTCATCGTCATTTCTCTGCTGCTGGTCCTAGGCTATTTTTCATGTGTTTTCTGAGTTCCTGGGCGTCAAATTAGTCTCAAAAGCGTCATACGGATCGATTCCCAGACAAAAGATTCTTCGGCCAAAAAAAATCCAAGGCTAACCCCTTTGCATTTTTGGCGAAAATTTTGACGACTTTCAGAAGTGCTGCAATAAATTCTTTAGGGTACTATTCCGACGTGATTTTGCGAGAGGAATCGATTAATCGCAGTCCCGATACGCTGCGAGCAACACCTGCAAAGTTACAGCCGAAAAACTGCAGATTTTCATCGTCATTTCTCTGCTGCTGGTCCCAGGCTATTTTTCATGTGTTTTCTGAGTTCCTGGGCGTCGAATTAGTCTAAAAAGCGTCATACGGATCGATTCCCAGACAAAAGATCTTTCGGCCAAAAAAAATCCAAGGCTAACCCCTTTGCATTTTTGGCGAAAATTTCGACGACTTTGAGAAGTGCTGCAATTAATTCTTTAGGGTACTATTCCGACGTGATTTTGCGAGAGGAATCGATTCATCGCAGTCATGATACGCTGCGAGCAACACCTGCAAAGGTACAGCCGAAAAACTGCAGATTTTCATCGTCATTTCTCTGCTGCTGGTCCTAGGCTATTTTTCATGTGTTTTCTGAGTTCCTGGGCGTCGAATTAGTCTAAAAAGCGTCATAGGGATCGATTCCCAGACAAAAGATCTTTCGGCCAAAAAAAATCCAAGGCTAACCCCTTTGCATTTTTGGCGAAAATTTCGACGACTTTGAGAAGTGCTGCAATTAATTCTTTAGGGTACTATTCCGACGTGATTTTGCGAGAGGAATCGATTAA
This sequence comes from Diprion similis, assembly GCF_021155765.1. Taxonomy (NCBI): domain Eukaryota; kingdom Metazoa; phylum Arthropoda; class Insecta; order Hymenoptera; family Diprionidae; genus Diprion; species Diprion similis. The sequence goes on from NC_060117.1 coordinate 4,813,319, forward strand.
TCGCAGTCCCGATACGCTGCGAGCAACACCTGCAAAGTTACAGCCGAAAAACTGCAGATTTTCATCGTCATTTCTCTGCTGCTGGTCCTAGGCTATTTTTCATGTGTTTTCTGAGTTCCTGGGCGTCGAATTAGTCTAAAAAGCGTCATACGGATCGATTCCCAGACAAAAGATTTTTCGGCCAAAAAAAATCCAAGGCTAACCCCTTTGCATTTTTGGCGAAAATTTCGACGACTTTGAAAAGTGCTGCCATTTATTCTTTAGGGTACTATTCCGACGTGATTTTGCGAGAGGAATCGATTAATCGCAGTCCCGATACGCTGCGAGCAACACCTGCAAAGTTACAGCCGAAAAACTGCAGATTTTCATCGTCATTTCTCTGCTGCTGGTCCTAGGCTATTTTTCATGTGTTTTCTGAGTTCCTGGGCGTCGAATTAGTCTAAAAAGCGTCATACGGATCGATTCCCAGACAAAAGATTTTTCGGCCAAAAAAAATCCAAGGCTAACCCCTTTGCATTTTTGGCGAAAATTTCGACGACTTTGAGAAGTGCTGCAATTAATTCTTTAGGGTACTATTCCGACGTGATTTTGCGAGAGGAATCGATTAATCGCAGTCCCGATACGCTGCGAGCAACACCTGCAAAGTTACAGCCGAAAAACTGCAGATTTTCATCGTCATTTCTCTGCTGCTGGTCCTAGGCTATTTTTCATGTGTTTTCTGAGTTCCTGGGCGTCGAATTAGTCTAAAAAGCGTCATACGGATCGATTCCCAGACAAAAGATTTTTCGGCCAAAAAAAATCCAAGGCTAACCCCTTTGCATTTTTGGCGAAAATTTCGACGACTTTGAGAAGTGCTGCAATTAATTCTTTAGGGTACTATTCCGACGTGATTTTGCGAGAGGAATCGATTAATCGCAGTCCCGATACGCTGCGAGCAACACCTGCAAAGTTACAGCCGGAAAACTGCAGATTTCCATCGTCATTTCTCTGCTGCTGGTCCTAGGCTATTTTTCATGTGTTTTCTGAGTTCCTGGGCGTCGAATTAGTCTAAAAAGCGTCATACGGATCGATTCCCACACAAAAGATTTTTCGGCCAAAAAAAATCCAAGGCTAACCCCTTTGCATTTTTGGCGAAAATTTCGACGACTTTGAGAAGTGCTGCAATTAATTCTTTAGGGTACTATTCCGACGTGATTTTGCGAGAGGAATCGATTAATCGCAGTCCCGATACGCTGCGAGCAACACCTGCAAAGTTACAGCCGGAAAACTGCAGATTTTCATCGTCATTTCTCTGCTGCTGGTCCTAGGCTATTTTTCATGTGTTTTCTGAGTTCCTGGGCGTCGAATTAGTCTAAAAAGCGTCATACGGATCGATTCCCAGACAAAAGATTTTTCGGCCAAAAAAAATCCAAGGCTAACCCCTTTGCATTTTTGGCGAAAATTTCGACGACTTTGAGAAGTGCTGCAATTGATTCTTTAGGGTACTATTCCGACGTGATTTTGCGAGAGGAATCGATTAATCGCAGTCCCGATACGCTGCGAGCAACACCTGCAAAGTTACAGCCGAAAAACTGCAGATTTTCATCGTCATTTCTCTGCTGCTGGTCCTAGGCTATTTTTCATGTGTTTTCTGAGTTCCTGGGCGTCAAATTAGTCTCAAAAGCGTCATTCGGATCGATTCCCAGACAAAAGATTCTTCGGCCAAAAAAAATCCAAGGCTAACCCCTTTGCATTTTTGGCGAAAATTTCGACGACTTTGAGAAGTGCTGCAATTAATTCTTTAGGGTACTATTCCGACGTGATTTTGCGAGAGGAATCGATTACTCGCAGTCCCGATACGCTGCGAGCAACACCTGCAAAGTTACCGCCGAAAAACTGCAGATTTTTATCGTCATTTCTCTGCTGCTGGTCCTAGGCTATTTTTCATGTGTTTTCTGAGTTCCTGGGCGTCGAATTAGTCTAAAAAGCGTCATACGGATCGATTCCCAGACAAAAGATTTTTCGGCCAAAAAAAATCCAAGGCTAACCCCTTTGCATTTTTGGCGAAAATTTCGACGACTTCGAGAAGTGCTGCAATTAATTCTTCAGGGTACTATTCCGACGTGATTTTGCGAGAGGAATCGATTAATCGCTGTCCCGATACGCTGCGAGCAACACCTGCAAAGTTACAGCCGAAAAACTGCAGATTTTCATCGTCATTTCTCTGCTGCTGGTCCTAGGCTATTTTTCATGTGTTTTCTGAGTTCCTGGGCGTCGAATTAGTCTAAAAAGCGTCATACGGATCGATTCCCAGACAAAAGATTTTTCGGCCAAAAAAAATCCAAGGCTAACCACTTTGCATTTTTGGCGAAAATTTCGACGACTTTGAGAAGTGCTGCAATTAATTCTTTAGGGTACTATTCCGACGTGATTTTGCGAGAGGAATCGATTAATCGCAGTCCCGATACGCTGCGAGCAACACCTGCAAAGTTACAGCCGAAAAACTGCAGATTTTCATCGTCATTTCTCTGCTGCTGGTCCTAGGCTATTTTTCATGTGTTTTCTGAGTTCCTGGGCGTCGAATTAGTCTAAAAAGCGTCATACGGATCGATTCCCAGACAAAAGATTTTTCGGCCAAAAAAAATCCAAGGCTAACCCCTTTGCATTTTTGGCGAAAATTTCGACGACTTTGAGAAGTGCTGCAATTAATTCTTTAGGGTACTATTCCGACGTGATTTTGCGAGAGGAATCGATTACTCGCAGTCCCGATACGCTGCGAGCAACACCTGCAAAGTTACAGCCGAAAAACTGCAGATTTTCATCGTCATTTCTCTGCTGCTGGTCCTAGGCTATTTTTCATGTGTTTTCTGAGTTCCTGGGCGTCGAATTAGTCTAAAAAGCGTCATACGGATCGATTCCCAGACAAAAGATTTTTCGGCCAAAAAAAATCCAAGGCTAACCCCTTTGCATTTTTGGCGAAAATTTTGACGACTTCGAGAAGTGCTGCAATTAATTCTTTAGGGTACTATTCCGACGTGATTTTGCGAGAGGAATCGATTAATCGCTGTCCCGATACGCTGCGAGCAACACCTGCAAAGTTACAGCCGAAAAACTGCAGATTTTCATCGTCATTTCTCTGCTGCTGGTCCTAGGCTATTTTTCATGTGTTTTCTGAGTTCCTGGGCGTCAAATTAGTCTCAAAAGCGTCATACGGATCGATTCCCAGACAAAAGATTTTTCGGCCAGAAAAAATCCAAGGCTAACCACTTTGCATTTTTGGCGAAAATTTCGACGACTTTGAAAAGTGCTGCAATTAATTCTTTAGGGTACTATTCCGACGTGATTTTGCGAGAGGAATCGATTAATCGCAGTCCCGATACGCTGCGAGCAACACCTGCAAAGTTACAGCCGAAAAACTGCAGATTTTCATCGTCATTTCTCTGCTGCTGGTCCTAGGCTATTTTTCATGTGTTTTCTGAGTTCCTGGGCGTCGAATTAGTCTAAAAAGCGTCATACGGATCGATTCCCAGACAAAAGATTTTTCGGCCAAAAAAAATCCAAGGCTAACCCCTTTGCATTTTTGGCGAAAATTTCGACGACTTTGAGAAGTGCTGCAATTAATTCTTTAGGGTACTATTCCGACGTGATTTTGCGAGAGGAATCGATTACTCGCAGTCCCGATACGCTGCGAGCAACACCTGCAAAGTTACCGCCGAAAAACTGCAGATTTTTATCGTCATTTCTGTGCTGCTGGTCCTAGGCTATTTTTCATGTGTTTTCTGAGTTCCTGGGCGTCGAATTAGTCTAAAAAGCGTCATACGGATCGATTCCCAGACAAAAGATTTTTCGGCCAAAAAAATTCCAAGGCTAACCCCTTTGCATTTTTGGCGAAAATTTCGACGACTTCGAGAAGTGCTGCAATTAATTCTTCAGGGTACTATTCCGACGTGATTTTGCGAGAGGAATCGATTAATCGCTGTCCCGATACGCTGCGAGCAACACCTGCAAAGTTACAGCCGAAAAACTGCAGATTTTCATCGTCATTTCTCTGCTGCTGGTCCTAGGCTATTTTTCATGTGTTTTCTGAGTTCCTGGGCGTCGAATTAGTCTAAAAAGCGTCATACGGATCGATTCCCAGACAAAAGATTTTTCGGCCAAAAAAAATCCAAGGCTAACCACTTTGCATTTTTGGCGAAAATTTCGACGACTTTGAGAAGTGCTGCAATTAATTCTTTAGGGTACTATTCCGACGTGATTTTGCGAGAGGAATCGATTAATCGCAGTCCCGATACGCTGCGAGCAACACCTGCAAAGTTACAGCCGAAAAACTGCAGATTTTCATCGTCATTTCTCTGCTGCTGGTCCTAGGCTATTTTTCATGTGTTTTCTGAGTTCCTGGGCGTCGAATTAGTCTAAAAAGCGTCATACGGATCGATTCCCAGACAAAAGATTTTTCGGCCAAAAAAATTCCAAGGCTAACCCCTTTGCATTTTTGGCGAAAATTTTGACGACTTCGAGAAGTGCTGCAATTAATTCTTTAGGGTACTATTCCGACGTGATTTTGCGAGAGGAATCGATTAATCGCTGTCCCGATACGCTGCGAGCAACACCTGCAAAGTTACAGCCGAAAAACTGCAGATTTTCATCGTCATTTCTCTGCTGCTGGTCCTAGGCTATTTTTCATGTGTTTTCTGAGTTTCTGGGCGTCAAATTAGTCTCAAAAGCGTCATACGGATCGATTCCCAGACAAAAGATTTTTCGGCCAGAAAAAATCCAAGGCTAACCACTTTGCATTTTTGGCGAAAATTTCGACGACTTTGAAAAGTGCTGCAATTAATTCTTTAGGGTACTATTCCGACGTGATTTTGCGAGAGGAATCGATTAATCGCAGTCCCGATACGCTGCGAGCAACACCTGCAAAGTTACAGCCGAAAAACTGCAGATTTTCATCGTCATTTCTCTGCTGCTGGTCCTAGGCTATTTTTCATGTGTTTTCTGAGTTCCTGGGCGTCGAATTAGTCTAAAAAGCGTCATACGGATCGATTCCCAGACAAAAGATTTTTCGGCCAAAAAAAATCCAAGGCTAACCCCTTTGCATTTTTGGCGAAAATTTCGACGACTTTCAGAAGTGCTGCAATTAATTCTTTAGGGTACTATTCCGACGTGATTTTGCGAGAGGAATCGATTAATCGCAGTCCCGATACGCTGCGAGCAACACCTGCAAAGTTACAGCCGAAAAACTGCAGATTTTCATCGTCATTTCTCTGCTGCTGGTCCTAGGCTATTTTTCATGTGTTTTCTGAGTTCCTGGGCGTCGAATTAGTCTAAAAAGCGTCATACGGATCGATTCCCAGACAAAAGATTTTTCGGCCAAAAAAAATCCAAGGCTAACCCCTTTGCATTTTTGGCGAAAATTTCGACGACTTTGAGAAGTGCTGCCATTTATTCTTTAGGGTACTATTCCGACGTGATTTTGCGAGAGGAATCGATTAATCGCAGTCCCGATACGCTGCGAGCAACACCTGCAAAGTTACAGCCGGAAAACTGCAGATTTTCATCGTCATTTCTCTGCTGCTGGTCCTAGGCTATTTTTCATGTGTTTTCTGAGTTCCTGGGCGTCAAATTAGTCTCAAAAGCGTCATACGGATTGATTCCCAGACAAAAGATTTTTCGGCCAAAAAAAATCCAAGGCTAACCCCTTTGCATTTTTGGCGAAAATTTCGACGACTTTGAGAAGTGCTGCAATTAATTCTTTAGGGTACTATTCCGACGTGATTTTGCGAGAGGAATCGATTAATCGCAGTCCCGATACGCTGCGAGCAACACCTGCAAAGTTACAGCCGAAAAACTGCAGATTTTCATCGTCATTTCTCTGCTGCTGGTCCTAGGCTATTTTTCATGTGTTTTCTGAGTTCCTGGGCGTCGAATTAGTCTAAAAAGCGTCATACGGATCGATTCCCAGACAAAAGATTTTTCGGCCAAAAAAAATCCAAGGCTAACCCCTTTGCATTTTTGGCGAAAATTTCGACGACTTTGAGAAGTGCTGCAATTAATTCTTTAGGGTACTATTCCGACGTGATTTTGCGAGAGGAATCGATTAATCGCAGTCCCGATACGCTGCGAGCAACACCTGCAAAGTTACAGCCGGAAAACTGCAGATTTCCATCGTCATTTCTCTGCTGCTGGTCCTAGGCTATTTTTCATGTGTTTTCTGAGTTCCTGGGCGTCGAATTAGTCTAAAAAGCGTTATACGGATCGATTCCCACACAAAAGATTTTTCGGCCAAAAAAAATCCAAGGCTAACCCCTTTGCATTTTTGGCGAAAATTTCGACGACTTTGAGAAGTGCTGCAATTAATTCTTTAGGGTACTATTCCGACGTGATTTTGCGAGAGAAATCGATTAATCGCAGTCCCGATACGCTGCGAGCAACACCTGCAAAGTGACAGCCGAAAAACTGCAGATTTTCATCGTCATTTCTCTGCTGCTGGTCCTAGGCTATTTTCCATGTGTTTTCTGAGTTCCTGGGCAACGAATTAGTCTGAAAAGCGTCATACGGATCGATTCCCAGACAAAAGATTTTTCGGCCAAAAAAAATCCAAGGCTAACCCCTTTGCATTTTTGGCGAAAATTTCGACGACTTTGAGAAGTGCTGCAATTAATTCTTTAGGGTACTATTCCGACGTGATTTTGCGAGAGGAATCGATTAATCGCAGTCCCGATACGCTGCGAGCAACACCTGCAAAGTTACAGCCGGAAAACTGCAGATTTTCATCGTCATTTCTCTGCTGCTGGTCCTAGGCTATTTTTCATGTGTTTTCTGAGTTCCTGGGCGTCAAATTAGTCTCAAAAGCGTCATACGGATCGATTCCCAGACAAAAGATGTTTCGGCCAAAAAAAATCCAAGGCTAACCCCTTTGCATTTTTGGCGAAAATTTCGACGACTTTCAGAAGTGCTGCAATAAATTCTTTAGGGTACTATTCCGACGTGATTTTGCGAGAGGAATCGATTAATCGCAGTCCCGATACGCTGCGAGCAACACCTGCAAAGTTACAGCCGAAAAACTGCAGATTTTGATCGTCATTTCTCTGCTGCTGGTCCTAGGCTATTTTTCATGTGTTTTCTGAGTTCCTGGGCGTCGAATTAGTCTAAAAAGCGTCATACGGATCGATTCCCAGACAAAAGATTTTTCGGCCAAAAAAAATCCAAGGCTAACCCCTTTGCATTTTTGGCGAAAATTTCGACGACTTTGAGAAGTGCTGCAATTAATTCTTTAGGGTACTATTCCGACGTGATTTTGCGAGAGGAATCGATTACTCGCAGTCCCGATACGCTGCGAGCAACACCTGCAAAGTTACAGCCGAAAAACTGCAGATTTTCATCGTCATTTCTCTGCTGCTGGTCCTAGGCTATTTTTCATGTGTTTTCTGAGTTCCTGGGCGTCGAATTAGTCTAAAAAGCGTCATACGGATCGATTCCCAGACAAAAGATCTTCCGGCCAAAAAAAATCCAAGGCTAACCCCTTTGCATTTTTGGCGAAAATTTCGACGACTTTGAGAAGTGCTGCAATTAATTCTTTAGGGTACTATTCCGACGTGATTTTGCGAGAGGAATCGATTAATCGCAGTCCCGATACGCTGCGAGCAACACCTGCAAAGTTACAGCCGAAAAACTGCAGATTTTCATCGTCATTTCTCTGCTGCTGGTCCTAGGCTATTTTTCATGTGTTTTCTGAGTTCCTGGGCGTCGAATTAGTCTAAAAAGCGTCATACGGATCGATTCCCAGACAAAAGATTTTTCGGCCAAAAAAAATCCAAGGCTAACCCCTTTGCATTTTTGGCGAAAATTTCGACGACTTTGAGAAGTGCTGCAATTAATTCTTTAGGGTACTATTCCGACGTGATTTTGCGAGAGGAATCGATTATTCGCAGTCCCGATACGCTGCGAGCAACACCTGCAAAGTTACAGCCGAAAAACTGCAGATTTTCATCGTCATTTCTCTGCTGCTGGTCCTAGGCTATTTTTCATGTGTTTTCTGAGTTCCTGGGCGTCGAATTAGTCTAAAAAGCGTCGTACGGATCGATTCCCAGACAAAAGATTTTTCGGCCAAAAAAAATCCAAGGCTAACCCCTTTGCATTTTTGGCGAAAATTTCGACGACTTTGAGAAGTGCTGCAATTAATTCTTTAGGGTACTATTCCGACGTGATTTTGCGAGAGGAATCGATTAATCGCAGTCCCGATACGCTGCGAGCAACACCTGCAAAGTTACAGCCGGAAAACTGCAGATTTCCATCGTCATTTCTCTGCTGCTGGTCCTAGGCTATTTTTCATGTGTTTTCTGAGTTCCTGGGCGTCGAATTAGTCTAAAAAGCGTCATACGGATCGATTCCCAGACAAAAGATCTTTCGGCCAAAAAAAATCCAAGGCTAACCCCTTTGCATTTCTGGCGAAAATTTCGACGACTTTGAGAAGTGCTGCAATTAATTCTTTAGGGTACTATTCCGACGTGATTTTGCGAGAGGAATCGATTAATCGCAGTCCCGATACGCTGCGAGCAACACCTGCAAAGTTACAGCCGAAAAACTGCAGATTTTTATCGTCATTTCTCTGCTGCTGGTCCTAGGCTATTTTTCATGTGTTTTCTGAGTTCCTGGGCGTCGAATTAGTCTGAAAAGCGTCATACGGATCGATTCCCAGACAAAAGATTTTTCGGCCAAAAAAAATCCAAGGCTAACCCCTTTGCATTTTTGGCGAAAATTTCGACGACTTTGAGAAGTGCTGCAATTAATTCTTTAGGGTACTATTCCGACGTGATTTTGCGAGAGGAATCGATTAATCGCAGTCCCGATACGCTGCGAGCAACACCTGCAAAGTTACAGCCGGAAAACTGCAGATTTTCATCGTCATTTCTCTGCTGCTGGTCCTAGGCTATTTTTCATGTGTTTTCTGAGTTCCTGGGCGTCGAATTAGTCTAAAAAGCGTCATACGGATCGATTCCCAGACAAAAGATTTTTCGGCCAAAAAAAATCCAAGGCTAACCCCTTTGCATTTTTGGCGAAAATTTCGACGACTTTGAGAAGTGCTGCAATTGATTCTTTAGGGTACTATTCCGACGTGATTTTGCGAGAGGAATCGATTAATCGCAGTCCCGATACGCTGCGAGCAACACCTGCAAAGTTACAGCCGAAAAACTGCAGATTTTCATCGTCATTTCTCTGCTGCTGGTCCTAGGCTATTTTTCATGTGTTTTCTGAGTTCCTGGGCGTCGAATTAGTCTAAAAAGTGTCATACGGATCGATTCCCAGACAAAAGATTTTTCGGCCAAAAAAAATCCAAGGCTAACCCCTTTGCATTTTTGGCGAAAATTTCGACGACTTTGAGAAGTGCTGCAATTAATTCTTTAGGGTACTATTCCGACGTGATTTTGCGAGAGGAATCGATTAATCGCAGTCCCGATACGCTGCGAGCAACACCTGCAAAGTTGCAGCCGGAAAACTGCAGATTTTCATCGTCATTTCTCTGCTGCTGGTCCTAGGCTATTTTTCATGTGTTTTCTGAGTTCCTGGGCGTCAAATTAGTCTCAAAAGCGTCATTCGGATCAATTCCCAGACAAAAGATTCTTCGGCCAAAAAAAATCCAAGGCTAACCCCTTTGCATTTTTGGCGAAAATTTCGACGACTTTGAGAAGTGCTGCAATTAATTCTTTAGGGTACTATTCCGACGTGATTTTGCGAGAGGAATCGATTACTCGCAGTCCCGATACGCTGCGAGCAACACCTGCAAAGTTACAGCCGAAAAACTGCAGATTTTCATCGTCATTTCTCTGCTGCTGGTCCTAGGCTATTTTTCATGTGTTTTCTGAGTTCCTGGGCGTCGAATTAGTCTAAAAAGCGTCATACGGATCGATTCCCAGACAAAAGATTTTTCGGCCAAAAAAAATCCAAGGCTAACCCCTTTGCATTTTTGGCGAAAATTTCGACGACTTCGAGAAGTGCTGCAATTATTTCTTCAGGGTACTATTCCGACGTGATTTTGCGAGAGGAATCGATTAATCGCTGTCCCGATACGCTGCGAGCAACACCTGCAAAGTTACAGCCGAAAAACTGCAGATTTTCATCGTCATTTCTCTGCTGCTGGTCCTAGGCTATTTTTCATGTGTTTTCTGAGTTCCTGGGCGTCGAATTAGTCTAAAAAGCGTCATACGGATCGATTCCCAGACAAAAGATTTTTCGGCCAAAAAAAATCCAAGGCTAACCACTTTGCATTTTTGGCGAAAATTTCGACGACTTTGAGAAGTGCTGCAATTAATTCTTTAGGGTACTATTCCGACGTGATTTTGCGAGAGGAATCGATTAATCGCAGTCCCGATACGCTGCGAGCAACACCTGCAAAGTTACAGCCGAAAAACTGCAGATTTTCATCGTCATTTCTCTGCTGCTGGTCCTAGGCTATTTTTCATGTGTTTTCTGAGTTCCTGGGCGTCGAATTAGTCTAAAAAGCGTCATACGGATCGATTCCCAGACAAAAGATTTTTCGGCCAAAAAAAATCCAAGGCTAACCACTTTGCATTTTTGGCGAAAATTTCGACGACTTTGAGAAGTGCTGCAATTAATTCTTTAGGGTACTATTCCGACGTGATTTTGCGAGAGGAATCGATTAATCGCAGTCCCGATACGCTGCGAGCAACACCTGCAAAGTTACAGCCGAAAAACTGCAGATTTTCATCGTCATTTCTCTGCTGCTGGTCCTAGGCTATTTTTCATGTGTTTTCTGAGTTCCTGGGCGTCGAATTAGTCTAAAAAGCGTCATACGGATCGATTCCCAGACAAAAGATTTTTCGGCCAAAAAAAATCCAAGGCTAACCCCTTTGCATTTTTGGCGAAAATTTCGACGACTTCGAGAAGTGCTGCAATTATTTCTTCAGGGTACTATTCCGACGTGATTTTGCGAGAGGAATCGATTAATCGCTGTCCCGATACGCTGCGAGCAACACCTGCAAAGTTACAGCCGAAAAACTGCAGATTTTCATCGTCATTTCTCTGCTGCTGGTCCTAGGCTATTTTTCATGTGTTTTCTGAGTTCCTGGGCGTCGAATTAGTCTAAAAAGCGTCATACGGATCGATTCCCAGACAAAAGATTTTTCGGCCAAAAAAAATCCAAGGCTAACCCCTTTGCATTTTTGGCGAAAATTTCGACGACTTCGAGAAGTGCTGCAATTATTTCTTCAGGGTACTATTCCGACGTGATTTTGCGAGAGGAATCGATTAATCGCTGTCCCGATACGCTGCGAGCAACACCTGCAAAGTTACAGCCGAAAAACTGCAGATTTTCATCGTCATTTCTCTGCTGCTGGTCCTAGGCTATTTTTCATGTGTTTTCTGAGTTCCTGGGCGTCGAATTAGTCTAAAAAGCGTCATACGGATCGATTCCCAGACAAAAGATTTTTCGGCCAAAAAAAATCCAAGGCTAACCACTTTGCATTTTTGGCGAAAATTTCGACGACTTTGAGAAGTGCTGCAATTAATTCTTTAGGGTACTATTCCGACGTGATTTTGCGAGAGGAATCGATTAATCGCAGTCCCGATACGCTGCGAGCAACACCTGCAAAGTTACAGCCGAAAAACTGCAGATTTTCATCGTCATTTCTCTGCTGCTGGTCCTAGGCTATTTTTCATGTGTTTTCTGAGTTCCTGGGCGTCGAATTAGTCTAAAAAGCGTCATACGGATCGATTCCCAGACAAAAGATTTTTCGGCCAAAAAAAATCCCAGGCTAACCCCTTTGCATTTTTGGCGAAAATTTCGACGACTTTGAGAAGTGCTGCAATTAATTCTTTAGGGTACTATTTCGACGTGATTTTGCGAGAGGAATCGATTAATCGCAGTCCCGATACGCTGCGAGCAACACCTGCAAAGTTACAGCCGAAAAACTGCAGATTTTCATCGTCATTTCTCTGCTGCTGGTCCTAGGCTATTTTTCATGTGTTTTCTGAGTTCCTGGGCGTCGAATTAGTCTAAAAAGCGTCATACGGATCGATTCCCAGACTTGAGATTTTTCGGCCAAAAAAAATCAAAGGCTAACCACTTTGCATTTTTGGCGAAAATTTCGACGACTTTGAGAAGTGCTGCAATTAATTCTTTAGGGTACTATTCCGACGTGATTTTGCGAGAGGAATCGATTAATCGCAGTCCCGATACGCTGCGAGCAACACCTGCGAAGTTACAGCCGAAAACCTGCAGATTTTCATCGTCATTTCTCTGCTGCTGGTCCTAGGCTATTTTTCATGTGTTTTCTGAGTTCCTGGGCGTCAAATTAGTTTCAAAAGCGTCATACGGATCGATTCCCAGACAAAAGATTTTTCGGCCAGAAAAAATCCAAGGCTAACCACTTTGCATTTTTGGCGAAAATTTCGACGACTTTGAGAAGTGCTGCAATTAATTCTTTAGGGTACTATTCCGACGTGATTTTGCGAGAGGAATCGATTAATCGCAGTCCCGATACGCTGCGAGCAACACCTGCGAAGTTACAGCCGAAAAACTGCAGATTTTCATCGTCATTTCTCTGCTGCTGGTCCTAGGCTATTTTTCATGTGTTTTCTGAGTTCCTGGGCGTCGAATTAGTCTAAAAAGCGTCATACGGATCGATTCCCAGACAAAAGATTTTTCGGCCAAAAAAAATCAAAGGCTAACCACTTTGCATTTTTGGCGAAAATTTCGACGACTTTGAGAAGTGCTGCAATTAATTCTTTAGGGTACTATTCCGACGTGATTTTGCGAGAGGAATCGATTAATCGCAGTCCCGATACGCTGCGAGCAACACCTGCGAAGTTACAGCCGAAAACCTGCAGATTTTCATCGTCATTTCTCTGCTGCTGGTCCTAGGCTATTTTTCATGTGTTTTCTGAGTTCCTGGGCGTCGAATTAGTCTAAAAAGCGTCATACGGATCGATTCCCAGACAAAAGATTTTTCGGCCAAAAAAAATCCAAGGCTAACCCCTTTGCATTTTTGGCGAAAATTTCGACGACTTTGAGAAGTGCTGCAATTAATTCTTTAGGGTACTATTCCGACGTGATTTTGCGAGAGGAATCGATTAATCGCAGTCCCGATACGCTGCGAGCAACACCTGCAAAGTTACAGCCGAAAAACTGCAGATTTTCATCGTCATTTCTCTGCTGCTGGTCCTAGGCTATTTTTCATGTGTTTTCTGAGTTCCTGGGCGTCGAATTAGTCTAAAAAGCGTCATACGGATCGATTCCCAGACAAAAGATTTTTCGGCCAAAAAAAATCAAAGGCTAACCACTTTGCATTTTTGGCGAAAATTTCGACGACTTTGAGAAGTGCTGCAATTAATTCTTTAGGGTACTATTCCGACGTGATTTTGCGAGAGGAATCGATTAATCGCAGTCCCGATACGCTGCGAGCAACACCTGCGAAGTTACAGCCGAAAACCTGCAGATTTTCATCGTCATTTCTCTGCTGCTGGTCCTAGGCTATTTTTCATGTGTTTTCTGAGTTCCTGGGCGTCGAATTAGTCTAAAAAGCGTCATACGGATCGATTCCCAGACAAAAGATTTTTCGGCCAAAAAAAATCCAAGGCTAACCCCTTTGCATTTTTGGCGAAAATTTCGACGACTTTGAGAAGTGCTGCAATTAATTCTTTAGGGTACTATTCCGACGTGATTTTGCGAGAGGAATCGATTAATCGCAGTCCCGATACGCTGCGAGCAACACCTGCGAAGTTACAGCCGAAAACCTGCAGATTTTCATCGTCATTTCTCTGCTGCTGGTCCTAGGCTATTTTTCATGTGTTTTCTGAGTTCCTGGGCGTCGAATTAGTCTAAAAAGCGTCATACGGATCGATTCCCAGACAAAAGATTTTTCGGCCAAAAAAAATCCAAGGCTAACCCCTTTGCATTTTTGGCGAAAATTTCGACGACTTTGAGAAGTGCTGCAATTAATTCTTTAGGGTACTATTCCGACGTGATTTTGCGAGAGGAATCGATTAATCGCAGTCCCGATACGCTGCGAGCAACACCTGCAAAGTTACAGCCGAAAAACTGCAGATTTTCATCGTCATTTCTCTGCTGCTGGTCCTAGGCTATTTTTCATGTGTTTTCTGAGTTCCTGGGCGTCGAATTAGTCTAAAAAGCGTCATACGGATCGATTCCCAGACAAAAAATTTTTCGGCCAAAAAAAAACAAAGGCTAACCACTTTGCATTTTTGGCGAAAATTTCGACGACTTTGAGAAGTGCTGCAATTAATTCTTTAGGGTACTATTCCGACGTGATTTTGCGAGAGGAATCGATTAATCGCAGTCCCGATACGCTGCGAGCGACACCTGCGAAGTTACAGCCGAAAACCTGCAGATTTTCATCGTCATTTCTCTGCTGCTGGTCCTAGGCTATTTTTCATGTGTTTTCTGAGTTCCTGGGCGTCGAATTAGTCTAAAAAGCGTCATACGGATCGATTCCCAGACAAAAGATTTTTCGGCCAAAAAAAATCCAAGGCTAACCCCTTTGCATTTTTGGCGAAAATTTCGACGACTTTGAGAAGTGCTGCAATTAATTCTTTAGGGTACTATTCCGACGTGATTTTGCGAGAGGAATCGATTAATCGCAGTCCCGATACGCTGCGAGCAACACCTGCGAAGTTACAGCCGAAAACCTGCAGATTTTCATCGTCATTTCTCTGCTGCTGGTCCTAGGCTATTTTTCATGTGTTTTCTGAGTTCCTGGGCGTCAAATTAGTCTCAAAAGCGTCATACGGATCGATTCCCAGACAAAAGATTTTTCAGCCAGAAAAAATCCAAGGCTAACCACTTTGCATTTTTGGCGAAAATTTCGACGACTTTGAGAAGTGCTGCAATTAATTCTTTAGGGTACTATTCCGACGTGATTTTGCGAGAGGAATCGATTAATCGCAGTCCCGATACGCTGCGAGCAACACCTGCGAAGTTACAGCCGAAAAACTGCAGATTTTCATCGTCATTTCTCTGCTGCTGGTCCTAGGCTATTTTTCATGTGTTTTCTGAGTTCCTGGGCGTCGAATTAGTCTAAAAAGCGTCATACGGATCGATTCCCAGACAAAAGATTTTTCGGCCAAAAAAAATCAAAGGCTAACCACTTTGCATTTTTGGCGAAAATTTCGACGACTTTGAGAAGTGCTGCAATTAATTCTTTAGGGTACTATTCCGACGTGATTTTGCGAGAGGAATCGATTAATCGCAGTCCCGATACGCTGCGAGCAACACCTGCGAAGTTACAGCCGAAAACCTGCAGATTTTCATCGTCATTTCTCTGCTGCTGGTCCTAGGCTATTTTTCATGTGTTTTCTGAGTTCCTGGGCGTCGAATTAGTCTAAAAAGCGTCATACGGATCGATTCCCAGACAAAAGATTTTTCGGCCAAAAAAAATCCAAGGCTAACCCCTTTGCATTTTTGGCGAAAATTTCGACGACTTTGAGAAGTGCTGCAATTAATTCTTTAGGGTACTATTCCGACGTGATTTTGCGAGAGGAATCGATTAATCGCAGTCCCGATACGCTGCGAGCAACACCTGCGAAGTTACAGCCGAAAACCTGCAGATTTTCATCGTCATTTCTCTGCTGCTGGTCCTAGGCTATTTTTCATGTGTTTTCTGAGTTCCTGGGCGTCAAATTAGTCTCAAAAGCGTCATACGGATCGATTCCCAGACAAAAGATTTTTCGGCCAGAAAAAATCCAAGGCTAACCACTTTGCATTTTTGGCGAAAATTTTGACGACTTTGAGAAGTGCTGCAATTAATTCTTTAGGGTACTATTCCGACGTGATTTTGCGAGAGGAATCGATTAATCGCAGTCCCAATACGCTGCGAGCAACACCTGCGAAGTTACAGCCGAAAACCTGCAGATTTTCATCGTCATTTCTCTGCTGCTGGTCCTAGGCTATTTTTCATGTGTTTTCTGAGTTCCTGGGCGTCAAATTAGTCTCAAAAGCGTCATACGGATCGATTCCCAGACAAAAGATTTTTCGGCCAGAAAAAATCCAAGGCTAACCACTTTGCATTTTTGGCGAAAATTTCGACGACTTTGAGAAGTGCTGCAATTAATTCTTTAGGGTACTATTCCGACGTGATTTTGCGAGAGGAATCGATTAATCGCAGTCCCGATACGCTGCGAGCAACACCTGCGAAGTTACAGCCGAAAAACTGCAGATTTTCATCGTCATTTCTCTGCTGCTGGTCCTAGGCTATTTTTCATGTGTTTTCTGAGTTCCTGGGCGTCGAATTAGTCTAAAAAGCGTCATACGGATCGATTCCCAGACTAAAGATTTTTCGGCCAAAAAAAATCCAAGGCTAACCACTTTGCATTTTTGGCGAAAATTTCGACGACTTTGAGAAGTGCTGCAATTAATTCTTTAGGGTACTATTGCGACGTGATTTTGCGAGAGGAATCGATTAATCGCAGTCCCGATACGCTGCGAGCAACACCTGCAAAGTTACAGCCGAAAAACTGCAGATTTTCATCGTCATTTCTCTGCTGCTGGTCCTAGGCTATTTTTCATGTGTTTTCTGAGTTCCTGGGCGTCGAATTAGTCTAAAAAGCGTCATACGGATCGATTCCCAGACAAAAGATTTTTCGGCCAAAAAAAATCAAAGGCTAACCACTTTGCATTTTTGGCGAAAATTTCGACGACTTTGAGAAGTGCTGCAATTAATTCTTTAGGGTACTATTCCGACGTGATTTTGCGAGAGGAATCGATTAATCGCAGTCCCGATACGCTGCGAGCAACACCTGCGAAGTTACAGCCGAAAACCTGCAGATTTTCATCGTCATTTCTCTGCTGCTGGTCCTAGGCTATTTTTCATGTGTTTTCTGAGTTCCTGGGCGTCGAATTAGTCTAAAAAGCGTCATACGGATCGATTCCCAGACAAAAGATTTTTCGGCCAAAAAAAATCCAAGGCTAACCCCTTTGCATTTTTGGCGAAAATTTCGACGACTTTGAGAAGTGCTGCAATTAATTCTTTAGGGTACTATTCCGACGTGATTTTACGAGAGGAATCGATTAATCGCAGTCCCGATACGCTGCGAGCAACACCTGCAAAGTTACAGCCGAAAAACTGCAGATTTTCATCGTCATTTCTCTGCTGCTGGTCCTAGGCTATTTTTCATGTGTTTTCTGAGTTCCTGGGCGTCGAATTAGTCTAAAAAGCGTCATACGGATCGATTCCCAGACAAAAGATTTTTCGGCCAAAAAAAATCAAAGGCTAACCACTTTGCATTTTTGGCGAAAATTTCGACGACTTCGAGAAGTGCTGCAATTAATTCTCTAGGGTACTATTCCGACGTGATTTTGCGAGAGGAATCGATTAATCGCAGTCCCGATACGCTGCGAGCAACACCTGCAAAGTTACAGCCGAAAAACTGCAGATTTTCATCGTCATTTCTCTGCTGCTGGTCCTAGGCTATTTTTCATGTGTTTTCTGAGTTCCTGGGCGTCGAATTAGTCTAAAAAGCGTCATACGGATCGATTCCCAGACAAAAGATTTTTCGGCCAAAAAAAATCCAAGGCTCACCCCTTTGCATTTTTGGCGAAAATTTCGACGACTTTGAGAAGTGCTGCAATTAATTCTTTAGGGTACTATTCCGACGTGATTTTGCGAGAGGAATCGATTAATCGCAGTCCCGATACGCTGCGAGCAACACCTGCGAAGTTACAGCCGAAAACCTGCAGATTTTCATCGTCATTTCTCTGCTGCTGGTCCTAGGCTATTTTTCATGTGTTTTCTGAGTTCCTGGGCGTCGAATTAGTCTAAAAAGCGTCATACGGATCGATTCCCAGACAAAAGATTTTTCGGCCAAAAAAAATCCAAGGCTAACCCCTTTGCATTTTTGGCGAAAATTTCGACGACTTTGAGAAGTGCTGCAATTAATTCTTTAGGGTACTATTCCGACGTGATTTTACGAGAGGAATCGATTAATCGCAGTCCCGATACGCTGCGAGCAACACCTGCAAAGTTACAGCCGAAAAACTGCAGATTTTCATCGTCATTTCTCTGCTGCTGGTCCTAGGCTATTTTTCATGTGTTTTCTGAGTTCCTGGGCGTCGAATTAGTCTAAAAAGCGTCATACGGATCGATTCCCAGACAAAAGATTTTTCGGCCAAAAAAAATCAAAGGCTAACCACTTTGCATTTTTGGCGAAAATTTCGACGACTTCGAGAAGTGCTGCAATTAATTCTCTAGGGTACTATTCCGACGTGATTTTGCGAGAGGAATCGATTAATCGCAGTCCCGATACGCTGCGAGCAACACCTGCAAAGTTACAGCCGAAAAACTGCAGATTTTCATCGTCATTTCTCTGCTGCTGGTCCTAGGCTATTTTTCATGTGTTTTCTGAGTTCCTGGGCGTCGAATTAGTCTAAAAAGCGTCATACGGATCGATTCCCAGACAAAAGATTTTTCGGCCAAAAAAAATCCAAGGCTCACCCCTTTGCATTTTTGGCGAAAATTTCGACGACTTTGAGAAGTGCTGCAATTAATTCTTTAGGGTACTATTCCGACGTGATTTTGCGAGAGGAATCGATTAATCGCAGTCCCGATACGCTGCGAGCAACACCTGCAAAGTTACAGCCGGAAAACTGCAGATTTTCATCGTCATTTCTCTGCTGCTGGTCCTAGGCTATTTTTCATGTGTTTTCTGAGTTCCTGGGCGTCAAATTAGTCTCAAAAGCGTCATACGGATCGATTCCCAGACAAAAGATTTTTCGGCCAGAAAAAATCCAAGGCTAACCACTTTGCATTTTTGGCGAAAATTTCGACGACTTTGAGAAGTGCTGCAATTAATTCTTTAGGGTACTATTCCGACGTGATTTTGCGAGAGGAATCGATTAATCGCAGTCCCGATACGCTGCGAGCAACACCTGCGAAGTTACAGCCGAAAAACTGCAGATTTTCATCGTCATTTCTCTGCTGCTGGTCCTAGGCTATTTTTCATGTGTTTTCTGAGTTCCTGGGCGTCGAATTAGTCTAAAAAGCGTCATACGGATCGATTCCCAGACTAAAGATTTTTCGGCCAAAAAAAATCCAAGGCTAACCACTTTGCATTTTTGGCGAAAATTTCGACGACTTTGAGAAGTGCTGCAATTAATTCTTTAGGGTACTATTGCGACGTGATTTTGCGAGAGGAATCGATTAATCGCAGTCCCGATACGCTGCGAGCAACACCTGCAAAGTTACAGCCGAAAAACTGCAGATTTTCATCGTCATTTCTCTGCTGCTGGTCCTAGGCTATTTTTCATGTGTTTTCTGAGTTCCTGGGCGTCGAATTAGTCTAAAAAGCGTCATACGGATCGATTCCCAGACAAAAGATTTTTCGGCCAAAAAAAATCAAAGGCTAACCACTTTGCATTTTTGGCGAAAATTTCGACGACTTTGAGAAGTGCTGCAATTAATTCTTTAGGGTACTATTCCGACGTGATTTTGCGAGAGGAATCGATTAATCGCAGTCCCGATACGCTGCGAGCAACACCTGCGAAGTTACAGCCGAAAACCTGCAGATTTTCATCGTCATTTCTCTGCTGCTGGTCCTAGGCTATTTTTCATGTGTTTTCTGAGTTCCTGGGCGTCGAATTAGTCTAAAAAGCGTCATACGGATCGATTCCCAGACAAAAGATTTTTCGGCCAAAAAAAATCAAAGGCTAACCACTTTGCATTTTTGGCGAAAATTTCGACGACTTCGAGAAGTGCTGCAATTAATTCTCTAGGGTACTATTCCGACGTGATTTTGCGAGAGGAATCGATTAATCGCAGTCCCGATACGCTGCGAGCAACACCTGCAAAGTTACAGCCGAAAAACTGCAGATTTTCATCGTCATTTCTCTGCTGCTGGTCCTAGGCTATTTTTCATGTGTTTTCTGAGTTCCTGGGCGTCGAATTAGTCTAAAAAGCGTCATACGGATCGATTCCCAGACAAAAGATTTTTCGGCCAAAAAAAATCCAAGGCTCACCCCTTTGCATTTTTGGCGAAAATTTCGACGACTTTGAGAAGTGCTGCAATTAATTCTTTAGGGTACTATTCCGACGTGATTTTGCGAGAGGAATCGATTAATCGCAGTCCCGATACGCTGCGAGCAACACCTGCAAAGTTACAGCCGGAAAACTGCAGATTTTCATCGTCATTTCTCTGCTGCTGGTCCTAGGCTATTTTTCATGTGTTTTCTGAGTTCCTGGGCGTCGAATTAGTCTAAAAAGCGTCATACGGATCGATTCCCAGACAAAAGATTTTTCGGCCAAAAAAAATCCAAGGCTAACCCCTTTGCATTTTTGGCGAAAATTTCGACGACTTTGAGAAGTGCTGCAATTAATTCTTTAGGGTACTATTCCGACGTGATTTTGCGAGAGGAATCGATTAATCGCAGTCCCGATACGCTGCGAGCAACACCTGCAAAGTTACAGCCGAAAAACTGCAGATTTTCATCGTCATTTCTCTGCTGCTGGTCCTAGGCTATTTTTCATGTGTTTTCTGAGTTCCTGGGCGTCGAATTAGTCTAAAAAGCGTCATACGGATCGATTCCCAGACAAAAGATTTTTCGGCTAAAAAAATTCAAGGCTCACAACTTCAAATTTTTCGCGAAATTAATGGCGAATCTATCAAATGCTGCAAATTATACACTCACACATCATTTCGACTGATTCTTGCGAGAGAACGCGATTAAGTGCAGTCCTCATACGCTGCGAGCATCTGATAAAAAATACGAATACAATCATACGAAAAACAAGGAATTTTCTCAACACCTCTCCAACTCTTGGTCCAACGCTATTTCAAACGTCTTTTTCGCATCCTTCAGCATATAATCAGTTTTAAAAGAGCTGACGACGACAACTCCGGACAAAAAAATCCTGGAGTGTAAGATTCGCAAACAAAAACATTCCTTTTCTCTTGCAGCGATAAGAGCACTGGCCAAAATGTATGACCATTGCACAGGGTTATCGAAAAGATGGTGAAGAAAAATTACAAACTCTTAGTCATCAAACTTCAGTTATTTATTAAATATGCCCGAATTGTCGTACAAGTGTTTGGGTGTCAGTGTGTAGTAATATATCCAACAAGCTACTTTATAGTATAATAATGACTGACAAAAATAAATTCACAATTGTTATTGAACATCACATACCTTATTATATACATTATCATAAAACACACCTTATTTCCAGCAAAATATGAAAAATATAATATCAGATAGTCATTGTCGTAGTATAGTGAGTACAGTTCAAACTCAAGCTCGCGTACATACGCATATGTTGCACCTCCGCAGATTACGATATATTATCTATGATATTGTATTGTCACTATTCTCTTAACCTCGATGGAAAAATATACACAAATAATTGAATTTTTCCATATTAAATTCGCATTTTGACAGCTGTCGCTCCTCGATGATTTCAACGTCTTTTTTTGAATTGTTAAGGACGATCAGTCAAGAAAGAGTTGTATGACTAGAATCACAGATGAAATGGTTTGTGCTTCAAATTTTGTAAAAAAAAAGTGTTTCCACTTCGGATTTCAAATTATGCCAGAATTAATTCTAAGACGCATCACATCGACGTGATTTTGCGAGAAGACATGATTGGGCGCAGTCGGAAGAAGCGAAAGACTTCTTCTCGTCATTTCTCTGCTGTTGGTCCTACGCTGTTTTTGATGTCATCTCCACGTTCCTAGAGTTCCAGTCTTTAGTTTAGAATTAGTTTTACTCTCTAATGCCACGAAAATAATATCGCTGAATGAAAAATGAACTGAAGCGATTTTCTCCTATAGATCCTTCAAATAACTTATAATTGTATCAACGTATGCATGCATACATATTATTACAATCAATTCTAAGGTTTAAAATTCTTTATCGGAAAAATTCAGTGATATCGACTATCGAAAGGGAAATGTCGGTCTTTGCGACATATCGACGTAACCTGCCTAAAATATCATTTGAACTAAATAGTAGATACTTGCAAGATGCACGTCACTCTGACGGTGATTTACCTTGTAATTGCCTGATAGTCTTATCAATAAGGTCTATTAGCTTATCACGATATTGACCTTCTCTCCATGTCTATCATCAACATACTCACATGACCGAAGTCTATCAATAATGAAAATATACGAATAAAGTAAATCAAGGAAAATAAAATTGGAGGTTAGTAAAGGCATCACGATGTAAACACAACACATTCCTACTTGAAAAGAATTATTCAATACTCACAATTCCCATCCCCCTTATTTGAAAATTAATTAAATTCCACAGCCACGATTCGACAATCACAAACAATGCCTGACATCAAAGTAACGCCTCTTGGCGCCGGCCAAGACGTGGGCAGGAGTTGCATTCTGGTTACCATGGGAGGTAAAAACATAATGCTGGACTGCGGTATGCACATGGGATTCAATGACGAGAGAAGGTTCCCGGACTTCTCATACATAGTGCCTGAGGGGCCAGCCA
Source organism: Diprion similis (assembly GCF_021155765.1). Lineage (NCBI taxonomy): Eukaryota > Metazoa > Arthropoda > Insecta > Hymenoptera > Diprionidae > Diprion > Diprion similis. The sequence continues at coordinate 4,835,766 of NC_060117.1, forward strand.
CTAACTACATCGACTGTGTTATCATCTCGCACTTTCACCTGGATCACTGCGGGGCACTACCCTATTTCACAGAAATGGTTGGCTACACAGGTCCGATCTATATGACCCACCCGACCAAAGCGATCGCCCCAATTCTCTTAGAGGATATGCGGAAGGTGGCGGTGGAGCGAAAGGGCGAGAGCAACTTCTTCACTTCTCAAATGATCAAGGACTGCATGAAGAAGGTAGTCGCCGTTACGCTGCACCAGTCAGTCATGGTTGACCCTGAACTGGAGATAAAGGCCTATTACGCAGGGCACGTGCTGGGCGCTGCAATGTTCTGGGTTCGTGTGGGTTCGCAATCAATCGTCTACACCGGTGACTACAACATGACTCCAGATCGGCATCTAGGAGCTGCTTGGATCGACAAATGCAGACCAGATCTCCTGATATCAGAATCGACGTATGCCACGACCATCCGAGACTCGAAACGATGCAGGGAGAGGGATTTCTTGAAAAAGGTGCACGAGTGCATCGATAGAGGCGGCAAGGTTCTCATACCAGTATTCGCTCTCGGGCGTGCCCAGGAGCTCTGCATACTGTTGGAAACTTATTGGGAAAGGATGAACTTGAAGGTGCCTGTGTATTTCGCCCTCGGTCTGACGGAGAAGGCTAACAATTACTACAAGATGTTTATCACGTGGACCAACCAGAAGATAAAGAAAACGTTTGTGCAGAGGAATATGTTTGATTTTAAGCATATAAAGCCCTTTGACAAGTCCTACATTGATAATCCTGGCGCCATGGTGGTCTTCGCTACTCCTGGGATGCTGCATGCTGGACTATCATTGCAGATTTTTAAGAAGTGGGCACCGAACGAAGCCAATATGGTCATTATGCCTGGGTTCTGCGTCCAGGGGACGGTCGGTCACAAAGTTTTAAACGGCACTAAACGCATTGAGTTTGAAAATCGGCAGATCGTCGAGGTCAAAATGGCTGTCGAATACATGTCGTTCTCAGCTCACGCTGATGCAAAAGGCATCATGCAGCTGATTCAGTATTGCGAACCTAAGAACGTAATGCTCGTTCATGGTGAGGCTGCAAAAATGGAATTTCTAAAGGAGAAAATAAGGCAAGAATTTGGCACCAGTTGCTACAATCCTGCCAATGGAGAGACGTGCGTTATTTACACTACTGCCAAAGTTCCTGTTGATGCCTCGCTTGCTCTTCTGAAAGCTGAGGCAAAGAGATATTCTGCTCTACCTCCAGATCCAAAAAGAAGAAGGCTGCTACATAGTGTATTAATGTTGAAGGAAGACGGTGTTTGTCTAGTTGATGCTGATGAGGTAATACACTGATATCTACCATAAGTCATTCCACATTTTCATCATTTCCTTCATGATGTAAATACAGTTTTCAAACATTTTTCAAAATACTTAATATAAATGATTGCATATTTTCAATCGTGATAAAGTTAGTAAAAATCAAAATGTAACTTTGAATCATGTTAAAATTGATTTCCAGGTTGCCAGGGCAGCAGGAATCACAAGGCATGTAGTAAGATTCACATCTACAGTACAAATAAGGGATCCAGGTCCAGCCCACGCGACAACACTCAAGCTCTTGCAACCACTGAAGGAAAGATTAGTAGGGTGGACGGTACAACTCACTGATGGTTCGATATCAGTAGAATCAGTATTGGTCAAAGTCGAAGGAGGTGAAGATGAGTCCAAGAGTGTATATGTTTCCTGGACGAATCAAGACGAAGATTTGGGAAGTTACATTCTTGGCTTCTTGCAAACAATGCTCAACTGAACTCTTTTTATCGAATTTCTATGAAAGATTTTTATACACAAGATTTTGTATACAAATTGTGCTTGTGCACGAACATATAGATATATAAGATTGTTGGCTTGTTGGTATTTGTAAAAAGTCAACGTGATTGTACTTCAAACAATCAACTCAAGTTCATCTTCATTAAAATTTATTGATTTATAAGAAGTGTATTTTACAATTGGCTGTATCTTGCTCAGGAATCAAGGCAAGCAATGTTCATACAATTCTTCTGATGTACATACATATCGCGTCATTGTATGATGGTAATGATAATTGCATAAAGCACTATCTTTAAAGCGTGCTTCACCGAATCATATTTTCCTAAAATTAGCTCTGTACATAAACCCAAATAAATTCAATAATTCATATGCCGCTGAGATAATGTTTCCTTGATTAAAAAAAAAAATCGACTTACAGTAGATTTCCCAACTACTGACCCTTTTCGAATACACTATTTTAACTATTTGGTGGAAAATTAAAAAATATCAATTTACAACTTTCAGTGATAATACTGAATACAGCATATTGGAAAAGTGAAAGCTCAATAATTGCGGCATCTACCATAAGGATTACATTGCTAAATAAATTGAGTACTGAATATAACAATTCAACACGTTCCTAATTTTCAATATACACAGTCGGATTTGAAAATTCACGCAAAAGTACAAGTTCTCAGCTGGAAACTCATCTAAATAACTATCTACAAATATGCCTGGTTCAGTTCCTTGAAAAAATTCGTTTAAAATAACGGGGAATTGTGGGTAATCATTGAACAACGAGGAATTCATTCTCATGCTTTGCGATTTCGTTGTTTTATTGCAAAAGGATTAATTATGGATTAGATTAAGTAAAAAATTTGAAAAACTCAATTTACACGCGTGACCGGCTATCTAGCGGATAAAATGAGTGCTGTCGAAAGTTACTCTTTACTCTTCATACTCTATGCATCAGTCATTTAAGATGCGTTCCGAAAAACACCCAAAGATAAAGGCAGAGCTAATCAAAAACACGGCAGCGCAAAAGAGATAAAGAATTATTGACTGCGCTGGGATCTAATTTCGGAACGCACCTTTAGAAGAGCAGAATACTATTTCCGGTAATAATTCTGATAGCTCTTCCCCGATCAGTGTCTGCCGTTTGGTTGATTGAGATATTTTCTGAAGTAAACTTGACGTTAAAGAGAAATAAAGATGAGCGCGTGGAGGCAAGCTGGACTTAAGTAAGTTTATGCGCATTATTTATTGTTGGGATAAAAGTAGTCCAGTGATCTATGCCACAAAAGTTCAGCTGAAATTTCGTTTCACCGATTTTTTCTGCATAAGTTATGTAACCTAACATAATATGAAATTAATTGTTTAAGGTGTAAACTTGAATACTACATTGGTGTTAATTATTTCAGCTACATCAACTACTCGCAAATCGCCGCTAAGCTCGTTCGGCGTGCTTTGAAGCCTAACTTTAAAACAGATGCTCTCAAGCGGGATGATTCTACCGTCAAGTTCACCCAATGGAAAGATGGCAAAGCAATCAGTAAGTTGTCTATTTTTTATTATCCTCGGCTGGTCGTTCTATTTTACAAGTATAATTTACCTGTCACTCTAATTAATCAAATTTATATTTAAGATATTTCTTACTGAATGGAAATTAAAATTAACTTATTGATTTTGCTCATCTTCGTCCACTTTGTATACACAAATATAATTTATCAACACAATTTGACCCAGAAAAGAGTCGTTGATGTCCATTCATTTGTTTTTGGCAGCGCTAAAGCACAACTGGAATTTACCAATTAACCTGATTACACAATTCCGTTGGTATTCCAATGAATAGGTAAACAGTTTACTTGGAACATGGAATAATCAGCCCTGTGTTACATAGTTACATATTATTAATCAAATTTCCAATTTGAGCATTTTAACTTGTTTTAAAAGGTCATTGAAATAATTTGGTAAGCCAGTTTTGTAATTTAAAAATCATTCAATTCATTGTTATTCATTTATTTCGATCTTGTGACTTTGACCAAAGAGCTAATTTTACTATGGATAAAAGATTAATTGTAAAAAAATAGCTACGAATATTTTTTTTCTATCAGAAAATGTACGATCTCCAATTTAGTCTTTATTCATTAATAAATATTAAAATGGGAACAATATACCTTTAAAATTCGTGATCAGTTGGAAATATTGCCTTCTGATTCAATCACAGTAGTTAAAGGACTAAAAATTCAAGTGTACTCCAAAGATTTTCACAAAATACTGACAATATGACTCGTAATTTTAATATTCATGATTTCTGTTATCTGAGTAATTTTGTACCTTTTACAGCCGATAAATACTAAAGTCATCAATACGTAAGTTTATAGTTTCAAGTGTGATAAAACAAAAAACGCAAGTACTTGCATTTTGAAATTTTGTGAAAGTGTGAACTCATCTGTTATAATAATAATAATTAATTTATTCAATTACTAGTATCTGTATGACCATTAATCATGCATGGGACTTGATTGCAATTTTGTGAAAACTAACTAACCATCTGATCCAAGATTTTAAGCAACCGTTACTTTATTCCAAGCAATCAACAATTGATTACTGAATTAATACCATTTGAAGGCATGTAATATCTGTTGAGAAATAAGTTTTTTTTCTCTAAAACTGATAAAGCCCTGAATAATTTTTGAAAAATTTGATTGCTGATTTATTTAAACTTCAGTAAAATTTTAACATGTTTATTTTATTTTACAGTGGTAAAATCCTCACCCAACTTCCAGTTCTTTTGCAGCTGTATATAGTCATCTGACCAGGCTACATCTTGACTATTGGATTCATAGTCTTCACCATTTGTCTTATTACCCTATTACATCGCCCTTGCGTGTATCGGATTATGTGCATAATAGTTAACAAGGAGTAGAAAGTCCCTGTCATGATCGAATAGCCAAAGTAGCCTGGTTCTGTCAGTTAAATAGATGAAAATCTACAGTTATAATAGTACTAATCAATAGTATGATAAACTAATAAATATAAAAAAATATTGAAAAAAAAAAGGTTGAATTAACTAATTTCTTTTAAAAATTAATAACTTTGTTTCAGAGCAATAAACTACAACATTGTGGCACCATAGGGCAATTCACCTGATGAATGCGGGTCGATTAAGAGTAATTCATGTATGATAATACCAGTTGTTATGTAAAATAAACACATCTTCACACAACCAGTAAATTTATTCTCTCGGTTCTCCATGAGCACAGCCGTCTCTGTTCTTTAAACGTCATCTCACAGCCGTGCCGCTGTGTGCTTTGCAGTGAACTAGAAAAAAATAAGGAAATGAATAGTACAACACTGCATAAAGATAAATACTTCGACGGCATTTAATTTGACGACATAATGCTGGCCAAACAAACCTATGAACTCAGAAACAAGATCGTTATCACCATCGCCGCGCATCGTGCCTGTTATTTCATCATCTTCCACCATAGGTAGAAATAGTTGGATAAATTCCGGAGTGTATGGCGGTGCAATAGCCTCTAGAACCTGAAATGCAGATATAAATTTAGTACGGATATAAAAAAACACAGATTGTTTGAAAAAACAAATCAGTGCTTACCTCGGTGACAAAGTATCTAATAAGAGAAACGTCAGTGTCGCTGCGCTGCCAGCACTGCTTAATATAGCATACGACAGGGACGACACATCCTCGACTTAATAAATTAACCATTCGGTCTATCAGCATCTTTTTCATCTCCAACTGAAATATTTAAGTTTGACAAATATTAATTCGTTCAATAATTTGTTGTAAGAAGGCTTGCAAACTGTGGAAAATTGTGGAAAATCTGCCATACTCTAAAAACTACGATAAAAATATAACAACTGGTAACTAAATATTCACCTGAACAAGTATTTCGAGTTCATCCTGCTTGCTCTCGAATAACTGAACCAAGAGTTGAAGAACTTTTGGATGTAAGAGAGGATGACAGGCTACAACCTCGTCCAGAAGAGCCAAATGTATAGGACAGTGTTCCGTACTCAATTTAAAATACGATGGTTCTGTGACAGTACATGCAACCCATCTGATCACACCTACGCTTACCACGGGAAATCTGTAATTACACATTTTATGGTTATCCATTACTCATTCGTTTCGAAATTATGAAGCGAATGAATACTTTGAGCTCAGGTTATGCTTACCTAATGCACTGATACAGCGTATTCAACTCGGCAATCAGTTCGGTTGAACCCTTATTGATATTGCATATGTTATGAACTTTCTCGATGGCTTGCATCGTTGTTTTTAATTCATCTTTATTGATCTTCCGTTGTGTTCCCTTTTTGGCTGGTGTTTCGCACACACTAGCTGCATATGCCAGTAAGTTAATATACTTTGATTTATGCTCTGGGTTTACCTTTACTCCTGGCTTGAATAGAGCATCAACCAATAATTCTGTAGAATATTATACGTCAATGAATATAGTCAATAAATAATTGTCTTGATTTGCAAAAAATAGATTTCCTTCAATGGAACAACTTCAAAATTCTCTAAAAAACCTTCCAATTTTCACAGAATTTCTAAAAGATCAAAGTGGATTGCTACCTTGCCAATATATATGAATCCAAAATTGACAATCATTGCTTAAACCGTTTTTGGAAATTGATCATCACAGACTCATCTTGATACATAAAACATTCTTAGTTCGGTTCAAACTTTTCTACAAAGAATAAAATTTTGTTAAACTTGGAAGTTTTCTAAATACTCGGTTTTTATAGCTTCTTATTCTATAATTATCCGTCCTATTTAGCTTTTATAACTAGCATGATTTATAAACAAGAATAACAGAATTAGGCGATTGAATGTTTACCTAAGAATTGAGGATTCCGAATCAATTCAACTGGAGGAGGTTCTGGATTGGAGTAATTCCTGAACAATACTGTTATATCCGCCGGATTTAAAGTGTTTCGTGATAACATCGAACCTAAGGCTTGACAAGCGCTTGGACTACCAGCTGCCCCATTTAATGCCATTGTTATGGGAGTCACGTCATGACGGCTGAAAACATATTCATTGTAATGTATCATTAGATGATATTAACCACAAATAAGAGTGAATAATATTTCTTACTTTTGTTGAGCGCACTTCGTAATCTCTTGTGAAAGTCGTTTCATTGTAAAACCGCCCCGAGGTTCTTGTGCTAAAATTTGTAACAATACTTGACTATACACATATGTATGTTGCCCATGACAAACCATTTTCTGTAAGTAAAATTTGAAAGATCATGAGTGATGTTTATGATTTTTTCAGTCTAAAATAAATATTATTCTTTTACTCTTATTACGAGGGACCACCTACAGCACATTCCTGTATGCTAGATTGCCAGTCCTCGGTATTTTGAAGGAACCCTGCAATGGCAGTTTTTAATACTCTCGAGAATACTTCTATTTGCTGTGCAGCCGTTGAAATGCTTGTTATTTCTCCTTGGAATCCAGCATCGGATATAAGCTGAGAAGAAAGTCATAATTGAAGTGGATTATTTGATAACTTTCTATGTAGAGCATACATGCTAATTTTATATTCCATTATTTTTCGATTATTAAATACTGAGAAGCTTGAACAAACTTATAAGCAGGGTAAATAAATATTTTACATATTCTAATTAAGTATAGTTATGATTACTCACTTTTATCGTAAAATTTAACATCAAGCAGTCTGGATATTCTTCGGCAAGTCTATAAATTAGTGAACGCCAAGTAGGATGTTGTATCATTTCTGTTAACCATGCTGGAGTCTGTGAGGTAAAACAGAAATTTATTTACAAAATGAAATATTTCAAAATATTTGAACTAAGAACGAATCTGATATGGGAAGAAAATTATAACTCACTTCACCCTCCTCAGTGAAAATTTTGTCAGCCTTTTTTGGATCAAACGTTTTAAGAATCATGTCTTTGAGATTATTTTCTACCATAGCTTGAACATCCGTTACTTTTACACCGGCAAGAATCAACCATTCGGCCAGAAGATTTGCCATCTGAGCACATGCCGTATAATTTTGAGACAATAATTCAATAACTTGTTCGGGATTACCACCTGCTTGAAAATATCTGCAAGAAAATAACCAGTTGAGTTGATTTTTACATGCTTCATCAAGTGTGGATAGGCTTACTCTCGTGCGAACGATCAATCGTAAGACCGAATAAATACAATTATACCAAAATGAAGTGAAAAAAAAATTAAATAGGAATTGTAAATACTGTGACCTCTCGTTTTGATAGTCTCACCGTTTCAATTGAGTAAATATTCCAGGCTCCATGATGTAGTCTGGTGTTTTAAATTTATCCAAACATTCTTTAAGAACATCTTGAGGGTTGTCCGTTCCATCGTCACCTCCAAAGTCATCTGGGCCACCTCTGCCCATGTCGTCTCCCCATCCTCCTCGATCCTCATCGTAATCAGTCTCCATCTAGGATATCGAACACTTTAATGCCGAGTAATTTTTTGCTTATTTAATATTTAATAAAAATTAGAATTAGGTGAGAGAATTTTAAACAAATTAGTGAACGCCAATTTGGATTAGAGTTTCAAAGATTGTTTGAGGATTCGTAATAGATAATTGTCAGTCAAATAGGAATGCGTATCATCTATGCAAGCGATACATAAAACTGAGGTGCAATAAATTAGCTTACAAGAAATGATGGAGGTTATAAACAAGAAATAAAGATTGTATTAACTGAGGCAATGTTTGTTTTCATAACAAACCAACAGCAACTATCAAGCTAAAGCAATCATTAAATTTGAGGTTAGAAATGTATTTGATGGAGAAAAGTAGCTCCAAACTAGAGAAAATAGACAGTAATCAGGAGGAAATCACACATTCAGTTGCAGTAGAAGTATATCTATATCTCTAGGTGTATAGATTCAAAATTATAGAGTTTTATTGAATAAAATCAAGATTCTTACATCTCGCGCGTCAAATTGTGTCAACCTTTTCCCTCACAAATGCTTGTTATCTTGTTATGTATGTACAGCATGTACAGTCATGAATTACAGCCCCCACAAAACAGAGTTCAGTCGATCACCTCCATCTTGGCCGCCATTTTGTGACGGAGAAAAATTGCGGAAAATTTTGAAAACAAAATCGGTAAAAACGTAACAAATAAACAATTACAAGTTATTTTTTAACAAAAATGATGATTAAGATATTTAAAAAAGAAATACTTGCAACATTATCGTAGTTAACAAACATTATCCAGTGAGAATGATGATGATGTTCGTGAATAGAACGAACTAAGTGACTCGGTCGGTAAAACAGAACTACTGCATCACATCTGGTGATTTTTTGTTTCAACGGTTTCAACCGTTTCAACACAGTGCAGGTCGACGAAATGCAACCCGATTATACTCTTCTGCATTCGATTATTCATCGGACGTGAAGTGCAAATTCAAATTTCAGTTGTCGCTGGGTCATCGCGCGCGTCCAGTTCATCCAATTTAGTTGTCATCTGCGCCTGGTGCGCTTGGTTGTGCGTCGTCCGGAGGAGCTATGATACGTCGATCATAACCTCATTAATAATTTTCCAGTATAATTGGATTCCCCCCGTAATCGTCATGTAAGCTTTTTTTTTTTTTCATGTAAAACCGAGAATCCAATTGTTGTGATCGTTCGTCGTCAAAGAACCTATTGCGAACTGTGCTTTTCACGGTACATAATTCAAAGGGTGTATCAACTGAGTACTTATTCCTAAATGTCAACAATATTTCTGACAGTTCGGTCTGCCATCATCCTCGTGATTGCATCAATTAAAAGTTCAATATTTCCAGTTCTAGTAAAGAATCGCGCAACGGAACGACGACATGACCATTTGATGCAAATAAATAAATCATTGGTATGTACAGTTCTAAACGTTTTCCACCAATTTCAATGAATTTTAGTTCCAATTTCCCAATGTTTTCATGAATGTAACTGACACAGGTAAAACCCAAAATTTTCATATCTCTACTCTTTTCCAAACGGTTGCATAAATACAAAAACTTGTAGCTTGACGAAGAAAAATTCAAACATACGATCTTCGATTCGTGAAGTCTAATTAATTTGTATTAGAAAACAATATTCGTAATGTTTCAATTCATGGCTTGAAGAAGAATCATATCATTGATTCCATATGTTATATTGGATCTTAAGTGATCAGAAATTGGATCAACAATCTTACAAGGCGATTGAAAACCTCTAGTGTGCTATAAGTAGGTACTTAGGAAGCCAAAAGTATTTGTAGGATGTGATTTGGTATCGATGAGACCTTTGTTGCCACGTTTCAAGCAGAGCTAGCAGTCTTATCACTCGTGTACTCGATAACATTATTTGCAGATGTTTATTGTATCCAGGTTACAGATCGAGACAAACTTCTTCGTAGAGCTTTAATTTCTAAAACAATCAGATTGAAACTGGTAATCAAATTATCGATATGAACTTGGATTTGATGGCAATCATTGCTTCAAGACAAATAATCGATTCTTACTACTGATAATTCAAAAAGTATAGATACAATACTTCTTAGTTCTGTAGCATTTACGTTAAAAAAAAAAAAAAAAAAAAAAATGTACAATGAAAATTTGATATTTAAGTAATCGTCGTCAATTGTATTTTTAAACGCTGAGTAAAAAAGCTAGTCCAAGTCGTAGGTATAATTTGTATAGTCAGGCTACAATAGACTGTATCAATATATTGACCTCAAGTCCCTGAATAGGTGCCTGAATTCAGATAAGTATGCTATTGTGAAGAGTAACACACAGTGTTCACCAAAGCTTACTTGACAAGGTATCGAAGGTATATTATATCTAGACTTGAACAGCGGATCTTTCAATTTCTCTTTCACAATGTTATCTATTTTTACTCGTGTTTACTCGGTTGTGTCTTCGTCGTGACAAAAGAATTTCAAGTACCTTAAAGCCAACGAAATTGTTTGTTTAATGTGAGCTGAAGCGATCTTTGGTAATACATAATTCATTTGAAATTATGATCCAAACATCTTAGAGAAACGGAAAAACGAAATTTCAAATTTTCTTCTATTTTTGTGGGGAAAATTTTTTCGCGTTTATACTCGTTTGACTGATATTCAGATAATGGATGTATACTAGGGTGATTCAAAATAAAAAAAATAATTTTTTTTTTTTTTTTTTTGCAGAAACAGGCTTAAAAATTTGAGCTCTTAATATTAATATTAAGATGCTCCTCGTCGCACTTTTCTATTTTCCATAAGAATAAGACGGAAAAAATGGATTTTGCTCTTTCTGATTTTTATGACTAGCCAACGACGCGTCGTACAGAAAATTCATAGACATATTTTGGTAGAAAATTGAACGCTCTAGAAAAAAGATCTCTTGTCATTTTTTGATGAATCTACTCTTTCAAAAGTTATCTAGGGTCAAAAATTGACCCCCTATAACTTTTTAAAGATTAGATTTATCAAAAAATGACAGTAGACCTTTGTAGAGCGTTCAATTCCCAACAAAACTGTATTCATGAATTTTCTGCATAACGCATCGTTAGCTAGTTATCAAAATTTGAAGGAGCAAAAATCATTCTTCCCGTGTTATTCTTATGAATAAAAATTGACCCAAGATAACTTTTGAAAGAGTAGATTTATCAAAAAATTACAAGAGATCTTTTTTCTAGAGCGTTCAATTTTCTACCAAAATATGTCTATGATTTTTCTGTACGACGCGTCATTGGCTAGTCATAAAAATCAGAAAGAACAAAATCCATTTTTTCCGTCTTATTCTTAAAGAAAATAGAAAAGTGCGACGAGCAGCATCTTAATATTAATATTAAGAGCTCAAATTTTTACAGGCTTACTTTTATACCTAAATAAAACTTTTAAGCCTGTTTCTGGAAAAAAAAAATTATTATTTTTATTTTGAATCACCCTAATGTATACTGTGTATAATTTCATGCGCATCAATATTCTCCGTACTAAGCTCAAATTTATGGGCATAATTTATCACCTGTACGAAATATTGATCCATATATCAGTCTGCAATTGAATACTTTATGTCAAACGCTACATTATTATATTGATACTGCTTATTTTGAAAGACATTCTCTCCTGCGTACTCTCACGCAATCCATTCATGAACATTTGTACGCATCGCATGACTCAACAATAACATAATATAAGCTCAATAGAATAATCAACCCCAACATTTGTTGGATCAGTCTATTATCTCTGATTGTATCTCATCTTTTCATTCAATCCTCCGGATCTTTCTACGTGAATTGATTCTTTCAATGTATTCTTTATTACTTCTATTCTATCCGTTTGATTTGATTATTATTTTATAAAAGGTTTCTTTTTTTTTTTTTTTTTCCCTCCCCCAAGGTGTTCAGAGCAAAATTGTTTTGATTTTCGTGCCTTATTATTAGCAATAAACTTCCGAAAGTTCGTGCCTAAGTTTTTTGAATTTTTACTCGTTAATTTAGACACCTGGCAACATTAATAACAAAATATAGATTACAAATTTACATAAATTTCCTTTACAAATATCAATTTTGTGATTTTTGTTATACAAATTTTTCAAAAGGAGTTCGATTTTCAGGAGTATTCATCGTCGGTGACAAAATAAGTAATAAATGAGGTCATCCAATATCTGCGTACCTGGTTCCGTTCCTCTGGAATCACCCTTGCAAAATGAAAATTTTATGTCGAAAAGCGACGGACCCATGGATCCAATGGAAGATATGCAACGATTGCGTAACGTCACGCTCAGCAAAACTGTCGGCCTGTACAGATTGCGCGGGGATCTTGGATCCGGGAATTTTTCCAGAGTCAAAATGGCCATTCATCATCCGACTAATGGTCAGTACATTTGCTTTATCTCATGCGAGACCAGTGTGGAGGTAAATATGACGTTTCTGACATTCAGTAAGCCTTCGATCATAACTTTGAAATGCGTGATCACTTTTTTTCAAAATAGTTCATAGCATCGTCTTGCGTTAGTTTTTCATTTTATAATTTCCCTTAAGATCCCTTAAAAAAGGAAAAAAAATATCATCTAATACAAGTATTGATAATATTTGCACAAGCAACGTTAGAAAGTAAAACCCATAAACGGCGGCTTTAAGATTGATTTGAAATTTCAGAACGTGTGGCGATTAAAATATTGGATAAAACGAAACTTGATGAAAAAACACGAAAGATGTTGGCCAGAGAGATAGCTACTATGGAAGGAATTTGCCATCCACATGTGATACGATTGTTCGAAGTTGTTGAAACGTATGCAAGAATCTATCTTGTTACCGAATATGCATCTGGTGGTGAACTTTTTGAGAAGATCTCCGTTCAGGGGAGATTAAAAGTACGTTTATTACTTACTAACGAATTAGAATTGAAAGATTTTTAGAGACTGGAAACATTTGAAAATTCATGAATATTATATTTTACATAATACACAACTTTCAGGAAGAAGAAGCGAAGCCGTTATTTGTACAAATTTTATCTGCGGTAAAATATATGCATACCCTGGGTTTCATCCATAGGGACATCAAAGCAGAAAACGTTTTCTACGCAGGACCTGGTAAGGTAGATTCTCACGCGTATCCGCCATTTTGTAATGATAGAATTTTCAGTAAAAAAAGTAATGGCCTTTCGTTCGCACCTTTACACGCTGTTCCGAATTGCGAAATATTATTTTCCGAAATTGGAAAAATTCGAAACACTATGAAGATTGGAAATCACGGAGAACATCGTTTGTGGATAAAATGACACCAAAGCTAACAGCCGCTACTTCCAGCTCCATGACTCTGATACTAGAGCGTGGTTCGCAGCTGATGGTTCGGCTGTTGGCCTCAATATCATATTATTTACACTCCCATTATCTTATATTGCACAATTGTTGGTAATAAGACTTTGAGATTCAGAATAACGAGTATATTTTAGACACGTAGCAATGCGATATTGACCGATAAAAAGTGTTGAGAAGAATGCGAGGTATCGAGTGACTTTGACAAATTTTTGTTACCTTTACTATAACATTTTGATTTAAGGTCTGATAAAACTGGGAGATTTTGGATTCAGTACACGTCTTACCGATGGGCCTGATCAGGTTTTGAAGACTTTTTGCGGTAGTCCACCATACGCAGCGCCAGAATTGTTTCGGGATGAATCATATCTGGGGCCGTACGTTGATATTTGGGCACTGGGAGTATTGCTGTACCTGGTAGTTACCGGCACGATGCCTTTTCGCGCCCGCACTGTTCTTGGTCTTAAAACTCTGATACTTGAAGGAAAGTTTGTCACTCCTGACCACGTCAGTCTGCCTTGCCAATCGTTGATTTGTAAGTTCGTTTCCACTGATCAATTGTACAATTATTAAGCGGCGCCTTAAAGTTCTTGGAAGTACCAAAAAAGCTTATTCTTGATACAGTGATTACATGTGCAAATTGCTCGATAGGTGGATTGCTGTGTCAAACGCCTTTGGAAAGGTTGACGATTGATCAGATGCTGGCGAGCGAATGGCTCAAAGATACTACCGTACCTGCACATACTCCGTTTCAAGATTGTCTTTTATTGCCTACGATTACCAGCGATCCTAATCAGGTATGTGTATACAATAGTCTTTGCATCGGACAGAAATTTGGTAAAAACACTGAATGTGAAATTTTGTATTTCAGGAGTAATCTGGTTTATTTATAAGGTGCGTCATTTTTATTTCAGATTCCTGGAATCGAACGTGTTGCTCGATTAATGCTGGAAAAATTAGGTATAGATGGAACTTTATTAGCGACGCATGCCGACAAAGGTCCGAGGTCCAGTGTAATTGGCACATACAGGATAGTTGTGCACAGATTAACGAAACCTCCGCGAAACCAGGTGCAACCAGACACGTCGAGTGTCCCGAAAACATCGCAGTCGTTAATGACTAAGAAAGGACTAAAATCCAAGATGTGTTCGATATTATGATCACTGGATGGATCAGTAAAAGCAGCATGAATAAATGTTGAAACTTATTACTTGCATGTCATAAGAAGGTAGAATTCTTCACTATGAAAATGGAGAAACTTTGGTTTGAAGAGTCTAAAATTCCTCAATAATTCAAATTGATCAGTCGTTAGTGACTGGCATTAGGAATAAGAATTTGGGATAGAAGTTTCCAAAATCAAGCTCAAACAGTAGTTTCATTTGATCGAAGAAAAATTTTGAGAGTGTTTGTCGGGGACAGAGCTATTGGCCAGCTCTCGGCAGCCCTGATCGCCCGTATCATGCAGTAGTAGTAATAAGCTCGTGTAGAAACGTACCAAAAATGTTCTAAAACTGAGGTCACAGTTTAAACTGTGCTTGAACGATATTACATGATGAATTATAAAGTATAAACGTTATCAGATACTATTGCTCATCAACATTATTACTATTATAACTTTTGACAGTGCGTATATAATCACTCTCGTCGTTATTTGTAACTCTCGAGGTATGTATGTACATATCAGGAACTGCTTCTCAGTGATTGATCACGTTTACAATCTTATTAATAATGCTATGCGTCTTACTGTCAAATGCACTTTAATTTATTTTCATATTTCATCATAATCTTTATCTATTTATTTATATTTCAAGTAGCATTCGAGTTGTACAATAAAGTACAACTTGACTGTAACTTTAAAGTTAAATATAAAAATTACCGCTTCATTTTTTAATAAGTCATAATTTAGTGTAAATCCATATATTTAACTCTGAAGTTAACGTTAAGTTAAAATCAAGACCACCGCATAAGCCTAGCTTAAGGAATATTCAATTCGATTGAAAATGATTTTACGCAAAAATTTCAGTTTCCTGTGTGAATAATATGCACACAATAGATGGAAAGAACTGACTGTGGGTAGAACATTATCCAAATAATACACAAAGCTTATACCAAAAAGCGAAAGAGAGTTGTCCTCGGATAAATTATCCTTAGATAGTTGCAGTACTTTCCTGTACTTAGTACAAATGAATGTTATCTCGTAAAGAGGTTTAGTATTAGCGTGGTAGCGTTATACTTGTACATATTTTTGAGGCCGTAAGATACTATTTTCACTGTATAGAAGCACCGATTTATCGACTTGAATTTAAAGAAATTCTCGTTCAAACTCAATGTGGCGGTTACATTTCACGTTTTGTTGAATTTAAAACGGAAATACTATTTCTTTTAAAGCCTTGAATCTGTATCCGAGCAAGTCCGTATCGAAATGGCTTTTATAGCATTAAGAGCTATTATAGTAGGTGTATATTAGTTGTTGTATATACCTTAAATTTATATTTTTGGTCAAATTTTTATGTATTTTCTGTCCTCTCTTTAATGAACTTTCTCACTAATTGCATCTTTCGATGTGCCGCAAGTGAAAAAAATTGTGCATCTATAAGACTGAGACTTGGCGTACCATTTTTTGCAAGTGGAATCTCTCAAAATATCTATTGAATTAGATTGAGAGTCAAATATTTTGTGTAGAAACATTATTTGTTTTTTTAAAGTCAATTTTCGTCTTTATTTCATCAATTTATATCATAATTTCGTTTCCAAGGTGGCCGTGCATATTCAAATTTAAGGTATATACACATATATTTGTGTATACAATAATAAACAATGTAGTTGCTGGACAAACTACAAAAAATTATAAATAATAAGATTTTCCATAAGTAATCTTTCCCTTGGATTACATGCATGGCGCTGGCGCAATGTAAACGTATATTCAAGAAAATTGAATCAATGTTAAGACACTATTTTCTAGATATTTTTCCTCAAGTTAACCCTACGAATTCCATATTCCATGGGTAGAAATTTGATTCGCATGAATAATGATGATATATAATAAATGTGACAATATGAAATTTCAAATTCTATAAAAAATGGCTTTCAGTGTAATACGATTTTGTAATAAACTGTTGAACATGAGCTTTGATTCCTTAGTCGATGTATGAAAAATTTGTTGACACGTAATTATGCACATAAGCATATATTTCTTTAACTAAGTTTACACGAAAAGGCTCGAGTTCAATGATTTTCAAGATAATAATTTCGCTGTGCGCAATCCTTTGAGAATTTATGCAGTGTTTTAAAAATCGCAAAACTCGTTAATAAACTGTCAACTTCAGTGAATAAGATGTGATTTTTCATTTCTCTGGGAGAATGTGATATCAGTAAAAAGTGTCAACAATCTATGACTGTACATACATGATCAATTATGAAAAAAGTGAAAAGGAAATATGAAAAATTAACGCAGTGCGGAAATATATGCAGCTGATAAATTCTTACACACTTCATTTGAGAATAAAATTTTCTACACCATTTTTCGCAAGTAAGACTCGAAATTCTAACTATTGTGCTGCTGTTTCGATATAAATTAATTTTAATTACGCCTACTTTTTATCATATATAATATGTGTTACATAGTTATTGTTGTATATATATAATAGAATGCAAGATGTGATAATATCGAATATACTCAATGTTCCCATAAAAGTTTTGAATTTATTATAGTCCAAAACGATTATACTTGTTTTACAGGATGAAACTTGTAAATACCTAGTATTATTCAATAATAATAAGTTCTGCAACAATTCTTCTGCTAATGGAATTTCTGGACAAAGTAAAAAATCTCCGAAATCAGCATGTTTTGGCATTTTGTAGACAGTATTTACCCAAGATGCGCAGCAAATAATTCTTTCACATTTCCATTATTGGTCAAATTAGAAAGGAAAGAATAGTACTTTTGATGTTCTTTTTATCGTCTGGTGACGCACTTTATTTCTTTCTTTATCGGAATTACTGAAAGGTCGATGATGCGCTTTGTCGTTTAGTAGACAGACATCGATATGCAAATTTTTTTTGCTCCTGCTATATACTCGTGTCGAGCTGAAGCGTTCGAACGCTCACAAATATCCTTTGAGAGTCGTTGGAGTTTGTATGGATTCCGTAATCAATAGAAAAACGTCAGCTTGTAAGATTGTAATGATTGAATTCTGCTTCTCGGATAGCGTTTAGATCCCAAAACTCAGAGTGGAAATCTGTACAGCATTGGGTTTAACTTTTACGTGGAGTAAATACGTAAGATTTACTCCAGAATGAACCACTAGTGCTGAAAATTTTAGCATTCTGCGTCTCTGTTAGACTGTTCGTTTGATCATAAGCTTTTTCAACGCTTGAGATTAGTTTTAGAGATCATCCTAAATACGTCGTTTGACATACGAGTAATTATTAAGTTCCGTAACTGCAATAGATTATTATTTTTCCTCTTGTCTAGTTATTTAATCCTGAGGATTCTATGAAAATCTGCTATTACTCAAAATAATTTGAATCTTTAAATTTTTTATATTCCTAGGGAAAATGGATTTCTTTCATACGGTTCAGTTATTGATACAAATGCGTACTAATTGTATAGTTTACTACAAAACCCAGTGTCGTTAAAATTTTTTGTTCAAGTATAAAATTTATTATTATCGACAGTGAGCTTCTTTGGTTGTATTACGATTTGAATTTACTCACGAATTTCACTTCCTCGAAAAAATCACTAAATTTCATCACCAACATTATTCTATAATTAAAACTGGTCAACAAAAGTGTTTTCTCATAAATTTTGGCATCAACTTCCATTACCAAAGAGACCTTCTCGATCTTGCCAAATTATTTTTCAACATCACAATCCTAATGTTTGTGAAATTCAAATAATACCTTTGTTTACTTTCAATTGAAATAAAAAGATTGTATAACACTACAGTTAAGTTGAAGATCACTTTACCTAAATAAATTTATTGGCTGATTATTATTTTCGAATTTATTATCCTTAGTAATAAGTAAATTTTATTAAATATATAAGCGGATTTTATTATCATTATTATTATTATATATTATATTGTACAAAAAAGAAAACATAAGTTTACGAAAATAACACAAGGACTGGGCAGTGTTCTATTATACATGTATATTAGTTGCGGAATAATTTGGCTGCTTCGATGTACACTTTCGTTACGTCGGAGCGAACGATACGACATTAGAATAGTAATTCAATATCATATATTGCTTACACTTTATAAACTGTAGCTGATTAAGCACAGGATGTCCCTTTGTAAGTGTAAAACTATGATGGATTATTGTTTGCAAATGTTACATTTTGTTATCTTCTTTTTCTTCGTAACTAAACATCAATGTTACATTTGTCTTTTAAGGAATACTGAAATTAATTTTCTTTAAATACTAACATGACCATCCATGTATCACGTAATCAATTTGGGCAGTTGGACAAAAGTTTGTGCCGATTCATACGCAGGAAGATCCTTGCATGAAAGATTTTTATACTGGAATATGTGTATAATATAAGTATTAATTTAAATAATTACTTTTTAGTATCAAATAGTTGACTACGTTGCTGTCAATATTATCTGCACTACATACTTCAGAGAGTTTCATAATTTTATATATGAATATAGTTTCTGTCTTTGAAATTTTATCAGAATGGTAAGTAAAAGTCTACATAAAAATGAACGATGGGAAATGGTGAAAAATCATTGACAACAAAAGATCAATGTAATTAGAATGAATGCTAAAAATCAGCGTGGAAAATAAAAATCGTACTTTGTGTGTTTGACAGAATTATTTCAAAAAAATTAAATTTAGAGCACAAATTGTAATTCGTAACGTTTGTCTTTTGCAAGTCGCTTTACAATGATTATAAAATTATTAAATAAACTACAACTTTTTAGATCGTACGTATTACGAACTATAAAATAGGACTCATAAATTCTAAGATATTCCTACCAGTTTAACAATGCAATCTCTTGATTTGTTGTTGCAGTTGTTACTTGCTCGTTAAATTATCATATTAATAGCTGCTAACTGTGAAATGGACAAAGGACCGGACTCTAGACCTTGTATTCTAAACGAATTTACTGTGGTTTTTTCTTTCTTCTTCTCAGATAAAATGAGAAAACAAGAAATGTCTGTGAAAAAAAACAATTTCCAATGAATTAAACTTCTTTTCAATTAATTAAAAGCAAAATACAACTCATGAGAATTTCAAAGCTTACTTCAAAAAACGATAACTTAAAAAAGAAAAAAACAATCATCGTCGAATCTCAATTAGAATCTAATAAAAAGTGCAAATGACACAAAAGTCTGTAATATGTTGCAAATTTTAATTTCCGGATAAAATTAGGCATTTGAACATCAAATTTTCGAGAATAAGTGAAAAAAATTTCAATCAATTTAATAACGGTTTTTTTTTTTTTTTGTTTTTTTTTTCTTTTTGTTACATTACTATCACAGAAAAAATCAAGGATAAATTCGCTATAAAAGTAGAATCTGGAGCCTGATCAAATGGTATGAATTGCTTCATATGCAGTCTGGTGTGGCGTAATAGCTTCGATTCAGTGATATCGATTCCATGTACAGAAATGTCGAACCGCCTAACGTCTTGCGCGGTTTTTCCTAATCCAAAGAATAACTTTCACCGTTTCTAACGCACAATATATACAAATAATTATACATGGTATATGGCGACTACCTTAGTTCATCGAGAATCATACTATAAACGTTATTATCTTGTAAAAATAAAAATACTTCCTATTTATACATGTACACTCTATACATACAATTTTATGAACAACTAAAGATCGGTATCAGATTCGGTATACTGACCAACTGTGTACGCTACGACAGTTGCATGATCTAGTTTACCCGGTACCATTGAAATCTTCTCCAGCATTTTCTTGCGCCGATTTCTTTGCTCCAATTTTGATAATTGGATCATGTGACCATCTTTTTGCTGAGCATAATACAGATCTGGATCTTCTAGAATTCGACGTTTCGCAGCTGTGATCCTCACCTTGAATACAATTGTAATAATTCACTTAAAGAGAACAATTTCAATTTAAAAAATCTAATCCATCCAAACGTGGGTGATAGTTGTTTTAAAAGGAACATTAGACGGATCGCTTAGACTCGAGCAAGGCTTCGATAACCGTCGTTTCTTTACAGCTGAATGGTGAAATTTTCAAGAAGAAAATAATCTCAATTTTAAAATATCTAAAGTGGCACGTAAACTCCGATAGCATCATCAAAAGTGCAGCAGATACAAGTGCAGATGGAATTGCCGAGATGAATAGGAATTATTCTACAGCAAAGTTTCTCGAGTTAACAAACTTACCGCAAAGTCGAGAAGTAATTCGCAAAGACGTTTAGCATTATCGCAAGGCGGTCCTTCTCCGGATACTCCTCGCCTCAACAAATCCTCCATTCGCAAGAGAGTGAGCTCGTGCCTTTGATAAGCCTCAACGACGGGTAATCCATTATTGCTACTACCGATCGAATCTGACCTTCTTAAATTCTCGGCAGACTTGCGACGAGTTCTAGTCCTACTCTGGCCCTCATGCTTGACACTTTTATCGGAACTCGCAGTGTTATTGGTAGGTAATATGGCAAATTTTCCCACTACAGGATCAAAGTTATCCGATATTCCGTCGCTGGTTAAAAATACTATATCGCCTTTTTCCACCTCTGTCATAGACAAAGTCAGATTATTCAACTCTGGATTAGAACCATCGACTGGACCCAAAGCTCCCAATGCATCTCGCATATCTCGCATGCAATGAATGTCGTGAGAGCCTTGTGTTATCTCTCTTACGCCCGTTCGTCTGTGAAGAATTATATTTGAGTAAGCGGAAAAGTATTTATTAATTAATTTCATTTTATACTCTAGAAATTTTTACCCTTTTGTTTTTACCTGGAATAAACGTAGGCCAAACTGTCCCCAACGTTACACGTACACGCGACGTACCTTTCGGTACGACAATTTGACCCAGAGTTGTTACGCAGCAGAGGTAGTACGGCACAAACTGTTAGAGTCGTCAGCATTCCTTGCTCTTGTAGAATGAGAGAATGTGCCGAGTGAAAGGAGCGTAGCAAAGCTACGAACACATCCCGAGTAGTAGTTACTCCGCAGCCTGGTGCCGACGAGAAAAGGGCCTTGTTCAGGTATTCTATACTCCCGTGCACCGCTGCTCGAGCGGCAATGCTTGCTTTTGGGCCTAGAATACAAAAGCGAAGAGTAATAATTGTAGATAATTCTTGTTCACTGTGCTGACATTTATGAATCGGATAAAATGTATTGTCAAAATTATACCCCAGTTAACGCCATCAGCGAGTCCCAAAACAGCAGCCTTCGGTCTAGCCGAAATACCAAAACAATCAGCAATTGGTTCTCCGTTGTTGATATTCGTCGTCGGATTCTTTTCATACAGGGTGGTCGCTACTCCGTAGGCTAAATCGTGAGGCCTGAACCAGTCTGATACGCAAGCTATTTCACCGTCAGATGTTGTACCTAAACACACATTTGGATATCCATTAGAATTGATCGGCAACAATTTCCACGTTTTTGTCTTCTATTTAATTTACTGAACATCGCCAATGCATGGAAATGTTTATTCTCTGACTGGTCTACAGTTGTTGTCACCCTTACCCCACTATTTCGACAATCGTTCATAATTTGCAAAGTGTCAAGAGTACAACTACTACTATAGAATTGTTCGACGTAATAAAATTCCATGCAAAACAGAGAATAAATAATTACAGATCTTACAATTAGATGTAGAAAATACATAACTATTTTCCAAGCATTCTGCTTGATACTAGCAAATAGTTCGAGCATTTGGATAAAGTCACTGAAAGTATAAAGATATGCACAACTTCCAGCAGAATTTCAGTCCTTTTAACTAAAAAACTAAGAGTCACAGATCGAACACGTTGATAGTGGTTATTTATTTCCAGTTACCACTTTTAACAAATAGTTTCTGGCTAGGGATTGAATGTCATTGCATAAATAAATGCATCCCTTGCTAGCTTAGAATACCGATTAAAAGTATACGAATATCACTGCTGATCCGAAGTAAATAGGATCACTAGATGTTTGGATTTTAAGATACTTTGGTTTCTATTGAACCAGGAAACATGCTTAAATAAATATTCTTCAATATACTAATACAATTTTCTTCATTCTTCCAATACTCTACGAATACAACCCGCTATTGTTTATCATTGTCATTTTTCCATACCCTGCATTCTGCAAGTTTTATAAATGCCCTAAACTTGTGAGTAAATGTATCTGTAAAGAAATATTACTAAACATGCAACTACAATGATTTCAGCCAGTATAAAAACATTCTAAGCATATCATTCGATGCCTAGAAAATGAGTAAATCTACCATCACTATCAATAATCTACTCTATCTACGTACTTACAATGGATATGAAGTGATAGTTATGTACAGTGCATTACGATGTGCTTTAAATAATAAATTTCATAACTATCGTGATGATATAGGCATGACGATGATGATGATCATAATAATAATAATAATAATACGAATAAAAGTAAATACTATTATCGTGGCAGCAATAATAACGAAAATTATATCGGGTTGCAATAATGGGCTTATTAATTTTCCATTAGCATATTGAAGGTTTCCAGCACATGCAGATAATGCAAGGATAAACACCTTTTTTTGCCTTGCGAAACGGAGCTGGAGCACTTTTTGATTTCCTCAGTGGATTCATCTCGGAAGCAAACTCAGACGGTGGTGGAATTATGTCGTTTTTGAAATTCCCTTCCTTGGAAGCATCCGCAATATCATTGCTTATGTTTTCATCATTAAACTGCAAAGCATTGTCATTCAGACTATCGTCAAAGCTTACGTTTGTCTGTTTCGTGGGTATGAATGTACTTTCTGGGATGAAACTGGTCGTTTCGAATGTAAAGTGTTCTTTGGATGTAAGACTGAACTGAAAATTGTCCAACTTTTCTTTGATTTTAGCATCGTAATCAATCGTATCTTCTAATTTGGAGGTTGAATCTTCGGCGACCATACCATCCGTTAATAAATTATCAATATTTTGGCTAGGCAGTCCTCTGACTCCCATATCGGATTGATCCCTCGATTTGTTATAATTTTTGCAGCCATCATCCAACAGATCAGTCTGTTCATTATTGCAATTGGATTCCAAACTATCCAACAAGTTTTCATTAGAATACTTGGAATCTGGGTCGTATAACTTTCCAGCGGCGCGAATTTTGATAGAACTGTTGTCGATGGGACAAGGCGGGGAATCGCTTGGACGAATCATAAACCATCGATCGTGAGCCACAGAGAATATACAGTCCATTGATGTGTTTACTGTATTCAATACACGCATTGCTGATTTCAAAATGTAAAAAAGCTTTTCCCTATTTCTTCGATACAGATAACTTACAATGTAATATAAATAGTTCATTTTAACACGCATTATTATGATACTAGAAACAAAAGCAAACGTCAACTCGCCAAACAATTATGTAAGAATTCTTATGAAAATTTATATTTATTTGTGAGTCTTCAATCTTGCTTAAAACAGATCTGATGTTTCGTAATACATACCAGTTCTTTCATGTTCGGACTGTTCCAAAATATCAATGTAGTCAACGTCTGGATCGCTGATACTTAAATGTCGCTGCTTTAAGTTTACCGTAGTCAAACCCCGATCGGGGCCTGTTAAAGCTGCAAATACTTCCCCGCCATTATCCAAGGTACATAATGGATACGATGGAAGTTCCTCTGGATTACGCCCATGCAATATTACCGGACCTTCCATCTTAATCTCCAATCTACATAAATTAGAATAAGTGTCATCCAAAATGTCTTCTCTAATCTTAAAACAGAAACTTAAAAGAGACTCACAATGTTGTTGACAATATCAACAATTGTGAAAACAGTCTAACAAATAATGAATGAACTAATTTGATTAAATGTATGTACTGTAAGTGATTGAATAAACGTACCCATTGAGGTATCGAGTTATGAAACAACCGGCAGGGAGGTCCTGTGGAACATTTCTAGGACTACGTGGAGACGATTCACCGTGTCCGATATTCTCTACAGCAGCAGCAAGGTTGCTGACAGACAGCTGACGCATAAATCCAGCAACGCGTTTTCGTAAACTCGGCATTTTAATAATCAATGTATTACTTCAGGTTCCTTAAATCAAACAACTGACACATTTTATCACAACTTCTAATACTGTCAAATGGAAATAACGAAGAGATGACGGAGCAAAGGCATTTTTTTAATCACACAACCAACTTGTGTCAGATACTTATAGCAGCCATTTTGGAAAGAATGTCAAATCAACGATGGGTAGATAGGAATAGGAAACGGAAAAGAAAACGAATTCCCACTTCAGATATACTGGGATGGTTGAATAAATGGAATCAACTTCGTTCACGTGTTTCCGATTTTAACCGCTGGGGGCGCTGTGTGACAATATCGTTGATCTCTCCCCCCTCCACACGATAGATTCGAAACCGGTACTTTCAAATGATTAGTTTTCTTTATTAACGAAAAATAGATAAAAACTAGGGGTGTGCGAATAATTCGAACTTACGAATTATTCGTTCCGAATCAAATAATTCGAAAGTTCCCGAATAATTTGAAAAAATTCGAATAATTCAAAAAATTTCGAATTTCAAATTGTAGACATATAATAGAAGAAAATGACTAAGTTAATTATTTTTTTTTTTCATGAATGAAAAATTAAAAAAATGTATAAAAAACTTGGAGAAATTAATTTCGAGAATTTTAAAACATTGCATGTATAACCTTTTTCTTTTAGATTTTTTTCAAACCAAAATTGATAATTATAAAAACCAAAATGAATTGAAAAGATCTTTAGCCAGTATTAGTTTTTAGATTTTTATGTTACTAACAGAGATGAAGATATATTGAAATTGAGCAATTGCTTTTGTTTTCACCGGGTAATTGATTTTTAATCAAAAATTATATTATTCGTAAGTAGAATATTTTGATACATGATGTAATGGAATTTAAATTGGAAACAATAGAAAATCCAGTGATATTTCGATAATTCACGAATAGTTCGAATTATTAGATTTTTTTCGAATTATTCGACGAGTTTCGAATCGAATATTAATATTCGATTCGATTCGCTCGATATTCGCACACCCCTAGTAAAAACCATTGGAATAAATTCAGACCTGAATTTGAGGTCATTGAGTTCAATGCCTCTCGAGTTTAAGCATTTTTCTACTCGCTAGAGAGCCTTCTTGCAAAACATTCTTCGCGACGTTTTGATTGCTTAGACCGCTGACCGTATCCCAAAAGAATAAGACCGAAAATAAAACGGTAAAAATTATATTTGAATGATCAGTGGAGTCAAAGAAATGAATGCAACATTTATGATCTCTGAAATTATGCATTATGAGATCTATTTTGTACATGTATGTTAGAAAACTTTTTCCTCAAAGAGTTTCTCTTTTTTTTTTTTTAGATTTTTTTCTTTAAGTTTTGGCATTTTCAATGTAGTAAGGATAATTGAGTAACAACACTCAAATGTGCCTCATCGTGACGGCTAACATAGTATGAATAAATTATATAATTATTGAAGCACTAATAATGTATTACATTGTCATGTTTCCTTCTTCATCGGTTCATTTTCATAAGCCATTGGCAACCCAATGCGGCCTTTAGTTGCGATTTTAACAGGATCCTGCCCTAACTTCTGTTCGAGTCCTTGCCAACTTCTGTTGAGTAAATAGTCGGCTCCACCCTTTCCGATCGCAACAGTGCCAGCTGACTTGGACACTAATTCCCCCATACCATTGACTGGAGACTCGTCGTTAGTTAAATTTCTGATAGATCCAGAAATTAGTGATACGTCTGAGTCATTTGAAGTTTCAAGAGGTACATAATTAAGTCCTGTGGATAGGATATGCCGAAAGTCCATGCAATATTGCGTTGAGAATGCTCTTGAAGCGTTGAACGCTATTTCCACTTCGAAAGGTGTTAACATTGGTTTGAAGAAGTCTCTCGAATCGTATACAAGGTTTTCTGGACAAGCTATTACCACAAACGCATCCATCTATAATACAGAATAGATTCACCATTATATAAGTGTAATCGTCGTAGGATAGTATTAAAAAGTAATAATTAAAGTGAGCTATATTTACCTCAGGGAAATTAGCCAATTTTGCTGGATTTGGTTTGCCAACGCATACAATATAGCTCTTTTTATTTTTTTGTTTAAGTACGTTTTTTACAGCTGCAATTGATTCTAGGTAATTTTTTATGCCCAGCGTCGCCACCACTATACCGACAACACGAGCATCCTTTAATTTCTCGACTAGATATCTCCTTCTTTTAAGCCATATTGAATCACTTGCCGTAAAGTGCACAATTTTGCTACCATCGAAATGACACCAACTTTCAACAGCTATTCCTAAGGCTAAGTTGTTCAAGGTTTTTCCATTTGGACCTAAGAAAATGGCCTTGTAGTCCTTTATATTGTAACCAGCATCCAACTTGTAACTTCGGCCAAGAAAAATTTTACTGTCCACTTCACCGGAGTCCGTATACCTCGCGTTAGAGGAACAATTCAACTTGGTGAGAGTAAAATTTTTGTACGTAGGTCTCAGAGTGTTATAAATGCATTCTGTAAAAAATGTTTAAAGATTTTTTAGTATTATATGCTACTAATTTACAAAACTTTAGGTGCCTGTGAAATATATCATTAAACAGAAATATTCACCAGCTAGATGAGCGTAAGACACGTCATAGAAAAACAAAATCCTCTCCTCTTCAGTTTTAAAATATTGCTTAAACTCGGTAACAAATAATCGTATGTCAAGTTGTTGCTTAGGCAATATGTGAAAGACTGGTAATCGGCTTGTAGGATTAAGACAGGCGTGTCCAAAATGTACGATGCCATCTGCATTGACATGCTGTGCCGTGACTTCGTCTACGCAACAACTTCCGTACGACGAATCTCCCAAAATATAGACATTCTTGTTCAAACGCTTTTCCAATCTTAAAGCTATCTCGACAGAATCTGGCAAAAGTGAATCTGGGAACTGCAGACATACCTGTAAATTGAAACAATGAAAAAAATTTAATATTCAAAGCAATGTTACTTTTATCAATTAATATTCATGCAATTGGAATTATTTCAATAACTTGACATAAAATTAATAAAACGTGCTACAAAATATAATTATTAAACGGATCAAGGAACTTGTCGAATGGTCGGGCCGCAAATGAAAATTAGAAAAATGAATCACGAATGAAGAGGTATTAATTCTCCACAACCGACTGACCTTTTCAAGTAAATTATTGTTGATCCATTCAACACATACATCCAAATCATATTGAGAATCCAAATTTTCAGGCAATGTTTTAGCTGGCAGACCATCGACTTCGGCAACTCGTTGTAAAACTGCTTGTTCGTTGCTACTGAAATCTGCAGCTGGCATTTTGGATATTAATTATTGTACAAAATAATACGTGAGAGAAATTGAAATTACAATCTCGTCATTGATTTCAAATAATGTCTATTGTTGCACAGACTTCAAAGTGCCAGATTAGAGAATATGACATTTGGTAAAAACAAACAGCATGCGAATCGGGAATCGCATGAGAGGTTCTGCGAATTATTATTGCGCTTCTTTTTCGAGGCTATAAATACAAAAAATCCTCACAATATTTTTCACACGAAACTTTCAATTACTGCGGGCAAACGTCTCGATGTGCCTCGTATATTCAATCGTGCAGGTATCGTACACCCGTACGAACACATGGTTGCGTATATTTCGCGGGGTACGTGAGCCGCAGCGCGATGGCAATGGCCTCACATCTTTGACAACTTGCGCAATGACGAATTTCACTAGATCTGGGGTGCGATCCGATATTAACTTCCAGCGCTGCCAACAATCTTTTATCTCCTTCTCGCTACCAAGTTTGTGTGTAGCTCTGTCTCTGTCCTAGGGAACTTTAGCGCTGTGAAATAATTTCGGAACGCACGTTTCGTTTTCGTTTCAACTGGCGGAATTGTTCGAAAATTTTATTTTAAAAGATGAACGTAATTACTGATAGTACAGTAAATAATTATTAGGTCATGACCGTTATCACAAAATCGAGACAAAAGAATAGTATTTGTGATATCTATTACATAAGAGTCTCAATTTAATTGAATTCTTGCCGATGAAAACGGCGATTAATGGGGGGGGGGGGGGGGGCGTAGTCAATTTTAACGCTGTCGTATAATCTCGAATTATCCTAACGAACGTACCTGAAACGCAAAAACGGGAATAACAGTCCCATTCTACATGCAATTCTGAACAAAACAACCTCAATACATTTTCATTTAACGCAAACATAAAGAAATAGCATGATTTTCACGAAATCGCAGTAGTATAAATACGTAGAAATTAAACAACTTCCTGCACTCGTTACAAAAGATAGTATTTTTTAATTGTTGGGGGAAGGGTCATTGGTAGTCTAAATCCAGAATTTCAACCAGATTTTGTAGTATTTTCAGCCACCATCTTGAGTTTATAATCTAATTTGTCTTTGTCGAATAATCCCCCTGCTCTCAACTTTGCATTAAAAATGGTCATAAGTAAACTTGAAGGAAATTTAATTCTCTACAACTTTGAGCTAAATAATTTTTGCCTATGATCGACATTTTCCGAACGAAATTCATATAAATTCAAGATGACGACCGAAGGTATTACGGAATCTGTTCGAAATTCGAAACTTGGACTACCAATACCACTCCTGCCCCCTCACCCTTCAGCTACAAAAAATTAAATAGTGATACCGAAAAATTCAAATTTTAGGTGTTCCTTTTTGTCCACTGCGACTGAACTAAACGCCAACTGAACCAGTCAAAACGTAGCTTTAACCGGACTCCTGTATGAAAAATTGTTGTAATGGGAAAAATGCGCTTTTTGAGATAAAACTGATCGTCGTGAATCGGCACTAGTGTGCGAATCATTAAGCTTCGCCGATAAAATTTTTTTAATAAAAATATCAGGTATATAAAATAAAAATAGAAATGATTTCCGTTCAACATATTTTTTATAGACATTTTATAGAAAAAACGTTATTGAAAAAGATAAATACATTTTAGCGAAGGTACAAAACAGAGTGGCATATATATTATAGACAATCCAGTCTGTACAATGAATCAGTAAAGCGATATGGTAGAAGCAAGTCTTTGTGTACGAAATGTAAATTAAAATTACGTGCAGGTTTCTGATGAACACTATACCCGGAATCCCATCTGATAATTTCAAATTGAAAGTTTGGGCGGTGCAATTCAAGCTTTGATCTGCAAATTGAGAATATATAAAAAATATGAAATGATGCGATAAATATAATAAGGTATAAAAAATAATTACAGAATAGGTCATAAATCAAAAAATAAAAAATACTTTCTAAATACGTTGAACCAAAAATGATGATCCATTTGCAATAAAATTACCTCTGTAAAACGGTCTTGAGTTTTTCGCAACATGCTTGAGTGATTCCTTGGATTTCATATATAAATAAAACCAGCTCACACGACTGTACTAGATTTTTTATGGGCAATACCAGGTCCCTAGTGGTATAATTACCAGTACCTAGACTTTTGATACAAACTCTTTTAAGTTTGCTATTTTTTTCGAACATAGTAAATATCGTAGAAGCTTGGCCTAAGTTGTCTTGTTGAATTGAAAAGTCTTTCAAATTAAGACAATGAGGTAGCATTTGATGTAGTTCATTTTTGTAGCAGCAGGCACCACGATGACCCAAATTTTCAAGCTTCAATTTCTCCAAATTTTTACATTGTTTTCCTATTTCAATAAGAAATTTACCGCTTCTGATCGGCAGGTTCGCCAGATGTAAAGTTGTGAGGTACTTCCAACCGCTGATTAGATACAGAGCGGTTAAATCCCAATATTCACTTTCTCTTAGTGTGCTGCAATAACAAACACAGAAAATATTTATTAAAGATTTTTCTAATTTTTAACTGTGTTACTTTCCACATTGTCATCATATTATCTAAATTTGCTTTTACCTTGCGCTTAGTGTCAGGTCTGTTAGATGCGGAGTATTTTTTACGAGCTTTGCAAAAGATGAATTCAAATCTGGTGTTTCCGCGTCATTCACAAGGGATGTACGTTTTTTTTTTAAGGCCAGTTCGCTATGACGATCGCTTTCCTTTTGACTTGTTACTGTAATTTCGCAAGCATGGAATGTTGTCGAAGGTACTTCCCAAGTCAAAGTTTATAAGGAGACTCAACTACGTTAAAGACATTAATTTTATGACATTTTTGTGACGCGATAAAAATCTACCAATGCTTTGGAAATTAGCGAGTATCCACAGAAAAATTGTCAACTTGTGAGTAAGGATCAAATAATAAGCTGAAATTTGCAAAGACTAATCCAGAATTGACATATGTATTCCATTTATTGTTTTTTTCAAACAGTCACAAGCCTATGGCTTCAGATGAAATTGCATTAAACTCTAATCAGTTTGGATAAAAGTAAACAAACTCACCTTTGTTTTTTACTATGTTACTTAGTATGAGTTTAGTCAGACATGGAAACGCTGATCCAATTAAATGCACATCACATTCTGGTTCAATGTTATGGCTCAAATATAAATAATGAATTTGATGCCTGGGATTTTTTAGTAGTTGCTGAAATAAATTTAATTCTATAAATTTTTCAAAACAGAGATAGAGATAATTTGTTTGGATTTAATTAGTCGTTAAACTCAACTCTTGTTTCGAACGTCGAACTAAAATAAAGTCAAGTAAATAGGTAAGAAAACTAACAAATATTCTTCCTCAGTGATCCATGCACATCGGTCATTCCATACCTTAGCCTCGTTGATCTTCAATAAACACAAATAGTCAATCGTAGAGTTGGATAAGCTGCAAAATGTCTTTGGGGCTTCGTGGCTGTTGGTGATTTCGATGACTTCTCTCAGCAAACATTCAAAAAACAGAAACCAGCCAACTTTCTGAAGAGATTGAGTGAAGGGGTTGAAATCCATCAGTACTTTTGCTCTAAGGTTCTGCGATACCTCTACATTTTTTTCTAAAAACATTTTTACTCAGTGCCAATCATCGTTGCATATATATACGGCATTTCTACTAGCTCTGAGGATCTATACAAGATATTACAAGTTTAAGCTTCATTAAGCAACTATTAAAAGCAGTTTTTCTAGCACCAGGTTTAAATGCAACTTACTTTGGCAATTCAGTAACTTAAATTGAAAGCTAATTTCTAACTGAGAGCAAGCAAATTGGCTCTAAATGCCATAAATTTTTACACTGTAGGTTACACTTGAAATTTAGTGATTCTAGTAGCACCTTTTCCACTACAATTGTGTACACAGTGTTGATAAGCAGCTACGTTTCGTCTTCATAGACAAACAATTTTTTATATTCTAGACAACAAATAATAAAGAACAAAAAACAATTTAAAAAAAAAGCTGCAAATTAAAAGTGTTTCTTATTTTAATAATACCTTGATATAAAATGCATACCAAAATAGAAGTAACGCGTATTCGCAGCATCATAGGGTTGGAATTTGGCCCACTGTTCAGGATTTGGAAGCATATCGACAATGATTCTTCGCAAAAATTCTGTGTCGCTTCCACAGCAAGCAGCTATTCGAAGGTTTTCTAATTTTTTGGGTTCAGGTAGCCAGGGGTCCCCTTCTCTGGGTAAAATATTTTCATTTCTCTGTAATAATCGTAACTCCTGCAACTGTTGACATAGTTCTAACGCATGAATCAGCGTTGTTTTGTATTCAACATCACAAAGTGTCATTGTTAATTTGGTTAGTCTATTGAATGGTATCTCTAACATTTCACAGCATAGTCTATTGTCGATTGGGGATGTGGGCCAATCGATAGATAAAATTTTAAGGCATTTCATAGGCAACAAAAATAATGCCAACTGCATGACATCTATGAATTTTAGTCCAATGATGTTGACCTCGACTAGATTTCTTGCTCTTCCAATAATATTCAACATCTCTCCTGATCTTGTGTAGTACATGTTACTGACATTTATTTTACGTATGTGCTCGTACTTCTTTTTGTTATTAAAATATTGTTGCACGTCTGAAATTGAGTTCAGAAAGCCTTCTTCGGAAAAATCCAAGTCCCTGAAAATGAAGAAATACCATAAAAATCCAAACTATTGTTAATTTCAGTGTAAACAGTAGTGAAAGCGTAGTAACGTTGTCGTTCTAAAATCATAAGATCAATTTCACATTATTTAGACAGCTAAATAAAAGCACTAAAATTCAAACAGTACATAATAGACGGATGAAAAATATTTTCAATAAACTATTTCATTATAGCATCACACACTGATTATAATTTCAGTTCAATGTATTGGTGCAATTTAATAACATAACGCTGTGCAACGACATGGTACAATAAAGGTTTCGTATTTACCTCAATGATTTTTTTTCATCGAATACAAGGCTGTGGAATCGTTTGCATGATTTACTGAGCAGCAGCATATCCCTGGCATTCAAGTATCCAATAATTTCTAACAATACTTCATCCGGAATATCCAAAATGCCCCAGGGATTAGAACTGAAACATGAAGCATAAAGAGATGGCTTAAAACAAAAAGTTAATTCTTATTAAGTAATTGATTATATTGTCTGTAGGATTCTATTGTTATATCAATTGTTAATGTATACCTATCACTCATTTTTATTCCTCTTGCGCTTTTTGAACTTTGAGATTATGCAGACTAGCACCATGCGCATCCCATGTAAACAATGATCCTAACTTAACTTGACCTGACAAAACAGATGTTAGATCACTACACGCGTTGACTGAAGAATATAAAGACAGTTACCCTTATGGGCTTTGGTGTGACAACCGAAAATCGCCGCGCGCTTGCGCCCTCTCAGTTATTCCAACGGCGGCGTTAGGAACTTATTCCAGAAAATCCGAGGCTTACCGAGCTCGGCATGTTGCTGGCTGCAATAACCTTTGGAGTAATAGTCTTCCCAATGGTAAGCCCAAATCAATACTCAGCCTGTACGAACTTACCAACTTGTCGGCAATACCAGTAATTAATAAGAAGAAAAAAATTCTTCCAATATTCATATGAAAAACGTGATTTAATTAAAGTATAGGAAACCAGAGAAAGAATGTACACACGGATCATAAATAATGATAGATCAGATATATTAATGATGCAGAGACCAAAAAATACATATATATGTACGTATGTATAGACGATCTATAAATTATATTAATGTATATGATCCATGTATGATTAATACGGATGCATACTAGGGTGATGCAAAGAAAATCTTCAAATTTTTTTCTCGGAGCTCCATCAAAAATCGTTAGTACCTCTCAAAAGAGTAATTTTAGGCAAACTTATGATTGAAAGATAAAACAATTTAGCTAGTGCCCAGCGAATTTCTGTTTTTTTTTTTTTTTGCAACTTGTTGAGAATCGCGACATGATTTTTTTTTTCCCCCATGGCAAAAAGTGTTCGTATACAATACAAGCTAGATTTTTTTTTGTCCTTTAATACTCTGAAATTTTTTTGAAGCTGCCTCAATTAATTAATTTATTTTTTTATTTATTATTAATTTATTATTTCATGCAAAAAATGATTGTTTCCTTCTTTTTAGAGAGATGAAAAAATTGTTATTTGTTGCTGAACTACTGTTAATCTTCTGATTTTGAGCTGAAAATGCAAAACAAAAACGGTAAATTAATTACTTGAGGCAGCTTCAAAAAAATTGCAAAGTACTGAAATTTAAAAAAAAATCATGATGGTATTGAATACGACCACTTTCTGCTATAGGATCAAAAGAAAAAAAAATTTCACCACGCGATTTTTAATAAAAAACAGAAAAAATGAGGTGTCGTGGGACACCTGACAAGCGAAGCTTCTCACGCTTTGTATATGAAATCCACTGAATTGTCGCTTTCTGATATATTCATTGCACAATTTTATTTATTATTCATATTTTTCATACTATATGTATTAGGGCGATTTTTTTTGAACGACTGTTTTTTTTTTTCAGTCCCCATCGAAAATTTTGTTCTATATGTCGAACAAATAATTCCCTAAAAGTTATAGCTCTTAATATTAATATTAAGTACTCGCCCAGGGCGTGAAAAGATTTCCCATATAAAATACACGTGAATCGAAGCGTTTTTTTTTTTCAAATCTCTACAACTCAGCGGAATTTTATGATATCACATTGGGCTTGGTCGCAATTTACGCAGAATTGAACGATCTTCGAAAGTGTTCAGAACGGCGTAAGTGCAACTTACATTTGTGAGGTGGTACAGGGCACTAAAGTTGATTTTTACCCAAAATTCTCCATTTTTCGGTGTTATCTCCAAAATGATAACTGTACCAAAAAAAATTAAAGAATAACTTTGTTGGAAATTTGATTTACTACAAAAAAGGTCCTTCAGCCCAAAATGCTCAGATTGATATTTCTTGAGATATCGAAATTCAACTTACTTGACATATCAAATTTTTATGTTCTATTGAATTAAACGTTTTAATCTAATATAACCAATAAACATTATGGTTTATTGAATCAAACGTTTTGAATTACTTATATTCCAATGGAATAGATCGAATGGATCGAATCGAATCGAAAAAAATCAAATTCCAGTGTAATATCAATAATTTAAAACATTTGATTCGATAAACCATAAAAATTTTATACGACAAGAAGTTAAAGTTCGATATCTCAAAAAATATCAATCTGAGCAATCAGGTCTACCAGACCTTTTTTTGTAGAAAATTGAATTTCCAACAAAGTTCTTATTCACACTTTTTTAGTAAAGTTAATCATTTTGGAGATAACAGCGAAAAATGGAGAATTTTGGGTAAAAATCAACTTTAGTGACCTGTACCATCTCACCAGTGTAAGTTGGACTCACAACGTTTCAGACACTTTTGAAGATCGTTCAATTATGCGTAAATTGCGACCAAGACCAATGTGATATCATAAAATTCCACTGAGTTGTAGAGATTTGAAAAAAAAACGCTTCGATTCACGTGTATTTTATATGGGAAACCTTTTCACGCCCTGGGCGAGTACTTAATATTAATATTAAGGGCTATAACTTTTAGGGAATTTTTTGTTCGATATATAGAACAAAATTTTCGATGGGGACTGAAAAAAAAATAGTCGTTCAAAAAAAATCACCCTAATATGTATATTACATATCACAATAATATTAATTCTGTTGTATTATTTAATTTAAATAAGCATAGACCGCAACAATAAACAAAAACAGAAAGTACGAGTTACCTAACGCAGTTCCCTTCTCGAGTATTCTGTTTCGCTTACTAGCAACAACGATATGCGTCGAACTTCCGTTTCTGACGTTTCACTATTCATGAGTTAGGCGTTAAAAAGCTTCGCTTCAAAGACCGAAAAGTCGCTCGAGTACTATGGAAATTTTTTATTTTTTTATCTCCAATTTTGGTAAAATTATTTTTATTATTTTTTATGTACTAACGGTTTTTGATGGAGCTCCGATGAAAAAAAATATCGATGTTTTTATATCACCCTAATGCATACTATAAATTTTATAGTTTTCCAAGAAACAAACTGGATTATCAATAATAATGCGTGTATAAAATGGATATGGGAAAATTATTCATTTTGAAGTGGAATTCTATTCGAGACGCGCTTAATTTACTCTATAACATTAATATTCATAATTGTTCCGATAACATTTCCTTTCCACTCGATCTTTAATTTTCGTATACACAGAATCGAAACGCTATTTTAGCATTGATAGTTGAAAATCGCAAGTGAAGTACCTTCATTGGGTAGACAAGCAGTATAATTATGCGAAAAGTGTTCGTATGTAAAAAAAATCAGAGCAACCCTAATACATCACGGACCAGCTAATTTTGATCCAGATGAGATGGGATGCTCCGTACATGAGGTGGTATTTAACGCAGTACATATCCTGATTTAGAGGCCTAGAAAGAGGTGATTTTCGGCGATTTTTTTTTTATCGACAAAGAAACAACGAAGCTTCGTAAAATTTCGAGTATATTTTAACACACAATTGAAACGTACGTTTTTAATTGACACATATTTCTATTGCCGATAATAAAACTATGGGTCAATTAAAAATAATTTTAATTCGTACATTTCAGGCAAGAATTATGCGCTCTATGTTTCCCGCTAATTTGAGACTCCAGCGGCGAGGCTTCAATAGTCAGCTAATAACTCCACTATTTTGCGACAATTTGATGATCAAAAAATATTTTTGTACTTTTCAAATGTGTGTTAAAATATAATCGAAATTTTACGAAGTTTCGATGTTTCTCTCCTGATAAAAAAAAATCGCCGGATATCAGCTTTTCTTTAAGCCTCTAAATCAAGAGCGGATAACAATCCGGTGCCCCCTCTCCCAACCATGGCTAGCGGCGGAGAGGCGTAAGGCTTACAATGTATGCGTGTGTATTACGTCTGTGCTGCGTCGCTTACCCCGTGTCTCCCCCGTGCCTCACTGCCACAATCCGCGACAATTGGAAGATCATCGCCGAATTGACTACTTTTTTAGATGTTCCGCCTCTTGCTCCATCACACTGTTATGGGCTGGTTCCATTTCAAACCACCCAGCAAGGTCGGGACGAAAAATTCAAACGACTTGTAAATAATTTATATGATTCTTTTGGTAATTTAAGGGGACCCGTATTTGGTCATTTTGCTCTAAAAAAATTTCATCCCTCTGCACGGCTATTAACATTTTTTGTCAAAAACTCGTTTTTACAGATTCCGTAAATTTACTGTTTTTTTAAAGTGCTATAACTTTTGAACGAATTAACGGATTTGAGTGATTTTTTTTTTTCAAAATGTGCGTATTTTTATCTTCTTTCATAAAATTACAAGTTTAGGAAGATCGACACAAAATCGCCGGAGTTATTCAACGTAATGTAAAATAATCCGAAAAAATTCAACCCCGATTTTCGGGAATCGCATTTTTTTTTTCTCTCACCGATTTTTTCTCGAATAGTTCTTTAAAGATACTAACTCTTCGCACAAGTTTCGTTAGCGGATTAGTTCTGTAAAAAGAGTTATGAATTTTTCAATATCACGAATTTTTTATATTTTCAGGTATGTGTCGAAACCGTGTAAAAATATACATCAGCTATTAAACTTTGTGTGATTAGACCCGAAGAATTACAGCTATTCCGCGAGAGTAAAACAGAAGAATGGAAAAAAGTTAGAGCAATCAAAGGCATTCAAAAGACTCACGTCTGAAAAAAAGATATACTTAGATACGAACTGTACCTCTACTGCAAGAACAAGTCAGCACCCTTGGGTTGAAGAAGCAACAATTTAAATGAATTGACGATGTATGAGATGCTCCAAACATTGTTATAGTGAATTCATGTTTATTGTAATATTGAACTGTTTTGGGATTAATATAGTCTTATTTTTGAATAGATTTTTCATACTTTTCCTACGCACTTATTTCGTCGTATACATGTATTAAACAGAAAGAAACAATGTAGCGACATAAAGAAATCGATTTACAGTATAAAATATAAGCTACCTGAAAATATAAAAAATTCGTGATATTGAAAAATTCATAACTCTTTTTACAGAATTAATTTGCTAACGAAACTTGTGTGTAGAGTGAGTATCTTTAAAGAACTATTCGAGAAAAAATCGGTGAGAGAAAAAAAAATGTGCAATTCCCGAAAATCGGGGTTGAATAACTCCGGCGATTTTGTGTCGATCTTCCTAAACTTGTAATTTTATGAAAGAAGATAAAAATACGCACATTTTGAAAAAAAAAATCACGCAAATCCGTTTATTCGTTCAAAAGTTATAACACTTTAAAAAAAAACAGGAAATTTACGGAATCAGTAAAAACCAGTTTTTGACAAAAAATGGTAATAGCCGTGCAGAGGAATGAAATTTTTTTAGAGCAAAATGACCAAATACGGGTCCCCTTAAATTACCGAAAGAATCATATAAATTATTTACAAGTCGTTTCAATTTTTCGTCCCGACCTTGCTGGGCGGTTTGAAATGGAACCAGCCTGTGAAAAACCAGCTCTTATGTTAAGCCGTAATTACTTAGTCTTGTTCTCGGCCTTGTCAAGGGAGGTGTTGTTGGACGCCTTAATGTAGGAGCTAGTTTTTTATAACAGTGTGATGAAGCAAGAGGTGCGACATCGGCAGTGCTAAGCCCCTCCCTCATCCGGAGCCGGAGAAAATTCACCCTGAATATTTGTATATTTGGAAAGATTAAACTTTTATTCAGTAAAACACGTTTGGTTATAATTCTTTGCCGCCAACAGGAATTGTTGTAAATTTTATTTCAACCGAAAAACAACCGTGAACGGGGAAAATGCAAGTTTGGTAGTGCATGGGTTCCCATTGCTATAGAGGGTCAACATTTGTAGCACTTATTTTTGAACGATTTGAAACAGATTTGGAATTTGATTTTCATACGACGTAGTACCACCCTAATTGACATGCAATATTACGTGCATAGATGCAGTAACAATTATGCAGAATGTGTGTTATACGGCTAAAGAACCGACTTATGTACACGCGATTTCCCCTACAGCATACTCGTTTTTCATGAAGATTCTAATAGGCGATCTTGAGGGATTCACCGAAATCCAGATCTCGAGTATGGAGCATCAAAATGGATAATCACGTGTTGAAAGTTGAAATTTTGATAATTAATACTTCGAGATTGGCAGGGCCAAGCTCCGTCCGATTTTGACAGCTCATGTAAAATATTGGACTGAATGGATATGTATTTTTCTCAGACGATTGTAAAAAAACGAATTGTAGAGAAACTACCCTAAGCCTAACCGCCGCCCTAGGCTTGCGCGCAAAAGCCGCCCTTTTCACGCAGACATGGGATAGGTGGAATGAAATAAGATACCTGACGGATCAAAAATGATTATTATTATTTCATATTTAGCTAAAGCTACACAGCGCAAAAAAAATTTATTGCCCTGATTTTTTCTGTGAATTTTATAGAATTTAGGAATAAAATCAACATGATATTAGAAACCATTCCTCTCCTTAAATTATCACAACAATATGAAAAACTAGCGCCAATGTAATATAAAGTGAACTTTTAGAGTCATATTACACCCTAAGTTTTTATAGTTGCTTAACATTTTTTGGAAAATATTTTTATAATCAGCACCTTTTGCGTTGCCTAAAAATTTAGAAACAACAGTTTTGAAGAAATTCCAGGCATATTTTTCTGAGCTTGTCATGGCAAATTACAGACATTCTCAATCTCTGCATCTTCATATCAACGAAGCAAACATGAATTCACTAAATATTATCTACATATTTTCTGAACGGAATCACATTTCACGCACATTTTTATTCACCCAATTTGGAACAAAATTTTTGGTTGCCCCATGAAATTGAAAAAAAAGGTGGAAAGTACAATTCAATATACATATCCATCAATTTTATAGTTTTATTACAATGTCAATTTCGTATTTTAAACCACAAATAAACTCTCGACACTCTCGTAGGTAATAATTTTATCACCTACTTCATCTACAATATAAAATACCCCGATCACAGCATTCACTGTTCACAATCCACTGAAAAAACAATAATGATTGACTACACGAACAGGCAATCACGCGGTCTTTTTACTATTTAATCACGTCTAATATCATCGACCATATGAGCGTTTTAAATTCTTTCACGATTTGCGAAACGCAATACGCTCCTCGAGAGAAAAGTCTTGCTCCTCGCACATGATGCGAGATCGAACAGACCGTGGGCCGTGACAATCAACGCATACATTGTAATAAATATCGAGTTTTTTCGAACGACAATCTGTAGACATTGGCTTGAAAGCAACTGGAAATATTCGTAATGCATATACGAATGTGTTTAGTCGATCAATTTAATTATTTTCAGGAACATTTTTATGACATTAACTTGAAAGTTGTTTTTATTCCTTTAAAAAAGATTTTGTTAAATGCATTTCCATACAGTTATTTCCGTGTAACAAATTTACTTACGAGTTGAAAAAAAGTATCACTTCAAGTTTTGCCGCCCCCTGATTCTGCCGCCCTAGGCTATAGCCTACTCAGCCTATTGGCTAATCCGCCCCTGCATACGCATACCCCGATTGACGGACAAATATACATGTCTATAATATATGTTCGTCGTTGGTTAAATTACGTAACGTGTTGTCTGATTCAGATGGTTTTGGCACGCCGTTGTAATGTCAATCGCAGAATATTTTTCATAAAAAATTCAAATTATTTTATCATTTTCAATTTTAACTCAATATTGTTTTGGTAATTTTTTTTATGTACTAACATAATAAAATCGAATATTATTGTCTCGCAACATAAATCTAATTACTGGTTATTATCTTCCAACATAATAGTTTGTATTTTTATTATCTTGTGACATGTCATAATAATAATTGATCACATTATAATTATGCATAGACATAATAATAATTCTTTTAACTAGCCATTATCATAATCACAAATATTTATAAATATGCCGCTACATATTAATAAATTGGCTGATTTAATTTTTACTCACACATAAAATTAACGTGTAATTTTCGTTACGATTTATCGTAATAGTAACTTATGGAATTCGTTTATGACAACACTGATAGCATAAATGTGCAAAAATACATAATTAAATATAAGAGAATCATTATGCTGTACCATCATAAATTTTATTAGCAGCCATGAGTCTTTATTATGTCACTACGTAATTGTAATTTTGAAAATTTATCATGAAAATATATAAAACAATTTTTCGAATAAAAATTATGTTGTTGCATAATAGTAATCACACGAATAGTATTGTCACAGCTGTTAAATTTATTTATTGCGATTTCATTATGTGAATAATTTTAATGCTGAATTTATGTTATGCACATAATTTTAATTCTTAACTATGTACATAAAATTAAATTCAGATTACCTGTTTGGCATGATCATAATCAAAATAAATTCAGTTATTATTTTGTTACAATAAAACTTGCAATTTTCCAATAGTCATTACCAAAAGTATGATTGTTTACGAGCTCATTATATTTATTTTAAGGCATAAATATAATTTCAAATGAAATTTATGCGCTTACATAAATATAATACAATTATTTTTTATTATGATATACCATAATTTCAATTTAACATTAAAATTTATTTCGATATATAATAATAATTCATCATATTTTAATTATGCAGTGCCATGAATAAAATTAGTTTTTTTATGATAATTTAATTTTAATTCGATTTTTCTTTCTGCCATTAAATAGTAAAACTGCGTGCCGTAGATGGTTAAAGCAGATAAAGCATTGTCATATATTGAT
Organism: Diprion similis; assembly: GCF_021155765.1. Classification (NCBI taxonomy): domain Eukaryota; kingdom Metazoa; phylum Arthropoda; class Insecta; order Hymenoptera; family Diprionidae; genus Diprion; species Diprion similis. The sequence continues at coordinate 4,877,782 of NC_060117.1, forward strand.
TACATTTGAGTCGTGCAATCTTAGAAAATACTTATCACTACGACAATAATTTTGCACAATTCATGACAAAACTGTTCTTTTTATGTTATGATTGTGACAAATATAATTATTTCGCTACTTATCACAATTTGTGTATGTCTCAAATTAATTCGTTACATTTAACTTTGCAACCATTTGCCAATATACAGAGAAATGAGTGTAGGCGAATGTTGGAAAATTATGTCACACCTAGAACCGAATCCGTATTATTGGAATAAAATAACGACTGTGTCGATAAAGATATTGTATTCGCTTCGTACCGACTCGATCTCGAGCTTCCATATCGACACTGTTTTGGTTGCTACGAATGTCGGTATGCGCCTGTTGGGTAGAGTCGATTCAGCAGAAACCTCCTACGCTCCCAGGCCCACCTGGGCCCACTTACCCGCCGAAAACTGGTCACAAAAATTTACCCAGGGGTAACTGTCTTTATATTCTTCAGTCAACGCTACACGGATCCAGGTGAACCCATGATGGTATAGGTTCCTTTTTTACCGGCAGCGTTCCAGACGTTAAGTATCTGAGTTCGCAGTCAGATAGAGCTAGTGTGAAAAGTCAATCTACGGCCTAGGGATGTTCGATATTCTGTGAATAACCGATTTCTGGATCGATTCCGAATCGGACGTGTGAGAATCAACGGAAAAAATATTTATTATGAAGTTTTTTTCAAATATATCAAAGGATCAGAAATTTATATAAATATGGCAACTGTTATAGCAACTTTTCAATCAATTAGATCAGATCTCACTTCAATAAAGTAAACTATAATGATATTTATAAATTCTTGTCTAATGTTGAATGAATCTTACCTCTTGACTGACCATAGAAATGGACGGCAAAATTGAAGCATTTTCAATATTCGAAAAGAAAGATGTGTACAGGATGTCGAAAATCTGTGGTTCATAGGATGGTTTTGTAAACTTCAAACTTATTAGGGCGACTGAATGCATTACAATGTTCAGAACTTGTAATTTATACTATATCGAGGATATAAAACTGAGTCTGAGAAATACTAACAAAGAGTTCTGATCCTACGTTGAGGATAAAAAATATAACATAGTCCAAATATATTCATTCATTGTGAACGCTATTCTGCACTACCGCTACACGCAGCACTACGACTGCACTAAGTCGATTTTGAATGATACTTTACAGTGATGTGAACAAAGAATGCACTCGCACAGAGCTGAGTAGATACTTTTCAGGTATGTGCAAGTACGAGAAAAGGTAAGAGACAGAGAGACAAGATGAGAAGTACGAGGTACAGTTAGGAGACGAAAGTGACGAATGTAACAAGATATAAATTGGAGGGAACTTACATCATTATTATACTCGTTTCCACGCCACCGCAAGTGGTAGAGTATTCGACGCGCTTTTTTTAATGTGGTGTCCCCAGTAGGCCTAGTCCACGAAGAAGCTCACGAAGAAGAGAGTACAACCAACACTGCAGTTTTTGGAATTATTCTTAAAGAAAATAATTTTATATGACAGCTGGGTATGACGAATAATCAGTCAGAGAAGAGATATAGGCATGGGATTTAACTGTTGATGTCAGCATGCACAGGGACGCAGTGAAACTTAAGGATCACGCGGAACGTCGTAACGTCTGGAGCAACTCTAGGGATGCGCGGCCTGCTTGGGGAAGAAAGTGCAGGACGAGGGCTGTTTTGACTGGAGATTTGAGCCGCATGAAGAAATGTGAAAGAACTGAGATTATTCGTCAGAAACTTATCGTTGATCTGAAACCTGACAAAGTTATAATTAGAAAACGGTTTACACAAATTTTTCAATGTGTGCAAAATAATATTAGTTGACCTGAAAAAACAAGATGATTAATCTGCAGAATATTCTTGTTGATCTGAAACCTGGGAAAAATATACTTGGAAAACGATTTACACAAATTATTCAAGTGGTGTGAAATAAAATCGGTTGACCTGAAACGACAAAAAGATCAATCGTGAAAATCTTGCAAGGCTGAGAAAAAAACTGTAATTAATCTTCAGGAACTTGATGCTGATCTGAAAACCTGAAAAAAGATATAATTAGAAAACGGTTTACACAAATTATTCAGTTGGTGGCGAAATAAAATCGGTTGACCTGTAAAAACGAGAAGATTAATCGTGGAAATCTTACAAGGCTGGGGAAAAAAATGAGATTAATCTACTGGAACTTGATATTGATCTAAAACCTGGAGAAAATATGATTAAAAAACAGTTCAAACAAATTATTCAATTCGTGCTAATTAATATTAGTTGACCTGAAAAAACAAGAAAATTAATCTTCAGAAAATTTTTGTTGATCTAAAACCTGAAAACATATAATGAGAAAACGGTTTACACAAATTATTCAATGGTTGCGAAATAAAATCAGTTGACCTGAAAAGACAAGAAGATTAATCGTAGAAATCTTACAAGGCTGAGGAAAAAAATGAGATTAATCTACAGGAACTGAATGTTGATCTAGAACCTGGAAGAAATATGATTAGATAACGGTTTACACAAATTATTCAATGGTGGCGAAATAAAATCAGTTGACCTGAAAAGACAAGAAGATTAATCGTAGAAATCTTACAAGGCTGAGGAAAAAAATGAAATTAATCTTCAGGAACTTGATGCTGATCTGAAAACCTGAAAGAAGATATAATTAGAAAACAGTTCACACAAATTATTCAATTCGTGCGAATTAATATTAGTTGACCTGAAAAAACAAGAAAATTAATCTTCAGAAAATTCTTGTTGATCTAAAACCTGAAAACGTATAATGAGAAAACGGTTTACACAAATTATTCAATGGTTGCGAAATAAAATCAGTTGACCTGAAAAGACAAGAAGATTAATCTTTATAAAATTATTGTTGACCTGAAATCTGAAAAAGTTATCATTAGAAAACGGTTTACACAAATTATTCAATGGTGGCGAAATAAAATCAGTTGACCTGAAAAGACAAGAAGATTAATCTTTATAAAATTATTGTTGACCTGAAATCTGAAAAAGTTATCATTAGAAAACGGTTTACACAAATTATTCAATGGTGGCGAAATAAAATCAGTTGACCTGAAAAGACAAGAAGATTAATCTTTATAAAATTATTGTTGACCTGAAATCTGAAAAAGTTATCATTAGAAAACGGTTTACACAAATTATTCAATGGTGGCGAAATAAAATCAGTTGACCTGAAAAGACAAGAAGATTAATCTTTATAAAATTATTGTTGACCTGAAATCTGAAAAAGTTATCATTAGAAAACGGTTTACACAAATTATTCAATGGTGGCGAAATAAAATCAGTTGACCTGAAAAGACAAGAAGATTAATCTTTATAAAATTATTGTTGACCTGAAATCTGAAAAAGTTATCATTAGAAAACGGTTTACACAAATTATTCAATGGTGGCGAAATAAAATCAGATGACCTGAAAAGACAAGAAGATTAATCGTAGAAATCTTACAAGGCTGAGGAAAAAAATGAAATTAATCTTCAGGAACTTGATGTTGATCTGAAAACCTGAAAAAAGATATAATTAGAAAACAGTTCACACAAATTATTCAATTCGTGCGAATTAATATTAGTTGACCTGAAAAAACAAGAAAATTAATCTTCAGAAAATTCTTGTTGATCTAAAACCTGAAAACGTATAATGAGAAAACGGTTTACACAAATTATTCAATGGTTGCGAAATAAAATCAGTTGACCTGAAAAGACAAGAAGATTAATCGTAGAAATCTTACAAGGCTGAGGAAAAAAATGAGATTAATCTACAGGAACTGAATGTTGATCTAGAACCTGGAAAAAATATGATTAGATAACGGTTTACACAAATTATTCAATGGTGGCGAAATAAAATCAGTTGACCTGAAAAGACAAGAAGATTAATCGTAGAAATCTTACAAGGCTGAGGAAAAAAATGAAATTAATCTTCAGGAACTTGATGTTGATCTGAAAACCTGAAAAAAGATATAATTAGGAAACAGTTCACACAAATTATTCAATTCGTGCGAATTAATATTAGTTGACCTGAAAAAACAAGAAAATTAATCTTCAGAAAATTCTTGTTGATCTAAAACCTGAAAACATATAATGAGAAAACGGTTTACACAAATTATTCAATGGTTGCGAAATAAAATCAGTTGACCTGAAAAGACAAGAAGATTAATCTTTATAAAATTATTGTTGACCTGAAATCTGAAAAAGTTATCATTAGAAAACGGTTTACACAAATTATTCAATGGTGGCGAAATAAAATCAGTTGACCTGAAAAGACAAGAAGATTAATCTTTATAAAATTATTGTTGACCTGAAATCTGAAAAAGTTATCATTAGAAAACGGTTTACACAAATTATTCAATGGTGGCGAAATAAAATCAGTTGACCTGAAAAGACAAGAAGATTAATCGTGGAAATCTTACAAGGCTGAGGAAAAAAATGAAATTAATCTTCAGGAACTTGATGTTGATCTGAAAACCTGAAAAAAGATGTAATTAGAAAACAGTTCACACAAATTATTCAATTCGTGCGAATTAATATTAGTTGACCTGAAAAAACAAGAAAATTAATCTTCAGAAAATTCTTGTTGATCTAAAACCTGAAAACGTATAATGAGAAAACGGTTTACACAAATTATTCAATGGTGGCGAAATAAAATCAGTTGACCTGAAAAGACAAGAAGATTAATCGTAGAAATCTTACAAGGCTGAGGAAAAAAATGAGATTAATCTACAGGAACTGAATGTTGATCTAGAACCTGGAAAAAATATGATTAGATAACGGTTTACACAAATTATTCAATGGTGGCGAAATAAAATCAGTTGACCTGAAAAGACAAGAAGATTAATCTTTATAAAATTATTGTTGACCTGAAATCTGAAAAAGTTATCATTAGAAAACGGTTTACACAAATTATTCAATGGTGGCGAAATAAAATCAGTTGACCTGAAAAGACAAGAAGATTAATCTTTATAAAATTATTGTTGACCTGAAATCTGAAAAAGTTATCATTAGAAAACGGTTTACACAAATTATTCAATGGTGGCGAAATAAAATCAGTTGACCTGAAAAGACAAGAAGATTAATCGTGGAAATCTTACAAGGCTGAGGAAAAAAATGAAATTAATCTTCAGGAACTTGATGTTGATCTGAAAACCTGAAAAAAGATGTAATTAGAAAACAGTTCACACAAATTATTCAATTCGTGCGAATTAATATTAGTTGACCTGAAAAAACAAGAAAATTAATCTTCAGAAAATTCTTGTTGATCTAAAACCTGAAAACGTATAATGAGAAAACGGTTTACACAAATTATTCAATGGTGGCGAAATAAAATCAGTTGACCTGAAAAGACAAGAAGATTAATCGTAGAAATCTTACAAGGCTGAGGAAAAAAATGAGATTAATCTACAGGAACTGAATGTTGATCTAGAACCTGGAAAAAATATGATTAGATAACGGTTTACACAAATTATTCAATGGTGGCGAAATAAAATCAGTTGACCTGAAAAGACAAGAAGATTAATCTTTATAAAATTATTGTTGACCTGAAATCTGAAAAAGTTATCATTAGAAAACGGTTTACACAAATTATTCAATGGTGGCGAAATAAAATCAGTTGACCTGAAAAGACAAGAAGATTAATCTTTATAAAATTATTGTTGACCTGAAATCTGAAAAAGTTATCATTAGAAAACGGTTTACACAAATTATTCAATGGTGGCGAAATAAAATCAGATGACCTGAAAAGACAAGAAGATTAATCGTAGAAATCTTACAAGGCTGAGGAAAAAAATGAAATTAATCTTCAGGAACTTGATGTTGATCTGAAAACCTGAAAAAAGATATAATTAGAAAACAGTTCACACAAATTATTCAATTCGTGCGAATTAATATTAGTTGACCTGAAAAAACAAGAAAATTAATCTTCAGAAAATTCTTGTTGATCTAAAACCTGAAAACGTATAATGAGAAAACGGTTTACACAAATTATTCAATGGTTGCGAAATAAAATCAGTTGACCTGAAAAGACAAGAAGATTAATCGTAGAAATCTTACAAGGCTGAGGAAAAAAATGAGATTAATCTACAGGAACTGAATGTTGATCTAGAACCTGGAAAAAATATGATTAGATAACGGTTTACACAAATTATTCAATGGTGGCGAAATAAAATCAGTTGACCTGAAAAGACAAGAAGATTAATCGTAGAAATCTTACAAGGCTGAGGAAAAAAATGAAATTAATCTTCAGGAACTTGATGTTGATCTGAAAACCTGAAAAAAGATATAATTAGGAAACAGTTCACACAAATTATTCAATTCGTGCGAATTAATATTAGTTGACCTGAAAAAACAAGAAAATTAATCTTCAGAAAATTCTTGTTGATCTAAAACCTGAAAACATATAATGAGAAAACGGTTTACACAAATTATTCAATGGTTGCGAAATAAAATCAGTTGACCTGAAAAGACAAGAAGATTAATCTTTATAAAATTATTGTTGACCTGAAATCTGAAAAAGTTATCATTAGAAAACGGTTTACACAAATTATTCAATGGTGGCGAAATAAAATCAGTTGACCTGAAAAGACAAGAAGATTAATCTTTATAAAATTATTGTTGACCTGAAATCTGAAAAAGTTATCATTAGAAAACGGTTTACACAAATTATTCAATGGTGGCGAAATAAAATCAGTTGACCTGAAAAGACAAGAAGATTAATCGTGGAAATCTTACAAGGCTGAGGAAAAAAATGAAATTAATCTTCAGGAACTTGATGTTGATCTGAAAACCTGAAAAAAGATGTAATTAGAAAACAGTTCACACAAATTATTCAATTCGTGCGAATTAATATTAGTTGACCTGAAAAAACAAGAAAATTAATCTTCAGAAAATTCTTGTTGATCTAAAACCTGAAAACGTATAATGAGAAAACGGTTTACACAAATTATTCAATGGTGGCGAAATAAAATCAGTTGACCTGAAAAGACAAGAAGATTAATCGTAGAAATCTTACAAGGCTGAGGAAAAAAATGAGATTAATCTACAGGAACTGAATGTTGATCTAGAACCTGGAAAAAATATGATTAGATAACGGTTTACACAAATTATTCAATGGTGGCGAAATAAAATCAGTTGACCTGAAAAGACAAGAAGATTAATCTTTATAAAATTATTGTTGACCTGAAATCTGAAAAAGTTATCATTAGAAAACGGTTTACACAAATTATTCAATGGTGGCGAAATAAAATCAGTTGACCTGAAAAGACAAGAAGATTAATCTTTATAAAATTATTGTTGACCTGAAATCTGAAAAAGTTATCATTAGAAAACGGTTTACACAAATTATTCAATGGTGGCGAAATAAAATCAGTTGACCTGAAAAGACAAGAAGATTAATCGTGGAAATCTTACAAGGCTGAGGAAAAAAATGAAATTAATCTTCAGGAACTTGATGTTGATCTGAAAACCTGAAAAAAGATGTAATTAGAAAACAGTTCACACAAATTATTCAATTCGTGCGAATTAATATTAGTTGACCTGAAAAAACAAGAAAATTAATCTTCAGAAAATTCTTGTTGATCTAAAACCTGAAAACGTATAATGAGAAAACGGTTTACACAAATTATTCAATGGTGGCGAAATAAAATCAGTTGACCTGAAAAGACAAGAAGATTAATCGTAGAAATCTTACAAGGCTGAGGAAAAAAATGAGATTAATCTACAGGAACTGAATGTTGATCTAGAACCTGGAAAAAATATGATTAGATAACGGTTTACACAAATTATTCAATGGTGGCGAAATAAAATCAGTTGACCTGAAAAGACAAGAAGATTAATCTTTATAAAATTATTGTTGACCTGAAATCTGAAAAAGTTATCATTAGAAAACGGTTTACACAAATTATTCAATGGTGGCGAAATAAAATCAGTTGACCTGAAAAGACAAGAAGATTAATCTTTATAAAATTATTGTTGACCTGAAATCTGAAAAAGTTATCATTAGAAAACGGTTTACACAAATTATTCAATGGTGGCGAAATAAAATCAGATGACCTGAAAAGACAAGAAGATTAATCGTAGAAATCTTACAAGGCTGAGGAAAAAAATGAAATTAATCTTCAGGAACTTGATGTTGATCTGAAAACCTGAAAAAAGATATAATTAGAAAACAGTTCACACAAATTATTCAATTCGTGCGAATTAATATTAGTTGACCTGAAAAAACAAGAAAATTAATCTTCAGAAAATTCTTGTTGATCTAAAACCTGAAAACGTATAATGAGAAAACGGTTTACACAAATTATTCAATGGTTGCGAAATAAAATCAGTTGACCTGAAAAGACAAGAAGATTAATCTTTATAAAATTATTGTTGACCTGAAATCTGAAAAAGTTATCATTAGAAAACGGTTTACACAAATTATTCGATGGTGGCGAAATAAAATCAGTTGACCTGAAAAGACAAGAAGATTAATCGTAGAAATCTTACAAGGCTGAGGAAAAAAATGAAATTAATCTTCAGGAACTTGATGTTGATCTGAAAACCTGAAAAAAGATATAATTAGAAAACAGTTCACACAAATTATTCAATTCGTGCGAATTAATATTAGTTGACCTGAATAAACAAGAAAATTAATCTTCAGAAAATTCTTGTGGATCTAAAACCTGAAACATATAATGAGAAAACGGTTTACACAAATTATTCAATGGTTGCGAAATAAAATCAGTTGACCTGAAAAGACAAGAAGATTAATCGTAGAAATCTTACAAGGCTGAGGAAAAAAATGAGATTAATCTACAGGAACTGAATGTTGATCTAGAACCTGGAAAAAATATGATTAGATAACGGTTTACACAAATTATTCAATGGTGGCGAAATAAAATCAGTTGACCTGAAAAGACAAGAAGATTAATCGTAGAAATCTTACAAGGCTGAGGAAAAAAATGAAATTAATCTTCAGGAACTTGATGTTGATCTGAAAACCTGAAAAAAGATATAATTAGAAAACAGTTCACACAAATTATTCAATTCGTGCGAATTAATATTAGTTGACCTGAAAAAACAAGAAAATTAATCTTCAGAAAATTCTTGTTGATCTAAAACCTGAAAACGTATAATGAGAAAACGGTTTACACAAATTATTCAATGGTTGCGAAATAAAATCAGTTGACCTGAAAAGACAAGAAGATTAATCTTTATAAAATTATTGTTGACCTGAAATCTGAAAAAGTTATCATTAGAAAACGGTTTACACAAATTATTCAATGGTGGCGAAATAAAATCAGATGACCTGAAAAGACAAGAAGATTAATCGTAGAAATCTTACAAGGCTGAGGAAAAAAATGAAATTAATCTTCAGGAACTTCATGTTGATCTGAAAACCTGAAAAAAGATATAATTAGAAAACGATTCGGACAAATCATTTAATGGTGGCGAAATAAAATCAGTTAACCTGAAAAGACAAGAAGATTAATCGTAGAAATCTTACAAGGCTGAGGAAAAAAATGAAATTAATCTTCAGGAACTTGATGTTGATCTGAAAACCTGAAAAAAGATATAATTAGAAAACAGTTCACACAAATTATTCAATTCGTGCGAATTAATATTAGTTGACCTGAAAAAACAAGAAAATTAATCTTCAGAAAATTCTTGTTGATCTAAAACCTGAAAACGTATAATGAGAAAACGGTTTACACAAATTATTCAATGGTTGCGAAATAAAATCAGTTGACCTGAAAAGACAAGAAGATTAATCTTTATAAAATTATTGTTGACCTGAAATCTGAAAAAGTTATCATTAGAAAACGGTTTACACAAATTATTCAATGGTGGCGAAATAAAATCAGATGACCTGAAAAGACAAGAAGATTAATCGTAGAAATCTTACAAGGCTGAGGAAAAAAATGAAATTAATCTTCAGGAACTTCATGTTGATCTGAAAACCTGAAAAAAGATATAATTAGAAAACGATTCGGACAAATCATTTAATGGTGGCGAAATAAAATCAGTTAACCTGAAAAGACAAGAAGATTAATCGTAGAAATCTTACAAGGCTGAGGAAAAAAATGAGATTAATCTACAGGAACTGAATGTTGATCTAGAACCTGGAAAAAATATGATTAGATAACGGTTTACACAAATTATTCAATGGTGGCGAAATAAAATCAGTTGACCTGAAAAGACAAGAAGATTAATCGTAGAAATCTTACAAGGCTGAGGAAAAAAATGAAATTAATCTTCAGGAACTTGATGTTGATCTGAAAACCTGAAAAAAGATATAATTAGAAAACAGTTCACACAAATTATTCAATTCGTGCGAATTAATATTAGTTGACCTGAAAAAACAAGAAAATTAATCTTCAGAAAATTCTTGTTGATCTAAAACCTGAAAACGTATAATGAGAAAACGGTTTACACAAATTATTCAATGGTTGCGAAATAAAATCAGTTGACCTGAAAAGACAAGAAGATTAATCTTTATAAAATTATTGTTGACCTGAAATCTGAAAAAGTTATCATTAGAAAACGGTTTACACAAATTATTCAATGGTGGCGAAATAAAATCAGATGACCTGAAAAGACAAGAAGATTAATCGTAGAAATCTTACAAGGCTGAGGAAAAAAATGAAATTAATCTTCAGGAACTTCATGTTGATCTGAAAACCTGAAAAAAGATATAATTAGAAAACGATTCGGACAAATCATTTAATGGTGGCGAAATAAAATCAGTTAACCTGAAAAGACAAGAAGATTAATCGTAGAAATCTTACAAGGCTGAGGAAAAAAATGAAATTAATCTTCAGGAACTTGATGTTGATCTGAAAACCTGAAAAAAGATATAATTAGAAAACAGTTCACACAAATTATTCAATTCGTGCGAATTAATATTAGTTGACCTGAAAAAACAAGAAAATTAATCTTCAGAAAATTCTTGTTGATCTAAAACCTGAAAACGTATAATGAGAAAACGGTTTACACAAATTATTCAATGGTTGCGAAATAAAATCAGTTGACCTGAAAAGACAAGAAGATTAATCTTTATAAAATTATTGTTGACCTGAAATCTGAAAAAGTTATCATTAGAAAACGGTTTACACAAATTATTCAATGGTGGCGAAATAAAATCAGATGACCTGAAAAGACAAGAAGATTAATCGTAGAAATCTTACAAGGCTGAGGAAAAAAATGAAATTAATCTTCAGGAACTTCATGTTGATCTGAAAACCTGAAAAAAGATATAATTAGAAAACGATTCGGACAAATCATTTAATGGTGGCGAAATAAAATCAGTTAACCTGAAAAGACAAGAAGATTAATCGTAGAAATCTTACAAGGCTGAGGAAAAAAATGAAATTAATCTTCAGGAACTTGATGTTGATCTGAAAACCTGAAAAAAGATATAATTAGGAAACAGTTCACACAAATTATTCAATTCGTGCGAATTAATATTAGTTGACCTGAAAAAACAAGAAAATTAATCTTCAGAAAATTCTTGTTGATCTAAAACCTGAAAACGTATAATGAGAAAACGGTTTACACAAATTATTCAATGGTTGCGAAATAAAATCAGTTGACCTGAAAAGACAAGAAGATTAATCTTTATAAAATTATTGTTGACCTGAAATCTGAAAAAGTTATCATTAGAAAACGGTTTACACAAATTATTCAATGGTGGCGAAATAAAATCAGTTGACCTGAAAAGACAAGAAGATTAATCTTTATAAAATTATTGTTGACCTGAAATCTGAAAAAGTTATCATTAGAAAACGGTTTACACAAATTATTCAATGGTGGCGAAATAAAATCAGTTGACCTGAAAAGACAAGAAGATTAATCGTGGAAATCTTACAAGGCTGAGGAAAAAAATGAAATTAATCTTCAGGAACTTGATGTTGATCTGAAAACCTGAAAAAAGATATAATTAGAAAACAGTTCACACAAATTATTCAATTCGTGCGAATTAATATTAGTTGACCTGAAAAAACAAGAAAATTAATCTTCAGAAAATTCTTGTTGATCTAAAACCTGAAAACGTATAATGAGAAAACGGTTTACACAAATTATTCAATGGTTGCGAAATAAAATCAGTTGACCTGAAAAGACAAGAAGATTAATCTTTATAAAATTATTGTTGACCTGAAATCTGAAAAAGTTATCATTAGAAAACGGTTTACACAAATTATTCAATGGTGGCGAAATAAAATCAGTTGACCTGAAAAGACAAGAAGATTAATCGTAGAAATCTTACAAGGCTGAGGAAAAAAATGAAATTAATCTTCAGGAACTTGATGTTGATCTGAAAACCTGAAAAAAGATATAATTAGAAAACAGTTCACACAAATTATTCAATTCGTGCGAATTAATATTAGTTGACCTGAAAAAACAAGAAAATTAATCTTCAGAAAATTCTTGTGGATCTAAAACCTGAAAACATATAATGAGAAAACGGTTTACACAAATTATTCAATGGTTGCGAAATAAAATCAGTTGACCTGAAAAGACAAGAAGATTAATCGTAGAAATCTTACAAGGCTGAGGAAAAAAATGAGATTAATCTACAGGAACTGAATGTTGATCTAGAACCTGGAAAAAATATGATTAGATAACGGTTTACACAAATTATTCAATGGTGGCGAAATAAAATCAGTTGACCTGAAAAGACAAGAAGATTAATCTTTATAAAATTATTGTTGACCTGAAATCTGAAAAAGTTATCATTAGAAAACGGTTTACACAAATTATTCAATGGTGGCGAAATAAAATCAGATGACCTGAAAAGACAAGAAGATTAATCGTAGAAATCTTACAAGGCTGAGGAAAAAAATGAGATTAATCTACAGGAACTGAATGTTGATCTAGAACCTGGAAAAAATATGATTAGATAACGGTTTACACAAATTATTCAATGGTGGCGAAATAAAATCAGTTGACCTGAAAAGACAAGAAGATTAATCGTAGAAATCTTACAAGGCTGAGGAAAAAAATGAAATTAATCTTCAGGAACTTGATGTTGATCTGAAAACCTGAAAAAAGATATAATTAGGAAACAGTTCACACAAATTATTCAATTCGTGCGAATTAATATTAGTTGACCTGAAAAAACAAGAAAATTAATCTTCAGAAAATTCTTGTTGATCTAAAACCTGAAAACGTATAATGAGAAAACGGTTTACACAAATTATTCAATGGTTGCGAAATAAAATCAGTTGACCTGAAAAGACAAGAAGATTAATCTTCATAAAATTATTGTTGACCTGAAATCTGAAAAAGTTATCATTAGAAAACGGTTTACACAAATTATTCAATGGTGGCGAAATAAAATCAGTTAACCTGAAAAGACAAGAAGATTAATCTTTATAAAATTATTGTTGACCTGAAATCTGAAAAAGTTATCATTAGAAAACGGTTTACACAAATTATTCAATTGGTGCGAAATAATATTAGTTGACCTCGAAAAACAAGAAGATTATTCGTAGAAATCTTACAAGGCTGAAGAAAAAACTGACATTAATCTTCAGGAATACTGCTGATCTGAAATCTGAAAAAGTTGGAATTAGAGAACCATTCATACATTCATTGGAATAGATCAAAATTAAATCAGTGGAGCTGAAATAAACAAGAAAATTAATCAAAAATTTCAGGAGGCTGCGGAAAAAAACCGAGATGAAACTGGTGCAAAAATTCTGCTGACGCCAAAAGTGAAAATTCCATCGACCTTCGCTTCTAGAAACTTGTTGTTAAGCTAACATTCGGAAAAGTTCGAGTTGGGAAGTCGTTCACACAAACTCTTTGATTTGATTAAAATGAAAATCGGTTGAGCTAAAAGACCAAAGAAATTGGGCAGAAAAATATTAGGATGAGAAAAACCTGAGATTAAACTGGTAGATAAACTTTGATGAAGCCAGACGATAGAATTCTAGAAACCATTGAATCGAAAATCTGAAATTTACAATTCAAATTCAAATAATGGGAATGAAAGATTACGAATTTTCCTGTTTTTCGACGTATGCTTCGATCAAGGAAAATTCAAAGAAATCCAAGGACTTCGACACCGTTCGAAATCTAACAATGTATATAAATAATATGATAGGAAACAATTTCATCAGAATTCGAAAAACTTGTTGAGGAAAATAAAGAAAATATTAACGACGAAAGCTTCTAATCATGATTGATGGGTTTCCTAGTAGTTGAATTAGTTTGTGAAAAGATTGGAAATACTGCTTGAAATACAGTTTCTACGACTTGATGATACTATTAGACTGGTTGAAATTATGATGATGAGGTTGTACAATGAAAACATGATTTTTCAGGAACAAACGTCAACTAGAAAAGTATATGTTTGATAGAGTAGAAAGATGATTTGATGTATCGACGGGGCACCAAGTCCTGAATAAGTGACCTTGAATTGAAACTGAAAGATCAAGAAGGTGGAAAAAGAAAATATAAAGCTACGATTAAGTGTGGAAAACATCTGATCCGTATACGAAGGAGCTGAAACAGAATAAAAATGTGATTAGTTGAATAAATTCGGATGCAGTTTTCTGACGAATCAATAAATACGTTGTAAATGCGATATAAAAATGCCACGTTGGTCCGTAGAGCCAGAAAGTGTCGAGTCGACGCCGCGACGCACAAGAGGCAGTGTAGTCTGACTTGGATACAATTGAGCCCAATTCTGACGATGACTGACGGTACAATTGTAGTTGATTTCTGCAAGTTAGAATAATATTGTTTTAGTCCGCAGAGTTTGAAATTGATCGACAAAAGCAGGGATAAGTAGGCAGAATTGGAAATCAGATTTGGCTCAAAACGAAATCAATAAACCATGAAAAGATATCCGGTAATTGAGAATCATATCGATGACGCACCTGTTTTTCCTCACGGAGCAGCGGTCGGTGCAGCTTCGACGTTCGTTCCGGACGCGCGTCCGGCGAAGGGACGCAATTTAGTCAGTTTCTGACCACGATTGACGTTCAAAGTGCTGTTGATTTCTGTAAGTTAGTATAATATTTTATTAGTGAATTCGGTCTCCATCATCAATCGGCACAATGCATTGAAAAATTCACCACAAAAGTAAAAAAAAAATATAACGACATTGTGCAGAATAAATACTATGAGATCGCGTTCGGTCTCGGATGAACCTTGGTTTGACTCCACGCAATCACGTGAAAATAAACTGTACCTTTTTCAAGCTGCTGCATTCATCTCGTAGCGGTTTCGTCAACGTTGGCTTCGCCACGAGCATGGATCACGTCGAAGGTAATGAACTGTAACGAAAATTAATGGAAACATGTATTTAAACATTTAATGAAAGTCAATCGTATCTGAGTGTAGTATTTCGCAGACATATTATTGCCTTTCTAGGTGTACAATTATTCGTTGAAAATTAGATCGATCGCTCACCTATCCTTCGTCTTTCAATAAAGTGGCTGCTCGATTGCTAACGTCGTTTCTCAAGGAACCCGGATTGAGCTGGAGCTGGAACAGAAAAATCTAGTTGAACGACAGCTAGGAGAAAATATTTCCTGCAACAGTTTTTGGCAGATCGTTTCGAATGCAAAAGAATACTTTTCTTTGGACAATCAATCATCGACCAAGAACCATTGCAGTAAATATTTTCTCCACAAGAAACTTATATCCGTTGTCACAACCAGTGGAATCAATGAAGCCGGGTTGATTCACCTGAAACAGAGAAAATCACGTTGAATGAAAAATTGTTCACAGATTCACTGAAAACAAAACATCAGATGTTATTTTTTGTATCTTAGTTTAAGCAGAATACGATTAAGTGTCCTGAAAAAAGTATGATTATAGCTGGAACAGAGAAAAAATTTGATTAGCACAATAAACAGCGGAAAGTAAAAAGACTTTGACCGCGACACAGTAAATAGCAAAGATAAAAAAAATTTGAGCCAAATAAATGCTTGGCATCATTTACATCGTCGTTTGCACACTCACGATTTCGGGAGGGATCTCAAGTCAGCGCGCAAAAGGCAGCGTTGTCTGACTTGGAAACTTGGGTAATCACGGTTAAGAAATGCGTTGAGAATAGAGATCTTTTCCGTTCTCATTGTGGACAGCTTTCGCGAAATCGACGCGCAAAAAGGCGCGATCGATTTTTTCGGAAATAGACAGAACTTAAAGTAAGTGGACTTTTCGCATAATCCTGTAGAAAGAAAATCCGCATTCGTGTCTTTGCGATTCCGACACGCTGCGATGCGGTTTTTTTTTCTCAGATACGAAATCAAGTCCGGGAGGGGGCTTGGGGGGGTACCAAGAGCATGCATTGTTTGGCGTGACGGTCGGCGGTCCTCTTCGACGCGACGTCTTCGAGCTCAGCATCTCTTCTCATCTAGCGCACCACGAAACGCGTAGATGATTCAGAGACGCGTTCAGCCCATTCAGGCGATTGCAGCAAGTGATTCGGAGAAATTGGCAAAGTAAAGGCGACGAGAGTAGACTCGACTTTCAACGTCGTCAAAAGTTACCGTGGCTGAAAAAAATTCTGCAGTCGCCTGACGCTGTGGAACGTACAAAAGTTAGTCACTTCCGGTACATCGCGACCTTCCTACCCTCGCCTGATTCCCTTTATCTTCGACCCACCCAACGGAGTTGTTAAAAAAATAAAAGAAAAAAAAAGAGAAGAGACAGACACTCACACTCGCAATCGTAAACAACCGATCCCATTGCATTCCCCTCTCTACCTGCCCGATCCAATACCTATATCCGAGCTAACGATTTTCACATTCTTTCCAACACAATCATTCGTCTCCAATCGCCTCGTGGTTGTGTGCGTGACTTACTTGTTCGTCGTGTACCTGTAGGGAGGAATACGTTCGTGTACCGCCGACCGTCAGCTTCGCTACTCAGTAGTTTTGCGATTGCTGAACGGCCCGTGGTACACAAACGTTCAGAAAATAAAACGGGTTAGACATCCTACATGCTCGACAGCATCTTTCTAAGCGGGCTAAATCTGCAATTGATCTATTTGTGCTGGCCAATGTGGAACGGAAAGTAATTCGAATAAAAGCATGCACTTGGATTACGTTAAGTTGTGCCAGACTTTATCAGTTGTATTGAATGACTACAGAATTGTTGAGAGAATGATAAAACCTCAGGCAAATCCACCGCTTAAACGACGATACCTCGAATAATATCAAAAGTCAATCATATTTTGTTCTCGCAAGTGTCAAGTAAGCGATGGTTGCCTGTCGCGATGCTCGTTCAACTTTCGGCAGCGGGCAATGGTTCTGACGATACTTGAAAGTTGCTCAAAATTATTACAAGGAAATGATTCGACTGGTAAATGAACACCGCTGCCTTAGCGAATGAGCCTATCCATGCAGCTAAGCGAAGATTTTGTGTAACGATTGTTACCGCCACGCCACCTGACAAAGGGAGACCAGGGAAGAACAAACCAATGACCCGATTGCGTGCGACTCACGGACGTTGCCGAGTATTTTACAAGTTACTCGGATGTCTCTACTAGCGAGCCATTGCGAGCGCAGCATCCACGGCAAGTTCCAAAAGTCTTCAAATTTTTCGATATCGTGTCTTTCCTTGTGCCAGTTTCCTCCGGGCTTCTCACGGTTGAACTGAAAAGTGAATCATATTTGTTACCCAATATAGTTTGGAACGAAATTTGTAGCCAATGAAAAGAGAGCTGGTAAGAATTACATTGGTATCGTACCTGTCTTTCCATATGAAGCAGCAATCTGTGCAGTCGCAACATTCGTTCCGTGCGCTCATCTGACGAAGGAACACAATTCAGTCCAATTCTGACCATGCCTGACGGTGGAACCGCAGTTAATATCTGCAAGCTGAGATGATATTTTGTTAGTGTATTCAATCAATTCTATCAATGGGTACACCGCATCTTAAAATTTACAACAAATTCAGAAAACATTATGATAATGATGTATGGAATGAATATCGTACGATCGCTTTCTGTTACAGACAAATACTACATCGTACTTTCAAGTTGCATAGTCGAACGAGACATCAGAAAATTTGAAAAGTTAGCTCGAGGTATCCGAACAGTTGTCTGATAATTCTTTTCCTTCGGGACAGTAGACGGTGTAAACCAATGAATTGCGAATAGACTCCTCGTACAATTTTGTAAGAAAAAACTGGTAAGTACGAATCGTATCAATAACGCACCTGCTTTTCCTCATAAAGAAGCAGTGAGTGCACCTTCGTCATTTGTGCTGTACGCAATTCAGTCAATTTCTGACCATCGCTGACGGTAGAACTGCTGTTGATTTCTGTAAGTTGGGATAACATTTGGTTAGTTCGTGCAAAGTTTGAAAATAAAAGACACAAACGTAAGTACGCAGGATTGGAAACCAGATTTACTCCAAGACGGAATCAGTAGAAGGTAAAAAGATGGCTGGTAAGTAAGAATCTCATCGACTACACACCTGTTTTTCCTCTTAGAGGAGCAATCGGTGCAGCTTCGACGTTGGTTTCTGACCCTTGCTGATAGTAGAACCGCAGTTGATTTCTGTAAGTTGGGATAACATTTGGTTAGTTCGTGCAAAGTTTAAAAATAAAAGCCACAAGCGTAAGTACGCAGGATTGGAAACCAGATTTACTCCAAGACGGAATCAGTAGAAGGCAAAAAGATGGCTGGTAAGTAAGAATCTCATCGACTACACACCTGTTTTTCCTCTTAGAGGAGCAATCGGTGCAGCTCCGACGTTCGTTTCTGACCATGGCTGACGGTCGAACCGCAGTTGATTTCTGTAAGTTGGGATAATATTTGGTTAGTGCGTGCAGAGTTTGAAAATAAAAGCCAAAAGCGTAAGTACGCAGGATTGGAAACCAGATTTACTTTAAGACGGAATCAGTAGAAGGCAAAAAGATAGCTGGTAAGTAAGAATCTCATCGACTACACACCTGTTTTTCCTCTTAGAGGAGCAATCGGTGCAGCTTCGACGTTCGTTTCTGACCATGGCTGACGGTCGAACCGCAGTCGATTTCTGTAAGTTGGGATAATATTTGGTTAGTGCGTGCAGAGTTTGAAAATAAAAGCCAAAAGCGTAAGTACGCAGGATTGGAAACCAGATTTACTTTAAGACGGAATCAGTAGAAGGCAAAAAGATAGCTGGTAAGTAAGAATCTCATCGACTACACACCTGTTTTTCCTCTTAGAGGAGCAATCGGTGCAGCTTCGACGTTGGTTTCTGACCCTTGCTGATAGTAGAACCGCAGTTGATTTCTGTAAGTTGGGATAACATTTGGTTAGTTCGTGCAAAGTTTAAAAATAAAAGACACAAGCGTAAGTACGCAGGATTGGAAACCAGGTTTACTCCAAGACGAAATCAGTAGAAGGCAAAAAGATGTCTGGTAAGTAAGAATCTCATCGACTACACACCTGTTTTTCCTCTTAGAGGAGCAATCGGTGCAGCTCCGACGTTCGTTTCTGACCATGGCTGACGGTCGAACCGCAGTTGATTTCTGTAAGTTGGGATAATATTTGGTTAGTGCGTGCAGAGTTTGAAAATAAAAGCCAAAAGTGTAAGTACGCAGGATTGGAAACCAGATTTACTTTAAGACGGAATCAGTAGAAGGCAAAAAGATAGCTGGTAAGTAAGAATCTCATCGACTACACACCTGTTTTTCCTCTTAGAGGAGCAATCGGTGCAGCTTCGACGTTCGTTTCTGACCATGGCTGACGGTCGAACCGCAGTCGATTTCTGTAAGTTGGGATAATATTTGGTTAGTGCGTGCAGAGTTTGAAAATAAAAGCCACAAGCGTAAGTACGCAGGATTGGAAACCAGATTTACTTTAAGACGGAATCAGTAGAAGGCAAAACGATAGCTGGTAAGTAAGAATCGCACCGATGACGCACCTGTTTTTCCTCACAGAGAAGCAGTCGGTGCAGCTTCGAGATTCGTTCTGTATGCTCGTGTGATGAAGGAACGTTCCAATCCAATTCTGAACATGACTGACGGTACAACTGCAGCTGATTTCTGTAAGTCGGGATAATATTCTGTAAGTGTAGTTAAGCACGATCATCAATGGGTACACCGCATTCGAAAATTCACCCCAAATATATCACTCAAAATATAATGATAATGTGAGGAATAAATAATGTGTAATCGCGTTCTGTTCCGGATAAACAATCTATCGTAATTCTCAGTTGCATTATTCAACAAGATATGAGGAGCTACGGAAAATTAGCTCGAGGCATCCGAACATTTGTATCACAACTTTTCTCTACTTAAAACAGCACACGGTGTAAAACAATCGATCGCGAATCGACTGGCCATTAAAATCCCGTAAGAAAAATAAACCTGCGGCTTCATTTGGAGGAAATTTTACAACTTACACCACAACTCTCCTTTCAAACAATATTCTGATAAACTCGCCATCACAGGTGTACATACACGTCGAAATTATTCGACTCGATGATAATCGCGATTCGTAATGACGAGACACTGACGCTTATTTTTCACTCACGTACGCGAATTACAACGAACATAATATATATTATTTACCATTTGTCGTATTCTCATCGACAATTCGCCACTAGATTACTTCGAAGATCGTATCAAATCTCATCATAGAAGCAAGTATTCGATTGAAGCTGACTGAACTCTGGCTGCGAGCGTCTCAGAAAATTTGAAGACTCGCGTAGCAATTGTCCGTGTTCCAAGAACTCGGTAACTCTTGACGCTAACGTACCGGGAAGTCGATACATTCGAATATTGAACCAATCGGAGAGCTATCTCCTGTCGCGGGCTTCTGATTGGTAGAAATTTCATGTGACGTAGTCTTTTTTTTCTCTCGATTTGCCCACTAAACCGGGAGCAGCCATGTTGAGAAAAAATGAGAACGACTTTTTCCACATTTTTGTTCAAATATCAGACTGACCGACTATAACACACCGAGACGATTTGTTGCCAGAAAAATCCAAACGATAAATTAACCTGTCGTTAATTTTGCTACTCCCGGACTACCTGTCAAAACGATATTGTAACCGTTTTGCAAACAATATATACAATGCAATTTTCCATGTTCACCGAACGCTAAGGGCTAAGAATCACACCTAACTTCCAACAAAATACGTTCGTAGCTGAATCTAGCCGCTAGGAATATTACGTGAGATTTATCGAAACGCGTCTCGTCAACAAACGGACCAGCTAGCGCAGTATCAAGTCAATTAAATTACCATTCAGAACTCTCTGACAGCCAAACAGGCCTCTTGCACCCCGCGAAAAGTTTTAGTCAGAACGCGGTATTGCTCACGAATCGAATTTTCCATTAGCTTTGATACGATCACGCAAGAGCCCCAAACGTACCTTGTAACAGCGGTAGACTCTTCTCAACGCCAATCTTTCTGCTTTCCGAGCTCCGTAGTCTTCGGGGTTCGCTGATTAACTATCGAACGCGATCCTCGGAATGCGGATTGAATTTAGGGGTACGGATCGGTCAGTGCGATCGAGGACTGCGGCGGCACCGAATCCCCCCTCCCGCTGCCGCTGCCGCGCTCATGTACTTCTCGCGAGCGAATCACGTCAATCGGCTAGCAACAGTGCAGAGCTGCGTCACTCGTAACATTTCCCGCCAAACGATCGTGCATCACCTGACGGTCGGTCAGCAGTGCCCTACGCTTACCAGCCCGCTCGGTTACAATGTAGCCTATTCGTTTATTTGCATACAGTAGCGCACAATCTTGATTTTCGATTTTTACGATTCTCTCGAGATATACTGCGTATTAAATAATTGACAAGTATATGAAATAGAGGATACATTTTTTGGCATCTCGATTAGCGCTATATATTCTGTAGATTTATTCTCACATTAGGAGAAAAACGTAATTTGGAAAGAACGGTTCATTTTCTGAAACATGTCTGTGACATCTCAAAATCGTCGAAAGAGTGTTTCTTCACGCATATAAAGGCATTTTCAGACAAGATCTTCATTCAAAAATCAACGGGTTGGAATTCGTTAGGCGAGGAAACTTCTATGCCAATTTACCTCTAGCCTACTTTCTCGGGGCTTCAGAAGTCGGCATTCGACTGATTGTCCTAAACTTTATTCACGGCTTGAACAGCGATGAGCGAACAAATAATCTGAATGCTCAAAATTTCGAATGATCGTAAATTGATTTCTTTGTTTTCGAAATGGCTGATATTATGAATAGTAGAAGTAGTTGCGAAAGCCGAACGAGCCAAGAAATGAAACGAAGCCTTTCTCATTGATTAACAAGAAAATCGATCGTTATTTTTGAAATTCGGAAAAAAAAAGTATCGGAATGATTTCAAGATGACGAAATGAAACGCAGTTGTCAAATAGATATAAAATCGATATGTTATTTTGGTATCAAATAAAAGCACGAGTACCTCTAATTTACCGTATGGCATGTGAAAATCATGATTCGATTCTATTTTCCTTTTAATTAATGACAAATAACAGGCAAAAGAGAAATATAATTGAGAATTCTTTCAATTATTTAGGCGGTACAGCGAGTCGCACGGGTATAGAGTACGCAGAACTAAAACACAGATTTAGTTCGAAACGAAATTAGTAGACGAAGAAAAGATAGCTGGTAAATAAGAATCATATCTATGACGCACCTGTTTTTCCTTGCGGAAAAGCAGTCGGTGCAGCTTCGACGCTCGTTCTAGACGGTCGTCTGGCGAAGGAACGCGATTCAGTCCAATTCTGACCACGACTGACGGTCAAAGTGCTGTTGATTTCTGAAAGTTGATATGATATTTTATTAGTGTATTCAGTTTCCATCGTCAATCGGCTGATCGCATTTAAAAATTCACAAAAGTAAAAAAAAAATATACAACGACATTGTGCAGAATAAATACTATTTGATCGCGTTCGGTCTCGGATGAACCTTGGTTTGACTCGACGCAATCACGTGAAAATAAACTATACCTTTTTCAAGCTGCTGCATTCATCTCGTAGCGGTTTCGTCAACGTTGGCTTCGCCACGAGCATGGATCACGTCGAAGGTAATGAACTGTAACGAAAATTAATGGAAACATGTATTTAAACATTTAATGAAAGTCAATCGTATCTGAGTGTAGTATTTCGCAGACATATTATTGCCTTTCTAGGTGTACAATTATTCGTTGAAAATTAGATCGATCGCTCACCTATCCTTCGTCTTTCAATAAAGTGGCTGCTCGATTGCTAACGTCGTTTCTCAAGGAACCCGGATTGAGCTGGAGCTGGAACAGAAAAATCTAGTTGAACGACAGCTAGGAGAAAATATTTCCTGCAACAGTTTTTGGCAGATCGTTTCGAATGCAAAAGAATACTTTTCTTTGGACAATCAATCATCGACCAAGAACCATTGCAGTAAATATTTTCTCCACAAGAAACTTATATCCGTTGTCACAACCAGTGGAATCAATGAAGCCGGGTTGATTCACCTGAAACAGAGAAAATCACGTTGAATGAAAAATTGTTCACAGATTCACTGAAAACAAAACATCAGATGTTATTTTTTGTATCTTAGTTTAAGCAGAATACGATTAAGTGTCCTGAAAAAAGTATGATTATAGCTGGAACAGAGAAAAAATTTGATTAGCACAATAAACAGCGGAAAGTAAAAAGACTTTGACCGCGACACAGTAAATAGCAAAGATAAAAAAAATTTGAGCCAAATAAATGCTTGGCATCATTTACATCGTCGTTTGCACACTCACGATTTCGGGAGGGATCTCAAGTCAGCGCGCAAAAGGCAGCGTTGTCTGACTTGGAAACTTGGGTAATCACGGTTAAGAAACGCGTTGAGAATAGAGATCTTTTCCGTTCTCATTGTGGACAGCTTTCGCGAAATCGACGCGCAAAAAGGCGCGATCGATTTTTTCGGAAATAGACAGAACTTAAAGTAAGTGGACTTTTCGCATAATCCTGTAGAAAGAAAATCCGCATTCGTGTCTTTGCGATTCCGACACGCTGCGATGCGGTTTTTTTTTCTCAGATACGAAATCAAGTCCGGGAGGGGGCTTGGGGGGGTACCAAGAGCATGCATTGTTTGGCGTGACGGTCGGCGGTCCTCTTCGACGCGACGTCTTCGAGCTCAGCATCTCTTCTCATCTAGCGCACCACGAAACGCGTAGATGATTCAGAGACGCGTTCAGCCCATTCAGGCGATTGCAGCAAGTGATTCGGAGAAATTGGCAAAGTAAAGGCGACGAGAGTAGACTCGACTTTCAACGTCGTCAAAAGTTACCGTGGCTGAACAAAAATTCTGCAGTCGCCTGACGCTGTGGAACGTACAAAAGTTAGTCACTTCCGGTACATCGCGACCTTCCTACCCTCGCCTGATTCCCTTTATCTTCGACCCACCCAACGGAGTTGTTAAAAAAATAAAATAAAAAAAAAAGAGAAGAGACAGACACTCACACTCGCAATCGTAAACAACCGATCCCATTGCATTCCCCTCTCTACCTGCCCGATCCAATACCTATATCCGAGCTAACGATTTTCACATTCTTTCCAACACAATCATTCGTCTCCAATCGCCTCGTGGTTGTGTGCGTGACTTACTTGTTCGTCGTGTACCTGTAGGGAGGAATACGTTCGTGTACCGCCGACCGTCAGCTTCGCTACTCAGTAGTTTTGCGATTGCTGAACGGCCCGTGGTACACAAACGTTCAGAAAATAAAACGGGTTAGACATCCTACATGCTCGACAGCATCTTTCTAAGCGGGCTAAATCTGCAATTGATCTATTTGTGCTGGCCAATGTGGAACGGAAAGTAACTCGAATAAAAGCATGCACTTGGATTACGTTAAGTTGTGCCAGACTTTATCAGTTGTATTGAATGACTACAGAATTGTTGAGAGAATGATAAAACCTCAGGCAAATCCACCGCTTAAACGACGATACCTCGAATAATATCAAAAGTCAATCATATTTTGTTCTCGCAAGTGTCAAGTAAGCGATGGTTGCCTGTCGCGATGCTCGTTCAACTTTCGGCAGCGGGCAATGGTTCTGACGATACTTGAAAGTTGCTCAAAATTATTACAAGGAAATGATTCGACTGGTAAATGAACACCGCTGCCTTAGCGAATGAGCCTATCCATGCAGCTAAGCGAAGATTTTGTGTAACGATTGTTACCGCCACGCCACCTGACAAAGGGAGACCAGGGAAGAACAAACCAATGACCCGATTGCGTGCGACTCACGGACGTTGCCGAGTATTTTACAAGTTACTCGGATGTCTCTACTAGCGAGCCATTGCGAGCGCAGCATCCACGGCAAGTTCCAAAAGTCTTCAAATTTTTCGATATCGTGTCTTTCCTTGTGCCAGTTTCCTCCGGGCTTCTCACGGTTGAACTGAAAAGTGAATCATATTTGTTACCCAATATAGTTTGGAACGAAATTTGTAGCCAATGAAAAGAGAGCTGGTTAGAATTACATTGGTATCGTACCTGTCTTTCCATATGAAGCAGCAATCTGTGCAGTCGCAACATTCGTTCCGTGCGCTCATCTGACGAAGGAACACAATTCAGTCCAATTCTGACCATGCCTGACGGTGGAACCGCAGTTAATATCTGCAAGCTGAGATGATATTTTGTTAGTGTATTCAATCAATTCTATCAATGGGTACACCGCATCTTAAAATTTACAACAAATTCAGAAAACATTATGATAATGATGTATGGAATGAATATCGTACGATCGCTTTCTGTTACAGACAAATACTACATCGTACTTTCAAGTTGCATAGTCGAACGAGACATCAGAAAATTTGAAAAGTTAGCTCGAGGTATCCGAACAGTTGTCTGATAATTCTTTTCCTTCGGGACAGTAGACGGTGTAAACCAATGAATTGCGAATAGACTCCTCGTACAATTTTGTAAGAAAAAACTGGTAAGTACGAATCGTATCAATAACGCACCTGCTTTTCCTCATAAAGAAGCAGTGAGTGCACCTTCGTCATTTGTGCTGTACGCAATTCAGTCAATTTCTGACCATCGCTGACGGTAGAACTGCTGTTGATTTCTGTAAGTTGGGATAACATTTGGTTAGTTCGTGCAAAGTTTGAAAATAAAAGACACAAACGTAAGTACGCAGGATTGGAAACCAGATTTACTCCAAGACGGAATCAGTAGAAGGCAAAAAGATGGCTGGTAAGTAAGAATCTCATCGACTACACACCTGTTTTTCCTCTTAGAGGAGCAATCGGTGCAGCTTCGACGTTGGTTTCTGACCCTTGCTGATAGTAGAACCGCAGTTGATTTCTGTAAGTTGGGATAACATTTGGTTAGTTCGTGCAAAGTTTAAAAATAAAAGCCACAAGCGTAAGTACGCAGGATTGGAAACCAGATTTACTCCAAGACGGAATCAGTAGAAGGCAAAAAGATGTCTGGTAAGTAAGAATCTCATCGACTACACACCTGTTTTTCCTCTTAGAGGAGCAATCGGTGCAGCTTCGACGTTGGTTTCTGACCCTTGCTGATAGTAGAACCGCAGTTGATTTCTGTAAGTTGGGATAACATTTGGTTAGTTCGTGCAAAGTTTAAAAATAAAAGACACAAGCGTAAGTACGCAGGATTGGAAACCAGGTTTACTCCAAGACGAAATCAGTAGAAGGCAAAAAGATGTCTGGTAAGTAAGAATCTCATCGACTACACACCTGTTTTTCCTCTTAGAGGAGCAATCGGTGCAGCTCCGACGTTCGTTTCTGACCATGGCTGACGGTCGAACCGCAGTTGATTTCTGTAAGTTGGGATAATATTTGGTTAGTGCGTGCAGAGTTTGAAAATAAAAGCCAAAAGTGTAAGTACGCAGGATTGGAAACCAGATTTACTTTAAGACGGAATCAGTAGAAGGCAAAAAGATAGCTGGTAAGTAAGAATCTCATCGACTACACACCTGTTTTTCCTCTTAGAGGAGCAATCGGTGCAGCTTCGACGTTCGTTTCTGACCATGGCTGACGGTCGAACCGCAGTCGATTTCTGTAAGTTGGGATAATATTTGGTTAGTGCGTGCAGAGTTTGAAAATAAAAGCCACAAGCGTAAGTACGCAGGATTGGAAACCAGATTTACTTTAAGACGGAATCAGTAGAAGGCAAAACGATAGCTGGTAAGTAAGAATCGCACCGATGACGCACCTGTTTTTCCTCACAGAGAAGCAGTCGGTGCAGCTTCGAGATTCGTTCTGTATGCTCGTGTGATGAAGGAACGTTCCAATCCAATTCTGAACATGACTGACGGTACAACTGCAGCTGATTTCTGTAAGTCGGGATAATATTCTGTAAGTGTAGTTAAGCACGATCATCAATGGGTACACCGCATTCGAAAATTCACCCCAAATATATCACTCAAAATATAATGATAATGTGAGGAATAAATAATGTGTAATCGCGTTCTGTTCCGGATAAACAATCTATCGTAATTCTCAGTTGCATTATTCAACAAGATATGAGGAGCTACGGAAAATTAGCTCGAGGCATCCGAACATTTGTATCACAACTTTTCTCTACTTAAAACAGCACACGGTGTAAAACAATCGATCGCGAATCGACTGGCCATTAAAATCCCGTAAGAAAAATAAACCTGCGGCTTCATTTGGAGGAAATTTTACAACTTACACCACAACTCTCCTTTCAAACAATATTCTGATAAACTCGCCATCACAGGTGTACATACACGTCGAAATTATTCGACTCGATGATAATCGCGATTCGTAATGACGAGACACTGACGCTTATTTTTCACTCACGTACGCGAATTACAACGAACATAATATATATTATTTACCATTTGTCGTATTCTCATCGACAATTCGCCACTAGATTACTTCGAAGATCGTATCAAATCTCATCATAGAAGCAAGTATTCGATTGAAGCTGACTGAACTCTGGCTGCGAGCGTCTCAGAAAATTTGAAGACTCGCGTAGCAATTGTCCGTGTTCCAAGAACTCGGTAACTCTTGACGCTAACGTACCGGGAAGTCGATACATTCGAATATTGAACCAATCGGAGAGCTATCTCCTGTCGCGGGCTTCTGATTGGTAGAAATTTCATGTGACGTAGTCTTTTTTTTCTCTCGATTTGCCCACTAAACCGGG
This sequence comes from Diprion similis, assembly GCF_021155765.1. Lineage (NCBI taxonomy): Eukaryota > Metazoa > Arthropoda > Insecta > Hymenoptera > Diprionidae > Diprion > Diprion similis. The sequence continues at coordinate 4,905,860 of NC_060117.1, forward strand.
AGCAGCCATGTTGAGAAAAAATGAGAACGACTTTTTCCACATTTTTGTTCAAATATCAGACTGACCGACTATAACACACCGAGACGATTTGTTGCCAGAAAAATCCAAACGATAAATTAACCTGTCGTTAATTTTGCTACTCCCGGACTACCTGTCAAAACGATATTGTAACCGTTTTGCAAACAATATATACAATGCAATTTTCCATGTTCACCGAACGCTAAGGGCTAAGAATCACACCTAACTTCCAACAAAATACGTTCGTAGCTGAATCTAGCCGCTAGGAATATTACGTGAGATTTATCGAAACGCGTCTCGTCAACAAACGGACCAGCTAGCGCAGTATCAAGTCAATTAAATTACCATTCAGAACTCTCTGACAGCCAAACAGGCCTCTTGCACCCCGCGAAAAGTTTTAGTCAGAACGCGGTATTGCTCACGAATCGAATTTTCCATTAGCTTTGATACGATCACGCAAGAGCCCCAAACGTACCTTGTAACAGCGGTAGACTCTTCTCAACGCCAATCTTTCTGCTTTCCGAGCTCCGTAGTCTTCGGGGTTCGCTGATTAACTATCGAACGCGATCCTCGGAATGCGGATTGAATTTAGGGGTACGGATCGGTCAGTGCGATCGAGGACTGCGGCGGCACCGAATCCCCCCTCCCGCTGCCGCGCTCATGTACTTCTCGCGAGCGAATCACGTCAATCGACTAGCAACAGTGCAGAGCTGCCTCACTCGTAACATTTCCCGCCAAACGATCGTGCATCACCTGACGGTCGGTCAGCAGTGCCCTACGCTTACCAGCCCGCTCGGTTACAATGTAGCCTATTCGTTTATTTGCATACAGTAGCGCACAATCTTGATTTTCGATTTTTACGATTCTCTCGAGATATACTGCGTATTAAATAATTGACAAGTATATGAAATAGAGGATAAATTTTTTGGCATCTCGATTAGCGCTATATATTCTGTAGATTTATTCTCACATTAGGAGAAAAACGTAATTTGGAAAGAACGGTTCATTTTCTGAAACATGTCTGTGACATCTCAAAATCGTCGAAAGAGTGTTTCTTCACGCATATAAAGGCATTTTCAGACAAGATCTTCATTCAAAAATCAACGGGTTAGAATTCGTTACGCGAGGAAACTTCTATGCTAATGTTCCTCCAGCCTACTTTCACAGGGCTTCAGAAGTCGGCATTCGACTGAGTGTCCTGAACTTTAATCACTGCTTGAATAGCGATGAGCAAACAAATGATCTGTACACTCAAAATTTAGAATGATCATAAATTTAATTCTTGGATTTCGAAATGGCTGAAATTATAAATAGTAGAAATTGGGAAAACCGAACGAGCCGAGAAATGAAAAGAAGCCTGCCTCATTCATTACTAAAGAAATCGATCGTGATTTTTGCAATTGGGAAAAAAAAAGGATCGGAATGATTTCGAGATGACCTAATGAAACGCAGTTGTGAAATGGATAAAAAATTAAGATCTTATTTTGGTATCAAATAAATTAACGAGTACCTCTAATTTACCGTATGGCATGTGAAAATCATGATTCGATTCTATTTTCCTTTTAATTAATGACAAATAACAGGCAAAAGAGAAATATAATTGAGAATTCTTTCAATTATTTAGGCGGTACAGCGAGTCGCACGGGTATAGAGTACGCAGAACTAAAACACAGATTTAGTTCGAAACGAAATTAGTAGACGAAGAAAAGATAGCTGGTAAATAAGAATCATATCTATGACGCACCTGTTTTTCCTTGCGGAAAAGCAGTCGGTGCAGCTTCGACGCTCGTTCTAGACGGTCGTCTGGCGAAGGAACGCGATTCAGTCCAATTCTGACCACGACTGACGGTCAAAGTGCTGTTGATTTCTGAAAGTTGATATGATATTTTATTAGTGTATTCAGTTTCCATCGTCAATCGGCTGATCGCATTTAAAAATTCACAAAAGTAAAAAAAAAATATACAACGACATTGTGCAGAATAAATACTATTTGATCGCGTTCGGTCTCGGATGAACCTTGGTTTGACTCGACGCAATCACGTGAAAATAAACTATACCTTTTTCAAGCTGCTGCATTCATCTCGTAGCGGTTTCGTCAACGTTGGCTTCGCCACGAGCATGGATCACGTCGAAGGTAATGAACTGTAACGAAAATTAATGGAAACATGTATTTAAACATTTAATGAAAGTCAATCGTATCTGAGTGTAGTATTTCGCAGACATATTATTGCCTTTCTAGGTGTACAATTATTCGTTGAAAATTAGATCGATCGCTCACCTATCCTTCGTCTTTCAATAAAGTGGCTGCTCGATTGCTAACGTCGTTTCTCAAGGAACCCGGATTGAGCTGGAGCTGGAACAGAAAAATCTAGTTGAACGACAGCTAGGAGAAAATATTTCCTGCAACAGTTTTTGGCAGATCGTTTCGAATGCAAAAGAATACTTTTCTTTGGACAATCAATTATCGACCAAGAACTATTGCAGTAAATATTTTCTCCACAAGAAACTTATATCCGTTGTCACAACCGGTGGAATTGATGAAGCCGGGTTGATTCGCCTGAAACAGAGAAAATCACGTTGAATGAAAAATTGTTCACAGATTCACTGAAAATAAAACATTAGATGTTATTTTTTGTATCTTAGTTTAAGCAGAATACGATTAAGTGTCCTGAAAAAAGTATGATTATAGCTGAAACAGAGAAAAAATTTGATTAGCACAATAAACAGCGGAAAGTACAAAGACTTTGACCGCGACACAGTAAATAGCAAAGATAAAAAAAATTTGAGCCAAATAAATGCTTTGCATCATTTACATCGTCGTTTGCACACTCACGATTTCGGGAGGGATCTCAAGTCAGCGCGCAAAAGGCAGCGTTGTCTGACTTGGAAACTTGGGTAATCACGGTTAAGAAACGCGTTGAGAATAGAGATTTTTTCCGTTCCTATTGTGGACAGCTTTCGCGAAATCGACGCGCAAAAAGGCGCGATCGATTTTTTCGGAAATAGACAGAACTTAAAGTAACTGGACTTTTCGCATAATCCTGTAGAAAGAAAATCCGCATTCGTGTCTTTGCGATTCCGACACGCTGCGATGCGGTTTTTTTTTCTCAGATACGAAATCAAGTCCGGGAGGGGGCTTGGGGGGGTACCAAGAGCATGCATTGTTTGGCGTGACGGTCGGCGGTCCTCTTCGACGCGACGTCTTCGAGCTCAGCATCTCTTCTCATCTAGCGCACCACGAAACGCGTAGATGATTCAGAGACGCGTTCAGCCCATTCAGGCGATTGCAGCAAGTGATTCGGAGAAATTGGCAAAGTAAAGGCGACGAGAGTAGACTCGACTTTCAACGTCGTCAAAAGTTACCGTGGCTGAACAAAAATTCTGCAGTCGCCTGACGCTGTGGAACGTACAAAAGTTAGTCACTTCCGGTACATCGCGACCTTCCTACCCTCGCCTGATTCCCTTTATCTTCGACCCACCCAACGGAGTTGTTAAAAAAATAAAATAAAAAAAAAAGAGAAGAGACAGACACTCACACTCGCAATCGTAAACAACCGATCCCATTGCATTCCCCTCTCTACCTGCCCGATCCAATACCTATATCCGAGCTAACGATTTTCACATTCTTTCCAACACAATCATTCGTCTCCAATCGCCTCGTGGTTGTGTGCGTGACTTACTTGTTCGTCGTGTACCTGTAGGGAGGAATACGTTCGTGTACCGCCGACCGTCAGCTTCGCTACTCAGTAGTTTTGCGATTGCTGAACGGCCCGTGGTACACAAACGTTCAGAAAATAAAACGGGTTAGACATCCTACATGCTCGACAGCATCTTTCTAAGCGGGCTAAATCTGCAATTGATCTATTTGTGCTGGCCAATGTGGAACGGAAAGTAACTCGAATAAAAGCATGCACTTGGATTACGTTAAGTTGTGCCAGACTTTATCAGTTGTATTGAATGACTACAGAATTGTTGAGAGAATGATAAAACCTCAGGCAAATCCACCGCTTAAACGACGATACCTCGAATAATATCAAAAGTCAATCATATTTTGTTCTCGCAAGTGTCAAGTAAGCGATGGTTGCCTGTCGCGATGCTCGTTCAACTTTCGGCAGCGGGCAATGGTTCTGACGATACTTGAAAGTTGCTCAAAATTATTACAAGGAAATGATTCGACTGGTAAATGAACACCGCTGCCTTAGCGAATGAGCCTATCCATGCAGCTAAGCGAAGATTTTGTGTAACGATTGTTACCGCCACGCCACCTGACAAAGGGAGACCAGGGAAGAACAAACCAATGACCCGATTGCGTGCGACTCACGGACGTTGCCGAGTATTTTACAAGTTACTCGGATGTCTCTACTAGCGAGCCATTGCGAGCGCAGCATCCACGGCAAGTTCCAAAAGTCTTCAAATTTTTCGATATCGTGTCTTTCCTTGTGCCAGTTTCCTCCGGGCTTCTCACGGTTGAACTGAAAAGTGAATCATATTTGTTACCCAATATAGTTTGGAACGAAATTTGTAGCCAATGAAAAGAGAGCTGGTAAGAATTACATTGGTATCGTACCTGTCTTTCCATATGAAGCAGCAATCTGTGCAGTCGCAACATTCGTTCCGTGCGCTCATCTGACGAAGGAACACAATTCAGTCCAATTCTGACCATGCCTGACGGTGGAACCGCAGTTAATATCTGCAAGCTGAGATGATATTTTGTTAGTGTATTCAATCAATTCTATCAATGGGTACACCGCATCTTAAAATTTACAACAAATTCAGAAAACATTATGATAATGATGTATGGAATGAATATCGTACGATCGCTTTCTGTTACAGACAAATACTACATCGTACTTTCAAGTTGCATAGTCGAACGAGACATCAGAAAATTTGAAAAGTTAGCTCGAGGTATCCGAACAGTTGTCTGATAATTCTTTTCCTTCGGGACAGTAGACGGTGTAAACCAATGAATTGCGAATAGACTCCTCGTACAATTTTGTAAGAAAAAACTGGTAAGTACGAATCGTATCAATAACGCACCTGCTTTTCCTCATAAAGAAGCAGTGAGTGCACCTTCGTCATTTGTGCTGTACGCAATTCAGTCAATTTCTGACCATCGCTGACGGTAGAACTGCTGTTGATTTCTGTAAGTTGGGATAACATTTGGTTAGTTCGTGCAAAGTTTGAAAATAAAAGACACAAACGTAAGTACGCAGGATTGGAAACCAGATTTACTCCAAGACGGAATCAGTAGAAGGCAAAAAGATGGCTGGTAAGTAAGAATCTCATCGACTACACACCTGTTTTTCCTCTTAGAGGAGCAATCGGTGCAGCTTCGACGTTGGTTTCTGACCCTTGCTGATAGTAGAACCGCAGTTGATTTCTGTAAGTTGGGATAACATTTGGTTAGTTCGTGCAAAGTTTAAAAATAAAAGACACAAGCGTAAGTACGCAGGATTGGAAACCAGGTTTACTCCAAGACGAAATCAGTAGAAGGCAAAAAGAGGTAAGTAAGAATCTCATAGACTACACACCTGTTTTTCCTCTTAGAGGAGCAATCGGTGCAGCTTCGACGTTCGTTTCTGACCATGGCTGACGGTCGAACCGCAGTTGATTTCTGTAAGTTGGGATAATATTTGGTTAGTGCGTGCAGAGTTTGAAAATAAAAGACACAAGCGTAAGTACGCAGGATTGGAAACCAGATTTACTTTAAGACGGAATCAGTAGAAGGCAAAACGATAGCTGGTAAGTAAGAATCGCACCGATGACGCACCTGTTTTTCCTCACAGAGAAGCAGCCGGTGCAGCTTCGAGATACGTTCTGTATGCTCGTGTGATGAAGGAACGTTCCAATCCAATTCTGAACATGACTGACGGTACAACTGCAGCTGATTTCTGTAAGTCGGGATAATATTCTGTAAGTGTGCTTAATCACTATCATCAATGGGTACATCGCATTCGAAAATTCACGCCAAATATATCACTCAAAATATAATGATAATGTGAGGAATAAATAATGTGTAATCGCGTTCTGTTCCGGATAAACAATCTATCGTAATTCTCAGTTGCATTATTCAACAAGATATGAGGAGCTACGGAAAATTAGCTCGAGGCATCCGAACATTTGTATCACAACTTTTCTCCACTTAAAACAGGACACGGTGTGAAACAATCGATCGCGAATCGACTGGCCATTCAAATCCCGTGAAAAAAATAAATCTGCGGCTTCATTCGGAGGAAATTTCACAACTTACACCACAACTCTCCTCTCAAACAATATTCTGATAAACTCGCCATCACAGGTGTACATACACGTCGAAATTATTCGACTCGATGATAATCGCGATTCGTAATGACGAGACACTGACGCTTATTTTTCACTTACGTACGCGAATTACAACGAACATAATATGTATTATTTACCATTTGTCGTGTTGTCATCGACAATTCGCCACTAGATTACTTCGAAGATCGTATCAAATCTCATCATCGAAGCAAGTATTCGATTGAAGCTGACTGAACTCTGGCTGCGAGCGTCTCAGAATATTTGAAGACTCGCGTAGCAACTGTCCGTGTTCCAAGAACTCGGTAACTCTTGACGCTAACGTACCGGGAAGTCGAAGCATTTGAATATTGAACCAATCGGAGAGCTATCTCCTGTCGAGGGCTTCTGATTGGTAGAAATTGAACTTAGCTGTCATGTGACGAACAGTCTTCTGTTTCTTTCGTTTTGCCGCCCAAACTGGGAACAGCCATCTTGAGAAAAAATGAGACCGACGTTTTCCACATTTTTGATGAATTATCAGAATGTTAAATCAACCGACATATAACACAACGAGACAAGTTGTGGCCAGCAAAATCCAAACGATAATTGATCTGCCGTCAATTCTGTGGATCAAACATGACCGGCTAAAGCATTATCATTGTTTACAACCCAATTTTCCATGTTCACCAAACGCTACGGGCCAACAATCACACGTAACTTCGAACAAAATACGTTCGTAGCTGAATCTAGCCGCTAGGAATATTACGTGAGATTTATCGAAACGCGTCTCGTCAACAAACGGACCAGCTAGCGCAGTATCAAGTCAATTAAATTACCATTCAGAACTCTCTGACAGCCAAACAGGCCTCTTGCACCCCGCGAAAAGTTTTAGTCAGAACGCGGTATTGCTCACGAATCGAATTTTCCATTAGCTTTGATACGATCACGCAAGAGCCCCAAACGTACCTTGTAACAGCGGTAGACTCTTCTCAACGCCAATCTTTCTGCTTTCCGAGCTCCGTAGTCTTCGGGGTTCGCTGATTAACTATCGAACGCGATCCTCGGAATGCGGATTGAATTTAGGGGTACGGATCGGTCAGTGCGATCGAGGACTGCGGCGGCACCGAATCCCCCCTCCCGCTGCCGCTGCCGCGCTCATGTACTTCTCGCGAGCGAATCACGTCAATCGGCTAGCAACAGTGCAGAGCTGCGTCACTCGTAACATTTCCCGCCAAACGATCGTGCATCACCTGACGGTCGGTCAGCAGTGCCCTACGCTTACCAGCCCGCTCGGTTACAATGTAGCCTATTCGTTTATTTGCATACAGTAGCGCACAATCTTGATTTTCGATTTTTACGATTCTCTCGAGATATACTGCGTATTAAATAATTGACAAGTATATGAAATAGAGGATACATTTTTTGGCATCTCGATTAGCGCTATATATTCTGTAGATTTATTCTCACATTAGGAGAAAAACGTAATTTGGAAAGAACGGTTCATTTTCTGAAACATGTCTGTGACATCTCAAAATCGTCGAAAGAGTGTTTCTTCACGCATATAAAGGCATTTTCAGACAAGATCTTCATTCAAAAATCAACGGGTTGGAATTCGTTAGGCGAGGAAACTTCTATGCCAATTTACCTCTAGCCTACTTTCTCGGGGCTTCAGAAGTCGGCATTCGACTGATTGTCCTAAACTTTATTCACGGCTTGAACAGCGATGAGCGAACAAATAATCTGAATGCTCAAAATTTCGAATGATCGTAAATTGATTTCTTTGTTTTCGAAATGGCTGATATTATGAATAGTAGAAGTAGTTGCGAAAGCCGAACGAGCCAAGAAATGAAACGAAGCCTTTCTCATTGATTAACAAGAAAATCGATCGTTATTTTTGAAATTCGGAAAAAAAAAGTATCGGAATGATTTCAAGATGACGAAATGAAACGCAGTTGTCAAATAGATATAAAATCGATATGTTATTTTGGTATCAAATAAAAGCACGAGTACCTCTAATTTACCGTATGGCATGTGAAAATCATGATTCGATTCTATTTTCCTTTTAATTAATGACAAATAACAGGCAAAAGAGAAATATAATTGAGAATTCTTTCAATTATTTAGGCGGTACAGCGAGTCGCACGGGTATAGAGTACGCAGAACTAAAACACAGATTTAGTTCGAAACGAAATTAGTAGACGAAGAAAAGATAGCTGGTAAATAAGAATCATATCTATGACGCACCTGTTTTTCCTTGCGGAAAAGCAGTCGGTGCAGCTTCGACGCTCGTTCTAGACGGTCGTCTGGCGAAGGAACGCGATTCAGTCCAATTCTGACCACGACTGACGGTCAAAGTGCTGTTGATTTCTGAAAGTTGATATGATATTTTATTAGTGTATTCAGTTTCCATCGTCAATCGGCTGATCGCATTTAAAAATTCACAAAAGTAAAAAAAAAATATACAACGACATTGTGCAGAATAAATACTATTTGATCGCGTTCGGTCTCGGATGAACCTTGGTTTGACTCGACGCAATCACGCGAAAATAAACTATACCTTTTTCAAGCTGCTGCATTCATCTCGTAGCGGTTTCGTCAACGTTGGCTTCGCCACGAGCATGGATCACGTCGAAGGTAATGAACTGTAACGAAAATTAATGGAAACATGTATTTAAACATTTAATGAAAGTCAATCGTATCTGAGTGTAGTATTTCGCAGACATATTATTGCCTTTCTAGGTGTACAATTATTCGTTGAAAATTAGATCGATCGCTCACCTATCCTTCGTCTTTCAATAAAGTGGCTGCTCGATTGCTAACGTCGTTTCTCAAGGAACCCGGATTGAGCTGGAGCTGGAACAGAAAAATCTAGTTGAACGACAGCTAGGAGAAAATATTTCCTGCAACAGTTTTTGGCAGATCGTTTCGAATGCAAAAGAATACTTTTCTTTGGACAATCAATCATCGACCAAGAACCATTGCAGTAAATATTTTCTCCACAAGAAACTTATATCCGTTGTCACAACCAGTGGAATCAATGAAGCCGGGTTGATTCACCTGAAACAGAGAAAATCACGTTGAATGAAAAATTGTTCACAGATTCACTGAAAACAAAACATCAGATGTTATTTTTTGTATCTTAGTTTAAGCAGAATACGATTAAGTGTCCTGAAAAAAGTATGATTATAGCTGGAACAGAGAAAAAATTTGATTAGCACAATAAACAGCGGAAAGTAAAAAGACTTTGACCGCGACACAGTAAATAGCAAAGATAAAAAAAATTTGAGCCAAATAAATGCTTGGCATCATTTACATCGTCGTTTGCACACTCACGATTTCGGGAGGGATCTCAAGTCAGCGCGCAAAAGGCAGCGTTGTCTGACTTGGAAACTTGGGTAATCACGGTTAAGAAATGCGTTGAGAATAGAGATCTTTTCCGTTCTCATTGTGGACAGCTTTCGCGAAATCGACGCGCAAAAAGGCGCGATCGATTTTTTCGGAAATAGACAGAACTTAAAGTAAGTGGACTTTTCGCATAATCCTGTAGAAAGAAAATCCGCATTCGTGTCTTTGCGATTCCGACACGCTGCGATGCGGTTTTTTTTTCTCAGATACGAAATCAAGTCCGGGAGGGGGCTTGGGGGGGTACCAAGAGCATGCATTGTTTGGCGTGACGGTCGGCGGTCCTCTTCGACGCGACGTCTTCGAGCTCAGCATCTCTTCTCATCTAGCGCACCACGAAACGCGTAGATGATTCAGAGACGCGTTCAGCCCATTCAGGCGATTGCAGCAAGTGATTCGGAGAAATTGGCAAAGTAAAGGCGACGAGAGTAGACTCGACTTTCAACGTCGTCAAAAGTTACCGTGGCTGAACAAAAATTCTGCAGTCGCCTGACGCTGTGGAACGTACAAAAGTTAGTCACTTCCGGTACATCGCGACCTTCCTACCCTCGCCTGATTCCCTTTATCTTCGACCCACCCAACGGAGTTGTTAAAAAAATAAAATAAAAAAAAAAGAGAAGAGACAGACACTCACACTCGCAATCGTAAACAACCGATCCCATTGCATTCCCCTCTCTACCTGCCCGATCCAATACCTATATCCGAGCTAACGATTTTCACATTCTTTCCAACACAATCATTCGTCTCCAATCGCCTCGTGGTTGTGTGCGTGACTTACTTGTTCGTCGTGTACCTGTAGGGAGGAATACGTTCGTGTACCGCCGACCGTCAGCTTCGCTACTCAGTAGTTTTGCGATTGCTGAACGGCCCGTGGTACACAAACGTTCAGAAAATAAAACGGGTTAGACATCCTACATGCTCGACAGCATCTTTCTAAGCGGGCTAAATCTGCAATTGATCTATTTGTGCTGGCCAATGTGGAACGGAAAGTAACTCGAATAAAAGCATGCACTTGGATTACGTTAAGTTGTGCCAGACTTTATCAGTTGTATTGAATGACTACAGAATTGTTGAGAGAATGATAAAACCTCAGGCAAATCCACCGCTTAAACGACGATACCTCGAATAATATCAAAAGTCAATCATATTTTGTTCTCGCAAGTGTCAAGTAAGCGATGGTTGCCTGTCGCGATGCTCGTTCAACTTTCGGCAGCGGGCAATGGTTCTGACGATACTTGAAAGTTGCTCAAAATTATTACAAGGAAATGATTCGACTGGTAAATGAACACCGCTGCCTTAGCGAATGAGCCTATCCATGCAGCTAAGCGAAGATTTTGTGTAACGATTGTTACCGCCACGCCACCTGACAAAGGGAGACCAGGGAAGAACAAACCAATGACCCGATTGCGTGCGACTCACGGACGTTGCCGAGTATTTTACAAGTTACTCGGATGTCTCTACTAGCGAGCCATTGCGAGCGCAGCATCCACGGCAAGTTCCAAAAGTCTTCAAATTTTTCGATATCGTGTCTTTCCTTGTGCCAGTTTCCTCCGGGCTTCTCACGGTTGAACTGAAAAGTGAATCATATTTGTTACCCAATATAGTTTGGAACGAAATTTGTAGCCAATGAAAAGAGAGCTGGTAAGAATTACATTGGTATCGTACCTGTCTTTCCATATGAAGCAGCAATCTGTGCAGTCGCAACATTCGTTCCGTGCGCTCATCTGACGAAGGAACACAATTCAGTCCAATTCTGACCATGCCTGACGGTGGAACCGCAGTTAATATCTGCAAGCTGAGATGATATTTTGTTAGTGTATTCAATCAATTCTATCAATGGGTACACCGCATCTTAAAATTTACAACAAATTCAGAAAACATTATGATAATGATGTATGGAATGAATATCGTACGATCGCTTTCTGTTACAGACAAATACTACATCGTACTTTCAAGTTGCATAGTCGAACGAGACATCAGAAAATTTGAAAAGTTAGCTCGAGGTATCCGAACAGTTGTCTGATAATTCTTTTCCTTCGGGACAGTAGACGGTGTAAACCAATGAATTGCGAATAGACTCCTCGTACAATTTTGTAAGAAAAAACTGGTAAGTACGAATCGTATCAATAACGCACCTGCTTTTCCTCATAAAGAAGCAGTGAGTGCACCTTCGTCATTTGTGCTGTACGCAATTCAGTCAATTTCTGACCATCGCTGACGGTAGAACTGCTGTTGATTTCTGTAAGTTGGGATAACATTTGGTTAGTTCGTGCAAAGTTTGAAAATAAAAGACACAAACGTAAGTACGCAGGATTGGAAACCAGATTTACTCCAAGACGGAATCAGTAGAAGGCAAAAAGATGGCTGGTAAGTAAGAATCTCATCGACTACACACCTGTTTTTCCTCTTAGAGGAGCAATCGGTGCAGCTTCGACGTTGGTTTCTGACCCTTGCTGATAGTAGAACCGCAGTTGATTTCTGTAAGTTGGGATAACATTTGGTTAGTTCGTGCAAAGTTTAAAAATAAAAGACACAAGCGTAAGTACGCAGGATTGGAAACCAGGTTTACTCCAAGACGAAATCAGTAGAAGGCAAAAAGAGGTAAGTAAGAATCTCATAGACTACACACCTGTTTTTCCTCTTAGAGGAGCAATCGGTGCAGCTTCGACGTTCGTTTCTGACCATGGCTGACGGTCGAACCGCAGTTGATTTCTGTAAGTTGGGATAATATTTGGTTAGTGCGTGCAGAGTTTGAAAATAAAAGACACAAGCGTAAGTACGCAGGATTGGAAACCAGATTTACTTTAAGACGGAATCAGTAGAAGGCAAAACGATAGCTGGTAAGTAAGAATCGCACCGATGACGCACCTGTTTTTCCTCACAGAGAAGCAGCCGGTGCAGCTTCGAGATACGTTCTGTATGCTCGTGTGATGAAGGAACGTTCCAATCCAATTCTGAACATGACTGACGGTACAACTGCAGCTGATTTCTGTAAGTCGGGATAATATTCTGTAAGTGTGCTTAATCACTATCATCAATGGGTACATCGCATTCGAAAATTCACGCCAAATATATCACTCAAAATATAATGATAATGTGAGGAATAAATAATGTGTAATCGCGTTCTGTTCCGGATAAACAATCTATCGTAATTCTCAGTTGCATTATTCAACAAGATATGAGGAGCTACGGAAAATTAGCTCGAGGCATCCGAACATTTGTATCACAACTTTTCTCCACTTAAAACAGGACACGGTGTGAAACAATCGATCGCGAATCGACTGGCCATTCAAATCCCGTGAAAAAAATAAATCTGCGGCTTCATTCGGAGGAAATTTCACAACTTACACCACAACTCTCCTCTCAAACAATATTCTGATAAACTCGCCATCACAGGTGTACATACACGTCGAAATTATTCGACTCGATGATAATCGCGATTCGTAATGACGAGACACTGACGCTTATTTTTCACTTACGTACGCGAATTACAACGAACATAATATGTATTATTTACCATTTGTCGTGTTGTCATCGACAATTCGCCACTAGATTACTTCGAAGATCGTATCAAATCTCATCATCGAAGCAAGTATTCGATTGAAGCTGACTGAACTCTGGCTGCGAGCGTCTCAGAATATTTGAAGACTCGCGTAGCAACTGTCCGTGTTCCAAGAACTCGGTAACTCTTGACGCTAACGTACCGGGAAGTCGAAGCATTTGAATATTGAACCAATCGGAGAGCTATCTCCTGTCGAGGGCTTCTGATTGGTAGAAATTGAACTTAGCTGTCATGTGACGAACAGTCTTCTGTTTCTTTCGTTTTGCCGCCCAAACTGGGAACAGCCATCTTGAGAAAAAATGAGACCGACGTTTTCCACATTTTTGATGAATTATCAGAATGTTAAATCAACCGACATATAACACAACGAGACAAGTTGTGGCCAGCAAAATCCAAACGATAATTGATCTGCCGTCAATTCTGTGGATCAAACATGACCGGCTAAAGCATTATCATTGTTTACAACCCAATTTTCCATGTTCACCAAACGCTACGGGCCAACAATCACACGTAACTTCGAACAAAATACGTTCGTAGCTGAATCTAGCCGCTAGGAATATTACGTGAGATTTATCGAAACGCGTCTCGTCAACAAACGGACCAGCTAGCGCAGTATCAAGTCAATTAAATTACCATTCAGAACTCTCTGACAGCCAAACAGGCCTCTTGCACCCCGCGAAAAGTTTTAGTCAGAACGCGGTATTGCTCACGAATCGAATTTTCCATTAGCTTTGATACGATCACGCAAGAGCCCCAAACGTACCTTGTAACAGCGGTAGACTCTTCTCAACGCCAATCTTTCTGCTTTCCGAGCTCCGTAGTCTTCGGGGTTCGCTGATTAACTATCGAACGCGATCCTCGGAATGCGGATTGAATTTAGGGGTACGGATCGGTCAGTGCGATCGAGGACTGCGGCGGCACCGAATCCCCCCTCCCGCTGCCGCTGCCGCGCTCATGTACTTCTCGCGAGCGAATCACTTCAACCGACTAGCAACATTGCAGAGCTTGCGTCACTCGTAACATTTCCCGCCAAGCAATTGCGCATTACCTGACGGTCGGTAAGCAGTGCCCTACGCTTACCAGCCCGCTCGGTTACAATGTAGCCTATTCGTTTATTTTCATACAATAGCGCACAATCTTGATTTTCGATTTGTACGATTTTCTCGAGATATACAGCGTATCAAATAATTGACAAGTATATGAAATAGAGGTCAAATTTTCTGACATCTCGATTAGCGCTATGTATTCTGTAGATTCATTTTCAGATTAGGAGAAAAACGAAATTTAGAAAGGACAGTTCATTTTCTGAAACACGTCTGAAACATCTCAAAATCGTCCAAAGAGTGTTTCTTCACGCAAATAAATGCATTTTCAGACAATATTTTCATTAAAAAATCAACGGGTTAGAATTCGTTACGCGAGAAATCTTCGATGCCAATGTTCCTCTAGCCTACTTTCACAGGGCTTCAGAAGTCGGCATTCGACTGATTGTCCTAAACTTTAATCACTGCTTGAATAGCGATGAGCAAACAAATGATCTGAACACTCAAAATTTCGAATGATCATAAATTTAATTCTTGGATTTCGAAATGGCTGAAATTATGGATAGTAGAAGTTGCGAAAGCCGAACGAGCCAAGAAATGAAAAGAAGCCTTTCTCATTCATTACTCAAGAAATCGGTCGTGATTTTTGCAATTAGGAAAAAAAAGGATTGGAATGATCGCAAGATAACGGAATGAAACGGAGTTGTAAAATGGATATAAAATTAAGATCTTATTTTGGTATCAAATAAATTAACGAGTACCCTTTACTTACTGTATGGCATGTAAAAATGATGGTTACATTTTTTTTCCTGTTAATCAATCACAAATAACAGGCAATAGCGAAATAGAATTGAGAATTCCTTTAACCATTAAGGCGGTATAGCGAGTCGACATAAGAGAACGGAAGTAGTAAGTCTTTGTGAGTGTAATGAAGATCAAAGTTGCGAACATGATCTTTTCCAGAACCGCTGCATTTAATGACATCAAACTGGAAACTCGGGCGGCTCAATTCAACCTTTAAACTATGAAAAGGGATACTATTAGTTTATAAATATACGCCATATTAATCAAGCCCATAACTTGGATAATGAAAATGTATCTAACAGAGTATTTGAATAGCATCAAACTTCCAAAAAATTATTGTTATCACCTCTGTAAAGTCGATTTCAATTCATCGCAAGCATGATCAGCCAATCCTTTATATTCGCACACAAACAATAATAGCTTACAAGACCGTATTAACCCTTCAATGGAAGGTATCAAGTTCGGCAAGTTTCTTGATTTACCCAAACTTTTGAGACAAACTCTCCTGAGCTTCAGGTTTTTAGCGAGAGTATCGAATATACGAGGTATTTGGCACAAATTGCTCTGTTCAATCGAGAAGTCTTTCAAGTTGTGGCAAAATATCAACATTTGCATCAATTCTTTTGCGTAGCAGCAGTTTGATTGCGGCCCTAGACTAACTAGCCTTAATTTCTCCAAATTTTTACACTGGGAGCCTATTTCCACGAGAAATTGACCATCTTTGATCGGGATTTTTACCAGGAACAAACTTGTAAGGTTTCTCCAGCCTGCAATTATGCGCAGTGCGGCCAAATCCCACGTTCCTGACCCCCGTAGTATTCTGAAATTATATAACATATGTGAATGAAATCTTCTCATGTATCTCACAATCACGAAATAGAGTAAAATCAAAATGAAACCAAAGTGAGAATTGTCGCGTACAAACGACGAATGAATCATGTTCGCGATTTTCAAGATCAGAATCTTGAATTTTTCGCCATACGTATAAATGCATTTGGCGGGCTGAATTCTTTTCATCCAAGACTTTGTTAAAAGTGAAATAATACTTCAGCTCTACTACTTGTAATTTCGCTTGACACAAGAGAATTTAAGCTGATATGCAATGAGTGCAATGGATCTCCAAACGCATGCATTAGCTTTGTCATTGCTACTACTTTACATTATCTGTTTTGTCAATAATAATTACCCAGCACTTATCGTCAATGCTTTCACATTTGGACTATTTTCCACTACCTTCTGGAAACATGAGGTCTCTGGTTCCACGCCCTTGTCTTCAGAATCTTTATATTTTCGCTTGATAGCTCTTATCGCCGGTTGACCTCCTGTCGTTGATATTGATAAGTACGCCGGAGTCGAAAATAGACCTGTAATGGCATGAAAATAAATTATAAATCAAAACATTGTTCTAGCATTTTCAGAGACGAATATTGTTTTTCTAAATCAAATTTTCAGGTATCATAATAGTGGCTAAAGTTAACAATAACATGGTCACAATACTCAGAGATTTTCCGAACACTTAAGTGAAAGTAGAGTCTATAAGGGAAAGTATAAAAAATGGTTGCGAATGTTATTGTTAGTGAAGAATTCATCAATCTTTCAATTCATCCTAACTAGTTGAGGAGCATTCTCAGTTTGAGAAATTACCACTCCTGTAATCGAAGTGTATAATCAATGGACTATTAGGAAATATAACGAAAAGTACTTAAAATTGAGTTTGAAAATAGCCATGCTATTGTTTTTTCTTAATATAATTAATCCTATAATGGAAGTAAGCGACTTACGATTGGATATTATTATGTTGGATAAAACAAGCTCCGTCAAACTCGGAAACATTGATAGTACCAAAGGTAGATGGCCCGTCTGCTCAATGTTGTGATTCAGATTCATGTAATAAATTGGTTGGCTTGGATTTCCAAGCAAGAGCTGTAATGTTTTGAAAGTTTCAATATCCAAACCACAGCACAAAAAAAAAAGAAAGTGATTCAACAAATAATGAAGGAAAATAATGATTTTTCTTATTACTGAAAGTAAAACTAATATCTGTTTCAATCAAAATATCGGGGATTAGATTGTAACCAAAAAAACTACTCAAAATGCGAATAATAAATATTCTTGAATTTGATTGAATTACACAAATTTTACTGGACATTTCCATCAGTCATTTCTAAACCTTCGACTCGTTTTCACTACTTTTTACAACTCAATTGACCAGGTTTATTTTCAATAAGCCCAAAACTTATAACTTTACCTTTACATCCTGAATTCTTGGTAAGAATGCATATGGACAGTAATCGCTAGACATGCGGTAATCCTTGTCCAAGTTTATGCTTTTCGAAATCATCAATTCCTTCAGTATGCTTTCAAAATTTATGACCTTTCCAACTTTCCCTTTCAACCCCATACGTTCCGGAGCATAAGAGGTGCGAACAATGTCCTTGCTTAGGTACTTACAAATTTTAATGTCATTTTCTGTCAAAAAAAATGCAAAATCATTCGATAGAATCTTCAGCCTATTTGCCGAATTGGTAGACCACATATGAATACCAATTTTTTACTTTACAATAAATTTCATGGCTGGTAGATATTTATGAGATTTCAAGGAAGTTTTCAAGAGAGACCTTGTTGTATATCAAGTGCAGTAAGTTGTATACATACTAGGGTGATTCAAAATAAAATGAATAATTTTTTTTTGTGCAGAAACAGGCTTAAAAGTTTTATTTAGGTATAAAAGTAAGCCTGTAAAAATTTGAGCTCTTAATATTAATATTAAGATGCTCCTCGTCGCACTTTTCTATTTTCCATAAGAATAAGACGGAAAAAATGGATTTTGCTCTTTCTGATTTTTATGACTAGCCAACGACGCGTCGTACAGAAAATTCATAGACACATTTTGGTAGAAAATTGAACGCTCTAGAAAAAAGATCTCTTGTCATTTTTTGATAAATCTAATCTTTCAAAAGTTATAGGGGGTCAATTTTTATTCATAAGAATAACACGGGAAAAATGGTTTTTGCTCCTTCCAATTTTGATAACTAGCTAACGATGCGTTATGCAGGAAATTCATGAATACAGTTTTGTAGGGAATTGAACCCTCTACACAGAAGGTCTACTGTCATTTTTTCATAAATCTAATCTTTCAAAAGTTATACAGGGTCAATTTTTGACCTTAGATAACTTTTGAAAGAGTAGATTTATCAAAAAATGACAAGAGATCTTTTTTCTAGAACGTTCAATTTTCTACCAAAATATGTCTATGAATTTTCTGTACGACGCGTTATTGGCTAGTCATAAAAATCAGAAAGAGCAAAATCCATTTTTTCCGTCTTATTCTTATGGAAAATAGAAAAGTGCGACGAGGAGCATCTTAATATTAATATGAAGAGCTCAAATTTTTACAGGCTTACATTTATACCTAAATGAAACTTTTAAGCCTGTTTCTGCAACAAAAAAAAATTATTATTTTTAATTTGAATCACCCTAATACATACCATAGTGAAAGTGACGCGTTTTTCCGAAATGAACATGACTAAGCTTGATCCATTGTTCACGGTTTGGCATCATTTCTAATATGACTTGTTCGAGAAGATCCAAATCATTTCCAAGGCATGCAACTAATCGGAATTTTAGCAGGACTTTTGGTGTTGGTAGCCAAACACATCCACGTCCAGATTCTGAAACAAAGTACGTCTGGACCAAACGGAGTTCCTCTAAATCAATCATGGCGTTGAAAGACTTGATGAGGTGCCACTTGTCGTCGAGATTGCGCAACGTTACAGACAAGTGGGTAAGCTTCCTCAACGATTCTTCCAATATCCCCTGAGACTTTGAGTCATTTTTATTTGCAGTCGGCCAAATGATAGATAATTTTTTCAGCCTCTCTAAGGGCTGCAAGAGATTTGCAAATTGCTTAAAATTTTCAAACGGAACACTCGTCATGTCGAGTTCGATAAGGTTTTTTGCCTTGCAGATACTCTTCAACATCTCCTTTGGCTTTGGGCAATAGATGCCGGCGACATTCAAGCTCTGTATACGTTCACATTTTTTTTTATTCAAGAAATACGGTTTCACATCTGATATTCTTGTGAGGTAGCCTTCTGTAGAGAAGTCCAAGTTCCTGGGAATAATCAAAGACCATTAAAACTCATTTTCACACAAAACTCATACCTCCTCATTGCATAATATTTACATCTTAAAACTTGAACACATTCGACGTATACATCTCCAAACATAGATGCTCTTTTTCACGTTTGAGATACACGGACTTCGATATTTGGAGATACATACCTCAACGTCAAAATCGACCAGGGCACCCCCTTAGAGTGATGAGAAACGATTCAGGTAAGTAAATAAATGTACAGTTTACGTAAGAAAAAATATTCTGTAATAAAAATTACATGCACATTTTACTCACCTCAATGCCTTTTCATCATCAAACACGAGGTTGTTTAATCTCCTGCAGGAATAAGCCAGAGGCAACCTCTCTCGAAGATTTAAGCTCAAAATAATTTTCAACAAAATTTCGTCTGGAAGATCTAAAATGTTGCAAGCTGCCGTCCTGAAAAAAAAAACGTACTAAACAATCACTTCATCAAAAATGAATCGGTTAATCAAAAACCAACGCCTAATAGTCACATGTTTGATGACAGTGATGAAACCAATTGCATCCACCAATTGTTTACAATTAATTCTCACACGTCAACCGCCGGGAGTGCATCGCATTATTAATCGGCTCTTTGACGCACATACCTGCTATTCATTTTCACTTCTAAGGTCTGTTTTAGACCGCGTCTAAACGTAAAAACAATAACGAAAAGTAAAAGTAAAAACAAACGCGTGCCGCTTAGGTCGCGTGGTCGTCTGTCACACCAGTCAGACAGTTATCAGCGCAAAAACAAAACACGCTCTGTCTCGCCAATTTCAGACCGGTCTCTTCAGAAATAGCCGGTAGCTGCTTGTTTCGGTCATTGGCAACCAATGATAGAACGCTGTTTGAGGACAAGCTTTACCGCCAAACGAAGCATGCACATTTCAACCAAAGGTCACCTCCGATAGGTTGTACTGTATTACATTCAGTCTCAAGCTGAATTACGTTTTGGGTTATAATTTTGTAATGAAACTTAATTAGCGGGAGTGAATATAGGACGTTGTGATACGCAAAGTTTTTAATCGCTTTGTTATGAACCGCAATGTTATGAAACCCCAAAACACCCGTATCATCGGTCTTTTTTTTCCACTCCTTTGTGCCTCAACACAAAAACTTATTATCTTTAAATTGTATTTCTAATTCTACGAATAAAAACCGAAAATTGCTAATTCTCCCCATCTCTCTTTGTCTTACTCTCGCCCCTCTTCCTCCCTTTTTTTCAGCCCTATTCCTTAAATATTAGCTATTCAAAAAAGCCATTTTTTGAGTAGTCGAACTCATAGTAAATCATTCGTATAAATTTCAGAAGTTCAACTTCTGTCGTGCGTGATTACCAAACACAGGCAGGGGGGGGGGGATGAGGTCGCTTAGTGTTACAGAGCGTTACAGCGAGGAGGAAGATGGGGAGTGGGAGGGTTAAAATCGCCCAAAAAGTGCGTTACGTGATTTATGGACGGCCCCAAGTTACAAACTTGTTCACTCTCAGCAACTGCAGTAGCCATTCGCTATGATAAACACGGCCTGTATTATCGACCGCTGTCGGTCGGTAAGTGCAGATCGGTTACTGACATGACTCTCCATCATCAATGATCATCAAGCAGGAACACGAAAGTGTCGCCCCTTTCGGACGTTGGCGTAATCTGAACCGAGGGGTCAGCATGAGGCTTATGAGGCAACATACCTTGCTCGCAACTTCTTCCTGAACTATGGAACTTGACGCATGCGTTGCATTCCATGCCGTACTTTGTCATTATAAATAAATATGGCGACAGTCTGTTGAATTGTAAAACGGTTGAATTGATGGTGATTTACCGAGGTTAATAAACGGGTGAAAAGCTCGTCGAGCAGTTGAACGATTAACAAGGTGACGATGGAGGCGGTGGGTCTTGGCAGCACTCTTTTAGCCGGAGATCCGCGCTTGGTTGATCATATAGTTGGCGAAGTTAAATCTCAAGGAATTTTTGATCAGTTCCGGAAGGAATGCATCGCTGATGTTGACACGAAGGTTCGATTCTTTATTATTCTACGATAAAGTACATCCCCGGTAAAGCGCATTACCGTATTCACTGATTCTTGGTTAACCTAAACAATGAGTTTTATTACAGATTCAGTTCATTGTATGTACATCAATCATCTACAATTTTAAATTCTTATCTTTCACTCAGTTTACTCATTCACATTCTCTGTTATTCGTAGTGTATTTGATATCGTGTACAAAAACTTATTTCGATCACGGATAATAATTGTTTATTAACTTTTTTACAGCCAGCGTATCAAAACTTGCGTACCAGAGTCGAAAGTTCCGTCAACACATTTCTCTGCAAGCAAATATGGAAGCCGGATATGAACAAGAACCAATTGCGAGAGAATTTGCGAAAGCATATACACGATGCGGCTTACTTGGATGTCGGAGTAGAACGCATCGTCGATCAAGTTGTTAATCCAAAAGTTTATTCGGTCTTTATGCCGCAAATCGAAGACGTGGTTCATAAGTTTCTCGGAATTGAACGACCCAAAGAACGTGAAAAAAATGGTACAAAAAGCCTCAAGGATTTACTACCGAAAGATTTGGATCCTGTTTCACCAGAGTCGGACAAGAACAGCTTGAAAGATGTCTCGTTGGAATCTGTGGATGCGAACTTGACCGCGACTGTTGGAAGCAACGAACATTCACCATTGAAAGATGCAAATAAAATTGAAATAAATATTCAGAGTAATGAAAATAGCAACGATAAACCAGCGAACGATTGTAACTCGGCTAACAGACAATCCGAAAATTTAAACGATCAATTCGATTGTGCTAGAAAAAATTCTAACAAAAACCCTTTTGCTTCAAGTTTAAACATTTCTGGACGATCAGAGGAAAAACCTGAGGAGGAAGAAGAAGACAGTCCGATGTTTGAACCAATAGATATAATGAATTTTAACGAGTCTAATGATTCGCATTTGTCGGGTATTTCAGAACTAACAAGCCATAGATCACGAAGCCCAGATTTTTCAAATGATTTTTCAAGGGATAACTTAGACTTTAGTAATCACGATTCTCAACTAAGTAAAGTTTCTTCAGATTCTCGATTGTCGATAGTCACTGATTTCGGTTTGTCCAACCATGCAACAACGCCGATGCTGTCCGAAGCTATAAAGGAAGACAGTAACAAAGGGAAGTCGGTGGAATCTGTTCACATTAAAAGTAGCAAAGATAATTTCAAAGCAATTCGAGATATTGATTCAAACAAAGGTAATGCCAAGGATGGAAGAAATTCTTCGGAAAGTATTCAAAGTAAGGAAACGTCGCAGGAACTCCGAGATTCCAAGGATTCAAAAAGTATTAAAGCATCGTTAGATTCCACCGATGCTGCAGTCAAGGACAAAAATGATTCCAAAGATAAATATAAAGATAGCGATGCTAAAAAGACAAAGTCTAGCAAAGAACAGGATGATATCAAGGAATCGAAATCTTACAAAGACCGCGACAAGGATCACAGAAAGAGACAGACTTCGCACAGCAGTTCTAAGAACGAAAAAACTGACAAATATTCGAAAGAGAAGTACAGGGAAAAGTCAGAGAAAACACGCGACAGCTTTGAGAAACCCAAAGAGAATTTGGATAAGTCCAAAGAGGCAGAGAGGCCCAAAGAAGAGAAAAAGGATTCAGAGAAAAGGGAAAGCGTTGGAAAGGATTTGAAAGATATGTATAAAGAAAAGATTCGAGAATTAAGAGAGAAAAAAGAGTTGACTGAAAAGGAAAAACTGGCAAAAGATCCCAAAGATTCTAAATCGACTAAAGATTCTAGAGACAGAAAAGACTCGTCAAGAGATCGACGAGATTCCAGAAGCTCTTCTGCCAAAAACTCTAGCCGTCACGAAGATAAAGCAAGTAAAAATGATGACAAGTCAGTCGTCAAAACTGATAGCAAATCATCGAGCAAAGCTAACGAACTTAAAGACTCTAAAAGCGAAACAAAGGACAGAGGGAAACGTGACGATAAATGGCAGTCTAAAGACGGCAAAGAGAGCCGAAGTAAAAGTTACGGTAATGCAAAAAGTGATTCGACAGAAAAGAGCGACAAGTCTGAGGTAAAGAAAGAAGGTAAAAATGATATTCAAACCAAAGATTCGGAGCGAAACGAGCGTTCCGATGCAAGGAGAGATTCAAAATCGGACACGAAAAAAGATTTCAAAACTGAATCTCAGAGTAAAGATTATGAAAAAAATGATCGATCGGAAGCAAAGAAAGACTCGAAGGTCGATTCCCAGAACAAAGAACGAAAGAGGAAAAGTGACAAGAAAACAAAAGCAAAAGACGATCATTCCAGTTTGAGGAAAAATCCAAGTGAGCGACGTTCGACTGACCGAGACGGTTCAAATGGATCGAGTAGCAAAAATTCTCAAAAGAGTAGCTCAAGCTCTATTGCCAATTCGAGTAGAACAGGTTCTAGCAGCTTGACTAAAGAATCGGGCGGGACGAGCAACTCTAGCAGCGAAACATCCGATAGTGTGGATATTTCACCCACCGATGAAATCACGTCCGCAATAGAACCAATGGAAAAGAATAGGGAAAGTGTAAATAGAGTGAAACCTTTGACGATTAAAATAACAAACGAGAATGAAACTAGCCAACCTGACTATTACATCGAATCCGATTTGATGCCTAAAAGAGTAGAATTAGGGCATGCCGAATTGAGTTTACCATTGAAAAAACGTCCGTTACAAACGGACGTCTCTGCTCCAAATCCGAATGACTTCAAAGTGAAGAAACCAAAGTTTGCAAAGAACTTTCAAGAAGCGAAAAAGCTGATGAAAATTAGAAAGAAAATGGAGAAACAGAGAATGAAAGAATACGAAGCGGCAAAAGAGAAATTTCAGATGGCTAGTCATTCTGATAAGCCTACAGCGTTGCCGCCAACTGAGAAAGAGAAACAGTCTCCTGTGCTTCCGGATGACGAGAGAGTTCAAATTATAGAAGTCACCGACGACGACTACGAAGAACCTTATCCAGATCTTTCTATGAAAGAAATAAATATCAGTCTTGAACGACAATCTATATCCAGTTTAGAAAATCCTCTGGTATTTAATCCTGAAGAAAATTTGACGAATGTTTTGGAAAAGCAATCCACCTTGTCGGAAATGGAGAAATCGATTAGACGTTCGTTGGAAGATATGATATCTGATAGGAAATTAGTAGAATTAAAACCGCAGGTGGAAAATAGTAACGATTCAATGGCAGCCATGAAAAGTGTGCAAGATAATGCCGATGTGCCAAAACACAGTGAAACAGGACTTGAATCTGAAACTGTAGTAAACAATTCGATGAATAAGAAGTCCAGTATTACAGAAGCTCCTTATGACAGGACAATTAACAACGCATTAGCAAATTATCTAGTGGAAAGTATATATACATCTGAAGCCAAAGCAAGGTTCTTGCAAAGTGTGGAATCCGAAAAAGGCCGAATAGAAGATTCAGTGAAATCGATAATACACGACGAACAAAAAGGCGATAGTGATCGTTTAGACGTGAAAGCATCTGAAAAACGAATGTCTTCAAATGTTTATAACAACCTGAACGTTAACACGACTGATAAAGTTCCATTGTCAACGGCGGATGATGAACATAATTGTTTGTACTTTGAAGCCGACAATGAAAGAGCTGTGAAATTTTCAAAGTTTTTGCAATCAGTTGAGTTTGAGGCCCTAGAAGATAGCACAGATCAACACAATTCTACGGAGTCTCTTGAAAAGATTTTAGAAAGTCTAGGAGGCCAAATCGTT
Source organism: Diprion similis (assembly GCF_021155765.1). NCBI lineage: Eukaryota > Metazoa > Arthropoda > Insecta > Hymenoptera > Diprionidae > Diprion > Diprion similis. The sequence continues at coordinate 4,930,863 of NC_060117.1, forward strand.
TCGTCATTGCCTAAAACAATGGCGCCGCCCATGCCGAAGCGGAAACAATCGACGAGTCCTTTGATGGATATTATATTGAATAATACGAATAATAACAACAATCGTCAGACGATAAAAGAGTCGACGCCAGAGTCCGAGTCGAGTGCTTTTAAAAAACGAAAGCTGGGCCGTCCTAAGAAACAACAAAGAGCCGTCGCCAACATATGCGCAATCCAAAATTTACCCAATGGAGAGAACTTTGTTATGCCTTTGAGCCCAGAAAGCGACGTGTCGGCCACTAGTGAAAAGAATTTGCTTCATCTTCTGAAAGAGGACAAAAGGTAACGTACGATGTTTCACAGAAAATTACTTTAGGGACTCTGTGTATTCCTTTCAAACTTGAAAACACATCTTTAATAATTGTCTTACATCAGTTTATCGAGCACAACGTTTTTGTGTTAACAGTAATGAATTAATCTCTTCAAAAATGATCATGAATATTAATGTTAAGTTGCCTAATTAATTTTTCCAATTATTCTCCATTACTCGTTATCCTTTGAAAATTAAATCATGGATAGATAATTGAAAAAAGCGTGATTTGGATAATTGCAGCCGGCAGAGAAGCAGTCAACGTTACTCAAGCGATGACCTTTATAAGCCGAGGCCTTTTTTCTCCAGCTCGTCCAGGCGAAGTAGAAGATCCAATCAGGCATAGCATTCTTTTATAGCACTTAGTGTTAGATGTTAATGAAACGCAAGACTCTAAAAAAAAGAGTACAAAATTAAACGTCAAAGCGTAAGCGAGGAGTGATTGCTTGATCAATCTGTGTCCTTCGCTTTCATTTCTAACAGTCACATCTTGTTTAAACTAGCAACTTTGTGCTATTTTTAAGATCATTTGTTTTACGCTTCAATTCTTTTCTGTACATTTACATTTTATAGATCACGTTTCATTCTATCGATTTTCTTTCGATCCTAAAACACGATATATACTCTTTTCTATTTTCTATGAATGAGTACAGATGATAAGTGAAATTATCGTCGATATCATTCAATTAGTAAAATTACTTACCATCTGCCTGTCAACGTCATTTGAGTGACTTACCGTTAAAGCGATTCGAATCATTTCAAAAACGACTCACTTCAATCGGTCATTCAGTGTCTGGGCGTTTTAAATTCTCTAACGCATCCAAACTTTTAATATCAATAATTCATCTGTGGCAAAGTGAATATTTAATACTAGAAAACGTGGTCGATATTCTTCTTTTCAAATCTATAATTTCTGCTTCATACAATCGAGTCGACAGTCCAATATTTATTCAGAATTCTATGAAAATTTTGTACGGCGTTCAAATTTGTCAAAGCACTGAAAATCTTCTCAATATCAAATATTTTTCCTTTTCAACCTCGATCATAGTGTAGCATAGCTCATGATTAGTCTCTCTCTCTGATTAAAGTCACATTGTTTCTGAAATTTTAACTTTTTTTCCCCTTATTTTGTACATATTGACCACGAAAATAATACTAGCAAAAGTAGACTTTGAGAGAACCTTGAGGTACTACTTCTGATCTCGTGTAACAATCGTTATCAGTTGATATTCAACTATCTGAAATAGGTTACATTGTCCTCAGAAATTATATTGATCTGAAGGTCATCTGATTGTGTTCAATTTGTTCTCAGTCTCGATAGTTTGGAAAATTAAGTTTGCTGATAAAAAAAAAAAGAAAAAGAAAAAAAAGAAAAAAGAGCAATCGAACTTAATTTATTTTGAATTTTCTGCACAATGATGCGTCAAGCTTTGCCGATACTCTAGATATATTGTACATATATGATTCACGATTTAATATTAAAAATAATGCCAGATTAGACTGATGAGAAAATTTATTCATAATTTTATCATATAAAATACAAATCTAGCGATGCAATAACATTGAAATGGCTTCATTTTAATGAATATTCAAATGTAATTAAAATATATTTAAATCATTATTCTTGTTACTCAAAGTTCATAGCAATTAAGTATAATATTCTTTCAGAATTATTAAACACTAGTTAATCGTTTTCCATTAAAATTTCAAGTTTGATATTCCTTCACTAAAGGCCTTTTCATTGTAAATAACTATTGCATGTAAAACAACATTGTACATTGTATGCTTAAGCGTGTGTGCATGAATGTATACACTTATATGTACATATATTTATGTATATACATATAAATCATTGTTTTTACAGGCATGTTATATATATATATATATGTACATGTATGTATGTGTGTGTATATATACTAGACTGTATCAAAAAAATTGATTTTTTTTTTTTTTTAATATACTGAAAATATTGTTCAGAATACCGAAAAAAGACGCCTGTTAAAATGGGAGATCTTAATTTTAATACTAAGAAGTGCTTCGTCGCGATTTTCTACTTTCCATAAGAATAACATGGCAAAAATGGTTCTTGCTCCTTGCCATTTTTATAACTAGATAACGACGCGTCCTACAAAAAATTCATAAACATGTTTTTGTAGGAAATTGAACGTTCTACAAAAAAGGTCTCTTGTCATTTTACGATAAATCTATTCTTTCAAAAGTTATTTGCGGTCAAACATCAACAAAGGACCTCAAATGACTTTTGAAGGAGTAGATTTATCGTAAAATGACAAGAGACCTTTTTTGTAGAACGTTTCATTTCCTACAAAAACATGTTTATGAATTTTCTGTACGACGCGTCGTTATCTAGTTATAAAAATCGCAAGGAGCAAGAACCATTTTTGCCATGCTATTCTTACGGAAAGTAGAAAATCGCGATGAGGCACTTCTTAGTATTAAAATTAAGTGCTCCCATTTTAACAGGCACCTTTTTACGGTATCCTGAACAATATTTTTAGTATATTTAAAAAAAAAAAAAGAAAAAGAAAAAAAAAAAGTCAATTTTTTTGATACAGCCTAATATATACCTACACATACATTTCCATGTGTTTTTACAAAGAAATCTAAAAGAAAAGGGCTGTTATTAGCAATGGTTCTTGAATACTTGAGAGTTTATAATTTATTGGAAAATTTCGTAGAAAAAAATGATAACAAAGAGCAAATCAATCTTTTCGTAATGTATTTTACAAATATTCGAATATTAGGCGTTATACGGATTACTTACTGCTGTTGTATAATTATTGCATTTTATATATAAATAGCTAATAATCGATCATCGCCATTTGCTCCCGATTTCCTACATCCGATTCATGACAATATGTAATGTAGTTGATTCACGCTGATTTTCGTATTTTCTTGTGAAGTAGCTTTGGCAGATTTTTTCTGTTCAACTATCTACGTCACAGAGAATATTGCTCTGCAGTCAACCGCAAATGATAATGCTCTGTTCCCATAATTGCATCAAAGAAATTATGTCATAAAGATGTAGTAGATATTTGATTACAGGTAATGATGAAAAAATGCCTCACAATTATAAATCTAATTTGTAAATTAAAAAATTTTATTAGCTTTTGTCGGAAAGTATCAGAAGAAGCGAGACTTCCAAGCAGGAAGGAAAGGGAAAATCGAAAAAAATCTTACACGCAAAATTGGCCGACTGTAAATTTGAATTTGTGTGTATTTTTGAAAAACGATCAATTTTCATGTTGGTTTATCATCACAATTGTAGTAAAGTATCGAAAAAAAAAAACAACAATATTGATTTGCAATGCTGTTATTATATGTATATTTTAAATTCTAAACAATGATACTTTGGTGATATTAGTCGTTTGTCTTTTGGGAAATCAGCTTACAAAAAAATAGTATAAAATTAAATAATTATTGAAAACAAACACTATAAGTATAACAATGATTAACTCAACTCCTGAAGTCGGCTGACAACTACTACATTTTTAATGCTAACCTTTCGCCACCTCTGTCCAAGTAATCTTTAATTGAGTCACCATGATACGTTGGTTTTAGTAGCTTACGAAATGCAGTTGATATAACACGTCTACTGCCGACCGTAGTAAAGGCATGAAACCTTACAGAACGAAGTGTACGATAACGATGAAATTGCCACTTCCTATTTGGATATAGTTAACAACAACTGAGGTCGTTATGCTGCATTTTAGCGTGTAAACAACCACATATCGGGTCAGGCCGATAAACAGGATATTTAAAAAATTATACATAATTCTACAAATATGGCGTAATCGTATATTTGTATAGTTAATATTATTTCATTCGAATGTAGTACACTGGAATATTCAACGAGAATGCGAACAATCTGCAGTAAGAACCGTCAGTTCGTCCCATTTCCGGTTTTCGATGTATCCCCGCAATCTGTGGTAATTCGGCGAAAGTGACGTCAATTAATCCACTAAGAAACTATACGGTGCAATATACGGGACGTGGTTCCATGCATTAAAATTGTTTCATCATCCTTTAATCGACGTTTTGTATTGTACAGAAATAGGTCACAATTCTATTTTTACCGTACGTACAACGATTGTCAGACATTTTACACAATTATTCACAAATTTGACGGCATTGAAGTTAGTAACGTTGTCGAAACGAAATAGTGGGAAAAAAATTATTATTTTCTTGACTTTACAGTGATTTTTAAGGAACTAATTGTAAGATTTCGAAATATTAGTGTGTTTTGCTTTACAACGGTTTACTGAATTTCAGACAATTCAAAAATCGCGAAATAACGGTTTTCCCTCAGCATGTTACTAACTTCAATACGATCAAATTTGAGCTACTTAAAAATATTTCACGTGGAAAATTTTCACTCTGATCGAGACTGCAGACTCTGGTCGAAATACGTATCTCCAAATACATAAATTGACAGGATTTTAAAAGTCGTGGTCGATAGTCGATCCTTCGAAGTGTATTCCTGCCTTTTGCGTCTTCATAGGTATATAATACCTATACCGAGAATTCGGGCCGAAGAAAGTTTCTCTACTAAGAGATACGTATAAAGCCTATAGATTTCCATTGACATGTGTGAGGATTGAATAAAGCAGCTTGTTGCCGTACGAAATCTTATATAAGCATCGTACATAACATAACCACCAGTTTATTGAAAAATGTTTCCGTATTACAACTTCGTTTAGAATAATATTACAGGTATAGCTAGTCGCACTACGAAACGAAAACACTCGGTAATAAGGTGAGAAAAAAAAAAATAAAGAATAAGAAATTTATTCTATAAGGATATAAAAATTTTGAGGATTCCTTAGTCGCATGTACGTTGATGACAGCAATCCCTGGAATGAATCGGACGAGGCAGCTTACACTGGATAATATATTACTCGGTGACCTTGGGCGATTGTCACGGAGGGGGGATTGAATGCATTTTACATAGTACACGCTACACGTGATCTGTGAATATAATATTAATATACGAATAAGCATCGCCCTACGCTGCATGAAAATTTGCTGCAGTGTATTACGATAAAGCACTTGACAGTACATAACAGGATTACATGCAGATATAAGCGTACAAATGTACAATTATATCTTGTATACGCCACTAATGACAAACGGAACAATGAGTTTGCATGATTTTGAATTTATCGGTTGAATAGCGTTTTCGCCCGAGAATACCGTCGAGTATTTTTATTTAGTATGTACAGTACACAGTAGTACCCGGGTTATAAAGCGTGTCATTCCGATTCAAGATGCATCGTCCTTCCTAGGCTTGTGTGTGCAAAAGGATCACGAATCGAGATAAACAGGCTGCGTAGAATTAAGGCTATTATGGAAAAGTCTTGCGCGGCAAATTTCACACACATGTGCTGCGGCACACATATTTCTTTGCGTATAGTGTATAGATATCTATAAATAGAACGTTGGCTCGTGCTTATACAATATTAGCGATCAACGAATGTTGCCGTTTTCCCTTTCTATGGGTACATCTGATGCGGTAGTAGATCAATATTCGCATTGTAAAGAGCGCTCGTATTTTAATGAGGATCGAACAGTCGGAAGAAAAATATTGATCTGTATTTTACGTCAGAACTATAACGCATACAAGCACGCTTTGGTTAGTTTAATTCAACGTGTGTTTTATTTTATGTTTGTGTGGAATCTGCAAGGATGTATTGCCCGGGCGGCTATCTTCCGTTCGAACTACAACCGTGTACGCACAACACCGTTCACAGAATAGAACGCGAGATTCCAAAGGTGCAATTTAGGATGATGCGGGTGAATTTAATCAAAACAATTACATCTCTGCAGGACAGTGAAAAAGACATTCGTCATCACGAATCTCAGCTTATGTGTATATGTTATACATATATATACCTGTAGTTTATTTCGGTGATTGCAATTTTTAACCATTATAATTGTTATAATTCAGAACTGAACGGGCAAAGTAGCTTACAGAATTATATAGTTTGCAATTGAAATCTCGTAAAAATATGAGATCTCAAATCGATTTCGCTTTCATGGTAAGAAAGAAGAAGAAGAAAAAAAAAAAAAAACAAACTATGCATTGAAGGAAAAAGATTCTTTTTATTGAATTAAATCTGTCGTTCTTGTGATTTGTGAAAGATAGTGCAATTAATTTTATCTCAAAATTTGATGACAAGCTTTAACTAAGCTTCAATGTTTCGAGCGTGGGTGTTGAAATTTGATTATCTGTGTTCAAGAGATGTTGTTGAACGAAATTCGGCAAGGTTCACTTCATTAACATATGTTTATTAATTCTCTTCGCCAAGCGATCGGATATAGCGGTACCGCAGCTGCGATACGCGGCTAACTTCATTCTACACGGTTTGCCAACTTGTCCCTCGATCCCCGACACCGACCACGTGGTGTTCGTGGCTACGTAACGGCTATGCGAGCGTTTATGCTCTTGTCTTTCAGTGAACTCGGCGCATGCGCGTTTCACCTTGATATTCTAACCTAGCTAACATAGAACGAAGCTATTGTAACGCGGTTATCTTAATGAAATGCGAAAAGGTCATAGCATCCGAGTGTCCGAATATGTTTAATTCAATGTTAATTGACCGTTGCGATCCCAATCCGATCGCGTCATTTTTCAACTAGCATAAAAGACAGTGATTAAACCTTGCCGAGGTGGGGGACTCGGAAAGAGACTCGCTGATTCTCACGACCACTACTAACCGTCTCCTCATTTCTACACGACTAACGCGAGCGGCCGCATGGTGCATGTGCGGAGGAGGCCGAGCTCGCTTTAAAATCGAGCAAGTCGAAAGTGTCGGCAACGATACGGGAAGTTATGAGGCTATCAAACTCCTTGGATATTCACCAGTAAAACGTGATCGAGCGTAAGTGCAGTGACTGCAAATACCGAGTGATTTTTCTTCCTCTTCTGATTTTGCTGCTCCTGCTGCTGCTTGTACTGTTACCAAATCATCGAGGAGCCGATCAGCCAGGCGCGACTCGGGACCGACCGTTTCTCTTATTCAATCCTAACCATTCGGCGCCGGTGAAGAATGAATGTCGACGAATACGAAAGCCTGCCAACGGCTTCCGTCGCCGTCCACATGACAGCGGGTGCCCTCGCCGGCATTATGGAGCATTGCGTAATGTACCCGTTGGACAGCGTCAAGGTAAACGAATACGGCCTCTATCATCCTGTCTAACCACCACTTCATTCATTTTTTCACAATATTCAGACAGCCAGGCGACTCCTGGATCCAGCCCTCTATCGCTTCGCATCCTCGATACGGCGTGACACTGAAAGGCCATCGAACATCGCTCCATTCTCTGCTGTCTAATCGGGTCATTCGACGATTGGTCAAAGCAAGGAGAAAATTTATTTCTATTTACACCGTCGGGGAACCACGTCTTCCAGATCTATCGAGATCTCTTCCGTTTCTCCGTGGTGCATCAGTTTTCTTACATAATTACTGATTTACTCATTTACTATCGTGTTGAGAGACGACTTCTCTCTCTCTCTCTCTCTCTTTTCCTCCGCCTTCAGGCATTCCGTATATTCTATAAATAAACTCTTTATTTCCAATGCAAGAGAGACACCTTGATGTTATATACACGTCTTTGGATAGAGTCGTCGAACAATTGTTAAGTCGCTTTTCACGCTTTCATTGAGAACGATAGTTTTCATAAGAAAGACACATGGTTCGTGTTGATGGAAGTGTGGAAGGAATCTTATTTTCAACGCCGCTTGACTCTTGTCTTCGTAACTCGATATGTAGGCCAGCTTCGATCTCAGTCAATTTAACAGATCGGATAAGTATGGTAAACAAACAATACCGCAAACCGTCGATTGAGATAGGAAATACAATTCTGCTGGGCATATCTTATCTTCTCTTTTCCCACCACAGAAAAGGGCGCCTCCCACTCTTTTATATCCACCAATTGTTTCTCCGGTCTTTTTACAGGCAAATATATTGTTCGGCCTATGCAATATACCTAGGTCAAGTTCAATTATCAAGACAGTCTGTCGTTGCATAATCTTACTTACTAAGTCTCTTCATTCAGCCTTTGAAATTTACTACTCTTTAATTCTTTGAATTCTACCTCCACCTTAATTTTACTCCCTTGACGACTTTCAACTAGTCAAAATGGGCTCTGCTTGACGCTATCTCATGTGTTATATAACCAACGTGATCCAGTCTATTTCTGTCCTTTTTTACAACTCCAGCAATGAAACTACGATTGGAGTATTTTCACAGGATATTATCCAATCAGGATGACTGTCAGAGTTATGTCATTAAGCCTGACAATTGTGTCACTCAATTTTTGAAAATTATACTTACAATACGTTATTTCAGTGTGTGACGCAGTTGATGCGAAGTTTTGGGTTAATCATTTACACCGTTTCAATACTTGACCCTTTTAGTGCGTTTAACGTGTTATATACATCAAGAAAAGAACTGGTCATCAGCTTGTATTAAACATATGCGCGTCATTTTACTAAGAACAACTTATTCGATTGCGATATTCATGAATTAAATATCTTCTATGCGTTTCGGTTTTCATTCAGGTTCAATAACTCCTCAGCAAAAAGGTTTCAATGATCGATTTATTTCACAACTCGAAAGTCTCCTAATGTATGAAAACTCTCTGAGCAATTAATTGTCGATTCTTTTTGCAGCAATCTTCTTAGAATCATTGTTATTAGTTTACGAGTTCGTATTGTTTTCACTCACACAATAATGGCTTGTATGGAAATATTTTCATAAGCAATTGTTTATGAAAACAAATTCAGTTAGTAAACCAACTACCCAAGTAGAAGCTTGAGCTATTCTCTGGGGACCGATTATGTATTGATAATAATCGGACCGCTTTACCTTATACATTATTCATCAGAATAATACACAGTTGTTTTCGAATGATGAGTGTGACCTTTAAATCCTTGTTCACGCATAAATTGGTAAAAGTGAAAAATATCAGAATTACATTACGCAAGTTAGTAGCAAAAGTAGCCGCTTGTGACTCTTTTAGTTAAGGAGAGGGGTAAGGATTTACACTTTCGAAAAATCGGATTTTTTTTTGTTTGTCTTATCTTATTGTTAAACATTCCAAGAATATATTCTCAAAATTTTAAGTCAATCTGAGCAAAACTCTTGAAGGGGACGGGGTAAGGGTTCCAGCGAAAAAAAAACATTTTTTTGTGAATTTTTTTGAAAGTATGGATTGAGCAAATTTATTGAAACCTTTTGTACATTATTAAGCATACTTTTAGCAATATTCTGTAATTTTTTTATGTAGAAATATTGCAAAACAAGCCGGTGAAAGAGCTTTTTTTCTTCACTTTTTTAGCTTGATAAACTTTAAACGCGTTTTTCTCAAAACTACTTTTTTAAAGTTCGTGTTCACTGCCATTTACAAACTACTTGACCGATTCATTCCAAACTTGGTACACATTTTCTACATATAAAATACCTCCCCCCAACGTTTAGTTGAAATTTTTTTTTTAACATTAAGGGGGCTTCCCACCCACAAAATGGCGGAATTTTTCGTGGAAAATAGCAGTTTACACTTTAGATGGCCACCAAAAATTTTTAAATGAAAAAAAAAATAATCGTAGAACGTTGAGGGGAGGATTTGATAATACTTTGACTAAATTTTAATGGATTTTGAATTCAGATAATTTCCGACCGAGATATAGTGAACACCGCGAATGGTTTTTTTTCTAAGACGTTCTGGGGCAAGCTCTGTCACCGGCTTGTTTTGCAATATTTCTGCATGAAAAAATTACAGAATATTGTTAAAAGTATGCTTAATAATGTACAAAAGGTTTCAATGAATTTGCTCCATCCATAATTTCAAAAAAAATTCACAAAATGAGTGGTTTTTTTTACGCTGAAACCCTTACCCCCCCCTTAACTGCTGTTACATCCAACGTACTGCATCACAATTTACGCTGATATATTAAAACATATAAAGGGGAAAAACAAGAGCTGGGGAATTCTATCAAACCCACTGATAGAACGCACGATATCAGCGCTCTCCTGCAAACGTAAATATTATCGGACTGCAACTTGGAATATAACTCGACGAACTCTCTCTTGATAGCTGTTTCTTATTCTTCGATTATCCTACGTACGGATCTTAACTCTCAGGAATCCCCAGCATCGTTTTTCAATACACGTGCCTTGATTCCGAGTATGCCTCGCTACCACCGGTTTACAGTATGCATACAAATTTTTCTGTGCACCAAGACTTTTTCTATCCCTCCAGGGACGCTAGTCGATGAGTTTGTTTTCCAGGCGAGGCAAATCACAGTCTTTATCTACACAAGCAACGTACGTCACTTGTTGTTATACGATGCATGTACACCTAGTTAATCATTGTTTTATAATTGAATCACTTGACGGACATTGACATGTTCATTTTATATGTATTCAATTTAAACGAGTATAGTTGTTGAAAACAATTTTACAATTTTTGGGAAATTATCTGCCTATTCCAGACAAGAATGCAAGCGTTGACACCTGGCCCAGGTGGAGGTGGCGGAGTCGGCGCGGTTCTGAGCAGAATGGTGAGACAGGAAGGACTTTTAAGGCCCATTAGAGGCATGGGAGCAGTTGTCGTGGGAGCAGGTCCTGCGCACGCCCTTTACTTTTCCTGTTACGAGTGGCTGAAAGATCACATGCTAGGACCGCGATTGCCTCCGCAAGTCAATCATCTCGTTTACGGTGCCGCGGGTTGCGTTGCTACAGTTCTTCACGACGGAGTCATGAATCCAGCAGAAGGTAAATTGATGTAATAATAATCTTTCAATTGTCTGCCGTATAAATTTGCGCATAATTGGTACGGAGGGCTCTTCAATATACTGTACATCCTATTCAGTTTGTAACAATTGCAATTTTCATTAAATGTTGCGTCAGATGAAAGAAAAAAATTTAATTCTCTTTTCAAACACTTTGTAACTTTGAATTAGAAGAGAAAAGTCTTTTGGTTGTATCGAAAAATTAGATGATACTTAATCGCACATTCAAGTCTGATAGATCTTCACAAAAATGATGATTCCTTTTCATTCATTCCCACTCACTAATTTCTCCAAATTCTGGTTAATAATTTTTCTGAATGTGATTTATTCAATTTGTCAAATAGATATTTCTTTTTCTCTGGATAACAGTAAATCTGATAACATTACAGTGGTAAAACAGCGACTGCAAATGTACAACTCACCCCATCGAAACGTGATGGAATGCTTACGGCATGTTTATAAAACCGAGGGAATTGGAGCTTTTTACCGAAGTTATACAACCCAGTTGGCAATGAACGTACCTTTCCAGAGCATTCACTTCATTGCTTACGAATATGCGCAAGCCTGGACAAATCCTGATCACACCTATAACCCTGCAGCTCATATGATTTCAGGTATTGTTACGTCGCGTCGTAATTTTCGAAATTTATAAAACAACTTCTCATAAGAATCAACTTGCTTCAGGTGCTATGGCAGGTGCGATCGCAGCTGCAGCTACGACGCCGTTGGACGTATGTAAGACGTTATTAAATACGCAACAAGGTGGCGCTCAAGTTGAAGGAATGCGGGATGCATTCAGAACAGTATACAAGTTTGGCGGGTTCCAAGGTTATTTCAGGGGTCTTAACGCTCGCGTACTTTATCAAATGCCAGCAACAGCTATTTGTTGGTCGACGTAAGAAACTTTTTATTTTTTATAATACATTCCTTCTAATCCAGACTAAAGTTGTCGAAACTACGAACTGTCTTTTATTTTTATTTTTCTTCGTCTATAAGTTAATTGAACCAAATTATGATAATAAATACAATGAGAATCAGCCTACATAAATTTCGACATTGATCTATTGTTCTCTGTCTTGTCAATGTAAAACAAGAGCTTTGACCTGGAATCATGATGCAAATATAAAGTATTTCTTTTCTCGCTCTAGGGTTTAAGATAGTTAAAAAAATTGAAAAATTTGAAAAAAATCACAGTATGCTTGAGTCTGGAATAAACCATACCGAAAAGCAATTAACTGATAACGATTACTTCTTTAATAGTTTCATTGCAACACGGATCCATTCGGTATCTGGTCAGCGTATCTAGAGAATCGGAAAATGCGCAAAATCTTGAAATCTCAATTGTACATGCTTTATTTTTACACACTGCACATAAGACTTCAACGTCTAGATACGTGATGGCAAGCGATATTTTCACTTCAATTCGATGCTATCTGGTGTTGTTTTAATACTTATCAAGTGCTCAACTTTTTCTTCATTTGCGGCAGGTAAATTTGAAGACCAAGTTGTTACCACATTCGTTCTGTTGTGCCATTTCGTTTCTTTTTTTCTTTTTCTTTTTCTTTTCTTTTCTTTTTATTTTATTATTCGCCAATTTCATCATCCGTGATGAGATTCAATGTAAATATAATGCAGCTTGGATATTCAATGACTTGCTGAATATGCGTAGTTGCTCCAACTTTACTTAATAAAGAAGTATCGAATGGCATTATAACGTTTATGCCATCGCATTATTTTACACATCTGGCTGTATCATCGCACGCACTACCTGTTCTTAGAGCAATCACGAAATTCTTATCTTCAACTGATAAATCAGTTTTTTTTTATCTTGAGTATGTACTCATTACGTCAGAGAAGCGGTACTCAAAGTTTTTGCTAAATTATCACTCCGAATGACGTGAGAATGGAAAAAAATTAATGCTCCTAATAAAGTTAACAATGATTGAGCCTGATATCGTCAACTATTTTAATCGGTTGCGATTACAAGTCATGCTAAATAAATCCCTGTAAATTACTGTCTCCTGCAGATACATTGAATAAGAAATTCTGATATTTGTATCCTACTTTAGTCCGAAGCTTGAATTCAATGATGCAATAATTGAAACAAATAACCAAGTGTGAATAGAAAGTCAATTCTAAGTCGTAAAACTTTTTTTCTTCATTTCTGCTACTCGAATCATATGATAAGACTACGACAGAATCTCAAACAAGAATGTACGTGTATATCTTATATGATAATCTCAATGTTACGCATCGATCGTGTTTTATTTGCTGAAATTTTATATGGACATTACAGATACGAGTTTTTCAAGTACGTGCTACACGGCAAGCAGGATGATGTTCACAGTCTGTACGGCGAAGTGGAAAGTACCGAAAGTCAGACGCAATCGCACAGTTTGACCACAAGACCCAGCAGTTTTCAAGGAGCCAGCGTATATTTCAATAACCAATCTCCTGGCCCGGTCTTGCTAGATGTGACTAGAAGTTAGGTATCCCTCCACAGATCGCACGTTGAAATTGAAACTTTCATTGGGAAAGTTCAAATTGCTGACTTTATACATTTCGAGAGTTTATTATTATCGATTTTAGAACGATATTTTGTTATCCCAATTGTTGATACGATATTATGTATTATGTATAATGCGTGTAAAAGTGGAGGATAGAAAGCAAGATAGAGTCGAGTGCAGGTCACTGGCTCGACGGAACGGTATCTATCTGTTTTCCACTTAGTAATCGGCATGACTTTGGAGAGCACTTTTTATCACATTACCTATTTACCTAAAATACGACTCGTTAAATGCCAGACTAATTAAATTAGGAGAGAGATTTTAAAGTAACTAGATTTGTTTCGGAAAATACAAGCTTCATTATAAAAGCTTGAAATTGCTCTAGAGGTTCGTGAGAGAAATAACAAAAAAAAAAAAAAAAAAAAATAATCTTTAAGGCTACATTTGGAACGAAATATTTATCATTCTGTAATATAAAATTTCATACTTATTCAATCGCTTTCGCCAGGTGCATTTAGTTCTTATACTTAACATAGTCTTGGCACAGATGTCATACATAGAATGATTCACTAAAGTTTGGTGCAAATGTAGCCTCATTGTGTGTACCCAGGAATAATCTATTTCAGTTTACAGTGCATTTAAGAGTTAGAGACCCACTGTTAACGAAATAACGACTGAGAAGAATCATGTTTGTTTTTTTTGTTTTTTTTTTTTTGTCTTTTTTTTTTCCCTTCCTTATTCACTTTTCTTTGCTTCATCACATCAGTATTTAGGGAATATGTGACATTTTATGACTGCGCGTAAAGTGCTTGTGTAAAAAAAAAAAATTTAATTCTCCTCTCCGATGTAATGTATTTGTGTGTCACATAATATGACATTGGATTAACACCACCGCAGCAGTTACATACGCGTATTGAAGTATTATTGCGGCTTTTTTCATTAATTAAGCAAAATTTTTCCATCGATGTCTTTAGATTTTGTCATCGGTCATAATTATGTAATATGACTTATAGTTTTTTTGTAAATAAATAGTTGGCGCAGTGGGCATCGATCATGATAATGTGAATTTTTTTGCGAAAATATTATGAAAAATTACTTTGAGGATCTCGTCTTCAAACTTGTTCGTATTCGATTCTTTCCTCGGACTAAAAAATTTTTGAGTCTAGTTGAAGCATTTGTTTTTGGAATGCTTAGTTGTGATTATTTAATTGAGTTTACGAAATAGTGTAATTGAATTTCTACTTACAAAAATTGTACAAATTTTCCGATGAAAATTCTCAACGTGCTGGGAAAGTTTGTATATCTGTGATTTCTAAACACTTTATGTAAAAGATGTTTGTGTTTTATCACAGAAAGAAATGCTTAAAATCTTGAAATAAGACGATAATCTGAGACATCGATTGAAAAATCTAGGCTCATTGTCAATTTACATAGGTAGAAAGCCGCTGATATACCGTTGATACTTGTGAATAAATTCAAAAGGTCTTGGGTGATATGATTATTGATTATTTAATTCTTGTAAATATTAGACACTATTCGTTGTACAGTATTATGATGTAAATTTTGTGAATGTTAGAAATATAAATAACTTAATTGCCTAATTACGAAGTATACTTAAGGTAGACTGGCCTAACTGACAGTATACATTTATTCCTTTCGGAAATCATGTCATTTAATATGTCCTACTGCATTTCGGTACTGTATTAGATTCTTCCTGCCGTACAGTACTAATCCTCTCGTCAAGCTTTGGATTAGCAGATAAGAAAATCGATAATAGAAGAAAATTTTGCGGGAGGGATCACAAATTTTGCAAACGAAGAAATTTCAACAACAATAAGTAGAATTTATCGATATACATCGGGTATTAATGGCTGTTTTCCAACTTGTAAGAACCATAACTTTATTATTCGTTCGAACAGTTACATGCTATGTTAACACAGCGGTGCGTTATGTACAGGGTATTCCAGTTCAATTTAACGAGCCATCGATGTCTATATTACATCATTTTCACTGGTTAGAGTAAATTTTGTTAATTCAGTAAATTAAAACAGATTAATCGATCTCATTCTTAAAGACTGTGAATTGTGGCGGATGGAAAAAGCATCGATTTACCGTTATAATCATTTTTCGAATTCTCTCTAATCTTACGTATTTAGTACTGTTATAGAACTAGGGAATAAAAAAAAATTTAGAATTCCAGCAAGTTGTCGGAAATATGAGAAATGGAAAGATGTGAAAAAGTAGAGGAACTTTAAAGGCGAAGCCCATATAACAACATCAAACGCAACTATGACATATTTTTTTGTCGAGCAGATTGCGTCGAGCTCGAATACTCTGTACTTTTCTTGGCTTAAGAAATGTAAGTACCGAAAAGTTGTTACCAAGTTCCTTTTTTCAACAGACCAGAGAGAAAATACAAGTATTATCACGACTTGCTGAACACAAATGACGATAGTAATTAAAATTATCTCGGTAACTAATTTCGCTACACTAGTCAACTACATTCTATTAAATAATGGCATTCACCACAGATATATTGCTTATATTTCTTAGTTATCTTGCATTTGGAATACAGCCTTGAGAGAAAATGTACAATAAGCTTAGATTAAGAAATCAATTATGATGGGGAGCATGCAATAACCAGAAATAAGTGAATCGATTTTACTGGAATCACGACAGATCATTTTATTTCATTCTCGGCACGGATATGCAAGAAATTTGAATCTAAAGTATTATTCTCCACTTTCAACTATTTAGGGATGACTTTGTTCGTTACTACACAATCGAGCGAAGCTTTTGAAAACTATCCATCAACTTTTTTCAACACCAAAGATACTGACGAGGGATGTGGTGCGTTAAAATGCTGACCGAGTATTTGGTACAGGACGAGACACGCCTGCCTCTAGAAATCAGAGGGATTGATCAATTTTTTTTTGTTTTTTAGTTTTTCCTTTTCTAGAAAGTATTTTCCACAATGTTGCTTCACATGTGATGTTGACTTTAAGAGGGAGTAATATCATGTGAAAGCTCACGCTCAATCACGCCATGTTTATTCATCTCTTTTGTCGTAATCGGTATATATCTTTGACGGCAAATGATAAATACTACTTGTAGTAGGTAATTTATTTTTCATTTATATAGATTCTGCGTTATTCATTGCAATTAAAATGAGACAATTATGACATACATTCGTCGGTGTGTTGTGAAATGGGTGATGAATTTTCGTTCTACTTATCATGTAAATATAGGCATGCTCCCACTGATACTTTACCCTATAAGAATGAGAACGAGACGATATTGTACCAGAATAATAAACAAGAATCATACATTCACCGAGAACGTGGAAAAGAGCAAAGTGCGGAGTGTAATAATAATGTAAATATTTAATATTATACGTATTAAAGAATGACTCAAGGAGACAAACTTTTAATGTTTCTTTTTATATTTCTAATCATTTTGGCAAATATTTACTCGCATATTGCTAAAGCCAAGTATGAATACTTCACGAACCTGACATGACATCAGATCTACCGCATTATGGGATTCTACGTGACTCGGTCTGCGACTAAAAAATAGTTGCACAATCGAATAAGGAAACGTTCTCACATTTTTTTACTTTCAGCATATTTTGCAGTAAATGTAACAGTTTTTTTTTTTTTCTTTTTTTTCCACATTTTACATTTTGATATTTCGTAATTAGCAGTTTTAAGTAATAGATCGTGTGATTTTTTAATCGTATCAAAAGCTCGTCTAAGAAAAATTTGATATCAGAACTGAAATCGTAATCAACGATCAAAAGGGGTTCGTGATTCTCGTTAACTGAATACATAAATATATTAGTTATACATTAGATAAACTGCTACACTTAGTTTTCGTTAAAATCATTGACCTGTTTTTAATCTGCAAACAATTTTTATCCGTTGCTGTTATTACTCTGCAAAGTGTGTGAACTTTCTTCAGTGTTTGAGTCTCTTTTTTTAAATTTAGCCGACCAATGGGTTATCTGATAATTGCGATGAGAAAACTCTGATGCAGTGAAACGGTTGCATCAATTCAGATTCGAGTCATAGGAGTGTAATTTGTTTTTTAGTAATGTTTCGTCGATGTGGTTGAAATTTTTTTTAAAGTTATATTTACAATAATATTCAATTACAAAAATGGTTAAAAATTCAGGTGCATGTGACACGCGATGTCAGTTGTTATTCACCGAGGCGATAAACACAGAAAATTCATCCAGACTTAATTGGTTCAGGAAGAATCAGCAGCGGTTAATCGACAATTTAGGTAGCCAAAAGTTGGTCAGCAAAGCTAAGGCTCAAATAGCTGAACAGGAAGAGAAGCGTCGCAAACGCCTTGAGGCCGAGCGTAATGAGGTGAATTGCCTTTGACATCTATTTTGATACCGGTATTTTAATCACTAAATAAACATTCGTTAATGGGAGTCAATTAAACGACGAATCTTCAACTTGTAAGATAAAAAATCTCTATATTCTCCGAGTACAACTTTTTTCATCGACATTGTTATTGAAGCAAAACTTGATGAATAAATTATTGTAAAAATCTTGACTAGAAACTGTAAAGAATAGCAACTTTTTCCTAATTTCATACTAACAGAAACAGCAAAAGTTTCCCAGACCTCCGAACTGGCGACCCGTCATTGATGGTTCATTGAATTTAGATTATATGAGACCTATAGAGCCCAGCGTATTGAACTTATTGTACGAGAAAGGCATGCCAAGTTACGAAGCGAGAAAGAATTACCTCAACGAGAGGTAACGATCATAGTTGTAAAGAAAAATACTGTTGATAATTATTATTGATTTTGTTTATTCAGTATTTCAAAATTTTCAGGTACGAGAAAATGTTGGAAGATCGTTATTACTATCTTTATGGTAGCAGCTGGGTTTACGGTTGGCGTT
Organism: Diprion similis; assembly: GCF_021155765.1. Taxonomy (NCBI): domain Eukaryota; kingdom Metazoa; phylum Arthropoda; class Insecta; order Hymenoptera; family Diprionidae; genus Diprion; species Diprion similis. The sequence continues at coordinate 4,949,450 of NC_060117.1, forward strand.
TCAAAGATTTCCCTCCTGTACCAGCTACAAAATTGGGTAAACGTCAAATAATTCAAGCTTCGTTTTACCGTCGAAACGCGTCAAGCCTGCAACGTGATCCAAATTGGTATAAAATTTGCCAAACTGGAAACCCAAAGAATTATAATGACGTTTTAACATACTGACAAAATACTTGCAAACCTGGGACTTGATGAGACAAATTGACATCCGCTAAAGGTATTGAATTAAATGTAGAAGAATTCAATTTATTTTAATAATGTCAATGATTCGTCAAGTTTATTGTTTATTGCAGATATAATAATAATAATGATAATAATAATAATAATAATAATAATGACAATTTTTTATGAAGACTAACAAGGGCTAATAAAAATATATAATATAAATCTCTTAATTTATAAGTTTTCTACTTCGGTACAGTCTTACTAATTGTAAAGATTTTCTTACCAATTTAGATAGCGTGTAAACAAGTAATGTTATTTTCAACAAAACAAAGTACGTCGATTGAACAAGTGCAACAAACTTTCATTGGGGTGGCACAGAATATTCTAAGAACTAAGTCATCCCGCGTCGGTTATTTGTTCGTTTGGTTAATAATAAAGCGATATATGAACAAGTATTTAAATAATTCTTTGTTTGCCGGCCTCTGGATACTTTTCTACTCGGCCAATGAATAAATATTGATATGATTTTCCTTCGTTTTAACACAGTGTATGACGTATGTATGTATGTACGTATAAAATGACGTTTAATAGTGACTGAATTCGATATAAAAGTGTTAAAAGTGATAAAATACTAACTGGTTGGTCCCTAACTGATAGTTTACATAATTACATTGAGCTTAAAAAAATAAAATGGCACTATAATTGTTTGTGATATCTCATTTTTTGCGTGTTATCATTAAAAATTGCATATATATGCATGTATATATGTATATAAACGTATATGTATGTATATCTATGTGTATATGGTGATAAAATTTTGGTTATTCAACATTTATATGCATAATTTATGGACTAGTAGTTAAATTCTTTACTTTAAAAGCTATTTGTGTAGTAACTTATATTACGTATATTATACATGTATATGTATATATTTAGACTGTATAAAAAAAATTGAATTTTTTTTTTTTTTTTTTTGAAAAATATACTGAAAGTATTGTTCAGGATAACGAAAAAAGGCGCCTGTTAAAATGGGAGCTCTTAATTTTAATACTAAGAAGTGCCTCATCGCGATTTTCTACTTTCCATAAGAATAACATGGCAAAAATGGTTCTTGCTCCTTGCCATTTTTATAACTAGATAACGACGCGTCGTACAGAAAATTCATAAACATGTTTTTGTAGGAAATTGAACGTTCTACAAAAAAGGTCTCTTGTCATTTCACGATAAATCTATTTTTTCAAATGTTATTTGAGGTCACACATCAACAAAGGACCTCAATTAACTTTTGAAGGAGTAGATTTATCGTAAAATGACAAGAGACCTGTTTTGTAGAACGTTCAATTTCCTACAAAAACATGTTTATGAATTTTCTGTACGACGCGTCGTTATTTAGTTATAGAAATCGCAAGGAGCAAGAACCATTTTTGCCATGTTATTCTTGTGGAAAGTAGAAAATCGCGATGAGGCACTTCTTAGTATTAAAATTAAGAGCTCCCATTTTAACAGGCGCCTTTTTCCGGTATCCTGAACAATATTTTCAGTATATTTTTCAAAAAAAAAATAGTCAATTTTTTTTATACAGTCTAATATATATATATATATAAATGTATAGGTTTATGCATCTATGTTATATACTAAGGAAAACGTGATTTATTATCGACAGATTAGGTCGGTTTGGAATAGTTAAATAATTCTAAAATTATTCGCGATCTCTTTGGTATGATGATGAAATGGTAACTGCTTGACGAGTATGCTAAATTGTGCTCAACTCTTTCGATCTTGATACGCTACAACGTCCCTTCTACTAACGTATAACTAATTTCTTGGAAACTAAATTCATAATTAAATTAAGGAATGCTAGAGGGATTCAAGATTTGAAAGCGTTAAGGATCCTTAGTCATACCGCTGTCACGCAGTTGACGAATCGTCGGTGGTGCTGATGTCTGTATTCATCGTTGAAAGCACAACTGTTCTTATACTGTGCGCAGGTCGTTTAGGTTTCGGTGGCGGAGTTGGCGGTGTCGATTGATTAACAATTGGTTCCGGTGGCGCTGGAGGTTTGCTTCTAATTCTCTGACTACTTTGCCGATTGAAATTGCTTATAATTTCGGATTTGTTATTGCGTATAAGCGTGTCGTCGGGTAAATTGCAATAATCAGCCTCCCGTGTTTTAATCGGTAACGGTGGCGGAGGATCGTCCTCAGAAGCCGTACTGTCCGTCGTTCCCACACTGTCTCTGTTGCCTTTGCCCAATCCGCTAGGATCCAATCCGTTGCCGGTGTTTCTGAGATACTGATGGGATTGGCCAGACCAACGGTTACTCATTCTCCGTTCCTTTTCCACCTCAGATCTCAGCGGTCGTTTCGGTGTCAGCTGTAATAGGTGCAGATCCAATATTAGTCTAATGGCGACTGAAAATTAAACACCACAATGATTCATCAACTTGCCGAGTCTTAAGAATGCATGGAATACCTTCTAATAATAGCAAGTTTTTATGAACCACTAAGAATAATTTTATTTCAAATAATATCTGCAGACTTCTCCAGGATTACTATTGCAAAACAGTTTACCATTTGCGGTAGAGTTTGTGAATTTAATATCGACGGCGAATCTTTCGGTTCTGTCAGATTATCCATTTGGAGGTCGTTTGTTAAATAAAGTTCTTGTTAAATTTGTTCAAGTTATGGAATCCAAATAATTTTCTGATAAATCTTCTTCATGTATATTCCTCAATTACATTCAATTTTACAAACCTTACTACTCAAAGCCCGGCTGATATACTTTATAATTATCGTTTTATTAACTTCATTCCATACGTAAAGAATAGTTGAAACTCACCTCTTGCCTAAGCTCGAAAACAGTTGTTATAGTTGATTGAGAATTGGAAGAAGGCAGTGTGGTTGGAACTGTTTGAGCTAGATCAGGCATCGTATACCATTGACTGGTTGGTTGTTCAGCTTTATGCGAGACGGCCGAATCACTCTTGCGGGAACTTCTTCGTTTCGTATCTTTCTTCTTGCTTATTCCAGAATTTGAATTAGCCAATGCTTTCAACGATGCCGTGGATAAGATGTTGGAACGAATTGAGGTATTTCTGTGAATTTTCAAGTATAAGGTTTAAACAATATTCAGTAGTGCATCCATTAAATTTCGACCATCAGCATTTACTATGTTCCATGCATTCCGGTCTGCAAAACTAAAAGTCTTGGTACGATTCTTTTCAAGTCATACAAGGCAGGCTGAATTTAGTACGCTAGAATACGTGATGATCTTAGCGAAAGCAGAAACTATAAAAATACAACCAATGCAGATCTTTATCAGATTTTCATAAGGCTCTATTGTTTGAATCAATATTTAATTTAGAACGACCGTTTCATTTAATCAAGTGTTTTACAATTAAACCACCTAGTGGCTGCCAAGCGTAAGTCTCAAGTTCTGTAATCAGAGATTCGTTGCGGAATATAAGAGAGAAAAGAAGTTTTACCCAGTATTTGCTTTCAAATTGTTAATCAAAATACCAATACAGATTTAAGCGTGAATTAACTGCATGCAATATGTTATTATTTACCATAAAGCGTCTTAGTCGAGGCACTGAGCTCTGTTTTAGGAAAAGAGGTAAAAATAATCTTTTATATGCGTTTAAACGTAATGGAATAATGGTAACTGATTGCCAATAATGCAAAATCCCAAATACGTAGAGTGGACAAAAGGAAAAAGAAAGAAAAGGAAAAGGTATTATAAATTAAATATGTGATAATATGAAAGTAGATGTCACAGAAATTTAGCTCAATTTGTTGAAATTTCTTTTAAATTCTAACATAATCTTCAGTCCGATAATTTACTTGCGCAGGGTGGCAAATAATTTTATTGTCTCGAGGCATTCACGCTTGTATATATACATATATAACAACACATATTCATTTTTCAACTGAGCAAGTATTATGTAACAATAATTGAGCCGCCGAAATTTCTCTTATGATATATAAATACCAGCTTTTTGCACTAGTAGATAATGCAATAGTTGCAACTGTTTAGATTTAGAAGTAGAAGAAAAAAAGAACAGTCATGCTCGAAACCTCCTCGCCCAAAAATATTGAATTGAAAAAAAATTTTCCCCCCCGTTTGATTGCAGAATGCAGAAAGCATTGTTAATTAATGTTATATTATTGTTGTAGGACAGACAAAAACAAAAAATATACATAAAAATATTCAGCTAGGTACGGAGGAAGGAAAGGAGAACGTTGTGTGTGATTTTATCTGGACCTCCAGCAACATTCCTGCAACCAGATTTCACCCAATTGATTTTACTTTGTAGTAATCAACTTTGAAGTGGTTAATTTCAAGCCGTAAAGCATTAATTATTGTAAACATATAATGATATTTAACAATATATTCAGCATTTCAGATGTCAGGAAAAAATTGACGAGAGTTAATTCGAGGATAACTTCAAACTATTGCTTTGCCTGTTCGAAATATTCAAACGAAACCAATTTTGCGATGCTTGTTGATGTTTGCGAATAGGTTGATGGGTAGAAATTATATTTCTTGATTAATTCTCTAAAAAGTTTTTCCTGACAGTGAAATTGGCATATTTTATACTGTTAAGAGATTTTACCTTGTTAGACTGACGTTCGTGGTACCAGAGTTTGGTGAACTGTTGTTAAAATGGAACGATTTGATTGACTTGAGTGTTGGAACTTGTGATTTCGTAAGTGAACATACTCTGGAGCGAGTTCCACCACTAAATTACAAAAGGATTTTCATGACAAGGGTATAAATATCTATCATCTAATAGTCGAATTACAAATCTCATTCAGGTAAACGTTCACAGTACATTCTCAATAAGTATCAGACTCAATCAGACTGCCAAATACTACTAAAAGAAAAAAAAAAAGGATATCGATAAATATTCGTTAATTTTTTGTCTCTTAAAATTTTCCTCTTATAGACCTGAGGTTGGAAAAATTTATTGAGAATGTACTGTATCACTAAACGACAATGTATTTGAATGGTTTTCAAACGTTTTCTGTAACTCTATCATCGCAAGCAAAAACATTCTTATCCAGTAGTAATAAAACTATCCTCGGTGTGTGAAGGATCAGATGAAAAATACCGTGATAAAAAGTTAAATGATAATACTTGGAGTAGTGAGATTAGTGGACAACCCATAAACCATTGGTCAGTGATAACATTGAGGTCCAGAGTAAACAAACAATTTGCTAAGCTAGTGAATGGATTTGAAAAAATATGCTTCGAAACTCACTCGTTGCTGACAACACTTGCTTCCGATAGTCGATGATTTTCTCCTTTCAAAGTTTGATGTCTTCTCATTGTTACTGACTGAGTCATGGTTTCAATTTGGAGATCACAGGTCTGAATAAAGAAGCGGATTGAATTGTTATTATGAAAAATTGTCAAGAAAAAGTAATTGCAGTAAATTAAAAGAAAAATTCTTCAATTAACACGAAGATCTGATAACTGGCAAGTGGCGTTTCTTACATCGTTCATAAATCAATAATTATTGAACAGAATTAATAGAAGAATATTACGAATGCCAGATAATCTACTCTACCACTCTTAGCCATGAATCCAACTTACTCTCTTTCCATATTTTCCCTCAACGTGTGCGCGCATAGCTGAAAAGCACTGGTCTAATTTCTGGTGGAAAGGTCCCAGTTCTGTCGGTGCTCTGGCCTTATGCAAATCCAGACCTATGCCAAGTAGGGGGATTTGCTCAGCTATAAGACTCTCGAGTTTCAATAGTTCCGAACTGTGATCAGCATGAGAATCCCTGTACTCTGGATTTAGAAAAGCCTTCTCGTAGTTGTCAACACCTCCCATCACCGCTGGATCTAGCACTCCGTTCAGTTTCATACTCAGGGGATTTAGAGTCAGTGTACTGTCGGCTCTGTAAATGTCGTTAAGGATATTCTGAAGTATCGACTATTAAATTGTGTCTGACGGGGTCCGACAAACAGGACTAACGACAAATAGTCCCCAAATTTGCCATCAAACAAGTTCAAATAGCATACCTATATTGAATAATGAGGTCCCTTAGATCCTTGTTTGTCGTTTCCATTGTTTCAATAGCGTTCTGCAACGGACTGACAAAATATGTTTTACTCGAAGTTACTGGAAACCATCGTAATATTCCTGGGAGAGGATAGCTTGTTACTAGGACTGTCCTCTCGAGCCACAAAGAGGCAAACTCGTTGGCGTTATTCGCGCTATCCTTATCTTTGGAATCTTTTTCTGACGGTGTTGACGAGGACGATATTGTAGAATTTCTTCTCGGAGCTGGTCTTGAGAATCGAAACCGCTGAACATTGTTTACTCGATGATGCCTAATGATCATAATGAATTATTTATACAATCGTGACGCGTGCATGGATAGCAATGAAAATTAGAGTCCTAGCTAAAGTTGAATAAATATTTCTGCTAGTTCGTGTTATCCAATATTTGTAAGGGTAAGTTAGTATTCGATGTACCTGAGAACCGCTTCAGCCGTTACTGGTTTGCCACTTAAACGATGCTTTTTTTCACTCATTAGAGGGTCAACTTTGTTTATCTGAACATATTGACTAGTTGATTCGAGTATGTCGTCGCCGGGTGGTGACAATTTGTTCATTTGCTCGGCATTGGGCAGTTGATTCAAAATTCTACTACAAAAATCGCTGAGCCTTTCGTACTCCTTACCGCGGTAGACAAATACCTTGAAATAAAAGGTAATTGTGTAATAATGAAGCGAGATTCTTGTAGATTGAAGATTTAAATTTTAGAATTAAGTCAGTTGGTAGAATAGGCAAGAATGATTCAATTATCACCTTGTTTTGTAAAAATGGAGGATGACCGCGTCCATAATAAGCTACTCTGAAGTATTCCGGCTCCGGTCTAAGCTGTTTTACAATGGAATCGTAAAAGCTTGCCATTCTCTTCAATAAGACCGACATTTGCAAATAATCAAACGTTTCTTCCTCGTATTGTTTTGCCAATTCTTTGCAGACGTCAAGAGCGCACTCCCACATTTTACCTTTGTCGAAATAGTCAATAATATCGTAATAGAGAGCTTCTTTCAATTCTCGATGCGTCTGGCGACTGTCGTACCTGGAATATTCGAAACACTAATGAATAACTGTGATGAAATCAAGAACTTGTTGGTAGTCAAAGTGATTTATTACCTCTGAGAACGTAACAAAGGCGGCAAAGGTTGGTCACTCCAATCGAGTAACTGACTGTGCAGTTTCAGGGAATACGCAGCTTCTGTATAGTTGTCGCACTCCAAATGTAATTCACAAAGTTTATTCACGTATCTGGTAATAATTTACAAAACAGAAACTATCCTTTAGACATTTGAATAAAGTTTAATCATATTTTTAGTAGCTTCTCAATGGAAATTGTCAACTAATCTTTACTGTTAAGAGGAGTTTTACTAATCTCTTAGCATTTGTGAGCTAAAAATTACTGAGCCCAAATTTTACATGAAAGCTGAATGTGGTTCACCCAAATTGCGTACTATTACAGTGCCATGAAATAAAATCATTCAAGTTTCGACACCTTTTCTCGTTTATACGTAAGCATCAGGATTAGAACAAAATAGACGAAATAGACTACATGTCGTATTATTGTACACAATGCATATTACATTTCTACATAGAAATAGGAGCAAATTTAAGTGAATAAGTTGAAGGGAATAGATGTTTTTTCTTTTTTTGCTCACCGTTCTACCGTATCAATTCCAACTTCGAATGACTTAGGATTCGAGAAGAATTTATTTGAGAGATTCGATATATTAAAAAGTTTGTGGAATCTGGATAACGAAATTGACTTACCTAATGTACATTTCCTTTCGATTGATCTCAGAGTAAAAGTCTAAAAGATTGACTGTACAAAGCATGCGATGTTCCTGAGATTCCGCATGAATGATATCTCTGTATTGCAACAGTCTTTCCATCAATCGACCGACAATATCAACAAATCGCAAACCCATGTCACGCATTGTTGAGTGATCCTTGCAGAGAGCGGTCATCCTTTGTACCCAAAGGACACGGAACTGTTCATCACCTCTACCACCTTCTACCTATATAATATTCCGCTAGTATTAGGTATCAGTAAATTCATGTCGTAAACAGAAAACAAAAACAACCAATTGTTCCGTATACCAAATGGGGGCTTTAAGTTTTGGTCTGAAAATATCACATTACCCACCAAAATATCTAATTTTGCTATCATCTCGTCCTCGTACTGCGAGAAATTTCCTTTTATATGCGCAGGATCACGTTTAGTGTCTCCGTAACCTTCGCTTATTCGGGAACTGTAAAATTCGCACTGCATCATGTCGAAAAATATTGGAATAGTAGCTATTCGTAATTCCGTTTCGGGAATCAACGTCATCTCTAATATTGCTCCAACCATCGAAGGAATAAATAGGATTTTGTGTTGACCCAGGTTGAACCACATCGAGCGAATTTCAAACGCTGTTTCCCTGTGTCAGAAAAAAAAAAATATACATTTTTCGCCAGGTTTAAACAACTATAATTCAAATGTCTCAAATCTGTTATCACATACAGTAATCATATGGAATTGTCATCAGATTTGCTGAGCTAATCAATACATACCTGCGCATGTCTTTGTACCGTGCGACTATTCGATTGCGTTTCGTTGGACTGAATCTGTCCAGTTGAAGTGACGGTTGCGTAAGAAATGCAATCGCACAGTGAAAGAAATTGGACCAAGCTTGTTGCTCAAAGTTCTTGAAGAAATAATCTCTTATTGTTCTTGAAAAAAATCGCAATGATTTGAGAATGATACTATTCTGAAGCATAATCATTTCAGACCAGTCGTTAGGAAATACACTTTTCGATACAAGATCTTTGAACACCAGTAAAATCTCCATGAGAAAATCCAGAAGATCGATCGGAGTCCCAAATTGATTAATGTAAATGTCGTAGTGATGTTCGGTCATTTGTCTGTGAACAAGAATAAAATGATACATTTGTCATAATACTTGTTGCATCTTCAACGAAGACTTACGAAAATATAATGAAGCGTCAATTTAAATATGTAAAATACGTGAAATTGAATCGGAGCATTTCCCATTTCAGATGCTAATTAGACGAATCTAGCTAGAAGCAGATCTACCTGAAAATGGCCAGCATCACGGATACCAAATTTCCCACAAGAGGATTTTCTCTGTCCATTGAAATGACCGTTTGAATGACAGTTCTCAACGCCGTCAACATTATTTCTTTCACATCGGAGACTGTCGAGCCTACGTCGCTTCTAAATGTCAACTCGAGAATGTCAGATAAGATCTTAACGCACAATTCCACCTGAAATTACCGAAATCTGTACCTCACATGCATCTGTTTACTCGGATCATGGCGAAAAGAGTTTTCATTGTACTTAGAAGGTGGATGCTGAAGTAACTCAAAGTAAAACAGTGAGTTGAATTTCTGTAGAAAACCAACGTTATTTTGGATATTACAAAATTCAAGCCCATTCATTCATCTCTCGCAAATTTCGATGTGCGTAAAAAGAAATGTGATGTTATTATTCCGCTCATATTGCATCGGTGAATAATAGTGATTTTTTCTTTGTTTCCAAGCTGAGCCACTCATGTACTTCATAAATTACCTCTTCCGAGTAGCCACGATGCTGGTTGAGTCGGTGTCGGTTCTCGCCGAGCAGCCTGGCTACCTTCGCCACGCTCTTTCCAGGCGTGCCTGACAGTCCCTTTACACGCCAATAACCAAACCCAAACCGAACACAGAAAATAAAACAACCCTGTGTTAGTCGATACTCGACAGTGGATAATACCAGTAATAATAAATAAATTAGTCGCCTTTCCAATAATAATTTTTCACTCTGAAGGATTTAATTGCAGATATATTTATCTGATTGCGAATAGAATCATGCCATAGGAATGGTTCGAACGGTGTATCAAGAACGACGACATACTTGAGGAATCAAGAAAGTGCCACAAATCATGCTGCTTACTCTGATAGAAATTATTCATACAAGACCTCCACCTTGGGCACATGCTGGTATGGTAGTGATTTCCCAACTGTTAACCAACAAGATAGTAACAACAGAGGTGAATAATGATGAATGTTAATCGGTATTAAGACAGATATCATAGATATGTGGTACAAGAGAATAGACGAGCATGGCAGTAGAAGATATCATAGACAGCTGCGTGGCGAAAGGGTGTCAGGCTGCAGGGCAAGCACATTAAATGATTACGATATAATGATTACAAAATGCATGTAACGAATTAAATAAGCTATATGCAAACGAAGAATTTGTGACAAGGGCACATGGAATTCCAATTTCTATACGTGGAGCGATCTAGCTCAACTCTGCAAATGAAGCTTTTTGAGTTGAGCTAGAATGCCGAATGCTTATCCATGACATAATTTGTATCAATTTCAGTTGCATCTTGTGTATCCGATGTGATCGTACCATGGCAGAGATGGTCCGTTATATTATTGTTAATGATAGATATTTTTTGCAATTCATTAATAATTTTTTGCTCGAATCATATGTTTTCATGACAGTGCTAATAGACGAGTGGTTCAATACGATAAAGGTCAAATTCGCAATAGCTTACCTCTTCTTTCGCTTCTAAGAGACTTCTCACCAATATCGTAATAGTCGGTAGGAGTATCGCCCTGCATTCGGGACTTAAAAATAGCGGGCTGTGAACTATGTCGTTTACTGTCATCATTTTTTGTTTTGTCAGTCTACCGGGCGGCAGCGTGACTAACAGATCGGTCAATATAAGGCTGAGCTGCTTTTTATCGTAAACTTGGAGAATGTGTGGTATTGTGGTCGGTAAATATTTTAGACAAGCACCCTGGACCAAGAGTGTTCCATCAGTTTCGTGACTCATCAAATCGATTATGGATTTTAATAGTTCCGTCAATGACTGAGAAAATTCTTCTTCGTCTTGATTCAACCTTGGAGATAAAACATAAGAAAAATATTCGTATGAAAACTTCTTGCATTCTTCAAAAAGTAACCAGATTATAACAACATTTCAAATCTCGAGTGCTAATCTTTTGCACCGTTTGATAATGAAGATAAAAACTCATTCGTGTATTGTCAAACTACATTTACGTAGTATTGGAAGGTAGTTGATCGTGAGCAACACTGTCAATCAGTGTGAACGAAAACTAAATATCAATCAAAATACAAAATACAATGAATTCTTATTAGAGACTTGCTCTTAATGCTTTACAGGAAATTGGAATTCTTTACAGACTTCTGAATTAGTTAAATACTCACTCAGCGAATAAAAGTCGTGATTTAACAACAAATCTCATACAGTATTGCAAGCTTTTCATAGTTTTAAGCAATAAATCCCGTTCTTGACCGTCGTTATTAGTTGCACTGTCTATGCGCTTGCGCAATACCGTGATTAACTTTTTATAAGCTAAAGTTGCCGAGAAATTTTCAGAGATATACAAGTCGAGGACAGGTTGAAAGTGCTGGTACTTTCTGTCCGAAACCAGTCCAATGATGTACAACAAGCATCCAAAAACCATGTCATCGTACTCGTCACTGTCCGAATTTCTCATCAAAATGTTAAACAGCGCATCTAAAACATCCTGCAAGTAGAAAAATGTTGTTAAAACGAACACGTGTCATTCTATAAGGTAGTACCATAATAACATGAATAGGAAAAAAAAGTTACACAAGTCTATTACAAAATTGAACCGATCACAGGATTATATTTCAAGTGTTCTACGAGACTATCGTTGGTATTATTGAAATGGGGATGACATTATTCGCGTACAAATTTGTTAAGCTAAAAGGAATTATGATTTTTTATGAAATCATTTCTACAAGATCAAATTGAAAAGAAAAAATAACGCTGAGGTAATTAGACCTGTAATGAATACAACAATTTTCTAAAGTGTAAAATGTATTTAAATTTCTAACATGAGATGACACATGAGTCATCAAGTGTATCATGTGCCAAGTATGTGTGCAAGTTTCAAAGATCAATCCATTTACTTGATGACGTAAATAGGCAAAATTGATTCATTCATGAATTTATTATTGATCAACAGTTTACCGAGAGGGAAAACGTAACTCAAGAATGAGGTCATTCCACTGAGAAATATTTGAGTGCACATGCACCTAAATACTCAAATACTCTGATACAAGAAAAACCTATAAATATTTTTCCTCTTCATCTTTGAATACGCAATTCTTATTGGCCATGCAAATATCATTCAATCACTGAGATAACGAATGTACTTTCATTAAAATTACGTTGTTTGACGAAATGTTAAAGAAACGGAGCAGTGATCCATTTTGAAGTATTTTTTCACATACTCGTGTAATTTTATGTGGCAAAATAATAACCCGAAGACAAATTTGGTAAAAAAAAAAAGAAGAAACTGAAATTCTCAAGGGGTAGCAGATTTATCAAAATATTAGAAAATGCTACCTGTAAGAACTTGACAACTTCTTCGCCATCAACTTTCATCAAAGCAGTGAGAGACTCCATCAAGTCCGTCTGCCGCGATGCCCACCTTAGTAATCCAAGTAGATCAACATTTTGGGTTAATTTAGTGGAACAAACATTCGTTGAGATTGAGAAGTTATCCTTTGAACTAAGGCTGAACGGTCCCTGCGTCGGCTTCTTATCAGCATTCAATTCTTCCTGGTGATTATATGTACATGAGAATTCATTTTTCACCGTCACTCATCGATAGAGGTAATTTTCATCGCGTTTATAATCGTATAGTTCTTACCAATTCTCCCTGCGTCGATGGTAATTTTAAATAAGTCGCATCCGTTTCGTCATACTTTTTGTGGTCCAATTTATAGACTAGTAGTTCGTGCTTAATGTCTTGTAGAGTAGTCCCGTTGCGTTGCATCAGTTTTACGTAACTCAGAGCGAACGGCTTTTCTGACTTGTCTTTTGCTTCGTTGGAACTACGATGTTTGAAGGTAAACTTCAAGTGAGCGTGTCTGAATTCGTCTATGGGTACAGCGATTTTAAACGTTTCAAACCACTTTGGCTTGTCTTCGTGATAGTAGATTACGCTGCGATACTCGTCAATGGGTGGGGCCCCTCCGCCCAAAGTCATCACACCAGGTATGGCCCCACCTCGTTCGTTACAGACTTTTATCTAAAGAAATAGGAAGTTCTAAGTAACCCGCCAAAATTTTTTGTAACTGTTAATCCGAACTTTTACTTTTTATAAAAAACTTTTCCAAACTAACCGTTACTTCTACATTTTTGTCGGTAGATTTAGATCCTTTACTGAATTCGCCGGAATTCAAAGTAAGATATAAATCATTCCTGACGTCGCCTGGCAATATAACTTCTGGAAATCCCATTTTGCGAGCAATTGCCACATTGCCAAGGACCAAGTGTGGATTTTCTTCACGCACCTGTAATAATTGGTCAATGGTATGATATTACGGTATATCGATACTAGATTCTAAAGACTTTACAAGTGGGTTCTACATTGATTTTGATATTTCAATTTTTCTGTGGATGCAAAAATCACAAAACCATCTCTCAATGCCTGAAAATTTCTTCTCTCAACATTCACAGATCTACGTACCTGCTTAGTGTCACCTCTCAGAAGTTTTATGCTAACCCACAAGCCCTGACCGCCCACAGCATTTGAGCTATTGCCGTTGCCCTTCTGACTGTTTGTGTCTTTCTGCCCAAGGATTTTTCGCAATGTACCATCTAGACTCTCTTTCTCACAGCATCTGAAACCAAACAAGAAGAAGCCAACAAAAATTTCTTATCTTTGGGAAACAGGATACAATCGACAGAATTCTGTTTGTGTGGATTGGTTGTCTGTATTATTAAATAAGATATGTGAGAAGCGGAGGATTAACATTAACTTACTGCAAGAAGGGTATGAAGTGATGCATTTCTACGTCGCCTTCGAGCTTTCCAGTAATAAATAAAGTAACATCCATTGCAGCGACACCAAAAGGCCGTCTCATGTTTTCGGAGCTCCTTTGCTTCTGATTTTGCTGTAATATACTGGATCTTCGATGATCTATTTCCTTGGCATACATACTTCCCACACGAACGGCATAGCAAACGAGGTAAACCTTTTCTCTTGACAAATCACGAGATCCTAGATCGGTGAAAAGTACTCTTAGATTATGCAATTGGTCGATATCTCGTGCTAATCCTTCACGGCTCCAACAAACCACGTAATTTTCTGTTATCGCTTTCATCTCCTTGCCATCGTACAAAGTCAAAAGTAACTCTACATCCTCTGCCATTTTGCAGACAAAATTTCTAACGCTGACAAAAAATATGTGCGAGTATACAGGCAAATGAGACTTTAGTGGTTTCTTCTTCAGACTTGTTGTCGCCTTTCTTATTCTTTCAGTGGCCGTTTCATGGTGGTAATAAAGTTGGATAGTGCTAGTCTGTTCTGGGTTCAAAACGTTTCCATGCTCGTCACGAACGACCATATCTAGGCCCAGCAGCTGGTTCCCTGTGTCTATTTTTGCAGTCGCCAGCCTCTTCATGTCTTTTAACTCGTCTACAGTTAGAGTAGCGCTCAGGATTTTACTTCTATATCCAATCAATTCAAGAATCTGCTCTTGTATTGTACGGAAATGCGGTGAATGTATCTGCAAATACATATAAAAGAATTATCGCAAAGTATTGAAAGAAATTTCACATTACTATACGGCGGTTCAATACTAACGACGTATAGATGTTTCCAGTGATGTCCCCACTCACGAAGTACGCTAGTAATTTCATGCGTAAGAGCTTCTGTGCTGCTAGATATTTTTGATGTGTGCACATAGGTCTTTGGGAAGATTCCGCTATTTCCTTTGTATTTACTACAGCCGTAAAACCATTCGTCACACTCTTCTAACAGTTGAACCACTTCCCCAACCGTCAGCCGCAACCGATACGGTCCATCTTGGTCAAAGTTATGGATAGCTAGAAGTATACAGTAATTATGATACCATCATGTTCCATGTATTGATATTTAGATCAAGGAATTTAGAAATGTTTTAGCAAAGAATTTTTTGTGCCCTGTGACAATTTAAAATAAGAATTTATCTTTTTTGGGATCCGATGAAAAGGATAAATAAAATTTATTGTTAGTGTAATTGGTGAAGGTTAGTAAGTAGGTATTCAATTACAATTCTGCTTGTGCATATGTGGAGTAAATGTATGTACTTAAGTGTAGGTTATTATTAGTCATAATATTTCTTTTATATATCCATGGAATAAATGCGAATACAGGCATAAACGCGAGGAATATCAATACGAATTAGTCTAATCCCTGCTGCTTTCTCCCTCGCCCATTTCGCGCCGTTGTATGAATGATAAAAGCTTAAGTGGGAATCTGATTGTAGTAAAGTTTCATAATCAGATGACAGACGAAATATAGTTCCACGTCCATAGGACAGGCGATAAAATTTTAATAAATTTCTACGAGTTTGTCAAGATTAGTAATTAACAACTCGATTCATGAGCGAGGCTGCATAATGGAATAAAAATTCATTCATTCATTCATTCAATCTTAGTGGGCACCTCCCAGGATGTGGAAGCTTTTCTATCCAAGTACAGGCTAAACAGTCATTTTCTACATACATGTATGTTGAATTAACGTGAACAAGAATTAAAACAAATACCAATTCCCTGCTGATCCTTGACTTTCCTCCATATTGACGTCATTTTAAATTTACACCTTAGACATTTATGTACACTAGTTACATCCTAAGTAATTAAGATGAATAGAAAAAAAATGAAATTAGGTGCGAACTGAAATGTTGTTATTTTATCGCAATATCTAACACAACTGTCCCCCCATCCCGATACGAAACAGGATGCCAGGCATCCACAGGCGTAGCTTACGAGGGAAAATTGGCTAATTGGAAACGGAAATCGGCAACGCGCATGGCTGGTTTTACATTTTGTCACCCAATTGTTATGCCAATGAAGTGCGGATGCGTAATACTTATTTAATTATTATTTTCGTTATAAATACATTGAAACCATAGTAGACTATATGGTTCGTGACTGCCTCGATTAATTTTCCTTCAAATTATCGAATTTACCTAACCTTAACATAATCCTAATTGTAGTTGAACAGCTTTTTATGAAACTGTAGTTATATTATGATGTTTCGTATATTATTCATGATCAGTTACATGTTAGACTCATATTTGGAAGAAGTCCAAAATATAGTAACCTAAGAACGTTGTCATTCAAATGTAATATTGAAAATAAATTTTCCTTTTCGATGAGTCTACAATTGACCCTAAAAATTTCATAGTAACATAAGGTATGAAGGTGAATGATTTAATGGCTTCGTTCATTCCGAGACCAGCTATTTTGTACAGAATTCGTGATCAGATCGAAAAGGGCGAAATTCATTCTGACTCACTACAGCGAAAGGCAATATATGCGCAATATGTTATCCGTGTTCTTCAACGAACACTTTACGTGATGCTATTAATCTAATCTGGACAGTCGGAGTCCGGTTGAAAGAGCAGACAAAATGTTTGGTAGTTATACGCTTGCATAGTCGCAAACTGCCTTCTACAGTTTGTTGATATTCGACGTGCGCTTATTGCATTGTTGTACGATGAAACGATGAGAAACGGAAACAGTTGCGTAATGGAAAACGGGACTGATAATTTTTATTTGATAAGGTATATAACAATTTGATTCAACTCAGTACACGGTCGATCAAAATAACCAATTTCTTGATGATCATCTTTGAAATGATGAACGTTCATAAGGAACGCGAAGAGTCCGTTACCTGCAAAATTTCCGGCCATAGAGGGACGATAAACTTGCTTTCACGGTACGCTGCATATTTGACTGGTGATACCGTCAAGGCATCTGACTCTGTATGAAGGATGCATTTTCGACTGGTTCCATAGAACTGAGGTCTACTCCGTTAGAAGTTACGGATGAAGAATTAAAAAATTTTGTTGCATATTCTCTGGTCTTGATCCCTACGTGGTTACGTCGTGTTTTTGAGTTCCTGAAGAAAGACCTCACACCGTGGGTGCAACTCGAAGTTGATGGTGAATGTCCAAAAAATCTAAAAAATATTTAGGCTAATCCCTTCTAGTTAGTGCTAAACTTTGACATATCCTGGAACACGATGAAATTATTTTCAATATTGCTGAAACGTTGGATTGTTTTAGGGGGGATTGATTTTATGTCTCAATACGTTGCAAACCGAGTTTTGAATGTGACAGCTACGGGACAATTCAGTGCGGCGCCTAATTGGTGATAACCGGTCGACAGAAAACGCCTAACCACAGGCAACCTAACGCACATAGTAAATGAGTAGCGAATCTTTTGTAAGTGAAAACTTAAGTGTAGTACGACGAGTGACTCATTGTACGCACTCCATATAATAGGATTGGAGGGTTCATGGACAAGACACAGGCAATCGACCTAACAAACGCGCGTCATAATCAATCAGCTCCTGTTTTCAAACTACTTCAAGGGGTCAGATGATCTCCTGATCACTTCTAGGCAGGTATGAGACGAAAAGTGGAAGAAATTAGTGAATAATGTTCAATCGTTCGTCTGTAACTTCATTCGCGTTGCTTGCAGCTTACTTAAACTGCGCATAATCGATTCCTCTGGCGAAATTACGTCGGATAGGTGCCTCGAAGAATTTATTGCACCACTCTTCGGAATCGTCGAAATTTTCTCCAAAAATCCAAAGGGGTAAGCCTTACTTCTTTCGTCATTTTCGGACCCGAATATTTTTCGTCTCGGAATCGATATGTACACCAACTCTAGAGTAATTCGACCCCCAGGAACTCAGAAAGCACCTCAGAAATAGCGTCAGAGCGGCAGCAGAGAAATGACGATTATTATCATGAGTTTTTTGGCTGTAACTTTGCAGGTGTTGCTCGCAGCGTATCGGGACTGCGATTCATCGATTCCTCTCGCAAAATCACGTCGGAATAGGACCCTAGAAAATGAATTGCAGCACTTTTCAAAGTCGTCGAAATTTTCGCCAAAAATGCGAAGGTGTTAGCCTTGGATTTTTTTTGGCCGAAAAATCTTTTGTCTCGGAATCGATCCGTATGACGCTTTTTAGACTGATTCGACGCCCAGGAACTCAGAAAACACATGAAAAATAGCCTAGGACCAGCAGCAGAGAAATGACGATGAAAATCTGCAGTTTTTCGGCTGTAACTTTGCAGGTGTTGCTCGCAGCGTATCGGGACTGCGATTAATCGATTCCTCTCGCAAAATCACGTCGGAATAGTACCCTAAAGAATTAATTGCAGCGCTTTTCAAAGTCGTCGAAATTTTCGCCAAAAATGCAAAGGGGTTAGCCTTGGATTTTTTTTGGCCGAAAAATCTTTTGTCTGGGAATCGATCCGTATGACGCTTCTTAGACTAATTCGACGCCCAGGAACTCAGAAAACACATGAAAAATAGCCTAGGACCAGCAGCAGAGAAATGACGATGAAAATCTGCAGTTTTTCGGCTGTAACTTTGCAGGTGTTGCTCGCAGCGTATCGGGACTGCGATTAATCGATTCCTCTCGCAAAATCACGTCGGAATAGTACCCTAAAGAATTAATTGCAGCACTTTTCAAAGTCGTCGAAATTTTCGCCAAAAATGCAAAGGGGTTAGCCTTGGATTTTTTTTGGCCGAAAAATCTTTTGTCTCGGAATCGATCCGTATGACGCTTTTTAGACTAATTCGACGCCCAGGAACTCAGAAAACACATAAAAAATAGCCTAGGACCAGCAGCAGAGAAATGACGATGAAAATCTGCAGTTTTTCGGCTGTAACTTTGCAGGTGTTGCTCGCAGCGTATCGGGACTGCGATTAATCGATTCCTCTCGCAAAATCACGTCGGAATAGTACCCTAAAGAATTAATTGCAGCACTTTTCAAAGTCGTCGAAATTTTCGCCAAAAATGCAAAGGGGTTAGCCTTGGATTTTTTTTGGCCGAAAAATCTTTTGTCTGGGAATCGATCCGTATGACGCTTCTTAGACTAATTCGACGCCCAAGAACTCAGAAAACACATGAAAAATAGCCTAGGACCAGCAGCAGAGAAATGACGATGAAAATCTGCAGTTTTTCGGCTGTAACTTTGCAGGTGTTGCTCGCAGCGTATCGGGACTGCGATTAATCGATTCCTCTCGCAAAATCACGTCGGAATAGTACCCTAAAGAATTAATTGCAGCACTTTTCAAAGTCGTCGAAATTTTCGCCAAAAATGCAAAGGGGTTAGCCTTGGATTTTTTTTGGCCGAAAAATCTTTTGTCTGGGAATCGATCCGTACGACGCTTCTTAGACTAATTCGACGCCCAGGAACTCAGAAAACACATGAAAAATAGCCTAGGACCAGCAGCAGAGAAATGACGATGAAAATCTGCAGTTTTTCGGCTGTTACTTTGCAGGTGTTGCTCGCAGCGTATCGGGACTGCGATTAATCGATTCCTCTCGCAAAATCACGTCGGAATAGTACCCTAAAGAATTATTTGCAGCACTTTTCAAAGTCGTCGAAATTTTCGCCAGAAATGCAAAGGGGTTAGCCTTGGATTTTTTTTGGCCGAACAATCTTTTGTCTCGGAATCGATCCGTATGACGCTTTTTAGACTAATTCGACGCCCAGGAACTCAGAAAACACATGGAAAATAGCCTAGGACCAGCAGCAGAGAAATGACGATGAAAATCTGCAGTTTTTCGGCTGTAACTTTGCAGGTGTTGCTCGCAGCGTATCGGGACTGCGATTAATCGATTCCTCTCGCAAAATCACGTCGGAATAGTACCCTAAAGAATTAATTGCAGCACTTTTCAAAGTCGTCGAAATTTTCGCCAAAAATGCAAAGGGGTTAGCCTTGTATTTTTTGGCCGAAAGATCTTTTGTCTGGGGATCGATCCGTATGACGCTTTTTAGACTAATTCGACGCCCAGGAACTCAGAAAACACATGAAAAATAGCCTAGGACCAGCAGCAGAGAAATGACGATGAAAATCTGCAGTTTTTCGGCTGTAACTTTGCAGGTGTTGCTCGCAGCGTATCGGGACTGCGATTAATCGATTCCTCTCGCAAAATCACGTCGGAATAGTACCCTAAAGAATTAATTGCAGCACTTTTCAAAGTCGTCGAAATTTTCGCCAAAAATGCAAAGGGGTTAGCCTTGGATTTTTTTTGGCCGAAAAATCTTTTGTCTCGGAATCGATCCGTATGACGCTTTTTAGACTAATTCGACGCCCAGGAACTCAGAAAACACATAAAAAATAGCCTAGGACCAGCAGCAGAGAAATGACGATGAAAATCTGCAGTTTTTCGGCTGTAACTTTGCAGGTGTTGCTCGCAGCGTATCGGGACTGCGATTAATCGATTCCTCTCGCAAAATCACGTCGGAATAGTACCCTAAAGAATTAATTGCAGCACTTTTCAAAGTCGTCGAAATTTTCGCCAAAAATGCAAAGGGGTTAGCCTTGGATTTTTTTTGGCCGAAAAATCTTTTGTCTGGGAATCGATCCGTATGACGCTTCTTAGACTAATTCGACGCCCAGGAACTCAGAAAACACATGAAAAATAGCCTAGGACCAGCAGCAGAGAAATGACGATGAAAATCTGCAGTTTTTCGGCTGTAACTTTGCAGGTGTTGCTCGCAGCGTATCGGGACTGCGATTAATCGATTCCTCTCGCAAAATCACGTCGGAATAGTACCCTAAAGAATTAATTGCGGCACTTTTCAAAGTCGTCGAAATTTTCGCCAAAAATGCAAAGGGGTTAGCCTTGGATTTTTTTTGGCCGAAAAATCTTTTGTCTCGGAATCGATCCGTATGACGCTTTTTAGACTAATTCAACGCCCAGGAACTCAGAAAACACATGAAAAATAGCCTAGGACCAGCAGCAGAGAAATGACGTTGAAAATCTGCAGTTTTTCGGCTGTTACTTTGCAGGTGTTGCTCGCAGCGTATCGGGACTGCGATTAATCGTGTCCTCTCGCAAAATCACGTCGGAATAGTACCCTAAAGAATTAATTGCAGCACTTTTCAAAGTCGTCGAAATTTTCGCCAAAAATGCAAAGGGGTTAGCCTTGGATTTTTTTTGGCCGAAAAATCTTTTGTCTGGGAATCGATCCGTATGACGCTTCGTAGACTGATTCGACGCCCAGGAACTCAGAAAACACATGAAAAATAGCCTAGGACCAGCAGCAGAGAAATGACGATGAAAATCTGCAGTTTTTCGGCTGTAACTTTGCAGGTGTTGCTCGCAGCGTATCGGGACTGCGATTAATCGATTCCTCTCGCAAAATCACGTCGGAATAGTACCCTATAGAATTATTTGCAGCACTTTTCAAAGTCGTCGAAATTTTCGCCAAAAATGCAAAGGGGTTAGCCTTGGATTTTTTTTGGCCGAAAAATCTTTTGTCTGGGAATCGATCCGTATGACGCTTCTTAGACTAATTCGACGCCCAAGAACTCAGAAAACACATGAAAAATAGCCTAGGACCAGCAGCAGAGAAATGACGATGAAAATCTGCAGTTTTTCGGCTGTAACTTTGCAGGTGTTGCTCGCAGCGTATCGGGACTGCGATTAATCGATTCCTCTCGCAAAATCACGTCGGAATAGTACCCTAAAGAATTAATTGCGGCACTTTTCAAAGTCGTCGAAATTTTCGCCAAAAATGCAAAGGGGTTAGCCTTGGATTTTTTTTGGCCGAAAAATCTTTTGTCTCGGAATCGATCCGTATGACGCTTTTTAGACTAATTCGACGCCCAGGAACTCAGAAAACACATGAAAACTAGCCTAGGACCAGCAGCAGAGAAATGACGATGAAAATCTGCAGTTTTTCGGCTGTAACTTTGCAGGTGTTGCTCGCAGCGTATCGGGACTGCGATTAATCGATTCCTCTCGCAAAATCACGTCGGAATAGTACCCTATAGAATTATTTGCAGCACTTTTCAAAGTCGTCGAAATTTTCGCCAAAAATGCAAAGGGGTTAGCCTTGGATTTTTTTTGGCCGAAAAATCTTTTGTCTCGGAATCGATCCGTATGACGCTTTTTAGACTAATTCGACGCCCAGGAACTCAGAAAACACATGAAAAATAGCCTAGGACCAGCAGCAGAGAAATGACGATGAAAATCTGCAGTTTTTCGGCTGTAACTTTGCAGGTGTTGCTCGCAGCGTATCGGGACTGCGATTCATCGATTCCTCTCGCAAAATCACGTCGGAATAGGACCCTAGAAAATGAATTGCAGCACTTTTCAAAGTCGTCGAAATTTTCGCCAAAAATGCAAAGGTGTTAGCCTTGGATTTTTTTTGGCCGAAAAATCTTTTGTCTCGGAATCGATCCGTATGACGCTTTTTAGACTAATTCGACGCCCAGGAACTCAGAAAACACATGAAAAATAGCCTAGGACCAGCAGCAGAGAAATGACGATGAAAATCTGCAGTTTTTCGGCTGTAACTTTGCAGGTGTTGCTCGCAGCGTATCGGGACTGCGATTAATCGATTCCTCTCGCAAAATCACGTCGGAATAGTACCCTAAAGAATTAATTGCAGCACTTTTCAAAGTCGTCGGAATTTTCGCCAAAAATGCAAAGGGGTTAGCCTTGGATTTTTTTTGGCCGAAAAATCTTTTGTCTCGGAATCGATCCGTATGACGCTTTTTAGACTAATTCGACGCCCAGGAACTCAGAAAACACATAAAAAATAGCCTAGGACCAGCAGCAGAGAAATGACGATGAAAATCTGCAGTTTTTCGGCTGTAACTTTGCAGGTGTTGCTCGCAGCGTATCGGGACTGCGATTAATCGATTCCTCTCGCAAAATCACGTCGGAATAGTACCCTAAAGAATTAATTGCAGCACTTTTCAAAGTCGTCGAAATTTTCGCCAAAAATGCAAAGGGGTTAGCCTTGGATTTTTTTTGGCCGAAAAATCTTTTGTCTGGGAATCGATCCGTATGACGCTTCTTAGACTAATTCGACGCCCAGGAACTCAGAAAACACATGAAAAATAGCCTAGGACCAGCAGCAGAGAAATGACGATGAAAATCTGCAGTTTTTCGGCTGTAACTTTGCAGGTGTTGCTCGCAGCGTATCGGGACTGCGATTAATCGATTCCTCTCGCAAAAGCACGTCGGAATAGTACCCTGAAGAATTAATTGCAGCACTTTTCAAAGTCGTCGAAATTTTTGCCAAAAATGCAAAGGGGTTAGCCTTGGATTTTTTTTGGCCGAAAAATCTTTTGTCTCGGAATCGATCCGTATGACGCTCTTTAGACTAATTCGACGCCCAGGAACTCAGAAAACACATGAAAAATAGCCTAGGACCAGCAGCAGCGAAATGACGATGAAAATCTGCAGTTTTTTGGCTGTAACTTTGCAGGTGTTGCTCGCAGCGTATCGGGACTGCGATTAATCGATTCCTCTCGCAAAATCACGTCGGAATAGTACCCTAAAGAATTAATTGCGGCACTTTTCAAAGTCGTCGAAATTTTCGCCAAAAATGCAAAGGGGTTAGCCTTGGATTTTTTTTGGCCGAAAAATCTTTTGTCTCGGAATCGATCCGTATGACGCTTTTTAGACTAATTCGACGCCCAGGAACTCAGAAAACACATGAAAAATAGCCTAGGACCAGCAGCAGAGAAATGACGTTGAAAATCTGCAGTTTTTTGGCTGTTACTTTGCAGGTGTTGCTCGCAGCGTATCGGGACTGCGATTAATCGATTCCTCTCGCAAAATCACGTCGGAATAGTACCCTAAAGAATTAATTGCAGCACTTTTCAAAGTCGTCGAAATTTTCGCCAAAAATGCAAAGGGGTTAGCCTTGGATTTTTTTTGGCCGAAAAATCTTTTGTCTGGGAATCGATCCGTACGACGCTTCTTAGACTAATTCGACGCCCAGGAACTCAGAAAACACATGAAAAATAGCCTAGGACCAGCAGCAGAGAAATGACGATGAAAATCTGCAGTTTTTCGGCTGTTACTTTGCAGGTGTTGCTCGCAGCGTATCGGGACTGCGATTAATCGATTCCTCTCGCAAAATCACGTCGGAATAGTACCCTAAAGAATTATTTGCAGCACTTTTCAAAGTCGTCGAAATTTTCGCCAGAAATGCAAAGGGGTTAGCCTTGGATTTTTTTTGGCCGAACAATCTTTTGTCTCGGAATCGATCCGTATGACGCTTTTTAGACTAATTCGACGCCCAGGAACTCAGAAAACACATGGAAAATAGCCTAGGACCAGCAGCAGAGAAATGACGATGAAAATCTGCAGTTTTTCGGCTGTAACTTTGCAGGTGTTGCTCGCAGCGTATCGGGACTGCGATTAATCGATTCCTCTCGCAAAATCACGTCGGAATAGTACCCTAAAGAATTAATTGCAGCACTTTTCAAAGTCGTCGAAATTTTCGCCAAAAATGCAAAGGGGTTAGCCTTGTATTTTTTGGCCGAAAGATCTTTTGTCTGGGGATCGATCCGTATGACGCTTTTTAGACTAATTCGACGCCCAGGAACTCAGAAAACACATGAAAAATAGCCTAGGACCAGCAGCAGAGAAATGACGATGAAAATCTGCAGTTTTTCGGCTGTAACTTTGCAGGTGTTGCTCGCAGCGTATCGGGACTGCGATTAATCGATTCCTCTCGCAAAATCACGTCGGAATAGTACCCTAAAGAATTAATTGCAGCACTTTTCAAAGTCGTCGAAATTTTCGCCAAAAATGCAAAGGGGTTAGCCTTGGATTTTTTTTGGCCGAAAAATCTTTTGTCTCGGAATCGATCCGTATGACGCTTTTTAGACTAATTCGACGCCCAGGAACTCAGAAAACACATAAAAAATAGCCTAGGACCAGCAGCAGAGAAATGACGATGAAAATCTGCAGTTTTTCGGCTGTAACTTTGCAGGTGTTGCTCGCAGCGTATCGGGACTGCGATTAATCGATTCCTCTCGCAAAATCACGTCGGAATAGTACCCTAAAGAATTAATTGCAGCACTTTTCAAAGTCGTCGAAATTTTCGCCAAAAATGCAAAGGGGTTAGCCTTGGATTTTTTTTGGCCGAAAAATCTTTTGTCTGGGAATCGATCCGTATGACGCTTCTTAGACTAATTCGACGCCCAGGAACTCAGAAAACACATGAAAAATAGCCTAGGACCAGCAGCAGAGAAATGACGATGAAAATCTGCAGTTTTTCGGCTGTAACTTTGCAGGTGTTGCTCGCAGCGTATCGGGACTGCGATTAATCGATTCCTCTCGCAAAATCACGTCGGAATAGTACCCTAAAGAATTAATTGCGGCACTTTTCAAAGTCGTCGAAATTTTCGCCAAAAATGCAAAGGGGTTAGCCTTGGATTTTTTTTGGCCGAAAAATCTTTTGTCTCGGAATCGATCCGTATGACGCTTTTTAGACTAATTCGACGCCCAGGAACTCAGAAAACACATGAAAACTAGCCTAGGACCAGCAGCAGAGAAATGACGATGAAAATCTGCAGTTTTTCGGCTGTAACTTTGCAGGTGTTGCTCGCAGCGTATCGGGACTGCGATTAATCGATTCCTCTCGCAAAATCACGTCGGAATAGTACCCTATAGAATTATTTGCAGCACTTTTCAAAGTCGTCGAAATTTTCGCCAAAAATGCAAAGGGGTTAGCCTTGGATTTTTTTTGGCCGAAAAATCTTTTGTCTCGGAATCGATCCGTATGACGCTTTTTAGACTAATTCGACGCCCAGGAACTCAGAAAACACATGAAAAATAGCCTAGGACCAGCAGCAGAGAAATGACGATGAAAATCTGCAGTTTTTCGGCTGTAACTTTGCAGGTGTTGCTCGCAGCGTATCGGGACTGCGATTAATCGATTCCTCTCGCAAAATCACGTCGGAATAGTACCCCAAAGAATTAATTGCAGCACTTTTCAAAGTCGTCGAAATTTTCGCCAAAAATGCAAAGGGGTTAGCCTTGGATTTTTTTTGGCCGAAAAATCTTTTGTCTCGGAATCGATCCGTATGACGCTTTTTAGACTAATTCGACGCCCAGGAACTCAGAAAACACATGAAAAATAGCCTGAGACCAGCAGCAGAGAAATGACGATGAAAATCTGCAGTTTTTCGGCTGTAACTTTGCAGGTGTTGCTCGCAGCGTATCGGGACTGCGATTCATCGATTCCTCTCGCAAAATCACGTCGGAATAGGACCCTAGAAAATGAATTGCAGCACTTTTCAAAGTCGTCGAAATTTTCGCCAAAAATGCAAAGGTGTTAGCCTTGGATTTTTTTTGGCCGAAAAATCTTTTGTCTCGGAATCGATCCGTATGACGCTTTTTAGACTAATTCGACGCCCAGGAACTCAGAAAACACATGAAAAATAGCCTAGGACCAGCAGCAGAGAAATGACGATGAAAATCTGCAGTTTTTCGGCTGTAACTTTGCAGGTGTTGCTCGCAGCGTATCGGGACTGCGATTAATCGATTCCTCTCGCAAAATCACGTCGGAATAGTACCCTAAAGAATTAATTGCAGCACTTTTCAAAGTCGTCGGAATTTTCGCCAAAAATGCAAAGGGGTTAGCCTTGGATTTTTTTTGGCCGAAAAATCTTTTGTCTCGGAATCGATCCGTATGACGCTTTTTAGACTAATTCGACGCCCAGGAACTCAGAAAACACATAAAAAATAGCCTAGGACCAGCAGCAGAGAAATGACGATGAAAATCTGCAGTTTTTCGGCTGTAACTTTGCAGGTGTTGCTCGCAGCGTATCGGGACTGCGATTAATCGATTCCTCTCGCAAAATCACGTCGGAATAGTACCCTAAAGAATTAATTGCAGCACTTTTCAAAGTCGTCGAAATTTTCGCCAAAAATGCAAAGGGGTTAGCCTTGGATTTTTTTTGGCCGAAAAATCTTTTGTCTGGGAATCGATCCGTATGACGCTTCTTAGACTAATTCGACGCCCAGGAACTCAGAAAACACATGAAAAATAGCCTAGGACCAGCAGCAGAGAAATGACGATGAAAATCTGCAGTTTTTCGGCTGTAACTTTGCAGGTGTTGCTCGCAGCGTATCGGGACTGCGATTAATCGATTCCTCTCGCAAAAGCACGTCGGAATAGTACCCTGAAGAATTAATTGCAGCACTTTTCAAAGTCGTCGAAATTTTTGCCAAAAATGCAAAGGGGTTAGCCTTGGATTTTTTTTGGCCGAAAAATCTTTTGTCTCGGAATCGATCCGTATGACGCTCTTTAGACTAATTCGACGCCCAGGAACTCAGAAAACACATGAAAAATAGCCTAGGACCAGCAGCAGAGAAATGACGATGAAAATCTGCAGTTTTTTGGCTGTAACTTTGCAGGTGTTGCTCGCAGCGTATCGGGACTGCGATTAATCGATTCCTCTCGCAAAATCACGTCGGAATAGTACCCTAAAGAATTAATTGCAGCACTTTTAAAGTCGTCGAAATTTTCGCAAAAAATGCAAAGGGGTTAGCCTTGGATTTTTTTTGGCCGAAAGATCTTTTGTCTGGGGATCGATCCGTATGACGCTTTTTAGACTAATTCGACGCCCAGGAACTCAGAAAACACATGAAAAATAGCCTAGGACCAGCAGCAGAGAAATGACGATGAAAATCTGCAGTTTTTCGGCTGTAACTTTGCAGGTGTTGCTCGCAGCGTATCGGGACTGCGATTAATCGATTCCTCTCGCAAAATCACGTCGGAATAGTACCCTAAAGAATTAATTGCAGCACTTTTCAAAGTCGTCGAAATTTTCGCCAAAAATGCAAAGGGGTTAGCCTTGGATTTTTTTTGGCCGAAAAATCTTTTGTCTGGGAATCGATCCGTATGACGCTTCTTAGACTAATTCGACGCCCAGGAACTCAGAAAACACATGAAAAATAGCCTAGGACCAGCAGCAGAGAAATGACGATGAAAATCTGCAGTTTTTCGGCTGTAACTTTGCAGGTGTTGCTCGCAGCGTATCGGGACTGCGATTAATCGATTCCTCTCGCAAAATCACGTCGGAATAGTACCCTAAAGAATTAATTGCGGCACTTTTCAAAGTCGTCGAAATTTTCGCCAAAAATGCAAAGGGGTTAGCCTTGGATTTTTTTTGGCCGAAAAATCTTTTGTCTCGGAATCGATCCGTATGACGCTTTTTAGACTAATTCGACGCCCAGGAACTCAGAAAACACATGAAAACTAGCCTAGGACCAGCAGCAGAGAAATGACGATGAAAATCTGCAGTTTTTCGGCTGTAACTTTGCAGGTGTTGCTCGCAGCGTATCGGGACTGCGATTAATCGATTCCTCTCGCAAAATCACGTCGGAATAGTACCCTAAATAATTAATTGCAGCACTTTTCGAAGTCGTCGAAATTCTCGCCAAAAATGCAAAGGGGTTAGCCTTGGATTTTTTTTGGCCGAAAAATCTTTTGTCTCAGAATCGATCCGTATGACGCTTTTTAGACTAATTCGACGCCCAGGAACTCAGAAAACACATGAAAAATAGCCTAGGACCAGCAGCAGAGAAATGACGTTGAAAATCTGCAGTTTTTCGGCTGTAACTTTGCAGGTGTTGCTCGCAGCGTATCGGGACTGCGATTAATCGATTCCTCTCGCAAAATCACGTCGGAATAGTACCCTAAAGAATTATTTGCAGCACTTTTCAAAGTCGTCGAAATTTTCGCCAAAAATGCAAAGGGGTTAGCCTTGGATTTTTTTTGGCCGAAAAATCTTTTGTCTCGGAATCGATCCGTATGACGCTTTTTAGACTAATTCGACGCCCAGGAACTCAGAAAACACATAAAAAATAGCCTAGGACCAGCAGCAGAGAAATGACGATGAAAATCTGCAGTTTTTCGGCTGTAACTTTGCAGGTGTTGCTCGCAGCGTATCGGGACTGCGATTAATCGATTCCTCTCGCAAAATCACGTCGGAATAGTACCCCAAAGAATTAATTGCAGCACTTTTCAAAGTCGTCGAAATTTTCGCCAAAAATGCAAAGGGGTTAGCCTTGGATTTTTTTTGGCCGAAAAATCTTTTGTCTCGGAATCGATCCGTATGACGCTTTTTAGACTAATTCGACGCCCAGGAACTCAGAAACCACATGAAAAATAGCCTGAGACCAGCAGCAGAGAAATGACGATGAAAATCTGCAGTTTTTCGGCTGTAACTTTGCAGGTGTTGCTCGCAGCGTATCGGGACTGCGATTCATCGATTCCTCTCGCAAAATCACGTCGGAATAGGACCCTAGAAAATGAATTGCAGCACTTTTCAAAGTCGTCGAAATTTTCGCCAAAAATGCAAAGGTGTTAGCCTTGGATTTTTTTTGGCCGAAAAATCTTTTGTCTCGGAATCGATCCGTATGACGCTTTTTAGACTAATTCGACGCCCAGGAACTCAGAAAACACATGAAAAATAGCCTAGGACCAGCAGCAGAGAAATGACGATGAAAATCTGCAGTTTTTCGGCTGTAACTTTGCAGGTGTTGCTCGCAGCGTATCGGGACTGCGATTAATCGATTCCTCTCGCAAAATCACGTCGGAATAGTACCCTAAAGAATTAATTGCAGCACTTTTCAAAGTCGTCGGAATTTTCGCCAAAAATGCAAAGGGGTTAGCCTTGGATTTTTTTTGGCCGAAAAATCTTTTGTCTCGGAATCGATCCGTATGACGCTCTTTAGACTAATTCGACGCCCAGGAACTCAGAAAACACATGAAAAATAGCCTAGGACCAGCAGCAGAGAAATGACGATGAAAATCTGCAGTTTTTTGGCTGTAACTTTGCAGGTGTTGCTCGCAGCGTATCGGGACTGCGATTAATCGATTCCTCTCGCAAAATCACGTCGGAATAGTACCCTAAAGAATTAATTGCAGCACTTTTCAAAGTCGTCGAAATTTTCGCCAAAAATGCAAAGGGGTTAGCCTTGGATTTTTTTTGGCCGAAAAATCTTTTGTCTGGGAATCGATCCGTATGACGCTTTTTAGACTAATTCGACGCCCAGGAACTCAGAAAACACATGAAAAATAGCCTAGGACCAGCAGCAGAGAAATGACGATGAAAATCTGCAGTTTTTCGGCTGTCACTTTGCAGGTGTTGCTCGCAGCGTATCGGGACTGCGATTAATCGATTCCTCTCGCAAAATCACGTCGGAATAGTACCCTAAAGAATTAATTGCAGCACTTTTCAAAGTCGTCGAAATTTTCGCCAAAAATGCAAAGGGGTTAGCCTTGGATTTTTTTTGGCCGAAAAATCTTTTGTCTCGGAATCGATCCGTATGACGCTTTTTAGACTAATTCGACGCCCAGGAACTCAGGAAACACATGAAAAATAGCCTAGGACCAGCAGCAGAGAAATGACGATGAAAATCTGCAGTTTTTTGGCTGTAACTTTGCAGGTGTTGCTCGCAGCGTATCGGGACTGCGATTAATCGATTCCTCTCGCAAAATCACGTCGGAATAGTACCCTAAAGAATTAATTGCAGCACTTTTCAGAGTCGTCGAAATTTTCGCCAAAAATGCAAAGGGGTTAGCCTTTGATTTTTTTTGGCCGAAAAATCTTTTGTCTCGGAATCGATCCGTATGACGCTTTTTAGACTAATTCGACGCCCAGGAACTCAGAAAACACATGAAAAATAGCCTAGGACCAGCAGCAGAGAAATGACGATGAAAATCTGCAGTTTTTCGGCTGTAACTTTGCAGGTGTTGCTCGCAGCGTATCGGAACTGCGATTAATCGATTCCTCTCGCAAAATCACGTCGGAATAGTACCCTAAAGAATTAATTGCAGCACTTTTCAAAGTCGTCGAAATTTTCGCCAAAAATGCAAAGGGGTTAGCCTTGGATTTTTTTTGGCCGAAGAATCTTTTGTCTGGGAATCGATCCGTATGACGCTCTTTAGACTAATTCGACGCCCAGGAACTCAGAAAACACATGAAAAATAGCCTAGGACCAGCAGCAGAGAAATGACGATGAAAATCTGCAGTTTTTTGGCTGTAACTTTGCAGGTGTTGCTCGCAGCGTATCGGGACTGCGATTAATCGATTCCCCTCGCAAAATCACGTCGGAATAGTACCCTAAAGAATTAATTGCAGCACTTTTCAAAGTCGTCGAAATTTCCGCCAAAAATGCAAAGGGGTTAGCCTTGGATTTTTTTTGGCCGAAAAATCTTCTGTCTCGGAATCGATCCGTATGACGCTCTTTAGACTAATTCGACGCCCAGGAACTCAGAAAACACATGAAAAATAGCCTAGGACCAGCAGCAGAGAAATGACGATGAAAATCTGCAGTTTTTCGGCTGTAACTTTGCAGGTGTTGCTCGCAGCGTATCGGGACTGCGATTAATCGATTCCTCTCGCAAAATCACGTCGGAATAGTACCCTAAAGAATTAATTGCAGCACTTTTCAAAGTCGTCGAAATTTTCGCCAAAAATGCAAAGGGGTTAGCCTTGGATTTTTTTTGGCCGAAAAATCTTTTGTCTCGGAATCGATCCGTATGACGCTTTTTAGACTAATTCGACGCCCAGGAACTCAGAAAACACATGAAAAATAGCCTAGGACCAGCAGCAGAGAAATGACGATGAAAATCTGCAGTTTTTCGGCTGTAACTTTGCAGGTGTTGCTCGCAGCGTATCGGGACTGCGATTAATCGATTCCTCTCGCAAAATCACGTCGGAATAGTACCCCAAAGAATTAATTGCAGCACTTTTCAAAGTCGTCGAAATTTTCGCTAAAAATGCAAAGGGGTTAGCCTTGGATTTTTTTTGGCCGAAAAATCTTTTGTCTCGGAATCGATCCGTATGACGCTTTTTAGACTAATTCGACGCCCAGGAACTCAGAAAACACATGAAAAATAGCCTGAGACCAGCAGCAGAGAAATGACGATGAAAATCTGCAGTTTTTCGGCTGTAACTTTGCAGGTGTTGCTCGCAGCGTATCGGGACTGCGATTCATCGATTCCTCTCGCAAAATCACGTCGGAATAGGACCCTAGAAAATGAATTGCAGCACTTTTCAAAGTCGTCGAAATTTTCGCCAAAAATGCAAAGGTGTTAGCCTTGGATTTTTTTTGGCCGAAAAATCTTTTGTCTCGGAATCGATCCGTATGACGCTTTTTAGACTAATTCGACGCCCAGGAACTCAGAAAACACATGAAAAATAGCCTAGGACCAGCAGCAGAGAAATGACG
Source organism: Diprion similis (assembly GCF_021155765.1). Classification (NCBI taxonomy): domain Eukaryota; kingdom Metazoa; phylum Arthropoda; class Insecta; order Hymenoptera; family Diprionidae; genus Diprion; species Diprion similis. Next base: position 4,981,752 of record NC_060117.1, read on the forward strand.
ATGAAAATCTGCAGTTTTTCGGCTGTAACTTTGCAGGTGTTGCTCGCAGCGTATCGGGACTGCGATTAATCGATTCCTCTCGCAAAATCACGTCGGAATAGTACCCTAAAGAATTAATTGCAGCACTTTTCAAAGTCGTCGGAATTTTCGCCAAAAATGCAAAGGGGTTAGCCTTGGATTTTTTTTGGCCGAAAAATCTTTTGTCTCGGAATCGATCCGTATGACGCTCTTTAGACTAATTCGACGCCCAGGAACTCAGAAAACACATGAAAAATAGCCTAGGACCAGCAGCAGAGAAATGACGATGAAAATCTGCAGTTTTTTGGCTGTAACTTTGCAGGTGTTGCTCGCAGCGTATCGGGACTGCGATTAATTGATTCCTCTCGCAAAATCACGTCGGAATAGTACCCTAAAGAATTAATTGCAGCACTTTTCAAAGTCGTCGGAATTTTCGCCAAAAATGCAAAGGGGTTAGCCTTGGATTTTTTTTGGCCGAAAAATCTTTTGTCTCGGAATCGATCCGTATGACGCTTTTTAGACTAATTCGACGCCCAGGAACTCAGAAAACACATAAAAAATAGCCTAGGACCAGCAGCAGAGAAATGACGATGAAAATCTGCAGTTTTTCGGCTGTAACTTTGCAGGTGTTGCTCGCAGCGTATCGGGACTGCGATTAATCGATTCCTCTCGCAAAATCACGTCGGAATAGTACCCTAAAGAATTAATTGCAGCACTTTTCAAAGTCGTCGAAATTTTCGCCAAAAATGCAAAGGGGTTAGCCTTGGATTTTTTTTGGCCGAAAAATCTTTTGTCTGGGAATCGATCCGTATGACGCTTCTTAGACTAATTCGACGCCCAGGAACTCAGAAAACACATGAAAAATAGCCTAGGACCAGCAGCAGAGAAATGACGATGAAAATCTGCAGTTTTTCGGCTGTAACTTTGCAGGTGTTGCTCGCAGCGTATCGGGACTGCGATTAATCGATTCCTCTCGCAAAAGCACGTCGGAATAGTACCCTGAAGAATTAATTGCAGCACTTTTCAAAGTCGTCGAAATTTTTGCCAAAAATGCAAAGGGGTTAGCCTTGGATTTTTTTTGGCCGAAAAATCTTTTGTCTCGGAATCGATCCGTAGGACGCTTTTTAGACTAATTCGACGCCCAGGAACTCAGAAAACACATGAAAAATAGCCTAGGACCAGCAGCAGAGAAATGACGTTGAAAATCTGCAGTTTTTCGGCTGTTACTTTGCAGGTGTTGCTCGCAGCGTATCGGGACTGCGATTAATCGTGTCCTCTCGCAAAATCACGTCGGAATAGTACCCTAAAGAATTAATTGCAGCACTTTTCAAAGTCGTCGAAATTTTCGCCAAAAATGCAAAGGGGTTAGCCTTGGATTTTTTTTGGCCGAAAAATCTTTTGTCTGGGAATCGATCCGTATGACGCTTCGTAGACTAATTCGACGCCCAGGAACTCAGAAAACACATGAAAAATAGCCTAGGACCAGCAGCAGAGAAATGACGATGAAAATCTGCAGTTTTTCGGCTGTAACTTTGCAGGTGTTGCTCGCAGCGTATCGGGACTGCGATTAATCGATTCCTCTCGCAAAATCACGTCGGAATAGTACCCTAAAGAATTAATTGCGGCACTTTTCAAAGTCGTCGAAATTTTCGCCAAAAATGCAAAGGGGTTAGCCTTGGATTTTTTTTGGCCGAAAAATCTTTTGTCTCGGAATCGATCCGTATGACGCTTTTTAGACTAATTCGACGCCCAGGAACTCAGAAAACACATGAAAACTAGCCTAGGACCAGCAGCAGAGAAATGACGATGAAAATCTGCAGTTTTTCGGCTGTAACTTTGCAGGTGTTGCTCGCAGCGTATCGGGACTGCGATTAATCGATTCCTCTCGCAAAATCACGTCGGAATAGTACCCTAAATAATTAATTGCAGCACTTTTCGAAGTCGTCGAAATTCTCGCCAAAAATGCAAAGGGGTTAGCCTTGGATTTTTTTTGGCCGAAAAATCTTTTGTCTCAGAATCGATCCGTATGACGCTTTTTAGACTAATTCGACGCCCAGGAACTCAGAAAACACATGAAAAATAGCCTAGGACCAGCAGCAGAGAAATGACGTTGAAAATCTGCAGTTTTTCGGCTGTAACTTTGCAGGTGTTGCTCGCAGCGTATCGGGACTGCGATTAATCGATTCCTCTCGCAAAATCACGTCGGAATAGTACCCTAAAGAATTATTTGCAGCACTTTTCAAAGTCGTCGAAATTTTCGCCAAAAATGCAAAGGGGTTAGCCTTGGATTTTTTTTGGCCGAAAAATCTTTTGTCTCGGAATCGATCCGTATGACGCTTTTTAGACTAATTCGACGCCCAGGAACTCAGAAAACACATAAAAAATAGCCTAGGACCAGCAGCAGAGAAATGACGATGAAAATCTGCAGTTTTTCGGCTGTAACTTTGCAGGTGTTGCTCGCAGCGTATCGGGACTGCGATTCATCGATTCCTCTCGCAAAATCACGTCGGAATAGGACCCTAGAAAATGAATTGCAGCACTTTTCAAAGTCGTCGAAATTTTCGCCAAAAATGCAAAGGTGTTAGCCTTGGATTTTTTTTGGCCGAAAAATCTTTTGTCTCGGAATCGATCCGTATGACGCTTTTTAGACTAATTCGACGCCCAGGAACTCAGAAAACACATGAAAAATAGCCTAGGACCAGCAGCAGAGAAATGACGATGAAAATCTGCAGTTTTTCGGCTGTAACTTTGCAGGTGTTGCTCGCAGCGTATCGGGACTGCGATTAATCGATTCCTCTCGCAAAATCACGTCGGAATAGTACCCTAAAGAATTAATTGCAGCACTTTTCAAAGTCGTCGGAATTTTCGCCAAAAATGCAAAGGGGTTAGCCTTGGATTTTTTTTGGCCGAAAAATCTTTTGTCTCGGAATCGATCCGTATGACGCTCTTTAGACTAATTCGACGCCCAGGAACTCAGAAAACACATGAAAAATAGCCTAGGACCAGCAGCAGAGAAATGACGATGAAAATCTGCAGTTTTTTGGCTGTAACTTTGCAGGTGTTGCTCGCAGCGTATCGGGACTGCGATTAATCGATTCCTCTCGCAAAATCACGTCGGAATAGTACCCTAAAGAATTAATTGCAGCACTTTTCAAAGTCGTCGAAATTTTCGCCAAAAATGCAAAGGGGTTAGCCTTGGATTTTTTTTGGCCGAAAAATCTTTTGTCTGGGAATCGATCCGTATGACGCTTTTTAGACTAATTCGACGCCCAGGAACTCAGAAAACACATGAAAAATAGCCTAGGACCAGCAGCAGAGAAATGACGATGAAAATCTGCAGTTTTTCGGCTGTCACTTTGCAGGTGTTGCTCGCAGCGTATCGGGACTGCGATTAATCGATTCCTCTCGCAAAATCACGTCGGAATAGTACCCTAAAGAATTAATTGCAGCACTTTTCAAAGTCGTCGAAATTTTCGCCAAAAATGCAAAGGGGTTAGCCTTGGATTTTTTTTGGCCGAAAAATCTTTTGTCTCGGAATCGATCCGTATGACGCTTTTTAGACTAATTCGACGCCCAGGAACTCAGGAAACACATGAAAAATAGCCTAGGACCAGCAGCAGAGAAATGACGATGAAAATCTGCAGTTTTTTGGCTGTAACTTTGCAGGTGTTGCTCGCAGCGTATCGGGACTGCGATTAATCGATTCCTCTCGCAAAATCACGTCGGAATAGTACCCTAAAGAATTAATTGCAGCACTTTTCAGAGTCGTCGAAATTTTCGCCAAAAATGCAAAGGGGTTAGCCTTTGATTTTTTTTGGCCGAAAAATCTTTTGTCTCGGAATCGATCCGTATGACGCTTTTTAGACTAATTCGACGCCCAGGAACTCAGAAAACACATGAAAAATAGCCTAGGACCAGCAGCAGAGAAATGACGATGAAAATCTGCAGTTTTTCGGCTGTAACTTTGCAGGTGTTGCTCGCAGCGTATCGGAACTGCGATTAATCGATTCCTCTCGCAAAATCACGTCGGAATAGTACCCTAAAGAATTAATTGCAGCACTTTTCAAAGTCGTCGAAATTTTCGCCAAAAATGCAAAGGGGTTAGCCTTGGATTTTTTTTGGCCGAAGAATCTTTTGTCTGGGAATCGATCCGTATGACGCTCTTTAGACTAATTCGACGCCCAGGAACTCAGAAAACACATGAAAAATAGCCTAGGACCAGCAGCAGAGAAATGACGATGAAAATCTGCAGTTTTTCGGCTGTAACTTTGCAGGTGTTGCTCGCAGCGTATCGGGACTGCGATTAATCGATTCCTCTCGCAAAATCACGTCGGAATAGTACCCTAAAGAATTAATTGCAGCACTTTTCAAAGTCGTCGAAATTTTCGCCAAAAATGCAAAGGGGTTAGCCTTGGATTTTTTTTGGCCGAAAAATCTTTTGTCTCGGAATCGATCCGTATGACGCTTTTTAGACTAATTCGACGCCCAGGAACTCAGAAAACACATGAAAAATAGCCTAGGACCAGCAGCAGAGAAATGACGATGAAAATCTGCAGTTTTTCGGCTGTAACTTTGCAGGTGTTGCTCGCAGCGTATCGGGACTGCGATTAATCGATTCCTCTCGCAAAATCACGTCGGAATAGTACCCCAAAGAATTAATTGCAGCACTTTTCAAAGTCGTCGAAATTTTCGCTAAAAATGCAAAGGGGTTAGCCTTGGATTTTTTTTGGCCGAAAAATCTTTTGTCTCGGAATCGATCCGTATGACGCTTTTTAGACTAATTCGACGCCCAGGAACTCAGAAAACACATGAAAAATAGCCTGAGACCAGCAGCAGAGAAATGACGATGAAAATCTGCAGTTTTTCGGCTGTAACTTTGCAGGTGTTGCTCGCAGCGTATCGGGACTGCGATTCATCGATTCCTCTCGCAAAATCACGTCGGAATAGGACCCTAGAAAATGAATTGCAGCACTTTTCAAAGTCGTCGAAATTTTCGCCAAAAATGCAAAGGTGTTAGCCTTGGATTTTTTTTGGCCGAAAAATCTTTTGTCTCGGAATCGATCCGTATGACGCTTTTTAGACTAATTCGACGCCCAGGAACTCAGAAAACACATGAAAAATAGCCTAGGACCAGCAGCAGAGAAATGACGATGAAAATCTGCAGTTTTTCGGCTGTAACTTTGCAGGTGTTGCTCGCAGCGTATCGGGACTGCGATTAATCGATTCCTCTCGCAAAATCACGTCGGAATAGTACCCTAAAGAATTAATTGCAGCACTTTTCAAAGTCGTCGGAATTTTCGCCAAAAATGCAAAGGGGTTAGCCTTGGATTTTTTTTGGCCGAAAAATCTTTTGTCTCGGAATCGATCCGTATGACGCTCTTTAGACTAATTCGACGCCCAGGAACTCAGAAAACACATGAAAAATAGCCTAGGACCAGCAGCAGAGAAATGACGATGAAAATCTGCAGTTTTTTGGCTGTAACTTTGCAGGTGTTGCTCGCAGCGTATCGGGACTGCGATTAATTGATTCCTCTCGCAAAATCACGTCGGAATAGTACCCTAAAGAATTAATTGCAGCACTTTTCAAAGTCGTCGAAATTTTCGCCAAAAATGCAAAGGGGTTAGCCTTGGATTTTTTTTGGCCGAAAAATCTTTTGTCTGGGAATCGATCCGTATGACGCTTTTTAGACTAATTCGACGCCCAGGAACTCAGAAAACACATGAAAAATAGCCTAGGACCAGCAGCAGAGAAATGACGATGAAAATCTGCAGTTTTTCGGCTGTAACTTTGCAGGTGTTGCTCGCAGCGTATCGGGACTGCGATTAATCGATTCCTCTCGCAAAATCACGTCGGAATAGTACCCTAAAGAATTAATTGCAGCACTTTTCAAAGTCGTCGAAATTTTCGCCAAAAATGCAAAGGGGTTAGCCTTGGATTTTTTTTGGCCGAAGAATCTTTTGTCTGGGAATCGATCCGTATGACGCTCTTTAGACTAATTCGACGCCCAGGAACTCAGAAAACACATGAAAAATAGCCTAGGACCAGCAGCAGAGAAATGACGATGAAAATCTGCAGTTTTTTGGCTGTAACTTTGCAGCTGTTGCTCGCAGCGTATCGGGACTGCGATTAATCGATTCCCCTCGCAAGATCACGTCGGAATAGTACCCTAAAGAATTAATTGCAGCACTTTTCAAAGTCGTCGAAATTTCCGCCAAAAATGCAAAGGGGTTAGCCTTGGATTTTTTTCGGCCGAAAAATCTTTTGTCTGGGAATCGATCCGTATGACGCTTTTTAGACTAATTCGACGCCCAGGAACTCAGAAAACACATGAAAAATAGCCTGGGACCAGCAGGAGAGAAATGACGATGAAAATCTGCAGTTTTTCGGCTGTAACTTTGCAGGTGTTGCTCGCAGCGTATCGGGACTGCGATTAATCGATTCCTCTCGCAAAATCACGTCGGAATAGTACCCTAAAGAATTAATTGCAGCACTTTTCAAAGTCGTCGAAATTTTCGCCAAAAATGCAAAGGGGTTAGCCTTGGATTTTTTTTGGCCGAAAAATCTTTTGTCTCGGAATCGATCCGTATGACGCTCTTTAGACTAATTCGACGCCCAGGAACTCAGAAAACACATGAAAAATAGCCTAGGACCAGCAGCAGAGAAATGACGATGAAAATCTGCAGTTTTTTGGCTGTAACTTTGCAGGTGTTGCTCGCAGCGTATCGGGACAGCGATTAATCGATTCCCCTCGCAAAATCACGTCGGAATAGTACCCTAAAGAATTATTGCAGCACTTTTCAAAGTCGTCGAAATTTTCGCCAAAAATGCAAAGGGGTTAGCCTTGGATTTTTTTTGGCCGAAAAATCTTTTGTCCGGGAATCGATCCGTATGACGCTTTTTAGACTAATTCGACGCCCAGGAACTCAGAAAACACATGAAAAATAGCCTAGGACCAGCAGGAGAGAAATGACGATGAAAATCTGCAGTTTTTCGGCTGTAACTTTGCAGGTGTTGCTCGCAGCGTATCGGGACTGCGATTAATCGATTCCTCTCGCAAAATCACGTCGGAATAGTACCCTAAAGAATTAATTGCAGCACTTTTCAAAGTGGTCGAAATTTTCGCCAAAAATGCAAAGGGGTTAGCCTTGGATTTTTTTAGGCCGAAGAATCTTTTGTCTGGGAATCGATCCGTATGACGCTTTTTAGACTAATTCGACGCCCAGGAACTCAGAAAACACATGAAGAATAGCCTGGGACCAGCAGCAGAGAAATGACGATGAAAATCTGCAGTTTTTCGGCTGTAACTTTGCAGGTGTTGCTCGCAGCGTATCGGGACTGCGATTAATCGATTCCTCTCGCAAAATCACGTCGGAATAGTACCCTAAAGAATTAATTGCAGCACTTTTCAAAGTCGTCGAAATTTTCGCCAAAAATGCAAAGGGGTTAGCCTTGGATTTTTTTTGGCCGAAAAATCTTTTGTCTGGGAATCGATCCGTATGACGCTTTTTAGACTAATTCGACGCCCAGGAACTCAGAAAACACATGAAAAATAGCCTAGGACCAGCAGCAGAGAAATGACGATGAAAATCTGCAGTTTTTCGGCTGTAACTTTGCAGGTGTTGCTCGCAGCGTATCGGGACTGCGATTAATCGATTCCTCTCGCAAAATCACGTCGGAATAGTACCCTAAAGAATTAATTGCAGCACTTTTCAAAGTCGTCGAAATTTTCGCCAAAAATGCAAAGGGGTTAGCCTTGGATTTTTTTTGGCCGAAAAATCTTTTGTCTCGGAATCGATCCGTATGACGCTTTTTAGACTAATTCGACGCCCAGGAACTCAGAAAACACATGAAAAATAGCCTAGGACCAGCAGCAGAGAAATGACGATGAAAATCTGCAGTTTTTCGGCTGTAACTTTGCAGGTGTTGCTCGCAGCGTATCGGGACTGCGATTAATCGATTCCTCTCGCAAAATCACGTCGGAATAGTACCCCAAAGAATTAATTGCAGCACTTTTCAAAGTCGTCGAAATTTTCGCTAAAAATGCAAAGGGGTTAGCCTTGGATTTTTTTTGGCCGAAAAATCTTTTGTCTCGGAATCGATCCGTATGACGCTTTTTAGACTAATTCGACGCCCAGGAACTCAGAAAACACATGAAAAATAGCCTGAGACCAGCAGCAGAGAAATGACGATGAAAATCTGCAGTTTTTCGGCTGTAACTTTGCAGGTGTTGCTCGCAGCGTATCGGGACTGCGATTCATCGATTCCTCTCGCAAAATCACGTCGGAATAGGACCCTAGAAAATGAATTGCAGCACTTTTCAAAGTCGTCGAAATTTTCGCCAAAAATGCAAAGGTGTTAGCCTTGGATTTTTTTTGGCCGAAAAATCTTTTGTCTCGGAATCGATCCGTATGACGCTTTTTAGACTAATTCGACGCCCAGGAACTCAGAAAACACATGAAAAATAGCCTAGGACCAGCAGCAGAGAAATGACGATGAAAATCTGCAGTTTTTCGGCTGTAACTTTGCAGGTGTTGCTCGCAGCGTATCGGGACTGCGATTAATCGATTCCTCTCGCAAAATCACGTCGGAATAGTACCCTAAAGAATTAATTGCAGCACTTTTCAAAGTCGTCGGAATTTTCGCCAAAAATGCAAAGGGGTTAGCCTTGGATTTTTTTTGGCCGAAAAATCTTTTGTCTCGGAATCGATCCGTATGACGCTCTTTAGACTAATTCGACGCCCAGGAACTCAGAAAACACATGAAAAATAGCCTAGGACCAGCAGCAGAGAAATGACGATGAAAATCTGCAGTTTTTTGGCTGTAACTTTGCAGGTGTTGCTCGCAGCGTATCGGGACTGCGATTAATTGATTCCTCTCGCAAAATCACGTCGGAATAGTACCCTAAAGAATTAATTGCAGCACTTTTCAAAGTCGTCGAAATTTTCGCCAAAAATGCAAAGGGGTTAGCCTTGGATTTTTTTTGGCCGAAAAATCTTTTGTCTGGGAATCGATCCGTATGACGCTTTTTAGACTAATTCGACGCCCAGGAACTCAGAAAACACATGAAAAATAGCCTAGGACCAGCAGCAGAGAAATGACGATGAAAATCTGCAGTTTTTCGGCTGTAACTTTGCAGGTGTTGCTCGCAGCGTATCGGGACTGCGATTAATCGATTCCTCTCGCAAAATCACGTCGGAATAGTACCCTAAAGAATTAATTGCAGCACTTTTCAAAGTCGTCGAAATTTTCGCCAAAAATGCAAAGGGGTTAGCCTTGGATTTTTTTTGGCCGAAGAATCTTTTGTCTGGGAATCGATCCGTATGACGCTCTTTAGACTAATTCGACGCCCAGGAACTCAGAAAACACATGAAAAATAGCCTAGGACCAGCAGCAGAGAAATGACGATGAAAATCTGCAGTTTTTTGGCTGTAACTTTGCAGCTGTTGCTCGCAGCGTATCGGGACTGCGATTAATCGATTCCCCTCGCAAGATCACGTCGGAATAGTACCCTAAAGAATTAATTGCAGCACTTTTCAAAGTCGTCGAAATTTCCGCCAAAAATGCAAAGGGGTTAGCCTTGGATTTTTTTCGGCCGAAAAATCTTTTGTCTGGGAATCGATCCGTATGACGCTTTTTAGACTAATTCGACGCCCAGGAACTCAGAAAACACATGAAAAATAGCCTGGGACCAGCAGCAGAGAAATGACGATCAAAATCTGCAGTTTTTTGGCTGTAACTTTGCAGACGTTGCTCGCAGCGTATCGGGACTGCGATTAATCGATTCCCCTCGCAAAATCACGTCGGAATGGTACCCTAAAGAATTAATTGCAGCACTTTTCAAAGTCGTCGAAATTTTCGCCAAAAATGCAAAGGGGTTAGCCTTGGATTTTTTTTGGCCGAAAAATCTTTTGTCCGGGAATCGATCCGTATGACGCTTTTTAGACTAATTCGACGCCCAGGAACTCAGAAAACACATGAAAAATAGCCTAGGACCAGCAGGAGAGAAATGACGATGAAAATCTGCAGTTTTTCGGCTGTAACTTTGCAGGTGTTGCTCGCAGCGTATCGGGACTGCGATTAATCGATTCCTCTCGCAAAATCACGTCGGAATAGTACCCTAAAGAATCAATTGCAGCACTTTTCAAAGTCGTCGAAATTTTCGCCAAAAATGCAAAGGGGTTAGCCTTTGATTTTTTTTGGCCGAAAAATCTTTTGTCTCGGAATCGATCCGTATGACGCTTTTTAGACTAATTCGACGCCCAGGAACTCAGGAAACACATGAAAAATAGCCTAGGACCAGCAGCAGAGAAATGACGATGAAAATCTGCAGTTTTTTGGCTGTAACTTTGCAGGTGTTGCTCGCAGCGTATCGGGACTGCGATTAATCGATTCCTCTCGCAAAATCACGTCGGAATAGTACCCTAAAGAATTAATTGCAGCACTTTTCAGAGTCGTCGAAATTTTCGCCAAAAATGCAAAGGGGTTAGCCTTGGATTTTTTTTGGCCGAAAAATCTTTTGTCTCGGAATCGATCCGTATGACGCTTTTTAGACTAATTCGACGCCCAGGAACTCAGAAAACACATGAAAAATAGCCTAGGACCAGCAGCAGAGAAATGACGATGAAAATCTGCAGTTTTTTGGCTGTAACGTTGCAGGTGTTGCTCGCAGCGTATCGGGACAGCGATTAATCGATTCCCCTCGCAAAATCACGTCGGAATAGTACCCTAAAGAATTATTGCAGCACTTTTCAAAGTCGTCGAAATTTTCGCCAAAAATGCAAAGGGGTTAGCCTTGGATTTTTTTTGGCCGAAAAATCTTTTGTCCGGGAATCGATCCGTATGACGCTTTTTAGACTAATTCGACGCCCAGGAACTCAGAAAACACATGAAAAATAGCCTAGGACCAGCAGGAGAGAAATGACGATGAAAATCTGCAGTTTTTCGGCTGTAACTTTGCAGGTGTTGCTCGCAGCGTATCGGGACTGCGATTAATCGATTCCTCTCGCAAAATCACGTCGGAATAGTACCCTAAAGAATTAATTGCAGCACTTTTCAAAGTGGTCGAAATTTTCGCCAAAAATGCAAAGGGGTTAGCCTTGGATTTTTTTTGGCCGAAGAATCTTTTGTCTGGGAATCGATCCGTATGACGCTTTTTAGACTAATTCGACGCCCAGGAACTCAGAAAACACATGAAGAATAGCCTGGGACCAGCAGCAGAGAAATGACGATGAAAATCTGCAGTTTTTTGGCTGTAACTTTGCAGGTGTTGCTCGCAGCGTATCGGGACTGCGATTAATCGATTCCCCTCGCAAAATCACGTCGGAATAGTACCCTAAAGAAATAATTGCAGCACTTTTCAAAGTCGTCGAAATTTTCGCCAAAAATGCAAAGGGGTTAGCCTTTGATTTTTTTTGGCCGAAAAATCTTTTGTCTGGGAATCGATCCGTATGACGCTTTTTAGACTAATTCGACGCCCAGGAACTCAGAAAACACATGAAAAATAGCCTGGGACCAGCAGCAGAGAAATGACGATGAAAATCTGCAGTTTTTCGGCTGTAACTTTGCAGGTGTTGCTCGCAGCGTATCGGGACTGCGATTAATCGATTCCTCTCGCAAAATCACGTCGGAATAGTACCCTAAAGAATTAATTGCAGCACTTTTCAAAGTCGTCGAAATTTTCGCCAAAAATGCAAAGGGATTAGCCTTGGATTTTTTTTGGCCGAAAAATCTTTTGTCTCGGAATCGATCCGTATGACGCTTTTTAGACTAATTCGACGCCCAGGAACTCAGAAAACACATGGAAAATAGCCTAGGACCAGCAGCAGAGAAATGACGATGAAAATCTGCAGTTTTTTGGCTGTAACTTTGCAGGTGTTGCTCGCAGCGTATCGGGACTGCGATTAATCGATTCCCCTCGCAAAATCACGTCGGAATAGTACCCTAAAGAATTAATTGCAGCACTTTTCAAAGTCGTCGAAATTTTTGCCAAAAATGCAAAGGGGTTAGCCTTGGATTTTTTTCGGCCGAAAAATCTTTTGTCTGGGAATCGATCCGTATGACGCTTTTTAGACTTATTCGACGCTCAGGAACTCAGAAAACACATGAAAAATAGCCTAGGACCAGCAGCAGAGAAATGACGATGAAAATCAGCAGTTTTTCGGCTGTTACTTCTGATCCGTTGCTCGCAGCGTACCGGGACTGCGATTAATCGATTCATCTTGCAAAATCACCTCGGAATAGTACCCTAAAGAATCAATTGCAGTCTTCTTCAAAGTCCTCAAATTTTCGCCAAAAATCCAAAGGGGTAAGCCTTACTTTTTTGGTCATTTTCGGAGCCGATAATGTTCTATCTCGGAATCGACTTGTATGACCATTTCCGGAGTAATTCGATCCACAGAAACTCAGAAAACACCACAAAAATAGCGTCGGACCAGCAGCAGAGAAACGACCATCGAAATTACGAGTTTTTCGGCCGTAACTTTGCATGTATTGCTAGCAGCTCATCGAGACTCGGTTCAATTGATTTTATCGTAAAATCACGCGAATCCACTCCACGAAAGACTCAATTCAATATTTTCCTCCCCTTCGCCATATCTCATACGAAAAATTCTACGGCGGTCAGCTATCTTTTTCCTCCAGTGGAAAACTCTATCAAGAACAATCGATCGAAACGAGGCATCCTAAACCAATCAGTCTAGAAGGCTTGCAAATAATGCATTTCAAAAAAATGGAGTGAAATTGACGTATATGTTCATTCTATCTCAGGATACGTAAAATATCAACAATCCAACAATACGCATCATGTATCCCGCAGAGGTGTATTGCACCTTGACACAGACCGGAACTCAGACTGTGTATACAATCTACAATCATAACTGTCGTATACAACATTGTTCATTTTCTACTCAACACAATGTTTATTACAATGTTTTCCCTTACATAGTATTCAGATTTCTTAAGTCATCTATGTACGTTCATTGCATCCTACTTTGTGTCATCCTGAACCCCAATATTATCGGAAATCATATACTAATTATATCAATCAATCTAATAGTATAATAATTGTTATTGGTATAATGTATTAGTATGGTATATTATAAGTATATCAAATTGTAATACATATCCAACAATGTAATCATAGCTTATTATTAGCTATACTTAAATATAAGCTCTCCGAAACTTTGTAACGTAGTACACACTGACACCTCAACACTTGTACTAGAACTAAGGCGTATTAAATAAACTGGAACTGAAACTTTGTAGCTACGAGTTGGTGACTTTCCCCCCCACCTATTTGAAAACCTGGTCCAAATCTGATGTTTTTCAGCTATGAGTTTTGCTTTGTTGCTTGCAGCACGTCTAGACTGTGTGCACTGGATTCCTCTCGCAAAATTGCCTTGATATAGGGCATAAATGAATCGATTCCATCATTTTTCAAAATCCCTCAAAATGGACCGAAAAAATTCAAAGGGCCTTGATTCTTTGTAATATTCAAAGCTCGGCATCTTTCACACCGACTCGCTTAAATTAAGCAAGCACGAATGCATGCAGACGCACAGCATCAACATCACAAGCAATCAATTAATCAGTCTTCGTTTTTGAGCGTCCTCGCCGGCTCAGATGTTCTTTTGATACCACGAACGAATATGAAAGTAGTCGATGGAATGCACAGACGTAACGTTACAGGGTAGATAAAATAAGCATAGACCTTGGTCTATAAAAACGAGATGAGCCAAAATTCCTACACCGCTGAAGCAATCAGGATGAAACTTGGGCAACTGACACCAAAAAATTTCACAGATCGATTATCACTCACCGAAATTGGAAAAATTTTCACAGTTGCACCAAAAGGATCGAACTATCCGGTATGATGCCACTCGACGCTGATTAAACACACATTTTGAGCCCAATCCCATAAGATTTGATGGTAAAATGACGAAATGGCAGCTGATCTGGTTCTACGATTACAAAGAACGACGACAACTCATTTTGGTGACATTTTTTACCGACCTTACACACGTGCCGGTAATTTCTTACCGACATTACATGCATGCATTACCGGCATGCGTCTAATGTCGGTAAAAAATGTCGCCAAAATGAGATTTCGGTGTACTTCGTAATCGAAAACCAGATCAGCTGCCATTTCGTCATTTCACCATCAAATCTCATGGGACTGGACTCAAAATGTTTGTTTCATCACCGCCGAGTGGCATCATACCGGATAGTTCAATCCATTCAGTGCAACTGTGAAAATTTGGCCAATTCCTTTAGGTGGTAACCAATCTGTAAAATTTTTTTCCAAATTTTGAAAAAGTAAAAAGACGCTCCACTTTTTGCCAAAATAAGGCATTAATTGCCCAAGTTTTACTGTGATCGCTTGAGCAGTATAAGAGTTTTGCATCCCTGCGTTTTCGAGGTGTACAACGCGTCTTTATAAGCACCTTAATGGAGAAAAAGATGTGGTATGATAATGAAAAAATCAGTTGCTAATATTGTTCTGGAACAGAAAAATTTCACAAATAAGTAAATTCTTTCTTTCTATGCCACGATGCGGTGTTATCACACTTTAATTTAATTTTTGACATTTCTGACTCCCGTCACTATTCTAAATTCAGGAATTCATACTTTGATGTATTTTCACCATTTCGAGTCGGATGAAACGTTTATGACTAGCTTCCTGATTCCTGACTCAGAGGGTTCGACCGATTTATCCTTAAGCCACAAGACACGGAGCTGTATAATCCCGCTATAACAGCGGATTCGATGTAATCGGAAAGCATCGCTTCGCCCGGAGGGATCATTCCAGCCAACGCGTTATTCGAAATATTATAGAACCCGATTCACGGGAGATAATAACCTCCCGAAACCCTCGTTATGGGGTCTATCACCGTGCAACGTTTCGGTACCTAATTTCTCAGTGTAGCGTTACGCGCATGTCACCAATTCATGTGCAACTGACACGCCTGAAGGTCACCTTTGATATTAAATAACCGAACAATTTGTACCAAGCCTTATTCTCGGGGTGCCATTTAATCTCAGTTTTCATATTCCCATACAACCTATCCGGGGAAAATTTAATGAATTGCGTAAAAATTTCTTTATTATGAGTTCAAATTTCAAGTTAATCGAAAAAGTCTAGAATTTCACTGAAGTGTCCCCTTAAGTGTCCTGGCTCTCTGTAGAAATTCGGAAACCGCGGTAAAAATTGTGGAAGCAGAAGAGTATTCCTACGGAGATTAATAGATTCTCATTAAAAATACCAAGAACCCCATGGGTTTCCCATAGATTTTACGGATCACACTCTGTGGTCTAAAACTCCGAAATCGCGATTTTTGAAACGTAATTCAACTTACTTTTCGGTTTAAAAACAGTGAATATGACGATTGGACATATCGAGTTGATGGTATAAAATGTCATTGCTGATTATTTCGAAGGGATAGGTACTCAATTTTTATCTCTGAAAATGTTTTATTGCAGAAAATTAGCGGTAGACAATTCCCCGGAGATTCGACGAGCGTTGAAGCAGCCGAATTGTACGTTTGGCCTGAACTCACGTTCATAATGTGATTATCCTTGATGGAAGATGTTTTTCATTTGGAGCCACTTCCTTAATTGGTAAAAATGACGTTCATTAGCGCTTGCCATTAGTGACATAAATTACAGACTGAGCTCCCCGCTGGTTTACTTTATCAAGACGAGTTTGTGATGTTTCTTTCATTCTTTTTGTGCTCATTTACTCCGCAATTTCTTCATCCCACACAACTAATAGATGGAAGAAAATAAAGAAGCAATATATACAAGCTTTTAGCAAAAATTCCGTATCTTAACATTAAATGAACATTGTCATTTTGTGTAATTTTGATGATAGTGTCATGATATGATGACGATTCTTTCCATTCATACATTACATGATAAAGTTTGAACTTGATGGCGAACGGGAAAAGGACTAAGGAGACAATGATCAGAATGAATAGAATATCAATCAATTTTCACTAGAATCTTCATTTCCATTAAATAGTATAAGATAATTAACAGCATATAGTTCTGACTAGATCAAAGTTATGGATAAGTTTAACCAAAATTACCTCTACAACGTCAATGATGAGGCTAATTTATCCGACAATAAAAGTTATAATATTATGGTAATAATATATTTTCACGTTATTATAATTATGATAATAGTTGTTTTCTTATTATTATTACCGTTTTTACACAATTAACATCACGATTATAACAGGATCGCGTCTATATTCGTGGAATTTTGCACATCGATCTGGTACAACATAAAAAAAAAATCGATGGCTCATTATGTATAAGAGTTCTTACAATCAGAAAAATTATGAATTGTCTGGTCGAATTTTCGATCATCGGAAGAAAACAAGTGAGAATTTGAAAATGGTAAAAATTTTTTTTCTTTTCTGCATTGGCGTTATTTGTTGGTTGTTACGAGCTTACATATATGTTCCATTAAATTAAAAGTTGATATACATTACATAAATTGCGATGTTGAGCTCATGGGGAAAAAATGATTCGACAAATGTGTATTAGATATCTTCTAAATTTCCATGCATTTATGCAATTCGAGATACACTTTACCGAAATTCACTTTCAAATCAAGAACAAAAAGTACATTTCACCCAAATTCGCCTGGCTTTATGCAATTCAAGATACAGCTCGACCAAATCCGCCTGCATTTATGCAATTTAGGATACAGCTCAGCCAAATCCGCCTGCATTTATGCAATTCAGGATACGTTCACCGTAAATCGCCTGAATTTCTGCAATTTAGGATACGTTCACCGTAAATCGCCTGAATTTCTGCAATTTAGGATACAGCTCAATCAAATTCGCCTGCATTTATGCAATTCCAGATACTGTTCATTTAAAAATGTCTGTTACGTACTAAATCGTTTCGAAATCACGCGTTTCATTTCCTTACTGATCATGAATCAAAGTTTTGAATCCTTTGGAAGCTGCTGTTACAGACCAGGGGTAATACTTTTCAAATTATTTTTTCATTTCAGGGTGTGCAGGAGACTTTTCGCACCGTCACGATGAAAATTAATGTCGTTGACGCCCTTTCGACACGAGGGAACATTTTTCAATACTTCTTACGGACGTTTTATGGATCATCTACGTCCTGCGATTTCTCAAACCGCACGGATGTACACACATCGATGTTCCACTTTTACTTTTCTTTTATCGATGAGAGAGCGCGTGAACGTCAAAGTAATTGATGACAGTAGGTACCTACTGTGCGGCACCTTCACTATTCCCATCGCGCACAAACCGCACACCCATATATCAGGTCACACTATTAATTTCACCCCAAACCAGATTGACCTGTCCTGCACTTTGTCCGCGTCACGCATCGTCGACTTTATGTTCTCGAAGCTTCGTTCCTCGTAAAACCAGGTGGTGGTTTTACAACGCGTTGAACCATTGGTCCGGCTCTTCCTCTGCACAACTTCTGGCAAGTCAAACGCCAGAATGCCAGTCTAAAGTCGGCCGAGTAGAAGGCGTAGATGAATGGATTTATCGCTGAGTTGATCCAACCTTTAATCAAAGAAATTACTAAAATAAATATTCTCTAGCAGTATATCCACTTATACTTGGTGAAAAAAATATTCTCAGAAATTTTTAATAATTTTTTTTTTTTTTTTTTTTTAGAAATTTCTGGAATGATTCTGGCTAATAATGTCCGAGGAATTTAAAAACATTTTACATTTACCGGAAGTAAGTCAATACATTGCATTTCGGAATTTCGCTTTTTATTGGAAATCTGAAAGGCTCCAAGTTTTTGAGTTTTTGTAGACTGCTTCTAACTAATTAGTATGACAGAGTAATTCGAGGTAAAAAAATCGAACAAATTTCGGGAACTCATATCGTTTCCAACCTTGTTTCTCTGTTGAAAATTAACAAAATTAATAAAATTCCTTGGAGATTTTTCATAGCAGCCTCAAGAAACTGTAGAAAATTGACATTACAGTAAATTTTTAGATATATAATATCTGAAAGTTTCTTATAATAATTTTTGCCAAGGATGAATAATTTTTTTGTTACTCGTACAACTGCATCGAAAATAAATAAATGGTAAAGCTGTGCGATTAATCGATTAATCGTTGTTCGAATGAATCGACAGTTTTTATTCATGCAACGATTGATTTGCAGAATAATTACGAGGCAACATCAATTGATCGAAAAAACGATTAATCCAAGCAGCCAATTAATCGATTAATCGCACAGCATTAATTAATAGGTTTAATAAGCCTGGTTGCGAAATTTTCTTTACTTTTCAATCGCGTACCTATTAAATAAGAGGTCCAGAACTTTTTCAAGTATCTTTATCCGAAACGGAACACCGTGAGAAGCAACGATTGATCCTAATAGGTACATGGCACTAGAGGGCTAAAGCTTTATTGATGTTCTTCGACAAGTTAATCTCTTGGTTGAAGCCCACAGGGATTGACGATGAGTATAAAAAATGGTGACGTGCGAACGAACCAAAAAGTAGTAAATCCGGACGTGTATTAGGCATTGCCCAGGATTCCGGATAGATATAGATCGGTAGTTTGGATCTGGTTAAAAAAGCAATCGGCGAAAAAGAAAATGGTTAACGAGAGTTGGAAAAGATCAATTATAACAGTAGTAATTACTGGTTTTGATAAAAAAAAAACTACGAATCAGAATAAAACGTTTTGCGAAAAGTGATCTGAAAACGTTGTTTTACCTTACACACGAGTGTAGTTTATTCAACAATCTCCTTAATTAAATCGTTTCCTGATCATGCGTCTGGAGTTCGTATAGCTTATAACTTAGCGTAACGATGCAATAATAGGAAATCTGTTTGTTTGAAAACTTTAGGATAATCTAATTGAATTCGGTAGGGCGTAATAATGCGAAACACATTGATCAAGTTCTACAAGCTATAATCCCGATGAACCAAATCCATTATGAAAATTGTTACCAGCAATTATAAGCTTCAGTTATATCATACGAGAAGTGTAGAATGTAATGAAAAATAAAATGTTGCGAATAGAATGATTGTTTGTAAAAATCGTACACGTACCTAACCATGTAAGCGCCGGCATAAGGGTGCTGGGTGGATTAGTGGGCATGAATGGGGTAGCAAGGTAGAGAATGAAAAATGGAAGCCAGCAGGCGACAAAACCACCCACAACAACCGCCAATGTCCCGGCAGTTTTCGTCTCTCTTGCCACCCTGTTGATGCAGCTCTGCTGATGGGTCCTGAAGGTCATCCTTTTCCCGGAGTGCTGCTCAGCCTCTCCTTCGTCGGCTATCTGATCAAAAGGGATGCCACCACTCTCGAGGGGCGTAGAGCAGTCCGATCTCTTCGATTTCACACTCCGCGAACGCTCTTTCTGCAAGATTACACATTAATTCATCTTAACGTTCACGAGGTGAATGTGATGAAAAGTGAAGCTAACTCGATCCGGCGTAATCCATGCATCCTCGTTTTACTCAGTCCAACGACTTCAGAGAACGTTGTTCAATAACGACCGGAATGTATCGAGGAACAGGATCAATACTTGTTCATTCATTTTATAGCCAGACAGTCGAGCATTGAGTATTCATCAAATTTAGGGATTCGTAAGATACGATAATGTTGATTTCTCTGATTATTATTATCAGCGTACGGGACATCCGGAAATTGTCAACACAAGGTTGAATTAGATAGCGACTTTTGATTTTGAATCGTTTTAGAAGGGTGACAAATATGGTACTTGGATTCGTTCGGCTTAAGGTGCTTCTAAAGACGCGTTGTACACCTCGAAACGCAGGGATGCAAAACTCCTATACCGCTCCAGCGATAAGAGTGAAACTTGGGCAGTTGATGCCTTATTTTGGCAAAAAGTGGAGCATTTTTTTACTTTTCAAAATTTGGAAAAAAATTCTACAGATTGGTTACCACCTACAGAAATTGGCCAAATTTTCACAGTTGCACTGAATGGATGGAACTACCCGGTATGATGCCACTCGGCGGTGATGAAACACACATTTTGAACCCAGTCCCATGAGATTTGATGATGAAATGACGAAATGGCAGCTAATCTGGTTTTCGATTACGAAGGACACCGAAATCTCATTTTGGCGACATTTGTTACCGACATTACGCGCATGCCGGTAATGTATGCGTGTAATATCGGTAAAAAATTACCGACAAATGTCACCAAAATGAGATTTCGGTGTTCTTCATAATCGAAAACCAGATCAGCTGCCATTTCGTCATTTCACCATCAAATCTCATGGGACTGGGCTCAAAATGTTTGTTTCATCACCGCCGAGTGGCATCATACCGGATAGTTCGATCCATTCAGTGTAACTGTGAAAATCTGGCCAATTTTTGTAGGTGGTAACCAATCTGTAAAATTTTTTTCCAAATTTTGGAAAAGTAAAAAGACGCTCCACTTTTTGCCAAAACAAGGCATTAATTGCCCAAGTTTCACTCCGATCGCTTGAGCGGTATAGGAGTTTTGCATCCCCGCGTTTTCGAGGTGTACAACGCGTCTTTATAAGCACCTTAACACTGCGACGACTCTTATCTAATAAAATTCCACTAATCAAGACACCTTTCTTTTTAAATCACACTGGTACCGTTTCGAATATATAATTTTTGCACATTTGACTGACGTTGATAAAAGTATCGAATTTAACGCTGCTTGTCTGAAACTGAATTTACAAATATTCATATACTGGTTTGATAAATGACAAATACTCAGTGTGCGACTACCTTGTCACAAAATTGCGAAATCATGAGATGATTTTCAAATTACCTACTAGAGCAAAAAATTTTGAAGAAAAAATTTTGCTAAGAATGCGAATGCAGTCGAGATCGAATTCTGAAACGAGTTTCATTCTTTCGTTTTGAATACATACCTGATTAGCAGTTCGTCGATTTAAGGGTTCCGAGCTGGTAGTTTCGAGGTGTCTGTGGCGTCTGGCAATGACGCAGGATATCCTGGCGTAAACGTAGAGCATGACTAGCATCGGAAGAAAGAAGGAACCCATTGCGGAGAATATAACGTAAGAGGTGTCCGTGTTGTAGGAGCATATTTTTTCATCCATACTGTGGGAGTTGGGGAAGCATCCAAGCATCGGAAGGCTTGCTATAGCGCCGGCAATTAACCAGACGACGATGATCATCGAGCCGGCGAGACGTTTGCTTCTTCGACGCCTGCTGTATACCAGCGGCTGTGTTACTGCCAGGTACCTTCAAGATTCAATATCCGTGATATAAATCATTCGATGAACGTTCAACTCCCAGCTGTTGAGATTGAAAATTGATACTTGTGATTAATTTCATTACGTTGAGTACCGATTTGTTACAGGTATGCGAGAAACACTTTATTTGAAAATACTATAACATATCCTACTGGAATTGCAAACAAAGGCTTAGCTATCGATGCGCCGTTGCCAAATCGCATTAGAATCATTAAAATCTAATAAATTTCTATGATTTTACCCCCCACGATGGCGCATTTTATTTAGAAAGCTGTTTTCTACACAGTTACTGAAACAAATTATCTTTTTTACGGTAGCTAAATTCAATATTGCCATTTTTTGATTATAATCTATATCGTTACAATTTTGTAATTTTCAATATTAACGGATCAAAAGTAGTTTTCCGAAGAAAACGAGGCGTCGTATAGCGAAATCGAAGGAATACTTTTAACATACCGAGCCTCAATTTGGAAAAAAAAAAAAAAAAAAAAAGACACCTCAACGCCTACAGATATGCAACCAGGGGTTACAAGTTCGTTACTTAAATGACGGATTGCAAGTTTGGTTGCCTATTTGCAGGCGCCGGGGTGATTTTTTCCCGTGTTTAGGCACAGTATTTAAAACGATTTGAAATGAAGTATCGATGTTTAAGCTTCTTTCTATTTATAATCCCAGTATTTTCAACTTTTGTATTTGTAAATAGATCGTCGTAGCTTTCGGGTATAACAATTTGATAAATTCTCAATCTACGACACTATCGTAATAAAATTAATGAGAAGTACCAATTCTGGCCAATCAACATCCTCAATGATTAATTACCGGTCGATCGATATGGCGCACAGGGAAAGAATGCTCGCGGTGCACAGAAGGACGTCCAGCGAGACCCATGAATAGCAGAGGATTTCTCCCAATTCCCAGTATCCTCCGTTGAGCTGCAAGCATTGCCAGAAACACATAACAGGATAATAATTTCAAGTCTGAGCGGTTTTCGGCCGTTCGTTCGATGCTGCGATCCTCTTCACGAGGGACATCGCGATTCCACTGTTCTCGCTAAATTTCACTCAGGATATAACCTTTGATCACGTGAATCCATTAAATGTATCGGCTTATTTCTTGGATATGTTACATGGGTAATTTAACATCTTCGAAATTCCCCTGCATTTATGCAATTCAGAATACATTTTACCGAAATTCACTTTCAAATCGAGAACAAAAAGTACATTTCACCCAAATCCGCCTGAATTTATGCAATTCAAAATACATTTCACTCAAATTCGCCTGCATTCATGCAAATCAGGTTACAACTCGGCCAAACCCGCCTGCATTTATGCAATTTATGTCACATTTTAGCGAAATCTGGTAAAATTTTGGTAACTTGGAGTACAATTTACGCATCAACGTTGCTTTTAAGTTTCATGCTCGGCCGACTCAGGATATAACTTTAATCAAGGTTTCCACCAAGTTTCTTATTTGCCAAACTTTAACATTATATTATCAGAGTAAAATCGTGAAAAACTAAAGTGTATAAAAAAAGACTTTCGCGATAAATTGGATTAAACATAATATTTTGGTGATTCAATTGCTCTGCACATCTCCATTAAAAAGATCAAGTATCGGTAGATGGTCTGTGGTATTTTTCTAGTTAAAACCAGAAACAAAAACAATTACAGCACTTGAAAGTTGCCGATGGAAGTTAGACAATAGACGATTAAAATTTAATTTTTGTTTGTCAGTTCCTAAAGTTTTTTTTTTTCTCTTTCAACCACTTAAATTAAAGCATCCCCTGGCTGGTCGATCTAGTATTAAACTACTCTAGCACTCAAGAAAGTTTGAAGGAGTGAGAAAAACAAAGAATATAATTGTAAGATAAAACAAGGTTCCAAAGAGGGCTACAAATTTCAATAACTTTCTCGGCGTTAACTTTAACCGATTTATTCGAATTCCTTTCAGGTATTTGTCCTTCTTTCTGCTAATATTCCTTGCCCCCAAAAAACGGTTGAAACTCGTTTACGACGAAAAGAACCGCAAGTATATATCACGGTGTATTTAAAGTTTCAAGTCAAGAGATGAGTTTAATACAGTTTTTATGCGCAAGACGGTGTTCAGAAAAGCCCGACTCCGCCAATCAAGTTACGCCTGAAGCTGAATCAAGACTATCTTGAATCGAGAAACGGACTGTGAATACCATCCTAAATGGTAATGGTAATTTTATTACACCCTGGAGAAAATTCCACGTAAATGTTTTGCACCTCGATGAAATTCCGGACGGAAATAATGAACGCTTTGAAATATTTTTTTTTCTGTCCTTTCAGCAAGGATAATATATTCGAAATCAAACTGTATTCATTTTAACAAATGAATCATGAATTCAATCAGACTGCATTATGATTTGAACCGTTTTCCATCATCGACAAGCTGGCGGGCCATCAAATTATGGATCCAATCAAAACCAATTCGGCGTATAATCGCTGTACGTGATGTGTGTAACACATGCAGTTGTGTATCCAATTACAATATCTACGTTTCCCAAAATTTCTCCCTCCGAACAGCGATAAGCTCGGAACATAATTCCAGGCTAGATTGGAAAGTCAATAGATTTAATGGTTCAAAGTGATCGGATAAAAAATTTCTAAGTGTTGACAAAGTGTGAAACCTAATTTTTAAACAAACGAATTCGCGATTTGGGCATCGAATTTTCGCTTCAAAGAAAAGTGGTGGAATACAAAATTCGCAAATCGTATTCGAAAGCTTTCCTTTGTAAGCCCTTCGCTCATTTTGAGTACGTTAATGAGGCGTGCGTGAGTTCTGTAGCCAAAAATTTTTCGTATACGTTTTAACCGCGCACATATACACAAAACTTTGTATTCCACGCGAATACAACGCTTATATACCCGCCCAGAGAGGTCAGCATAATTGATGGGGTGGTTTAAAAAAAAGTGAACTGGGAACGGCGATCCGTGTAGCCCTCTTAAGGGGCCTGAGACCGTCGTAAAAACTGGTGCGAATTTTTATTTTTATTTTTAATTCTACGGAGCTCAAGAGAATTGAAAGCGGAACGCTTACAAATCCTTGATAATAAATATTGTGAAAGATTTTCCTCACCTTTGAATATTGTATAAAAATTAATCAATTGCAAGTGAGAAAAAAAAATAAAGATTCATTTCAGTTTTTTGTTTTCGTTTTGTTTTTTCTTTTATATAAATAGAAAGAATAAGAGAATTTTTTTTTTGTTGGTAATATTTTAATGAGAGATAATGTAATTAATTTGATAAATTATTCAAATTGATGTGAAATTTCAATTAAGAAGACACGCCTTCGTAATTCCGCAATCCGTCGTGAAGAAAAGGAGCGAAGAAAGTTGGTTGAAAATGGTCGTCATTTAGTTAAAAGTGTATATAAATTATTTCTATACAGGGGTTGAAATTACCAAAATTCCGGTATCTCTAAACTTTTAAGCGATACAACCGCTCAGCAGAAACTCAATTCCACCATCCCAGTAGCGTAGGGATTACAAGTTTTAATTATGACACAAAGTCTTCAAGGTAATCCATTAATTATTTCTAATAAATTAACGATAATTTAATAATCCAAGAACGAGTCGATCAACGAAAAAAATTAAAAGACCAAAAGCTTTTTTCAAAACGTATTACATGTCTTATCATACCTGCAGCAATACAGCCGGCGGCATCACTGCTAATCCAACTAAGAGGTCTGCAGCTGCCAAGCTGGATACGAAACAATTTGTAACCGACCTAAGACGTCTCGTCGTAATCACGGCAGCAATAACCAGAGTGTTTCCCACCTTGTAAATAGAAGAAAAAAATAAAATGAAATCCATATGCAAAGTTTTTACAGTTAGAAAAAAAAAAGATCCCAGCAGGTCGACTAAAATTTTTGGCTTGATTTAAGCATTTTTTTTTTTAATTGTATTTCTAGGTGAAAAAAAAAGTACAAATTACAAATTAATGTTGATACGGCAATTCAAATGTGAAAATTACAATAATTTGTGTCATATTCACTAATAGAAATTTAATAATTAACTCAAACGTAAAGTGGAACTGCTGGAACATCATGTTTAGTTAAATTTTTCTAACAGTGTATATATTCATAATTTTGTTACTTATACTATGTAAAATAGAATCAGTACTATAATCAGTCTGCAATATATTTGGTTTCAATTTTAAAGAAGCAAAAAAAAATTTCCATAGCTTTTATAAAAATTTTATATTATTGCTCGAAATCGTTTGATTAGATTGTACTAGAGTCTCTTTAAATTAAAAATTAATGGATCAAGTACGTAAGAGATTGTTTACGATTAACGAATGTTTGTTATTTATGTTTATTATACAGTTTGTCTGCTTGGAAAAATTGAAATATATATTGAAATTAATTCTTAAAGTTTGATTTCCACATTCAAGAGTTTTCTCTCTCTTATTATGATTCGTAAAAAATAACTGACTTCATATAAATACAATTCTTGCTTAGTGTCGCGTTGTTTTTTATTGTTTATAAATAAACCGGACGACTCGTATGAGAATACGAGAAAAAAAAGTATTTTCCTAGATTTTACATATAATTCTTTCTCAGACTCTGTCTTTCATTTCTAAAATAATTTTCCGTTTTTCCCAAATATATTGAGGCCCAAATTTCAAATCAAGCCCTCGGAAGGTGTTTAAATTTTTTTTTTGTCATTTTCGAATAATATTCTGATAGATTTTAAATCCTTACGTCAAACGCTGAGAAGTAAAGTTTTGCAAACTTTGATGAGTTCTAATTCCACTGTAATTATCTTCAGACAATTATCGTACACAATTTGAGATTCCTGTCAACAGATATTTTCGACAAAGTTTTCTACCATCGGCGCAGAGTCTGACGATATAAAAAAACTTTATCGATGTCTCAGAGCTTATTTCAAAATGTACCTCTTACAAAACCGATCCAGCATAGTTTCTCAAATATTTTTATCCAAGCTGTTGGTCTCGTTAATTGCTTCTGACAAAACAAAAACAAAAACAAAAACAAAAACAAAAACAAAAACAAAAACAAAAACAAAAACAAAAACAAAAACAGTATTTGACAGTATTTTCGAGGAAAAATTTCATCACAAAGCTTACAATGGTGACAAAAATGAGCACGGAGAATACAGCAGCCTGCAGCAAATCCGTCCAAAGAGGCGTGTATGAAATGGCGGGATTTTTGGCGCTGGTTGGGATGAAATTATTCGTACTGTACGTTGCAGTTGTCCAGATGGAATCGGATGTGGCCTCCGTCGCTGTCGGGCTTGCCATTTTAAATCTGCACGGTAGGTCGAGTCACGTCCTGGTGCCCGCAATTTTCTCGGGCGGCGCGGCGTTGAATTTCCTGCGATTGCAGGAAGTCGTTCAGGGTTCTTTCATTTTCTGGAATGACAAAAAGGGCGCTTGTCATTACTCGAAAATGCTGGTGGAAAAAATTCACCTCCAAAATATCTCCGTGACAAAAAGATCAATCCAACCCAGTCAACATTTTTTAGTTCATCCTAGAAATAGTTTCCAAACTTTATAAGGTTGTTCTGTTTTTTTCTCCGTTTTTTTCGAAACTCTAGAGAATTCTGTTTCCGTTTTTTTTTTTTTTTTTTATTTCTTTGGTCTCCGAATATATTCAAAGATCGAAACTGATGATGAAATTATTACGAAATTTTTCAAGTCAATTTTCGTTAAAATTTGACGAATGAATAAAAAAATTTAATTACATTTTGAGAATATTTTTAATCTATTGGAACAATCGCGGTAACAGAAATTTAGAGAAAGAAGGTTTTTTATACCGATAACGGTCAGCTGTCAAACCTGTTATTTTCGCTCGGTAGATTCTTCCATTTGTTTCTGTATCCGAAATTCAGAAACAGAAGATTTCTTCCGAAGTCTTTGACGCATCGGAATGTAAAAAATAATTAACTGTACTTGTATAATATGAACACAAAAAACAACAACAACACCCAGACAATGTAATATCAAAGATGAAACAATTTTTCCGCATGAATTATTTCGTCGAGATGAATTGCGCGCCAGTATCTGGTGAGTCGTGGAATCGACGTTGAGTTTGTACGGAACTGAGGAAAAATCCGTCACGTAACCTTAATCGAACGAGAAAAAAAAAATCTCTTCAATGTAAAAAGATATTAATTGATCCGTCAGTGATGACGCAATATCGATAATGGCAATAAAAAAACTGTTGTAAAAATGAAAAACGAAGATTTTGGAATAGAATATTGAATTTGAAGGTGCGTGCTTAAAAACAAAACGAGAAGAAAATATATATATAAACTAAAAAATAAAAAGTAAAGTGGAACTTTTTTTAAGCATGTTCAGTTTTAAATGTGGGCTGATTTTGAGCTGTATTGTACATATCGATTTCTTTTCAAATTATATGGAGTTTTTTTTTCTTTCTTGGCTTCTTTTCTTCTACGCTGATCACTAATATAAGAAGAAAGACGCGGACAAAAAGAAAAAGGCAAAAAAGAGGATCACGAATAACTGAAAAATTAGCATTGGAAAAATTTGTGCAACTTACATTTGAACATTTTTTTATGTTTAGTAAACTGATAAAGGTGAATTCACAATAATCTCACACATCACACCACAGAGTCAAACGGAAAAAAGCAATTAACACCTTCCAAATATTTTTTATAGCGCCAATTAGAATATGTACATACATCGAACACTGCAGTACATATTGAACGAGAATATTTTATTGTTAGTTAAGAGGAAAAACTCTGTTCAGAGGATAAAATTTTTTTTTTATTCCGTTTTAATCGACACTGACGATCTGCACTTGGAGTCGAACGGTTCGAGATATCAAAACGAACATGATCCACGTTACTACGGAGGCGAAAAGAATAAAATGGAATTAAAAGGGGACAATTCAAGTTTCACTTTATGGTTATTAGTTGCAAAATTATAAGATAGCGGTTTTCAGAGGCAGAGTAATAATTGCAAGTCGGAAACTTCGCCGGAAATGTGTGCGCTGCGGTAAAACTTGACCGCAATCAAGAAACATCCTTAAATTGAACGTCAAGTCAGTAGTCATACGATACTGGCAGCCTGTTAATACCTTTACATCCTTCTTGGGGCAAGATTATGAGACGTAGGAATATGCACTCGTGACCTATTTTGCAGACCTTATCGAGACCTTGAAAACTTTTTAGCATAACTTTTCTGTATCTATAAGAGTTTAGTCGGCAATCGCCTAAGTGTGTCATTCCCTTTCGACTTGGCTTACAATAGCTATTTATGTGGCATAACCGTAAACCGCATGTTTTTTTGGCAAGGATAAAGATTTCAGGACGAGCTGACGGCGAGCCGGAAGCGAGCTGGAAGCGAGTACTGAAATTATCCGAGGCAAAAAACGGTTTACGGGCATGCCACATACAATATTTTTTATGGTATGGGCATTGAAAAGCAAAACGAAGAGTGAGGTTATGTCGCGATCTGTTCGACGAAGCTACTTTATTCGGCAGTTTGGGATGCGCACTTCGAACTGCGCATCAAAACTGCGGAATAAAGACTTTATTCCGCAACTTTGTTCGCTGCCGTATAAAGTATCACTTTACGGACCGAAAACTGCCACAAAAAGTAGACTTTTCAATGCCCATACCGTAAAAATATCGTTATACTATCTTCGAAACTATTGATCTCGTTGTAAAGAAATGAAGACTAAAACCTGGCTAGACGGTGTAGCTATTCACAGAAAAAAGAAGGATCAAAATCGTTTAGGTAGTTTTGGAGTTGTAAGCGAACGTACGGATATACAGGTAGAGAAACGTTGAGTTTCGTATATGAGGCATTCCGCGACAAATCGACCAGACTCTGATCCTCAGTCTCTTGGATTTGTTTACAATTTTTTTATATTATTGTTCCAATACTAAATAGCACTTAAATTTTTCTTAATACATTTTTGAATAAATTCTTTTAAGTTATGATTTTTGTATTTTCAAAATCTGAAAAAACAATCTCAAAAAATTTGTGTCAGATGTGGATGTTTTTAATCCCAGACCCAGAGTTGGTCGGCTTTTGCTTCTATTCTTATTTGAGCCGTGAAATTTTTTATTCAAATTAGTAGCTTGAAGTCAGTCTTTCGTGGATTGCTGCGTAAAATTTTATAAACATTATCCAGGAGCTCTAAAAATATTTTCAGAATTCCGAACTACGCGAATTTTGGTTTTCAAAAATCGTCGGTAAAACGGACTCACAAAAAAAAAGTCAATTAATAAAAAATCAGAGTACTTTTGAGAGCTGGAACAAGTATACAAAAACCGTTAACCAAATCCAAGAATTCGAGGGTCAGGCCTTGGTCGATTCAACTTGGAATGCCCTATAGGCAGAGATGCAGTTCTTCGACCTATCATGGGAATTGCTCTGACTCTTGATACTCGTTCGATACCGAAGGCAGGAAAAAATATTGTCCACCATCACGGCTGTTCGCTTCCGGCAGAAATTTAATCTTCACTGAAGTTAAGCTCTTCAGTCTGATTGTCACTGTATCTGACTGTCAAATTGGTGTAGGGCAAAGACCGAGTTGCTCATTACACTCAGGATTTGAACTCTAATTAAAGCGCGCGAAGAGGAAAATTCTACAAATTCTGAGCAGGAATATAATAGGTAGGATTCGATTCAGGAAAAATTATGTTTTTTCTGTCCAGCAACTTGTATCAGTGACACTGCAAAGTACACGCACATAGAAATATACCAGGAAAATTTTTGTCCCAATTCGACTTGGATACGTTGCTTTGTATTGTCACCTTGCTCTGCACACTCCCAGGAGAATTTTACACCCGTCACGCGGCTTATGACGATATGACACGATAATCCAGAGGGAACATCAACACGAAAGTACAACACCGACAGCGTCGCCGTATATTTTATATCTACAGAATATATATACATATACATATCTAATGTATATCTGGTGTACAAAGAGGTATCTCGATCAGATTCACGGAATATCGTGACAAATGTCACAGTCCAAGAAGTTCAAAGCTCATCTCTCCGTCAGCGAAATGGAGGAGAGAAAATATATGCTGTAATAACCGATGTAACCAGTTTGATCATCGACGTTTTTACCCCGCGAAGAATCTTCAGTCGCAGAAGTTTTTTAAGCCTACAATATCGCCGGAAGGAATTTCTGTGACTGGGGTCAATAAACAGTTCTCAACTGTTTCCAATTCTATTTTACCACTGGGGTAAAAATTTTTTTCGGACTACAAAATTAAAACTAGATTTGTAACTAAGTAGGTAGAAAATGCCGGTTCTCAAATGATCCGACGATCGATAAAGTCAATTAGAGTCATGATATCCCCCAGCGTCGAAAATTCTAAAAAAAGGTTTGTGTCTTGACTAAATGTCGGTAAGAGGTCGGTTTAGGAATCTGTATTCAGAACTGACCTTGTATGTATGTTACATACCTATTTAACTGTAACAGCGAAAAAAGATCGAATTTGTTATAATTCTTTTTGATTGCGGTTAGCGGAGCAATAAATAAATGTCAAGCCTTTCTTCAGCTGAAATACATAATGTGTAGTCGACTAAAAAAAAAAATTCAATAACATTGGTAGCAGTTGTGCCGCATCTAAAATCACTACAAGCTCTCTTACGTGACTTCACATCGTCATTTCTGCTACAGGAAGCCCTTACCGACCGAGCTAATAACGCTCGATTTCGGAACAGGATGTGCCCAATATGTTCGAGTGATATTCGCGGGTTCCGAGAGGCAGTTAACTGGCTCGAAGTTCGTTGACAACATTCGGTTTCGTAGCCTGAGTCCTGCAGGACCGGGATACGCGACTAGGAATGGCAAATTCACCGATGGGTCAATACTGGATGACTGTCGTACAGTTTCCGCGCCTGAGGCAACGCCGGGCGAAATTGAGTCTTCATTTTCGCTGACTGCGTCGACTCATCTCTCTTGCAGCGATTTGGCAATACGGGAAAAGTCGCTTCGACACATTTTTGAGTGGATGTTGGCTGTCTTTTCTCCCTTTTCCGTCTTTTTCTTCTTCTTCTTCTTTTTTTTCTATTCTTTTTCAGCACGGCGTGGAAATCGAGGAGGATCGGATAGGCGATACTTCTATTGTACTTTTTTACATCTGCAATACACTCACTTTACCTCTTTTTATTCTTGTTTATTATACGTGACTTTTCCAACTCATAAGCCTTTGTAGATACACCCTCGCGAGTGAGATCTGCAGGCAGTTTTTTTTTCTTTTTTTTTTTTTCTTTTTTTCATTCCGACGAGTCTGTTTCGCGATAAAAAATTCATTGTCATTCATCGGTGAACTAGAATCGATTTTCAACATCTGATCGGTATTATTTCAGCTGAATTTAACACAGCGTATCTAGTAGACTGAATGAAAGATTGACGAAAATGTAGCTCGTTTTTATCATCTTCCAAACTTACAAGGCGATTGGTTATGGCCAAAACTCTATACTTGGAATCACTTTTCTCACGAGACATATTCGTAGATTGTGAATTTAAAGAGAAAAAAAAACTAAAATAGAATTAGTAGATTTTTACCAATTCTGAAGCGATTTGAAACGAAGGATCAGTATTTAAATTTTTTATAATCTCAATCTTTTCTATTCTCTTCTCTCAGGAGAGATCTTTCTAGTTTCCATATATAAATACTCAACGTTTGACTATCTGGTAAAAAAAACTGACAGATAACTATTGATTTTCGGTCAAACGACTTGCCGAATGAAATCATGACACAAAAAACAGTTTCAAAATCGATTCCATTGAAGCTTTGAAACCAGATTGAAAATCTTTTGCGTAAGTTTAGTGACGTTGATACAGCTCAAAAACAAAAATTTTAAGAGGTCGCTCCAAATTTTTTAAAATGTCAAATATCGTCAAAAAAATAAATTAAAAAAATT
This sequence comes from Diprion similis, assembly GCF_021155765.1. Classification (NCBI taxonomy): domain Eukaryota; kingdom Metazoa; phylum Arthropoda; class Insecta; order Hymenoptera; family Diprionidae; genus Diprion; species Diprion similis. The sequence goes on from NC_060117.1 coordinate 5,013,920, forward strand.
TTATTTTCAGTATTTTGTTTGATTTTTAATTCGTGTCGTGGTGTATCGTTATCGATTCTTTCTTACTAAATAAAAGAAAAGAAATTTATGAAATTTTAATATGAATATTAAAAGTTCGCTCGAAAAGATCTAAAGAAATGCACCAAAAAATTGAAAAAAATTATGAGCGACCTTTCAAAATTCAAATTTTGAACTGAAAATTTCGGGAACTAATTTTTTTTTTTGTCTATAAAATTATACTGTAACGAGAAAAAAAATTAAAAAAAAAAATATCGATTTTCGACGATTTCTGACGTTTTAAAAAATGTGGGGCGACCTCTTAGAATTTTTTTTTTTTGAACTGTCCTTTGGAGTGGGCTCTTAAAACATCAAAAACCAACATTTTGTCACACGAGATTCAAAAAAAAAAAAAAAATAGTCGGTTTTTTGCGCCACCCTAATGTATATATACCGTCGACATTGGTGTCGATAATAATACTCATGTGTGTAGATATAGAGCATATTCATTTGAATGGAGCTTTATTCAACATATTCATCCCCGCAACTGAGGGGCTGCATTCAACTGATTACAGCTACATCACGTGCATACGAAGTATGCTCTGCATATATGTAACGATTATTCGCGTCCCACTTCAAGAGTTCATGGATTGTCCAAGACCCATTGCACAGGTCAACAGGGGAAAGTTTTCTTCTCAAGTGTATATATTTAAAAAAATAAATTTTGTTTTTTAAACATAAAAAGATGAAAATAAAAATACATTTTTTTTTTTTTTTTAATATAAACTCGAAAAACAAAATTTTTCTTTTTTTCTATTGACCTGTGATCAATTATTATTTTCAATATAAATTGATTTAAATACGAAACTCAAGATTATTGTTTAATGCTTACTTACGATAAATGTTTGAGAAAATAGGTAGTTTTTTTTTTTTTTTTTTATCTAAAATATTGTTCTGGTTTCTACAAAAGTAAGCTTTATACAACAAAAATATTTTTACTTTTATTAGCTGACGTGAAAAAAAAGGAAAATTCGACATCTAGAAACTAAACTCAAAATTCACGTTGACCGGTGTTTTCGAATGGAATCTCTTTTCAAAATAATGAAAAAACCTTAAGCAACAAGAAAATTAGTTTTACCAAAAAAACATTCGTTTGTTAATAACGTTGAAAATATTACGGTATCGTTTGACAAAGTGAACTTTAATCTAATAAAACTTAACTAACGTCTAACGTTTTTTCGAACTATAAAAAAAAAAAAATTAGCAAACAATCATTCAATTTCATTCCGCAATTTTCGTAGTAATCTAAGCCTCTTTGTCTCAAAATTTATGAATAAAGAATAACAGTTTTTTTTTTTTTTTTTTTTTTTTTTTCTCAAAAATATTAAATTTCCAGCTTTTAATCAAATTTTATCCTTCATTAATTTTTTTACTTGAAATCTTTATTTCAAACCGCTCGTCCAATAATTAATTCATCACTCTTATTGAGCCGTAGGAAGTCAATGACTTTTTAATTTCACACCGATACATCAGGTACTAATAATAATAAACACGCTCTCGGAGCTGCTCACGAACTGTAATTAGCCGTCTCGTGTATCCATTGCACTCATGAAATTGCAATTTCATAGCAGGTAGAATGAAAAGTAAGAACAAAAAAAAAAAAAAAAACAACGTTTCGGGCTGCTACATTTTTCGCTCGCGAATTATCGGGGATGCTGAAATTCTCTTGCCTTCGCTATTCACGGATTATAATTATTATGCCAGTGAAGCATCTCGTTGAAATATATATCTATATATGTATAATGGTTGGATTATAGAATGTATATGTATATGTATATGTATATGTATATATAACGTGTATATATGCCATTCGTACAAATATTATGCGGGTTTCAGGCATTTCATTAAATTAATTTCTTGCGTACCTCGCGCTTGTATGTAAAAGTGTGTGTATGTATATAAAAATATATATATATATATATATATATATATATATATATATACATTTACAAATTGCACACAGCTTTACATATACAACACGCATCATGCTAAAAAGATATGCTAATTTTAACGGATTTCGTTGTAGGTACTCACATTGTTGAGAAATTTATGGTAATTCAAAAACACACACGTTTACGAATAAAGTTAGGTGAAATGAAAAACGAAATTTTACAATAATTATAAAACAACGATGTATTTCTTAACCTATTTTGATATTTTCGTAGTGAATTTATTTAATGCCTGTGTATTGAATAGATAAATTGCGAAGTTGCGTGCAGATGGGGAAAATTATACGTTTTCATTATTTTTCATTTTTCGTTTTTTTTTTTTTTTTTTTGGTCTCGCGATTTTGTTGAAATTGTTTTTTTTTTTTTGTTTCTGCAATTGTACAAAATCTGAAACAGTACCCTAAATTTGTTCAGATTTTTTATTTAACCAGTCAAGTATTTAAAAATATTGAGAGTGATTTTGAAAATGATCTTTTTTTAAGATTCTCAAAAAATTCTCGAAACTGTATTTTTTTTTTTCTAAACATTTCAAAACCGCACCTGTAATGGGCCGATTACTTTTCTGTTTTATTTTTTGGCACCTTTAATTTTTTTGATCAACTAAAAGATTGTTTAAACGATCTAAAAATTCACAAACAATTCTCAAAACTTAGATTCTTCACTTAGAACATTTCTAGACCGATTTCATTATGAAGGTGATAGCAAAAAATAAAAAGTTGAATGCACCAAAATGTTTGGAAAATGGAATACAGTTTCTGAGGATATTTCAATAAATTTTAAACAAGATCATTTTCGAAATCACTTTAAATATTTATGAGTTATTGAGAAAATATACGATTTCAGCAGTTCCTATTGCAAAAAGTTTTCGGGATTTATTTGAAAGGCATCTGCCCGACGAGGATTAGGTGTATATCACCATCGATTTCGAAAAATCTATGGTACAACCCATGCCAATCGGGGGACATTAATAATAAGGAATAGTCTGTGCCATAATTTACGTGCATCCGGACGTGATTCGCCTCTCTGATTCGATCGTTAATCACTTGCGTGTCAATCAGCAGCTCTTGGATTATTATATCCGGATCGGTGCTCAATTATTGTGAAACTTTCAGCTTAGGTGGATTACAGGCAAGGTTTCTTGAGTTATCCCTTAACTTCAAACAATCACGAACGTCTAACGCTCTCACTCCATGATTGCAGTTGAAACGTTTCGTGAATGTGATTCTCTCTTTTTTTTTTTTTTTTTTTCTTTTGCGAAAAGATTATGGTTGAAAAAATTGTCGAAACGACAAAGGGGCAAAATTTAATTTGATAAACCGATATCGAAATTCCTTGAATTTAATTTTATTCAAATAAACCCTCGTTTAAAATGAGAAAAAATTAAAAACCACAAATTTCATCTGAAGGTAGTTAATTTCTACACTTTAATTTTCCTGCTTCGATGTCAAAATTTAATTATGTTTTTCGTCGGTTTCGTGATAAAGAAAAAAAAAAAAAAAAAAAATTCTAGAACCAATTTTTCATTACAATAATTACGTTTTTCAATGAGGCATATTTTTTTTAACCCTGACATTCATTTTAGACTGATTAAAGATTTTTTGACGTACGGTTTTTTTTTTTTTTTTTTCATACAATTTACCATTATTCAATACATTTGTGTTAAAGGTATATTTTTGAGAACAAAATAAAGAAAGATAAAAAAAAAAAAAAAACAACTAACACTTGTCAATAATTTGTCTGCTAATGTTTTCGTTGAAAACGAAAACTTTTCAATATTTCTTCTACGTCTAGAATATTTTTCTTAATTTTTTTTTGAACAATATAGCTAGTTCAGAATTACATGTTTGTTTTTCAGACTTTGGATTCGAAGGATTCAAGTTCCAATGAAAAAGCTGTTAAAAAAAAAAAAAAAAAAAAATTTTGTTAAAACGATGCGATCGAATATAGTTTTCTACACGAACCTGGAAACGATTGTTGTTAAAATTTCGAGCAATGCTAGAGAAGAGAGCTTATAGAAACGACTGACGTAAATTTCGAGCTTTTCTATTACGAGGCTTTTTACTCGTGAGAGGCTTAGATTCGAATTTAATCCCTTCGTCCCCCGCGACGAGACGCGAAGCATTTCTTCACCCTGAGCGTATGAATCACGGTGCCACATGGTGTGGAGTGAAAAAAAATCAGGCACAGAGAGAAGAAAAACGACGTGAAAATAAAAAGAAAGAAAGAAAGAAATTGAAAGAGAGAAAAATCAAAAAGAAAATGATAACGAAGAAACGTTGATAGAAAAAGGGGGATGAAAAAATATTGCATTTCGTTCGTTGAATATACTACACACGTGTACACAAAGACGGTAATAAAAATTTTCACCGCAATGACATCCAGTTGGAGTAATCCTCGGGGGATGACACGCCTGTCTACCTCGTCGTCTGCTACCATTCCCTGTAGATGCATCAAGGGGACGAAGGTGATTGTAACGCCGCTCTTCATCGTCATGCGGTGAAAAGAGTGCTCAGGGCATCCTGTAATCCGGGGATTCTGGCTGCAATCCTCCTCTGGATATGCAGCGCGAATTATACGTGGCCACATTCTGACGTTGACGTTTTCATTTCCGTAAAAAATAAAAATAAAAAAATAAAGTGGAAAAAATTTGTTTTTCGCTCTTTCGACGGTTTTAGGGGCACCGGAAATTCTGTGAAAGTGATGCTGGTCACCGAGAATTCCAGGACCGTAAGTTAAGGATATAGGGGGGGGGGGGTTGATATCCTGAATTTGAAAAAAGTGGGAAATCATAATTTGACGAAACGTCAAAGTTCCGAAAGTGAAAAAAAATAAGAAAATTTAAGAATCTGAAATATCTAAATTCCGAATGATCCAAGATTTTTGGTTCTGTGAATTTCTGGTTTGGTGAAATTTCGTCACTTTGATTTTTCTTTGCTCTGCATCGTCGATATTTTTACGTTCGAAATCGTGATCATCTTGATTTTCGTTTTTTTTCTGTTTTTTTTTTTTTTTTTCATTTTTGACACCAACTCGTTGAGTAAAATACGCTGTGTGGGTATATTTTAACTTTCGAAATCTTGCTCCATCAAAACTTTATTTTTCAGAATTAAGCTGCATCGGAAATTTCTTTTTGGAATTTTGGTCTGTCGTAATTTGAATTTTTAGAATCTTGCAATTTCGGCTTTCCGACCATTTAGAACTTTTTTGTTGCGTAAAATTTTGATTTCTTCACTTTAAGTTTCATCACCAAGGAATTCCAAATTCGGAACTTCAATCCTGGTCCAAAGTTGTATGAAAAATTGATCGAACAATAAATAAATTATTTGAGTGGTAATTTAGAGATTTGAAAAGTCTCTGTGTCGAATCAAAAAAGTTTAAAACTGCAGAAATCAAATTGTTTTTAAATTTTCTTCACCGAAAAAATTCATGCAGTTCGTATAATTCGATAAATGATAAATACAGATCGTTTGATTTATAAATTTATTTATCACAAATCGTTTGAAAATGAGACAGATTTTTCCTTGAGCTCGTCAGATGATAATAAAAAAATCCGATACGCATAAAACCGTTATAATTTACGGACGATAAAGTCGTGATGAATCAGCAAGAAGGAAATTATTCGTATATTTAAAATCCAACTCACAGACGATTTGAGAAAAATTCAATTATCAAATCATCGTTGAGATCGTCAGTTAGTGAAAAAAAAAACAAAAAAAAAAAAAACCATACGTGCAATTGCAATAATTTACAGATATAAAACGAGTTTGAAATAAATAAATAAATAAATAAATGCGTTATTCTTAATCACAATTTAACCTAGACGATCTGTGGATAAATATTATTAACGAATAAGTCAGCTGTTGCTTGTTAGAATTAAACAAGGAATATGAATTTTTCGGTAAAAAGTATTAGCATAATAAAATTTGTACAATTTAGTTAAAATAATAAGGTTTTTGTCGTTGAATTTTAGTGTTTTAAAATTTTTCCCCACAATCAACTTTTTGGTTTAACACTTTTTCAATCTGACCGTACACCCGATACATCAAAGCACTGTAGGTATATATTTTTCGGTGAAAAAATATTTGACTAACGTGAATTTTCTAATTTTTTCATTCTAACGAGTGTGCTTAAAATTAAACGTCAGGCTTTAAAATTTTAGTGTGAAGTATCTTAAAAACAGTCTTCAGTTACACGTTTTGAACCCAATCGCTTCACCACATTTTGGTCTCAAAAATTTTCATCCTGACTGTACGTCGCATATAATCTCAAAGAAACGAGGACGGCTATATACCCGGAAATTTGTAAGTAACGACGCACTTTGGAACCACATTAAATAAGTTCGAAAAGTAGTTAAAAAATTTACCCTTCGAAAAAAAAAAAAAAAAAAAAGTAAAAATAAAAAAAAAAAAAAACACACCTAACACGGATATTTCTGCTGAATTTGATTTTACGCCTGTCGTTTATGGCTTGCCAATGAAATTTCATACCCGGATTTAATGCTTTAAACTACCCTCCTCGTTTCGGGCACATTTTAGACCGACTAATCGTCGCATTTAAATTTCCACCCCGCCGCTCGATTCTTCTTCAAACAAATCCTGCAGGGCTTCGTGACTAGCCTCAGGCGATAACTGGATTGCCAAACGGTGGCAGGAGTTAGCTGACCAATTTTTACCATCCCTTTGAAATATCAGTTTCAAATGTGACATACACGCGTTCAATTTTATCCAGACGATACATGTCGATGATATCGTAAAATTACAATGATTTCAGAATAACATCAGGACGAAGGACTTAATCACTTTTGTAATCTGATGTGGATACTTCATGTAATTTTTGTAATCTCTTGTAAGCCCTTGTTATTGTTCGTTACTTTGGAACTCGCTTTGTTTTCGTCATATTATCTTCGCAATTAATTAAATTCTTGTAATATTTGTAATCACTTGTAATCTCTTGACAATTCGTGTAATCCTCGTGTAATCGTTGCAATCTTTTGTTAATCTTTGTAGTATTTTCTGTCTCTGAAATCTTCGGAGTTCTTGTAATCTTCGTGTAATCCTTGCAGTATTTTTGGTGATCTTTGTAACCTTTGCTGTTTCTAAAATCTTTGTAATTCTCGTAATATCTTTACAATCCGTGTAATCCTCGTGTAATCGTTGCAATCTTTTTGTAATCTTTGTAGTATTTTTTGTCTCTGAAATCTTCAGAGTTCTTGTAATCTTTGTGTAATCTTTGCAGTATTTTATTAATCCTCGTAATTTTTGTAAACGCGTGTACTTCGTGTAATCGTAGTCGATGTACGCATCTTTTACATAATAATTAACCCCTTGTTGAAAACACGTTGAAAAATTGTTATTGGTGTTACGGTATGAAGAGTGTTTCACGAAATTCTTGATTTTTTTTTCAGCCTGAACGAGTTGTCGGAAATTCTTCACATCCAAGTGTCTTGTTCGTTTTTGATATAGTTAATTCAAAAACTGATCTTCAATGATATAAGTATTTTTATCAAAGAGTGATAAACGTAAGTTAAACGGTTCTCGGTCAGTTAAAATTATGATAATTTCGTTTTTGTAAAGCAATCACACAATGCGTTAGTATTTCCACAATTAATCATCGTTGACGTACACATTCCACAACATCGTTATCAATCTGATGTTGTATAATACGTATGTGGAAATGATAAATTATCCTGCGCCACAGTGAAGTGTGGTAAGAGCGTGGATCGCCATCTGTCAGGAAACCGATTGCCGAACAATTTCCAGGAAAGCTGTTGAAGCGGAAAAACAAGTGTATCCAAATTCGTTGAAAATAAAGAGGAAAAAGATATGAATTCAACGTTGTAATTGATCGAAGAATTTATAAGCTTTTTCTCCGCACATATCACGATGTAAACCGTAAAATTTCCCGAATTGAAGATTTTCAACTCATTCGTGAGGAAAATGTGAAAAGGAGCCTTTTTCTTGATATCGAGACGGATGGCAGGATTATCGCTTTATCTTCGGCATGAAACTTCACCAAAATACGCGTGTCGAGCAGCCGAAAAAATTTTAAGCGATACATTTTTTGCTGAACCGGGTTTTGTGTAATTTATACCTTTCACCCTGTTCGCCTGCAGATTTAACAACCTATGGATAAACGCCCACGTGCAAACTCCGAGCTTTTCATCAAGGATCTCAATACCTACATTCCCAAAACTTTAAGCCCCAGTCAAGATTCTGTTATTTGTCTGAGGAGAAAATGATGCCTTTTTTTGCCATTCAAGAAACGGTCCAATTACGCGATCTCTCAAAGTCGTTATAAAACAAAACCGTGCAGGATTCCACGGTTGAAATTCGCCAATAGTTTTTCAAATCATTCCTCAGATTGAAGGAATAATTATATTGCATATAAACTCAAACTTCACCCCAAATTTCGATTCGAAATTCGGACTACGGAATAAGATAATCGACGTGTCCTGAGCAGCTTATTTCAATTCGTCAACCCTTGTTTGAAGGGAATCGAGAATTCGAAGGGGCGTAAATTATCCGCAAAAAAAAAGAACCCCGGAAATTGGGGTTTGTACGAAATTTGGCGAAGGGTTCGACGTGTGTTTTTCGCAAGAGATGGAGAAGATTTGCGAACCGCCTCATGACCGTGGTGTGAATATACATGGTGTGCCTAGAACTCTCACGACACGCCCCTTTCTTCGAGGTCAAAGCCTTTAAGTGAGATGTGTACCAACTGTCTAAAAAAATCCCTATATTGCTAGGGAATTATTTTTCTGGCGATCGCTACTCTGCTCGGTAGTACAACCACGTATAGTTATGGTGTGAGTTTTTTAAATTCCCGTTGATTTTTCCCCACGCAGATTCAACGTCACAACAATTAATCACCACCGATCTAGGGTTTTTTTTTTGGCACCGTTGGTACACATCTTACTTAACCCTTTAAGGGGCAGCGGTACACATTTGTACCACATTTTTTCCTGCAGTTTTTTCATTATTGACGTTCTATTTTCCAATACCTTTATACTTCTAAATCGTTTCTAGTATCTTGAAGGTTCAAGCTAAAAGATACTTAAGGAAAAAAGTGGATATTTGTTTATTTATAATTAATTATACATAATTCAAACGCAAAAAACTCGTTTTATTTTCAGAATAAATTCAGCTGTTCTCAAGCGAAGTGTCGAAACGCTTTGAGATTTTTTTCATACATTCTTCAGGTCTATTACTAACTCATAAAATTTTTTCAGATTTTTCGGCAGCTTCAAATTTTCAAAAAAAAATTATCGCATTTTCTAAAAATCCAATTTCGAAGAAAAAAATTTATGTTTTACATCAGATATCAGTATCGTAATCAGCGACCCCAAAAAACCCTCTGTACCAAATTTTGTGCCGATTGAACGAAAAACCACGAACTTAACCTAAAATAGTCGCCATTTTGAATTTTCTAATTCTGACGTCAGAATCGTAATCAGCGACCCCAAAAACCCTTAGACCACCTTTGATTTTGAAAATTTGTTCCGTAGAAAAATGTACCTCTCAAAGGGTTAAGTCCAGTCCAGCGCGAGAGAGAAACTTTTTTGAAGAAAGAAGCTGCACTCCTAGGCACACCCTGTATACTCACAACACGCTCACAATTCTTACCCTTGCCAAGAACCCCAGACGTATTTCGAGTTGCTCAGAGCAAGCCGTTGTCAGAATCCGACTATCAAGGTATTAAAAGCGGGAAGACTTGGTAAAACTGTACAGACAACGAGGTAAAAGCATCTCGCCTTGCAAAAGTCGAGAAGAAACTTGTAGGCGAGGTAAAATTCCGTTTCCACAGTTTCAAAAGGTTTGCCATATATACGCGATTCCAGCACAGAAAAACTACTTTGATTAAATCACTTTTTCGTTCGTGAAATATGCGAAGTTCGATTTTAAAGATGAGTTAATCTGTGTCGAAAATGGGATGAAAAGAGGAAAAAGAAACGTTTCAAAAATATTCAAAAGTGATATATTTGAAACTTTCAAGCTATCGATAATCTGAGAAAAAGGCTTTACGATCAGAGCGATGGAAACTATCAAACTCTGGTATTTTTTCACCCGATTCTAACATTTTTGGATTCATTTTGCGCATTTATCAAAACCTCCTAAACTGTCTGAAGAAAATTCACGGAATTATACGTCATATGGTATAGTTATAACGCACAAATATCATTATTTACGAATATTTTTTGAACCGTGCTGAAAACAAGCGATAAAAATAGTTTTTACTCGATACTTTTCATCACCATGAAAAGGATGAAGGACCCTTTAATTCCTAGAAATTTAAAAACAAACCGTGAATTGAAGCTCCAACTCCTAAAAATTTAAGTACCAAAACCTAGTTTGGGACTATTTTGACATAATTTTGATAAATTTAAATAACATTTTAAAATTGAGTATCGCATTTCAATTGTATTTATTCGAAGATCTTATACGACGAATACAAAAACCCTTTAATTAGAGGAGCTTCAAGTCAACATAACCTCAAAATTGCAAAATTTATTGAACACATAGGAGTTTCTAAACAGACCCTAGTTTGAGCCTAAACTTGGTAAATCGTTAAATTTCGGAGATTTTCATCGTCAAAGTAGGATCTGGTATTGCATTAAAGTACGTAAAACCTATTTTACTGTCTTTGAACCCTACGTCGAAGCTTGAAGTTGGCGCTAAATGTGGACTCGGGTCTACTCGGTACTTTTTATCCACTTTTTCTCATCCTCAACTCTTGATTCAGACGGTACAGCTCATTGATCCTCAATGCAAAAAGAGCAGATCCAACGTAACGAGTTTGGACCTCATCAGGCCAAGGATCGAAACGATTCAGAATCAAATTAGAATGGTTCAATTTCGAAACTTTTAGAAACAGCCTTGTTGCCCGGATCTCGACCCGAAATTTGATCCGTTCCGGACAGCTCAGCTCCTCGAGAACCGGGCGATTGTAATATGTGAAATTGGAGATCCTAACATAGGTGCGTCGGTATTCGCTACTTGTTCCCCCGAGGCTGCAAGTTTCCCTTCGTTATTGCGACCGCAGCATTCGAAGGAATGTTTCACCCGACGACCTGGGGATGAATGGATGTAAAACCACGTGGTGGAACCCCACGTTGATCGATCATTTTGAATGGGAGCATTAGAAGCTGCAGCGTATATCCCGAAAATAAGACTGACAATGAAATACAGGTTAGATTAGTCCAAGTTTGTGTTGCAATATTGGTAGCACTGCAATTTAACCCTTAAATGGTAGAGGGTATCACTGATGCCCAAGGGTTTCACGGCTATTCAAGTTTTCCTTTGTTTACATGATTATATTGTTTAAACACATGATCAAATCAGCAATGAACAGTGATTAGTCCTTATTCCAGGATAGTTGATGAGGTTTCACGAATTTTGCGGAATTTCTAGACCACTTTGGAGCACTTTTTAAGGCCATAGGCCACTCTAGAGGCCGAAAAAATAGGCTTTTTGAGGATTTTTTTTTCAGAAATACTACAAAATAAATCTAGATAACAGAAACGTGATTTTATTATTCATATCAGTGACTGCTTACAATAATTTTTTTGAAGCGATTTATTTTAAAATGGCGGCTGTGCAGCGTTTTTGCGACGACGTCTCCTTTTTTTCGGGGTCCACGGCCGGACTAACAGCTCCTGTAATTTTTTTAATCATAATGAGCTAATGAATTTTTTTGATTATATATAATAACTGCTATAGAAGTACGTAGAATTTTTTTTTATATTGCGTGGTTCATTTGTTATTAACAATTATCTGAAAATTTTTTAGGCAAGTTCTTCACTTTCCACTTTAGAAGTACGCCATTTGGCCAAAAATCAATACATCGCAAAAATCCTACGCACTTCTATAGCAGTTATTATATATATTAAAAAAAATTCATCGGCTCATTATGATTAAAAAAATTACAGGAGCTGTTAGTCCGGCCGTGGACCCCGAAAAAAGGAGACGTCGTCGTAAAAACGCTGCACAGCCGCCATTTTAAAATAAATCGCTTCAAAAAAATTACTGTAAGCAGTCACTGATATAAATAATAAAATCACGTTTCTGTTATCTCGATTTATTTTGTAGTATTTTTGAGAAAAAATCCCCAAAAAGCCTATTTTTTTCGGCCTCTAGAGTGCCCAAGGCCTTAAAGCGCCACGCACGAATAACCCTCGTTACCATTTAAAGGTGCCAAAACCACGTGACAATTTAAGGGTTGAAAGAGCCGTTAAGAATTTTTGCACTAGGTTATAAGGCACCTGCTTATCCAGCGACATTAATTGGAGACAATTACTCGCGAGTGCCGAAGTAAGGACTCTTTCTTCCGACGCGTTTAAGCCGAAGACTAAAATCGCTTTCTTCGCCTCCGAAGAAAGCCGAACGGTCCATCATCCCTTCTTATGGGTGGCTATTTGGCGATCCGGCGGTTCTCGTGATCCCTGAGAACTCCTTCCCGCCCGACTGGACACGAGTAAAAAGCACCGATTGATACCTCGGAGGTCAGCCAGCTGCAGGGAAAATCCACACGAAGAAAATCCAGCCTCGTGGCAATGATCACGAATGATCGTATAGCCTCCGATTATTAACCCGAGTGATCCTTAAGGATACACTGGCTATACATTCTCAACCAAAAGTGAGTCTCGTCGAAAATATTCAATACTTTGTGATGGGATAAAAGTTGGAAAAAAATCATCCAAAATGAAGACAGTAAGAAAATTAAATTTCAATAAAAATATTTTTTAAGAAATTTTTAGGGAACGTATTTTTATTTTTTTTTTGTTCGTCATTTGAAATGAATTCCTTGATTTCTCTGAATACACATGAATTTTTAAACAATTTTCTCATTATTTTGAAATTTCCGTTTTTGAAAATTTTAACATTTTCAAAAATGGTAGAAAAATCGTGAATTTTCGACACGTTTTCGTTAAAACATTGTACATTACAATTAAGTAAAAACTTTCGAAAACGGAAATATCAAAGTAATAAGAAAATTCTTGAAAAATTCATGTGTATTCAGAGAAATCAACGAATTTTCCTAAAAGTTTGTCAAACAATTTTTATTCATACCTTTTGAGAATTATTATTATTCAAATTTAATTTCATTATCGTCTTTATTGTGATTGGTTGTCTTTCGATTTTTGTCTTATCACAAAGTATTCAATATCGTCGACGAGACTCACTTTTGGTTGAGAATGTCCGGCCACTTCATTCTTAAGGATTATATGTAGGTACTCATCTATAGTCGGACATCGAAGATATAAGGTGGATTGGTTTCAGTGCTTTTTTTATCGACTAACTATTGTCCTACCGTAACTCCCTTGACTATAATTTGGCGTCGATCCAACACTACCTGATATCGATCTTCCGAACAGACGACAAAGAATTTTCCACATCAGTTGACGCTAGCTTATTGTGTGTATTTTTTTTTTTTTTTTTTTCTAGACAGTTTTAACGCCGCCATTTTCACAGTCCCACCCTTCTTCTTCAGGTCTGATCAAATATTTTCTCTAATTGCACCGCAGGTTTATCTGTCTTCGTATTATCCAAATTCTCTAATCTTTTTTCAACTCGGTTTAGTATTATTCCAAGAGATGATCCAGTTTTGCATTTACAGGGTTAGGAAACAGTTCGATACTTGAAATGTGACAATTTCTTTGACTGACTCACAATCAGACTTATGATTATGTATGTACAAAGAAGTCAGCGAGGTTGATAAACTCCAAAAGCAGGAGTTTATCACTGTTGACTCTATCACGTGAAAAAATTCGACGTGTGGAATGAAGCCATCATAACCTCATGAAACAGAATCAGGTGAAAGTCAATTCACTTCTGGTTCACAACCATCAATTCGTTGACCGTTTCTCAACGTTTGATCAAAGTCTGACTACAGCTTAGATAAGCTCCAAAAGCAGGAGTTCATCACTGTTGACTCTATCACGTGAAAAAATTCTTTGAACTTCTAACTGTCGACGTGTAGAATGAAGCCATCATAACCTCATGAAACAAAATCAGATCTCAAGTCCAGTAACTTCTGGTTCACAACAATCAATTCTTTGACCGTTTCTCGAACCTTTGTCCAAAGTCTGATTAGACAAACTCTTGGTACCTACGAAAAGACGGTCAGTACCTAAACCGAAAAAACGATATTCAACTGTAAACCTTGTACGTAGAATGAATATATGTACACAAAGGACCAAATGATGAACCATCGAAGTTGGAAGAAAAGGTTTTTGGTATGCTCGAGGCGTCAGTTTGAAGCTAAGACGAAATAGGTGTTTCACTTTTAAAAGTGGTTCATGCAGGAGGCGTCTGAGAAGCACGACGTGTCTTGAGTCTACAAATTTCCCCCAAACGTAGTCACCCTCGGAGATGGGCAACCCCTTTATATTTATGGGAGGTATTTTTTAACCTATACTAGACCAGTGCAAATTGGGTGGGCGAAAGAGTTTCAGGCTATATTCATTGTCGGGATCTATCCCATACGCCAATGTATAGGGCGGTCCACGTCAATTCAGCTGGCCTTCAGACCACAACATTTTTCATTTGAGTCGTAATTTTTTTTTTTTGTTGATTTTTTCAGATTTTTCGGAACAACCGTTTCCGAGTTACGATTTTTTGAATCCTTTAAAATCGAAAAAACGAAAATTTTTTAAAAATCTGAAAATATTCACAAAAATTTTATGACCAATTTAGAACAGTCTCACGATCGTGAGAATTTTTCTTGTATTCTTTTCAACTCAAAACCTTAATCTTATTCTTGGCACGCAGTGAGTGTTTGATTAAATTAATGTTTCTTGTAACCGACCGTTTGAATTCAAATTTTTTCCATTTTGATGGTTCAAAAACAGTATTAGTACACCTATGGATGGATAAAAGTCGTGAGTTTAATGTTTTGATTAGGTGAAAAAAATAAGAAAATGGTTTCGATCAGTTGAAAAAATTGTAAGAAAAATATGCACCACATTCTAGCTTATTACATTGGTCATAAAATTTTTGTCAATTTGTTCAAATTTCAAAAACGATCGTTTTTTTTCGGTTTTCACGGACTTGAAAAATCATTACTCAGTAACGGTGCTTCCGAAAAATTCAAAAAAATACAAAAAAAAATTTTTCGGAGCAAGGACAACGACAGAAAAAATCACGAAGCAAATCAAAAACGTTGTGGTCTGAGGCTATTTGAATTGACGTGAACAGCCTCATATGCAAATGTGCGGATCATAGGCGAGTTCAGATTACGTCTATGTATCCTGTAGCCCATATACTCGTAACTTCGGTATATACGAGGCTCAACGTTTTTTTTATTATTTTTTTTTTTACTTTTTATACAGCCTGATCGTATAGCCGCTTATCTCGGATTCGGGAAAACTCCGACGTTACGAGCCTCTGGAGCTGAACCCGTATTTGTTACCCTACCGCCAAAGCTCATTTGGCTCTGTGTACTGTTACGAGCTGTAGTTAACCGTGCGAAGTTCACGCAAAACCCGAATTAATACCGCCGCAAAATTTCCGTTCCTGTATATGAATGCTCGACTATTTTATTATCGATGATTCGATATTCACTCGAGGAAATATCGTAAACGAAATACTTGTTTTCCGACTCGAATCAATCGCACATTAGGGTGGCGCTAAATAAATCGACTGTTTTTTTTTTTTTTTGAGTTTCGTGTAAAAAATGTTAGTTTTTGATGGTTAAAGAGCCCACTCCAAAGGACAGATCAAAAAAAAAAAAAAATTCAAGAAGTCGCTCCAAATGTTAAAAAATGTCAAAAATCGTCAAAAAATTAAATTTAAAAGTTAAAAAAAATTATATTTTCGTATTTTGTTTGATTTTTAATTCATGTCGTGGTGTATTGTTATCGAATCTTTCTTACTAAATTAAAGAAAGAAAATTTATGAAATTTTAATATGAATATTAAAAGGTCGCTCGAAAATATCTAAAGAAATGCACCAAAAAATTGCAAAAAAATTATGAGCGACCTTTCAAAATTCAAATTTTGAACTGAAATTTACGGAAACTTATTTTTTTTTTTTTGGCTATAAAATTGTACCGTAACGAGAAATTTTTTTTTTTTTTTAATATATCGATTTTAGACGATTTCTGACGTTTTAAAAAATGTGGAACGACCTCACACTTTGTCACACGAGACTCAAAAAAAAAAATAGTCGGTTTTTTTGCAACACCCTAATATATATATACTTGCAAGACTCGTCTTCTGTGATTATAAATACTCATTTTATTCTGTGTAAGGCATTTACGGGTTGAGCATAAGATAATCCGATGGGAATATAAACTTGGACGATTTATTAGCAATGATTGAGATCAAGAAGAGCAAATGTGGCCAACTGGAAGAAGGAAGTTATAGAGACAAGTTCTAATAGGATTATAGACTCGAGAATGCCAAACAACTTGAGGGGATATTATGGTCTAGAAATTTGAAAAAATCCTTTTTTTTCTCCATATTTTCAAAGTTTAGATCTTTAAGAATATGCCGCTAAGAGGATTTTTGGAAATTCAAATTATTTTCAGGAGTTATACAGTTATTTTTACCATCTATTTTTTTTTTCTGATGAATTTGTTTTGTATTCTTAAAACATCAATAAAGGTAGTGTAAAAAAATTGATGGTAAAAATGTTTTTTGTTTCTCTTTTATCTCAATCGAAAAAATACCAAAAATTTAGGCCTCTAGACCAGAATAGACCCTTAATAGTAAAGTTATTTTTACGCATAACTATTTCTAATGCTAAGCTGACCTTCGGAGGCGTCAAATATTGGAATATTATTCTTGTTGTGATTATTGCTTGTTCTCCGAGGACTCAATTCAAAGGGAGAAAATTGTATTAGGATAAAATTACACGGGTAATCAGGATTCGAATCACGTCTAATCGTACTCAACTTCATTGCTTTCGTTGTCATGATAGGATTCTAGAATATGCTTCAACTATTATAATATAATTCAAGGCAAATTCGTTATTTTTAACAAAATAAAATTTTCAATGTAGGAAGAAAAAAAAAACCATGAGACAACAAAATACGGTAGAAAATGGATCACTTTAGTCCAATAATCATAACTTACTGAATTTTCAATATTTCGAACTGAAGACACGGATATTTAAGAAAAAAAAAAAAATATATGGAGAAGAAAATATTCATTTAAACGAGCTGTTTGAGTTGAATTTTTGGAAAAAGAATGAATTCCTCTCTTCGATACAATATTTCATTATTTATCTTGAATAAAATCAGATTATTTAGAATCTTAGATGCCGTGGGGTCATTTCGACCCCGGTGTGAAGTCTCACATAAGTTTAAACATGAAAAATCTGATCCGAGAGATAATTTTTCTGTGATTTAATATGACGCGTAATTTCACGGAATCTTTTTATTTGACAGATAATGATTTTCCACATTAATCGTAAGTCGAAGAAGCTTCCCTGCGAATAGGAATAATTCATTTCCAGCGAAATAACGAAATTCAGCTGAATCGGTTTTAATTTCGTGCGATGATGAATGCCTTTTAAGCTGTATGAATAAGGAGGAGGTCAAAGCTCGTAAAACCGAACGAAGCATTTGCGAATAAAATGATAAGATATAAAACTGAAATATATATATACATATACATATTATAATCCACGACTGAGCAAAGAATCAGACTCAATTTCTAATTGAGGATGAAAATGCTGTTTTCACAATTTTCCCACCGGTGGTTTCACTCCGTTATACCTATTCTCAAATGGCAAAAGTCCCTCAACTCAGCTCGATTCCATCTTTCTCTCTGTCACCAGAGGCAAACGAATTGGATGTGAGATAACGCGAAGTTATCCGAGTGTCCTGCGTTTTCCAGCAAACTCGACAATTTCACATTCCTCTTAATGAGACGTGGGAAGACTTTTTTTCACACCTAATTCTCTCCCATGTTTTCTACAAATGAACCAACAACACACCTCCTCTACCCCCGACCTCAATACACGCTTTGTTTTCTCCCTTTGCCGAGCTGCGCGACAACTCCGTTGGGATTTAGAGATAGGATGCAAGAACACTCCACTCGATTATTATCACACACACGCAAACACACATGTGAATTTTCGAAGTGGACCATCGTCACGACAAGCCTGGAAGATAACTTTTTTTTTGCGCTTCACGCCTCGCTCTGTGTCTTTTTTTTTTTTCTTTTCTTTTTCTATTCCTTCTCTCTTTCCCTCTCATCTTGCTGGCAGACTGATATATGAGGCTCAATGTATACACAGCAGACTCTCAATGCCTTTTCACAGCTCCGATATTGATCTCAGGCAGAATGAGTTAATCTTCCAAGTCTCAAAAGAATATGAAAGAAGGAAAGTATCATGTTTTTGTCGGTCGAAGGGGGGGGAGGATTTTTCCGACTTCCGTCAACTTCTTCTACTCAGTGAAGATTTTTTTTCGGAGGTGAGGGGGGGGGGGGGGGGGAGGAAAAACTTAGTTACGGAAAGGAATTCTCACTCGCATAGACGGAATCTTTCCAAGCAAACACCGCGGTATGTTGGGTTGCCTATTACTAAGGGGAACAAATATCGGTAAAACAGATCTACCGAGTCGTTATCGCTTCAGTCAAATCGAGTCATGTAACCGTTTTAACGACGTGACTTCGGAACGCTTCAGCATACGTTGAAAACAATGAAACGATTGCTTGGCCGAATCCGCACAACTAAAACCTCACTCTTGTGGACTTTAAACGAGCTGTCAGTCGGTAAGTCGGTAGGTCTTTATTACCGATATTTGTTCTCCTCAGTGCAACAGACAGGCAACTCAACATACTGTGGCGTTTGAAAGAAGGAATTTAGGAAACTGAAAAAATTACCTTCCATGGTGAGATATGGAGAACGGTTAAGGTATTATCACGTGATTTATTTAAATGCTTGGAAAGATAATATTCTTATTGTTTACAACGAGTCGGGGATAAGAGTGGAATATACTTGAAAGGGCATTAAAATAATAAAGAAAAAAAAAAAACGTTTCGAATGATCCACGCGAAGGGAAAGCCGTCGAGAGTAACACAATGGATAATGAAACATGTGGACGAGATTACGTGGGCACGCAATGGAATCGGTTCAATTATACTGTCGAAACACTGTATGGTCAAACCCAGGGGATTACGGGTAAAATTACAAATTATTATTCATCCCAGATGGTTATATTCTCGCGGTACGTTCATTGAGTTATCAAATGTTTTTATTCAAAAGTTTTGAAAATCGCTTTAAGCATACAAAAATATGAAAATACTGAAATTATAAACAAAAGCTTAAACGTCGATACTTCGTTTTAAATCGCTTCTAAATTGCTAAGAATCAGATTAATTATTCATATATATATATATATATGCAGGCTGCCAAAATTTCTTTAAAAAATAAGAAAATACGAATCTGTACATTTTTTTAAATTTTCAACGGATTCGAAACAAATCAGCGTGATATCGTCAGCTTCTAAATATAATTTCAGTATTTTTTACTTTTCATATTTTTTTTTTTTTTTTAATGTTTACAGACTTAGAATATAAAAATTTGATAACATGTATAAAACTTACGACTATATCATGATGAAGTAAACAAAATGCATTGATTTTCATTCAAACAACCTCTTTGAACTTTTTTACACGAGGTACAGATATTATAATGTATCCCACCTCATTTCATTCTTATTACATATGAAAAAGAAAATCCTCTTTGCAAAAAGGAGTCAAAGAAACTCAAGGTTCGGGCTTATGAACCACACCGGACTAAAGCTACTAGAATACATAAATAAATAATGCAGACAACCCTGGTGAATATATTTCTCCAAATTATTTAAGTCTTGAACAATTTTCACGTCTATTCTAAAAATTCCAAATTTTCAGATCTCGGTGAAATTTTTCACCGAAATTCCCAAAATTCTTTCTGTACATTAATTATTCACAAGTTTTAAACAAACTTGTTCATTCAATTGTTCGGATTGCTTTCAAGAATTTTTTGAATAAAGTAAAAAACAAAAATAAAATTTGAAAAAAAGTAGAAAAAAAGATAAAATAAAATAACAATAGATGAAAAAATTTTTGAATTCCAGAGAAAATGTCAAAAACTTTTTCACTAATAATTTGAGATAAAAATTTACTCCATAAAAAAATTTCGTATACCAGTTGCTATGAAAATTTTCGTTTCGGATTCGGATGCTGGTTTGAAATTTGAATCTTTATTCCGAGTTACTTGTTCTCTGCGATGTTTTCATAAAATTTTTATGCATGCATGCACGAGTTCCAACGATCTTCCATACGCTCCGTAATACACTGTAACGTCTACAATATTACTGAGCACATTGCTTCGTCGAGGATAATATAAGAAGGGAGCCATAAAGAACTTAAGCTGCTGCTTTACGACTCCATATTGTAAATGGAATGGATGAGATAACTGCCGCTCGATGCTACGATTATTTTCGATTTCGAAAATGCTTATTTATATTTGATGGAAAACACGTGTACAAATATTTTCGCTGGAATATTTTTCAGATCGATTAAAATTAGCTGAACAGATAAGAATTATATAATTATACATATATTATAACCATCGACTTTGGATAAAATTGAAAGAAATTAAATATGAAAAATTTTATGGTTTTTTTTTTTTTTTTTTTTTTAAATTTTTAATTTTTTTTTTTTTTTTTTTTATTCTCTACTATCTTTGGCGAATCTTTCGAATCGAAGTTCTATCGCGGACTATGCGATGTAGCTTGAAATTATTTCTTTATCTCTATCTCTCTCTCTCTCTCTCTCTCTCTGTGCGCTCGAATTCACGTATATATATATATACAGAGTGGAAAATCAGAACATAGCGAAACGGTAAAAACGAGAAAGATGGGTAATTGCGATATCTCTCTGGTTTGTAAAATATTTCACATACGAATTTCAGATTGCGAATCTTCCACTTGGACGAAGATATGAAAAAAAAGGTAAATTGGTTTTTTTTTCTTCTTCTTTTGTTCTCTTCCTCCGTCGGCAGGAACCGAATGCGAGACAGAGAAACAAAACGACCATAAAAAAAAAAAAAAAAAAAAAAAAAAACGCTGCATCATCGCGAAACTCTTGCGTGACAGAAATGATAAAAACTTATTCTCAAAACAAGCGATTGAAATACCCTGAGAACGGAATTTTGTCGAGGCTATAGATCAACAGATAATTGCTAAGGAAAAAGAAAATTTAAAAAATCCGATGTGACATGTGAAAATGTTTCAGCAACCATTCACAGTAAAATAAATTTCGCTTCCGATTTTTTTTTAACCAGACAAAGTTTGAATACAGTAAGAAAGAAAAATCTCCCCAATCCGGTTCTAAGCTGTTAAAAATTTCTATATCTGACCTACGATTTTTGAGAATTTTTTTCAGATTTTAAAAATTGTAGAAAATTCAAGTCGAGTCAAGTAGAAAGAAAGAAGAAAAAAAAAAAAAAAAAAACAGACTGCCTTTCAAAGTGAGAAAAATCAGGTATAAAAGATCTTGGGCCCAATCCGGGAGGTCAAGGGTCAGACCCACATAGAACTGGCATGGAATGCCCCATATATACGGTAATAATTTTATATTCTAACGATTCTGAGATGGCAAAGAGCTTACATATTAAGCAAGCGCATGCATAGCCCCGGCAGAGAGAGAATTGAGAGCGCGAGGAAGTGAGGAAAATTGGTACTTGCGAGAGTGGTACTAGATTATCGTTAAACAACGTTAACATTTTCTCTAGACTGAGGGAGGAAAGAAACGAAGAGAAACGAAGATATACGAAGAGAATTAAAAATAGAAAAAGGTACGATAACGTTGCTATCGGTTATAAGAATGGGATTAGCATAAATGTATATACATGACATACATACATACATATATATATATATATATATATATATTGCACGTATTTATCTGCAGACTGTTTAAGAGAAAGAGAGAATGGAATAGAAAAAATAGGAAGAGCTAGAAAATAGATGAGCCTTTTTGCATTCCCTCGTGAGCTTGAAACTTGTACCTACTGGGTGGATCGAGGCAAAAAAATTTCACGCACCCAGCTAGCTTTAAATGAATTTATTTTCCTAAGTAGCTATATCTACCGCACACATTTTTACCTTTAACAAGTCGAGCTTGCAGCGCGGTGTTACAGAGAAAATCATTAAAAATAATTATATTTTCACCTTACGTATCTGGGGGGTAATTAAAACCCTTGAACGCGATTGTCAAGTGGTGTGAAAAAAAAGTACCAACGTAACACACGCGTGGATCTGGGTAGGAATTAGAGCCGCTTATTTACTGTCTAAGTTTTAATTTTGTTCTGCAGAAAATTATCCGCGATATGCTTGAGTCGAGTCAAATAACGTGTGTCCATCGTGACTGTCAGAAAAAATCTCCCTGGGAACCCCACTACAGCTAACGGTGGGCTCCTAGGGATATTTTCAAGTCGTCAAGTCGTTCGAATTTTAATGGCTGACAGTTGGCGCCTGGTTGAACAGCCGACGCAATACCAATCACGATTGTGAAAAAAAATGTCCCTAGGAATCCACCACAGCTAACGGTGGGCTCCTAGGGATATTTTGCAGTCGTCAAGTCGTTCGAATTTTAATGGCTGACAGTTGGCGCCTGGTTGAACAGCCGACGCAATATCAATCACGATTGTGAAAAAAAATGTCCCTAGGAATCCACCACAGCTAACGGTGGACTCCTAGGGAGATTTTCCGACAGTCGCAATTCGTAATTCATCGGCTGCTCAATCAGGCGGTCAACGTTGGCCAATAAAATTTGAACTAATTGACGCACGTGCATAAGGTGATAGCACTTTCTTCATGGGCACAGGATATATCGTACAGCTAATGACGTCTAAAAAAGTGAGTGAATTTTGAGAATTTACGGCTTATCGATAAACGATCGAGTATTCAATTCAATTCGGATTTCGGTTATTTAAAAGAATGTGAATCAAGCTTCGTTTGCATATTTTTTATTCGTTAGAATCAATTGATAGGAAGAATTGTTACTTGCAATAACGTCATGTTACTGTAAGTTATATCTCAAAAACGGTTCAACCGATTTACTTCAAATTTCGAAAAAGTATTCTTGTATAACTTATCCTTTTCGCCACGATCCAAATTCGTTCAATTTTTCATTACTAATAAAATTGCGACCGTTTCAAATTGAATTTCGAAATTTCGTAAAAAAAAAAAATTTAACGTTTTTTCGTAAATCGGACACAGGCTAAAAAGAAAAGAAAAAAAAAAAAAAAAAAAACGAAAAGAGAAACAAATGTAATAGTTATAGATTCTTTTGAATAAAATAATTTGTAAACCGGATCAGATATAATTTATCAAAATTCACACGACATCAGAATTCCTTAGCATCGATATATTCGGATAAAAATTTGACGACGACGTCGAAAAATTCGGGCTATAATTTATACGCCCCGGTGGAAATTGTTCGATGGTGAATAGTTTGAAATTCCTGCTAAGAAAATATCCGTGTCTTCTGGACGATTTTATCAAATGAAATTCTTCCGCTTGAGTTTCGACGAGAATGGAGGGGGGGGGGGGGGGGGGGGTGAGAACTTTTTCGCAAATGGATCACGTACCGTTTTTACGTATTCTTACTCTCTCTGCCTGCACCATCTTTCTTCTATTATTCTCACAAGTGTAATTTTCGCTGAGCTCCTATCAATGTTCCAAGAATAGTAAAACATGCATATCGTACAAAAAAAACTGCGTGTTTGATGGCTGTTTTCTCTCCAGCATTTGGCAAATGTCCCTGAAAATATCTCACGTTAAAGCTCGATGGATCACAATGTAATATTCAGTATCAAATATTCGGTACAAACGAAAATTTGCAACGATTATTAACAACGTAATTAAAAAAAAAATTACGTAATTTTACCAGTCTTTTAATTTTTTTTTTTTTTATGACACCGTTTATTTTTTATAAATATTTGAAGCCAGTTGCGAATACCCGTTTTAAAAATCTGAAAAAATTCTCAAAAATTCAGCGAATGACAGAAAACAACTCTCGTCAAGGAACACGTGGGTTAAATTTTTTTCCATTTTTTTCATTGGAATTTAGAAAATTTTTAGATTTAAAAAAATGGGCATTCGCAATCGACTTCAAATATTTATAAAAAAAAATAAACGGTTTAATAGCAGAATTGTATATCCGTATAATAAATACAAAAGAAAAAAACTAATTTCTCTTTCAGTGATTAATTATTATTATTATTATTAACAATAAGTATAAAATTTTCACGCTTCAATCTAATCGATCTTCTTTTCATTCAAGCCTAAGTCGATAACAATAATGGCACAATAAAGGTGTATCGAGTCAGTTTGATTACGAAGTTTGATTTTTGTTGAACGTTAATTAAATTTTGAAAATTACTTTAGGAATGCTCACCGCGTACTTATCGATGATAAAAAAAGATCTGAGGAACTAATTTCTCGCGATTCGTGGAGTCTTCTCACGCGCTTGTGTTATCTTAATTTCAAAGTATTGTGATATGCCTTCTCTTTGTCACTATCTTGCAGTTAATTTCCATTTTTACCTCCCTTGGGAAATTCACAAAGAATCAGCCACACTTCGGTCTGAATTATGGCATCGAGAAACAATTAAGGAATCGTGTTGTGTCGGCGTGGATAAAACGAAGCGCGTTTCATTCGTAGATATTTCGAAATTGTCTCCTGGAGATAAAATTTATCAGCTGATAAAAGTCTCGGAAAAAAGTGTTGGGAATAAAAAATCTAATCCGATTCGTTCTCTGTTACTTTATCACAAGATTTTCAACACTGTACAAGAATGCAAACTTTTAGAAGAATGATCAAAAAAATTATGATAAATTTTTCAACTCAAATGTTGAAAAATTTTCATCTTATGAAAAACGAATTTTTCATCCGATTCGACATGAAAATTTTCATGGAAAGTCATATGTGTAACAATATTAAATGAGATCGGTACAAAAAAAAATTTTTATCGGTCAAATTATTCCAATATTGTTCGAAATTGTTCCATACATTTTTTCAACAATTATTATTTCCAGTGGATAAATAACAGAATATTTACTGCTTAATAATCGCCGATACTTATGCAGATATATTTTTCAAAATTCCCAAATCTAGATTTATCTTTCAAATGTGTATTCATGTATGCTTTGAGGGATTATATGTGTTTAAGAATCTAATATAACGAACCAATCTGAATCCAACTCCGTATTTCTGGCCACCAGGGACCCTCGTCCCTCGACGAATCAATTCTATTCTATTGTGTTCACATCTCTCTCTCTCTCTCTCTCTCTCTCTCTCTCGCTCTGTGATGTGTAATCTACAACCAAAACACCATGGATGATTTAATGAGGAAGAAAATTTGGGAAAAGCGAAAATTTTATGTCATATGAAAGTAGAAAGTTAAAAGAAATTAGTCATTAGAAAATTCGTACACGAGTAACTATTTTTCAGCGTAATTATAGTCGTTGAAACTGTATCTTTTTTTTTTTTTCACCTTTTTCTTCAGTTCACTGAATTTTTTCAACAGTCAAACAATGCCTGAAAATCAATTTTTTTTTTTTTCACCGCCATAAAGTTATATCGCAATAGTTGAAAATAGTTGCTTTTAGACAAGAATAGTAAAAACTATTTATAAATGTTCTAATCACGATTGTAAAAAGAAATAAATTATCATTTTTTATGAACAACTTTATTTCTAAGTTATGGTGAAAAAAGAAAATAGTTGAAAACTGCGTGTAGTATCTAGATAACTATGAGAAATTTCACTCGTCGATAAGGAAGTTTTTCTTTTTATCGACCAATCTGATCTGAAACTTTGGACTCGTTGCAACCGGTTTTCGAAAAAGGAATAAATCATAATTTTCTATCAAGAACGTTATTTCTCAGTTATGGTGAAAAAAAGAAAATAGTTCAGAACTGCGTATAGTATCTAGATAACTATGAGAAATTTCACTCATCGATAAGGAAGTTTTTCTTTTTATCGAACAATCTGATCTAAACTTCGGACTCGTTGCAGCCATTTTTCGTGCTTAACTGCAAGAAATGAATTAAGTAAAAGGAAAGAAAGAAAAATAGAATCTATAGAGGATCTGTAAGTTCAATTAAGTAGTTCAGAATGTAGAAACTTGCCTCTCGATCTCTGTAATCCTAGAACCAAGCGTGCGCAACTTTCTATGAAAACAACCAGCCAGTTACCGCTAAATTGATATACCGTCAAATTCACGATCCTTTATCGCACCGAGGTCCCAGGGTGTTTCCTGTGTCTTCATTTATCAAAGTTACGAGGCACAAAGTTTACCCATTTCGCCTACAATAGATATATGTATATATCAGAGATGCATCAGCGACTAAGTTCAACCGGTAGAAGAATATTTTATTTCATGAACGAATAAATATTAAAAAAAAAAAAAAAAGTTGACAGAAATTAATTTTCTGATTACTTTTTAGAAAAATTTGAAATTCATTTGAGCTTCCGTGTGATCGAAATTTTGAACTGAAATAATATTTAACAGAATATTGATGTGTGTTTTGATGAAAAAAAATTGTTAAAAATATTCTTAAAACTTTTGAAAAGAATTTGGTTAAACACAATATTATGAATATGGAAATATTTCTTCACAACGACAATCGAAAGTGAAGCGATGATATTTTATATACAGAACCTTATACGTTTCACGACTTTTCCTCCCAAATGAAAGCGTGTGTATATGAGAGTGAGAATTACGGGGGACGATACCCAACAATCATACTTGAATCGTATATGAGAATCCACTTCTATATATATATATATATATATATATATATATACATATATGAAACGTAAATGGGATTTTCCCGAAATATATGAAAAAAGCTAAGGTAGGTAGTAGCTTTTATGGTTGAATGCATCATCCCAAATACTTTTGGTATATAGGTAATACGATTTTCGATGTGAAAGCGAATGGATTTGAAATTTTATTGTAATCAATTTATTTCAATCACCTATCGTGTATTGTAATCGATTTACCGATCAACCCAAAATAAAACGATTTTCCCTCTTCCAATCTGCAGTAAAAGATATAAAATAAAAAGATATCATAGAAGATAATAAATTATTTATCAAATTTCTCTATTAGTTCTGTTATTGTCGTTTGCAGTTTTTTTTTTTTTTTTTTTTCCAATCATTTTAAAACTGTGAAACGTCCAATTTGCACTCAGTGAAAAAAAAAATCTCTGTAAGCAAACGACTTTCAAAAAAAAGCTCTCAAGTTCGATACAAACGTACGTATCGTTCGTCGTTTATCATACGAGAAGCAAAAAGAGTCCAGGGTTTCGAAAATGTAACGCCAGGGAAAGGGGCGGGGGGGGGGGGGGAGGGGGGTTAAAACCCAATATAACGGAATGAGATATTACAATCCCCGGTCGTTATTTGCAATATTTGGAAGTCAAATGCGCTCCGGTGTCGTAAATTATCGTTTCTTTTTTTTCGATAAAGATGATAATAATAATACTTGGAATTAATTTAGAACCTGTGTTTAGACCTGTGAGAGAAATATCTAGTTTATTATTCGTTCGTAAATTACCGTCACGTTTTCCTATAACCGGTAAAATATTTTGTTCTCGATACTAAATGAAAATCACTTTTACCAGCTGTACTGATAAGAAAATTTTGTACACCTTGCAATTTTTTGTTTTTATATTATAATTAATGTTACTGTATATTTTTTTTTTTTTTTTTTTTTTTTTTTTTTTTTTTATACCAAGTATTTTTAGTCATGAGCTCGTTTTTTATAATTCTTTTTGTTAGATATCTTTTTGCAAGATCCTATTGAAATTAAATTTTAAACTGTTATTAGATTTTTATGATTTAGAAAATTAGAAGAGTTATAACCGCATAATGACGTCACGTTGCTCAATAGTTATGTAACAATGAAACTTAAACGCTTGTTACTGTTTTTTTTTTTTTTTTTTTTTTTTTTTTTACCTATTTCAAAGTGTTAGATGAACAGTCAAAAAATCACTATCAGAGTTGCGTGTTATCTATCGATTTCGATGACAAAGTGGACAAAGAATTTTTTTTATCACGTTCAGACTTTGTTTAGTTGAAAAATAATGTAATAAACTAAACTGCAAAACCATTTAATTTTGCAATAAAGACAAAAAATTACCGTATCGACAGTTACAATTACCCTAAATAGTAATAGTTTTGTGCATAATACTAACAATACCCAAACCATAGTAATATTAATAATAACGTTATTAATTTTACCATAATTTTATCAAAAGAGACGAATTTTTTTCTCCCATAACCTTTTTAGACGACAAAAACGAAAGGTTTAAAACGGAGTGAAAAATAAATTTCAGTTTGAATTGTAAAGAAGTTTTTTTTCCTTGACAGAAAAAAAAAAAGTCAGCCTAACAGTACCTGCAAAAAAGGTCTTCCAGATTTATGTGTACAGGGAATTCCCCGCGAACCCGACCAACGTCTGACCCTCACCGTTTCTGATTTTGTTTAAAAATTTTCCTGCAATAGTCACAACTCTGAAACAGTATCGTGAATTTTTTCAGATTTTTTCAATCAACTGCTCAATCGTTTATAAATGGTTGGTGATTTTGAAAAGGACCCTTTTCAAAGTTCTCGAAAAATTCTCAAAAACTGTATTTTCTATTACAAATATTTCAAGAACCCACACATGAAGGCTAGATTTTTGTCCATTTTTTTCAGCACTTTCAATTTTTTCGGGTCAACATTGTTTGCACGGTCTGAAAATTCTCGAAAAATTCTCAAAAATTCTACTTTTCTTAAATGTCTATTTTTTCGGCACACTCAACTTTTTCTTAATCATCTTTATAGTGAGACCAGTCTAGAAATATTCTGAGTGGAAAGTACAATTTTTGAGAATTTTTTTGGTAACTTTCAATCCGTTCAAACAATATTTAAGTCGATAAAAAAAAAAATTGACAGTGCTGGTAGGAAAAAAAATTTTAAAAAAAAGATCGTCAGTTTTTGAAATTTTTTTCGAAAACTTCAAAAAATATCTTTTTCAAAATCACTTAAAATATTTATAAATAATTCACCAGTTGAATGAAAAAAAAAATTTGAAAAAATTCAGGGTACAGTTTCGGAGTTCGGAGTACGAAATTTTTTTTTTTAACAAAACAGAAGAACAGCAAGAACCCATACACAACGACAAAACGCCGTTCTCGTAGGTTAGATAATTCTATATACAAAATATATTATAATGAATGTACACCTATATACATTAGGGTGACGCAAAAAAACCGACAATTTTTTTTTTTTTTTTAGTTTCGTTTGACAAAATGTTAGTTTTTGATATTTTAAGAGCCCACTCCAAAGGACAGCTGACAAAAAAAATTTTAAGAGGTCGCTCCAACTTTTAAAAAATGTCAAAAATCGTCAAAAAATTAAATCAAAAAAATTATATTTTTAGTATTTTGTTTGATTTTTAATTCATGTCGTGGTGTATTATTATCGATTCTTTCTTATTAAATTAAAGAAAAAAAAATTATGAAATTTTAATATGAATATTAAAAGTGGCTCGAAAAGATCCAAAGAAATGCACCAAAAAATTGAAAAAAAATTATGAGCGACCTTTCGAAATTCAAATTTTGAACTGAAACGTTCGGAAACTTATTTTTTTTTTTTGTCTATAAAATTGTACCGTAACGAGAAAAAAAAAAAAAAAGAAGAAATCGATTTTTGACGATTTCTGACGTTTTAAAAAATGTGGAGCGACCTCTTAAAATTTTTTTATTCAACTGTCCTTTGGAGTGGGCTCTTAAAACATCAAAAACCAACATTTTGTCACGAGTGGTTCAAAAAAAAAAAAATAGTCGGTTTTTTTGCGCCACCCTGATATATGTATCACATATATATACTTACAAAAATTATTCACGTCGCCCTGCGGTGTCAAAATCTGCCAAAACCTTCTTCGCCGTTCTATCCTTCACCCTTGCATGCAGAAACATTTTGATCCAAGTAGAAGCGCGGGATAATATCTGGGGGTGTTTTTCTGCTTGTGGCAGCTGTGATTTACTTTGGATGTGCAGAACCTTCGGAGCATCTTCTATGTATCAGTGATATACCGTCTTTAGTATCGGTACGCCGCGGCCGCATGCGGGAATGCGATCCAAACTATGCCCAATAAATTCCTCCGAGTCACCCCCTCAACGGATTATGTATTATACCAATGGCCAATGTTTTCAGCCATTTTCAGCTCGATAGTGATAGTAGTAATAGTGGTGGAAATCAGTGTGGTAAACACACCAAGTATAAAGATTTATTTTTCCGAACGGTTAGTATACATCACACCATAAATTCACTGCCTCAGACCTCCGACCCCGATTGCAAATAAATTTCCCCATCGAGTTATCCTTCATCTTTTCGAGATATCAAAAACCCGAGGTATTTTCAAAAATGCGGTGGGACAAAAATGAAATAGAAAAAAAAAAAAACAGTTTCAATCACCGCACGATCTGCGAGTGTAAGTTTTAGTTTCCGTAAAAAAAATTTCTTTCGTTTTCTTCTTTTTTTCTTTACCCTGAATTTTTTTTTTTTTGTAATCGTTCTTTTCCAAGTTGCGGATTTGGAAAGAAAGGCGGGTAACGAAAATTTTACCGTATAAATTTAGCGCGAAAAGCGGGGTTCGATTTTGGGGGGGGGGGGGGGGGGGGGGGGAGGGGGGAGATTTTGGTCGCGTTCGAGGGTGAGAATTTGAATATTGAAACGTTCCGTGGTCGCGATGCAAAAGACGTTTGGATCGTGGTAAGAATCGATTTATAACGGCACGTCCTCTCGCGGCGGGAGTCACGCGCCGACTGAACATCCCCCAGAAAGACAGAAACAACCCCCTGTGGACCGGCTGATATTCCTCGCCTTGCGTTACGAGAACGATGCGAATATCTGCGCGATTATACTGACGCTGCTGCTTAGATCGTGCATGGTTGACGTGTATATTAGGGTGGTTTTGGTTTTAAACCTTTTTCGAATTTTGACTCACAGTCAGCCACCACCCAGATTCGTTTCAAATAAATGAATAAAAATCTCCAAAGCACAGTTCTCTGTCTTAAATATGATTTTACTTTTTTCTGTAACCTCTTTTCAACTTTGTTCAATCACTTTTTCGGCTCCTACGAGGGGTTAATCACTCTTGCAATCTGGCGTACACAGATTACTATAATCTCATGTATTCTTTGTAATCTTTTATATTTCATGTTATCTTTTTGTAATCTCTATATGTAATCTCTGTGATCTTCGGTAAGCTTTGTAATCGTTTGTAATCCTTGAAATTTATGTAATTTTTTTGTTATGGAATCATTTGTGATCTAGCCTGACTTTGCTGTAATCTCTGTAATCTGTTGTAATCGTTGTAATTTTTGTATTTTTTTTTTTTTTTTGCTCTGTAATCATTTGTAATCTTCCGTAATATTGCTGTAATCTTTTATCATTTTTTATAATCTTTTGTAATCCTTGTAATCTTTGTAATCGTTTGTAATATTTTGCAATTATTGCAATCGATTTGTAAAACTTGTAATTGTAATCAGTTTATACCATTTTTGCATAGTGATTTGATTACCCTCTCGGGCTCCTAAGGATGATCAAGAGAAACTTGGAACTTTTGATCAATGTCGCGATCTCGATGAGGATGATTTACCAAATATTGATGATTTTTTTTAATGTTGTTTTTGGCAGGTTCTCATACATTCAGTATCTCAAGAATTTTTATATTCGTAAGCTACAAAGTTTTCTTCGAAAATACGCAAATTGAAAGTCTTGGAATTGTAAGAAATAAGCTTAAACAAATAAGAATGCTCCGTTTCAGATCGCTTCACAATTGCTTGAAGTCGATAAGTGGATTGGTCCGATTTCACTCCACGATGTCTTTATTTTGATCGGAAGACTATTTTCTGAAAATTTGTTAAGACGGATTTTCCTTCTTTTCAGTAATCAGTTAAACATTACCATTTGTTGAAATCAATCAAAATCAATATCGGTGCAACGTTGAAAATTTTTTGCATAAAATGAGCCAGCTCAGAGTGAAATCGACCGAAACTAAAAGGTTTCCAACCATTTTGAAACGGTTCGAAATGAAGCATCAATCTTCAAAGTTTTCTTTAATGAAATTGTCGTAGCTCAGGAAGATAATGATTCGATAAATTATCGAATGGTATCGATTTTTGACTAACCAACCTCTTCAATTTGTCACGAGTTTTGTCTGTTTCTGAAAACCATACTGATCGTTACACATTGAACATTTACGAGAACAAGCGTATAAACAATCTTGCAATAATAAAAACTAGAATTTTCGACACCAAAAATCATCGAGCTGTAAATTTTTTGTTTGAAAGAAAAATAAAAAAACTCTTTAACCAGTATGGAGCTTCTTCCTTTCCAATTGCGATTCAATAACTACGCAAGTCACACACACATAAACAGAAAAATACTTTCGTCCATAATATAATAAATTTATATCACTATATATTCGACCATAAAACCGGTTAGATATACGTATAAAAAAATAAATTTTATAACGTACAAGATTTACAAAATGATAAACAAATCATATAATGGATTGATGATGTTTCTTTTGGTCCGTCGAAGAGGTATGAGAAGACTGGGAAAGAGGAAGCGATTGTCTGGGCGAGTAGGAATCCAAGATCCTTTCAAGGTTCTGCAGTTTCCTCAGCTCATCCTGAATGTGATTAAGATAATCCCACCGCAGTAATTTTAGATGCCTTACGTAATCGGGCGCATCCTTCTGCAGAACGTTGCAATTTTGGGCGCAAGTTATACTGCAACAGTCACCCTGAAGAGCCCGCGCTATTTCGACGCAAATTTCTTTCTGCGACTGACTCGGACGTGGGACAGTTTCCACCTAATCAGATGCAATTAATCAACCCGAGAGAGTTCTTGATTCAATTAATTATACCTAGGCGTGTCTAATGTGCATGTTTGTTATAGTTCTCTTGTATAGGTATAGTCTTACAGGATGTTTCCAAGTAAACGCAGCAGTACGTTGAGTTGCCTATAGCTGAGGGGAACGAATATCGGTAATACAGATCTACCGAGTTATCGGTAAGTCAGGTGTTCAAAGTTCTCGATTGGTTATGTGACTTGACTTGATCAAAGTCATTATGACTCGGTAGGTCTGTTTTACCGATATTTGTTCTCCTTACTGCTAGGCAACCCAGCATGCTGAGGAATTTACTTGGAAAGATCCTGTATAGACTTGTTCGAATCGTGATTGAAGGTACCCAGCGGGCTGTTTTTCATCATTCGCGAATTTCGATAGTGGAAAATATGCAATTAAGCGAAGTATTCCCCGAATTACGATGTGTCATGTGGAGGAGGAGGAGAAGGAGTGTGAAGCACGTCGTTTCCGACGATGATAGGTGCGGTATTTGATACATGTGCATGCATACATACGCAACACGTACTCACGACCGTTTCTTGCGAAGGTTGTTTTTTATTAAAAAAGAAAGAGAAAACTGCGTAACAGAATTCACCACGTGGTGCGTCTGGAATGTATCGGTTAATGCGAAAATTCATCATGTGTCACAATTGTAATAAGATTTATAGCGAGTCCCGCTGTATTATTTCGGCCCTCATTTGTCTTCGTGTACTTTTTAGCGATTCGCGTAAATTATATTATACACAGAAGGTTATTTACGCTGTATATTCACATCCAAATTACACTCGCCTCGCTCAATGAGGTGCTAGTCATTTATACTGTGTGGGGAATGTAAGTCAGGTTTAGAACGTACATCGCTTATCGTGAAAAAAATTGTCGAGACAGAAAATTATAAAACAAACATCCGAGACTATCCTACTGCATAAGATAATCAAGTTGAACTCGATGGAGATTCATTTGATTGGAATAATATCAACGTCCTTAGAGAGAACACTGGTTTTACGATATTTTCAAACTCGAGTGTGTAAAATTATGTCAAATTTAGTGAAATTTCCCAATAAAAAATGTTCCATTTTATGTCAATCAATGTCAAAAAAGTCACATTCCAATTGGTAGACCAGACATAGAATGCTATTTTAGAGATTTCATAGAGATCATAGAGATTTCAATTTATTTGTTTCGAACCAATTTGAAATGCGACCAGCTCAAAATTTGAGAAAGATCTAAAATAAAAACAAACCCAATCTATAGAGAGTTGTTGTATCAAATTTGTTATAATCAACTCCAGAGTTGCAGCAGCATAGTCACAGCGGTAATCCATCCCTAACCAGATGTCAAAATCCATTTGCCTGATCCGCTACTACCAAAGCGATCAATAAACCATGAAGCTGAAGCTAGCATCTAGAGTTAGCAGCCAAAGGTGTTAAGCTTTTTGGAAATAGGTAAATACAGTTCCGTTTTGTCTTCATTCAAGGATTCAAGATATTTCATAAAATTTAGATGTTCGAACGAACATTAGAACAAACCTTTCTCTCTTCTGGAGCAGTGCCGAGTTCCCTGCTCAAAGCTCTGTCGATTAGATCTACGATGTAGCTTTTGCTGGCATGTAAGTCAAGGTCACCCCCAGCATAGGCGAACTTCTTTGAGTTCCCAGGAGTCATTTTGTTGCTTTGAGATTGGCAACTACCCTTAGTTTCGGCAGCTTCGACGACCTGCCCTTCGCTCTTGGGAGTCCGAGTTGTCGGAGTCGTGAGGCACCTGCCGTAGGTGGAATCAGGGTACAAAATGTCCTTGAGATCCCGGGACAAGCTTGAATCGCGAGATTGGATCTTGCCGTAATCCTCAGGGCCCATTAAATTCTCCCCGGAATCCTCATCGTTGCCTTGAGGCATTACGGAGGTCGACTTGCACTGGACGTTCCCACCATCAGCTCCATGATCACCCGATGGACTCCTGCTCCTAGGGTCCTGATTCCCGGTGACCTCGGAATTCTGCGTCGGGAGCGGAAGTTTGCTCGGCAAAAAACTGACCCTCCGTTTCATCTGGTCTCCGTCTTCTCCAGGACGTCTTTTCTCCCACTGCGGATCCCCACTCTTCTTCATCTCGAACTGGCGAACCTCTTTGCTGAGCTCGTTCAGCTCTCTATTGTCCTTCTCGAACTGCCTTCGCTGCTCCTCATCCTCGAGGCCCATTTCCTTCGACCCGATCTCTTCCACCTTCTGGATCGAAACACCCGCTGGTCGTCCCTTCGGGGTCTTGTAGTCCCGGAAGTATCTCAGCACGGCGTCGCTGTCCAGGTCCGTCACCTCGTGGTTACTCTGATCAATTTTGCTCTTTTCGACTCGGCGATTTGGCCTTCTTCGGAGACTCTTGATGGGCGTTTGATTCCTGGCACAGCCAGCCTGGGTCGTTTCCTCGGTCGCCAAGCCCGAGTTCATCAGGTCGTGATAAAGCATGTTCAGCATTTGGTCCTGCTCGCTTTTACGTTGCTGACGACTCACCAAGCTGCTGGTCGGCTTCTTTGGATTAAGTCGGATGCAGTTTTTCACCACTTGATGAGAGTTCGACGTCGTCCTTCCGCTCGGTGGCTGGATCACCGGCCCTCCGATTTCCCGGGGATCACGTGCTAGTTCTTCGAACCTCGCAAGTACCTCATCCATGTCTTCGACTCCCCTGTGAAATTCCAAATTTTCTCTTCAAATTCGCATACGGTTTTGATATGATCGTTAATCACTGCCTGGACAGCACGAAACTAAAACTTGTCGAGGAGTTGCCAAAAAAAAAAAAAAATGTCTCCCCAACGTCCTCATTTTTTACGTCCAAAAGTTCCCAAAGACATCTTTCGAACATTAAAATGTCTTCTGGACACCGAGTTGTCTTTTAACCAGAATGAAATGAGACGTCAGTATAATCTTCTGAAGGTCCTTACTATACTGGACTGCTTATAAGCAGTCCACCAAAGGTTGGAAGTCTTCAGAATATCTTTTCTACGACATCTCAAAGACGTCGGAAAATGTTACATTCATTGCGGTTTATCGATATGTTCTTTTGCCCACTTTCTTTTACGAGAAAATGAAAGAAGTCTTTCATACCTTGGACAGTTCTGAGTCGGGAGTTGTTACGTTACCTCAACCCTCCAGATGATGATCTGACGACGTCAGGAGGACAAAGACAAGAAGGACAGTGCTGCGGGTTTTTTGGGTTTCCTGGTTTCCTTTTCCGACACCTAGCGCAGCTGTTATTTATGCGTGGCTGGCTTTGGTGGACTCTGAGAACGTTCGCCCTGGGGGGATGACGATGCCGGCTGTTTCTACTGTACAACTCCATGCAACTGCAGTCCGTTGTATCAGACTCCTGTAAAACCTAACCAAGATATTTGAGGATAAAGAGTTTCGAATAAAGTAAATATGTATAATCCATCCAGCAGCGTAGTTTATAAAAAAAAATCAATCATGTGTAATCATCTGTAATCGTCAGTGACTTTTTTCCTCCTACAAGTTAATTAATGTGTACCATTCGATTCTAATCCGGTTCGAAAGTTATATAACTGATAAAAAAAAATTTCAAAATGGATGACTCTTTAGCTTGTAATATTTGAATTTGTTCGAATTCTATTGTCACATGGTATTACGATATTATTTGTATAAATAACGCTGCTGGATATTTATCAAACAGTTTTTTCTTATTTTCTATTTTCTGATTCATGTCAGTCTGTGCCAAAGTTATAACACAAAAGTTCACTGCATCAAAAATGATATTTTGAATAGCAATTTCTTTTCCCTCTCTTCTTTCTCATATACGCACACACTGACACACGCAGGCACGCAAACCATGGATTTTATCATACGTCGAAGAACGAATGAATGAACATAATAATCTATCCTACATATATTTACATATGTATTATGACCTAGTCTAACCTATACGTTATATATATATATATTCTATAACCTAGTATCAAGATTGACGTAAGTTAGTTTCTTCAAGTTAAGGAAACTCGGTTTATGGTTTTACTTGGTATAAGAAAAGCTCATAGAGTAAAGGAAAAACTTTGATTCCATATTGCATGCATTTGGATGAAAAGCAATCAGTTGGCTGGCTCTCGTGAAGATGAAGAAGAAAAATGAAAAAAAAAAAAAAAAAAAAACTTCTCGTGTAAACCAGGATCAGAATTGTGATAGAAAACACAATGCTTTACATTAGAGTAGTTTTGAAAAAAAATAAATAAATAATTTGCTCCCTGCTTCCTTCGAAAAAAGGTCTCGTACAAAAGTTATTTAAGTTCCTTGAATAACTTTTTAGCGAGTGAATTTATCAGAAAATAATAACAGACCATTTTTTGGAGAGCCTTTAATTTTCAACAAAAATAATAAATTTTATTAATATGTTGTTATATATGATATTTTTATACCTAAATGGAACTTTTGAAGCTATTTGGAAGGAATTATTTATTTATTTATTTTCTTTACTTTTTTTTTTTTCGAAACACCCCAGTTTACATACGTATGAAGAGAAATAAATTGAAGCACATTATTTAGGATGTATAGGATAGGACAAGAAGTTTGCATGAAGTTGACTAAGAAGGATCGAAAAGCCTCAACAGCTGGTGCGTCCCTCAAACGATAAATTAACGATTGATTACATACGGTTGAGAAACTAACCGGTTCGCCTGAGTTTCGAATCATATTATTTACAAAGCCGCCGCTTCCAGGATAAACTTTTCCTTATAACTTCTCGAGCGGAGATATTTCGGTTGTTTGATGATAAACGGCATGAAATTACGTTCATATTATATACGCATCCCGAGGTTTTTCTACGAGATGTTATATTATATTTTACATGTATACATATATATATATATATATATTAGAATATATAAATCGGTTAACATAAATGTCAAGTAAAAAAAAAAAAAAATCGCGGATCTATAAGTTAAACAAGATGGCACTGTGATTCGCTGTTTTAAAAAAAGTTGAACAGCGTTACGTGGAATCGATAGTCGATTAATGAAATTATGATATTCAATTTAGCTTTGTTCCTCAGTGATTTACATTCTTGCAGTTTCTGAGGAATTCTTTTAAACTCAAAAGTTTTCATAAACGTTATACCCATATTTGACCTTTTTTCAATCTCATTTGAGAATGCAATTCGAATGCAATGTTCGAGTGTTCGCAAATTGTAAATTTAAGTACATATATACGTTTCCAACGGTATACTTTGAATTTTTATGCCTATTTATTCCTCCAATACGACAGAGGTCACGTGTTTATATTGCGCTTTTTTTCATCCTTCCGTCACGCCTGACTAATCCAATACCATTGGGATTTTGTCACTTTGCAATGCGTCATCTGGTGGAAAAAAATAAAACTAATGCAACCAGGCTGACGGTTGACCGTTGACAGTTTTTTTTTTCGCGTACAGATAATGGAACAGGTATAATGTTGATTATGTTTAATTAAATTAAGCTCAAGAAATATGATTTTCCTTTATTAAAATTGAAAACTTAGGTTATGTGGTGATAAAATGGCGCCGACAACCAGGCTCTGACGTCATGAGAACATTTTCCAATAGAAATTTAAATTTAAAAATTCAAAACTCACATCCGAGAGTAGCAATAGTAATAATTTAATGCCCGCTCAAACTCGAGAGTTGTAATCACAATTCGAATTCAATTATTTAACGTTAAAAGTTGTCGAACAGTAATTACTGAAGCCTCGAAAATCCTGTAATTATGTAGAATACAAATAATCAAATAACAGCAGAGGCAATTCGGGGGTAGTCAGTTCGATTTTAATTAAACTTGGCGGGATTGTCGATGGGGTGAAAACAATCGTAACAATTTTTTTACATCGCTTGAATCCCGCCCTATTTTACGGGTGATATCAACCCCCTAAAATAATGTTTGTTTCGTTTCTTATACGCCCAAAGTAAATAAGGGGTGAGTCAACTTTTTCATTCGATTTAGTACCGCATGGCTGTATTGCAGATGTAATTAAATTTCTATAGTACTTATTCGCAAAAATGATCATTTTTCGCGTATGCTAATTTACAACTTAGAGACTGGAAGTGAAGACATAATTATTTTTTTGGTATCACCATATTGGATTTTCTATTTTGCATCTGAACAATTGCGTTGAGGTCCGAATCGAATTTAGTGACCCCGAAAACCATTCGGCGGGAAGATTGTTTTTCTAGATTTCACTTCGGCGAAAATCTCGAATTCCCTGCGTCGGAAGGGTTTGTGATGTATTTACATAGTCAATTCTCTTAGCAGTTGAGAAAATATTTTCAACGGTAGAAGAAAAAATACTCCCAATATAAAAGTGAAGCATATAGGTATATATAGGTACCTCAGGACTTTTGCAACTAATATTATGTATACCTATTCCCGATGTTTAATTTGTCTTTTATCTAATTGCACACTTTGACATCTAAGAATTGAATCTTTTCCACAATTTTTACAAAGCTTAAATTTTCAAACTGTTCTACAACGTAGCCGGATAATCCGTAAACACTTTAAATACTACAGATTCGGTGAAACAGAGCGAATGATTTCAGAGTGAAACAGTTTTCTGCAATTACCTACATCTGAATTGTAGAATCCCCTACGCATCTTCAGAGCTCCAAATTGTATGTCTGACAATGAATATCTTCGGTCGTCGAGTGATCATATTCTACACTAATCATGAAAAGCTTCCACTCATTGATGTTATCCTCAAAAATCCAATTGAATTTTTGTCTTCGAAATTTCATCTCAGGCTGAAAAATATATTTTATTTTCTCAACAGCCTTCAATGTCGTTATCGTGTTTGATCTTCAATTCTTACAACTCTTTTGGCCTAAAATTTGTCTATCACTTTTTGTAGACTTTTTATAGACATTTATCTATACAACTTCGTTTTTTGTTCCTGATATAAAATCGTGTCTAATACATCTTTAGACTTAATATTTGCCTATGAGACGTCCTTAAAATTAGACTATTTTTGAAAACGCGTTTTTTTTTTAAACATTCGAAAGAGGTGTTTATCCGGTTCAAATATAGTCTCTATAACGATTTATACAGTAAAAAAAAAAAGTATTTCAAGATATTTTTCGACTGACGATGTCATCTTTCAGAGGATAAAAAAAATGTTTGTCCTCCTTTTACCAAATAGTACCAATTGGTAAAAACGTTACTAGTCCGGTCAATTTAGACAAAAAAATAGGAGTGAGGTTACAAAAATTACCACCCAGCTGAAAATTGGTTATAACTCTTCCAACTATTTGAATCGTTATATCTCAGAAACGGTGGCTCTTAAGAAAAAAAGTATCTGGACATTTTTAATAGATAATTATTTGATCTACAATTTTTGTCTAAGCTAATTTTATGATAAAACTTATCGTTTTGCTGAAAATCGTGAAAAACCCGTTTTTGTGACCTTTAACCCCGTGTAAATTTTTTTCCATGTATCGGATCGATGAGGACTTTTTGGAATTCATTTATGATAGTGTTTTGAACGATCCTACCAATTTTCAGCTGGGTGGTAATTTTTTTAACCTTGCATATCTAAATTCACCGGATTATACACAAATTCAGGGTGTCCAGCAATATTAGAATTGAAAATTCCCGTATATTCCCGGTAATTTTTTTCAAAACTCCCGGATATTCAACACTCTGACTTTTTCATGTTTCTATATTTTATATATTATGAAAATTCTAAAATTCCAGTGAAATCCGGAGGTAAAATTTATCTTTAACAATTCGTTTTTCAACGGATAAATGTATAAACAGTAATTTCAGCTCGAATTCTCGGTTGCTGTGAGAAATTCCCATATAATTTCCGTATTTGTAAGGTCACTTTCAAATTCCCTTATAATACCCGGTTTTCCAGGAATTCCCGATTGCTGGACACCCTTTGGAATTGTCAATTCATTCATATCGTCGATTTCGCAATTTATCGCTTTTGAAAAGCCCGCCACTCTGTATCGTGTCTGCGCATGCTCCGTCGGTAAAATACGATTGGTAGACGGTCACGCGGTCCGTCATATGACAACAGCTAAGTTCGAGAGGCTAGTCAGGCGGTCCCTGCCTTCTGCTAGCTAAACGGAGCCAAGCGGCCACCTCAGTGATCCAAGTGCCAAGGTGTAGTGATGGGTTCTCTCAAAATGTTCGCCCTCGGGCTTCTGATCCTCGTAGAAATATCAGCGATAATCTGCAGCGACGTCGCACCCGTATTACTCTGCGGTGGAGCTGCAACTGACCATTCGAAGTCCTCAAATCCGCTCTTGAAAACGTCGCAGTCCGAGTTTGCCGAGATCCTAGCAAACAAAGTGGGCGGGTCCCATGATCCCATGGTAATTTTTGAAATGGAGAACCTCTGCGTCGAGGATCTAACTCAGAACAAGCAGCACCTGAGCGGATTAGGACCATGCGATTACGTGCCATCCGTCGAGGCTCCGCTTTCCATCCTGGAAGACCTCGAGGAGTACAATATATCCAGAGAGAAGCCAGAGGCCATAGAAGACGGTCAGGCATTCATCGTGTCGATTTCAGAGATATCGGCAGTCCCTGAGTTGTACAGAAACCTTCTCGCCGTGAATCCAAATCTGATCGCCGTTGTGACTGGTGCTTCGTGTAGCTACAGTCGATCGGAAAGAACTCGCCGAGCCGTTGCAGCGAAGGACGATACTGACGTGATCTTATTTTACGTTGATAGAATACTCTTTTATGCTAAAAGCGGGATTTCCGTCAAGGTGATAAATCCAGGAATGATTAATTAAATTGCTCGTTCTACAAGAGAGAACATGAAAATGTATTTTGTAACTAATTATTTGTTTGAATTTCAGTCCGGAAGTAGCAATTATACGTTAACTGGAAACCCAAGTAATTATTCGACCGTCGCAAATGGAACAACTGGAATTCGTCTCAATATGGCTTACGAAGAAGTGACGCTGAGCATACAATTCACCAAAAAACGAGCTGGATATTGGTACTTCGATTATGTCATATTCCAGAACGATACGGCGACTGAAACGTTGAGCAGTGATTCAGAGATATATTTTCCGACTGGTTTCTCTTATCATTGTTCTGTAGAATCTGTCTTTTACTACAACACGACGTATGTCAATATTACTAATATGCAGGTTCAAATTGACCCGACTTTAAGTAATAACAATACCGAAGTTGTGTTCAGCGATGGATACGACTGCGTCGGCTTTACCACGATTCCAATTTGGAGTGGAATTTTTGTCACTGCAATTATGGCTTTAATTATGATCTGGGGATTGACTATGATATTAGACATTCGTACGATGGATCGCTTCGACGATCCAAAGGGAAAAACTATCACGGTCGGAGCGGCCGAGTAAGAACATTTGCTTGAGTATTTTCTAAAATGTAAATAAAGATACTTGTTTGTGATTAAGTCGAATCAAGAACCAGAAAATCAATAAACAAAGAGCGTTTTCCTCATGTAAAGAAGGTGATTTCTTGATAGTCAAGTTGACGTCAAACACTGACGTAGAATATGCGTGCGAAAGGTGTTAAGAGTATGTCGAATATTGTACATTTTTAGTCCAATGGCAATATCTTGAGTTTTATTTTTAAATTTCGGTTTAGCTAGAACTTTTTTCTACGTCCGACGACCTTTTACTGCACAAAAAATGCTTCAATATTGTTGAATATATTCAAAAGTATATAATTCGATAATTTAATAGACTGCGATAGAATTTTTTTGATAATAAACTTTTCTTCCTACCAATATTGACGCAAATTAACTCAAAACCAGATATTCTTGGACGAAAGAAATGATACTTACAGGATTGATTGTCTTCGACTACTTTCTACTCAACGCCAGGGTTGAAAATCTAAAAATAAAACCTAAAGATTGCGCCATTCGGATGTATAGTTTAGTAGTAATCTTCAGTTCCGTAAAGATAAATTCGCATAAATAATGTACATGAATTGATCCTACATATAAAGTAATTTAGAAATGTAACGCATCGATGCTAGAGTTTTTTGGTACAACGGTGCCAAAGTGTCAGCATAGCCTAGTACCAACTCCATAATTTCCCTCATCCTTGTGCGAAATTTGTTGAATAAAATAGTAAGTTAATTGTGGTGGCGGTTCTTAGATGAAATGGAGAACTTTGTTCCGCCAGATAATAAGAGATAATACATAATGGTAAATAAGTTATTTCATTTCGCTGTCTTGTTCGATATCAGAACTCGACATGTTTATAGCTTTCAACCAACAGTTCAGGGCATAAATATGTAAAAAGATGCGACGCTGTGACTGTTAAGTCATTAGTCAAATCCAAGTGTCCCAAAAATATGTATAAAGTCGTTTTCTTGATTACTTATCTAATAGAATTTATTTGGCAACTGCCATATTATAGTCATATTATATATACTGGTATCAACATTCATTCCATCGTCACACCTAGAATTATATTTTACGCTATTAAGTGTGAAAATAAATTTCCCCTATATTGTATACGCATACTGTCGATTGTCCGATATCAATGAATAAATTAACGGTGTAGACCTTTAATTATTGGACCAATTTTATTTCTCAGTAAGAAAATCTTGTTCAGATCTTTACGTACGATAATAGAAAAGTATAAAAAAAAAAAAAAAATACACACATATATAAATATATGAATCGATTGCGGAAGTTCAAAAGTCTCATCACCTACTGTTTACGAGAAACATATGAATTGACTTTTGCGATTTGCTCAAATCGACGGCGATGTTCAAATACTCGAAAATTAATTCACGTACTTCTTGTAAACAATATTTTCTACGAGTTTAAAGTTTGTATAGACCTTCGGATTTTACTGCACGCCGTATCAAGAGACAAAGACGGCAGGTCAATATCAGTCTTAAACCATCACCTCAAATTTGGTGAGATATATTCTTACGTACACACCTACTTTGTGCAAGGAATCGTCACTATCATCTAAGCTTCGCATGCAGGTATCGGCAAACCATGGTAAATGAGAAAATACATAGAGTAAGAAGGAAGTTCTATGTCTTCGCCTGGA
Source organism: Diprion similis (assembly GCF_021155765.1). Taxonomy (NCBI): domain Eukaryota; kingdom Metazoa; phylum Arthropoda; class Insecta; order Hymenoptera; family Diprionidae; genus Diprion; species Diprion similis. The sequence goes on from NC_060117.1 coordinate 5,057,865, forward strand.
TCTACTATTACTGGATTGAAGGGTGGTAATTTGCCATCCGGTTGCAGCATCAACGTTTGGTTATTCATTTTTATGAACCTGAAATTGGTGAGTACATTTTATAGTTTTTGATAATACGATACCTTCATTCAACTTTAAATATCAAATATTACCTCGATTGTAAGTGATCCGCTGTCAAAATATACAGATAGAATTTCAGTGATTTCATTGCCGCTGGATTACTCATTCTAATAGCAAGTTTCATTGGTTTATTACTCAGCTGGATACCATATTCAGTTATGGTGGGTACTCTATTGATAAGAGCACTTCTTGCCGTACAGTGCCGGTACAGTCTTAATGTCTTATTGTTCACATGGGGCGGACCCAAAACCCTTTCAGATACAAACTGTTTGTAGATGACGCTGACCCACCAATCTGGATTTGGAGTCAAGTCGGGTGCTACAAGCGCGTAATGACCGCCAAAAAATGACTGTCTTGTAACAACGTCAACTCCAGCCCAGGCGCTATATCCAAGCTTATCGAGCCACAAAAAACCAGCCACAAATCTGTCGGACAAGTTCGGCGCACCGCTTCCCCAAGCCGAGCTTGTTTCAGCTGTGGAGTAAATTTTGTATACAATATTCAGTAGGGTGATTTTTTTTTAACTACTATTTTTTTTTTTTCAGTCCCCATCGAAAATTTTGTTCTATATGTCGAACAAATAATTCGCCCAGGGCGTGAAAAGATTTCCCATATAAAATACAGGTGAATCGAAGCGTTTTTTTTTTCAAATCTCTACAACTCGGCGGAATTTTATGATATCACATTGATCTTGGTCGCAAATTACGCAGAATTGAACGATCTTCAAAAGTTTTTAGAACGGCGTAAGTGCAACTTACATTTGTGAGGTGGTACAGGGCACTAAAGTTGATTTTTACCCAAGCTTCTCCTTTTTTTGCTGTTATCTCCAAAATGATTAACTGTACCACAAAAATGTAAAGAATAACTTTGTTGGAAATTTGATTTCCTACAAGAAAGGTCCTTTAGACCAAAATGCTCAGATTGATATTTCTTGAGATATCGAAATTCAACTTACTTGACGTATAAAATTTTTATGTTCTATTGAATTAAACGTTTTAATCTAATATAACCAATAAACATTATGGTTTATTGAATCAAACGTTTTGAATAACTGATATTCCAATGGAATAGATCAAATGGATCCAATCGAATGGAAAAAAATCAAATTCCAATGCAAATTCAATAATTTAAAACGTTTGATTTGATAAACCATAAAAATTTTATACGACAAGAAGTTAAAGTTCGATATCTCAAGAAATATCAATCTGAGCAATCAGGTCTACAGGACCTTTTTTGTGGAAAATTGAATTTCCAACAAAGTTTTTCATCACATTTTTTTGGTAAAGTTGATCATTTCGGAGATAACAGCGAAAATCGGAGAATTTTGGGTAAAAATCAACTTTAGTGACCTGTATCATCTCACCAGTGTAAGTTGGACTCACGACGTTACAAACACTTTTGAAGATCGTTCAATTCCGCGTAAATTGCGACCAAGACCAATGTGATATCATAAAATTCCACTGAGTTGTAGAGATTTGAAAAAAAAAACGCTTCGATTCTCGTGTATTTTATATGGGAAATCTTTTCACGCCCTGAGCGAGTACTTAATATTAATATTAAGGACTATAACTTTTAGGGAATTTTTTGTTCGACATATAGAACAAAAGTTTTCGATGGTGACTGAAAAAAAAAAAAATAGTTGTTAAAAAAAAATCACCCTAATATTCAGCGTTCGTAAGCGTAAGAAAATGCATAACAGTTAAGACTAAAGTTGACGGTAAAACAGTTTTCAATTTTGTCAAACTTTTGATGAAGTTGAGCGAGTTGAAGATAAAAAAAATAAATAAAATGCTTACTGATTGCTAGTGGGCTAGAATTTTTTTTATACTCCTGATATTTTTCACTAGATTTCATCTAGTAAAATAACATGACCAACGTACAAAGCCAAACGCGAATATCGTAGTCCCCGATGAAGTCTGATAGCGAATGTATTTGGTTTACTAAATAATTGAAGGTGTTTGGATTGATAAAGTCTTCAACTGTCGCTATGTGACCATTCAAGTAGTACTGATGCCAGGAGAAGTAAGTCAAACTGTTATTAGCACGCTTCAAGAACTCTGCGCCGTACAGTTCACCCTGGTGATTCGCATCTCCTATGTGATTAACTTCAGGTCCGATCAGATTACTAGATTCGTATCCGTTGTCATCCAGAAGCTTTCTGAGGACCGTGTAATCCGATGCTAATTGGCTAGCTGTAACGGTTCTGTTAAATACATGGCGGAACGAGTTTGGCTCTGTAACAAATAATTAGAATTGACGCTTGTGCTCGGCGTGGCGGTAAAAGTTACTCCAAAAAAGACAAATTAAGTGTTTTGAAGAAGAAAATCTGTACATAGTTTAATTTTGCAGTTTTTCAATGTCGTAAAAAAACCTGAAGCAATATTCATATTGACGGAATAATATTTTCTTTTTTTCAGAATCGGAATATCAATTTCGAGTCGCTAACTAACCATTTCCCAACTGCCAATCCAATTCAATATTGTGCGCCTTGGCGAGTGAAATTATCTTCTTGGCATCTGAGTAATTCCAACTGCCGTCGGGCCGTCGGAGTAAAACATTTAAATCGAATATCATCCTGGCTCCACTTTCTTGAGCAAAACGGCTCAGAGATAAGAAATCTTTGTCAGTTATTGTGAAATTTGTGATATCCTCTCCGGTGATTGGATCAAAAATTTTGTCCACAGTCGATGGTAGCGTCTGTTTAAAAATCAAGCGTTGAGTTTTAATATCCTTATTTACTTCGATAGCAGGTCTGTAAACTGCGCTAAATTGAATTAAGGGGGGGGGGGGGTAAGGGTTTACACTTTCGAAAAATTGAATTTTTTTTTTTTTTTTTGTCTTATCTTATTGTTAAACATTTCAAGAATATATTCTCAAAATTTTAAGTCGATCTGAGCAAAACTCTTGAAGGGGTGAGGGTTTCAGCGTAAAAAAAATACACTTTTTTTGTGAATTTTTTTTGAAATTATGGATTGAGCAAATTTATTGAAACCTTTTGTACATTATTAAGCATACTTTTAACAATATTCTGTAATTTTTTCATTCAGAAATATTGCAAAACAAGCCGGTGACAGAGCTTTTTTTCTTCACTTTTTTAGCTCAATAAACTTTAAACGCGTTTTTCTCAAAACTACTTTTTCAAAGTCCGTGTTCACTGCCATTTATAAACTGCTCGACCGATTCATTCCAAACTTGGTACACATTTTCTACATATAAAATACCTCCCCTCAACGTTTAGTTAACATTTTTTTTTAACATTAAGGGAGTTTCCCACCCACAAAATGGCGGATTTTTTCGTGGAAAATGGCAGTTTACACTTTAGATGGCTACCAAAAATTTTTAAATGAAAAAAAAAAATAATCGTAGAACGTTGGGGGGAGGATTTGATAATACTTTGACTAAATTTTAATGGATTTTGACTTCAGATAATTTCCGACCGAGATATAGTGAACACCGCAAATTGTTTCCTTTCTAAGACGTTCTGGGGCAAGCTCTGTCACCGGCTTGTTTTGCAATATTTCTGCATGAAAAAATTACAGAATATTGTTAAAGGTATGCTTAATAATGTACAAAAGGTTTCAATGAATTTGCTCTATCCATAATTTCAAAAAAAATTCACAAAAAAAGTGTTTTTTTTTTTCACGCTGAAACCCTTACCCCCCCCCCCCCCCTCCCTAATTTAGATATAAATTTAAAATGACAAACTTTTCGACACATTTTTCATGCAAATGTTTCCAGGAAGAATCATGCAATTCTCTCGTTACTTTGGTAATAAATTCATTCATTTATCCTGCTGTGAGTTTTAGATTTAATAAAAGTACCTGATCAAAGAACAAGCAATCGGATGAAGTACCGCCCACTCTGACGTAAGCTGGGCTCAAATGACGTGCTAACATGACGAATCTTTGATCATTGATTGGTAATTTTTTCATGTTTCTTAACAAGGACGTATCCAATCCATAGGATAAATATCTAGTCGAAGTATCTCTGAGTACGAGTGGTCTCGTATTCAATTGGATTACTATTACATCCTCGACTCGCTGTAGGCTTAAGGCGAATAGATAGAAAGTGAAAAGGATAACAAAGAATCCCAGGACGTACCAACGAGTGCTTATATCTGAAAAGTGGTGAATACAGCGAGATTCAATATTTCACATCATAAACTGAAAGCAGGTTTAAAGTACAGTTGTTAAGAAAAAAATATATTTTTGATTAGCCGAAGAAGAATTAGATTTCTTTGAAAAAAAAAAAAAAAAAAAAAAAAAAAACTTCAACTACTTTGAAAACATACTTCGCCGTTTGAACTGAAATATTTCTGAAAACATTTGAACCATGTTTTTCATAATATTGTTATCAAAATATTCAAGAACAAAATACGTTTGAAAATATTTCAATTGAAAATTATTTGAAGAATATGGTTTAAAGGAATGTTTTCAATAAAATATTTAAGAAAGATTTGAATTAAACACTTTTCAAATATCTCTCTTTAGATTAAATACTCGGTAATGATAAAGTAGCTGGCATTTGAATTTCAACTAATCAGTGATGTATCTCATTGTTTGTAACTCTAGAACAAGCCAGAAATTAACTATACCGGGACCATCTCTAGAAACTATACAGCAACTGCGCATGCGCGAGTTTAAATCCGCCGTCCGTGCAGTCTGGCCACCCCGAATTTCAGCTGTCAACCTTTGTTTTTGTCGGCCATGTAGTTCATACGCTATTTTGAGGTTAGAGTGTCAAATAATCGAGGTAGTGACTCGCAAAGGCTTGGGAAGTATTTGTCATTGCGCCAGAAAGTTGATTCTTGAAAGAACGGTCGGAATTTAATGCTAATGCTCTTTTACAATTCGTCTTAATCGAGTGAAACAAGAAATCTGTTTAAATGTTTGGTGCTTGGAAGAAACAAAGCAGGTAAGTAGGGACAATTTATTCAATCATTTTCATTACTTCATACATTAAGAATAAAAATGACATTTTTTTCTATCAACAGACAATGCAGTAAGAATAATTGCATCTCTGCTATTCGCTGATATCTGCTCCCCCTATTCAATTCATGACACATGCAAACATTATCACTTCTTTTGTTGGTTGTTGGAAGAAGTTGTGGGTCTTACAGTTTCTTTTAATTTCATATCGCGTGCAACATATCTTTTAATCAACTTTGTCACTCTCTGGTAATTTCAGAAGGTAACATTAGATTTGATGATTCTTGATTGTTCAAGAAATTGGAATATCTTACCGTTAATAACACAACTGTGAATCTCTTTTTCTAGAATTTAGTTCAACAAAATTGTTGTTACGACTACAGAAAATTACCCAATAATTATTCGAGTTCATTTTGTGAATTTTCAGCAATGTTCGATTAAATAAATGAAAGGAACCTAATACTAAAATCAAAATATTTCATTTACTGGAATAATTTCTGAATTTCATGTTGGTGCAGTTCGAAACAAAGAAAATCTATTCCGAAGAGTAAAACTGAGGAACATTCTGTGACCCAATTTGAAAATAGACATTTTCAAAATGTACCTCAGTATCACAATTACCTTTCAGGATAACCATGTTTTAAAGAAATGTTCAGATCAATAATATGAAGATATTAACTTATCAAATTCAAGATTCTAGCCCTTGTTCCTTTGAAACAAATGAATACCTAATTTTGAACGAAGTTCATGAAAACATTTTCTCAAATAATCTCCTACTTGCTGTTATTTAAGAACAATAGACTCAAACCTAAATCCAATAAAGTATCTTCTTCATAGTGCTCGGAACATCATCCGGTAACATGAATATGCGGAAGGAATTCCTATGTCGCTGAAACCGTTATAAAATTCCTTGTTTTCAACTTGTGCCACTAGATAACTTTTGCGTTGCGAGTTCCATTTCCAATCTCAGGATGAGATTTTTTTGTTTCGGACAGTGTTAATATGGGATGCAGAAGTAATTGTAATAAATGTAGATTCACAAACTTTCAGTCTAAGTGAAGGACCATGGTAAGAGTGTAAAATTGAATCTGGTTTCAAGCTATCGAGAAGTTACCGGATAACTCCCTGATAGAGATTCATAATAAAAAAGTTAGCCAGCAAGTAAATCCTACTGTAGACCAAGTGATCATTTGTAACGTGTACTAGTAAGTGAATGCATTCTGTAGACGTTGCTGGAGTTGAACGAGACTGAAGCATGGATGATAGCTGCAACTAGCTAGTCAGATGATACCGTCAATTAATATTGGCTTCAAAGATATTTTCTACTGAAGTTATCCAACATTGTTAGATTGAGATTGGTTCAATTTACCTATCAAAACTCATTCGTAGAATCTGATTCAAGACTTGAAACACTATTCATCTGAATTGAATACCAAGAGAGTAAGAAATAAAATATCAAAACTAAAAAGAATAAAATTTGAAAAGAAATGCGAGCTAATAATACCGCTTGGATTACAATGGTGCACGGAATGATTCCTCGGCAAAATTAATTAGTAGCAACTGTTGAAAAACAAACTTATTACTATTGGCTCGATCAATCTAAAATGATCGAATATTTAGAAATCATGATCTGTGGCGTGTCGTGCTCTTTAGTTTTGTCTCAACTGATGTTCAGAAGGTGGCGACGACCTGAAGAAATTCCCTTGGGTATCTGTTGCCTGATGAAACAACGGAACAATCAGGGTCGATGGTTGGAATGGTGGCACCAATCGAGAAATCAGGGTCCTTGCCATCAACGTTTGGACCATTAGGTAAGGTATGATTTTCCTCCCATTAACCACACTTGAAACTTTGAGCCTACCAAAAAAGACGAATTTTATCATTAAATACACGTGAAAATATTGTCATATGCAAAGATCACAGAATCAGAAATTTACTTACACGCTTCGATGCCTGACAACTTTAGTCCCACTTCGATGATGGATTGTTTCCTATCTGAAAATATTAGAAGGTATCATGATCAGTTAGGAGCTTCTAATATTTTTGGACACAACTGATTTGTAAAAAATTGCATGAAAAATGAACGTTATTGTAACTCATTGCCATGTGACATCAACTGACTCCACGTTCGAAAATTACAATCACGAGTTACCGATCGTTGGATATCGTTTCAGGTGATGCGTTTGTAAGTTCCATTTATTGACTTTGAATTGTTAATTTTTCTTATAGTCCATATTTTCCCGAAATCAACAAAATTCATCGAATCGCGAATGTCACATCATGCTCGCGAGGTTATCAAAATTTGTTTATCCGAACCGCTGAACACGCGGTAATTAAACGTCGCCGTTCTCATCGCGGAACCATTTCCATGTTTTCCCACGTAATGATAAGGAAGGATATCGATTTCTTAAACTGAAAGTCAGAAACAGATCACCACGTGGTATTTAGCCAGACAATAGTACGTATCATAATTCTGTGCATACTGAAAAACACCCGCGAGGGCGCGAAAATCACGCAGCTACCACAATCTGATTGGATGAGACCAACGTCGCGACCGATATCAGCCAATCAAATCATCTATCTGTAAAGTTTCCCAACTTCTCCACCCGCGAATATAAACTCTCCCGCGCGCGTAAACTGGCCACTTTGCAAAAAGATTGCACGTGGTGAACCTCGTGTTTGATAAGTATCGTAATCCTTTTGTGAAGTTTTTTACAGGTTGAAAATGCCTAATTACAAGTTTTCTGTTCAAGAAAAAGTGGAGCTGGTGAAGCATCACCATCAAGGACTGACGTACCGGGAAAATAGAGATCATTTCGCGGCTGCCCACCCGGATCGACCGATACCGTCCATCGCGACAATCAGGAACATGGTCCTGAAGTTTGAGCAAACTGGGAGTGTCGACGAGAGGACGAAGAAAGTGGTCCAGCCAAACCGGCAACTAAGTTGGGATACCAAGCTGGACATCTGCTTGACCATCGAAGAGGATCCCTTCAAGCCAACCAGCCATGTTGCACAGGAGCTTGAGATTTCCAAGGCGTCGGTCAGAAGAGTGCTGCGTGAAGCTAAGTACAAATCGTACAAGTTTCAAGTACATCACGAACTCTTGGTTGGTGATGGCGATAATCGTCTTCGCTTCAGCCAAGAGATGATGGAACGTCTGAATGCAGATGAGGGCTTGTTGAGTCGCATTTGTTTCTCCGATGAAAGTACGGTGATACTTCTCGGAAAACCCAACAGGCAGAACACCAGAGCCTGGTGCCGAAGCAACCCTCGTCTGTTCATTCAGGCCGGCACGCAGTACCCGTTGAAGCTCAACGTCTGGCTCGGCGCCATTGGTAATCGGCTGATCGGGCCATTTTTCATCGATGGGAACCTCAACGGTGAAAAGTATCTTCGGTTACTTAGGGACCACATCGTACCAGCTCTTAGGCTGATTGAAGAAATCGTGAGTGTACCTTATCGTGTGAGGGGGGCCTTTTTATTAGCAGACTCCCTGTGATTTTGAAATAAATACTTGTTATGCTTACTAAAAGTAACGTGTCTTTTTCTGTATTTTAGGGCGAACCTGTTTGGTTTCAGCAGGATGGAGCCCCGGCTCACTTTACACGAGCCGTCCGGGATTACCTCGACCAAGAGTTCCCTGGACGTTGGATCGGTAGAGGAAGCCCGGAGGTGGAATGGCCAGCTCGTTCCCCTGATCTCGCCCCTCTGGACTATGGCTTGTGGGGCCATTTGAAAAATGTTCTCTATGCACAAGGTAGAATTGAAGGCCTTGCAGCACTGCAAGCCAGAATTTTGGACATTCTGCAGAACCTGTCGCCAGATGTTATATCGAACACAACAAATGCATTTTACGATCGGCTCGGTTACTGCGCTGCAGCTGCTGGAGGGCATTTTGAGCATTTATTGAAAGGGAACCAGTGGCCAGATGATCATGGGTGATCAGTAGGGAAGTTGAGATTGGTCTCCTTGAGTTGTAGGACGATTGTCCGGTAAGTTATCGTTTTGTTTACTTTTTCCTTCAATAATACGAGTTAGACTGTAAAATTGACTGCTGTTCTTTTTCTGTTTTTGGATGTCTGGTCAACCCTTCTTTGTTAACTGAACATCGACTGTGGTACATTGGAGTTGCGTAAACTTTGTCAACTATTCAACGGAGTCAGCGAGGATTTTTTTAGGGTATTGCATCAGGTACGTCTACTGTGACTTGCTACTTTTTGTACTCCTAAGCTTTGTGTTCAAGATACCCAATTTTTTTTTATTTCTCGTTACTGATTTTATTTATTTATTTCATGTTTATCGGTACGGATTACTGGCTTCGGGACCACTGCACTGTAACAAATCTACTCCGGAGGCACCTTCTACTGAGATTCAACGATCCATTTATTTTTATCACGGAAGTGAAGATTGGTCTCCTTGAGCTATGGGATGATTGTCCTGTACGTTATTGCGTTGTTTCCTAATTTTTCTTTAGTAACATGAGTTACACTGTGAAATTAACTGTTGTCCTTTTTATCTTTTCGTACTTGGATGTCTGGTGAACTCTTCTTTGTTAACGGAACATCGACTGTTGTACAATGGACTTGCATAAACTTTGTCAACTATTCAACGGAGTCTTTGAGGGTTTTTGAGGGTATTAGGACATTTGTCAAGTACGTTTGCTGTGATCGCTAACTTTTTGTGCTCCTAAACTTTGTGTTTACAATCAATAATTAATTTTTATTCCTTGTTACTGATTTAATTACTCATTTCATGTTCATCGGCACTGATAACTGGTTTCTGGAGTACTGCACTGTAAGAAATCTACTCCGGAGCTACCTTCTACTGGGTTTCAACAATGTACTTATTATTAATTTTATGTGAATAAAGAATCTTTTTGAGATAAACAATATTTTCACTTACCTGCCTCAGTTTGTCTAGACTCCCACTCGTTGATGACGTTTCACATTTTATTTCAGATTTCTTCAATAAATAACTAACCCAATTTCTGCAGCTTTTGATATTTGTTTCTCCATTCGAGCCTTTATTATGTCGATTGAATATCTTCGAATATCGACGACGGTATTGTTGAATGACACTATTCTTAGACAATTCTCGCGAAATAGGAATAAATATTAACATAACCTCAATCCGCTACTTTAGGCGCGAGAGATTCACAGCCTTGTCATATTTTTTGTATGTTGGTCCCCTTGGTTTGCTGACGAAAATTACGCCGCGGGGCAATTTCGCTGACCAATGAGATTGAATTATTTGGCGCATGCGCAGTTGCTGTTTAGTTTCTAGAGATGGTCTCGGTATATGTTTCAATGGAATGTTTTTAATTACTGAAATTTGTTTCATTAAACATTTCCATGAGATTATTATCTGTAATCACTGGTACAATATACTTGAATAAACTCTACTGTAAAGCGTATACCGAGACCATCTCTAGAAACTAAACAGCAACTGCGCATGCGCCAAATAATTCAATCTCATTGGTCAGCGAAATTGCCCCGCGGCGTAATTTTCGTCAGCAAACCAAGGGGACCAACATACAAAAAATATGACAAGGCTGTGAATCTCTCGCGCCTAAAGTAGCGGATTGAGGTTATGTTAATATTTATTCCTATTTCGCGAGAATTGTCTAAGAATAGTGTCATTCAACAATACCGTCGTCGATATTCGAAGATATTCAATCGACATAATAAAGGCTCGAATGGAGAAACAAATATCAAAAGCTGCAGAAATTGGGTTAGTTATTTATTGAAGAAATCTGAAATAAAATGTGAAACGTCATCAACGAGTGGGAGTCTAGACAAACTGAGGCAGGTAAGTGAAAATATTGTTTATCTCAAAAAGATTCTTTATTCACATAAAATTAATAATAAGTACATTGTTGAAACCCAGTAGAAGGTAGCTCCGGAGTAGATTTCTTACAGTGCAGTACTCCAGAAACCAGTTATCAGTGCCGATGAACATGAAATGAGTAATTAAATCAGTAACAAGGAATAAAAATTAATTATTGATTGTAAACACAAAGTTTAGGAGCACAAAAAGTTAGCGATCACAGCAAACGTACTTGACAAATGTCCTAATACCCTCAAAAACCCTCAAAGACTCCGTTGAATAGTTGACAAAGTTTATGCAAGTCCATTGTACAACAGTCGATGTTCCGTTAACAAAGAAGAGTTCACCAGACATCCAAGTACGAAAAGATAAAAAGGACAACAGTTAATTTCACAGTGTAACTCATGTTACTAAAGAAAAATTAGGAAACAACGCAATAACGTACAGGACAATCATCCCATAGCTCAAGGAGACCAATCTTCACTTCCGTGATAAAAATAAATGGATCGTTGAATCTCAGTAGAAGGTGCCTCCGGAGTAGATTTGTTACAGTGCAGTGGTCCCGAAGCCAGTAATCCGTACCGATAAACATGAAATAAATAAATAAAATCAGTAACGAGAAATAAAAAAAAATTGGGTATCTTGAACACAAAGCTTAGGAGTACAAAAAGTAGCAAGTCACAGTAGACGTACCTGATGCAATACCCTAAAAAAATCCTCGCTGACTCCGTTGAATAGTTGACAAAGTTTACGCAACTCCAATGTACCACAGTCGATGTTCAGTTAACAAAGAAGGGTTGACCAGACATCCAAAAACAGAAAAAGAACAGCAGTCAATTTTACAGTCTAACTCGTATTATTGAAGGAAAAAGTAAACAAAACGATAACTTACCGGACAATCGTCCTACAACTCAAGGAGACCAATCTCAACTTCCCTACTGATCACCCATGATCATCTGGCCACTGGTTCCCTTTCAATAAATGCTCAAAATGCCCTCCAGCAGCTGCAGCGCAGTAACCGAGCCGATCGTAAAATGCATTTGTTGTGTTCGATATAACATCTGGCGACAGGTTCTGCAGAATGTCCAAAATTCTGGCTTGCAGTGCTGCAAGGCCTTCAATTCTACCTTGTGCATAGAGAACATTTTTCAAATGGCCCCACAAGCCATAGTCCAGAGGGGCGAGATCAGGGGAACGAGCTGGCCATTCCACCTCCGGGCTTCCTCTACCGATCCAACGTCCAGGGAACTCTTGGTCGAGGTAATCCCGGACGGCTCGTGTAAAGTGAGCCGGGGCTCCATCCTGCTGAAACCAAACAGGTTCGCCCTAAAATACAGAAAAAGACACGTTACTTTTAGTAAGCATAACAAGTATTTATTTCAAAATCACAGGGAGTCTGCTAATAAAAAGGCCCCCCTCACACGATAAGGTACACTCACGATTTCTTCAATCAGCCTAAGAGCTGGTACGATGTGGTCCCTAAGTAACCGAAGATACTTTTCACCGTTGAGGTTCCCATCGATGAAAAATGGCCCGATCAGCCGATTACCAATGGCGCCGAGCCAGACGTTGAGCTTCAACGGGTACTGCGTGCCGGCCTGAATGAACAGACGAGGGTTGCTTCGGCACCAGGCTCTGGTGTTCTGCCTGTTGGGTTTTCCGAGAAGTATCACCGTACTTTCATCGGAGAAACAAATGCGACTCAACAAGCCCTCATCTGCATTCAGACGTTCCATCATCTCTTGGCTGAAGCGAAGACGATTATCGCCATCACCAACCAAGAGTTCGTGATGTACTTGAAACTTGTACGATTTGTACTTAGCTTCACGCAGCACTCTTCTGACCGACGCCTTGGAAATCTCAAGCTCCTGTGCAACATGGCTGGTTGGCTTGAAGGGATCCTCTTCGATGGTCAAGCAGATGTCCAGCTTGGTATCCCAACTTAGTTGCCGGTTTGGCTGGACCACTTTCTTCGTCCTCTCGTCGACACTCCCAGTTTGCTCAAACTTCAGGACCATGTTCCTGATTGTCGCGATGGACGGTATCGGTCGATCCGGGTGGGCAGCCGCGAAATGATCTCTATTTTCCCGGTACGTCAGTCCTTGATGGTGATGCTTCACCAGCTCCACTTTTTCTTGAACAGAAAACTTGTAATTAGGCATTTTCAACCTGTAAAAAACTTCACAAAAGGATTACGATACTTATCAAACACGAGGTTCACCACGTGCAATCTTTTTGCAAAGTGGCCAGTTTACGCGCGCGGGAGAGTTTATATTCGCGGGTGGAGAAGTTGGGAAACTTTACAGATAGATGATTTGATTGGCTGATATCGGTCGCGACGTTGGTCTCATCCAATCAGATTGTGGTAGCTGCGTGATTTTCGCGCCCTCGCGGGTGTTTTTCAGTATGCACAGAATTATGATACGTACTATTGTCTGGCTAAATACCACGTGGTGATCTGTTTCTGACTTTCAGTTTAAGAAATCGATATCCTTCCTTATCATTACGTGGGAAAACATGGAAATGGTTCCGCGATGAGAACGGCGACGTTTAATTACCGCGTGTTCAGCGGTTCGGATAAACAAATTTTGATAACCTCGCGAGCATGATGTGACATTCGCGATTCGATGAATTTTGTTGATTTCGGGAAAATATGGACTATAAGAAAAATTAACAATTCAAAGTCAATAAATGGAACTTACAAACGCATCACCTGAAACGATATCCAACGATCGGTAACTCGTGATTGTAATTTTCGAACGTGGAGTCAGTTGATGTCACATGGCAATGAGTTACAATAACGTTCATTTTTCATGCAATTTTTTACAAATCAGTTGTGTCCAAAAATATTAGAAGCTCCTAACTGATCATGATACCTTCTAATATTTTCAGATAGGAAACAATCCATCATCGAAGTGGGACTAAAGTTGTCAGGCATCGAAGCGTGTAAGTAAATTTCTGATTCTGTGATCTTTGCATATGACAATATTTTCACGTGTATTTAATGATAAAATTCGTCTTTTTTGGTAGGCTCAAAGTTTCAAGTGTGGTTAATGGGAGGAAAATCATACCTTACCTAATGGTCCAAACGTTGATGGCAAGGACCCTGATTTCTCGATTGGTGCCACCATTCCAACCATCGACCCTGATTGTTCCGTTGTTTCATCAGGCAACAGATACCCAAGGGAATTTCTTCAGGTCGTCGCCACCTTCTGAACATCAGTTGAGACAAAACTAAAGAGCACGACACGCCACAGATCATGATTTCTAAATATTCGATCATTTTAGATTGATCGAGCCAATAGTAATAAGTTTGTTTTTCAACAGTTGCTACTAATTAATTTTGCCGAGGAATCATTCCGTGCACCATTGTAATCCAAGCGGTATTATTAGCTCGCATTTCTTTTCAAATTTTATTCTTTTTAGTTTTGATATTTTATTTCTTACTCTCTTGGTATTCAATTCAGATGAATAGTGTTTCAAGTCTTGAATCAGATTCTACGAATGAGTTTTGATAGGTAAATTGAACCAATCTCAATCTAACAATGTTGGATAACTTCAGTAGAAAATATCTTTGAAGCCAATATTAATTGACGGTATCATCTGACTAGCTAGTTGCAGCTATCATCCATGCTTCAGTCTCGTTCAACTCCAGCAACGTCTACAGAATGCATTCACTTACTAGTACACGTTACAAATGATCACTTGGTCTACAGTAGGATTTACTTGCTGGCTAACTTTTTTATTATGAATCTCTATCAGGGAGTTATCCGGTAACTTCTCGATAGCTTGAAACCAGATTCAATTTTACACTCTTACCATGGTCCTTCACTTAGACTGAAAGTTTGTGAATCTACATTTATTACAATTACTTCTGCATCCCATATTAACACTGTCCGAAACAAAAAAATCTCATCCTGAGATTGGAAATGGAACTCGCAACGCAAAAGTTATCTAGTGGCACAAGTTGAAAACAAGGAATTTTATAACGGTTTCAGCGACATAGGAATTCCTTCCGCATATTCATGTTACCGGATGATGTTCCGAGCACTATGAAGAAGATACTTTATTGGATTTAGGTTTGAGTCTATTGTTCTTAAATAACAGCAAGTAGGAGATTATTTGAGAAAATGTTTTCATGAACTTCGTTCAAAATTAGGTATTCATTTGTTTCAAAGGAACAAGGGCTAGAATCTTGAATTTGATAAGTTAATATCTTCATATTATTGATCTGAACATTTCTTTAAAACATGGTTATCCTGAAAGGTAATTGTGATACTGAGGTACATTTTGAAAATGTCTATTTTCAAATTGGGTCACAGAATGTTCCTCAGTTTTACTCTTCGGAATAGATTTTCTTTGTTTCGAACTGCACCAACATGAAATTCAGAAATTATTCCAGTAAATGAAATATTTTGATTTTAGTATTAGGTTCCTTTCATTTATTTAATCGAACATTGCTGAAAATTCACAAAATGAACTCGAATAATTATTGGGTAATTTTCTGTAGTCGTAACAACAATTTTGTTGAACTAAATTCTAGAAAAAGAGATTCACAGTTGTGTTATTAACGGTAAGATATTCCAATTTCTTGAACAATCAAGAATCATCAAATCTAATGTTACCTTCTGAAATTACCAGAGAGTGACAAAGTTGATTAAAAGATATGTTGCACGCGATATGAAATTAAAAGAAACTGTAAGACCCACAACTTCTTCCAACAACCAACAAAAGAAGTGATAATGTTTGCATGTGTCATGAATTGAATAGGGGGAGCAGATATCAGCGAATAGCAGAGATGCAATTATTCTTACTGCATTGTCTGTTGATAGAAAAAAATGTCATTTTTATTCTTAATGTATGAAGTAATGAAAATGATTGAATAAATTGTCCCTACTTACCTGCTTTGTTTCTTCCAAGCACCAAACATTTAAACAGATTTCTTGTTTCACTCGATTAAGACGAATTGTAAAAGAGCATTAGCATTAAATTCCGACCGTTCTTTCAAGAATCAACTTTCTGGCGCAATGACAAATACTTCCCAAGCCTTTGCGAGTCACTACCTCGATTATTTGACACTCTAACCTCAAAATAGCGTATGAACTACATGGCCGACAAAAACAAAGGTTGACAGCTGAAATTCGGGGTGGCCAGACTGCACGGACGGCGGATTTAAACTCGCGCATGCGCAGTTGCTGTATAGTTTCTAGAGATGGTCCCGGTATATCCCGAGTAGGGTGTTGTTTACTAACATGATATCTTGATTGGTCTATTGTACTCAGGCTTAAATTATGTATTAGGGTGATTCAAAATATAAATATAAATTTTTTTTTATGCGGAAACAGGCTTTAAAGTTTCATTTAGGTATAAAAGTAAGCCTGTAAGAATTTGAGCTCTTAATATTAATATTAAGATGCTCCTCGTCGCACTTTTCTATTTTCTATAAGAATAAGACGGAAAAAATGGATTTTGCTCTTTCTGATTTTTATGACTAGCCAACGACGCGTCGTACAGAAAATTCATAGACATATTTTGGTAGAAAATTGAACGCTCTAGAAAAAAGATCTCTTGTCATTTTTTGATAAATCTACTCTTTCAAAAGTTATCTAGGGGTCAAAAATTGACCACGTATAACTTTTGAAAGATTAGATTTATCAAAAAATGACAGTAGACTTTTGTAGAGCGTTCAATTCCCAACAAAACTGTATTCATGAATTTTCTGCATAACGCGTCGTTAGCTAGTTATCGAAACTGGAAGTAGCGAAAACCATTTTTTCCGTGTTATTCTTATGAATAAAATTTGACCCTTATAACTTTTGAAAGGGTAGATTCATCAAAAAATGACACGAGACTTTTTTTGTAGAACGTTCAATTTCCTACAAAAATGTGTCTGTAAATTTTCTGTACGACACGTGTTTGGCTATTTATAAAAATCAGAAGAAGCAAAATCCATTTTTCCCCGTGTTATTCTTATGGAAAATAGAAAAGTGCGATGCGGAGTATCTTAATATTAATATCAAGAGTTCAAATTTTTACAGGCTTACTTCGATACAAAATAAAAATTTTGATTGGTCTACTGCAGTCGGGCTTAAATTAGGTATAAGCATCAGTAAATTGATCATAGTGAAGTTGGTAACGTTATCGAAAAACCGTTATTTCGGTATTTTGAAATTGCCTGAAATTCGATAAACGTTAATAAAACAAAACACACTCGTATTCGAAATCTTAGTTCTTTAAAAAGTCATTGTAAAGTTAAGAAAATAAGAATCTTTTCCCCAATATTTCGTTACTTAAAGAACTAATAAAATATTACGAACAAACGAGAAAAAAAAAAAAAAAAAAAAAAAAACTCCAATCAATTTCCCTTTGTCGCAGAGATACAGAAATAGTAATTTTGCAACATCAAACGGTAAAAGACGTCGTTGATCTGTCCAGTATTTTCAACATGATAAACAACAAAAGGATCTAACAATAAGATATACTCTGAAATAAAATATCAGTTTTCGCTATCTTCGAAAGCTTGACACAACAGGAAGTTAATTTCCTACTTTCATACCGCAGACAGACAAAATCGGTATAATTCTTATTCTATCTAAGTAGATTTGATAATTCAAGATTGCATACCTCTCCGCGGATTAATTGCATAAAATTCGTTTATATTTCGGTACTGCAAATCTTTCCCTGATTTTTTGTTCCCGATATATTTCATTTTGACTGCCTTTTTTTATTCTTCACTCGCCAGCGTATGATACGAGCAACGACACTGCAGCTGTGCAGCACGAAGTTGTCGCTATCTTCTAAACTTCAAACTCCAACCGCTCTAAGCTGTTCCAAACACGGCGATATCCAAGCTTCGACTGAACAGATTGAAAATTGTTACCTTCCGACAACGTGCGGCTGGAATTTCATGAGCGGCAAAAACGTAGCAGCAGCGGCAACAGCATCCTGATTGGTCGACTAACCTAACCTAACTTTAATATTTCCCACCATTCAGATGATGGATTAACCTAACCTAACCTTAGTCAACCAATCAGATTGCTTGGAAACGCTGGAAACGATGTTCGCTGCTCATGAAATCGTTCAAAGTTGGTCCGAGCGATCAGTGATCAACTGGCAGGGGCGTAACTAGGTACTTAGGGGCTATAAGAATAGAAGAAAATGAATGAAGTTAATTATTTTTTTTTTCATGGATGAAAAATTAAAAATATGTGTAAAAAAAAAAAACTTGGAGAAATTAATTTCAAGAATTTTAAATTTTTTATTAAATTTTTAAAAATTAATAATTATAAAAACCAAAATTAATTGAAAATATCTCTTGCCAATATTAGTTTTTAGATTTTTATCTTACTAACGGAGATAAAGATATATTGAAATTGAGCAATTGTTTTTGTTTTCTCCGGGTTATTGATTTTTAATAAAAAAAATTATATTATTCGTAAGTAGAATATTTTGATACACGATGTAATGGAATTTGAATTGGAAACAATAGAAAATCCAGTGATATTTCGATAATTCACGAATTTTTCGAATTATTCGAAAATTTTCGAATTATTTGATTCGATTCGATTCGAACGATATTCGCACACCCCTGATATTTTTCTGAAGAATTCATCTGAAATTAAAGTACGAAAACGAAAGAGCGAAACATTAATTAATTTTTTTTCTTCCTGCCTTAGGGGCCCTGGGCCATTACGTTTGAAGGTGTGAGAAATTGCTGACGAGTGAAAATTCTCTATTATTGCCCTTCTATTTTCACATTTTTCTACAATTTTATTCCCACTCGGTTAAATTATACATACATACACGACTAGCGTCTAGTATGGGCAATCGGCTTTAGAGTAACGGAAGAATAGTGAAAAATTAAAATTTATACAAGCTTCATATTTCTACTTTAAAATCGATCTATGCAATTGAATTAATACCTATCGCTGCATAGCATTGTCAATCTATTTTTTGAAAAAACTTAATATGTACTTGAGGTAGCATCGTTTTTGGTCGTGTTTTGAAACGGCATGTTATTCCTTGAATACATCGATTTAAGTGCGAAGCAGAGATGAATGGACTTTGTACTATTCATAGAAACATAAGAAACGCAAGGCAAAAAAGAGATAATCTTCAGACAGTTTCCGTTGGTCTTACTTCTTTATAATAATGAAAGTTTGAATAGCTTTTCGATTGGCAATTCGACCAATTATTTAGCCAGATGTGGCATTGATTAGAAAAATTGTGTGAAATTTGACCCAGGATATGCAAACTTTGACAATAAAATTTTACTTATAATAATGCTAACAATATACTTAATATATTCGTTTATAACATGTATCGTACTTCAATATCTTTTTTTTTTTTTCCACTTCGAATAATGCTTCAGAGTTTTTTGTATTAAATGAAATTTACGTTAAAATTTCATTCGAATTTCGAAACGGACTTGATTTTTATAATATGTACAATTTGAATCTTTATTCATATGTATATACATGATATAGATACATCTTATAGGTATAGTGAATATCTTGGTGTTGCGAAAATATTACAACAAAATCACAAGTCTTTAATCTAGAACGAATAATGATTCGTGAGGATTTCGTTTCACTTTTCATTTTTCAATAATTTTGCATTCAGCGTTACTTTAAGACTACATCAAACTTCTGGATATAATATTCAATCATTGCTATCCAGAAATGGAAAGCGATCTGTAAAGACGAACTAGTGTGATTAAAGGTATCAATAATATAGTAATATTGAACGAGGATGATTATACGATAACAAGAAGTTTGATGTTGCCAGTTCGACAACGTCGGATACAAAACACATTTATAAGTTCGGGGTAAAAATTGTGATCTATACAACAAAAAAAAAAAAAAAAAAAAAAAAAACCTATCACTTCGGTTGTCGTGAAAAATTTCATCTTCTACCTTGTTAATATAATCTTCATCAGCATCTCCTATTTATTTATTTTTTCTTATCACCCTCTTCTCATTCTCAAGAACTAACAAAATATACAATAAAACTTTGAATAATTAAAAACATTCGACATTATAAATATTATATAACATTATTTTTTGCCTTATAAATTTTATAGTCACGAGTTAAACTATAAAAATGTGAATGCAAACGTAACATACTCTGACGTAGATCAAACTTTAACGTGCATCCTGTGATAAATATAATCTGCACGCTTATTTTCTGAACATATATATGTATCTGTTACTTCCTTTTCACACTTTCAATATGTTTTAAAATGTGGTACTACGTGTGTGACGTTACTTGTAAATAATTCATTAATTTTATTACGAATTTCTTGAGTTTTCTTCACACGAAACTGTCCCACAAAATGAAGCTTACCGATTTCCGATGCCAACTTTAGGCAGCACCTTAGAAATTTTTCAATAGCTTTTCACTTTTTTAGATGAATATATTTGAAGTCAAGAAATAAAACATGTTCAGAATTTCTTTACGTAAGAAAATATTCAAATGTGGTCATTATTTAGAAATGTTCACCTACGCAAAGATTAGAAGAGAAATGTTTTGTTTTCAATGCAATGGTCCGAAGCTATAGTTCGCTTGGATCTAGTCAAGAATCTTTTCTCGTTAGTATTTGGACAAAGCACAGTATACAAGTGATTATCAAAAATTATGAAATTATAAAAAGTTGAAGAATTTTATTTGATTGGCAGGAAAAAAAAATTACTTCCAGATTTCTTCAAATCACAGGACGAATATGTGCACTCAATGCTGTAAACTAAAGAGCTTGGATTAGAATGGAATTGATCCTTGCACAAAGTCACGAGCAATTAACTGGTGATGATATATGTTAGAAAAATATTCTCGAGCATTCCCATGCTTGACTGCGTTTGAATCTTTGACGAAATTTATGTCCAGAGATTGCGGCTGGTTGGAGTAAGAAGTTTCTTGTCAATGAGAATTATCACACGAAATAATAATGGCCGAATGATGTTCGCTGACGTTCTTTCAGCTTTTCTTTAATTTTAAATTTATTGACTGACAAATGACCTGCAGATAAATTTTCACTCCGATGAAAATCTAGCAATGATTATTTCGAAATCTTTTTAAACATACATTGCACTGTAAGCGACACTTAATATGTACCAATTAAGTCTTCTATAGCGATGGTTTCCTACTCACTGTTTTTATGTTACTACACCTAATTCGAGATCTTGTGATATTTTAAATCGCAGTAAACAGCTTGATGTGAAGAAAGGTAAATAACGAATTTTTAATCTCGTACTAAATATACGATCACCTTCAGTCATCTAGTACATGAAATATCAATTCTAGCACTGTGTATGTATCTTGACTGCTCTGAGCAGCCTTGTGGAGTACTTGGATCAGTTCGTTGTCAAGACTCTTCATGTAAATAGGTGGTAATCGCGTTCCTTCGCTACCCGCCTCGTAGCCAACCTAAAGAAATTCGTCGATTAAATCAAAAAGCCGAAAGTCTCCTCACGTTTGCGTTGGGGTGTGTGTGTGTGTAAGAGTTTCAGCGTAAAAAAAAAAACACTTTTTTTGTGAATTTTTTTGAAATTATGGATTGAGCAAATTCATTGAAACCTTTTGTACATTATTAAGCATACTTTTAACAATATTCTGTAATTTTTTCATGCAGAAATATTGCAAAACAAGCCGGTGACAGAGCTTGCCCCAGAACGTCTTAGAAAAAAAACCATTTGCGGTGTTCACTATTATCTCGGTCGGAAATTATCTGAAGTCAAAATCCATTAAAATTTAATCAAAGTATTATCAAATCCTCCCCCCAACGTTCTACGATTATTTTTTTTTTCATTTAAAAATTTTTGGTGGCCATCTAAAGTGCAAACTGCCATTTTCCACGAAAAAATCCACCATTTTGTGGGTGGGAAGCCCCCTTAATGTTAAAAAAAAAATTTTAACTAAACGTTGGGAGGAGGTATTTTATATGTAGAAAATGTGTACCAAGTTTGGAATGAATCGGTCAAGTAGTTTGTAAATGGCAGTGAACACGGACTTTGAAAAAGTAGTTTTGAGAAAAACGCGTTTAAAGTTTATTGAGCTAAAAAGTGAAGAAAAAAAGCTCTGTCACCGGCTTGTTTTGCAATATTTCTGAATGAAAAAATTACAAAATGTTGTTAAAAGTATGCTTAATAATCTACAAAAGGTTTCAATGAATTGGGGGGTTTCCCCCCCCCCCCTTTTAAGCGAAAAGAATGTTGATCACCAAACACGAGTCAAGTTTCGCTGAAAGAAAACCTCGCAACAATACTCACATTGTCGGGGTGTATGGTGGACCTCACGGCAATTTTACTTAAACCAGCTGTAGCTAGTAGATCCAATAACTTGACTAGGGCTGCACAAGTCGCTCGCGCTATATTTTCTGAGAGTCTGTTAATGTCCACAGGATCGTGTACGCCGTTTGGATGGTCGTCGGACTGAATAATATAGTCAAATGACAAATTAATATTGATTCAAATTCTCATCTTTTGTTTGTTTGAAATAAGTAAACAACTATTCACCCTGATGATAAACACTTCTGTCCAGCGTATGAAACGACTGGTTCCCATGTAGTCGGTCCCATTGTGAACTCTGATTGACGGTACACCATCCATGGGCTTGCTGTCGATGGGACTCTTCACTCTGCAATTGAGCGAGTCGGCCAAATTAGTTGGGAAGATTCGATTGCGCCGAGGAAAAGAGTGAGGAAAAATTTTACTCAAGACGTACCCAACGTTAAACTGCATGTCGTTATCAACCCACTTGATGTTTACAGTTTCGTCCGGTTCTGGAGCGCCTTGCGGACCGCAACCAATCGAGAAGTCTTGCATATTTTTTAACGCTGCTTTTAAAGCCTCCATTTTTTCTGGCATTATCTGTACCATCAAGCCATCCTCGACTATGCTTGACTTTGCCGATAGTCCCATTGAAGATTTCAGCGCACCGTTGATGACGACAAAACTAGCTCCAGTTACTGCAAGAGTTGAAGTGAAATTGGTTTAAATTTTCATTCGATATGTAAAATCGTATCACTGCATTGTCAGGACATAGACTAATGGATGCCTAACGACAGAACTTACCTCTTCTCGGTTTATTATGGATATTAATTGCCTGCGTTTGATAGTTGCTTTCGTCACCTGTATTTGTCTGTATGCAAACCAAGTGGGAATCTGCATTTATACTAAAGTTTGACGCGTACGCGAGCACATGATCATTGGAGTTGTTAAGTCCCCTGATAACTTGGTCGTATCGATTTTTCGGAAACATTACATCGGTAGTTCTGTCCTGCATGTGAATGGCGAGGCCTCTTACGCCGGGCAAAGTATAGGCAAAGTTTCTAAAGTCAGCCAGTACTTTCATTATTGTATGTCCAATTTCTGAATAGACAGCGTCTCGAAGCCTAACTGAAACCAGAGGACAGGGATAGTATCGATACTCGGCACCAAGACGCAACATCAATCGAAGTGGGAAAACTTTAGCCCACGGCGTTTCCCATCTGTAACGTCAAAATCGAATCCAACGATTAAAACACTTTTACAGATACAACAGGTTTTCCTTTTAGAACGGTGACTTGCGTCGCAATGTGCAAGTTCGTCGACGGCATTAGTAGTTCGTTATTAACGTTAGCAAGTTTTTGAATTTGTCTCACCTGTGAACCAGAAGACCGACAAGGAATGGCGGAGGTGGTAATACGATTCTCTGTAGACATTGGAAAGTTTGACGAATAAAAAGAAATCCCGCGTGTTCTCGAGATCCTAGCAAATTTCCACCCTGGTGTATCGATACGCCGAGTTCAGTAATGGTATTGCCTAAATGTGAAACAGAGAAACTTGACTGACTTTTCCTTTTTTACAAATTCTATACGTATAAGAGTGTAGGGGACAGTCATACTTTCTCAACATCTTTGGTTCAGACGCTGAAAAAATCTTACATTTAATTAAAACATGGAGCAACGTTAGAGAGAAGAAGAACTTGTTTGTACTTTTTTGTACTTTGGTAAGTAAGTTGTAAATTGGATGCTTTTGAAGAAATTCTCTTCGTGTAATGAACGACTCTATCGATGTGTCCAAACGAAAGATGTTGAGAAAATTTATGACTGATCGATACATGGAATATCAGGTACAGAGTATGAATTATTACCTTTGATCGCCTCAAGATATATCAAATTGATATGAATAAGAAGATCCTTTGGAATAAGTGTTTCGTCGGATAATGTTTCTACTAAAAAAATAACTTCATCCTGACCTACACAGGCCAAGCCTCTAGACGTTACATTCCAGCATATCCTGTTGACGCAACAACTTACTGTAAATAAAAATGAAAATATCACTTGCCTTAAACTATGTACCTCGATTATACAGCATATAAAACGACGGAGACGACACAATTATCATTGAAATTCTCTTTACGTACAATTTGTTATTTTCACGTAAGCATAGAGATTCCTGTTTATAGCAAACATTATCGGCGGTTCGCACTCGTTCTTCAGGGATTCGTAGAGCCGAGTTTGGTCCAAGACATCGTGATAGCTAATTTCTGTAAAGATTATATGCTTTAAGCAGAAGTATTGCGACTAAAATAGAATCTATCAATTGTCAATTTGGTATCGACTTACGGCCTTTGTGTATAGTTACGGTTGGTGGCAACAGATTCGTGTCCTGTGGTATGTAACTGTTCGTTTCAGGATCTAGAGGCGGAAGATTCTGCCGCTTAGCCATCGTGGAAGCGGATGATGGCCCTGGGGGAGTAGGCAATCGTTTATTTCCAGGTTTCCGATATGGTGGCTTTGGATCCCAGGATGAATCAAGCTCTGTCAGGTCACAGCCAGGCCTTATTCCTGTGTTTTATTTAGAGGTGTTTGAAAACAAAACAAATGGGAAGGGGCGTAAAACTTCTTCGGAAGTTTATTCGATTGGGGTGAAAATAATACGGTAAAATGTGAGTGGAGCGAATAAGAGAACAAAAGAAACAAAAAAAAAAAAAAAAAAAATACTGCTGTTTCTGAGAAATCAAATTTAACGCAACGGGGTCGTGAATAAATATCGAAACGAAATCGAAAGGTAAATAAAGAAAACTGTGAAGCCGTGTAAAATTATTAACATTATTTGATACGTTCTAGATTCACATGTAATAATGGTTTCCGTTGTTTCAGATATATTTGAAAATACTGAATATCGAGTGAACTTACATTAGAATTAGCATGTGTAAAAATGGAAAGTGCAATTGAATAATGCACAAAATATGTCGCATCCCAGCTGATATTGATACTTATTTTGCGGCTAGTTGGGATAAGAGTGAAGATAAGTTTTTAGTAGCTATTATCAACACTTCACGACATGGTTTCCAATATTTATTTCAAATCAATTAAATATCGTGCGTTTTTGTGAACCTACGTCTACTAAATAACAACAGAACAATGTTACGAGTACTTCTTGTTTATCAATTTGCGCATGGACATTGAACCGGTGTTGTAGATAAGCATATTATTACTTTTTCCTCATCGGCACAAAAGTAATCGTCATTGATTAAAATACTTTCTTAAGGGGGGGGGTAAGGGTTTACACTTTCGAAAAATTGAATTTTTTTTCTTTGTCTCATCTTATTGTTAAACATTTCAAGAATATATTCTCCAAATTTTAAGTCGATCTGAGCAAAACTCTTGACGGGGGGGTAAGGGTTTCAACGTAAAAAAAAACACTTTTTTTGTGAATTTTTTTTGAAAGTATGAATTGAGCAAATTTATTGAAACCTTTTGTACATTGTTAAGCATACTTTTAACAATATTCTGTAATTTTTTCATGTAGAAATATTGCAAAACAAGCCGGTGACAGAGCTTTTTTTCTTCACTTTTTTAGCTCAATAAACTTTGAACGCGTTTTTCTCAAAACTACTTTTTCAAAGTCCGTGTTCACTGCCATTTACAAACTACTTGACCGATTCATTCCGAACTTGGTACACATTTTCTACATACAAAATACCTCCCCCCAACGTTTAGTTGAAATTTTTTTTTTAACATTAAGGGGGTTTCCCACCCACAAAATGGCGGATTTTTTCGTGGAAAATAGCAGTTTACACTTTAGATGGCCACCAAAAATTTTTAAATGAAAAAAATAATAATCGTAGAACGTTGGGGGGAGGATTTGATAATACTTTGACTAAATTTTAATGGATTTTGACTTCAGATAATTTCCGACCGAGATATAGTGAACACCGCAAATTGTTTTCTTTCTAAGACGTTCTGGGGCAAGCTCTGTCACCGGCTTGTTTTGCAATATTTCTGCATGAAAAAATTACAGAATATTGTTAAAAGTATGCTTAATAATCTACAAAAGGTTTCAACGAATTTGCTCAAACCATAAATTCAAAAAAAATTCACAAAAAAGTGTTTTTTTTACTCTTAAACTCTTACCCCCCCTTAATCAGACCTGTGATGTTTTCAGTTTTGTTTAGTATGTTATTCAACGCTTCTTGGGCAGATCGACAAGTTATTAGATCAATAAAAACCTTGTACAGGATGTCGAGTTAAGATTTGTTCAACTTGAACGTGAACGCACCATAGAAATGAATGATTCTCACCGTCGCTAAACATGACAGATTTTTGTCCTTCCGGTCGTTGTTTTGCGCTCCCTTCTCTCTTAAGCACTCCAACTGGGACCATGACAGTTGGCGGAGACGGCAATCCACCGGCTAACTGTTGCAAAGGTGGTATAGTCGAGCAATACTCCATCGGATTATTTGGATTTGGCTGTCTTCCCTATAACGATTTGTTGAATACTCCATTTCCTGACACTGGCTTGGTTATTATAGGAGATCAATCAAATATTTTAGTACGAAGACTAATGGTTACGTGAATAATTGATCGAAGCATATTTCTTTCCAACTTGAATTTCTCAACGTTTTCTTATGTCGTATCGAAGCTGCATTTATTTTCATGTTATGTTATTGATGCAAGAATTAACTACTCAAAAACTAGTCTCAAGATTAAGAAATCAGATAGCGTAAATTGATTTATTAGTCATTAAATAAAGAGGATAAGGTGAACCAAATTCATGCGTACAAAAACAAAAACGAAAGAAAAAAAAAATAGAAAAAAGCTACTTTATACTAAAGTAGCCGTTACGCAGATCTCCGAAAGGAAAAAAGCAAAAAAGCAAAGTTGAGAGAAAGAAAATTTGCTACAGAATAGTCTGGTTTCATGGATAGAATTGAGAAAAGCTGAGAGTTAAAAAAAAAAAAAAAATATAATAAAATGAGAGGCCATGAATGAAATCGGATTGCGTAAAGCGAAATCATTTGGAGCAAAAGATATTCAACAACTTGTTAACGGGGATAAAACCATCTTAAAGAAATAATAAGTATAATTGATTCTAACGTACATCTATTAATCAACGTTTGCAAGATGAAAAATAATATTGCGGAACGGTGTTCTGTCGAGAGAAGAATTGAGAACAAAGCGTAGGAAATAGCTAACAAACGTTGTATTTTATGCATCATTTACACTCATTATTCTTCAAATATATTGTATAATATTTATATCAAACAAACTCATAATGATAATACTAGACATTTCATTACAGGCATTTCACCAATTATGTACACGCAAAGCTTTCCGAACCATGTTTACTGCCTTTAAATTGGCAATTGGACGAACGATTTATATATACATAATCGGTAAAACACCTCGTTCAAACTACGCAAGAAAAAGTATTTCTACAAAACTTATTTCAACAAGAGAAATAATGTTATAGATAAAAAGTTGAAAGACTTGTGGACTTACGTTCGGCGAGTTAATATCGTGGCCGGAAAAGTTTGCGTAACCGCTTTGTAGATCTCCGCCACCCTCTTCGGCCTCCGCTAAATATTTACAGTAAATGTCACAGTAATTGTCATCAAATCGAAACAGTGTCTCCGAACGTTAGTCGGAGAACGGTACTCTAGAAAACTTACCTCTGACGAGTAACTGATAACAAGGAAGACAGACTCGTGAATCAATGTTGCCTTGGTACTCCAGTCTGTACTTCATTCCGCAACATTTACTGCACAACACCTGAAAGAATAATACGATACAACATCGAGCGGACGGGAACGTCGCAAAGAGTTCCAGTGGAGTAAATCGGTTGAACCGTTTTTTAGATATTGTGAGAATCGCAAAACATGTTACGAGGCTAACGAGGTTGATTTTATTTTACGTACTTTCAAATAAAGCAAATCCCAATGGAATTGAATAATCGTTGTCAAGATATAAATTTCCAAAATTCATTTTATGAGTCAAGTTTATACTTTGCCACAAGCACGACAATGGTGCCGCCTCTTGATGACGGTAAATTTGGCTTCGCACAGCATGCAAAAAGGTGCTTCACTATCTGGCACCCAAAACGGCGGCTGCTTTCCCAAAACCATACCAGACTCCAACGACGAAGTTTCAGAAGCATTGGGAGAAGTTTCTGTTTCTCTTTCAGTATCCAGCTCAACTCGCTCAAGGCCTCCTGGGGTTACACCGGGAAATCCTACGAATCATCTATTCGTTAAATCGTGTGTAAACAGTAATTTGAATTCAGTAAAGAATTTCAGGCATTCACGTGCTTATCGAGTATCGATGTTTTGAATACCGACAGTTTTTGGATACAGACTTACGCAGTTTCTCCAATGAAACATATAACGACAAAGAATGTTAAAATTTCTCTTACTCTTATAAACTCTAAATATTTACCCGTAGCATTTTGTTCGTCCATATTGACCGTCGATACGATGTCCAAAGTTAGCGGTCTGGTAGGTCGTTCGATGCCTTCGTTGTTTTCCAAGTGATCCGTGTTTATTTCAAGACTGGCTTCGCCGTTCCCGACGTTTCTTGAAACATCGTCAATTTGGGTCTGAATGTTATTTTCCGAAGACTGCTGGACGTCGTGAGGAATAGAGCTTCTATTATCGGCAGATAATTCGGAACCATGTGCATTACTTGCGTCGTTTAAATTTGTACCGATCGTCGTATCGGGGACGGAGATAATCTGGTTGGTTTCAATCTCCGCGTCGTCTTTACCGATCAATTTTGAATTTTGATTACAGTTTGCGTCAATGATTTCGTGTTCTTGCTCCGACTTAGCCAAGCTTTTATCATTTGTCGTTGCCGATTCTTCGACCTGTTGGCTGATTTCTGAGCCAGACGCAGGTTCGTGAGTTTCCAGGCTCTCGTTTGGACTTTCCATCGCGACAGCGTTTACATCCTCGATTTCAACAGGTTTCGAGTCATCTTCTTGAGTTCTAATGTTCTCAGCGCTCGGTTCCGAATTATCCGAGGTTTTCCTCATTTTCTCATTGGTCTTTTTGCTTTTTCTTCCCTTTCCCTTCTCTTCCTTCGCTTCGGAAATAACCTTTGTATGTTCGGAAAATTTTTCGGAACCTTTCCTCGCTAAAAAATCTCCAGTCGTTTCGCTGCTCGGACCGCTCTTACTGTAGTCGATGACGGGGAATTTTTTTGCCTTTTCCAGTAATTCTACACTCGATACTTCAGGCAGTTCGCCAATAGTAACGCTTTCAAATATCGGCGCTTCGTTCGCGTCTTCGTCGTCACGCATATTTTGAAACTTGTTCTTCGCCAGATTGTCGGAATCTCGGTACGAACTTTCGAACGACGTCGTCGCTTCCTGGGCTCTTTCCTCAGCCTCCAAATCTGCCAAATACTTGTTCAATTCTTCCTCAGATAAATCGTCGATGTGACTGAAGCCGACTGGTTTGTTTTCCGTCTCCGGTGCGCCGAGTTGTACCGTTTGAAATACAAGCTTGGCGAGATTAATCCCTTTTGCTTCGGTGTCCGAATTTTTCTCGCTCACGTGTAATTGATCGGTTATTTTTTTAGCTGCTATTTCCAATTCAGTCGTTGTTTCGGGAAAATTTTCTCTGTTACCGATGTATATGCATTCGTATACATTTTCTTTGCCCACATTTTTTGGCTCGTCAAAGTCCACATTTTCGTAGGTGTGCTTTATTTCTTCTTGAGCTTTAAGCTCGGGTGGCTTTGGTTTCGCTTTATTAACAGTCGTGTACAATTCCTGCGATTTAGGAATATCCGTTCCGATGTAAACGTTTTCGTAAACGTGTTCAGGCCTGTCTATAATACTTTTTGATTCTCTCGGCCTGTCGACAACGGTCGGCAAAGTTGTGTTTGTATATAAAGGTTCTTTGTCAATTTCACGTAAATTTTTTAACAAACTGATATTCTCGTCAAGTTTAACTTCGTTGATTTCTCTTGCGTCGGACAGCGTGCTTTCTAATTTAACAGGTAACAAAATATTTTGGTACTCCGGCGGTACGGTATTTGAGATTTTTCTAACACCGCTAACGGCGTCTCTTGTACAATCTAAATTCGATTCTAATCTGCTCTCCGAAGTAAAGCTCGACGATTTACCGCCGTTATCTTTAACAGCATTAAGATCTTTTGTCGTGTCGCTAATTTTGTGTGAATCTTCTTCTCGCATCTCGTGACCGGTATCTTCTCGAATTACTATATTATCTACATTATCAACTTTAGCACTAGATGCATTTATGTATTCGTTTAAACTGCTAAAAACATTGCTTACACTTGGTTTGGCATTAGGCTGATTTAATTTCTTGTCGTAACTGTTTTTCAATTTGGTACTATTACTACTATTACTACTAATACCACTAGCATCATTTTGTTTTTTCTGCAGAGGTTTCCGCGCTATGTCGTTGTGTATCGTCAGCGTCGGAGTGTCAGAATCATAGCTTTCTACGGACTGTTTGTGCTGTATTTTATTCGCCGACGAGGATTCCTGGGAATAAAAATTATTCCCGACATCTGTACTGTCGTGTCTTGCAAATCCTTTTTGAATACTCAAGTCACGAGCGTTTTTATCACGATCCCCGTACCTTCTGACTTCCGGACTCCTACTAGCATCGACGGTTTCATTTAGGCTATCGCTTGGTGTTACGTTTGGCACAATCACAGTCTCAAAGACTGTTTGATTGTGATTTCTTTGATGATCAACGTTAACGTTATTTCCGGGCAATGGAATAGACGCAATTTGTTCCGCACGATCTGAAAATGAAAATTCAATTCCGGATCAAGGCAAGATAGAGATAATTTGTAAAATGTGTTTTAGATTTCTCTCAGAAATTACAATGCAGTCTAAAAACAGAATCTGTTTCAAGATAAGCATAGAAGCTAAAGTATGGGTGATCCCTTACTCATTATATACAAACACAAACTTGTTTATCACGTTTACAGATCAACGTTTGTAACACAATATTTGCACTCTAATGAGGACGTTTCCAGATGACAAGATACCATGAAAAGCACGTTGGAAATGAAATTAAAGATTGTACACCGATTGTATTACATATTTATATGTAATCAATAAAAAAAAGACACTGAACAATCCATTCAAAGCATTTCAAATATTACATTCCTAGGAATGCGTTATAAAATCTCTTATAAATAAATAAAAGCAGACTAGTATTGTTAACCTTCGTTGAATTCGAGCTCGTCGAGTACTTTGTCGATATCCACAGCGAACTTCTCCATGGTGTTCTCTGTGGATTGATGTTACGTGTTGTGCGGGTGATTTTGGCGGATGAAAAATCCTAGCTGAAAATAGGAATAGCTATGTAACTAACTAAATTTTCATAAATACTATCAGCATGTATTTGCATGTGACAAACGTGGTGATAAATTGCACGTATAGAGATAGAGTTGAGAGTGTAGTTAAACGAGGGAATAACGATGCTGTAGTTATTTTAAACAAGAAAAAAATTTCCCGTTGACATTGAGTGTACTTACCTTTACGTTTATTTATCAACGATTTAATGATTTATCGTGGAAACTTAATTCCTCGCTTAATAAACTGGAGGTCGGGAAAAATAGGAATAAAGACCGAAAGCGATTAACGCTAATTAATATACGTCGAAATTACAAAGAGTGAAAATTTAGCGCTAAACGTGCGACGGACAGCGGCTCACACTTCTCGGGTGTTTCCATCGCGTTATACTGCAGCCTCAAGATTCAGCAAAATCAAATTATCTCCCGAAAATGACACATTTCAACGCGACGTCATAGTGCCATCTTGAATGGGCGATTCCTACTAACCGTTCCGCCAAACATCAGCCATTCGATTTGACAAACGAAATTCTACGCGTACCCTGTACGGTACGCCTACCCTGTGTTTACAAATGTGTGCTTTCCCGTGTGTGTATTTAAAATATCAGTGGTGTATGTGCATATATACCTTGTGAGAGGCGTATTCAAAGTCACGTGGTCGAAGCGCCGTTGTCGAAACGACGCGCAGCTCTTACCGACCGAGTCATAAACATCGTTCGGATCTTTCATGCTCCACGCGCGTTGTCTGAATGATTTTCATACTGCTACTTGAAAATAATGTCGATTCCGTTGTAGTTTGTAATCAAACTAAATGTCTCAGTCGAATCAGTCAATTCATGTTGACAAAAAATACGATTGAGTTGACTCGGACGGAAAGAGTAGGGCAATCGTATCGTATCGTTCATTCAGAATGAAACAATCGTGCAGTGAACCTCGCAATTCGCTAAAAACCTTGCTTGGTAATAGAAAAAAACAGTAACTCATTCTCGACTGCTTACTAAAATGTTTATAACCTGGTTTATAATTATTAACTCATTTATTTTTATCTAATATACTCTTGGTGGGGGTGATGTTTTCAGTACGGCAAGTATACTGAAGCACACATATGAAGGAAAACAAACGCCGATCAAATTGGCATGCTTGACTCCTTTATTTCGTATACATATAGCGCTGTACTTTGAACGTTTTTAGCTTCGCAGAATCAGCGAATAAGAAGGAATATATTATATTTATCCTAGCAAAGTGCGGACGAAGTGATATAAAGGTAACAAAATTTAACAAAATTAACAAACTTCATGATTTTTGAATTTCCTGTAAAACAGTATTTATCGCTTGATAGTGCATTTCCATCGCAGGACTGGATCTGGGTTTAAAATTACGCTAAGAGGCCATGCATTAATTACGTAAAGACGATTTTAGCCAATTCCCCCCCCCCCCCCCCCCCCCCCCAAAGCCTATGTAAGAACACATAAGATTTCTTGGACTCCCCCTCCCACTTCTTACGTAAGATTTCACCTATAATTTTCCTTTAAAGATTTTTGTTTCCTGAGACATTATTGCTCTACGGGTGATTTTATCTCAATATACATATTTATTTTCTTAACGCACAATTCGCACAATATTCGTACCAGAAACGACTTCGTTCGCAATGTATGAAGAACAATAATCAATAGCTTTGTGAAATCACGATTGAACATAGTTGGTGAATCCTGTAATGTATCTATAGTACATTGATTTTAGAGCTGCAATAATTTCAAGAAAAACAAAAACGGTACTTTTTAAAGTAAATATCACATTGAATTCATAATTTCCTACGAATATATCGAAAATATTCACGAATTCAGTCTCTGTGTATATAAGTTCGTAACGGTCAAATCGCGATCGTCATTTGTTCAGGTTTGAAAAAACCTTAATAGAAAAAACCAGTCACTGACATACCACGTGATAAACAATTTCTGGGTGAGTTTGAACCGTTTATTTGACAATCGTTCACCAAGTTAGTTACGAAAAACCACTAAATTGATCACAAATTCGTACAAATTCGGGATCAAATTCAAGCTCGTTCGAACTCCGTGAGCATCTTGAAGTTAGCGCTGGAGCAGCGACGCTTGCGCGGCAAACCAAGAACACCTTTCTTCGGTAAATATCAGTCTGTATTATCATCACGAGACACGCATTTACCTTTCAGGAACCCTTAAATTTAGTTCCAAAATCTTATTTCGTTTCAGAGGCCGCTACTAGACGTAGAACATGAAAATCGCTGGCTTGTCGTACGAGCGTACAGTTTGCATTACTTGCGATTGCGAGTTGCGTAGCTTCTTGGTTCGGATTTCGGCCGGTTAAATTTTGCGTATGTATTATTATTATTTAATTAATTAAATTCCGAGACCCTTTAATCGCCTGACCGAAATTCAAACGCAACACGGCAGTACAACAGCTCTGAGAGCGACGTTCGCTAATTTCAAGGAGAAAAAGAGCCGCGTCGACAAATTAGCGAGGACCAAAGGCATCTCCGGCATGTTCTGCAGTAAATCGACGACAGTTCGTCAATGTGATTGCACTGTATCGTCGCTGAAACTCGTTGCGAGTTAATTAAACGTTAAACGTTAAACGTCACCGCATTCAACGTCGACGACGCGACGGCAGTATCAGCAGCCAGAGTAAAGTAACAGTGATGAGAATGGGAGTGGAACGGATACGAAGATAAGGATGACGATCGACGCCGGATATTATCCGAGCTTTAATTTTAATAGCCGGAGTAAAACGTCATTGATCGCCGATTAGGGACGATCAAGAATCGCATGCAGCTACAGGCCTCGCGTAATTAGGGAAGAACAAACATGGCGGAAACATCGGTCGAGCCTTATCCACTTCACAAATCTATTTTTCACGGAGACGTCAAGGAGCTGAGCTACCTCATAAGGACTCACGATATCGCCGAAAAGGACAAGCAAGGTTCAACCTTCTATCTCATGTTATTTACACGCCCGGACGATTTTATCTTCATAATGTAATCCTCGTGGTTCGAAACCCCGATCGAATCCTAACCTCTAATATTAGACTATAAAACTCGATCTAATTCCCAAATAGAAATGTTTACAGAAATTTTTATAGTTTTCTTTCGTCAGATATTGTAACAAATTTTTTTCATTAGCGATGAAATTATTTATCTTATCTTCTGACGTTAGTCTAAACTCTTTCAGTTTAGACTGAAACTTGGCAAATGGATGGAATTAGCTATACAATTTTCTGTTTAACGTTTTCAACATATTAGCATCATAGTCTGTTATTTAGTCTACTTGTAAGAAAACTTTGATTTAATTACATAAAAAGGTGTTTAGAACACAAGCGTAAAAAGATTTCCTACCTAATATAAAATCAGTTGTCGATTTGATAATACATCGTCAATCATTGAGGAACGATGATAACATTCCCTAATAAATTACGACGAGTGGAATCAGCGTCAGAGATAAAGTGACTGGAAATATTTGAATTTTTTTTTATCAAAAAGGCATGAAATATTTGCACCACTAAAAATTGACTTATTTTACCAATTAAACTGTTCTTAAAATTTCAGGAAATACTCCGCTGCATCTGGCTGTTATGTTAGGAAGAAAAGGTAAATGAAAAATTCTTAAAACCTTATTAGACGTGAACTTTTGTCACTTATTCTGCGTCTCTGATTCTTTCAGAATGTGTTCAATTACTACTTGCACACGGAGCTCCGGTTAAAGTGAAAAACCTTGCTGGATGGAGTCCTCTTGCCGAAGCTATTAGCTATGGAGATAGACAAACTAGTAAGTATCGACTATTATTCCAATCTTGCAAAACTTACGCTCGAGCACTTATCGATAAGTTTTTACCATTCAGAGATTAATTTTTTTGTGTAATAGACTGTAACTAAACACATTGAATGTAATAAATTTTGATTTTGATTTAATTATTTTCAAATATCTTTGAAATACGAGTTATAGAACAAATAATATAATTTTGTGGTAAAAATGATTGATCCGATGCAGTTCTCTTTGTTATATTGATATCACACATTTGGTTAATTTCTTGCAATTTGCTGTAAAAAATATCTGTAATGAAACGAGTTGATGAGAATCTGGATTCATTTCTGTTGCAGTATCATTGGTCGTTAGGAAATTGAAACAACAAGTAAGAGAACAAATGGAGGAGAGAAGACCAAATCTAGTTGAAGCACTTAGGCAAATGGGAGACTTCTACATGGAACTTAAATGGGATTTCCAAAGTTGGGGTGAGTAATGTGAAAGTTTATTTCTAATGTTCTGCTGTTTGAAGAAAATTTTCTACTGTATTAAGGGGTGGGTAAGGGTTTCAGCGTAAAAAAAATACACTTTTTTTGTGAATTTTTTTTGAAAGTATGGATTGAGCAAATTAATTGAAACCTTTTGTACATTATTAAGCATATTTTTAACAATATTCTGCAATTTTTTCATGTAGAAATATTGCAAAACAAGCCGGTGAGAGAGCTTTTTTTCTTCACTTTTTTAGCTCAATAAACTTTGAACGCGTTTTTCTCAAAACTACTTTTTCAAAGTCCGTGTTCACTGCCATTTACAAACTACTTGACCGATTCATTCCAAACTTGGTACACATTTTCTACATATAAAATACCTCCCCCCAACGTTTAGTTAAAATTTTATTTTTATCACTAAGGGGGTTTCCCATCCAAAAAATGGCGGATTTTTTCGTGGAAAATAGCAGTTTACATTTTAGATGGCCACCAAAAATTTTTAAATGAAAAAAAAAATAATCGTAGAACGTTGGGGGGCGGATTTGATAATACTTTGACTAAATTTTAATGGATTTTGACTTCAGATAATTTCCGACCGAGATATAGTGAACACCGCAAATTGTTTTTTTTCTAAGACGTTCTGGGGCAAGCTCTGTCACCGGCTTGTTTTGCAATATTTCTGCATGAAAAAATTACAGAATATTGTTAAAAGTATGCTTAACAATGTACAAAAGGTTTCAACGAATTTGCTCAATCCATAATGTAAAAAAAAATTCACAAAAAAAGTGTTTTTTTTTACGCTGAAACCCTTACCCCCCCTTAAGAATTAATGGCAATTCAAACGAAAAAGTGTTCCTAAACTGTTTGAATGAATTTACAAAGCAATCAGCATTATCGACTTAATATTACATCATTGATGTAATATTTTAGAACGAAGCTGCGTTGATATTATATAATTTTATTTCTAAATAAACCTTTAATCGTCGATATATTTCCCTTTTCAGTTCCCCTAGTATCCAGAATACTTCCGTCTGACATTTGTAAGATACATAAATCAGGGGCGTCGATTCGCATGGACACAACGTTTGTTGATTTCAACGACATGAGATGGGAGAGAGGCGACATTTCGTTCATATTCAACGGCGATCAAAAGCCGAGTAAATCTCTCACTGTTTTAGACAACAAAGCGAAACTCTATCAGCGAGTGAGATACGAGGTTGCAAATATTCTTTTCATTGACATGAAAATAAAAAGACACTGGCACTTCGGAATCTTCCCAATTTGACGCTTTGTTTTGTCACTCAGGAAACTGACGACGAGATAGAGGACGAAGTGGATATTTTAATGTCAAGTGATATTATGGCCGTCCAAATGTCGACTAAAGGAATTTCGTTCTCTCGTGCTCAAACTGGATGGATCTTTCGAGAAGATAAAAGAGTCGGTACCAATTTCTAGTTAAAATTTGTCGTATCACTCTGGTTGCGAGAGATAAATGCTTTGTCGAATAAATTTCATGTTATATATTTATGGCTTAGGAAATGGTGGGACCATTTCACGCTGATTTTTATCAAATCAACGGCATGGTGCTGGAGAGCAGGAAGAGGCGAGAACATTTGAGCGAGGAAGATCTTCAGAAAAATAAAGCAATTATGGAATCGCTAACCAAAGGCAGTTTTCAGGGCTTCCCGAACGGTGAGGTTAGTAATTATATGTGCTTGCAAGGGTTTCCAAACGTTGCATCGCATGCCTCATACCTATCTTCATTTATAAAATAGTTCTTGTATCTAGTTTACAGGATCGTTATATCTCATTTAGATATATTATTTGGCAGTTTTTCATCTAGTATAATCGTTTAGATAAATTTTGCGAACTTACAACTTTACGACTGAATCTTCAATGCGATTGGGATTTGTTTTATTTGAATCAATTTATATTAAACATTGTTATTGACAATATCAATCATTTTGTTCAATGTTTTCTAGCACCTGCGATATTGCAAGAAGAGTTCAACCAATTTACTTGAAATCTGGAGACAGGATTCTTGGAAAATTTGTCTTCTTTACCATTATTCGAAATTATTATTACTATAGCTTTTTAATTTAACAAAGAATTATGACCGTTTAAAGTTGAAATTTGATTTTTCATCCCAAATTTATGTCTTTTTTTATTTATTTAATAAAAAAATATGTGATAATATGAGAGAAAAGTGAGATCGTGGATTAAAAGAATCCCTAATCGAATCGATCGATTACTTCTTTAGATAAAACTTCTGAAAATTGACGCATTTTTAAGAACATCTGATTATTTTAACGGTTTTATAATTTTTCATGCAGCCGCCAGCTAGAAGACCGTCGCTGAATCCGCCTTCAGAGCCTCATGTTAGTTGGGAAGAGTACTCGACGGCGTTACCTGGTCAATGTCCAACGCTGGGTCGAACGCTCGCCTATAAAGAAAGTAGTAAATCGTTCAAAGCGACAGTTGCAATGAGTCCGGATTTTCCATTGACCGTCGACATGCTGCTCGACGTTCTAGAAGTTATCGCCACTTTCAAGCATTTTAGTAAACTCAGACAATTTGTACTGATGAAGTTACCGCCGGGATTTCCTGTCAAGATTGATATTCCCATACTGCCCACAGTGACTGCAAAAATTACATTTCAAGAATTTGTATTCAGAAACGACATTCAACCTGAATTATTTCAAGTTCCGTCGGATTACTTCGAAGACCCCATGAGGTGAGTTTTTACTATTCTCGTAGCACGTGTTTCGCTTCTATAATTTATATACTTTGTTATTATATTGCCTAAATATTTATAGGCCGATGGAACTTTGACTGGAAATTTACGGTGCATTCTTCAGTGTTTTTTTTTTTTTGACGAAATAAGAAAGAAGAAAATTTGTTATTCGGTATCATTTTCTCTATAACGTTTAATTTGTAGCTTTCGTATTAATTTCTTTTCGAATTACGAATGACCAGAACTTGTGACATCAATTGAAATATGATCGCTAAGAAGTGTCAAGTATTTTTATGTTTTTTACTTGTTGTTCACTTCGAATTGAATAAAAGTATCTCGTCTCTTCAAATGGTGATAGAAAAATGGAATTTTCCTTTTGTGATAAAAGACAGAGAATTAAACAATTCTGTTTCACTTACTTTCAAGTTTGAAAATATTTTATCAGAATGAATTTCATTTGAATATATGTCGAAACAAAATTAGTTATTCGTCGTGTGACGAGGAATATCTTGGCTGTCGAACGATTACATGTATATATTGGAGCAAATTGTGAAATGCAATATCTGTGATTTGAGTATGTAAAGAGATTCGATAATGGCGTAATTTCGACTCTTAGTTGCGTATGGAGTATTTAAAGCAATAACGATGACTGAGTTCTACTTTCAAATTCGTTTGCGATGTACTTTTTTACAATGTTCTAAATTTATCACACAAATATATTGATGGAAACAACAAATTTCAGGGGCTATGGAGCGTATTTGTCGATGATGATGATTCTGCACACAGCGTCCTGTGTCTGAAGATAAGAATTTCAAGAGATTGTTACGTTCACTAAAATCCGCGAATGAAAACACACATAAAACACGCAAACCAAAAAGAAATATGTACAATATGCAATGTATTTCTTCTAATTTACGAGGCGAACACCAGAAACAGAATAACCCGATTTCTCTGAAACTTCGGTCAGTGAAAGAGGCATCAAAATAAGATGATACGTGTCTCGGCTTATCCGTAGACAATCAACCGTTTCCCAGAAAATAATTTTCAAAGTTTTCGACGTTCCTTAGGTGCTTTTTAGCGTACATTGAGTTCAACCGAAGCAGTGGCGCAGCGCTTAGCGTCCTGGATTCACACTTTTGCGCCCTGTGTTCAAAACTCAATGTTTCTCTTTATTCTTTTTCATCTATCCGTGTCCGTAGAAGATTACTTTACGAATGTTTATCGTTAAATTAAAGGATTCAGGGCGTAATAATAATTGTAAAAGTTTTCTTCGGCTTCGATTGAGGGAGGGGCTTGTCGTTGCCGATGTCCCGCCTCTGACTTAATCGCACTATTACGAAAAACTTGCTCTACGTTAGGCCGTCAAACAATGCTTCATTCGACAAGGCTAAATATTGACGGCTTAATGTAAGAGTTAGTTTTTCATAACAGTGCGATGAAGCAAGAGGCCAGACATCGTTAGTGATAAGCCTCTTCCTCATTCGGAGCCAGAAAAAATTCATCCTGTAGAATATTTGTGTCTTTGGTTTTTAGGGATTAAAATCCTTTTAAATTCTCATATTCCTACATTTTATTCTTATACACACATACATACATTTACACATTCTTATATTTCATCCATACATGAATTCTTAGATTAATTCTTATATTTTATTCTTATAGGTCAGGATCGGTTAAATAGAAGATCCTCGTTGCAGGCTGCAGGTATAGACGGGTATACTTTGCTCGGGAAAAAGTACGCAAACTAAGAATATTATAAACAAGCCACGCTACAGGAATTTCATTGCGAAGAATTTTAAAGAATATTCTCATTCATTTTATTTATTTATTTTTTCTTATTCATTTAGAAGACACAACTTTCATCGACGAACAAACACAGCGTACATTTAAACACACATTCACAAGAAACATTCGTAAAGTAATCTTCTACGGACACGGGTAGATAAAAAAGGAAACAAAAAAAAAAGGGAAATGAGGCGCAAAAGTGTGAAGCCGGAATGCTAGCCGCTGCGCCACCGCTTTGGTTGAACTCGATGTGCGCTAAAAGGCATGTATTGTAAGGAACGTCAAAAACTTTGAACCCTTTTCCACTGAGCGAAGTTTCAGGGAAATTGGGTTATTCTACTTCTGGTGTTCTCGTTAGAAACGTTAACATCTTCGTTAGAAACTAATTTTTGATGATATCTCGTTATTAAAAACTGATATAATGTATCAGAATAATTAGGTGTTCGTGTATTTTAGTTGAGAAGATTTTTTAAGGGGGGGGGGGTAAGGGTTTAAGCGTAAAAAAAAAAACACTTTTTTGTGAATTTTTTTTGAAATTATGGATTGAGCAAATTCATTGGAACCTTTTGTACATTATTAAGCATACTTCTAACAATATTCTGTAATTTTTTCATGCAGAAATATTGCAAAACAAGCCGGTGACAGAGCTTGCCCCAGAACGTCTTAGAAAAAAAACAATTTGCGGTGTTCACTATATCTCGATCGGAAATTATCTGAAGTCAAAATCCATTAAAATTTAGTCAAAGTATTATCAAATCCTCCCCCCAACGTTCTAAGATTATTTTTTTTTTTCATTTAAAAATTTTTGGTGGCCATCTAAAGTGTAAACTGCCATTTTCCACGAAAAAATCCACCATTTTGTGGGTGGGAAGCCCCCTTAATGTTAAAAAAAAAATTTTAACTAAACGTTAGGGGGAGGTATTTTATATGTAGAAAATGTGTACCAAGTTTGGAATGAATCGGTCAAGTAGTTTGTAAATGGCAGTGAATACGGACTTTGAAAAAGTAGTTTTGAGAAAAACGCGTTTAAAGTTTATTGAGCTAAAAAAGTGAAGAAAAAAAGCTTTTTCACCGGCTTGTTTTGCAATATTTCTGCATGAAAAAATTACAGAATATTGTTAAAAGTATGCTTAACAATGTACAAAAGGTTTCAATAAATTTGCTCAATCCATACTTTCAAAAAAAATTCACAAAAAAAGTGTTTTTTTTTACGCTGAAACCCTTCCCCCCCCCATTAAGAGTTTTGCTCAGATCGACTTAAAATATTTGGGATATATTCTTGAAATGTCTAACAATAAGATGAGACAAAGAAAAAAAATTCAATTTTTCGAAAGTGTAAACCCTTACCCCCCCCTTAATAATGGTGGATTTTTTTCTTTCAAGCGAAGTTGGTCGAACAACGAATCATCCAATTATTCTGACACTGTTTTATGAAGTTTTTGAAGCGGTTTGTTGAAGTGGTTTTATAATACTTTTAAATTCTTTTTTTCTTTTGCAATCCATGTGAAAATTCCCATAATTCAATTGTCAATTGAAACTTATAAGAAAAATAAAATATAACGGTATAAAACATATTTCTTTGAATTAAAGATTCGGTGTTAGATTGCGATATTTGACATTTCAACTGAAGGAATATTTATTACAAAAGTGAAGTATGATCAGCTAATAATCTAACAATCGATTAAGAAAAACGCCTCGTATTCTATAACCGGGAAAGATTCATTCATGCATTTGCATTCTTATGCCATATATATTCACTGTAATTAACTATTTAATATCGTCATTGCATTTCTCAATTTGCTCTACTAACCGTAACGTTTTTCTCTATTCGAACACAGAATCTACACTCGATAAAATATAATTTGAAGATGAAATATTTTTGGTTGCTTATCAAGATATTATCTGAAATTAATCCTTCAACTATTGGCTAATTGAAAATCTTATTCAGAGAACAATTTTAGTGGCTTTAGATCTAAAGGATTAACATAATCATTCTCGAAATACTAAAGCAAATATTTTCTATAATAATTATGTTTTTTTTTATTTTCATCTTTTCGTTTCATGTTTATCGAGTGACGAATTCACGTTCCTTGCAGAAAAATTTTATCAAAAGCGTTAGCTAATTTCTTTCGAATTTCTTCGAAGTGACAAAGAAACAAATTATACTTACGCCAAGCATGATGGGCAATAACGAAATGCCACTGGTTTCAACATAACTGTGTGAATTTTTTTTTCGGGGCGAAGGTCGTGTTTAACTAAAATTGATTTACCCTAATTAAAAATAGAAAAAGAAAAGAAGAAGACTATCGAAGGAAATAATTAATAAAAATCTCGTAACAATTTAAAACGTGACCTTCGTTGTAAAAAAATTCCTTGCCGCATTGGGAATAACATCCGCATTAAATATTGTACAAAATTGAGAAAAAATTAATTAACAAATCTCTTGCTATATTTCAGGTTTCCAGATTTATGACGCCTTGACATCTCAGCTGTATTCGAGATGAATTACTGGACGAGTTTGGAGCTAGACTCCGAACTAGTAGATCCTTTAGGAGCAAACTTCGACGATAGATGTTTCGTTCACCTTGTGGTGTTTATCGATTAATCGACGACTGTCCGAGCGCAGGAGAAATTTAGTCACACAAACGGATATCGGACTGTTGATTATTATCGTCATTTGAGAGATTAACATACGCGAGAATTCTTGTCAAAACAGAAGTAACTAATGTACAAATATCGTTTGCTCTTTTGCATCTCGCGGACGAGAAGATTTTTTCTTCTTGTTTGAAAAGTAAAAAAGAAAGAAAAAAAAAAAAAAAGAGATAATTTCACCGTCTCTCTTCGCAGAATTTCATCTTTTCTATACTTAAATTCTGTACGGAAATAATATTATTCCTATTACCTATGCGTATCGTCTGGCTTTTATCATAAATCACGATGTAAATACTTCATAATCGATGGGTCGCAAAACCCTGATAATGGAAATAATTTTCCAAGGACTGCTGATTCTTCTACAAAAAATACTTCTCGATCGTGTAATTTCATTACGTCGTTTCGTTACAAGGTAAAAAAAAAAAAAAAAAAAACAAGAAAAAAAGGGATGTATCGTGACAAAATGAATTCCTGCTAACGTTTCTTACTTCCTGAAATGGAAAGTATTATTATCACCTATTTTTCCCCGCAATTAGATATATTATCGATGCTCTATCGGCATCCGGCACTTCTTACTTAATTTATTAATTAGTTTAAAAATTATTTATTCACTTGTTACAAACTTTTCGAATTGGCTACATTCAAAGTTATACGATAATCACATAATCGCACCGTTAACTGGCAATCTCATTGACATTTATTACTCTACG
The DNA here is from genome assembly GCF_021155765.1 of Diprion similis. Taxonomy (NCBI): domain Eukaryota; kingdom Metazoa; phylum Arthropoda; class Insecta; order Hymenoptera; family Diprionidae; genus Diprion; species Diprion similis. The sequence continues at coordinate 5,101,483 of NC_060117.1, forward strand.
CAAAACCGTGACATGATTTAGAGTGTTCTATGTATTTTTTTTTTTTTTTCTTTGTGTTCTTAAGAATTTTACTTTCAACTCTAGATTTTTTATCGAAACATCTTTTTAGCTTGAGTTTTAATTTTTATCTTTTTTGATCTCATTTCTTCAGCCGCTCTTTTGCGATGAACTTTTAATTGTACCTTCAGTTTATGATTATTTTATGTTCTTTGTGGTCACACTATCGATCCACCTTTCGTTTGATTACCTTGTTTTTTAAGTCGTTTTACATGTCCAAAAGCAAATAAAATGACAATAATCTTTGTACGATCCAGATCAAATTGACTCAATTCTTTATTATAATGTAGAAAAAAAAAAAAGTTTCGTTTAGTTAATTGTTGAGTCAGTTTAAACAAATATGTTTTATTGTCTAGTATTCACACATAAATCGGTTTTTTTCCTCTCTTTTCTTCTGCACAGAATCGCACTGCAATTTGTAACTCTCGAGGCCTAATTAGAACTAACTAAGTTGGTGAGATTAAATTTCAAAAACGCCTAAAACATATTTCACTCAGATGGTATTCGCTAAATTTAGTCGTTCGTAAGTTTTCAACCGTTCGTTGTCGAGTCTTAGCGCGAAAACTCTATTCCTCGAAGCAACGATCACAATACTTGCTTCATGCATTTAATAAAAGTCGCGCTTATGACTGGAGAAAATTTTTCTGCTCTTTTCAATTCATCTTTAAACAATTTTAGATGCGTTGAAATGAATTTTCACCGGCCATTTCGTCTTGCTCGGAAAAATTTATTGTCCCGAGAAGAGAAATTTTTTTGGCAAATGATCTCATTCCAATAGTCAGCGTCGGATGTGCTTGAAATGTACTGAAAATTTATTTTTGACTGACAGTAGTTTAATAATAATAGTAATAGTGAATGTAACAAATAGATTGTAGATTTCCTATTAGACAATGATTAACGTCGAAACCTGTCGGAGAAGAAGATTTTTTATTTGATTAAGCAGAAAAGAAACGTATCGTTAAATAAAAGAGCTACGTAAACAGTCAACTTTATTCCTAGATCGAAATATTATTAATTGAATTGTTTACATTGTGTAGAAATAATAGGAAAATTACTCTAGCTTGACGATTTTGTTGCACCGACTTTGCATTGAACGAACTGTTCGCAATGTCGTTAGAATTAATAGTAATCGATAAATCTATCTATCTATCTTAAATAATTTCGACACGACGTTGCACCGACTTTTCAAATATTCTTGGGAAAAACTAATTTCACTGATTCCACTGTAGTTTAAATATTTTACCCAATGTTGTTTGTATAATTAGATACTTTTCTTGTAGATATGTCGGTCGATTTGGGCATAGTATTGTATTATCTTTGCCGTAATAAGTCTTCGAGTTTAGAAATATTATCGTGTATAAAGTGATACACGATAATATTTCTATCAATCATGTGTGTAAAGTGAGAAATGACAAGTAAGAAAAATATTTTTTCATCAATTGTTACCTAATAATTAGTAACAACGCTATAATCTTCTTACGGTTTTTACCAAACTTGTGAATCCTCTCCACCCCTTCTCATTTAATTATCACGCAGCTGCTCAAATAATAATCAAATAACAGTTAACGATGTGCAGCTAGTAATATAATTTAACGATAGTATTAGTTGAACAATTATTTTACAATTGGAAAATTGTACTAACATGCCTTTGACAGGAATTTTAATAATGTGTATACCGAAAAGTATCTTCCTAACGGGCATTTCGTATGATATTTTATTATTTCTTGTTTGTTGAATCGAGTCTGTTTGGTTTTTACCTTATTGAATTACATAAATTCATATATCGTTGGACTTTTAATTATTTTAAATCTACATTCTAGATCTAGATCTAGAGATTTCTTGCGACGTTCTTTTCAGAACTTAATATAGTTTTATGTTTCACATATTGGTACACATCGAGGTACGGACATTTGGAATAGTCGATAAGCAAACGTGTGACTTTCTTGTAAACCTGATCCTAGATGTGATAAAATTCTTAAGAGATTAATAGATATTTAACATTTATCGCAAAGAGGTGTTAATTTATTATTTATATTTTAGATTACATATCATGTATAATTTTTATTTCAGTATTTTGTATGCGATTCTTGGATTCTTGCGTTCTTTAACCCTTACTTCAGCTGTAAATATTCAAACAAATGCAATTTTTTTTTTTTTTCCTCTCTTTCTTGTTAATTAATTTTTGAATCTAGAATAGTTGACATTTGGAAGAAGAAAAAATTTAAAAAATGTGAAAATGGTCAATTCTTATTCTTCTTAACATGTATTTATTATCCACTTGTGATGATTTTCGTTTTCAACTGTACATATATTATGGTAGACATTAAAATAAAGCGTCGCTTCGGATACAGGGTGGATTATTTCAAGTCGAACTTTATGTGCTAAGGATTCAAAAAGAAAGGAAAAGATAAGAAAAGAAAAGGAAAATTGTCTTTCTAGTTTATTATCTTATACGTGATAATTATAGTAAAGGTATAACGCAATTGTGAAAGTAATAAAGGAGAAATTACTCAAAACTGTGCAGCGGGTGGATTAACAATTTTCTAAAAAACACCGTCGAGTAGCGTATTTTTATTTTTTGTTTTTTTTTATCCCAACTTCTTTTCTTCAAAGTGCTATTGAAAATATTTAAGTCAGGGAATTCAACCTTTTTCAAGATCAGTTATATTAGGCATATGCCTAATTGTATGGGGCATTCCAAGTGAAATCGACGAGTCATTTGCTTCATGTCGTCAGATCCTTGCGTAACTTTTTTTTTCTTTTCCGCACTGATTCCACTTCTGAAGGAGTCTTATTTTTTTTTTTTTTTTTTTTCTTTTTCAAAGAATTTTCTCGCTACTCTTTCAGGTGACGCGACGATCGTTTTTGTGTTCAAAAAATCAAAGGGATAACGAAAGAAAAATCGGTTTTAAAATTCCGAAATTTTTTCCACAGATTCTGCCTCATAATTTTTTTTTACATTTTCTTTTTAGTTTGCGAAATAAAAGAAAAAATTAAATAAATAAACAAATAAAAAAATTGGCGAGGGGGGGGGGGGGGGGATAAAACATATTTTGAAAAATTTTGATTTTCTGCATGTTTATCGAAATAAATAGGAAAAATCTTTTCTTTTCTTTCCCAATAAAATGGATCAAAAGATGAAAAGAATTTTTTCATTTATTTTGAAAAATATGCCAAATTTTCCAAGAATTTTTATCTTTCCTTCTTTTTTTTTTTTTACATTCTCTCGCTTTCGTAAGGACTATTTGGGTTTAATTTTTTTATTCTGTTTTATTTTATTTTTTTCATTTTGGAAACTAGAAAAAAAATTCAAATAAATATGAGGCAGCCGCAGCCCACTTTCTAATTATGATAGATATATTACTTATTTTTTACCCAAAATCTGTAGAAAAAATGTCAGAATTTAAAAAACGGAGTTTTTTTAGTCGTCTCGTTTTTACGCAAAAACGATAATCGCACCACCTGAAGGAGTAGCGAGAAAATTCTTGAAAAAAATTAGGCTTCATTTGACGTGGAATCAATGCGCAAATAGAAAAAAAAAATTCATGCAAGGATATGATGACGTGAGACAAATGACTCCTAGATTTGTAGATATTCGATTGAAATTTGTTATTATATACCTACGTAAAAAATGGATATTTTATTTGCTTGTTTAAATTAAATCTTTATATTTAAATAACGTGCATATCTTAACCTTGTGTAAAGGAATATGGCTAATTAGCTTAATTATCATCCCAAGAATTATCGTTACGATAAAAGACTTTATCGTTTATATATTCTTTCAACCATGAAGTCAATATATTACAAAGTCTACAATCGCATATATTACTAGAGACCCATAAAATTCGGTTAATGTTATGGGTATTTTAAATTCATGGTCTAAGGCACCGGAAATTCATTGATAATATATACATTATTAAAAATTATTTATCGTAGTACTTAAAATGCTTACCCGCAATTGCGGTATAAAATTAATGCTGTTAATTGAAACTAGAAACTTATAACGCATATATCACAAAATACATTTTTTTACGCCGATGTGTTAATCTATGTAGCGTTATAGAGTTGTAATATTGTGTACGGATAATAAGCGTGAATTTGTATTTATTGCTTAAAATTTTTCTTTATCAGTTATTATAGTATGTGTTGAATCTCTTCTTACTAATATATACGCGGATACTTGAAGCATTCACACATCTCTGGAAGATTCCACATGACTTTATGCTTTCTGGGTATGTTTAATGCGTATACTAGTATGTATTAAAAGAAAAGAAAGAAGAAGAAGAAGAAGAAGAAAAAAAACATGTCAGTCCGTCGAGGACGAACTTCCGATACTCTTTGTCTTCCTCTTCAATCGATGGTACGCAGTGAATACATTCAATGAACTTTTGAGGACAGAAATGTTTTATATGACGTCGAAGGTTTGAAAGTCAAAAGTGCGACTGATTTTTATCTAGTTAAATGTGTGCGCAATAATTGTTACATTTTAGCTGATATTTATGATACTTTAAAATTTAGACTGCCGGGATTTGATGAGCTTTAATCCCCTCTGAAAGTCCCAAAATAGTGTGCCTGTATCTTGAATATAACCTATACAAAGTTCCGATCACACGTAGAGTCTATACTTTAGGCTTTTTGGCGGTTAACGGTAGGGAAAATGGGGGTTTCTGGGGTCGCTGATAGCGAATCTGGAATCAGATTTTCGAAATTCAAGATGGCGGATAAAAATGCAAAAAGTTACTCTACGCAACCATGTTGGATCCGCCATGATGAATTTTGATATTTCGAGTTCAGATTCGTGATCAGTGACTTCGAAAACTTTCGAATACCGAGTTTCATCCAAATCGAGTGAATTTTCGGATTTTGTGGGGAACGATCTTGAATTTCGAAATTTCGGGTTAAGATTTGCAATCAACGATCTCAAAACCCCCCGAGTTTTGATAGATAGCGTAAGACCTTGATGTCGGGTATTTGGGGTCGCTGGGAACGAATTTGGAATCAGGTTTTCGAAATTCAAGATGGCGGATAAAAATGCAAAAAGTTACTCTACGCAACCATGTTGGATCCGCCATGATGAATTTTGATATTTCGAGTTCAGATTCGTGATCAGTGACTTCGAAAACTTTCGAATACCGAGTTTCATCCAAATCGAGTGAATTTTCGGATTTTGTGGGGAACGATCTTGAATTTCGAAATTTCGGGTTAAGATTTGCAATCAACGATCTCAAAACCCCCCGAGTTTTGATAGATAGCGTAAGACCTTGATGTCGGGTATTTGGGGTCGCTGGGAACGAATTTGGAATCAGGTTTTCGAAATTCAAGATGGCGGATAAAAATCCAAAAAGTTACTCTACGCAACCATATTGGATCCACCATGTTGAATTTTGACATTGCGACCGCAGATTCGTGATCAGTGACCTCGAAAACGCTCGAATACAGAGTTTCATCCAAATCGAATGACTCTTCAGATTTTGGTACGCCATCTTAAATTTCGAAATTTTGAGTTCAAATTTGCAATCAGCCACCTCAAAAAACCCCGAATACAGAGTTTGGATGAATTACTCCACAGCGTTTATATTTTATTTAGATTTTCCGGCGGCCTAAGGTTAAAAAAAATGTCACTTTTAAAGGAATATTGTTTCAACTAAATTCAGAAAAAAAAATCATCCCAAAGTTACTTAAATTATGAGATTGCGACTGGTCGAAAATATTCATTTATAGAAACTGCAGTCACAGGATTACTAATATATGAAAATTAGGGTATTGACGAATTTTTGCCGCCCCATCCCCCGAATCAACTTCGAATAATTTGAAAACAATTGCCTAATTTTTTCAGATTTCAAAAATAACATTGAAAAAACTTGTTTCCTGAGTATATATTTTGTCGCAAGAGTAATAACATTTAAAAAAATCTGCAACTGCGAGGTTTTAGTGGGCATTAGTGCTACTATCTGTAAAAAAAAAAATTACATCAGGATACCAGCAAATCTAAACGAATTGCACTTCTTCTATATAAAAAAAATAATCGTAATGTATTTGTTCAAGTCGTAATTTATGAATATTTTTTGTTGTTGTTGTTTTTGTTATGATTCGCAGATGCCACTGCGAGTTGCATATTGTAAGCGAATGGCTTGTGTATTCACTGCGAGTCAACCAATTGCTAACAATCAATCCAGAAAAATTTTACGATAACGATTGATTGTTTTCACAATGGCTATTGTAATTGCAATCAAGTGTAGGAAAAGTTCCAGCAGCGATTAAGGGGGGGGGGGATAAGGAAAGAATAATAATGAAAAAATATATATATATTTCTAATGATAAAACACAGCAGAGAGAATTATACATTGTTAATATACTTCGCGTAAATCTCACGTTAATACACAGAATATCAACTTTTAACAATTTGAACTTGTCGATTATATAAGTATGCGATGTTATGCAGAGTGAATTCCTAACGACTACACGTTCAATCATCTCCTGAAATTTAATGCGCATGCGCTACAATTTGAGAGCCGCTGTTTCCCAGGGTGACCAAACTCGAAAATTTTTGAGGTTAGGTATATACATAGCGTTGAATTATATCGTCTAAATTTATGACAATTGGTCACCGTGGCAAGCAACCGCTCTCGAATTGTATCGACTGCGCATTAAATTTTAGCCGACGACGAAACGTGCAGTCGTTAGGAATTCACTCTGTATATACACACATTGATTCATTCATACGCAAAGTCTAATACAGTATTGAATTATATTGAAGAAGAAAGAGGACCGAGAAACTTGGCCGTAAAGTTTTATATCCACGATTTGTTGGGATTTGTAACTGACAATAAGGATTTTTCAAAAATGGAATAAATATTTCGTAATAACAGCTAAATAAGAAAAAAAAAAAAGAATACAAAATTGATTTCTAAGAAATAGATGATTCAAATAGTGTAACAAACATCGAACAATGAAATATTACGATGAAATTGATTTCGATTCACTTTAGTTGTAAATTTTCAATATTTTTTCCACAATATTTTTTCTTCGAAAATTTATCTTCATATTTTTCCGATTTAATATCTCACAGTACCGGTTTTGCACGCTTTCGCATGGATGGTTATGGAAAAGTTGCGGAAATATTGCACAAGCAAAGAAATATGTTTACGACAGAGATGGCGGATGATCGATGATGGATGGCTTCTATAACGACCATGGTTTCAGGGTACACATTTGGGGTAAGCCGATACATTGACTCAGATATATTATTCATGAACGCAATTTCTCTAATGCTTCGCCAGTCAAGCGGTTATGCAACGCTGTTGTAAAACTAACATGTTTTTTTCATCACGATATGTAAAAACTGGCGCGTGTATGTAATACATGTAACGTAAATGCGATTACATTCTGCTGAATCGACATTAGAAATTTTTTTTTTTTTTTTTTTTCTTCACGTCGATAATTGATCTCAGATATTGCAATTCTTGGAAAACTGGTCTTGTAAAGTGAATATCATTTTCCACGATAAATCAAACATTTTTGAAATCCAATGTTCAGGGTTTCTAAATTCTAAAAACAACGTTAATGAGATACTCAAAATCTTAGAATCGAAATGGCTGTCCTATATTTCAGAAATAAAAGAAGTTTTGTTGACAGTTTTTTTTTTTTTTTTTTTTTTTTTTTTAAACTATTCACCTATAGCTTTTTTAAAACTAGTAATCGGAACAGTGTAGGATATTTTTAAACATATAAAAGATGAAAAGAAGACGAATTTTGTGTTGTTTTTTTTTCTGCGAACACTTTCGAATAGCTTCAGACTGGTTTTCAATAGATTTTTACAATCGCCGATGAAATTAATTATTCCGAATCCGTTTGATGAAGATCTTCGAAACTTTAATCTGCGTAGGGAGTTGAAAAGTGATTTACAATTTCTTGAGAAACTTTAAGTAAAATCAGACTATTTATTTCCACCACACTTCTGTGATGGGTTTAATTTATCTATTTGTTTTTACCTAGGACTCGCTAGGAATACAATTTAATTTTTGTTCTGCTGGTGTATTGACTCAATGAACGATCATTCAATTTCGGAAGGTTTAAATGATTCAATTATACCAGGCGTTATATAGACTTAAGTAGGTTAGTACTTGTTCAATGCCCAAATCGAGCTAACAACTGTCTAACTAGTCTGTCTAACAACTCATGATCTGTCTAACAATTCATGATGGACAAAATTAGGTGTATTGGCACTTGTCCAATGCCCAAATCGAGCTAACAACTGTCTAACTAGTCTGTCTAACAACTCATGATCTGTCTAACAATTCATGGTGGAGAAAATTACACTGAATGTCTAACATGTCGAAACGTTAAAGTCGAGGCGAACGAAGATCGACTTTATCTTTGTTTTCTCTGTCAGACTTTCCTCAAATTCGAGGTGAGAAACGATTACTGCAACTGATTTTAAAACGAGTGACTAACCTATAAAATCAACTTCCGATTCGCCGTATTTTGATTGTCTAATTGCTTCACTGAATACTTTATCTGCACTAATGTGTCGAGGTTTTTAATCACGGTCGTCAAACAGCTAATTTAACCCATTTTGATTAATTCTTTTCACCGTTTTTACATTTTTTGCCTTGAAATTGTTTTCATCAGAAGTTGTTGAGACTGGAATTGAGCAACTTAACTATCTTAACTAACTATGTAATTATAAATGTAGTTAGTCATTGTAGCAAGGAGGTTGATTGGAGAAATGTTGATTTTTTTTTTGTTTTTTAATAATTTATTATCGATATATAGACGTACATTGAGTATTTATCAAATTATTATATTCGCAAGCAGATATTATAGAAAATACGAAAATTAGAAAAAAAAAGTTTAGATACTTCGTTTTACTCCTTAACTCAAGATATTCGCAACTTAATTCAACACATAATTTGCAAGAATATCGTGAACCCAGTAATATATAACTGTTAACCCACGACGATAACCTTCTATAATTCAAACCAATTTATCGAGAGTGAAGATCGACAAACGTATCAGTTGATTCTTCAGTTTAAGGCCTTACATACGTCTAGCAGCGCCAAAAATGCGCTACAAGAAAAAACCTTTTTTTTCAGTTAGGATAACAATAGAAATTAATAAAATTGAATAGTAGACATTGTTTATTGGTATTTAAAGTTTACAAAAAAAAAAAAAAAAACAATATTTATTTCACTTTATTTTTACAAAAATTACTATATAAAAAATCACGTGATCCACAACAGTAAGAAAAAAAAAAGTTGCTCCACGCTCGGCATCGTATCCTCAATAAATGTTGATCGATCTGCAAAGTTTAAGAAAATTTTTGTAAAATAATGTTGTAGTTAATATTATGTCGAGCCAGATTTTTGAAATTTTTTATTTAAAAATTTTATAAAAATAATCAAAGTGTAAAATTTATAACGTAAAACGCATACTTTTTCTTTCAACTGCCATAAATTGCTGAATTTTTTTTTTTTTAATTCAAAATTCCGGCTCGACGTACTATAACTACAACTTTATTTTACAAGAATTTTTCAAAAATTTCTCAGATCGGTCAATATTTACTGAAGATACGATGCCGACTGTGGAGCAACTTTTCTTTTTCTTACTGTTGTGAATCACGTGATTTTTTATGTAGTAATTTTCGTAAAAATTATGTGAAATTAAATTCTTTTTAAACTTTAAATACCGATAAACAATGTGTAATATTTATTTTTATTAATTTCTATTGTTAGCCTTACTAAAAAAGGTTTTTTCTTAAGGGATCATTCTGGTTTAGACGCTCGAAAAGAAGACGATTTTTAAGAATCTTTTATGAAAATAATGTTATAGGTATTGATATAAGGTTTGTTCAGCTCAAAAAATACACTTTTGAAAAACGTAAAAACCATTTGCATTTGTTTTTTTTTTTTTGCACTTTTCATATATATATATAATCACCGGGAGAACGGAAGTCCTCAAAAAGTTGGTACGACGCTGGCGACGTCTAAAATAAAAAAAAACCAAAAATATTTAGGTCCAGTATATCAGTGGCTCTAGCACATTCTATGGAAATTAATATTTATTTATAAATAACAAAATGGCGGACATTTAAAGAAAAAAAACATAAAAATGAGGTTTTTTTTCACTGTTTTTGGCCCAAAAAAAAGTAAAAATAAAAATTTTAATTCCGTTGCAGAATGCGCTGAAGCTATTACTGTGTAGAATATGTGGTCAAAATTTCATGAAGATCGGTTCAATGCTTCCTGAAAAATCACATCCAAAAAAATAAGGTTTTGAGAAAAAAGCGTTTAAAGTGTTTCTTAAGGCAAAAGTCTTACCTAAAGTCAATCAGCGATGTAGTTAGACTGTTTCGATCACTTTCAAATTTTAACACAATATTTTTAGATTTACATATATACTTTCGAAATCTGTAGAAAAAAAACAAACAAAAAAATCGATTTTTCAAAAGTTATGAACCAGAATGACCCCTTAAAAAAAGTCTCGTAAGATTTTTCCCCAAACTATCGCCATTATTATAATTCTGAAAAATATTTCTCGCATGATTTCCGCTGCAAAATTATAGGAACTTGATATTTTTCTCTCACAATCAGCTTTGCTAATTGCGTGGAATATTTACCGTTATCATTACAACTAATAGCTTATACATATACCGCGATACGAAAATAGATGATTATGATTTACATAACATGGATCATCCGAAATATTTTCACTATCAGCTACAATTTCTTACGTTAAGTTGGTTTATCTGCAATCCGACCAATGCAGAGAAGAAATTTATTTCAACAGTTAGTCTTTTTCTTTAATTTAACGTTTCTCTCACCTTTTATCTCATCGGAGATTGCAAATTTTTACATAAAAAACGTCTTCAGTTCGGTACAAATATTGTAATAATATTGAATACTAAGTAAGACTGAATGACGAATTTTTTATGCCAAAGTTGCGAGTAAAATTACGAGTGAAATTAATTTTTACCTTTTTCTTAGAAGAAAAAAAAAAAAACAAAAAAAAATTACACGTTTGTCATGCTTATGGTTTTTTTTTTTTCTTCAGTTTCACCGATTGCGTGAAGTTAGAGATAATTTCCTCTATAACGTGTGTCGCAAAAAGATAATAATTATTTCAATTTCAAGAAAAGTGTTTTTTTTTTTTTTGCTAAATTTTTTTTTCAATTTATTGATTAATTTAGATTCTCTTTTAAAGATAATCTTCGTGTTTATTAAATATCACAGATTCGTTGTGATCTGTGACAAAGAATAGAAAAAAATATGTTACTTTGGGTGTTTTTTTTTTTTTTTTTTTTTTTTTTTTTCTCTTTACTCTTCTCAAAATTAATTATTATTCAGTTTTCTCATTAAGTTTCACCATTTTACCGAAAGATTCGTTGGAGATGAATAATTTTTCCCTACAGTTGCCGAGAGTTAAGAGCCCCACATATCCTTGGTTCGTGTTGGCAACGATGGTAGATATTTTATTACTGCGATGCCGATCCCCCCCTACAAATGTCCCTATCTAATCAGGGAAGGTCAAAGGTTGATAATGCTGCAGAATAAAATATTTTGCGTACAAGGTATCCGCGCAGGATCGCAGTCGTTTGTATTCTTTTATCATTCTTTTATCTTTCTTACTTAGCTGCATGACGTGGCTCTGAGATGATTTCGAGAATAATAAATTCACGTCGTTTAACGTCAGCGAAAAGATATTTAGATTTGTGAAAATTTACTCTTTTCATCGTTAAAATTATTAGACGAAACAATTTTCATGGCAACGTAGAGTCGTGAAAAGTGCTGGAAATCAACTTCCGGTTCGGTGATTCGCGACGATTTGTTATTCAAGCTTTTTATCCTACACTGTTTGTTGTTTTTCAACCAATGGCTAAGACTGAATTTAAGAAAAAAAGAACCGGCAGAGAGATTTTCAAAAGTAATTAGAACAATTTTTAAATACAGAGTTACGATTTTTACGCAATCAAAAGTAAAAGAAAAACTTTTCATTCCACTGTGAAATTGATGCTATAAAATTTATTTGTTGGAATTTAATTATTGCCGGTATTTAGGAATAAAATTCCAATTTCATCGAATTAAAATTCATCGCCAATTACGAACAATTAATTTACGGGGTTGTTCTAATAAACATGGAATTTTTCAGCTTGATTAAAATATCTCGAAATCGATATTCTCTATGACTGTAAAATACGGGTATAAAATTTTTCATCGATTTTCTTCCATCCGCTGCAACAACGAGAGCAATTGTTTTCACACAAATTCTGAAAAAATAATTTCACATTCTATAATTTTCTACAAAAAACTATGAATATCTACAATTTTCTATGAAAAGCTATGCATGTATACAATTTTGTACGAAAAAGTTCGTATCTTTTTTGAAATTTGTATTTTCAGAAATTTTCATAAAAATTGTAACATTTCGTATTATTTGGTAAAAAATTGTAAACATAGATAGTTTTTTTTGTAAAGAAATGTTAATTTTTGTTAAAAATTGTAACATCTTGCTGACTTTTGAGTGAAAAAATAAAAATTTTCACGAATATTAACAATTTTTTTTTATAAAGAATTATGCGTACTTAGAGAATTTTCTAGGAAAATCATTCTTTGTACAAAATTTTACAAAATGTCTCTTAAAATTTTTCTAAAAGTTCGCAGAAAAACGTGGAAATTATTTTCACCAGGGCTTGGAAAAATTTCGTGTTATTTATAGTCACCGGAAAACTTTTCTAGAATGTATATTGTCGTAATAAAAAAAATGAAAACGAAAAAAAAAAAAGATCTGCAGACTTTCCGGTCTAGTTTAGAAAGTGGTTTTAATTTTTTTCCCAGAACCCAGTAAAATTTTTTTCGTTTGGGATAAAAAATGATTTAAAGTTAGAAAAAAATTTTCTCAGTGTATTAATTTCTTTATTTATTTGTAAATATATTTACAGATTCATATTTTTTTTCTTTATCCATTTGAAAAATCGTAGGAGAGAAACGAGCTGAAGAAAATACTTTTTAACAACGAGATATTCGCCGCGTCCTGCAACTGAACTCTACGCCTATGGACAAATCAGCCACCGACAAATTACAATAAAGTATAATAAGGGCTGTACGAGTGGGAGGCGCGATGTTGAGGGAGGGAGAGGCGGCGACAAAGAAGGGTTAACGTTTGGCGAAGGTATACTTACAATTAATTTGACGGTTAAATTGCCTCGGAGTTAAATCTCGACGGGAAACACCAGCAACTCTCTTCACTTCGTTCCACCAGCGATGGATCACCGTTTCGGATACAATAAACAATCTATTTATTTATTTATTCTTTCATTTCATACAGCAACAAATTATAACCACCCCCAATTGACAAATCTAAACCTCGCCGTTTCTGATTTTGTTTAAAAAAAATTTCAACAATTCAATTTTTGCATGTAAATATTTCGAGTGATTTTCAAAATTATCTTCATTCAAATTCTCGAAAAAAATCTCAGTAACTGTATTTTTTATTTCAAACATTTCAACACGTTTCTTTCTATTTTTTCACCGCATTCAATTTTTTTTTTTTCCGATCAACTAAAACATTGTTCGAACCGTCTGATAATTCCCGAAAAATTCTCAAAACTACTAGAACAGTTCCATTATAGAGCCAATTTTTTCCTACTTATTCACCGCATTCAATTTTTTTTTTCTAATCATCTAAAACATTGTTCGAACCGTCTGATAATTCCCGAAAAATTCTCAAAATTTTTAGAACAGTTCCATTATGGAGCGGTTTTTTTCTCACTTTTTCACCGCATTCAATTTTTTCTTTTTCTGATCAACTGAAACATTGTTCGAACCGTCTGATAATTCCCGAAAAATTCTCAAAATTTTTAGAACAGTTCCATTATGGAGTAGTTTTTTCCCCACTTTTTCACCGCATTCAATTTTATTTTTTAGCAACATTTCTAATGAAACTGAAACGTAATGAACTTCGTGTGAAAATATATTTAAACAACTGCGACAAGTGAAACTCCCATTACACGGTGGTATTTTTTCTTTCGTCTTTTCTTTTTTTTTTTTAATACGTTTTTATTTTTATCTCAACAAATGATGCTCAAAATATCATGAAATTTTATTTGAACCGGTGGTGAGGAAAAAAATTCCAGCGATTCGATAGACGGTGAGAGAAGTTTGTCCAAAGTATTGTAAACGAATTTTACAGTTTCTCGAAAAGAATACGAACAAAAACTCAGTTTGAACGAGACGAAAAAAATTTTTCGAATAATTTTCAAAAATTGCTTGAGACTCGATAACTTCGTAACTTTGTTCACACCTTTTTTTATAGCAGCGTTCAATTTCCGTCCCAAAAAATCTATCCTCCTTGTTATCGTACAGCGATTCGTTTACGAGTAAAAAAATTTCAAAATTGAGAACAAAAAAAATAAAAATAAAAATATTTTCTCCACGTTACTTTAATGGAAATAGATAATTGAGAAACGCCAGCCTATATAAAAAATAACACCAAGGGCTGATATTTTAATAGGATATTTATTTTGGGATACTCTGACGATTTTTCGATGTTATTTGAAAAAAACAAAAAACAAAAAACCAAAAAAAAAAAAAAAAAAAAAAAAAAAAAGTTCATTTTTATTATTACACGTATAAACGAAATATTCTCTTTATAGAAATGTAGATGTTTCAGGGTTTTTTTTTTTTTTTAATGTTTTTCTTCTTCTTCTTTTTTTTTTTATTTCTAATAACAGTGAATATTTCGTTGAATCAAATTACAATAACCGAAGAAGACAACAATTGCGAAGCATTCACGCGTCATCATATAAACATGGGGTTAAAGTTATTATAACAGCTATACATATATGCTAGCCTTTGAATATTCCAGTTGATAGTATAAAGTCCCTCACATAAGTCACGTTGTATCTCGGTTCATTCAACCTCTTACTTATGATGCACCTACGCATGTACGTGCATTAAAACTATACGTATGTACATACAGTATATGGCTGGAATTTATTGGCGAAGAAATCACGATAAAAAAAAAAAAAACAAAAAAAAAAACAAAAAAAAAAAAAGTAATAATAATCCAAGGACTCGGTACGGAATGCACTTTATGCACCCGACGATCGCGGACTCTGGTACAACAATGTACAGTTTGTTGATCAGCACGTTTCTCTCTCTTTCTCTTTTAATTTTTTTTTGACCTCCTGTATCGATTTTTAAAGACCTCTCGTCATCAAATTTGCTCGAACACGGTCAAGCTGACGATACGATACGAACATTATCAATTCCAGTTTAAACATCACAATTCTGTATTATAATTTATCTGCACGTGTCTGGTATTGTACTTGTTTTCGTGGCCGTGAATCCCTTGTTGAAAAAAATTTTTTTTTTTTTTTTTCCAACTTCAAGATGTTTCGCTTTTTTTTTTTCTTCTTTTCATCGCCATGTTCGTTGCATCGGAGAAAAAGAAAAATTTATCCGAAACTTGAAAATCTTTGATATTTTTCTCGGTTGTTGTTGTTGTTGTTGTTTTTTTTCTTTCTTTCTAAATCGTAAATTTTTTTTTTTCTCTTGTCACGTTACTTCTTCTTCTTCGTTATGATTTTTAGAATTTTTATTAGCTCGTAAAGACAATTATACGCTCGAGTAAATATACAGAAACGTGCGATAAACGTATTCAACGAATAACTTTTAAACAGTTTGAGTATAATTATCAGAAAACTTGCTTTACGACAAGTTGTAAAATTTATTTTTTTTTCACTACAACCCTCCTCATGTGTAGAAACATTTTAATTAAATTACTGTAAACAATAAAAAAAAAAAACACATTCAAATCATTTATCAACGGGAGAAAAATTTAATAACATAAAATCTTTTATTACTTCTTCAAGAGTGAATTAAAATTCAATTACAAACAAATCGTTTTTATTCCTGTGAGAAGATTTTAGCGATACGTTGAAATATTTTTTTCTTTTCCTTTCCTTCTCTTTTTTCTTTCATATCGATACACCGCAGTGCTAAGGGAATGAAAAACAAATTTTTACGATAAATAATTACAATAATAATTGTACTGTGGATCATTAAACAAAAAAAAAAAAAAAAAAAAAAGAAAATAAAAATTCATCAGTAAACTAATATTTTCTTCTAAAAAAAAAAAATTATAACCGTACACTTAAATGAAATCTATTGAACAAAATTAATTTTCACAGTGTTTTGTTTATTTATTTATTAATTTGTTTCGGCGAGGTGGGGGTGGGGTTTAATATTTTTCGTATTTGTATAGGTATTTAAAAATCTTTTTATCGATTAAAAATCATTTCAGCTAATGAATTTATTTTTTCAATGAAATATATTAAAACAAAAATTTAATGCATTTTTTAATATATGTTTAAACGTACACGAATTGCGTATATATTTAAATATTGGTCTCAATATTTTTCAACTAGTCTGTACAATGTCAAATATGATAAAAAAAAAATTTATCGAAACTAGGTACCTATATATATGGCAAACAACAAATAGACGGATCGTCGCCGTACGAAGACGACCTTCGTGTCTATCTTAAGTCGTCGTTCAAATAATGACTGTGGTTTCGAATGTTCGACGTAATGAGACGTTTCGCCCCTCCGACGCGACGGGGGGAAGTTATTCAGCGCCGGATATGCGTCATGAAAAACGGTAGAAATTCGCGTTGGAAATTTTTGGAGGGTAAATACAGGAGGGGGTTGTTTGGCAGAAAATTTACATAGTTAGGATTTTTTGAATTATTACATTCCTAGGATTTATGAATATAATCGTTTGAAATCGTTTGAAAATTGTTAAAAATTTCGTCAATTTTTTCGATTTTTTAATTTAAGATTAATCATTTTTTTATCACCAAGGCATCGTTGAATATTTAGACCAATAAATGGTAATATTGAATTGAATTATTGATTGAATAAATAATATATCGAATTGAATATCGAAGAGAACGGAAAAAGATGAGATTTTAAATCGAAGGAATTTCTGTGAATTTTTATGCAACTTGGAAACGAATCGTCGGTATTTAAATATTTTTTTTTGTTAACAATATCACTATCATAAAATGATTTTCTCGTTGAGAAAGATCATTGAAAAAAGTGCTGGTTTTTTCGAAAATTGTTAGAAGAAAACAAAAATAAATAAATAAATAAATGAATTAATTTCATCCAAACTTACGATAAACGGTATAAAATATTTACGGGCTATTGAATATAGTGTTTGTCACAGATTGTGGCAACAAACTTATTATTGTTTGTTCTCCACATGACAGATTGTATACATATATATGCGTATACTCAAACTGTCTGATCCGATATTTCAATATCGCTATCGTATCGGGCGGAGAATTTGATTACAAAGTTCACGTAGCACGTGGTCGATCATTCTTGAAATTCGCTTCGACTCTTCTTTTTTCAATCACTTTTTTTCTCATCACATTCTCTTATACTAAAAGAAGAAGAAGAAGCAGCGATTAATTTTTTTCATCCAATTATAATCACTCTTGATTCTTCACTACTTTTCATCAATTTTTTCAAATCAACTATCAAACACCGAACGAATTATATCAAATTTTCCCTGAATAAAATCTGTTAAGTTTCAATTTCCCTTTCAATTCTTTCAAACAAATTTTCTAACTTCTTTCACTAGTTATTTTCCACATTGAAACTCTCCTTTATAATACTCTTATTATTCATGTATAATATTTCCATTCGTTGACACTTACGAATCATTCTGACATCACGTTATCTCACGATGCCCTTAATACATATTCGTGAATTTCCACGCCTAATGTTTTTACAGTTATTCTCACCTTATCTTTATTATTACGTCAATTTTTCTTTGGTTTTAATTTTTCTTTTTCTCTCCCTCCCCCCCCCCCCCCCCCCCTCCCAACATTCTCCACATCTTGTAATATTTTTTCTACAGTAAAGTTCTTTCTAATCAGTTAAAGTGTGCAATTATCATCATCATAGTCATCATCATTATTAATTATTATTATTATTATTATTAATATATATACAGAGTGGTTGATTTTAATTGCCTCAGGCAATTATATCACAAAAACTACAAGAGATACAAGAAAAAGTTTAATAAAAAAAAAAAAAAAAAAACTTGAAGGGTTTTGAGATGGGGAAAATAATTTTTACACTTCCGAGATCTTGTAAGTAATTTTCGATTTTGGATAGGGAATATGGTATATTTTGGATATGAGAAACTGATAGTGAGATTGAAGACTAATTCGAATATGCAAGAGATGAAAAAAAAATTTCTATCTAACTTTATTTTTGTAAAAAATTGAAAAAAAAATACCAAACTTTTTTGGGATCCTGCAAGTAGCTTTGGATTCTAAATGGGAAACACAAATTTCCGATACACAGAAAAATTGAAAAAAAAATTCGATGGATATTCTTCAATCTCGTTATCAGCTGCTAATATTCAAAATATGTTTTCCCTATTCAAAATCCGAAGTTACTTGCGAGATCCTGGAAGGAGCAAAATCCACAAGTCGACACGTATCGCCATTATTTTTTGACCTCAAAACCATTCAAGTTTTTTATTAAACTTTTTCTTATATCTCTTGTAATTTTCGATATATTTGACTGGGGTAATTAAAATGGATCACCCTGTATATATTCCAACTGCTGAAATGACATCTCAAGTTTACAGCAATTCGGGTAAAAGTTGGCGTTGATTCGTCTTGTATGAAATAAAATTCGTCAATTCGTGTACAGATATATTTACTTTGCTTGGTTTGACTGTGAGTTAAATTTGCACAGACTCAAGTATGGACTTGAACTTTATAGATTTGAAATACACGGAAATCGAAAGTAAACTGTGTAATTTTCTGCGAACATCTGATGCGCGATATCGTGAATAATAAATCCATAAATCCAAGCGCGTCATACCGATTAGCCGGAATTCGATTAGTTTTTTATAAATTTCGAAAAAATTTGCGAAAGTGTTGCGCGAAATTATTGTTTTCGATGCTGGAAAGTCTGCAGGGAAATGATAGCGTTGAGGATTACCGGAAACCGTTGCAGGTGAGGTCGAGCATCGTGTCACGTGACCGATTTCAGACTATCCACACAAAAATCGGTACAATTTTTTTTACAAAGCTTTGAACCGATTTGAAATTTTTCGTAAAATAATCTTGCTATTGTCAGAAAGTTTGCTCCGCTCGGCCAAGGCTGAATAAATACCGTGAAAAGTTTTTATTTGTTTATTCCGTCGTGAGATGGGCTGTATTTGAGGTTATACTTTACGAAATTATTCAATCGTTAGTTGATATGATTATTTATCGGTCAAAGCTGGCCTGCGAGGCTTACTTCTTAACCTCAAAAGAATCAAATTACAAAAACTATCGAATAGAATCTATGATCCACAAAAATAAAATAAATAAATAAATGGGACGGTCTCTTGTAGATACGATAGTTGAATCGGTCACGTGACCCCGTTTTCAGAACAACTTTATGCGATAGAGGACATAGCAGACCAATTTGACGTGCAATTTTGAACAAAATTGTGAGAAAAAAATTCTGGTTTCACGCCATTTCTATGATTTTCTAAAAAGGTGAAAAACTACAGAAATGTGTTAATCGATCATCGTGATTTCGTAGTTTTCACGCCATTTTTTTCAGCATACATTTAAAAGATGCTACCGACGTTGGAAAAGCTGTGAATTTCATTTCAAGAATATTTTTAGGAGTTTTTTTTTCCACAGAAAATGAAAATACTCAGAACAATTTGAGTTTAAGGTCTTCGTTATTTATAGTTTCAAGAACATTTTAGAATTTCTTTTCATTAAAACTAATAACAAAATGGCGACAGTGACACAGATTCCTCGTTCAATTTTTGTCCGATCGTCTTAAAATTTTTACACAAACCTTAAAACTTGCTAATCAATTGGATTTCGTAGCTAGCTTTTCAAATTTCAACATCAAAATCCAATCATAAAAATTTCTTCAACAATTTTTTTTCTCGCAAAATAAAAATCCTTCTTCATAACCTTACATTTTTGAAAACAAAAAATTCCTTCTAACATTTGTGCTACGATCCTGAACCCGAAACGGTCTATACATAAAACTAAAAAGAATTTTTCCATCTGTTACAAGCTGAACACCAACGTCATCAGGATATGCGACACCATAAAAATCCTCGAATACGGAGTCATCCGCTACTTACATGCGCCATGGCGCCATTTTGTTATTAATTTCAATGAAAAAATTCAAAAACGTTCTAGAAACCATGAACAATAAAGCCCTGAAACTCAAATTACTCCAAGTGTTTTCATTTTCTTTAAAAAAAAAAAAAAAAAAAAAAAACTCAAAAATAGGTATGATTTTAGACTGTCCATGCTGTAAACACCCCTCCCCCCACCCCACCCCCCGCGTCACCACCAAAGTTAATCTACAACGATAGATCTACAAATATAGACGGTTTGTAAAATCAGCATTATCGTCATGGGGGTCTTCTTCCTTTCTGATTCTCGGTTGCCGTCTTTACAAACGACAAACAAATTCTATCGGCCCGTATAAGTCAAGTCTAGTCTCTCCGGAGGCTGACGGGGTGGGGATGACGGCTACAAAAGCACTCAGACCGAGCAAAGCTGCTTGCTGTGTAGTACAACGATACTCACTCGTGTGTTACGGTCTCTCTCTCAAGTCATGGCCCATCCACCGAGGTTGACCCTCGCGGGCCTGCTCCTGGGATTTCTTCTCTTCGTCGCGCCCTCCGGAGCCAGTGAGTTGACATAAAAAAATTATTTGAAAAAAGCCTCATTTCTTTTGAAGAAAAAAAAAAAAACTGCTTCGGAATAGTCCGTACATGTTTTTTCAACCCCTATATTTTCTCACGCTCACGCACGGAAAGAAAATTTACTCTTGGATTTAACCCTTGTTCCGAAAAATCTCAGGGAATCGAATTCCGTTTTCTCTTCAGAGATTTACTAGAGATCCGACGTTCGATTTACAAAAATTGCGGAAACGTAGATAAAAAGAGAGAGAGAAAAAAATAAATAAATAAATAAAAAACAAATGCCAATTTCGACAGTCACAAATTTTCCTTCCCCTTTTTGACCATTTTTCGCTGTCATCGGATTAAGGTTCGTAGTCACGAATTTCGACGAAGTGATCGAGTGTAAAAAATAAAATTCAACTAACAATAAGTGCGATCGTGAATTAAGTTATAAATTTTCAATGGGGTTTAATCATAGATATTTATTTTTGTGATTAATTTATAGTCCTGATTCGTTGTTTTTTTTTTTTTTTCACTTTTTTCCGTAACCGAAAAGGTACGGTTTTGGGTAAAAAAAAAAATAGTCTTCTTGTTTCTTTATTTTTTTTCTTTTTATTAATGCAACCAGAAAATACGTTACATTTTGCTATTACTGTTACTCGTACTGTACTTTACTTTATTGAAATCATTGCAAAAGTAAGTTTTAGTTGGGCTTTCATTTAATTATATATATATATATATAAAAAAAAAAAAAAAATTCTCAAGAATTCAAAAATATCATCTTACTAGAATTTTTCGGTGTATATGAACGATCAAAGAATCAAAAGTTTTTCACAGTGAAAGAAAATATCGGTTAGTAAAAAAAAAATCTACGAGACTGTGAAATTATTCGCACTGCGGAAAAAGCCGATAAACAAAAGACGATTTTCGTCAACTTGAGGCATATTTTGAAAACAAATTTAGGAATTTGCAACTTCACTTTCGATGTGAATCCCGGCGGGTTAGCTCAAAATTTTCATCTCGATCTTGAATTATCGGTTCAAAAAAATAAAATAAAAATAACATATATTTTCCCTTTTTTGACTAGAAAATCTTCTATTACTAAACCAGAGTCGCAAAACTTACAAATCCTGACTCTTTTGATGGTTTATTGTGAAAACATTCGGATGTTTAACCTCTTTTAGACCGTTTGAGTAGTTCAACTTCTCGAGTAAAACCGAGCAACAAGTTGCGCGAAGCCTTCTCATCGTCATCTCGAAGCTTGCAGGCACTCAGGCTGCATTTCAGTTTCGCTTAGTTGGTTTAAAGTGGAAGTAACTATCGCCACTTCCCTCTAATCCGTACTATATATTGTTTCATCCTAAGCTAGAAAAATAAAGCACGAGACACTACGTGAATCGTATATGGAAAAAGAAAATAGAAAAAAATCTACACCAATTTTATACCCCCCCTCTGAAAAAAAAAAAAGTTTTTGTTTTTTCTTTTTCATTTGTTCTATTCTATATATATGTTGATTTTCTAAAATTATTCTATAATAATTCAAATTTTGAAGGGTGAAGAAGAGAGAGAAAAAAAAAAAAAAAATGAACACAATTTACGAAACATGTTCAAAACTAACGTTAAAACATTCAAAAAATCTTTTCTTTATTTTTGGTCAAATAAAGTCATTTTTAGTATGTATTTTGATTTTAAATTGAACGGTTGGGTTGAATTAAGCTCGTCTGAAATACGTCTGAACTGATGGATCGAACGATGATTCACGAATGTTGAATGACCGTGACTGTAGCGTGATTTTCACTGTATTCAGTGCGTTCTGCGAATTGCGTTTCAAATTGCTTCACGGGTATCGATAAGGGGCACCAATCTTTCGTTAATATGTTACGCTTTTACTCACATGCATGCATACGACACGCGCACGCGGATAAGTTATATCTGCCGTTGTTTCGAAGTGTTGAATTCGTTCTAGAAACTACGACGGTATATTATAATCACCACCGCGTCGCTTTAATACGGTGGGAAGTTCAAAGATGATGACATTACTCACCGCGTACATACATGCGTAGTTTAACAGATCACCTCCAGTGACATCGGGGTCGCGAGTACATAAGAGAGCCGAATGATTGGTCACTCTGATCCCCTGTGCATAGTTCGACCGGACATTCGGTGAATTGATACTGTACTCCTACCTTGTACACATTATATGCTCGATAATATAACATCTGGACGCAAATATCACTCTAACATCTCAGTTGACGGTTGAAATTAATCGAGTTTGGATAATAGTCTAAAAATTATTGATTTTCTTCCAAACTCAATTAATCTGAACGAGACGTTACCGATTTTTGTGATTCAGTCCTTGGTAAGCGAGTCCAAAAACAATCGATTCGTTATTTTTTAAACTCGATTAATCGGAACGAGGCGATATAGATTTTTGTTATACAAGAAAGTCCAAAAATAATTGATCGATTCATTATTTTTTAAAGTCAATTAATCGTAACGAGGCGATACCGATTTTTGTGATTCAGTCCTTGACAAGAAAGTTCAAAAATAATCGATGAATGATTTTTCAAATTCAATTAATCGGAACGAGACGGTACCGATTTTTGTGATTCAGCCCTTGGCAAGCAAGTCCAAAAATAATTGATCGATTAATCATTTTTTGAACTCGATCAATCGGAACGAGACGATACCGATTTTTGTGATTCAGTCCTTGACAAGAAAGTTCAAAAACAATCGATTCATTATTTTTTAAACTCGATTAATCGGAACGAGGCGATATAGATTTTTGTTATACAAGAAAGTCCAAAAATAATTGATCGATTCATTATTTTTTAAAGTCAATTAATCGTAACGAGGCGATACCGATTTTTGTGATTCAGTCCTTGACAAGAAAGTTCAAAAATAATCGATGAATGATTTTTCAAATTCAATTAATCGGAACGAGACGGTACCGATTTTTGTGATTCAGCCCTTGGCAAGCAAGTCCAAAAATAATTGATCGATTAATCATTTTTTGAACTCGATCAATCGGAACGAGACGATACCGATTTTTGTGATTCAGTCCTTGACAAGAAAGTTCAAAAACAATCGATTCATTATTTTTTAAACTCGATTAATCGGAACGAGGCGATATAGATTTTTGTTATACAAGAAAGTCCAAAAATAATTGATCGATTCATTATTTTTTAAAGTCAATTAATCGTAACGAGGCGATACCGATTTTTGTGATTCAGTCCTTGACAAGAAAGTTCAAAAATAATCGATGAATGATTTTTCAAATTCAATTAATCGGAACGAGACGGTACCGATTTTTGTGATTCAGCCCTTGGCAAGCAAGTCCAAAAATAATTGATCGATTAATCATTTTTTGAACTCGATTAATCGGAACGAGACGATACCGATTTTTGTGATTCAGTCCTTGACAAGAAAGTTCAAAAACAATCGATTAATTATTTTTTAAACTCGATTAATCGGAACGAGGCGATATAGATTTTTGTTATACAAGAAAGTCCAAAAATAATTGATCGATTCATTATTTTTTAAAGTCAATTAATCGGAACGAGGCGATACCGATTTTTGTGATTCAGTCCTTGACAAGAAAGTTCAAAAATAATCGATGAGTGATTTTTCAAACTCAATTAATCGGAACGAGACGGTACCGATTTTTGTGATTCAGCCCTTGGCAAGCAAGTCCAAAAATAATTGATCGATTAATCATTTTTTGAACTCGATTAATCGGAACGAGACGATACCGATTTTTGTGATTCAGTCCTTGACAAGAAAGTTCAAAAACAATCGATTAATTATTTTTCAAACTTGATTAATCAGAACGAGGCGATACCGATTTTTGTAATACAATCCTTGATAAGAAAGTGTAAATTGAAAACGAAATTTTCGTTTCGAATGCACTATTTCAAAAAAAAAAAAAAAAATCGAATCAATCGATTGATTCTCACCGATTCAATCGAGTCGTGTTCAATTAATTTAGCAGCAATCGTCAGTCTTTCATTATTTTCAAATTTTTTTCGAAAAAGTACACGCGGTTCAGGGTAGATTTAAATTAGCCAGTTTTCTAGCCGTCAACAGAAATTCCAGTATAATAAAAGTTTATTACTTTTGTATTCAATCGTACAGAATGATACAAAAGAGTTTCGTTTTGTTTAAAAATATGTGTTTCATCAATTTTACATAATTCATGAACAGTTATAGATATTTGAAATAAAAAAACAGAAGGAAAGAAGAAGAAAAACAAAAACAACAAAACATAAAGATTTATTTAGTTTCACAAATAGAAGATTTTTTTTATTTTACATTATTCCGATAATATTAAAATATTGAAAAAAAAAAAAAAAAACCGAAGGAAAGGAGGAGAAAAACAAAAATAACAAAATATAAAGATTTATTTAGTTTCACAAGTACAAAATTTTTTTTTATTTTACATTATATTCTGATAAAATTATAAATATATATTTCTGAAAAAATTAAATTTTTTTCTTTTTCTTTAATGACCTCTTTTACGAAACTACTGAATTCTATAATCAGCGTTTGATCGGAACCTTTCAAAAATGGGAATCTTATCTAAACTGTTTATCAGTAGGTACTTAATGAAAGTTTGTGCGATAATAATTCCTTCGTTTGTAAACTTTCACACTTGCACTTGTAATTAAACGTATCGAGAATTGTCTCAGGTGTGAGAAAAAAAAAAAAAAAATTTCAGCTCTTTGTACAGAGAAAATCTAACGTTGCTGGAAGAATAAATTTTTTTTATTGTTAGGTATTATGGATAAATCTGTTTAAAGTGTGTAAAAAATCCCAGAAAATTTCCGCCTTATAATCCGTTGGCGAACAATGAACTTGTGCTGGTTTTTCTCTTAGTCGGAACCGTACAATCGAAAATGTGTTTCTAAAAACTCTTTGTCATATACAAGCTGCGGACAGAGAATGAGAATGTTTATGATCTGGGAAATTGATACGACGCGAGTGTACAGTAGTTGGTAATTCAATTGTTAGTTTGCAAATTGTTTAATTAGGCAATTTCACTCCTCTGGTATAAAACGTTGTTTCACGGTTGAATAACTCGAAATGCCTGGAACATATACAATTTAGTTCTCAAATTTTGCACGAATGATATTCTTTTTACTTTATCATCGTTCTCATCAAAATCGTCGTCGTTGTTGTATACTCGTGCAATGAACAAAGTTTGTCGAAACTGTTTGTCTATAAATAAAACGATCACGGTTGAAGAAGAAAAAAAAAAAAAAAATAAAAAAAAAATCGACAACAACAACAACGACATCTTGTTTAGAATCTGAGCGCTTTTTCTTTCCACTAATTAGCTGTAATCAGTCGCTGCTTCCAAGGATTCGATGCGAAGACAAGTGGAAGTTTTTTGATTCGATAATTTTTTACAATCATCGTCGTAGAATTTTTTTTTTTTTTTTTTTTTTCTTACAATCGCGATGTAACGATACTCTTATATCTTATGTAACAAGTTGTGTTACATTTTAAGAAAAAAATACACGATATTGATTAGGAGAATTTGGCAATTTGCAAAAAAGCACGAAATTTTTTGCTGCGTGGAGATTTTTTTTCTTTCTTTTTTTTTTTATCATCACGACTACTTGATAAGACATTTCTGGACGTTTCTACAGCGTTCAAATACGTGTTGCATCATGTGGCGAAAATTATTTTGGTGAATTATTGTTAATCGCAATCGAGTGAAAGTATCGTTGAATAATTTTTTCATCATCAGCCATCGGGCGAATCAAAGATTCTTTTATATCCCAAAACAGCGAATATATTATAATTACAATGGAGAAACGTTTTAACTATTTTTCGGCGATATTATCTAGTCGATTATTAGGTGTATAAATAAAAAAAAATCGAGGACTTCGTCATAATGTTGCAAATTTATTACATTGTAGTATATTTATATCTAGTGACATTGTGACGTCACGCGTCAATTTCAAACTGCTATATATCTTTGTTAAGGAACGTTAAATCGAAAAAAGAAAGAAATACGTGTCAATTATTTTTCGATATTTGATCTGACAATAATAATGAAATTTTTGCATTTGCACACCTAATTATCCTAGATTTTTGGTGGTTGAGATTTAGGCTTTCTTAGAAAAAAAATTGGAAACACCATTCATTGTGGTTTAACCTTCATAATAAGATTAAAAAAAAAAAAAAAATGTTGAACGACAGTAAAGGTGTGGAGATAAAAAAATAACGTCTTGGTATGTCGAACGAGGGATGATAAATCGATCGATAATTTTTGTGGTTCGGCCGAAACGATTTTTGTTAATTAACAGATATCTTGAAATTCCACGTTTACGGTATTTGTACGTGTACGACGAATATCCAGGGCTTTAGGAAATTTACCAAGCACACAAGTATGACGATTCTATCGAGCAGTAAACACCGTCGAAATTTGTGAAACAGCTGACAATGAGTCAATAATCTTAGCGCTGTAATTTACTGCGGTATTAATGTGGTGCTCGTCGTGTACAAGCGTCAAACATGACCCGTCTTATCTTATTTGAAGCTAAAGTTCATTGTGATACATACTGTATACATTTTCTATCGATAAACCGAGGCTGACTCGCGATGTATGGTAAAATCGGCGTAGTTTATTGTCAAGTATTAATCTTTCTCCGTAATAAACGCGTTTACATGTGTAGCATAGCTAGGTTCAAACACACATATATATATATATATATTACACTCTTGTGATCTTCCAATTTGCTGCACAGTCTGCATTGTCAAAGGTCATATTGCATCGTAGTGTTGGTATACATGGTGTGCCTTCTTTCTCCGTAAAAGTTTCTCTCTCAAGCTGGACTGGACTTAAGTAAGATGCATACCACCAACGGCCGAAAATACCCTAGATCAGTGGTGATTAGTTGTTGGGACGCTGAATATGCGTGGGGAAAAAATAAACGGGAGTTTAAATAACTCACACCACAGATATACATGATGGTAGTACTGAGAAGGGTAGCGTTCGCTGGAAAAATAAGTCCCTAACAATATAGGGATTTTTTTTAGACAGTTGGTAAACGTCTCACTTAAAGGCTTTGACCTCGAAAAAAGGAGGGGTGATTGGTTTGCGTCGACTGCTTAACCAGCCGGTAACTGTTGGCCAATAAAGTTACCACCGTTAGCTATGGGCTTCTAGGGACAATTTCTGACAGTTGCAATCGTGGTGTGAGTATAAATGGTGGGCCTAGGAGTGCAGATTCTTTTTCCAAAAAAGTTTATCTCTCGAGCTGGACTAGACTTAAGTAAGATTTGTACCAACTGCCCAAAATACTCTAGATCGGTGGTGATTTGTTTTATTGTTAGTTTTAATCTGTGTGGGGGAAAAAATGAACGCGACTTTAAATAACTTACACCACAATTATATAAAAATATATAAAAAATTATTTCATAATAATGTAGGGATTTTTTTAGACAGTTGGTACCACGTCTCACTTAAGGCTTTAACCTCGAAGAAAGGAGTACTAGGCACACCATATATGTATACTTACACCACGGATCAGATCGACACTGATTCACTTAGCAACTGCAGATGACATTGCTTCGCATGATTCGAAGAGCTTATAGATGTGATATCGGATCATGATGCTTTGTGTCATTATTTTTGATTCACGTGTCAGTTGTGTGGACTGAAATTATCGCCATTATAGATCTGCAAGCTTTTCATATAGTTTAGTAGGCTCGAGTTAGCGGCGTTACTTTAATGATTCACGTTTAGGAAAAATCGTTATTTCGAGCCTTGGGATTGTCTGAAATTCAACCAGTAAATCGTAACAAATAAAACATGTTCAACTCCTTGAAAATAGCTCTAAAATTTTACAGCAACGATTTTGTAGTTTTGTTATGCCAATGCTACTACTAACATCGGCTTTGTTTTATTTTGTGCATTTTCAACGAATTCTGAACATTAACTTTCACCTAATATTCAAGTGCTTACTACAGCTAAAACAAACTTCTGCAATTCTCGAGTCAATTTTTTTTGCACCTTATCCTTTTCATTTGACATTGAAATAATTATATTAAGTTATTATATATGCTAGATTGTATGACAGAGGCAGGAATTGTGAAACATTGATATTTAATGTCTTGTTTTATCGAAATTTCTGAGTTTCTATATGCAGCTTTCTCACATAACAGTTTTTTTTCCTCAATGAAAAAAATCTAACGATAGACGCTATCGTCTTCTAATCTGGATAGTTGTTTTTTTCGTGTTTTCTTATTTTCCTGTAACTTCTTCAATTAGAGACTGTAACGAGAGAATATATCTTTGATTTTGCAACCCTGGGGATAAGAGTTTAAGATTAATATTTTATCAGCGCTGACCTTTCACTCTAGAGAGTTCACTTGTCCCAATTAATAGATAAATTTTTTTCCTCCTCTCTTTTAATCCGTCAATCCAAACGTGCAGAAGTTTATTAACGATACTTTTTAAACAAAAAACATTAATTACCGAGAACGGGTGTTTTTGTTTTTTCGCACAACTCTCACGGTCATTAGATATTATATGTATAAACATTAGACGATACTTGATGCTGTTTTTTCTTACGTTGTTGGATTCTCTTCTTGTTACAGATAAATGCAGAAGTGGCTGCCATGGGCGTAAGTATAATTTTTATAATCACCCGTCAACTTTCGAAATCTCAAAGAAAAAATTTCTATCTATCTATATAGATGAAATATTTAAAAAAGAATGAGAATAAATTTGTGTTAACGTTTCGATTTCTTTACCATTCTGAACAACAAGTCTTTGAAAAATTTACACAGTATAATAATAATAACTAGGAATTTCCTCTGACCAAATTTATGACAGTTTTGAAATCTTTTCCTTCGTTATCAAAAATTTTTATGATTTTCTCTTACCTTCAGTTCAATCGAGCAAGGCGTACCAACAAGGTCACACTTACACTTATCAATTGGAAGGTAAATCTGTTACCTCCGTAACCGAAGCTGAAGGAGAGGCAACTCTCAAGCTAAATGCTCTCGTTGAATTATTCATCAAGCCTGACTGTGTTCACCAGATCAGATTGAAGAACGTGCAAATCAATGGGGCTGTGAGTATCGTATTAAAATATATATGGGGGAGTCCTAATGACCGTGAACAAGATTTGACCCAATTAAGTATATTTGCTATCTCACCTCTCATCTCCCATAACTGGAAAACTGTGAATTTGGAAAAAAGTTGTAAGATAAAAACAAAAAAAAAAAAAATGGTGTTTTACTGACCTGGTCGGAAATAATTTTTTTCTGAACTTTCTGAAAATCGTAAGTGTTGTCGTTTTCAACGAAAAACCTCACAATAATCGATTTTTTTTTAAGAATTAGGTTATCGAAGAATTTGAAATGATTTGTCAATTTTTTTTTAACTATATAAAAAGAAAACTTTTTTACATTTGACAAAAAATTGAAGAGCAATTTTTAGTAAATTGAGAGAAAAACATTTTTTACCAATTCAGAAGAAAACCAAAATTTTTTCCCCTGTACACAATTGTTTGCCAAATGCACAGTTTTTGAGTTAAGAAAAATGAGGTCTAAAATACCTACTTCTAAACGGCAGGTGGAAAAAATGTAAAAAAAATGAAAAATGCATATTCGGTGGAGTAGAAGAAAGGAACTAAATCGGTGGAGATCAGGGTCGAATCTCGTTCACGTTCACTTGGACTGCACGACATATAACGTGACTAATCCGTTGCATCGTGACGTGCAAAAATAGTAACTAATCGCCTAATCTAAACTAAATTTGAATTATCGTCTAGCCCGTATCTCAAGGTGAGATCGAGAGACACGGTGCGCAGTTCAACTATCACAATGGGCACATCGATACGGAGATTTGCACAGAAGCCGGAGACACTCAGGCGGCCCTGAATGTGAAACGAGCAGTGATTTCTCTGTTCCAAGACGCTGTTATCCAGGATGGTGGAAGCACCACTCATCACGAGGTGATTGTCCATCTATGACTTTGTTACTCTTGGTTAGATTCGGCTAAAAATAGTACTCGCTGATCGAACTTGTTACCGATATTACAGACAGACGTGTTCGGCACTTGTCCAACTGACTTCACGTTCAGCACCAGCGGAGAGTCTCGAATAATCAAGAAACATCGAAACCTCGATGAGTGCTCGTACCGTGAGAACATAAGGCAAGACCTGATGTCCACATCGTTTGATCCCAATTCTGGCTACAAAACTACGCCAATTCTTGCCTCGGAACAAGATGTGGAACAGCAGTTCACCCGCGGAGTTCTGAACAAGGCCAAGTCCGTTGAAATCTACAAGTTGAAACCCTTCAGCAACGGGGAGGCTGGCGCCAAAACCGTCGTCGAAACGACCTTGACATTTAAGGGAGAAAAGCGTGACAGTCCTCCAGCTCCGGTCTCCGAACCGAAGTCGCTGGTCTTCGAGGTTCCACATCCGGTCTTAAGATCCTCTGTTGACGCGATCGAAAGGGCCCTCCACAACGTTCATGAGACGATGCCTGACGATGTGGCTCGATTCGCCGCTCGCCGATTTGTGGAACTGATCAAAGTACTCCAGAAGAGTAGCAAGGACGACATCCTAACTGCTTACTCGCGCGTCAGAAGTGGTGCCGGGTTCGAAAAGGACGCAGCGAAACAGGTGTTCCTGGACGCTCTATTTAGAACCGGAACTGGGGAATCGGCGGAAGCTGCAGCCGAGCTTGTGAAAAGCAGACAGCTCAGCACACTGGAGACCACGACGTACTACACCAGTCTTGTGTTCGTCCGACATGCCAGCCTCTCGTCTGTCACCAGGGTGACCAATTTACTGAACACTCCTAATCTCCCGCGTATAGCTTACCTCGGGATTGGTTCGGTGATCGGAAAGTACTGCCAAGAGCACAACTGCGAAGACAAGCCCGAGATAAACGCGGCACTTGCTGTATTCTCATCTAAACTCAAGAAGGCGACGACTCGTCAGCAGGAAAATGTCGTCATTTCCGTACTTAAGGGACTCGGAAATGCCAGGTACCTCGACCAAGCCACCATGTCAAAGATCGCCGGTATCGCCGTCGACAAGTCCGTTCACAATCGCGTAAGAGTCGCTGCTATCGAGGCCTTACCAGCTAAGTGCTCGATGGATTGGAAGAGTACTTTGTTCTCCACTTTCGCTGATCGTTCCGAAGACAGTGAGATCAGAATCAAGGTTTACCTTTCCCTGGTCGCTTGTCCGTGTTCCCACGTCGCCCACACAGTCAAAGAGGTACTCGACAAGGAAACCATCAATCAAGTCGGATCGTTCATCCAATCTCATCTCCGCAATCTTCGAGCATCGACGAACCCCGAAAAAGAGAGAGCCAAACGTGAACTGGGTCTCATCAAGCCTCGCACTAGGTTCCCTGAGGACTTCCGTAAATTTTCTTACAACGACGAACTGTCTTACAGTATCGATGCTCTGGGTCTTGGTTCGGCAGCTGAAAGCAACGTTATCTACAGTCAGAACAGCTTCTTCCCCCGTTCAGCGAGCATAAACCTAACAACTGAGGTGTTCGGTCGGTACTTTAACTTGTTGGAGGTTGATGGACGATTTGAAAACGTGGATGTCTTGCTGGAAAAATACTTGGGTCCTAAGGGGATTCTGCGACCTTCAAATCTGAAGGATGTTCTTCTCGATGGAAGGAAATCGTACGACAATATTGTGAAAAAGGTTTCGGATCGCTTCGAAAGTAAAGTAGGACGTCGTCATGCTCGTGACGTTAGTCAAAATCAAATTACCGATTTTGGGAGAAAGCTTCGTTTGCCAGAGACTGAACTCGACGACGATCTCGAGCTTGACTTGTCGATCAAGTTGTTCGGCGCAGAACTTGCTTTCCTCAGTTACCAAGGAAATGACGAAAACCGCCCAGAATCGATCGTTGACATTATCTTAAACGGTCTTGAGGACGGAGTAGACAGAGCAAAGAACTTCAATTATAACCTAAAGAACCATTTACACTTTTTGGACGCTGAATTGGTGTACCCAACTGGTCTTGGTCTTCCATTGAACTTGGGAATTATGGGAACAAGTGCGGTCCATCTGAAAACAAGTGGGAAAATCGACATCATTGAAATCATGAAGAATCCAAAGTCAACGTCAATCGAAATATCTGTAGCACCAAGCGCTTCTGTAAGAATTGCTGGAAGTTTGATCATAGAAGGTTTTGGCATTGAGTCTGGACTCAAGGTTCTCACCACTTTACACACATCTACGGCCAGCGATGTTTCCATCAAATTATTGGATGGATACGGAGTGAACGTGAACTTTGGCCTTCCAAAACAAAAGCAAGAATTGATTAGTATCGAAACCGAAGTTCTCGTCAGCTCCGGGCCTAAGGGTGACAATTACGTATTTCCCAAGTTCAGCAAGGGTCAAGAACATTCCGATTGCTTCGAACAGCTTTCCGCCATTGTAGGGCTCACCGTGTGCGGTAAAATCACTTATCCATACGACGGTCTGACCACCATTCAAAAGAAGCCTCTGTTTCCTCTAAGCGGACTAGCTTCATTCATACTTTACGTAGAAAACAACGACGTGAAGAGCTACCACTTCAGAGCTTACTATGACACGAAAAACCCCAAGGCACGTTCTCTCGAAATCTTATTGGAAACACCAAACAGTAGAACCGAGCGCAAGATCTCACTTCTCGTGGAGGCAGCCGTCGAACCCGATAAGTTATTGAGACTTACGTTTGACTCACCGTTCAAGAAGGCAGTGGTTGAGGGTATAATCAAGAATACTCCTCAGGAACAAACTCTCACAGTAACTGTTCGTCACGACAGCATCGAGTACTTTGGACGAATCGGTGTAATATCTTCTGGAAATCGTTACAGACCTGTCCTTGAATACAAGGTACCAGAGCACGTGGAAAAACTAGCTGGAACCAAAAATGGCGTCAAGAATACCCGCCGAAATGAACAGCACTATACCGTTGGTGGTGTGGTTGATGTTAGTGACTACAACAACGGAAAGAAGTACGTCTTCAATCAACTGTCGTTGGTTTCCGAAGGTCATTACATTGTCAACATTGATGGAACCGTCGCTGTGTCTCGCCAAGGTGGGAACGCCGATCTCCAGATCGCATATGGTGATGAAAGGTTGTCGGTGAAGGGTAACAGTGTGATTTCAAACGCTTTCACTCACAAAACACAGGTATCGGTTGCTTCCGCAAAGAAACCGGAGAATAGTTTCAGTGTTTCCTTTGACACCGAGGGTGATGCAAAACACAATAAAGAAACTTTCGTTTTCGTTCATGGCAGTGATTTGAACTCGCAAACAAACCGTATCACCTATCATGGAGAGGAGAAATTCGACTATGTGAATAGTCGTAAATTCGATATTTCGTTTGACAGAAAACTCACTTATCCCGCACTGGGATTGGTGGCTAAAATGGAAGCTGGGGTGACTCCCAAGTCTTTTGAATACGATCTTGAGTTCAAGTACGCCAAATTCAATTTCGAGTCGGAATTATCTGCAAATATTGGAAAGTCAAAGCCAGGTGATTTCGAGGCTGAATTTGAGGCAAAGTTGCAGGGAAATAGCATCAAGCTTAAGACGAACCGTGCCGTTCTTGGTGAGCATAAAAACAAGTTCGAATCTTCGTTGGAAGTTCATCCTGGCGGTAAATACGAGATCGAAGCGGTAATTGATCACGATAGCAAGTCTAATGACATCGACACCAAAGTCGTGGCCAAGATCAAGGTAAATGGGAAAAAAACTGAGATTGATGTAGGCCTAGAAGCCAACCCGAACAAAGTGAACTGTAATGCTGTTATTGACTACGAAAACACCAAATATCTCGACTTCTTATTGGCCCTGCAACGTGGAACGAATCCAAACGGCCAGCTCAACCTAAATTTTAAAAACTACTTAACAGCCAAGGGCCAATTCAGGTACGCAAAAGATGCCGGAGGTGATGCAGATATTGAAATCAATGTCCCGAAGTTCAGCCGTAAGATTGTGGGTCACGGAAAGGTCGCAATTACCGGAAGTAGGCACGTTGCGAATGTTGACATCTTGTACGATGCATCGAAAGACCCAAAGAAACACATCAAGGTATCGTCGGACACTGACTTGACATCGACGTCATTTGACACCAAGAATACCATTGACATATTGGAATATAAAACTGTCGTAAATGCTAAAGGAAACCGTCAGGGTCGTTCTGATAATGGACACCAGAATTTCGAATTTGATGTGACCTTCCCGTGTGGTAGGAACTTTGTTGGAAAGGGTAGCAGAGAAGCAACTACCAAAAATGAACTCTTGAATGGCAAGATGCAGTTTGAATTGACTGACCACGTGACCAAGGGAGGAAAGAGCCGTGAACTCAATTATCACGCTGAAGTTCACGATCTGAATCTTGCGGCTTACACCTACGAAGCCAAGCATGTCTTGAAGTTCATCGATTTCGAAAGAAAAGATGTCAGCATTTTGCTGGACCTTACGAATCTAGTCAATGCCTCTGGCAAGAAATCTAGGGACATCAAATTCAACTTACTCGGTACGAGAATACCTTCACCATTCTCATTGGAAGTTTCATATGATTCGGCGAAGGACGATGCTTCCGGTTCCGGAAAAATCAAGTCCACTCTGGGTAATAATCTAGGCTTGGAGGTAAGATTTCTACGTAACTTGTATTCACATTCTCTAATATTCAATTTTATACATCCAATTTAAGCCTGAGATCATTAATGTGTGAACTATACCTACTTGGGTTCCCACGATGTAGCTATGAATTTTCAAAAACTACAGGACAATTGTTCATTAACTTTGGTTGATTGTAGGTAAACGGAGCTCTTGTCCGCGGAAACAATGTCGACAAACCAACAGCCGTGGAATGGGTATTTGAGATCAAGTTACCCAGCCAGAAGCTCAGTAATCTAAAATTAGCATACGCTGGTACTATTCTGACTCCCATCGAACCGACCGGTCGTTTTGAATACATTGGAAAGACGGGATTGACTTACAACAACGATCAAACCATCACATTGGATAGTCGTTACACGAACGTTGGTATTTTCGTCTATGATCACGTCTTCGAAGGATCTGGAAAGGCAACCCTTACAGTTCTCAGTAATGCACCAATAACTGTTGGCTACAACTACAAACACGATCCCACAAAGGAATTGAAGGAAACATCAGGTTCATTGAACGTCAACAATGGAAACAAACAGACTAGCATTGCTGTTGACAGTACTTACCTGGAACGCCTGAACGTTATTAATCTAAACATTAAAGTTGCGACCCCACTTGATGCCATACGCAACGCTGACATCAAATTCCAGCATGAGGTATGTACCTCTTCTATGTAGCTTTACTTGCACATTGCAAGCAATTCTTTTCCGCTTTAACTTCAGTTTCATTGTTCTTTATCCAACAGGGTACAGATAAAATAGGAATACATTCCGTTCCCAGCTCCAGCAAAACAAATATAATTGCGATTGTTAATCAAGCCAAATATACTCTGGAACAAGAAGTGGCAGTGCAGACGGAAAAAGTTAGTGGCTCCGTAATTATTACTACACCTGAGGGTGTGACGAAACACATCGTAGTGATAAACAAGCTTGGAGAAAAAAAATTCTCAGGTATGGGTTAGAAAAAATATTATTATATAAATATTGTTATATACTTTGTGAAAGTAAAAACGAATCATGAAGCTTTCGAATCTCTCAATTAATACTTTGGTTGATACAGGTGACTGGAAATTCAGTACACCAAAAGGATTCGTGAACATCGATGGTGAGGTTGACGTGAGCAAAATCGATGACTTCAGTATTATATTCAACTTTGATAGTGATAAGGTGCAGACACGTAAGATTCATGGAGAAATTGCTAATAACAAAGTTGCCAAGGGTGGAAAGAAAATTGTGATAAGCATCAGCTCCGAGGGAAAGAACATCGTTCTTGGCAGGTACAGTATAGAAATAAATTACACCGAAAATTTTTAATCCAAATAATTTTAATGACATGGAATATTGAACACGAATTAGTTGGAAAGAAATAAAACTTGAAAAATATGTTTTTTCAGTACTAGCTACAAGAAGCATTCTGAAGGCGGTAAATTAATTGTCGAGGGTAACGGAAGCTTGAAGATTCGTGATAGTACCAAGAGTTCTTCGTTCAAATACACACGTCAACAATTGACGTCGGACATTGATGGAGAACTTGGTGTTACCAGTCTTTTGACCTTTAACTTTGGACCTTCCAGTATTGTTAGTGAATACAAACTTACCGACAAGGAAGTCTTCGTCTTGAACAGTTATTGCGAGCAGAGTGCGGACTGTGCACAAGTCAAGTTACAGTCAAAATCAAGCCAAACAGGTTTGTCTCAGGAGTTGCTCTAATTTCGATTATGTCTCAAGCTGTGCGGATACTCTTTGCATGATTCCTAATATTGATGAATATCAACCACGTAATTTTTTTCTATCTGCCATACAGGATTGAAACGCTCCAGGGAAAATACCCTCGAAGTTGACCTCAGGAAGTTCAACGTTCCATACGAATTTGGCTTGAAGAGTAATTCCGTGTTTGATCCACAATCTGGATACGACGAATCAACCAGTTTGTACCTGCATTCTTCAAAGGGAAAGACTGAGTATAGCTATCAAGGTTACCTTCACTCGACAGAATCCGGTACGTTGGATATTCATCACGATTGTCAGGCCTTGAAATTTGAAATACCAAGTTGTCGAGAGTATGCATGTAAATTGTACATAGGTATAGTTCTCTGAATAATTCACCACAGAACACGTTGAGTATAGCTATTTTCCTCTTGTAGGTGTTATTCTGACTTTGCCGAATCGCGAAGTAGCCCTTATTGGAATCGTGAACCTTCCCAAAAACAAGCGCTCCGGAGGATACAAGATAGACATTTCATTGTACCTGGACAGAAAGCGTAGTCCAAAGGAGAAGACCAGTCTAATTACTACTGGTGATGTCCAAATCGAGAAGAGTGCTATCAGTATCACTGGGGAAAGCAAGCTCACGTATCCATCTCAGCACAAGGTACGATTATCGAAGTACATTATATTGATATCATGTTGACTTGAATTCATCTCAAAAGTACTTCGCCTTGGAAGATCAGTTGTCTTCGGTAATATGATTTTTGTTGAACTTTGGTATGGTTTAAACGTCACATTGGTCTACTTTTGTCTAGGACTTGAGCGTGAAAGGTAAACTCCACGTGGGTGGTGCTCATCTGCTGGATGCCAACTTGGACATTGACGTATTTGCGAAGAGGAATCAGAAGATAATCGTGGTAGCAAAGGTGCTCAAGACTCCGATCAACGATAATACCGGCTACAATGTGACTGGATCATTGTCAGTTACCAGTTCAGGACAACGACTGAAGGTTGATGTTGATGAGTATCTGACTGTTTCACGCAAGGAAATTGCTTTCGGATCATTCTTGGCGTACACCGATGAACACCAAAAACCCAAGTCGACTGGCGTAGAGTTCTCTGCAAACCCACAGGGAGTTCACCTGCTCATCAAATCACCAGACCAAGAATTGATCAAAGCTAATTCCAAGCTCGAACTGGCGAAGAATTCACTAAAAATTGATACGGACATAGCTGTATTCAACAACGCCCCACTCATCACCACTTTGGAAGTCAGGGATATGAACACCTTCAAATACCTGGCTTATGAGACTGGTAAGTATGCTGTGGTTGTTGCTTTATTAATAATACTCGTTGGAATACCGGATAGGGTGATTCCTCATGGACAGTGAAACCATCGTGATCAATCGTTGTAACACTATTCAAATTTACAGACAATCCTAATAACAAATTGGAGGCTGGCGGTCGCGTTGTATTGGGACAAATAGCTGAGGTGCACGCTGATTCGTTCAAGGATGGAGCTAAGAAAGAACTTTTCCGCATACGCATCCGTCTCGATGAACGCAATTATCTGAAGCTAGACTTCTCCTTTGAGAAGAACAACGTTGCCCAAGTTATTGTGAGTACTTAGATATATCATTACATTAGTGAATTTCATTGGGAACGTGCAACTGCGTGTGCTTAACGTCAGATCGTTGAATTTTAGGACTCCTACCGTATCCGCGTGGTCGAAGTGGCCAAATTGGCAAATCAATTCGTTGAAAGTTTGGCAGAAGAGATTGTTACCGAGGTTAAAGACTTGTTGGAACATCTGAAGAAGGCTAGGCCTAATCTGAAACCACTTTTGGATTACTACGTGGCCGAGCTTAACAAGTTGAAGGACGAACTGAACATCGAGGCCGAAGGCATCAAGCAGATCCAGGCTAAACTGTAAGCTAGTGTTATGTAACGATTTCATAATCAACGTTTTTCGAACTTCCATCACATTTTTCTTGACTTTAAATCTACAACATTGACTGATTGTTATTCAAGCTACTTGAAAGGTCTTTACTTACCAAATCGTTTCAACCATGAATACTGTTCT
Source organism: Diprion similis (assembly GCF_021155765.1). Classification (NCBI taxonomy): domain Eukaryota; kingdom Metazoa; phylum Arthropoda; class Insecta; order Hymenoptera; family Diprionidae; genus Diprion; species Diprion similis. The sequence goes on from NC_060117.1 coordinate 5,140,727, forward strand.
TTTCCAGAAACGAAGTATTCGGTGGTACTATCAAGGTTGTTCTTGAAGTAATCAAGAAATCGTCCCAACGGTTTGAAGAGCTACAAAAAGTATTCACAGATATTGTCGACAGACTCGGCGTATCGTTCAAAGCGGCTCTGCCTGAATTCCAGAAGATTTGGCGTGCGATCAATGCTCTGACCATTGAGTTATTCGATGACGCAGTACAGGCTTCAGCTACTATCCTCAAGACTTTCGCAGATATTTTCAACGCTAATAAACAGGAGTTCAAACAGATTGCCATTCTGATCTCAGAGCTCAGCCGCGATATCGCAGCGATTATCGTTAAAACTGCAACTCAAATTCAGAAGGAGGCACAAGACTTTTACACTCAGTTGATCAACGAACTCAAAGCTTTACCAATCTATGAATTTGGAAAGCAGAAGTACGAAGAGCTTTTGAACATTAAGGTACACGAAGGAGTGATTCGCGCTGTAACTGATCTTGTTCAGTCACTTAAACAATTCTTGCCAACCAAAGAGCTCCAAAACCTTCTCACTGGTACCTATGATTACATCATCAAGCTCGTCAAACACGAAAAGGTTTGTCGCATAGTTTTACCTAACGCCTGATATTGCATACCTGATATAGAATCGGTATATATACTGTTTTATCTACAGGTTGACGACGTTCAGGAAATCAAGAATCTGTATGCTCTCATCCTACACGCCATTGAGTCCATCGTTGAACTTGTCAAGACCCATACTACCAAGAATAACCTCTCCAATGTTATCGAAACTAAATTACCATTCGACCTAAGTGCTCTATCCAAATTACCTGGAATCGTCACTCTGAAGCTTTCAGTTCTCACATTGCTTCGCAATCGAGAATGGCCAACATTGAACGAAGTATTGAACACGTACAGGTGAGCAACGACTCTACGCTGAGATAATTGAGACAACATACTTTAACCGATGACAATCATTTCAAATATCGTTGTGGATACACCTGATGCAATCTTATTTGCATTTTTACTATGTTCTTAACTTTTTTGGTTGGTTTCAGACCATCTAGATATCCGTCGGACCTGATACCACCGTTTGGCAAGTTTGCGACATTCGCAGAGAGCAGCTTCTTCTCGTTCGATGGAAGCGGTCTTGCTCTTCCTGGTCGATGCAGCTATGTTCTGGCTCAGGATGCCCGCGATGGTAACTTCTCCATCGTTGCCCAATTACGAAATGGAAAATTGACTGCTGTGACGATCGCTGAACCCACAGAGAGCATCACCATTCAATCTACCGGACGTGTAAGTACCTTCAGTGTCGATCAATACACTGAGTGACCCAATATTTCTTAGAGAAGATTCACAACTGTCATCATTCGTTTAGATACTCGTCAACAACCAACCCGCCGATTTCCCTGCCAGTACGAAGAACCTTCACGCCTCACTGCATTATCCAAGGATACGTGTTGTGTCTGAGTACGGAATAACTCTGGACTGTGATTCAGAATCTGGTTTGGTATGCAGCGTACACGTGTCTGGATTCTACCATGGTAGACTACGTGGTTTACTTGGAAACGCAAACAACGAGCCTTGGGACGATTACACTCTCCCATCTGGCAAGGTAATTTATCAAACGATTCAATTTAACCAACGTCAATATCGCGCAATTTCATCGAAATCATTTTACCGGGTATTTTTATTGACTGATCACAGATTACCGAGAGTCGTAGTGAGTTTGGTAATGCCTTTAAGCTGACGCCTGGATGTGCGGACGTTAGTCCTGCCGATCTTCGTGCACCACAACATGAACCTATCTGCACGCAATTTTTCACTGGATCGTCTTCGATGAGGTTTGTTTTACAGTGTGAATATTATTTACTCTAGAGTGGTCAGACTCTGATTACTAGATTACTTAAAAATGATGAACCGTGATAATGTTTTGCCAGTTGTCGATCATCTTGAATCTTCTAACTTTCTTACTCCGTTTTATCTGTACAGTTCTTGCTTTGATCACACTAACCCAAGTCAGTATCGTCAATACTGCGATTTGCTTACTTCGCTCAACGGTAATGATGAGGCATCGAAGAAACAGATCGCTTGTAAAGTTGCTAATGCCTACGTTGCGGCTTGCAAAAACAAGCTTTTCCCAGTTCGTATTCCATCTTCATGTGGTAAGTACGAAACTTGAAATAACTGGGTATTAATTTAATGAATCAGCGTCTTGTAGAATGACTAATGTTGTCAGACTCAGAAACTTGAAGTAATTGCAAAATTGGCGTTTAACTTTCCCTTTCTTTGACCCTTCAGTATCCTGCCAGGTTGGAAATATGAAGGTGGATATTGGCGACACTTTCAGTGCGCAACATCCGAAGAAGCAGGCCGATGTGGTGATCGTGGTTGAGCAGGCAACTGAAAACATCAAAGTCTTTAACGAACTGGTACTCCCTCTTATCAGCTCGATCAGGACCGAACTCAGAGATCAAGGCATAACGTAAATACGGCTATTCATTTCCAGTATCTACTGAAGTCTTCTCACTGTGACTATTTGCGTTAATTATCAACTTTTTTACAGCGATGTCCACGTTGGTCTGATCGGTTTTGGCGATCATATGGAAACTCCAGAGCACTACACGCTCAAAGGAAGCCGAAACATCGACGGAGATCAAGTGACGAACATGAAGTTTGCGCCTAGGATCCCGACCATCACTTATGAGGTACTGCCATTACGAAATGTCACTTTAAGTTTAGCCGGCAACTGTTTTATCTCAATACAATGGAACCGCCATCTTGACTCGTGACTCAAATAAGTCCTCTTAGGGGTTGAAGCTTTAGATCTTTAGATTCAGGCTAAAGCTTGACTTGGACTCAGGAAGCTCGAAACTCCACAAAAACATTTCTTGGCTACTGTGTGCGATTGAATAACTTTCGTTTACAGGAAGCTAAAGCTGGTGACGGAAAGAAAAAATTGGATTACTTAGGACAGGCTATTGTTAATGAATTGGGAACTTTCAAGTTAACCGACGCATACCAAGAGGCTCTAAACTATGACTTCAGGCCAGGAGCGTCAAAGACTGTCATCGGCGTTATCGCTACTCCTTGCACAAAGAGTCTTCTACCCGTATCTGTGAGTATCCACACCTCTGTCACTTTATTTTAGTATTCAACTGTTTGCATCAAATTCAATCTACAGAAGGAAATTACAGTTTAGATTATTTTCTGGTGCTTCAACTACCCTTCTCATATTTCGGTACAAGCTTTACTAGAATCCAATGAAGTTGCAGTTTGTTTTCACCTTCGAAATGGAACGATCTTGTTTCTATGTAATTTTTGTTTACCTCGGTAACATTGAGCTTGAAGAAAACGATGTTAATAAATTGACTGACGATTGATACCAGCCACAAGTAGAGTTTATGTATAATTTTATAGCTCGAAAATCCGCAACGTGTCGTGTAATATTGTGATGTTTCCAATTTTCAGCTGCAACAGTTGAGATTGCTGTTTGGATTGGTTGTTTACAACGAAATGGGTCTGACTTACCATGAAATTGCCGATATGGATGATATTCTGATTTCTGGAAAGGCTGACAAGAGTGTTGTCGGATTTGATTCTGACAGTGTATTTACCTTCGCTGATAGCAAGAAGAGGCCCATCGAAGGAAGCACAGAATTGAAGAACAATATGGTACTCGCCAGTCGCGACGTATGTGCGCAATTCGCTGCTGACGTAAGTTATTATTATATTGTTTTTTTCTTTAATTGACGACTCAGAGCCTGTGATGAGTGTACTCGATAGATTTCTTGAGTTTAATATTTTCAAGCATCGTGTAAACGGTAATTATTCTTTATTTGCAGTCTGGTGGCGGTGCTTACAGCGCGCACAATTTCCTAGAGGCGAAGGATAATAAGAAAAAACAATTCAAACAAGTTGTCGCAAGGAGGATCGTGAGCAGTTTGGTTGACACGGAAATTCGGGAGGATTGTGCCTGCAAGCAGGGATACGGTGGATCTGCTAAAGTGGAATGCAAGATCGTTTCGCGGAAGGAAAAAGAGCCCATTACGGTGAGTTGATTGGAATGATTTGTCTCGTACTTCTATAGGCCGAAATGGACTATTTCACGATTGACGCATTATTCTTGTGTTTTCCACCATAGAGGCGCACAAAGACAGATCGCAAGGGTTAAGAAGCATGAAAAAATCTGGCCGTCTGATAACATCAATTAATTAGGGATGTCGTATTTGTTACTTTGTTTTGATATTTCAGTAATAATACTTTGAATTTAGGCTACATATTTCATATATTTGTAATATTGTGTAACTCAGTCATACCAGGGAATAATTATTATTTTTCAACAATGTGTGTTTGAAATATAGTTAATTTTATTGGAAACACCAGAGGTAGAATTTTACGTAACGAAGTTTCTAAACGTCACGAATGCACAAATAGATGTAACTCACTTGACTGTATAATGTAATAAAGATTTATAGATTTATATTCAATGGTTGGTTTCCTTCGGTGAAAAAACCTCTTTTTGCGAATGATTATTCGCCAAACTGAACGTTGACAAGAATTTCTTCTTAAATTGACGGAATTTGAGGGAAAATCTTCAGTATTATTGGGCTTCGATTCATTCACGGATTCTTGATAATTAGGATACTGTGTGGATGACTGCATACATCGCCCCTTGCTGACCATGTTTTAAGACCGCTTGCACGTGGGCAACTTCTGTTAGCATTGAGGTTCATCGGTGAAAACACGGGTCCGAAAATACGTGAAAGGAAATAGTAGAGAGTTCTTTTCATGATTTCCATTCATAACGCCTCTCCTACACTAATCGAACAATAAGTCAGATGGAAAAGTCCTCTCCAACAGCATTGAGCCGACAAATAAAAAAAACCGAAATAATTTTATCGTTTTTGGACTGCCACTCTTAGAAACTCATTCGCAGCGTGTTGTGACTGCGATTAATCGATTTTTCTCTGACGTTTACGTTAAAATGGCACCCCGAATGATTGATTGCAGCACTTTTCAAAATCGTCAAAATTTTCACCGAAAATGCAAAGGAGTTAGCCTTGGATTTTTTTTGGCCGAAAAATCTTTTGTCTGGGAATCGATCCGTATGACGCTTTTTAGACTAATTCGACGCCCAGGAACTCAGAAAACACATGAAAAATAGCCTAGGACCAGCAGCAGAGAAATGACGACGAAAATCAGCAGTTTTTCGGCTGTAACTTTGCAGGTGTTGCTCGCAGCGCATCGGGACTGCGATTAATCGATTCCTCTCGCAAAATCACGTCGGAATAGTACCCTAAAGAATTAATCGCAGCACTTTTCAAAGTCGTCGAAATTTTCGCCAAAAATGCAAAGGGGTTAGCCTTGGATTTTTTTTGGCCGAAAAATCTTTTGTCTGGGAATCGATCCGTATGACGCTTTTTAGACTAATTCGACGCCCAGGAACTCAGAAAACACATGAAAAATAGCCTAGGACCAGCAGCAGAGAAATGACGACGAAAATCAGCAGTTTTTCGGCTGTAACTTTGCAGGTGTTGCTCGCAGCGCATCGGGACTGCGATTAATCGATTCCTCTCGCAAAATCACGTCGGAATAGTACCCTAAAGAATTAACCGCAGCACTTTTCAAAGTCGTCGAAATTTTCGCCAAAAATGCAAAAGGGTTAGCCTTGGATTTTTTTTGGCCGAAAAATCTTTTGTCTGGGAATCGATCCGTATGACGCTTTTTAGACTAATTCGACGCCCAGGAACTCAGAAAACACATGAAAAATAGCCTAGGACCAGCAGCAGAGAAATGACGACGAAAATCAGCAGTTTTTCGGCTGTAACTTTGCAGGTGTTGCTCGCAGCGCATCGGGACTGCGATTAATCGATTCCTCTCGCAAAATCACGTCGGAATAGTACCCTAAAGAATTAATCGCAGCACTTTTCAAAGTCGTCGAAATTTTCGCCAAAAATGCAAAGGGGTTAGCCTTGGATTTTTTTTGGCCGAAAAATCTTTTGTCTAGGAATCGATCCGTATGACGCTTTTTAGACTAATTCGACGCCCAGGAACTCAGAAAACACATGAAAAATAGCCTAGGACCAGCAGCAGAGAAATGACGACGAAAATCAGCAGTTTTTCGGCTGTAACTTTGCAGGTGTTGCTCGCAGCGCATCGGGACTGCGATTAATCGATTCCTCTCGCAAAATCACGTCGGAATAGTACCCTAAAGAATTAATCGCAGCACTTTTCAAAGTCGTCGAAATTTTCGCCAAAAATGCAAAGGGGTTAGCCTTGGATTTTTTTTGGCCGAAAAATCTTTTGTCTGGGAATCGATCCGTATGACGCTTTTTAGACTAATTCGACGCCCAGGAACTCAGAAAACACATGAAAAATAGCCTAGGACCAGCAGCAGAGAAATGACGACGAAAATCAGCAGTTTTTCGGCTGTAACTTTGCAGGTGTTGCTCGCAGCGCATCGGGACTGCGATTAATCGATTCCTCTCGCAAAATCACGTCGGAATAGTACCCTAAAGAATTAATCGCAGCACTTTTCAAAGTCGTCGAAATTTTCGCCAAAAATGCAAAGGGGTTAGCCTTGGATTTTTTTTGGCCGAAAAATCTTTTGTCTGGGAATCGATCCGTATGACGCTTTTTAGACTAATTCGACGCCCAGGAACTCAGAAAACACATGAAAAATAGCCTAGGACCAGCAGCAGAGAAATGACGACGAAAATCAGCAGTTTTTCGGCTGTAACTTTGCAGGTGTTGCTCGCAGCGCATCGGGACTGCGATTAATCGATTCCTCTCGCAAAATCACGTCGGAATGGTACCCTAAAGAATTAATCGCAGCACTTTTCAAAGTCGTCGAAATTTTCGCCAAAAATGCAAAGGGGTTAGCCTTGGATTTTTTTTGGCCGAAAAATCTTTTGTCTGGGAATCGATCCGTATGACGCTTTTTAGACTAATTCGACGCCCAGGAACTCAGAAAACACATGAAAAATAGCCTAGGACCAGCAGCAGAGAAATGACGACGAAAATCAGCAGTTTTTCGGCTGTAACTTTGCAGGTGTTGCTCGCAGCGCATCGGGACTGCGATTAATCGATTCCTCTCGCAAAATCACGTCGGAATAGTACCCTAAAGAATTAACCGCAGCACTTTTCAAAGTCGTCGAAATTTTCGCCAAAAATGCAAAGGGGTTAGCCTTGGATTTTTTTTGGCCGAAAAATCTTTTGTCTGGGAATCGATCCGTATGACGCTTTTTAGACTAATTCGACGCCCAGGAACTCAGAAAACACATGAAAAATAGCCTAGGACCAGCAGCAGAGAAATGACGACGAAAATCAGCAGTTTTTCGGCTGTAACTTTGCAGGTGTTGCTCGCAGCGCATCGGGACTGCGATTAATCGATTCCTCTCGCAAAATCACGTCGGAATAGTACCCTAAAGAATTAATCGCAGCACTTTTCAAAGTCGTCGAAATTTTCGCCAAAAATGCAAAGGGGTTAGCCTTGGATTTTTTTTGGCCGAAAAATCTTTTGTCTGGGAATCGATCCGTATGACGCTTTTTAGACTAATTCGACGCCCAGGAACTCAGAAAACACATGAAAAATAGCCTAGGACCAGCAGCAGAGAAATGACGACGAAAATCAGCAGTTTTTCGGCTGTAACTTTGCAGGTGTTGCTCGCAGCGCATCGGGACTGCGATTAATCGATTCCTCTCGCAAAATCACGTCGGAATAGTACCCTAAAGAATTAACCGCAGCACTTTTCAAAGTCGTCGAAATTTTCGCCAAAAATGCAAAGGGGTTAGCCTTGGATTTTTTTTGGCCGAAAAATCTTTTGTCTGGGAATCGATCCGTATGACGCTTTTTAGACTAATTCGACGCCCAGGAACTCAGAAAACACATGAAAAATAGCCTAGGACCAGCAGCAGAGAAATGACGACGAAAATCAGCAGTTTTTCGGCTGTAACTTTGCAGGTGTTGCTCGCAGCGCATCGGGACTGCGATTAATCGATTCCTCTCGCAAAATCACGTCGGAATAGTACCCTAAAGAATTAATCGCAGCACTTTTCAAAGTCGTCGAAATTTTCGCCAAAAATGCAAAGGGGTTAGCATTGGATTTTTTTTGGCCGAAAAATCTTTTGTCTGGGAATCGATCCGTATGACGCTTTTTAGACTAATTCGACGCCCAGGAACTCAGAAAACACATGAAAAATAGCCTTGGACCAGCAGCAGAGAAATGACGACGAAAATCAGCAGTTTTTCGGCTGTAACTTTGCAGGTGTTGCTCGCAGCGCATCGGGACTGCGATTAATCGATTCCTCTCGCAAAATCACGTCGGAATGGTACCCTAAAGAATTAATCGCAGCACTTTTCAAAGTCGTCGAAATTTTCGCCAAAAATGCAAAGGGGTTAGCCTTGGATTTTTTTTGGCCGAAAAATCTTTTGTCTGGGAATCGATCCGTATGACGCTTTTTAGACTAATTCGACGCCCAGGAACTCAGAAAACACATGAAAAATAGCCTAGGACCAGCAGCAGAGAAATGACGACGAAAATCAGCAGTTTTTCGGCTGTAACTTTGCAGGTGTTGCTCGCAGCGCATCGGGACTGCGATTAATCGATTCCTCTCGCAAAATCACGTCGGAATGGTACCCTAAAGAATTAATCGCAGCACTTTTCAAAGTCGTCGAAATTTTCGCCAAAAATGCAAAGGGGTTAGCCTTGGATTTTTTTTGGCCGAAAAATCTTTTGTCTGGGAATCGATCCGTATGACGCTTTTTAGACTAATTCGACGCCCAGGAACTCAGAAAACACATGAAAAATAGCCTAGGACCAGCAGCAGAGAAATGACGACGAAAATCAGCAGTTTTTCGGCTGTAACTTTGCAGGTGTTGCTCGCAGCGCATCGGGACTGCGATTAGTCGATTCCTCTCGCAAAATCACGTCGGAATGGTACCCTAAAGAATTAATCGCAGCACTTTTCAAAGTCGTCGAAATTTTCGCCAAAAATGCAAAGGGGTTAGCCTTGGATTTTTTTTGGCCGAAAAATCTTTTGTCTGGGAATCGATCCGTATGACGCTTTTTAGACTAATTCGACGCCCAGGAACTCAGAAAACACATGAAAAATAGCCTAGGACCAGCAGCAGAGAAATGACGACGAAAATCAGCAGTTTTTCGGCTGTAACTTTGCAGGTGTTGCTCGCAGCGCATCGGGACTGCGATTAATCGATTCCTCTCGCAAAATCACGTCGGAATGGTACCCTAAAGAATTAATCGCAGCACTTTTCAAAGTCGTCGAAATTTTCGCCAAAAATGCAAAGGGGTTAGCCTTGGATTTTTTTTGGCCGAAAAATCTTTTGTCTGGGAATCGATCCGTATGACGCTTTTTAGACTAATTCGACGCCCAGGAACTCAGAAAACACATGAAAAATAGCCTAGGACCAGCAGCAGAGAAATGACGACGAAAATCAGCAGTTTTTCGGCTGTAACTTTGCAGGTGTTGCTCGCAGCGCATCGGGACTGCGATTAATCGATTCCTCTCGCAAAATCACGTCGGAATGGTACCCTAAAGAATTAATCGCAGCACTTTTCAAAGTCGTCGAAATTTTCGCCAAAAATGCAAAGGGGTTAGCCTTGGATTTTTTTTGGCCGAAAAATCTTTTGTCTGGGAATCGATCCGTATGACGCTTTTTAGACTAATTCGACGCCCAGGAACTCAGAAAACACATGAAAAATAGCCTAGGACCAGCAGCAGAGAAATGACGACGAAAATCAGCAGTTTTTCGGCTGTAACTTTGCAGGTGTTGCTCGCAGCGCATCGGGACTGCGATTAATCGATTCCTCTCGCAAAATCACGTCGGAATTGTACCCTAAAGAATTAATCGCAGCACTTTTCAAAGTCGTCGAAATTTTCGCCAAAAATGCAAAGGGGTTAGCCTTGGATTTTTTTTGGCCGAAAAATCTTTTGTCTGGGAATCGATCCGTATGACGCTTTTTAGACTAATTCGACGCCCAGGAACTCAGAAAACACATGAAAAATAGCCTAGGACCAGCAGCAGAGAAATGACGACGAAAATCAGCAGTTTTTCGGCTGTAACTTTGCAGGTGTTGCTCGCAGCGCATCGGGACTGCGATTAATCGATTCCTCTCGCAAAATCACGTCGGAATGGTACCCTAAAGAATTAATCGCAGCACTTTTCAAAGTCGTCGAAATTTTCGCCAAAAATGCAAAGGGGTTAGCCTTGGATTTTTTTTGGCCGAAAAATCTTTTGTCTGGGAATCGATCCGTATGACGCTTTTTAGACTAATTCGACGCCCAGGAACTCAGAAAACACATGAAAAATAGCCTAGGACCAGCAGCAGAGAAATGACGACGAAAATCAGCAGTTTTTCGGCTGTAACTTTGCAGGTGTTGCTCGCAGCGCATCGGGACTGCGATTAATCGATTCCTCTCGCAAAATCACGTCGGAATGGTACCCTAAAGAATTAATCGCAGCACTTTTCAAAGTCGTCGAAATTTTCGCCAAAAATGCAAAGGGGTTAGCCTTGGATTTTTTTTGGCCGAAAAATCTTTTGTCTGGGAATCGATCCGTATGACGCTTTTTAGACTAATTCGACGCCCAGGAACTCAGAAAACACATGAAAAATAGCCTAGGACCAGCAGCAGAGAAATGACGACGAAAATCAGCAGTTTTTCGGCTGTAACTTTGCAGGTGTTGCTCGCAGCGCATCGGGACTGCGATTAATCGATTCCTCTCGCAAAATCACGTCGGAATTGTACCTTAAAGAATTAATCGCAGCACTTTTCAAAGTCGTCGAAATTTTCGCCAAAAATGCAAAGGGGTTAGCCTTGGATTTTTTTTGGCCGAAAAATCTTTTGTCTGGGAATCGATCCGTATGACGCTTTTTAGACTAATTCGACGCCCAGGAACTCAGAAAACACATGAAAAATAGCCTAGGACCAGCAGCAGAGAAATGACGACGAAAATCAGCAGTTTTTCGGCTGTAACTTTGCAGGTGTTGCTCGCAGCGCATCGGGACTGCGATTAATCGATTCCTCTCGCAAAATCACGTCGGAATGGTACCCTAAAGAATTAATCGCAGCACTTTTCAAAGTCGTCGAAATTTTCGCCAAAAATGCAAAGGGGTTAGCCTTGGATTTTTTTTGGCCGAAAAATCTTTTGTCTGGGAATCGATCCGTATGACGCTTTTTAGACTAATTCGACGCCCAGGAACTCAGAAAACACATGAAAAATAGCCTAGGACCAGCAGCAGAGAAATGACGACGAAAATCAGCAGTTTTTCGGCTGTAACTTTGCAGGTGTTGCTCGCAGCGCATCGGGACTGCGATTAATCGATTCCTCTCGCAAAATCACGTCGGAATGGTACCCTAAAGAATTAATCGCAGCACTTTTCAAAGTCGTCGAAATTTTCGCCAAAAATGCAAAGGGGTTAGCCTTGGATTTTTTTTGGCCGAAAAATCTTTTGTCTGGGAATCGATCCGTATGACGCTTTTTAGACCAATTCGACGCCCAGGAACTCAGAAAACACATGAAAAATAGCCTAGGACCAGCAGCAGAGAAATGACGACGAAAATCAGCAGTTTTTCGGCTGTAACTTTGCAGGTGTTGCTCGCAGCGCATCGGGACTGCGATTAATCGATTCCTCTCGCAAAATCACGTCGGAATGGTACCCTAAAGAATTAATCGCAGCACTTTTCAAAGTCGTCGAAATTTTCGCCAAAAATGCAAAGGGGTTAGCCTTGGATTTTTTTTGGCCGAAAAATCTTTTGTCTGGGAATCGATCCGTATGACGCTTTTTAGACTAATTCGACGCCCAGGAACTCAGAAAACACATGAAAAATAGCCTAGGACCAGCAGCAGAGAAATGACGACGAAAATCAGCAGTTTTTCGGCTGTAACTTTGCAGGTGTTGCTCGCAGCGCATCGGGACTGCGATTAATCGATTTCTCTCGCAAAATCACGTCGGAATAGTACCCTAAAGAATTAATCGCAGCACTTTTCAAAGTCGTCGAAATTTTCGCCAAAAATGCAAAGGGGTTAGCCTTGGATTTTTTTTGGCCGAAAAATCTTTTGTCTGGGAATCGATCCGTATGACGCTTTTTAGACTAATTCGACGCCCAGGAACTCAGAAAACACATGAAAAATAGCCTAGGACCAGCAGCAGAGAAATGACGACGAAAATCAGCAGTTTTTCGGCTGTAACTTTGCAGGTGTTGCTCGCAGCGCATCGGGACTGCGATTAATCGATTCCTCTCGCAAAATCACGTCGGAATGGTACCCTCAAGAATTAATCGCAGCACTTTTCAAAGTCGTCGAAATTTTCGCCAAAAATGCAAAGGGGTTAGCCTTGGATTTTTTTTGGCCGCAAAATCTTTTGTCTGGGAATCGATCCGTATGACGCTTTTTAGACTAATTCGACGCCCAGGAACTCAGAAAACACATGAAAAATAGCCTAGGACCAGCAGCAGAGAAATGACGACGAAAATCAAAAGTTTTTCGGCTGTAACTTTGCAGGTGTTGCTCGCAGCGCATCGGGACTGCGATTAATCGATTCCTCTCGCAAAATCACGTCGGAATAGTACCCTAAAGAATTAATCGCAGCACTTTTCAAAGTCGTCGAAATTTTCGCCAAAAATGCAAAGGGGTTAGCCTTGGATTTTTTTTGGCCGAAAAATCTTTTGTCTGGGAATCGATCCGTATGACGCTTTTTAGACTAATTCGACGCCCAGGAACTCAGAAAACACATGAAAAATAGCCTAGGACCAGCAGCAGAGAAATGACGACGAAAATCAGCAGTTTTTCGGCTGTAACTTTGCAGGTGTTGCTCGCAGCGCATCGGGACTGCGATTAATCGATTCCTCTCGCAAAATCACGTCGGAATAGTACCCTAAAGAATTAATCGCAGCACTTTTCAAAGTCGTCGAAATTTTCGCCAAAAATGCAAAGGGGTTAGCCTTGGATTTTTTTTGGCCGAAAAATCTTTTGTCTGGGAATCGATCCGTATGACGCTTTTTAGACTAATTCGACGCCCAGGAACTCAGAAAACACATGAAAAATAGCCTAGGACCAGCAGCAGAGAAATGACGACGAAAATCAGCAGTTTTTCGGCTGTAACTTTGCAGGTGTTGCTCGCAGCGCATCGGGACTGCGATTAATCGATTCCTCTCGCAAAATCACGTCGGAATAGTACCCTAAAGAATTAATCGCAGCACTTTTCAAAGTCGTCGAAATTTTCGCCAAAAATGCAAAGGGGTTAGCCTTGGATTTTTGTTGGCCGAAAAATCTTTTGTCTGGGAATCGATCCGTATGACGCTTTTTAGACTAATTCGACGCCCAGGAACTCAGAAAACACATGAAAAATAGCCTAGGACCAGCAGCAGAAAAATGACGACGAAAATCAGCAGTTTTTCGGCTGTAACTTTGCAGGTGTTGCTCGCAGCGCATCGGGACTGCGATTAATCGATTCCTCTCGCAAAATCACGTCGGAATAGTACCCTAAAGAATTAATCGCAGCACTTTTCAAAGTCGTCGAAATTTTCGCCAAAAATGCAAAGGGGTTAGCCTTGGATTTTTTTTGGCCGAAAAATCTTTTGTCTGGGAATCGATCCGTATGACGCTTTTTAGACTAATTCGACGCCCAGGAACTCAGAAAACACATGAAAAATAGCCTAGGACCAGCAGCAGAGAAATGACGACGAAAATCAGCAGTTTTTCGGCTGTAACTTTGCAGGTGTTGCTCGCAGCGCATCGGGACTGCGATTAATCGATTCCTCTCGCAAAATCACGTCGGAATAGTACCCTAAAGAATTAATCGCAGCACTTTTCAAAGTCGTCGAAATTTTCGCCAAAAATGCAAAGGGGTTAGCCTTGGATTTTTGTTGGCCGAAAAATCTTTTGTCTGGGAATCGATCCGTATGACGCTTTTTAGACTAATTCGACGCCCAGGAACTCAGAAAACACATGAAAAATAGCCTAGGACCAGCAGCAGAGAAATGACGACGAAAATCAGCAGTTTTTCGGCTGTAACTTTGCAGGTGTTGCTCGCAGCGCATCGGGACTGCGATTAATCGATTCCTCTCGCAAAATCACGTCGGAATAGTACCCTAAAGAATTAATCGCAGCACTTTTCAAAGTCGTCGAAATTTTCGCCAAAAATGCAAAGGGGTTAGCCTTGGATTTTTGTTGGCCGAAAAATCTTTTGTCTGGGAATCGATCCGTATGACGCTTTTTAGACTAATTCGACGCCCAGGAACTCAGAAAACACATGAAAAATAGCCTAGGACCAGCAGCAGAGAAATGACGACGAAAATCAGCAGTTTTTCGGCTGTAACTTTGCAGGTGTTGCTCGCAGCGCATCGGGACTGCGATTAATCGATTCCTCTCGCAAAATCACGTCGGAATAGTACCCTAAAGAATTAATCGCAGCACTTTTCAAAGTCGTCGAAATTTTCGCCAAAAATGCAAAGGGGTTAGCCTTGGATTTTTGTTGGCCGAAAAATCTTTTGTCTGGGAATCGATCCGTATGACGCTTTTCAGACTAATTCGACGCCCAGGAACTCAGAAAACACATGAAAAATAGCCTAGGACCAGCAGCAGAGAAATGACGACGAAAATCAGCAGTTTTTCGGCTGTAACTTTGCAGGTGTTGCTCGCAGCGCATCGGGACTGCGATTAATCGATTCCTCTCGCAAAATCACGTCGGAATAGTACCCTAAAGAATTAATCGCAGCACTTTTCAAAGTCGTCGAAATTTTCGCCAAAAATGCAAAGGGGTTAGCCTTGGATTTTTGTTGGCCGAAAAATCTTTTGTCTGGGAATCGATCCGTATGACGCTTTTTAGACTAATTCGACGCCCAGGAACTCAGAAAACACATGAAAAATAGCCTAGGACCAGCAGCAGAGAAATGACGACGAAAATCAGCAGTTTTTCGGCTGTAACTTTGCAGGTGTTGCTCGCAGCGCATCGGGACTGCGATTAATCGATTCCTCTCGCAAAATCACGTCGGAATAGTACCCTAAAGAATTAATCGCAGCACTTTTCAAAGTCGTCGAAATTTTCGCCAAAAATGCAAAGGGGTTAGCCTTGGTTTTTTTTTGGCCGAAAAATCTTTTGTCTGGGAATCGATCCGTATGACGCTTTTTAGACTAATTCGACGCCCAGGAACTCAGCAAACACATGAAAAATAGCCTAGGACCAGCAGCAGAGAAATGACGACGAAAATCAGCAGTTTTTCGGCTGTAACTTTGCAGGTGTTGCTCGCAGCGCATCGGGACTGCGATTAATCGATTCCTCTCGCAAAATCACGTCGGAATAGTACCCTAAAGAATTAATCGCAGCACTTTTCAAAGTCGTCGAAATTTTCGCCAAAAATGCAAAGGGGTTAGCCTTGGATTTTTTTTGGCCGAAAAATCTTTTGTCTGGGAATCGATCCGTATGACGCTTTTTAGACTAATTCGACGCCCAGGAACTCAGAAAACACATGAAAAATAGCCTAGGACCAGCAGCAGAGAAATGACGACGAAAATCAGCAGTTTTTCGGCTGTAACTTTGCAGGTGTTGCTCGCAGCGCATCGGGACTGCGATTAATCGATTCCTCTCGCAAAATCACGTCGGAATAGTACCCTAAAGAATTAATCGCAGCACTTTTCAAAGTCGTCGAAATTTTCGCCAAAAATGCAAAGGGGTTAGCCTTGGATTTTTTTTGGCCGAAAAATCTTTTGTCTGGGAATCGATCCGTATGACGCTTTTTAGACTAATTCGACGCCCAGGAACTCAGAAAACACATGAAAAATAGCCTAGGACCAGCAGCAGAGAAATGACGACGAAAATCAGCAGTTTTTCGGCTGTAACTTTGCAGGTGTTGCTCGCAGCGCATCGGGACTGCGATTAATCGATTCCTCTCGCAAAATCACGTCGGAATGGTACCCTAAAGAATTAATCGCAGCACTTTTCAAAGTCGTCGAAATTTTCGCCAAAAATGCAAAGGGGTTAGCCTTGGATTTTTTTTGGCCGAAAAATCTTTTGTCTGGGAATCGATCCGTATGACGCTTTTTAGACTAATTCGACGCCCAGGAACTCAGAAAACACATGAAAAATAGCCTAGGACCAGCAGCAGAGAAATGACGACGAAAATCAGCAGTTTTTCGGCTGTAACTTTGCAGGTGTTGCTCGCAGCGCATCGGGACTGCGATTAATCGATTCCTCTCGCAAAATCACGTCGGAATGGTGCCCTAAAGAATTAATCGCAGCACTTTTCAAAGTCGTCGAAATTTTCGCCAAAAATGCAAAGGGGTTAGCCTTGGATTTTTTTTGGCCGAAAAATCTTTTGTCTGGGAATCGATCCGTATGACGCTTTTTAGACTAATTCGACGCCCAGGAACTCAGAAAACACATGAAAAATAGCCTAGGACCAGCAGCAGAGAAATGACGACGAAAATCAGCAGTTTTTCGGCTGTAACTTTGCAGGTGTTGCTCGCAGCGCATCGGGACTGCGATTAATCGATTCCTCTCGCAAAATCACGTCGGAATGGTACCCTAAAGAATTAATCGCAGCACTTTTCAAAGTCGTCGAAATTTTCGCCAAAAATGCAAAGGGGTTAGCCTTGGATTTTTTTTGGCCGAAAAATCTTTTGTCTGGGAATCGATCCGTATGACGCTTTTTAGACTAATTCGACGCCCAGGAACTCAGAAAACACATGAAAAATAGCCTAGGACCAGCAGCAGAGAAATGACGACGAAAATCAGCAGTTTTTCGGCTGTAACTTTGCAGGTGTTGCTCGCAGCGCATCGGGACTGCGATTAATCGATTCCTCTCGCAAAATCACGTCGGAATGGTACCCTAAAGAATTAATCGCAGCACTTTTCAAAGTCCTCGAAATTTTCGCCAAAAATGCAAAGGGGTTAGCCTTGGATTTTTTTTGGCCGAAAAATCTTTTGTCTGGGAATCGATCCGTATGACGCTTTTTAGACTAATTCGACGCCCAGGAACTCAGAAAACACATGAAAAATAGCCTAGGACCAGCAGCAGAGAAATGACGACGAAAATCAGCAGTTTTTCGGCTGTAACTTTGCAGGTGTTGCTCGCAGCGCATCGGGACTGCGATTAATCGATTCCTCTCGCAAAATCACGTCGGAATAGTACCCTAAAGAATTAATCGCAGCACTTTTCAAAGTCGTCGAAATTTTCGCCAAAAATGCAAAGGGGTTAGCCTTGGATTTTTGTTGGCCGAAAAATCTTTTGTCTGGGAATCGATCCGTATGACGCTTTTTAGACTAATTCGACGCCCAGGAACTCAGAAAACACATGAAAAATAGCCTAGGACCAGCAGCAGAGAAATGACGACGAAAATCAGCAGTTTTTCGGCTGTAACTTTGCAGGTGTTGCTCGCAGCGCATCGGGACTGCGATTAATCGATTCCTCTCGCAAAATCACGTCGGAATAGTACCCTAAAGAATTAATCGCAGCACTTTTCAAAGTCGTCGAAATTTTCGCCAAAAATGCAAAGGGGTTAGCCTTGGATTTTTTTTGGCCGAAAAATCTTTTGTCTGGGAATCGATCCGTATGACGCTTTTTAGACTAATTCGACGCCCAGGAACTCAGAAAACACATGAAAAATAGCCTAGGACCAGCAGCAGAGAAATGACGACGAAAATCAGCAGTTTTTCAGCTGTAACTTTGCAGGTGTTGCTCGCAGCGCATCGGGACTGCGATTAATCGATTCCTCTCGCAAAATCACGTCGGAATGGTACCCTAAAGAATTAATCGCAGCACTTTTCAAAGTCGTCGAAATTTTCGCCAAAAATGCAAAGGGGTTAGCCTTGGATTTTTTTTGGCCGCAAAATCTTTTGTCTGGGAATCGATCCGTATGACGCTTTTTAGACTAATTCGACGCCCAGGAACTCAGAAAACACATGAAAAATAGCCTAGGACCAGCAGCAGAGAAATGACGACGAAAATCAGCAGTTTTTCGGCTGTAACTTTGCAGGTGTTGCTCGCAGCGCATCGGGACTGCGATTAATCGATTCCTCTCGCAAAATCACGTCGGAATAGTACCCTAAAGAATTAATCGCAGCACTTTTCAAAGTCGTCGAAATTTTCGCCAAAAATGCAAAGGGGTTAGCCTTGGATTTTTTTTGGCCGAAAAATCTTTTGTCTGGGAATCGATCCGTATGACGCTTTTTAGACTAATTCGACGCCCAGGAACTCAGAAAACACATGAAAAATAGCCTAGGACCAGCAGCAGAGAAATGACGACGAAAATCAGCAGTTTTTCGGCTGTAACTTTGCAGGTGTTGCTCGCAGCGCATCGGGACTGCGATTAATCGATTCCTCTCGCAAAATCACGTCGGAATGGTACCCTAAAGAATTAATCGCAGCACTTTTCAAAGTCGTCGAAATTTTCGCCAAAAATGCAAAGGGGTTAGCCTTGGATTTTTTTTGTCCGAAAAATCTTTTGTCTGGGAATCGATCCGTATGACGCTTTTTAGACTAATTCGACGCCCAGGAACTCAGAAAACACATGAAAAATAGCCTAGGACCAGCAGCAGAGAAATGACGACGAAAATCAGCAGTTTTTCGGCTGTAACTTTGCAGGTGTTGCTCGCAGCGCATCGGGACTGCGATTAATCGATTCCTCTCGCAAAATCACGTCGGAATGGTGCCCTAAAGAATTAATCGCAGCACTTTTCAAAGTCGTCGAAATTTTCGCCAAAAATGCAAAGGGGTTAGCCTTGGATTTTTTTTGGCCGAAAAATCTTTTGTCTGGGAATCGATCCGTATGACGCTTCTTAGACTAATTCGACGCCCAGGAACTCAGAAAACACATGAAAAATAGCCTAGGACCAGCAGCAGAGAAATGACGACGAAAATCAGCAGTTTTTCGGCTGTAACTTTGCAGGTGTTGCTCGCAGCGCATCGGGACTGCGATTAATCGATTCCTCTCGCAAAATCACGTCGGAATGGTACCCTAAAGAATTAATCGCAGCACTTTTCAAAGTCGTCGAAATTTTCGCCAAAAATGCAAAGGGGTTAGCCTTGGATTTTTTTTGGCCGAAAAATCTTTTGTCTGGGAATCGATCCGTATGACGCTTTTTAGACTAATTCGACGCCCAGGAACTCAGAAAACACATGAAAAATAGCCTAGGACCAGCAGCAGAGAAATGACGACGAAAATCAGCAGTTTTTCGGCTGTAACTTTGCAGGTGTTGCTCGCAGCGCATCGGGACTGCGATTAATCGATTCCTCTCGCAAAATCACGTCGGAATGGTACCCTAAAGAATTAATCGCAGCACTTTTCAAAGTCGTCGAAATTTTCGCCAAAAATGCAAAGGGGTTAGCCTTGGATTTTTTTTGGCCGAAAAATCTTTTGTCTGGGAATCGATCCGTATGACGCTTTTTAGACTAATTCGACGCCCAGGAACTCAGAAAACACATGAAAAATAGCCTAGGACCAGCAGCAGAGAAATGACGACGAAAATCAGCAGTTTTTCGGCTGTAACTTTGCAGGTGTTGCTCGCAGCGCATCGGGACTGCGATTAATCGATTCCTCTCGCAAAATCACGTCGGAATAGTACCCTAAAGAATTAATCGCAGCACTTTTCAAAGTCGTCGAAATTTTCGCCAAAAATGCAAAGGGGTTAGCCTTGGATTTTTGTTGGCCGAAAAATCTTTTGTCTGGGAATCGATCCGTATGACGCTTTTTAGACTAATTCGACGCCCAGGAACTCAGAAAACACATGAAAAATAGCCTAGGACCAGCAGCAGAGAAATGACGACGAAAATCAGCAGTTTTTCGGCTGTAACTTTGCAGGTGTTGCTCGCAGCGCATCGGGACTGCGATTAATCGATTCCTCTCGCAAAATCACGTCGGAATAGTACCCTAAAGAATTAATCGCAGCACTTTTCAAAGTCGTCGAAATTTTCGCCAAAAATGCAAAGGGGTTAGCCTTGGATTTTTTTTGGCCGAAAAATCTTTTGTCTGGGAATCGATCCGTATGACGCTTTTTAGACTAATTCGACGCCCAGGAACTCAGAAAACACATGAAAAATAGCCTAGGACCAGCAGCAGAGAAATGACGACGAAAATCAGCAGTTTTTCAGCTGTAACTTTGCAGGTGTTGCTCGCAGCGCATCGGGACTGCGATTAATCGATTCCTCTCGCAAAATCACGTCGGAATGGTACCCTAAAGAATTAATCGCAGCACTTTTCAAAGTCGTCGAAATTTTCGCCAAAAATGCAAAGGGGTTAGCCTTGGATTTTTTTTGGCCGAAAAATCTTTTGTCTGGGAATCGATCCGTATGACGCTTTTTAGACTAATTCGACGCCCAGGAACTCAGAAAACACATGAAAAATAGCCTAGGACCAGCAGCAGAGAAATGACGACGAAAATCAGCAGTTTTTCGGCTGTAACTTTGCAGGTGTTGCTCGCAGCGCATCGGGACTGCGATTAATCGATTCCTCTCGCAAAATCACGTCGGAATAGTACCCTAAAGAATTAATCGCAGCACTTTTTAAAGTCGTCGAAATTTTCGCCAAAAATGCAAAGGGGTTAGCCTTGGATTTTTTTTGGCCGAAAAATCTTTTGTCTGGGAATCGATCCGTATGACGCTTTTTAGACTAATTCGACGCCCAGGAACTCAGAAAACACATGAAAAATAGCCTAGGACCAGCAGCAGAGAAATGACGACGAAAATCAGCAGTTTTTCGGCTGTAACTTTGCAGGTGTTGCTCGCAGCGCATCGGGACTGCGATTAATCGATTCCTCTCGCAAAATCACGTCGGAATAGTACCCTAAAGAATTAATCGCAGCACTTTTCAAAGTCGTCGAAATTTTCGCCAAAAATGCAAAGGGGTTAGCCTTGGATTTTTTTTGGCCGAAAAATCTTTTGTCTGGGAATCGATCCGTATGACGCTTTTCAGACTAATTCGACGCCCAGGAACTCAGAAAACACATGAAAAATAGCCTAGGACCAGCAGCAGAGAAATGACGACGAAAATCAGCAGTTTTTCGGCTGTAACTTTGCAGGTGTTGCTCGCAGCGCATCGGGACTGCGATTAATCGATTCCTCTCGCAAAATCACGTCGGAATAGTACCCTAAAGAATTAATCGCAGCACTTTTCAAAGTCGTCGAAATTTTCGCCAAAAATGCAAAGGGGTTAGCCTTGGATTTTTTTTGGCCGAAAAATCTTTTGTCTGGGAATCGATCCGTATGACGCTTTTTAGACTAATTCGACGCCCAGGAACTCAGAAAACACATGAAAAATAGCCTAGGACCAGCAGCAGAGCAATGACGACGAAAATCAGCAGTTTTTCGGCTGTAACTTTGCAGGTGTTGCTCGCAGCGCATCGGGACTGCGATGAATCGATTCCTCTCGCAAAATCACGTCGGAATGGTACCCTAAAGAATTAATCGCAGCACTTTTCAAAGTCGTCGAAATTTTCGCCAAAAATGCAAAGGGGTTAGCCTTGGATTTTTTTTGGCCGAAAAATCTTTTGTCTGGGAATCGATCCGTATGACGCTTTTTAGACTAATTCGACGCCCAGGAACTCAGAAAACACATGAAAAATAGCCTAGGACCAGCAGCAGAGAAATGACGACGAAAATCAGCAGTTTTTCGGCTGTAACTTTGCAGGTGTTGCTCGCAGCGCATCGGGACTGCGATTAATCGATTCCTCTCGCAAAATCACGTCGGAATAGTACCCTAAAGAATTAATCGCAGCACTTTTCAAAGTCGTCGAAATTTTCGCCAAAAATGCAAAGGGGTTAGCCTTGGATTTTTTTTGGCCGAAAAATCTTTTGTCTGGGAATCGATCCGTATGACGCTTTTTAGACTAATTCGACGCCCAGGAACTCAGAAAACACATGAAAAATAGCCTAGGACCAGCAGCAGAGAAATGACGACGAAAATCAGCAGTTTTTCGGCTGTAACTTTGCAGGTGTTGCTCGCAGCGCATCGGGACTGCGATTAATCGATTCCTCTCGCAAAATCACGTCGGAATAGTACCCTAAAGAATTAATCGCAGCACTTTTCAAAGTCGTCGAAATTTTCGCCAAAAATGCAAAGGGGTTAGCCTTGGATTTTTTTTGGCCGAAAAATCTTTTGTCTGGGAATCGATCCGTATGACGCTTTTTAGACTAATTCGACGCCCAGGAACTCAGAAAACACATGAAAAATAGCCTAGGACCAGCAGCAGAGAAATGACGACGAAAATCAGCAGTTTTTCGGCTGTAACTTTGCAGGTGTTGCTCGCAGCGCATCGGGACTGCGATTAATCGATTCCTCTCGCAAAATCACGTCGGAATGGTACCCTAAAGAATTAATCGCAGCACTTTTCAAAGTCGTCGAAATTTTCGCCAAAAATGCAAAGGGGTTAGCCTTGGATTTTTTTTGGCCGAAAAATCTTTTGTCTGGGAATCGATCCGTATGACGCTTTTTAGACTAATTCGACGCCCAGGAACTCAGAAAACACATGAAAAATAGCCTAGGACCAGCAGCAGAGAAATGACGACGAAAATCAGCAGTTTTTCGGCTGTAACTTTGCAGGTGTTGCTCGCAGCGCATCGGGACTGCGATTAATCGATTCCTCTCGCAAAATCACGTCGGAATGGTACCCTAAAGAATTAATCGCAGCACTTTTCAAAGTCGTCGAAATTTTCGCCAAAAATGCAAAGGGGTTAGCCTTGGATTTTTTTTGGCCGAAAAATCTTTTGTCTGGGAATCGATCCGTATGACGCTTTTTAGACTAATTCGACGCCCAGGAACTCAGAAAACACATGAAAAATAGCCTAGGACCAGCAGCAGAGAAATGACGACGAAAATCAGCAGTTTTTCGGCTGTAACTTTGCAGGTGTTGCTCGCAGCGCATCGGGACTGCGATTAATCGATTCCTCTCGCAAAATCACGTCGGAATAGTACCCTAAAGAATTAATCGCAGCACTTTTCAAAGTCGTCGAAATTTTCGCCAAAAATGCAAAGGGGTTAGCCTTGGATTTTTTTTGGCCGAAAAATCTTTTGTCTGGGAATCGATCCGTATGACGCTTTTTAGACTAATTCGACGCCCAGGAACTCAGAAAACACATGAAAAATAGCCTAGGACCAGCAGCAGAGCAATGACGACGAAAATCAGCAGTTTTTCGGCTGTAACTTTGCAGGTGTTGCTCGCAGCGCATCGGGACTGCGATTAATCGATTCCTCTCGCAAAATCACGTCGGAATAGTACCCTAAAGAATTAATCGCAGCACTTTTCAAAGTCGTCGAAATTTTCGCCAAAAATGCAAAGGGGTTAGCCTTGGATTTTTTTTGGCCGAAAAATCTTTTGTCTGGGAATCGATCCGTATGACGCTTTTTAGACTAATTCGACGCCCAGGAACTCAGAAAACACATGAAAAATAGCCTAGGACCAGCAGCAGAGAAATGACGACGAAAATCAGCAGTTTTTCGGCTGTAACTTTGCAGGTGTTGCTCGCAGCGCATCGGGACTGCGATTAATCGATTCCTCTCGCAAAATCACGTCGGAATAGTACCCTAAAGAATTAATCGCAGCACTTTTCAAAGTCGTCGAAATTTTCGCCAAAAATGCAAAGGGGTTAGCCTTGGATTTTTTTTGGCCGAAAAATCTTTTGTCTGGGAATCGATCCGTATGACGCTTTTTAGACTAATTCGACGCCCAGGAACTCAGAAAACACATGAAAAATAGCCTAGGACCAGCAGCAGAGAAATGACGACGAAAATCAGCAGTTTTTCGGCTGTAACTTTGCAGGTGTTGCTCGCAGCGCATCGGGACTGCGATTAATCGATTCCTCTCGCAAAATCACGTCGGAATGGTACCCTAAAGAATTAATCGCAGCACTTTTCAAAGTCGTCGAAATTTTCGCCAAAAATGCAAAGGGGTTAGCCTTGGATTTTTTTTGGCCGAAAAATCTTTTGTCTGGGAATCGATCCGTATGACGCTTTTTAGACTAATTCGACGCCCAGGAACTCAGAAAACACATGAAAAATAGCCTAGGACCAGCAGCAGAGAAATGACGACGAAAATCAGCAGTTTTTCGGCTGTAACTTTGCAGGTGTTGCTCGCAGCGCATCGGGACTGCGATTAATCGATTCCTCTCGCAAAATCACGTCGGAATGGTACCCTAAAGAATTAATCGCAGCACTTTTCAAAGTCGTCGAAATTTTCGCCAAAAATGCAAAGGGGTTAGCCTTGGATTTTTTTTGGCCGAAAAATCTTTTGTCTGGGAATCGATCCGTATGACGCTTTTTAGACTAATTCGACGCCCAGGAACTCAGAAAACACATGAAAAATAGCCTAGGACCAGCAGCAGAGAAATGACGACGAAAATCAGCAGTTTTTCGGCTGTAACTTTGCAGGTGTTGCTCGCAGCGCATCGGGACTGCGATTAATCGATTCCTCTCGCAAAATCACGTCGGAATAGTACCCTAAAGAATTAATCGCAGCACTTTTCAAAGTCGTCGAAATTTTCGCTAAAAATGCAAAGGGGTTAGCCTTGGATTTTTTTTGGCCGAAAAATCTTTTGTCTGGGAATCGATCCGTATGACGCTTTTTAGACTAATTCGACGCCCAGGAACTCAGAAAACACATGAAAAATAGCCTAGGACCAGCAGCAGAGCAATGACGACGAAAATCAGCAGTTTTTCGGCTGTAACTTTGCAGGTGTTGCTCGCAGCGCATCGGGACTGCGATTAATCGATTCCTCTCGCAAAATCACGTCGGAATGGTACCCTAAAGAATTAATCGCAGCACTTTTCAAAGTCGTCGAAATTTTCGCCAAAAATGCAAAGGGGTTAGCCTTGGATTTTTTTTGGCCGAAAAATCTTTTGTCTGGGAATCGATCCGTATGACGCTTTTTAGACTAATTCGACGCCCAGGAACTCAGAAAACACATGAAAAATAGCCTAGGACCAGCAGCAGAGAAATGACGACGAAAATCAGCAGTTTTTCGGCTGTAACTTTGCAGGTGTTGCTCGCAGCGCATCGGGACTGCGATTAATCGATTCCTCTCGCAAAATCACGTCGGAATGGTACCCTAAAGAATTAATCGCAGCACTTTTCAAAGTCGTCGAAATTTTCGCCAAAAATGCAAAGGGGTTAGCCTTGGATTTTTTTTGGCCGAAAAATCTTTTGTCTGGGAATCGATCCGTATGACGCTTTTTAGACTAATTCGACGCCCAGGAACTCAGAAAACACATGAAAAATAGCCTAGGACCAGCAGCAGAGAAATGACGACGAAAATCAGCAGTTTTTCGGCTGTAACTTTGCAGGTGTTGCTCGCAGCGCATCGGGACTGCGATTAATCGATTCCTCTCGCAAAATCACGTCGGAATAGTACCCTAAAGAATTAATCGCAGCACTTTTCAAAGTCGTCGAAATTTTCGCTAAAAATGCAAAGGGGTTAGCCTTGGATTTTTTTTGGCCGAAAAATCTTTTGTCTGGGAATCGATCCGTATGACGCTTTTTAGACTAATTCGACGCCCAGGAACTCAGAAAACACATGAAAAATAGCCTAGGACCAGCAGCAGAGCAATGACGACGAAAATCAGCAGTTTTTCGGCTGTAACTTTGCAGGTGTTGCTCGCAGCGCATCGGGACTGCGATGAATCGATTCCTCTCGCAAAATCACGTCGGAATAGTACCCTAAAGAATTAATCGCAGCACTTTTCAAAGTCGTCGAAATTTTCGCCAAAAATGCAAAGGGGTTAGCCTTGGATTTTTTTTGGCCGAAAAATCTTTTGTCTGGGAATCGATCCGTATGACGCTTTTTAGACTAATTCGACGCCCAGGAACTCAGAAAACACATGAAAAATAGCCTAGGACCAGCAGCAGAGAAATGACGACGAAAATCAGCAGTTTTTCGGCTGTAACTTTGCAGGTGTTGCTCGCAGCGCATCGGGACTGCGATTAATCGATTCCTCTCGCAAAATCACGTCGGAATGGTGCCCTAAAGAATTAATCGCAGCACTTTTCAAAGTCGTCGAAATTTTCGCCAAAAATGCAAAGGGGTTAGCCTTGGATTTTTTTTGGCCGAAAAATCTTTTGTCTGGGAATCGATCCGTATGACGCTTCTTAGACTAATTCGACGCCCAGGAACTCAGAAAACACATGAAAAATAGCCTAGGACCAGCAGCAGAGAAATGACGACGAAAATCAGCAGTTTTTCGGCTGTAACTTTGCAGGTGTTGCTCGCAGCGCATCGGGACTGCGATTAATCGATTCCTCTCGCAAAATCACGTCGGAATGGTACCCTAAAGAATTAATCGCAGCACTTTTCAAAGTCGTCGAAATTTTCGCCAAAAATGCAAAGGGGTTAGCCTTGGATTTTTTTTGGCCGAAAAATCTTTTGTCTGGGAATCGATCCGTATGACGCTTTTTAGACTAATTCGACGCCCAGGAACTCAGAAAACACATGAAAAATAGCCTAGGACCAGCAGCAGAGAAATGACGACGAAAATCAGCAGTTTTTCGGCTGTAACTTTGCAGGTGTTGCTCGCAGCGCATCGGGACTGCGATTAATCGATTCCTCTCGCAAAATCACGTCGGAATGGTACCCTAAAGAATTAATCGCAGCACTTTTCAAAGTCGTCGAAATTTTCGCCAAAAATGCAAAGGGGTTAGCCTTGGATTTTTTTTGGCCGAAAAATCTTTTGTCTGGGAATCGATTCGTATGACGCTTTTTAGACTAATTCGACGCCCAGGAACTCAGAAAACACATGAAAAATAGCCTAGGACCAGCAGCAGAGAAATGACGACGAAAATCAGCAGTTTTTCGGCTGTAACTTTGCAGGTGTTGCTCGCAGCGCATCGGGACTGCGATTAATCGATTCCTCTCGCAAAATCACGTCGGAATAGTACCCTAAAGAATTAATCGCAGCACTTTTCAAAGTCGTCGAAATTTTCGCCAAAAATGCAAAGGGGTTAGCCTTGGATTTTTGTTGGCCGAAAAATCTTTTGTCTGGGAATCGATCCGTATGACGCTTTTTAGACTAATTCGACGCCCAGGAACTCAGAAAACACATGAAAAATAGCCTAGGACCAGCAGCAGAGAAATGACGACGAAAATCAGCAGTTTTTCGGCTGTAACTTTGCAGGTGTTGCTCGCAGCGCATCGGGACTGCGATTAATCGATTCCTCTCGCAAAATCACGTCGGAATAGTACCCTAAAGAATTAATCGCAGCACTTTTCAAAGTCGTCGAAATTTTCGCCAAAAATGCAAAGGGGTTAGCCTTGGATTTTTTTTGGCCGAAAAATCTTTTGTCTGGGAATCGATCCGTATGACGCTTTTTAGACTAATTCGACGCCCAGGAACTCAGAAAACACATGAAAAATAGCCTAGGACCAGCAGCAGAGAAATGACGACGAAAATCAGCAGTTTTTCGGCTGTAACTTTGCAGGTGTTGCTCGCAGCGCATCGGGACTGCGATTAATCGATTCCTCTCGCAAAATCACGTCGGAATAGTACCCTAAAGAATTAATCGCAGCACTTTTCAAAGTCGTCGAAATTTTCGCCAAAAATGCAAAGGGGTTAGCCTTGGATTTTTTTTGGCCGAAAAATCTTTTGTCTGGGAATCGATCCGTATGACGCTTTTTAGACTAATTCGACGCCCAGGAACTCAGAAAACACATGAAAAATAGCCTAGGACCAGCAGCAGAGAAATGACGACGAAAATCAGCAGTTTTTCGGCTGTAACTTTGCAGGTGTTGCTCGCAGCGCATCGGGACTGCGATTAATCGATTCCTCTCGCAAAATCACGTCGGAATAGTACCCTAAAGAATTAATCGCAGCACTTTTCAAAGTCGTCGAAATTTTCGCCAAAAATGCAAAGGGGTTAGCCTTGGATTTTTTTTGGCCGAAAAATCTTTTGTCTGGGAATCGATCCGTATGACGCTTTTTAGACTAATTCGACGCCCAGGAACTCAGAAAACACATGAAAAATAGCCTAGGACCAGCAGCAGAGAAATGACGACGAAAATCAGCAGTTTTTCGGCTGTAACTTTGCAGGTGTTGCTCGCAGCGCATCGGGACTGCGATTAATCGATTCCTCTCGCAAAATCACGTCGGAATAGTACCCTAAAGAATTAATCGCAGCACTTTTCAAAGTCGTCGAAATTTTCGCCAAAAATGCAAAGGGGTTAGCCTTGGATTTTTTTTGGCCGAAAAATCTTTTGTCTGGGAATCGATCCGTATGACGCTTTTTAGACTAATTCGACGCCCAGGAACTCAGAAAACACATGAAAAATAGCCTAGGACCAGCAGCAGAGAAATGACGACGAAAATCAGCAGTTTTTCGGCTGTAACTTTGCAGGTGTTGCTCGCAGCGCATCGGGACTGCGATTAATCGATTCCTCTCGCAAAATCACGTCGGAATAGTACCCTAAAGAATTAATCGCAGCACTTTTCAAAGTCGTCGAAATTTTCGCCAAAAATGCAAAGGGGTTAGCCTTGGATTTTTTTTGGCCGAAAAATCTTTTGTCTGGGAATCGATCCGTATGACGCTTTTTAGACTAATTCGACGCCCAGGAACTCAGAAAACACATGAAAAATAGCCTAGGACCAGCAGCAGAGAAATGACGACGAAAATCAGCAGTTTTTCGGCTGTAACTTTGCAGGTGTTGCTCGCAGCGCATCGGGACTGCGATTAATCGATTCCTCTCGCAAAATCACGTCGGAATAGTACCCTAAAGAATTAATCGCAGCACTTTTCAAAGTCGTCGAAATTTTCGCCAAAAATGCAAAGGGGTTAGCCTTGGATTTTTTTTGGCCGAAAAATCTTTTGTCTGGGAATCGATCCGTATGACGCTTTTTAGACTAATTCGACGCCCAGGAACTCAGAAAACACATGAAAAATAGCCTAGGACCAGCAGCAGAGAAATGACGACGAAAATCAGCAGTTTTTCGGCTGTAACTTTGCAGGTGTTGCTCGCAGCGCATCGGGACTGCGATTAATCGATTCCTCTCGCAAAATCACGTCGGAATAGTACCCTAAAGAATTAATCGCAGCACTTTTCAAAGTCGTCGAAATTTTCGCCAAAAATGCAAAGGGGTTAGCCTTGGATTTTTTTTGGCCGAAAAATCTTTTGTCTGGGAATCGATCCGTATGACGCTTTTTAGACTAATTCGACGCCCAGGAACTCAGAAAACACATGAAAAATAGCCTAGGACCAGCAGCAGAGAAATGACGACGAAAATCAGCAGTTTTTCGGCTGTAACTTTGCAGGTGTTGCTCGCAGCGCATCGGGACTGCGATTAATCGATTCCTCTCGCAAAATCACGTCGGAATAGTACCCTAAAGAATTAATCGCAGCACTTTTCAAAGTCGTCGAAATTTTCGCCAAAAATGCAAAGGGGTTAGCCTTGGATTTTTTTTGGCCGAAAAATCTTTTGTCTGGGAATCGATCCGTATGACGCTTTTTAGACTAATTCGACGCCCAGGAACTCAGAAAACACATGAAAAATAGCCTAGGACCAGCAGCAGAGAAATGACGACGAAAATCAGCAGTTTTTCGGCTGTAACTTTGCAGGTGTTGCTCGCAGCGCATCGGGACTGCGATTAATCGATTCCTCTCGCAAAATCACGTCGGAATAGTACCCTAAAGAATTAATCGCAGCACTTTTCAAAGTCGTCGAAATTTTCGCCAAAAATGCAAAGGGGTTAGCCTTGGATTTTTTTTGGCCGAAAAATCTTTTGTCTGGGAATCGATCCGTATGACGCTTTTTAGACTAATTCGACGCCCAGGAACTCAGAAAACACATGAAAAATAGCCTAGGACCAGCAGCAGAGAAATGACGACGAAAATCAGCAGTTTTTCGGCTGTAACTTTGCAGGTGTTGCTCGCAGCGCATCGGGACTGCGATTAATCGATTCCTCTCGCAAAATCACGTCGGAATAGTACCCTAAAGAATTAATCGCAGCACTTTTCAAAGTCGTCGAAATTTTCGCCAAAAATGCAAAGGGGTTAGCCTTGGATTTTTTTTGGCCGAAAAATCTTTTGTCTGGGAATCGATCCGTATGACGCTTTTTAGACTAATTCGACGCCCAGGAACTCAGAAAACACATGAAAAATAGCCTAGGACCAGCAGCAGAGAAATGACGACGAAAATCAGCAGTTTTTCGGCTGTAACTTTGCAGGTGTTGCTCGCAGCGCATCGGGACTGCGATTAATCGATTCCTCTCGCAAAATTACGTCGGAATAGTACCCTAAAGAATTAATCGCAGCACTTTTCAAAGTCGTCGAAATTTTCGCCAAAAATGCAAAGGGGTTAGCCTTGGATTTTTTTTGGCCGAAAAATCTTTTGTCTGGGAATCGATCCGTATGACGCTTTTTAGACTAATTCGACGCCCAGGAACTCAGAAAACACATGAAAAATAGCCTAGGACCAGCAGCAGAGAAATGACGACGAAAATCAGCAGTTTTTCGGCTGTAACTTTGCAGGTGTTGCTCGCAGCGCATCGGGACTGCGATTAATCGATTCCTCTCGCAAAATCACGTCGGAATAGTACCCTAAAGAATTAATCGCAGCACTTTTCAAAGTCGTCGAAATTTTCGCCAAAAATGCAAAGGGGTTAGCCTTGGATTTTTTTTGGCCGAAAAATCTTTTGTCTGGGAATCGATCCGTATGACGCTTTTTAGACTAATTCGACGCCCAGGAACTCAGAAAACACATGAAAAATAGCCTAGGACCAGCAGCAGAGAAATGACGACGAAAATCAGCAGTTTTTCGGCTGTAACTTTGCAGGTGTTGCTCGCAGCGCATCGGGACTGCGATTAATCGATTCCTCTCGCAAAATCACGTCGGAATAGTACCCTAAAGAATTAATCGCAGCACTTTTCAAAGTCGTCGAAATTTTCGCCAAAAATGCAAAGGGGTTAGCCTTGGATTTTTTTTGGCCGAAAAATCTTTTGTCTGGGAATCGATCCGTATGACGCTTTTTAGACTAATTCGACGCCCAGGAACTCAGAAAACACATGAAAAATAGCCTAGGACCAGCAGCAGAGAAATGACGACGAAAATCAGCAGTTTTTCGGCTGTAACTTTGCAGGTGTTGCTCGCAGCGCATCGGGACTGCGATTAATCGATTCCTCTCGCAAAATCACGTCGGAATAGTACCCTAAAGAATTAATCGCAGCACTTTTCAAAGTCGTCGAAATTTTCGCCAAAAATGCAAAGGGGTTAGCCTTGGATTTTTTTTGGCCGAAAAATCTTTTGTCTGGGAATCGATCCGTATGACGCTTTTTAGACTAATTCGACGCCCAGGAACTCAGAAAACACATGAAAAATAGCCTAGGACCAGCAGCAGAGAAATGACGACGAAAATCAGCAGTTTTTCGGCTGTAACTTTGCAGGTGTTGCTCGCAGCGCATCGGGACTGCGATTAATCGATTCCTCTCGCAAAATTACGTCGGAATAGTACCCTAAAGAATTAATCGCAGCACTTTTCAAAGTCGTCGAAATTTTCGCCAAAAATGCAAAGGGGTTAGCCTTGGATTTTTTTTGGCCGAAAAATCTTTTGTCTGGGAATCGATCCGTATGACGCTTTTTAGACTAATTCGACGCCCAGGAACTCAGAAAACACATGAAAAATAGCCTAGGACCAGCAGCAGAGAAATGACGACGAAAATCAGCAGTTTTTCGGCTGTAACTTTGCAGGTGTTGCTCGCAGCGCATCGGGACTGCGATTAATCGATTCCTCTCGCAAAATCACGTCGGAATAGTACCCTAAAGAATTAATCGCAGCACTTTTCAAAGTCGTCGAAATTTTCGCCAAAAATGCAAAGGGGTTAGCCTTGGATTTTTTTTGGCCGAAAAATCTTTTGTCTGGGAATCGATCCGTATGACGCTTTTTAGACTAATTCGACGCCCAGGAACTCAGAAAACACATGAAAAATAGCCTAGGACCAGCAGCAGAGAAATGACGACGAAAATCAGCAGTTTTTCCGCTGTAACTTTGCAGGTGTTGCTCGCAGCGTATCGGGACTGCGAATAATCGATTCCTCTCGCACAATCACTCCGGAATAGTACCCCAAAGAAATAATTGCAGCACTTCTCAAAGTCGTCGAAATTTCTGCCAAAAATCCCAATGGGTTAGCTTTACTTTTTCCGTGATTTCCGGAGCTGAAAATTTTTTGTTTTGGAATTGATTTGTATCACCCTCTCTTGATTATTTGGATGCCCAGGAACTCAGAAAACACAACAAAAAGAGCGTTGGATTAACAGCAGACAAATAACGGTGAAAAATTCCAGCTATTCGGCTGCAGCTTTTTAGGCGCTGCTTGCAGCGTATTTGGACTGTGTTCAGTCGATTTCACTGGCAAAATACGAACATGTCTTGCCCCTTAAAAAGAATTCCAATAATATTTAATCCGGACAATTTCGTCACCTAAAATACACAGATGCTTCTCCCATTCTTCTCATTATCTTCGAAGCATAAACAAATTACATACTCGAAAATAACCTGTGTGTCACGAAGAGAAATTTCACAGATCTCGCTACTCGTGATGCATGAACGAGATCCGTTTGAAGAAACCCTATACGAGCACGAATACGAGGCTTTCAGACAGTCGATAACCATCAGAATACGCTCTGGGCAAATAAATATTTTATTCATTTATACAAAATATTTACAACGTTCTTCACATATACATGTATATCATATATTAAAATAATTCGTTTCGCGTCTATGATATATATTTCCTATACATAATGTAATTATATATATAGTGTGCATCGGGAGGTGTATATGTATTTACATTCAATCATAATCATATTTAGTTGAAAAAGAAACCGTTACTTAAAAATCGGTTTACAACATGTCGACAAAATCATTTGTTATAGTAACATAAATATCTGTCAATTGTATTAAAACCTTGTTTATGAATCGCGTAATTATGGGATTATCACAACAGCCTTGTTGAGAAATAATCTTTTCTTATTCGGTATGAACGTCTGTCTGAATCTCAATTAAACTCATAAACTGCTGATCATGAACGATAACAGACATCCTGGATATCGCATGAATCCTTTCCTATGGAGTTCTTTGCAAAATCCTCGATACATGCTCCATGTCTGATATCGTTGTGAAACGATTCGAAATATTTGGCGAACGGTTTGAAACAATTAAATCAATTCTTATTGCTTCTTAATGAGCAATTTATACCTTTGTTCTTGATAATTATATTACAATCAATCGGAGGCCCTCGTCGTTTGATCCTTCTCGTTATTCATATTCACAGGTAAGTCGTATTTCAATTATATTAATTACCTCGACAATTAATATTAATCACTTCTTAATTAGTCTTAAATCAAACTTACACTGTTCACTATACATATAGACAATTAACCTGTCACATGATGTAACGTACTTTAAACATACAAAATTTATCTTAAACTGATAGTGGGGATACACACTCGTTAATAATTATTACAACAATAAAACTCTGTTATAAACACAGAATATATAATGAGCATGAGTGCGTGCAGTCTCGAATTGAATATAATATTATAATACATTATATAAACAATGGCTTTGTGCTAATAGCTCAGAGCTGACTAGATGAAAGTGAGAAACAACGTGAATTATTCCTTTGTGTTTGGTTCTGAATTATTCTCTAGAACAAAAAAGAAAAAAAAAAAGATTAAATAAATAAATAAAAACAACAGAACGACTTGGTTGAACAGTATTTCAACTGTGATTAAAACTGCAAAAGCAATAAATATCTCCAGGTACACAGTGTAGGCTTTACGCTCATGTGGATCAGCGTATTTTTCATATTTAAACGTATGCCGATGTATGATAATTCAATGATAATTAACATTGACAACATTAATAACATTTAATAATCGTGTAATATAGTTTTTAGGTATAAATGACAAGTGATATATATATATATATATATATATATATATATATATATATATATATATATATATAACGAGAGCTTACCTACAGGTAAGAAGTAGAATTTTGGCCAGTGACAGTTTCATATTAACTCTCCATAAATCAATCTCTCGACTTCTGATTCAGTCTGTTGAAAAAAAAAGAAAGAAAAAAAAAATCAAAAATCTTTAACGAAAACTGATAGAATAACGCAATTTTTTTTCTTTTTTAAAACGTTATTTTGAGTATTAAAATCGAAGCATATTATTATATAGTTATATGTGAGATCGATGCAGCGGTGGATCTGAAAGGAATTCGGAATTCGTCCGAATCGATTAATCGTTCTTTCGATTTATCAAACTTTTCGATTAATCGATCGACCAACGATTTCTGTTAATCGATTGGCCGAAGTTGCCTCACAATAATTTTGCAGGCCATTCGGTGTTCGAATCGAAACCGTCGATTAATCGATTGATAAAAAAATCGAATCGAACGTATTATCGTCGAAACTAAATTCTACGTAATAGCGTACAAAGTATGGAAAATTCATTCCGAAAAAAACGGAACACGAATCTACCGACTAAATGGAACACGATAAATGTATGGCACAATTTTGCGAATCACGATTACCGATATTTTATACGCGGGTATAAAATAATCCTCACGATGATGCGACTGTTGGTTTATATATTTGAAAAATCTTATCGAATTAATCTTCATCTTGTCTTTTACCTTTCAGCAGTCACGGCCAGTCTCAAATTTCAATATTATTATACAAAGTGACTATTATATTAAAGGATCATGTATATATATGAGGCATTCCTTGCGGTTTCGAAAGGTCAAAAAGTTGTTGACTCACAAAAAAATTGAAACTTTGTCAAATTATTCAATTATGTGGAAAAGATTAGTGTAAATTTTTTCAAAATTTTTGGTTCGCATTTTATTTACTTTCTCAAAATTTCAATATTTTCCAAGTACGATTAAACAGAAAAATGTTTCAGACAAAAAAGTTACAGTTTTACGTAAACTTTGTAAAAAATTGTGTTTCTGTACGTTGTCAAGTTAAAAAAATAACCATTTTCATCAAAAATATACGAAAATCATTTTTTTCGGTCGGTATGTCAGTTTCGATTTATTTAGACCAAAATTCCAAAAAATATTCTCAAGTGTGTACAATGGAAACATATTTTTTTTAGATGGCTCGATTAGTTGTTCCAAAGCTATGCTTTGTTTTATAATTATAATTTCGTTTTTTTTTCAGAAAAATTAATTATCATTAAAAATTATTCTCTTCTAAATTTTCAAACTAATTGAGGCATCCAAAAAAAAAAAAAAAAAATTTCGGCCGTTCGAAACCGCATGGAATGCCTCATATATATACATATATTAACAAATGATGACAGAGCTCTTAAATTAGTCTTGACACTCATAATGTAATATTTATAACCTTACATGCAACGACCGTCTTAGCGATTAAAGTTTTATTTATTCTTTATCATCTTTGATCCCAGAATGAGTCGATTCCTCGGTCGTGAATACGTAATAAATATTACACCCACATGCATACAGTTTCTATAATATTATTATATGAGAGAAACTCGAGTCCCAATTATTCGATTCTTCCAAATCATTAAACCATACTTTCGGGTATATTGTTGAAAATTTTTCGGGGCATTTTAAACTTATCGTCCATTCGATGGATCTGCATTATTTCTGGCCCCCTTTGATTCTATCTAAATTATCTGTACAATCGACCCTCTCGCAACGGATTTTTGAGCCAGTGATAAATTTCTCAGTATATCATCAATAATACGTATTTTATCGAACGCGTTAGTAAATTCTGCATGCAAATTTCTCGCCACATAACGAGAGTTAGTTCCCCAAAAATCGATACTTTTTTTTATCAATTTCATTACCACGTAGTCATACATCGAGAACTAATAATAATCTTCGAATAAAATGAGAAATTGTCAAGTAAAATCAAACGTATCTGTAAGATTTTCAAAAAATTTTTTACCGATTCGTTTGCTGCAATTTCGTAATTAACAATTTTTATATTCTAAAAAAAAAAAAAAAAAATGTTGGTACCTCGTGAATAGTGGTAAAAAAAAAAAAAAGAAAAAAACCGAGTGAAATGTATCGATTTTTGGCGTAGCAATTCCTCGCGTAAATTGATTTCCACTTACACATAACTCTCCTGTTTTTTCCTGATTATGCCATCGGCAACGGAAGAGAGAAGCGGAAGTTTGAGCTGTTTTTCAACGGGATTATTCGGCGCCTTGACGCTGCAGCTTTTATTGCTGCTGTGCCTCCGCCAGAAGTCCGAATGATTGGAACTGCAGTTAGTTGATCCTGTTGTATAAGTGCCCGTTCTGCCAGGAGCCTTCTTCTTCACGCCAACGCCACAGAGCCTGAAAAATCCTTCGCGAAATTTCGTCGACATAAGATTGTAGAGGATCGGATTGACGGCCGAGTTCAGGTACAGCATCACCCTGCTGAAGTAAAGGACCCCGTAGTAGCCGTCGATCCCGAGGCCGATCATCGAGTCCTGGGAGCCGCAGATCACCCAGAGTGTGAAGGCCTTGAAGGGCAGGAGGCATACGAAGAAGCTGACAACGACGGTTCCCAGCATGAAGACGACCTGCTTTCGATACTTCAGCAAGTTGTTGGCAGGACCTCGACTTATCGTTGGGTTAGCCATCAGGTGTCTCGCTATTATAGTGTACAAGATAACGAGGATGAAAAGCGGCAGGAAGAAGAATATCACTATCGTTGTTATGAAGAACGCGCTCCTCCAGGCCTCGTTAGTTTGTATAAAGCACACCGGAACCAGCGATCCGTCAGTGTAGATCTCCATCTGGTATTCGGACATCAGGATACTCGGACTGTCGACACAAAAATTTATACCGTTTGTTATTTTTTCAACAATTTTTCACTCACGAGAGTGGATTTTCAATATGCAGATAACTACATTACCGGCAAAAAAATTTTTTTTTCGATTATGTGATGGGTTTTGAAAATGCAGATTACTATATTACCGACAAAAAAATTTCATCGGTATGTGATGGGTTTTGAAAATGCAGATTACTATGTTACCGACGAAAAATTTCACGATTACGTGATGGATTTTGAAAATACAGATTACTATATTACCGACAGAAAATTTCACGAATATGTGATGAAGTAAGAAAATGTAGATAGCAATATTACCGACGAATAATTTCACGAGTACGTGATGGGGGTTATGAAAATGCAGATTCCTATATTACCGACAGAAAATTTCACGAGTAATTTTATTTTGATAATAATGCACACAGCTAAAGAGATGACAACTATATCATTGCATTATGCGATTCTGAAGAATAATTCTTCACCATAAATTCATTCAAGAATAATTTCTCCCATTGTTTTTATTAATACTAGGTATATTTTGAATTATGATTTGGTTAATTGGTTTCAAAAGCCGAATTTTTCAATCAGTCAGTAATCTATAAAAAGTACAACTATATATAATTTTGTATCTCTCAATTGGAATAACCTGAATTGAATAAATTTTTCCACAAATAATTTTGCTGATTCGTAAATTTTTATTGATTCATAAGCTCAAGATTATTGTGTTACACATCATTTTTGGAAATAAACAATTTTGATTGTGTTCGCCTGCGTGAGCCCGATGCTTGTACTATTAATTGTAAGCCTTAATTATTAAATTGTAAACGCAGATCGACAATTGTTACCTATAAATGCTGCTGTATAAAACAGCTGATTGGTGAAACGACGTTTGTATAATATAAGAATCGTATTCGATATAATTGTATTAGCAAAAAATTCTTACGTCTACGTAGCTCCTTAAAACTCTATAAATATTATAAATCGTTATTATTGTGACGTTAATACTGTAAAGTTGTTCTGAATTTTAATGTCCACAATTATTACTGCCATACTTATCACAATTAGAGAATATTTGAAATACGTATTTAACGATAAAAATTTATACTCTCGGAAGCCTAACTATGCGTAAATACTTATAAAATACTTTGAAATTATTTCCTAATGCAGTCCTTCGTGTTAATACTATAACATTATACCATATTAATTGAAACAATTGCGAAAACGACGCAATTACGGATCGATCCATTGTCAAGAGCGAACCATTTCAGCTGGAGCGAAACTTTTTATTTTGTCATTTTGCAAGACGATATTAACAATTCTCAATTAATTCATGGCTTTAGTTGAACTTGGAAATTTGTTTCAGTTTTGAAAATTAGAAAAAAAAAAAAAAAAAAATGTTGTCCAAATCTAAAAATTTGTGTAAATAGAGTAGAAATTTTTTTTTATCAAAATTTTAACAAACAAATTGTACTTCGAAGTCAAACTGCAGCGATTGGCAAGTTTTGTAAAAAAGGGTACAAAACTAAGAACATTTAATACTCAAATATTATAACTTATACAATTATTAATTGGGATTAAAATTTTTGCGAAGCTCGATTCGTGATGCTGCTGATAATTAAGTGAAACACTTAATTAATAATTACTTAAGCACTTAGGCATTTTAGTTATGCTATTATGTTGACTTTTATGTACCTAGTGTTAGACTTTCTTTTTTTTCTTTTTTTTTTTTTTCTTTTTGGTACAAGTACATTGCAATGATTGTCTTCTATTTAGGTACACATATAGAACTAGAAGAACAGAACGTTCCAACGATTTTGACGATTTTTGAAAAATTCGATTCGATATTAAATACTTGATAAATATCATTGAATTTAAAGCACGAGTTGAACTCTATTTGCTCGAGATAATTTACACATACATACGGCTAACCTTAACATATATTTTTTATAGCTAAAAGGCATTTAAACTGTAAATTCTATTTGGATGAAAATTTAAAAAAATAACATACAAAGATCATTTTGTTTTGGCACATAATTGCAGCTGTAACGTATCCCGATAGAAGTAAGAGAAAAAAAATAGGAAAAAAACTGACAACACATTAATTTTCCATTTTTATTTCTTTTTTTTTTGTTTTCTTTTTCTATTTGAAGACTCGAAATTTTGGCAAACCATTAATTTATGGATTTTAAAATCGATTATTTGATTTCCAATCAAATTTCAATTTCTAAGCACTGACGAGAAGCGAGAGATGAAAAAATTTACTCGGTGAATAACTATATTTATATAGAAATTCACAGACTATCTAAATATCACGACGACAGTTGAGAAACGGTGAGAATAATTGTTATTGGTAAAGACCGGAAGTAGGTCGAGTCGACCTGGAATGGGCAATACGCGTTTATATGTACACGTGGGTCTTTTTCAGAGCGAGAATGATCACTCAGGTTCTTAGGAACAAAAAACGAAAAAAAACAAAAAACAAAAACAAAACAGTAATACGTGTGTGCGAGGTCGAGATTTCCCATAGGAACAATTTTTTGTGTGACAATTTCTCTCACCTTATCTAATATTAATTGCAACACATAATATTTTCACAATTTTGGCTCTTAGAGGGTGGAATTTTTTTTTTTTTTTGTTTCATTTTCTCTTTTTTCTTTTTGATAAGAATGACTGAATTTCTTTCCAGTAATTTTTCAATACATCGTTGACGTCTATAAATTTTCTTCTGTTTAACGAACAAACAATCTTCTTGAAGCAGTGATAATTGTCAGAGTTATGGTTTGTTTAAAAAATTTTGACTTATATATATTGTATATTAGGGTGGCGCAAAAAAACCGACTATTTTTTTTTTTTGAGTCTCGTGTGACAAAATGTTAGCTTTTGACGTTTTAAGAGCCCACTCCAAAGGACAGCTCAAAAACAAAATTTTAAGAGGTCAGTTCAAATTTTTTTAAATGTCAAAAATCGTCAAAAAATTAAATTAAAAAAATTGTATTTTCAGTATTTTGTTTGATTTTTAATTCATGTCGTGGTGTATTGTTATCGATTCTTTCTTACTAAATTGAAGAGAAAAAATTTATGAAATTTTAATATG
This sequence comes from Diprion similis, assembly GCF_021155765.1. NCBI lineage: Eukaryota > Metazoa > Arthropoda > Insecta > Hymenoptera > Diprionidae > Diprion > Diprion similis. Next base: position 5,180,607 of record NC_060117.1, read on the forward strand.
AATGTTAAAAGGTCGCTCGAAAAGATCTAAAGAAATGCGACAAAAAATTGAAAAAAATTATGAGCGACCTTTCAAAATTCAAATTTTGAACTGAAACTTTCGGAAACTTTTTTTTTTTTTTGTCTATAATATTATACCGTAACGAGAAAGAAAATTAAAAAAAAAAAAAAAAAGTGGAGCGACCTCTTAAGAATTTTTTTTTGAACTGTCCTTTGGAGTGGGCTCTTAAAACATCAAAAACTAACATTTTGTCACACGAGACTCAAAAAAAAAAATATTCGGTTTTTTTGGGCCACCCTAATATATACAGCTTCTTGAAAATTATCGTAAGACTAATTCAGGGAGGAAAAAAGAATATTCGATACCTGATCGATTCTTCTCACGCTAAGATTCGCTTGATTTTCAGTATAACAACAATCAGGACAAGTAATGACGGTAAAGTTGGAAAAATCTGAGTAATACTGATTATTAATATTTTAACTAATTTTATACAATATATTATTTATAAATACGTATAATAAGCTAGCCTTAGGTAATAATTAGATTTTTAATACGCAATTGGAGCACCAGATAAATTTTCGTAATGTGATTTTGTCATGTGGCATGTGTGTCAAATAATCCATTTTATTTACTAATAATACATAAAATTTAACGGTTTAAAAAGAAAAAAAAAAAAAAAACGTTTGGCTAATCAAATGAAAATTAGCTTATTGCGTAAATAAGGAATCAGGATTTATAGTTAATCTTAACGTTTGACGATTTGATAGTTGGAAAAAAAATTCGGTTCAAGATACACTCAGAGAAAAAAGTTTTTTATAATCGTAAAAAAATGTGCTTTTTTTCTTTTCTTCGAATCAGTTTGTTCAATACGAAGAGAAAATGTGTTAAAAGTAATTAAAGATTTATTTACTTAGATTTCAAAGTTTATTTCATCAACGAGTTTACTTGCTTTCTCATAAAGTAATTCATAGATTTTTTTTTACTGAAAGAAACAGTTTAACGGATATTCGTTAACCAGTCGTGTGTCTGGAAAGAAAAAAACGATTCATTCATAAACAAATTGAATACAAATTTCTTCAACTGCAGTATCGGAAAGTAAACATTTGTTGGATATTCACGAAATTTGATTGAATTCGAGTTTAAACTTTTTCACTTTACAATAAAAAAACAGCTGATTCTGGGATTTGTTATCAAAAAGACAAAACAAAAACAAAGAACAAAAGGGAGACAAAAATTTGGTCACCAGTGCTGTGAGTGATGAGTCAAAAAAATCAATGATAAAATTACGTTTAGGATAAATTTGAAACCTAAATGTATATACAGAGTGTCCGATTTTGAAAAATTTGCTCAAATATATCGAAGACATAAGTATTAAATTGAAAAATGTTTTGAACAAAATTTGTTGTATATGAAGTAGGAGGTCACATCAGCATCCCAGTTTTTGGGTCCGGGGATTTTGCTGGGCCTATTTGGGCCCAACTTTTGTTTTTCAAACGGAACCTTCCATTTATTACTAGATTTTCTTATTTCTTATTGTGAAAAGTGAGTAAATTTTACTCGCAGTAATTTTTTGGTTTTCGTCTTTGAACAGGCCCAAAAATTTATTCAAATTTTTCTCGTGAAAAGAATGGCGATACGTAAATCTTTGCGATGAATTAAAAAATGAGAAAAAAAATTCTACGACGAACAGAACAATGTTCAACATTGAAAAGTGTTTCTTTCTTGACGAGCTTGATGGATTTGAATGAAACTAACACTGAAGTCGCATCTTTGGGGCTCGTTTTCACCCCTTCAAACCGTTTTTCCGGACATAAAAAAAAAAAAAAAAAAAAAACGTGTCTCTTAGTTTTCAATGTTCAACAACACACACGAGTCTCATCAAAATCAGTTTCATCAATTCCTTGTGAGTTTCCGGTATATCTGAGCATATTTAAAAAAACAGTCCACCCTGTAGATGGGAAAGGAGGGTCCGCCTGGATTCTAAACGAAGTTCTCCTGCTGTCCTTCCTTCCTGGTGGCCCACCTGGAGAGCCTGCTAGCAGTGACAGTGCTCCTGAGGGTGTTCCTCTCAATACGCCTTGGTTTCCGGATGCCACAGAGTTTAAGGAAGCCAATCCTGAAGCGACTGCTCATCAGGTTATAGAGTATGGGGTTGATAGCGCTGTTCAGGTAGAACATGATCCTGCCGAAGTAGAGGAGGTTATAGTAGGTGTCCATTCCCAGGTCGACGGCGCTGTTGGGCGAGATGATAACGAAGAGGGTGAAAAGCCGGAAGGGCGCAAGGCAGACGAAGAAGCTGAAGACGACGGTGAGGAGCATCAGGACGACCTGCCTCCGCGCCCTGGCGTGATAACTTTCGCCGCAGGAGCTCGTCGTCGACGAGTCCTTGACCAGGTGACGGACTATCACCAGGTAGAGGGCTAACAGCAAGAAGAGTGGCAGAACGAAAAAGAGGATTATAAGGACTATCATGAAGGCTACTTTCGCACTCGAGTTCACCTGCGTCACGCACATCGCAACAGTCTTCTCTTCTTGGCTCACTTCAACGCCCGCAGAATTCGCCGCCATTTTTTCATACTTCGTTACGAAGAGTACCGGACTGCAATCAACCAAAAGGAAAGCACTTCTTAATTCACCTAGGATAATCGAAATTACCTTGACGAAAAATCAAATAAAAAATAACAGACCGCACTTTTGGATGAATTGCAATTTTTTTTTTTTTCTGCCTTTCATACTCGTCGTGGAAAATATATTCTAGATCGAATTTCGTTGTTTTGTAATATTGATCGAATTATGTAAAAAAGAGACGAAAAAAGAAAAAGGAACATATAAATATTTATCGACAGGTTATTTCGACGTTGAACAGCCGTTTTTGTATTCTTGGATTTTTTTTTTTTTTTTTTTTTTTGTCACACAAATAACGCTTTGACATCAATTTCATCGAGGTAAATTTCAAATCTAGGGAAAAATCCACGAAAGAATATTTTCACGGATTTTCGCAGACTCGCTAAGATTTTGAAACTAAGGTAAAATTGGACAAAGAGGAGAGAAAAAAAAAAAAGAAAAAGTTAAAGTAGTTAAAGATCTGTTGACGTATGATTAAATCGATAATAATTATATGCATAATATTTTATTAGCGGGAATTTGAATTTACTGTGTATAATTTTATTTGAAAATTTTTTTTTCCCCCGGTATTGATAGTCAATTTCTCTGTTATAACTTGATTATTATTTATTTTCGTTTCTTCGCAAAACCTGTCGAATTAAGAGGGTGATCTGGTCTAGAAGCCTAAATTTTAGGCATTTTTCTAAGTACCATATATAAATAAATCCCTTCGATTAATCGCTGTTTAAAAAGACAAACTTTGACTTCTTGTCGAAGCGTCAAAAAGTGTTGCAAATTTTGGGATGAATGGAAACCGAAAAACTGCAAGCAAAACATAAAAATATGTTACATTTATATCGGAGGAAAGAAAAATTCATTTCCTCCAATGACAAGAGTCGGATATTAATAAGCGAAATTTAGTGACAAAGATTGGAAAAAAAAAAAAAAACAAGACAAGAACCAAAATAATAAAAAAAAAATGGCGAAGGAAAGCGAGGTGCAAAAATAGAATAGTGCGAAAAGCCTATAATATATGTAATATTATATATGATGTATAAGAAAATACAAAAACGCATTTCGCCGGGATTAATACCAAGGCAAGAGAAAAGGAAGCCTCAAGTCTAACACTCAAAAATAAGTATTGAATAACTATAAGATAAAGTTGAAGTATAATTTTTTTTTTCACCGAATCAAGCATCGTTTTCTCGAAATCTCAAGTGTTGAAATTTTATCACTTTTAATAAATAAAGATTATTATTTATAATTACACTTGCTCCGTTTTATTGTGAAGTCAAGAATAGGGTTAACTTTCTCTCAAACCGCAGAAGAAAACTATGTAACATTTCATCCCAGGGCCGTAATTTGTTGCTCCAGACTGTTGTGAGCAGTGGCAGTCTGTTCGGGTTTAAATAGCTATTTATGTGGCATGCCCATAAGCCGCCTGTTTTTTTTTTGGCAAGGATAAAGATTCCAGGACGAGCTGAAGGCGAGCCGGAAGCGAACCGGAAGCGAGTACTGAAATTATCCGAGCCAAATAACGGCTTACGGGCATGCCACGTACAATATTTTTTACGGTATGGGCATTGAAAAGCAAAACGAAGAGTGAGGTTATGTCGCAATCTGTTCAACGAAGCTACTTTATTCGGCAGTTTGGGATGCGCACTTCGAACTGCGCATCAAAACTCCGGAATAAAGACTTTATTCCGCAACTTTGTTCGCTGCCGTATAAAGCGTCACTTTACGGAACGAAAACTGTCACAAAAAGTTGACTTTCCAATGCCCATGCCGTAAAAAAAAATTTTTACGTCAAGAACGATTTTCGATATTCAATTAGTTCTTTCCCAAAAATAATATTTGATAATGAACCCCTAACGCCACATCAATTAGGGATGAATTCGTGTTTATACGTTGTGCGAACTTAAAATTTTTTTTTAAGACGTGTAACTTCGAGCCTCAGTTTCCCCTACATTAGAATATTTTTGCAGATTGATGATTGGGTACGAATTTCGTATTTAATTGCACAATGGGGGGTGAGATTGAAGTTCCAAATTTGAAAAGTTCCGGAAAAGCTTGGTTCCGAATTATTTGACGGCGAAACTTGAAGCAGAGAAATCAAACTTTGAAGAAACTACCAAGTTTCGAATGGTCGGAAAGAGTTCAAAGAATAGAGCTTAAAGTTCCGAAATTTAAATTACGATGGAGTAAAGTTCCGAGAAATAAAGTTTCGATGGAGTGAAATTCCGAAAGTTAAAATATACTCACAGAGCGTAGTTTACTCGATAAGTCGGTGTAAAAAATGAGAAAAACCGAAAATCAAAATGATCAGAATTCCCAAGGTAAAAATATCGACAATCAAAAACAAAGACAGATCAAAGCGGTGGAATTTCACGAAACTGAAAATCTTCGATCATTCTGAATTTCGATGTTTCAAATATTCAAATTTCCGGAATTTTCGGAATTTTGAGCGTCGAGTTTCGGACCGTTCTAAACTTTGATATTTTATCAAAATTTGATTTCCTTACTCAAAGTTTCCCCCGCAAAAAAATTCGTAACACACTGCTTTCGGAACTTTTTAAATTCGGAACTTCATCCACGTCCCAAAAGTTCACCAATTAATTATATATATTCGCAGCTCTGATTTAGAGACTAACTAATTAAAGGCGTAACCTAATTTTCATCGTTCTTCATTTCATAAAATTCTTCATCAAAGTAGTTACCGAAAAAAACTTGTTGCTAATTAATTCCAGCGATTCGATATACCCTGGTAAGAAATATTAAAAATCACCACTTTTAATTGACCAAACGTAAGATGAAATTACTGCAACGCAAAAGGAATTCGATAGTTAAGAAAATTTGTGACTAGACAAAATAATGAAAAAAAAAAAAAAAAAAAAAAATTAACAACAGAAAGAAATGGCTAAGTTACAAGCTATCGGAGCACGTATATCATTAATGTGTTTAACGATCGTCGTAATCCGAGTAGATGAGACTGCGTAGGTATATCGGATACCATGAAGATCTACAACTATAAGGCATTCTGAAAAAAATTGCTTCTGATTAATTACAGACTGTTTATATCGGTGTTGTAAAAAAAAAAAAAAATTTCAAGAATCTCGTTAAAAGGAATATTATATGCCCTAAAAGCTTTCTTCGATTTTGTGAACCAAACATTTTCACAATGTTTTTATTATACCGTCGTGTTAGAATATATTTCACCGTTATACCCCCCGTAATAACGAAAGAATTTTATTACAGTACCTACCCGACGTTTCTGGTTCTATAACGACAAATCATTTTTGGATAAGTGGAGAGTATAAAAATATAGACGGGAGAAAATCGTTGAAAAAAACCAATGGACGAAACCCGAAGGATTCGGACGGTCGAGTGGACATTAAAGGCATCGAAGATTGACGTCCTCGTCAGAGATCTATTATAGATAAATCCCGGTGAACACGAATCCATTAAATTTATCTACACGCCTGTCGTATACGGGGTGGATCACGTGGATCGCGTGGATCACGTATATTACGTATTCACAATAGGCGTATAAATTACATCATCGACTAGTGTGACTCGGGATAAAAAGAATAAAAAAACAAAAGCAAAAGCAAACAAATAAACTCGACAATGAGATATAACCAGTGAAAAATACCGCCTTCAATCATTCCTTCGAAAAAAATCAAATCTACTGTCTAGTATTATTCCGATTAGAATTTATGCCATGAAATAAAACACCATGGCTGATGAAGTGAGGGCACTTGAGACGGTATTCTGGTCTAGAAATTTTAATGAATGGATTTTTTTTGTAGTCCCCACTTCACCACCCTGTAACTTGTTGCATTTTTCATATTTTTTGTTCGATTAAATTTTTTCTTGTATTCTTATTGAAAGATCAATAAAGGTCTTGTAAAAAAAAATTGATGGTAAAAATGTTGTTTGTTTCTTTTTTATCTCATTTAGAAAAATGCCTAAAATTTAGGCCTCTAGAACAGAATACCCCCTTAAATGGATACTACGTCGTACTTTTTGTCGAGGTATCACGATCGTGATGAGCCCTATTGAGCTCATTTCGTGTTCTATTCACCGAGTTTCAACCACACTTCGTAGTGGCTTCTTTATGCACAGTTTTTTTTATTCTTTCTTTTTCGTTTTTTGCTCCTCTTACATTCTACTTCAAACGGTGCTTATAAAAATTACGCTTTGAGGTTAGATTTCATGTTCGCTATCAAATTGTTAGGTTGGTATAACTGGAACTTCAGACCGTTTCAAGCTTGCAAAGATCGCAGACAGTTTCGCTGCGCTGCAATTTTCGTGTTATCGAATGGAAGAGACGCAATGTCAGGGTCAGATATATAAAAATAGAACTTAAGTATATCGAAGAAATAACTCGACTATGTATTCTAACCTCTGCACGCGGCGATATACAAGTGGGTTCTTATAACTAATGCGTCTGCCTTTTACATCGACGTCGTTCAATGTCTCCCGACGCGTTAATAATACTAGATCACAATTTTCTTGGCAAAGTATATTTTTATTGTTTTTTTTTTTTTTTTTTTTTTTTTCATGCTAACGTCCCGACGAAACTAGTTTCCTTCGATTATACCTGCTATTTTTTTTTTCAAAAACGATCCAGTTAGACGGTATAAAGAGTGAATGAAATTAGAGAGAATCAATTCACAGGTTAAGAAATGTTTCAACATTTTTAAGGGTAAACAAATTTCTTCAATTTTCTCACAAAATTCAAGAAGGATTGTAGAAGAAGAAAGATTTCTTGGGTTTTCTGTCTTGGACGAGTTGCGTAAGCCTGTGTGATAAGAGTGGATCGTTTCATGGTGGTGGGAGGCAGTTCATTCAAGGGTGTATCAAAGTGACGGGCAATTAGAGGCTTTGGTTTGACTGGCATCTGGGTATTTCCACAAATGAACGTCGAGCATGTCGATCCTCGGTTCGTTTCTCGCTTTTTTGCTTCATCCCACGTTTAAGGATTCGATTTCCATGGGATATCATCGAATGAAGAGAAGAAAGAAAGAAAAAACGAGCCAAGTTTGCTTTGATACGATGTCGTTTTACAAAAGAATTATGTAATCACGTAGGCGCAAATTTTTTACCGAGGCGATTGAGGGCCGTTAATAAGAGGTTGATAAAGTTTAGGTGCCTATCACCTGTGGAATTATAACGTTATACCAACGTGATTGATGTGCCGTTCGATAATGACTAGTCAACCTCTGCACCAAGGCTTGATGCTTAAACAAGAAAATCTAAATTTCATTACCATGCATTCGTAAGCGAATGAAATCGGTCACGCTTGATTTAACTTGATGAATTGGCTACACTTTTCATATCGCAGAAATACTGGGGTGAATAGAGCTGGACATGATATTGACGAGGCCAGAAAATTTCAGGTCTAGTTTTTTTTTTTCCAGAAAACGAGCTAAAATATGTGAAAAAATGACGGAATAGAGAAGAAGAGTTTATAGTCATCTTGTAAAACCTTTTCTCAAATTCTTGATACCTGATAAGTATTGTGCTTTACAAATCTGCTCAGAATCATTTTTATCCAAGTGGTAAAGAAATTATTTCACCGAAAAAATCCCCAGATGCCGTCGATAAGTAATTCGACTAATCCGTTAAATTTTCTTGTTTTTTCATAAACGTCTACTATGCAGCTCAAAAATGACGTCAGATTTGAGTTTCTGAGATACAAGTATCAAGAAATTATTTCACCAAAAAATTCCCCAGATGCCGTCGATAAGTAGGATTTCTTTTTTCACAACTTGTTAATTCGACTAATCCGTTAAATTTTCTTGTTTTCTCAAAAACTTCTGCTATGCAGCTAAAAAATGACGTCAGATTTGAGTTTCTGAGATACAAGTACAAAGAAATTATTTCACCAAAAATTTCTTTTGATACAGAAATTGTCGTCTATTGATCCTAAAATTTTGGCTATTCGTATCCAGAAGATTTTTGCACCACTATCTATGAACCCTGTGAAATTTGGAAGCGCTTTTGAAGTGGTCATTGAAAAAGTGTCTCAATTTTTTCAAGCCTCTTCCTTGTAAAGCGACGCGATATCGTCTCCAAAAGTGAATCTGGAATACTTGAACTTTTTTTTTTATAGTTCACCGACGTTTTAATCCACACAAACCTCGTGTCACGTCAACGAACAGAGTGCAGGATATCAGATTCTGACGTCGTTCGCTTTCAGGATCATTTTTGACTCGGCACTCGCCGAAAGAAGAGATTCTTACTTTTCACTTCACGTGGGCGTAGGGTTTCAACCCTCTTTGAAACTAATCGATCAAATACCGAGAAACACAAGGTGCCTCGATTTTCTTCATTTCCCCAGGCCATTCTACCAAATTGAATGAATAATAGACAACGAAACTGACAATTAACTTCTGCTCGAAACGAAAAATACATACTAGTCTCCAGACTTACAGTAAATTAGGAAAAGCTTGTTAAAAGTTTTCCAGTACCAATAGATCGGTGGTAAAAATTGATGAATAAATTTTTTACCACTTCGGTGATTCCAGAAATTTTCCAAAAGTGTGTGGATATTGGAGATCGTGAAAATTATTGGAACGTAGAAAATATTTTTGACTGATCTGTGTGCATCTCAAAGATTTTAAGGAAGTTTTTTTATTGTCCCGAAATAAATCTACGCTGCGGTTTTTCGAGTTCGTTTCGAATGACCTGTAAGTTTATCGTTGCCACAAGCATCTCCGTAATTTTCGCCATCAGTAACGTATCAAGATTTACGAACTGTTGCGTAAAAGTGAGAGGCTCGCGGACCTTTCGGGTGATAATTTACGAGGCAATTCAAGTTGGTAAGGTGTAAACGCATAAAAGATGAAAGGGAAGTGCAGAGACGATGTCTGGGTAAGATATCTGGATCCCGGATTAATTCTGGAATAGATTTAGCCATTTGAGGGTTGAATAGTCAAACAGGTCGACACATTCGAGGGCGTTTATTATCTGAATAGAAGATAGACGATTAGGGTTCTGGGCAGTCGTTGATGGAGCAGTTCAAATGAGGTGACTCGCGGGAAAAAAAGAGCGGTTAAGAAAGGAAGTCAAAGGGGAAAACGACTCGCAGAACAAATCTTACAAGCGTATCGCGATGGTTTCGTATTGCTCAGAAGGGAGTCAGTCGCTTATCGATGATACCAAGGAAGAGACGAGGAGACCAATAGAAAAGCTCGTCCTTGCGGTGAAGGATATTTGAAGAAGGGTTCTTCCACTTTCGTCACGGATGTTCAAGTCTCTAGGGTGAAGAGAGTGTAGAGTGTAGGTATGGATATGATCGTATGGTAGAATGCAGCGGGGAAGAAAAATTGGTGGAATTTAATTTCACCTTTTCTTTCCATCCCCCAAAGACGATAAAATCTTGGCGCGAAGTCGCCGATCCGGACTTTTTGGTCTCAAGTCGTTTAGTCGAATCGACGAAATTTCTTCTTATGCAAATTGCGCAACAGTTTCGAACAGTTTACGACAGTTTTATTTGACTTCCCTCTATCTGCAGGGTGGATTCTTTAGGGCGAGTGTAACTAACCGTTGCGAGGAACGTTCGCTTCGAAAAAAAAATCAATTTCGGCTAGGCTCGTAGTTTCATTGAATCCCTTTCCTTTCTTTACCTATTAAGAGGGTATTCTGATCTAGAGGCCTGAATTTTAGGCATTTTTCTAAGTCAGGTATAAAAAAAAAAAAATTAAAAATATTTTTACCGGCCATTTTTTTACAAGACCTTTATTCATGTTTCAAGAATACAGAATCAAAAGAAATCCTTTGTTCGTAAAGACGTCTTCAATAGTCCAGGGTACGGAAAGAGAAAGAAAATTTGTATACCAGGGTAGCTAATGACATGGTTTTACAAATTTCGAAACATTGTTTACTATGTCTGTACAGCGTTAATTTTTTTATTTTACTTTGTCCAGACACGCGGAGTGAGAATAGGAAGGAAAAATGTTGATTATGTGAAAATTTGATTACTTTCTTCAATCGCCATCACAAAAGTACTGAAAATATTATTTAAAATTTTTTCAAATTCGTTATTTCACACGCGATAACATCGTGTGTACTTTAAAGTTGATGATACTGAAAATCATTTGTCAGATCAGTCAATATATTCAATATAATATCATTATCATCACGATTTTTTTAATTACTGGTGTAAAATTATATCTTTCTACCCTTATCACGTTTTAATAATTCCTTGAATATATCGATAAACAGTGAACGATTAAAAAGCTATTTCAGAGTCTACAAACTTTTTGCGAAGCTGGCGAAGGGTGGCAATTGCGTAGATTCCGTTTTAAGCATTCTCTACGGAATTGCTGACCGTAGTTCGCAGTTGTTTAAAACTTTTCGAGGGTTGATCGGTATGGGAATCCCTGCTGCAGGGGAAGAGCGTTAAATGCGAGGGGTTAATCACTGAGTTTCGTGTGTACATCAGATTTCAAAATTTTTTACATGATCTCATGAATTTCAACATATTTTATTTCAAATTTTTATTCCAAAGATTTCAAATGATTTTAAGGGATTCTGAAAAAAAAAAATTCACAGAATTTCAAAAGATCACAAAGATTTCAGAGAATTTTAAATGTTTCCAAAAAAATTCACAGAATTTCACATCGCACAGGATTTTGGCGGGATTTCAAGGGATTTAAATTTTTTTTTCCTTCAATTTTGGGATTTCACAAAATTTCACAAGTTCGCAAAGGATTTCAAATGCTTTCAACAGATTTCACAGGATCCGATAGTTGCCACAAGATATCAGAGATTTCGAAGGATTGCACAAGATTTCGCAGGATTTCAAACAATTTCCTGAGATCGCCGCGGATTTCACAAGGCTTCCCAGGATTTAGCTGGATCCGAAGTATTTCATAAAATTTTGGATGTTGAAAAAAATCTCACGGGATTGCAGAAGATGTCACAAGATTTCAACAGATTTCACGAGATTACCGATAATTTCACAAGGTTTGACAGGATTTTATTGCATTCAAATTATATCATAAAATATTTCACATGCTTTAAACAGATTTCAGGGGATCCGATAGTTGCCACAAGATATCAGAGATTTCGAAGGATTGCACAAGATTTCGCAGGATTTCAAACGATTTCCTGAGATTGCCGAGGATTTCACAAGGCTTTCCAGGATTTAGCTGGATCCAAAGTATCTCATAAAATTTTGGATGTTGAAAAAAGTCTCACGGGATTGCAGAAGATGTCACAAGATTTCAACAGATATCACGGGATTACCGATAATTTCACAAGGCTTGACAGGATTTTATTGCATTCAAAGTATATCATAAAATATTTCACATGCTTTAAACAGATTTCAGGGGATCCGATAGTTGCCACAAGATATCAGAGATTTCGAAGGATTGCACAAGATTTCGCAGGATTCCAAAGATTTCCTGAGATTGCCGAGGATTTCACAAGGCTTCCCAGGATTTAGCTGGATCCAAAGTATCTCATAAAATTTTGGATGTTGAAAAAAATCTCACGGGATTGCAGAAGATGTCACAAGATTTCAACAGATTTCACGGGATTACCGATAATTTCACAAGGTTTGACAGGATTTTATTGCATTCAAAGTATATCATAAAATATTTCACATGCTTTAAACAGATTTCAGGGGATCCGATAGTTGCCACAAGATATCAGAGATTTCGAAGGATTGCACAAGATTTCGCAGGATTTCAAACGATTTCCTGAGATTGCCGAGGATTTCACAAGGCTTTCCAGGATTTAGCTGGATCCAAAGTATTTCATAAAATTTTGGATGTTGAAAAAAATCTCACGGGATTGCAGAAGATGTCACAAGATTTCAACAGATATCACGGGATTACCGATAATTTCACAAGGTTTGACAGGATTTTATTGCATTCAAAGTATATCATAAAATATTTCACATGCTTTAAACAGATTTCAGGGGATCCGATAGTTGCCACAAGATATCAGAGATTTCGAAGGATTGCACAAGATTTCGCAGGATTTCAAACGATTTCCTGAGATTGCCGAGGATTTCACAAGGCTTCCCAGGATTTAGCTGGATCCAAAGTATCTCATAAAATTTTGGATGTTGAAAAAAATCTCACGGGATTGCAGAAGATGTCACAAGATTTCAACAGATTTCACGAGATTACCGATAATTTCACAAGGTTTGACAGGATTTTATTGCATTCAAATTATATCATAAAATATTTCACACGCTTGAAACAGACTTCCCGGGACTTCATATATTCATTCCAAAGTATTTTACCTGGTATTTCACAGACTCTGGTAAGATTTCACGAGTGGCGTAGAGCATATTTCACGGGTTGTTAACCCCTGGGTTAAAAGAGCGCAGCCAAGCGACATGGGAGTCAAGTTCTTTCGGCTGCAGCACCGCACCGGCGCGTTTCTCCCCAGCTGCCATAAAAACTGAATTGGTTGAGCCTAGCTGGCGGCTTTCCCTGATGGATCAGTGCAGCGCGGCTAAGTGGCTGGGGATCGGGAAACCCGTGTTGCAATTTTTCTTTATTTCAACGGTGGTTGTTGGTGCGACGGAAACTGGGTCAAAAGAACGATTCGGATGGTCGGCGCCTCGAGCCGAGGACACTCACCTGTACCTTCGACCTTTTTTTGGTCTTCCTCGGAAATCAAGGATTCGCCGCACGTCGCTTATATGCGGTGGAAAACTGCACAACCGCATCACGTATACATTGCACAGGATTAGATACGATTTGTCTAGAAAAATAGGGCATTCCATGCCAAACGACCAGGGTCTGACCCTCGACCTCTTCGATCTGGTTCGCGATCTATTATATCGTTGTTCTGCTTCTAAAATGCGGGCAAATTTTTTTTCAAACTTTTTTGCCAGTCATTTGTCTCACATGTGATTTTTTGAAAGTCAACATGTCCTTGGACTAAATTTAAGGGGAACTGCTAGTGTGAAATTTACAAAAAATTGATTTCTTTTTTTTTACACTTTCCGATAGTTTATGCTTTTGAAAATAACATACTAGAATTTTGAGTATGTATTTTAAACTGTTTTTGAGCCACAAAGTTGATTAAAAAATTAGAAAAAAATTCAGGATACTGTTTCAAACTTGGGACAATTGCATTTAGAAAATTTTTTAACAACAAAACTAGAAATGCTGAGGATCCCTCACGGAACCCCCTGTACGTAAAAAATCCATCTATAATCGCAAAGTGAATTTGCAAAATACATCGATTTCGAAGCAAAATTAATTCGCGAATTCATGAGAAATAATCCAACGAACCTCGAATTTTCCGAGCTCCGTTCATTCGACGATTTCAAAATAACGACCACATCTGTGCAGCCACCGTTGCCTCAGTATAATGGAGTAAAATCGTGCAGTTATGCCGAGTCTATCGGGGCTGTTTTCCATGCCTCGTAACATCGAAAATCAATCAGTTTGACCGCTTTGAAGCTGTGGTAGCCGCTTTCATCCAATTTGCAATTATGCCACAGAGGCCAAAGCCTTGTTTATAAATGAGCAAGCTGCTTCTGCATTTGACTAAATAAAACCGCATACAATAAAGCCATACAATAAAGTATAACGTATATAATTCTAGCAAATAATTTTACGATCCCAATTCATTTGTAAAGCTTCAAAAATTTTCAGTCACCGATAAAAATGATTCAAGTCTGTGAAAAACGGAGATTATAAAAAAAAGTAGCTCAAAGAGTTAATTGAGAAGATTAAAAAAAATTTCCGAACAGATTTCGTCTGCCTTTGAACACATCGCAGCTGCGAAATAAAGCTCACCACATGCGAACCGCTTATCGCGAAGTTATAAGTAGGATAAAGAAAAAAAAAAAGTAAAAACTACGTCAAAGGAATAGAAGAAGTAAAAAAAGAGGAGAAAACCTCGAGAGTATCACGGCCAGCCCTCGCTTTTTCTTCCCCTACTCTATACTAGGAGAACACTGCGGTGTCGTAGCGGAAGTTTGTTATCCCCAGGGTGCATTAGACTCGCAGGGCATCTTATCCCCCTCGCTTGTTTGCCTCGTCCAGGAGTGCCAAGCGTTTCGTCGTAATGCTCCGAGCAGCGCGATCGAATCGCCGGACTCTCGTTTGCTTGAGAAGAAAATGCACCGAGTTGCACGCGTCAACCTTTATGTTTTCAATCTTCGAGGTGGTCTCCGGTTTTTTGAAATTAACCTCAACTCGTACCCACCTTCCCTCAATTGTTGAAAGTGAAAAAAAGACTCTTCTAATAGTGGTGAAATATTTTTAAACTAGTGGGCAAAAACAGTTTTTCCGCACTAGTGGTGAAAAACAATTTTTACGCACGAGTGTGTAATAAAATGTTTTTACACACTAGTGGAGAAATGGCTGGATATTTTCTAACGTGTACGAAATATTTTTCCACTAATGGGGAAAAACAATTTTTGGACACTAGTAAGCAAAAACTTGATAACTATGCGACAATTTTTTTCTTTCTTGCCTTTGCTGTTGTCTTGGACGTTTTCTTTTTCGTTTCTTTACTTCATCAAATAAGGACAGGTAATTCAATAAGCCGGAATACTAGAGATATATATGCGCAGAGATGTTTCACCGCAAACGGGACAGGGACAGTTTCCATAAATCTTCGAAACGCTGTCGCAGAATTTAAAGCGTACGACCCGAAAGCCGCGTGCTTACACGTATCTATAATACGATGCCAGTGTATTCGTTAAGTTAGATTTATACGTGAAAACGGGAAAACAGCTTTGGTGAACAGAATATAAAACGGAATGAAATGCCATTCAAGTGGAACATCGTTATTTTTTAAACGGAGAAAAAACATTAACGCGTCGTTAAATAAACGTCGTCGTTGGATTTTTAATTATCTTTTCGTAATATCACACGAGTTAATATTTCACTTTTTGTCTGATCTTTCTTTTTATAATAGTTCGTAAACTTGTGGGTTAAAAAAAAAAAGGAAAGAAGAGAAAAAGTTGAGCTTTTAAAGTTGCTGGTTATTGTGTTGGTTAAATTCGCACACAGTGGTAGTAAAAAAATTATATCAGCGATACTATAATCCGAGCTTTTATACGAGCTGAATATCGAGTGTGAGCCAAAAACTATGAGACGTAACGTAAAAAATTGTGACAAAACGGGGCTCAAGATTAATTTAAAGCTTATAGTTGATGTGGCTTCTATTATATCCCTCTGGGAAAATTTCTCATTCAGTATCCCTGAGAAATTAGGCATATATTGGGAATTTCAAAGCCGTCCTTTAACGAACAAAAATTATTACCCTTTGAATTCGAAGTTAAATTCTACAATTATTCTGAAGAAAAATCGATCTCATTTCGGTCTTCGGTTTCAAAATTTTCCGAAATTCAACACATCACGTGACAGTGTAACGAAATAATTTTTTAATTCCGGAAATAAAACGATTTACTCTAATTGCGAGTAATGCAACTGAGTAATCCTAAAGGTTTAACTTGAAACTAATATATATGACTTGTAAAAATTCGACAAACAGTAGAATAATTTTTCCCACAATCCTTCGAGCTTCTACAGAGATCACGTTGTGCCAGAGGCCCACGTGCTGTGGCCTCGTCGTCGATACTTAGCAGTTAGCGGGACAAATGTTTAGTTAGCAGAACGAAGCAGTAAACTTGGCAACTGATTCCAACTCTTACAGGTGGACAGAATGTGCGTAATCTACTCGGTGGTTCTTTGAAATAAAACGAAATTTTCTCACGATCAGATTTACTCAAGATTTACTCCATGAATCGATCCTCTGAACGTGGTTAAAGGAATCAATTTTTCCGAGGTTAAACTTTGTTCGAATGATTTCTATACCGTTTTTTGTATCCAAGAAACGAAAATTCATCAAACGTAAATTACAAAGAGAATTTAGAAAAAAACAAATTTGGAAATTTTTTTTTTCTCTCCGAGAACCACGGTTACGAAATTTCTGATTGGTAGCAAGACTGGATGTTTTTTCGCACTAAGAGATATGCAGCGTTAATTACGAAAAGAATATTTCTTAGTTTAAAATTTTTTCTTTTAATGAGAACCACGAAGTAAATGAGAACCACGGTTACGAAATTTCGCTAAGGTGGCGACACTGGATGTTTTTTCGCACTAAGAGATATGCAGCGTTAATTACGAAAAGAATATTTCTTAGTTTAAAATTTTTTCTTTTAATGAGAACCACGAAGTAAATGAGAACCACGGTTACGAAATTTCGCTAAGGTGGCGACACTGGATGTTTTTTCGCACTAAGAGATATGCAGCGTTAATTACGAAAAGAATATTTCTTAGTTTAAAATTTTTTCTTTTAATGAGAACCACGAAGTAAATGAGAACCACGGTTACGAAATTTCGCTAAGGTGGCGACACTGGATGTTTTTTCGCACTAAGAGATATGCAGCGTTAATCACGAAAAGAATATTTCTTAGTTTAAAATTTTTTCTTTTAATGAGAACCACGAAGTAAATGAGAACCACGGTTACGAAATTTCGCAAAGGTGGCGACACTGGATGTTTTTTCGCACTAAGAGATATGCAGCGTTAATTACGAAAAGAATATTTCTCAATTTAAAATTTTTTCTTTTAATGAGAACCACGAAGTAAATGAGAACCACGGTTACGAAATTTCGCATAGATGGCAACACTGCGAGGAGAATCTTTCTCAATATTAAGAAATTTTTTTTGATGGGAACCACGGTTAGAAAATTCTCATAGGTGGCAACACTGGCTGGTTTTCCGAACTAAGAGAGATGCAGCTGTCGTCCAGTGCTGGACAGTGACAAATTGTCCAAATTCTTATACCCTCGAGCAATATCTGCGAGGTTATAGTTGAAAAGTTTTGCCAAACTCGTAAAACCCCTGGGGAAACTAATAAAAGTACCTAGGGTTGAAATTAAACCATTCTCGACGGTTATGGGTTGAAAAAAAAAAATTCTTTCACCCCAAAACATAAGACGACACTCAATTCGTTGCCCGACGAGCCTGCGGCGTGATAATATTATAAAGATTGTTACACCCAGGAGTGTAAAATTTCCTGACAATCGGTAAAAGCGTGAGCGTAAAATTGTACGATAATTTCCAAAGATCATTAAGCATTATAGTTACACCCTGAGAACCCTGAAATTACTTTGACCAAAATAAAATGAAATTACAGGAAATGAAAGGTATTTAAATTCAATTTATCCAGGGGTTTGAGGTTAACTGTGAATACAGAAAACAGAGAGCACCTGCTAGTGATCGAAAACTGGACAAATAGCGAAGTACAAGAAACCGCCGCTAGATTCGCTAGTTCAGAGTCTGGCTGCTGAAGCCTCAGATTATTTTTAACCAGTTAGACTTTTCGAATCACGAAGAGTTGCATAACGATTTTGAAAAATCTCTTGGGTAATTCTTATAAAATAATTATTGTGCCTTACGAATGTAAAAATTTATCGTAGTTATTTGTAACGATTCGAAAACTCTATCCTTTCAAAATTTACAACATTTAAGATTATTGTTGCAGTAAAATAAAAACTTTTCTCCATTTTGATCACCTATTTCGAATTTCGACCCTTTCCTATCTCGTGCTGATTCTTCTCGCGTAGAACTGGCTTAAGACGAAAGAGTAATACCTACTACCCCGAGTGTTTCAAGTTGCGGTGGGAAAAGCGTGTAATCAAGGGTCAAGGGAAAATAAGGGAAAGGATGGAGCCTCTCGAATCTAGGGTAAGAGAAGTATGCTAATTTTCCGGGAAGAAAAACTAACTTCCAACAAAGTGTAGGTAATTACATCCGTTGCAGTAACTCGGTGGTTAAAAAATTCGCCCACCTGGCTGTGGCTTTTACTTTTTACAACTCGACACTGTGATGAATCTTTATGTAACACATAGGGGGGGGGGGGGGGGGGGGGGCAAAACGGGGGTACTTAGGGAAATACTCAGTTTTTAAGGATTTAAATAAGCAAATTTTTTTTTCTTTCAGTTGAAACCAAAGAAAATAGAAACGATTTTCAAATGTCAGGGGGGGGGGGGGGGGGGGGAGGAGGAAATGTTATTGAAAATTTTTGAAAATTCAAAATAATGCTCAATAATGTTTATAGTTGAAATTTTTTAAAAACCGAATTTTTTTATAAGGCTTTAAGGGTGTCCCATTTTGCCCCCCCCCCCATCCTATGTGCATAAGCACCATTCGCGGGATTGATTATCCACAAATACGATTCATCACTTATTCCTTATTGATTACTCCAGGGTGTCGTTTGGTGCCCAGAAAAGTCAGTTTCGATCTAGATTGACGGGGTAATGGACCCTTAGAGATAACGTCGACGCAGCTCTCCTTTAATCCTCAGACAAAGGAATTGGCGCGCCTCTAATTCTGACAGGAAAATGTATCAATCCGATCCTCCGCCGTGTCGTATTTTCTCGACTTGATACGAATACCTACTTTATTTCTATTAAATTTCGCTCAATCTTATCGCAAAAAGGAATGAAAAAAGAGAAGGTAACGGATTATTCAATGTCCAAATAAAATTCGAATTGCTTTCACAATTTTGTGAGGAATATATTTAAAATTCGAGAATATTTCAAGGATCCAAAAATTGGATATCGAAAAAATTTTGAAAATTATTTGCAAAGTGCCGAAAGTTTTTTCAAAATAGAAAGAAAAAAAAAAAAAAAAAAAAAGTGGCGTTTTAGAGAAATAAGAGACCTTGTGGAAATATTTTGATACAACGATTGCGTTTCGCGTCGGATCTGAACGAAAGTCAGATTTTCCAGAAAGTCTTTTTATTACATCTTTTACATGTATTAAAAGGAATTAAATTAAGTAACGCGTGATTTTTGCAACTTTTGCTAGTTAAGTGGGTCGATCGATATTTAATTATCGTTTAAAAATAAATGTTTGTTTTTCTTTAGAATGAATCAAAAATCTCTCATCACAGTTAGAACTGCTATTTTCTAAATCGGATAATGAAAAAAAATTTCATTCATCCGTTTCGGTGAAAAAAAAAAAAAAAAAAATCACGAAAATTGCAGAATGAAGAAAAAGTGATATTTTTCTTTTAAACATATCTTCCGAAATCGATTACCTGCTAAAATAAATATTTCATTTCGCAACCGCTACGGGAAGATCGATTCGTTATTATTCCATCAACTGATCGATAACGCAAACTCACAATTTAATAATTGGCACGTTTAAAACTATATATGTATGTACATATATACGTATTAGGGTGGCGCAAAAAACCGACTATTTTTTTTTTTTTTGAGTCTCGTGTGACAAAATGTTAGTTTTTGATGTTTTAAGAGCCCAATCCAAAGAACAGTTCAGAAAAAAAAATTTTTTAAGAGGTCACCTCACATTTTTTAAAACGTCAGAAATCGTCAAAAATAGATTTTTTATTTCAATTTTTTTCTCTCGTTACGGTATAATTTTATAGACAAAAAAAATAAGTTTCCGAAAGTTTCAGTTCAAAATTTGAATTTTGAAAGGTCGCTCATAATTTTTTTTCAATTTTTTGGTGCATTTCTTTAGATCTTTTCAAGCGACCTTTTAATATTCATATTAAAATTTCATAAAATTTTTTTCTCCAATTTATTAAGAAAGAATCGATAACAATACACCACGACACGAATTAAAAATCAAACAAAATACTGAAAATATAATTTTTTTAATTTAATTTTTTGACGATTTTTGAAATTTTAAAAAATTTGGAGCGACCTCTTAAAATTTTTTTTTCGAGCTGTCCTTTGGAGTGGGCTCTTAAAACATCAAAAATTAACATTTTGTCACACGAGACTCAAGAAAAAAAAAAAAATTGTCGGTTTTTTGCGCCACCCTAATACGTATATATGTATACATATACGTATATAATATATATATATATCGAAAATTCGCAATCTGTAGACATAATCTTGAATTTTATCCGACTGTCTCCAATTTCGTGGGTAGTTTCCATCCGGCTTATCATCATCCCTCTGCTCGTGGGTGCCCACATTGTTATCAACCCACGTTGCCCGCTTCTATAACTTGACAAAGTGTAACGTTCAACCCCAATTTTCCGACATTACACCCAACCGAGGCTTGATTATTTCGTAATTGCAATATCAAATGACGCGGTCTATTATATGCGTCTCAATTTGCAATTTGCTCAATGATAAATTGAGTTTAATATTACTGCATATTCCGAACTCACGGCGTTCCTATAGTAAACACGCACGTTCATCCCCTGATCGGGTCTTCCGACAACCCTCGCTTTTGCGATTGCAGCGTAATAGTAATTAAATCAATAGTTCCGAAATTGAATGGAAAACTTGGAAATTTCCTTACTTTTTTTTCTGTTAATCAGACCCATTCGGTTCTGCCGATTTCTCGCCATACCCGAACCTTGATTAGTATCGATTGTGGTTTTTTTTTTTTTTTTTGCTTTTTGCTGTTTCTTTTCTCTTTTTTTCTTACCCCTAACAGTTTTAGCTTTTCCATTCGTTCACCTGATATATATTCGCCTTCCAACGTTCGACGCGAGAATATTTTTTACCAGTCGATCTGCGCGACTTTTTCCTTCCCATTGTTTTTATTTTCTTTTTTTTTTTTTTTTTTTGTATACATCCTAGGAAATTTTCTCTCCAAATGATCGTAAAAAATCGTCATCAATTTTCATCACATATCGATATTCTTGAATGAATTTACATCGCTTGGTGGGCAAGTATTGCGTGTAATTATACAATAATTTTTAAAGTGTAGATATAGAGAATGTAAGTTATAATGCGAGAGAAATACGAAAAAAATAGAAACACGATTTTAATAATTATACAATGCATCTGCATTTTCAGCGTATAGGAATAGATATATATTATATATAGATCATATAGTAGCTTTGGCGTATTTAAAATGGATCAAAGGAAAAAAAAAAAAAAAATTTGCATGCATGCCTCAAGAATCGCAGAATGCAGAATTTGCAGAGATAATAAATATCGTTCGTAATATCCACGCGTTCTCCTTTTCAACATTAAAAAATCGACGCGATTGTCACGGTAAAAAAGAAGAGTTAAACAGAAGCAAAAGCCAAAGAAAAAAAAAATCTAACAAAACTGGCTATCAATTTGGAACAAGAATTAAATGCCGCCAATTTTTTATCGGTTGGATTTTTATTCAATGCGTGAGAATGCGTGAACATTAGGCGACGATTTTTTGGAAATCTGTTTTTTTTTTTCTTTCTTTTTTTGTTCTCTAAACTATAATCAGCTTGAGGTAAGAGATAAAAAAAAAGTGAAATAAAATTGTAGAAAGAATAATCTTACCTTGTACAAAGAGCTGCCGCTGCCCATGCTAAGAAACACAGACAAGTAGCTCTGGCTTTTGTACAGACGTACCTGAAACGTGAGAAGAAGAAAAAAAAAAATCAAATATTTGACGACACGAAAAACAAAATATTTCATATTTTCTACGATTGGAGTGAAAATTTAATCGTCGAATTCGATCGTGAATGAGAAAGAAAAAAAAAATTAGTAACTGAAAGGTCAGGAAAATAAAAAAAAATGAATAAAAAAAATCAAACATTTGACGACATGAAAAACAAAATATTTCACATTTTGCATGATTGGAATGAAAATTTAATCGTCGAATTCAGTCGGAAATGAAGAAGAAAAAAAAATGAGTAACTGAAAGGTGAGGAAAATGAGAAAAAAAATATATATATATATATTTTACGACACGAAAAACAAAAAATTTCACATTTTGTACGGTTGTGACAATTTAATCGTAAGTGAAAAAAAAAAAAAAATGAGTAATTGAAAGGTCAGAAAAATGGAAAAAAAATCAAACATTTGACGACACGAAAAACCAAAAATATGTCACATTTTGTACGGTTGTGACGACAATTTAATCGTCAGATTCAATTAAAAATGCAAAAAAAAAAAAAAAAATCAAACATTTGACGACACGAAAAACCAAAAATATGTCACATCTTGTACGGTTGTGACGACAATTTAATCGTCAGATTCAATCAAAAATGCAAAAAAAAAAAAAAAGAATACCTACATTTTATTTAGTTCGAAGAAAATTCAAAATTTCTTAAACAACTTGATTCTGTAATATAATATAATATGTAAATAAAATAAAACAATAATAAACGTCAGTTAATTTTATCTCAGTTTTCGCCAGGCGTACCTACAACACTCGTATTCGATAATTGTTTTCAGAAGGATCTATTTTCGCAAAATCGGCAATTAGAGGAGGGGGGGGGGGGGCGAAGGTTGGAGTGCTGCAGTGCAAACTTGTGCAAAGTGTAAGTTAAATATTTAACTTCCGTTACAACAAGCAGCTATTAAGCAGGATTGTTTATAATAAGAGAAGCCGAGAAGATTGTAAATCATAAGCGGATTTTTCATAAGGAAAAATATCTGTTTGTACCTCACTCTTGGCGTACTTAAGACCTCCCCTAATTTCTTGGAAAGACACACAAACTCGAAATTTTGCCGGTTTTACGATCTTAGTTGCAAGACTGAAACTCTTCAAAGGGACTCTGCTTTGCCGAATTTAAAATAAGAGAAAATGGCGAAATACGATTTTTTTTTCAATGCTTATTGGGGGTATTTTTAACGAGGAAATAAGTCCCGACTGAGTCTTTCGTTTCGGACTTTGAAGGGATGATTTTATAATTTTTTTTTTTTTTTTTTTCGATACGAGATTAACAATTTTGAAAAAATTTTTACGGGAACCAAAATCAAAACCGGTGATTGCGAATTAGTGGCAAAATTAGGAAGGGAAAAAATTGTTTTTGTTTATTTTTATTCTTACGATTAGAATTTTACTGCAAGTAGCTTTTTTAAAAAACATCACGTTTTCACTTTATTTTTTAAATAATATGTGGACACATGTGGAATATATTCGATTGAAACCGAATGGAAAGTATTTTTGATTTATGAAAATTCAGTACGAGTTCAAATTTGAAGAAAATCGAAAAACTAGAAATTTTTTAAATCGTCTAATTTTTTTTACCGGATTCTAAACTCGGAGTTAAATTCTGTCGATTAAAAAAGCTCCAAATTTATAACGTAACTTTTGATCTCAACAAAGCGTTTATCAGTTATTTATTTTATTTTGTTTATTTATTTTTCTTTCTTCTCGAATGTTGAATAATTGTTTCTAATTTACAATAACTAAATTCTCATTACTAAAAACGAACATAATAATCCCTGTTTTTTTTATCAATCAATGATTTGCCATCGTGGTTCTGTTAATACCATTGTTAACAATTTAAACTAAAATAAATTTCAAACCTTTTTTTATAAAGGTAAGAATATTTCATCAAAACAAAAAAAAAACAAAAAAAAAAAAACGCCACATTCAAATGTTTTTTTCCAAATTTCAGGCAATTTCGGTTTAAAATCTCTACTCACCCAGCTCTCAGTGGTTCGCATATTGCGTAGTAACGCTCAAAACTGATGGCCAAAATAGTCAGGACCGAGGCGTGAGCCACAGTCAACTCCACAAACGGAACAGCTTTACCTGAAAAATGAAAACAGAAAAATGAATTAACAATTCCGATCGACTTCGAATTTTTTTATTTAATAAAACTTATAAAAATTAGTTCAGTCGAGATCGTTTCGACCTACGTATACTCTTCAACTTTTCGGATTTGGCTCGAAATTTTTTACACGATTGTTCTCACTTTAAAAAACCAAAAGCAAATTTTTGAAAATTTTTCAAAACCATCTTACAGATCGACAAGGTTTAAAAATCTCAACAAAATTCTGAAAGATTAGCTTTCAGATATCAAAATTTTTTAAGCTCAGAGCCGTACGGAGTCAGGAAGCTTTTTCCCAAAGAAAAACTTTCCAAAAAATTAAAAGCTAGTGTCGTTTCAGTATATTTCAGGCTGCTGAAACATTTTCATATTTCACACCAGATTGTTGAGAATCTTTTCAGATATTTCGCAAGATAATTTTTTTTTCCTCATTGGAAAAATCAAAAACATTTTCGAAAATCCAGCATGACGTGTAAAAATGTTTCAACAATGATATATAGTAAACTGACTTCCGCTTCTAATTTTTTCAACGTTTTTTTTTTTCAGAAAAAACTTGAAAACAGTAAGTTTCAAAATTTTTTATATCTGACAAATGACTTTTCAGAATATTTTCCCATTTTTAAATTGTGTCGATCAATAAGACGATTTTTAAAAATTGTAGAAAATTCTAACCGTGTTGAAAAAATGTAAGAGAATAAAAAAGAAAAAAATGAATGCTTAATAATAAGAATATTTTTAGCTGGGAAAGGTTTTATTCTGATATTATCAGTGAATAAATTTGTACACGGAATATGGAAGAAATTTGTTATAGTTGGCATTATTATGTTAATTTTGTAAATGGTGTCTGTAGTCCGAAAATTAAAACTGATTTATATTCAAATGAGGCAGCCTTGTATCCTCTCATTTAAATTTAACTATACGTATACGAGTTTCGTACGAACGAGCTGTTCTTGGATTTCAAATTTGATAAAAATTTTCTTATACTGTAAATCGTTGATTCGTAATGTATTTTTTGAAACGACAATAATCGCAGAACTTTACTGCTTCGCTTTAAATCTTGTAATTTTTCATAATCGGCAATAATTAATGATCGAAGAATTTTTTTTTATTATTGAAATGAATTTCTCTGAGACGAATAAGTTTTTGTGGTTAATATAATAAATATAAGAATAGGAAATAAAATTTATTGCAGAGATTCAAGGCTGTGAAATTCTTTATCTATTGTATTCAGTTTTCAAGAGGATATATGAATTGATCACTAAAAATTCTCGAGAATATTCACTGACTTTCCCTGACCAAATTTAATTAATATTCTGACTAAAATTATCCAAAAATTTCGCTGTAATATTTTAGATTTTGCTTCTTCAAATTTCCCTGATCGATGGTAGAGAAAAATTGAAAAAAAAAAATAAAAAAACAATGACACGTACAAAAATTTTTCAATTCTTCTCTTGAATTATGAGTTTGGAATGCGTGACGTTGGTTTTGAAAAATCGTTCAAAAATAACAATTCTTCGGATTTTGTTTCTCCATGAGGAAAATTTGTTTTTTTTTCTGGTTAAAATCCATAACAAAAATAGACTGAATCAAAGAATACCTGACATTTTCCTGACCATTCAAAGAAAAGTATTGAAAAAATGGTTTGTAAAGGCAATTCGATAAAAATTATACCCTCGATGAAAACATTTTTTTTTTGTTCCCACAAAGAGAGGAAAAAAAAAACAAAAAAATGCCACTTAGAAACGTTTTTCAATTATCCTCTTAAATTACGAGTTCGGAACGCTTTATGCTGGTTTTGAAAAATCGTTCGGTGAACGCTTGGAGGAATGATCCAATAATAGCCGAACACTAATTGTCCCTCCAAAACACGAGTCAAGTGCTGCTAAGCAAGCTGCGCTCGTAATTTCTCTGAAATAATTGCAATCTCGCGTATAACGGACTGTAAATTAGCAGACGACTCGTATACGCGAGGCTCTGCGTCAAGTCTTTATGGAGTCAGGTCAGGGGTCTGCAGGCATAACGGAGCCGCACCGGAGCTGGCGGAATCCGTATTTCGCAGTGGTCCCAAAATAATGGCCTTCGAGGGACTTGCCAGTTTATTGCCAGAGCTACAGCCACAGTCACAGGCTCAGCCAATCGTCCAACAGGAAATTAATCCGTTTTCCTTGATATAGGAATTTTTTTCAAGCCAACCCCGGAGGCGAATTTTTCACTTTGGCAATAATTTTCATTCAAATTTCGAATTGAATCATTCCGTGAAATTATGCGAAAAAAAATGAAGAATCGATTGTTGCAGACAAGAATTGTTAAATGTTTTTTTTTTTTTTTTTTAGAATGAAGTAAGAAAATGGAAAATTGCTTTTCTGTTTTCAGTTAAGAAGCTATAAAAGCATTTTCCGAGACTTTTAATACAATTATAATTCAATTATAATAATCCAGGATTAAGGAAAGTTTGAAAATCAAACTTTCGCAGTTTCAAATTAGGAGACAAATTAGTTACATTAGACTTTATTCGTAGTAACGAAATTCCTCATGACAGATGCTTTTGTTACACATAAAGTTCAAACCACGATCCATTAACGTCCGCTAATGTTAATCAATAAAGAAACTAATTAAAATGCCAACGAAGACAATAATGGTAGCTAATTTGTTTACAATGGGAATTAAGTGGCTAGAATACATCATCGATAACAATTCATCCTCAAGGATCAACCAATGAGGCTAATTTAAAAAATTTCATAACTATTAATTTGAAATTTGAAAAATATTTTAGTCAGTTTTAAAGTTGCGTAAAAGAGGGTTAAAAAAATTTTTGTCTATAAAGTTCAAAAATCCCTGTAAGAACTTTTCACTTCAACTCAGCACTCGGGGAAATGTTTGTTCGTTAACAACTGCGATTAGCTCCTAATGACAACGTCGTCGTCCTGCCTCCTAAAATCTCATAAAGTGCTCTTAAGAAAATATACCGAAGAAGTTGATTCGAAGGGGATAAGAAAAATTTGCCTTCAAACCATCGAGAATATTGCTAAGAAAATGACAATATTATACCCTTAACCGTTTTGGGGCTAAAAACAAACACTGAGAGGGATTCTTTACTTTAAGCCCAAAACGCTTTCGATAACGCGGCTGATGTACAGAGGGTGAAATGGCTTGTATTAAAGCGAAACTTTGGAAAGCCTCGAGATGTTTGCTGTGACACGAAGTCGTTGTTTTTCAGCCAAAATAACAATTTTTGTCAAAAAAATGTTCATATTGGTTACTGAACAGTTGTTAACTATTTTATTCGTTAACGCAGTTAACAAATATAGTTGCTGTTAGAAAATAAAAATTATTTTTCTAATTGTCATATATCTTGTGCCATGGATTATTATACCTTTTCATTGTGTTTAATCGTTTAATAGAAAATATATCGACAGTTATAGTTAGTTATACTAAATAGTTACTTGCGTTATATTTTATTGTAATTTCAACGTTTAACACGATCTTAACAGAGACTAATTACACCGGTCGACACGATTTTTGGGTCTTACTTATGAATGTCAAATTTTGGTTTCTTCTACGTTAACAATAAAGGGAAAAATATTTTTTTTCTGTTAAAGCTTGCTTTTGTAGGAACCAGAGTGATTTTTCTAATTTTAATAAAAATAACTGAATTTTTTATCATTTCATTTTAAATTGCAATCAGAAAAACTTTTGCTGAACGTCGGAATGTTTTTAATTCAATAATAATGATTAGTAATGGCATAGAAATGAAAAATAATAAAAAATCAAGTTCGACAATGAATATTTTTAGTGATTTTCTTATGAGTATATTGTAGTATTCTTTAATTGTTCTTATAAGTATGTATAGTTATTGAGTATTCAAGTTACAAAAATATAAATAAGTTCGAAACTTTTTAGATTTCAATTTTATATATAATTTTAAATTAACGTAGACAAAATAAGGTATCGATTGTTTATCTTGATTCCGAATTTCCAGGTTAAAGTAGGCTTCATAAGCTTCACAAAGCTTTAAATTTGCTGTCGAAGAAAATTTTTAAAAATTTTAACAAATCCACCGCAAATAAAACAGAATGAATCAACATCTTGTTTACACTGTCTTGACGCCATTTTCTAACTTAGAAAATTTTCTAATTCACAAGAACGGTTGTTACAGCTTTGATAGACAAGTAAACACTCGAGTAATATGGAATTTGCTACCGTTTTGATCAAAATACTATCACCTGCTGCTTGTAAAATCAATTAAAATCTTTAAAACTCACTTATCAACGTAAAACAGACAAAAGCAAACTTTAAAAGCTAAGAATGGATATTCTGGTGTTTTTCGATGTTTAGAATCAGAATTTATGTATTAAAACAGAAACTCAGAAACGAAAAAGTTTTGTTGTTAACCTGTGTTATTTACAACTTCACAGCCGTTAAATTGGTTTATCATTTTATTCACTTTCAAATTAGAACACATTTCGACCGTAAATTAATTTTATAGAAATGACCAACTGAGTGAAATTTTCTTTTCAACCCAGAGTTGCTGGTAAAGATGTTACAAGAAAAATCTGTTTTACCGTCGAATCTGTTTTAACGTTGAATCTGTTTTATCGTTGAATCTGCTTTACCATTCAATCTGTTTTACCATTGAATCTATTTTTGTGACCAAATCAAGCGTGAAAATTTGTCAAACATGATACGATTTTTTAATGAAAACAATACAAAACGACATAACGCGATGATTTTCAAATTATTAGCAATTTGTTTTATCGAATTATACCACGGAGTAGAGGAAAAAACCCGAGCAAGCCAGATATCGAAAACAAGTTTATTGACCACAAAGCGCATCAGACACGAATACATCAAGGTGAGGACCAGCGGAAGTCAATCTTAATTTCTAGATCAATTATGCTACCTAAGAGATTTCTCTTACTTTAGTCCAATTAAAAGTAAAAAAAAACAATACTTCGAGGAAACGAGACTTCGATCAATCCGTACAGTATTGTAAAAAGTACACCCTACCTAAGTCTGCAGGCCACCCAGACGTTTCAGGGCCTCTATCATGTTGTAGGATGTGGACCCAAGGTCGAATTAGGGGATGATCCTCGGATATGATCCTGAGATCACCACCCGCGAACACATCACGTGACTCGTCCAGGTGATACCCCCTGACTAGCTTGATGAACTAGTCGAACGATTGGCTAGTAGCTCTAAGAGGCAAGCCCTTGTGCTAATGCAGCCAAAGTGGACCCATAATATAGGGAGACCGGATCGAGTGTACGTCGAATTATGAACTACGCGCTAAGCTGCGCTAAGCTGCGCTCGTCCGCACTCGCTCACTGCCGAAACTTATCTGCCGAAATTCGCGCGCTCGCTTTTATCGAGGAATCAAGCGGCACCCGCCTGCCCCCTGGTTGTTAGCGCTGAAACTATATTCTAACTATGAACTGTGTCTTTAACCATACAGATCGCCAGAGGCGCGAACTGAATGGAACTTTCGAAATGACGATTTTTAACTTTATTTCATGTTAGGGAAAGATTTTTCGAGTAATCCCTTTTAATCTTAGTTTCGAAAACCTAATCTTCCCATTTTCAGTTTCACCAAATTTTTATTCGACGTTTTTCAACGACTTTTAGATATTCCGTCAATATTTCTCTGAGTATGAGTCGATCGGTTTTCAAGGATTATAATTGAAGTTAGGCGATTCGAGGAGGATGTCACGGGGGTCAAATTTTTCAAAAAACAAGGTCACGTTCAGGTCAATAACAAGCTTCGCGGCGATTTTCCTCGCGGTAAGTTGACATATTTACACGCGAAACTTGAAACTTTTGTCGAGCATCGGCTAAAAAGAGGCATAGAAAAAACTTCCGTTAAACTCGAATGCGACAAAGAAATTATTCGACTGCAGCATTTATCTGTTAAACTTTCTTTTCTCGAGTGGAACAAACCCCGATTTAGGGGGCGAGTGCCCACTTCCGATATTTTAATACGCCCATATATTTCCTCGTATCCTGAATCTGGACCATTGATCGATTTCTCAACCCCCAAGGCCAAAGCCAGTCTGTATACCTACTATACATATACGGCAAGTCTATCGGACTGTCGATACTAATTGAACTAGATCACGAAGGAATTTTACTTGATCTACGAGAATCTCGTTCTTCCACGCAATGATCACGTCATGATTTGTAATATCCGTTCTCTTTTTACAGAGTTCAATTATTTTTTATCTTAGATTCTGATAAGCTAAAAAAAATTCGAATCAAGCAGAGACAACTTTCCCCAGTTTAATTTGTTAGTTGTTAAAAAATTTGCCACACTTTTCGGTTTTATACACACGGCATTGTTTTTATATTTTTCTGAAAACGAAATATTCAATAAAATTAGTATCTCATCAGTTACAAACAAAAGTAAATTTTGTTAGCATTATTATTTTATGTGAAATTCTTAAGAGTTATCAAATTTTCAACAAATTTTTGTTGGTCGACATTTTACGACTGAAAGTCGTGGTAAATTAAAAATATTCTTTAATATCTACTAGTTAAATAATTTTTATCAAGAAACAATGTTTTGTTTTCATCAATATTCAACAACATCAACAAAAATATATCCTCCGCTGTTAAGACAAAAAATTCCGTACTCACAAATCGATAAACCGTAATTCGGTTATGAAAATGATATAATTATTATAATTCCATGAATTCGACAAATAAAAAGATTATCAAACTTTCGAGAAATACATGCCACTTTGTAACAGCAAATAAAAAGGTTTGAAATGGGAGGAAAAAAGTTTTTTAGCTGGCGGCAAATTAAAATTTTTAAATAGTTATTATTAATTTTTTTCTTTTTTTCTACGACGACGACGTTAACGACAAAGATTTCTTTCCAACATAATCGGAGATTATACCGTCGAAAAGTTTCGTTCAACCAGCGTGAAGAGTGCACGTAAAAGTGGTGAAAAAAAACGAGCCAAAGGAAAAGAGAGAAAAAAAAACACCGTCGACTTTGAACGTTTTAATTCGAGGAGTGGGTGGTCTTATATATAAAAAAAAAAACGTACAAAAACACGTCGAAGTAAAAAGTTATTAGGTTAGAACGCCTGCAGTAATCGTAGAACCGCGAGGCTGAAACTCGGTCGGTAAGGCAGTTTTTTCGCCATTGCAAGTGAGAGGTTAACTGATGAATAACCTTCTTCCAAAAGACAGTTTTTTAGGGAAAAAAAAACGCAACGGAAGATTAGGGGCGGTGATTTGTTTCGGACGGATGCGTTCGCGAGCTTTTTGACAATGAGATACCGCAGAGTGTTCTGCTCGAAAATTCATGCGGCGTCAGGACACCTTGTGAATCGATTTCATTATCGACGAAACC
The DNA here is from genome assembly GCF_021155765.1 of Diprion similis. NCBI lineage: Eukaryota > Metazoa > Arthropoda > Insecta > Hymenoptera > Diprionidae > Diprion > Diprion similis. The sequence continues at coordinate 5,212,047 of NC_060117.1, forward strand.
AAAATGCGAGGATCGCTCCTCCCACACTCCAATTTCCTCCGCATGAAAGGCGATTGAAACCAATTTCTTTTTTCACCACCACAGTTCACCGTTTCTTTGAGCAATTTATCATTGGCTTAAAGGTGGGTGGAAGAGAAAAAAAAATATATATAAAAAATATAAAAAAGATCTGACTTCGAAAGGCGAAACCTACGAAATTTTGCTCACTCTAATCAATTGCCAACAATTTTTGACAGGTATTGACATTTCCGAAAAACTTCGTGATCGTCAATTTTCACTTTAATCATTCCATATTTTGATGTCCCACACCAATTTTTTAGTTTACTAAATTTTAATTCCTTTTTGAAAAAACAAAAAACGTTTAAACACTGTAAAAATGATAAACTAAATTATTTGTAACGCTACATCACGATAAATTTTTTTAGAAAAAAAAAAAAAACGATACAATTCAATCTTCTACGGATGATGTACTTGACATTCCCTTTTTTATTCGACAATATTATCATTCTACGAAGGGTTGTAAATCCTAGAGAACGGTTGAAATTTCCAAGAACCCGGAGGAAGTTCTGTAACAATATTATACATATAAAGTCTTTAGCCGTCGCTCTCTCGGTCCGTACAAATTTCAATGCTAATTTTGTCCACAGATTTTCTCGCCCATCCGGTGATCATCTCAGAATAAAAACACGACCTTCCAGAACAAACTTTTTCGCTCTAGATCTTTTGTAGATGAAAATTTTTACACGAAACTTTGATGCTACTAATAATAGTTATTATTTAAGGTATATTATGATTTAATTCATTCGATTGAAGTCGATATAAAAAATTGTCAAATCTGTTTCTTGTCATGAAGAATTTGGTCATCAACATTTATTTTATTCATTATCTTGGCCAAAAAATTAATATTAAAAATATCGCCATCTTGAACGATATGTTCACGGTGACTAATGAAAAAAAAGTCATTTTTTTTTTTTTTTTTTTTTGCCCCACCCTATTACGTATATTTGAAATTGAATGAATCGTTTTTTGAAGGATTAATTTAATTTATACACAAATTGGGGAAAAGATTCTTCTGAATTTAAATCAATTTCAGCGTGATATTGTGAAGTGATATTTGGATTGTTGGGTAGTGAAAAATCCTCAAGTCAATAAACCTTAATTATTTTCTTTACTCTGCGACACAGTTGTTACTTAACAGCGAAGCAATATGCAAAGTTAGTTACGCACCTGACGGTAGGTAGCTTGCATTAAGTCGTCGGTCGGAGGATGTCGGTAATGAGATTATCGTGTGGGAACGGAAATGGAATGCTGGGGCGATGATTAGGAATATCGGCGGGGTTTAACAGCCGGTCCGGACATAAGATATCCGATAAAATTCCCTCCCATCGATGCAGGGAAATCGGTGATACAACTTTCGAATTTTTCCACCATTTCATTAAACATTCGAGCACAGTCAGTTGGTGAAAAATATTGAATTTTTCAATCAATCCAGCAAATTCTAAAACGCAATTAAGCAAAATCCTTTCTCATTGCCAGGCGATGAATCTCGCTTTCGTCATGATTGTCAAAGCCACAATTAGATCGCCGTGTAAATCACTCGAGAAATTTATCGTCGTTATAGATATACATACAAAAAATACGATAGAAAATGAAATGAGTTTGATCGAAACGGGAATGAAATTATTTATGTACATAAAAGCAAATTTCGGACGTCGATAAATCATTGAGAATGTTGAAATTTCACGCGATCAGCGATTCAATTTCGCGTATCATTCGTTAAACGTAAACATACCATATGAACAGATTCGCCCCAGTCATCTGAACGTCGCAGTATATTGAGTTGCCTATCAGCGCGGGGAACAAATATCGGTAAAACAGACGTACAGAATTATCGGTAGGTAGTGTGTTTAAAGTCTTCGTGAGTGATTTGGAACAGCCGGTGTTGCTAAGTTGTGTGGATTTGGTCAAGCAGTTCTTTCGTTGTTTATAACCTACGCAAATGCGTTCAGTGATTTCGTTACGGAGTTACGTTAACCCTTTGAAGCATACGTTTTTCAAACGATCGTATGATCGTGAAAGTTCTCACGTGAGGGTTTATCGGGTTGCTGATTACGAATCCGAACTCAGATTTTCTAAAATTTTTCGCCATCATCTAGAACCCGCCATTTTGAATTTTGAAAATCTGAGTTCGGATCCGTAGTCAGCGACTCGGAAAGCCAACTTTCACTAAATTTCAATTTATTTCCTTGGATGGATTTTTTAAAAATGAATTTTTTCCGAAAAAACTTTATTTTTCTAGTTTGTTGATTTATAAATCTAGAAAGTAAAGTACCTAACTAAAAAGTGCAGAAAAACAACGTAGGTTCCTACCATGCTTCAAAGGGTTAAAGCGGTTCTATGAATTGACGTGTCTAAAGTGATAATGACTCGATAAGTCTGTTTTACCGATATTTGTTCCCCTCAGAGGTAGGCAATCCAACATACTGCGGTGTTTCCTAAAAAACATCCGGCATCTACGTGTATATCAGTTTAGATAATAGTTACCTTATATGATCATACAAATTGTACGCTTTGGTTAATATCGTTGATTGCTGTACGTGGGTGTTTTCACAAACTGCCGAATTGATATAGGTTGGTATATAGACATACTTAGATTGAAATTCGAAACAGCCAAGTTTGCCAAACAGATCGATTAGCTATTCAAGCAGATTAGCCCGCGTGATTATATCTAATTCTACTGATGAATATCGTGCAATTCGATTTACGCTTTAGCAACTTTTGTTATTGATTTCAGCAATGACTTCATCGATCATATTTTTTGGCATACAAAGTGAAAAATTTATTTAAAAAAAATAGGATTTTTCTCACTCGGAGAAAAGAGGATACAAGGTTCAAAAAAAATCTATAAAATACGTTCTTTAGTCGAAGAAAAAAAATCTTCAGAGTTTGGGAAATTTTAATAGTCAATAACGTTAATTTATTTTTCTCCTGTTATTTTTATCCTAGGAAAAAAAGTCCCGCAGTATCATAATTTAATTTCGTTATAAAGTGTGTATAATTTTCTCTTTCTCCTCGAGTGTTTTTTTTACCTTCTCTAACGGGCAATTTTCTCCGCCCATTCGACATTGGATGTATGGAAGAAGCAGGAAAACATGGGCGACTGGTTATTGTATTTCCTTCTTTTTGCTAAGGTTGAAGGGAATTAGGCGAAACAGGATAGAGCCGTGCAGGCGACTTTATTCCCGCATACAATGTAGGACGCGCAAAGGGCACCGCAACTTTTATACATGGAGTGGCATTCTGGTTGAAGGCACCTACATGACCGACCGAGACTAAAAGCTCCGGTAATACGCAACGGGATAGTTTCGTTTCTAGTCGAGGTGGGTTATACAGCCTAGCTAGCTGCCATGCTTGATGCGTGGGAGGCGGTTCACTCGTTCTTCTCTTTTTTTTTTTTTTTTTTTCTTCTTCTTCTTTTCCACTGGAAGTTATTTCACGCTAGAAATCTGCCCCTTTGGCTTTTTTCTTTCTCTTGTTCCTCATTTCTCATTTTCATTAAACTTTTACTAAACTTTCAAACTTTGTAGGCATAACACCTGCAATGACTTAACAAAATTTTATAATCATAGCTCAGGAAAAAAAAAAATAACCTCAAAAGTCTAACTTGTCTAAAAATATTAGCATTTAGTTGTTGAAAATTGGACACTATCTATGCATAATAAAATTTTCAAAGACGTCAATTCAGATCGAATTATGTCTGATCATATTTGAGTTGATTTTCAACCACTGTGTGAAATTTCATAATCGAAATCATAATTTGATATTTGAAGAAAAAAGTGTCAGATCCAAATGAATCTCAACGCTTCTGATTACATCTGATATCGTGACTATCGTACATATATTTGGTTAAACGGAATGATAAAAATCATATATAATCTACTGAATCTGACGATTACGGTGTATAAATTTTATGGTATTGATAAATCAGATTTTATTATACAAAACACTAATTCATTAATCAATTAGATCCATGGTGTCCATAAGTTGAACACATTTTTCTTTCTTTGTGTAGATGCTAAAAATTTCATTCTCACGTTAGTAAATCGCCCGAAAGTAGAGGAAACGAATATTTCGACGATCGAAGAGGGAGAGAGAATATATTAAATAAGAGTGATGCCGGATGGCCGGATCGAGTTGACAGCATGTCAGCTAGGTCATGATCGCAGGTTGATGGTAATTGACACGAACTACTGCCCAGGAGATAATTCGTTCTCCATATGATTACGACTGGAGGGAGAATGATTTTGGTACACCAAGTTTATTTTTTTTCTGTCTATAAATGCAATAAAGTGTCAGGTTTGATGGATGAACCGATAAGCGAAGAGTTCCCCTCGCGTGAGCGAAAAGAGTTTGAACAAATGGATTTGAATGTAGTGTAAAAACTTTTACTCCAATCATTCGGTGCTTTTGGAAAGCTCGAGGCGTTCGATAATTGCGTTTTCTTTCGTGACTCGAAACGTTGGCAAAGTTTCTCAAGGGGGTAAAAATCTGATCTAGAAATTTGAAAAAATCGATTTTTTTTCTCCATATTTCAAAGTTTAGACTTTCAAGAATAAGACTCTAAATGTTTTTTGTATATCCTTCCATGGTTGGATGCACGGATTTAAAAAAAAAAGAAAATCGCTACTATTTTTACAAATTCGGAAAGGTCAAAAAAAAAAAAAAAAAAAAAAAAAAAAAAACAAAAAAAAAATGGGGCAAAAAAAATTTCTAAAAAAAAATTCTTCTTCTCTTTCCGTTCTCCGGACTATTACGACGTCTTTACTGAAAAAGACTTTCTTTGGATTTTTTGTTCCGAAACACAACAAGAGTCAAAAACATGTCGACCAGGACGCGCCATTTTTTTTGTTGTTTACCATCCTATAACTCTGTGTATTTTTTATATCAATTTTTGACGAATTTTTTTTCGTATTCTCGAAACATCGATAAAGGTCTTGTAGAAAAAAAAAAAAAAAAAAAAATTGAATGGTAAAAAATGTGTTTTATTTCTTTTTTATCTCACTTAGAAAAATGACTAAAATTCAGGCCTCTATACCAGAAAACCCCTGTTAATTCATATCCTGAATGGCCCACTTCTCGAACTCATATAAGGAGATCGTAAAGTTGAGAACTCTCAGGTACGATTTACCTCATTTTTCGTTCCATGAAACCACGGCTGTAGGTATAGATATATACAAGTAAAACGTTGAAAATCGTGAAAGTTCATCACCTATATATGTATATACGTAGGTACTCACCTACAAGTACCTGGTATCATCATCTTAAGGACTGATTTATTATCGTTTTCCGTCTCTTCTCAAGATATTCTGTATTCCAGGTGCATCCAGTGAAAATTCTAGTTTCGTGACCGGAGGTGCATATGTCGGTGAAACTACCGTACATCGACTTTTACCTTCTAGCTGCAGAATCGTTCGGAGTATAAAGAATTCACTTGATATTGCAGAAAGTTTGAAAACGACTAAAAGATACGTGAAAGTTCTACTCAATCATGAAAACGTAGACGATGACAATCTGACGTGACTATATACATATATATATATATCTCGTTTTTGCTAATGAATTGTCGTTGAATTGACTAAGGATTGGCACATATGAGCTTTCAATTGAGATAATATTTGTTCCTAATTTAGGTAAACGTATAAATAAGTATTTACTCAGCTTGATTGTCGCACCTACCTATACAACGTGTCTCTTTCGAGGAATGTTCCAATTTCAAATGTAACACAATTTTTTTACACGATTGGTGCCTGAAGCATGGAGGCTAAATACGCCGAATGGCAGTCCTTATAAACACGAAAATAAATCGAGAAATAGAATCGATCTGTCCCGACGAAGAAAGTAAGAGAGTAAAATCAAATGGACTTAAGGTCACCCATCAAACCTAGAAATAGAAGAAAAATCTACGAGACGACGATCGGTGTTTTTCTACTACCATAATTCGAGTAAAGTTTTCTGGCTCCAATCGTGTTTCACTGGTTTCTAAAATGACCAAGAATAAGTGGCAAAAAATTTATCCATTTTGTACAGTAGGTACCAAGACCTTGGGATTCTGACCACTTCTGAAACGATGTGACTCGACACGACTCGACTGATGGTCGTAGAGCCCAAAAGGTTGAGTACCTCCATCTTTCGGACAAATGAGATATATATATATATATACGTCACGACGGGTATGTATGTTGGTACACATAGATTACAGTGGGATGTCCATGTATGTGCAGCAATGAGTACATAAGGGAAACACCGAGGAGTCCATTGCAGGCCTCAGAGGTAAAATTAGACCCTGAGTTTGAGGTTAGAATTGGTTGGGAAAAGGCGAGGATGATGGTTACGGAGGTTAAAGCATCCTCCAAATGTTTTCGGGGATTTTTCGGCTCGTCCTGTTACGAGAAATGGTGGCTACCATGCATCTCCGAGATGTCTTTTCTTCATCTCTTATTCTCGTTAGCTCTCGCGCCATGTTCAACGATGATAGGAAATTCTCAGCGTCTCCTTTCCGCTCGCTCTTACTTCCGGCTAGTAGCTACGGGGTATCGACCTAAGTACGTCAGTCGTGTAGACGCATATCTATACCTAGCTTATACTGTCTCTGAAGTCCAGGGGTGAGGAGACAGGCCAAGACGCGAGTTGCTGCCCATATATATCCTCCCCTTAGGTGATGCTATCTGTCTGGCCTGCTGATGGTATTACGGTCTTATTTCTTCGGGACCCTGTCCTCCGATACATACATATATGTATATACATGTACTTTGGTTTTGGAACAATTCAAATTAAGCGGGAAACGATTTGACGGATTTTTATTGCGACCTGATCTTATCGAACCGTATTGACTTTGCATATTTAATTTTATGTGATAACGCGCACGTGGTCAGATCTGAAGTGAGAACTTCTCAGATTTGCCTCAGAAATGTCAGATCCAGTAAGGTATAAAAATGTATAGATAGATTTGATGGTTTGTTTCGTGTGATCTGATTACACTCGGCTAGATGTAATGTCGGATCTTATCGAGTATAAGAATCAGATCTTAGTCAGATAGAAGAAAGACTCGTTAGATCTGGTGTTGCTTATCTTAGGATCTGATTAAATTCATGCAGATACAATGCCAGATCTTACTACTCAATAATCGAATCTTGTTAACAGATCTAATTAAATTCGGGCGGGTATAATGTTAGATCTTAAAACTCTCATTTTCACATTCATATCTTGGTAAGATTTAAAACGTCCGGTTAAGTTCCGTGTCTTGTTTCGTCAGATCAATGAATAAATTTGGCCGGATAAACCATCAAATTTTAGATGGTATAATCAGATCTTCGTCAGATATAAGAAAGTCTCGTTAGATCCGGTCTTGCGTTTCATCTGATCTAATTAAATTCATGCGGATTGATACAATCTAGAATCTTACTTACTCATGATCGAATCTTGTTAATAGATCTACTTAAATTCGGGCTGGTATAATGTTAAATCTTAAAAGTTTTATTTTCACATTCATATCTTGGTAAGATTTAAAACGTCCGGTTAAGTTCCGTGTCTTGTTTCGTCAGATCAATGAATAAATTTGGGCGAATAAAACATCAAATTTTAGATGGTATAATCAGATCTTCCTCAGATATAAGAAAGTCTCGTTAGATCCGACGTTGCGTTTCATTTGATCTAATTAAATTCATGCGGATCGATACAATCTAAAATCTCACCATGTTTTATCAGGTCTAATATGTAATCAAATATGACGATGTCCGCATGGATTTGACATTGTGTTTTATTAGATCTGATTAAAATGAACCGGATGAAACGTCAAATCTTACCGTACATAATCAGATCTAATTATATGTGTCAGATCTGAAAAGTTATGTAAGTTTTTACGGTTGGCTAATAGCCATGATGACTTTTCTCGAAATAATTGTTACAGAATCTAAAATCCTGACAAAGGATTCGTCAGATCTATCCACGTATAAGATCAGATAATTAGATTTATCTTAAACCAAGACATTGCCTGTACATAGACAGAATAAAACATCACATTCTGATTATTGTTCAAAATTTATATAAATAATACGATCAAGTTTCAGATACTAAGATACAATCAGACAGCATCAGACCCACAATTGTTGATATCTGATATTAAATCGAACCAATAACTGACTAGTTTCAATACATAAGAATCATAATCTGACGAAATACATACGAATTTCAGATCTGATTACGTATACGACTAACAATGTCTCATTCTCAGATTAATTGCCCAGGATCTAATCACGGTATTTTACTCAAGCATTCCTCCCCGAGTGTAATACAATAGAAGTAAACATGACATCTGCAGAAGCGGAATAAAATGAAATCCGGAGATTTAGTCTTTAGAAGACAAGAGCCAGAGACCTTCTTTGTTCACTGTGTTGAAATGTATTATGTAAATTATAATTGAATCCTTGCTTTTAAGAGGCGTCTATCAAAATAGTAAAGCTATAGATCAAATAGGACAAACCTATTCCAGTACATACTTCAGTCAGACGTCTATATCGAGCTGCCTCACGTCTTAACGAAGTCGACGACACCTACGTCAGTAACCGCGCAATAAATTTCTGAGAAATTCGTTGAAAATATATCGTCTATCGTTTTATTTATTCAGGTTAATTCGACTTTAGATTTAACTAACGCTAACGGAAGTAACGCTAATTGCGAAGAAAAATATTCGACACACTCGGTGTACAAATATATATAAAAAGAAATATCGATCGATCGATCCTTGGCATAAAATTTGATACTAATATAAGAAAAATAAAAATAAATAAATAAAAAAATTGAGTTTTTTATTCCACGCGCAGTGCTTTTCTGCCCAACCCTTTCTAATCAACTCTCGAACCATAAAGAGGTTTTCATTACTTCCCTCTCAGTTTATTTATTAGCTGCGTCAATTCGGGTAAACGATCGAAGCAAACAGCGTTTTCAGTGTAATTCAATGTTTTCTCATACCTGTAATGTAATATCTCTCGGCTAATTGTTATCTTAATTCTTCTGCGCGTAAACACGTAATGCAACACTTGAGTAAACTTCGTTTTTTAGGTAAAGTTCATTCGTGTTATCGTGATATCCAGTTTACCTTTAAATACTGGAATCGAAAAATACTTCTGGGAATGCTTGATTTTGTTTATTCATTTATTTTTTTTTTGAAGCTGGATTTTTCTTCCACCTGGTTTTTCGTTTTTTCCCAAATTTCATTTCAATCCAACTTCTCTGAATTATTTTTAAAGCGCCAAGTCAGGTGAAGAATTGGTAAAAAAAAATTCAGGAAGTTCTGGCATCTTTAGGCCTAGATCTATGATTGATCTAAACTTGTTTAATTCGTTCGACGTTCAATCCTAATCGCAGATATCTTCAAACGTTCTGGGATATATTATCTTGAGAGGTAGAAGTTCCCGGTCCTACAAATATATCAATAAAAAGTCTACTTCGCGGGTATATAAACCACTCGAGGCAAGACGCTCGATCGTAACTGTCTGATCCCTTTTATACACTTTTTCTCCAGAAGCATAGTCCCCGAAGAATTCCCAAGTAAAACTGAACGAGCCGTAAAAAAAAACCTCGAAGAGAATTATTTCACTGCACGTAGGTACGTCAAAATTTAATTTCCGATCATGAAAATCTGCGTGCAAGACACAGATGTGCAAACGGCATTCAAGTATGCTGAAGTTTATATTTTAAAAGACAAAAATTAGAAGGATAAATTTTCCATCTATCAGGATGTCTACTCAAGTTAGGATCTAAAAGGATTCCTTAGTATTCCAGGATATTCCAAGTAATTTTATAATTTTTTCAAATATTCAATATATGTTTTTTTTTTTTTTTTTTTTTTTCAAATTTGCAAAAATTAATTTTTTAAATCGATTACATTTCCAAAAATTTTTCCGGTATGAATACAAAATTCCCTGAGATTTCCAGGACTTCAAGGTTTTTCAAGAAGATGACTATTAACACACAAGAAAAAAATTAAAAAAAAAATCCAGTCAGTATTATTTCCATGAGCAAAATTAAATATCCAACGACAATAAGAAATTTAATTTTTCCACAAGAGAACTTTTCACCTTATACTTGGAAATGAGAAAACGCGTTTCACTTGATGTTCGGTTTCGACGCTCCTCGGGTAAGACGGCCACGTAAGCTTCTCCAAATAAATTAGTCACCATAGGGTGAAATATCTGAAAAGCCCTCCGGACGCGTTGAGACGTTGTAAAAGTACCAGCGCGTATCGTCATTATGGAAATTTATTCACCTAGACCGTGAGAGATGAATGGTCAATTTCACTTTCAAATAAACATCGTCTTTTTCACGTATACATGTGTATATTAGGGTGGCACAAAAAAAACCGACTGTTTTTTTTTTTGTTTTTTGAGTCTCGTGTGACAAAATGTTAGTTTTTGATGTTTTAAAAGCCCACTCCGAAGGACAGTTCAAAAAAAATTTTTCGAAGAGTTCGCTTCACATTTTTTAAAACGTCATAAATCGTCAAAAATCGATTTTTTTTTTTTTTAATTTTTATTCTCGTTACGGTATAATTTTATATACAAAAAAAAAAAAAAAAAAAAGTTTCCGAAAGTTTCAGTCAAAATTTGAATTTTGAAAGGTCGCTCATAATTTTTTTTCAATTTTTTGGTGCATTTCTTCAGATCTTTTCGAGCGACCTTTTAATATTCATATTAAAATTTCATACATTTTTTTTCTTCAATTTAGTAAGAAAGAATCTATAACAATACACCACGACATGAGTTAAAAATCAAACAAAATACTGAAAATATAATTTTTTTAATTTAATTTTTGACGATTTTTGACATTTTTTTAAATTTGGCGCAACCTCTTAAGATTTTTTTTTTGAGCTGTCCTTTGGAGTGGACTCTTAAAACCTCAAAAATTAACATTTTGTCACACGAGACTCGAAAAAAAAAATAGTCGGTTTTTTTGCGCCACCCTAATATATACATTATTCACCAGCGCTACTCGCGTTACCAACTAGCGACATTTTTTAAATGATAATAAATAGCCGGAAGCAGGAATGAATCTCTCTATACAGTTTATCTACGGCTTATCTACAAGCCGTTGGATTTTTATGAACGGTAGATCTCGATCCTTTGATCTCCTTCTGTACTGTAACAATATTATTTTATTCGATTGAAATTTTGTTTCCTGAATTTGATCAATGGAAAAAAAAAAAAAGAGTTTTCAAATTTTTTCATTCTCACTTTTGGTTTCATTTACAGATCACTCGTTGGTAATACAAGCGAGACAAGCTTTCACGAATTTTCTGATTCAATATTTTCGACACATGAATCGAGGAATATTTGGGTCGAATATCCAAAATCGAAAATCGAAAACTTCACTCTTCGAGCCGCAAACAAACTGGCTAACGGATTAATTGTATACTTGACGATGCAGCGATGATTTGCCGCAGCCGCGAATATCGTTTTTTTTTTTTTCGTTCTTCTTCTTGTATATTTGCCTCGGACGAGTGTTGACCGAATATTTTCTGCAACTCATTTTTTACCACATCTTGAAAATCTGAACACAGTAAGTCGTGACGAGGCACGATAATCCGAAATTTAACCACTCCTTAACGTTAACACAATGTGTTAAATTTTTCAAAAACTCAACAGTTCCAAAAAAAAAAAAAAATCACAGATTTCCAAAAATATCTCAAATCATTTCAAAGAATTCAAAATCTTTCGAATAAAATTTCACAGGACTTGACGGAAATTTGACAAAAAAAAAAAAAAAAAAAAATTTCAAAATATTTCAGTGTTTTTGATAAAATTCAAAATTCAGTTTTGAGATATCTTAAGTTGGATTGAAATAATTTAATTGAACCTCTTCGAAGTAATGGAAAATAATTTTTGGACATCGTTTTCCACCATCTTCAAAACACCGATATTTCACCCCCAAATTACGAGGGTGTTAAAACCTCGATAACTTTTTTAAAAATTCTTCTCCTTAACACATGTGCATATCAACGAGTGGATTTATTGTCACAACTGAATCGCAGCGATAATATACATATATGGGGCATTCCACGCCAAATCATCCGCTGCTGAACCTTGCATTTTGAAAATTTCTAATTGCGATGTTAAATACGATTCGGCGCTTAGAATTGAAAAATCAGATTGACTTAAAACATGAATGATTTTCGAAATAATTTTAAACGAAAGAGTATTTCAGAAAAAAAAAAAAAAAATTTGACCCCCTCATTTTTTTGAAAGAAAATTAAAAAAAAAAAAATCCTAATGGATGCATTTTTTTCAAAATTAAGAGTTTGAAAAAAATCAGGTGAGTTCCTTATCACGAATTCAAAATGAGAAGAAAAAAAATGAACAAATTTAAAAATTCAAAGGTCCAGCAGTGGCTGATTTGGCATGGAATACCCCATATATGTATTACATTTCGTGTTACAGCGAAACTGATGTTTCACAGCCGATTGGTTTGGTGCAGAATCCGTGTAACATAAAGACGTCAATCCGTATTCGAGTATCTTGGCGAACTCTTGTAAACAGAGAATCAGGCCAGGCGTTTCATCGGTTTGAAACTGCTAACTACAATCCGCATTTCACCAAAATTCAATTCGCAAGCTCCAGTTTGTTCCATTCCTACGCGTAAACAATTCACAAGCATTGCAAACAAATTCGGTGCAAATCTAAGGCTCGTTATTTGCTCTTGTTATCATAGGTATATATGGGGTATTCCACGCCAACTCGACCAGTGTTAAACCCCGATCATCTCAAAATCATTTCAAGTTTTTTTCTAACATTCTACTCGGTAAAAAACGCGACCTGAATTAAAAGTTCGTTTTTTTTATGGAACCGTTTATTTTTTATAAGTATTGGAAGTTCGATTGGGAATGCCAATTTATAAAAAAAAATGACAAAATTATCAAAAATACAGCCCCCCCCCCCCCCAGCGTGAAGGAAAACGTGGGCCGAATTTTTTTCTATTTTTATTTGTCACCTAATTCGAAATTTTTGGAATTTTGAAACCTCAAATTAACACAGGATCAAATCGTAAGAGTCGAAAAAGGGTTGATTTTTTTGCAAATTTTCGGTTTTACCAAATCGATGATCAATCAATTCTAATTCCACGAAGATGCCCAAAATGACAAATCAATTATACATTGAAAAAATGTAAATTTTATTACAACTAGCCTCAGATTTTTTCAATTTTTTAAAGCACAATTCATTCCAAACGAGCTACAATTCAAAACTATAGATCGATGCTTGCAATTTTTATTTCATCTCGACTCGTGAGGATGTCTTGAGAATAATTTTCAAGTATGAATAAAAATTTGTACCGATTCTAATTAATTTTTTAATCCTGACGAATGTTCAAAGATTTTTAAACAAAGTATTACTTTCAAAATTCGTGTCGAATCTAAAGCTGCAGCTCGTTTTAATGAGGACCAGATTGGCGAGCGATGCAATCGGAGAGATGAAAGTTTTCAGTTGGATAAACGTCAGTTGCAATATTTTTCACGCTATGAAAATGAGATTAAAACGTGATAGTGATTACTAACAGACCGCAGTGACGAAGGGTGAAGAAGAAGAAGAAGAAGAAGAAGAAGAAAAAAAAAAACTCGTTGCAATATCTACCGTGTGTGTATCTCGAGAACGTTGGAATGTTGGCAAGCTTTCAACACTCCCGCCAACTGCATGCCGCACAAATGTTACAATCGAATCAGACTCATTTATTTTTTAAATTTTATTTCTGTCGTTTCAAAAAACACGTATTGTTGTTAACCGTTAAGAAACCGAAAATGTCGATTAACTAGAAGACTCAATCATCCCGATAATTGATTAGTTTCTAATATACCTACCACAGCGTGAAAGTTATTATAGAAAGCATTTTGCAATAAAAAAACTTTTCTTCGATAATCTCTTAAGCTGTTTCCACTTCGTCAAAAACTAGAAAATTAAGGACAGACTTGAAAAAGTTCAACTAAATCTAATGTCTCAGCAGGTTCATTTTATATTTGTGTTATTTTTTACAATTCTGTTACTGAATATGACAAAAAAAATTTGTAATTCTAACATTTAACTTGTGATTTTCAATTTTTTTTTCACTTGGTAATTCATTAAAAAATGGTTAACTCGACACTAAAATTTTCGTTGAAAATTCATAATTTTTACACAAACTTAATACACACCAAAAAATTTGACAGAATATTTTCAAAATTTTTTTTGTTGTCCGTCGTATTGGATCCACTATTTTGAATCTTCGAATTTCTAATTCAGATTCGTAATCAGTGAACCTAAAAAAAAAAAAAAAAAACACGTAACAAAGTTTTATCAAAATCAAATAACTTTTTGAAATTACTTCCACCATATTAGAACCGCCATTTTGAATTTTCGAATTCCGAGTTCAGATTCCCAATCAGTGACCACAAAAACCACGTAACACAAAGTATTATCGAAATCAAATAACTTTTGAGTTTACGTCCACCATATTGGATCCGCCATTTTGAATTTTCGAATTCCGAGTTCAGATTCCCAATCAGTGACCACAAAAACCACGTAACACAAAGTATTATCGAAATCAAATAACTTTTGAGTTTACGTCCACCATATTGGATCCGCCATTTCGAATTTTCGAATTTCGAATTCAGATTCGTAATCAGTGAGCCCAAAAGCCCAGCAAAGCACAATTTCAAGGAAAAATGTATGCACAAAAAGGTTAAAAAATAATCCAGATCTAGTGAGTCCGCCATATTTAAAACACTGATAGAAAAAATCTGCTCAACTGGCACAAACAACGTCTTTTCTGCACGGTTTGATTTCCTGCCTAAATCATTGCTCGGCCAAACGTTAGCGACAGATTAAATCCCCTACTAAAGGAACTTCTATACGTTCTTCTAGCATCTGCTCTCATAAATTTCGCTAGGATTTAAATTTTAGAATCACGATTCACGACTCGACTGTCTACAATATTGGTTACAGATTTTCGTCAGTTGCGTTTGTTTCGATCTGTCTTATAATTATACACGGATAAAACAAAGTGGAGAAAAAAAAAATTAAAAAAACCAAAAAAACTAAAAAAAAAAAAATATTTAGTTTTTGTCATAAATCGAAATTCGAAATAGAAACTTATAATAATTAATTTTTTGCCAAGTGTTACGATTGTTTAGTGTTGACAAGAATAAAGTTCTCCGAATTCGTTTTTCGGTTTCAATGTTTACAAACCAGATACTTGATCCTCTTTTTTTTCATCAGTCTGAGCTAAAATTAACGATTAATTAATCAGGAATACAGGATAGTAAAAAATTTGGTACAGTCCGAGAAATTTTTTTTTTTTTTTGCAAATTCACAAAAAACGAATAAAGAAAAAAAAAAGTAACTGCTCAAAGTAAAACCGAAGTTGTTTAACTAGAGGCGTTAAAACATGTTGAGAAAATCTCTATTTATAGCGTGGTAGAAAAAAAAAAACGTCGAAATAAAATATTTTAATAGAAGACTTAACATTCGGTAAATAACCGATAACTATATTGAGAAACATCAAAGTATTTTACAATTCAGAAATTTCTGTTGATTATATTTAGTTTCAATAATAAGTTATTGCAAAAATTTTATTCATCGTCTATGTTACAAGAAGATCGTTAATTGCAAATCGCGAATATCCGTAATTTGAAAATCAGTCTTTTCAACGTTTTGAGGTTTACAACCCTTATAACGAATTTGTAAATTTTCTTGTATATAATTAACGCATAATTATTTGCGTAATGATCGCTTTTGCATAAAAAAAAAAAAAAAGTATTTTTCCATGTAATCCAAGTTTTCTTTCAATGATTTCATTCTACCAAATCAATTGGCAAATTCAACTTTAATACACGTTTCTGGATAATAAGAGGTAAGAAATATAAGGAATTAAGGGTGGCTCACGACGGACCCCCGTAATCCGGTTATTAATTCTCGTGGCTTTTTACCCTCAAATTAATTAATTTTTCATCCACTTTTGAACAAAAGTTCACCGAAATTTTACCAAAACTCTGGAAGAAGGGGGAAAAAAAAAAAAAAAAAAAAAATTAAAAGCAAGTTTTTGACCCAATTTTTTTGGCTGGTCCATTATGATCCCCAGATATCTCAGATTGGCTTGAAAATAAGTAAATGCATCAAATTTACGACAATTTGGCAGAAAAGAAAAAAGAAAAATGAAAAAAAATTGGCCAAAATTTTTTATGGGGACCCTTGTGCCTTGTTTGAAGTCCAGCAGGTGTTGGAGGGGGGGGGGGGGGGGGGGGGGGGGGTTAAGTTAGACGAAAAACGATTACAGGTTCAACCTTGGCCCCTCACTTCTGATTATACAAGGGTAGAGGTACCAGCCCATAACCAAAGTGGCGGGGCATTCAATTTACCGTCCAATTATTTAGCAGAATTATGTCACTGACTTGCCGCCGTAAATAACGGGGATTTAGTGCCGAGTTGGTGTTTCTATGGTATATTCCGGGGTCTAATCTGCGGGATATTCGCTCGAGAAGGAGTCCATTGTTTTCAGATTCACATTCACATTCACATTCACATTCACATTCGGGCGGATAGACGATTGTCGTTATAGGTATAAGGGTGGTGTCACAGGTCCGCGGATTTTTTGATTTTTAACTTCGACGGCACTTCCATGATTTTAAACACGATATTAAAAAACTTCGACATCCAGGGAACGTCAGGCGTATATATATATTACGTGTACGAGTATCAGAGTCTCGTTTTATTGAGGTCAAAGTTGAAACTTTCTGAAGCAGCCGGAATAGTCAAACTTGAAGGGGGGGGGGGGTTTAAAGAAAAGAACATCGATTATTTTGTTTCGGAACTTTGTAAATCTGTTAAAAGACTGTGAGATTCTTGATAAAAAAAAAAAAAAAATATGAATCAGTTCTCGCTGGAAACAAGGAAGCTATTGAATTCAGGGTGACAGTTCGGAAAAAAAATTTTTAAGGGGTCACTCCACATTTTTTAAAACGTCAGAAATCGTCAAAATCGATTTTTTTTTTTTTTTGTTCTTTTTTTTCCCTCGTTACGGTATAATTTTATAGACAAAAAAAAAAAATAAGTTTCCGAAAGTTTCAGTTCAAAATTTGAATTTTGAAAGGTCGCTCATAATTTTTTTTTCAATTTTTTTGTGTATTTCTTTAGATCTTTTCGAGCGACCTTTTAATATTCATATTAAAATTTCATACATTTTTTTTCTTCAATTTGGTAAAAAAGAATCTATAACAATAAACCACGGCATGAATTAAAAATCAAACAAAATACTGAAAATATAATTTTTTTTAATTTAATTTTTTGACGATTTTTGACATTTTTTAAAATTTGGAGCGACCTCTTAAAGTTTTTTTTTTTTTTAGCTGTCCTTTGGAGTGGGCTCTTAAAAGATCATAAACTAACATTTTGTCACACGAGACTCATAAAAAAAAATAAAAAATAGTCGTTATTTTTGCGCCACCCTAATATATATCTATCATAAACGACTGAAACAATAAATATTATTATTATAATTGTTATTATAATTCTGTGACAGAATTGATGAGAATTTTCTATCCATCGTCTCGAAAGGTGGAATGAATTATTTAATTTTTTCAATATTTCAATATGGGCTTTGCGTATAATTTTCAAACGAAATACAATTACGAACACATCGTGTTGATAAATGAATATATAGTTATTATCGAATTAATTATTATTCCGTACGTCGGATTGTTGTATTTTTTTCAGGTTAGAAATCCGTTGATAAGCAGCAGCATTTTGCATGTCTGAATACGCCAATCGCTACAGTGCGAATTCATAGTTCGCTGCAGGGTGAAGCGATTTGTATTCAACAGACAGATCTACATAAGGTTACACCGTTTTCAACGCTTTCGAATTTCCACTAAATATGAAATTCAGGAGGATCAGAATACCGCGACAGAGGCTAAGAAGGGGGGTAAAAACCTGAGCAAGGGATCCGCTCTAGACACGTAATTTATGTATGGCGGTTAACATCCACTTTATAACGAAACAGAAGATCCAAAAAAAAAAACGAAAGAAAAGGAAAAACAGTTTTTGGATAAACGTTACAGCGGTAAGTTCGTTTTAAGAGGATGCTATACGCGATATATTTACCGACCGAGTAAAATCCTCACTCTTTCTCACTGTTATCGAAACCTACGCTCAATTCTGTTTGACATTTTTTGTTTTGTTTTATCCCTCGTGAAACCGTTGGATTCTGAATAAGAATTGTAAATACTGTCAATACTTAAAATTTGAAACGATTTCGTTATTCCGACGAGAAGAAAAAGGGCAAAGTACGATTAGCTTGCTCTGTAGGTACATCGATATCTTCTTAATCGACAAACGGTAATGCAGATACCTTTTGTTCTTCGAGTACTATATAGCAATTCGTAATCGACTTTCGCAAGTTTTTGGAAAATCAAATTTGGAGAGTAGAGGAACCTGAAAAAAATTTTTTTACCATTCTGATAATTGAAATTCGTCAATAAGCTTCAGTATAAAAATGTGAACGAAAAATCCTGGATATTATTTCATTGATAAATTTCAACTACTAGAAGTTATAACTTGACAAATTTTCCGTCCAATCTCACGTTGTCCAGATTCTTCGCAGTTTTGGCAATCATTGGCGGAATTGGTGCCGTCAGTTAATTCGGGTCAATGCGATGGAGAAAAATCCGTTTAATAAGACGATGTTGGCTCCACTACTGCACTCGCAAGCATGCGGGATGAAAATCAATATCGGATTTTATTCCGGTTATAGAAAGGGGAAATTCAACGAGACGTGATCCCATCTCACATCCAAGATTGGACGAAATTATGAATCACAGTTTCGGGTTCGCGTCGCGTCGCATCGTAGTCGTTCCGAAAGTTCTTCCCATTTTCTCTTCTCGACAGTCGTTTGCGATTCAGATTTGCGGCGGGTCAGGGATCATCAGCCACATATTGGATCTTCGGGGTATTTCAACCCGCGAAATTCTACAAGAAACGTTTAATGGCCGCCTTGAAGATTCGTAGATTCGTAAATTCAACTTACAAAAAAAAAAAAAAAAAAAAAAAAAAAAAGAGAGACTATGACTTCGGAATAATGTTGCAAAAAATAAATCCAAAGTTCACATTTTATAAAATCTTGCCATTTTTCTAGCTGATCAACTTCCGAAGATTCGATCTCGAAAATTTGAAACTTTCCAAGCAATTTCTAAGACGTTTTTTGATTAAAAAAAATTCCAACTAATTGCTAGTTAAGATTTTATTAAAAAATTTTCGCCCCGATATTTAATTAGTTAGAAAATAATGACAATTTGATGAACGTAAAAATCTTGTTCGATGGAATTCGGTGAATTTAAAGACAAGATTTACTCGCGCTGAATTGCAATAAATAATAACAATAATAATAATAATATTGACTGATTTTCTTCACACTCGATATCAGTTTCCGGAACTAAACAGAAGAGAAATAAGTGTCAACCAAATTGACCAATTTCTTTACTTTCCTGTATCTCGTATAGTCTTCGGCTATTTCCTTATAAGTGGGTCAAGTGGATTTTGGGTTCGATTTACGTTGCTTCCTATAATATAATACGGAATCCCAAGTCTCCGCGCAGGTTTCGATCGAATCAGAAATTCCCCAAATACTCGCTGCAAAGGGAAGTTCAAGTTTCTCCGAACAATTGTAACCAAGTAATTTCACAATGCTTCACCTAAACACAAATATACTTTCAACTTACGGTTATATAAAAAACCTGAGAAGCCAAAAATGTGATAAAAACAGAATTTAAATCCAGCAATCGTAGTTTTAGACGAGTTGAAATCAGGTGAAATAAAATATCAAAATCACGTCTAAGAACATAATTTACAAAATTAAGTTTAAAAAAATTTTACAACCTTTTTGAAACAATATTTTTCAGTTGGCTCTTTCTATAGAGTCTGTCAAAATCCTAGAATAAACAAAATATATACATATGTAGAAAAAAAAACAGACGGAGTTACAGAATAAGATTCTGGCTATCAAAAATCCTTTCGTAAAATTCTGTCGCATTAGTGAAGGGACGCGTTTATTTTTCTCCAAATCGAAATTTGCGAATGTTGCAAAAAGATGAGAAGCTAAGAAAATCAGGAGGTTCGAGAATCTGCATCGGAGAAAAGAAAATTCAGGCTAAATAAGGACAACGAAGTTGAACTGATTTAATTTGTGCTCCTTTATTTTCTCTCGAGAGTATCCAGGTATTTCAACCGCATTACTAATCGCGAAAGCTCATTCACTTTGACAAGGTTACTTAAGGAATGCTGATATCGACGAGCCGAAGGCTTGCGATTTTTATTTCAATCGAGTACCCTTGAGGGTAAATAAAAGTCGACAAAGTAAGTTGAAACTTGTTGAAAGTAGTTTGGAAATACAATTTCTTAGTTTTCTTAGTACATACATACGTAAAATTGCTTAAAATGAAAAAAAAAAAAAAAACTTTAGAAATAATTTGACCACTTTTTTCTCACGTCACAGTAAAAACTGAAATTCGCAATAATCCTTGAACAAAGTGACTCGGTTTTCCGTGCAACATGAGCAAAGCATGATTTTAGCACAGACTGGATTTGCATTTGTATAATATCTACGTGCATTAGACCGTGGGAATGTAGATTATTGTACATTTTTTTTTTTTTTTTTTTTTTTTTGCGCAACTGACTGACTCAACTTGCAATGCATGCCAATAACTCGAGTTGCCTCGTAACGATATCGCGTTAAAAAAAATTGAAATAAGAAAAAAAAAAAAAAAAAAATGGTAGAAACAACGTTCAATTCTAGCGAACAAAATTTATCGCACACGAAGAATTTGAATCGAAAAATTTCAAAGCCAAAATTCCTTCCAGGCTTTTCAATTCACAAAATGATTTCCATTTTCAATTCAGCCTTTTGCGATCTTAAATTTTTTTTTTTCTATAACTTTACAATTAAAAAATTATTTTCCTTTTCCATATTCAATCAAATTTTTATCCATTTTTTACCAAAAAATGTCAAACCTTCGATAAATAAATAACGAGACCACAAGCAACGTCTCGCTTGTTTTCAACTGCAGATATACGCCAAGTATTAATTGTTTATTGATGATTATAAACTTTTTCACAACTCCCATGTATCCCGATTAAAATGGCAACTCGATACGGAAGTCGGCGTAACCCAAATAGATAAAAACGTGCCAAGCGGGTTCTGTATTTTCCGTATGCTAATCCAGACTGCAATTGATAACGCATATTTGCTTATAAGCTTAACCCGGTATTAATTTGCATACTCGTTTCTGTTCGACAAATGGTTAAATGAGTGATTTTTTATCGGAATCTAACCTATTCGTTTAGCCACGGTTACCAACAAAATACTTTGGATATATTTAGCGAGCAGAAAATCGGATTCTTATTTCAGAATATAACCAGAGGAATTCAAACTCGTTTTTTTATTTTGATTAATCGATTAATCGCAAAGCACCGTAAAAAAAAAAAAAAAGTAAACAATCATAATAAATAAACATCGCAGAAATTATTCGGTATTAAAAACAACGCAATTCCATTTTCAGTCGGTGTTAAAATTACACGAGCATTGAATTTGAGGATATCGATTTGTCGAACGATCAATTGATCGAACCAGATTAGTTCTAATTCGGTTTGTCAAAATTTTAGGATATCAAGTATATTAGACAGATCCTGGAATCATGCATGACTTGAAACATTAATTAATTTAATACGATGACGTTCATTGAAATTTCACGAGACTTTCTAAGATTTCAGTTAACTTCCTGAATCTTAATAAGACTTGCCAAAAAGTTCAAACACTTAACACTCGATTCAGTGTCTAATTCATATAAAAAATTTTACAATTGTTGGTAAATTTCATCGAAACTTGTATGATTTCACAAACATCATCACAAAATTTCATGAGATATCATCAGATTCTCATGAAGCTTAAACTCGTGTGGATTTGACAACCCTAAAAAAACTTCACTACCAACCATTTGAAAGTTTTAGTAAAAATTTTGCACATCGAATGCTCAATAGCTTGACGTAATGTTACATTTTCGCAAGTGACGACGTCAATGGAAAAAAGCAGAAATACACTGTTTACCGTTTACTTCATGGCGATTAGGTCACGTGGTTCGATATAAAGAGGAATTGATGCGCGGATTTGTTGAGCCAATGTTTGCTTTACAGCCTATTGCCATAAGTTTATTTATATATATAAAAAAAGAAAGAAGATATAAAACAAAAAAAAAAAAAAAAAAAAACACGAAGGTAGTAAAGTGGCAAACATCTCGCTGAATCACCTGAGGACATTTATCACAGAATGCATTACCATGAAGTAGACACTTTCACTCTCTTCTAGCCGGCTTTAACGTTTAACGTATCTGCAGCTAAAGAAGGACTCAACAGCGGACTTCTAATTATGCGTGATCACGACAAGACAAGTCCAGAGGTGTGTTGATAACACGAAGAGTGCCGAAACGTCTCTGCGCTTTATACAGTTTCCATCCACCGTTTGATTAATGTACCATTTTCGTAAGCGGAGGACTCTCTCTCTCTCTCTCTCTCTCTCTCTTTTTCAACCCTCAAGGGGAGGTTGAATGACGTTAAATTTTGTCATAGCAGCTAAAAATTGCGAAAGTTCCAGAAAACCGGAGATTGAAAATTGGGAATTGGAGAGTCAATAACGTTGGATTAAAAAATAAAAAAAGATTCAACAACACTTTGCAAACCACATGAGAGAAAATTCTTATATCAAGACTAAACTGTCTTCAAAAGTTCTTCATTCTTCAGACAGTATTTTCTTCATGTGTATAAAAGTTCTGAAATCTAAACGTAGAAATTTTTTAACAGGATAGCGAACACACGTGTAGGAGGAGTCTACTTTCCTCCAGAAAAGCTAAGTTTTATTCCAAAGCCAATCTCAATTTTAACGTATTAAAAAAAAAACAACAACGATTCATGTTTAGTGGATGAAGAATAAAGTTTCAATTCTCGACACCTGCAGCTGTGTTATACTTTCTACAAACTGTCAGTCAATCGAAGCTTGTAATCCAATCGATCACATCGCCATGGGACGACTTGCGAGCATAATTATTATCCGAAAAATTGCATCAATACGAAGTTCAAAGTTGCCATTCCCATGGCAAAAAGATAGTGAGAAGATACCATCAGTCTTGATTTCATTTCCACTTCTAATCATGGTACTCGTACTCGATAACTGTTCAAAACATGATTCAAATGTCATGGGAACTGATTATTTCGACCCTTAAAAACTAGACGTTTTATAGCTTGTCCAATCCGAACTCTTTCCATTCGAATCTGAATCACATGGATTAACTTTTACACCTGGGATTTGATGTCACTCAACTCCTCCTGTGTATGGATATACAAACGTAGCTACACACATGGCAGGTTGTTTCACGGAGTATTTCGCGACTTTTCCCTCCAACACGAGTCACGTCTTCTTACAGACCATCAGATGACGTGGCAACTCGTTGGAGATAAAAGAAAAAAAAAAAAAAAAAACACACGCACACACACAGCAACATAGACGTACTTCACGAAGTCCCAAAGAGTTACGAGCTGTATTAAACACGAGGGTATTGAATTATCGTTTGAAACGTTCGGTGAATTTGTTTCTCAAAATTGAACCGACTCAGCTGTCAGTGGATAGACGAATAAAAATGTCAGCCCGTTATATAAGACACGGAATTTTTTTTTCCACGACGAAGTAACTCGAGAATTGATCAGTAATTCAGAGCAATTCTTGGGCAAAATAAAAAAAAAATCTCTCTCTCTCTGGTGCTTCAGGATCTACAAATTTGTTGAAGAGACAGTTGATTTTATGATCATTGTTTGAAATAAGATATCGAACACTGAGTGACGGCGGAAAATCTTGTCATTTACGATCTGGCGGAAAATGTATCATCAACAGAGTTAAGTTAAGTTCAATATCCAAGGAAAATTGACTACGCTTGTGAATTTCTCTCCGAATTACGAGGTTATATTCGGTACGCATAACACTGTAAATCATAGCGCGGATTAGTTCCACGAAGTTGGGATTCGCCACGATGGATATGGGTAATGCAGAAGCTCACTTCCTCCACCTTGGATCTAGGCCAGGACTCGCTTCGATGATTCTGCACTGTACGAGCGATGTGCGTTGCCACGGAAGGAATTATGTACCAAGAAACGGTTTAATTCGATTTTACAGTTTCGAGTCACAACCTCAAACAGGATGGAAGTGCTGAATGCTTCATTCTATCCATCTGCTCTCTCATTGGCGGAAAGAAAATGTGATGCATGCACGTGATTGTGCAGTCCCTCAATATTGGTTTATGGTTCGACTCAGTCAAGATACGATTTTCATAGTCAGGATGATATTTACAATGGCTTATGGTGACATTGACTAAAGGTGCTTATAAAGACGCGTTGTACACCTCGAAAACGCGGGGATGCAAAACTCCTATACCGCTCAAGCGATCAGAGTGAAACTTGGGGAATTAATGCCTTGTTTTGGTAAAAAGTGGAGCGTCTTTTTACTTTTTCAAAATTTTGAAAAAAATTTTACAGATTGGTTATCACTCACAGAAATTGGCCCAATTTTCACAGTTGCACTGAATAGATCGAACTATCCGGTACGATGCCACTCGGCGGTGATGAAACACACATTTTAAGCCCAGTCCCATGAGATTTGATGGTGAAATGACGAAATGGCAGCTGATCTGGTTTTCGATTACGAAGAACACTGAAATCTCATTTTGGCGACATTTGTTACCGACATTACGCGCATGCCGGTAATGTATGCGTGTAATGTCGGTAAAAAATTACCGGCAGGCATGAAAGGTCGGTAACAAATGTCGCCAAAATGAGATTTCGGTGTACTTCGTTATCGAAAACCAGATCAGCTGCCATTTCGTCATTTCACCATCAAATCTTATGGGACTGAACTCAAAATGTGTGTTTCATCACCACCGAGTGGCATCATACCGGATAGTTCGATCCATTCAGTGTAACTGAGAAAATTTGACCAATTTCTGTGGGTGGTAACCAATCTGTAAGTTTTTTGTTTTCCAAATTTTGAAAAAGTAAAAAGACGCTCCACTTTTTGCAAAAATAAGGCATTAACTGCCCAAGTTTCACTCTGGTCGCTTGATCGGTATAGGAGTTTTGCTTCCCCGCGTTTTCGAGGTGTACGACGCTTCTTTATAAGCACCTTAAGGTTGAAAATAATTTTCGTCGCATGGATTATGAAACGATATCACTAGCTATGGACGAAAAGATTCTTGAGAATCACCCAACATCAGAATTCGTTAAGATTGCAAAATGTAAAACCTGTGACCATGGTTTGTACCCTTACACATCTGAATACTTGTAATTGCATTGACAATTTACAGTGCTACCAAAGAATCAAAGGTCGGATTTGACCATCGGAAGGAACTGAATGCGACAGTAAAACAAGTGGATGATGGGATTCCACCATTGGAAGTACTCCATGAACCATGATGAGATTCGACTATCAAAAGAACTCCACGAGCTTGAGTATAATCCAATATTCACACCACATGGTATCGAAATGGTGTTAATTTCCATGAGAATATAAAACGAAACAAAGTTGATGTTCGCCAAGACACCATATGGCTAATATGAATTCTAATATATGTGGGTATAAAGTACGCGAATGCGCATTAGCTGGCACATGTGAGTTGCGACTAGTGTAACGTCTGACTATAGAAAGCTTACAACGAGTTGCGTCCATCAAGCGCGAGGAGAAAATTAAGACAGGCTTATGCTGAGTAGGAGGCGCAGAGTCGTTTCTAACTATAGAAGCAATTGACTAGTGAAAATTTCGAGAACTGATTGCCTCGTAAAAGTCTAGTTTAGCCGGCGCCTCGACGCGATACGTTGGAGAGATAGAATGGTTTCAACCGGAAGTTTGTAAAAATTCACCTCTCAAGTTTTTCACAGTTCTAATTGTTTGACATACTTTTCTGGCGATCGAAACAGAGTTTTAAACGATAATTTTATCCAAAATATTAATTACTTGTCAGTTGCTTCGTTACACTCTTCATTTGATTAACTTCCCACACACCGTCTGTCTGCAGAAACTTGTTTGTTAGTCGGTTTAATATCGGGATTGTGAAATTTTAAGCTTAATAAGAACTTTGAAAATCTCGAAGCAAAAGTTCTATCTCACTGCAATATGACTTTTGCGACATCTGCAACTCCAGCCAATATCCGTACCGACCGTAAATTGAATTACAGTCTTGCAAGCGGAAGATTTGATCCATTTCGACTCTGCAGTTTGAGACGAATGTACCATACTTGATTGCTTATGGTCAATCAATCGCGAATCTAAAGGCCAACGAACAGTTTTAATTTACAGTCAGTTTTTACTGCTACTCCAATAATAATCAACGCAAAGTTTGGAAACACAACTTTGAATGCCACGTCGAGTATTGATTGTAGCGTGAAGTTTAGACCTAAACAAGTTGAAGGACCTTTTCTTAAACCAAAAAGCATTGAAAAGAGAAAAGAAAAAACAGATTTGGTACTTGGATTCGCGATATTTACTTAAAACGAATATCTTCTCGACGAAAATACTCGTATCAAGATCGCACTTTATCGACATTTCAGCATCAAAGCTTTGAGCCAACCTCTGAAACATGAAAATACGTATAAACGGGAAGCTCATTGTCAGTTCCTGATTTCCTTTCCTTTCATTCGTTGTTAGTACTGCCAACGACGAGTCTGCATCAACGCAATTTAAATTTTAAAACCTGAGTTTGAAATATACTGAAAATGGTCCCTCAGCTCTCATATTTTTCCGCTATTCGCTATCACGAGCAAAACAAGAATATCACACACTGCGAGAGAATAATAATAAAACGGACTGTATTCTTCCACTCAAATCTGAAACGAATCTCAATTCAGGTTCCTCCACGCTTGCTTGAACTTCCGTTAACATTGTCTCATCTGTGACACAATATGACTGTCAATCATCAGAGAATGAAACTCAAAAGTGATAAAATCATGAAACAGCTTGCAAGTCTGGATCGTCGCTTTCTTCATAAAAGAAGGCAACCAGGTGTTACATCGCGTGTTACATGAATAGTGAAACGAACGAACTTTTCCACAGGGTGGTTTTAATGAATAACGTAAAACACGATGTGCCAGACACGTTCTCAATATTTCACATCAAATCACCGTTTCGTTGGGCAAACTTTCTTTCAACAAATGGTACGATATGACATATAACGTCGCGTCGCGTCGGTTCCCTTCAAAAGCTGTGACGACACGTTTTAAAAGTACAATTAATCATTTCCTCCGCATTGAAATAATTATACGAGTGAAGAGAAGCTTTTGAAATGAGTCAGAAGACTTATCAGGCTAAAGTGAGTTACGTTAACGTAGCGAAACCAATCAAACTAAAAAGTCAACATTATTAGCTAATTATTGGGTATAAATTTAAAACGCCACCGGATTGTTAATAATTTATATTAAAAAAATTCTAAAACGTTCTCGAAGTTTTAAAAAATAAAACCCTTAAACTGAAATTGCTAGAAGTGATTTCATTTTCTTGAATAAAATTAAAAAAAAAAAAAAAAAAAACAACAACAACTCCTAAAAATAGGTATGATTTTAGATCCCTCCCCCCCTCCCCCCCCCCCTCTAGTCAGTTAATTGGTAATGACACGTATATGCGCGAATTAAATAATTCCTCTAAATTTTGATAGATTTCGATAAAACTTGGATACCCGGAGGTTTTTTTGAGTTACCGAAACAGAATTCGAAGTGGAAAAAAAAAAAAAAATGTGAAAAATGTCTTGATTTTAATGAAACTTTTTGAAGTCGGTGAATTCGAATCTGAAGTAGAAGAAATTTGGAAATTCAGAATAGTGGATCAAATATGACGGACTGAAATGTAAAAAACCATTTGATTTTAATGAAACCTGAATATGGTTCTAAGGTTTTCGGGGTCGCTGAATACGAATATGAATTGAAAATTAGAAATGCAATATAGGGGATGCAATATGGCGGAGAAAAACGTGAAAAATTATTTGATTTCAATGAAACAAAAGCTGGTCACTGCAAGTTACGACCCCAGAGTGTGCCACGTAAAGGCTGCGATAGAATTTTACATCCCTTATCATTATTATTTTTTTTTTTTTTTTTTCTTTTTGAATTTGAGTTTTTCTCGCCAACTAAACGAATTTCTAAGTTCTCACATGAACGACAAGAAAAATTTGCTTCTTTTTGTCATGCATTGTATCAGGGATGCGTAACATCGATCGGAAACTCAATTCTATATTCGAAAACGAAAAACGTGAAAAATAGTTACAAACGATTTTCGTAGTATAGAATAGACTATATAGTTAAACATGCGTCGTTACAGTAACTAAGTTACTAACTTAATTTTCATCTTTACTTGAGATAGCGAATCACCGACGATTATTATACCGAAACGCCAGTCGAACCGGAAGACCGATAATCCTCATGGCACGTTGCACTTTCATTTTATTTCACATTTCCACCGCGTTTATACCTAGAAGTAGATAACGTAGGTTTAATTTTCCTCGAGGATATGCTGCGATGAACTTGTTGCAATCTCCGAATTGCTCGTTGTCCTGAAGAGTGAATTTAACACTCTGCATGATGCGCACGTCTAGTGTTAACTACATTCGTACATACATACAAACATACAAACATGGACGTTTCTACCTTCCATAGCTTTTTCCAAGCGATTTAGTAAGTAGGATGACGTGTTATATCCGCTGTTAAAACTGCCTCCATCACACCCCGCCTTTTCCAACATATCCGGAGCTCAGCTATCACCGGAATGAATTTTACACTACCAACCTAGAAGAGCTAGCTATTCAAGAGTCGTAAACTTTCCAACGATCATCGTTTAGACCAACTGCTTCTAAATCTAGTAAGACCTCTCAGCTGCTCTCAGCTCGGACCTAACCCTAATAACAAATCAATTGGTAACTAGTCGCCGAGGGTCCTTTACGACCGTTTTAAACCTGTCGTCAAGGGTAGGTAGATCGGAATTCCTTGGGTTCCAAGGTTCGAAAAGGTTTTGTGTTTTGATCGAGTAGAGCTCGTGACCGTGTTCTTCCTCTTTTCATGGTCCAATTGTGGAGAAAATCACTGGATTCAATTCCACCATTTCCGAGATCAAGAATAGAGTAAAACTAGTAAGTTTTTGATCGAGGTTTCAGCCAGTGAACAACGAATTCAAAAGCACGGTTTGTGATTCGGTTCATGGATATGAGCATCGAGTAAGTTGACCTGGTGATTCCAATACAGTAACTCCAAAGTGCACCTAACCTCAACGGATTTCAAAATGGTGGATCAAACTATGATCGCATGCTGCGATCGCATCGTGATAAAGCAGAGCTTTCAGTAAACAGCAGCAGAGCTTTGGAATATACGGCTAATTGGTTCTTTCGTTGAATTGCAGTTTTCTCTTGGTATCCAACCATAAACTGCACTTTGGAGTCATTTCCTTCGCCGACTCTTTATCACCGCGAGTGGCCATCATCCTGCACTTCCGTAACAGACTTATAGCTATACAGTTTCCGGTTTCAAGTCAACCTCGACGTTACTCTAATGGGCTTTTACAATTTTCATCAGGATATAGTCAGAGGAACGTGTTTTCTCTGTATCTTAACCACGATGTGAAACCATAAGATTTAATTATACTTGGAGTGCACTTGGGGTGATTATACGTACGTGCACCCTCAAACAAGGATCGACAATCCTTTGTCCTGAATTGGTTTCGAATGTATGAGAAAAAAACAAAACGAAAACAAACAAAAATAAAAAACGTCAACGGATAAAACGGATCCAGAATATGGGTACAAAATTCTCATAGAAAGAAAGTGAAGAAAAAAAAAAAAAACCAGCAAATTTCATTCTGGATATGAAGAAGGGGTTGATGATGAAAAAAGAAAAAAAAAACTAGCAAATTTCATTCTGGATATGAAGAAGGGGTTGATGAAAGAAAAAAAAAAAGAAAAAAAAAAAAACTACAGAGATGGAATGGATTCGACATAAAACTTCCGCGGCGTCTGCTTTTCCTCGCCTCCCCCCCCCCCCCCCCCCCCCCCCCCCCCCCCCCGTTACTTTCATCCAAAACGACTGTTCTAATGTCAAAGATATGCCCCGATACTGCAGCGAAACGTCGCCTAAGTATATGAGGGGACAAAGTTGCGATCCGACTCTGATAAGAAGCAAATCTAACGTGGAACGCAGCTCGTAAAATCCAGCCACTAAACTCCTTCACCCGGTGAAAATATCCAATAGAGCAGAGTTAACGTCTTGCCATCTTCCAACATTTGTACCTTTAATACGTATGTAAGTAATGCCCAGAAGATTCGATCCGACTTTAATGTGTGTTTACGTGCATTGGGTGTTCAAAAAAAAAAAAAAAAAAAAAAAAAAAAAAGTAATCACGATTTTTCAACTTGGTATCCCTGAAAATTTTCTTCAAGTTGGAAGTGAGATACTGGGGAAAATTTGGAAGATCGTTCTGATCTGATTTTTCACTTTCTAATTTTCATTTTTTTCCGATTTTTTGCTTTTTGTATTTATGAAGAATGAAAGTGAAGAAAAAACTCTGCTGGGCCCATTGAGGACCAACTTTTGTTTTTCAAACGTGACCTCGCATTTTTTATTGCATTCTCTTATTTTACATTGAAAAGTAAGGAAGATTTTTTCCGGGTCATTTTTTCTTTCGAGTCTTCCACCAGGCCCAAAATGTTATTCGGAATTTTCTCATGAAAAGAATGGCGATACGTCAATCTTTGCGATGGATTTAAAAATTTCAACGAATTCTACGATGAACAGAATCGTTCAACATTCAAGAACTTCGAGTAAGATTTTGGGCCTGTTCGAAAACGAAAACGAAAAAATGACTACAAGTAAAACTTACTCACCATTTTCCCATATGAAATTAAAAATTGGCAAAAAAAAAAAAAAAAAAAATGGAAGGTTTCGTTTGAAAAATAAAAATTGGGCCTTATTGGGCCCAAAAAAATCTCCGGTCCCAAAAATTGGGATGCTCATGTGACCTCCTCCTTCATATTCAACAACTTTTGTTGGAAACATTTTTTCAATCTAATGCTCATGTTTTCGATGTATTTGAGCATATTTTAATTCGTTAATTTCTGTATTTACAGCTATTTGATCGGACTGTACGTTCGGGACATTCTTAATTCTGCAATCTCGATTCAATTGGGCCGAGAAACGGTGCAGGTAGAATAGTTTATAGGTATCCATGCTACGCGCATAGTTGCATCAATGCATCCGCAATGTTGCATCATGTGAAGCTAATTTGCATCGCTGTCACAGCTGCAGTAACATTGCTGCAACTGTTCTGAGACGTGATCTCGGCACATTGCAAATAGAGAAACGTGCTCGCCATACCATTCAAAAGCGTTGATATTTTACAATTTTTATAAAGACGATCGTTGACAGTTTTTGGCAAGAAATTTAAACACGATCATCAAGATTTTTTAACATTGAAATAAGTTGCTTAAATTCGCAATGAATATTTATTCCGCGATGTTTAAACAAGTAGATAAATTTCTGATATTCCAAAAATCTTACAAATATTCTACACATAAATCGGCGATTACGATTGTCGATAAAACCGATAATAAATAAATGATTGTTTATTTTATTTATTATTCTTAACCATCAAATTTTTGTTTGATGTATAAAGAAACGAAATTTAATGAAAAATGAGGAAATTTTTACGCTCAATCATAAAGTGGCTTAAGATTGTTTGAGTTTATTTTATTTTATTTGTATTTTCGTTTGTTTTTTTAATTTTTTTTTTTTTTTTCATCGTTGACAGACGTTACGATTTTTCCATTCGTCTCGATTTCATTTTACTCCCACGCATCGATCAAAATCGTTGGACTGAATATTTGCAGTTCATCGTTTCCTATAAATATTGTCAAATATTCGACGTTTTTTTTCTTCATTCCTCTCGTTTACCGTGATATCTAAATCACGTGAAAAATTTGTGGATATTTTCAAAAAAAAATTTAACTCGAATATCAAACGATTCATATTGTGTTAATATTTTTTTCAAAATTTTCCTAACCTCATCTGTTTTCAAATTCTCTGAAAAATTCGCTACGAGTCGCTGAAGACGTAACGATTTTTAAAAACTATCGTAATAATGAAAAAGTCGATAATAGAAGAAACATAAAAAAAACACAAGAAAATAACAAACAATCAATTTATAATCCAAATATAAATTAAATGAAGAACGAAAATTACGACTGTTAAAATTCTTTTACTTAGAAAACACAAATTTTTCATCAAATTTTGCAATTTTTTCACAGTTCTGATACATTGTTTTTTTTTTTTTTTTTTTTTTTTTTTTTTTGCGCAGTGCATTGCCGATAAATTAATAATTGAATCAGCACGTGCATTCGACGTGTGCGAAATTGGAAAAGCGCGAATTTTGCAATACACGATATTTCCGCGGCAATAACTTGAATCCCTGTCTCTTCCGGCCTTCGACAGAAATAATTTCAACCATGTGATAAAAAAAAAATTGAAAAAACTACTGGCAACTGACTCCGATCGTGAAATTAATTCGCGGTGTATTATTGTACTGCTATTTTCGCTGGTTAAAAAATTTGTAATTCAAACATTCAACAAGTATCAAATTGAGTTCCCTCTTTGAACCACAGAAACGATATTTAAAATAAATAAAATAAAAATCTCAAAGTGAATAAATAAATAAGAAAAAATTAACAAAAATAAAATCAGCGACAGAGAAATTATGACTAACAATTTAATCGGCGATTCGTCGAAAAAATCACATCAGTTTTTGGTATCGCGGTTCAAATTTTCAAGATTTTCAAAAAACTGGTTAGGTTAGGTTAGGTTTAGATATCATTCGCTCAGGTTAGGTTAGGTGTAGGTATTATTTGGTTAAGTTAGGTTAGCTTAGGTTAGGTGTAGATATTATTTTGTTAGGTTAGGTTAGGTTAGTTTTCGGTGTAGGTATTATTTTGTTAGGTTAGGTTAGGTTAGGTTAGGTGTAGGTATTATTTTGTTAGGTTAGGTTAGATTAGGTGTAGGTATTCTTTTGTTAAGTTAGGTTAGGTGTAGATATTATTTTGTTAGGTTAGGTTAGGTGTAGGTATTATTTGGTCAGGTTGGGTTAGGTGTAGATATTATTTTGTTAGGTTAGGTTAGGTGTAGGTATTATTTGGTCAGGTTGGGTTAGGTGTAGATATTATTTGGTTAGGTTAGGTTAGGTTAGGTTTCGGTGTAGGTATTATTTGGTCAGGTTAGGTTAGGCGTAGATATTATTCGGTCAGGTTTTTAGCGCATTTGGAAATTGAAAATTCTAATCGAGGACTAACGAATGAAAGCAGACAAGTAAATAACCCAAGACTCACACATGTGTTCGCCCAGCGCCCAAATTTCCGGCCTGGAGTTGACTTCCACGAGGACTGTCGGAGCGCAGACGAGAAGCACGCAGAGATCAGCGACACTCAGGTTGACGAGGAATATGTTCGTGCTGTTTCTCATATCCTTGCCTCGGAAGACGACCAGCGGAACCTGAAAAGACAAACGTGAACGTAGAGTTTCACTTCCGGTTTTGGGAGAGGCTTTTTTTTCTATTACTGTGACATCATGAAAAAAAGCTTAATTTTTTTTTTCTTCTCTTTTCACTTGTATAAAATTTCACGGTTTATATCGATCAATCAATAATTATCAATAATTTAAAAAGTTCAATTCAATAAACCATAAAATTTTATACGACAAGTTAATTGACGAGTTTGATATCTCAAGAATCATCAATCTGAGCATCTAGGTCTAGAGGACCTCTTGTTTGTAGAAAATTCAATTTGCGGCAGAATTATTTTTCGCATTACTACAGTAAGATCGATCTCTTTTCGGAGATAAGAGCGAAAAAAAATGTTAATTTTGGCAGTAAAAATTAACTTTAGTCAACCGTAAAATCACATCTCACCAGTCTTTGTAAGTTGCACTTACGTTGTTCTAGACACATTTTAAAAGATTGTTTAATCCTGCGTAAATTGCGATTAAGAACAATGTGACAGAATAAAGTGCCGCTGAGTCACAGAATCGTGAAAAATAAGAAAAAAAAAGAAAAAAAAAAACAATAATTTTCATTCACGTGTATTTTATATGGAAAATCTTTTCACACCCATGGAAAGTACCTACTTAATATCAATATCAAGGGCTGTAACTTTTAGGAAATTATTTTTTCGACGTATCCAACAAAATTTTTGATTGGGACTAGAAAAGTAAAAAAAAAAAAAATCAACTTAAAAAATTCACCCTGATATTATTATATATGTATAAATAGCCCCAATTGCGAATATTACAAGCGATTGAATTTCAGTTTTCAGCTATTAAATAAGAATTTTGTGAGATTAGAAAATGACAAAATACGACGCAATTTCTTTTTTTTTTTTTCTCTAATTTTATTCGTTCATTTTTTTTCTTTTTTTCTTTTTTGTAGAAACTATTCAAACACCGAAGGGACACGGAGTAGAAAAAAATAAAATAAAAACCATACGAAAAAAAAAAAAAAAAAAATAAGGATACATCGAGTAATGAAATTCAAGGCACGGGAGGCTTATGGCTTATTGCCATTATTATTGTCATTATTATTGTTATTATTATTATTATTATTATTATTATTGTTCGGTCGAGCCTTTTCGAAGCGTGCCTACCTACAGCTTTTGAATTATTCCTGTAAAGCCGGGTGTCGCCTTTAACCGGAGATATTCTAGGTGAGGTCGTGTAATCCGGCGAGCTGCACTGTCACGGGGCTCTGATTTGTGGACGAAATATATTACCGAGGTTCTAAACGGTAGGTGCGCACGCGCGGAACGGAGCGAAGCGCAAAGAAGCCAAGAAGAAAAAAAGAGATACTTTACTGACTCGTCGTCGAGCCCCCGCTCCGCCGGGTGAAAGTCATCGAAAGAATTTTGCTGGATCTGCGGATTCTCACCGTTTTTAGAAAAATTGCCTCAACATTTAGTTCATATATTGTATATACGTATATTAGGGTGGCGCAAAAAAACCGACTATTTTTTTTTTTTTTTTTGAGTCTCGCGTGACAAAATGTTAGTTTTTGATGTTTTAAGAGCACACTCCAAAAGACAGTTCGAAAAAAAAATTTTTTCAAAGGTCGCTCCACATTTTTTAAAACGTCAGAAATTGTAAAAAATCGATTTTTAAATTTTTAAAATTTTTTTTCTCGTTACGGTACAATTTTATAGACAAAAAAAAAAAACAAGTTTTCGAAAGTTTCAGTTCAAAATTTGAATTTTGAAAGGTCGCTCATAATTTTTTTTCAATTTTTCGGTGCATTTCTTTAGATCTTTTCGAGCGACCTTCTAATATTCGTATAAAAATTTCATAAATTTTTTTTTCTTTAATTTAGTAAGAAAGAATCGATAACAATACACCACGACATGAATTAAAAATCAAACAAAATACTGAAAATACAATTTTTTTAATTTAATTTTTTGACAATTTTTGACGGTTCAAAAAATTTGGAGCGACCTCTTAGAATTTTTTTTTTGAGCTGTCCTTTGGAGTGGGCTCTTAAAACATCAAAAACTAACATTTTGTTACACGAGACTCACAAAAAAAAAAAAAAATTATTCGGTTTTTTTTGCGCCACGACGACGGTTGACGATTTTCATACGTCATAGCGGATTTTTGAAATTTTTTTTTTAGATTTTTCGGAACTGTTTTACGATTTTACGTAAAAAAAAAATCTTGCGCAAAATTTGAACAAGTTCTCAACAATCTCGTGTGAAGTATGAAAATGTGTCAGCAACTATCCATAGTTAAAACGACTCCTGCAACTAATTTTTTTGGAATTTCTCTTCGAAAGTAGCTCAAAAAAAGTATTTCGGAAAAATCTCTCCACTTCAGTTCTGAGCTTGAAAATTTTTATATCCGACACGTGATTTTTCAGAAATTTTTTTGATTTTTAAATCGTATCGATCAATAAGATGGTTTTGAAAAATTGTAGAAAATTCGGGTATGAAAAAAAAAAAAAAAAAAAAAAAAAAAAACTAGTGCTTGAAAATATTAACAAATTTATGTCGGATAATAATAATAATGACATAAAAGAATTTTTTCTCCGATTGGATTTGAAGTATAAAATTATTATTCACAACAGACTAAGAATAAACAAATTTCTTTTTTTCTCAAATAATTTCGATTGTATATTTTATAGATCTATTTTAAATTTGTTAAATATTTTTCTCAAACATTCTAAGAGTTCGTTAAATTATTCGGACATCTAAATACGATTGAAAAAAATATTTTCAAAATTAGCAAACAAAGTTTCGTAAGATTGTTGAAAATTAAATTTGTTCAACGATCTTCTTAAGATTCTGTGTGAAAAAAAAATTTTTAGTTCTTCCAAAATTTCTACCAAATATTTCTAAGAAATTCGAAACTTTTCAAAAACTTCGTTTAAACAAATTAACTGAGATTCTGAAAAATGACTGAAAAAGAAAAAAAGAAAAGAAAAATCGTTAAAAAATTATCAGGACCGGTAATTCGTGCAGGTAAAAAGTACATTCCACGAAAAATCTACTGTACATACATCGACCGATACGGAGTAAACAATTTATACGATTCCGAGTATTCATTAAGTTGGCTATAAATTTTCAACTCGGTCAAACTGTGATAGGAATTCCTGTAGGGTTGTACGAAAATATTTATCCAACGCAGTAATAGTGCGATAATAATCTCTTTGGACAGTGATAAACAGAAAAGTGTCGTTATATGTTTGCCAAAGTGTGTGACGAGTGAAAAAACGCTGAGATGATTAGGGACGTGAAACCAAAAGAGGAAAAGTAAGAAAAAAAAAAAGCAATAAAACAAACAATTCATAGAATTTTACATTTTTTATAAACTGAAAAAATACCATTTTAATCGAAAACCAACAATCCAAATCAAAAAAATGGTCACCGATTCGGAAATATAATTAATGAATTAAATTCAACGTGAGTAAATTTTTTCACTGTTTTTAAATTTTTTCGTAAAAATCTGTTTCTTCGATTAAATAATTTTCGATACCGTTTTTACTTCGCAACATAAATTTTTCTTTAAAATTTTTGACAATTGTAAATTTTCTTTCCCGATTCTCGTCGAAATTCTTACAATCAAATCTAATCAAATTCATTCACAGCCTTTCAACCCTTGTATGTATATAAGAAAATAAAATTTTTTTTGTTCCTTTTCGTTTGTTTTTTTTGTGTTTTCTTTTTCAACGTTTTCGTTCAAACCGCAAGCCTGAAATACTTTTGAGAATTGAATTTGCAGGTGGGAGAGTGGGGGGGGGGGGGGGGGGGGGGGGGGGATGGAAAATCGAGTCGCCGTCAAGGAATTTCACACTTGCGGTGAAATAAGTTGTCGACGTCGAGTTTATTACACGAACGTTTCCGTCGAGCCTGAGAAATTCTTGGAGCATTGTTCGTTGCGCGGCATATTGTTATGTATAATTTATGGCACATTATAACGAGGCGTGGCTGGAGTTTCAGCTTATTCCAAGCTTTGGCTAGCTTCAGTTTAGGAAGTTTATCACCCGGCAATTCGACTTTGGCAGTAATTAGGGAAGTATGAAGAAAGGTTTGGGCTTGATTGTCAGGAGAAAAATTTTACCAACAACAAATTGCAACAAAATCAAAAACTGAACAATGATAATTTACAATGAGTACAAATTTTTTTTTTTTCTCCATTTTATAATAAAATTTTCTCACACGATGTTGCATCGATGAACGAAAAAAAAAAATGATGATAATAATAATAATAATAATAATTCAATTGCCACACGAAAGAAATTTTCAATCGAAATATCGCTAAGATGATGATATTTTTATCGAAATATGCGCGTTGAACTGGATTTGAAAAAAAAAAGGAAAAAATTTAAAAATTATCCTCCCCCCCCCCCCCCCTCCAGACGAGAAATCAAAAAAAAAATAAGAAAAATGGTACAGAAAATCAAAGATTATTAGTAATCGATTGAACAGATCAAAGTATTCGAGCAATTGTGTTGCTTTTTCGTTTTTTATTAAGCTAGCCTAGTTTTTATAAATTCAAACACACATTAACATGAAGAGAAAAAAAAAAAAACGAAAACTTTGAATCAATCGTGCCGCAGATCGTAATATTATTTTCCGATTTATAACGAACGATTTTGTTTAATAGGTTTCATTTGTTATCTTTTTGTATTATTAGATAAGTGTAAAATTGTTTGGAATATAATCTAAATATAAAAATATTTTCGTAAGCACGCGTGACGATCATAGAAATGATGATATGATAACACGTTAAACACGTTTCCTTCACAATCAGCATAACAATTGTTGTTTATAAACTCTGACAATGAGAGAATTTGCAATATTAATTATATCTTTATATAACAATCCATGGATATACTTTTTTCCGGGTTCATTAGCTCGACTTTTCAAACTCGGGCCAGAAAGAGTGCAAATTGAGAGTTGATGAAAAGACGATGGCCTGCTTGACTCTGAAATTCTCCTTAATGATGATTAGAGACGTGGAAATTATTATTAATTTTTTTCTCTCTCTTTTTCGAGATATACAATGAATCCGCCGAGCCGAAGCAAACTCAAAATTTTTGCAACCGGATCCCAAAATTTCAGGAATTTTTCCAAGCGAGATAAAAAAAAAGGAATAAAAAAACATTTTTGCCATCCAGTTTTTTTGTTTTTTTTTTTTGTTTTTTTTTCTCACAAGACCTTTTCGAAAAAAAATTTTCACACGAATATTGAACTTGTATCGAACTAACCAACTAATTCGTTCGTTCGACTATCTTAAACGAGTGAGTAATTTTTTTTTAGAAGCCAAAAAAAAAAAAAAAAAGCAACCAAAAAACAAAAAAAAATAAAAATAATTCTTTCTCCGTCGCACTCGTTGTTCACTCTCCTTACAACATATAAATACATGTATAGTTATAACCCATGAAAACTCACCATGAGATTACCGACGACACCCAGCACCATGACAAGGATGCAGACTATCATGGATGTCGTCCTTATGTAAGCCGGCAACATGTAAGGCATCACCGTCGCGTTTCCATATTCATTATCTGAAACACGATAAGTTTATGAAGATTTTTTCGGCTCCTCTAGATCTTTGGACAGGCAAAATCGTGTTGTTGTTGTTGTTGTTGTTGTTGTTGTTGTTGTTGTTGTTGTTGTCGTTGTTGTTTTTTTTTTTTTTTTTTTTTTTTTTTTTAAATATTTTCTTTGTGACGGTTTTATCGACGATTGAAATAGCGAGTGAAAGATTTTTTTTAAACTGTAGTTAACGATCGTATTTTAATTGCATTTCAAAGTCTTTAAAGTACGGGAGATGCAATTGTTGTTTTGAAAAAAAAAATAGAAAAAAAAAAATTTCCATTGAAAATTAGGAATTAGTAAAAAGAAAAAAAAAAAAAAAAAATCATGCGCAGCTTTTCGATAAAAATATCTTAAACAGTTTACAGCAAATTTTTTCGACGATCGATCAGATTGAGGATAAATACAAAAATCTCACGTTTCGATTTTTAAATAAATATTACCGTCAGTTTCTTTCGAAAAATTCCAAAATTCGGACGAAACAAGCCGGATAATTATACGAAAATTAATGTTAGTCAAAATTTAACTGTCATATATAGTCTAAAATTTTCATGATTTTTAATTCAATTACTTTTTTTTTTTTTTTTTTTTTTTTTTCCTCTCATTACGTCAAAACGACAGCAAATTCCATGAATATATTTAAAAAAAATTTATCGTCATTTTTGCGTGACGTTGATTATTAAAATGATAGGCGAAAATTTATTTTTCCGCATACACATGGAAATTGAGTAATGAGTTTACATAATAAAAAGTGGAACAATTTCTTGTCGTTGTTTTTTTTCCTATTTTTTTTTTTTTTCCCATCTTGTATCCTTTACTATTACCTATTTTCAGAACGAAACTAATGCGCGAAGTGAAAAACAGACAGCCCGAAAAACAATTTGCCATAGTGATATACCATGGCCTGAATATAGTAGGTAAATGAATGTGTATATATATATATACATAGAGACCTTTCTTCGGTATGAATGTATAGTCGATCCACTAAAATCGAATCGTTACCCTGTTATCGTCTCGTGAAGCGAACGAAATAGGGGGAAAAAGATGCGGTGCGATTTTTTTCGCTCTATATAGCTTTCGCATCGCGTTTCATCAATTCAATAGTAGGTACAGACTCTGAAAGCCGATCCAACAGTTCGGAAAATTTGATACAACGTTGCAAAAAAAAAAAAAAAAAAAAAAAAAAAAGCCTCAAAATATTCCTCAGTCTGATGGAAATAAGAATAATGCAAATAAATTTCGTGAAAATGGTAATTATTATTAACAAATAACAAAACACAGAAATAAGCGGCTGTAGCCTTTCCGTTTTCTCATTGTAGTTTCATCAAAATTCACGGAACAAAAAGATATGAATATCGATTTTGAATTTTGAATTACAAATTCGGATTCGTGATTGAGGATTCGATAAAGCCCTTGGATGTCATATTACGTGAAAATATGACGCCTTTTTTTTTTTTTTTTTAAGCACTGTAATGGATCTACCATCATCATAAATTTTGGAATTTTGAGACCTTGGATTCGTTGTTGGTGACCCAAAAAACTGAATAA
The DNA here is from genome assembly GCF_021155765.1 of Diprion similis. Taxonomy (NCBI): domain Eukaryota; kingdom Metazoa; phylum Arthropoda; class Insecta; order Hymenoptera; family Diprionidae; genus Diprion; species Diprion similis. Next base: position 5,252,845 of record NC_060117.1, read on the forward strand.
TTTTAGATTTTTTTTTTTTTTTCCCACCATATTCGATTCGCCATTTTAGATTTCACAATCTGACTTCAGATTCGTGATTAGTGATCGAAAAAACTGTCACGGTAGGAATTTTTATTCAAATCCGTTCATTTATTCTCAAAACAGCATTTTTATTTATTCGACTGTTTGGAATTTTTTTATATTTAAGTAATTTAAAAAGCACTTGACCGATCAAAGTCAAAATCTAATCAGTCATTAGTCTCAATAAAAAAGATGAATAGATAAAAAGATTTTTTTGATTTGTTTCTGAAAAGTATACAAAATATCAAAATTTTCCGTAACATATTTTATTTTGCTTCTGTTAAGAACTGTTAGAATTTGATTTTCACATTTTTTTTCCATTTTCTAATTACGATAGACACGACAATTATTTTTTACCAAGAACCTCTGAAAAAAAATTGCTGAATTTTAAAAATGCCGCTTTTTTAGTTGACCCTTTTTGACAAAAAAAAAAAAAAAAAAAAAACGATCGTCGCGCCGCCTGAAGGAGTAGCGAGTAAATTCTTGAAAAAAAAAATTAGGCTTCTCTTGAAGTGAAATCAATGCGAAAAAAAAAGTTATGCAAGAATCTGTTGACACGAGGCAAACGACTTCTCGATTTCACTTGGAATACCCCATATGTGTATATACATAACTTTTTTTCACAGTGTAATATTAATATTGTTCACCCGATTGATAAACGCTTGAAATCGAATAATACAACTAATCTCAATTCGAACAATTTTTACATAATTTTTACGATTGATCCTCGGTTTTTTGAGTTTTAATTAAATTCAAAATTTGGAAAAAAAAACTCACCTGAGGATCCCTCCAAGAGTGTAGATTCGGTGACTGCACTTGGATAGTGGGAAGAATTCAAGCCAAGAGTATCCGAAGACATGTTCGTAAACATTTTCACTATTTTCACTCTGCGCGAGTCGAGGATTCGAAAAAATGAGAAAAAAAAAAAAAAAAAATGAAAAAAAAACAACAACAAAAAAAAAAAAAACCACAAAACAAAACAACGTAGCACGTAACAAATGTATTAAATATATATTTATAATCGGATATATAAAAACGAAATAATTATCTTCGAAAATTAATCTTATCAGCCTTTTTCATGATAATCATCATTCGTCGGATTATATAATATTTTCATTATTCAATCACTGTCGATCACCACACCAAGCACATAGTATCAGGTTATATTTTTTTTTTTTTTTTCACACATTTATTTTCATCAAAATTACCGTTTCAAAAACTTTTTTATTTCAATTTTTTTCCATTTGTTTCAAAACATTTTTTTTTTTTTTTTTCACACAAATTAACGAATCGATTTTTCAAAAAAAAAATAGTTCTCCCACTCTTGTCCACCAAAAACTTTGTAAACGTTCGCGATTTTTTTTTTTTTTTCTCTTCTCTCTTCTTGGAATTATCGTGCGAATGTTTATGCCACAGAAGAGCAAAAAGTATTGCGAATACTGACGATAAATCGATGCATCGATCACTTGATCGGTTTAACCGAAGATTAGCAGTTGCCTTTTAGCCAATTTATGGTTTCCGTTGTCTCGAAGCGATGAAGAGTGCAGTGTTTTCAGCATTCTTGCACCCTGTTATTATATATGTCATATCAGCCAACGTCAAGTGAAGAGGAATCATCTTCCGGCGATATTTTCGCGAACGATTCACCTCCGCATCTGCGAAAATTGTTCAAATTTTTTTTTTACAATATTTTTTTTATAACAATTATAACGCTGAAATATTTATAAAACGTGTGAATAACGATAGAAGAGAAAAATTTATTCTTAAATAATAAAGTTTTTCAAGTTTATTGAAGGAGGAGGATATAGTTTTCAAAAAAAAAAAAAAAAATAACAGTTTTTTTCTTTTTCTAATTCATCGTCAAATATGGCGAAAAAAATGTTACGTGTAGAATAATAAATTGATAAAAAAAAAAATTCACGTGGATTTACACGAGAGCCCAAATTTCTGTTTTAATTTTTTTTTTCTCGATTCCGTTGATGAAAAAAAAAAAATTTTCATGTAATTCGAGAGTGCATATTTATCAAGCCTAACAAAGCTTGTATCAATATTAACAGTTAAAAATCATTAAAAATATTTTTGAGAAAACCCTTTTTTTTCTCGTCAGTACGGTAGATCCTTTAAAAAATATCCCGGAATTTTTTTTTTTTTTCAAGTTACTTGAATCTATGAGACGATAATCGCTGAGTTTCGAGTTTCAATTTTTCCAATCGAGAGACCACGAGGTTATTTACAATTACAATCAACTCGTGTTTGCTAATGTTTCTATTATGCCCACACAATTTACGTGATTGCAAGATCGCCTTGCGCCAGATGTGTAATAACAATAAGGTATTTAGGGCGCTAAGTGAATGAAAATAAAAATTACAATTTCTTAAGCTAAGTTTATGCTGAAAAAATTCAAGTTAATCAATTTTCTAGGGGACAAAATATTCTTCGATCGTTCAATTTTTAATCACCTGTGAATACATGCGTACATGATCGATAATTGATTTAACAAATTAGGTAATTAACGTCAAACTACTTCTCTCTTTCTTTCTCTCTCTCTCTGCAAGTGTTCGTATAAAACTTGAAAAAACGGGCAAAACGCAAAGAAAAAAAGGCAGAAAAAAATTTTACTACCTTGCGAAGCAAAATTTTTTAATTTTTTTTGTACAGGATACGAGATATTCTTAGTTAACAATATTGTATTCAGTTATATATCTATGACATTTCGTCGCGAGTTTTAATTCATCTGCAAAAAATATACGGGGCTTTCCACGCCAAGTCGAACGGTTTGAAAAATTTTCATTTTTAATTTCTTCGATTTTTATGATATTTCTTAGTACCCCTCAAAAGAGCCTTTCTGGTAAATTTTGAGATTTTTTATTTTTTTTTTGATTACTTGTTAAAATAAAATATCAAATTTTCGAAAAGTTCCCTCTTTTCTTGGTTTTTTGTTCATAACTTTCTAAACCATGGTTCAAATTGAAGCTGGTTTTGTTCTAAGTCTTTGGTTTGAGTTAGCCCTTACAGAAAAAAAAAAAAAAAAATACAAATAAAAAAAAAATAGTATTCAAAGTATTTTTGATTGAGATTTTTGAGTTTGAAATTTTAAACAGTGTTTTTGAAAGTGAGTGTATCATTGGATTTTTTTTTTTTCAAATTTGAAATCTTTCAACAAGTAATCCAACGAATAATCCAAAAATTTCCTAGAAAAGCTCTTTTGAAGGTTACTAAAAATACGTTTAAAAAAAAATTGAGGAAATCAAAAATGAAAATTTTTCAAAACTTCCAATTTGGCGCGGAACACGCCCCATTATAAGCAGAGATTATGAACTGAAGCACGAAATAGAATGCAAAGCCATTTACATCAATTTATTTAATATAATGTTTATAACATGCATGTGGGAATGACAGTAAGGCAAAGGTGAGATAGTCGAGAGATAGACAGATACTTGAATAGCGAATAGCAATAAACAAATACGGATTTAATAAACATCCCGTTGCAAAGTTACAATCTCAAAATCATGTGTTCACGTGATCACATTGACATTAACTTCGATTTCTGAACAACGCATATATAAATTTATCAAGATCACTGAATCCCCTCCAAACTGAACTCATAATTATTAATTAACGAACAATAAATTCTCTGAAACAAAAAAAAAATTTTTTGAAAGATGTTTAAAAATTTCAAAATTCAGAAAAAAAATTCGGCCGAAATTTCCCCTAATGGGGGAGGGGGGGGGGGGGGGGGGGGGGGGGTCGTCATTCACTGGATTTTTGAGAATTCATTCAGATTTTCGAAAATCGGCATTCGCAATCGACTTCAAATATTTATAAAAAATAAACGGTTTGATAAAAAAAAATTTGAAAAAAATTCAAATTGGCCCGGAAAGATAAGAATAAACGCAGTTTAACGCGGTTTTTAATAAGCTAACCTCAAAAGGACCAAAAAAAAAAAAAACCGATACATCGCTTCGCCCTGTGATATGAATTTTGCAAGTATATAGCTTATACGTGATATCAGAGACTAATTTGGGAACTTTTTAAAGTCGATTTTAACTCTCAAATGCCAATCATCTATAGTAAAAATTAAAACAATGACCGTGAAATTGTTGGCTCGCGATTAATCCTGCGGTTAAAAATGGTAATCGGGTTTATTAACTTAATTATGTATGTACGATGCAGAAAAATAAAGGAAATTAAAATGATGATAAAAAAAAAAACGAATTTTTAACTATCTGAATATGTTTATTTTTATTCAAAGTAGGAGAGATTTTTTATAGAGCAGAAAATAGAGTCGAAAGGGGGGGGGAGGGCAAAATAAACGCCACAGAGTTTTCGAAATCTGTAAAAATAGAAGAAAAAGAAGAGAGTCGAGAAGTGCAAAAATTGTAGAGTGTGGAAAATATAAATTCAAAATCGTCGGAAATTATTAATTTTTTAATTTTTCGTAAATTTTCACTCAAACCCGATTTCGATCTTTTGTTTTCTCATAAATGGGTGCCAAAGCCATTCAGTACGAATGATGATTAATGATCAGAACTAAACGGGCTTTGATTGTTCAACTTGATTATTCAAAACCTAGTAGTTTATTATTTTACTCAAAGTAACCGATTTATTTCTTCGCCTTAAGATTGTTTGAAATTTTATATATAATTATCTTGATACTTTAATGGTCATTATTTATAATACTGATATTCCAAAGAATAAATAATTGTCTTTGATGGGAAAAAAAGAATCTTTAATTCACGTCAAATTATAAGTATTACTACAACTGATTCTCATTGTCAGCTTTTAACAACATTTAACCATAAATGAAAACTATTGGTAGAATCTTACGTGAGAAGTGGGAAGGGAAATCCAAAAAAAAATCTTGTGGATTTTCAAATTCTGGAGAAAATCAATCATACATACATATTTGGAGCATTCCACGCCAAATCGACCTCTTTTGATTCGGCTGAGAGTTTTTTTTTTTTTTTTCTTATCCTTTTCTTCCCTATCAAAAAGGTGTCTCAAAAAAAAAAAAAAAAAAATCAAATTTTTTATCACCCCACTTAAAAAAAAAAAAAAAAAACGTAGTGAATTTTTTTTTATGAAATAACTATAACTTTTTCAAAATTTTGAAATTTCGGGAAGTTTTTTCTCTTGTTTTTTGGTTCAAAAATGGCTGGAATCGTCCTTACGTAATTAATACATGGGACCCTTGGTCGTTTCCTTGGCGATAGATTTTTCATACTTGGCCGTACATTAACATCGTTTAACCCCCGTACATTGAAGCCAATTTGTATAACACCGATAAAGCGCGTTAACACCAGCCTCCGAGCTATTGATCGTCATACACCTAATGTAGCAATCGAAAATCTGTGTCAATCAGTTGCAAATTTTCTATCCAACACATTAAGCTTTGGCAATTGATAGCTGTCATTCATCGAATCAGGACCGTTAATAAACCGTAATTCAATCCTCTCGAATGATCGCTGTCAATAAATTAAAGACCGATTTGTCAATGGACGAGCAATTTTGAATCGGTGTCACGAAAAAATTTGCTATTTTATCAGCTTGTTTTTTTTTTTTCTTCTTCAAACGCAACAAGATTTATTTCACATGATTTTGAAAATTATTCCCAAACGACAGATCAAGTTTCACCGAAGAAGTTTTTTTTTTTTTTTTTTTTTTTTTTTTTTTTTCGAAATTCGAACAGCGAAAATACCGGAGACTTCTGACCAAAAATACTGTCGATTGTTTCGTTTTTTATGTAGTTCGATCAATTTTCGAAAAGAAAATATTCAAGAAAAGAGAGAGAGAGAGAGAAAAAAAACAAACAAAAAAACTAAAAACAAGTGAATATTTACAATTATTTTCAACTTTAACCGTGGAATAAACTTTGAAAGAAAGAGTTGCTGGTTATAAAAAAATAAAAATTACAAGAGACCTTTCTTGTAGAGGATTATTTAAAAATTCAGAAATAAATAATATTTTATTTTCTCATCTTAATTAAATGAAATGTGAAAAATTGCGTTTGGAAATTACTGAATATTTTTTTGAAGAGCTTATTTCACCGTTTTTTCGTTACAATTAAACACTGTGACGTATGTAAAAATCAAAATAATCGTTTTTACGTTTTTTTTTTAAACAAGTCCAGACTGTTCACGTATATATATATATATATATATTTATTTTCCGACTTTTGATTTTCGTTTTTTGGGGGTTTTTCTCGCCTGCAATGTGGCGAGCCTGATGACAGAGCAGGCGCAGGAGTGTAACTTATAACGCATCGCTTTTCAACGCGTTACTCAATCCCAACTAGGCCTATTATAATTTTAGATTCGTCCGAGTCAACGGAACGTAAGACTGAACTCCCACGCTCTCGCGTGTCTGATGCGAGAAAATTTCTAACAATAAAAGCTTCAAGTTCCGATAAAGAAGATTCAGTTTTTTATAATTTTGTAAAGCTACCAAGATTTTTTGTTTTTCGGGTTTTTTTTTCTACATTTTTTACAAGCCAAAACACTCCAACGTTATTTGCATTTTTAATCTCACTTTGTGCACATTTTATTTTCAAAATGTATAAAACTTTGAATGATTTGTTAGTTGAAAAATTTTTGCCTGATTTGGAGTCAAATTTTTGGAGAAAAATAGTTTACTTCAGGAGTGGATTGTCAAGAAATTCGTTAACGGATGAATTCAATCGTAGACAAGTTTTCGTCGATAGAATGGAAAAGAAAGGAAAAAAAAAAAAAAAAAAAAAAAAACAAACAACAAACTACAAAGTGTAATACGATCATTTTCGAAATCATGAAAAATTTTAGAAATTATCTTTACGGAGCGGAGAGTTGAGAAAGGCTGTATACAGAGCAATTTTTTTTCCAAATCAAAAAATGACACCGGAAGCCGAAAAAATGGTACTTTTATTCACAGTCTTTTGCTAATTTCCTGATTTAAATAGCGTATCGTAATCCAAGTAACCAAAGTTTGAACATCCGAATTGAAAAGTAGAATAAAAATCTGTAAGTGCCTTTTTTTCTTTTCTTTTTTTTTTTTTTTTTTTTGAAAACCTTCATCGTGAAATCGAAGAGGAGAATTCAAGTAGACCGAGAAAGGTGGAATTTCTTCCAAATAAAAACATGGCACCTGAAGCTAAAAAAAAAAATGGTACTTTTTTGACAGCCTTTTTGAATTTCCTCATTAAACCAGTGTATCGTAATCTAAGTATGAGTTTGACCGTCCGAATTGAAACGTAGAATAAAATTCTGCGAGCTTCTGTTTCTCGTTTTTTTTTGGAAAAAAATGGTACTTCATTGTGAAATCGAAGAGAAGAATTGAAAAAGGCTGCAAAAAGTGCAATTTTTTTTTTTTTCTTCTCAAATCAGAAAATGGAACTTGTTGCCTCAGAGATGAGAACAAAAAAAAAAAAAAAAAAAAAAAAAAAAAAATGGCTCTTACTGCCATGTTTTATTATTCTCTTCAATTCGATCGGTGAAATTATTGTTGGTTCGATTGCGATGTACCATTTTTATCGGGAGTGGCAGAGAAGAAGAATAAAAAATAAAAAGACAACATTGCAGCCTTAATTATAGACGGGTATGCATATTTTTTTTTTGCACAGGTTGAACTAACAATTCCTTCGTATTCGAAAACCGGATGACGATAAGTACACACCTACGTCGCTCTTTTATTTATCATTCTTATATATTGTATTTAGGTATTCTTTTATATATATATCTAGTATCGACGATTTTTTTTTTTTTTTTGGCCGTTGAAATCGTACCGTGAAAATTTCGGAATTCCTCAACTGCTTTTGCACTGTGAAAAGTAATTTTCGTTTTCTTTTCTTTTAATTGTTTTTTTAATCTAAATCACGAGTCTTTTTTATATTATTTATTCGCAAACATCCGGATTGAATACAGATTAACGATTTAAGCGAGATTCAAAAAATTACCAACCGAAATTGATTGATTGATTTGAACGTCGTATGTGGAGATAAAATTGAAGGATTGAAAATTCGATGAAAATTCATTGAAAGCAATTATTTTAAACGAATTATCAAACCCGTGTTGATTTCGCGAATAAAGTTTTTTTGCTATTAAATAAATCTGCGTTAAAAAATTAGAATCGAATTTGCTAAGCAATGAAATAGGTTATAAATTAATAAAATTGGTCAAACGAAGATACGTGTTTAAATTCTCTTACATACGATTAGCAATAATTGAATTTATTGTTCTCACAGTATTTCGATTTATCAAATTTTTTCTTCTCTTGCAACAATTAGCAACTTCAGAAATGAGTTGATAGAATTTTCAGATTTCAATCACTTTTCAAAGAATAAAATCGACTAACAAGAACATCCTCGTCTTCTTTTGGTCTGTTTAATTTTTTTTACAATATTAAGAAGAGAGGGGAGAAAAAAGAAAAAATACACCGTACGTTAAAACAGCGAATTTTATACTTAATCCAAGTGAATTTTTACAGAAACGTAAGACCTTGAATTTATTCAAACATCGACCTTTTCTTCCTATCGCATATAAATATTTTATAATTATTCACGATCAGTTAAATTGGCGCTTATAAAATTGATCAAAACTGAATGAATAATTTTCAGTATTGATAAAATTTAATTTAAGACAATTTTCCGAGATAGTTTGTTTTTTTTCTCTCTCTTTTCTTCTCTTTTACGATTCATTCTTTTGGCTAGCCAAAAGAATTTATCGATTTATTTATACATCGATGTAGATTTTTTTTACGATCACTAGTATAATAATATTGTGGATAAATTACGAGTCATCATTTATGCATATATGAATATATATTAGGGTAGCGCAAAAAAACCGACTATTTTTTTTTCTTGAGTCTCGTGTGACAAAATGTTAGTTTTTGATTTTTTAAGAGCACACTCCAAAGGACAGTTCAAAAAAAAATTCTTAAGAGTTCGCTCCACATTTTTAAAAAGGTCAGAAATCGTCATAAATCGATTTTTTTTTTAAATTTTTCTTCTCGTTACGGTACAATTTTATAGACAAAAAAAAAAAAAATAAGTTTGAATATAAATAAAATTTGAATTTTGAACGGTCGCTCATAATTTTTTGGTGCATTTCTTTAGATCTTTTCGAGCCACTTTTAATATTCATATTAAAATTTCATAAATTTTTTTTCTTCAATTTAGTAAGAAAGAATCGATAACAATACACCACGAAATGAATTAAAAATCAAACAAAATACTGAAAATATAATTTTTTTAATTTAATTTTTTGACGATTTTTGACATTTTAAAAAATTTGGACCGACCTCGTGAAATTTTTTTTTTTTGAGCTGTCCTTTGGACTGGGCTCTTAAAACATCAAAAACTAACATTTTGTCACACGAGACTCAAAATAAAAAAAATAGTCGGTTTTTTTTTTGCGCCACCCTAATATACAGTATATTAATATTATAATTTTATTAACCGACGTATATATGTATACGTCAATATGATAAATGAAAAAACACATACCCATTAAATTGGAATCGCATAAAAGATGAAAGCGATTCGTTTGCTTATAATTAATTTCTTTTTTTTTCTAGTACTCTCTTTTCATTCACCTCACATCACCGTACAGCTTATATAAAGAAAAATTCACACATTTTTTTCAATTCACTCGATTATCACTGATATACGTATATATGTATATACATTTACATATATTATATATATATATATATATATATAATATCGCAGAGAAATAGATAAAATGAGAGAAAAAAAAAAAAACGTTTAGCGCACTTCACTTTTCGTAAACTTTGTAAAAATTTTATTTATCATGTCTCATTATTATTATTATTATTATTATTATTATTATTATTCATATCGTAGAGAAACTTTACATCCGGATTGAACGACGCACAAACTGTTTGATGATAGAATATATATTTTATTGATGTGATTTAAACGCAGAAAAAAAGAAAATTTTTTGTAAAAATGAAAAAAAAAAAAAAAAAAAAACAAGAATCCAACTATCCGCGACGATCGTTGGAAACGATGATTTCTCTGCGAAAGTTTCCGCGACTTTAGACCGGACCGGCAGACGGCAGACGGAAGACGCAGGACTTTCGTCGTTCTTAAACGAAGCGAACCCTGCACGCGTCAGTTTGACGACGCACTGATAGTTCGAGACACCGAACCCGCGAACCTCACTTGAATGAACGAACCAATTCGCGCGCCTGCGCAACGCCGATTAGCGTATTATAGTCATGCCTGTTACGCGTGGAGGATCTTTGACTCCGCGACACGCGACCGAGTAACTCGCGGTGCAGCGGAAGTCGGATTTTTGAACTGCGATAATAAACGAGTGTGAGAAGAAGAATGGAGAGAAGAAGAAGAAAAAAAAAATGATTTTTTTTTTCGACAACAACGATAGATTGGAAAAGTATGAAATTCATTGTTTTTTTTTTTTTTTTTCTTTCTTTCTTTCTTTCTTTCTCCTTCTTCATTTTTGACATTAGGAACTCGACTTTCGGTAGTAAACTGATTTTTTACCAATTAATTTTCAACCGATTCTTTGTTGCTTTCAAAAACAAGACAATAAAAAAAAAAACATTTCCGTAGAAAAGTTCAAAATCGCTATGAATTTCGATCAGCTGAGTACGCGGTTGGCGTCAACTTTTTTTAGAGATGTTGGCTTTACGGATGATTTTTTTTTTTTTTTTTTCCGAAATCCAAGAAATCCGTCGGTTTTGTTTTCTGGATTTTTGAATTGTTGAATTTTTGAATATTTCAGAGTAAGAAACCAATTTTGAGATGTCGACTGGTTTCTTGTCGTTTGTTTTTTTTTTTTTTTTTTCAACAAATTCTTCGTGAAAATAAAAAAAGAAACGAAAAAAAAAACAAACAAAAAAGCACATTCAAGTCGAAAAGTTTAAAATCGTTATGAACTTAAATTCGCCAATTTCGCGGGTCTCGACAACGTTTTGTAGACATTACATTTTGAACGATTTTTTCCAAAACCAAAAAGTTGATATTTTTTTTGGAATTTTTCTAAATAAGAACTCAAGTTTTAGTCGTGAGCTAGCGTTTAATTGATTTTTGCAAGAAATTCTTCGTCGTGTAAAAAAGAAGAAAAAAATATTAAAAAAAAAAAAAATGCATCAAGTCGAAAATGCTAAAATCGTTATGGATTTCAACTCGCTAAATTTGATTGTCAACAAGTTTTGGAGATACTACGTTACCGTATGATTCGCCGAACTTTAAACTCGATTATCCCGAAACTACACATTTCTCGAGTCCCTGCCTAGGATATCTCGAAAACGAAACAAACAATTTTTACCAAATTTGGGAACAAAGTTTTTGTACATTTTGTCTCGTTCGCTGCGTAAGGCTGTTTTTTTTTTTTTTTTTTTTGCTCTTAATTCAATTATTTATTTTTTTGATTCCCCAAAAAAAGATGTTAAATTTAGGCCACAAAACGAACTTTAAAGTCGCAACGTTCACCGTTCCGTTAATTAGAAAACGACAAAAAAAAAAAAAAAAAAAAAAAACCACGCAGCGAACGGATCGACATATTACATTTCAAATCGAATCCCGTCGAAATTTTTTATTTTAGATAAACCGACTGTTCAAAATCCTAAGCACCGCAAAAACCCTGCGTCACAGTACGGAAGATTTTTTACGCTTGCCGGTATAAAACAAAGCCACGAGTGGTTAAAAATATTGATGAAAAAAAATGACTGAACGTATAAACTTTGAAATAAAAGAAAAAAAAAATAATAATAAAAAAAAAAAAAACGAATGAAATCGAATAAATAGTTTTTGGGATGAAAATTTTCAAAAATTTGCCTACTTTTTTAACCGTCTACTCGGATGTGCCCCCTTAATTTAATACTGTCCTCGAGGTAGTATGAATAAAAAAAAAAAAAAAAAAAAAATCAGGGTGGATTGAGGATCGTTGTAAAAATAACGAATTTCTACGGTTGAACTTTTCCCCCCGACCCCGAAATTCAAAGCTCGCTTCTCATCTCCGTTCGTTTATTGCCAGGGTGGTTTTATAATGGAGAATTATCCGGCATCAGCCGGCAGCACGATTTCGTCTTGAAAATTGTAGCCTCTCGTTTCAAAGGCAAGTTGAATGTGTAATTCGAGTTTACGTCGAAGAACGCGGTTGTTGTTATTATTACCGTGTAAATTTTTTTTTTTTTTTTCATTCTTTCCAAACGGTAAAAAGTGCTTCGAAATACGTAAAACGAACGAATCACTTCGTCTAGTCAGGGGTTCGAAAAATCCTAATGATCAACCGACACGCGAAGCTTATCAATTTTAATGACGTATCCAGTCTTTATGATGGTTCGAATTTCGCCATAATATTTTTAGTATTTGGATAATAATATTCTATGGGTAATTCCATGGAAACACCGCCGTGAAACAAACGTCTGATCTTCAACCATTTTTCATTTCGTTCACAATTTTTTTTCTGTATTTTTCCCAGCTACGAAACGGTAGCCTGAATTTTTTTCTAGATTTTGTCTTCAACATTTAAATTATTTATTTGTGAATATTGAGAGTGATTTTGTGCAAAAAAAAAAAAAAAAAAATGGGAACAAAACTTTTGTGATGGAAAATACAGTTTTGAGAATTTTCAAGATTTAAGAAAAAAAGTTCTTTTTAAAATCACTTTGAATACGTATGAAAAATCTGAAAAAAAAACAATTTTCAAACAATATCGGAGATGGCGATGGGTCAGATTCACATGGAATTCACCATATGCTGAAGAAGTTTTTAGATTTAATTAGATCAAAAGTATCGTCGTGAAACCTTTAAGTACAAAGAAAAAAAATCAAGCTGTCCTCTAATTAAGATATTATAGTTATTCGCAATTTTTTAGTAATTAATAAGAACTTAATCAATATATTTCAACTATTTATAAAATAGTTAGACATTCAAGTCTGAATTCCAGAATTTGGTGGGTCAAAAAAATGATGAAAAGTTGAATCTGTAAGTTCGTAATAGTTATTCGCAATTTGTTAATTACTAATAAAAACTTAATCAATATATTCTAAGTATCCTAAAATAGTTAGACATTCAAGCCTGAATTCCAGAATTTGGTGGGTGAAAAAAATGATGAAAAGTTGAATTTGTAAGTTCGTAATAGTTATTCGCAATTTGTTAATTACTAATAAAAACTTAATCAATATATTCTAAGTATCCTAAAATAGTTAGACATTCAAGCCTGAATTCCAGAATTTGGTGGGTGAAAAAAATGATGAAAAGTTGAATTTGTAAGTTCGTAATAGTTATTCGCAATTTGTTAATTACTAATAAAAACTTAATCAATATATTCTAAGTATCCTAAAATAGTTAGACATTCAAGCCTGAATTCCAGAATTTGGTGGGTGAAAAAAATGATGAAAAGTTGAATTTGTAAGTTCGTAATAGTTATTCGCAATTTGTTAATTACTAATAAAAACTTAATCAATATATTCTAAGTATCCTAAAATAGTTAGACATTCAAGCCTGAATTCCAGAATTTGGTGGGTGAAAAAAATGATGAAAAGTTGAATTTGTAAGTTCGTAATAGTTATTCGCAATTTGTTAATTACTAATAAAAACTTAATCAATATATTCTAAGTATCCTAAAATAGTTAGACATTCAAGCCTGAATTCCAGAATTTGGTGGGTGAAAAAAATGATGAAAAGTTGAATCTATAAGCTGGAATCAAAGTAACTTTGCGCAAGTTTTAATTGCCGGCGTTATAGCCGTGCCAGCAGTTGGAATCGCAAGTTCGGCCAAAGTACGAATATCGCCCTTCCCCCCCCCCCCCCCCCCTCCCGCCCCGTAATTTTCAATAACCGTCTGTTATTGAATGAGTGGCAGCTTGAAGTATAAACATTTCTCGCGGTACATATAAAAACGTCGCATTAAATTCACTTCATCAAAGCGAACTTTCATTCCGAAGAAATACAATTTTTCAAACGAATTTGGGTCAAGTTTACGTTAAAGTGAGTGTTTTTTTTTTTTTTACAGTTTTTTTTTCTTTCAATGTTTAATCCATTTCAGATTATTCAACAGATTTCGTTTATAAATATATTCAATTTATTTATTTTTTTTTTTTTTTTTTATTGACACACCGATATCATTTCGGATTAAATTTGGACGAAAGAAAAAGAAAAGAGGAAAAAAAATATCTTAAAATTCAAACTCTCGTTTCTCTCTCTCTCTCTCTCAAAAAATAAAAAAAAAAGAACCGGTCGTATGGCAAATTAACGATCTCTTATATATACATATATATACATATATATATATATTCTCTATCCGGCAGAAAGTTAATAGATTATGATAATATGCCAAAAGATATTTCCGCGAAAGCGTAATTATGTGACGTATTGTATATATATATAGATAATTAAATATTCACACACTTTCATTTCCGATGTGACCGATGAATGAATAATAAATCTATAAAGATTTTTTATGAAACGACATACTCGTATCGTTGTAAAAATTCTCTCGATCTTCTCGGTAAGAGAAGAAAAAAAAAATAAATTTAAGCGTTAAACGTTGTAAAGTATATAAAATATTATAATTATGCTAAAAAAAAAAAAAACTTCCACCACATCTAAACTTGGCATTAACGATTAAAGACGATCATTTTCATTCAAATTCAAATATTGTCGAATTTCTTTGACATGAAATTTTACCGATAAATAAGGAACGAATTTTGAAAAATTAATTCACGAAAAGAATTTGGAAAAAAAAAAAAAACACACACACACACACACAGAAACGAAATTTTTTTTTTTCCAAACGAATAATTCCGTCACCCCGTTAAATATCTACATTTTCACACTTTGTGCAAAATGTTATCTTTCCGATTTTCAATACGTATGTATAATTTGTGAAAATTGCGAGACGAAGAATCAATGAAAAAGAAAAAAAAAAACAAACAAATATATCGAAGATCGCGATTCGAGAAGCTGGAACAACTTTTTTTCTTTTAACAATTTTCTAAAAATCAACGATTTATCCTGATCGATATCGTTTGCTATACTTGTATATATATATATATATATATATATATATATATAAGTATATTTGTTTATTTATTTATTTATTTATTTACGTATGGAATACAGGATTAGAACCTAACAGAAAAAATTACAGGATAAGTAATAATCTGTCAATGCGGAAAATAACATAACGGGCAGAAAATTGACAAAAAAAAAAAAAAAAAAAAAAAAAAAAAAAAAAAAAAAAAAAAAAAAAACTATAGAATAGAAAATAAAACACAACTAAATGAATAAATTCAATATTTTCAAGATTCGTAGTTATGATCATCATGAACGATTTTTTACAAAGGTGAAAATAATAATCTATTAATAAAAATCTCCGATCAACAGTTGCAAGGTTGATTATTTTTTAATTTTCTTCTTCCTTTCTCTACTTCACGTTACACCTCGGTTGGTAAAAAAAAAAAGATAATTCCCCATCAAACTTCGAAAAACGAAAATTGATTGCAAAAAAAAAAAGTGTGAAAGAGTGAAATGTGAAGAAAAAAAAAAAAAACGCCGGCAGTCGGAAAACGATTAACAGAAAATTGTAACACGCTCGAGGCTTGACGACGAACGTAAGAAAAAAATGAAAAAATAAAAAAAAATAAAATAAAAAAAACAAAAACAAACAAACAATCAATCCAACGATTCTTTTCGGCAATTATTTCATACGCGCCCTCGTGTTTTCTAAGGTACATACATGCTCGGTTACATGTAAAATATATATATATGTATAGGTATAGGTATGAGTAATATCTCGGGTGAAAGAAACCGCTTTGGTTACTACGGGGGCAGCCTGCGGAGAAGAATATTGGCTCAGATCCAAGTTGCCTGGCAAAAGGTACGCGTAGAATGAGAGAGAGAGAGAGAGAGAGAGAGAGAGAGAGAAAGAAAGCGAAAAATAGAAAGAAAGAGAGAAAAAGAAAAAAAAGAGAAAGAGAGAGAGAGAGAGAGAACGACGCCCTTCGATAGGCTGTCTCTTACAGGAGCGTCGATAACTCTTGGAATACGACATTCGAGAGTTTCCTTAACCCATAGTGTAAGGCAGGCAGGCAGGCAGGCAGGCACGTATGTGTGTACAAAGTACGTACAACACACATTGAGACACGGTGTCGACGTGGGTGGAAAAAGAGAGTGAAAGGAGCTCTGTGAGTGATAGAGCGAGAGCGAGCGAGAGAGAGAGAGAGAGAGAGAGAGAGAAAAATAGAGAGATCTTTCTCCTTTTTTCACCTTTTTCTATCTTTCTTCTTTCTTATTCCTCCTCTGTTTCATTTATTCTCCAGTCTTTGTCTACGATGTTGGTAGTTAGAAGAAACGAGAGCAAGTGGGTGAAGAAAAAGAAAAAAAAAAAGAAAAAATTTAAGAAATGAAATGACAAGAAAAAAACAAAAAAGAACATGGAACTAAGGAAAAGAAAATTCAACCGAGATAAGGAAAAACTCGTCCAACCCTTTCCGCCACTCGTTGTCAATCGTGAGATTTTTTTCCTCATATATATATATGTATATATAATATACACATTTTGTCCTACCTTGTAAAAAGATAAGAATACGTACTACGTATATAGAACGACGCGATCTTTGCTCTGTGCGAATTTATTTTCCGCATGTCGAATTCAACGGTGATTTTATATTATTCTTTCGACGAGGACTCGGAATTTTTTTGTTTTGGACACATGTTTTTATGACAATATTAACAGCGACGATAATAATGATAAGAAGAACAAAAAAAAAATATGAAAAATAATGACAAATATATAAAGAAAATTATAAAAACGATGTAAAACGATTTCTTGGCCTGATTCACGTGCTTATTTTATTTCAAGTACTTGATTGTTTTTTTTTTCACACAACATGCGACTCGGATGAAGAATAGGGTGGCGCAAAAAAAAACTGAGTATTTTTTTTTTTTTCTTTTTTTTTTTTTTTTTTTTTTTTCTTGAGTCTCGTGTGACAAAATGTTAGTTTTTTGATGTTTCGAGAGCTCATTCCAAAGGACAGCTCAGAAGAAAAAAATTTTAAAAGGTCGTTCCAAATTTTTCGATATGTCAAAAATCGTCAATGAATTAAATTAAAAAAATTGTATTTTCAATATTTTGTTTCATATTTAATTCATGTCGTGGTGTATTGTTATCGATTCTTTCTTACTATATTAGAGGAAAAAAAATGTATGAAATTTTAATATGAATATTAAAAGGTCGCTCGAAAAGATCTAAAGAAATGCACCAAAAAAAATTGGAAAAAAAAAATTATGAGCGACCTTTCAAAATTCAAATTTCGAACTGAAACTTTGGAAAACTTGTTTATTTATTCCTTTGTCTATAAAATTATACCGTGACGAGAAAAAAAAAAATTTGAAAAAAAAAATCGATTTTTGACGTTTCTGACGTTTTAAAAAATGTGGAGTGACCTCTTAAAAACTTATTACATCAAAAACTGACATTTTTTCACGCGAGACTCGACGAAAAAAAAAAAAAAATAGTCGGTTTTTTGCGACACCCTAATGAAGAATACATGAACTTGAAACAAAAAAAAATGATATCGAGTCGACTCAATTTCGGCCACAAATCAAAAGGTTCACTCGAATCAACTTTCCACTCGATCGCAACGAAAAAAAAAGGCTTTTTTTTTGTTGCAGCAGATGATTAGCTGGACGAAATCACAAGCTAATAACTGAACCGAAATTGTTGAATCGAATTTATCATATTTTGAAAAAAACAAAAAAAAAATAATAAATAATAATTTATACTGTATTAAAGCGATATGATTTTAAGAAAATCTATTCCATTGATTAATAAATTCCTTTCCCACCGTGTAAGATGCGATATAATAATAAATCAGACCCCGCATGAGAAGAAAATCTTTCTGCAGTTGTTTGAAAAAAAAAAAAAAAAAAAAACAAAACATCCTTCTTTTTCCTCTCCTCATCTCCGTTTCGATCAGGTAGTTATAAGTTACTTGATACAGACGCGCTGTAGGATCTCGTTATAACTATCGTAAGAAGGGCTAATTATAGTCTATCTAACTTTACTACTATTATTATTGTTATTATTATTATTATTATTATTATTATAATCACGATCACATGGTTATTCGAGCTGTATTTTCATCTCAGTGCCACAGCACAGCACAATCACAGCACGTGTATACAGACACACAGCAGTAGCAGCAGCATGCAGAGTTCGTTTCGTTTTGGTCTTTCCATTAGTTAGCCAAACAATCGTTGATTTTTGTGAGAAAGGAAAGAGAAGAAAAAAAAAATATATACATATATATACTCGTATAGTTTAATTCACGTATACATAGAGCTTAATGCTCTCGCTTTCATTTAATTTTCTCTCACCATCTTTCTTTTTCTTTTCCTCCTCCTACTGCTACTTGTTGGCGAAACCTGTTTTTTTTTTTTTTTTTTTTTTTTTTTTAACCTCCCCCATTTCACCGACTGCTGACCTGTAACGCGTGTGATATTACGGCTAGAATTGCCTACCGCTTTTATTATTTTAGCTTCGAACAATTTCCATTGAATTAAATTTCAACGTCAAGGGTTGATGGGTAATATATATATATATATATATATATATTAGACTGTATGAAAAAAATTGAATGTTTTTTTTTCTTTTTCAATGGTATACTGAAAATATTGTTCAAGATGACGAAAAAGAAATACCATAAAAATTTCAGATTTTAATATTGATATTTAGAGATGCCTCATCGCGATTTTCTACTTTTCATAAGAATAACATGGCAAAAATGGTTCTTGCTCCTTGCGATTTTTATAACTAAATAACGACGCGGCGTACAGAAAATTCGTAAACATGTTTTTGTAGGAAATTGAACGTTCTTCAAAAAAGGTCTCTTGTCACTTTACGATAAATTTACTCCTTCAAAAGTTATTTGAGGTCAAACATCAGCAAAGGACCTCAAATAACCATCATCAACGATGACCGGCATTTTTTTTTTTTTTATACTAAAGACAAAAACGTTTCGAAAATTGTGATTTTTTACTGCACGTGTTAACGAAAATAATAATACGACAATGATGATAATGATGATGATTATTACGATTATGATTATGACGATAATGGTAAATAAATTTCAAGAATGGTTATAAACTAATGAAACCTGTATCTAGCTAATGGCGCTTTTTTTTTATGAAAAAAGATTCTTTCATCACGTGGCCTTGAAAGTTTGCACGGTTCGATTTCGTTCCGACAGAAGTTACGGGAAAAAATTTTGAGATACGATTTATTATTCAATATTTAAACACACAGACTGTCAAACATCAGTTTTCGTATGAAAAGAAGATAATAAATGTGAAAAAAAAAAATTTTAAACAAATACTCGAACAATTTTAAGGATCCAACAAGTATCAAAGGCGGTACTATACGGTGTCAATCAAAAAAACTGTCAAAGTGAAAAATATTAACAAACAGAACGATTTTTAACGAGCAACTGAAATTGATAGATACGAATTTAGTTGAAACAACATTCTCGTGACCTAGAAACTAGAACGAGATGGAATCGAAAAAAAAAAAGAGGGAAGGAAAATAAAAACTTACCACCTAAATTTCGAACGAGTAAAAAATTTTCACTAATACCGTCATTTTTCACATAGTTTCATGTATTGTCATCGCACTTTACTTATCAAATAAATAAATTTCCCTAAAAGCAAAAGCAAAAAAAAGTTTATAACGATGATTTAGCCAATTTTAATACATCGTCGTTGATTGTTAAATTTTTTTTTTTGGAAATCAATCAATTTCAACAGATATCATCGTCTAATTGTTTGAACAACAATTAAATCGGACACCGATCCTCCTTTCTGATGCTCGCAATATTTTTTTTTTTTTTTTTTTTTCGCGGTTTCAGATATTTTTGATAAATTTGGCATCACTTTTGGCACAACGAATACGTCAAAGGCTGAAAAAAAAAAAAAAAAAAACCCGCGAGACAGATGAGTGACAGGAAATAGAAACACCTGTAGAATCGTAAAAAAAAAAACAAGAAACAAAAAACCAAAAAAAAAAAACACATATTCGACACATGTAAGTACAAAACGATGCTTTGCTCATAAAACGCGGAACTTTGATTTCTCTAAAATTGATTCCGTCCTCTTGGCGTAAGATATATATATATATATAATCGTTTAAACACAAATTTCGCGACACTTTAATTCCGACGTTTCGCACAAGTTTCAAGCTTTATAATCGTGGGACGTATCGTATATTTTTACGTCGTTGCAAACATGCTACACGAGATAAATGAAATATTATAGGTTGGAGGAAAAGTTTCTTGGACAGTTTCCAACCGTCCTTTCGCGAAAATTTTATTACACGCCTTGGCAGGACCGACACAAACGGACTCATAGCGCTCAGATTCGCTGATCCAAGCAGAAGCGCAAAAAATCATCACGTGACATCAAAAATCGCAGTTTTTAATGTAAATTTTCAAAGCGCGTAAAATTAAACACAGCTGATTAAAATAGAAAGTTGAAAAACGCTTTTCAAAGTGCCCGTGAAGTGAACAAAATCAGAAAAAAATTGAAATGAACCTTTTTTTTTTACTTCGCTATAATATACTTTGAATTTGTCTCTGGATTTTCTTTTTTTTTTTTTTTTTTTTTTTGAAGAAAATTTTGAAAAAGAAGTTTTTTAGACTCTCGAAAAATTCTCTGAAACTGTATTTTCTATTCCAAACATTTCAAAACCAGGCCAAAGATGGGCCGATTTGTTTCCATTTTTTTTTTCAAAGCTTTTAATTTTTATGGGTCAGCTAAAATACTGTATGAACAGTCTGAAAATTCTCGGAAAATTCTTCAAGCGTCAATTTCTCACTGAGAACATATCTGGACCAGTTCCATTACGGAGTGATTTTTCTCTACCTTCTTGGCACGTTCAACTATTGATCAACTTCATAATGAAACCAGTCTAGAAATATTCTCAGTAAAAAAATACAAGTTTTGAAATTTTTTTGGGAATTTTCATAAGTTTGAACAACGTTTTAGATTATGAAAAATAATTAAAAGTGCTGGTAAAAAATCATCTTGCAAAGATTGGAAAAGAAAATCCAGTTTTTAAAAGTTGTTTTTGAAAATTTTAAATAAGATCCTTTTCAAAATCATTCTCAAAATTTTTTTCTCAAATGGAATTTCTGCAACGGCAAAAACCGAGGAGATAGACGAATAATCCCGACAAACATATATGATAAACCTTATCCTCAGAAGTGATATAACTGCTGATCGACGAAGTATGATTGAACCTCTTATTTCACGGTGAAAAAACCTTTTCAATCGTCAGTCAAAAATACGGTTCATCGAATTTCCGCCTTCAAATCCCATAGAAATTTCTCAAAATTGGCGATTCCTGAGAGATTTCTTCGTTCACGAAATTATTGCCTAGCGAATTGCTCTCTCTCTCTCACTGGAAAAAAGGTAAGAAAAAAAAAAAAAAAAAAAAAAACAGCAAAAGTGTTTTGAGAACTGCATTATTTCACCCTCTTTCTTTTTCTCATTCTCTTTCTCTTTCTCTTTCTCCTCACTGTATAAACATTTCGTATTTCTCCGTAAGCAATTCGCTCTACAGACCGAATAAGACTTGAGGGTCGGTTATATCGTGAGAGTTTCGTACAATAAAAAGTTTTCCAATATTTGTTTCGCCACTTGTCCGTAGTAATATACCTATAAGTCGACAAAAAGCATAAAACAAAAATGAAATGTAAAAAAAAAAAAAAAGTACAAAAAACGTGAAATAAGCAGACAATTTTCACAGTAGGTACGAGTTAAAAACTCGATTATCTATATATATCTGCAGGTTAGATTTCAAAAGTATACTCGAATTTTTTTCTGCGGTGAGGATACTTCATAACAAAAATTACGAATTTAGAAGAAGAATATTCGTCCATTTATTATCTCATATATTAATGAAATATATCATATATGTAACCATATATTACGAGTATAAATCTCTACGGTTGTTATACCCGTAGGAAAAACTGCGATGATTTGTAACTTGGGCGAAAAATTGGGGAGGAAAATGGGAATTCGAAAAAAGAAAAGAGAAAAGAGGAGAAAAAAAAACAAAAAAAAACGAAAAAAAAAACAGGGAACACTCAATTTTCAATCAGCAAAGTAAGGGAATTTTTTTTTTTTTTAGTCTCTTTTTGGTGTCTTTTATTTTTATTGAAAATCTATCGTGTTTAAGAATCAAAGAATTTCGTTCAGTCAGCTTATATGTGAGGTATTTCACGATAACTCGACGAGTGTTAAGCCCCGGTCCTCTCAAAATCGTTTTTGGAATTTAAAAATTTTCCAAACTCAAAATTAACACAGAATCAAATCGTAAGCGTCAAATAAGGGGATTAATTTTGTGTTTAAGAAGTTCGAAAAACTGAAGTAGGTGATGAAAAAAAATTGAACTAAAAATTAAGTCCACGTTTTTCCTAACGGGAGGTGTTTTGTGTCGTTCACTGGATTTTTGAGAATTTTTTCAGACTTCTAAAAATGCCCATTCACAATCGACTTCAAACATTTATAAAAAATAAACATTTCAAATGGGCATTTGAAAATTTAGTGTTTTTGCAAAATGCGAAAACTGTGGACGCCGCCATTACTAAAAAACTATTGAACACAAAAATTAAAAAAAAATCATGGATGCTTGCTTTAATACGTCCTTTCAGATGACTTTCTTAGTTTTCCTAAATTAAGACCACCCGGTACAACTTTGACACAGATTTGGTGGAATTACCCATATATATTGTTTTTTTTTTTTTTTTTTTTTTTTTTACCTGCACAAAAATGTTGAAAAATATCAGGCTTTTTCGGCTAATTTCGATTTTCACTGTTTTTGATTACACTCGTTGGAAGCGCGGGGTGAAATTCTTTGAAACTAAGCGAATGAAAAATAAGCTGTTTATTCATCAAAGAACAGCAGAGCGTGCCGATTAGATCCGAATCGATCCCCGTCCGCTCATTTATCGAAACGACGACAGTACAAAAACAGTCTCATGTATCAGGCTGATTCGAAAGAATGACCGTAAGGGCCGCGGCTATTAAAATAGTGTAGCTTCGTTCAAATATAAAAATAAACAACCTGCTCTTTGGTTTATATTTGTATCATAGAAACTCGGAGCGGAGCGTTTCGAATTGTGAAATCGAACGATATTTGTTGAAATTGTTGAGACACGTATCGATCCCTGAGATCTACCGAGAGAACGATTAAAAAAAAAAAAAAAAAAAAAAAAAATTAAAAGAGAATTGATTTTTCCAAATTTTCAACAAAAAGTTTGTGTGTTTTTTTTTTTTTTTTTTTTTTTTTGAAAATTTTGAAAAAAATTTAATACGGATACATAAGAATTTTATATAATACTTTATCTCAAACGTTAAAGTTACGTTTAACGTGCTTCTAATTTCATCTCCAGCTTCTATTGTATAAATAAACAAAAAATTTCGTTAACGTTGTTGAAAAAAAAAAAAAAAATACAAATACAAATACATGCCGCAAGTATTTCATTCATTCACGAAACAATGTAGTATTCATCGTCACTCCTCGGTTATCCAAACGTATTGAAACAGCAAAAAAAAAAAACTATTAAACCGTATCTCTTTGAAATGGTTTTAAAGCTTTAGAACGCTTTTGCAAACAAATTTTTTTTACAACCGTCGAAATATTAGCTACGATCCTACGTCCAACAGATGAATGAAAATATCTGGAATTTTAAAGGGGAGCGTACAACTTAATGAGCGTCTGAAATTTCCTGCAAACGAATCTCTTGCTCGTTTCGAATTCAACCTTTTAACGAAATAACGATTAAAAAAATTGTCTTTTTTTTTTTTTTTTTTTTTTTCACAGTACTTTTCATAGCTTTTGAAAACCATTTTAATTACTGAAAGATTTTATTGTCATTAACGTGCAATATTTTTCACAATGTTGTTATTTTACTTTTCATGAAATTGTTTCATATTTTATCCTTTTTTTTTTTTTTTTTTTTTGATTCATTCCGTTCCAATTTGTATAAAATTATCTATAGAAAAGGCATCACGAAACGTGTCGAGATTTCTTCGAGTTTTATCAATTTAGTTGTTTTTCTCTCTTCTCAACTTTGGTACAAAAATTACGATAAGCAAAAAATACAGAAAAAAAATTTCTCAATACCAATAATTTTACAGTAAAGTCGTGAAAATTTTGGTTTATTTTTCCGAGCCATTTTAGAGATTATAGCGGCCTAAGAGTTTATCAAAATTTGATTTCTTATCGATAAAAGCGCGCGTTGAAAAGAAAAAAGAAAAAAAAAATAGGAAACTAAAATTTTTCGTACCCTTAATACCGTAGATTTCGGAATATTTTACACATTCCTCTGAAAAAAAAAGTAAAAAAAAAAAGAAAAAAGAAACCTGTTATCGGATACTTACGGAGGTCCGTAAACGTGAAGATAAAATTGAAATATGAACACTTGTCTTTTATAACTGTAAATGATAAAAAGAGTGAAAAAAAACAGCTTCAAAATAGCGAGAAGTTGGTTTTTTTTTTTTTTTTTTTTTTTTATTATTATTTCTTTCTCCCGTGTGTTATTTACTATATGACGGATGTTGAAAGTTTGGCGGCACGATTGAGTATTGAAATAAAATTAACACTTTGTCGATCTGATAACGATTTGAAAAAAAATTTACCACCGTTTACATATAGTTAAGTTCCTTTTTTTCCATTTCGTGAGAGGTTAATGGGATCGTGACCTGATTATATAGAATGCGTATTATCATTATTATTATTTTATTTTTATTTAACGCTGTAATTAGACACAAAGACGCGATCACAGAGTTCTTGACGAGCAAAAAAAAAAAAGATTTTTTCAAGAATTTTTTTAACAATTTTTTACTGTAAATATTGATACAGGCTTTGTTAGGCTTATTATATACACTCTCGAATTACATGAAAAAAAAAAAATTTTTGTCCATTATAATCATTTTTTATACACGAAAATCGTAGTTGAAAATCAGTCTGAAAAAAGTAGGTCTGAGGTGTTGATGATTTCTCGGAGATGGTTAACCTGAAAACAAAAAATCGAATCGGTTTTAAATTCAGCATGTTAATGGCTTTGGAACGAATCATACGTTTTTTGAAATTTTCATTTTAACCACACGTTTTGCTAAGAACGACAAAAAAAAGCGGTCTTTTTCAACCTTCTCGAAAAATGGCTGCCGTTTTGTTAATTTTGCAAATATTAAAAATCTTATGATTCGTTCCAAGGCCGTTAACATTCTGAATTAAAAACCGTTCGATTTTTTTGGTTTCAGGTTAACCATGCATCTCCGAGAAATCATCAACACCGCAGACCTACTTTTTTTCAGACTAATTTTCAACTACGATTTTCGTGTACAAAAAGTGATTGAAAACGATTAAAAGAAAAAAGTTTTTCTTTACGTAATTCGAGAGTGTATTTATTCAGACTATTCACAGTTAAAACTTATTTAAAAAATTCTTGGACAAAACATTTTTTTTTTTTTTGTTTTTTTTGCTCCACAGTTGGGTGCACCCCTTAAGGAGGACGTTTAGCATTAAAAATTAATACTTTTCTGATGATTTTCTCACAAGACAAGATCACAAGTCGAGTATAATTAAAATTATCAACAAAAGCTTCGACGTCGATTATTATTTATTTCAACTCGTTAATTAAAACTTTTAAAAATTTCGTAATTTTTTTCGGTATTTTTACTCTGCGATGAATCGTTTTGCTGAGAAAATTATTCTCTCTTTTTTTTTTTTTTTTTGTTCCCTACCACATTAGTATCGTTGAATATTTAATTTTTCAATAATGTTTAATAAAAATATAGATTTGGTGAAGATACGAAAAACAATTTTTCAAACAAAAATTAGCGCCATCGTGAAGTGAAATCGAACAATTCTGTTGAATTTTTCACGATTTTTGAACAGTTTTAAATAAAAGATCGCTATCGAATCATTTGTTAATAATTTTAATCTCCGTTTATCACGTATGTTTATAAAACCTTATCAATAATATATCAAATATTATACACGCGTGAGAAATTTTATTGCGATAGAATGCTAAATAAAAAAAAAAAAAAAAAACGAACAAGTTTTTCTTTTTGTTTTGTTTTCGTCGCTTTTTTACAACAATTTACAAGGATTGTTGACAAATATTTTTGACACAAGTCAACTGCTGGGCCGATAATTTATTTTCTCACGACTTAATTAATTATGTATATCATCGTCCCCGTCCTCGACCTCGACTCTTAGATAATCAACGGCTAATTTATTCGTCTAAGCATAATTTGAAAGGTCAATAACATCTGATAATTACCGGCTACTAACGATACTCTTGAAAACGATACGTTCTACTGTATACATATATTTAAACAGATTCTTCTTATCCGTCGAGTCATAGAATTCTCGCCACCTATTTCGTATCAATTTTTTTGTGTTTTTTGAGAACTTTTTGAGAACTTTTTAGAACACATTTCTATGCGGTTTTTTGCGGTTTTTCTGACAGTTTACTAATAGCTTTTCAATACTAGAAAGTAATCATTGCGATTTGATTTAAATTATTGTTGTTGGAAAGAAATTGATTGAAAAAAAAAAAAATCGTGAAAATTGAAGGATTAATTCGTTTTCGAAAAATTGAACGATTAGGAATTTGAAATCGGAGTTAATGGAATTCAAGATGACGGATCTAATATGGCGGAAGAAAATTTCGAACTCGATTAAATCCGGAAAAAAAAAAAACTTTGTCCGGAGGTTTTTGGGGTCGTTGATAACGAATTTGAAATCAGATTTTGAAAATTCAATACGGAAAATCCGATCAGCGATCCCAAAAACTCCTGTATTCAGTTTTTTTCTCGGATTTGATTAAATTTGAAATATTTCGTTCGTCATCTTGAATTTTTTTATTTTTTAAATCTCATTTCAGACTCGTAATCAGCGACTCCAAAAAACCACGGAATACCGTCTCTATTCCCAAAAGTTGACTAGTTAGAAAATACAAGTCACAGGGTAGATGTGATAGTTCTGAGATTTTTCAAGATGGCGGTGTATACCGACAGAGGATCATTCCCAGATTTTGAAAAAAAGTTTTTCCAGGAACGAAAAAAAAAAAAAAAAAAAAAAGAACAAATCATCCAAAAATAAAATTCCCATTCGATTAATTGATGTAAAAAAAAATTTTTTGTTCTTCTCATTTCTGAGAGACATTTCAAGAGTAACTTGGCTCGTATAAGGAACTCACGATACCCACGAATGATAGGTGCAATAACGAGGTCTTATCGCATCGTTGATCGTGCGAATTACGTATCAAGGAATTCGTGCCATTCGAGAGACTTCGAAGGATGAATACAGTCGAAACTCTCTAACTCGAATCATCTCAGGGGCGGAGCTAATTTTTTCGAATAAAAGAGGTTTAGGCTTATCGAGGTTTTTCAGTTTTTTTAAGGTTACCAAAACGGTATTCGACTTATTATTGAGGCTCGGGAAAAAATTCTAAAAATATGTTTTCTTCCTTTTTTTGAACCAATCTTCACTCCTTTAATTACTCTGATTTCTTCAACGATATTCAACGGTTTCAGTTTCTCTTTGGAAGTCATTTCCGGACAAATTCTGACCTGGAATCACTCATTCAGATGAATCGGGTATCTTTAAGGGGGTATTCTGGTCAGATATAAGAGTCCACGTATTTTAAACATAAAAAGGGCTTAACAGTCTCATATTCTATACACAATTCTGAACAAAAGGACTCGAATACGTTTTTATTTGATGAAAAAATATTTTTTTATAATGGCACAAAAACTACGAACTTACTGCTAACGCCATTTCGTAGTTTGTGTGACATTTCTGCGGTAAACTTTTGAGTTATTTTCTGTTTTTTTTTTCTACCAATTACAGAGGTTTTTGCAAGGGAACAAACTGCATCTCACAATCAGACGTATTGAGGTTTTCGAGTTAGCGAGGTTCGACTATATAACGCCGTATTAGCATGGAATTAACTGTACATACCTATACCTATATCTATACCTGGACCGAAATTAAGAGACGAGAATAAACTTGACGGTTGTAGAAACGAATGAAAAAAGAGAAGGAAAATTACTCGCGTGTTACATGAATGCGCAATTTACAGAGTTTATTTAATAACGCACGATATTGTAGTCTTCAATCATTCTTCGTGGGAGATAATTTTTCAAAATATGGAGTTGAAAGTAACTGGAATTTTGTAGCAAAAAAAAAAAAAAAAAATTCTCACAATTTAAGACGTAATATATTGATCGCTGATTGACATTTTGAAATCGTCTTTGCGAATACGGAATAAATTATATCGCGATTAAGATCAGAAAGCCGTCAACCTTGCAAAAATTTTCGGTTCAATAAACGTCCGGGAAGCGATATACAGAAACAAAAAAAAAAAAAAAAAAAAAGGGGGGGGAATGAAGATAAAAAAAATTACGATAATAAAATAGAAAAGAAACTAAAGTTTTCAATTATTGGCGAAGCGAAGAGAATTATTGGAGAAAACTAACCGAGTCTATAAACCAAGAAGTAAAAGACAGGTTATATAGTCTAGTGCGAAATTGTTGTTGATTTTTGACAGCGTTTTACGAGTCTCAAAATAGATTATAAATACCGAATTCTCAACTCGTCGTCAGACTAAACAACTGATCTTGACGAAATCTCCTCATGGCGTTACGTTTAGTAAAAATTTTTACAGTTACAATTGATTTATTTGCAATATAAAAAAATTTCACTTTTCATAGTTCAAAGAAATTTTTTTTAACCAAATTGGTATAATCGTAGATGGCGATTATATTATTGTTTATGTTTTAGTACGATTTTGTTTTTCACTTAAATATTATTTCGCCTTCGATTCAATCTGTTTGTTTGATTCAATAAATTTTTTCACTCGGATTATAAAATCTCCTAAAAATTAATTATAATAATATATTATTAATTAATGTTCTAGAAATTGGTTCAAAATCAGTCTAAATCCGTTTGGAATCGCTTGAAACTACTTTGAAATCGATTAAAATTTTTTGAAATTATTTTATGCTCATATTCAATCATTTTGGAACAGCTTTGAACCAGTAAAAAAAATTTCAAAACTTCTTGAAATTAGTTTGTAATAATGTATCATCAGTTTGTAACGTTTTGAAATGATTTGAAATTCCTTGAAACGATTTTCCAATAATTTGTAATCACACATTATAACGGTTTGAAATTTTTTGAAACCGTTTAAAATTCGTTTGAAACCGTTCGCGTGATAATTTTCATAGAACTTGAAATTATTTTCCGTTTGAAATCACTTAGAAATCGTTGGTAATCGTTTGTCACTCGATACGTAAGAAGACAATCAATTTATTTTTGCACTGAAATAAAATTATTGCAATAGTTGCAAAAACAAAATTAAAAAAAAAAATATTACAAAATGTACGAAATTTTCTGATCCCTTGAGAAAAAAAAAAAAAAAAAAAAAGAATTCAATTTAATTCTGTACCCAGAACCGTAAAACTGAAAGGCGAAACGATTCTTAAAATCTGTTCTAATTTATAATTTTCAGACTTTATTTTCACGCGATATTGTCTTCAATCATCATCCGAGATTGTTTTTCGAAATATCCGGATTAACGGTAATTGGAAATAAAATCTTTATAACTTAAAACATCGAAAAGAAGCTTTTTAAGGGTATGCAATACTCCTACCCTTACCGACCGAGCAAACTTTCTCATTCTCATATTAAATAGAAAAAAAAGTAATGAAAAGAGTTCAAATTACTGATATCCCGAAAATCGTGTAAAAAAAAAAAGGTTTATTCTTTTTCCAACTTTACCCCATTTAAAGGGCCAAAAAGTGCATAATAGAGATACTTCGCGCAATTCCTGAAAGAATGAGGAGAGAAACGAGCCATCGTGAGACTGTTTTGATGCAATATTGAGGTCGCTCGGTCGATAAAGGTCGGAGTACTAGATAGCCTTAAAACTAATTTTGACACTTATTCACCTGCGATGAATATTTAACGCGATGTCGTTTTCAATCATCATCCGAGACAGTTTTCAAAAATATCCAGATTAACGGTAATTGGAAATAAAATCCTTATAACTCAAAACATCGAAAAGAAGCTTTTTAAGGGTATGCAATACTCCTACCCTTACCGACCGAGCAAACGCATTCCCATATTAAATATAAAAATATTATTGAAAAGAGTTCAAATTCCGATGGAATATCGCTCAAAATTTTGTACAAATATTTATTTACGATACTGTGAATATTAATTTCTATTGTTATTCTTACTGAAAAAATATTTTTTTGCAGCGAACATTTGCTACGAACTGCTAGACGTATGTATGTAATATAGAGTGAGTTTGCTCGGTCGGTAAAGATAGGATTACGACATGGCCTTAAATACAAAATTGTGAATAAAAATTTGAAGAGCATTAGCCTGAGGGGGTGAAAAGCTCGATCCTTGACAGAGATAACAAACATCCGGCAAGTAAGAAAACTGTCTAATATCAAAGATTACAAACGTTATTCACGATAGGATACGGAATGATGAAACATGAACCGCTATTCAATATAGGTATAATAAATAGTTTATTTATATTACGGGGCTGTTGAATATCTGCAGTTTGCAGACTCCTTGAGTTCGGTTCGCGCCTCATTTACAGCCCAACGATGCATCCTGAAAATACGTCCGCGACGCGTTCACGCGGAAAATATGCGAACGAAAAAATCCCTCCGCGAATCCCTCCGTCGGTACAATCGATATTCGATTTACGATTCATCAATTAATCATCTGCGAGTTGCTTGAGGCAAATAGCCGCACTATATTAAAAATTAATCCACGTTTTGGAAGTTTATTTCATTTTTTTTCTCCTGAATCTTCAAACAATTTATTCGTCAGTCCATAAAATTGTTTTTTTT
The DNA here is from genome assembly GCF_021155765.1 of Diprion similis. Classification (NCBI taxonomy): domain Eukaryota; kingdom Metazoa; phylum Arthropoda; class Insecta; order Hymenoptera; family Diprionidae; genus Diprion; species Diprion similis. The sequence goes on from NC_060117.1 coordinate 5,283,815, forward strand.
TTCCGAAGGGTTATTTAAAAAAATATTAATATAACGAGAATTTCTTTGAATTTAACAAAAAAAAAAAAAAAACTTTTCCATTCAATTAAATCTCTTACAGCTTTGGCGAAACGAAATTTTTTTTTCTAACTATAGAGTTAGTCACGCAATCGTCGAACGGAAGAAAAAAAAAATACAAAAACGATCAAGTGAGATTGATTAATTTCTTAAATGCAGGCGGAATGCAAAGCAGAGATTAAATATGTATACCATACATATACACAAAATGATAGATAAATCAGATTGAACAATCAAACAGTTTGACGCGTGGTAAGATAAATCTTTGGAGAGAAAAGAATCGCGAGATACTGGGAAAAAAAAAAAAAAAAAAAAATGAAAAATGAAAAACGTAGAAAAAAAAACAACTACACGTGAAAACAAACCGTGAAAAAAAAAAAGACTTGATAAACTGATGGAAGAAAAGTTTAGATGCAAAAACCGACGAGGAGAATTTATTCTTTTTTCCTCGTTTCTTGCACAATATTACGAACATATATATTGATAAAAACAGCTATAGATATGCACAAGAGTAAAGATAAGAGGAGGGGATAAGAGAAAAAAAAAAAAATGACATAGAAATAAGATTAAAGAATAATAAAGTAACGGATCAAGAAATAATAATTAAACGTCAGTAGCAGAAGATCGACGATCGCTGATCGATCTAGAAAAATGCTGCCGCGGCGTCTCGATCCATCAAAAATTTTCACTCTTGCGCATTTTCAGCGATTAATAGCTCGCGATTCGTGTGTTCGAATTGAACGAACTGATATGTACAGACTTTCAATTGAACACGCCAATGAAAGATTATTATCAACGAGTGAAAAAATCAAGACGAAAAAAGAGATTCCAAATTATTATTGTTAGAATTTTTTTTTTTTTTTTTTTGTTGGTTGAAAGAAATTTTATTTTGTACAGTAAAAATGAATTGTAAAATCAAATGAAATCGAGTTCAGTTAAATTATGGAATTTATTTCTTTCGAAACGGCCGAAAAAAAAACTAACTAAATAAATTCAACATATTTTTATTGAATGCAAAAAATTTTTTGTTTTTTTAATAACGAATAAATCCGAAAGCATAACATTCCGAATAAAATCGTTCCCCGTTGACTAATTATTTTGATTTCGTAACTTTTTTTCGTCCGTATCATTCACTTCTAAATGCTCAAAGTTTCGTCAAATTTGAAGCTATAATTAAGTTCAGTTTACAAATATTTCGTAAAATTGTACAGAAATCGATGAAATATTTTTTTACAATTCGATAATCAAACCTGCGTTAATTAATAATGCAAAGTGTTATTTGCAATGCATAGAGAAAATCGCTGGTTATTATTATTATTATTATTATTATTATTATTATTATTATTCACTTGGCGCGGAAATTCTGAAAGAACTCGAGAAAAAAAAAACATGAAGCCGAGTTTTTCAACGGTGGAGAAAAAAGCTTTTCCCAAATTTGACTCGGAAAAAAGCAAAACCTGCACGACGACGTTAGAATTATTTAATCAACTTAATGTTTATCCAGACTGGATAAACAACGCACCGTTTTATAGGGTATTTAGGGTTCACTCTAAGCCAACCGGTTGTCCCAAGTTTCAGGTAAAAGGTTGAGATATTAGGTGAGGTTTATTTGCGGCTATAGGCACTAACGGAAAGAAATGTCGTCTGCTTAATCCTGATTCCATTTTCTTGGCCAATTCCTTCTCCAAAGCTGATCTGATCCTTTGATAAATAAATTACATCTACTGTGTTTTTTTTTTTTTTTTACGAAGATATTAAAAGTTGGATTAAGAAAACAAAAAAAAATAAAATAAAACAAAAAAAAAATCCGGACCAAATATTCACCTTTTTTTTTTTTTTTTTTTGATAGTTTTTTTTTTTTTTTTTCATTATTTCCGTTGTATTTTGCAAAATTATATTTTTATACTTGTAAGTACTTTCTATATTCTCAAAGATTCAAGTTACAAGATACTTACGGACGAAATTGTAAATTTGTTTATTTATAATTTGTTGTAAACAATTAAAACGCAGATAAATCGTTGTTTTCAGAATAAATTCAACTTTTCTTAAAAGAATTGTCTAATATTGTTTCCAAATTTCTTGTCAAGTTAAATTTTTCAAAAAAAATTTCGTTACGAGTTTCGAAAAATAATTTTTTTTCTTCATTATTTATAATTTGATATAAAATTTTCCTCCCTGCATCAAGATTTGTGTCATACTGGGTCCGCCATATTAAATTTTTCAATTCTAACGCCTGAACCGTAATCAGCGATCCCAAAAACTCTTGGATCATCTACGATTTTGAAAATTTGAAGAACAGAAAAATTTTCCCCCCAAAGGGTTAAAGGATCACAAATTCTAGATCTGAAATTTTGATTTTTTATACGTAAACAATAAATTAAATGATAGTTCTAAAAAGTACAAAAACAAACTTTATAACAATTAAGCAAAGGTTTTGGTTATCAGTCGATGTATCAGAATCAGAATTTATTTATCTCTCTAGAAAATCGGAAGTTTTTTTTCTTTTCTTGATCTTCTTTATTTTTACTTCACCCGTGTTGTAATCCCGACGAAATATCTTCGCCTCGTCAGTTTCGCGGTTGGTTTTCCTATCTCGATACAAGATTTGAGCTATGATGAGGTATAATGTGTACGTACGTTTGGTGAGTTTAATGGAGATGATATACCGACACAAGGAAAAATTACGAAACTTACTCCGGAGCGATACGAAACTTGGTGCAACTTTTCAAAAGCTGTATAAAAAGTAATTCGTGTGATCTTTGAACCCTTGGAATACATCGTTAATATAATAAACAATAAATTTACAAACTGAAGCAAAGTGGTGATTAAAATTCTTCCGCTCTCTGTTTTACCTACAGTCGGTAGTGTTTCACTTTAGCTCGTTAAAACTGCGTGAGAAATAGTTCTCTCTCGTATAATTAACTGGAAAAGTTTTTTTTTTTTTTTTTTTTTTTTTTCTTTTTTTTACCTCGGTAGGTCAGAAAACTTCAGCAGGAAGACTAATTTTCGATAGATGTAAGAATTTTATATTCTTAACAGCACACTTCATTCTCATCGTAAGAAAATTCTACTTTTCGGTTCGAATTGATACGATTTTTTCTTAAGGGGTTTAGAAAAACGGTTTTTTCAAGAATTTTTTAAAATAAGTTTTAACTGTGAATATTGATATTGGCTTTGTTGGGCATTTTTGTTGATTTTGAGCATTTTTTTCCCACGTGATTTTCGTATAAAAAGTGACTAAAATCAATTAAAAAAAGTCACATTTCCCCAATTTTTGATTTGCTGAATCATTTTTTGGTTGTTTTTTTTTCTGCTTTTTTTTTTGTTTTTTTTTTCTTCATCACTAATAAAATTTATACTCAAGTATGGTTTTTTATTTATTCGATGAACATTTTCGGTTTCTTCAACATAGTTTTCTATACAATATGATTAAATATATATATATATATGTGACTATCTGCGATTGCTGTTAAATACAGTGTAATTAACTACCCTTGAATAAATTTTACGTCTCGTATAACAACCTAAGCATTCCTAATTCAATTATCCAATTATCCAATAATCCCTCAATTCGTGTCTCAAATAATCGCCTTGAACCATTTAGATACGCCAGATTTTCCACCGATACGCAGTTTCTAACGATATTCATCTCGTGTTCATTCTGATAAACGAAAAATGAGTGACAAATTGTTTGCGGGACGATCGAGATTATTTTTGTTGAGATTGAATTTTTTTTTTTTTTTTTTTTTTTTTTTTATCGATTTTTTTGACACGGTTCAAATTTTCTACAATTTTTCAAAAACGTCTTATCGATCGACGTAATTTAGAAATGTGAAAAGATTCTGAAGAGAATTCAGGCCGCGTTTTTTACCGAGTTAGAATGTTAGAAAAAAAAAACATGAAATGAATTTGACATCATTGGGGTTTATTTAAGGTGCTTATAAAGAAGCGTCGTATACCTCGAAAACGCGGGGAAACAAAACTCCTATATCGCTCAAGCGATCAGAGTGAAACTTGGGCAGTTGATGCCTTATTTTGGCAAAAAGTGGAGTGACTTTTCACTTTTTTTAAATTTTGAAAAAAAAATTTACAGATTGGTTACCACCCACAGAAATTGGCCAAATTTTCACAGTTGCACTGAATAGATCGACCTATCCGGTATAATGCCACTCGGCGGTGATGAAACACACATTTTGAGCCCAGTCCCATTAGATTTGATGGTGAAATGACGAAATGGCAGCTGATTTGGTTTTCGATTACGAAGAACACCGAAATCTCATTTTGGCGACATTTGTTACCGACATTACGCGCATGCCGGTAATGTATGCGTGTAATGTCGATAAAAAATTACCGGCATGCATGAAAGGTCGGTAACAAATGTCACAAAAATGAGATTTCGGTGTTCTTCGTAATCGAAAACCAGATCAGATGCCATTTCGTCATTTCACCATTGATTCTCATGGGACTGGGCTCAAAATGTGTGTTTCATCACCGCCGAGTGGCATTATACCGGATAGTTCGATCCATTCAGTGCATCTGTGAAAATTTGGTCAATTTCTGTGAGTGGTAACCAATCTGTAAAATTTTTTTCAAAGTTTTGAAAAAGTAAAAAGACGCTCGACTTTTTGCCAAAATAAGGCATTAAGTGCCCAAGTTTCACTCTGATCGCTTGAGCGGTATAGGAGTTTTCCATCCCCGCGTTTTCGAGGTGTAGAACGGGTCTTTATAAGCACCTTAACACTGACCTAGTTGGCGTGGAATACCCCATATATAAAGCATAGAAGAAATAGAACGACACTTGAATACACGATCAGTTCTACATTCGAGTACATTAGGTACAACCATTGGAATTACAATTAAAGTCCATCTTCATCAATTAGACGAATAAACAACACATTAAACGTACCATCCAATGAGTTCAATTCGCACGTTACAAGTTTCGCCTCACATATAATACCGCAGGTGGCCAATTGCCATACGGAACGGTATTCAGGTCACTGATCAATCAATCAATCAATCAATCAATCAATCAATCAATTAACAGAATTGCCGAGTCTAGGTCTTCGTCAAGTTACGCCAAATCTTACTTAATTTTTTTTTCAAATTCAGTCAAATTATCAAATTTTATGTAATATTTATACGCAGAATGAGTGTGAACTGTATAATTGATCAATGAATTCCGTCATTCCAAACTCCAAAAAGTCATTCTTAATTCTCAATACTCGATTCTTACAAGTCTCGCACAGAGGGTAGAAATTTTTTTTCCATGCGATTAAATGATCAAGTCATCAAGTTGAAGCAGTTTGTAATAAGACTTGAAAATTTGATGGTTAATTCCTGTTACCCTCCCCCCGGCCCTTTTTTTTTTTTGTAAGGCAACGTTTTTTTTTCCCCTGTTTACTGGAACAATTTCTATACGAACAACTCGCTGAATTAATGATTCAATGGGTTTGCGGATCGATTATAATTAATCTGAATAAATGAGAATTAACTTAATTATCGGAAACGAACTGAGAAATAATTGAATTACCTGTGAGAAAATTTCAAGTCAAGTTGATTTGAATTACTTTGAATTCGCGTAAGAATTGTCTGTTTACAGAAAAAAAAAGAAAAGAAAAATAATGATTAAATTGAGGGAGTGAAAAAAAATAACTGTCGAGTTTATTAAAATTATAATCAAATTGACAGGAAATACGAAAAAATGAATTGAAATGTTTGGAAAATTGTTGAGTATAAGAAAAAAAAAAAAAAAAAAAATTGAAATTCATGATCTGAAATGAAATAAGTTGAGTTAAAGAAATTTATCTTTACTGAAAAAATAATATTCAAATTATATTCAACTCGAAGAAGAAGAAGAAGATGAAGAAGGAGAAGAAAAGAAAAAAAAAAGACTAGAATCTCACGAAGCAGGAAGTACACAAGGATAATACACAGAGAGTTCGGTAAAATCAAAAAAATTTCAGTATTTGTTTTTTGTTTTTTATAAAGTATTGAAATAAAATCAATTGAAACATAATTTTTTATCAAAATACATTACTTATTCAAATCATTGTTATTAATTATTTAAATATCTTAGATTTAAAACAATAGTACTATTAACTATCAAAATATTGAATAATTAAAAATAGAAAAGTTGCTAATTATTTGAATATTCAATAATCAATATTAAATATTTTTAATTATATTTAATTTGATTAATTAAATATTCCAGTAATAGACAGGCAACAGATTATTAATTTGTAAAATATTTGATAATTCATAATAGAATGTTAAATACTAATTAGAAATATGTTCAACAATCATCAGCCAATACATTATTAATGTACATACACACAACAATTATACTATAATAACTAATGTATTGACTTATGATTATTGAAAATATTTCTAATCAGTATCTAAAATTCCATAATAAATTATCAAGTATTACGAAAATTAATAAAATATTGGCAATCAATTACTGAACACCGAATGAATTAAAAACATTCAACATTGACATAATTATTAACATTGAAATAATTATTAACTTTTCCATTTTTAATTACCAGCACTATCGTTTTAATTCTCAAATATACAAACAATCAGTAACAATGATTCGAACAAATAATTTCTTTCAAAAAAATTTACATTTCAATTGATTTTATTAAATACCTACTTTTTTAAAAAACAAAAAATGATTACCAAAAATTTTCGATTCACCCGATCTATGATGATACAGTCCGATCCCCAGCACTCGCAACTTTTTTTACTTTTGTGGACTTAATCAGGACATAATCAGCGTCGCTTGATCCCGTTCGCCTTTCTTTTTAGGCGAGGCAGCCCATCTTCGGTTAAAATTATTTGACATATTCCTGAGATATTTATATCAACCTGTGTCTCCTGCGCATATTACAAATTTTGGCCTTAACTTTCAAACGTATTCCAAACATCGCTTCCCAGCCGCACCAGTCTCGGAATAATAATGAGTCGCTGTTGAACCCGTTATGGGTCGACAGCACTGCATCACACGCCGACCTTTGACCTCTCGAATTTGGCCCACGATTTTTTATAACATTCTTCTCAAATTAAAAGGCGCTAATTTTTTTTTTTTTTTTACATTTTTTCGACACGTTTCGAATCTTCTACAATTTTTTTTTTCAAACGATTTTATCGATCGATACGATGAGAAAGAAAATTTCAATCGCTTTTCTGTTTTTTTTTTGTTTTCGTTTTTTTTTTTTTTTTTTTTTTTTATTTCTTAAATCGTTTTTTTTTTTCTGTTTTTACAACTGTTCAAAATCTATCATAATACGAAACGAATCTTCGGTTCGATTGCTGGTTTTTCTTATTTTTTCGAAAATTGTCTCCTCGGTTCTAAAACTTGCTGACAATATTTTTTTTTTTTCTTTGTTTGTCTGTTTTTTCCAAAAACAGATACGAGAATGGAAAAAAATGATGAGAAAATAGAAAATACTCGATATCACGTGTGAAATGGTTTAATTTCGGAAATGAAATGTTTTTTCGATTTTCGCCTGTCTCACGAAAATGAATAATTAGATGTTTTTGAGATGAGTTTAAAAAATCATAGAGTAAGGAGGAGTGATTGAAAAAAATTGAAAATTTTTTCGGAAGCTTTTCAGGAGTCCTACTAACGTGGGAAAAATTCTTTGTGAAATTGAAAAATCTCATGGTCAACCGTTTACTGAGTCGGTGTGGAATGCCCCATTACATACATTTTTACATATGCAACGGCATCGATTTTTCAAAAATTTACAACAGATATAAGCTTTTTTCGACCCGACCACCGTCTGACCTTCTGCGTTTGAAAATTTTCTCTTTAAAAGTGATAGATCGATAGAAATTTTTTGATTTTTTCTGAAATGGTCAAACTTTTTTTTAAACAATGTTTCAGTCGATAGGAAAAAGGAATTGAAAGTGCTCAAAAACGAAAAAGATAAAATACATAAAAAAAATCGACTTGAAAAAAAAAAAAATACAGTTCTAAAGAATTTTTTTCTTGACACTTTCAAAATCACTCTCAATATTTATAAATAATTAATTCGCCGGTCGAATAGAAGATGTTAAAAAATTCTATGCGTCTGTTTAACAATAAGAGTTAGGAAAATCGCAGCAAAAATTTTAAACAAAGTAAAAAATTGTCAGTATCAGATATAGGTTAGGTTAGCATGGAATTCCCTGACGAGTAAAAAGTTACACGCGATAACTAGTAACTTCCTGCTTTAAATTCGTGCATACTTTTTGCTGACAATGAGTTGTGAAAGTGACTAATTATAATCGAGATAAAATTAGTTCAAAGTTTGATAAAATTCGAATCTTTTTCAACCCGCTGCAGGAAGTCATCTTCGGTAAACGGAAGTGTATCTGCTTCTGCATGGGAGAAGATAATTATAGCTGAGAATCAGTTTCGCCGATTCTCTGGAGACAGGAAGTACGGATAACCGATACCCTGAACTTGGTCAGGAAGTTACTTAACACTTCGAAGATAAGATAAATCATAACCTCAAACTTGGATTTTACGCTCTAATGGAGAGTCTTATCGTTAGCTAGTGACAATTCGAAGTGTGAAAATGAAAAACTTGATAAGTTTCGTTAGATAGAATGTGTAAAAATAATTGATACGTATTTTTTCTTTTTTCAATTCAATGTTTATTAACAAAGATACAGCGGTTTGAAATTGACGCGTGACGTCACAACGCGCTAGATACAGATATACTGCAATGTAAAAATTGTGTAGCAGTATGACGTCACGCGGAATTCAACTTGCCGTATCTTTGTTAATAAACATTGAATTGAAAAAAGAAAAAATACGTGTCAATTATTTTTTCACATTCTATCTGATGATGTTAATGGAATTTTTCATTTGCACACCTGATCAGTGTCTATATATATATATACTAATAATAAAGAATAAGAATGATTATTAAAAAAAAATAGTACACGTTGTTTATTGATATTTAAACTTTATAAAAAAAAAATTATTTCACTTTATTTTTAAAAAAATTACTGTATAAAAAATCACGCGATCCGCAGTAATGAGAAAAAAAAGTTATTCCACGGTCGGCATCATATCTCTAATAAATGCTGATCGATGTGCAAAATTTGAAAAAAATTCGAGTAAAATAAATTTGTAGTTGTGGTATGTCGAGCCGGTATTTTGAATTTTGAAAAATTTAGCAATTCATGGCAGTATACAGAAAAAAGTATGCGTTTTACGTCATAAATTTTAAACTTTAAAAATTTTTAAATCAAAATATCAAAAACCCAACTCGTCATACTATAACTACAACTTTATCTTACAAGAATTGTTTTAAATTTTGCAGCTTGATCAACATTCACTGTAGATACGATGCCGACAGTGGAGCAACTTTTTTTTCTTACTGTTGTGTGGATCACGCGATTTTTTATACAGCAATTTTTGTAAAAATCAGCCAAAATAAATTTTTTTATAAAGTTTATATACCAACAAACAATGTGTACTATTCTTATTCTTATTAATTTCTATTATTATCCATTCTCAATTTTTTTTTTTCTTATTTCACACTTTTAGAAACAACCTAACAGATACACAAATCGAATTGAAATTGACGTATCTATACAAATAATTATTGGAATAATCGTTAATTGTAATGGAAATAGAAAGGAAGAAAAAAAAAAAAAAAAAAAAAAACATAACCAAATCAATTTAACAAATGCTTAAAATCAAATCGACGCAAATTTCAACAAGTTAAAAAACATAGACGTAGACCACGGACTGAGCATTCAGTCCAAAAATCCCTCGCTCTGTAGAAAGAGACAGAAATTCTCACGGTCAATATCTCTATCTCTTTCTAACCAGGAACGTCACTTTCGTATCAAGCACCCCGAATGTGAAATTTTTTTTTTTTTTTTCAAAATGAAAAGGAAACAAAAAACCTCTGCAATCAGGAGACCCCATCAAAAACAAAGTTTCTTACGATTTTTCTTAAACTCCGAATTTAATTCGATATAGAGATTTATAGATTGTTTATATTTTTCAAAGTGTTATTCTTCTCTTTTTAACTCTGAGCATATGATTTCACTCTTTTCATTGTCTCTCTATAATATTTATAAATAGTAAATAGTAAATAGTAAACCCTCAAATCACATGTATGTACATACATTAAACGTATATATAAACAGTAAATACTTGTATCAAGTTATACAATTCAATCAACTTACTTTAACAAGTTTCAGTTACACTTACTTACTACAGTTCCCATTTCTCCAATCTTCATTGCAAAATTTCAATAATCAAACAATACAAATCACGTATAATTTGAAACAAAAACCAAATAACATATATATATAAGATTCAACGAAATTGCCACGCGTTCAATATTGAGGTTATACAACCGGCCGCGCACGTGCTCGCAGCTCAACACACTCGTGTGTATTAGAAAGAGACAAAGAAAGTCGCGCAAGGGGGGGGGGGGGGGGGGGGGGGGGGACACTTTTTCTTCTTTTTTTTGAGTATTGAGTGAAAAAAATATATTTTTTTTCTAGTCAGAAAACAAAAATCATTTCTTCCATGTTTGGATACAAAAACTTAACCTCACTTTGCGAGAATCTATACTTATTTACTTACCTATGAAACGATGTTTGAGGTTCACAATCTGCTCGGCACTCGCACAACACCAAACAATTAGAATATAACATATTGAATTTTTTTATTTTTAATCAACTCCGACGAAATATATAATATTTATTATTTATTATTAAGAAATAACCAAATTTCACTACGATTACAAATCTACAGCGTGATCGCGATGTAATTGCGTCGCGTCGCGTCGCGTTGCGTTCACTTGACGACGACGCCGACGCTGACACGTTACTGAGCTCTCGACCGACGACCAATCGAATGTTTGGAAGGAGACAGACGATGACAACGACTGTTTCATTCTCTCTCACTTTTTTTTTTTGGCACAAGCTGTACACGAAATTGACAATAGATTGACTGACGAGCGGCAGTGACGCGTAATTCTTGGAAGATTCTTGAAGAACTGATCTTTGTGACGTTCGATTAATCGATTACAGTTGTCGACACGATTTTTGGGTCTGATTTGTGAATGTGAAATTTTAGTTTCTTCTATGTTAACAATAAAGGGAAAAATATTATTCTTCTATAAAAATCTTGCTTTTGTAGAAACCAGAGTGGTTTTTCTAAGTTTAATAAATATAACTGAATTTCTTATCATTTTATTTTAAATTACGATCAGAAAAACTTTTGCCGAACGTCGGAATGTTTTTGGCTCAATAATAATGATTAGTAATGGGATAGAAATGAAAAATAATAAAAAATCAAGTTCAACAAATGAATATTGTCAGTGATTTTCTTATAGAGTACATTGTAGTATTCTTTAATTGTTCTTATAAGTATGTATAGTTATTGAGTATTCAAGTTAGAAAAATATAAATATGTTAGAAACTTTTTAGATTTTAATTTTATATATAATTTTAAATTAACGTAGGCAAAGTAAGGTATCCATTGTTTATCTTGATTCCGAATTCGCAGGTTAAAGTAGGCTTCATGAGCTTCGCAAAGCTTTAAATTTGTTGTCGAAGAAAACTTTGAAAAACATTAATAAATTCACCGGAAATAAAAAATATTTTTTATTTATTTAATTTGTCGGTCCATTTTTTATAAAACTTTTATTTGATGATAAATAATATTATTTAATTATATACGTAGAATACGATGGTTGTACTAAGAACTCGCTATGATGTAGAGGCAGTTGTTAAAAATCAATTTAAACATTTTTATTTCTTATAACACTATGAGTTTGTTGATAATTTTCAATGAAACTATTTTTTTTTTTTTTTTATCAAAATTCAGTCATTTAGCTTTAAAATAAAAAAGAGAAGAACCTTCTATCTCAAACAGAACCGGAGTTATGAATTTATGAAAATGAGTCTACAAGCCAAAAATCACCAGATTCTCAAATTTTCGATCCCCTCTGTTTTCCAAAATATGTGAAAGAAAAAAAAAATCCTCAAATACGTATCTCTTTTTCTTTTTCAATACAGAACCCGTAAAAAAAAAAAAAAAAATTCAGCCAAATCAAAAATGTGTCGGGTCAATTTTTATCCAAATCTATCCGGTTTGTAAAAGAAAGAATATATGTTGAAATTAGTAACGTTATCGAAACAATTGATGCTGATATAAAACCGTTATTTCTCAATTTTACAACTGTTTGAAAATTCAGTTATTTAAGCACTAATAAAACAAAACATACTGAAATTAAATTTTGCAATTCTAGTTACATCAAAATCGTTGTAAAAATCAGAAAATAGTAAAAAAAAAATATATTCTCAACGTTTTGTTCTGTAACGTTATACCAATTTCAACTTTGTAAAGAAAGTTTCTTTTTTATTAAGAATTAACAGACATAAACTTGGCAATAATATATGCTTTGAATTTTTTCGATCCGAGTATGACGACCAAAGGGTGGTGGGGGGTTGAATTTGCTAAATTGTGTAATAAATTTATTGTGTTTGTAAATTGAATAAATAAACAGTTAACGAATGGTCAATTATCTGTTCCTTATCCGAATAAAACTCTCAATACAATGTAGAAAATTCCATACAGAAAATTTAAACAGCAATGTGTCAATTTTTCCAAAGATAAAATGAATTTATCAAATCAAATCAAATACTCACCCTCAAATACAGGAAACGACTGTCCGTTCGACATCTTGTATTCTCCAGAGATCACTTCCCGTTGAATCTGCGCGATGATTCGCTCGCGTGTTTCCCGATTCGTTGTGTGGCCGTTAGAATCATCCATCGGTCATCAGTTGATCGATCACCTGAGCCTCACTTCAGTACGTTCGACGATTGCGAGCACCGGCCGAGTAATTCTGAGACAATACAGCAGCTCGTTTGAATCATCGTTATATTAACTTTCGTTACTTCGCGTATCGACAGCAGAATTTTTCGAGAATCAAATCGCTGCCGTGATAATTCACATATCTTTGAATCAAGGTAAGTTCTTCACACATTTCCGCATAATCTGTTTTCGCGTTTAATTAATCCGACTCGTTCCCAGTCGGCTTACGTTCAACTGTTATTTCATTGTCACGTGGTTTTCATTTTTCATGTTATTCTAACTTCACGCCGCTGCATCGAAACGAACAATTGAATCGCTGATAAATGTTTGCTTCTATTGTTTAATTAAATATTTCTAAAACGAAGTAATTCAGTCACGTTATCAAGACATCTACGTCATTCTTCTGTCTTATGATTAATTGTATTGTACTTACGATAAACGAAAATCTATTTCTAGATTCTAGTCATGTGTAAATCAATTTATTTTGTCTATTCTCGTGTTCAATCCGTCTTCTCTTCTTCGTCGGCGGCGGCGTGAATTCGACTCCCTGACCACGTGGTTTTCGCTTTTCATTTGTTCTGCGGCTACACTCGCAGCGTCAAATCGCTCAGTTTTTAATTTTTACTTAAATATTTCAAGAACGAAATAATTCAGTCACGTTATCGAAATATTTACGTCGTTTTTTTTTCTCCTACAATTATAATATTAATTTATATTTACAATATAATAATTTCATGCAGATATTGTTTCGATTTTGACCGTTCAAATCGTGCGTAAATATTTGTTTTTCTTTTTTCGTTTATCTTGCTAATCCGCTGAGGATGTCGTAGACAACAACAAGCTAATCCCGTCACACAACAAGTTAGAAAGAGAAATTTTCGTGCCAGGTGTAAATATGACTGTTTTTTTTTTTTTTTTTTTTAATTTATTTATTTATTTTTTTTGAAATTTTACCACTTACTCAAACTACAATTTTTCAGATCATTACACTGGTCGTTTTTATCTTTTACTTAATTTTCGTAAAACGCGTCAAGAATTGCTTTCAAGAAAATTTATGATTCTAAAAATAACTTGTGATGTTAAGTTTTTGAGTTAATTCCGAACTGGATCGATTCTCGATTCTCATATTAGAGAGTATAACGTATTGTTATAGGTGTACAAAAACCGATTGTATGGCTAGAAACATAAACACTTTCGGGGCGAAAATGTGTAAACACTGCGAGATACAAGGAAGTTTACACGCAAAATGGCAATATAACGAATATTCTTAGCACCGGAGTGAAATTATGCGATATTTGTAGTATAGAGATGAATTATACCGACTGTAATTCTGTAGATCATATTTTAAAGCCCGTAAGCGTTTGTAAAGGTTTTTCGTTTATTTTTCTTCGATTCTTTCAATTACGCGCCGACAGGTTGAAGAACAATTATTCTCAAGAGTGATCGGCATTGCTTTTTCATTTTTTTTTTCAAGCTTTTAACTCGATCTCATCAAGTGAGAAAATACAGTGAAGCAAAAAATGAAAGTTTCGGACGAAATGGTTGAAAAAAAATTGATAGTTTGATATGATAATTGATTATTTTTTAATTAAATAATTGTAAAAATTTGAAACAAAACGGTACTATAATAATCGTAAATCATATCGAGCGTTTTTAATTAACTCCTAAAATTTTGACAAAGAGAAATTTATTTCCAAGTTATTTTCGACTGTCGTGAAATTTCAACTATCTCACTTGTTAGGTTTAATTACATTTGTTTAAAATGCCACCACGACTGTTCTCCAGGGACACACAAAGAACAAAAGTTACCATCATTTTGCAAAATTGATGCACGATTAGCAATCAAGCTATGCCAGTTATTTGCAATTTGTAACATTCTGATAAATTTTCGATTGAAAAAGTTTTGACGATCTAACAGGCAAAATTTTATTCGATGTTGATTTTTTTTCATTCGCTACATTTTTTTTTTTTTAGTAACTGGAATAATTCGGTATTTGATCAATCAGCTCGCAAATCGGTTTATCAAAATAAATGTTAAATTATTTAAATTTTAAAATCTGCGACGAAAAAGAACCGATTGTTTACGCTGTTTGATCCAATATTTAGAAACTTACCGAATACAGTCTCGGTTCTCACAAGCTAGAAAATATGCTTGGTAATTTATGAAACTTGATCGATACTCAAATTTTTTTTATCTCAATAAGAAAAAAAAGTTTAGACTCTCACCACAACGTTTCAGGTTAAACAATTATCATCTATACGAAATTTGAAATTCAACAGAAACATTCTACGAGACGAAGAGTTTTCGAAATCGTTAAACGACGACAATTTCTATTTGCAGGTAGTCCATTTTTACTTTCTACCACAGGAAAAAAAATACAGTTTTTAATATAAAATAAAAATTATTTTTATAGCCGTATCCAAAAAGTTTGAATTACTTGTAGCATATGTTCTTGTAATTCCAACAATAATTAATTTGCGATGGTAGATGTGAACGATGTCAATTAAACCATAGACTTTTTTAGTGACCATAATAAACGAATTCCCCCCCCCCCTTGTATTCCAGATCTGTAATCAACAGGCGGCCATGAAGGGTGAGAGTAAGGAAATGGATCCTGCAGCGAGGGATTCGAGAAGTGGCGACATCTGGGGAGCGTTGCAGGAAGTGGTTCGAGACAATCCGAGATTCTGGTTGTACTTCAGTTCGGTGATGATCCAGGTCCGAGAAGCGGTTTTGGAACGAGCAGCCGCTGGTTCAAGCCGCGATTTTTTTCCCGGCTATCCAAAGTACCGAGACGCAGCGACCCAGACGGAAACGATTTCCGTACGCGATGTCAGCACCCAAACTGAAATAGACGACGTGGACTGTCAAGACGATAAGACACACGCCATCTGTCGTAAATTGACCGAATTAACCGAGTCCTCGCAGTCGCCGGACGACGTGCAAATGGCGACGCTAGAGGACGACAAAATGGCGGCGCAAAGGGAGGAGCAAATGGCGTCCAAGACTGAGCCTCTGTCAGAGACAAAAGGCAACGAGGCTACTGAACAGGCGTCAATAGAGCCTGGCGAACCGGAGGCGAAAATAATGACGAATTCGTTTACCGAACGGCAAAAATCGGCGGCTCCTCGACGACGACGTTCCAGAAATCATCACAGGACGCGCAATCCTTACGATCCGTTCGACTATCTTCGATATACGTATTATTGAGGGTTGACTTCTTGTCGAAACTAAACATACATCTACTGCCGCCATATTGGGCTGACTGGTGTCGGACCCAATTCATCTACTACCGCCATATTGGGTTGACTGGTGTCGGACCCAATTTATCTACTACTGCCGCCATATTGGGTTGACTGGTGTCGGACCCAATTTATCTACTACTGCCGCCATATTGGGTTGAGTGGAGTCAGACCCAATATATCTAGTATCGCAATATTACAGTTGTCACTGATTGTGAGTCGATGTAAGATGGCTAGTTTACGAAATTCAGTTTCGGCTATGCGATTGAAAATTCTTTCTCAATTTGACGTTTGAAAAATCAAAGAATATATATATTTCAAGGCGAAGGTCTTCTTAGGGCTTTCTTCATTTTGAGTTAGGATGAATGGCACTCATCACAGGGTGAATCAAGAGTTGGAAAAGAGTTGAAAAAGTTAAAAAAGTTGAAAAAAAAACGTTCAAAAAGTATACATCTTCTACAAAAGCAATATATCGATAATTCAAGTATAAGTTATGTAGTTAGAACGATCAAAATGATTAAACCATCACGTATTTTATACGATTTTAACGATTTATTTTGTTCGTCGAAACGATCTGCAGAGAATGAATAATTGAGAATAGATTCTTGCAAATAAGGTAGAAGAAGATATTCTTCAAGAATTACATTTGCGCGGTACAAAGGCACCACAATCCCCCCTCCCCCCCCCCCCCCCCTGAGCGAAAAGAGACTAGAAGAGGATCAAAAAAACTTAAAATTAATCATTTTGAAGGTTCTAATTGCAAAACGTTGTGTCAAATTTTTGTTATCTTAGCTTTCGTTATTGATTATCTAAGATTCAGTTTTATCACACTAATTATTCACACAATTTAACTTTATTCACTACCATTGGCCCCAATAACATCGCTGCAGATTTTGTAAACGTTTTTTTATCCTGTCCCAAATGTTGATCATTAGACTGTGGGGTCCCATGAATCCTCAATTTGGATTTGTGAGAATTGATTTCAACCATAATCCATATGTTTCCATATAAAACATGTCATCGTATAGATAGATCAAAGTATAAAATATCTATTTTTGAACGAAAAATTTAGTACCTACGTATACTTACATGTATTGTATGTACGTATTATGCAATAAAAATGTGTTCGAAAAAATTTATTTCTCTTTATTTTTTATACCGAATTACGTCTTTTCTGGATACTTGATTAGAATAACTTTAATATCATTAGATGTAATGAATTTACGTGAAAATTAGCGAGAATAATTAATTTCTAACATTGAAATAAGAAATTTTTTCAAAGTTGACACATGCAATGACAAAATCACTCTCAATATTGTTGTAAAAATAATATTAACGATTATTCACAGACGACGAATGAATTTCATATGTAAAAAACAAAACTGCATGTTAATTATTTATTCTTAATTTCTCATCGAAATAAGTGATAATTCAATCTTACAAAGCATTTATTCATGACGAGTAACGTCAGCCTTGACATTCTTGACTTTTTTGTAATCTCGAGGATCCCCCTTTCAATATGGACAGCGTGTACATACATATATAGGGCATTCATAATATAGTCTAAGAAACCCCGAATCTCGTATCGTTGCAACTCGAAAAAAAAAAGAAAATTTATGAGCACTTTAGGAATTCCGGCAGGGAATTTTATATAGATTCTGAAGTCGAAATTTATCGTTGGCAATAATTTCGATTTTAGCCCCCCATCCCTCTAACTCTCTTCCTATTCACTTTCATTCGTTTCCACTCGATTAGACTCGCGTAATTATTACTTCACTGCTCTCTTTGTCGATATATTCGTGAGTTTCTCGAGTATAGAATGGATGTATGGATGTAGAGACAGGCACTAATGGTCCAGGCGAATACAGTCATCTCGTCTTTGAACGGAAAAAGAAAATAATAGGAAAAAATGAAAATTAATAAAGAAAATTTCTCTTACGGTTTGGCTTTCGTTCAAGTTTTTTGCACAGCTGACGACACGACCAGCGATGTCGGCAAGTATTGTTTTCGGAAAGCCACGAAAAAACATCTACGGTGAAAATTTTCAAAATATCAAATTTTTTTTTTTTTTTTTTTTTTTTGTTTTTGAGATTTCGCCATTTCGTCAAAAATTATTATTCTGCTTATTCCTTCGATCGATTACAAGATGATACATTATATTAATGAAATGTTTTTAGTTTTTTCATTTGATATTATTCTTCAGTATAACATTTTTTGTTTAATTTTATTTTATTACTTCAATGAACAAGAAAATAATTCAGAACAAATTTTTTTACCGCGAGACTTGATTCGTAAGTTATTATTACGACTTGAATAGTCATCTCGGCAAGAGTCGAATCAACAAAGAAAAATTTAAATGCTTGAAACTTGAATGGTAGAAAATATTTGAACGAAATAAAAAAAAAAGTTTCGGGAAAAAAAAAATCGCGTATATTAGTAATAATAACATATTTTTATGTTGAAGGGTAAAATTTATGCTCTGTCTGTTGGCACATATAGTTATAGCCACATATCCATAAGAAATGCAAGATTCGAGAGAAATATTTTCTCACAGCTAATTTGAATTCCTGAAATGGCTAGTGGCCGATAAAACGAAACGATATTGGAGCGAGAGAAATGCTTTTTAATGAAAATTAATTAAATTCCATAAAAAGAAAGATGCTGAAATATGTCGTTGCGTAATATAAGAGCAATTCGCACATCACCAAGTACCATGCAAGAAAAGGGTCCAAGAATATTGATTACTCCTTTTGGCGAATATAGTTTTGCACGAAAGGTCGGCTTTACAAATTTAGAAGATGGCATATATTCTTACGTTTGCGGTTATAACAGCGTAACATTTCACGATATTACGTATCCCAGTTCCCTCGTTTCTACCTTCACCATTGCCCATTTCATTAGACCGAATTGCTTCACGTGTTGTTTTGATAGCCAAAAAATGCTAAATATCCTCCTTTTTAAGTCAGCCATTGATTCTAATTACGCAGATGTCTCAAATTTTTATTTCACATTCAGATACAGGAATTTAAAATCAAAAAAACTCTACTTCAGAAGAATTTTGACTGATTTAAAAAAAATCCTAACTCGACTATTGAAGAAGAAGTCTAATTATGAAGAAGTCTCAAATTTTTATTTCACATTCAGATACAGGAATTTAAAATCAAAAAAACTCTACTTCAGAAGAATTTTGACTGATTTAAAAAAATCCTAACTCGACTATTGAAGAAGAAGTCTAATTATGAAGAAGTCTCAAATTTTTATTTCACATTCAGATACAGGAATTTAAAATCAAAAAAACTCTACTTCAGAAGAATTTTGACTGATTAAAAAAAATCCTAACTCGACTATTTGGTTTTTAATTTGACTATTGGTTTGACTATTTTGGTTTTTTGGTCTACAGTCACCGCGATAAAAAGTTGAAGCGATACAGGTGAAGAAAAAAAAAATTAACATCTGCGTTTTTTTTTTTCAGTTTACTGCTCGTCCCTTTTTGACCAACAAATGCTCATTTCAAAAGCTCGTTCGTGATTTCTGTGTGAACCGTAACTGAAACGAATTTCAAATGAGAATATTTACTTTTCCCGCACGTGTGCAGAAAAAATCACGTTGCCATCAGTAATATCAAAATAAAATTCTGCTTTAGTCAGCAATCATTTGTAGTCATGAGAAATGGTTCAGGATTACAAACATCTGTTTGTAATTTTAGAAAATCATATGAAATTTTAGTCATTATGAGAAATCACAGTGAGTCTTAAAAATTATAGGAAATCTAAAAAATCGTGAGAAAAGTAAAATGATTTATCAAATAATCTCTGGTAATCGATCACTCTATAAAATGTAAGTAATCATGGTGTGACTTTTTGCTAACAATCAGTGCAACTGACGATGAAAAATTTCTTTCATTATCAAAATACGACATCGATTTTGAAAAAAAATTTGCATGTATAACGATATAAAACAGTTGAATTGCAGCATGAAATCTCGTTTTAACAATATTTCCAATAATTTTTTTGGCCAAAATCGATGTGCAATTCGAATCTGGTGTACATATGGCGAGTATAAATTAATACATTAAAGCGCACGCACAATAATGTACTTGAAGTGCTTTCATGCGCACGTTTCGACCACTCGACGCGAATCCTGAGTACACTAGCTTAATTTTTTTTTATTTCTTTATTTCTTTTTTTTTTTTTTTTTCTCTTTTTGTGGTGAATTTCAGAGAGACGGTAAAAGAAAATGTTTGCTTTACTAATCACTTGAGCTGAGAGAGTTGAGCGTACGCTTTGCAGATGCCTGGCGCGATACCAAGGCCAACAAAATTTCCTGAAAGCTTCTCGGAAGAATTTTTGCCTACTTTTCGCTTGTATCTTAGGTATAACTGTATGTACAAATAGAATAAGAGTGATACATAACCTCAAAGTGATGACTTCATAGATTTTTCATATATCTATAACATTTTCGCTTCAAAGTTTATATAACCGAACGGAGAAACTTTTAGGATAATTCAATTGGTGCCGGTGTATTAAACACAGACTACGCACGCCACTCTAAGTTCATTTTGCTGTTTCATGTTAAAATGAAATTTTACAATTAGTTGATTCAACGGATTCCATTGAGTGAAAACTTTGTGTATAAATCAGAGTTTGGTTTATTTGTCTTGTTTTGGCTTTCTGTGTTTTTAGGTTAACGGGAAAGAAATCTCACCGCCATGGATAATTTCGTCTCGTTATACACAGAGTGGCGACTCATGTGGAAAAAGTGCAACCCTGTTTTTTTTGAAACTTTTTTCTATAAAAACCCAAAACTCTTCCGCAAAAAAACCGACCATTTTTTTTTTTTTTCAGTCTCGTGTGACGAAATGTTAGTTTTTGATGTTTTAAGAGGCCACTCCAAAGGACAGCTCGAAAAAAATTTTTTAAGATATCGCTCCAAATTTTTAAAAATGTCAACACTCGTCAAAAAATTAAATTAAAAAAATTATATTTTCAGTATTATGTTCGATTTTTAATTCATGCCGTGGTGTATTGTTATCAATTCTTTCTTACTAAATTGAAGAAAAAAAATGTATGAAATTTTAATATGAATATTAAAAGCTCGCTCGAAAAGATCTAAAGAAATGCACCAAAAAATTGAAAAAAAAACTATGAGCGACCTTTCAAAATTCAAATTTTGAACTGAAACTTTCAGAAACTTATTTTTTTTTTGTCTATAAAATTATACCGTAGCTAGAAGAAAAAAAAAAAAAATCGATTTTTGACGATTTCTGACGTTTTAAAAAATGTGGAGCGACCTCTTGAAATTTTTTTTTTTAACTGTCCTTTGAAGTAGGCTCTTAAAACATCAAAAACTAACATTTTGTCACAAGAGACTCAAAAACAAAAATAGTCGGTTTTTTTGCGCCACCCTAATATATATATTTGCTTGATATTCGTCAAGATACTTTGATGAAACCATTTTTATATTCTCAATCTGCAGAGACTCGATAAAGTGTCGATTGATCGCTTATCACAGGCTAAAAATCTTTTATCGTTTTATTATTATAAACAATTTATTACGCGTTTAAATTTTAGTTACATCAATCATCAGAAATAAAATCATTGGCTTGTATTGTGTTTTTTTTTTTATTTATATAATCGCGAGCAGTAAATTTGAAAGAGTGTGAACGCGAACAATTTGGCAAAGATTGAGCAAATAAACGCGTTACTCGTTAAAATAAACACACAATATACGATTTTATCACCTGGCAGGTTTGTTTTTTTATTCGTCAAAGAAAAGTATTATATATGCATCAATAAAACATTTATTTATTTATCTATTTATTTATTTAGTTTTATATAGTATATTTTATTTATTTTTTTTTTTCTTTCTTTTGTCTCCTTTTTTCTTACGTTACTCACAACTTTTACGTAACGACGAATAAGTTCGCCTGCAGACGTAGCAATTCGACATACGGAAGACGTGTCGTGTCGTTCACTCGAGCGAGAAATTCGCGGTGTGAAAAAATGTAAAAATACTTTTCCGCGGCTAAATTTGTTCATCGTTAGGTATGTACCTAGAACGCTCTTTGTGAAACTGCACGAGGGTGTGATAAACCGTCGACGTATCTCAGACTCGTCAAAATCTGAGCCAAGGTATAAATATAACACGTCATCACCACCTGCAAAGGCCGAAACGTGTTAGTTGGTATTTAATCATTAAGATGGCAGCCTTTTGCGAATTGGCTTCTTTTCAAAATTTAACACAACGTTGAAAAGTAGAATTTTTTCTCGTTAGTTTTCGTCTCTCTCTCTCTCTCTCTCTCTCTCTCTCTCGTTAAATTATCACCTTTGTTAGTATTCGTTTGAAATTTGTTTCGTTTAGAAATTTTTTTTTTTTTTTTGCTATAAGAAGATCGTATAGAACAAGCTTTAGAGAAACGATTTTTCACATTGGAGATCTAACAGGTGTTTTCTATCTAGTTTTCTGTGCTAAAAACAAACGGAAACTCGCTAACAGAAACGGTGTTTGAATATTCTATTTTTTACTAATATATATATTTTCTTTAAAACGGTATATGTTGCTCTACTAGCACAGATAGCTTAACAACTTGAGAAAAGTGTGATAAAATTTGCAATCTGTCAAGATTATTAAAAGCTTGTACAATAAGAGAAATAAAGTAAACTAAAGTTGATTCGTCTAATTAAGTCATAATTCAAATTTAAATTTCATTCAGAAGAGTTATATATATATTAGATTTTGAAGAAGTGAAAAATTTTCTATTTTATTTCATCTGTGACGATAATTCATTTACAAAATTGAATTCGCTTCATCTTTTTACAGGTATAATTATTATTAAGGATATTTTAAAAATTATTGGAAATCTTAGAAATCACTTAGAAAAATCAAAGGAA
Organism: Diprion similis; assembly: GCF_021155765.1. Taxonomy (NCBI): domain Eukaryota; kingdom Metazoa; phylum Arthropoda; class Insecta; order Hymenoptera; family Diprionidae; genus Diprion; species Diprion similis. The sequence continues at coordinate 5,306,849 of NC_060117.1, forward strand.
AATTTTGACATCGTGTGAATCGTATGAAATTTTGGAAATCGTGAGAAATCGTAGGAAATCTTAGAAATCGTGTGAAATCACATGAAATTTTGAAAATTGTGAAAAATCACCTGGTCAAATTAAAATTATTTCCTCTTTTTCTGTCATTATTTTTATACGATAAGTAATAAAATCGAGCATAAACAATTAAGGATATTTAAAAAATTATTGGAAATCTTAGCAAATCACTTGGAAAAATCAAAGGAAAATTTAGATATCGTGTGAATCGAATGAAATTTTGGAAATGGTGAGAAATCGTAGGAAATCTCAGAAATCGTGAGAAATTGTAGGAAATCGTAGGAAATCATACGAAACTTTGTAAATCGTGAGAAATTATACGAAATTTTGGAAATCGTGAGAAATCTTAGAAATCGTGAGTAATCGTACGAAATTTTGTAAATCGTGAGAAATCTTAGAAATCGTGAGTAATCATACGAAATTTTATAAATCGCGCGAAATTATAGGAAATTTTCGAATTCGTAAAAAACATCACATGAAATTTTGAAAATTGTGAGAAATCACCTGATATCAAAGAAAAATTATATCCATTCAGAAAATTGAATCGTCTTTATTTTTACACGATAAGTAATAAAATCGAGCATAAACAATTAAGGACATTCAAAGATTATTTGTTAATAAACAAAAAATGAACGGGGTATAATTTAAGAAAAGTGAAAAAACTGCGGATATAACGTGATGTGAGGAAAAATGTTGGCGACGAATATCTAGGAAACAGATATTTTTGGCCGTTATGTGCAATAATGTAAAAAGTTTCCAACGCATAGAGAGTCCCTTTGGGATTCCGAACTTTGCACAACAATGCTTCATAAGAATCGGAGAAACGATCTTCATTTCGTTCCATAAATTTTTCCACATAGTAAACTGGTAGATAAAACACGAGACTATCGTTTTACTGCCATATTTATAAGACAAGACGACACGACGATGGTAAATTTTATTCAAACTTTACAAGAAAATATCTCTGTATGTAATAATTGTGATGCAGGAAGGCATGATAATGAGATTAATAATCAGATTGAAAATTTTTTTGAAAACTTTGTAACGCGATCTATTTTTTGTTTCGTCAAATCTTCATCCGCGCACTTTACTTACGAAATTCAAATACGATTTCAAACCCTCAATTATTTTGTCACAGTTTTTTCAACAGATTTTCTAACGATTCTAAAAACTCTAAAAAACTACAAAAAAATAAAAATAAAAGCTAACAAACTCCGATTATTTTTTGTTTCGTTGATTTTGGTTATTTTCATAAAATTCTAAGACTTTTATACATCTGATGAAGATTTCAATAACAAGCAGACTTGCCCAAAAATTTCAAGAAAATAACACTTTTTTTAAAATTTTTCGAAACCTTTTTTTGTTCAAATACCTGTTTATAGTTTTACCAAAAAATTATTTATTCATTCGCAAAGCAACTGAGTAATACTTCTGGAAAATTAAACGAATCATAAACATTTAACTTAAAAAATTTCGTAACACACTTTGATTTCATTGAACTTGTTAATTAATTCATCACTTTTATCTACTTCTGTAATCTCACATTTGAACCTTCATTCAATTTTCCATTTGGACACGTAACTTTTGTGAGATTTAGATAACAAGAATAGAATTTCAGGCATACTCGAAGAGCACAAAACAATATCGGACTGCATGTGTTATACGAAAATAAAATCAGCAAACTCGGAGCTTTGCGAGTCGCTCAAATGCGATGTACACAAATCGGTGAAGCTGGTGTAAAAGGAGCTTTTTTCCTGCTTCATGCCACGCCTGTAATTGCCAAAAATCCACATTTCCATGGATACCCAGCGGAGGAAAATAACGATTGAAAATACGTGGTCGAACTACGGAATTTTCATGCAACCTTTGTTACGTAAACGGAAACCCTTAGCTTTGATGGTTGCGGGTATATGACACGTATGATGTACAAAACGTTCGCTCCTGCGCAACGAGTGACGGGAATATAAATTCGAATGATTTTCCGTAAAGTACTTGAATTTTTTTAACCGAATTCAGATTCTACCACTTTTCGAAATTTTCGCAATTGAATGAAATAACAATTTGCTGCGATGATTTTTCGTCTCCGATAATTCTCGGAGAATTCATTTACCGTACGATCGATCTTTGAAAAATTTTATATCGTGGGATGCAAAAAATTTTTTTAACCCTTAAAACGATACAAATTTTGCTTATTTAAGTTTCCCTGATGTTTGACATTTCTGGTCAAGTTCTATTCCACCGATTGAAATTAATCTGACTTCGATTTTGTAGAACAAAAAAAAAAAAAAAAAATAGAAACGTGCCTGAATTTTTTTTTTTTTTCAAATTTCTCTATTAAACCGTTTATTTTTTACAAATATTTCGAGTCGATTGCGAATGCCCATTTTTTTAAATCTAAAAAAATTCTCAAAAATCCAGCGAACGACACAAAACACCCCGCATTGATGAAAACGTGGTCCGAATATTTTTTCTATTTTCTTTCTATTACCTTATTCGGAATTTCGAAATTTTTAAACTCAAAATTAACACAGGATCAAATGATAAGCGTCAAAAAAGGGTCAATTTACTTGCAAATGTTCAGTTTCACCAATTCCGGTGCTGCGTCACTCTAGTTAGTTAAGATAATTTTGGGATTAAAAATTTCAAAATTCGGGATTAGGTGAAAAAAAAAAAAAAAAACTAGATAAAAAATTCGACCCAAGTTTTCCTTAATGAGGAGTGTTTTTTGTCGTTCACTGGATTTTTGAGAATTTTTTCAGACTTTAAAAAATGGACATTCGCAATCGACTTCAAATATTTATAAAAAAATAAACGATTCGATAAAAAAATTCAAGTCACGTTTTTTACCGAGTTGGTGTGGAATACCCCATATGTTGTAAACTTTTCAGGAATTTCATTCGAAACAACTTGAATTTAAAACTTTGGTGTTCCTAAGTTGAAGTCAGTTGAAAATATTTTTCAGAGCGGAAATCATCAAATATTTGAAAATTCCTTATCGCAAAAATCGTGCGAAATAAATATCTAAAATCATAAAAAGTGAGCATCTCAGTTCTGAACACTGAATCTGATCCCCAGAGTGAAAAATTTCAATAATTCTTATTGCAATGACCAGATAAATTAAATCTTCTCTCGAGGTTCACTGACTGCATGGATATTTAAATAGTCAATACACCAGACGCATAGTAATAAAAGCTTTGTCTAGACCGGAAGTATTTCGTTAGGTAGATCGCAATAATTGTCAGAGCCCTTGCAGGTTGGGGGTGAATGCAGGCTTAAAACGTCTGTTGTGCGGTTAATGACTGGTGAAGTAATTTAAATAGCAAAATTTAATTTAACTTCCCTTCCTTTAATTCCTGGATTCAATGTATTTCAATGATTTTGTTTTCACTCTTACGAAACTACCTCACGTCATCAGTACACCAAATAAATTCTCTGTACATGTATAATAATAATAATAATAATAATAATAATAATGATAATTACCGGTTGACACGAATTTTCAGTCTAGATGAAAATGATAATTTTCAGTAGATAAAGTTCGTTTTTGTAGAAACCAGAACGATATTTTGGATTAAAGAAAAAAAAAAAAAAATTATCTATTTTCTCAAACATTTATTGTAAATAACAATTAAACAATAACTTAAATCTTGCGTTTAATACACTCTCATTAAAAAATAATCATTAATAACAAACTACAAATGTAAAATAATTGATAGACAAAGTTTAAAAATTAATCTTTATCGCATTTCGTCTATTTTCGTATCGACTTTCTCGTATCAAACCCTAAGCTTAATCTCCCATCATGATTTTATTATACTGTCTATCACATCTTGGTGAAAACGTTTTTCTTTTTCTTTTTCGAATAGGCACTCGTATTAGCTATCAACCAAAAAACTTCAAGACTTAATTATCAACGTAAAAAGTACAACAAAAAACTTTATAACTAATAAACTAAAAGTTTTGCTTATCATTCGATGTATAGAATAGAAATTTATCTATCTCTATAGAAACTCGGAATTTTTTTTATTTTTTTTTCTTCTTCTTTTTCTTTTTCTTTATACTCCACGCAAAATCCTGTTTGTTTGTTTTTTCTTCCATTTTCAGACGAAGAAATACTTAAACTTTTTTGAATCTATAATTCTTTGTAATCGTTACAAATAAACTTATTTAAAAAAAAAAACGTGTTTTCGTGACGGAGAAATTTATTAATAGAAATCTCACAATGGCAATTAGATTTCCAAAATACAATGCATAGGGATAGTTTTTACCCTTCTTAGGGTTACATCATGATAGTATTGGGGGTTGTATCTATTCTCTGCCTAAAATTTGACTCTCTCAAAACAAATATTCACATAAATCTCATTGAAGAACACTGTCTCTAAAACAGTGTTAATTATTTAACCCGTTTTCACCCCATTTTAGGGGTTGTTTTTAATTTTTTGAAATTTTTCAACGCATTCAGCGTCGAAAAATACATACAAGGATACGTATAGTTAATACTTATAAGGTGGCAAAAAAACAAAAAAAAAAAAAAAAAAAAAACACTGTTTTACGTGACTGAAAGGGTTAAGAACGCCGCGAACTAATACACCATAAAATTTTGAGTTACATACTAAAACGAGAAACCAGTGACGGAATATTTTGGTATCCATATATCCGTTGGAATTATATTAAAAACAAGTTTTCCGCAGTAATATGCAATTCAGCTTAAATTAGACGCTTTGAGTGAGCGGGTATAATTAATTACCTGAGCCACAGACGAGGTATACTATCAGAGTACACGAGATCCGCAACCCAGAGCTCGTTTAGCAACAGCAAATTTTCAGCATAGCCGTGCTTAATTGCTGGCACTTAAGGAGGTATTATTTTAGGTCTAGAGGCCTAAATTTTAGGAATTTTTCTAAGCAAGATAAAAATGGAATAAGAAACATTTTTAACATCCATTTTTTTACAAGAACATTATTAATGTTTCAACGATAGAAAAAAAAAATTCAAAAACACAAAAAGTTACAGGGTGGTAAAGTGGAGGCTACAAAAATTCAAAGAAATTCTTTATTAGTAAAGAAGAGAAGCCGACAAAAACGAAACGAAAAAAATTTTTTTTTTTATGCCCCCGTTTTTTCACCTTTCCGAAATTTTTGAAAATAGTAACAAATTTTTTTTTTTAATTCGTGCTTCCAACCATAGAGGGATATACGAAGGACATTTTCACCAAATTTCAAGTAAATCGGTCCATCAGAACTTGAGATATCATGTCAACCGTATCGAAAAAAGTAGTTTCGAGAAAAACGCGTTTCAAAATTCGTTCGGTTTAGTTAGCGCGTCAGAAAAATAACTGTCACTTCAAAAATAATTTGAATTTCCAAAAATCCTCTTAGTAGCTTATTCGTAAAGGTCTAAACTTTGAAAATATGGAGTAAAAAAAAAGTATTTTTTCAAAAATCTAGACCAGAATAATATCCTCTCAAATCCGAGTTTCTGATCGACCTGCCAAGCCGAGTGTTGTAGTAAATTTTTACTGTCTTCAGAGCAATTCGCAGTTTCAGAAAAAGGTATCCAATTAGAGCTGGGACTTTTAGCTGGAATAGATTTCTTCAGGAAAGCACTTTGTGACTATACTAAATAGGTACTAAAGAGTTCGACTCTTGTATTATAAGTATAAATCGAAATAGGCGATTGATTCTGAGTATCAGTGTTATATATATATATATATATATAGATATATAGGAACCAACATAGCTTTGATCTTTCCAATAAAACGGTTTCGATATCGCACGGCTACGAGGTTTTTTGAAGTATAAGAATCAGGCATGCATCCTGGTTGGTGGACCGTGAATTTCTCCACGCATCGGCGAATTTCAGGCAGTCAGATATCGCAGAAATGGTCGAACGAATCGTACGCCAAACTCTGGGCACAAATGGCCGTATTGATATTGACCTTGTCGGACATTGGATACAGCACACATGTCTAGTACATCAAGGCGGGGGTGCATGGCGGGGAATAGAGTGCTGTTGGCTCTAAAAGGCCCTATAAAGACCCCATGCTGACAACATCGCTTATCAGTGCCTCCAGCCTTCGACAACCAGACGCAGAAAACACATTCTCGCACTCGTTATAATACCTACGCGGTTTTGCTCACTGTGGATCAGGCATAAGAGATTCTCTTTGGGGCGGTGATTAACCGAGGTTACAGGAAATGGCGTCGACCATTTCGATACCTTTTTTTCTTCATCATATTTTCAAACTCACGGAGTTTCTTTCATTTCTAACGGTGACATTCCGTCAAACTTTTTTTTTTTTTTTCAATTATTAACAGATTTCTGGGATGAAAGATTCATGACGTAGTTCGTATTTAGAGGAATCGTATGATTCCTGCTCACAGAAATTTTCGGCCCTTGAACACAACGGACAATCACCTCAAACCGAAAAAATGTTTTTGGTAATACGTGTTTTGGTCTTTGTTGGATTTCAGATTCTTCGCTTTTATTTCTTATATTTCTTTATTCATTAAGATTCTTAAAGTCCATAGGAATAACGTCTAAGATCGCTTTTATTTTTCCATGGCCCCGAATCCGGAAGAAGAAATTAAAACTCATATTTTGTCCTTTCTCTTGTGATGTTTGTTTGGATGGATCCTGGAAACGCGTCAAAAAATTGAAACCAGTTACGAATACTACAAAGAGAAAGGCCTGAATATGAATCTACTTTCTTCTTTTAAATTTTGAGGCATAAAAAAATAAAAACAATCGTAGGAATTCTACCTGTGGAGGCAAGGAATCCTGAAAAAAAATCCATCCGACAACAGGACTTCTGGTTCAAAAGAAATAAAAGCGGGAAATCTAGAACCTTCCTTGGTTGGTTGTTCGTGGAATTGAGGTCCAAGAACAAGTTGCCTAATACGAATTTAGTTTTATTGAAAAATCCAAAATCTATCAATACCAGCTGTAGGTAAGTCGTTCTTCCAGATTTCTAGATCCAACCAACATCTGGTCGCAAGCTCATTCGCTTACCTACTGTCGGTAAAACAGCAGCTTTCGATGATCCTACTGATACAACTCATCGTCTAATGACTTACCGACCGTACCAGCGACAGGCAGCTTTTGGCGTGCGAAACTGCAGAGCGGGAAAACTTGATTTCGCTTGTCGAATTGTAACGAATTCACAATCACGAGACGAAGACCGATCGGTCTCGTCGCCCGGCCAAGACTGGCTTCGCTATCAGCATCCAGCAATCGCTACCCCTCTTGTTTATCAACTCTCCGCCCCTAATCCCGTGACTGTGACTTTGTTTGGTGTTTATCCCATAACACCTGCTTCCGTGTATAATCCAGCTCACGATGAATGAATTCTCAACAGATAACGTAAACTCGTTAATTAACAATTACAGTATTAACTCTAAAAACTCCAAACTTTTGTTCGGATATTATTGAATATTATTAAACTTGCGACAAGTAACGTTTTCATTCTTGGATTTTAACAATATACTCAAACTGTTCCCCGGAACATCGCTGCGGTTACTGTGTAAATTGATCATTAATTATGAGATAAAAAAAAATATCTCCAAGATTTGATGATTTATTTCAATCTAGGTACACAGCTGGAGTAAAAAGTAAAATGAGGTGGTCCATGTCGTTATTTATTCGACACGCTCTTACGCCCTAATTTTCGATAGTATCCATGGTACGTAATGAGCGACTTTAGTGTAAACCTCCGGCAAGTCTTTGCCAATGCAGTTAGTCCGACCGAATGAAACGATGCCTGAAGCGATCCACCGTTTGTCTCCACTGCTAGTCTTCTCCAAATTCATCAAAGGAGCACCTCCATGACCAATGCAGAAATTATCCGCCGGTGCACCACCAGCGCAGAATTGACCTTTTCTAATGTTTGGAAAGAGGCTTAAACACCGCTCAAAGTCAACCGTTGGAAGCTTGAATTTGAGCTTTTCAGGGTTGTGTTTTCTCTTCGAATCCTTCGTCAAGCCCCAACCAACCACGTAGAACTCGCCCTCGTCAGAAGTCCTTGATTCCAATGGAAGGCAGACTGGCTGAATATACTTGGTGAAAGTCACGTCTCGTGACAGTCTCAGAAGCCCAATATCGTCCCAATGCCCGGGTGACTCCGGCGAAAAGTCCTCGTGAACTATCACCTCCTCGACACTGATTCTCGTCGGATCATCCTTGTTTAAATCGTACTCACCAAGACGAAAGCTGACTTGTTTCAAAGACGTGTTACTTGTCCTCGCACAATAAGCGGTGGTCATCACGTAACGCTTGCTGATCAACACTCCGTTGCATGGTATCGTCACGTGGCCATTGGCTAAAGGTATCGAAAAACCGTTGAATAGTTAGGTAGAAAAATTTCGTGTGACTATATTGGGGGATTTTTATAAAAGGATTTTGAGACACTTTGAAAACGTTCGAGAAAGGGTTCGATGAAGGACGAAAGGTCGCGAAGACATGCGATCATCTGGAATATCGTAATTTTGTTAATGTCACTCACGTATTTTAAGCTCCATCAATGCCAGCCATGGAAACTCGAGTAATTCAGTTTTGGATCCATCGCGTAACGGTCTGCCTAGATCTTTACCGCAATCAATCGGAAGAAGTTCAGCTGACGAAATATCTTTGGTAGTGACATTTTGTGGGCTGACTAAAGAGTATGAGAGAGAGAGAGTCGATGTTCAGTATGGATTTGGCACGGATATTAAATTCGAAATTGGTACAAGTATATATAACGTTACATAATACTAAATAATCTGTCTTTGAGAAAGAAATTTGATCTAGTGTTTCCGAGATGAATACCGAAAAAGTTATTAAGTTAAAAGTAATTAAGTAACTAGATGTAAAAAATATACTCACGCGATTGGACTGCCGAAAATACCTGCAGCAAGAGTGTAAATGCGAGTTTAAGCACAGCGCCGTTGTTGAAACACTGCATCGTTAAGTGGCCAAAACTTTGTGGAACAAGTAGTGAAAAGCTCGATGACAAGTGGGTACAATCTAATTTCAGTGACCAACCATGAGCAGCGGCTCCACCGAAGGTGTGAAGCCTTGTACTCGAAGCAAGCTTTTATATGCAGATTTTATTAGCAATGACGTGCAGATGAAAAACCTGTTTCCTGTGGGGTCATCAACCAGTCAAATGAGTCGCACCGATCGTTCCAACCTCCATCGTAATTTGAACCCGAGTGACAATGTTCATTCGACGTATAACGTAAGAAAGTACCCAACAGTTCACATGATAAATCACAAAATATTATGACCGGTTCCAAAATTGGATTTATTAATAAATTCATCACGGATTTTTATACATGAGTTGTAATGTTCTGCAAATTATTTTGTAAGTTATCACGTGATTGTTTACATGATTAGATTAGGTTTAAAGGAAAAATCAATAAAGAATAACACAGCTTTTCCGGGGCGGATCGAAATCACGTCTGCCTGATCGGTATATGGCATAGTAATACGGTATAAGGATCACCTGAATTTTGGATAGTATAATATTTATTAAAGCTAGAAAGTATTTTCAATCGAGTATCGATTATATTATAAGTGCGCTTTCATAGCTACGCCTAGGCCTTAATTTTTGAGATTATCCACGGTAAGTAATTGGAAACTTTGGTGTAAACATCCGGCATATTTTTTATGCCGCATGGATTGGGACCGAAAGAAACAAGCCCAGAAGCAATCCACCGTGATTTCCCCTCACTGGTCTTTTCCAACTGCATTAAAGGCCCGCTTCCGTTACCGCCGCAGAAATTATCCAGCCTGTAATCTCCAGCGCAAAACTGGTCTTCTCCAAGATTGATCGAGAAATTTTGATAGGTGGTAGAACACTGCGCAAAATCGGCCTTCGGAACCTTGAATTTGAGCTTAATGGGATCACGACCGGAAGTCTTAGTTTTTCCCCAGCCAGCAATGACGTAGGAATCTTTATTAATTTATATCTATCTCGTGTAATTTATTGCACGATTTATTTTGTAAATTCGTTAAAATATATAAGGAATTATATAATTAATTACAAAAGCCCGAATCATCTAATATACTAGATCCAAGCTTTTATAGTTTACGATAGAGTTGATGACATGATTTTTGATCTGGAATACCCCTGATGATTCGTGCTTTCGTAATTTATCATGTGATTCACGACATATTTTATCGATTTTACTAAATTAATACCTAATTATCGGCAACTTGGGATACAAGTACGAGTGTGTGTACTTCAAATTGCCTATAATCAGGATGTATATACCGTGAGTGTCTGCATATCTTCAACAGTTTTTACGCCTAACGCACTGAGAAAAGCAACCGGCATTACTATTTGGAAGAAGCCGGATAGTAATTCCGGTTGCCTTTGTCAGTGCGTCAGGCGCACAGACTGTTCCGTATACACAGAAACGCATGGATACCAATAAATGACTTCTCCAATAATATTTAAAAAAATGAATAATCAAATGTTTCAACTACATTTAAGTAGCAGTATTCCCATGGGACTTGGTACGTTGCACGGTGAACTAAATCTCGTAAATATTTACCTTTTTTGTACTCTATTAAAGCCAGCCACGGAAAGTCCAACAGGCCCGTTTTGCTCCCATCGTCCAATGGCTGGCCCGAATCCTTGCCACAGTCGCGTGGAAGGAGTTCTTCACTCGATGATTGATCATCTGTAGCAACATCTCGTCTGCTGACTGTAGGATTAACAAGAGTTACGTTTAGTTCAACTGGCGAAAATCAGCGACTGATATAAAAGTTGTAAAATCGTTCTGTATAGAGGAAATTTTATGAAAATATCAGTATAATGTATCATTGACTGGATCATTTAACTCGTATATTCATTCATTTAACTGGATACTAGGGTGAACCGAATCCTTCAGTGATCGAACAGTTTTGAACATATAAACTGCTGATATGAACAAATCAAAATCATTTGATATGGTCCTTATGGTGAATTATTTAGAATGTACTCACGTGATTGAACGGCTGATAATGACAGCAGCAGGACAAACAATATGGGCATTAAGAGCATCGAGTTGATATCAAAACATTTCATCTTAGAGGCCGTGAAATTTCTCTGTAAAATAATGAATATTATGAATGAAGAACCAGGAATATGAGGTCTCAAACTCTGAGCTTGAACTTATAGGCATGAGATTGCTAAAAATAAATCAAGATGACCGGTTTACTAAGAAATGTTGTAGATCATTCGAAACCAGTATTCGATTGTTATTATAATCGTTCAGCGAAATGGGATAATCTGCAGATTGCGTTTAATAAACATTAATTTTAAACAGCTACGTAATATTTTGCGCTTTTGTGATCTTTGATGAAAACCTGAATTCTCTGATCATTAATAAAAAACAATAAATTAAACTAACGATCAGTCGAAACCAGTATTTGGTTATTATTATAGCTTTTCACCATAATCGCATAATCTACAATCTGCGAACTTCGTTTAAACATTGTTTTCGACACGTATGTAATATTTTCCGCTTTGGTGACCTTTGATGAGATCCTGAATTCTCTGACCATTACTTAGTGCAAATAATGCCGTAAAAAGTTGTCCACATTTTGAACATACATGTTGTAGAGAAAAAAAAGCGTTCTAAATATGCTGAACTTGCTTTCTGAAGAAAAATAATGTCTAAAGAATTGGAATACACGTAAAAAGTAACGAAAAAAAACGAAACACATCGACTAATTATGTATATCAATTTTATTTAAACAATATTTTTTTATTTATTTTTATAATACAATAAATTCATCATTCATACCATCCAGTAATTATACACACACTCGACATTCATTCCTCACACTTCGTCTAATATTATACCACAAAAATACGGCCATGATTCCAAAATATCGTTTTTACGAGAAATGCCATTTGCCAGTCTTAAAATGGTTGAGCTATTAAAGGTATGTCTTATGTACTTTTCAATTGCGCTTTCTTTGAATCGTTTGGTTTCATTTTCGTTATCTCGTATCAAATGATTTTTATTATCTCTCTCTTTCTCTCACTCTCTCTCTCTCTCTCACACTCTCTTTCTCTCTTACTCTATCTCTCTTCTGTTTAAAACCAATCGCATTTCAAGCAGATTAGTGAATCGACGCTCACTGCTCTCGTTACCTGCTTTGTTAAACGCGTTTATGGTATATAGACTAGATAAAAACTGAATGTACAATTTGAAAATTCAATGTTCACTCGACCGTGATTTTTGTTGTTTTTTTGTTTTTACTTCTTTTTTGTGTCCACTTTCTATTATGTCTTTTTTTCGCTTTCTCATAGATTCAAGCTTGATTGATTCAGCGCCTCCTTTCAACTCATACAATATTACGAAACGAGCTTTTCCTCGTTTTCGCAATCATTTTTACAATAATTTTATATCCATCCGTTTTATAATAGATAAGAATACCGCGACGATTACAGTACATTTTTTTTTTTTAATTTCATATAACAGATGCAAAAGTACATAAGTGGCATAACACACTCAACTCAAAAGACCCGTTGACACCGCGTTATATTTTCGATTTTGATTACTCACGAAAGAAAGAAAATAGAAGAAAGAAGAAAGAAAGAAAAAACAAACAAAAAACAAACGGGATTAAAGTAAACCGTAGTATCTCGGTGAAAAAAGGCATTTCGATAAATTCGAGTTCAGGAATTCAAATCAAACATAACAAGACTTCACGTCAAGTTCCAAGTAATAAGAACTTAGAAATTCATAATCTCGAATTTCCTCGTAACGTTCGACTCTGGGAAAGATTTTTCGAACCACTTTTGAACACGTGATGTAGTTGAAATGAAAATTAAGAATTAAGAAAAAAAAAAAAAAAAAAAAACCCCGACATGACTGCGAACATTATAATATCCTTCGGAATTATTGAAACTTTGTTTTACGATTACTTTTTTTTTTTTTTTTTTTTTTTTTTTTGAAACATATTAAATGGCTGAGTGAGTTGAGCTGAAATAGCCCATAAATGAAAATGATTTTCCTCGGTTAGAGGTGAAACGTTAATTGGATAAAAAAAATTTTGGAAATAATTCAGTTACGGCTATTAGAATCAAAGTTCGTGTCATTCTAACTCTGTGATGATTTTATTTTCGTTTTTTTTTTCTGTAAACGATTATCAGTTACTGATTTTGTATTTTAATCGAGAATGTAAAAAAAAATCAAAAAAACTAATCCACCAATCGCTAATGCCGAAGTCTGAAAGATTTTTCATTTTTCGAATATATTTCGTGTCTTATTGTTGTTAGTATTATTTTCACTTATACGGTGACGTTTACGTCTAGATACTAGTTTTACGACAAGCAAAGGATAACGAAAACTGTTCTTAGCCAGAATTTTAAATTTCCATTCTTCAAATCGGCTAAATACTTTTTTAAATACTTTCAAACCGAATTAAAATTAAGCGGAAAAATTTTTCCTTTGTCCCTTTTGAATATTTTACACAATAAACCGTATCGTGGATTTCGTGAAAGTTTTTTTTTAACCCCCTCCTCAGCTTATAATTCAATCTGAAAAATTATAAAACGTGTACAAAGATTTTAGGTACACAAAAAAAAAAAAAAAAAACACGAAAAAAAATCGAAAAAAAAAAAAAACAAACCGAGATATTTCGCGTTGAAAGCTATTACGTTATTAAAATGGTCACAACGCGACAGATCTCGTCTATATATATATATAAATTTTTATATCCTCATCATATATGTAAAAACGGTAATTTTTTCATTGTATTTCACGAAGAAAATCGATTATATAAGCACCCAAAGAAATTGTTCAACTTAAGGACAAAGAAAAAAAAAAAAAAAAAAAAGAAAGAAAGAAAGAAAATACTTTTCATTCGTTCAAATTTAAGAATTATCAGAAATATTTCCATTACGATATTAATAATATATAGTCATAATATTAATCTTAGTAATGGTAGTAAATAATAATATACTTCGTACTGACAATAAAATTTAATATCCTATGCGCAGACTCTTTTCTTTTTATATCGTATATGTATAATGTCAGATTTACCATTCGTTACATACTTCGTATCACTTAACTGTTAGTATTTTATCAAACTTTATGTTTACGTTCGGATAAAAATAAATATTTCGATTATTACATACAGACGTGTTTTGTTTTTTTTTTTGTTTTTTATTTTATCCTAAAAAAGTATTCGGCAGCTATTTACCTATTACTGCACATTTCCATTTTCTCGTTTCATTTTTTTTTTTTCACTTTATTAATTCATGGGTTTTTCGTTCTTAGAGATTTCGACGTTTTATTGTTGTTTTATTTTTTCTTCTGTTTCTTTTTTTTTTTTCAATATTATTATTATTATTATTCATTCATTCATTCATTCTTTGCCTGGTTGCTTGTTCGTTCTTTGAAATATCTCGTGTATATATTCTGTACGCTTAAGTTTAAACTGAGTGGATTTCATCTTAACAATTGTTATCAACATTATTTATACTTGCTGTTTTTTTTTTTTTTTTGGTATCATCTATTCTTTTATAGATCTAAGAATCGGATTAATAGAAAGACTGGGCTCGTATCCCGTCGTTCATTGTTGAATCATCATTTTGAAAATTTTCTGGACGTATTCGCAGAAATAAACTGAATGTACTTTCGAGTTTTGGTAAAAAAAAAAAAAGTGAAAAAAAAATTTTTTTTCCTTGTTCAATTTGACAATTTTTTCATCCTATTAATAGAATAAAAATCAATTAAACAAGAAAGTAACGTGAGTATAAAAATCCTGATCTTTGAATCGAATGAGGTCTTTCGGAGTGACATTTGGTTTGTGGTGTAAGATTTTGGGGTGAAAAAAAATAATCATTTAAATTTGAAAAATCAAGGAAGATATTGGGATTAATGGTTCTGATAACGGCTAAAAAGTTTTTAATATCACGAGTGAAATTACGAATGAATGTATGAGTGAGAGCAACGCGTACTTTTTCGATTGCGGATGATTAAATGAAATGCTTTTGGAAACGAACTCACAACTTTTGTTTAAGTTTAATTTTTAAGGGTAATTACTGACTGAAGATAGAACAAGATATTGCGAGATATCTAATTAAAACCAACAACACTTGGCATATAATAATTCAAGTATATTGCCTTTGTAAAAATCTGTAGGAAAGAAAGAAACACAAAATTTTATTCCGACTCCGTATGAAAGAAGACAAAAAAAAAAATCAAAAAAATCCTGGAATTCTGGAATTATTTAGGTTTAGAGTTTTCGTAACAACGACACAGAGAACGAAAGTATGGATTATTGAAATATAAAGTATACGAATAATTAATACTAATTTATAATGAGTGATTAAAAATGTCCAATATACAAATACGTTATTGAATTAATGTAATTGCTATATGCATGGATGTATGTCTCTATACTTAAGGTAATCTAATATCATGTGATGCAGGGAAGTGTCATGTCTACGTTTTAAAATATTTTCACAAGAGACGATGCAGCGTGTATTATACATTATATTATTCTTACTCTGTTCTTTATACTTCGCTATCGTAACTTGTGGTTCTAGCTTTCTGGACTTGTATAATTGTATATCAATATTCATCATGAGATAATCGTTTCCTTATTGCAACGCCCTCAAGTCCCATTGTTTACAATTGCAACACTGCGGAACTGAACAAAATTGTTGAAAACTTTTGGTGAATTTTCAATATCTCCTAGACTAATTAATTGCCACTTCTTGTATGTAAATATCAAGAGAAATCATCGAGGGTTCTCTCATTAATTAGGCTAAATCTTGAGATTCGACGGTTCAGTTCATTCTCCAATCCAATACAGTTGCTCTTAAATAATCTATATACATTAATTGGAGGATATCTTTGGGGATCCGGCGTTTAATTTTCTCATCTTTTCTTTCCGGTTAATTTTTCCTTTTTCTTTTTTTTTTTTTTTTTTCTATCTTAATTCATGCTTTTCTTCCCTAAACTCTTTTCATCGTACGCTAAAATGAAAATTGTCTTTTTACTATGAACACACAACGCAAATTTTACGTCTCACCTTTACCGGTACAACTTTCTCCGCGATGATACCTTACCAAAGTTAATATATAGTTAAAACGAAGCGGTTTATTATCAAAGGAAGATTTGATTTTAAGGAGAAAACAAAGTATCGTCACTATCTGCAAACGATTAATAATCATCGTACGAGCAAAGGTGTATAGATTTATTTAAGGCTTGCGACTGCTTGACGGCTTCATTTCAAGATCCACTTCACCTCAGTCCTCGCTAGTTTTCCTTCGAGGACATCTGATTATGAATTCAGTTCAGAGATTGATTAATCTTTAAATTGCATCTCCCGTTTTTCTTGTTCATCTTTTTCAAAAGCATCTTTTGCTTGTCGAGTCTCCGATGGGAAACTGACTCTGCGTCTGTCAGCCAATAACAGCGTATTTGAAATCTGAGTTTCATTCAGTGATCGCCGTTAATTCAGTTCTCCGCAAATTTAATTACGACGGAGAATGTGCGATGGTTTAGATTTTCAATCGAAAACTGAAACGGTTTACGATTCTGCGGAAGCCTTTCTTTACGGGTTTGTGAAAACTAAAGCTAGCCACAAACCGCACAGCGTTCCACCATAGGTCGAAAAAATATCCGTACCATTTAATCAATTACAAGAAATAATCTCACTTGGCAAGTCGTCGAAACGAGAGCGATATGTTTTGATTGAAACATTTGTACGGTTTACTCGTCAAGCTGCGCCTGTTGTTTCAACACCAGAAGCGATTCAGCGCTACAACATATCTATCGCATATCATCGATGACAATCTTAGACGCAGGATACTAGGAGAACCGCGACAAAGAACTTACTTCTTGGACGAAAGACGAAATTTAGTCATCGATACGACGAGACGATTCGACAGTTACCTCGATTCTGACCGAAACGCGGATCAGGCTGAGATACGAATGTTGAAAACCTCGCTTCGACACAGAGCTATCGCTATATGCATGTCGAATCCGGATGCTGACTAGCGCTTTTTCGGGATTTCTTCGGTTCTTTTGTCGTCACTTCTTGCGATGGTCTTCTTGGACTCCCCAGAGTTACAAGAGCAGATGCAACTGCAAGTCCTGCGCTTTGGCCAGCAGGCGTATAAGCTTCGCCGCCTGTAGGCAGTCGCACCAGGAGAGACAGAACGGCAGCTCTGTTTCCACAGCATGGTTCCAGAGCGATGGGACTTGGAGCGCCCTGAAAAATCACGAATCGATTATTGTGCCAACATTTTTTCATATATCGAACATACAGTGCGCGGTCAGAGAGCTGTGAAGACTGAAATTTCACGTAACGAAGATTTGAAAATGCAACGAACGTAATCGAGTTGGATTTAGTTGAAGCAATATTCCTTTGACACAGATAAACAGTAATAAAAGCATAAGATTCAGGAACAATAATACAATTATTGATGATTTTGATGATATCCTTTGATGAAAATGAAAAAATCGCAATATTTCAAATGATTTTAATCAACTAGAGCTTATTTTGCTTGTAAATGAATTCTCTACAAATATGAAAAACCAGATTTTGGATAACGGTATTATTTATTCAAGCATTGGTTTACTATTTGTAACTCGCAACGATTTTACTAATCGTGGTGTTTTTTTTTTTTTTTTTTTTTGTTTTTCTTTCTGATCACCTGCGAAGCCAAATAAAAAAAATGACGTTGGTGATTTGTAATTAGTTCAGTTTACTAAAATCTTTCAAAAGATACAATTATTTTCATTGTAGAGATAATTTAATACTGAAATCTCTTCAAAGTCATCAATAATTATGCACAAAAAGTAATTCAGAATCTTACGTCGAGAAGCAATTTAGCGTAAATAATTTTGTACTTTTTTTTTTTCTACGATTAAAAAAGTCGTAGAGATTTTACCTTTTTCTTCTTGCGAGTATTATTCATCTCGGTGTTGGGTATTCGCTCAGTTACGACCGGTTCAACGTCGCGACGCTCAATCTCGACGAGGACTTGGCTGAAGGCTCTGCTCGCCATTTGCTCCATCTCGACGAGTAATCGCTGTCGTCTTCTGTACATGTCATATTTCTGCTTGATTTTCCACAGTACAGCGGCGACGAGGAGTAATGCCATAAAACATCTGTAAGGGGACATGTATTCTCTAGTTTACAAGTTAGTACTGCCTGAGGATTAAATCAAAAGAAAAGATTCCCAATATCAGTTACGTTGCCGAATGAATTCAAAGCCAAATCACACCGACGTGTAAACATTCTGAAAATCAATGTCAACGTTATTGTATTTAGTTTTTTTTTACCCCTATCAACTTTCCAGATATGGCAATTTCAAATAAGTAAAACTGTATTAAGAAAAATGAATTTTATGCACCAATTTGAGAAAATAAGTATCGAAAGTACTTTGTTCGAGTCTAATAGTTTACAGGTAGCTAAAACTTCATAAAAGTGAGTTTATCGATAATATTGACTCAATTTGATTGCTTTCGATTAGGAATAATAGTTTTTTTTTTATGAAAAGGTTAAAGTTTCATTTTTAATGCCACATGCGATTGTAATTTGATTAATGTTTAATCCGATAATCGAACGGTTGAGTTTAAATTTAAAATACTCACGTGGAAAATGTAATGAAGAACTGTTGCAGATTCAATTTAGAATATTGTGAAAATGAAATTTGAATCCACAGTGGTGGTTGAAAGTCGTAAACGTAGACGTAGAAAGTGGTCAGAGTATTGTTGTCCTCGCTTCCAAAATTGTATTCAGCCTTACTGAATCTGTGTTTGTACGTCGTACAGTTTGCTCCGGAGAGTAACGGTTTCTCAGGACTGTTAGCTTTCTGTATGGTGATATTCATTTTGGCGAGAACGGAACAGGTTATAGAAAAATCAGCGTCCACATCCGACTTTGGGGGTGAATTTTTAAAATTTATAGCAGTGTAGTGTCGATCCTCCTTTTTGCTCAGGTTGAACGTAAACTGATAATCGATAGTCAGATTGTCTGTAAAAAATGTTAATATTTTTTAGTACATCAATCGAATTCCACCGAATACGAACAACGAATCAATTATAAATGTAGGAGTTTTAATTCGGTCGATTGTTCTCAGGATAGCGACAATTCTATACAAATTCAATTCTCAGTATCGTATTAGAAGAGTTTAATTATTTTCAACTTACAAAAACAGGATCCTTTGTTCGTAGGGTCTCCGTAATATCTGCCATTAACGTCACACCTTTCGCAATGATCCCCCGTGATGCCTTTTGTTGTGCAAAAACACTTTCCAGAATCGCTGATACATTGAGTGCCTTGATCGTTGCAGGCGCAGGCTGTAAAACAAAACTTTAAACTCTTACGATGCGCTAAAAATTGGATGTTACATGCTCGTCATTCAACCATAGCTGCAGGGATGAACTCACGTTGGCAAGTTCCACCGTTCAAGGGACTGCCGAAGTATCCTGGAACACACTTGTCGCAGTGAGGTCCGTGGGTCAAGTTTGCGCATGGCTGAATGCACACGCTACTGTTTGGAAGACACGTACTGTGCCCGTTGCACTGGCAGCCTGTAAGAAGAATCGAATTAAAAGTTTCATGTTTAAACTAATGGTTACGCAGCGATGCGTTTTTGGTCAAAATTGCCATTCCACAGTATGTTTAAAAGATTCTCTGTAATTCGGTAACTTTTATTAAATCAAAACACATCTACAATCTGATTAATTCATGGAACTTGAATCGTGACTTTGAGGTAGACCCAAACAATATGGATCTTACAAACCATCGCAAAGTAGATACAAAGTGCTTGTCTTCCTCGCAATAAAATAGTGAGTTACCGAAACCAATTGCATTGGTTGAAACGTGAAAGAAATACTGTCCAAGACTCCATCCTACATCATCGGTTAAAGGAGTATTTAAAAGTATAAACATCTGTAAAATTGCTTGAACTTTGCAAATTTACATCTCGAAAACAAAGGATTAACTTTAATAAGAGTTTGATGCATTAGAAAGTATATACATCGAACTTCGTTTACATATTAGTTTGATTAAAATCAATTGATATGTAACACATAATGTTATTGACAATAACGTCAACACATGTAACACGTTTTACGGTGCTGGCGATAGCTCAAAATCGGTTAAACCAATTCACCTGAAACTCGGACATAATATCTTGAATAAAATTTTACTCACTGTTTTGACATCGAATTCAATTTGTCGTTAAAAATTCATGATCTTTTTCTAACTTAATTATCAATAAAATAAATCATATGTGTAATTTGAAAATTAACTTCTTGAGAAAGAGTAAAAACTCTTTAAGAACCATTTTCGAAACATCGTCGAGTCAAATGGTTAATGGAAAGAAAGGGGAAATAAAAACAACAAACAAATTGACAATTAGTTAGCAAAGATGTTAAAAAATTTCAAAAAAACATAGAAAGCAAACAAACAAACAAAAAAAAAAAGAAAAATAATACATAGCGTGAGCCCACCCTCAACTCAACGACGTCTCATATGCTTACTTGGACACTTGGTGAAGTACCAATCGTCGTTGGGACACGTGTTAGTCCCCTTAGCGGTGGGCCCTCTGGCCCCACCTTCCAGACACTGTCCCTTCCCAGTCCCAGAGCCATCGTCGCACCACCCGCATCCCGGATCGGACCTGCATCCGGTGCAGGATGAATAAAAGCTGCACCACTCCCTTCCGGTCTCAGTTGACCGACACCTGTTGTCACTAGTAGTCCATTCGCGACACTGTCCGTAAGGAAAACTTGCCGGATAAGCATTTTTGTCAACGCATTTCCCCTCATTCTGGCACCAAATACACTCAAATTCTGTGCAGTTTTTACAGGATGTAAACTCGCTGCATGATATAGGACAAGTGTCCATAGTCAGAGCTTGAACCTGAGTCTGAACCGTGGTGTTATTGCCAACAACGGTGGTCTTGGACTGCGGTTTACACCTATCGTAGGACCAAATGCAACGTGGATTACTCGAGCAGGCGAGACAAGTATGAAGCTGAAGACATTCCGCCTCTGAGTGAAATTCGCACTGCTCCAGATGCTTCATCGGTTTCATCATAGCCGAGTTTCCATTCTCCCAGCAAGTCTCATGGGCGCAGCTTTTACCACACCAAACACAACTGTAGGAGGTTTGAACGCAGGACGCACAGTCCGATTGTATTTTGCAAAGTTCCTTGTGCGAGGACATGCCACGAGGTGGTGATCCGTCGACGCATCTCATGTAGATACCATCGTGTGCCTCGTCATCTTCTAGAACGTGTCTCTGTATCCTTGATATCGATACGCAGCGTCCTTCGCGTTTGTTCCAAACACATTTGACGCCAATTGTTGAATTGACGCATTGTTTCTGTATGGTAAGGTGTTCACATGTACCAGGTCTGAACCTTATCATATCGGACAGCATTTGTCCGTCGAAACCTCCGTAGATGTACATCGTTGAGTTGAATATCGTTGCGGTATGTCCGAACCTTGGAAGATCAGAGAGTTCGGACGGCATTGGATACTGATGCCAGGAGTCGCAAGTGACATCGTAGGCAATCGTGTCCGACGAATAACACCGAGCACCGTGGGAATGGACGGTGTCGTTATGGGTATTTCCACCAAAAACGAGCATCAGACCACCGGAAACGAAGACACTGGAGTGAAAGAATCGCGCCGATGGTGCCGAGGTGAGCAATCTCCACTCCTTGGAGTTAGGATGATAGGAGTACAAAATGCTGGTAAGGACCTGAGTGCTCTGGGACTCGGACACGTAACCACCATAGACGTAAATCAGTTCAGTGAATGGATCCAGCGAAGCACTGTGACCATATCCACCCTTGACTGGATACCCTGAGGTCTCGACGATCTGCCACTCTCTGGCACCGAAGTAGTACTCCTGGACGGTGTTGAGGTATCCAAACTGCGGCGAATGTCCGAAGATGACGACCATTTTTTCCTTCTTTCCATGACTCTGGACCAGAGTTGCTGTGTGACCAGCTACCTTAAGAGGGCCACACATGGTTCGGTTGGAGCAGTTGTTGCGCACCGTAACGTTCTCCCAGACCTTGGAAGACACGTCGAAAGCCCATATCTCGTTCGTGATCGTCGAGTTCTGGATCACTCCACCGTACATGTAGATCTTATCGCCGTACAAAACGCAAGAGTGTGCGTAACGAGGCTCGGGATGCTTACCAGAGTAATGTGGTGTCTCCCAAACGTTTCCCGTGAAATCGTAAACGTATATCATTTCACCCTTGTGATAACTCTCACCGCCCACTATGTACAACGAGTCACCCCAGACTATCGAGCAGTGACTCGCCGACCCCTCGATCGAGGAATCTTTGTATGTTATCGCTTCCCAGACGCCGCGTTCGACCCGCTGACTGCAGTCGACTCCTGGTGGAAGAGAGAAACGTTTCGTCATGAGATTCTAGTTGGTTGGCAGATTATTTTGCGAGTACGGTGAGCCTTTTTTTTTTTTTTTTTTTTTTTTTTGGAGGGTCGAGTGGATGGATTTACTAATTTCGATACACGATCTAGAGGATGATGAGGTTTTAGTTTGTTTCAATTTTTATTAATATCAGGTTTTATGTTTGTCAAAAAGTGGGCATTGCCAATAGCTATTTATGTGGCATGCCCGTAAGCTGCCTGTTTTTTTTTTTTTTTTGGCAAGGATAAAGATTTCAGGACGAGCTGAAGGCGAGCCGGAAGCGAGTATTGAAATTATCCGAGCCAAAAAACGGTTTACGGGCATGCCAAGTACAATATTTTTTACGGTATGGGCATTGAAAAGCAAAACGAAGAGTGAGGTTATGTCGCGATCTGTTCGACGAAGCTACTTTATTCGGCAGTTTGGGATGCGCACTTCGAACTGCGCATCAAAACTAAGGAATAAAGACTTTATTCCGCAACTTTATTCGCTGCTGTATAAAGCGTCACTTTACGGGACGAAAACTGCCATAAAAAGTGGACTTTTCAATGCCCATGCCCGTAAAAAGTATTTTTATGTTTGAGATCTTGACTTTCGTAACCAAATTCAGATGATCCATTGTCAACAATATTTATGACTATAAAGAGAAGCTTTATTGAAGCTGTGATGACCTGATCTACATCTGTTGACAATTGTTATTATTTCTTGTTCTAATTGTTTTTCATTAAAATAATATTTGAATTAGACTTTGCCTTTGATAGATCATGATTCTATTAGCTTTTTCTTTGTATTCTCAGATATTATGTTTGTGATTTTTTCTTGCAAGCCAGTGGAAGGAACTTTGTAGAAATTTAGTTGGTAAGGTTACTTTAATTAACCCTGATAGGTTGATTGGGGTGAATTTCACCCCAAACGGTTTCTCAAACTTCTCGTAGAGTCCCTTGTAAAATAAAGACCTTTTTCCAAATTTTTGGCAGTCTCTTCAACTTTGCCGATGCTTTAAAACTCGTAAAAAAATCAATTTTCGCTAGAAAAACTGATGAAGATTTTTTTCCAACCCTTCAACCGAACCGAAATATCAATTCAAGAAGGAATATGACTGTACAAGTCAAAAATTTTCATTTCACAGAATACAAACGACAATACAACTGATTAAGTTTCGGGTTTGATACGACAAAATTCATCCGAAAATAAAATAAGTGCTATAAACATTAATTTTTAAACTCTGTTCATCAATTATTTTACATTTGTAGTTTGTTATCAATTATTATTTTTAAATGAAAGTGATTTGTTACTTACAATAAATATTTGAAAGAATAGATCATTTTTCTTAAGATTCGAAACATCGTTTTGGTTTCTAAAAAAGCAAACTTTCATTTATTATTCACGTATAAGAAATAAAAATTCAACATCTAAAACCCAGACTCAAAATTCACGTCGACAAGTGAAAACTATCCAACGTTTTAATCCCAACCATTGATTTTTAATTTTTACAAGCTTCAGAGATTTCCATCGACAGTTAATTAAATGGCCTAAATAGCCCTGCTGAGAAACCTCGACAGCTTCGCTGATAAAGTCCGTGAAAAATTTCAATCACACGTTAATATCGCAAACGCAGAAACCGTTGCGGTCAGTTTCTGGAAGAGAAGAACTTCTAGGTTAGGTTTTTGGTTACACGAATCGTTGGAGCGCGTTTGAATGGTCAAGAAAAAAAAAGAAAAAAAAAGAAAAATCCGAGATTAGGCGATTACTTTTCTATCTTTAGCTCAGTTTTTTCATACCCTCGCATGAATGATATCGCGATCGAAGCGTGACTCATATACAAAGCAAAGAAATCGAAGAATTTTCACGAACACCGTATATATATATATATATAGATAGATACGAAACCTTTTATTCTATAGCAAATTATTATTCATGATCACAGAATTCGCTGCCCTCGCGAATAACTTTCCATCATAAATCTGGCGATACTTTATTCATGGATCCAATTGAAATAATAAAGTAACCAAGTAACGAAACGATTCTGCTGATATGTAACCGCAGGGTGTCCAGTTATTTGTGAAAACGTGTAATTCGCTGAGAATTTCAGGTTTTTTTTTTAGACAAAAATCATTGTTTATCCAGTTTTTGTTCTCATGAACATAGTAAATGAAAAATGCAATAGTCATATGGACAAGAATATTCTATATTTGACTAGAGCACAGCTCATTGTATGGCGAATTAGTTAGAATTCGTTAGCACGAACAATTTTCAAGAAATCAAAGCTTAGTTCACGACCATTGCCTGAAAGTTGAAAGAAAAAAATTTTTTTTTCTCACCAAATGGTTAAATTTTTACGAACCAAGGATGAAAATTATTATATTCCATATACGACAATGAAATTCCCAGAGATATTCCACGTTTTTTTTTCCGAGGGGATATCAAATTCCTTGAGAATTGCCCGATTCCATAATTTCCATGAATATACTGGACAGCCTGGTAATTGGATCAGAATCAATGCCCGATTCTGGTCGCAATTTATGTAGATCAGCCAAAACTCATTAATCATCACCGAGATGTTGCATATCGATCATATCGAAATTAGCAAAATTATCGTAAGGATTCATGCCTAAAAAAATTATTATTTCACGATTTTCAAACTGCCTGAAATTCAGTAAAAACAATACTAAAACAAAACACAATCATATTTCGAAATGTTACGTTCTCAAAAATCGTTGCAAAATTAACAGAATAGTAAAATTTTTTCCATAATATTTCGTTACTATGTAATATTTTTATTTCTTTCTTACTTTCTTTAAAAGAAGAAATACAATTTTTTACAGGTACAAACTGTTAGTTTTGTTAATTTATTTTGTCCAATCCATTTTTTCATGTTATTTTATTTTTACTGACCGTTTATACCCATAAAAAAATCGTATTTCTTCTCGTTATTTCGTTACGATAACGTTCCTAACTTTACAAAGAGAAAATAATTGAAAAAAAAAAAAAAAAAAAAAAAAAAAAACTCGTCACGATTAAGGGGCCGTCCATAAACTACTTTACCATTTGGGTTGGGGGATCAAGAAAATTTCAAAATAGCTATAAAAAGCAACTTGAATGATTTCCCATACTTTCGATCGATAAAAATTTCAATACATTTTTATTGTATTTTTGTTCTGTTACCACAAAAACAAAAAAAAAAAAAAAAAAAAAAAAGAATTGTAAATAATTTTTCCACAACAATAACCAGTAGCGTGTTATACTGTATCTTTCGATTATTATTATTATTATTATTATTATTATGGTTTCTGGATGGTGTTAGTTGAGTAGAATTTTTGAGTCTGGAGGTAGGTAAGTGTGAAAAACGAAACTTTTCTCATACCGATGATAACCAAGTGAGGTGATATTTGTTTACCTTTGAAACCGCTAACGCACTCGCAGTGATGATGTTCCGGATTGCACTCGCCTTGTCCAATACTGTAAGAACAGTTGTTAGGACAGACCTGAACATCGCAGGCCTCACCTGTCCACATAGCGTCGCAAGTGCAAACACTCTCGATGCAAACGCCGTGTTTCGAGCAGTCGATGTGGGAATACCTGAGTACATTGAAGACGATGAATCGCATACAGGTCAACGAAAATTTTGTTTATTTTTAATTTTTACACTTCGTAATAAAATAAATGAATTTTCATTCTATACATACATCGAACAATAATCAAGATCTTTACTTGTTACGGTAGAGTATGGTCGCGTCGAAGAGTTCTGGATTTACTTTCAATTTACGCTACCGGAGAGCGTGAGAAAAAAGTTTTCAAAAAATGAAAAAAAGTTTTCCAAAAATAAAATTACCGTTTGATTAATACGTAAATAAAAAAAAGTTGTACGAAAATGAAAATAGTTTTACGGAAAGTAAAATTTTCCCCGTTACATTGACAGGTTAGAAAAAAGTTTTCCAAAATATGAAAAAAAAAAAAAAAAAAAAAAACGTTCTTGAAAAATTAAATTTCCATTTCATCAATACGTACAAAAAGTTTTCCGAATATGAAATAAAGTTTTTTCAAAAACGAAAATTTTTCCATTCAATTGACATGTAAAATAAAGGTATACGAAAATAAAAAAGTTTTCCAGGAATAAAATTCCCATTTTCTTGACGGGTAAAGAAAAAGTTTTCCGAAGGTGAAAAAAGTTTTCCGAATATAAAAATAAAGTTTGTCAGGAAATGTAGAAAAAAGTTTTTCAAAAACTAAAATTTATATATTCTTAAAACATGTGTATCGTAAATGAGAATTGAACGAAATTCGGTTTTGCATTTGAATCACTTTTAAGCCGAAAAATTTAACCACGAAACAAAAATTTTCTTTAAGTAACTTACTTGAAGAAAAATATTTCAAAGAAAATAGTTAATTTTCCATAAAATCCAAAAATATCAAGTTCTAATTTTAACAAGAGCAAAACTTTATTTCATTGCATTAATTACCTGGTAGAAATAAAAATTTTACATCTAGAAACAAGACTCGAAATTCTTGTTGACCGATGTTACATTATCTCGACGAGTTTATAGAGTGAAAAGGGATGCAAAAAGAAAGAGAAAAGAAAAAAATTAATAAAATCCACTAAACTGCAGACGTTGAGTGGCCTTTAAACCTACAAACCCGAAAACCGCGTGTTGATTGACCTCTTTCTAAACGAATCTCTTTTTCAGCAGTTACTCGTCCATCTGTTATACATATATATATATATATATATATATATATATATATATATTTATAATCTTTAAAACTTCCGGCAATCGGTTGATAAACGAGTAGATAGATAAAGGTCGCGAAATTTTATTTCTTTCCTTTGCTTTTTATTTGTTTTATTTTATTTTTTTTGTGTTTTGTTTCTCCGATAACGTAAAAAAAAAAAAAAAAAAAAAAAAAAAAAAAAAAAAAAAAAAAAAAAAAACTGTCCGTACATAACAATACAAAAATGTGTAACCCAAAAATTGGTTAAATATTTCGTGGAACTTCGAGGTAGTTCGTTTGTGACTCTTTTTTTTTTTTTTAAATTTATTTTTAAGGCGTGACTCGCAAAAAACCAAAACAAAAAAAAACGTAAAGACAAACGAAAAGAATATGAAAATAATTGTTAACGACCTTTGATATTATTTTTCAACCTCATCCAGGTTTTTTTTTCTTTACGATAATATTTGTTTTCAGTATTTGTTACAAAATTTTTCGAGTGGCACCTTAAAAGGAAAAAAAAAAAAAAAAAAACGTATATAGTTGCGTTAGGATGCATGCCCAGGTGTACGTAGGTATCTAATACTTGGGAACGATAAGCCCCGATTATTCTGACCCATGAGGCATATTTGATACAGCGTATAAGCCATACTCTATAAATTTAGTCACGTGGTGTGTGTATATATATATATATATATATATGGGGTATTCGACGCCAACTCGAATACGAGTGTTGAGCCTCGACCATCTGAAAATCATTTCACATTTTTTTTTCTAACATTCTAAAACGCGGCCTGAATTTTTTTCAAAATTTTTTTTTATCGACATTTTTTTCATTTTTTATAAACATTTGAAGTCGATCGCGAATGTCCATTTTTTGAAAATCTGAAGAAATTCAATGAAAATCCATCGAATGACACGAAACATGTTGAGAAGAACGTGGGCCGAATTTTTTTACTACTTTTTTGTCACCTGATTCGGAATTTTGAAATTTTTAAGACCAAAATTAACACAGGATCAAATCGAAAAGCGTTAAACAAGGGTCGATTTACTTGTAAATGTTCGGTTTCACCAATTCGATGACGCGCCACTCTGGTTAGTAAAGATAATTTTGGGATTAATAATTTCAAAATTCCGAATCAGGTGATAAAAAAAAAAAATGGGAAAAAAATTCGGCCCACGTTTTCCTTAACGGTGGATTGTTTTGTGCGGTTCACTGGGTTTTTGAGAATTTTTTCAGATTTAAAAAAAACGGGCATTCGCAATCGACTTTAAATATTTATAAAAAATAAACGGTTCGATAAAAAAATTTGAAAAAAATTCAGGTCGCGTTTTTTACCGAGTAGAATGTTAGAAAAATTTATGAAATGATTTTGAGATGGTCGGGGTTTAACACTGGTTAAGTTGGCATGGAATACCCTATACATACACACACACACATATATATATATAAATATTTGTATCTAATCGTTGAGAACACTTCGGCAGATTAACCGAATTATTTTATGACTCTTGGGTTATATAATTCACGACACCGGAAGGTAATTTAAAAAAAATTCTAAATCAAAAATATCGAGGAATTGTATTCGTGAAAAATTTTGCTCCCTCCAACGATAATAATTAACTAACTTAACTGTTAGAATAAAAATTTTGAAACGGAGAAAAAAATATCCAAGAATAAAACAACGTCCGTATAAATAACTACTTGGAGCGGAAATGAATTTGAGAAAATTGGAAAACAACAAGTCGAGATAATATCGAAAATTTGAGAACATTTTTTTCATTACATAAGTATTGGAATCCTTATCAAATTTTTTACATCTTAGCACGTGTTCGATAACCGAGTGGCCACAAATTAAAAAAAAAAAATTCCACGACTTTTCCAGACTTTTCAGAACCCAAAAACCAGTTTTCCCTGACATTTTCCCAGTTCTAGTAAATTACCAAGACCTAAATCTTTCAACTCATTAAATCTATATTCGGTTGAAATTCAATCCGAAATTAAAAAAAAAAAAATAACAATAATAATAATCTACAAAAAAAAATTTCAAACCAATTTCTTTTCTCGAGGAAAAAAAAAGCTAAGCTTGTTACATGAAAAAATAAGTTTCTATTTTCCATGATAGAAAAATAAAACTCATGTCGTCAATTTTTTTTCATAACCTAATTAAAAGTCCTAATTAAAGTTTTATCTTTTCTCAACTTTTTACTTAGACTGTACGTCCGGAATTAATATTACTAATAACAGATATATATATATATATATATATATATGCAAATTAGGATCACATTGGTCAACGTGATCCTAAGTTAACGAATACTCAGAAAGTGAATAGCTTTGTAAAAAATCATGATTCGTCTATAAACTGTTAGAATCTCTGTACGAAAGAAAAAAATCAAACAAAAGAAAAAAAAAAAGAAAAACATTGCACAATTGATAACTAATTTCTGTCCGGAAGTGAATTGAAAGTGACGGAATGAAAAGCTGTTATTTAATCCTTTCAGGCATCGGTGTGAAAAGAAATTCTACGTGAGTAGGATGTGTAAAATAGTTGTCTTTTCTCGTCGTTTTCGGTCCATGAAATATAAGAGAAAGGTTGACCGAGATTCAACTGAATTTCCAGTTTCAATATCTCACGACACTGACTATTAATCAACATACTTAGGTTGACTTAGGTTATTGCAAAATCGTCAACGATTTACTGAATGAGCATAATATGCATAGCTTATTGTACCAGGATCGTCCTTACAATTAGAATTAAGGTGTAGACGATTTTTTTCCACACAGTCTCCTCAAAAACAACTTTTCGGATAGCTAAAAAACAATTGTGTAATTTTTTCAAATTTTTTAAATTTGGCAATTTTTTTTTTTTTTTTTTTTTTTTTTTGTTCATTTTCATTTATCAGAAGTGCAATTAGTTTAGATCACCCGACATGATCTTAATTTTGTTGTTTGGATTTTATAGTCTGGATAAAAATTTTGAAAAAAAAAAAATTCAAAAATTCAAAAATTATAAAAAATTAACTAACAATAAACACTTTAAACAAGTATTATCCTAACATTTGCGCAAATTTCATGCAAATTGTGGTAATTTCATTATAGTTGAACTGAATTTGCAACAACAGTGATTAACTAATAAACAAAATACATAATGAGTGTACGTGCATCCTTAGCGATGTTTCAACGTGTATGAATAATTAACTTATTCGCTAAACTAGAATTCGCGATCATCGTGATAAATGGTCGACGATGACAAGATAAAAAAAAAAAAAAAAAAAAATTTTTTTTTTCAAGATAATCTTTAAGGATCAACGATGTGCCTGGGAAGTTGGTATGATTGGGAAAGACGGTGAGAGGCGGCACGAAGGTGGAATAAACATCACGAAATTTCACTATTTCGTTACAAACGTTGAGTAACGCCATTCGAGGCTCGTTCCGTTGCCGTAATATTTCATCAATTCGAAACACGGATGAACTGCATCGACGTGCGATTATAGTTTAAGCGATTAATTGATTAAACATTTTTTCGATCAATCGATTAGTTGAGGTTAGTTTAGTTTCTCGATTAATCGATATTAATCGATGGGATCGATTCGTATACCGATCGAACTGTAGAATTTTTATGAGGCAACTTCGATGATCAATCGAGTAATCGAGATAAACGATTAATCGAAACCGTCGATGAATCGAGTAATTGAGGAAAAAAAACAAAAAAAAAAAACAAAAGAGTGATAATCGATACCGTCGATTAATCGATTAATTGAAAAAAAAGAAAAGAAACGATTAACCAAAATAGTCGATTAATCGTTTAGTCCGTCGATTAATCGATTAACTGAAAAATGATAACCGATTAACCGAAATCGTACTTTAATCGATGAATTGAAGAAAAAAAAAACAAACCGATTTACCGAAATCGTTAATTGATCGTTTAGTCGAAAAAACGATTAACCGATTAACTGTCAAAAAAAAAAGGAACCGATTATCCGAAATCGTCGATTAATCGATTAGTCTAAAAAAACGATCATTCGAAGCTATCGATTAATCGATCGATCGCAGATCAATAATATAACTGCATTGTAAAATGTAAAGTAAATCGTATTTTCACCGATTTTTCGATCTTCAATTTCCGGATCGATTAAAAATTCGTACCAAAGTATTTTACTACTAAAACTACGGATTATTACCTGCTCGGACAAGCGTTCACTTTGTATGTAATATTGAATCCGCTCATGTTGTAAGCTACGTCCGAATAAAAATGTAGCAGGGCGCTTCCGGAGTGTGCGATCACTTCCGGCACCCTCCGGATGTGGTAGCCATCTTTGTACATTAGGCCCGAGAACACGCCGAGCAAAGGTGCGTTCACACTGTCCCCGTCGTATATGTAAAGATGATCCCAGCCGCATTCCGTAGCGAACTCCTCGATGTGCATCCTTATCGAGGAATTCGTACCGGTGTCTATAAGCCAGGAACATTTCACGTCTATTGAATAGTTCCCGTTGCCGTCGTGAATGCTTCCCGATGGCTCAGTCAATCTGAAATATCGAAAAAAGAAAATAAACAATCAAACATTAACAATTATATTAAAATAAGAACAACAATGTTTTCGAGTTAAGCACTTGGTACCCATGTTCTAGAAGTTCTGGATTGTTGTTAGCCAAAAAATACAGCTCTGGGTACGAAATTGAAATGTTTTTTTTTTATTATTATTATTATTATTATTATTAGAAAATTTTGTATTTGTTGTATTATTATTTCTTATTATAGTCATCTCGTACTGAATTATTGTTGGAACTATAACAATAATTTGATGTTGGTACAGCAATAAATTGATCGAGTGTTTTATCACGGATTGAGGGGGAAACAATTTTCGGACGGTTTCTAAGTAAATTTTCAACGATTTTAAGCCGTTGAAATTCATTTTCAGACGATTCAAACTAATTTCAACGAGTTTCAAATGATTTCAAACCATTACAATATGATTACACATTATTTAAAACTAATTTCAACGAGTTTCAAATGGTTTTAAACCGTTACAATTTCATTGCAAATAATTTCAAAATAATTTCAACGAATTTCAAATGATTTCAAACCGTTACAATATGATTACAACCTACTACAAAATAATTTCAACGAGATTCAAATGATTTCAAACCGTTAAAATATGATTACAAATTATTTCAAACTAGTTTCAACGAGTTTCAAATGATTTCAAACCGTTACAATATGATTACAAATTATTTCAAACTAGTTTCAACGGGTATCAAATGATTTCAAACCCTTACAATATGATTACAAATTATTTCAAACTAAGTTCAACGGGTATCAAATGATTTCAAACCGTTACAATATAATTACAAATTATTTCAAACTAATTTCAACGAGTTGCAAATGATTTCAAACTGTGACAATATGATTACAACCTACTGCAAAATAATTTCAGACGAGTTTCAAATGATTTCAAACAATTACAATGTGCGTTACTAATGAAAAGTGCGCATTGAAATATTCTCTTTTTCTCAGACTTGTTTCTTAAAGGAAGTAAAAGATACGTTATTCATTGAAAAAATTTTCACATTAATAGCTCTGATTAACCAATTTTTTTATTAAGTTTAATAATAAAGTAATATTTTATTTATGTATCCAAAAAAAAAAAAAAGGGATAAGTGTTTTCTAGAACAACCGATTTCGATTTACTTTTTTCGACGTTACGTTTACAGATACTAAAATAAATCGATTGTTAAAAATAAGTGATAATTAAGCCGAAAACCTCCTAAAAAAAAAAAAAGGGGGGGGGGGGGAGGGGGTGTGTGACTTTTGTCGCACCTTTTTGGCGAAGGTAAAAAGGTTGTCATTGGAGATGAACAAGAGTTTACCATGAACAGAAGGAAATATTGATTTTCTTGAGCGTGCAGAAGCGATGCAAACTGTTTAAACCCGATGGGAATATAAATGCACAAATGCAGCCGTGGCTTCCATCTCTCCTAGTGGTGATGGTGGTGGTGGTGGTAGTGGTGGTGATGGTGGTGGTGGGTGGATTGAACTGACAATGAGTTTTATTTCTCTCCCCTCGTGTCTCACGTGCGTCTTTGTTCAGGCGAGGGATTGCCGCTTCATCGTCATCTGCAGTTATCACACGTAATATTCCCGGTACAAACGAACGAAAACAATATGAATTGATCAAATCTGGCGATGAAGTAGCGTTAAGCCGTGTCGAATGGATATACATGCCGATCACCTTGAATACCAGGCAGCTGCAGCGCAGGGATTCATAAATTTAAAAAAAAAATTTCTAAGCGAGATAAAAAAAGGAAATAAAAAACATTTTTATTCGTGTTTCAGGAATATCGTTTTTGAGTTTTGTAGTGTTTCGAATACAAAAAATCCAAAGAAATTCTTTATCAGTAAAGACGTCTTCAATAGTCCGGAGCATGGAAGGGGAAGAAATTTTTTTTTTTTTTTTTTCAAAAAATGACGACGATTTAAAAAAAAAAAAAAAAGAAGAATTTCTGCGCCCCTGTTTTTTGACCTTTTCAAATTTTTTTTTTTTTTTTTTTTTTCACATCCGTGCTTCCGACCATAGAGGGATATATATACAAAGAACATTTCAAACAAATTTCAAGTAAATCGGTCTATCAGAACTTGAGATAATATTTCAAACGTATCGACAAAAGTAGTTTCGACAAAAACGTGTTTCAAGATTTCTTCCGGCCAGACTGGTTTAGTTGGAAAAATAACTGTGACTTCGAAAATAATTTGAATTTTCAAAAATCCTCTCAGAGACTTATTCTTAAAGGTAAAAACTTTGAAAATATGGAAAGAAAAGAAAATGGATTTTTTCAAATTTCTAGTCCAGAATACCTCTTTAACGGTCATTAAAATTTGACTATAATTATAAACAAAAGTTAGGATATTGATGATTGACATTTCAAATTAACTGAAAAAATATGAAAAACTAGTAAATGCCTTCGTTTTTATTTTACGATGGTTTATTTTATTCAAAAGATAATTTTTTGAAGTCCACTTTTTTTCATTTTTTTTAATTTTTTTATTTTATTTTATTTTTTTTTTACAAGACTGCATTGATAATGATTATATCATTGATAAAAGATACTTAATATTGAATAGACTACTGAGAAAAAAGAAAATCTGTCTCATTGATGTGTTTGAAAAAAAAAAAATAAAAATTAGTCGCTGAATAAAATGAGCCTCTAAAATCAAACGAATCTACAAGACTTTCAACTTGACTTTCAAGGCGATTTGAGACGAAAACTTTTCTTTATAATTCTAGTATTTTATATTCCTGTCTCTTTAAAGTAATCTTCACAGCTTACGAGTGTAATAATTTGATAAATTCACTCAACGTACAATTATATCGTAATAAAGTTAACGATGAAAATTGTTAATTTCAGGCCAACCAGTCATCTTAATTATCAATAATGACTGTGTAGACGAGATACGCGTCACGTCGCGATAATATAACGGCTCTGATTCATTAGTAACCAGGGTATCCAGTTATTTGTGAAAACGTAAAAATTCGCTGAGAATTTCAGGTTTTTTTCAGACAAAAATCACATTGTTTATCCAGTTTTTGTTCTAGTGAACATAGTAAATAAAAAATGCAAGAATCATACGGACAAGAATATTCTATATTTGACTAGAGCACAGCTCATTGTGTGGCGAATTAGTTAGAATTCGCTAGCACGAACAATTTTCAAGAAATCAAAGCTTGGTTCACGACCATTGCCTGAAAGTTGAAAGAAAAAATTTTTTTCTCCTCACCAAATGGTTAAATTTTTACGAACCAAGGATGAAAATTATTATATTCCATATACGACAATGAAATTCCCAGAGATTTCCACGTTTTTTTTTTTTTCCAAGGGATATGAAATTCCCTGAGAATTGCCTGATTCCATAATATCCATGAATTATACTCTTGAATACCATTCCTCGACCACCTCCTCTCGACCTTGGGAATATCTGATAAAAGGTGTGAAACCCGATTGACGATAATTTAAATGTTATTCTAATTATTGTATCATTTGTTTAATGACATAAGTCTTCAGGCGTTATCTTTTATTTTTGGATTTAATATATTGAACGGTAACGAAATTAAATCGATAAAATTCTCTGTAAGAAGATGAAATTGGCGGTTAGAAAATTTTGTTTTTATCTTCGAGAATATATATATATATATATATATATATATATATTTTTTTTTTTTTTAAGTTTTCTGAATTTTCGTTAATTTCAATTTAAACAATTGCGTTTCAACGATTTTTAGAACGTTTGCAAAAAATGAAAAGAAGATAAAAAAAAAAGGATATCGATCGATCATCGAGTATAATACGAATAAAAGTAAGTTTCTTTTTTTTTTTTTTTCTAAATTGAATGCTATATTCTACACAACATTCGTTTTCCAAAAGAAAAAAAAAAAAAAAAAACAAGAAAACTTCCCATCGTAAGAAAGAATCGTAAGAATAATTTCATTGCAAAGTTTGATTGAATGAAATAATGTAATTTTTAGATTTTCTTTTTCAAATTTCACGTATTGTTGAATAATGAATGGATAAACAAAATATTGTAAAAAAAAAAACCTTGTCGAGCGATATTGCGACATTGGAATAACAATGAAGGCCGTTTTGCCGCAGAGAAAAACAATTATTCTTTTACACAAATTGCGATTTTAATCAAGTAGATACATTATGATGATGATGATTATTATTATCATTATTATTATTATTATTATTATTATTATTATCATACTAAACGGTGTGCTGACCTTTTCAGGAAAAATCATACACCGTGAATTTGAACTTATAATAATGGGAAAAAGGTCATCATGGTTCGAATACCGATCCACGAACATTTGAAAATTTCAAAACATATATGGGGTATTCCGTGCCAATTCGACCAGTGTTAAACCCCGATCATCTCAAGATCGTTTCATGTTTTTTTCCTAACAATCTACTCGGTGAAAAACACGGCCCGAATCTTTTGTCATAGAATTGTATTTAACGTATTTATAATATAGGGCATTCCATGCCAAATTAACAGCCCATTAACTTCACCCTTTTCGATTTTGATCATTTTTTAGTAGGTATGATATTCTTACCGACTCGAAAGATTCTCGGGAATTTTCGAAAAATTTTCTCTAACCACTAGACAAATTTATCGAAACCAATTTCAAAAAGGTCTTTTTTAAGAATCTGAAAAAATTCACACTCGTCTCTGTGAATCAAAATTTGACTTTTCAGCATCACGCGATAACGGGATCTTAATTTTCACCGCAAGTTTTTAGTTTTTACGCATCGGAATAGTTTTTGTTTTTTTTTTTTCTTCAAATTTTTATCATGATTTTTTTATATGCGCCTCGAACTGAACAAATTCCTGAATCATACAAGATTCACAATTTCGTGATCTGTTGGAGAAAAAAAAAAATCAACAAAAAACTCCGATTTCGGCATAGAAAAAAAAAACCAAAAAAAACAAAAAAAAAAAAAAAAAACATCAAACAATGAGATCAAATTATCGCTGGGTGTTTAAAGATCACATATCAAATCACAGAACGAGTGTGATTTTATTTTGCCAGATATTAGAAAAGGGAAACGAAAAAATTCAAAATTCACCGGCTGGTAAAAAAATGAAAATGTGAAAAAAAAAAAAAAAAAAAAAAAAAAAAATTCCGTGCGATACTTTTGATCCGGTACGAAAATCGTAATAAAAAAAAAAAAAATGATGAAAATCTATGAGGACGTGAGGTACGTGGGCTGCTAATTTGACATGGAATGCCCTGTATTTTAACCTGCGCGTTTGCCTGCAGAGACAGAAATCATTCGGGCTGTCTATTCGGCACAATGTCGTCTCTAATCTAGCACAAACTTTGCCATGGATGTAACAACGCAACGTGGCGAATGCAGACCCTGAACTCCCGTCGAGCTATTTAATTTTCTAGGTAGGTGGTGGTAGGTGGTAGGTGGTAGGTGTGGAGTTCAATACGCTTTGTAATAACGAGAGACAAAAGCAGCAGCAGCAGCATAATAATATCAATTTTCTCCATTATGTATATCACGTGACAAAAGTTAAATTATTATTATATATTTATATACGCAAATTGTTTTTAATGAAATTGAATTTTTCAAAGCCCCCGTTTATTAGTTTTATATACCGCAACAGCTTCTTATTCTTCTTCTTCTTCTTCTTCTACTTCTTCTTCTTCTTTTCCTCCTTGTCTTAATAAACTTCCATATGTGTTATATGTATATATATATATTCTATTAATAACACTTCGTCATCCGTTCCTTAAAGTTACGTTACATGTATATATATATATATATATATTGCGATTTCTCTCTCTGTTGTCGGGATATTGATATTGATTAAATATTGAGAGAAAAAAGAAAAGAAAAGAAAAAAAAAAAAAAAGAAATCGTTTTTTATACGCAGTTTTATATGGTTATTCCGATTGTTTTTTATTTTTTATTTTTTTTTCCCAACGTTTAATATAGTTAGTATTGAAAGAAAATTTTGATTTTGATTATGTTTGTCGATACTAAATTTTTCAGCTATTACGACGGTAAAATTTATTGGTTAGTTTTACAATTTTTTTTTTTTTTTAATTTTTCATCATAAATCACTTCTCATCACAATTACTCAAGATAGATTCTTACATTGAAATCGGTTTAAAATTGTTGAAAATCGTGCTTGGAATCACTTTGATTCCAATCGATTGGATTTATTTGGAATTATTTTTTAAACGATTTTTTTTAATCATGCGAAACAGATCGAAACTAGTTGAATATAAATCGTTTGAAACTTCTTGAAATTTAATTTGAACAATTTTTAATAATTTTGTAACGGTTTAAAGTTAATTGAAACCACTTAGAAATCACTTCGGATTCGTTGAAATTAGTTTATAACTGTTCGTAATCATTGTAGAACCACTCTAAACTATTTGAAAGCATTTAGAAATTGTTAAAATTAGTTTAAAATATTTTATAATCAATGTGTCAACATTAAAAATTACTTAGAAGTCATTTGAAACGGTTTGAAATTAGTTTAATCATTTCAAAACTCGTTGAAGTTAGTTTGAAACTTTTCGTAATCGTATAAAGACCACTTGAAATCGTTTGAAACCGCTTGGGAATCGTTGAAATCAGTTTGAAATAGTTTGAAATGAATTTCTAACCGCTTAAAGCAGCTCAGAAATAATTTGTAACTCTTTGAAATTAGTTTCAAACTGTTTTTAATCATTTTAAAACCACTTGAAACCTTTTGGGAATCTTTGAAACTAGTTCAAAGTAGTTTGAAATGAATTTCTAACCGCTTAAAGCAGCTCAGAAATAATTTGTAACTCTTTGAAATTAGTTTCAAACTGTTTTTAATCATTTTAAAACCACTTGAAACCTTTTGGGAATCTTTGAAACTAGTTCGAAGTAGTTTGAAATGAATTTCTAACCGCTTAAAGCAGCTCAGAATTAATTTGTAACTCTTTGAAATTAGTTTCAAACTGTTTTTAATCATTTTAAAACCACTTGAAACCTTTTGGGAATCTTTGAAACTAGTTCGAAGTAGTTTGAAATGAATTTCTAACCGTTTAAAGCAGCTCAGAAATAATTTGTAACTCTTTGAAATTAGTTTCAAACTGTTTTTAATCATTTTAAAACCACTTGAAACCTTTTGGGAATCTTTGAAACTAGTTCGAAGTAGTTTGAAATGAATTTCTAACCGTTTAAAGCAGCTCAGAAATAATTTATAACTCTTTGAAATTAGTTTCAAACTATTTGTAATAATCCCAGCATTTAAAATGAATTTCTAACCGCTAGAAACCGTTTTTAAAATCACTCACAACCGCTGTTCTAAATGGTTTATCAATCGATTCAGTACAATTTAATATCAAACATAGTATATTTGTTAATGACAGTTAAAAAAAAAAAGCAAACTAATGTTCAACTCGTACCCATATAACTGCATTTTCTTTCTCTAATTAAAAATACGAATAATTAGGAATTGTCCACAGTCAGTAAGTAAAACGCATGACTGTAAAAAAAATAAAAAAAAAATTTCTCAAAACTACATGCAACGACGAAGTTCAATCCCTGTAAATCCGTCTGATGATTATCTGACTTTGATCCAATAGAAAGCTGGTATTGTTAGAGGGCGTTACGTGAATGATAAAACCTTTGATAATCCGGTTACAGAATTACGATCAAAAGGCACTGTGCATGGGTGCCTGCAGCACATGGCCATCGAAATCTGCACCACCACCACCTCCTCCTCCTCCTTCCTTCTCTCTCTCTCTCTCCCTCTCTCTCTCTCTCTCTTATTCTCTAGTGAATTTGAATTATTTATGAACTTTGGCAGGGGTAGCATCTTCTTCTTTCGAAAAGGAAGGAAAGACCCACTGCCTTATATATATATATATATAAATTTACATCTACATCATGCCCGAAGAAGCCACGAGTGACTCGCTTTATTCGACACCGGTTACGTCATTCAGTCACGTAATATTTGCCAAACTCTTCTCCAATGTAAAGGGAATAACTTAATTTGTTAATAATAACCTTGGACCTTGGAAAAAATCTAGACAAACGTGTTGGTACTGGACTAATATGAAAATCAAAAAATCATGGACGACCTCTTTTCCGTCGTGAACACAACTCACAATCAGTGGTTCTCTTTCCATTATATAGACTCGAGACCAATGAATCTTTTTAGTTAGTCTATTACGCGTGGTAACAGCCCACATTAGTCGTCGCTGCATGGTTATGTAGCTGTTAACTTGGTTACACCTATGTACAGGTCTAAATGGTCCAATTGTATGCTGCATTGTAAGCTGCATCAATGAATTGTTTGAATATAGTTATCTAGAATCTATGCGGATACGTATAAACTTCGAAAAAAATTCTGGTTTTATCAAGAGTTTGAAATTTCTTTAATCTCATCCCTGACATCGAAATTTATCTTCTTTTTATACGCGTTACGTTTTTCATAGTATATTTGCTCTATTGTCGTAAAAATTTCATTCAAGTTTTGTATAAACAGTTGTTTTCTTTAGTTGTGAAATATAATGATTGCCAAAAATTCGGACAAAACTTCAATCGCGTAGTTTTGCTACCTGTTATTTAAAAAATAAATTTTACATTCATACGCCAATAAAATATGAACTCAACAGATTTTCTCGGATCGTTTGAAATTATTTTTATACACGATATGATT
Organism: Diprion similis; assembly: GCF_021155765.1. Taxonomy (NCBI): domain Eukaryota; kingdom Metazoa; phylum Arthropoda; class Insecta; order Hymenoptera; family Diprionidae; genus Diprion; species Diprion similis. Next base: position 5,347,230 of record NC_060117.1, read on the forward strand.
TCTTTTTTCTAATATATATATTTTTTTTTTTTATTCTATTATTCAAAGGACCGCAACAGATGTAAGAATTTTCTTTTTTCTTCAAATATGCAAGATTGTAAAAATCGAATTTAAAATTATCGATATAAAAAGTATATATAAAAAAATATTGGATCAAAGTCGGATTTTCTCATTCGTCGCAATGATCAGGAGGAAAAACTTTGTCGACGGGGGGGGGGGGGGGGGGGGGGGGGGGGTAGTAACTATTTCGCAATTTTATCGTGACTTTGAACTAAGTTTTTCAAAATTTTCCTTTGATGTATTCGTATGAAAAAAAAAATGGGATTAAATATATAAAAGAGTGAATTTCTTAACGTTAATGTAAAGGATTTATTATCGGGAAAAATCATTATTTCGCAAATGTGTAAGATCGTCTCGAATTGACTAATCTATTTCTAAAAAGTAAATCGTATTCAGATTTTGGAAATTAAATTCCTTTAAACTCGTTCTAAATTTTCAAAACAAAGATTTTCATTTCAATATTTCGTTAAAACATTAACGTTACTAATTTCAATCTGGTCATACTATCAGAAGCGACAATAAATAAGCTTCGACCTTCAAGGAATGCCTTGGTATCCGGGACACTATCTTTGCCTCTCTTTCTCTCTCTCTCTCTTTCTCTCCTAGCATCGTTCGTCGATCCATGCGTCTCTGCAGTGCAAACGTCACTATACTAATTCCATTTACCGAGTTGGTTACCGTTATAACATCCTCTGTACGGTTAGGTAGTAACTTATGTCAATTAAGACGACGACGACGACGACGACGACGACGACGACGACGCGTCGTCTAAAACTATGCGGGGAAATAGCCAAATTCATCTAACGAAACTGAAGTTAGTAACTTCGACGTATGCCGGAACGATAAAAAAAAAAAAAAAAGAAAAAAAGAACCTCAATGTTTCGAAACTTTTGTTTATAATGATGATGATCTCGAGAGAGAGTTGAGTTTGCAAGTTGGCAATCATATTTAGCTTCGTTCGTATAATCCTATGTAAATATTTTTTTACTAGGTACCAAAAACGCGTCGAATTTAAAAAAAAAAAACGCATCCAATAACGCGATTTGTCTGAAGTTGTTGATGGACGGGATTGATGCAATTGGACTTAGAAAGTTTTGAATTTTTTCTGTATCTGATTAAACCGAATTTGGTACGATTAACTTCAGCAGCCAGCAGCAGCACCTCTAAAACCATTCTCTCACAACTTTTACTTTCTGTTCTCCTTTCGGACCAAACGATAACGGCAAATCCTTCCTAACTCCTTCAGCTAATCCCGTCTCAACCCCGCCATAAAAAAAAAAAAGAACAATAAAAAGAACAAGATATAGTACAACAAATACATTTCAGCCCCAAGAAGTCTCGAAAAAGTTTTGTTAAAGAGGTTCCACACCATCTTGGCTGAAGATAATGCGAAAAACCTGAAACAAAAAACTCTCGTTGACTACTATAGTTTTAGGGCAAGAATGGGTTCAACGGTAAAAAGTTTTGCTGAATTTCATAAAGAGTTCATTTCGAAAGTTTTATAACTTCAAAGCTAGTACTCTGAATCATTTTTTTTTTTTTTTTTTTTTTTTTTTTTGAACCTGTTTCATCAGTGTTTGTGTATAAGGATACTGATTTTACTCGGTTTGTTTTACTTTTTCTTCAAAAAATTTTTGAACAATTTTTCATTTATCAGAAGCGCAACGGTGGCGTGTTTAGGTAAAAATCGCCAAATCGTATCCCTTATGAGTTTCAAAAATTTAACAAATCATTGTAAAGAAAATATAATTTTATTCCGAAAATTCAAATCACTGAAAAATGTTCTGAAATTGTTCAATAACAATTTTTTTTTTTTTTTATCGTTTATGATATATCGTTTCGTTAACGTTACTAACTTCAACCGCATAGAAATGTCGACTCCTAACCGGTTAGAAACATCTGGCATCCTTGTAATGAATCTTCTTTTCTAACCCACAGAATTTTAAGAACCACGTTCGGTTCCGCCAAATGCGGTATCAGATACGTTTAAAAGGAAAGAAAAGACGGAAAAAAAAAAAAAAAAAAAAAAAAAAACCAGAAAGAGTAGATCGCGTTGTAAACAAAACGGGTGTTTCCGATTTCTATGTTAAGCCCGTGAAAAATCACGAGACTGAATTTAGATGCGTTTAACGTTAATCGAAAGGTTGAAATAAAAATCATTATTTCGCTCTTTTAGAATACCCAAAGAAATTGAATTTAAAAGTTCTGAGTTTATCGAAGCTGTGTCAAAAGTTTACTAATATTATCAAGTAATCCAAAAGTTGAAAAATAAAAAAAAAATTTTCACCAAATACGCATCACAGCTGCGTATCGCTGCGAATTTCAGTCTGATAGAAAGAAAAAAAAAAAAAAAAAAAAAAAAAAATCATCGAACATCGTCGTTTCAAGTCCTGACAAAAAATTAAAAATCGCTTACAATTGGATATCCGTAAATTGTGCGACATAAAAAAAAAAAAAAAAACCCCACAAGGACTTCTAATAACGACTTTATTCGTTATAATTTCGTCAGTTGTGAAATTTCATGGGCCAGTGACCGTGTTCGTTGGTCACAAGTTGAAGTAGGTATAACGTGGTGCTGCGTACGAACGTACGTACGTACGTACGTTACGCCCGAATTGTCAGGCGTCAGTCAGTCACAGACAATCTCGTACAAAAACAAAAGCCAGTCTCTACCGAACGTAGCCGCAAAGACAAAAGACGGTTGCGGTGTGAAAAAGCTTGATGCAAACGTCAGCCATAACAGTTAATAATACGGTGCGGTGGTGAAAAGTACATTCATACAATCCGTATGCACAGATAATTACTAGTATTTCGGTGGTTAAAAGAGGGCGGAAAGGGACGGTGGGGAGGGGGGAGGAGAAGGAGGAGGATGTGCGATGAAACAAAGATAAGAGTTTGATGCAGAATAAAAGTGCAGAGCTCGCCGGGAAACGACAGGATCATATCCAGTTGATTGCGAGGACCGTTCGACGAGACGTTCGAGTCTCGAGTCTCGAGAGAGAGAGAGAGAGAGAGAGAGAGACGCTTTTGTAAGTATTTTGTAAGCCTTTTGAATGACGATTTGACAAGCCGATCGTACCTTACTTTGCCGCCGCAATATTGGCAGGCGGGTCCTTGCCATCCTTCGTGACAGAGGCATGTTCCGTTGGCGCAATCACCGTTAACGCATGAATCGAGGTTGCAGACGGAGGTTGTCTCGTCGATTGAAGAAACGGCACCGCTGGTCCTTCGGATAAACGCGGAAATCACGACGATCCACAACACCCACGGCACAACACTAGCGAGTATAGAAACGGACTCGGATGACGAGGCGTCGTCGCCTTTTCGTCTGTACTTCGATTTAAATAGGAACAAAAACATCTGCACGGCTTCTGCCATTTTGGAAGTTGCCCATGACAGGTCAGTCAATGGCCGTCGACGATCAACGACGGCAATGCGCGCGGTCTCGCTGTCGCTCTTGCCCCTCGCGGCACTCTGATAGACGTGCCAGCTTTGCTCTCTCTCGCTGATCACAGCCAGCCTCTATCTAAACGAAATTTTGTTTCAGTGCTGCCGTTACGGATGTCTCGGAAACCTCGATGTGCCTGTGGCTTTGACCCTTGGTCAGGAATTCGTATGTAGATGGCGGACTCTGGCGCGATTATCGTAAGGTAAAACAGATTTTATCGTAGGTCGCTGTTTTACCGACCGAGGCTAGAAGAGAGAGACTGGATTGTTGGAAAGGAACGCATCGGACGGTGCGATTAACGCTCTTTATTACCTCGAAATGACAATACGCATCGTCTCGAGGCTAATCACGACTATCAATTCATTCCTACTTTTTTAAATATTAGTCATTATTAACTATTAATACATATTGACATGTTCAGTAAAACGTGAATTCATATTACTCGGCGAGTTTCAAGTACATTATACATCGTCTATCTTCTTAAATGCGTGCAATAAACCTTATATTTGCTGAGATATTATTGTTGAGCAATTCATGCGTTATTAACATCTCTTTTCGAGCATTTTTTTTTTTTTTTTACTCTCAAGCAAGCGGTGCGCTGGCATTGAGCATAAGCACTTCGAATTCTTTATGTCAGTTAACGCTTACCTGAAATGCCTATACCGCGATTGGGTAACATTTGATAACGTTTCTCTGAATGTTCTACCTCTGTTTCAGCGTTAGATAATGGCCTCTATGCAAGAAAAATACAAAATTTACATACTTTTGCAAGTATGGAGTGTCTGAACATAAGGTTTATAAGATGTTGCAGTCGGTCCATTTTAATGAAGCTGAAACTAGCAGCCAGAGTTAGTAGCCAGACAAGTTAAACTTTTTGGAAATAGAAAAATGAAGTCAACGTTTATCCTCATAATTTTACAAAAGGACATATTGGGAGTTCAAGGTATTGTCACAAAAAATTTTGGACTTTACTACCTTGTTCAAATACACATTAGAACGTTTGGCTGCTAAGGTTTGGGGTCGATCACGTAATTTCGCTCTTTACATTTCCTACTATCCAAGCATTCTGATTGGTTTACAAAGTTTGGTTACCCAATCAGCTTGGAAGACATGCTTGGATGGTAGGAAATGTGAAAAGTGAAATTACATTATAATCAGTCGCCAGGCTGCTAGCTTTAGACTCGTTCCATTTTACCGACCCGAAAAAATGTCACTTATTTTGACCATTACATCGGTAAACATGATTTTTGTGTCTACGAAAGCTTCAAAACTAGCAAAAATTATTGTTATTCTTCAAAAACTTTGTATTTTCGATCAAAAAAGTAATATTTTGAAGTCTTATTTTTTTTTTTTTTTGAAACCATAAATTGATCCTTCTATCGGCTATAATTTCAATAAAGTAAGACAAAACTTCTTAATTAAAATCAATAACCTTAAATTGTCATTTAATATATATTTTTTATTCTAATTATTATTGTCCTACGATCGTAAACTAATTAAGCAACTTTTTCGTCTTAGCGTTCCTTATTCGTGACCCAGATAGCGCAATTTTACATACAATACCGAACAAAAGTATTCATTCTACAATATTTTTCATTCCGCGTACATTTTCTGGCATTATTGTAACTTAAAATTAATATTTTTTTTTTTTTGTTTTTAGCATCGAGACTTTTTCGGATCAAAGATGCGTAGGTTCTGATAACAATCGAAATCAGTGACATTTCATTAACTCGGTCGGTAAGGACTGACTATAGAATTCTCTCTAAGTCATAAGTCGATCGAGATCGAGCGATATAAATATATATATATTTGTGATGTTTGAGTTCAGTGCGAAATCATTTTAAAGAATCGCCTCGGAATTGAACCCACTTAGAAACTATCGATCGATATAGTCTAGAATTCCCAGCTCGGTCGGTACATAACAGCGTAATTCCTTCAATTTTGTGCACGCAGTGAAGTAAGTTTCGAATCAGAATAAATGACTAGAATAAACGAAAAGCGCCGATGATACGTATATAGGGCATTCCATGACATGACATCTCGATCAAAATTCTAGTTGTAGGTCGATGTCTCAGAATGAATTTATGATTTTTTCAATCCTGATTTTTTTTACAACTTTTCGTACCTGCTGATCCTCCCACATTCCTCATACCAACCACATAGTGTCCATCCAGGACCATCACCCAATAACTCTGCTATTTCTGTTCCCCACTATTCTGGATTCTCGTTACCTTTCGTGCACTTCAATTCTAACCTCCATCAAGGACACTTTCTAGTCACCTTTCCTTTTCCCTCCTCCACGTCTTCCAATTCCGCTCTCCATATCTTTGACAATTTCATGATTCATTCAACTCCACAATTCAAGTCCCTCTTATTTTCTCTCAATCTTCCTTCGCCCGAAAGGAACCGTAATAACATCACAACTGGATGTGATTGCGGTGATCGATTGCGTAATCTCACGATCATCCACAACAAAAACATATATAATTAAGAAAAACTTGTTAAAATTCAATTTCATAACCTAAAAAAAAATAAATCTTATTTTCGCCATATAGGTTAAAAAAAAAAAAAAAATTATGAAGCCAATATAAGACATCGACTTAGAATCTTGATCGTGCTGTCACGGAATGCCCCATATATATAAATGAAACAATTGATTGTCGAGCGCGGTCAGGCGTCACATCTGGATGTCATTTGTTGGCAAAATGTCGGCGATAGCCTCGAGAATAAAATAATTCTTTATTAAATGCGAGGAGTTTATCAGGAGCGGTCACGTGACCGCCCCTTCCCCACTTTTCACTTCGAATCGTCGACTTGAGTAGAGAGCGAACGGTTGGTTACTAGTCTCGATCAGCGCTGACAGTGCCACGAATACCTTCACCGCAGTGTAGTCCAACTGCTAAATTTCACTTTGACGTTTCTAGCTGCGATCGATTTCGACCGGTGTCGAAAATCCCGATTCAGGACATCACTGGTAATTAAAACTCGTTTTTTTAATACTCGAAGTATTTTTAGTCGTTAATTTTCTCCCGAAGATTTTCAACCTTTTTTCAAATATCGTTGCATATATACGTATTGTGTATAAAAATTTTCCAAATAATTATCCCATAGAATCACAAAAAATTTTACACACAAGATGTTTTACTTTATCTCAAATCTGCAAGGAATAACGTTATTATTTTTTTTTAGACTAATCGTAAGCTGTTCGATATTTTTATATGGCAGCCTGTTTCCTTACACAGTTAACTTAATTATGCACGCCGATATAGTTTGCAGAAACATAAACGCGACAGCTATAGAAAAAAAAAAAAAAAAAATAACTTTCCATATGTCACCGACACCTGCGTTTTTACCTTTCAATTTACACAGAATTTTAACGTGAAAAAAAAAAACAACAACAACAACAAGAAACAATTCGACGGAGCGGTGAAAAATCTCACAGAAATTAATGTCAGTTGCGCAATAGAGATTATATTATCAACAAATATAAAAATGTTGTTATAATATTCAAATATAAAATTGCAATTACTCTTCTACGGTTGCGGGCCAAAAGTTTAAATTCGCGAAAAAAATGTCACACATTGATTATACTGTAAGAATAAAAAAAAATTGCACACATCATAACGGAAAATTTCGTTACAAATGAGCCTATTATTAAACAATGCAGATCGTCCTGAGGGTTAAAGAGGTTCAATCATAAATTATTGTCCTTGAATAATATTCTTTCGAGCGGGACATAAATGGATGTTGAAATTGGTTAGCCGGACGGTAATAATTTGAATGGAATAATTCCTTGCTCGTTGTTACGAAACAGGGCAATAAAGGCGGTGCCAAATGATGGGTAAAAAGGATCTTCAGAAGCCGGTGGTGGCAGTGAGTCAGGAAAAAAAAGCTCAGATCAATGAGAACGAATTGAGACGAGCGAAACGAGATGAGAGAAAAGAACAAGCAGCTGCAGGGTCCGAAGAAATCAAGACGGATGATGAAGTGGGTGATGATGATCGGGTTAATAGAACCGCCGAAAGTCCGAACCTCGAGGAACGTTCTGCGGATGAAATAAGAATTGGCGGTGTTGAAGGGTGAGTCTTGGCTTATACTTACCACTTGACACACTTCTCTCAAAGTGTCTGATTGACGAGCTTCCAACAACTTTGATGGACAACTGTTGAAGCATATTCGGAAGCGAAAAGTTCCAGCATTTGAAAGTAATTTTAAGGTGCCTACAATGAAATAGTATTCATTAGGGTGAATTTTTTTTGAACGACTATTTTTTTTTTTCAGTCCCCATCGAAAATTTTGTTCTATATGTCGAAAAAAAAATTCCCTAAAAGTTATAGCCCTTAATATTAATATTAAGTACTCGCCTAGGGCGTGAAAAGATTTCCCATATAAAATACACGTGAATCGAAGCGGTTTTTTTTTCAAATCTCTACAACTCAGTGGAATTTTATCATATCACATTGGTCTTGGTCGCAATTTACGCAGAATTGAACGATCTTCATAAGTGTCTGAAACGTCGTGAGTCCAACTTACACTGGTGAGATGGTACAGGTCACTAAAGTTGATTTTTACCCAAAATTCTCCATTTTCCGCTGTTATCTCCGAAATGATCAACTTTACCAAAAAAATGTGAAAGAAAACTTTGTTGGAAATTCAATTTTCTACAAAAAAGGTCCTGTAGACCTGATTGCTCAGATTGATATTTCTTGAGATATCGAACTTTAACTTTTTGTCGTATAAAATTTTTATGGTTTATCGAATCAAACGTTTTAAATTATTGATATTGCGTTGGAATTTGATTTTTTTCGATTCGATTTGATCCATTCGATCTATTCTATTGGAATATCAGTAATTCAAAACGTTTGATTCAATAAACCATGATGTTTATTGGTTATATTAGATTAAAACGTTTAATTCAATAGAACATAAAAATTTTATACGTCAAGTAAGTTGAATTTCGATATCTCAAGAAATATCAATCTGAGCATTTTGGTCTAAAGGACCTTTCTTGTAGGAAATCAAATTTTCAACAAAGTTATTCTTCACATTTTTGTGGTACAGTTAATCATTTTGGAGATAACAGCGAAAAAAGGAGAATCTTGGGTAAAAATCAACTTTAGTGCCCTGTACCACCTCACAAATGTAAGTTGCACTTACGCCGTTCTAAACACTTTTGAAGATCGTTCAATTCTGCGTAATTTGCGACCAAGACCAATGTGATATCATAAAATTCTGCTGAGTTGTAGAGATTTGAAAAAACAACGCTTCGATTCACGTGTATTTTATATGGGAAATCTTTTCACGCCTTGGGCGAATACTTAATATTAATATTAAGAGCTATAACTTTTAGTGAATTATTTGTTCTACACATAGACCAATTTTTTGATGAGGACTGAAAAAAAATATAGTCGTTCAAAAAAAATCACCCTAGCGTTCATGGATTTATGGCTAGTTTTACCTAAAATTTCTCGTACACTTAGTTGTAACAAAAGTATGTAATTCCAATTGGTAATGATAAAACATTTTCTGGCGTGACTATACCTCGAAAGATAAGCACTTAGCATTAATTATTCGGACATAATGAGATAAATGTGACACGCTTTGACCCAAAGAGAATCCCAGCGGTAGTGGAGAGTGTATAGATCACACGTGCTCGTCTGGTACACAAGTGTATGCAAATTTTTATTGTTAGTAAATAAATTTGTTTCAAATTGATTTCTGCCTCAAGTACCATTTCGCAATTGGTCTTGTCACTCTGTTATGGTCTTTCACGCAGGCAATACTTACAACACGTACAATCCAACAAGTGGGACAAATTGATCTATAAATCGGTGGTATTTACTAGAAGCTCCGAGACTTGGTCGTTTAAAATATTGAAATAAATATGCAGAGTTAGAACCAGACATTTAATGTTTTTCAAAAACTCCATCTGGTTTGGAAAAATACTTGATTAAACCTCACGACTTGTCAAAACTTGACATACTTTAACCTCTGTTGAAACATTGCAAGAAAATCACGTGTCATCGGGTATTTTCCACACGTTTTTGTGTCACTAGTTTGGAATGATGCGTGCTTATTTTACCAAGAACAATATTCCATGCATTCTGACCTTTGCTCCAATTACAACAGTTCGTCGAGACCAGTCAATAATAAATAAAGCTTCTTACAGCGAGAGTCGAGGCACACAATTTCAAAGTCATATTGGCCAAACGTAGTATCGATGAATTCCAATTCTTGTAACACTGAAATCGAGGTTCTCTTAACTTATTTTGATGTTGATAACTTGTTTTGGTTGGTTGGATCTTCGTCTGTAGGTACCCAGCACCGCTAAACTTAGCACGTTTCAAACGGCTTCAAGCACTTTATTTGATTGCGAATTCTTTCCGACTTCTATCTTATCTAATCAACGGTTTTATACCGTTGTCACGGCGATTCGAGTTATTTTCGTGAAAAAACTACGCCATGATATCACCACGATTTCATAGCCGTTATTACATAAATGAAAGTTGAAAAATAATTTGTAAAACAGTACCAATGGCAGGTCCTCTTTTGTAAACGTTGTTTGACAATGTCTGATTACTGTTTTATGTCAGTGGTGCCACTCACTCGACACTCATAATCATGAACGGACACGGAGAGAAGTTAATCGAGATGAAAGGTCCGGGGACGAATCATTGGGTAAGCGTTGGAGTATCAAAGTATTCCAATAACGAAAGTCGCCAGTTATAACGACCAAGTGAAAGATTTTGAAATTGCTCTCTTGCAGCAACTCGGTATGAAAGAAACAGCCGCTAGGATCAACGGGATGATAACTATGGCTAAAAAGGAATTGAACATTCGCACGTCATCGCCATTGGACTCTGTGGTAAGTGGCAGCCCTGACGTTTTGCAGTCACTTAAAACTCTGTCACTGATTGCTGATGAATAGAATAACATGGAATGACCACTGGAGTAGTGTACTTGCACGGTCTTATCTCAGACCCAATTCTCAAATTTGCAACTTAGGGTCTGACCTTGAGTGGTTGCGAACAAGACGAAAGCAACCGTCACTTAAGGGAGACGCTTTTCCACGAGTTTCCAACGGCGTCTAGACAGTACTTCATAGGATCCGATACCCTGGGGAGCATAAAAACCGGCATTCAGAATGGTGGTGTTGTTCTGATTGCGGGAACCGGAAGTAATGCTCTACTCATCAATCCAGATGGGCAGAAACACGGTTGCGGAGGATGGGGTCACATGATTGGAGACGAAGGCAGTGGTTAGATTTTTTTTATTTACTCTTTAATTTCTCGGTATGGTTTCCATTTTTTTTTTGGGGGGGGGCTTGTTTCCATCATTGCTTTGAACCCAGACTACACAGTTCAGAGCATTTTTGGAAAGAATAAGAAAATGGAAGCGAAAATTTAATCAATTCCTGCAGCCTATTGGATAGCCCATCGCGCTACGAAGTACGTCTTCGACGATATGGACAACCTTGAAAAGTCACCACGACCCATCAGCTACGTTTGGCCAGCGATGCGAAACTTCTTTCACGTGGCAGATAGGACCGACCTGCTGCCCCACCTCTACGCAAACTTTGATAAAAGCAAGTTCGCGATGCTTGCCAAAGAACTGGCGAAAGGTTGCGAGCACGAGGACCCCCTCTGCCTTCTACTCTTCGAAGATACGGGGAAGATCTTGGCGCGTTATGTTCAAGTCGTTGCCACCAAGGCGCATAACGTGAGTGACATTGTTGTACTCTCAAGTAGTATAGATCAGCTCGTAAGACCATTTTTAAGGTGCTTATGAAGACGCGTTGTACACCTCGAAAACGCGGGGATGCAAAACTCTTATACCGCTCAAGTGGTCAGAGTGAAACTTGGGCAATTGATGCCTTATTTTGGCGAAAAGTGGAGCGTCTTTTTACTTTTTTAAAATTTGGAAAAAAATTTTACAGATTGGTTACCACCCACAGAAATTGGCCAAATTTTCACAGTTGCACTGAATGGATCGAACTATCCGGTATGATGCCACTCGGTGGTGATAAAACACATATTTTGAGCCTAGTTCCATGAGATTTGATTGTGAAATGACGAAATGGCAGCTGATCTGGTTTTCGCTTACGAAGTACACCGAAATCTCATTTTGGCGACATTTGTTGCCGACCTTTCATGCCTGCCGGTAATTTTTTACCGACACTACACGCATACATTACCAGCATACGCTTAATGTCGGTAACAAATGTCGCCAAAATGAGATTTCGGTGTTCTTCGTAATCGAAAACCAAATCAGCTGCCATTTCGTCATTTCACGATCAAATCTCTTGGGACTAGGCTCAAAATGTGTGTTTCATCAACGCCGAGTGGCATCATACCGGATAGGTCGATCCATTCAGTGCAACTTGAAAATTTGGCCAATTTCTATGGGTGGTAACCAATCTGCAAAATTTTTTTCCAAATTTTAAAAAAGTAAAAAGTAGCTCCACTTTTTGCCAAAATTAGGCATTAATTGCCCAAGTTTCACTCTGATCGCTTGAGCGGTATAGGAGTTTTGCATCCCCGCGTTTTCGAGGTGTACAACGCGTCTTCATAAGCACCTTAAGCCGGAATGGCACGTCCTTTGAAAAGAATAATGCCACGCGAAGTTGAATTGAACCAACTGACAGGAAGGTATCCCAGTTCGATCTCTCCGATTTGATTTCTTTTGTAATATGTTATAGTTGACTAAAAACTAAGCAGCACGTATTTTTTTTTATCCGCCATTAAACACTTCAAAGGGGTGAAACCACCCTCCAAAGTAAAGTCTATCAAGAGGTGATTTGGCAGTTTCACCCACCAGAACGTAAAATTTTTTTAACCTATCCAACTGGAAAAGTTTCCTCTTTAAAAAAAAAAAAAAAAAAAAACTACCAAATCGTCTCCTTTTCGAATCTCCAAAGTTTATGCTACCTACTCGAAGTGCAAAGTTGACATTTTCTTGCACCCTATAAACGGTTCCCTTGACTTAATTTCAGGACTTGCTTCTGTCTCCTGGTGGACTTCGAGTCGTCTGCGTTGGATCCGTCTGGCATTCGTGGCCGTACATGAAAAAGGGATTTGTCGAGCAGATTCACGGGACCCCCGGAGTCGATGAGCTGACTCTCCTTCGTCTGAAGACTTCCGCTGCCGTTGGAGCCTGCTACTTGGCTGCGGACTCGCTGCAGTGCGGCTCTTTGAAGAAGACTTACGACGATAACATCGACATATTCTACCATTACAAGCGGGCCAACATGCCAAAATCAGCCAAGGACGACTAGGCGAAGGTACAAAATACTCGTCTTCGTGTCTAAGACGTCATTTCTTCCAGTTCCTATCTTATACTTCTTTCTAATCTTGACGGTTTTATCCTTCGCAGAAAAGTTTCAAAAGCCGAGAATTGAGACGAGGAACTGAGACAACCAAGTTGGCGAAAAGGTCCTGGAGGTAACCGCTTTCCGACTTGACTAAGCTTTTATATTCGGATTAATTATTTCGCCTGCAGGAAGTCACGCAGTCGGTCTTCACCTCTCGCACAGTCCAATCAGGCCATGAATTTTCGTTGTCCACTCGCAGCTGCTCGTTTGAAAAGTATGCCTACTTCGCTGGCTTGCGTTCGATGCTGCACACCTGCGTCAACCACGTGGACAAGGTCCGATTCCTCCTTGAGAGAAAGTTCGTAGTATATTCGGTGACCTTTCTCCTGGAGAAATTTAGAACGATTATGTCAGAGTACAGTCGTTTGACGTTATGGTGCCAGGAAGAATTACATTTATTTCTTACAGGCTGTGCAGGACTGTGTTTCCATTTTTCTGAGGAGTACGTAAGAATCTATAAATTGTATGTGATTAATAAATTATTATTGTTATACAGTAATATGATTGAACATCCAAATAGCGTCTTGCAAGTTCGTTCATAATTTCATTCTACCACAAAATATCAATACAATAATTATTGCCGGATCTGAAATTCTTCGTAGAATGAACTACTTCGAACTTGATGATAATGTGTTTACGGATATTCATTTCGATTGACAAACTCAAGCTAAAAACTCTTTTATATTTTACAAATTATTTTCTTCCTAGATTTAGTTGTAAATATAAAAATTATTCTCATGCATCAAATTGATTTTTTCAGTTCAATTTAATTTTTGAAAAAGAAAAAAAAAAAAAACTAAAAAATAGTAATTATAAAAATATCAAATGCGGTCGGTACGACGAAAAAACATATTCGAGCCCTAATAATTCCTTATTTTCTCTAAAATGACGTAAAACAGTAAACAGAGTTCTTTTTCTCTAAAAAAATCTGGGGTATAAATGACGTCGATATATGTTGAGGGGGGAAGGAGGTCCGCCATCTTGGATTAAAGGTACAAAAAATTGTTTTCTTCAAAGCGAGCATTTTTTTTTGCAAATCTGATGCGTAACGAGTTATTTAAAAAAAAAACCAATTCCTTGTACCTTTATTCCAAGATGGCGGACACCCCCCCCCCCCCCCACATACACCTTTCCTTTAGGGGATAGCCTGGAACTAAATAAAAAATATCGAAATCATTTTTACCCACATTTTGTATTACCATTATATAAATATGGCTCGAGCACTTTGAAGTCTGCAAACAGCTGCTGACAGCAGAAATCAGAATTGTGGGTTTTATTTCGAGTGTGTTTTTAGAGTTATATTACTCAGCTGTTCGGAAGAAGGGTATAATCGAATAAAAATGTCAAAATTGATGTACGAATACCTTGAAATAACCTGAAATCGATTAGTAAAATTAATCAGATGAGATAATAATGGGTGTATCAGATACCCTGAAATCTGTATGGAATTGGTTAATGTCCGGATGCATGACGATTTTCAAAATCTTAGCATTAACTCTCCTCTCTCTAATTTTACTTTTGATATCCTGCTTGTTAATGATACTTTTTTTACTACTCGCGGTGAATTTTTTTTCCGCGATATTCGGGAGGCACGATCGCCAGTCCGAATGACGCTTTGACTTTGATCCGAAGTTGCCAAAATCAAATTTTAAACTCCCGTCAAACCGTCGCGATTAGTTGACTCCCTTCTCATCACACCTCATCACATGGGGACCGTTTTAGGCGTCATTCTAATACCGTTTAAACTCTTGTGGTGCACCGCTGTACTGGTTTACGACATTGTCAACTTGGCAGTTTTGCTGCTACTTACGATCATCGGGATATGGATAGCCGTGATCTTCGTCAATTTCGTCACTCGGATCGTCGACAGATATCTTCACGATGATGAAGATTGCGGATGAACGATCAGGAGGATCCAGACGCCAGGTTTTACTCTCCCTACTTCGATCTTACGAGGGATATCAGTTTGGTGCCCCCCCCCCCCCCCTGCACCTGATTTTGGTGAGACTCATGTATGTTTTAGAACATTGAAAACTAAGAGACACGTATTTTTTTTTTATCTGCGGGAAAAACGGTTTGAAGGGGTGAAAACGACCCCCAAAGACCCGCTTCGTGTATTTGAATGAAACCAACACTGACATGTTTTTTAATGAATAGAAAAACTTCAGCGTTAGTTTCATTAAAATCCATCAAGTGCATTAAGAAATTACCTCGTTGGGTGTACAACTTTGGGGGTCGTTTTCACCCCTCTAAACCGTTTTTCTGAAGATAAAAAAAAATACTTGAGTCTCAACGAAATCAGAGGGGACACCAAACCGATGTTTTTTGTTAGTATGTACCTAGCAAAAAATCCATGTACGAATCCTGAATACTCAAAGTCGATGTTTGGTAAACCGGATGTTAGTTAAAAAATACTGTTTTAAATTTTTCTTTCAGTACTGAAGAGTCGTAAAAAAAAGCGCAACCATCATCGGAGTGGAGGTTGAAGTTCCGAATTTGGAGAGTCCCAAAAGCGTGAAATTCCAAACTTTTTGGTTATGAAACTTGGAGTAAAGAGATCGAATCAGGTGTTCCCAAAAACTGCAACCTTTTCATTCAATTGCGTCTCATTTTCAACCTCACCGTAGCCTATTTTCGACTAATCATCTTTCAAAACGTTGAATTATTTACTGTCAACATTCAAGATAATAATTCAGACATCGTTACAATTGAATTTAGATTATAAATGCAGATACACAGAGAATGGCAATACTGGAAGACGTCAGGAAATGATGTGGGATTGAGGAAAATCGTCGGGTGAATTCATCTACTCATTTGTAATTGAAAAATATAATTATATATGTATGATTTTATCACAATCGTTATGTACGCTATTAATGCTTGTACACTTTAAATCTCTTATCGAGTGTGGAAAATTAACGCAGTTTTTTGCAAGCCTCTGGTATTCATATCCAAATGCCAATGTTTTTAATAGAATGACAGTGTTTTCGTGAAAACTGCAAATTGTGTGCATAAATTTTCGTCAGGCGTGTGTAATACCAGACACCAGCTAAAGCTGCATTCGATACATGTAAATGTATTTGTGTATATCTATATTTTTGATATAAAATATTAACATTCTGTTTGTGTTTTTTTTTTTTTTTTTTTTTTTTTTTTAACAACGCGCACGTTTCTGCGTTGGCCCCCAACGTATTATTAACAGTATTGTTATTATTATTATTGTTATTTTGTAATAGTTGCAACGATTTTGAAAACCGTTTCTTCACTTTTCATACAACGTTATACTTTTACCGTAACATTATACAATAATCAAATACACGCATATTTTATACGCTCGAAAGAAACACAAGAAAATTCTTTGCTTTAATAATCGTAGCATTAATTTTGACAAGTTGAAATTCTTTGAATTGAATTGTTTTTTGGTTGTTTTTTTTTTTTTTTTTTACAGAGAATCGATTCTAATAAAATTTTCTTGTTTTCTTCAAATCGAGGAATTATCTCGAAATATATAAATTCGGAATTAGAATAAAAATTTGTTTTTTGGATGTTTGAACTAGAATTTCAAAAAATCACATAATTTTCTATTCTTATTTCTATATTTTTCTCATATCTTTGTCGTTTTGAATAAAAATATTCCTGCAATATGCATTGTGTAGGTACCTATGTACAAGGTTAAATACTTTGACCATTTATTATGTACTATCGCGTACATAATTAGGTTCTTATTTAATATATATATATATATGTATATTTTTTTTTTTTTGAATTTAATTTAAAAAAATATTACACTCAGTTAAAGCTCTCTTAGCGACGCGTGTTATTATATACGTATATATTTATGTTTAGAATATTATGCAAAGTCACGAGTCTTTAACACAGAATATACCCTATACAATACAGCTATACACAAATTATCACAAACCTAATCTAATTCTATAATTTAACCGTGGTTATAGTAGGTAACAATAATAATCACAACAATTGTTAAACAATTGTTAATATATTACCGATTTCGTTGTAAATTAAATTATCTAGAGAAATAATTCTATACACAAAAATCTTATATCATAAATTATTTCACGTCTAAGACAGAAAAATATCGGGTAGATAGAAAATAATTCTCTGTAATTTAGATTCTGTAATTGCTTTAATTTAATCTCTCTTTGGAAATGGTTTGCGTGATGTAGACTCAGGACATCGATTTAACCAGATTTTAATGCGGTTACGAAAGTCGATGTACGAATTTTTTCATCAAACGATCCAACGACGAAACAGCTTTTTGCGAAATTGTGCCATAAATAAGGATTACACGTGCTTGGATCTTTGGAAATCGAATAACGTAAGCGATCGCTAATTCGTATTAAACGAGTCTAAGTCTTAGTGTCTGTTTGTCAACGTATCGCGTATCTGCGAAGGTCAGGAAACTCGCATTCTATTACAATTAGGTACGAATTATGACTGTAGTTATCTTGATTGCTATGTCCAATGTGCGTAGCTTGGGTGTTGAAGCTACTGAAACCCAAGCGTTGGCTCTTCAGAGCTCCTTAGAGGTTAAATTGCTCTACACGATTGTCGAATCTATTCAAGAGTCACGGCCGTGAGGAGTTATCCTTCGCAACAATATAGTTCACTGACTCGATTAATTAATTCCGAGTATCGAAGTGAATGAAGTAGAATAAGAAAATATTACAGAATCGTTGACTTTGTTTACATCCGAATACTTAGCGGTCGAGCAACGTCAACAAACTTCGAGAGCTCGTTTCGTGCGATCGTCTGTATTATTCGCTCAACGTAAACACAGGCAAGGATGTGTGTTGATCAGTGTTTCAAGTCGAATATTTCGATCAGTAGTGGCTCGACGCTCGACGGATTAACGTTCAAATAAACGCCGACGACCTCGTCGTTTAGTCTGTGGAGTTCTGAAATTTTTTGTATCAGCTGCAAAAAGGTGGACTTAGCCTCGCAGCCGGGGTAAACACTCTCCAAGTATCGCCTTAGCAGGTAGTAGTAAGAGTTCTTGAATCAAAAAAACAATATCGAAATCGGTTAGGCCGTTGTTCATTTGAAAATCGAACATCGAATAGCGTTGGGTTGACGTTAAGGATGTTGTACTGTAGGTATAATCCGTACATCCTTAAAGGACCTTAAAGGAATTTGCAATATGTCAAAATGCATATCGTCCAGATGAAAAGTTCTTTTGGATCCAAGTCCAATGATCAGTAATTTTCGAGATGTATGGATTTTTTTATATCTATGGATGATGCGATTTTTACGAAGTTCCGAGGCTTCAAGGGGGACTTGCAGTCAAATATATCACTCAAATCTGCACATCTGATTCGCAGAGACTCCGCAGACACGTGAAGTTTTTGAGTGATTTGTTTGATTTCAAATCCCCTTGAAGCTTTATAATTCAAAAAAAAAAAAAAAAAAAAAAAAATCAGTAAATCGACAGACATAAAAAATCTGGGTACCTTTATTCTGACTTTTGGGACTTGTGTCCGTGAGAACTTTTCATCACTAGGATGTGTACTATGACATACTGAAAAATGGAAAAAATTTTCGACCAGGAATCAATTTCCATAAGTATTCTACGGAATCCTCTAGTCCACAAAACTTGACACGGAATTTTCTTTCTTTTTTTAAGGTCCGCAGTACAACTTTTTGGAAAAGTAAGTGAGACAGTGTTAAGGAATGGAAGGACTCTGGAATTTGACATCGCTTCCGGTAAGTAGGATTATATTAATCTTAGTAAAATACCTGTTCGAGTTTTATCACGTCACTATGAATGACGCGCGGTCTATCAGGTGTGAAGAGGGCTATGGCACTCAGTATGAGAATGATGTTTTCGTCCCTCCATTTTGGGTCGAAAGTCCTGACGAACCTCGAGTGTTCCGCGTACAAATTACCCTTGGCTTCCTTCAGGACGTCCACTTTTATTTTTGACATTCTTTCCTGGCTGTGGGGGATCTTCCACATGTCTTTGTCCGGGTCGTAATTGATCGCCGAACGTAGGATCATCATCTCGGTACAACCACCCTTCAACAGAGCCAGTTGATCCTCCTGGCACATATTTTTGAACGCGTTTATCTTCTTCGACATTTTGATCAACCTTCGGATCGCTATTGCCGTCAGATTTATCACGTCCAGGAGCATTGGGTCTGACTGTCCAGCGTTCCCCTGATGAAAATATAACTTATTATTGGTGCCCTGGTACTTGAAGTGGTCGCCATTCACAATATACTTTTTCAAAAATCTACCCTCTGCACAAAAATCTTTCTTGAACAAATCCCCCCTCCACAATGTTCTAACTTTTAGGCTGTGCAGTCACCTTCCGCATTTTTGTAAGGGGTGGTTTAGGTTAAAACAAATTCGATATTAGGGGTAAATTTTATTTAAAGGAATTTTATACCGGAGATATTAATGGGGGGATTTTTACTAGCCACCCTTATAGTTGACAGATTTCACGACCATGTTTGTATTCTATGTTCATTAGGGTGGCGCCAAAAAACCGACCATTTTTTTTTTTTTTGAGTCTCGTGTGACCAAATGTTAGTTTTTGTTGTTTTAAGAGCCTACTTCGAAGGACAGTTCAAAAAAAAATTTTTAAGAGGCCGCTCGACATTTTTTAAAACGTTAGAAATCGTAAATAATCGATTTTTTTTTCTCGTTACGGTATAATTTTATAGACAAAAAAAAAATAAGTTTCCGAAAGTTTCAGTTCAAAATTTGAATTTTGAAAGGTCGCTCATAATTTTCTTGCAATTTTTTCTCGCATTTCTTTAGATCTTTTCGAGCGACCTTTTAATATTCATATTAAAATTTCACAAATTATTTTTCTTTAATTTAGTAAGAAAGAATCGATAACAATACACCACGACATGAATTAAAAATCAAACAAAATACTGAAAATATAATTTTTTTAATTTAATTTCTGACGATTTTTTACATTTTAAAAAATTTGGACCGAGCTCTTAAAATTTTTTTTTTCAACTGTCCTTTGGAGTGGGCTCTTGAAACATCAAAAACTAACATTTTGTCACACGAAACTCGAAAAAAAAAAAAAATAGTCGGTTTTTTTGCGCCACCCTAATGTTCATGGATATTTTACAAAAGAAAGATTCTTTACACATGAATTATATGGCTGAAGTCGACATGACACACATCTGATTCTGATTCACCATCGGCTTTCCGGTTTTGCATCCGGTCATATCGGTCACAGTGAGCGAGATGGACGATGGATGAATTTATTGCGGTTTAGCAGCGTCAGATGATACATTGTTATGCATGCATGCATACATACCTTGAATCTGCAGTCTTCGCCAACCAAATTAGTGATGTCATCGTCCAATGGTGCCAAAAGAGCTTTATTAGCGACAATTAATTCGTTTAATTTCGCCCGCTCAGCGTCGTTTAATTCTCTGCTGTTCCGATTTCCGCCGAGTGTCGAACACGCCGAGAATTCCAACTTTATAGCCTCGCAGAGTATCGATTCTATCGAATTGACCGTTATTGGGATCCTGGAAAAGAAAATCTTTATACTATCGATTCATGCTGCCGTCACAGTCGTCTTTGATTCTCATGACTTTATGGTTGGATCACCTCGAAGGGTTCATCACTCGTCAATTTCATGTACACCTGATTTCAAGATTACAAAGATTTCAAAAGACTTCAGGGATTTGGAAAGTTTTCAAAGAATTTCAAGATATTTCCACAGATTTCAAAGATTACAACAAGATTAAACAAGATTTCCGGAAAAGTTGACATTTCCAAGGGTTTGAACCTTATAGTACCAACTAAATTTGATCCTTAGAAATGGTTTCGCATTCAGACCGATCCTTCTACGTCAGAAATCTATGCGGTATCATAATAAGACCATCGATCGAGTAACTCGAAATTCTCACCGTTGAACATCCTGAAGAATATCCCTGGCGACGTCTTCAGCTTTGGACCAATCGCCGCTGGCACTCGTTTCGCCATTCGCGTTTTTACACTCGGCCGAGTTCCGGTTGGTGATCAGATTGGTCAGAATAGGATTTTCAACTTGTTTCTGTTCGGCGTCAAGCATGTGTCTTATCATATTATCGGATATGCCATTGTTCTGCAAGGTCTCATCAAAGTCTGCATGAGGCTTGACGTTGCTCTGGGACCTAGTAGCGATATCATCCGTAGAACTGACGTCACTCTCCTCGAGGAACTTGGATATCTGAGGGTCCGACACGAGCCTTGATACGGTATCGGTATCGGTAATGATCTTGGATATGAATCCCTGATCCTGAAATATCTTCGCCGCGAATTCAGGATTGCTGAGTATCCTCGCGATCAGTTGGGGCTCCTGCATCACCTTGGATACCAAATCAGACTCCTTAGGACATGTTTCCTTCGGTTTCCGACAGGCTGTTTCCACACTCTCTGTCACCTTGGTCTCAGAACTTTGCATCCTAGAGTCTGTCGAACCCTCCGGATCAATCGTCGACGGTTTTTGCCCGAAGTTAGTCGGGCTCTGGAGTTGGCCAAACCGATTTCCCTCGAATCTAACCAACTCACTGTACTTCGAGGAGCCAGAAGGAGTCGCGGAGCGGACTTCCAAGCTTGCGAGGCTCGACTTGTACCCCGAAACTTCGGGCTCCATACTTCCCTGCAACCCCATTACCGACTCATCGAGCTTAAGGACCTTCTGGGAACACGCCTCGAAGCCGGCTGAGCTTTCGTAGGACTCAACCGATGGTGGCGGCGTGTTTCCCACGTACTTTCCTCGCCCTTGGATCACCCTTTCAAAGGTTGCGTGACCTTGCTCGAACCGTGGTGGGTTCTGCTCGAACCTTCCAGCGCCTTGGTCCCTCAGCATGTCCAGGGTCTTCGAACCCGTAACGTTTCCTCCTTCCGGTGGACTCGAAGGACTCGGAACGCTGGATGCTGTCACAGGGCTCAGACTGTCCGTCACTTGCTGCCTATTTCCGTCAAGGTCCGTGTACTTCCGGTCCGACTCCCATATGTACGTTTCAGGGGGCCCAAATGGCAGCGACGAAGACTCCTGGTCAAAGCTGTTCTCCTCCACGTTCTCCCTCTTCAGCTTCGGCGTTTTTGTCACGTCGTGCTGAGGTCGCTTCTTCGCTCGGTTTTGTTCAATCTTCTGACGTTTCAAGACCTTGTCTTCTTCCGTCATTATGTAATCCTTTCGCATACCGATCGTGAAGCATTTGTCCAAACGACACTTCTGACAGAAACGACGTGTAACCACTGTTATTGTACAGTTTTCCGTAAACGGGCACCGGAAGTCCTGAAAAATAATTTTTTTTTAAACAATTTTGTAGATATTAATTACAGACCATTTTTTCTCGGTAAAATTATTTAATACCAATTCAAATAAGAGATGCGAGAAAAGAATTTTACACTTTCAAACTTCACCGGAACGTTTGTCCAGTCTTTGAGGACCCTAATTGCAAAAAATTCTATAGCTTAGTCCACCGATGTACTTAAGAGAAAAAAAAAGAATATCCCTCGTAGTTGACGCTCGTTGACATTCTTTTGAGTAACAACGTCAGATGTTTGACCAGTTATTTGTATAATAATAACCCTGACAGCATCCTTCTTGGGTTACTTTGTTTGGAAGGGCAGGTGGTGAGTCAAGTACCAACAATGGGTGTATAGAACGATGGATATGAAGTCCTTATGCATCCTTATTAAAGTTCCAAAATAGTTCCTGTGTCGCAACGGTTAAAAAAATGACCAAAACTTCAAGGTAACCTTTCCAGAGTTGAAATTATTCGTTTCGATGATAGGATAATCAAGATCCTAAGTGAGAAAATGTCTGCGTTGAAAAAGTGAGGATTGGCGTTGATGTTAAATTTGTCCAAAATATGATATAAAATATTAATAAAAAACTAGTCAAACGACATGTAAACCGATATAGAGGCAGGAAATAACCTTATCAAGGCACCTGGGGTCAAGTTCTCAGCTAATAACCGTGTGTAATGGAAAGACGTAAAAGTATATACTTTCTACAAAGCGTGGTTTGAAAAATGATAATCTAGCTACCGTATCGTGTTTGTATATTTACTTTACTCACTCACTCACTTCTTCACTATACTTGACAAATACCCACAACATCATTGTTCACTCTAACAATTTACCTTTCTTTGGACTGGCGATATTTTCAATATGGTTTCAATATGGTTTTTTTCGAAAAACCGAAGATGTATGTACATGATTTGAGATGGACAAAAAACTGCTTATTGACATCATATATGCACACATTTTTCTTCAAACTATTAATTGTGTTTATAAATGTGAACTTTAATGGCCATTTACTTATTTCTTCATTGGGGGTTATCTCGTTGAGGATTATTATCTTTTCGCTTATCACTTTTCACTTCACTCGGTGACGTGTGTGTATATTAGGGTGGTGCAAAAAAACCGACTATTTTTTTTTTTTTTTTGTTTTGAGTCTCGTGTGACAGAATGTTAGTTTTTGATGTTTTAAGAGCCCACTCCAAAGGACAGTTCAAAAAAAAAATTTTTAAGAGTTCGCTCCACATTTTTTAAAACGTCAGAAATCGCCGGACATCGATTTTTTTTTTTCAAATTTTCTTTTCTCGTTACGGTGTAATTTTATAGACAAAAGAAAAATAAGTTTCCGAAAGTTTCAGTTCAAAATTTGAATTTTGAAAGGTCGCTCGTAATTTTTTTTCAATTTTTTAGTGCATTTCTTTAGATCTTTTCGAGCGACCTTTTAATATTCATATTGAAATTTCATCATTTTTTTTTCTTTAATTTAGTAAGAAAGAATCGATAACAATACACCACGATATGAATTAAAAATCAATCAAAATACTGAAAATATAATTTTTTTAATTTAATTTTTTTACGATTTTTGACATTTTAAAAAATTTGGAGCGAGCTCTTAAATTTTTTTCTTTCAGCTGTCCTTTGGAGTGGGCTCTTAAAACATCAAAAACTAACGTTTGTCAAACGAGACTCAAAAAAAAAAAAAAATAGTCGGTTTTGTTGCGCCACCCTAATATACATATATATATATATACATATAGGGAAGGGGGAAGGGCAAAGTGGGGACATAAAAATTTTTGATATCTTAAAAAAATTTGGGAGTAAAGTGGGCTCGCTGAAATTTTTTTAATAACAAGGGATAAAATTAAAACAGACGATGGGATCTAAAAAAGTTATGGTATCTTGGAAAAAAGTGATCTTTAATTTAACCTCGAGGTGGGGAAAAAATCATCGAAAGAAAATAATTTGAAAACGATAAAAAGAAATTTTTATCAATGATCTCTTATTTTATAATGAATAAGAAGACTGATCGAGCTAATCAAGTTTTTGGTTACATCAGGACTACAAATTGTAACAATTTTCGTCCAAACATTGTATACATTCTTAATTATTTTATATGTGGACTACGATGCTTCGTTTAATTATCTCGTAGCTCGTTAACAGGCTACTTGATAATCGTTGACTCGAAGAAGAAAGAAAAAGAAAAAATATCACTCGATTACTCATTTTGAAATTTATTAAACCCTGATACTTTGCGTGTTATAATTGGAACAGTTACGGTTGCGCATTTACATACATTATTACATGCATTATACAGTTTGACGTTACATAAATATCATTTAGTAAATTATGCAAATGGTAAATTGATAGATGAAATTTATTTTTCAAAGTTGAATTTTTGCTCAATTGAACGCGGAAGGAAATTACTTTTGAAAGAAAAAAGAATACAAATTGTTACGAGACTGATGTTAGTTTTAGGTTAACGTAACGAAACATTGGTAGGAAAAATGACTATTTTTTAAGTTTTTATAGTGACTATGAAGTGATCAAGTTTTCAAAAATTTTATTATTTTTTTCTCCTTAAGAAAAAAAAATCCGTAAAAATTGAACGATATTAGCTTGGAATAAAAACTGTTTCTATCGATGATGAAACTATTATATATATATATATATATATGAGGAAAAAAAGTAACTTTGCCAGGTATTTCAAGTGATGCATGAAATTTCTATGAAGTTTAAAACAATTCCACGCGTATAACGTGTGAAATTTTCTCAGAAATTAATATATATATATATATAATATGCGAGGATTTTCCTCGTAGAAAATAGGAAGTGAAATATTTTAATGCAATTATACCGATTATGTACGTACGTATACATATAAAGTAATCAAATACTGACGTGACTCGCAGTTTTATCATTTAAGTGTGTATAATAATTTGAAATACGTACAAGTGACGTTCCGAAGAATCATAAGATCGGAAATCGCTGTCACTATTACGTCATCGACGAATCGTCGTCGTTTTATTTTTATTTTTTTTTTCTCTTTTACCGGCCTTTGGTAATCAGTTGGTTAATTGGTTATCGTATAACGATTTATACTGAGAACAAAAGCATTCTTTAAAAAAAACAAAACACGCTGATATTTCGAACATTTTGCGATTCTTTAAAAATCTTTGTAGAATTATAAAAGTAACGACAATGTTTTGTTAGGGGATAAGGTTGAGAATACTTTGAAGAAAGGAAAAAATTAAAATCCGAATTGATATTGGAGGAAATTACACTTGACTTTTAGGTTAAAACAAACGAACGGTGAATCACCTTGTTCTTAAGAGCGTTTCTACGAAAGAAGGCTTTGCAGCTTTCGCAGGAAACGGCGTTGAAATTATAGCCGAGTGCTCTGTCCCCGCATACGCCACAAGTCTTGTTAGCCTCTCTCCCGTTGGCCTCATCTTCCATTTCTCGGGTTCTTGATCCTCAATTGCGATCAATTGCGGCGGTCCGATCTCCTCTTCGATTTTTATATATTCCCGCTGCCGCGGTGGCTGGGAACACGGTGAGTCACCTTAACAACACCCATAATCGAGGGACTTGCTGGAACACTGTTTGGGAAAGTAGCACTTCGGATGCACCTCGGAAACGTTCACCGAAGCACCTTGCACCTCCGAGTCTAAGACTCTGGGTACAAGCGCGATCAGGTCCGGGCGAAATCCTTACTGTCAGCGCGAATAATGCGGTCAATTGCCACGGCACTTATCAAATCTTTACGACACTCGAAACACGGAGTGGTTGGATCCACTCGTCGTCACTATTATCACAGCTACGACTAGCGATAGTGGATTCAGCTCGCTGGATTGGCCAGCCTGTAGGCAACAGCTCACGCTTCCTCCACGCGCACAGGTTCTTTGATTTCATCAATGCGCTAGGCACGCTGCTAGCTCGACTGCTCTGTAGGTAATGCCGACCTCCGGTGGGGTCGTGGGATTGCAGAGTTGCCATGGTTACCGGACCCCCGGACTTAGTCGATCTCAGAGAATGCAAGTCTAGTTTCAGATTAATGCTTCATAAAACTCTTTAAGGGGATTCTTCAGTCCGTCTTTACCGACCGAGTGAAATTTCACTCGTTTCACGCTGTGCTAGAATAATACTAATCAATGTATTCCTGTAATTGTTGTTGATTAGATTACAGGAATGATCGATTTTCTGACCGGATCCTCGGAATCATTTGGTGCATGTGAGATTCGGACTTGAAATGCAAGTCTAGTTTCAGATTAATGCTTCATAAAACTCTTTAAGGTGATTCTCTAGTCCGTCTTTACCGACCGAGTGAAATTTCACTTGTTTTACGCTGTGCTAGAATAATACTAATCAATGTATTCCTGTAATTGTTGTTAATTCGATTACAGGAATTACTGATTTTCTGACTCGACCCTCGGAATCAATCTGTGCATATGAGATTCGGACTCGATATGCAAGTCTAGTTTCAGATTAATGCTTCATAAAACTCTTTAAGGGGAATCTCTAGTCCGTCTTTACCGACCGAGTGAAATTTCACTTGTTTTACGCTGTGTTAGAACAATATTAATCAATGTATTCCTGTAATTGTTGTTGATTCGATTACAGGAATTACTGATTTTCTGACTCGACCCTCGGAATCAATCTGTGCATATGAGATTCGGACTCGATATGCAAGTCTATTTTCAGATTAATGCTTCATAAAATTCTCTAGGCTGGCTTTACCGACCGAGTGAAATTTCACTTGTTTTACGTTGTGCAGGGAATAATTAATTAATCAATATATTTCTGTAATTGTTGTTGATTCGATTACAGAAATGATCGATTTTCTGGCATCATTGTTATGCAGAAGGACAATCATTTTGTCTTTTAACCATTGTTTGTATAGTTTTTCTACCGCACTTGCAGGTAGAATTGTAATATTTTTAGCATTTTCAAGTCGGTAACAAGCTTACAGAATCTGATAGTGGTGAGAACAAATGACGTCTTACTCCGTTGGTAAAGACTGACTTAAGGAGATGCAATGGTCGCATTTTTACTAACCGAACCGCTAATTTATTCCCGTTTGCGATTTAAGACTCCTCTATTATCGATAGAGTGCCTTGAGTTTTTTCTCATTCCATTTTACGACGAAATACAGAGATTTTCAATTTTTCGATAAATTTCTACAGAAAATCGTAAAAAATCTTTGCTGTTATAAAGCACGAAAAATTCTGTTTTCGGTAAAGGAAATAGAAAAAAAGTTTCCATCTTTTTCTTAGAGCTAGCCGTCTCGTTTCTGGTAACACTAGTCACGCATCAACACTCCATCGTTATCTATTCAAATAAAGAATAAAAATAGAACAACCGCTCGTCGCGTGAAAGACTTGCGCAGTTGAAATTCGATCGCGTCAAAATTGGCAACACTGATTTCTCGTTCAGAGGCACGTGCGCGATTCGCGGGTTATTCCAATCAACGCAATCCTGAAAACCAACTGACGTATGGCAGGCACGTGACGCTTGACTCTCGTTACGATGACGAATTAATTGTGAAACATTCATTTTTTTTTTTTTTTTTTTTTTTCATTTTAATACACGTTATAAATATTTCCGGAAATTCATTGAAGATCTTTTTTTATTCGATGATTGATTATGTTCAAGACTCGAAATCGCAGAATTTTATCTAATCAAATGCAAACGTTGCGTTCAAAATAAAATAAAAACAAAAAAAGAAAAATTTTGGTTCGAACTGTGACCGAAATTCTCTTTCTCAAGTCACTTTAGATGCGACAATTTTTTTTTTCTTTTTTTTTTCACATTATTCATCAGAAAACATCTTACATTAAATTCTATCATCGGTTTTATTGAATTTCTTCTGCAATAATCGCACAAATTAACGAATTGGAATAACGTATGTTTTTTTTTTTTTTTTTTTTTTTTCTCATTACTACCGATAATAATACGACCTGTTTATCAGCAGGTGTTTCTTAAATTGAACGATATCGATACGTATCAATACTTGAACTTTAATCGTATACTCACAATTGTGTAATGAATTACGATTCACACTGTCGTAATAGTACATATATATTAATATTATTATTCAGTGAAGAATATAACATGAAATCGAAGAAATGTTGTATTTTTTTTTTTTATATTTCAAACATTATTTCGTGGTAAAAATGAAAAAAAAAAAAAAATCGTGAAATTTGACATAACTAATTTTCAACCTTAAATAACTTTTGAACCAGTAGATTTACGAAAAAATCGCAAGAGACTTTTTTTGTAGATCGTTCAATTTCTTACAAAAATATCTATTGTTATCTACGATACGCTGATCCGTTTTTCAGTAATAACATTCCAAAATAAAATAATATAAAATAATTTCCTTTGTTACTCAAACGGGAAATAGAAAATCCTAAATAGGCATTTTCTGATTATTAATATTAAAAGCTGAAACTTTTACGGTAATTAGCGAAAAAAAAATAGTTATTTTTTGATCCACCTTAATATATATATATATATAATAAAAATATATAAACATAAAAAATACGTGGTTAATTGTCTTTCATATTTTACAAGAATCACATTTTTCAGTACAATCGCTGATTGTTATTAAACGTTTATAGAAATAGCTATTGCACTTGTATTATAATACTTATTATATATAATATTTCTTTAACATAATATAAATTCAAAATAAATACATGCCTCGTCACGTGATAATATATATATATATATATATAATATATATATTTATATATCTAAATGCCGGTAATTTATAATTATACAAGAAATATTCTAACGATAAGAATATTGTATACATATTATATAATTATCTATAGATAATAAGTCATAACGTTCATATTTTAATTTAACGATATAGTATGAAATTGATATGAAAAGGAGCGTACATACTAAAAACAGTTGAATGAATACACGATGGGTGTTTTGAAAAATATCGGAAAATATTCGTCTAGTGTTATTAACACGTTGGCTTTTTTTTTTTTTTTTTTTTTCATTCTTCATATCTTATTATTATTATTCATTGTTTTTCAATTATTATTAGACAAATTTAGAGCAAAAAAATAAAATAAAATAAAAAATAAACAACAAACTTGTGATATTTTTAGAATTTTTTCTTAACATTTAAATTGAAATTCTTTCACGGTTTTTAATTTCTTTTTTTTTTTTTTTTTTTTTTTGTATTCAATGACACGAAAGTGTTATTTTTATCGATATAGCCTTGATTTATAATATATGAAAGAAAATAAGAAACAAATTGAAAACCTTAACTTTAGCTGCTAACTCTTATAACTTTCGAAATTCTTGGTCACTTGACTATCTTATGGATTAGAAAGTTATAGGAATGGACTTTCGTCGGCGGGAGTCGGTGGTGAAAGAAATTCTTGTTAATACCGATTTTTCAAAAACACTCCAAGGCGATGGTATCGCGCGTATGTTTAATGGGCAGAGTTTTAAATCTTATCATATTATAAACATAATGATTCTAATACTAACAATAAAAGAACATTTTAAGGCACGGCCGTAGTTAGTTTATTAAGGTACAACAGGTTTCGAGTAAGGATTGCCCGGAGTTAATTCTTTCAGTCCATCGTAATTTTTAGATTACTATCGTTTTTTCTTTCTTTCTTTACGCCGTTTTTTTTTTTTTTTTTTTTTTTTTTTTTTTTTTTTTTTTTTTTTTTTTTTTTTTTTTTTTTATCAAGCTCTCAAATGACCCAACAATATTAAACATTCGTAATATTATTTTTTTTTTCAGACGCGATTATATAAGTCTTAACGAAATTATTTTGAATTACTTCTAAAAGCGGCATCGATTATTATTTATTTATTTATTTATTTATTTATTTATTTATTTATTTATTTATTTATTTATTTCCACCGATTCACTTATGTGCAATTAACGAATAATATTATTTATCAAAAATGTAAATAAATGATGCAGTATTTTTTTTTTTTTTTTTTTTTTTTTCTAAACTCAATCAATGCAGGCTCATACCATAAAAATAATTTATTTCCGAAATCTTTTGAATCGATGTGAAAAAGACGGTGATTCAAATTTTTGTTAGTATACGAAATTCAGCCTTTCTTAAAGCTCGATTAACAAAAAAAATCGGCCTGAGAAAAAGATCTATAAGTAATCTGAGATCATTTTAAAATTGAGATAATGACGTGACAAAAAAAAAAACAAAAAACTAGAAATTCTACTTATCGACCGAGTCCGAAGAATTTCTCAGCTCTCTAACCTCAAAATCGCAACTTCGTCGCAATTTTTTGACTCTATAGTTTGATCCGTCTCCGTTTTTGACACACGAGGACATAATTCGGTGTAGAATTTTCCGCTCTACACGGTGTTCAAGTTATTTTACATCTAACGACATCGGTTTTTGAAAAAAAAACACGTCAGATTTTTTTTCTGTTTTCTCAAAACGCAGAATATTTTTTCTATTCAGATCTATTTTTACTTGACTAAAACGAATCGTACATAAAAATATCGAACACATTTTTTTATCCTTTTAATTTATAAATAATCGATTTAACGAATTCGCCGAACGTTGACGTCACGACTAAACGTTGAATTTTTCTTTCGTATCCGCCGCCTCTCAATCTCGAATATAAATAATATATATATATAAGCTCTCAGCATCGATTCTTAGACTTAAAGCTATCGCTCTTCCGTATTTATACAATTTCAAAGCTTCGGAGCTTTAATTTTTTTACACGTTAAACTTAAACGTCGTCCAATCAATCAGTCCAATCGTTCTTCTTCTGCGGCGTTTGCGTCAGCCGAGTTGTTCCGGTTTGGACACCTTTGCTTTTCAGCACAAGATCGTTCTTCTGATAGTAATCAACGAGGGCGTCGATCGTCCCGAAAGTAATTTCTCCCGATTTCGGTTCTCCCAGTGCGTATCTGCGAAAAATTCGTTGCGAAAACTTTAAGCCTCGTTCATTAATCAAATTAAATTATGATCTCTGTACGAAAGAAGAAGAAGAAGAAGAAGAAGAAGAAAAAAAAAAGAAATAATAAATAAATAAATAAAACTGATTTTTAGTCTCTGTACTTTTTTTTTTTTTTTATTTTATTTTTCTTCTTCTTCTTCTTCTTCTTCTTCTTCTTCAACTTTCACAAATATTTGATTTATTTTTCAAACAAAAAAATTTAATCGATATATCTCAAGTTCACGAGCAAAAGTTAAAAGATTAAAATTAAATAACGTGAGAAAATATTTTCTTATTTCTGGTGAAGAAGAAAAATCAAAATTTTTCTTTTCTGTTTTTTTTTTTTTTTTTTTTTTTTTTTTCAAATACTCACGTGCCGTCGGTTTTTATTCGTATCGCAATGTTGTAGGGTCTACCGATTGCCCAGAGCACAAGAGTGAAAGGCCGATCGGGATATGTGCTCGATGGTCTTACGAGAAAGCATCCTTCGACCGTTGAATTCGTTGTCGAAATATCCGCCGCAGCTGCAAACGCCCGTGAAATAGCCCCGATTCGAGGTCCTTTGAAAATTTGAAGAAGAAGAAAAAAAAAACTTGCATTATCTTGGATGAATTTTTACATGTATGTACAGGTTGGATTCCGTGCGGAAATCAATTCTGAGCGGCGTTACGTCGATTCTACTGTTTTTCGCTTGTTCTTTCCTTTTTTTTTTTTTTTGGTTTTTTTTTTAAATTTTTTTTTTTGTTTTTTGTGACGCAAGAACAGATTTGGATTCGGTCGAAAATCGATTTTACTACTACGTTTAACGAATCTTTGCGGTTTTGTAATCTCAGAAAATTAAAAAAAAAATTTTTTTTAAAAGAATGAAAAAATTAAATTAAATTGAATTAAAAAAAAAATGCGAAAAAAAAATCACGCGCACAAAGTAAAAAGTAATTTGAAATTACAATATTGCGTGATAAATTTATTGTATTTTTGTAAATTGAACAAACAGTCGACTCACAGGTTTTTAACAGTAATATATAATATATTAGGGTGATTCAAAATAAAATAAATTTTTTTTTTTTGGCAGAAACTGGCTTAAAAGTTTTATTTAGGTGTAAAAGTAAGGCTGTAAAAATTTGAGCTCTTAATATTAATATTAAGATGCTCCTCGTCGCACTTTTCTATTTTCCGTAAGAATAACACGGAAAAAATGGATTTTGCTTTTTCTGATTTTTATGACTAGCCAACGACGCGTCGTACAGAAAATTCATAGACATATTTTGGTAGAAAATTGAACGCTCTAGAAAAAAGATCTCTTGTCATTTTTTGATAAATCTACTCTTTCAAAAGTTATAGGGGGTCAATTTTTATTCATAAGAATAACACGGGAAAAATTGTTTTTGCTCCTTCCAATTTTTATAACTAGCTAACGATGCGTTGTGCAGAAAATTCATGAATACAGTTTTGTGGGGAATTGAACGCTCTACAAAGGTCTACTGTCATTTTTTGATAAATCTAATCTTTCAAAAGTTATACGGGGTCAATTTTTGACCCCTAGATAACTTTTGAAAGAGTAGATTCATCAAAAAATGACAAGAGATCTTTTTTCTATAGCGTTCAATTTTCTACCAAAATATGTCTATGAATTTTCTGTACGACGCGTCGTTGGCTAGTCATAAAAATCAGAAAGAGCAAAATCCATTTTTTCCGTCTTATTCTTATGGAAAATAGAAAAGTGCGATGAGAAGCATCTTAATATTAATATTAAGAACTCAAATTTTTACAGGCTTACTTTTATATCTAAATAAAACTTTTGAGCCTGTTTCTGCAAAAAAAAAAATTATTATTTTTATTTTGAATCACCCTAATATATATATATATATGTATATATATATATATATCAGAAATTTATTTCGAAATTGACGAAATATCGAATCCAACTGTCGATTAATTATTAAAATTGAATCAAAGTGTTCGATCTTCTCACCTTCTTTGACCAAGGCTGCGGCTTGCTCTCTTCTCACGTTGTGGAACCACGGCTTTTCCGTGAACGGCTGAGAGCCACTTCCGGTCACATCCGCCAGCCTGTAAGGCCTGTTCCGGTTCGGCGGAGATGGCAAAGGCCTGTTTGATAGTTCTGAAATCAACGAATGGCTGGGCTTCGGATAAGTCAACGAAGTTCCAGGCTGTAATGGTTCTGGAAAGCGAAAAAAACGAAATTAAAAGAAATTCAAATCAAATGACAAATTCGAGTAAATCGATAATAAAAAAGTAGGCGAGTTTAAAAAATTTTTATACAAAAAACTGTCGATTCGATTCCTTCCGTTTTTTTTTTTTTTTTTCTTTTGTTTTATATTCAAACTTTATACATTCAGGTATTTTCAGGAATTTTTTCATCGAAATTTATTCACTCGTGGCTTTGTTACACTGCCCGACGTAAAACAACGGTTGGTTGATCTAAAAAGAAATATAAAAAAAAAATTCCAACGGGATTTTGAAATGTAATAAATCGAACCGTTCGCCGCGTGGGGTTTGTTTTTTTTTTTTTTTTTTTTTTTTTTTTTTTTTTTTTCCCCCAATCAACGGAACAGCGAACGTTTCGACTTTATTTTCGACATCTTTTTTCGAATTTAACATCTTTTTTCAACCATAAAAAAAAATAAATAAACAAATAAATAAATAAATAGACAACATAAGACAAAAAAAAAAAAAAAACTCAGGCGACACGGATAATGATATTTCGAGGAAAATCTTCTCTGATGTTATCTCCGTTGATATGAGGTGTTAAATTTTCGATCCGATACAGACTTGCTAATTTTTCGCGAGCCTCGGCGAGCGCGGCGTTTGTCAGACACTCCGAAAGGCTCGCTTGTCGTCTTGCAGCCGTGTTCAGAGAGACGCTCCTCTTGAGATCCCCGATCGACGCAGCCATCGATGAAGAGAAAAAAAAAAAAAAAAAAAATTTCAGCCTCGAGCCGTTTTTCGCGACGATGCGAAAGATGAGGATTAAAAAAAAAAAAAAAAAAAAAAAAAAAAAACGAAAAAAAAAAACAGCTTATCTTCCCGGGCGTAAATTGAAATTTCACTGTTAAACGATGATTTTGAATCAGTATAAATATTGTATAATTAATTTCACACGAGAGGTTCGTTACAATAAACTTTATTTACTCGTGACGAGGTGAAAGAGAGAGACAGAGAGAGAGTGAGAGAAAAAAAAAAAACGATCTTCAAATTCTAAGCAATAACTTTGAATATGATTTTTTTTAATTTCAAAGTGTTTTAAGATTAAGAAAAAAATCATTGGACACGATAGAATTTCATTCTTTATACCTTGGCTTAGTTTGATTAGCCGACTTTGTGTGTGATTTTTTTTTTTTTTTTTTTTTTTTTTTTACAATCCAACCGTAACACTGATTTATTTATTTACTTATTTATTAATTTTTTTCTTCATCGCTCGGTTGAATATCGTTACTTTGTCGACGAAAATCTATGCAGGTACTTGCAAATATTAGACAATTTAATATCTAACGATAAAAAATTATCACAAAAAAACAAAAGAATAATAATAATAACAATAATAATAATAATAATAATTTGTGCCCCGGTGAAGTTGCTGAATGAAATCGATCGATTCTCGTAGATTTTTCTTAATTTCTGTAAACACTTTGACAAGAAAGGCAAATTTATATCCAATCTATTGCTTATAATTTTTTTGATTTTTGTTATTTTTTTGTTGTTTTTTTTTTTTTCAAACAGCAGACGAATGTCACGAATAGATGAACAACTGCTTATGAAATTAATTGAAAAAGTACCGATTAAAGTGTAAAAACTGCCGCGAAAAAAACCGTAAAAAAACGTGAAATGAAAGAGAAAGAGAAGAAAAAAAAAATTGATTTTTTTTTTTTTTTTTTTTTTTTAGTTTCGAAACTCGTCAGGCTGTCGAAAATTGAGGAGCGAAGGTGAACACGATCGAAGAAAGGAGGAAAAACGATTCCAGTGTCAACCCGGCGGGCTCGAGACCGCGAACAAAACTGAGAAGATATTTTGAGGCTCGTTTTAGAAACAATAAGCCTGCGGCTCTGACAACGCGGTGGTCTAACGAATTCACTTCTCAGCGTGGGGTGAGAAACTCATAATGAACGGTTAAGAATACAGAAAAATCCCCGGATTTAGTTTCATTTCATCCTCAATCCTCTTTCAAACCGCGGCTCGAAATTTCAGTAAACGGTCACGAGACGTCGAAGTCAAATCTCGAGTCGAGGGAGTCTGCGAGAATTTAAAAGGGACGCGCAAGGATGCTCAATTATCTGATGGGAAAACTGGAGTGCAATGACAGGCAAGTACCTCGATGCATTTTGCATTTTTTCGTTTTTCATTTACGGCACGATTCATCGCTGTCAAAAGTTCTGGAACTTGTGGTTTTTTTTTTTTTTTTTGTTTTTTTGTTTTTTTTTTTTTTTTGCTCTTCCCGCGAAATTTCTTCACCCGAGTTCTGACATGTTTGGTTAATTTTCTTATTTTTTTTTTTCTTCTTAGTCTTTGAAATCTGGTATTTCGAAATCCCTTGACAAAAATAAATCGTCTTTTGAAGAAAAATTGTCTTTCAACGACGGACGGACTTTTCGATAAGTTTTTCTGCGACGGAAGGTCAAATTCAGAGAAGTGAAAAAAAACGTTGGGTAAAGTAAAAACGTCGATCTGTATAGTAGATTGGAAAAAATACTCGCCCCATTTGTGAGGAGCTTCTTTTTTTTTCTAACCTAAAGGGAAGAATTTCTATTTTACTTTCTTTTTTTTTTTACTCCCTTTTGCATTATTTTTCATTCAAAAACTTATCAACTTTCCGGCAGAAATAGAATTGTCTCAAAGAGATCGTTTACATTTTCAAAATTTGAACGCCAAAAATTAGAACAGCTCGTTTTCCAATTTGAAAAAATGTATACATATATGTATACGTAGAAGAAAAAAAATTCAGGTCTCGTTTTTTACCGAGTAGAATGTTAGAAAAAAAAAGTATGAAATGATTTTTAGATGATCGTGGTTTAACACTGGTCGAGTTGGCGTGGAATACCCCGTATATTGTCAATATTTATTTCCACAGGGAATACTTCTGCACTCAAATAAAAAAACAAAAAAAAAAAAAAAAAAAAAAAAAAAACAAACAAACAAACAAACCAAAAGTGCCAGAAATTTCGAGTCTTTACTTTACACTTTGATTTGAACGATCTTTCTTTTTTTTTTGTTTCACCAAAACTTTCGAATGCAAGATTAACAGTGAGAAAAAAAAAAATTTGTCCAATTGTCGTTACTTTACTAACTTTCTAATTATATCTCTTCAATTTTCAACCCAATTATTAACGATAAATATTATTATTCTTGATGTGACAAAAAATTAACAGTAATTTCGTTAAATTAAGAAAAAAAAAAAAAAAAAAAAAATATCCAGCACATCTGTCTAAAAATTTTCTTCGCTATAAAAAAACTTTTCGCTGTAACTCTTTGTAAAACAAAAAACAACAAACAAAAAAAATTACATTCCTCTCGAAGCAAATCTTTATTAACACATTTTTTCGGTCGATCTGCCGGTTTTTGAATAATTTTTTTTCAGAGTTCGAAACCCAGACGCGACCTAATTCTATCGCTCCTCGATATGCCACGGAATGCTTTTTCTACTGATTAGATCCTCACCTTTTCCGTTGATTTATCGGATCTTTACAAGAGCTGTGTATTCATTTATCACGATTTTATTGGCAAATGGATACGCACGAGGTTCGAGGTTGCACGCAAATCGTTGTTTCGTAGGATTTCATCAACACGCGTGCAAAGTCACGCGAGAATTTTATTTCACTATCTTTTTCTTTTTCTTTTTCCTCTTACCGCATCTCGTTTCTGCCTGATTCTAATTTTTTTTTCCCCCAAAATTTTTCTCCCAACTTCATTTTTTGCCTAATCAAATCGTTATTTGAGAAAAAAAAAAAAAAAAAAAAAAAACCCCACTAATTTACAGTTTTAACAATAAATAAGTAAATAAATAAATACTTTTTACTCGTAAATATAATTTTCCACCTCATAAAAAAAAAACTAACTATAAGTAAACTTGAAATTCAAAAAAACTAGTAAAAACTTTCAGGTTTAAGTAACGAAATAAAAATCCTCTGACTCGTTACAATTTTTTACATTATATTTAGCCCGAAACGCTTGTAATTAGTTTATGACCGATTTCAAACGCCATATTGTCAGTACAGCCGCACCCATTATTATATAGTCTATTCCCAGTATTAATAACGTCCCTATGATCAATGAAAAGTAAAACTTTGCGAGGATTATTGGGATAACAATATGGATCGAGAATAATTATATCGATAATAATCAGTATCAATATATCGTACTTTTTAAAACGAGTCTTTTACACAATTTATATATAATATTTGTATATATACATACAGCCTGTGAAAAAAGCAGCGATGCCTTGTTATCCGATCTAGCGTAACGATCGAGAGCACAATGCCCACGACAAAACGTTTTGGCATCTCGGATTTATGGTCGGAAATTTTTATATACGGTTGTTTTCACTTTGAAAAGCACGAAATTTGTATTTTTTTAAATTTTTTTCTACATTTTTTCGACAACGTTCGAATTTTTTACAATTTTTCAAAACCATTTTATCGATCGATACGATTTGAAAATCTGAAAAAATTCTGCAACGATAATCGTCCGTCAGACATGAAAATTTTCAAGATCAGAGCCAAAGTGGGAAGGATTTTTCTTTTTACTGTTTTCAAGCTTTTTCCGAAATGGAAAAAAAAACAAAACTTGAATAAAATTACCAGCGGGAGTCGTTTCACTATGGATGGTTCCTGAAGCATTTTCATATTTCACAACGGATTGTTGAGAATTATTACAGATTTTTCACTTGACATTTTTTTTTTTCGTTTTCCATTTTACTGATAAAAAAAAAATTGCCAATCGGAAAATGTTTCCGAAAAATCTAGAAAAAATTTAAAAAACCCGTTATGACGTATGAAAATGTTTTAGCAATGATATATATAGTAAAATGACTCCAGCTTCTAATTTTTTCAAAATTTTTTTTTTGCCAGAAAAAGCTTTAAAATAGTACGAAGGAAAAATCTTTTTTTTTCCCTTGTCAAGCTACGTAGTATTTTTCCTGATAATCTTTAATTGTTGGTAGAAAAAAAAATTTAATTTTCCATCGAAATATTACTTTTTTGAGTCATAGGAATACGAAAATGTCGATAAAAAAAAATGACTGCAGTCAATTTCGAAAAACTACGCTTTCTCCTAGGGTCATTGACACGAAATCTAACTTATCGTAAGAACACTCAAATATCAAGTTTATTCAAAAATAAACATATATATTAATTCATTTTTATAGTTCTTTCGATTTTACATCCGCCATATTGGATCCACCATCTTGAGATTGAGAAACGATCAAAGTCTTACTTCAAATTCGTGATCAACGAACGGAAAAACCTCCGACTAAGAAAATCGATGCAAAAATGAGTTTCCCTATTTTTTCAAAAAGTGTATTAAAAAAAAAAAATTCACCTTATAATTTTTATTAAATTTGCTAAAAATGTACAGTACATTCCATTTCACCAAATGAAAATTCTACTCTTGCTTATCTAACAAAAAAAAAAAAAAAATGTAGCAAAATCTCAAAGATTTTTCCTTCACCTCGTGACGTCACGGAGTATCTACCTGGTCGTTTCGGGGGTTCCGGGGTCTCCGGGGCTTCCAGGAGTTCGGGCGTTTCGCTTATCTGAGCATGGCAGCACCTCAGAAGTCCGCGTTTTATGCGGACGATCATATCGGCGACTTCGTCGGCCAAACGGCTTCCAAGACCGCCCAATAACTGCCTGCCAACCCTCAAATAAAAGCAGGAGCACATCCCACCATAACTCGAAAGAGTCGATTACTCTAATTCAGATCATTATCCGATCTCTTTAATTAACCAGCTTTTCCGCAATAAATTATCGCGTCACTGGAATTTACCGGAAAACCGCACCGCGCCGTAAGTCTAAGTGCAAACGAAGTCGACGTTGTTATTTTTTCACTTTGCGATGCGTCATCTGGTGGAAAAAAATTGAACTAATAAAACTAGACTGACGGCTGACACTTGATCGTGTTTTTTCGCGTTGGATGATAAAATAGATAAATCGTTGATTAAATTTCGTTAATTTATGTCACACGAGTCATTTGAAAACCGAAGAGAATTGCATTTAGCCTCATTAAAATAAAAAAACTTAGGTTATGTTGTGACAAAATGGCCAAACGAAGTCGACGTTATTATTTTGTCACTTTTCGATGCGTCATCTGGTGGGAAAAAATCGAACTAATAAAACCAGACTAACTGCTGACACTTGACTGTGTTTTTTCGCATTGGATGATAAAACAGGTAAATCGTTGATTAAATTTCGTTAATTTATGTCACACGAGTCATTTGAAAACCGAATAATTCCATTTAACCTCAATTAAAATAAAGAAACTTAGGTTATGTTGTGACAAAATGGCGCCGCGACAACCAGACTCTGACGTCATGAGGACATTTTCCGATACAACCTCTTTCGCACGTTTCGTTTAACCTCAATTACAATCCATTTCAACTATTTATCCGCATCACGTGTCAAAGGAGACCAGTTTTCACTCCATTTTTATCTTATATTTATATACACATTTCACAATTAATTACAAAGAAGTTCATAGGAACCGACGATTACAATTGACATCCTACAGCGATTTCAAATCCACGAATGAACTGATCACCGTATTACTTTGTCTATTTCAGGGAAATAGAAACCTAGCGACAACGTCCTTCGTTCGCCAATTATAATTACGTTCCATTTCCGCGTGTTTTCGAACTGTGTCAAATTGACTTGATAGTATTAATATTCTTATTATTATTGTTATTTTTATTATTGTTATCGTTGAGAAATATTTAAGGCTGCGATTGATGTATGTTGCACGCGATTGTCGGGAGTAAACTGATGCAGCGAGACTTCCAGATGACACGAAACCATACATTTTGTTAAGTGGCAAGTGGTTGAGAGGGACACCATTTGTACACCATATGCGTTTCCCATACGTGGACTGTTTCTTGCGACTTTTGCATCGAACTTTTTTTCCCGCTCTTCTTCTCTCCAACAACCACTTGGAACTTAACCGAGTGGATTTTTCACTTCGGTATATATGTATATGTTTTTTCCCCTCTTCTTAGTTTTCTTGTTAGAGAATTACATCCTCCTTGCATAAGAAGCAACTGTAGGCAGACTCTTGACGCTTGCGAGCTTACAGCTCCCACAATCGTTAATATGTGACTTAATTCTGCATGACTGGTTCATGGTTGACATCCTTTTGTTGTTCAATTTTTTGTCATCGTTGGACACGCACGAATGATATTCGATGTATTGAATCTAACCCGTTTTTAACTCTGTTTCGAATTATTGTTGTTACGATTTTACACCGTTTCACAATTCTTTAAGTTCAACGCGAGATTTTGATTTAAAGAAAACACAAAATATTAACAAAAAATCGTCGCGAGCTTGATCGGAATTTTTAATATTTGCAATTGCTGGGGCGAAAAATGATGGAATTTTTATAATATCGCTTTTTTTATTTTTTGAACAACTAAAAAAAAAAAAATTCGAAATTTGCAGAAAATTTCCGGCTTACTGCTTCCAAAAATTTCTTGCACGTAAACTTTTATCGCAAAGGATTGAAATTTTTTTTTTCAGGACACGCACTCCCGTATTCTAGATTTTGTTTGAAAGAATTTTTCATCACATCTTTTTTACTCATTTGGAAAAGAAAAAAAAACTCGATATAACCAAAATTTCACCGAAATCCTTCCCCTTAAATAAATCGTGGGAAACTACAGTTAGAATTTGAATACGTAATAATAAAGCGAAAATGCGATCTCTGAAACCGTTGTATCATAATTATAACTTTTTTAAAGCAGTAATAAACAGTTTTCGATTTTTACTATAACCAAAAAAAAGGTGGGGGGGGGGGGGGGGGGGTATTCGATTTGAAAAATTCTAACACTGGCAACTATAATAACATTAAATAATTTCTTGTAACGAATTGTTTTGTAATTCGAACAATATTTGTACCGTTATTACAACGATACCGATTTTACTATAAATTTCTGGTAATTATAACTTACTATATAACAAAAGAAACAAAAAAAAACATGAAATGAAATTTTTTTCTGCGTATGATTTAAATTTTAAAAATATGGAAATGAAAGTAAAATTTAATGAAGAAAATTACAAACTTTTTATACCGGTCCTCGACGATGGTGTAGCTGGTAAGGTTCTAGGCAGGGTGGATGTTCTCTTCGGAATCGGTGGCTCATATCCATCTTCACCCGGCTGTAAAGCGAAGGAATAAGATAATTCACGTGTCTTATCTTTCTCGTACGCATCGTATCGCGAATGTAAAACCGCGAATAAAAGTCACGTCAAGACTGTCATGAGTTTATCTCGGTTCGTTATGACAGGAGAGGAAACTTTTTTTTCCTCAAGTTTCAAGTACATTCTTTGTCTTCCTTCCTATTACTTTCAGTCATCATGCAATGATCGATGAAACGATATTTCTCACTAACCAGGTTTTCGATCGACCGATAAATCGGCAGTCTAAATAACCGATATTCTCACAATTCGAATTGGTCGGTAACGGTTTTGAATAACGAATTTCTTGACCGACCGGTGGTAAATAGATTCATCTGTCATCTTTTAATGAAAACCGTTATTATACCTACTGTGTGGAGTGGCCGATCTCTTCCATGTGGTAAACTGTTCATTTGCGAGATCACTTTCTTATTCGGGAAATAAACGGGCAGCTGTGGGTGATAAAAGAACTTGTCACTTGATAAGAAAGTTGATTTTCAATTTATTACTATTTTACCGATAAAAATTCAGAGTTTTCAAAGTTCAAACTGTCACGTCTAATACTGAAAAAAATTATCTTAATTTGAACATCGAGATATTTAAGTGAATAATTAAAATTCAGAATGCTCAACTTGTGCTGAAATTTTTTTTTGTAAATTTTCAAAATTTAACGAATTCCTCAAAAATGGTCGAGTCTTTAGTCCAAATATTAAGAGATCCTAAATGGTCAGGTTTTTGGTCAGAATTAAAAAAAACCAGCCACGGTCGAGTTTTTGTTTAAAGTTTTAAGAAATGATCCATATTGACTCAATTTATCGAAAGTAAAAAATTGTTGTTTTCGGTGAAAAATTTTCAAAAACCAGAATTCATCTAGTTTTTGGCTAAAATTAAAAAAAAAAAAAAAAAACACATCAGAAACGGTCAAATTCTTCTTGAAAATATTCAAAAAAAAAAAAAGGTCATCATTTACCAAATCATTAAAAAATTGAAAAATGGTCAAGTTTTTGGTGAAAATATTGTAAAATCATAAGTGTTTAAATTTTGTTTGAAAATTCTCAAAAAATTATCCAAATTCGTAACGTCTCATAACCGTGAACAAAAAACGTATATTCCATAGCTTGTATGATTCGATGACAGTAGCCAAAATTTAAAAATTTACAAATTCCGCTCAGCAGTAAAAATCCCAAAACCGACTCACTCTTTCCGGAATAGGTTGATTCGGTGTTTCGTAATTCCCTTCGGTATCGCTGTCGCTCGCTTCATGATAGATGCTTCCAACTGAACTTCCGTGGATACTTCCGCTCGCCATGGATTCCGTGCTGCCATTATTAAGCTCTCCAATACTCAAAGCACCCGGTGGCCGTTCGTCAATCGGTTCATACATATCGTCGTCACTGTCATCGGCCGATCTCGACGATGCAAGGGGCGAAGCGCCAATCCTCGAGTTGTCCGGTGGCTTCGGTAGAGGGAGCGCAGATTTAGCGATTTGGAGTTTATCAGGCGGCGCAGGCGCAGGCGCAGGCGCCGGCGGTTTCGGCATCGCTTTCTGCGCATGCGCGGACGCTAGATCCCTCGAAAGCTTTTCCCGCGCTCCCTTAATGCTCGGAAAGGCGGTGACTGAACCAATCGGTGATTCTGTCGGCGATGTTTTTATCCCCAAACCGTTTAAACCGGCGGACAATTTTCTCTGGAGTTCATAATTCGCCGCGAGACTTTCTTTTGCCGGGAATTTCGTAGGCGAGTTAACTTTCGTGGCGGGTGACTCCATCAGCTCCTTCGCTTTACGCGACGCCATCTTTGCGTTCCACCCGTTCGGAATCTGAACCATCGGTTTCGGACCGATCTTCGGCTTCTCGTCGCTATTTCGCTGCGCCAATTGGATTTTTCTCTGCTCGACTATGCTCACCCCGTTTATTTTACCGGGCGAATAGCCCGTTTCTGATTTGTTCATGTACATATCTTCTTCAGATTCGATTTCCGCTTCCGGCGAAATCTCCTCTCTCCTGGCTTTGTTTTCCTTCCACGACTCGCCGTTTGAGTATATTTCCAACTGTTCGATCGGCTCTTTTCCGTTAGACGAGTACGAATCATCGACTGATGTCAGTGATCGCGGTCCTTCATCCTCAAAATCCGATCCCCAGAATTCATTATCGCTTGAGTAATCCTCGTCGTTTGACGGTGAGAATTCTTCGTCGGAAACTCGGAGATCGGTTAGATAATCCGTTGGGTTACTGATCAGATTCTCAACAAATTCGCACAAATCCCTGGAAAATGGAAGAGAAAAATTTGTCTTTTTTTCTTTTCTTTTTGTATAATAATCTCAACTTTTTACTTTGAATTTTGATTACCCTCAATACGCAGTTTTATGTAATAATGTTTTCAATTTTTGCAACGTTCTTTCCGGCAATGGTCGCGACTATAAAAAATGGCTCCAAACGTCACGTGATATAGTTTATTTTTTTATGAAAAATTGCGACTACTTTTTTTCGATATTTAAATTTCAGTCTTAAGATTCCGGTATCTTCGATTTATTATTACTATTACTATTATTATTTTGCCAAGATTTTCTTCACTTACGAATCAAATAATTACTTAAAGTAGAATTACTACGTGATAAAATTAATTTCGAACGTTAATTGATAAATAATTCTGTAATGATTTTAATTTCTGACCAAAGAATAAATTACTTCTTTTCACATGTAATATATATTTTATAAAATTACTTCACTCAAGAAATTTGAAGTAAAACGAGAAATGTAGTCGCCACGTTACTTTCTGTACAACGGAAGTCAGAAAGCTGAGTATTCGGTTTCCCACGTGGTTTACGGTTGTGTAAAAATAAATACCTTTCGGCTCTGGCTAGTTGCAGCTATAAGTATGTATGTATTTATGTATGTATATGTGTAAGTAACGGGCTGGTCACATTACCGTCTGCACTAACTCAGTACCCAAGTAGCGTAATTTGCGCGTGGTTAGCAAATATAAACGAGTGTCAAGACGTTTTCGGTATTCGTTTAAAGCCGCGTGAAATTTCTCCCGGTTTATACTCATATTACCAGAGTGGGCTGAAAAAATGACTTTTTTAATTAACATTTTTCATTTCCGGTTTAAATAACGGAAGTAATTTTATTTTTTGTTTCGTGAATTCAACCTTAAATAAATTTTGAACCAGTAGATTTACGAAAAAATCGCAAAAGACCTTTTTTTGCAGATCGTTCAATTTGCTACAGAAATATGTATCGCTTTTCACGATACGCCGATCCGTTGTTGAACAATAACTAATTCCATAATAAACAAAAATTTGCCTTCCTTATTTAAACGGGAAATGGAAAATTGCAAATAGAAATCTCTTAATATCAATAATATATATTTTCACGGTCACTAACGAAAAGAAAAAACAATCAGCCTACCCTAATGTGTATATATAAACGTAAAAAAAAAGATTTCAAAAGCGTAAAATCACTGATTTTGAATCGCGTTTT
The DNA here is from genome assembly GCF_021155765.1 of Diprion similis. Lineage (NCBI taxonomy): Eukaryota > Metazoa > Arthropoda > Insecta > Hymenoptera > Diprionidae > Diprion > Diprion similis. The sequence goes on from NC_060117.1 coordinate 5,392,227, forward strand.
TTTTTTTCTCTACAACAAAAAGTTAGTATTTACATTGAAAGTAATTTTCATTTGTCAAATTGTAGATATTTTATTATTCAATAAACAAACTCACCTTTCCATCACATCGTTTACAGAAACATGTAATAAAAAAATGTGTATCTTAATTTTAACGCAGACTCGAACGTGGTGTCAAGTAAACAATTAGGACATCCCTTGACAATGATAACGAGAAAAAAATAGAGGAAGAGAAATAAATAAATAAATGAATAAATAAATTATTATTCATCGGAATAACTGTTATAACTGTCATCGGCGGTCAATTTTTCACATTATCATTGTTAATGTGTAAATACATATTATGATTATCACTCACTTGTGCACAGATGGTTCCAATCCGACCGTCCACCAGTTACTTTTACCCGTCAAGAGCTGGAAAATTATTCAAAGTGATGAAACAATATTGTAAGAAGAAAAAAAAAATAAAAATAAAAAAAAAATAACATTTTACTAACGATCGTTTTTTTTTTTTTTTTTTATATTTTTTTTTCCCTACGTTTATTGGTTCCAAATACGGGGCTAAGTTTGGCAGATTGTCAAAATTCAAAATTCAAAGTTATGAGCAGATATATATATATATATATATACATATATCGCGTTCCAAATGCTAAAAGGGCGTATCATTTTTTTTTTTTTTTTCGTTGTCAATCGCTTCGCAAATATATTCCATGCCTAAAAATGAGGAGAAAAAAAATTGATCGCCGTTCGAACGGAAACAAAAAAAAAAAAAAAAAAAAATACAAATAGTTGAAAAATTTTCTTTTCATGTTTCAGAGGAAAACTTGAATTTTTTTTATTATACGCCTTTTTCGGCGTTGGTACGTCAGAAAAAAAAAAAAAAAAAAATTCTACAGATCTTTACGTTTTGAACGATTCCAAGTTGAATGACGAGAAGAAAATTTTTTATCGCCTTTTTGGCATTTGGAACGCGATAGTTATTCAATTTTTTTTTTTTTTTTTCTTTGTCTGCGATATCGAAACAGTTGTTTCGTTAATTTTCGTATTTACAAAGAAAAAGAAAAAAAAAAAAAAAAAAATTCTACAGATCTTTACGTTTTGAACGATTCCAAGTTGAATGACGAGAAGAAAATTTTTTATCGCCTTTTTGGCATTTGGAACGCGATAGTTATTCAATTTTTTTTTTTTTTTTTTTTTGTCTGCGATATCGAAACAGTTGTTTCGTTAATTTTCGTATTTACAAAGAAAAAGAAAAAAAAAAAAATAAATCTCGCGTTCCCACTGAAAATTTTTTTTTTTTTTTTCAATACGCACGTGCATAATTTTGACATTTCGCGTCGCGTCGTCGTTGGATCAATAATCAAATCGATGGTGTCGCTTTATTTTACATCTCGAAATGCGTGCGCAACGCGTTTGACAACGGTTGTCCAGTCGACAATGCTGATGCATATTATCTAAACCGCAATACACGTATCTTATAACAAAAATATCTCATCGAGCCGCACAGCAACAATTTGTACAAGCATATTGTATATACATGAAATATCGTCATATCGTTTAGAGATTGGAGAAAAAAAAGGAAGAAAAAAATAAATATATATATATATATATATATATATATATATACACATAATCTGGCTGCCATCATTCGTATGAATAATAATGTTCGTGATTCATACGATGACATTCAATTGCTTACGAACGTTTTAATTGTTCTATTTTATTTCACAATATTCCAGATATTTGTGTAACTTCGAGAGAATACACGTCGTGTTCTTTTTGAGTATAAATTCAATAGTTGAACATTGGTTAAACATTGAAACTCGCGTTATCGTTACTTTTTATTTCAAATTGTATATTATAGAAGAGTTTTAGACGATTTTTTAGAAAATTTCTTAACTACGTTGAACTCAAAGTAATGTTATACTCGCTTTAAGGTGTCTACCCAACTGTCGAGCAACAAAAAAACAAAAGATGGTTTTTTCAAGAATTTATTTACGTTTGATAAATACACCGTTTAATTTTAATTTTTATTGATTTCACACACTTTTTATACACGAAAGTTGTGGTTGAAAATTAGTCTGGAAAAAATGGAAAAAATCTTCGAGAAATCATCAACACCGCAGACTTACTTTTTTTCAGACTGATTTTCAACCACGATTTTTGTGCATAAAAAGTGATTAAAATCAATGAAAACTCGTTAAAAAAATTCTTGAAAAAATACTTTTTTTTTTTTTTTTGCTCGTTAGTTAGGTTAGAATCCCTTATGGGGATCGATTCGGACGTTTAAACGCACTGTTTTTTAAACGCAAAAAGGTCTCAAAAGCCCTATTCTATACACAATTCTGAACAAAAATACTATAAATAATTTTCGATTTCCTGTAACAATAAAGAAATGGCAAGATAACTACGAAATCGCAATAATAAATTCGTAGTTTTCGTGCCATTTCTTTATTTTTGTATAAAATAAAAATGTTTTGGAGACTTTTTGTTCAGAATTGTGCATAGAATGGGGCTGTTAAGAGGTTAAGATACGTGGACTTTGATGTCTGCAGATATTGACGACGACGTTAAAATTCACCCGGGCAGCCCCTTAAGAATGGTGAAAGTAAAAATATTTATAGAATAATCCAAAAATCGACGGACCATAATATCGAATTTTTGAAAAAAGCAAAAACTTAACACATCGAATTTAAAAATGCTAGAAGTCGAAGTATGGAGAAGAAAAAGATTAGAAAGGTTAGAATATAGAATGACAAACTGTGTAGAATCGTCAGAATTCCTCTCGATAATACAGAATCCTATACAGTCTCGATTTTGATTTTTCATTTTTTGGCCTTTTTATACTTCATCTTTCTATTTTTTCAATTTTCTGTACTTGATTATCCACATTTTCAAATTTTATGAACAAAATTTTCTTTCCATGAGTCAGCAATTCTAGTTTTTTACTTCCATCCTTTGAGAAGATTTTTCATGATAAATATTCTAAGATTAAAACTGATCATTCGGCAGCCGTAACAAATGTACGTTTTGTAACGTCGCAGTGATAATAAAAGTAAAATAATGATCTCATTGCGGTTAAGGATTTGTGGCTTTTTTACTTCCTTTACTAAAAGTAGGTGCCTAAATATAAATCAGCTTCAATATATATTCGAGAGATTTATTATCTTGAAGCCTTTGATAATTGTTTTGATACTTTGCATCCACTCGAAACTCGAAAATTCAAAACAGCCGATCTAATATGGCGGACAAAAAAATCAATGATAAGAAATTTTTTTTACTGTGTATTAAGTTTGTGTAAAAATCGATATTCGGATTAATCAGGAAATGATTTTTTTGTAGAAAAGTACGAATTTCAATCATTTGTTTACGTGAGCTATTTTATACCAATAAATAAATAAATAAATAAATAAGTTTTATATTTTTTTAGATTCAGAAATATTTCAGGGGCCATGTGGACCCCAAAAACTGGGCAGCTGTTACCTAAAAGAATAGTTTTAAGTAAATAATAAGCCGCAGAAAAAAAAAGGTGGGCGTGAATTAAGGGATTAAGGGGAACTTCTGACAATCGATAATATAATCGATTAGTGAAAATATGTTAAAACAGAAATATGTTCGAGTGCATATTGAGGTTAATCGCCGTTCCATTGACCCAAAATTTACGAGTTCAGCAGTTTTGTACGACGAGACTTAATAGGTTGAAGACACGAAACTAATTATAATCGGATATCTAGCTGCAGTTTATGGTGTAAAAGCGAAGTGGTGAGGCGTGAAAACTGGTGAAATTGTCACAACGAGATACGTTTTAAATAAGAGACATGCGGTGTCTTTCACTTTTGATGAATCGGAAACTTCCTTATCATCAAATGCTGGTAAACAATCGCGACGGTAATGAACATTAGAAGGTTTCTCAGAATTTTCATTTCAATGTTAAAACAAAGTACGTTTCTTGGCTCGCGACACTCTCTGTTTTCTCATGAATTCACTCGTAACTGGAATGAAAGTTTTCCTGTGTTGTTGTACGAAACAGAAAAAGACATTAAACTTCGATTTATTTCCAGTGAAATTCACCGTAATTATAGAAAATCGAAATCTAAGACAAACCCTGATTTATAATCAATTAAGCCTGAACAAATGATAAGATTTTTGGATTTTAAAAATTGATCGAATGTCAACTGTTTATAAAGTTATTGATACTTTTTTTCTGGACTGTACCCGTGAGACATTCTCAATCTCTACTTGCATGGCTCTAATTGGATTCCTTGTGGCTTGACTGTCATAGTTTAAAGGAATAAAACTCGCTTTCCGTTGTGAAAAAAAAATTGAATTTTCCTAGAGAAATTCAAGTTTCACTATCGAAAGTTTAGAAATGAATTTTTTTTGTCGCTAGTTCAAAAAATATTTGACTATTTTTATATTCTTATTCGCAACCGGAAGTTCTAATTCTAGGTTCAAAATAAAATCGAATGTTACTGCAAAAATCTAACATGTTGTTACTATTATTTTTCATTCATTATGATTACACTAAATAGTTAATCGTGTACGCTATTTTCTTGTAATTTCAACCATACTTAAACAATTATTATTGTTGAGATGCCTATTTTACTAGGTTTTTCCAATAACTAAAACGCATGATATTTTATTACAAATCCAAACTCCATTCGTGGTTAAACGTGACGTGGATAATTATTTTACAGGATAAAAAATCGCCATTTTATGATTCCATTTTTCATTTCACAAACAATCGTTCTCAAAGTGTATGACGCGCGTAAGGAAACGACATTTTTATACATGCTTGAAAGGAAAACCGTCCAGTGTAATCGAGGCTATTTTTTCCGGAAGTTTCATGGAACTCCGTGCTTCTGTGAAATCCTACCGTATATAACCTTTACAGTTAAATTTATTAATATTCACTGCACAAACGTTAATTATTTCGTAACGAGCAAATGGCTCGTGTTTTCCGCACGCTTCGCGAACAATTTACATTCGCACGCATTATACTTCCAACTGCACCTGTGTACACACCTCATGCATCATGTGTTTTGCGAAAATAAACGCAAACGCATGAAACAATCGACTCTGTGCCAAGTGGCCAAAAATCGCTGCGAAACAAGGAAAAACATTCACTCACCAATAATTTTTCACCATCGATCCTTGCGTTCACAATATCCTCGCAACAATGGTCCAAGCCGTTCTGTAAAATGGATTACACAGTGTGTGTAGGAAATTCATTGTCATACGGCAGAGAGATATCAGTCTTGCAGGATGCTGTCACGCCTGATATTATCGTTGGCACCGCGGGAGAAATAATATTTTATGTTTTTCTCCGGCAATGAATCAGACGCACACATCGACAAGTTTGCGGACATTTATTATATACTCAATTATGCCACATCGCACGTATGCAAGAGATTGGTGTTCGTTATTGCTTGCAGAATAGCTCATAATAATATTTCTGGGTGTGTAAAAGTAGCGTGGAAATCAAAAATCACGCTACAGTAATTCGAACGAATTTAAAATTCCCGGCAAATGTTCAAATGTTTCGAATTTCGAACCGTTACAATATTTCCGGGCGTATAAAAGTAGCGTCGAAATCAAAACTCACGCACCGAATGAAATTCGAACGGATTTAAAATTCCCGGCAAATGTTCAAATGTTTCGAATTTCGAACCGTTACAATATTTCCGGGCGTATAAAAGTAGCGTCGAAATCAAAACTCACGCACCGAATGAAATTCGAACGGATTTAAAATTCCCGGCAAATGTTCAAATGTTTCGAATTTCGAACCGTTACAATATTTCTGGGCGTATAAAAGTAGGGTAAAAAAAAAACTGACGCGAATGAAATTCGAATGGATTTAAAATTCCCGGGAAATTTTCAAATGTTTCGAATTTCGAATCGTTAAGTCACGGAAGATTCAAAAATGAGATCTAATGGAACGCCGGCTGAGACTGTTTCAACCGTTCGTTTTACTGGTGTGCATATGTATAACCGTCTGTCTGGCAGTTTAAGGCACGGAACCACGTGTGTCTCGGTTTCTCGATCACTGATCTATCCTGACACTGGAGAATGATGCATACGTAGGTACGTATGCACACACTGATCATTACAGGCGAGCGGTAGAGGGCATTGTGCTAATTGAAACAATCCGTCAGCATAGGCGTACGGTGTAGGTACGTTGAAAATTTTCACTCACCTTTAACAACATTGCGACAACATCTTCCGTATTAAACTTACAAAATTTTTCCTTCACTGCATTATCAGACATTTCTTTCGTTTCGCGACTTTGTATTAAGGGTGAGGCGAAGAATAAAGAAGAATTATCGCAACAGTAATAAACGACAACGCACACCCGTACGTGTATAAATAAACATAGGAAAAAACTTCCACTTGTCACGTCTTCCCGGCGCGCACTTGTCACTTTTTATCGACGGAATGCCACAGTTTTTTCTCTGATTCACTCACTCCCCGACTCTCGTGAGCCGATGCCATCTTGCGGAAACTCTCGAACGATTCGGGAATGCCGTTCGTTCATTCCGTTGGAACCGTGCTACCAGGGGCGTAACTAAGCTGGGGCAATACCCTGAGCCCCCCGAGACAGGGGGGGGGGGGGAGGGTGAAGTTGAAATATTTCGTTCGAATTTGCAATCATGACGTTTAGCACTTTGGTTTTTTAAATGTTTGATTCATTTTATAATCAGTTCATTAGTTTGCCATCAGATGCCATCGAATCATTTTACCCGATCTATAACAACTTGTCAGTGTACTTCTGACATTTTCCATTTCCAAATGCTTACTTTAATTAAATATCGCTACTGTATTAATAGGTATATCGATTGTATAGTCAAGAACTTAAAATATATTTTTTGGATAAATGGTAGTTTTATTTTACACTGAATAGAATGTACGAATCAAATTTATTACTTTCTTATTGGGAACGCTTTTATGAAGCGTGGGAGGGAGGCCTCAGAAAAATGTGTTTCGTCATTCACTCGGGGGACCCAATTTCTGTTCTTCTTCTGGGGGCCCTAAATGCCTAGTTACGCCCCTGCAAACTGCACCCGCCGCTGTTATTTCTCTCGAAACTTTATTTTGAATGGTCAGTACACAAGCTTCCCGCTTTCTCTACCGACTAACGTCACATTCGATGCTCCACCGGCAAAGCTTTCAAATGAACAGGTTGCACGAACTACTTTTACTCACGCCTGCAGGATGGCGTCTTTTCATAAAATCTTTCTCTGATAGATCCTGAAGAATATTTTAAGATCAGCTCCAACCATGAGAAGTTATAGTAAAATATGTATACATTTTGAAAATCTGGTTTGCCAGTTAATCGAATTCAACAATCGTTCAGTCTCACAATGCATGTTTGAGTTGAAGGTTTCATTACGAAAAAAAAAATAAACTTCTAGAATTTTCTTAAATCCTAACTGTGAATTTGACATTCATTGCCAACCTTTTACGTGGATGTATTCTATTTTCTTCTCGGTTGATGCAGTTGCCTTCAATTTGACTTGGTAAATAAATAAATATTTAAATTTACACTTAACCATTTGTAGCTGTGTAAAATTATGTGAATGTAATGCAACTCGCCGTTTCATCTTTTCAATTTATATTGGATATATAAGGTTAAATTGCACCGCATTCGTTTGAAATGCGATAGCACGTTTACTACTTTCTCTGTGAATCTATATGTGTTACTGTATTTTTTCTGAAAAGTGAACTTGATATTCTACTCAACTTCAAATTGTTGCAGTAAAATTCGGCCTCAGTTTTGATCAAGTAGGATTGTGATTTAAATACAAACATATATATTTTGAGATGCTTTATATTTTGTTCGAAATATGTACAATTTACAGTATATTTAATTTGAAATGTATTAATTTTTTTAAGGTTTGATTCTATACTCAGTTTTTTAATTTTGGGACTTACTATGCATGCGTAACGCGGTTGCGCCTGTTTACAGGCAAGCTTTATTCTCCTTAGTAATTGCCTACATACAAGAACATTTTTACATTTCTAAAAAACCCAAAAGACGTCTAATTGATTATTTACATCTCAAAAAGATTTTTCGACTATTTCAAATGACGATATTCAACCCAAAAGACGTCTCAGCGAAAATCGTTAGTCTAAAAAATGTTGTGAGGTCAATTCTTAACCTCAAAAACGTTCAACACGACGAGACATCTCGTCTTGAAGATGCTTTCAAAAACCAAGAAACGTCTTGACAACAATTGTTACTCCCAAATCTGTTAATGGGACAATTCAAGCTAAAAAAACGTCTTCCGACTTCCTAAGACGTCTTTTTTCGCCGATTTGACTGGCTAAACGACAATAGATTGCCTCATGGTTGTTCATGGCCATGTCAGACGTCTTACTCGCACAATATCTCTAGCCTGCTTCATCGCACAGCGTGATACTAACGCGAGTAAGACATACGTAACATTTTGCTCCTGGCGGCGAACCGTCGAACTAGTCGTCAGCGCCTCGTGATGCGAGGTTCTTGGCCTTTGGGGGACTTTGGGCATCCATGACCGCAGTATTCTGAGTCGCGTAGCGCGAGCCGGTCGAAGAGCTGAATATTTATTTCCATTATCGCTGCTGTGCAGGTCTGAAGGGAAGGGTGACAGGATGGCTGTCACAAACTTGGCGACCGTCGACGAGTTCAACACTTACATCAAGTGAGTTTAATTACGGCAGGTCTCTGGAGTGTTTTTAAGGATTTTAAAACCGTTGAAAAAACCTCATTCATGCCAAACTATGCGATGGTAAAGCATATCTTCACTTTTGGATCTGAGCCAGGACTCTGAAATATTCTTTTGCTTCGATTAAATGATTGTTGGTGCGACTGAATATCGGCTACTTAGCATGCTGCAATGAGTAGAATGTTTTGTTCGCGCATAACCTCTAAAATTTTTACTCCGAGCATTATACCTTCTGATAATTGAGTCATAATGCAGTCACTGATTTATCGACTGGGTAAATGCGTGCAATGACTCGAAGATAACTGACACCTATCTCGAGGTATTTTCCCACGATATGAAGCTACCCTTAGGCACCGATAACTTGAAATCGCAGAGGAAGTTTTTCGGGTCATTGTATGGTTAACGCATTATAGTTATATACGTATACTATCTCTGGTGGGAATTGTGTAACGGCTTTACTTCAAACTAGTATTGACCTGCTTCAGTGTTTCTCAGTCTTGCCAAATGAAGCCAAATTTTTTAAATTAGTCGCTGGTTTTTGCACTAACTTTTGATTAAGTAACATCCGAACTATTCTTGTTTTCATAAAAATGGTAATGGGAAATAAAATTGAAGGAAAACCTGTTCCTTGGTACCAGAATTTGAATTCCAATTTCCATATTTTTTAAAATATCAATACTTATCTATTCGAAGTTTTGTTCTCATTAAATAATCAGAAATGCCGTAAATCAAAGGAAAAAGAAATATTCCGAAAAATAACGATTATTAACATTAAAATTTGATACTAAAAGTATCTGTATTCCATGATTTATAGGAATATTTTTATTTGTTAAAAGTATAGATCATAATACAGACATTTCGTCATTGCCTTAAAAAAATCGTGTTTAAGAAAACATATAGTAAAATAAATTCAAAAAATTCTTATCTCTGATAAGCATGACTATATTGTCGAGGACCCCTGAAACAGGTCAATGTTTACTTTGATAATGAACTTTCGCAAGGATATAAATAAAATGAAACATTGACGAAGATAACCTTTCGTAATGTAAAACACGATGAATTCCCCACATAATATGTATATGTATATACATATCTTACTTTTATAAATATATAATACAAGATTAAGCAGTATAATACACATTTTTTATAACTGCAGCGTTTGTTTATACTTGTAATATACGTCGAATATCCAATTTTTAATCATATTCGTTAACCACCCTTTATTTGCACAAGATCCAAAGACTTGACGGTGATCCACTTCTACGCGGCATGGGCGGCTCAATGCACACAAATAAACGATGTCCTCGAAGAAATGGGAAAGTCGGCTGACTACAAGGGTGTAAACTTCGCGAAGATAGCAGCCGAGGACGTCCCGGAGGTTTCTCTGAAGTTCGGAGTATCCGCCGTACCGACAGTCCTGCTGCTTAGGAATTCCGCCGTTACCGACCGAGTCGACGGCGCGAACCCGGCCGAGTTGGCCACGAAAGTGAAGCAGCAGATATCGTCGAAGGACTCGGTGCCGATAGAAATACCAAAACCGAAGGAAGACATCGAGGAGAGGCTGAAAAAACTCGTAAACCAGGCGCCCTGCATGCTCTTCATGAAGGGAAACCCAGCCAGTCCGCGGTGCGGATTCTCAAGGACGATAATCTCCATATTGGACGCTTACAACGCCGACTATCAGACCTTTGACATTCTTCAAGACAACGACGTTAGGGAGGGGTTGAAGAAGTTCAGCAACTGGCCAACTTATCCACAGCTATATTTGAACGGCGAATTACTCGGCGGTTTGGATATTGTTAGGGAAATGGGTGAAGCCGGTGAACTTGAGGCTATGCTGCCCAAGAAAGTTAGTTTAGAAGAGAGGTGAGTTTAGACGAGGTCTTATTTTCTCATTGTTGGATAAAACGAGTTTAAGGTGCTTATAAAAACACGTTGTACACCTCGAAAACGCGGGGATGCAAAACTCCTGTACCGCTCAAGCGATCGGAGTGAAAATTGGGCAATTAATGCCTTGTTTTGGCAAAAAGTAGAGCGACTTTTTACTTTTTCAAAATTTGGAAAAAAATTTTACAGATTGGTTACCACTTACAGAAATTGGCCAAATTTTCACAGTTGCACTGAATGGATCGAACTATCCGGTATGATGCCACTCGGCGTTGATGAAACACACATTTTGAGCCCAGTCCCATGAGATTTGATGGTGAAATGACGAAATGGCAGCTGATCTGGTTTTCGATTATGAAGAACACCGAAATCTCATTTTGGCGACATTTGTTACCGACATTACGCGCATGCCGGTAATGTATGCGTGTAATGTCGATAAAAAATTACCGGCATGCATGAAAGGTCGGTAACAAATGTCGCAAAAATGAGATGTCGGTGTACTTCGTAATCAAAAACCAGATCAGCTGCCATTTCGTCAATTCACCATCAAATCTCATGTTCTCATACCGGATAGTTCGATCCATTTAGTGCAACTGTGAAAATTTGGCCAATGTCTGTGGGTGGTAACCGATCTGTAAAATTTTTTTCCAAATTTTGAAAAAAGTAAAAATACGCTCCACTTTTTGCCACAATATGGCATTAACTGCCCAAGTTTCACTCTGATCGCTTGATCGGTATAGGAGTTTTGCATCCCCGCTACAACGCTTCTTTATAACACCTTAAGTTTGAGCGCCAGTTTATTTCCAAGCAATCCAAGTAGCCTAACACTCTTCGATACTGCATTGTCCATGACAGAAATGTTTCTTGAAACAATTGTTCTTGGTTAGGGAAGAATTATTATGACTATGCCAACTATACAACTTGTTACTTCGCGTTAGAAACTGTATTATCTGTTCACGATCAGACTATGATTGCAAGATCGTAGCATTCTAATTTACGACATTCTAATTCTATTCAAGTACTCAGACCAACGAAAACACTAGTAAAAACTACCATCTCAAAATTTTACAACTCTAAAAATAATGACTCATTCAATTGGTTTCGAATGTTTGATCGCGAAAATTGAATCTCAAGTTCTGTAAATAAGAACCCACGTACGAAACTGCGTTAAATTAATAGAAAGAGGGAAGGGCTCGAGAACTTTACGAGCGTATAATATGACGCATCGCTGGAGCGCGACATTAGTTTTACGACTGTCGACTGTTTTTTTATTCTCTCGATCAGCTCGGTAGATAAGGCCGAATTCATTATTTTACACCGGGCATCGTATCATTTCATCGACCTCGACTGTCGTTGGTCAGTAGAAGTCTATGGTGGCCTTTTCATTCCTACATCTCTCGATTGACGATTTGAGATTATAGATTATTTTTGTCAGCTTTCCAATCCCAACGCGAAAAGAGTTTTTCATATGTCTATACCAGAATTCGAATGACAGTTGCTCCATCGTTTGGTACTGGCGCTCATTTTGAATTCAAACTCATCTAAAATGTAACGAAAGATTCGGTAATTCGATTATGTAAATATATATATAGTGAAATATCAAATACCCATAATACTTATATCTATAGGCACCATATTAATCTGCTCACTTTTATTTATTTGTTTTTTTTTTTTCTTTCAGAAGTTGAAAAGGATTAACGGCGGTTCCTATATTTTTCTTACGTTATTAAGTTATTAGTTCGACCATAGGTATTACGAAAATAAGAGTAAAACGAAGGAAAGACACGAAACAAAAATTTAAAAAAAAAAGTCTGCTTTTTTTCATCCATTGTCAAATAAGATTGTGAATAATAAAGAGGAAAAGAGAAAATAATGAATCAGTAATGAAATAAATCTAACCTCGAGTCAAAATTTATTATCGAATATTGAACAGAGCCTGAGTCTGTACAGTTAACGAGATGTATTTACAAAAAAAAAAAAAACGTCCTCCAACCCTCAACCTCTATTATCCTAATGTCCGTTCACGTAATTCTTAGAGTTCGAGAAGTCATCACCAGGGGAAAAATAGTGATCGTCATGAAAGGAACTAAGGAGGACCCAAAGTGTGTCTACACGAAACAAATCATGGAAATCTTCGATGCGATAAAGTAAATTCAATCGATTGACATTCCTTTAACCATGATGGATAACAAATGCAACTAAATTCTCGATGAATCATTTCTCTCGTCAAGTCGAAACATCGGTACCCATTTTCGGCCTCTGACGATCAGTGAGACAGTCAGATTCATGAATGCCTTAATTTAGTTTACGGCTAACTTGTTTTCATTCCAAATAAAAATGCCGGTTTGATTCTTTACGAATTTGTGAAAATGACTCGCCATGCAGCTGACGTGAGAAAATCTGTTGCATCACAAGTCATTTTCACAAAATTCATATATAGAATCAAACAAAAACGCATTTTGTCTCGTACCGGAAACAAGTTAGCCGTAATAGGTTAAGGCATTAATGAATATTACTTTACGTAATCATCGATACGCGGCTCTATAAACGTGACGGCATAAATCCAACAATGTCACTTCTATATCATGTCGCAACTACCAATGAAATGTAACAAATTCACTGCATACGAAGGTCAACAACTCGCCGTAGGTTTTGCCCTCGGTAAAAGGATCCGAATGTTAAATATCATTATTCGTATTCTGTCTTTGTGGAGATCACGAGGCATGAATTCGACTCCAGACAACGTGTGTCGTCTGCTTTCCAAATTAGTGTATCAATGTACCTCCAATGATCACACCTGCAGCAGACAAAGCTACAGTATTTAACTATATAACACACACTAGCGTGGTATATTATTTAATTTTTTTCTTTTTTAAAAATGCCACTCGAAAAATTTTTGACAAACAGTGAAAACGAAAAAAAAAAAAAAAAAATGGAGGAAGTAGGAAAGTGTTTTAGAGATCGCTACCAATTATTGTAATTTTTTTTTAAATTTATTTTTGTATAATATATATATATATATATATATATTTTGAATTGCTACGTCCAGTGATAATGTCAACAATTCAATTACCGACTAAATAACAATGAAAAATATCTTTCACCGATCACAGCGCACCTTACGAAACATTCGACATACTTATGGACGAAGAATTACGAATCGCTTTGAAGTCCTATTCCGACTGGCCCACTTATCCCCACGTTTACGTCAACGGTGAACTGATCGGTGGATTCGACACGGTTAAGGACCTCAACGAAAGCGGTGAACTCATAGACACCTTGTACTCCGAAACGTTCAAGGGAAACCGGCAGGTCCTACATTCTACCGGCGTCAGTTTGAAGTCTGTGTACAACACGTAAGGATCCTGATCCAAAAACTGCATCCAGACATCAGAAAACTTGATGCCGTCGTAAAAACGTCTAAGGGATGACGTCTATGCGCCAGTTTCTGACGTCTTTTCGGTCCAGAAGCTCGATTTTGAGGTTATTTTATTGACGCAATGTAAAAAAAAAAAAAAAAAAAAAAACATGGTTTTAGTATCCATTTTTTGTCAGCTTTTTTTTTATTGACATTTTTTTAGTATAAAAATGTGTTTGAAAAAAAAAAATTAAAAATTGAAATTGGTACAAGTCGGTAAAGTGGGGACTCAAAAAAAAAGGTGTCTCTTGGCTGACGTGATCTGAAACGTAAATTTTTGGTGAATACTTGAAAAAGTAGGAATGTAGAATTAGTTCAAAATGGCGTCCATGTAAAAAGAAGTCGTCATTTTTTTTACCCATTTTTTCAAGTTTGGGAATTTTTTAAAAATAGTAAAAATGAAAAATTTTCAAAAACTCACACGTGAGACCAATTTTAATAGTATTCAGGAGGTTTGTACCAAAATTCAAGTACATAAATCGGTCCACTAGAACTTGAGATATCATGTTCCGGACCGGTTTAGTTGGCGCGTCACAAAAATAACTGTAATTCCAAAAATAATTCGAATTTCCAAAAATCCTCTTAGAGGCTTATCCTTAAAGATCTAATCTTTGAAAATATCGGGGAAAAATCGATTTTTTCAAATTTCTAGACTAGAATCCCCTCTTAATACTCCAAGGACACGTTTTAGACGTAAAAAATGGCGCGTATTGGCATCCTTTAGACCACATCAAGTTATTTCTGCTGTTTCACAGTTTGCGTGATCGGTAATGCCTTTCAGAAATAGAAAATAAAGTTTTGGACAAAAGCGATTCACCACCGTAAACGTAATCAAGAAACTTAAGAAAGTCCGAACAGATTAAATTGGAACATTTATAAACTGTAATTAAGGCGAAATAAATGAAACAATGCAATTTATTTCTACTGCGATTTCATGCGATTTCATATCACATTTGCTACTTTCATTTCCATGTATCTATATAGAAAAATAAACTCATGCCGGTATTCTTCCAAATCAGTCTTTACGTCTCGTAATCGCATTACTGCGATATAATATACGTTTGCCTCCTGAAACGTTAACTGCGCATTTACGTTCACACATCAGTCTTATTATTAGCTAAACACCGTGAAAACTTTATTACCTAGCATTAACGGGCACTTATACAAGACTGTAAAGTAGTTATCGATTGTATAATTACTGATCATTGAACATTGCGCGAAAACTCGGCAGGTTATCGATACAACTCAACAATAAGAGCAGAATTAAAAAAGGCTGTTCAGTTTCGTTTATTTTTTTCTTTTCTTTTCTTTTCTTTTTTTTTTTTTTCTGTTGTACGTTTTTTGTCGCTGCACTCATATTGCATTTGTTTTTTTTTTTCACTTCTAGTCTTCACAGAAAACGTCAAGGTCTATAATAATTGTTTATTGTTTATGGACGGATAGACCCTTTCTCTTTTACCCATTGTGGATAAAACATGCGTTTTGCCTACAGGAATAAAAACCTGCATAAGAATTCTGTTTTATCATCGTTTCTCGGATTTATTTCAAATTATCCAATTATATTATACCGCCATATTGGTACGAGGTTTCGTTTTTTCCAATTCCACGTGATTCCCGTGGCAGAAATATCAATTCCTTCGACTCATTTCTTCTTTTCATTTTGGATTATTTTTTTCGTGTTTTTTTTTTTTTTTTCTCCTCTTCTTCTCTTTTCCATCGAGATGAGAAATCGGTGTTCACTGCCGGATATAAAGTATCGAAGATATTCGTATAAATTAGAAACATCTTTCGATATTCTCAAATTTGAGTCAAGGAGTTTTTTTTAAATCGATTGAATTTCACTGTACAGATAGATCGTATACTAATTAAATTATCCTATAGATTATTAGGAAATGACGTAAATGAATAATTTTCATCAACGAACAAATTTCATTCTTATGACGATTTTTACAATGATGAGAAAAAAAAAAAAAAAAAAAAAATGAAATGAAATGAAATGAAATGAAATAAAATAAAATAAAAGCGCCTTATAAAATAAATATTAAAAAATTCCAAAATGAAAAAAAAAAAAACAAAAAATATTTCCACGTTGGCTATCAAAAAACAAGAAATAATCTTTTCTTTGACTCACCCTCATACGTATATATATTACTCCGTAAATATTCAACAATATCAACAGAAATGTTTCGATTTACGATTTAAGGCGTTTTTACGAATCCCATCAAGTCACAAGAACAAGTAAATTTTGCTTTTTACCATTTTTTTATTTTTTTTTATTTTTTATTTTTATTTCATCAATCAATTCAATTATTATCATTATTCCGGGAGTCAGCCAGACCCGAGAAATCGAAGAACATCGAGGAGAACAATGTCGTGGTGGGGAGCAGAAGCGAATGACGTTGTCCAAATCAATACCCACCTACTCTCAACTCTGGACCACTGGTGGAAACGGTGTAAAACCGGTGGTGGAGGGGGGTGTGGGGGGGGGGGGGGGGGGGGGAGGAAACTGCGTCACAAGTGACGTAGCTAACGTAAAACGTAGTTTCACACGATGAATCGGACGTATATACCGTCCGAAAAAAAAAGTTAGGAGAGGAGAGAAAAAAAAAGTGTTTGGAAAAATTTTCACAATATTATTACTTCCGGCAATGGACGGTCATGCCTTGAATACGAATGAAATCTGAACAAGTTTCAACGTCAAATACAAGCATTAATAGAATGTGATTTGTAATAATCGTCGATGTAATCGTGCTTGTAATTAAAAACAAAAAAAAAAATAATAATAATAATAACACCAACAACAACAACAACATTTGAATTCTGAATACGTTTGTTTTGTGTAAAAAGGTTTTTTTTCGAACGTTTTCGAAAGAGGACAAATATTGCTAGACGCGTGTCCAGTGAATTTCTTACAACGTTTTTAGCTGCCAACAAAGTGTTTTAATATTATTTATATCGAATCGGGTTACTCGATCAACATACAATGCAGATATATCGAAATTGATCTGTTAGGTAGTGAAGAACAAGGAAAAAAAAAAGAAAAAAAAAAACAGGCACCAAGTATTACGATCAATTAATTTCAATCTGAGATTCGAACGTTTTGGATAACTTTTATACAGAAATTCACTGTCACGATTAAATCATTGTATCTAGAATCCTATAAATAGAATATAAATTATCAAATGATTACAAAAAGGTGAGAATAAAAATGGCGAAAAAATTTGAAAAATAAGAAAAAAAAAAAAAAAAAAGAAGAAAGAAAAATTCAAATCGATCACGGATGGTAAATGATTATAAAACGTGAAAATGACAACGGAATTCTAAACCGGAAGTAGATTTCCTTGCCCCCTTCTCTTCCTTATCGCCGTAAACAGTGCAAGATAAGCTCTGGAAAGATTCTTCGAGTCTGAATTTATTTCAACAAGGTTGAGCACCTTTCGCATTATAAGGCCCAGCTGCACCAGCAGCAGCAGCAGCAGCAGCGAATGTCCCTCTACTCGTCTAGCTTCACAATTCACACGACATTGAATAGGACCGTCGACAGTTTGATCCTTAAGTCCGAGCGAAGGCTGACGAAATCACGGCTTAATATTCGCAACCAACGTTCTATACGAACGGGCAATATTACGATTAACCATTGGGCCTCAAATTTCCCTGAAATTTATTTGCGATAACGATGAATCGAATTTTAGACAAGTATTTAGAAGATTATTAAACAATTTTATATATTGACAATTTTTTAACAAATTATTATATTTATGCAGTATAAAAAAAAAAGCGAGGAAAGTCAAAATAATTTAGTTGGATTTTTTTCTGATTTTTGATAAGATAGCAAAATAAAAAAAAAATAAAAAAAATGATACGTTTTTGAAGTAAAAAAAAAGTAGAAAAAAATATACAATTTCTCAGCGTTTTTGCATAACGAAGCAGAGAAACACAAAAATGATATGAATTGTTTTGTATTTTCTTTTAATTTTCGTAGAGAAAGAATGAGAAGAAATTAAAAAATTCATAACAAATGACTATTACGAATTACTACGATTTGCAAAGATTTTTGTTAGATCGAGGGTAGAAAAGAAAGAAAGATAAAGAAAAAAATATGACACAATTAGTTATTCTTGGAGACGGCAAATTTTTTCTCTGCTTTACAACGCTGATGAAGTGAAATTATTATTACTATTATTAATTAATTAATTTATTTATTTTCGTTTCACGTTAAAAGCCGGCTGATCGGAAAATCGGTGAGATTCTGATATTTGATGAGAAACAAAAAAAAAAAAGTTAGAACGTACAATATAAAATATAAAATATTTTCTTTTCCTCATTTTTGCAAAAAAAAAAAAAAAACTGTTTTAAAAAAATTCTCTCACGTTGCCATAATTTGGCATGATCTTAAAATATATAAAAATTGAAGAGCCTGCATTGGTTTATTGTTTCCTTCGACGTCTGTGTAAAACACAATACGTTTAACAATCGTCAATTTGCCAGCTGCTGCTGCTGCCGACCGTTGGCCTATGAATCGCACGTGCCACGTATCTCTGTGTTACAATCATTCACGCACACACATTTTACACTTTACACATTACAAATCCATGTGGTATAATCACGTGGTGTAGCATTTATGAACGACGTGTGGCCTACGAAGAGTGAAAGCAACTTCTAATTAGTTTTATTCGTAGACGTATAGTGCTGCGGCACGAAACTCTGAATAATAATCATTATAAATATATATAAGATTGTATATATGTATATGTAGCCTTTTTCTTCCTCCTTAAATGCGGAAATCTTTTTATAAAATTTATGCAAATTTATTTGCAAATTTATTTTCGGATTATCGTTGCATCGTAAAACTAGTAGGGCTAGTTTTTTTTTTTTTTTTTTTTTTTTATCGACACGTAATAAACGCGATGAGATATATAATATAACTTATCGTTGATATTTTAACAATTTTTCGGATTACTCGATTAACACATATTTTTTCATATTATTATTATTATTTTTTTTTTTCTTATCCAGTTAGTTAGTCCGCGATACTGTCAAGTCAGCGATTCGCTTGGATGGAGTATATATAAGGTGACAAAAAAGAAGAAGAAAGAAAGAGAGAAAAAAAAAAAAAAAAAAAAAAACAGAAAATCATGGGAAAAAAGTTATAAACAAACTGCACGGCCATTTTGTTCAATTATTTTCGGTTGATAATAATTTCTACGCCAAATTAGGATAAAGTGTAGTTTGTTGAAAATTTTATGCAGTATTCGAAAATCGTAGGAAGTTTTCCAAAAGCGTACGGTATTTTGAAAATTCATCGATTGGAAAAAATCTACAATTTTTCGTAAAAGATTGTTATAATTACCAATAACGGACGAAATGGATTTTTTTTTTTTTTTTCGTTGAAACTTGTGAAATTTTGTAAAAAAACTACCAGTTTCTACAAAAAAATTATGAAAATCTACAATTTTCTACGAGAAGTAATAACAATTTCAGACTCAGGCAACGTAAACTTTTTTTATCGTAGTATTCTAAGAATTTCGTTGAAAATGATGACTTTTCTTATTACAAACTCCATGAATTTTTATAAGAGAGTACGAATTTCTAAGAATAATTGCGAGCAATGAAAATTCACTATTTTTAGAATTCAAATAATTATACGGTTGGTAACAAAAATACTAACGAAACGTTAAATTTCTCGGAATTTATCGACGTAACATTTGATTTCGGAATAGATTTTCTTTCTCCATTTCGAAACATGACAATTCCGTTAGAAATTTCAATATATGAAGTCTGGAAAAAAGATTTCCAAACAATTATTCCGAGAGTAGATAAAAATAGATTTTTTTTTTTTTTTTTCAATACAATTGCAATTTTATAATGTAATATTTATTGATTATTTTTCAGACAATTTGTTGTATGAATTTTATAACGAAGAAGAAAATAAAGCATCACTATTCGATCATTTTGATCAAAATTAAAAATCTTAGAATTGAAACAAAAACAAAAAAAAAAAAAAAATGTGAAGTAAAAATTTTTGAGTCTGAAATAATACTCTGACTCTTACATTTTGTGCTGCGTGAATTAAATCGGAAAAACTTTCTTTCCCAGATTGACAGAAAATTGTTGACATTTATCCATGAGCGAAATTTGCAAATTTCATTAAACTCACCGTTTAAAGTAATTCACAGATTTAACAGAAAACTTTAAATATGCAAAATATTCGGGATTGCAAAAACGGTTAATTATCCATTTTCAATTACTAATTACTTGAAGAAAATTGTAATTATCATTAAAAAGATTAAT
The DNA here is from genome assembly GCF_021155765.1 of Diprion similis. Classification (NCBI taxonomy): domain Eukaryota; kingdom Metazoa; phylum Arthropoda; class Insecta; order Hymenoptera; family Diprionidae; genus Diprion; species Diprion similis. The sequence continues at coordinate 5,412,525 of NC_060117.1, forward strand.
AATTACATAGTAAAAATTGTAACTTTACTCAAAGTAATTAATAATTACGAGGAAAAATTGTAGATATAATTTCGAAACAATTAATAATTAAAAACGTAATTATTATGTAATTATTCATTATTTTGAGGATAATTACAATTTTTACTATATAATTATTAATCATTACGAGTGTAATTACAATTTTTTTTTTTTTGTATATCTGGAAACGAATAAAAAAGTGGAATCAAAAATACCAAAATAATCGCTAACTTAATTCGCGATAAAATATCTAGAAACGGATGTTTCAAATTGAATAATTTTTCAAAATCTTCATTTTCATTATCATTTCATTTAAAAAATCGATTAAATTTCCTCCCGAATTTCTTTCCCCATATTTCGAATTGCCCTGATCGCGGCTGCCTTTTCGGTTAATTCAACAAATTTGCAATTTCACACACGCTGCAGAGAGAAGATTGTTGCTCGCGCCTCCAAGTGGCGATTCTCGGCGAGCGTTTGTACGAAGTACGACGCGGGCTCTCATTCAGCGTCGACCCGTCGAGCGAGTTGTACGGTAGTGCAGTGCAATTATTCGTCCGGGTTGAACGACTCGTATTGGTGCGGTATTTTGAAAATTTGCAAAAAACGACAACAAAAAAAATAAAATAAAAATAAGAAAAACTGAATTCGGTGAAACGACATGTCGGTCTGATCCTCGTTTAAAATCCAAAAAGTGGAACTTGCAGTGAAATTGGTGAATTTTCATCGTTTTTTTTTTTTGTGTGTGAAAAGGTGAGTCGGAATCCAAATTTTATCAAATTTTATGCTCAGCTTTTCGATTATTATAATATTAAATTGAAATTTAAAAAAAAAAAAAAAAAACGTGCTAATTTCGAAAATGAAGAATCTTTCTTTTTCGTTATTTATTTAAAAACTAGCTGATACAAGGTGTCGATTTATTTGTAGGGAAAGAATATGATATCGACGAGCGTAATTTTGCTCTTGGTGAGGAAATTTTTTTTATTTTTTTTATAACGTTTTCTTCGGAATATCCACGCTGTTCAAAAACTTGATTAGTTTTTCGAGATTCTTTTATCTTTTATACCGTGGAGAGAAGAAAACGCTGCCCTTTCAAATCGGCCACCTCTGTCACCACGTGTTGCTATTGATTTTCGCGCGCGCCACGCCGAGAGAGAGAGAGAGAAATCTCTCGTAGCAGCTACGCCTAGGGGATGAAAGTGGGGGTTGTCTGAGCGGTCGTAGAATGCCCGTGTTCTTGTAATACGATGCTTAAATTTTGATGCCTGAACATATATTTACTCGCTCATATCCTTATTCAATTTTCCAACAATCTGAAACAATGTATGGACAGGTGTATAGTATATATATATGTATATATTTTTTTTTTATACTATTTTATTTGCACAAGATTCAAGCAATCCCGCTATTTTAATGAAAAATTATTTTTCATCATCTAGTAATCGATTTTCTGACTTTACTTAAAAATAAATATATACCTTGTCTTGTCATATATATATGTCGCATTTATTCCTGTTCAAAGGATTAAATATTCGTGTTTTTTTTTTTCTTTCTCTTAGAGATTTTAAATCGAATTCCGAATAGGCTCTCGTTTTCAAATAATTTTTCTCACATTTTTCGACGAAATGTATGTATATTTTTTTTTTTTTCACTTACTCCAATTCAAATAAACTTTATTTTACTTCCTTAATAATCATTAAATTTTACCCAGAGATTAGGAAAAAAAAAGAAAAATTCAAAAATTCTTCTCACATTGACAGACTGCGTTTTTTTTTTTTTTCTTATTCTTATTTTCGGCAATTCGATTAGTAATATCGTTGTTTCCTGCAATTTGAAACCGTCTCATCAAGAACTTAGATAATTATTTTCAAAAACGGAGGGGAATAGCTAAAAAGGAATTTAATATGCTTGCTTGCACTTTCCGGAAGTCCCGAAATCAATTTATCGGTTACCTTTATCCTGATATATATATATAAGACTTTTTCATCAAACGATTTCGCAATTTGTCAAGATTTCGTTAAATCTGTTATCGTCCAAATTTTTTTTTTTCAAACGAATTAAATCCTCACTTTTTTTTTATCATCGATGCTACCAAAACTGGCTTTTTTAATTTCTTGTCCTAAAATGTACATGAAAATTGTCACACTTTTGGAGAAAATGAAAACTATTTGAATTGAAGGAAAAGTGACGTTAAAAATAAGAAAATCTATACGATTTCGTCTTTTCTAATGGAAATAAAAATTCAAATTCGTGCCAATATGTAAATTGTCAATTGTTTTTCTAAATCAATAACATCAAGATATTGGCGATAAGTAAACTGTGCTTACAGATCGATTACCGTTTCTGTAAGTAAGCAAGTACAGTCTGTCTGTTGACTTTTTTCTTACGGATTACAGGCAGGAAATAATACTGTGATAACATTTCCGGTCGTGTTTGATAAGTTAGCATAACGTAGCAGCCTGCGTGTTGTCTCAAGATCAATATAAGGGATGATGCAATATTCAAATATCTTGCTGTATAGTTACAGCTAGCAGCGTGTCGTTGTTTTTTTTTATTATTTTTTTTTTTTTTTCATCACGGTTCGTTTCCCACTATTTTATATGGGGTATTCCACGCGAACTCGACCATCGTTGAACCCGGATCATCCCAAAATCATTTTATTTTTTTTCTTTCAAACATTCTACTCTGTAAAAAACGTGACCTGAATTTTATTTAAATTCTTTTTACCATGCCGTTTAAAAATTTTTTCAATTCGAATTAGGTGATAAAAAAATAGAAAAAAATTTGGCCCACGTTTTCCTTAACGGGGAGTGTTTTGTGTCATTCACTGGATTTTTGAGAATTTGCTCACATTTTTAAAAATGGGCATTCGCAATCGACTTCGAATGTTTATAAAAAATAAACGGTTCGATAAAAAAATTTGAAAAACATTCTGGTTTCGTTTTTTACCGAGTAGAATGTGAGAAAAAATTATGAAATGATTTTGAGATGGTCGGGGTTTAACACTGGTCAAATGGAAGTGGAATACTCCATATACAGTCAACGTAACGCCACGTGCCATTCATAAAATATGTCAGTTTGTATTACGACTCGTGTTAAAAATTTACAAAAGTTCGTAGAAACGTGTTCTAGTTTGACTGAAAATTTTTTTTTTCATCGATCTCACACCGTAATAGTCTAGCTTTTCGTTGGTTTTCAAATTTGGCACATTTTGGTTAACGTCTACAGCACATTTATTTTAAAATTTTTCATCAAATCAGAAAGACTAAATCAATTTTTGTCAGGGATTAATAATTACAGGCTCACTGAGAAAAATTTATTCTGTTATTATAAGATACGAATTTTTTTTTTTGTAAAATCGGTACCTTTGTGACATTTGATTGGCTAAAAAATAGGGATTTTCTACAATATTTTTGTGTTTTTTTTGGGGTGGGGGGAGGGGGGGGGGGGGGCGGAATATTCCGTAAAATTTTTTTCGAAAAATTGTTTTCTTATAAAATTATAAATATGCATATTTTCTCATAAAAACTTGCGAATTTTGATGAAAATTTTCATTTTTTATAGTAAGGAATCTAAAATACAATACCATTTTTGAATAAAATCAACAATTCCTCAAAATTTACAATTCTTCGTAAAAGATTGTTATAATTACCAATAACGTACGAAATGGATTTTTTTTTTCCGTTGAAACTTGTGGAATTTTGTAAAAAACTACCAGTTTCTACAAAAAAATTATGAAAATCTACAATTTCCTATGAAAAATAATAACAATTTCAGACTCAGTTAACATAAACTTTTTTTATCGTAGTATTCTAAGAATTTCATTGAAAATCACGACTTTTTACAAACTCCATGAATTTTCATAAAAGAGTACGAATTTCTCGGAAAAATTGCGAGGATCGAAAATTTCAGAATTCGATTTAGATCGATTAGATTACGAATATGTACGAAAATTTTTGAAATACTACTGTCGAACCAACGCTAGATGTCGCATCTTTCTCACAAGGAAAACTTATTGCAGACAAGTTCAATACCGAGCAGAATTTGGATCCACATTTGAAGTTCGATCTTCTCATCTTCTAGGTATTATCCAAACGGATTTAGAGAATATCTCGTATTTGTTTAAACTCACGTCGTTTCAATAGATGATTCCTATGCAAAAACCAACATTTATTACATTTTCAACATTTTATATAAGGAAATAGATCGCGTAGACGCGAGTTACTCTATACATATGTATTAAAAAATACGATAATCTACAAAAGAAAATACAGTAATCTACAAAAAATTTTAAGCCCAGACTAGAAAAGTGTCCGAATTTCTCGACTCAATCATAAGATCAAATTCTTAGTTAGACCTAAAGATTATTTTACAATCATTTTAAAATTTATACTACAATCTGCATATTCTGAAATTATTCAGCCTCAAACTTGAGACGTGAAATGATCGATGACTGTAAAAGCTTCCCTCCAACCAATGGGTGAAGCGAATGTCTATAAGCAAAATCTGCGTCAGCTGAAGCCATAAAATCGCTGCGTGCCAAGTAGGTACATTCACCTCATGGAATTAGGCAGGTTCGATTTTCCTTTCTTATCGGAAATCCGAGAGTCGAATGGCCGAGCTGCTGCGAAAGGCGGTGGATTGCTGTCTGAAAGAAATTCTTCGCTCAATTATTCGTCAAATCGTCAATTAGATGCAACACTGCGAGCCTATTGAACGGCTAACTAACAAACAGCTCAACCCGGCTCACCAACTACAATCTATCTAGTTCGCGTGGCTACCGTGGTTCTCCTCTCAAGCCCCACAACCAGGAACCTGACCGAGAATAAGAAATTTGAGATCCTTCAAGAGGGAGGAAATCCTAGCCCATCATCATCATGCGGGATTGCTGTAATTCGTTCTTGAATTCCTTTTTCCCTTTCGCACCGCAAACAAATCAATATCTTGAGCTTTCGTTGTCAAATAGAACTTTGTGCTTGAATCCTTATTCCTATAATGCATATCGCATAACCTTCAAATCATCGATCATTCCATCGATAAAATTTACCGTAGAACGAAACGAAATTTCACCTCAAGTTGAATTATGAGTTGACGTAACTTTGTCACACCCGTTAGAGAAAAAAAAAAAAAATAAACAAAAAAAAATGAAAATTGACATCCTGAGTCCAATTTTCAATCATTTTTATTCCCCTTTATTGACGCTAACAAACATTCGTACAATTTATATTCAGCTCTCTGCTGTATAACCAGTATTTTTTCGATTTAATTTTTTGACGATTTTTGACATTATTTTAAATTTGGAGCGATCTCTTAAAAATTTTTTTTTGAGCTGTTTTTTGGAGTGGGCTCTTAAAACAGGAAAAACTAATATTTTATCACACGAGACTGAAAAAAAAAAAAAAACAGTCGGATTTTTTGCGCGATCCTAAGGTACAGTAATGTGGATAAATATGCCCCAACCCTTCAGCTAACTTGTTTTCGGTCCGAAACAAAATGCGAGTTCGATTCTACACGTATTATGTGACAATGCAACCCATTTTCTTATAATTCGTGTAGAATCGAACTCGCATTTTGTTTAGGACCGAAAACAAGTTAGCCGTAAGGTTTGATGGATTTAGCCCATTAGAGTCCAGGAAAAAACTGGGTCAGATAGCATCAAACTAATTATTCCATTCATAGTAAAATAGAAAAATAAAATACACGTATTTTTTCTTACGGCATTTACAATTTTTTATAAAGAATTATTTAAACGAATTAGGTTGAGAGTCGTTATTTCGAAAAACTGACTGCGGCAATCGAATCTACGTTTTTTATTCAGAGTTCAATTTGTTAGTGTAATAGTTTATACGATGGACGAAGAATTATAAATTTGTTCAAAACGATTCAATCATTCTTTGGTGCTATTGACATGTTCTTCTGTGTGTCATAAAATTTTAGTTCTTATCAACACGTTAATATTCCAAATTTTTTATTCCTTCCATATTTTGTTTTGTCTTTTTTTGATAAACAATCACTCTGTTTCTGTCGTTTATGAGATAACTTTTCAATGTAATAAACATTACCATGTACATCCACACGACTTCTCAATTTTAACTGTCGTATCGGTTCACCGCTACTCAGGTTATCAAACCCGTATAATAATATTATTATTATTATTCTTCGTTCATGGTAGTAAAATTTTTCTGTTATCTTTAAACGACAATTAAAAATCTGAAATTAGCGTGACAAAATGAACGTTTTTTTCCGTCATTTAATCAAAATTTGTAACCTTTTAGCATGTAGTTTGTCTCATGTTGTTATTGCAACAAAGTTTTATTCATACATACGTCGTACGTGTTTACTCGGATTACCTGCACGGGATCGGTAAGATATAATTTGCAATTCCCAGAAGCTATGCAATATAGCATGGAAAACCCGTTCTACAAAATTATGCAGCAATTTATGAATGACTTTGAAGTTTATATCATCTTATCGCGACGTTGCAACGAGTTTTTTTCCAGCATCCGGAGGTTGAGGAGATTTTGGAAACAAAAATGCGATCGAATCGCACCTTTAAATTGCACTCTATGAAAATCAAGACATGTGTGTAGAATCGGATCAGTTTTAGAGGCAATTGTTGTCTAATCCAATTAGACTCATACATGAACATTGTCGCAAACGTAAGTTAAATCGCGTTGAAGAATCAATTGCCGAGCAATAATGATTGCGTACAAGACTCTGGGTCGATGACGTTTACGCCTTAGTAATTGAATCAAGTGTCTACAATATCACAGCTTAAACGACGGGGATTTTAATCATCCCGGATCATATAGCTCGACCTCTTAGTAATGTTAACGCATTTTCGAGTCTAAGTTGCGCACAACAAGCGCATAAATAATTATCCGAAAACGATTTCTTCTCGGTATTCTCAGCTTGTTGCCTGAATCCAGATCATTTAAACAACTCCCATCACCAGCCAGATCCAATAGGTCCAGAGGAGAACGGAGCTCAGCATCTGCACACAGCATACATGCACTCGTGCAGTATCACAATTATTGTTACTCAACGTTTGTTATCTCAGTACCACACTGTGATAAAAGTGTAATGACCAGTTTACGCGGAGTTACTGCCGGTTGAAATTATCATCTCTGTAATATCGCGTTCGTAATGTTACAGAACAAATTAGCAACGACTGTGTGATTGTTCAAGGGGCGTCTAATCAATGCTTCAGAGTGCTAATTGCAAGACTGCAACGTCAGGCGAAGTTGATGATTGGGGTTGTCTTAGCACCGCAACAGATGTTCTTTGCTTCGGACATTTGGGGACATTAAGGTGCTTGTAAAGACCCGTTCTACACCTCGAAAACGCGGGGATGCAGAACTCCTATACCGCTTAAGCGATCGGAGTGAAACTTGGGCAGTTAATGCCTTATTTTGGCAAAAAGTGGAGCATCTTTTTACTTTTTCAAAATTTTTAGAAAAAATTTACAGATTGGTTACCACCCACAGAAATTGGCCAAACTTTTACAGTTGCACTGAATGGATCGAACTATCCGGTATGATGCCACGCGGCGGTGATGAAACACACATTTTGAGCCCAGTTCCATGAGATTTGATGATGAAATGACGAGATGGCAGCTGATCTGGTTGTCGATTACGAAGTACACCGAAATCTCATTTTGGCAACATTTTTACCGACATTATGCGCTTGCCGGTAATCTATGCGTGTAATGTCGGTAAAAAATTACCGGCCTGCATGAAAGGTCGGTAACAAATGTCGCCAAAATGAGATTTTGGTGTACTTCGTAATCGAAAACCAAATTAGCTGCCATTTCGTCATTTCACCATCAAATCTCATGGGACGGGGCTCAAAATGTGTGTTTCATCACCGCCGAGTGACATCATACCGGATAGTTCGATTCAATCAGTGCAACTGTGAAAATTTGGCCAATTTCTATGGATGGTAACCAATATGTAAATTTTGTTTCAAAATTTTTAAAAAGTAAAAAGACGCTCCACTTTTTGCCAAAATAAGGCGTTAATTGCCCAAGTTTCACTCTGATAACTCAAGCGGTATAGGAGTTTTACTTCCCCGCGTTTTCAAGGTGTACAACGCTTCTTTATAAGTACCTTAAAGACCCATTGAAGAGCGTTTGATTCGCTTTCTTGCAAATTTTGTAAATAACTCCTGATTATCGTAGTTTAAACGGATGCTTCAAAAGACTGTGATGGTAACTTTACTGAAGTGGAACTGTGCTTGCGATTTTCTTGAGTAGCAGATCTTTCTTTGCAACGTATGGGAGAAAAGAATGGAGAACCAGACAAATTTCAGGTCATTAATCAGAGATCGGTACAGTACCGAAGTAAGTCAGTACCTAATGAATCAGGTAATCCAAATAACAAAACTCGAGGGCTTATTGCAGGGTTTTTTGTGTCCAAATCAAGCTCCTTCTTGTAATCTCACCGCGAGTCACTTTGGCGTCCAATTTATTCTTTCCAGGAATCGAGAGACGGCACGCATACCTTGAAGTTAATCAAAGCTTCTTTTGGAGCTGGGGACCATCAGACGTCAACTCTGGTTCTGAGTAGACTGAGAGGATAAAAATGTTGAAAAATCATAGCATAGTTTCATCCTTAGAATTCTTCTTACCGTAGGAATATTCCTGTGTTTAAAGAGACGGAAAGCTTCTGAAAATCATGAGAATTATAGTAACAAACATGGAGGCTTAAATCACAACCATGCCCGTAAAAAAATTCTACAAAATTCGCGATTTATATCCAGCTGATTAAGTCAAGCATTGGAAAACGTAACATCTTCGAGACTCAGGATGATCACCTAGAATGGATCATGTTTCAAAAACGAAATTCCACCACTAAGGTACTAGCGGGTAAAAGTCGTAAATTCCAAGGATAGGTGAGCTTCTTTTTAGCTCGTTGAAAGCTGGCATCGAAAACCAGACAAAAAGGGCTTAAAGGGCAAAGAATCGAGCGCTGGGTAGGTCGGACAAGGAGAAGCTGTTATACTGGCGCTATTCCCGAGATTGCTTTCATTTTATCAACTTCGAGATAAATTGATGTTACTTGTTTTATCTCACGTATAAACGCTCCATCCTTTTTCTTCCGAGAAACCAGAACCTTCGGTAGGTAGGGGATCCATTATTCAGCACCCTGATACTGCAAAGCGAATCCAGGACGCTGGGCAGCACTTACGCAGTCAAATAACGGACAGCGAAGCGTCTGTATTCCAAAAACCAGAGTCGCTGGTTTACTTGTTCTGAAAATGATCTTCGATCATTGTTTCCAAAAAAGGATAAGATGATGGCTCCCGATTCGTTTTAATTCCTGTCCTATATTTATGTCACAAATCAATGACAGAACTGACTATTAACTTGTTTTGAACAGTGGTTGAAAGCAGTTTTGTAACCCACCTTAAACTGGTGCAAGCAAAACTCGAAAACTGTCGTTAATACTCTTTTGGTGATTGAGAAACTTGGTAGATCTGCGTATTCAAGGATCTAGAGATTTCAAGTCAAACAAGTATGTAAATGTCACAGATGTGTTAACGTGTCTTCAGTAACTTTGGATCCATCGACACGGTTTTCAGTTTTATTGAATACCCACCGCCCACTAATGACACTGACTTTAGCGGCTCTTGTTGGGCGATCAATCGCAGAAGCAAGCGGATTATCACGCCATTCTACGAGCTGGGTGATAATTGGATACAGAATCGTTGCTACAGGCTGAAACGCTTGAGTAACTTCTCATAGCGTGAATAGTGTACACAATGCGAGAGCGATGACTCTGATGGTAATTGATTATCTTCTATTCAACTGCTATGCCAGGACGTTCTATCTCTCTACGCGTCAACTTTTGATAGCCACACAAGAAGAAGTTCTTTAACAGGTCCTAAGCGATCACCGACTTACATTAACGAGACTGTAAACTTGGATTACCTGTTTTTTATTTTGAATTTTCTTCCAGGCATGTCGAGACCGGGAAGCATCAAGGATGGGGAAAAGGGACCCTACGACCCAGTTCCCACTTCCGCCGACGGAGGTGGCGATGAGATAAAGCTCGAGGCGAAGATGTCTCTCCTGAACGGAGTCACCGTGATCGTTGGATCGATCATTGGATCTGGCATCTTCGTCAGTCCAGCTGGAGTCCTCAAGTATACTGGAAGCGTGAACGCAAGTTTACTGGTTTGGACTGCTTCCGGTCTTTTCTCCATGGTAGGTGTCTCTTTGGTTAATCTGGATTCTATATATTGTGCGAGCAACAAATCTGCTTTCCACGAAATAGTTCCACGAAAATCGCTATGATCATCAGGCTGGTTAGGAAACGAGGCTTTTGTATTGTTCAAATGATCGCAATGTACGAAGCAATATTGTCGAATTATCGGATAATAATATCTTGTTGACTTAACCAGATACGAACACCGTGAAAGCTTGTGATTTTACACGGGGATAAGATCACATAGTTTTGAAATTCAATCAGATCAAACGATACAACTGCAGACTGGTTAAACATCCGATTACAAATCTTGTTCACTTATCAATTGCTCGATAGCCACTTTTAGCTATCTACCTGAGGCGTTAATCATTCGTGAAATCTGGTGTACACATTTCCAGAAATCTTTGAAATCTCTTAAAATCCTCTAAAATCTTCTGTAATATTTGAAATCTCTTGAAATTTTCTGCAATCTTTGAAATCTTTTATAATCTCTGATATTTTCCTTTAAAAAAATCTATTGAAATCTCATAAAATCTCTTGCAATCTTTTGAAATCTTTCGAAATCTTTTGAAATCCCTGAAATTTTTCAAAATCTTTTGAAATCCCTTGAAATCTTCTAAAATCTTCTGTAATATTTGAAATCTCTTGAAATCTTCTGCAATTTTTGAAATATTTTACAATCTCTGAAATTTTCATTTGAAAAAATCCTTTGAAATTTCATAAAATCTCTTGCAATTTGTTGAAATCTTTTGAAATCCCTGAAATCTTTCAAAATCTTTTGAAATCTCTGAAAATCTTCTGTAATATTTGAAATTTCTTGATATCTTCTACAATCCCTGAAATTTTCCTTTGAAAAAATCCTTTGAAATCTCATAAAATCTCTTGCAATCTTTTGAAATCTTTCGAAATTTTTCGACCTTCGAAAAAATCCATTGAAATCTCATAAATTCTCTTGCAATCTTTTGAAATTATTCGAAATCTTTTGAAATCCCTGAAATCTTTTGAAATCCAAATCGATGAGTGATCAACCCGTACATATAACTTTGGTTTGACTACACGAGTATGCACCATGGCTTGTGAATATGGAGAATTGATAAAGCGTCCCAAATTTTCAGGTTGGTGCATACTGCTACGCTGAGCTGGGATGCATGATAAAAAAATCGGGTGCCGATTACGCCTACATTATGGAGACCTTTGGTCCGTTCTTGGCCTTCGTTAGACTCTGGATCGAGTGCATGATCGTCAGGCCTTGCAGCCAAGCGATAGTGGCCCTGACCTTCAGCACTTACGTCCTGAAGCCCATATTTCCGGACTGTGATGCACCGGCTGATTCAGCTCGCCTGCTTGCAGTATGCTGCATCTGTAAGTATCATGACCAGCATCGAACCTTGGTGTTAATTTCATACACACCAGATCTCAGGTTTCGTTCTTGCAATCTTGTTTGATTCTTTGAGACTCACAGCCTCCGACAGGGGTTCACTGTTTGCTCTTACTAGTGGACACTACCTTGCTGAGTTACGTTCTTGCTTGGCTACGTTCCCTTTAGTATTGATCTGGTCTTTGAATATAACTCCTTGCGTATCTCTGCTTCGACCATTTATCGACATTTCGTATCGTCTCAGGTCACTACGTCACACTTTAAATCTTACCTCGCTGCGTCGTTATCGTGACGTAGTATGTACTCTCATATCACATTCACTTTAGATAAATACAAGTTCCATACGTTCATTGAACTCGGATTACTTGCACGAGTTTAGATCTTATGCCTAAGATGACCCTTTCAATTTTCGAACACTGATATCAAATTTCGAAAGTGATCAGTATTATTTTTATAACATTTATTGAAGTTAAGAAATTGATAGACGTAGGATTTTAAATTCGTATATCAGCGCATGGCTTCGATGCGAATAGTGGTAAGTGCTTTCTGCGGTAAAGAGATTAAGAAATTTATCAGTTTCGAAGCGGTTCTTACCCTTAAGCACTCTTCAAAGAAGCTCTCAGCCTATTGACTGACTTCTAAGCTGACGCAAGAACTGACTACAAATACCGGTTGTATGGTCGAAATCGAGTATTTTACAACGACAAATATCAGGTTCAAAAAATTAACGCTGCACCGTGTTTTCATTTTTTTGTTTCACCCTACTTATGGTCCAGTACTAGGTACCAGCAATCACTCGTTCTTTATCGCCTATATTGAAAAGATTTCCTCAGAAATTCACTCTTCGATATTTTCGAAAACAGTATTCACTAACCTGTGTGCAAAAACATTTGAATTTTGAAAATAATCGACGTCAGACGTGATTCAGAATGCTATCCTGCATGGTTTTCACAGCAACGTCAAACAATGAAACGAGAAAACTGTGCCAAGAAAAAACTTGCCGAATAACAAATATTATCTATACGTATATTCAGCGCGATGAAAGCTTACCGCAGAGCAACGACGAGACAAAAGATCGACGTTAGCTATTCTCTGGAGAAATTAGACCGGTAATCATTTTCTTTCGTAGGTAAATCCATAGTCGTCAGGTTGTTAGCAACCTGGTGGTCGATACAGCCGTACACTCTGGGTTAGCTCGCCGGTGGTTTTCCGCTTTGGCATCGAGCCCACATGTCGTGAAAGAGGCTTTCAGTAATCGAACCCTGCCTGTTCAGGTTCAGTTAGACCTACGTAAGCACTGCTGGAAGCAGGCTATCGAATAGTGGGTGTTTGCCATTGAATGTACCCTAAAATGGTAAATTGGGAAGAACAATGAGGTTCAAAAATACACTTAATGTAGTCGTCAGCGTAGCTCGATCGGTATGAAAGTCCGAAGAAATCGAATTTGGTTAAGTCATGAACGTTACTGTTTGCGAAACGATCTTGCACCTTCATTCGACTCTTTATTGATCGCTTCTTGTCGTGTGACGTGATATTCTGTACTAAGAGATTGCACATGATTTTAAGAATCGACTGAAATGCGAATCCTGGTCGAGTCAATTAGCTGCCAAAAATGATTCGAGAACAAGTTGACGGAGTATTGCTTTATGGAAAGCCGTAAAGGAAGACAAACTTCATTAAACTACAGGATTGACTTCGGAAGTGCCAGTGCAAGGATTTCGAAGACTTATAGAATTGAGCAGCGGATATCCTATTCCGTTTCGGAAATCAGGAACAGAGTGACGATAAGAATATGTTGCCGTTTCCGATGTGGAAGACAAAGTTCGTCGTGATTCATGGTGTTGGCAAACGTTGAACGTCTGTAAACCGGTTACCGTTTTAGGACAATTGAGATCTATTTCGCTATTCAGGTCGATTGAGTTTTCGACACGATCAATTGATTTCCGATCCGTACCAGTGTCTTCGTGCAGAACATGGTTGATTCGTAAACGAGAAAACACGTGGACAGTGTCATTGACTTGAACCAAATATTTGTAATATGAACTGATTGAGGACATTGACAGGTCAAAATGAATTTAATGACTATCGAGACACGATAATTGAATCGGAAGAGAAGATTCCTCGCTTTTGGATTCTGTTTTTAGTTCAAAAGTGTGTCAAGTTTCTTCTAATAGTTACCAGCGATGACTTTCAACTGTGTTTGGGAGAAAATAAAGAACAAGACTATTACAAGGAAGACTTGATCAAATACTTATTTTCCAGTTGAAACAGTTAGGCAATCACATCCGTCGTGAACTTGTGCATTATTACTCCGTAGTCACGTGATTCTGACTTGGTATGATTGCATAACTAATTTTTCAAGGTCTTTGAACTTTCTCATTCACACGCGAATTAAACCACTCCATTAACCCTTTCATACATGCATTTTTCCTTACATGTGATTCTCTTTATATTTTCCATTCACGGGCTTTTGGGGTCGCTGATTACGAATATGAACTCGAAATTCGATAATTCAAAATGGCGGATCCAATATGGCGGACGTAAATTCAAAAAATTATTTGATTTTGATGAAACTTTATGTTACACGGTTTTTGGGGTCGCTGATTACGAATCTGAACTCGAAATTCGATATTTCAAAATGGCGGACGTAAATTCAAAAAGTTATTTGATGCTGATAAAACTTTATGCTCCTTGGTTTTTGGGGTCGCTGATTACGAATCTGAACTCGAAATTCGATATTTCAAAATGGCGGATCCAATATGGCGGACGTAAATTCAAAAAGTTATTTGATTTTGACAAAACTTTATATTACACGGTTTTTGGGGTCACTGATTACGAATCTGAACTCGAACTTCAAAAATTCAAAACAGCTGATCCAACATGACGGACATAAATTCAAAAAGTTATTTGATTCTGATAACACTTCATGTTGCATGGTTTTCAAGGTAGTTTTACTGTAAAAACAGCTGCAAAAAAAAAAAAAAAAAAAAAAAAAAAACGAAGTCGGAACGCTAAGGGTCCCACCGTGCCTTTAAAGGGCTAACCAATAAATGAATGAGAGAACGCGTGGCAGTTTTGTTGAAAAAGTTCACATCGTTCCCATTTGCTGATCAGAGTATTGACACTGTGGAATCAATGACGTCCAGCAGGCTGTCCATTTACGAGCAATCATATTTGGCCTTGATAGCCTTGGCATAAGGCTTCACACCAGCCTGACGCTTCGGTTCTTCGGCGAAAAAGATCGCCACGATCGTCTGACGCAACAACAATGAGAATCTCGCGAGACGGTGTTTCGCGTCTTCGTTGTTCCCCCAGACTCCCTAGCTCTGTGGCCTTTCTTCTTTGCTGCACGCTCAATGCTCGGCGACTCCCTGCAGAGGAGACGCTCGTCTTCTCAGATTATTAAATTACTTTAGATTACACTCGTCCCCAGATTGCCGTCAATAATGATCGCATGATAGTTGACTGTCCGGCGAATTCCATCATCATCCGAGACACGAGGCCAGCCCTCCATCAGTAACTCGAAATTTCTGCAACCAACCAGACACAAGGAATTGGCAAATTGGGATTAACGAAATATTTTCCGGACAGCGAGAGAATCTTCTAGTTCTGGTTGAAATACTTTACGATAAGATGAACATCGGAAGCAAATCAACCGCAATAAAGACGAGAGGAAAATTCAAACAATTGTTTGAAAAAAATATCGTTCGACATATTTTTAGGGAATCTTTTTTTTTTTTTTTCTGTCATGTGAAATGAATTGGTGTGATTTTTCTGAATACACATGAATTTTTTAAAGAATTTTCACATTATTTTCAAATTTACATTTACGAAAATTTTGAATTTTTCAAAATGGAGACGAAAAAATTGTGAATCTTCGATACGTTTTCGTAAAAAAACATTGTACAATACAATTAAGAAGTTTCCAGGACATTGAACGAACAGTTTCGTAAATGCAGTCTTGACAAATTTTCGAAAACTGAAATTTCAAAATAATGAGAATATTCTCTAAAAGTTTATGTGTTTTTAGAAAAATCAACGAAATCATCTCACATGACAATAAAAAAAAACCATTCCCTACAAATTTTTTAAACAATGTTTTATTTAAATTATTGATAACTTTTGGGCATTATTAATGATTCAAATTTCATTTTAACAAAATGACGAAATTTGATAAAGAAGAAGAACAAAAATGTGACTAATGTGAACCAATTTTTTTTCTCTAAGAAATCGTATTGCGTATAAACGTATTCTTTATATGTATAATAAGATTGCGAATGCGTGACGTGCAGCGACCCTGAAACTATTTCGAAATGCTCAATTGTTGCTTCACATGAGAACGTAATATAAAATATAACGTAAAAAGTTTGTCCGCAATATTGTTCACTCGTGGAATCGTGATCAAGAAGTACGTTTGATATTCACAGAACAGCGAATATCGATTTTCCAATCTTCAGTTCAGGCAATATTCCTGCAGAATCCGTGCAGGTAAAGGCTAATGCAGCCAATTCCACGATCGATCAATCAATCGTTAATCAGACTTCTGCAGAATTTCCAATTTTCGTCTATAATCATCGAACATCTTCGCGTATCTCATACAGAATAGGGTTCGTTTTGTATTGTTTGAAAAACTTGCCTTCTTCCATCACCCAAGTTTATAGCAATAGTTTGGTTCATTTCTTGACTTTTTTTTGGGGAATTTTATTACTCAACAACGGATTGGCATATCGTAAAGAGCGATGCATATTTTTGTAGGACATTGAACGATCGACAAAAAACGTCTCGTGCAATTTTTTCGTAAATCTACTGGTTCAAAAGTTATTTAAAGTTAAAAATTAGTTATAAATACATATTAGTTTTTTTTTTTTTTTTTTTTTTTTATCGTGGTACAATTGAATCGTGTGTCATTTTGTGGCGTATAAGTGATGGTTGGGAAACACCAGGGTTTTTGCGGTTTGATAATCTGTAAAGAAAATACTGCAAAACGTCTCGCTGTGAATCAGAACTTTCTTACTATAATCTGGGAATTTCTACGCTTTGCGGAGACGAAACCGCAAAGTTGAACAAATCTCCTTCAGCTCACAAATGTGTATAGAAAGGATCGTTGTTACGATTTTTTGCCAAACTATTACGTATCGGCAGAACTGGTCTCAAGATAATAATCCTCTTATAAACGATGCTAGAGATTTTTGAAAAATTATTATTGTTTGAAACTAATTTTACAATTCACTAAGAAAAACAATCTCGGGATTTCCGATAATCATATCGCACAGCTTGCCACAGATTTCCTTCCTTAATTTTCTGCTAAAGGCATTTGAGAATCTGGCAAATAAAAATAACAATATTACACTCAGAAAAAAATTTGATCCTTTTGACTAAAATTTAGTCCTGGAAACGAGACTTCAGGATTAATATTACATCCGTCCAAACATTATTAACGCTTAACTGAAAAGTTTTGTTGATTTTAAAGTCCACAGAAAACAAAATGTTTTACAATAGTCCAAGAAATCAGCAAAGGTTTGATACCACAATTTCTAAATTTGTTTTACACAGTAAAATCTTTTTCTAAGGATTTTAAAATGATTCAGTGAACTGTATAAAACGCTTTAATTAAATCTACCAGATACTGCTTAATTACTTTAATCAAAATTCAAATTTCTCATCCAACAAGTATACTATATCATGTAAAATTTTTCCAAGTAATCACGTGACTAATTTTGATCTTTCAATAGAGAAATATAATCTCTTCTCCAAAAAATTTCCACACATTGATTTTGTCAAAAGAACAAGAAGTTTTCTCTGTGGTCCTTGCTTCGAAGAGGCGAATACTGGGATCAAAATTCATAAAGACTGTTCCAGGTCTGTTTTACTGAGAGATTGCAAAGAGTAGAGTCAATTACCGTACACATAAACCGTGTTGTCCATAGGCTTCGCAAAGTTTCGGCGAACTTGTGCGGGGCAATCTATAATATACGGGATTGTGTTACACCGTCTAGAAAAAAGCAGCGCATGGAAAAAATTATCGCAGAAGCCAGGTATGTGTGCACATACCAGGCAACTATACTCAACCAGATCCAGAGACGCGTATCAGGTTTTGTGGTGAGCCATATCCCGTATACTGAAAGAGTTTTTTATTCCCTCTGACCAGAGATTATAACGTCGCACGTGGTTTCGAAAAACGTGTAGGTAACAAATTTTTTTTTCCCTAGTATAATGTTTTTTTTATTTATTTTCTCTCTTCATTTGACGTTTAACCAACAGCACGTTTTCAGCATTTTACGAATGACAGGACAATGCATTGATCCAAGCCGAATAAGAAGTAAGAATATGTCTTGAAATTATATTGAATAAAATTTTTTTACTTCAGATTTTGTAGGATGTTATGTATCCTTGTCCCTCTAACCTAACGACGATCATGATCATGATGAAAGTGTACATCATGACCGGATTACGCTTGTCATGGATCATACAACAGCTGTGGATTTAAATTTGTTAATCGATATGGTGAATGGAGATACGAAGGAACCGGTGGTATGCAAACCGGTTTACAAACAGTGCAATAGATTAGAGATTAAACTGCGCTGTCCAAAGATCTTGACACTACCTGTTGGGCGTTGGATCGCTGCAGATCAGGAATCAATGAGATCACGCGTGAGAATCAATTTAAGTCGCGCGACAAGCCTCCGGAGAAAAACCGGAATAACAGCTGAAATGTTGTTTTAGTTGGTATTAAAATCTCAATGTCTACTTGCAAACTCGAGTCAACTTGTTCGCCTACTTGATCGTCGAACGAAACTAACGTAAATGTGATTTTTGCTTTCCAACTTGTTCTGTCTTTTGAAAGAAGTAAGTGTGCAAACAGGCTCTGGTGTATCTTCATGATATTCGGATTCCGCGAATTGGGAATTAAACTTTTCAGAAATCGCGTGTACGACGTGAAGTTGGCGAAGCAGATTAGCTACAGAGTCCAAAGTCGATTTTGTTATGACGTTTCAACCTTCTTAAGACCCGTGGGAAACTCCATCTTGTGCTCCAAATTCCTCACGTATTGCAGAAGAGTCTCAACGTCGACTCCTACGTCAATTTGCGTAAGTCGGAGTTTAGACGAATGGTTTAATTCCGGGTAAAGCGGAGGTTGAAACTGAACTAGGATATTGAAATTGCTTTTCTTCTATAGAGAGAGAGAGAGAGAGAGAGAGAGAGATGAAGGTAATATTCCACAATGTGATAATCAACATGAAAAATTTTCATCAGATGAAGAAACGACCGTCCAATCGTTGGAGAATGAAGTCAATGAATAGCTATTTATGTGGCATGCCCGTAATCCGCCTGTTTTTTTTTGCAAGGAAAAGATTTCAGGACGAGCTGAAGGCGAGCCTGAAATTATCCGAGCCAAAAAACGGTTTACGGGCATGCCACATACAATATTTTTTACGGTAAGGGCACTGAAGAGCAAAACGAAGAGTGAGGTTATGTCGCGATTTGTTCAACGAAACTACTTTATTCGGCAGTTTGGGATGCGCACTTCGAACTGCGCATCAAAACTGCAGAATAAAGACTTTATTCCGCAACTTTGTTCGCTGCCGTATAAAGCGTCACTTTACGGAACGAAAACTGCCACAAAAAGTGGACTTTTCAATGCCCATGCCGTAAAAATAAATGATGAAGTCTGTAAATGGGAATCCATTATTACTACGGACGAAATGGACAAAGAAAATCTCTCCGCAAAAAAAAAAAAAAAAAAAAACTGAACAAACCATTAATTAGCGGTCCAGATCAGAAGGAGGCGGAAAAATATCAAAGAAACAAAAGAATCGAGATCCTATTGACTCGTTGGAAGACACTTCGAAAACCGTACAGCACTTTTTGCGTAGTGATCAAGAGTTTGGAAAGTGGGCTTGTCGATTAGAACTTGTGTCCAAAGTCTTTTCTCGTGATTACGATCATGGTATAGGTTAAACTCTTCATAACCTCAACTGGAATGAACTTCGGATGAACCGAAGAGTCGGAATGTTCATCTTCGTCTGGAATTATCAGTGTTTCTGGTATCTTGTTGATGTCATTTACTTGAATAATTGTGTAACCGGTTCCTAAGTGCATGACGGAAGAGCATATTCAGTTTGAGATCGCCTTTCGATTCTCCTCATTGGATGTAAGCATCTACACTTAACGCCAAGAGTGTTTTTCTCGTCATTTTGCGCAAACCACAACGTTAGACTGCTGTATCTACGGCATGAAATATTCAGGTCGAATCGGTTAAAAAGCGAAAGGTAGAGGTATAACATTGTACCGGGTACATAATTGGAGGTTAAGGAAGAAAAAATTTCCGATCGTTTTTACGACTTAGGGTTATAGTTATCGATATCAGACGTGAGTGAACGTCGAGTTGTAAAATTCAGTAGACTTTCACCCTTTCCACTCCATTCTTGAAACGGACAATTGAAAGGTGCCGCAATTAGTGCTTTGCTCCGGATTACAGCCGACACGAATGTCATTCGTTTATAGCTGGACACGGATACGAGGTTGTGAAAGATTCGATCGGTTGCCTTGAATGGAAGCGTGTTTCTCTCTATCACATGGTCAGCTAGAGTGGATTTGAAATATACTCTTACAAAGGGTGAAATCTCCCGCTTCGCCTCCCCCTTTTGATCTACTAGTCACTATAGATAAAAGCTTTCATGCGTCACAAAACGGATATGGTTTCTACGGTGAACAGTATTTATTGTAAAAACAGTCTTGTTTCAGACTTTAAACTGACGATACGCGTTTCCCAATAATAGCTGTGTGTTATGTGGCATGCCCGTAAACCGCCTGTTTTTTTGACAAGGATAAAGATTTCAGGACGAGCTGAAGGCGAGCCGGAAGCGAGTACTGAAATTATCCGGGCCAAAAAACGGTTTACGAGCATGTCACATACAATATTTTTTACGGTATGGGCATTGAAAAGTAAAACGAAGAGTGAGATTATGTCGCGATCTGTTCGACGAAGCTACTTTATTCAGCAGTTTGGGATGCGCACTTCGAACTGCGCATCAAAACTGCGGAATAAAGACTTTATTCCGCAACTTTATTCGCTGCCGTATAAAGCGTCACTTTACGGAACGAAAACTGCCACAAAAAGTGGACTTTTCAATGCCCATGCCGTAAAAAAGCATTTTTCCCATCCCTTAATTTCGCTGCCTTTTAATTCGCTTCATCATCTATTCCGTAAGGCCTAGGTCGTTACGATATATAGATACGTAGGTACGAGACCTCCAATGCAGTGCATCGATTAGGTATGCTCTCAACGAGAGGTTGGCCGCTCTTGAGGGTGTGCACTTTGCGACAAGTGAGTCCTTTCAAACCTGCACTCGAAGTCATTCAAAGTCATTCCGAGTCACTCCATCTCGAAATGAAATCCAACCCTCGAGGCATCGGAGAGTGTTGAATTATTCGACAAAATCAGATACCGCAATTCAGCAATGAACAACGTGTTCAAGTTCATCGACCGTTAATGAGGCTCGTTATCGACCCAAACGGGTGAAAAATTTAACTGCACGGTTCGTTTCTTACATGATAAAAAATGGTTTTACGATTTCACTGGTTCTGTTCCATCCAAATTTATGATTGTCAAAGTAACTGTTTAAAGAATGGTGTAAAACGTTTTCTCGATGTCAATAGTCAAAAAGCGAAATCATTTATGAATTGACGTTTTGGCCCTAATGGGGGAGACTCTTTAGAACTAAAACTAATATTATATTTTTGCAATGAGTAAATGAAAAAATTTCACTATTTTTTTGGCTTAGAAATATTACAGAGACCACGTGGAACCAAAAAACTTAGCACTTGGTACCAAAAAAGTATTATACTAAATGAAAAGGTGGGACGCTGGGCGTTGAAAAAGAGAAGAAAAAAATTATTTATCTTGTTTTTGAGTCACTATTTCACTATACAATCGTGCTTCAGGTATTGACGTTTTGCTCCAGGTGTCCTGGCCTTCATAAACTGCTGGGACGTGCAATGGGCAACGAGAGTTCAGGATATCTTCACGTACGCGAAACTCTTGGCCTTGTTCATCATCATTGTCACTGGATTCTGGCAGCTGTGCAACGGTAATTATTAAAAATTTTCAGATATTTAATAGATCAGATTCCTCTGAGCGATATGCATGCCTGTAAAAGTGTTTCGATACCCGAGTATGACCAGCGTACACGTGTAATCATTCTAGGCGGTGATTGGCGATATTATAGCGTTTATAATTAATTGATAAATAATCTAATATTAATCATCGAAGTCAAGTGTTACGTATGACAGACCGAAAATGAGGTTGAGGACATTGGCAATGTATCCACCTTAATTTAGAAAGTGCAATATCGTATGATCGACGTTTGTATGTTATTGGAGGAGGATCGATTCTACAGAAATCAGTTCTACAGGGCAAGTGTTTCACAGAATATGTAATATCGTACACTCGTTTCTATAGAATATTTTTCTACAGAATAGAAGTCGAGATTCACATTACAAATAATCGGAAATGCATGAATTATTCTACAGTAGAAAAATTTTCTGTAGAACAATTTTTCTGTGATTAAATCATCGAGGATCATTTCTGATGCAAATCTAGAATTCTTTCCCATAGAAAAATATTCTGTACCAAAATATTTCTGCAGAAACTAGTCTGTAGAAAATATTTTGTAAAACAATTCATGCAGAATTAATTCTGATGTTAATTTCGAATTCATTTCTATAAAAAAAAATATTCTGTAACAAAATATTTCGGCAGAAACGAGTCTGTAAAAAATATTTTGTAGAACAATTCTGCTGTAAAATAATTCATGCCGAATTAATTCTGCTGTTAATCCCCGAATTCATTTCTGCAGAAAAAATATTACTGCAGAAATGAGTCTGTAAAAAATATTCCGTGAAACATTTGCTTCGTAGAACTAATTTCTGTAGAACCTCACGACAATCTTATTATTATAAGCATTTCCTGAGTTTGTACGGACAGTTTAAAACTTGCAGCAAAACCTAGACCCCCAAAATAGGTACTATATTCGTGACCCGAGGTCGGCTGGAAGTCAATTAATCACAACCGGTCAATTGACTCTGCTTCTGCTATTCTTTTGGCTAATTAAGGAGGACTTTGCTTCCGCAGTTCGTTGGCTAGCGTTAAATTCTACGGATTGGTGGCTTTGTGCTGTCTTGCCGGTATCGAATAATTTATAACGCAAAGCTTGCTCGCCTAGCTCTGCAAACAAGTGTTTTTTTGACAATTTGAATCACACTCCGGTTATTCAATAATATCTCAAGTGATTTTAAAACATTCTGTAAATTGATCGAACGATCACGATACACAAATTTTCTAGATACAGATTATAATTATAGATCGACGTAAGCTGCTACTGCTGCGTTTTGGAATTGAAAAAAAAAAAATCATCGGTTACCATTTTTATTATTCGAGCAGAATTTTCGTTGTAATTATTTCTCTCTTTGCAACCTACCAGCGGGTCAAGGATATCTCGAATAAACGTTGCAATGCGTATAGCGTAGACCGGAACACAGTGAATAGTTCAGGATTAGCCTGCGACAGACTGGGACACAATTACTCAACCGTCTGAACTCTCAATGAGATGAAACTTGTCTGAGAATAGCCGTTAAAGATCTAGCTGTTGAAAAACGTGCTGATAGAAAAGGTGAAAATAAAACAAAACAAAAACAATTGCAAATTTTTTAAATTTAAACAGGAGAGTGCAAAGGATGAATTTTCCATAATCTGGAGAGAATTCTTTTTGAAAAAAAAAAAAAAATGAATTTTGAATACAATAAATTAATACAGATGTCAAATAGGTTGGTAAAAAAACAAAAAACAAAAACGTTACTCGATACAGGAGATTAATTTTTTTTTTTTCTCTCTTTTATGTATATCCGTTTTTACGTTTGCGCGTGATCCATTAACAAGTTTTTTTTTATGAAGACGATTAGACAAATTCATTAGACAGATCTGATCTTAATTTTGTTTGAAAAAATTTAGGTCGTACTCAAAATTACCGTATAATTATTAAATTAATGACCAAATTTTGTATCTGCTGAAATGAAACTAAAATTACATAATAATTGTTATCGACAGTTTGGATCCAAAACGATCGGCGTATAAACTAAAATAAGAATATTTTTTTTACCGTCTTTAAAACTATCCTTCGAACAGACTCGCCCTCCATATCCAACAAGAAGGTATTATTATTATTATTATTATTATTACTATTATTATTATTATTATTGTTATAACCTTTTGACGTGATTCGTTATTCGGACTTGTGTTAGTGAATCAGATTTACATCCCGTTTTGGTAATACGTTGAATTCCATGTTACGTTTTTATTACTCAACTGTAAGAGTTAATAAACGAAACCACCTTTGCCAATCGATGGTTTGTTTTTGCTGAGTTCATCGTTCGTTTTGAAAATCATTGCCGGTGGTCAGATTAAAATGGGACACCACTCATTGTCAGCGTTCATTGTGTCTATACTCAACATCAAACAAAGACCGACTGGTCATACGGTGCAAAACATTCAATGTGTGGGCTGAATTGCTATGCTGACGAGTGAAAAAACAAGAAGAAAAAAAATTAAAAAACTAGAAAAAAAAACAACCCGATGAACATCGATCGTCTGATAAAATTGTAATTATTTCTTTTTTGGCTCTTCTATAACTGTAATTTTTTTTTTTTTTTTTTCCCCCTATTATTTCACATCTGGCCGGGCTTGCGTCACGTAATCAGAATCGCCTTTCACCACGAATTACATACGTAGGAAATTCCGTAACGTCGTTGCAGTTTCTTGCCGTGCGATTTTTTTTTTTCGATTAATCGATTAATCGTTGGTTTTGAATTAATCATTTTTTCGATTAATCGATTTTTTGGTTAGTTTTACTTTTGAATTAATCGATCGATCGAACTTGCCTCATAACAATTCTGCAATCGAAGTCGTCGATTGATCGATTGATCTGAAAAACGATTAATCGAAAAACTCGAATAATCGAATAATCGGTGAAAAAATCTTTTCATCATTTTTAAAATTCTTCTTTTATATAATATTTGAATCGAATTGGCGAGGTAACGTCCGCGACTTTCGACCGTGGCTTATAGGAAGCCACAGCGTGTCAAAGGACCTCCTACGCTCATAAGCACAGCTATGAGTGCCGGCAGGACAGACGAGGCATACGAGGTCTCTTCTTCAGTCAGCGCCTCTTGCCGGACGAACCAATTTGCCCAATCAAAAAGGTGGTTAAATATGTATATACACTTATAATACGTGATGTTCGTGAATGAAAAGAATCGTGAAATTGGCCCAATCAGTAACGTACGTAAATGGATGGTTCCGTATAGGCGAAGCTCCTCGTCGTCTCCGTGGTCTTAGACAACTTGGATCTCAGATCGATCTTTTTCGCCGAATTGATCTCCGTATAGAAATCATCGAACATTTTTGAAAAAAAGTTATAGGTACACTCCTATGTTATAAAAGAAAAAAAAAAAAAAAATGATTATTTTTTTTTCGTTAGTCACCGTGAAAATACTGGGTGGAAACCTTTTTTTTTATTCTTGTTGTTGTTTTTTTTTTTTTTTTTTTTTTTAACGATCAATATTTCGACTCTATGCTTAAAAATTCAGCGTTAAAAATATCGAATAGATTACGTTACGAAGATGAAGGAAAAGGCAATCGTACAAATTTGGTGTTGAACTGATTCATTCAACTATTAATAATACGTTAACCAGTCATGAGATAATAATATTCACAGTAAGAAGAACGGAGCCTTCGACCATGAAAGAACGTTAATTTTTTTGATCCGCAAGACATTTTTAATGTTTTTGTAGAAACTAAAATTAGTCTTTGAAACGTTGTGGCTGTTTGCTCGTTAAATTTATTTATTAGTTGGTATTTGACATTTATAGCAATAATAAAATGAATGAAAAATTCAACGTTAAGGAAACACTGATAATGATAGGAAAAAATTTTGATGGAAGGTGATTAAAACATCGAATGAAATATAACGATATTTAGAATAAATCCGTGCGAGATATGCTGGATATTCAAATCCGAAGGCCGGAGAGCGTTGGATACAACAACAATAAAACAAGTGCGAATAAAAGTGAGAAAAAAGAACTTTTAAACATCGGCGTCGAGAGTTACGTCATGGCGCGTCTCAGAGATTATAAAACTATTACCGAACTTATCAGCTGAAAACTAAACCAAAGCACATTAATGAAAACACGATGATACGGTATCTGTTTGTAGATTGAAAAAGGCGTGAAATGTAATGAAAATAGATATTGCTCAAGCTGACACTTGTTATATAGAAACGTTGTTTATTACGACCATAATCTGCATGATGAAACACTGTGCAAAGCTGCGCTGAATGTCTGAATGTTAATTTTTCAGGAAAGACCGAATACTTCACTTTCGAAGATACGAAGATGGAAGTTACGTCGATAGCTCAGAGTTTCTACCAGGGACTCTTCGCTTACAACGGATGGAACTACCTCAACTTCATCATCGAGGAGCTCAAGGATCCGGTGAAGTGAGAAACTTGAATTTCGAACTTTAATCCTAGAACGACAAGCTTATTTTTTTACCTCCATAATGCAAATTGGGGTTGATATTTACCCCACGCGTAAAATCTTGTTCGTAGAATCGTTTCCGGAGCAATAATGAGACTCGAAAGTAGATGAAGCTTCTCGATTTTTCATCACGAAGAAAATGGCACATAGCGACATTAGTTTCATCGAAGTTTAATTGGTCAAAAACCACTCGAAGACAAACAGAATTATGAAAATCAGTAAAAAACACATTTTTTAAGGCTCGCCTGGGGTGCATATCGACCCAAAACTGACGTTCTAGGGTCTGAGTGTCTGTGCAGTGTGTGTATGAATGTTTGGCAGAATTAGAATAGTCGAATGAAGCGTGAGTTTAGAAATTCCATGCGAATATGACCAATGTTTAAAAATTATCGAAAAAAAATTTGATCAAAATCAGAAATGGTGGCAAAAATGAATTTTTTCGAAAAAATCGTCATTTGTTTTTTTTTTTTAGTTTGTTTATTTATAAATCTGATATTACAAACAATTATGCTAATTAGACTGTATTTTCGTGTTCGTTCATTACTAAAGTAACTAAAGAGCTTAGAGTTTCACTGATGTGTCCCCTTAACGCAAGATTTTGAAAAAAAAAATTGTCCTTTATTTTTTTTCATAAAGTTCCACCACTTCAAAAAGAAGGGGAAATTCCTGGGTGTAAGAAAGTGTAAAAGACATTTTCTGATAGAGTTTGGCGTTGGCCACTTTTGAATAACACGGTACGAAAATTATTAAAGTTTCATTTCTGTTCTTAAAAATTGGCTTGCCACATGACATTCGGATTAAGGATATTTTTTTATTTCGTTTACTCCTAAGAATTAGAAAGGAGAATCACCATTCATTAATTTTGAATTTCAATACTGAAGAATAATGAAATCGAAAGAAGGATTTTTTTTCGGAAATCTCGGAAACCATTTGAGATAAGGAGCTAAAGATTTAGCTGAATTATTTTTATTTAATGTCGAATCCATCCTTAAGTGCAAGTCAAAGAAGCCGTGAGAGCAGACTTCCCATACAAACCCGACTATATCCTTTGTCCTTCTGATTTCTCCCTTTGCTAAGAAAATATCAAAGTATAGAATTTGATTTTTTTTTTTTTTTTTTTGGCGTAACGACCTGTCATATTATTGTGTAAGATTATGAGATAGAAATGAAGACAGCACGTGACAAGACACGATTAAGAAACGAAATGGTATGCAATGTGCTAGTAATAGTCAATAAATGAATATCAAGCGGATAAACGTTTTGATTGTGGCTTATTAATGAATTATGATTCATTGTGTATGCTTGATTTTGCAAATGTCTGACAGTGAGGGCTATACGATCTGTAGTATTGCCAACGATTATTGCGACAGTACGACAGTACGACAATATTGCTGCGTTCTGAACGTTCGTTCCTGAGTCTCAACCAGGAGGAACTGCGGATTGACCGACCGAACATAAGAACCAGGAAAAAAACACGATAGAAAATAATCCGAGTTTCAACATCAAATTGATGATATTTTGGAGAAGAACATTGCGTATAGCATATCAAGAAATAGGGGTTATAGGCTAACAAAATTAAACGGTACATTGTTCGTATATTCCATCTACATTATCCACTGTTGATCTTACGCATTTTAATCGAGATGGCCGGATAAACGTGGATTTTCCTCGTGTTTTCTCTGCTGTTGGTCCTACGCTCTTTTTGCTGTGTTTTCTGGGTTCCTGGGCGTCCAATAATTCCAATAAGGGTCATACGAATCAATTCCGAAACGAAAGGATTTCGGCTCCAAAAATCACTAGAAAAAAACCCCTTTGGATTTTTGGCGAAAATTTCGACGATTCCGAAAAGTGCTGCAATAAAATCTTTGAGGCACTATTCCGACGTAATTTTGCGAGAGGAATCGATTAAGGGCAGTCCCAATACGCTGCGAGTAACACCTGCAGAGTTACAGCCGAAAAACAGCAGATTTTCATCGTCATTTCTCTGCTGCTGGTACTAGGCTATTTTTCTTGTGTTTTCTGAGTTCCTGGGCGTCGAATTAGTCTAAAAAGCGTCATACGGATCGATTCCCAGACAAAAGATTTTTCGGCCAAAAAAAATCCAAGGCTAACCCCTTTGCATTTTTGGCGAAAATTTCGACGACTTTGAAAAGTGCTGCAATTAATTCTTTAGGGTACTGTTCCGACGTGATTTTGCGAGAGGAATCGATTGATCGCAATCCCGATACGCTGCGAGCAACGGATCAAAAGTTACAGCCGAAAAACTGCAGATTTTCATCGTCATTTCTCTGCTGCTGGTCCTAGGCTATTTTTCTTGTGTTTTCTGAGTTCCTGGGCGTCGAATTAGTCTGAAAAGCGTCATACGGATCGATTCCCAGACAAAAGATTTTTCGGCCAAAAAAAATCCAAGGCTAACCCCTTTGCATTTTTGGCGAAAATTTCGACGACTTTGAAAAGTGCTGCAATTAATTCTTTAGGGTACTGTTCCGACGTGATTTTGCGAGAGGAATCGATTGATCGCAATCCCGATACGCTGCGAGCAACGGATCAAAAGTTACAGCCGAAAAACTGCAGATTTTCATCGTCATTTCTCTGCTGCTGGTCCTAGGCTATTTTTCATGTGTTTTCTGAGTTCCTGGGCGTCGAAGTAGTCCAAAAAGCGTCATACGGATCGATTCCCAGACAAAAGATTTTTCGGCCAAAAAAAATCCAAGGCTAACCCCTTTGCATTTTTGGCGAAAATTTCGACGACTTTGAAAAGTGCTGCAATTAATTCTTTAGGGTACTGTTCCGACGTGATTTTGCGAGAGGAATCGATTTATCGCAGTCTCGATACGCTACGAGCAACGGATCAGAAGTTACAGCCGAAAAACTGCAGATTTTCATCGTCATTTCTCTGCTGCTGGTCCTAGGCTATTTTTCTTGTGTTTTCTGAGTTCCTGGGCGTCGAATTAGTCTAAAAAGCGTCATACGGATCGATTCCCAGACAAAAGATTTTTCGGCCAAAAAAAATCCAAGGCTAACCCCTTTGCATTTTTGGCGAAAATTTCGACGACTTTGAAAAGTGCTGCAATTAATTCTTTAGGGTACTGTTCCGACGTGATTTTGCGAGAGGAATCGATTTATCGCAGTCTCGATACGCTGCGAGCAACGGATCAAAAGTTACAGCCGAAAAACTGCAGATTTTCATCGTCATTTCTCTGCTGCTGGTCCTAGGCTATTTTTCATGAGTTTTCTGAGTTCCTGGGCGTCGAATTAGTCTAAAAAGCGTCATACGGATCGATTCCCAGACAAAAGATTTTTCGGCCAAAAAAAATCCAAGGCTAACCCCTTTGCATTTTTGGCGAAAATTTCGACGACTTTGAAAAGTGCTGCAATTAATTCTTTAGGGTACTGTTCCGACGTGATTTTGCGAGAGGAATCGATTTATCGCAGTCTCGATACGCTGCTAGCAACGGATCAAAAGTTACAGCCGAAAAACTGCAGATTTTCATCGTCATTTCTCTGCTGCTGGTCCTAGGCTATTTTTCATGAGTTTTCTGAGTTCCTGGGCGTTGAATTAGTCTAAAAAGCGTCATACGGATCGATTCCCAGACAAAAGATTTTTCGGCCAAAAAAAATCCAAGGCTAACCCCTTTGCATTTTTGGCGAAAATTTCGACGACTTTGAAAAGTGCTGCGATTATTTCTTTAGGGTACTGTTCCGACGTGATTTTGCGAGAGGAATCGATTTATCGCAGTCTCGATACGCTGCGAGCAACGGATCAAAAGTTACAGCCGAAAAACTGCAGATTTTCATCGTCATTTCTCTGCTGCTGGTCCTAGGCTTTTTTTCATGAGTTTTCTGAGTTCCTGGGCGTCGAATTAGTCTAAAAAGCGTCATACGGATCGATTCCCAGACAAAAGATTTTTCGGCCAAAAAAAATCCAAGGCTAACCCCTTTGCATTTTTGGCGAAAATTTCGACGACTTTGAAAAGTGCTGCAATTAATTCTTTAGGGTACTGTTCCGACGTGATTTTGCGAGAGGAATCGATTTATCGCAGTCTCGATACGCTGCGAGCAACGGATCAAAAGTTACAGCCGAAAAACTGCAGATTTCCATCGTCATTTCTCTGCTGCTGGTCCTAGGCTATTTTTCATGAGTTTTCTGAGTTCCTGGGCGTCGAATTAGTCTAAAAAGCGTCATACGGATCGATTCCCAGACAAAAGATTTTTCGGCCAAAAAAAATCCAAGGCTAACCCCTTTGCATTTTTGGCGAAAATTTCGACGACTTTGAAAAGTGCTGCAATTAATTCTTTGGGGTACTGTTCCGACGTGATTTTGCGAGAGGACTCGATTTATCGCAGTCTCGATACGCTGCGAGCAACGGATCAAAAGTTACAGCCGAAAAACTGCAGATTTTCATCGTCATTTCTCTGCTGCTGGTCCTAGGCTTTTTTTCATGAGTTTTCTGAGTTCCTGGGCGTCGAATTAGTCTAAAAAGCGTCATACGGATCGATTCCCAGACAAAAGATTTTTCGGCCAAAAAAAATCCAAGGCTAACCCCTTTGCATTTTTGGCGAAAATTTCGACGACTCTGAAAAGTGCTGCAATTAATTCTTTAGGGTACTGTTCCGACGTGATTTTGCGAGAGGAATCGATTTATCGCAGTCTCGATACGCTGCGAGCAACGGATCAAAAGTTACAGCCGAAAAACTGCAGATTTTCTTCGTCATTTCTCCGCTGCTGGTCCTAGGCTATTTTTCATGAGTTTTCTGAGTTCCTGGGCGTCGAATTAGTCTAAAAAGCGTCATACGGATCGATTCCCAGACAAAAGATTCTTCGGCCAAAAAAAATCCAAGGCTAACCCCTTTGCATTTTTGGCGAAAATTTCGACGACTTTGAAAAGTGCTGCGATTATTTCTTTAGGGTACTGTTCCGACGTGATTTTGCGAGAGGAATCGATTTATCGCAGTCTCGATACGCTGCGAGCAACGGATCAAAAGTTACAGCCGAAAAACTGCAGATTTTCATCGTCATTTCTCTGCTGCTGGTCCTAGGCTATTTTTCATGAGTTTTCTGAGTTCCTGGGCGTCGAATTAGTCTAAAAAGCGTCATACGGATCGATTCCCAGACAAAAGATTTTTCGGCCAAAAAAAATCCAAGGCTAACCCCTTTGCATTTTTGGCGAAAATTTCGACGACTTTGAAAAGTGCTGCAATTAATTCTTTGGGGTACTGTTCCGACGTGATTTTGCGAGAGGACTCGATTTATCGCAGTCTCGATACGCTGCGAGCAACGGATCAAAAGTTACAGCCGAAAAACTGCAGATTTTCATCGTCATTTCTCTGCTGCTGGTCCTAGGCTTTTTTTCATGAGTTTTCTGAATTCCTGGGCGTCGAATTAGTCTAAAAAGCGTCATACGGATCGATTCCCAGACAAAAGATTTTTCGGCCAAAAAAAATCCAAGGCTAACCCCTTTGCATTTTTGGCGAAAATTTCGACGACTCTGAAAAGTGCTGCAATTAATTCTTTAGGGTACTGTTCCGACGTGATTTTGCGAGAGGAATCGATTTATCGCAGTCTCGATACGCTGCGAGCAACGGATCAAAAGTTACAGCCGAAAAACTGCAGATTTTCTTCGTCATTTCTCCGCTGCTGGTCCTAGGCTATTTTTCATGAGTTTTCTGAGTTCCTGGGCGTCGAATTAGTCTAAAAAGCGTCATACGGATCGATTCCCAGACAAAAGATTCTTCGGCCAAAAAAAATCCAAGGCTAACCCCTTTGCATTTTTGGCGAAAATTTCGACGACTTTGAAAAGTGCTGCAATTAATTCTTTGGGGTACTGTTCCGACGTGATTTTGCGAGAGGACTCGATTTATCGCAGTCTCGATACGCTGCGAGCAACGGATCAAAAGTTACAGCCGAAAAACTGCAGATTTTCATCGTCATTTCTCTGCTGCTGGTCCTAGGCTTTTTTTCATGAGTTTTCTGAATTCCTGGGCGTCGAATTAGTCTAAAAAGCGTCATACGGATCGATTCCCAGACAAAAGATTTTTCGGCCAAAAAAAATCCAAGGCTAACCCCTTTGCATTTTTGGCGAAAATTTCGACGACTCTGAAAAGTGCTGCAATTAATTCTTAAGGGTACTGTTCCGACGTGATTTTGCGAGAGGAATCGATTTATCGCAGTCTCGATACGCTGCGAGCAACGGATCAAAAGTTACAGCCGAAAAACTGCAGATTTTCTTCGTCATTTCTCCGCTGCTGGTCCTAGGCTATTTTTCATGAGTTTTCTGAGTTCCTGGGCGTCGAATTAGTCTAAAAAGCGTCATACGGATCGATTCCCAGACAAAAGATTCTTCGGCCAAAAAAAATCCAAGGCTAACCCCTTTGCATTTTTGGCGAAAATTTCGACGACTTTGAAAAGTGCTGCAATTAATTCTTTAGGGTACTGTTCCGACGTGATTTTGCGAGAGGAATCGATTTATCGCAGTCTCGATACGCTGCGAGCAACGGATCAAAAGTTACAGCCGAAAAACTGCAGTTTTTCATCGTCATTTCTCTGCTGCTGGTCCTAGGCTATTTTTCATGAGTTTTCTGAGTTCCTGGGCGTTGAATTAGTCTAAAAAGCGTCATACGGATCGATTCCCAGACAAAAGATTTTTCGGCCAAAAAAAATCCAAGGCTAACCCCTTTGCATTTTTGGCGAAAATTTCGACGACTTTGAAAAGTGCTGCGATTATTTCTTTAGGGTACTGTTCCGACGTGATTTTGCGAGAGGAATCGATTTATCGCAGTCTCGATACGCTGCGAGCAACGGATCAAAAGTTACAGCCGAAAAACTGCAGATTTTCATCGTCATTTCTCTGCTGCTGGTCCTAGGCTTTTTTTCATGAGTTTTCTGAGTTCCTGGGCGTCGAATTAGTCTAAAAAGCGTCATACGGATCGATTTCCAGACAAAAGATTTTTCGGCCAAAAAAAATCCAAGGCTAACCCCTTTGCATTTTTGGCGAAAATTTCGACGACTTTGAAAAGTGCTGCAATTAATTCTTTAGGGTACTGTTCCGACGTGATTTTGCGAGAGGAATCGATTTATCGCAGTCTCGATACGCTGCGAGCAACGGATCAAAAGTTACAGCCGAAAAACTGCAGATTTCCATCGTCATTTCTCTGCTGCTGGTCCTAGGCTATTTTTCATGAGTTTTCTGAGTTCCTGGGCGTCGAATTAGTCTAAAAAGCGTCATACGGATCGATTCCCAGACAAAAGATTTTTCGGCCAAAAAAAATCCAAGGCTAACCCCTTTGCATTTTTGGCGAAAATTTCGACGACTTTGAAAAGTGCTGCAATTAATTCTTTGGGGTACTGTTCCGACGTGATTTTGCGAGAGGACTCGATTTATCGCAGTCTCGATACGCTGCGAGCAACGGATCAAAAGTTACAGCCGAAAAACTGCAGATTTTCTTCGTCATTTCTCTGCTGCTGGTCCTAGGCTATTTTTCATGAGTTTTCTGAGTTCCTGGGCGTCGAATTAGTCTAAAAAGCGTCATACGGATCGATTCCCAGACAAAAGATTTTTCGGCCAAAAAAAATCCAAGGCTAACCCCTTTGCATTTTTGGCGAAAATTTCGACGACTTTGAAAAGTGCTGCAATTAATTCTTTAGGGTACTGTTCCGACGTGATTTTGCGAGAGGAATCGATTTATCGCAGTCTCGATACGCTGCGAGCAACGGATCAAAAGTTACAGCCGAAAAACTGCAGATTTTCTTTGTCATTTCTCTGCTGCTGGTCCTAGGCTATTTTTCATAAGTTTTCTGAGTTCCTGGGCGTCGAATTAGTCTAAAAAGCGTCATACGGATCGATTCCCAGACAAAAGATTTTTCGGCCAAAAAAAATCCAAGGCTAACCCCTTTGCATTTTTGGCGAAAATTTCGACGACTTTGAAAAGTGCTGCAATTAATTCTTTAGGGTACTGTTCCGACGTGATTTTGCGAGAGAAATCGATTTATCGCAGTCTCGATACGCTGCGAGCAACGGATCAAAAGTTACAGCCGAAAAACTGCAGATTTTCATCGTCATTTCTCTGCGGCTGGTCCTAGGCTATTTTTCATGAGTTTTCTGAGTTCCTGGGCGTCTAATTAGTCTAAAAAGCGTCATACGGATCGATTCCCAGACAAAAGATTTTTCGGCCGAAAAAATTCCAAGGCTAACCCCTTTGCATTTTTGGCGAAAATTTCGACGACTTTGAAAAGTGCTGCAATTAATTCCTTAGGGTACTGTTCCGACGTGATTTTGCGAGAGGAATCGATTTATCGCAGTCTCGATACGCTGCGAGCAACGGATCAAAAGTTACAGCCGAAAAACTGCAGATTTTCATCGTCATTTCTCTGCTGCTGGTCCTAGGCTATTTTTCATGAGTTTTCTGAGTTCCTGGGCGTTGAATTAGTCTAAAAAGCGTCATACGGATCGATTCCCAGACAAAAGATTTTTCGGCCAAAAAAAATCCAAGGCTAACCCCTTTGCATTTTTGGCGAAAATTTCGACGACTTTGAAAAGTGCTGCGATTATTTCTTTAGGGTACTGTTCCGACGTGATTTTGCGAGAGGAATCGATTTATCGCAGTCTCGATACGCTGCGAGCAACGGATCAAAAGTTACAGCCGAAAAACTGCAGATTTTCATCGTCATTTCTCTGCTGCTGGTCCTAGGCTTTTTTTCATGAGTTTTCTGAGTTCCTGGGCGTCGAATTAGTCTAAAAAGCGTCATACGGATCGATTCCCAGACAAAAGATTTTTCGGCCAAAAAAAATCCAAGGCTAACCCCTTTGCATTTTTGGCGAAAATTTCGACGACTTTGAAAAGTGCTGCAATTAATTCTTTAGGGTACTGTTCCGACGTGATTTTGCGAGAGGAATCGATTTATCGCAGTCTCGATACGCTGCGAGCAACGGATCAAAAGTTACAGCCAAAAAACTGCAGATTTTCTTCGTCATTTCTCTGCTGCTGGTCCTAGGCTATTTTTCATAAGTTTTCTGAGTTCCTGGGCGTCGAATTAGTCTAAAAAGCGTCATACGGATCGATTCCCAGACAAAAGATTTTTCGGCCAAAAAAAATCCAAGGCTAACCCCTTTGCATTTTTGGCGAAAATTTCGACGACTTTGAAAAGTGCTGCAATTAATTCTTTAGGGTACTGTTCCGACGTGATTTTGCGAGAGA
This sequence comes from Diprion similis, assembly GCF_021155765.1. Taxonomy (NCBI): domain Eukaryota; kingdom Metazoa; phylum Arthropoda; class Insecta; order Hymenoptera; family Diprionidae; genus Diprion; species Diprion similis. Next base: position 5,447,913 of record NC_060117.1, read on the forward strand.
AATCGATTTATCGCAGTCTCGATACGCTGCGAGCAACGGATCAAAAGTTACAGCCGAAAAACTGCAGATTTTCATCGTCATTTCTCTGCGGCTGGTCCTAGGCTATTTTTCATGAGTTTTCTGAGTTCCTGGGCGTCTAATTAGTCTAAAAAGCGTCATACGGATCGATTCCCAGACAAAAGATTTTTCGGCCGAAAAAAATCCAAGGCTAACCCCTTTGCATTTTTGGCGAAAATTTCGACGACTTTGAAAAGTGCTGCAATTAATTCCTTAGGGTACTGTTCCGACGTGATTTTGCGAGAGGAATCGATTTATCGCAGTCTCGATACGCTGCGAGCAACGGATCAAAAGTTACAGCCGAAAAACTGCAGATTTTCTTCGTCATTTCTCTGCTGCTGGTCCTAGGCTATTTTTCATGAGTTTTCTGAGTTCCTGGGCGTCGAATTAGTCTAAAAAGCGTCATACGGATCGATTCCCAGACAAAAGATTTTTCGGCCAAAAAAAATCCAAGGCTAACCCCTTTGCATTTTTGGCGAAAATTTCGACGACTTTGAAAAGTGCTGCAATTAATTCTTTAGGGTACTGTTCCGACGTGATTTTGCGAGAGGAATCGATTTATCGCAGTCTCGATACGCTGCGAGCAACGGATCAAAAGTTACAGCCGAAAAACTGCAGATTTTCATCGTCATTTCTCTGCTGCTGGTCCTAGGCTATTTTTCATGAGTTTTCTGAGTTCCTGGGCGTCGAATTAGTCTAAAAAGCGTCATACGGATCGATTCCCAGACAAAAGATTTTTCGGCCAAAAAAAATCCAAGGCTAACCCCTTTGCATTTTTGGCGAAAATTTCGACGACTTTGAAAAGTGCTGCAATTAATTCTTTAGAGTACTGTTCCGACGTGATTTTGCGAGAGGAATCGATTTATCGCAGTCTCGATACGCTGCGAGCAACGGATCAAAAGTTACAGCCGAAAAACTGCAGATTTTCTTCGTCATTTCTCCGCTGCTGGTCCTAGGCTATTTTTCATGAGTTTTCTGAGTTCCTGGGCGTCGAATTAGTCTAAAAAGCGTCATACGGATCGATTCCCAGACAAAAGATTTTCCGGCCAAAAAAAATCCAAGGCTAACCCCTTTGCATTTTTGGCGAAAATTTCGACGACTTTGAAAAGTGCTGCGATTATTTCTTTAGGGTACTGTTCCGACGTGATTTTGCGAGAGGAATCGATTTATCGCAGTCTCGATACGCTGCGAGCAACGGATCAAAAGTTACAGCCGAAAAACTGCAGATTTTCATCGTCATTTCTCTGCTGCTGGTCCTAGGCTTTTTTTCATGAGTTTTCTGAGTTCCTGGGCGTCGAATTCGTCTAAAAAGCGTCATACGGATCGATTCCCAGACAAAAGATTTTTCGGCCAAAAAAAATCCAAGGCTAACCCCTTTGCATTTTTGGCGAAAATTTCGACGACTTTGAAAAGTGCTGCAATTAATTCTTTAGGGTACTGTTCCGACGTGATTTTGCGAGAGGAATCGATTTATCGCAGTCTCGATACGCTGCGAGCAACGGTTCAAAAGTTACAGCCGAAAAACTGCAGATTTTCATCGTCATTTCTCTGCTGCTGGTCCTAGGCTATTTTTCATGAGTTTTCTGAGTTCCTGGGCGTCGAATTAGTCTAAAAAGCGTCATACGGATCGATTCCCAGACAAAAGATTTTTCAGCCAAAAAAAATCCAAGGCTAACCTTGCATTTTTGGCGAAAATTTCGACGACTTTGAAAAGTGCTGCAATTAATTCTTTAGGGTACTGTTCCGACGTGATTTTGCGAGAGGAATCGATTTATCGCAGTCTCGATACGCTGCGAGCAACGGATCAAAAGTTACAGCCGAAAAACTGCAGATTTTCTTCGTCATTTCTCTGCTGCTGGTCCTAGGCTATTTTTCATAAGTTTTCTGAGTTCCTGGGCGTCGAATTAGTCTAAAAAGCGTCATACGGATCGATTCCCAGACAAAAGATTTTTCGGCCAAAAAAAATCCAAGGCTAACCCCTTTGCATTTTTGGCGAAAATTTCGACGACTTTGAAAAGTGCTGCAATTAATTCTTTAGGGTGCTGTTCCGACGTGATTTTGCGAGAGAAATCGATTTATCGCAGTCTCGATACGCTGCGAGCAACGGATCAAAAGTTACAGCCGAAAAACTGCAGATTTTTATCGTCATTTCTCTGCGGCTGGTCCTAGGCTATTTTTCATGAGTTTTCTGAGTTCCTGGGCGTCTAATTAGTCTAAAAAGCGTCATACGGATCGATTCCCAGACAAAAGATTTTTCGGCCGAAAAAAATCCAAGGCTAACCCCTTTGCATTTTTGGCGAAAATTTCGACGACTTTGAAAAGTGCTGCAATTAATTCCTTAGGGTACTGTTCCGACGTGATTTTGCGAGAGGAATCGATTTATCGCAGTCTCGATACGCTGCGAGCAACGGATCAAAAGTTACAGCCGAAAAACTGCAGATTTTCTTCGTCATTTCTCTGCTGCTGGTCCTAGGCTATTTTTCATGAGTTTTCTGAGTTCCTGGGCGTCGAATTAGTCTAAAAAGCGTCATACGGATCGATTCCCAGACAAAAGATTTTTCGGCCAAAAAAAATCCAAGGCTAACCCCTTTGCATTTTTGGCGAAAATTTCGACGACTTTGAAAAGTGCTGCAATTAATTCTTTAGGGTACTGTTCCGACGTGATTTTGCGAGAGGAATCGATTTATCGCAGTCTCGATACGCTGCGAGCAACGGATCAAAAGTTACAGCCGAAAAACTGCAGATTTTCATCGTCATTTCTCTGCTGCTGGTCCTAGGCTATTTTTCATGAGTTTTCTGAGTTCCTGGGCGTCGAATTAGTCTAAAAAGCGTCATACGGATCGATTCCCAGACAAAAGATTTTTCGGCCAAAAAAAATCCAAGGCTAACCCCTTTGCATTTTTGGCGAAAATTTCGACGACTTTGAAAAGTGCTGCAATTAATTCTTTAGGGTACTGTTCCGACGTGATTTTGCGAGAGGAATCGATTTATCGCAGTCTCGATACGCTGCGAGCAACGGATCAAAAGTTACAGCCAAAAAACTGCAGATTTCCATCGTCATTTCTCTGCTGCTGGTCCTAGGCTATTTTTCATGAGTTTTCTGAGTTCCTGGGCGTCGAATTAGTCTAAAAAGCGTCATACGGATCGATTCCCAGACAAAAGATTTTTCGGCCAAAAAAAATCCAAGGCTAACCCCTTTGCATTTTTGGCGAAAATTTCGACGACTTTGAAAAGTGCTGCAATTAATTCTTTAGGGTACTGTTCCGACGTGATTTTGCGAGAGGAATCGATTTATCGCAGTCTCGATACGCTGCGAGCAACGGATCAAAAGTTACAGCCGAAAAACTGCAGATTTTCATCGTCATTTCTCTGCTGCTGGTCCTAGGCTATTTTTCATAAGTTTTCTGAGTTCCTGGGCGTCGAATTAGTCTAAAAAGCGTCATACGGATCGATTCCCAGACAAAAGATTTTTCGGCCAAAAAAAATCCAAGGCTAACCCCTTTGCATTTTTGGCGAAAATTTCGACGACTTTGAAAAGTGCTGCAATTAATTCTTTAGGGTACTGTTCCGACGTGATTTTGCGAGAGAAATCGATTTATCGCAGTCTCGATACGCTGCGAGCAACGGATCAAAAGTTACAGCCGAAAAACTGCAGATTTTCATCGTCATTTCTCTGCGGCTGGTCCTAGGCTATTTTTCATGAGTTTTCTGAGTTCCTGGGCGTCGAATTAGTCTAAAAAGCGTCATACGGATCGATTCCCAGACAAAAGATTTTTCGGCCGAAAAAAATCCAAGGCTAACCCCTTTGCATTTTTGGCGAAAATTTCGACGACTTTGAAAAGTGCTGCAATTAATTCCTTAGGGTACTGTTCCGACGTGATTTTGCGAGAGGAATCGATTTATCGCAGTCTCGATACGCTGCGAGCAACGGATCAAAAGTTACAGCCGAAAAACTGCAGATTTTCTTCGTCATTTCTCTGCTGCTGGTCCTAGGCTATTTTTCATGAGTTTTCTGAGTTCCTGGGCGTCGAATTAGTCTAAAAAGCGTCATACGGATCGATTCCCAGACAAAAGATTTTTCGGCCAAAAAAAATCCAAGGCTAACCCCTTTGCATTTTTGGCGAAAATTTCGACGACTTTGAAAAGTGCTGCAATTAATTCTTTAGGGTACTGTTCCGACGTGATTTTGCGAGAGGAATCGATTTATCGCAGTCTCGATACGCTGCGAGCAACGGATCAAAAGTTACAGCCGAAAAACTGCAGATTTTCATCGTCATTTCTCTGCTGCTGGTCCTAGGCTATTTTTCATGAGTTTTCTGAGTTCCTGGGCGTCGAATTAGTCTAAAAAGCGTCATACGGATCGATTCCCAGACAAAAGATTTTTCGGCCAAAAAAAATCCAAGGCTAACCCCTTTGCATTTTTGGCGAAAATTTCGACGACTTTGAAAAGTGCTGCAATTAATTCTTTAGGGTACTGTTCCGACGTGATTTTGCGAGAGGAATCGATTTATCGCAGTCTCGATACGCTGCGAGCAACGGATCAAAAGTTACAGCCGAAAAACTGCAGATTTTCTTCGTCATTTCTCCGCTGCTGGTCCTAGGCTATTTTTCATGAGTTTTCTGAGTTCCTGGGCGTCGAATTAGTCTAAAAAGCGTCATACGGATCGATTCCCAGACAAAAGATTTTCCGGCCAAAAAAAATCCAAGGCTAACCCCTTTGCATTTTTGGCGAAAATTTCGACGACTTTGAAAAGTGCTGCGATTATTTCTTTAGGGTACTGTTCCGACGTGATTTTGCGAGAGGAATCGATTTATCGCAGTCTCGATACGCTGCGAGCAACGGATCAAAAGTTACAGCCGAAAAACTGCAGATTTTCATCGTCATTTCTCTGCTGCTGGTCCTAGGCTTTTTTTCATGAGTTTTCTGAGTTCCTGGGCGTCGAATTCGTCTAAAAAGCGTCATACGGATCGATTCCCAGACAAAAGATTTTTCGGCCAAAAAAAATCCAAGGCTAACCCCTTTGCATTTTTGGCGAAAATTTCGACGACTTTGAAAAGTGCTGCAATTAATTCTTTAGGGTACTGTTCCGACGTGATTTTGCGAGAGGAATCGATTTATCGCAGTCTCGATACGCTGCGAGCAACGGTTCAAAAGTTACAGCCGAAAAACTGCAGATTTTCATCGTCATTTCTCTGCTGCTGGTCCTAGGCTATTTTTCATGAGTTTTCTGAGTTCCTGGGCGTCGAATTAGTCTCAAAAGCGTCATACGGATCGATTCCCAGACAAAAGATTTTTCAGCCAAAAAAAATCCAAGGCTAACCTTGCATTTTTGGCGAAAATTTCGACGACTTTGAAAAGTGCTGCAATTAATTCTTTAGGGTACTGTTCCGACGTGATTTTGCGAGAGGAATCGATTTATCGCAGTCTCGATACGCTGCGAGCAACGGATCAAAAGTTACAGCCGAAAAACTGCAGATTTTCTTCGTCATTTCTCTGCTGCTGGTCCTAGGCTATTTTTCATAAGTTTTCTGAGTTCCTGGGCGTCGAATTAGTCTGAAAAGCGTCATACGGATCGATTCCCAGACAAAAGATTTTTCGGCCAAAAAAAATCCAAGGCTAACCCCTTTGCATTTTTGGCGAAAATTTCGACGACTTTGAAAAGTGCTGCAATTAATTCTTTAGGGTGCTGTTCCGACGTGATTTTGCGAGAGAAATCGATTTATCGCAGTCTCGATACGCTGCGAGCAACGGATCAAAAGTTACAGCCGAAAAACTGCAGATTTTTATCGTCATTTCTCTGCGGCTGGTCCTAGGCTATTTTTCATGAGTTTTCTGAGTTCCTGGGCGTCTAATTAGTCTAAAAAGCGTCATACGGATCGATTCCCAGACAAAAGATTTTTCGGCCGAAAAAAATCCAAGGCTAACCCCTTTGCATTTTTGGCGAAAATTTCGACGACTTTGAAAAGTGCTGCAATTAATTCCTTAGGGTACTGTTCCGACGTGATTTTGCGAGAGGAATCGATTTATCGCAGTCTCGATACGCTGCGAGCAACGGATCAAAAGTTACAGCCGAAAAACTGCAGATTTTCTTCGTCATTTCTCTGCTGCTGGTCCTAGGCTATTTTTCATGAGTTTTCTGAGTTCCTGGGCGTCGAATTAGTCTAAAAAGCGTCATACGGATCGATTCCCAGACAAAAGATTTTTCGGCCAAAAAAAATCCAAGGCTAACCCCTTTGCATTTTTGGCGAAAATTTCGACGACTTTGAAAAGTGCTGCAATTAATTCTTTAGGGTACTGTTCCGACGTGATTTTGCGAGAGGAATCGATTTATCGCAGTCTCGATACGCTGCGAGCAACGGATCAAAAGTTACAGCCGAAAAACTGCAGATTTTCATCGTCATTTCTCTGCTGCTGGTCCTAGGCTATTTTTCATGAGTTTTCTGAGTTCCTGGGCGTCGAATTAGTCTAAAAAGCGTCATACGGATCGATTCCCAGACAAAAGATTTTTCGGCCAAAAAAAATCCAAGGCTAACCCCTTTGCATTTTTGGCGAAAATTTCGACGACTTTGAAAAGTGCTGCAATTAATTCTTTAGGGTACTGTTCCGACGTGATTTTGCGAGAGGAATCGATTTATCGCAGTCTCGATACGCTGCGAGCAACGGATCAAAAGTTACAGCCAAAAAACTGCAGATTTCCATCGTCATTTCTCTGCTGCTGGTCCTAGGCTATTTTTCATGAGTTTTCTGAGTTCCTGGGCGTCGAATTAGTCTAAAAAGCGTCATACGGATCGATTCCCAGACAAAAGATTTTTCGGCCAAAAAAAATCCAAGGCTAACCCCTTTGCATTTTTGGCGAAAATTTCGACGACTTTGAAAAGTGCTGCAATTAATTCTTTAGGGTACTGTTCCGACGTGATTTTGCGAGAGGAATCGATTTATCGCAGTCTCGATACGCTGCGAGCAACGGATCAAAAGTTACAGCCGAAAAACTGCAGATTTTCATCGTCATTTCTCTGCTGCTGGTCCTAGGCTTTTTTTCATGAGTTTTCTGAATTCCTGGGCGTCGAATTAGTCTAAAAAGCGTCATACGGATCGATTTCCAGACAAAAGATTTTTCGGCCAAAAAAAATCCAAGGCTAACCCCTTTGCATTTTTGGCGAAAATTTCGACGACTTTGAAAAGTGCTGCAATTAATTCTTTAGGGTACTGTTCCGACGTGATTTTGCGAGAGGAATCGATTTATCGCAGTCTCGATACGCTGCGAGCAACGGATCAAAAGTTACAGCCGAAAAACTGCAGATTTTCTTCGTCATTTCTCCGCTGCTGGTCCTAGGCTATTTTTCATGAGTTTTCTGAGTTCCTGGGCGTCGAATTAGTCTAAAAAGCGTCATACGGATCGATTCCCAGACAAAAGATTTTTCGGCCAAAAAAAATCCAAGGCTAACCCCTTTGCATTTTTGGCGAAAATTTCGACGACTTTGAAAAGTGCTGCGATTATTTCTTTAGGGTACTGTTCCGACGTGATTTTGCGAGAGGACTCGATTTATCGCAGTCTCGATACGCTGCGAGCAACGGATCAAAAGTTACAGCCGAAAAACTGCAGATTTTCATCGTCATTTCTCTGCTGCTGGTCCTAGGCTTTTTTTCATGAGTTTTCTGAATTCCTGGGCGTCGAATTAGTCTAAAAAGCGTCATACGGATCGATTCCCAGACAAAAGATTTTTCGGCCAAAAAAAATCCAAGGCTAACCCCTTTGCATTTTTGGCGAAAATTTCGACGACTCTGAAAAGTGCTGCAATTAATTCTTTAGGGTACTGTTCCGACGTGATTTTGCGAGAGGAATCGATTTATCGCAGTCTCGATACGCTGCGAGCAACGGATCAAAAGTTACAGCCGAAAAACTGCAGATTTTCTTCGTCATTTCTCCGCTGCTGGTCCTAGGCTATTTTTCATGAGTTTTCTGAGTTCCTGGGCGTCGAATTAGTCTAAAAAGCGTCATACGGATCGATTCCCAGACAAAAGATTCTTCGGCCAAAAAAAATCCAAGGCTAACCCCTTTGCATTTTTGGCGAAAATTTCGACGACTTTGAAAAGTGCTGCGATTATTTCTTTAGGGTACTGTTCCGACGTGATTTTGCGAGAGGAATCGATTTATCGCAGTCTCGATACGCTGCGAGCAACGGATCAAAAGTTACAGCCGAAAAACTGCAGATTTTCATCGTCATTTCTCTGCTGCTGGTCCTAGGCTATTTTTTATGAGTTTTCTGAGTTCCTGGGCGTCGAATTAGTCTAAAAAGCGTCATACGGATCGATTCCCAGACAAAAGATTTTTCGGCCAAAAAAAATCCAAGGCTAACCCCTTTGCATTTTTGGCGAAAATTTCGACGACTTTGAAAAGTGCTGCAATTAATTCTTTGGGGTACTGTTCCGACGTGATTTTGCGAGAGGACTCGATTTATCGCAGTCTCGATACGCTGCGAGCAACGGATCAAAAGTTACAGCCGAAAAACTGCAGATTTTCATCGTCATTTCTCTGCTGCTGGTCCTAGGCTTTTTTTCATGAGTTTTCTGAATTCCTGGGCGTCGAATTAGTCTAAAAAGCGTCATACGGATCGATTCCCAGACAAAAGATTTTTCGGCCAAAAAAAATCCAAGGCTAACCCCTTTGCATTTTTGGCGAAAATTTCGACGACTCTGAAAAGTGCTGCAATTAATTCTTTAGGGTACTGTTCCGACGTGATTTTGCGAGAGGAATCGATTTATCGCAGTCTCGATACGCTGCGAGCAACGGATCAAAAGTTACAGCCGAAAAACTGCAGATTTTCTTCGTCATTTCTCCGCTGCTGGTCCTAGGCTATTTTTCATGAGTTTTCTGAGTTCCTGGGCGTCGAATTAGTCTAAAAAGCGTCATACGGATCGATTCCCAGACAAAAGATTCTTCGGCCAAAAAAAATCCAAGGCTAACCCCTTTGCATTTTTGGCGAAAATTTCGACGACTTTGAAAAGTGCTGCAATTAATTCTTTAGGGTACTGTTCCGACGTGATTTTGCGAGAGGAATCGATTTATCGCAGTCTCGATACGCTGCGAGCAACGGATCAAAAGTTACAGCCGAAAAACTGCAGTTTTTCATCGTCATTTCTCTGCTGCTGGTCCTAGGCTATTTTTCATGAGTTTTCTGAGTTCCTGGGCGTTGAATTAGTCTAAAAAGCGTCATACGGATCGATTCCCAGACAAAAGATTTTTCGGCCAAAAAAAATCCAAGGCTAACCCCTTTGCATTTTTGGCGAAAATTTCGACGACTTTGAAAAGTGCTGCGATTATTTCTTTAGGGTACTGTTCCGACGTGATTTTGCGAGAGGAATCGATTTATCGCAGTCTCGATACGCTGCGAGCAACGGATCAAAAGTTACAGCCGAAAAACTGCAGATTTTCATCGTCATTTCTCTGCTGCTGGTCCTAGCCTTTTTTTCATGAGTTTTCTGAGTTCCTGGGCGTCGAATTAGTCTAAAAAGCGTCATACGGATCGATTCCCAGACAAAAGATTTTTCGGCCAAAAAAAATCCAAGGCTAACCCCTTTGCATTTTTGGCGAAAATTTCGACGACTTTGAAAAGTGCTGCAATTAATTCTTTAGGGTACTGTTCCGACGTGATTTTGCGAGAGGAATCGATTTATCGCAGTCTCGATACGCTGCGAGCAACGGATCAAAAGTTACAGCCGAAAAACTGCAGATTTCCATCGTCATTTCTCTGCTGCTGGTCCTAGGCTATTTTTCATGAGTTTTCTGAGTTCCTGGGCGTCGAATTAGTCTAAAAAGCGTCATACGGATCGATTCCCAGACAAAAGATTTTTCGGCCAAAAAAAATCCAAGGCTAACCCCTTTGCATTTTTGGCGAAAATTTCGACGACTTTGAAAAGTGCTGCAATTAATTCTTTGGGGTACTGTTCCGACGTGATTTTGCGAGAGGACTCGATTTATCGCAGTCTCGATACGCTGCGAGCAACGGATCAAAAGTTACAGCCGAAAAACTGCAGATTTTCATCGTCATTTCTCTGCTGCTGGTCCTAGGCTTTTTTTCATGAGTTTTCTGAATTCCTGGGCGTCGAATTAGTCTAAAAAGCGTCATACGGATCGATTCCCAGACAAAAGATTTTTCGGCCAAAAAAAATCCAAGGCTAACCCCTTTGCATTTTTGGCGAAAATTTCGACGACTTTGAAAAGTGCTGCAATTAATTCCTTAGGGTACTGTTCCGACGTGATTTTGCGAGAGGAATCGATTTATCGCAGTCTCGATACGCTGCGAGCAACGGATCAAAAGTTACAGCCGAAAAACTGCAGATTTTCTTCGTCATTTCTCTGCTGCTGGTCCTAGGCTATTTTTCATGAGTTTTCTGAGTTCCTGGGCGTCGAATTAGTCTAAAAAGCGTCATACGGATCGATTCCCAGACAAAAGATTCTTCGGCCAAAAAAAATCCAAGGCTAACCCCTTTGCATTTTTGGCGAAAATTTCGACGACTTTGAAAAGTGCTGCAATTAATTCTTTAGGGTACTGTTCCGACGTGATTTTGCGAGAGGAATCGATTTATCGCAGTCTCGATACGCTGCGAGCAACGGATCAAAAGTTACAGCCGAAAAACTGCAGATTTTCTTTGTCATTTCTCTGCTGCTGGTCCTAGGCTATTTTTCATAAGTTTTCTGAGTTCCTGGGCGTCGAATTAGTCTAAAAAGCGTCATACGGATCGATTCCCAGACAAAAGATTTTTCGGCCAAAAAAAATCCAAGGCTAACCCCTTTGCATTTTTGGCGAAAATTTCAACGACTTTGAAAAGTGCTGCAATTAATTCTTTAGGGTACTGTTCCGACGTGATTTTGCGAGAGAAATCGATTTATCGCAGTCTCGATACGCTGCGAGCAACGGATCAAAAGTTACAGCCGAAAAACTGCAGATTTTCATCGTCATTTCTCTGCTGCTGGTCCTAGGCTATTTTTCATGAGTTTTCTGAGTTCCTGGGCGTCGAATTAGTCTAAAAAGCGTCATACGGATCGATTCCCAGACAAAAGATTTTTCGGCCAAAAAAAATCCAAGGCTAACCCCTTTGCATTTTTGGCGAAAATTTCGACGACTTTGAAAAGTGCTGCAATTAATTCTTTAGGGTACTGTTCCGACGTGATTTTGCGAGAGGAATCGATTTATCGCAGTCTCGATACGCTGCTAGCAACGGATCAAAAGTTACAGCCGAAAAACTGCAGATTTTCATCGTCATTTCTCTGCTGCTGGTCCTAGGCTATTTTTCATGAGTTTTCTGAGTTCCTGGGCGTTGAATTAGTCTAAAAAGCGTCATACGGATCGATTCCCAGACAAAAGATTTTTCGGCCAAAAAAAATCCAAGGCTAACCCCTTTGCATTTTTGGCGAAAATTTCGACGACTTTGAAAAGTGCTGCGATTATTTCTTTAGGGTACTGTTCCGACGTGATTTTGCGAGAGGAATCGATTTATCGCAGTCTCGATACGCTGCGAGCAACGGATCAAAAGTTACAGCCGAAAAACTGCAGATTTTCATCGTCATTTCTCTGCTGCTGGTCCTAGGCTTTTTTTCATGAGTTTTCTGAGTTCCTGGGCGTCGAATTAGTCTAAAAAGCGTCATACGGATCGATTCCCAGACAAAAGATTTTTCGGCCAAAAAAAATCCAAGGCTAACCCCTTTGCATTTTTGGCGAAAATTTCGACGACTTTGAAAAGTGCTGCAATAATTTCTTTAGGGTACTGTTCCGACGTGATTTTGCGAGAGGAATCGATTTATCGCAGTCTCGATACGCTGCGAGCAACGGATCAAAAGTTACAGCCGAAAAACTGCAGATTTCCATCGTCATTTCTCTGCTGCTGGTCCTAGGCTATTTTTCATGAGTTTTCTGAGTTCCTGGGCGTCGAATTAGTCTAAAAAGCGTCATACGGATCGATTCCCAGACAAAAGATTTTTCGGCCAAAAAAAATCCAAGGCTAACCCCTTTGCATTTTTGGCGAAAATTTCGACGACTTTGAAAAGTGCTGCAATTAATTCTTTAGGGTACTGTTCCGACGTGATTTTGCGAGAGGACTCGATTTATCGCAGTCTCGATACGCTGCGAGCAACGGATCAAAAGTTACAGCCGAAAAACTGCAGATTTTCATCGTCATTTCTCTGCTGCTGGTCCTAGGCTTTTTTTCATGAGTTTTCTGAATTCCTGGGCGTCGAATTAGTCTAAAAAGCGTCATACGGATCGATTCCCAGACAAAAGATTTTTCGGCCAAAAAAAATCCAAGGCTAACCCCTTTGCATTTTTGGCGAAAATTTCGACGACTTTGAAAAGTGCTGCAATTAATTCCTTAGGGTACTGTTCCGACGTGATTTTGCGAGAGGAATCGATTTATCGCAGTCTCGATACGCTGCGAGCAACGGATCAAAAGTTACAGCCGAAAAACTGCAGATTTTCTTCGTCATTTCTCTGCTGCTGGTCCTAGGCTATTTTTCATGAGTTTTCTGAGTTCCTGGGCGTCGAATCAGTCTAAAAAGCGTCATACGGATCGATTCCCAGACAAAAGATTTTTCGGCCAAAAAAAATCCAAGGCTAACCCCTTTGCATTTTTGGCGAAAATTTCGACGACTTTGAAAAGTGCTGCAATTAATTCTTTAGGGTACTGTTCCGACGTGATTTTGCGAGAGGAATCGATTTATCGCAGTCTCGATACGCTGCGAGCAACGGATCAAAAGTTACAGCCGAAAAACTGCAGATTTTCTTTGTCATTTCTCTGCTGCTGGTCCTAGGCTATTTTTCATAAGTTTTCTGAGTTCCTGGGCGTCGAATTAGTCTAAAAAGCGTCATACGGATCGATTCCCAGACAAAAGATTTTTCGGCCAAAAAAAATCCAAGGCTAACCCCTTTGCATTTTTGGCGAAAATTTCGACGACTTTGAAAAGTGCTGCAATTGATTCTTTAGGGTACTGTTCCGACGTGATTTTGCGAGAGAAATCGATTTATCGCAGTCTCGATACGCTGCGAGCAACGGATCAAAAGTTACAGCCGAAAAACTGCAGATTTTCATCGTCATTTCTCTGCGGCTGGTCCTAGGCTATTTTTCATGAGTTTTCTGAGTTCCTGGGCGTCTAATTAGTCTAAAAAGCGTCATACGGATCGATTCCCAGACAAAAGATTTTTCGGCCGAAAAAATTCCAAGGCTAACCCCTTTGCATTTTTGGCGAAAATTTCGACGACTTTGAAAAGTGCTGCAATTAATTCCTTAGGGTACTGTTCCGACGTGATTTTGCGAGAGGAATCGATTTATCGCAGTCTCGATACGCTGCGAGCAACGGATCAAAAGTTACAGCCGAAAAACTGCAGATTTTCTTCGTCATTTCTCTGCTGCTGGTCCTAGGCTATTTTTCATGAGTTTTCTGAGTTCCTGGGCGTCGAATTAGTCTAAAAAGCGTCATACGGATCGATTCCCAGACAAAAGATTTTTCGGCCAAAAAAAATCCAAGGCTAACCCCTTTGCATTTTTGGCGAAAATTTCGACGACTTTGAAAAGTGCTGCAATTAATTCTTTAGGGTACTGTTCCGACGTGATTTTGCGAGAGGAATCGATTTATCGCAGTCTCGATACGCTGCGAGCAACGGATCAAAAGTTACAGCCGAAAAACTGCAGATTTTCATCGTCATTTCTCTGCTGCTGGTCCTAGGCTATTTTTCATGAGTTTTCTGAGTTCCTGGGCGTCGAATTAGTCTAAAAAGCGTCATACGGATCGATTCCCAGACAAAAGATTTTTCGGCCAAAAAAAATCCAAGGCTAACCCCTTTGCATTTTTGGCGAAAATTTCGACGACTTTGAAAAGTGCTGCAATTAATTCTTTAGGGTACTGTTCCGACGTGATTTTGCGAGAGGAATCGATTTATCGCAGTCTCGATACGCTGCTAGCAACGGATCAAAAGTTACAGCCGAAAAACTGCAGATTTTCATCGTCATTTCTCTGCTGCTGGTCCTAGGCTATTTTTCATGAGTTTTCTGAGTTCCTGGGCGTTGAATTAGTCTAAAAAGCGTCATACGGATCGATTCCCAGACAAAAGATTTTTCGGCCAAAAAAAATCCAAGGCTAACCCCTTTGCATTTTTGGCGAAAATTTCGACGACTTTGAAAAGTGCTGCGATTATTTCTTTAGGGTACTGTTCCGACGTGATTTTGCGAGAGGAATCGATTTATCGCAGTCTCGATACGCTGCGAGCAACGGATCAAAAGTTACAGCCGAAAAACTGCAGATTTTCATCGTCATTTCTCTGCTGCTGGTCCTAGGCTTTTTTTCATGAGTTTTCTGAGTTCCTGGGCGTCGAATTAGTCTAAAAAGCGTCATACGGATCGATTCCCAGACAAAAGATTTTTCGGCCAAAAAAAATCCAAGGCTAACCCCTTTGCATTTTTGGCGAAAATTTCGACGACTTTGAAAAGTGCTGCAATTAATTCTTTAGGGTACTGTTCCGACGTGATTTTGCGAGAGGAATCGATTTATCGCAGTCTCGATACGCTGCGAGCAACGGATCAAAAGTTACAGCCAAAAAACTGCAGATTTTCTTCGTCATTTCTCTGCTGCTGGTCCTAGGCTATTTTTCATAAGTTTTCTGAGTTCCTGGGCGTCGAATTAGTCTAAAAAGCGTCATACGGATCGATTCCCAGACAAAAGATTTTTCGGCCAAAAAAAATCCAAGGCTAACCCCTTTGCATTTTTGGCGAAAATTTCGACGACTTTGAAAAGTGCTGCAATTAATTCTTTAGGGTACTGTTCCGACGTGATTTTGCGAGAGAAATCGATTTATCGCAGTCTCGATACGCTGCGAGCAACGGATCAAAAGTTACAGCCGAAAAACTGCAGATTTTCATCGTCATTTCTCTGCGGCTGGTCCTAGGCTATTTTTCATGAGTTTTCTGAGTTCCTGGGCGTCTAATTAGTCTAAAAAGCGTCATACGGATCGATTCCCAGACAAAAGATTTTTCGGCCGAAAAAAATCCAAGGCTAACCCCTTTGCATTTTTGGCGAAAATTTCGACGACTTTGAAAAGTGCTGCAATTAATTCCTTAGGGTACTGTTCCGACGTGATTTTGCGAGAGGAATCGATTTATCGCAGTCTCGATACGCTGCGAGCAACGGATCAAAAGTTACAGCCGAAAAACTGCAGATTTTCTTCGTCATTTCTCTGCTGCTGGTCCTAGGCTATTTTTCATGAGTTTTCTGAGTTCCTGGGCGTCGAATTAGTCTAAAAAGCGTCATACGGATCGATTCCCAGACAAAAGATTTTTCGGCCAAAAAAAATCCAAGGCTAACCCCTTTGCATTTTTGGCGAAAATTTCGACGACTTTGTAAAGTGCTGCAATTAATTCTTTAGGGTACTGTTCCGACGTGATTTTGCGAGAGGAATCGATTTATCGCAGTCTCGATACGCTGCGAGCAACGGATCAAAAGTTACAGCCGAAAAACTGCAGATTTTCATCGTCATTTCTCTGCTGCTGGTCCTAGGCTATTTTTCATGAGTTTTCTGAGTTCCTGGGCGTCGAATTAGTCCAAAAAGCGTCATACGGATCGATTCCCAGACAAAAGACTTTTCAGCCAAAAAAAATCCAAGGCTAACCCCTTTGCATTTTTGGCGAAAATTTCGACGACTTTGAAAAGTGCTGCAATTAATTCTTTAGGGTACTGTTCCGACGTGATTTTGCGAGAGGAATCGATTTATCGCAGTCTCGATACGCTGCTAGCAACGGATCAAAAGTTACAGCCGAAAAACTGCAGATTTTCATCGTCATTTCTCTGCTGCTGGTCCTAGGCTATTTTTCATGAGTTTTCTGAGTTCCTGGGCGTTGAATTAGTCTAAAAAGCGTCATACGGATCGATTCCCAGACAAAAGATTTTTCGGCCAAAAAAAATCCAAGGCTAACCCCTTTGCATTTTTGGCGAAAATTTCGACGACTGTGAAAAGTGCTGCGATTATTTCTTTAGGGTACTGTTCCGACGTGATTTTGCGAGAGGAATCGATTTATCGCAGTCTCGATACGCTGCGAGCAACGGATCAAAAGTTACAGCCGAAAAACTGCAGATTTTCATCGTCATTTCTCTGCTGCTGGTCCTAGGCTTTTTTTCATGAGTTTTCTGAGTTCCTGGGCGTCGAATTAGTCTAAAAAGCGTCATACGGATCGATTCCCAGACAAAAGATTTTTCGGCCAAAAAAAATCCAAGGCTAACCCCTTTGCATTTTTGGCGAAAATTTCGACGACTTTGAAAAGTGCTGCAATTAATTCTTTAGGGTACTGTTCCGACGTGATTTTGCGAGAGGAATCGATTTATCGCAGTCTCGATACGCTGCGAGCAACGGATCAAAAGTTACAGCCAAAAAACTGCAGATTTTCTTCGTCATTTCTCTGCTGCTGGTCCTAGGCTATTTTTCATAAGTTTTCTGAGTTCCTGGGCGTCGAATTAGTCTAAAAAGCGTCATACGGATCGATTCCCAGACAAAAGATTTTTCGGCCAAAAAAAATCCAAGGCTAACCCCTTTGCATTTTTGGCGAAAATTTCGACGACTTTGAAAAGTGCTGCAATTAATTCTTTAGGGTACTGTTCCGACGTGATTTTGCGAGAGAAATCGATTTATCGCAGTCTCGATACGCTGCGAGCAACGGATCAAAAGTTACAGCCGAAAAACTGCAGATTTTCATCGTCATTTCTCTGCGGCTGGTCCTAGGCTATTTTTCATGAGTTTTCTGAGTTCCTGGGCGTCTAATTAGTCTAAAAAGCGTCATACGGATCGATTCCCAGACAAAAGATTTTTCGGCCGAAAAAAATCCAAGGCTAACCCCTTTGCATTTTTGGCGAAAATTTCGACGACTTTGAAAAGTGCTGCAATTAATTCCTTAGGGTACTGTTCCGACGTGATTTTGCGAGAGGAATCGATTTATCGCAGTCTCGATACGCTGCGAGCAACGGATCAAAAGTTACAGCCGAAAAACTGCAGATTTTCTTCGTCATTTCTCTGCTGCTGGTCCTAGGCTATTTTTCATGAGTTTTCTGAGTTCCTGGGCGTCGAATTAGTCTAAAAAGCGTCATACGGATCGATTCCCAGACAAAAGATTTTTCGGCCAAAAAAAATCCAAGGCTAACCCCTTTGCATTTTTGGCGAAAATTTCGACGACTTTGAAAAGTGCTGCAATTAATTCTTTAGGGTACTGTTCCGACGTGATTTTGCGAGAGGAATCGATTTATCGCAGTCTCGATACGCTGCGAGCAACGGATCAAAAGTTACAGCCGAAAAACTGCAGATTTTCATCGTCATTTCTCTGCTGCTGGTCCTAGGCTATTTTTCATGAGTTTTCTGAGTTCCTGGGCGTCGAATTAGTCTAAAAAGCGTCATACGGATCGATTCCCAGACAAAAGATTTTTCGGCCAAAAAAAATCCAAGGCTAACCCCTTTGCATTTTTGGCGAAAATTTCGACGACTTTGAAAAGTGCTGCAATTAATTCTTTAGGGTACTGTTCCGACGTGATTTTGCGAGAGGAATCGATTTATCGCAGTCTCGATACGCTGCGAGCAACGGATCAAAAGTTACAGCCGAAAAACTGCAGATTTTCTTCGTCATTTCTCCGCTGCTGGTCCTAGGCTATTTTTCATGAGTTTTCTGAGTTCCTGGGCGTCGAATTAGTCTAAAAAGCGTCATACGGATCGATTCCCAGACAAAAGATTTTTCGGCCAAAAAAAATCCAAGGCTAACCCCTTTGCATTTTTGGCGAAAATTTCGACGACTTTGAAAAGTGCTGCAATTAATTCTTTAGGGTACTGTTCCGACGTGATTTTGCGAGAGGAATCGATTTATCGCAGTCTCGATACGCTGCGAGCAACGGTTCAAAAGTTACAGCCGAAAAACTGCAGATTTTCATCGTCATTTCTCTGCTGCTGGTCCTAGGCTATTTTTCATGAGTTTTCTGAGTTCCTGGGCGTCGAATTAGTCTAAAAAGCGTCATACGGATCGATTCCCAGACAAAAGATTTTTCAGCCAAAAAAAATCCAAGGCTAACCTTGCATTTTTGGCGAAAATTTCGACGACTTTGAAAAGTGCTGCAATTAATTCTTTAGGGTACTGTTCCGACGTGATTTTGCGAGAGGAATCGATTTATCGCAGTCTCGATACGCTGCGAGCAACGGATCAAAAGTTACAGCCGAAAAACTGCAGATTTTCTTCGTCATTTCTCTGCTGCTGGTCCTAGGCTATTTTTCATAAGTTTTCTGAGTTCCTGGGCGTCGAATTAGTCTAAAAAGCGTCATACGGATCGATTCCCAGACAAAAGATTTTTCGGCCAAAAAAAATCCAAGGCTAACCCCTTTGCATTTTTGGCGAAAATTTCGACGACTTTGAAAAGTGCTGCAATTAATTCTTTAGGGTACTGTTCCGACGTGATTTTGCGAGAGAAATCGATTTATCGCAGTCTCGATACGCTGCGAGCAACGGATCAAAAGTTACAGCCGAAAAACTGCAGATTTTTATCGTCATTTCTCTGCGGCTGGTCCTAGGCTATTTTTCATGAGTTTTCTGAGTTCCTGGGCGTCTAATTAGTCTAAAAAGCGTCATACGGATCGATTCCCAGACAAAAGATTTTTCGGCCGAAAAAAATCCAAGGCTAACCCCTTTGCATTTTTGGCGAAAATTTCGACGACTTTGAAAAGTGCTGCAATTAATTCCTTAGGGTACTGTTCCGACGTGATTTTGCGAGAGGAATCGATTTATCGCAGTCTCGATACGCTGCGAGCAACGGATCAAAAGTTACAGCCGAAAAACTGCAGATTTTCTTCGTCATTTCTCTGCTGCTGGTCCTAGGCTATTTTTCATGAGTTTTCTGAGTTCCTGGGCGTCGAATTAGTCTAAAAAGCGTCATACGGATCGATTCCCAGACAAAAGATTTTTCGGCCAAAAAAAATCCAAGGCTAACCCCTTTGCATTTTTGGCGAAAATTTCGACGACTTTGAAAAGTGCTGCAATTAATTCTTTAGGGTACTGTTCCGACGTGATTTTGCGAGAGGAATCGATTTATCGCAGTCTCGATACGCTGCGAGCAACGGATCAAAAGTTACAGCCGAAAAACTGCAGATTTTCATCGTCATTTCTCTGCTGCTGGTCCTAGGCTATTTTTCATGAGTTTTCTGAGTTCCTGGGCGTCGAATTAGTCTAAAAAGCGTCATACGGATCGATTCCCAGACAAAAGATTTTTCGGCCAAAAAAAATCCAAGGCTAACCCCTTTGCATTTTTGGCGAAAATTTCGACGACTTTGAAAAGTGCTGCAATTAATTCTTTAGGGTACTGTTCCGACGTGATTTTGCGAGAGGAATCGATTTATCGCAGTCTCGATACGCTGCGAGCAACGGATCAAAAGTTACAGCCGAAAAACTGCAGATTTCCATCGTCATTTCTCTGCTGCTGGTCCTAGGCTATTTTTCATGAGTTTTCTGAGTTCCTGGGCGTCGAATTAGTCTAAAAAGCGTCATACGGATCGATTCCCAGACAAAAGATTTTTCGGCCAAAAAAAATCCAAGGCTAACCCCTTTGCATTTTTGGCGAAAATTTCGACGACTTTGAAAAGTGCTGCAATTAATTCTTTAGGGTACTGTTCCGACGTGATTTTGCGAGAGGAATCGATTCATCGCAGTCTCGATACGCTGCGAGCAACGGATCAAAAGTTACAGCCGAAAAACTGCAGATTTTCATCGTCATTTCTCTGCTGCTGGTCCTAGGCTTTTTTTCATGAGTTTTCTGAATTCCTGGGCGTCGAATTAGTCTAAAAAGCGTCATACGGATCGATTTCCAGACAAAAGATTTTTCGGCCAAAAAAAATCCAAGGCTAACCCCTTTGCATTTTTGGCGAAAATTTCGACGACTTTGAAAAGTGCTGCAATTAATTCTTTAGGGTACTGTTCCGACGTGATTTTGCGAGAGGAATCGATTTATCGCAGTCTCGATACGCTGCGAGCAACGGATCAAAAGTTACAGCCGAAAAACTGCAGATTTTCTTCGTCATTTCTCCGCTGCTGGTCCTAGGCTATTTTTCATGAGTTTTCTGAGTTCCTGGGCGTCGAATTAGTCTAAAAAGCGTCATACGGATCGATTCCCAGACAAAAGATTTTTCGGCCAAAAAAAATCCAAGGCTAACCCCTTTGCATTTTTGGCGAAAATTTCGACGACTTTGAAAAGTGCTGCGATTATTTCTTTAGGGTACTGTTCCGACGTGATTTTGCGAGAGGAATCGATTTATCGCAGTCTCGATACGCTGCGAGCAACGGATCAAAAGTTACAGCCGAAAAACTGCAGATTTTCATCGTCATTTCTCTGCTGCTGGTCCTAGGCTTTTTTTCATGAGTTTTCTGAGTTCCTGGGCGTCGAATTCGTCTAAAAAGCGTCATACGGATCGATTCCCAGACAAAAGATTTTTCGGCCAAAAAAAATCCAAGGCTAACCCCTTTGCATTTTTGGCGAAAATTTCGACGACTTTGAAAAGTGCTGCAATTAATTCTTTAGGGTACTGTTCCGACGTGATTTTGCGAGAGGAATCGATTTATCGCAGTCTCGATACGCTGCGAGCAACGGATCAAAAGTTACAGCCGAAAAACTGCAGATTTTCATCGTCATTTCTCTGCTGCTGGTCCTAGGCTTTTTTTCATGAGTTTTCTGAATTCCTGGGCGTCGAATTAGTCTAAAAAGCGTCATACGGATCGATTTCCAGACAAAAGATTTTTCGGCCAAAAAAAATCCAAGGCTAACCCCTTTGCATTTTTGGCGAAAATTTCGACGACTTTGAAAAGTGCTGCAATTAATTCTTTAGGGTACTGTTCCGACGTGATTTTGCGAGAGGAATCGATTTATCGCAGTCTCGATACGCTGCGAGCAACGGATCAAAAGTTACAGCCGAAAAACTGCAGATTTTCTTCGTCATTTCTCCGCTGCTGGTCCTAGGCTATTTTTCATGAGTTTTCTGAGTTCCTGGGCGTCGAATTAGTCTAAAAAGCGTCATACGGATCGATTCCCAGACAAAAGATTTTTCAGCCAAAAAAAATCCAAGGCTAACCCCTTTGCATTTTTGGCGAAAATTTCGACGACTTTGAAAAGTGCTGCAATTAATTCTTTAGGGTACTGTTCCGACGTGATTTTGCGAGAGGAATCGATTTATTGCAGTCTCGATACGCTGCGAGCAACGGATCAAGAGTTACAGCCGAAAAACTGCAGATTTTCATCGTCATTTCTCTGCTGCTGGTCCTAGGCTATTTTTCATGAGTTTTCTGAGTTCCTGGGCGTCGAATTAGTCTAAAAAGCGTCATACGGATCGATTCCCAGACAAAAGATTTTTCGGCCAAAAAAAATCCAAGGCTCACCCCTTTGCATTTTTGGCGAAAATTTTGACGACTTTGAAAAGTGCTGCAATTAATTCTTTAGGGTACTGTTCCGACGTGATTTTGCGAGAGGAATCGATTTATCGCAGTCTCGATACGCTGCGAGCAACGGATCAAAAGTTACAGCCGAAAAACTGCAGATTTTCTTCGTCATTTCTCTGCTGCTGGTCCTAGGCTATTTTTCATGAGTTTTCTGAGTTCCTGGGCGTCGAATTAGTCCAAAAAGCGTCATACGGATCGATTCCCAGACAAAAGATTTTTCGGCCAAAAAAAATCCAAGGCTAACCCCTTAGCATTTTTGGCGAAAATTTCGACGACTTTGAAAAGTGCTGCGATTAATTCTTTAGGGTACTGTTCCGACGTGATTTTGCGAGAGAAATCGATTTATCGCAGTCTCGATACGCTGCGAGCAACGGATCAAAAGTTACAGCCGAAAAACTGCAGATTTTCATCGTCATTTCTCTGCTGCTGGTCCTAGGCTTTTTTTCATGAGTTTTCTGAGTTCCTGGGCGTCGAATTAGTCTAAAAAGCGTCATACGGATCGATTCCCAGACAAAAGATTTTTCGGCCAAAAAAAATCCAAGGCTAACCCCTTTGCATTTTTGGCGAAAATTTCGACGACTTTGAAAAGTGCTGCAATTAATTCTTTAGGGTACTGTTCCGACGTGATTTTGCGAGAGGAATCGATTTATCGCAGTCTCGATACGCTGCGAGCAACGGATCAAAAGTTACAGCCGAAAAACTGCAGATTTTCATCGTCATTTCTCTGCTGCTGGTCCTAGGCTTTTTTTCATGAGTTTTCTGAGTTCCTGGGCGTCGAATTAGTCTAAAAAGCGTCATACGGATCGATTCCCAGACAAAAGATTTTTCGGCCAAAAAAAATCCAAGGCTAACCCCTTTGCATTTTTGGCGAAAATTTCGACGACTTTGAAAAGTGCTGCAATTAATTCTTTAGGGTACTGTTCCGACGTGATTTTGCGAGAGGAATCGATTTATCGCAGTCTCGATACGCTGCGAGCAACGGTTCAAAAGTTACAGCCGAAAAACTGCAGATTTTCATCGTCATTTCTCTGCTGCTGGTCCTAGGCTATTTTTCATGAGTTTTCTGAGTTCCTGGGCGTCGAATTAGTCTAAAAAGCGTCATACGGATCGATTCCCAGACAAAAGATTTTTCAGCCAAAAAAAATCCAAGGCTAACCCCTTTGCATTTTTGGCGAAAATTTCGACGACTTTGAAAAGTGCTGCAATTAATTCTTTAGGGTACTGTTCCGACGTGATTTTGCGAGAGGAATCGATTTATCGCAGTCTCGATACGCTGCGAGCAACGGATCAAAAGTTACAGCCGAAAAACTGCAGATTTTCATCGTCATTTCTCTGCTGCTGGTCCTAGGCTTTTTTTCATGAGTTTTCTGAGTTCCTGGGCGTCGAATTAGTCTAAAAAGCGTCATACGGATCGATTCCCAGACAAAAGATTTTTCGGCCAAAAAAAATCCAAGGCTAACCTGTAATGTCCGTTACACTTCATCTTTTATTATATGTCTTTATCTCATAGCGTACATGCCGATCACATGGTTTTATTTAATATATACAGTTTACATAGTTTATATTATGTACATACTAGGTACGGGTATTCTGAACGCGGCGTCTTGCCGGGCGCTCGGGAGACAACTGTCTCTCTCTCATCCGCCGTCCCATGCGTGCCCGAGGCACCTCACACACACTCATACACACCCCCACCCGCCACGCTCTCACACCATATCGGATATACTCCAACTCCCCTCTTCTAGGTTTTGAACTTAGTTGTATATTATATTTTTATTTTTATTTTTATAATTTTGCAATTCTTGTAGAGCGTCGCGGCTGCTCGCCTTGTATTTCATACTTGCGCTTTGAGTATCTGCGCTTCACTGAATCACTTTTTTCTGGTTGGCTTTTGGAATTTTCGTTTAAACACTTATCACTTTTTTCACTAACAATATTTCTCTCCTCGTCATTTAAGGTAGTATTCTTATCTCTACGGTGAGGTTCATCACAATTTACACCTTCCCCTCTTCTAAGATCATGACCTAAGCTGGTCTGAAAAATCTGATTTTTATGACGCTTTGTTACAAATCCGTCGTCAAATCGTACATTATAACTGACAGGTGAACGCTGTTCAACTATAACGGCTTTCGAGTTTTTACTTGTGTCTTTGCGATAATCTTTGGCATAAATTATTTCGTTAACAGAGAATGTGCCTTTTCTATTGCCGTGTTTGAATCGTTTTTGGTCAAATTGATTTTTTTCTACTGTGCCTACTATGTCGGATCTTAATAAATCGAATCTTGTGCGTATTTCCCTTTTGAACATCAATTCTGATGGTGTTTTATTAGTAGTAGCGTGTGGGGTGTTACGGTAATCGATTAAAAATCTGTTTATCGCAGAGTCTAGAGGATATCCGTCTTTGATCATTTTGTCAACTTTCGTTTTTACGGTTTTAACGAAGTTTTCCGCTGCGCCGTTAGTGGCTGGATAGTAGGGCGGAGAAAACGTGTGTTTGATTTTATACATTTTCAAGAACTTTCTGAACTCATCACTTGACAATTGCGGACCGTTGTCTGACACCAAATGCTTTGGGATACCGTATCTAGAAAAAATTTCGTCTAGTACTTTAATCAGCTTATGTGCGGTTGTGTCTTTTTTCATGTTTATCACTTCAGTCCATTTTGAATGCGCATCTACTACTATCAAAAACATGCAATTGTGGAAAGGCCCCATGAAATCGATATGTATTCTTGACCACGGGGTACTCGGCCATTGCCAGGGTGTAAGTGATGTTTTCGTCGGTTCTGGTCTATTCTCTAAGCAGATTTTACAGCTATTTGCTAAATTTTCGATATCTTCATCTAAGTACGGCCACCAGAAATAATTTCTGGCTAGCTGCTTCATTTTAACTACGCCCATGTGTGACGAATGTAATTCTTTCAAAATGTCTTTTCGCAATGACTCTGGTATGACAATTCTATAGCCCCATGTTAAACTGCCATTTTCTATTTCTAATTCGTGGCGTTTTTTAAAGAAATTATTCTCTATGCGAGACAAGTCCGCTGTTTTTGGCCACTCGTTTCTTACGTAATGAACTATTTTCCTCAGAGTTTTATCGTTAGATGTCGCTGTAGCTACTGTCTTAAAATCAATGATTGAACAATTATTTTGAATGTAATTAATGCAGGTATATTCGTTTTCGAAAACATGTGTCTTGTCTTTTATTGGCAGTCTGGATAATGCATCGCAGTTTCCGTTGGATTTTGATTTAATTACCTCGATTGTATATTTATAACCTGATAAGAAATATGCCCAACGTTGAAGTCGGCTGTGAATCATAGTTGACATATTCTTATTACCGAAGATGAACTTCAAGGGTTCGTGATCAGTCTTTAATATAATCTCGTTGCCGTAAATGTACTGATAAAATTTTTTGAAGCCGAATATTATTGCCCCTGCCTCTTTATCTATTATGGCTCTGTGACGTTCATTTTTTGGGATGATTTTTGACGCAAATGCGATTGGTCTTTCCGAACCGTCGTGGAATCTGTGTGATAGGATGGCTGATAAGCCGATATCGCTTGCGTCGCATGCAAGTATCAATTGCACATTAGGGTCGTATAATGTTAGTATCTTATCGGATATTATTTGCTCTTTGACCCAGTCAAAGCCTTTTTGGCACTTATCTGTCCATAACCATTTTTTACTTTTAACCAGTTCGTATAATGGCCATATGTAGTCTGCTCTATCTTGCAGGAATCTCTCATAAAAATTTACTAATCCTAGGAATGCTTCTAATTCTTTAACGTTAGTAGGTGTTGGCGCTTTTTCTATTGCTTCGATTTTTGACGGGCTTGCGTGTAATCCTTTTTCGCTTATCTTGAAACCTAGTATTTCTATTTCGTTTTTAAAAAAATCACATTTTAGCAAATTAACCCGTAATCCGGCTTTTTCTAACCTCGAAAAAATTTCTGTAAGTATGTCAATGTGCTCTTGTTCTGTTCGGCCGGTACAATAAATGTTGTCTATGTAAATTTCTGTGTGCGGAACTCCGTTTAGAATTTCCTCGAGTATATCTTGGCATTCCGCGGGACTTGACGCTACACCTTCACCTAGGCGCGTGTATCGGTGTAATCCCTCGTGTGTTATTATTGTTAGTGCATCTTTCGACTCATCGTCTAACTCAAATTGCATAAACGCGTGTTTTAAATCAATTTGCGACCATTTGTGACCTACTTGCAGCGTGTTGAAAATCTTTTCTTTTAAAGGTATAGGGTGCCTCTTGATAATTAACTGAGGATTTACTGTTAATTTGAAGTTACCGCAAATTCGAACTTCTCCGTTTTTTTTAAGCACCGGAATAATGGGTGTTGCCCGGGCGCTGCATTTTACCGGCTCTAAGTTGCCTAGTTTGACTAGACGTTTGATTTCGTCGGAAATTTTTGAAGTTAACGCAAATGGCGCGTGATGCGGTTTCATTTGTACCGGCTTCACCTCCTCTTTAAATACTAAGTGAATTTTTCTACCTTTGTATGTACCTTGAGTGTTCGAAAACAAAATTGGGAACTTTTCTAGCATTTTTTGCCTGATATCTTCGCTGCAAATGCTCAAAACTTTGTGATTTTGTACTTCTGGAAAGAGTTTGATAGGCCATAAGTCGAATGCGGCTAACCATTGTCTGCCCAGCAATATAGGGCCTTTGCCTTTCATAATGTATAAGTCGAGAGTTTTCGTGTTATCTCTCCATGTGACTTTTAATGAATTTAACTTGCCTATTGGTTGTAAGGGAATGCCCCCGTAGCATGTTAGCATGAGGTCGCATTTCTTGAGTTTAAGATTTGGGAAAAATTTTTTTTGATCAAATTCTGAAATTGCGGAAACGTATGTGCCGGTATCGATTTCCATTCCAATCAAAACATCTTGAACAAAGATTTTCTCACTTAATGGTTCGGCTACGATTTTATTCATGTTACTTGATGTTGGCATGCGTTTAAAGTCTATCATGTGAAAATCGCTATCATTGTCCGAAGTTTCTGCTTCTGACTCGCTATCATTTTGCAACAACTGTACTTTTTTGTCGTTATTATGTGATTTTTTGTTTGAATTGAAAATGTTATTCTTCCCGTGTTTGTTTATGCATGCTTTTTCTAAATGACCAACTTTTTTACAATAATTACATGTTTTGTCTCGATATTTACAGTCTCGTGTGTAGTGATCATTCACTGATCCGCAACAATAGCAACGTTTTATCTTTTTTTCATTCGCATTTTTGTTATATTTACTGCCCGACGGTGAAGATCTCTGTTGATCCCTCATGTGGTTGACTGGTTGATTGTGCTGTGGTCGGCTTGTGGCAGCTGCATTTTTCACTGCTGCCTCTCGTGCTGTGGCAATCTCCATCGCCTTCTCGTACGTCAGATCCGTTTCGCTGTAGAGTGCGATTTTTGTATCGTGGTCCTGGATCCCTGCTGCTATTTGTTCGCACAGATTGTCCTTGAGTGTTGTGCCGAAATCGCATTTTATCGACTTTTCTCGTAATCGTGCTACGAAATCGGCTACCGATTCCCCTGACCTTTGGTATGTTTTTCTGAATAAAGAGCGCTCCACTTTTGCACTCTTTTTTGGACACAGATGATTTTCGACTAGCTTGATGATATCGTCGTATTTTTTGTCCTTTGGCTTGTCAGGCAGTGTTAACTCTCGAATGAGCCTGTATGTATCTGCTCCGGCCATCGTTAGTAAGTGTGCGACCTTCAGATTATCCTCTGTTATTTTCTTCATTATAAAATACAGTTCCATTCGTTCTGTATATTCGTCCCAGCTATCCTTATTTTTGTTGAATTCTAGCGATGTCCCCAGTGATTCCGCCATTTCGTATTGCGTGTCTGATTCTATTTCGCGAATGTTTTCTTTTTGCTTCTTTTTTTCTAGTGGGGTTCTTCGTATGATACGTAAGACAGCTCGTATGTCATCTAACGTTATCAAATTGTATATTGATTCTGGTTCAAATGTACATAAGATTTCAATAGCTTCGATTTTATTTAATTTCTGTATGTCGATGTTTTTCAAATCGTCCATGTGTATACTGGAAATTCGTTGAGGTGTTGATGTTATTGTACGGGTGCCCAGAGTTTACCTTCGCGTGACCGCCCGTGTCGTCGGTTTTATTTACTATTCGACTTGCCGAATTATTCGATGCCACGGCTTCCTCTCGCGATATAGTGCTGCGTAGATTGCTCGTACGAATCCACTTTGATTGCTGCTTCTCGTGTCGTTCAAGATGAGGTGTATTGCTTCACTTTTTATTTGCACTACTTTTTCGCTCCCCGCACTTTTTCCGATTTGTCCTCGTCGCCAAATGTAATGTCCGTTACACTTCATCTTTTATTATATGTCTTTATCTCATAGCGTACATGCCGATCACATGGTTTTATTTAATATATACAGTTTACATAGTTTATATTATGTACATACTAGGTACGGGTATTCTGAACGCGGCGTCTTGCCGGGCGCTCGGGAGACAACTGTCTCTCTCTCATCCGCCGTCCCATGCGTGCCCGAGGCACCTCACACACACTCATACACACCCCCACCCGCCACGCTCTCACACCATATCGGATATACTCCATAACCCCTTTGCATTTTTGGCGAAAATTTCGACGACTTTGAAAAGTGCTGCAATTAATTCTTTAGAGTACTGTTCCGACGTGATTTTGCGAGAGGAATCGATTTATCGCAGTCTCGATACGCTGCGAGCAACGGATCAAAAGTTACAGCCGAAAAACTGCAGATTTTCATCGTCATTTCTCTGCTGCTGGTCCTAGGCTATTTTTCATGAGTTTTCTGAGTTCCTGGGCGTCGAATTAGTCTAAAAAGCGTCATACGGATCGATTTCCAGACAAAAGATTTTTCGGCCAAAAAAAATCCAAGGCTAACCCCTTTGCATTTTTGGCGAAAATTTCGACGACTTTGAAAAGTGCTGCAATTAATTCTTTAGGGTACTGTTCCGACGTGATTTTGCGAGAGGAATCGATTTATCGCAGTCTCGATACGCTGCGAGCAACGGATCAAAAGTTACAGCCGAAAAACTGCAGATTTTCATCGTCATTTCTCTGCTGCTGGTCCTAGGCTATTTTTCATGAGTTTTCTGAGTTCCTGGGCGTCGAATTAGTCTCAAAAGCGTCATACGGATCGATTCCCAGACAAAAGATTTTTCGGCCAAAAAAAATCCAAGGCTAACCCCTTTGCATTTTTGGCGAAAATTTCGACGACTTTGAAAAGTGCTGCAATTAATTCTTTAGGGTACTGTTCCGACGTGATTTTGCGAGAGGAATCGATTTGACGCAGTCTTGATACGCTGCGAGCAACGGATCAAAAGTTACAGCTGAAAAACTGCAGATTTTCATCGTCATTTCTCTGCTGCTGGTCCTAGGCTATTTTTCATGAGTTTTCTGAGTTCCTGGGCGTCGAATTAGTCTAAAAAGCGTCATACGGATCGATTCCCAGACAAAAGATTTTTCGGCCAAAAAAAATCCAAGGCTAACCCCTTTGCATTTTTGGCGAAAATTTCGACGACTTTGAAAAGTGCTGCAATTAATTCTTTAGGGTACTGTTCCGACGTGATTTTGCGAGAGGAATCGATTTATCGCAGTCTCGATACGCTGCGAGCAACGGATCAAAAGTTACAGCCGAAAAACTGCAGATTTTCATCGTCATTTCTCTGCTGCTGGTCCTAGGCTATTTTTCATGAGTTTTCTGAGTTCCTGGGCGTCGAATTAGTCTAAAAAGCGTCATACGGATCGATTCCCAGACAAAAGATTTTTCGGCCAAAAAAAATCCAAGGCTAACCCCTTTGCATTTTTGGCGAAAATTTCGACGACTTTGAAAAGTGCTGCAATTAATTCTTTAGGGTACTGTTCCGACGTGATTTTGCGAGAGGAATCGATTTATCGCAGTCTCGATACGCTGCGAGCAACGGATCAAAAGTTACAGCCGAAAAACTGCAGATTTTCATCGTCATTTCTCTGCTGCTGGTCCTAGGCTATTTTTCATGAGTTTTCTGAGTTCCTGGGCGTCGAATTAGTCTAAAAAGCGTCATACGGATCGATTCCCAGACAAAAGATTTTTCGGCCAAAAAAAATCCAAGGCTAACCCCTTTGCATTTTTGGCAAAAATTTCGACGACTTTGAAAAGTGCTGCAATTAATTCTTTAGGGTACTGTTCCGACGTGATTTTGCGAGAGGAATCGATTTATCGCAGTCTCGATACGCTGCGAGCAACGGATCAAAAGTTACAGCCGAAAAACTGCAGATTTTCATCGTCATTTCTCTGCTGCTGGTCCTAGGCTATTTTTCATGAGTTTTCTGAGTTCCTGGGCGTCGAATTAGTCTCAAAAGCGTCATACGGATCGATTCCCAGACAAAAGATTTTTCGGCCAAAAAAAATCCAAGGCTAACCCCTTTGCATTTTTGGCGAAAATTTCGACGACTTTGAAAAGTGCTGCAATTAATTCTTTAGGGTACTGTTCCGACGTGATTTTGCGAAAGGAATCGATTTGACGCAGTCTTGATACGCTGCGAGCAACGGATCAAAAGTTACAGCTGAAAAACTGCAGATTTTCATCGTCATTTCTCTGCTGCTGGTCCTAGGCTATTTTTCATGAGTTTTCTGAGTTCCTGGGCGTCGAATTAGTCTAAAAAGCGTCATACGGATCGATTCCCAGACAAAAGATTTTTCGGCCAAAAAAAATCCAAGGCTAACCCCTTTGCATTTTTGGCGAAAATTTCGACGACTTTGAAAAGTGCTGCAATTAATTCTTTAGGGTACTGTTCCGACGTGATTTTGCGAGAGGAATCGATTTATCGCAGTCTCGATACGCTGCGAGCAACGGATCAAAAGTTACAGCCGAAAAACTGCAGATTTTCATCGTCATTTCTCTGCTGCTGGTCCTAGGCTATTTTTCATGAGTTTTCTGAGTTCCTGGGCGTCGAATTAGTCTAAAAAGCGTCATACGGATCGATTCCCAGACAAAAGATTTTTCGGCCAAAAAAAATCCAAGGCTAACCCCTTTGCATTTTTGGCGAAAATTTCGACGACTTTGAAAAGTGCTGCAATTAATTCTTTAGGGTACTGTTCCGACGTGATTTTGCGAGAGGAATCGATTTATCGCAGTCTCGATACGCTGCGAGCAACGGATCAAAAGTTACAGCCGAAAAACTGCAGATTTTCATCGTCATTTCTCTGCTGCTGGTCCTAGGCTATTTTTCATGAGTTTTCTGAGTTCCTGGGCGTCGAATTAGTCTCAAAAGCGTCATACGGATCGATTCCCAGACAAAAGATTTTTCGGCCAAAAACAAATCCAAGGCTAACCCCTTTGCATTTTTGGCGAAAATTTCGACGACTTTGAAAAGTGCTGCAATTAATTCTTTAGGGTACTGTTCCGACGTGATTTTGCGAGAGGAATCGATTTGACGCAGTCTTGATACGCTGCGAGCAACGGATCAAAAGTTACAGCCGAAAAACTGCAGATTTTCATCGTCATTTCTCTGCTGCTGGTCCTAGGCTATTTTTCATGAGTTTTCTGAGTTCCTGGGCGTCGAATTAGTCTAAAAAGCGTCATACGGATCGATTCCCAGACAAAAGATTTTTCGGCCAAAAAAAATCCAAGGCTAACCCCTTTGCATTTTTGGCGAAAATTTCGACGACTTTGAAAAGTGCTGCAATTAATTCTTTAGGGTACTGTTCCGACGTGATTTTGCGAGAGGAATCGATTTATCGCAGTCTCGATACGCTGCGAGCAACGGATCAAAAGTTACAGCCGAAAAACTGCAGATTTTCATCGTCATTTCTCTGCTGCTGGTCCTAGGCTATTTTTCATGAGTTTTCTGAGTTCCTGGGCGTCGAATTAGTCTCAAAAGCGTCATACGGATCGATTCCCAGACAAAAGATTTCTCGGCCAAAAAAAATCCAAGGCTAACCCCTTTGCATTTTTGGCGAAAATTTCGACGACTTTGAAAAGTGCTGCAATTAATTCTTTAGGGTACTGTTCCGACGTGATTTTGCGAGAGGAATCGATTTATCGCAGTCTCGATACGCTGCGAGCAACGGATCAAAAGTTACAGCCGAAAAACCGCAGATTTTCATCGTCATTTCTCTGCTGCTGGTCCTAGGCTATTTTTCATGAGTTTTCTGAGTTCCTGGGCGTCGAATTAGTCTCATAAGCGTCATACGGATCGATTCCCAGACAAAAGATTTTTCGGCCAAAAAAAATCCAAGGCTAACCCCTTTGCATTTTTGGCGAAAATTTCGACGACTTTGAAAAGTGCTGCAATTAATTCTTTAGGGTACTGTTCCGACGTGATTTTGCGAGAGGAATCGATTTGACGCAGTCTTGATACGCTGCGAGCAACGGATCAAAAGTTACAGCTGAAAAACTGCAGATTTTCATCGTCATTTCTCTGCTGCTGGTCCTAGGCTATTTTTCATGAGTTTTCTGAGTTCCTGGGCGTCGAATTAGTCTAAAAAGCGTCATACGGATCGATTCCCAGACAAAAGATTTTTCGGCCAAAAAAAATCCAAGGCTAACCCCTTTGCATTTTTGGCGAAAATTTCGACGACTTTGAAAAGTGCTGCAATTAATTCTTTAGGGTACTGTTCCGACGTGATTTTGCGAGAGGAATCGATTTATCGCAGTCTCGATACGCTGCGAGCAACGGATCAAAAGTTACAGCCGAAAAACTGCAGATTTTCATCGTCATTTCTCTGCTGCTGGTCCTAGGCTATTTTTCATGAGTTTTCTGAGTTCCTGGGCGTCGAATTAGTCTAAAAAGCGTCATACGGATCGATTCCCAGACAAAAGATTTTTCGGCCAATAAAAATCCAAGGCTAACCCCTTTGCATTTTTGGCGAAAATTTCGACGACTTTGAAAAGTGCTGCAATTAATTCTTTAGGGTACTGTTCCGACGTGATTTTGCGAGAGGAATCGATTTATCGCAGTCTCGATACGCAGCGAGCAACGGATCAAAAGTTACAGCCGAAAAACCGCAGATTTTCATCGTCATTTCTCTGCTGCTGGTCCTAGGCTATTTTTCATGAGTTTTCTGAGTTCCTGGGCGTCGAATTAGTCTCAAAAGCGTCATACGGATCGATTCCCAGACAAAAGATTTTTCGGCCAAAAAAAATCCAAGGCTAACCCCTTTGCATTTTTGGCGAAAATTTCGACGACTTTGAAAAGTGCTGCAATTAATTCTTTAGGGTACTGTTCCGACGTGATTTTGCGAGAGGAATCGATTTGACGCAGTCTTGATACGCTGCGAGCAACGGATCAAAAGTTACAGCTGAAAAACTGCAGATTTTCATCGTCATTTCTCTGCTGCTGGTCCTAGGCTATTTTTCATGAGTTTTCTGAGTTCCTGGGCGTCGAATTAGTCTAAAAAGCGTCATACGGATCGATTCCCAGACAAAAGATTTTTCGGCCAAAAAAAATCCAAGGCTAACCCCTTTGCATTTTTGGCGAAAATTTCGACGACTTTGAAAAGTGCTGCAATTGATTCTTTAGGGTACTGTTCCGACGTGATTTTGCGAGAGGAATCGATTTATCGCAGTCTCGATACGCTGCGAGCAACGGATCAAAAGTTACAGCCGAAAAACTGCAGATTTTCATCGTCATTTCTCTGCTGCTGGTCCTAGGCTATTTTTCATGAGTTTTCTGAGTTCCTGGGCGTCGAATTAGTCTAAAAAGCGTCATACGGATCGATTCCCTGACAAAAGATTTTTCGGCCAAAAAAAATCCAAGGCTAACCCCTTTGCATTTTTGGCGAAAATTTCGACGACTTTGAAAAGTGCTGCAATTGATTCTTTAGGGTACTGTTCCGACGTGATTTTGCGAGAGGAATCGATTTATCGCAGTCTCGATACGCTGCGAGCAACGGATCAAAAGTTACAGCCGAAAAACTGCAGATTTTCATCGTCATTTCTCTGCTGCTGGTCCTAGGCTATTTTTCATGAGTTTTCTGAGTTCCTGGGCGTCGAATTAGTCTCAAAAGCGTCATACGGATCGATTCCCAGACAAAAGATTTTTCGGCCAAAAAAAATCCAAGGCTAACCCCTTTGCATTTTTGGCGAAAATTTCGACGACTTTGAAAAGTGCTGCAATTAATTCTTTAGGGTACTGTTCCGACGTGATTTTGCGAGAGGAATCGATTTATCGCAGTCTCGATACGCTGCGAGCAACGGATCAAAAGTTACAGCCGAAAAACTGCAGATCTTCATCGTCATTTCTCTGCTGCTGGTCCTAGGCTATTTTTCATGAGTTTCCTGAGTTCCTGGGCGTCGAATTAGTCTAAAAAGCGTCATACGGATCGATTCCCATACAAAAGATTTTTCGGCCAAAAAAAATCCAAGGCTAACCCCTTTGCATTTTTGGCGAAAATTTCGACGACTTTGAAAAGTGCTGCAATTAATTCTTTAGGGTACTGTTCCGACGTGATTTTGCGAGAGGAATCGATTTATCGCAGTCTCGATACGCTGCGAGCAACGGATCAAAAGTTACAGCCGAAAAACTGCAGATTTTCATCGTCATTTCTCTGCTGCTGGTCCTAGGCTATTTTTCATGAGTTTTCTGAGTTCCTGGGCGTCGAATTAGTCTAAAAAGCGTCATACGGATCGATTCCCAGACAAAAGATTTTTCGGCCAAAAAAAATCCAAGGCTAACCCCTTTGCATTTTTGGCGAAAATTTCGACGACTTTGAAAAGTGCTGCAATTAATTCTTTAGGGTACTGTTCCGACGTGATTTTGCGAGAGGAATCGATTTATCGCAGTCTCGATACGCTGCGAGCAACGGATCAAAAGTTACAGCCGAAAAACTGCAGATTTTCATCGTCATTTCTCTGCTGCTGGTCCTAGGCTATTTTTCATGAGTTTTCTGAGTTCCTGGGCGTCAAATTAGTCTGAAGAGCGTCATACGGATCGATTCCCAGACAAAAGATTTTTCGGCCAAAAAAAATCCAAGGCTAACCCCTTTGCATTTTTGGCGAAAATTTCGACGACTTTGAAAAGTGCTGCAATTAATTCTTTAGGGTACTGTTCCGACGTGATTTTGCGAGAGGAATCGATTTATCGCAGTCTCGATACGCTGCGAGCAACGGATCAAAAGTTACAGCCGAAAAACTGCAGATCTTCATCGTCATTTCTCTGCTGCTGGTCCTAGGCTATTTTTCATGAGTTTCCTGAGTTCCTGGGCGTCGAATTAGTCTAAAAAGCGTCATACGGATCGATTCCCATACAAAAGATTTTTCGGCCAAAAAAAATCCAAGGCTAACCCCTTTGCATTTTTGGCGAAAATTTCGACGACTTTGAAAAGTGCTGCAATTAATTCTTTAGGGTACTGTTCCGACGTGATTTTGCGAGAGGAATCGATTTATCGCAGTCTCGATACGCTGCGAGCAACGGATCAAAAGTTACAGCC
Source organism: Diprion similis (assembly GCF_021155765.1). NCBI lineage: Eukaryota > Metazoa > Arthropoda > Insecta > Hymenoptera > Diprionidae > Diprion > Diprion similis. The sequence continues at coordinate 5,482,906 of NC_060117.1, forward strand.
GAAAAACTGCAGATTTTCATCGTCATTTCTCTGCTGCTGGTCCTAGGCTATTTTTCATGAGTTTTCTGAGTTCCTGGGCGTCGAATTAGTCTAAAAAGCGTCATACGGATCGATTCCCAGACAAAAGATTTTTCGGCCAAAAAAAATCCAAGGCTAACCCCTTTGCATTTTTGGCGAAAATTTCGACGACTTTGAAAAGTGCTGCAATTAATTCTTTAGGGTACTGTTCCGACGTGATTTTGCGAGAGGAATCGATTTATCGCAGTCTCGATACGCTGCGAGCAACGGATCAAAAGTTACAGCCGAAAAACTGCAGATTTTCATCGTCATTTCTCTGCTGCTGGTCCTAGGCTATTTTTCATGAGTTTTCTGAGTTCCTGGGCGTCGAATTAGTCTAAAAAGCGTCATACGGATCGATTCCCAGACAAAAGATTTTTCGGCCAAAAAAAATCCAAGGCTAACCCCTTTGCATTTTTGGCGAAAATTTCGACGACTTTGAAAAGTGCTGCAATTAATTCTTTAGGGTACTGTTCCGACGTGATTTTGCGAGAGGAATCGATTTATCGCAGTCTCGATACGCAGCGAGCAACGGATCAAAAGTTACAGCCGAAAAACTGCAGATTTTCATCGTCATTTCTCTGCTGCTGGTCCTAGGCTATTTTTCATGAGTTTTCTGAGTTCCTGGGCGTCGAATTAGTCTCAAAAGCGTCATACGGATCGATTCCCAGACAAAAGATTTTTCGGCCAAAAAAAATCCAAGGCTAACCCCTTTGCATTTTTGGCGAAAATTTCGACGACTTTGAAAAGTGCTGCAATTAATTCTTTAGGGTACTGTTCCGACGTGATTTTGCGAGAGGAATCGATTTGACGCAGTCTTGATACGCTGCGAGCAACGGATCAAAAGTTACAGCTGAAAAACTGCAGATTTTCATCGTCATTTCTCTGCTGCTGGTCCTAGGCTATTTTTCATGAGTTTTCTGAGTTCCTGGGCGTCGAATTAGTCTAAAAAGCGTCATACGGATCGATTCCCAGACAAAAGATTTTTCGGCCAAAAAAAATCCAAGGCTAACCCCTTTGCATTTTTGGCGAAAATTTCGACGACTTTGAAAAGTGCTGCAATTGATTCTTTAGGGTACTGTTCCGACGTGATTTTGCGAGAGGAATCGATTTATCGCAGTCTCGATACGCTGCGAGCAACGGATCAAAAGTTACAGCCGAAAAACTGCAGATTTTCATCGTCATTTCTCTGCTGCTGGTCCTAGGCTATTTTTCATGAGTTTTCTGAGTTCCTGGGCGTCGAATTAGTCTAAAAAGCGTCATACGGATCGATTCCCAGACAAAAGATTTTTCGGCCAAAAAAAATCCAAGGCTAACCCCTTTGCATTTTTGGCGAAAATTTCGACGACTTTGAAAAGTGCTGCAATTAATTCTTTAGGGTACTGTTCCGACGTGATTTTGCGAGAGGAATCGATTTATCGCAGTCTCGATACGCTGCGAGCAACGGATCAAAAGTTACAGCCGAAAAACTGCAGATTTTCATCGTCATTTCTCTGCTGCTGGTCCTAGGCTATTTTTCATGAGTTTTCTGAGTTCCTGGGCGTCAAATTAGTCTGAAAAGCGTCATACGGATCGATTCCCAGACAAAAGATTTTTCGGCCAAAAAAAATCCAAGGCTAACCCCTTTGCATTTTTGGCGAAAATTTCGACGACTTTGAAAAGTGCTGCAATTAATTCTTTAGGGTACTGTTCCGACGTGATTTTGCGAGAGGAATCGATTTATCGCAGTCTCGATACGCTGCGAGCAACGGATCAAAAGTTACAGCCGAAAAACTGCAGATCTTCATCGTCATTTCTCTGCTGCTGGTCCTAGGCTATTTTTCATGAGTTTCCTGAGTTCCTGGGCGTCGAATTAGTCTAAAAAGCGTCATACGGATCGATTCCCATACAAAAGATTTTTCGGCCAAAAAAAATCCAAGGCTAACCCCTTTGCATTTTTGGCGAAAATTTCGACGACTTTGAAAAGTGCTGCAATTAATTCTTTAGGGTACTGTTCCGACGTGATTTTGCGAGAGGAATCGATTTATCGCAGTCTCGATACGCTGCGAGCAACGGATCAAAAGTTACAGCCGAAAAACTGCAGATTTTCATCGTCATTTCTCTGCTGCTGGTCCTAGGCTATTTTTCATGAGTTTTCTGAGTTCCTGGGCGTCGAATTAGTCTCAAAAGCGTCATACGGATCGATTCCCAGACAAAAGATTTTTCGGCCAAAAAAAATCCAAGGCTAACCCCTTTGCATTTTTGGCGAAAATTTCGACGACTTTGAAAAGTGCTGCAATTAATTCTTTAGGGTACTGTTCCGACGTGATTTTGCGAGAGGAATCGATTTATCGCAGTCTCGATACGCTGCGAGCAACGGATCAAAAGTTACAGCCGAAAAACTGCAGATTTTCATCGTCATTTCTCTGCTGCTGGTCCTAGGCTATTCTTCATGAGTTTTCTGAGTTCCTGGGCGTCGAATTAGTCTAAAAAGCGTCATACGGATCGATTCCCAGACAAAAGATTTTTCGGCCAAAAAAAATCCAAGGCTAACCCCTTTGCATTTTTGGCGAAAATTTCGACGACTTTGAAAAGTGCTGCAATTAATTCTTTAGGGTACTGTTCCGACGTGATTTTGCGAGAGGAATCGATTTATCGCAGTCTCGATACGCTGCGAGGAACGGATCAAAAGTTACAGCCGAAAAACTGCAGATTTTCATCGTCATTTCTCTGCTGCTGGTCCTAGGCTATTTTTCATGAGTTTTCTGAGTTCCTGGGCGTCAAATTAGTCTGAAAAGCGTCATACGGATCGATTCCCAGACAAAAGATTTTTCGGCCAAAAAAAATCCAAGGCTAACCCCTTTGCATTTTTGGCGAAAATTTCGACGACTTTGAAAAGTGCTGCAATTAATTCTTTAGGGTACTGTTCCGACGTGATTTTGCGAGAGGAATCGATTTATCGCAGTCTCGATACGCTGCGAGCAACGGATCAAAAGTTACAGCCGAAAAACTGCAGATCTTCATCGTCATTTCTCTGCTGCTGGTCCTAGGCTATTTTTCATGAGTTTCCTGAGTTCCTGGGCGTCGAATTAGTCTAAAAAGCGTCATACGGATCGATTCCCATACAAAAGATTTTTCGGCCAAAAAAAATCCAAGGCTAACCCCTTTGCATTTTTGGCGAAAATTTCGACGACTTTGAAAAGTGCTGCAATTAATTCTTTAGGGTACTGTTCCGACGTGATTTTGCGAGAGGAATCGATTTATCGCAGTCTCGATACGCTGCGAGCAACGGATCAAAAGTTACAGCCGAAAAACTGCAGATTTTCATCGTCATTTCTCTGCTGCTGGTCCTAGGCTGTTTTTCATGAGTTTTCTGAGTTCCTGGGCGTCGAATTAGTCTAAAAAGCGTCATACGGATCGATTCCCAGACAAAAGATTTTTCGGCCAAAAAAAATCCAAGGCTAACCCCTTTGCATTTTTGGCGAAAATTTCGACGACTTTGAAAAGTGCTGCAATTAATTCTTTAGGGTACTGTTCCGACGTGATTTTGCGAGAGGAATCGATTTATCGCAGTCTCGATACGCTGCGAGCAACGGATCAAAAGTTACAGCCGAAAAACTGCAGATTTTCATCGTCATTTCTCTGCTGCTGGTCCTAGGCTATTTTCCATGAGTTTTCTGAGTTCCTGGGCGTCGAATTAGTCTAAAAAGCGTCATACGGATCGATTCCCAAACAAAAGATTTTTCGGCCAAAAAAAATCCAAGGCTAACCCCTTTGCATTTTTGGCGAAAATTTCGACGACTTTGAAAAGTGCTGCAATTAATTCTTTAGGGTACTGTTCCGACGTGATTTTGCGAGAGGAATCGATTTATCGCAGTCTCGATACGCTGCGAGCAACGGATCAAAAGTTACAGCCGAAAAACTGCAGTTTTTCATCGTCATTTCTCTGCTGCTGGTCCTAGGCTATTTTTCATGAGTTTTCTGAGTTCCTGGGCGTCGAATTAGTCTAAAAAGCGTCATACGGATCGATTCCCAGACAAAAGATTTTTCGGCCAAAAAAAATCCAAGGCTAACCCCTTTGCATTTTTGGCGAAAATTTCGACGACTTTGAAAAGTGCTGCAATTAATTCTTTAGGGTACTGTTCCGACGTGATTTTGCGAGAGGAATCGATTTATCGCAGTCTCGATACGCTGCGAGCAACGGATCAAAAGTTACAGCCGAAAAACTGCAGATTTTCATCGTCATTTCTCTGCTGCTGGTCCTAGGCTATTTTTCATGAGTTTTCTGAGTTCCTGGGCGTCGAATTAGTCTAAAAAGCGTCATACGGATCGATTCCCAGACAAAAGATTTTTCGGCCAAAAAAAATCCAAGGCTAACCCCTTTGCATTTTTGGCGAAAATTTCGACGACTTTGAAAAGTGCTGCAATTAATTCTTGAGGGTACTGTTCCGACGTGATTTTGCGAGAGGAATCGATTTATCGCAGTCTCGATACGCTGCGAGCAACGGATCAAAAGTTACAGCCGAAAAACTGCAGATTTTCATCGTCATTTCTCTGCTGCTGGTCCTAGGCTATTTTTCATGAGTTTTCTGAGTTCCTGGGCGTCGAATTAGTCTAAAAAGCGTCATACGGATCGATTCCCATACAAAAGATTTTTCGGCCAAAAAAAATCCAAGGCTAACCCCTTTGCATTTTTGGCGAAAATTTCGACGACTTTGAAAAGTGCTGCAATTAATTCTTTAGGGTACTGTTCCGACGTGATTTTGCGAGAGGAATCGATTTATCGCAGTCTCGATACGCTGCGAGGAACGGATCAAAAGTTACAGCCGAAAAACTGCAGATTTTCATCGTCATTTCTCTGCTGCTGGTCCTAGGCTATTTTTCATGAGTTTTCTGAGTTCCTGGGCGTCGAATTAGTCTAAAAAGCGTCATACGGATCGATTCCCAGACAAAAGATTTTTCGGCCAAAAAAAATCCAAGGCTAACCCCTTTGCATTTTTGGCGAAAATTTCGAAGACTTTGAAAAGTGCTGCAATTAATTCTTTAGGGTACTGTTCCGACGTGATTTTGCGAGAGGAATCGATTTATCGCAGTCTCGATACGCTGCGAGCAACGGATCAAAAGTTACAGCCGAAAAACTGCAGATTTTCATCGTCATTTCTCTGCTGCTGGTCCTAGGCTATTTTTCATGAGTTTTCTGAGTTCCTGGGCGTCGAATTAGTCTAAAAAGCGTCATACGGATCGATTCCCAGACAAAAGATTTTTCGGCCAAAAAAAATCCAAGGCTAACCCCTTTGCATTTTTGGCGAAAATTTCGACGACTTTGAAAAGTGCTGCAATTAATTCTTTAGGGTACTGTTCCGACGTGATTTTGCGAGAGGAATCGATTTATCGCAGTCTCGATACGCTGCGAGCAACGGATCAAAAGTTACAGCCGAAAAACTGCAGATTTTCATCGTCATTTCTCTGCTGCTGGTCCTAGGCTATTTTTCATGAGTTTTCTGAGTTCCTGGGCGTCGAATTAGTCTAAAAAGCGTCATACGGATCGATTCCCATACAAAAGATTTTTCGGCCAAAAAAAATCCAAGGCTAACCCCTTTGCATTTTTGGCGAAAATTTCGACGACTTTGAAAAGTGCTGCAATTAATTCTTTAGGGTACTGTTCCGACGTGATTTTGCGAGAGGAATCGATTTATCGCAGTCTCGATACGCTGCGAGCAACGGATCAAAAGTTACAGCCGAAAAACTGCAGATTTTCATCGTCATTTCTCTGCTGCTGGTCCTAGGCTATTTTTCATGAGTTTTCTGAGTTCCTGGGCGTCGAATTAGTCTAAAAAGCGTCATACGGATCGATTCCCAGACAAAAGATTTTTCGGCCAAAAAAAATCCAAGGCTAACCCCTTTGCATTTTTGGCGGAAATTTCGACGACTTTGAAAAGTGCTGCAAATAATTCTTCAGGGTACTATTCCGACGTGATTTTGCCAGAGGAATCGATGGATCGCAGTCCCGATACGCTGCGAGCAACGGATCAAAAGTTACAGCCGAAAAACTGCAGATTTTTATCGTCATATCTCTGCTGTTGGTCCTAGGCTATTTTTCATGAGTTTTCTGAGTTCCTGGGCGTCGAATTAGTCTAAAAAGCGTCATACGGATCGATTCCCAGACAAAAGATTTTTCGGCCAAAAAAAATCCAAGGCTAACCCCTTTGCATTTTTGGCGAAAATTTCGACGACTTTGCAAAGTGCTGCAATTAATTCTTTAGGGTACTGTTCCGACGTGATTTTGCGAGAGGAATCGATTTATCGCAGTCTCGATACGCTGCGAGCAACGGATCAAAAGTTACAGCCGAAAAACTGCAGATTTTCATCGTCATTTCTCTGCTGCTGGTCCTAGGCTATTTTTCATGAGTTTTCTGAGTTCCTGGGCGTCGAATTAGTCTAAAAAGCGTCATACGGATCGATTCCCAGACAAAAGATTTTTCGGCCAAAAAAAATCCAAGGCTAACCCCTTTGCATTTTTGGCGAAAATTTCGACGCCTTTGAAAAGTGCTGCAATTAATTCTTTAGGGTACTGTTCCGACGTGATTTTGCGAGAGGAATCGATTTATCGCAGTCTCGATACGCTGCGAGCAACGGATCAAAAGTTACAGCCGAAAAACTGCAGATTTTCATCGTCATTTCTCTGCTGCTGGTCCTAGGCTATTTTTCATGAGTTTTCTGAGTTCCTGGGCGTCGAATTAGTCTAAAAAGCGTCATACGGATCGATTCCCATACAAAAGATTTTTCGGCCAAAAAAAATCCAAGGCTAACCCCTTTGCATTTTTGGCGAAAATTTCGACGACTTTGAAAAGTGCTGCAATTAATTCTTTAGGGTACTGTTCCGACGTGATTTTGCGAGAGGAATCGATTTATCGCAGTCTCGATACGCTGCGAGCAACGGATCAAAAGTTACAGCCGAAAAACTGCAGATTTTCATCGTCATTTCTCTGCTGCTGGTCCTAGGCTATTTTTCATGAGTTTTCTGAGTTCCTGGGCGTCGAATTAGTCTAAAAAGCGTCATACGGATCGATTCCCAGACAAAAGATTTTTCGGCCAAAAAAAATCCAAGGCTAACCCCTTTGCATTTTTGGCGGAAATTTCGACGACTTTGAAAAGTGCTGCAAATAATTCTTCAGGGTACTATTCCGACGTGATTTTGCCAGAGGAATCGATGGATCGCAGTCCCGATACGCTGCGAGCAACGGATCAAAAGTTACAGCCGAAAAACTGCAGATTTTTATCGTCATATCTCTGCTGTTGGTCCTAGGCTATTTTTGAGGTGTTTTCTGAGTTCCTGGGGGTTTAATTACTCTAGAGATGGTCATACAAATCGATTCCGAGACCAGAAATTTCCAGCTCCGAAAATGATTAAAAAATCAAGGCTAACCCCACTGGACTTCCGGCGAAAATTTTGACGATATCGTAAAGCGCTGCAATTAAACCTCAATCCAGATATTTCACGCGTGCAATAGATCGCATGTCCTCGAAAGAACGCAGACATTGATACAGATACCCAGCATTGATATGCCAGTCACTCAATCTTTCAGCCTATACTTTCTCAATGACTTAGTCTGTCATCTTTTCAATCGCAATACCTGACTCTTCGAGACCTTATCCTCGGCCAACACCTATGGTCCGTCAGTTTCGGAATCGTAACTCTGCGTCCCGAAAAACTAAACACCTTCGGTTTCTTACAGATAAAACATAACAATCAATAAACAATGATATTTACAAATGATTTCGTTTATTGTTACAACTAGTATTGAGATACATTTACATTTTTTTTTCTTTTCACACTCATAGACAATTCAAAAGCCCTATAAAATATTATTTATAATCATTATTATACTCCAGGTCTAAACATCGTATTTCACTGATACAGTGTGTAGCGCAAGATTCACAGCACTTTCTTAGCTTAATAAACTGTCATGCGTACAGAAGCTTGCAATCATGATCATGATAGTTCTCCAAATGCATTAAAAATCGTTCTCATAGCGCTGAATCCTGATCAGCGCGGCTGATTCAGCCTCAAGCTGACCATTGGAGAGTAATTTTCACTTTGCGAAGGTCTGATTCGCCAAGCTACCATGAATAATGCCGTATCTGATATGACGTCGAGTTTCGGAAACCTCTGGAATGCTTCCCGATGACTTGAGCCAAGCGTCAAGCCTTGGTCAGCGCTATAGCACAGAATTAAATTTATTCAGTTTTATTACCATATAAGTGAAACCTGTTGTATTATTTTTTCCATCATACTAAAAGATTGGATATATCCTCAATTCCCCCCCTCACTCCTAAACTTTGACCACAATGCTACACATACTCTGGCTGAAATAAAACTAGTCAGAAGCTACTAGAAGAGTACTTAACAGTCACTAATTATCTAAGGTGAAAGCGCAGGAATAATTCAGAATGGGACAAATTTGTTTGTGATTGATGTCAATCATCCACAAGCAAACCCAAAAATTGAACTATTCATCGCGTGCTTAATCGTACAAGTTCGCCACTAAACTAGTCCAAGGTGAAATATTACATGTCCATAATCACACTTCGAATTCACGATTATTTTTGGTACTAGCCAGTTAGAGAGAACAAATTCACAGACCAAGGCACAAAAGGTTTTGTGACCATATCATCGCTCGAAATTAAACCATCCTCCGACTGTCACGTAAAGTGTTCAAGTATGATTTATGAGTGGGAAAAAGTCTTCCAATACTATGTGTAATGAATTTTGTCACGTTGAAACGTGATGCAGGACTGAGATAAAATCTCACCATCATTTTTCTTACCTTGCAGAAATCTACCCAGAGCTATTGGCATTTCCTGCGCTTTAGTCACAATCGTCTACGTTTTCGCCAATGTTGCTTTCTACACCACTCTTAGTCCCGACGAAGTTCTTGGCAGCGGAGCTGTAGCAGTTGTAAGTATAAACCAACGTCACCTACGTCTTTCATCTACGAGTTGATGCCTTTAAGTTGCTTATAAAGAAGCGCTGTACACCTCGAAAACGCGGGGAAGTAAAACTCCTATACCGCTCAAGCAATCAGAGTAAAACTTGGGCAATTAGTGCCTTATTTTGGCAAAAAGTGGAGCGTCTTTTTACGTTTGCAAAATTTTGAAAAACAATTTACAGATTGGTTACCACCCACAGAAATTGGCCAAATTTTCACAGTTGCACTGAATGGATCGAACTATCCGGTATGATCCCACTCGGCGGTGATGAAACACACATTTTGAGCCCAGTCCCATGAGATTTGATGGTGAAATGACGAAATGGCAGCTGATCTAGTTTTCGATTACGAAGTACACCGAAATTTCATTTTGGCGACATTTGTTACCGACCTTTCATGCATGCTGGTAATTTTTTACCGACATTACACGCATACATTACCGGCATGCGCGTAATGTCGGTAACAAATGTCGCCAAAATGAGATTTCGGTGTTCTTCGTAATCGAAAACCAGATCATCTGCCATTTCGTCATTTCACCATCAAATCTCATGGGACTGGGCTCAAAATGTGTGTTTCATCAGTGCCGAGTGGCATCATACCGGATAGTTCGATCCATTCAGTGCAACTGTGAAAATTTGGCCAATTTCTGTGGGTGGTAACCAATCTGTAAATTTTTTTTCAAAATTTTGAAAAAGTAAAAAGACGCTCCACTTTTTGTCAAAATAAGGCATTAATTGCCCAAGTTTCACTCTGATCGCTTGAGCGGTATAGGAGTTCTGCATCCTTACTTTTTCGAGGTGTAGAACGGGTCTTCATAAACACCTTAATATGGAAAATTGGTCAGTGTAACGACTTTTGAAAAGGGAATGGAGCAATGCACCTGCTATTGGAGTGAACTACCAGTTATTTATTTCGTACAAACCATTCATGCTCTGTCCAGACGTATGCCAATCGGCTCTTTGGCGTGATGGCATGGACCATACCGGTCTTCGTCGCTTTATCCACCTTCGGAGCTGTCAATGGTATACTCCTAACATCCTCGAGGTTGTTCTACGCCGGTGCCTGCGAAGGACAGATGCCGGAGGTTCTGACAATGATACAAATATCCAGGTTGACTCCCACCCCAGCTGTTTTGTGCATGGTGAGATACACAACTCGCGGTTACCAAGACTGACTCTGCATTGGACACGCTGAATAGTTACAAAATTTTACTCATTTCAGGCCCTATTGTCGATGGTATATCTCTCCTCATCCAATATCTTCAAACTTATAAGTTACGTGGGATTCGCAACCTGGGTAAGCATCGTGATAATGATTATTTGGAAATATTTTTCATTATGTTGATGTATCCGAGCAAGCAGTTCTGACTCAAATACTCCAGTGTATTCAACTAACCTTTCTATAATGGCCTAGAGTTCATTCAAATCACCTGCACATATACGTAACTTCTTATCTCGAATCCATTATTCTTCAACTCTTGAAGATTTGGAAATCCTGAATCAATCTAAAAATGATCAAACAATTCTGGGACCTCAGCCAGATGCTTTTGAAATTTATATCGTTTGAACGTACCATTGGCCAACTTACGAATGAACACTAAACGATGGTTTCCATCCTCAGATGAGTATAGGTGCGTCGGTTCTTTGCGTGCCTTGGCTTAGGTGGGCGCAGCCCAATCTTCCGAGGCCGATAAAGGTCAACCTCATCTTCCCTGTTGTGTACATAATCGCCACGCTCTTCATCACCCTTGTTCCTATGTATGCTGAGCCAATGGAAACAGGTGAGAGATGTTTCTTGTTGAACCTGATTTCTGAGTATTTTTCATGTTGACTTATAACAAATTAGTAACTTCGAATACCGATAACTCGCCAACAATACTTTTAGCTATCGATATTGTGCCATAAACGAGTTCATTCGGTCAGCAACGTAACTCAAGAGTCCAAAGTTGCGATTTCATTGCACAACTTCGAAAGATTGAGAAGCATAGAAGTATTAATAAATACACAATCACAAGTAATAATCACACGCGGACTTGAATTAAATGTGATATCAGCTTTTATTTATTTATTCGTCTTTTGAATTTATTCTTATTCTGTTCGCCGTATAATGGACTTGATAAGCCGCACTAATTGACTTGACATCAATCGTGTAGGCGCTATATTCACGTAATGATTACAGTTGCACATTTGAAATTATAATTATAATGAGTCTTCAATTGTAACTTCGGAATATATATGTTTACTGACGAAACTTTGTAACCGTGTTTTCAGCGTACGGTTGTTTGATGATCTTGTCATCAGTACCCGTTTACTTTCTGTTTATCGCCTGGAAAAACAAACCCAAGTCATTCACGAAGACAGTAGGTGAGTACTGAAAGATAAAGTTGAAAAAACAGGTTAAAAGTAATGATAAATATAGATATCAAGACGAGATAAATAGCCGCACACCCTTCTTAAAGATTTCTTCTGAGTGTCCCGAGGTAGTCTCAAATACCGTTCGAAGCTTTTCGACTTGAATGCCTGTCACATATTAAAAATGCGAAGCTGTACCGTCTGGTGAAAAGAAAAAAAAAGAAGAATTACATTTACTATTATTAATTTTGGAGGAAAAAAGTTACACATCTACTCTCTTATTCAATACTATATTTAAGCTAAAACTAATTTGAGGTTATAAGGAAACGCGTTGAAGATACCCGACAAGTATGGTGGACGCTACGCCACTTGAAATTCTATTTTGGCTGTAATACCATTCCTAGAGTATATCAGGAATTCAGCGTCACTCTAGGCCAAAAAGAATGATGGCAAGAATAAATTAGCCGTAATTCCAATTTCGGGAAATGCCTGAGATCTGAAAATTTCACTTGCGAAATTCACTCGCTCATGGCCGTTTTTTTAACAAAATCGCGTCACGGGTAGATCCCTTGAGACACTGACAGAACTTGTCTTCTTAAGGGTTGTAGTCTTGCACAGAGAGCAGCGACGATCATTTATCATAAAAAATCGAAAAAACACTTGTTTTATCGTGTGACTATTTTTATATCTATTTTATACATCTTTTATAATTATATTATCAAATAATGTTACTGATTAGGTTCATTATTTCAACACACGGTTATACATGCACGAGAAAACACTTGTTACACATATTCTGTAGTTATAATTTTCACTCATATTTTATTTTCTGGTCGTTAACACTTTTTTTCATATAGGAGCCTTCACCCAAAGTGTGCAGAAGCTGATGATGGTTGTCCGACCAAAGACAAATTAAGGTTCATAATACACGATACATAATTATTACTATTATTAACAATTATTTATATACTTCTTCCAATATCATACCTATCATTCTATCGCCTCACATGCATGCATCTGCAATTCACATAAAAGTTATCGTCGCTTTGAAAAAACGATTAATCGAAGCTGCCGATTAATCGGTTAATCGCACAGCACTAATTATACACACTCTTGGCCACGTTTTTCCACGCTTTTAATAATACGTAACCGTTACAAGCCTATTAATAATAATTATTCACTAGTAAACATTTTTCCACTTGCTTATTGCACTGCCAAATTAATTATAATTCAAATTTTCAATAACAACTATAACTACGTAAAAGTAATAACAACTACAGTATTAATACGTGTACTAAAAAAATTTTTCATAAATTGCAACATATGTATTAATCATTTTTTATTTCTTAAATTCAATCATATAAAAATTCCCTGATAGCTGATGTATCTTTTTTATCATGATAGTTACATCTTTTGTTATTATTTATTTATTTATTTATTTATTACTCCAATATTATCTTGCCTGCTTTATTATAACACACGCGCCAAAGCACACCTTCACAAATCGATTTCTATAATATACGCACTTTTTATTATAAGGGTGCTTGAACCGAGCATTTCATATCTATGACGACTAAATGATAATAAGAAAAAAAAAATATTATTTTTTAATAATAATAAAGCCAAATCGTTCTGTTCAAAATTATCTGCAGACTCTGGTACGAATTTTGCTGACTTGTAACGATTTTAAAAAAGAAAATTCGAACAGGACGATTTGAGGTGAAAATCACGGTTCAAAAGTTTTTGCTGAATCGTATCCGCATTAAAAATGTTCACGATCTCTTCTACTCGTATACTAACAAAAAAAAATTAATTAAACGTGTTTCAGTAAGCACAACGAGGTTCCTGCAGAAGATAATGCTGGTTGTTGGAAAATCGAAACCCGCTCAGGTTTAACTGCCTCAATTGAAATGAGATTAAAAAAAAGTTCATTTATAGTATTTCTAGCATACCATGTCAGCAACGATAACGAGTGAGGTAAAAAAGGAGAAAAAGAGAAGAAAAACAAGAAAAAAAAAAAAAAAAAAAACGGCGCCCAAGTGCAACGAACAGCCACATTGAAATTGGGTGCCTGACGAATCGCACGGTCAACCATTGCAATAATGATCTGAACAGTGTAATTATTTATCCATTCCAAGTGACGTATTTTTCATTGTTTATACAAATGTTCCATTATACTTCTTTTAGATTTGTTTTTTTTTTTTAATTTTTTTCCATTTTCTATTTTATAATCTGTATTTTACGATCTACTTTCACACGTAATTTTACCTTTATATAACTATAACTAATTTATATGCAAACATTCATTTAGTTGTTTAGTATTATTTTATAATATATTATATGATATTACATGTATAAAAAATGGACTACTCCCGCTATGCGCTACGTTATTATTATTATTATTATATATTATCACACTATAAGGTATTTCGGTTGACCCGGTGAATATCATATATATAATACATTAGTCTGTATAGAAAAAAAAAAAAAATTTTTGACAATTTGGACAATTTTTTTTTTTTTTTTTTTTCCCAAGTTATACTGAAAATATTCTTCCAAATGACGAAAGAAAAATTCTCTCTAAATTTTAGAGCTTAATATTAATATTTAGAGGTACCTCATCGCGATTTTCTATTTTCCATTAGAATAATACGATGAAAATGGTTTTTGCTTTCTTCTGATTTTTATAACTAGCTAACGGCGTCTAGTATAGAAAATTCACAGACACTTTTTCGTTGGGAATTGAACGCTCTACAAAACAGGTATTTTTGTTCATTTTACGATAAATATAATCTTTCAAAAGTTATTTGAGGTATTTTGTTAATTTTTGACGTAAAATAACTTTTGAAAGCGTAAATTTATCGTAAAATGTCAAAAGACCTTTTTCATAGAGCGTTCGATCTTCCACGAAAGCGTGTCTCCTAATTTTCTGCACGACGCGTCGTTAGATAGTTATAAAAAATCAGAAGGAGCAAAAAATATTTTTCCCCTGTTATTCTTACGGAAAATAGAAAATCGAAAATAGAAACCTCTAAATATTGATATTAAAAGCTAAAAATTGGACGGCATTATTTTTTCATCATTTGGAACAATATTTTCAGTAAAACTTAAAAAATAAAAAATAGTCCATTTTTTTTTTTTTTTTTTTTTATACAGTCTAATATACATACATATGACGAATACGCGTATATATACATATTATGCATAGTGCTACGTGTTGAATGATATTTGTTGTTCATGTGAATTCTGTACAATTGATTGACGTCATGGGATTTTGATGAATTGTTAAGTGAAAAATGTTCATACCATAAATCTATTTATCAAATTTATCGAGGCGGTATCATTCGCGCACAATTGCGGAATCATTTTTCATCTTTGACTGTATGCATCCGTATAAAGTCAGAAATTATCATCGTTCGAAAGGTTCATGCAATTGTCAATATATTCGAAACGGGAGATGATTGGTTTTTTTTTTTTTTTTTTTTCTATTGTTATTACAAAAATTTTCAGAACAATTGCCTCGGAAATCGGATTTAATAATAATTAAACATTTATTAAATCCGATTTGTTATTTTGCATTAACAATTGGCCAAATGCAACATTGAAATAACACAAGTATCTGCTTACAGCTTAAACTAGGTGAATTATTATTATTATTATTCACATTAAGATTGAGTCATATTTGCCCGAATAAATACTCGAACCAATCATTGGAAATATTATTTTAAATAAAAAATATAACAAAGAATTATTACATCTAAGTACCTCGAATTGTCTGAAGAAAAATAAGCAACGATTCGATTACTGCATAATGTTGTTAATATTATTGTCCAAGGAATGTGAAATATATCCTGCGCCTATTTATTTTCCAATGTATGTATATTTAAAATATTTTTCATTATTATGATATTGTATAATATTTCGTCGATTTTCCCTCGGTAGACTCTATTGCTCAACAACAAATTCACAACATTATTATTTGTAAGCTTTTTTTTTTACGTTGTATCTCAGATCGAAAATTGAATGATTGAATTCAACTTGACGATAATAATCAGGCGTGTAAAAATGGCACTTTATTTAGCAAAAAAAAAAAAAAAAAAACCGGAAATTTATTTACTATAGAAACAATGTTTGAACAAAAGCCTCCGAAGGAAACCGATCATTGTAATAAAACGTCACCGATCTGATATGCACCAAAGAAATGCTTGATGGATTAACAATAAGTTGAATAAAGTCAGGAAAACTGTTCCCTTTTTTTTTTATTCATATACAGGGTATTCCACAGTAAGTCGACCAGTGTGTCAAACCCCGACCGTCTCAAAATAATTTTTTTTTTCTATTTTTTTTTTTTTTTATCACCTAACTCGGAATTTTTAAATTTTGAAACCAAAAATTATCTTTACTAATTAGAATGACACATAGT
The DNA here is from genome assembly GCF_021155765.1 of Diprion similis. Classification (NCBI taxonomy): domain Eukaryota; kingdom Metazoa; phylum Arthropoda; class Insecta; order Hymenoptera; family Diprionidae; genus Diprion; species Diprion similis. The sequence goes on from NC_060117.1 coordinate 5,498,706, forward strand.
CGAATTGGCGAAACCGAACATTTACAAGTAAATTGACTTTATTTGAAGCTATGCGATTTGATTCTGTGTTAATTTTGGGTTTGAAAATTTCAAAATTTCGAATTAGGTGATAAAAGAAATAGAAAAAAAAATGTTGTCCAAGTTTTCTTTAACGGGTGGTGTTTTGTATGATTTACTGAATTATTGAGAATTTTTTCAGATTCAAAAAAATGAACATTCGCAATAGACTTCAAATATTTATAAAAAATAAACGGTATGATAAAAAAATTTGAAAAAATTTCAAGTCACGTTTTTTACCGAGTGGAATATCAGAAAAAACATAAATGGATTTTGAGATGGTCGGGGTTTAAAACTGGTCGAATTGGCGTGGAATACCCCGTATTTATCTTCCACCTTCAATCTCATACATTCCTGGGTGTTTATTGTGATTGTATAAGTATATTAATGAAATAAGAAAAAGAGAAAGGAAAATAATAGCGGTTAAAATATACACAAATGAATGAAAAAAAATCCTGCAATTTGATTTCGCATCAATTCAAAATGACACAAAAAATCAACGGAGTGGTTGAAAAATATTTATGTATAAATACAATTAAATTTAAACATTTAATATTATGTAAAGAATCAAGTACAAGGGTGTATAAATCGTTGTTAACTCATAGTCAAGAAAAAAAAAAAAAAAAAAAATCAGACAAAGATGAAAAGTAGAAAAACTATTATAATAATGATAATATATTTATACGGGGAATTTTAATTTTCGCGGTTTCGATGCGGAGGTCACGATATCGTGTTCTACCTACACATATCTTACGTAGATGAATCAATTAGGACCAAAAATTTGTACACAGAGTCAGATATAAAAAAAAAAACGTGACACTTTTGCTGTCCCAGTGATATTATTACAAACATACGGAGTCCTTGTACTACTATTATTATTATTATTATTATTATTATTATTATTACTATTGTTGTTGTTGTTATTATTATTAATATTATTTACGAAAAATTTCATTAGATGACAGACGAAGATTTTAATTTATCATTATATATTATTATTATTATCATTATTATTATTACTACGTGTAGTTCATCGTTTTTAAGGATATAGATTTTTCAAAGTAATCGAGCAATCTCGACTGTTGATTAATACGGTTGTAGGAATGATGTAGGCGTAGGAAAAAAAAAAAAAAAAAACTTACATCGATTGTCACTGATTCGTAGTGTGCAGTACTTCACACCGAATGTGTAGTATCATTGAATAATAAGGTAAATTTGTTTTGTGTAGAAAGTAAGATTTATTAACGGTAAGAAGTGTGACTTTTTGAAGAAATTGAAAAAAAAAACGACTCATTTTAAGTATAATAATATCCTTTGAAGATCATATATCAGTTAAACAATTGACGATTGTTTACTCGATTGAAAAGAAATTTAAAAAAAATATGTCGACGAAAATTGACGAACAACAATCGATGTAATTTTTCACTATTATATTATACGCCAACGAATTTGTTATACAATCTGCAAATCGTTGGTCAAATATACAAACTACCTATTTTTAATTATAGGTAATGATAATTATCGTATACCCTTTGATTAACACAAAAAAGTGACAATAAGACGTAATTGACTGACTATAAATGAAGTAGAGAAAAGAGAGATAGGGAGAGAGAGACGACGAAAAAAAAAACGAAAAAAAAAAAAGAAACATTAGATGCAGCATTTTATATGAGTACTAATTAATTGATTAATTATTTAATTTACTTTTCATTTTCGCAGATATTTTCATTACCGTGTACGTATTCGAATAAACATTGTAAATAAGTGTCTCAATGCGGTATGTATCGAAGTTAATATTGTACTATTTCAGTGTTTATGCGGTACGAAACAGCTTAGGATCTGAACAATAAAACTTGTGAGAGTATTTCAAGCAAATTTAATCTCGTCTTTTTATTACCATGTGCATGATTAAAGGAGTTACGGATTCGTTTGATATCAAAAAACAACCTTCGATGAGACTCGAGATATTCTCGAGGCAATACGAAATCCGAAAATTACACAACCACACAAAAAAAATCCAATTTTGGGCCCAGAGGTCAGATCATGTTTTACTGCACGTTTTTGGGTCGCTGAATCCAAATCTGAGATCCATTTAACCCCATCGCTTCAGGATTTTTCATAACCTCAAAAAAAAAAAAACAAAAAAAAAAAAACGATGTTCTCAAGTATTGAACCATATAACCTTAAGAATCAAACTTCCAACGCTAAATCCAACCAACCAAATCCCGTAAACATTTAATCCAATGATGTCCTAACCTAATAGCCTCGTGAACCTAAACCCCATAAACCCTATAACACCATAACCCCGCAACCAAGGGGATAAATCGTAGGCAATTTGTATTATTGCAAAACGTCAGATAGCTGAGGACTCCTTGAAAACCCAAGTACTCGAACATAAAAACTCCCATAACACTATAACCCCATAACCCCGTAACCCCGTAACCCCAGATGTAATAAATCATAGGCAATCTGCATATGGTAAAACGTTAACGTTAACGTGATTGAGGATTTCCTTAAAACTTATGCACCCAAGCTCCAAAACTCCCATGGCCCTACAATTCATAACCCCACGATTCCCCAACCACAACTTCATAACCTTGAACTTTGATCTCATTCACCAAAGAAGCGAGTATTGCAGATTGCCTATAATAAATTCTCTCGGTTATGGGGTTATGGGGTTATGGGGTTATAGGGTTCTGAGAGTTTTTGACTATGAATTATTACCTTGGTTGTGGGGTTATGGGGTATAGGATTATGGGAGTTTGAATTCATGAGCTTATTAGGTTGGGATATCATCGTGTTAAACTTTTATGGGATTTGTTTAATTGGATTTAACATTGAAAGCTGGAGTTTTAAGTCAGGTTCAGAATATCGTTTTTTTTTTTTTTTTTTTTTTTTTTTGAGGTTATGAAAAATTCTGAGGTGATGGGGTTGAATGGACCTTGGATTCGAATTCAGCAACCCAAAAAACGTATCATAAACATGATCTGACCTCTGGGCTCGGAAGTCGATTTTTTTTTGCGTGGCTGTGTTATTTGGGGCCTGATTGTAACTGCCATACCGGTGAAATTGAAACATCCGATTCATGTTTGAAAGTATAAAGAATTACGTTTGCATTTACATCTGCATTCAGGAAGATGTTGTCTGACTTTTGTGAAGTGATTACGAATTTATCTCGATCGCATTTTTTATTGAAGCACATCTTTGGTAGAATTTCTAATCTTATCACAGTCCTGATCGTGATAAATTATTTGGAGTAGATCAAAATTTCCTTAATATTATAAAAATAGATAAGATATTTTGTCTACGATTGTTTTCCTAGAATTATATTACATATCTATTACAGATATACTCACATTTCAACTTTGATGACGGTTTCTTCGCGGCATGGAAATAAGAGTATTAAATCGATTACTTCGTTCCCGATTCACGATTAAATCGATTACTTTGTTCCCGATTAATCGATTACAATCGATTATTTTTCAAACTCGATGAATCGACCTATTCGATTGTTTTTCCTCGCAATCGGTTTTTGTTTTTACTCCCACGATCGATTAGAGTATCAATGGTTACAATTGTTTTAATTTCAAATGATAAGTGAAAGATAAATCAATATATTCGCCTAAAATTCAGAAATATTTTGAATGAAACAATAAATTATCAAAAAAAAACTTATCCCCTACTAACAAGGAACATCAGTTTGGTGTCCCCTCTGATTTCGTTGAGACTTATCTCTGTTCTAGAACATTGAAAACTAAGAGACACGTATTTTTTTTTTATCTGCGGAAAAACGGTTTAGAGGGGTGAAAACGACCCCCAAAATTGTGCACCCAAAGAGGTGATTTCTTGATGCACTTGATGGATTTGAATGAAATTAACGCTGAAGTTTTCCTATTCATTAAAAAAACATTTCAGTGTTGGTTTCATTCATTTTTTGGGGGTCGTTTTCACCCCTTCGAACCGTTTTTTCCGCAGATCAAAAAAAAAATACGTGTCTGTTAGTTTTCAACGTTCTACAACACACATGAGTCTCAACGAAATCATAAAGGGACACCAAACTAATATTTCTTGTAAGACTACACGTTGAAATTTACAAAATTTTGGTTTCACACGCACCGTTTCAAAGAAAAAAAGCAAGAAACACCAAGTAATCGGAGGGGTAAGTGAAAGGATAATGAATACGGAACCGTGTTATAGTTTTCAAACATGTTCATTCATTGAATAGGTACACTGACATGAGTAAAAGGGCGGTAGTTACCGGAATAATTCGGTTCACCGTCACTCTGCATACAAATCATTGCACTTAATGCATTATTTATGTATATTAATAATATATTTCCACCGACATTGTGATATGACCTAGAATTCTATATTACATATCTACGTATATATAATAAACTTACGTACGTGCAAATAACGATATTACACGTATTTACATATATCAGGGTTTTTTTTTTTTTTTTTTATAACGATAGTGAAATAGTTTTAACTCTTTTTTTTTTTTTTTAATGATTATGATACCGGTACTCGTAAAATAAAACCATAAAAAAAAAAATAAAATAAAAAAAGAGTTAGCATCAACGTCTTTCATTTTCGCCATACGTCTTTAATTATGAATCATACTAAAAAACCTAAAGTACTTTTAGAACATTAATTGATTTTTATATTTCAGAACACGTGTGAGAAGCTGGGATCGAAATTTTCTAAGCACTCTGTACTTAAATTGAAAAAATTAATTTTCATTAATTCGCTTTAAAGTAATAAATATATAAAAACTAAAAAGAAGTTGCAAATTTTTTTTTCTTTACCCCTGATATATTATACATATATGTCCATACGTAGGTACGTATATACATATATATGTATATTTATTTACACGAAACTCGCTACGCACACGACGCAGTGTAACTATGAAAATTATTTGGTTTCATCGACGTAAGGAACAAGAAATTTTTATTTTTTCTTCTTCTTTTCTTTTTCTTTTCTTTTTTTTTTTTTTTTTTTTTTTTTTTTAGAATATGACAAACCACAGATAACGGCAAATTGTGATTTAAATTTTCTCTGTTCTACAATTAGATAAACATATGTATATATATATATATATATATGTATAGTATAATTTAGGGTGGCAGTTAATATTAGTAAAAAAAAAAAAAATTTCTCTCACCTCTTAAATTGACTCGAAATATTAAAAAAAAACGATTTTTAAACGTGAAATCCGCTCTTAATTTTGATATTAACCCGTGACCCAAAGTCCCTTTCGAGGAGTCAAAATCGCTAAAAACAAAAAGAAACGACAATGAAAGATTTTTGATATTTGTCTTTTATTTTAATAATTTATGTAACTGTTAATATTCCAATTATATAAAAAAAAAAATTGTAAATCGTTTATTACGTCAGTAAGAATCGTTTAAAAATTTATTGCAATTAATTTACAATTATTCAATATAAAGCAATCGTTTTTAATTAGATAAAATGAAAGTTGATTTGATTAGAATTTGAGAAGCAAAAATAAGAAATGTTTTAAGGAAAATTTTCAATGTAAAAAGAAGGTAAGACCTCTACAAAAATGAGCTGAAAATTAATGTAATATCTCCGAACGTATGTGGTTTTTTTGATCCGATTGTTGTTCCATATTCTCGTATCTATTTCATGTCAAAAAATTAATCCTGTCGATATACAAATAATGAAATTAATTTTCGCAGGAAAGATTGCGTGAAACTTTTTTTCTTTCAAATTTTTAACCTCAATAATCACTCCTAATCAATTTCAACTCTTTGATAGGGTTAATATTAAAATTAAGAGCGGATTTCACGTTTAAAAATAGTTTTTTACTATTTCGAGTCAATTTAAGAGACGAGGGAATTTTTTTTTTTTTTTTTTTTTTTCACCAATATTAACTGCCACCCTAAATTGTACTATATATATATATATACACATATATGTCTACACCAACGAGGATAAAAAATCGTGCGAAAAGAAAAAAAATCGAACAGAAAAAAATAAAATTAATTAAAAATCAAAGGATGCGCGAACGTAATAAATAAATGACAGAAATAATGGATAGAGTAAAAGAGAAGCAGAAAAAATTTAGAAAAATTTGCCGTCAATTTCAATAATTCCTTCGTTTCATCGTTCAATTCTCATTCGTTTAATTTTTCGAGCCCTCGAATTTCTGACAGAGTTTTTTTTTTTTTTTTTGGTTAAAGCTCGAAAGAACGATTCGACCAAAACTGATTGTGAGACCATTTTTAATAACCATTTACGATCGAACACGATTCTCGTGCTATTATAGCGACACGTTGGTGTTGTTTTTTTTTTTTTTTTTTTTTTCTCTTCTTTTTATAAAGTGTCTGTCTTTTAATAATGTTAGATACAATTATTTATAATCAGAAATAAATACCTAAGTAATAAATTCAATATCGCGTGTAATTTTTCACATATTATATTTATATTTTCCGAATAGTTTCAAAGAAGACTTTTCAATCCGTAATGTTATCTATCAAATCTCTACTCTCTCTTCGCTTATTATATATGTACAGTAAAATTATTATTTATTCGTTTATTCTTATTTATTTATTTATTTATTTATTATTATTATTTATTTTTTTTCCATCTTTTTCTTCGATTTTCCAAATTTTTACTTTCTTTCTTTCTTTCTTTCCTTTTTTCATTCCAAATCGTTTGTTCGTTCTCTTTCACATACAACACAATTAATTATATGTATATATGTATAATATGACCTGCACAAAATTCTCGCCATGATTTTCATCGTAATAATACATATACAAATAAAAACGACATCATTGCGTCTAAAATCTATCCAGGAAAGATTCACACGTTAGACAGGCAAAAACACAGACAAAATAGACAGGCGGACAGACAGACACGGAAGTGGAATGATATTTTTTTGACCCGTGAATAATTAATCAGATATATACATATACATATATACATATATAAATATACATATATAGGTATACATATAATTTAGTGTTTTTCGTTTTTTTTTTTTTTTTTGTTTTTTTTTTCCCTTCTCTTCTTGTTTTCAAGTTAGATAACATTTCTTTGTAATTATTCTTAGCGCGTGAAAATCGCGAATTGAATATCGGCCATCTAGTTCTCAATTTTGCAAATAGGATTCCAACTCAGAATTTCTTTTCACGTTTCATCGTTTCTTCTTTTCAATTCCTACTTACAAATCGGCACTGAGAAGTGTAAATAAAATAATATTACAGTACACATCGTATAATCTCTGTTTCGCAACTCCCTCCCCCCCCCCCCCCTAACATTTTTCATTTCCTTTATTTTTCTTCTTGTGCGTTAAGAAATATATATATATATATATATATATATATATATATAAATGTATAATGATACAATGTTGTGACAAAACGTGTAAATATTCCAAAAAAAAAAATTAATAATCCCCGAAACACCGAGAGAAACGGAAAAAAAGAAAACGTGACGCGTAGTTTTAAATATCTTTACGGAGATTCCTACGATTTGTTTTTTTTTTTTTTGTTTTTGTTGTTGTTTTTTTTTTTTTTTTTTTTCTACCCTTCACTAGCGAAACGCCATTGTGTATGTAATTTTTCATACATTGCTCCAATTTCTATTCAATCAATAGTATAAATCATAGTATTTGAGCAAGAGACATACATTGAGTTAATGGTAAATTGTTTTATTTCATTATTGATTATTATGATAATTATGATAATTATTATTATTATTATTATTATTATTATATTCAAAAATTGTTTTTTTTTTTTTTTTTTTACTTTTCTCTTTTACTCGTATCTACTCCTCGCGTCAAACACCAATCTATATCACGCTCATTATTTACAATTTTAAACATAACGCCGATTGAACTCGGGTTTTTACAATTTTCAAATACCATTAGTAACAAATCTCCGGTCCTACATGGGGTTTGGTGAATTTTAGAAAAAAAAAAAAAAAAAAACACACACACACGCCTAATGTAAAATCCAAAGCGATTTTTCCTAGTCGCATATATATATATATATATATATATATACAAAGTATTCAACTAACTATTGTATAATCCTTCTCACGGTCAAAAATAAAATATGTACCTAAATCCTTAATCAGATTTGCGAAAAAAATTAGCACGTATTTTATAGTACTTGTTAAAATATTAACCAATGATAAAAATATACAAAAATTTTTTTTTTTTTTTTTTTTTCTTTCCTTTTATAATTTTAACAGAAATAAAATTAAATAGTTGAAAAAAAAAAAAAACAAAGAAAATATAACGATATTAATAATAATAATAATTACAATTATAATAATAATAATAATAATAGTATAAGAAGTTACGTCGCACGCTTTTTCATTTTGCGATCTTTCCAAGTTTTCATTTCTCTACTTCTTATTCTTATTCTCTCTTTTGAGTTAACAAGTCAATTTTATATTATAATCGTTCATATCTCAGACAAAAGTACACAGTTATTCGATTCTAGCTTAACAGTTAAGTTTTATTCGAATAAAATTAAATTATTGTGTGTGTATGTGTGTCTGTATTATATATGTATGTATATATGTATAATTTATATCACTAGTACACAGTTAGACCTTGTGTGCAGAGTATCTCAATTAGTATTGGAGGCCGGTAGAAGAAACTACAGTAAACAGGGGCAAAAAAAAAAAAAATATTTATAACGTATATATAATATTAAAAATCAAGAAAGCTTTCTAAACCCTAATCACCTTTTGAGATATCCTGCTTTTTGTATAATTCGATTCATTACACTCGTATAATACAATTCTTTAATGAGGTACTAAAGATACTTCTCAAAGTAGATCCCTTCTTGTACGTACGCGAAAATTTTAAAGTACGTTAAACGAAATATTTATTAGTTTTTCGGTGCACGCGACACACATTGTCAAATGTTTCAAACGTTACTTCCTAAGTTTCTTTTTTTATGAAATATTTAACAATTTTTCCACATTTTTATGCCATTCGATGCAAATTTTTAGAACTTCTTAATTCAACTAATGCGTATTAAATAATAATAATAATAATAATAATGATAATGATAGTTTGGCATAGTTCCGTTGATATTTCATATATATAGCAGACAGAAAACGAGGGAAAATTGAATTTTCAATTAAAAAGTTGCCAGCAAAGTATACTAACAGTAGTTAGTAGTCAAACTGATGCTTTAATTAATCATAAATAATAATAACGATATCTGTCATATTTATATTAAATCCTAAAGGATGCGCTAGTCATTAGTTTCGAATAAATAATAAGTTCCTTTCGTTATTAATTTGTACATTGAAATAATTATTTAAAAAATTCTTGAAGATCAAACTGAACTTCAACTTTACAAATCACTCAATATTTTGATTTAATTTTAACGATTTTTTTTCACCACTCAGTTAATGATTAAATGAAAAAAGAAAATTAAACACGAAACATCTTATGTCTCTTGCTTATTTTCTCTGTATATGTTTATATTAATACAACTCAAGACTTATATTCCAAAGTCTCAGGCATAAGAAAATAAACTATGAAATTGTTTTTCATCTGCGATATCGAACATTTCAATCTTCAATTAGAATAGCAATTCTTGGACAACATTATGCGAAATAAAATGATAAATTTTATATTGTCCAATCTTTGAGGTCCGACTGTTCGGTGTGAGAACCAAAATGGCGTTTTGAATGGTGCTTTGGCTTTTTTTTTTTTTACATAATAGAATGCGTTTGATGAATCCAATGTTGAAATTGCTCATTTTCAATAATGAAGTAATCTCAAAATGTGCATTAAACTACTTTATTTACTAACACAAGAACGGCAAAATGAATTGAGAAAGTCACGCAAACGAAAATGTCTGAGATTCAAAACTGTTTTGGTAGTACCGTTGCTTTTAAATCTTAAGGGCTATTGCAATCTCTTGACCATTTAACCTAAGAGAGCTATGTCTTTATAATTATGATTCTCAGCGTACGCACAAGACTCGGTTTTGCCTGCGTCGAACAACCCACTTTTGGGAACTGATCACGAATCTTAGTTTGTCGAATCCAACGTTCAAACGCATCAAAGTTTCGTTTGCAGCGCCAGGCTCAGATTAGACATTTAACTGTGAAAACTGTCTGTCGAAGACGGAAGTTACAGAGATTGAAAAAACTGATCGCTCTTATCTCAGGTTTCTGATATTCGCTGAAACTTTACCTGCGAGATATCACCTTGTATTATTTTGAACGATTCAATCTGTGTTTATAATTCTCATTCACTTCACGACTGTTAAGAGATGAAATTCAGCTACTGGTCAGTTTCAAAAGTCGTTCAACCGACTGGCAGAAACGTATCAGCATGCGACTCTTCAGTACCCGCAAATGGCCTGAGAAATAAGAATATTTTCGTTTAAAAATTACCGCTATTCTATACTTATTATCTAATTGTCTCTCGTGAAGAAAGCCTTAAATGACTAATTTGAGTTTTTCAGACCTTCAATTTTTATACAAACAAATATATTATATATAAGTGCGATTATTACAGCTGGATACTTGATCACATTAAATGGCATTCCGACGTCAGAATTTATCCATATTAACGAGGTGAATGTGCGAAAATACGTTCTGTTTTTAATTGATTGGCTTTATTCGTAGGGCCGTTAAATGCCGTGGTTCAGGCGATGACCATCGTTGATTAGCATAGTAAGTTTTTATCTGGATGAAAAAATGCGCGATCACCGTTTTCGCAGTCTTTGTTAAACCGCGAGCCAACGGTTGTTTAAAAAACGGGAAGTTAGAGAGTGGGAAGGGTTATTGTTGGTGCAAATGCCTGAAAGACAGTGGCGCAACATTGAATATCGTTCATGATCCTCCGAATACACAAATGCGCTCTCAAATCTGAAATCCAAAGAAAAATAGGCGTGGCTAAAACAGTATGGCGTCGCAACTGATTTATCGGCTGTTGGTTTTACTGAATAGCAGAAATACAAAGGGACAGAAATCTCCGTGCACCTGGTTACACATTTCTTTTGTTGCATCAAGTTGACAAAGAAAATAATACACGTTAAAAAGTAACTTTCACAATCAAATACGGCACGGTTAGAAGTAATAAACTTTCTGCCACCAGATGGCGTCTTTTGATGTATAAAAACGAAGAAGAACGGAGTAATATATCTATTCGTCACGTCGTTTTTCTTTGATAACAGAATTTGAGAGCAGCTCTATCGGCCTTGTTACCATTTCATGTTTCCCCTTATGTTTATTCGTTTGTTTTACCGTTAATTAAATGAAATTAATGTCAATGAACTCTACAAGCCCGACTCAATCCGGCCTGAAGATGTTTCGGATCAAAGATGACGGTGTTTGTTTTTTTTTCCTGTTCCATTGGCGCCTGGCATCATTCGTTGTTGTTCGAAGTATCCTTTCGGCAACGTCTCTTATGGTTTTGATGTCGATGTCGATGTCGATGAAGACGTGGAACCGTCTTCGCGGTTGGTATGATGTTCGGATTGCCCAGCATGCACCTCACTGATAGTGCTGTTTTTTCGATTTGCAGCAGCAGGCGCCTTACCACGCCGGTTCCGAGACTTACTATTTCCCTGCCAAGTAAAGTTAGAGGCAGCAACGCGCGTGCCGGCGAGCCGACGTTGTCGATGTTTCCAATAGTCCCGAATTCATCCGGGATCAGCTGGCCGGCATCTCCGAGCTCTGACTCTGCGATAGCTCGAGAAGATAACACTCGGAGACGGGTATCTCACGGGTCCTGGCGCTCTGCTTCTTCTGAAATATAGAATCACACCCTTAGTATCGGCAAACCTAACCTAACGGGTCCTGGCGCTCTGCTTCTTCTGAAATATAGAATCAACACCCTTAGTATCGGCAAACCTAACCTAACCTAACCTAACCTAACCTAACCACGCCTTGGTATCGACAATTGAGCGATATTTGTCCATAACACACAGCTATAAACTGCCAATCAAGCGTCGGTAATCAAGAGATCTGCCGAATGGTACAGAGACCGAGATATGTAAACAGTTTTTGCGACATGCAAACAGCTATTGCCTCGTGATTTTTGTTGCATCCGCTCTGACGTTTTATACCAAGGAAACTAATTCTTCTCTTATCAATATTTGGGACAAGAAAATAATTATCTAACATAACCACATGGACGTGGTTAGGACGATATGGCGTCGGAAGTAATTAGTTCGATAGCTGATTGTTTTTGTTAAATCTAACGCGTATCAAGGCACAGGAAACACCGAGCAGGCGACCGGATTTTCAGATTGTTACACTGAGTGTGTGTGGCATAAAATGTACGATAAAAAACTGCTTTTATAATTAAATACGACGCCATTATTGTGGTATATTTATTACTGCCACCGTATGTAGTCTTCTGAATTCAAGAACCCCAAACTACACAATCTGCGTAGATGTCTATCCGCTATGTTGAAAATCGGTATGCAAGAGCGAAAGTGGAAAAAGTGGAAAAGTCGAGTATGGAAGTACATATTTCCTTTGTTGTAACGTGAGACTTACGAGACTCGAGTGATTCGATTCCCTACCTTTCTTCGAAATGGAAAGCATCCTCTGTTCTCGTTGCTAGGTGGCGAATGGTTGATGAGGAGATCCGGAGTCGGGGTGTTGTCTGGTCCCAGGACATTCAACTCCTTGAAACACTCGGTCTCTATCATCTGCGAAAAGAAAGGATACGGAAATTGGTATTGGCGTAAAGCACAGCGATATCGCTAGACCAAATGGAACAATTGGTCGTCGATTTATTCGTTTGCACAATAGGGATATATTGCAATTAGGTGAAAAGTAACGAATCAATGCGATGTCAACGTCACACATACAGCGCAGCTACAGCTTCTACAGCTTCTGCTTATTGTAAGGCGCAACTTATGTCTCTTATTGTACGTATACAATAAAGGAACCCGATGCGAAGACTTCTGGTTCTGAATTGCGGTACGGATTGAAACTCTACAAAGGACCTCAGCGACAATGGAGGCACATAGAGAAAAAAATCTCTATTCATTGCCATACGTATTCGTTCGCGGTAACACGAATCGTTTCGAAATCTTTTCAAAACCATGCACTCACATTTCCGTGTTAAGATTGTGATAAAATTCAGTTTCCGTTGACGTCAATACGATTATTTTACTCTCCGACTGCGGTTTTGAGGTTATGATTAAACGAGAGAGCAGTTCTCGCCTTTACACGCGCTGCAGTAATCTTTATACACATCCGCTTGACTCGATATTCCATCTTCTTTTCTTGATTATTACATGTACGAAACTGGTTTTAGTTTCGTGTTTTTCTTTATTTTTTTTTTCACGTTGTTTGTTTTTTTGTTTTTTTTTTTCTCTTTAGAATCATACAGTTATAAAAACTTCCCAGACGAGATGTGGTAATAAGTTATAATCGCTTCCGTGCATCGACGAAATACATTATTATAAATCTTCAACTTCGAACATTTTTAAACGCCGTACAGTTTTCGAGAAATTTGCTACTCGTATTCTGCGAATAGACGTTATAACTCTTGCTCTGATGTTGTGAAAATAATATCTCACCCTGCTTTAGTGGCTCGGAAGAACAACACAGTCCATAAGAAATACGCGCTGCACAATAAGTCTACAATTTCAGTTTTACCTAAAGAGACATTGATTGGAGGATAAGTTTTACTTAGAGGTTGAACCATTACATTTCCGAAATTTTTTCAAAATCAGAATTTTTATCACTGTTCCTGACATTTCGAATCTTAAGTAATTCTGATATTATTATTTTTACTCTGGCATCAAATATGTTAATCAGCAAATTTTTATTACCTTATAGACTTTGAAATGAGGACTACGCAAAAAAAAAAAAAAAGAAAGAAAATGGACACAATGCATATTATTTTGAGTTCTTGCTGAGGGAAGCTTTGAAAAATTCACGTAACGATTTTCGATAAAACACTCGGATTATATGGCGAACACTTGAGTTATTCTTTTGATGTCAACTCGTACAAAATTTAGAGTCTACAAAATTATGCCTGTCGAATACACGTACAATGTATTCACCGTTCTTTGAAGTCCCTTGAAATTTACGACGTTTTAATGGAATCCATAAAAACCCGTCGAGTTTCGCGAAATATACCGAAAAACTCTGCAGAATCTAAAAAAAAAGTCTGTGAAAGTCCTGAATTTGGGATAAAATTCCTTTCCTCGGAGAGGAATTTCGTTTCTTGAAAAGAATTTACTGAAATATTTGGTGAAGATTTCAAGGTGATGGGAAACCGTGAAATATGGAACGAAAAATAACTGCATCTTTATTACTTCTGCTTCTTTGTTTCTCATGACCGTGAAGTAATGTCTTTTTACGGCATGGGCATTGAAAAGTCCACTTTTTGTGGTAGTTTTCGTTCCGTAAAGTGACGCTTTATACGGCAGCGAACAAAGTTGCGGAATAAAGTCTTTATTCCGCAGCTTTGATGCGCAGTTCGAAGTGCGCATCCCAAACCGGCGAATAAAGTAGCTTCGTCGAACAGATCGCGACATAACCTCACTCTTCGTTTTGCTTTTCAATGCCCATGCCGTAAAAAATATTGTATGTGGCATGCCCGTAAACCGTTTATTGGCCCGGATAATTTCAGTACTCGCTTCCGGCTCGCCTTCAGCTCGTCCTGAAATCTTTATCTTTGCCAAAAAAAACAGGCGAATTACGGGCATGCCACATGAATAGCAATTCTTACCTCATTCTGCCACGGAATGGAGACGCTCCCGGTGTTAAACTTGCTGTAAAAAGTGTCGTCGGTTGCGTCCAAGTTGACACCCTTGACAGTGGAGAATTGCTCGATGTCCAGAACGTCCTTAGCGTAAACGGCATGCGGCTGCAAAATGACGTTACCGACCGGGTAAATTTTTCAGTACGTCGAGAACAGTTTTTTTTCTCAAAACTGAATTCTTTAGTATACGAAAAATGAGATGGGTGTGTGGATTTTCTTCACACTCCGACATGTTCTAGTCCATCAAAATGGATTAAACGCTTTTTTCTTACGTGCCAATCCGACTGTTTGTGTGGGTAAAAACCACCTCTAAAGTTTACCCCTTTGATCGTGAGAATAAAAAGGCTGCAGATACTATCATCTGTCGATGGTGAATTGGGTTTGTGGAAAAATTTTATATCATTGTCGAAACGTCCTAAACAATGAAAAAAAGTTTTTTATTCCTCCGACGACTTATTTGGCACGTAAAAAAATGAGCATACGATGTTTTTCGATGCAGTAAAACATATCGTAGAACGAAGGGTTAATCACTGATCGATGATTTAATGTATGTATACCTGATTTTGAGATTACAAGGATTTCAAAAGATTTCAAGGAATTTTAAATGATTTCAAATGATTTCAGATTATTTCAAAAGACTTCAAAAGATTTCAAGGAATTTTAAATCATTTCAAATGATTTCAGACTATTTCAAAAGACTTCAGGAGAATTATTTGAAAATATTACGAAGGATTTCAAAAGATTTCAGGGATTTCAAAGGATTTCAAAGGATTTCAAAAGATTACAAGAGACTTCATGGGATTTCAAGGGGTTTTTTCAAAGGAAAACTTCAGAGACTTCAAAAAATTTCAGGGGATTTTAAGTAATTTCAGAAAATTTCAAGAAATTTCTATGATTACAGAAGATTTCAAAAATTTCAAGGGATTTCAAGGGATTTCAAAAGATTTCAAAGATTTCAAAAGCTTTTAAAGATTTCAAGAGTTTTCAGAAGATTTCAAGAAATTTCTATGATTATAAAAGATTTCAAAGAATTTAAGGGATTTCAAAAGATTTCAAAAGTTTTTCAAAATTCCAAGAGCTTTCAGAAGATTTCAAGAAATTTCTATGATTACAGAAGATTTCAAAGAATTCAAGGGATTTCAAAAGATTTCAAGAGCTTTCAGAAGATTTCATGAGATTTCAAAGATTACAGAAGATTTCAAGAGATCGGTCACGATTTCCGGAAAACTGTACACCACATTTCACGAGTGATTAACCCCCCATCGCAGAAGGAATAAGTGGTTAAAGTACACCTCTGGTACTTTCGATGATACTGATTTGTCAGGGATTTCCATAAAACTAAAGTGTTTGAACCAAGATTGACTTGATGATAAACAAAAGAGATTAAGAAAAACTGGGTTCTTCATCCCGTTCTGTAAAGCTGTACTCACGTCAGGCACGAAAGGCGGTTCCCACATCCCAGCTTCAACCCTCTTCCAATTAAGACACTGGAAGAAGTTATGAAGTTTAACCTCTCTGGATCCATGCCTTCCGCATTTCGATCCAAGTCGCGCCTTGGGATTCTTCTTCAGCAACTGCTGACAGAGGCTTTTCGCCTCCTCAGTAAACTTGTGAGAATACTTCTCCTGGTCCTCCTTGACCCTGCGGTCGACCTCCTCGCGTTTGACCTTCTCCTTCCGGGCCCTGAATGGCGCCTGTCCCTCTATCATCTCATAGAGAAGACATCCGAAGCTGAACCAGTCCGGCGAGTAGGTGTACTTCTCGTTGTCGATGACTTCCGGCGCCATGTAGCCAACAGTTCCCACCCTACCCTTGACCATATCACCCTCCATGATTTCCACCGCGAGTCCAAGGTCGGAAATCCTGACGTGCCCGTGGTCGTCGAGGAGTATATTCTCGGGCTTGCAATCGCGGTAGACGATACCCTGAAGGTGAAGGTGATCGAGACCGCAGACAACTTCCGCCGCGTAGAACCTAGCCCGGTTCACATCGAAGCCAGGATCGCCACCCATGTTGTAGATGTGAAACTTCAAGTCCCCGCCGTTCATGATGGTCAGGACGAGGCAGAGAGCGTCCTTGGTCTCGTAGGCGTAAGCCAGTGACACAACAAACTTGGAGTTTATCTTCTGCAGAATGTTCTTCTCGATAAGTACCATCGCTTCGCCCTTCCGTTTCTTGATGCGTTTCTTCTCGAGTTTCTTGCACGCGTACATCTTGCCCGTAGCTCGTACTTGGCAGGCGCAGACCTCGCCAAAACCACCCTTACCCAGGACTCGGTACATCCGGAAGGTCTTGTAAGTGACCGGCTGGTTCTCGAGCCACTTCCACTGGAGGTAACGATAGAAGTAGAAGCTAGTCAGGAACGCGGAGAATGGTTCTCCAGCCAGGAAGTCCTTCACTTTCTGCGATATCTCGTCGAAGAGTTCCCTGTTTCCGAGGCTCAGACGCTCCTCGCATTGCGTTATCAGCGCGTCGTTCAGCACGTCCACGACATCCGAAGCCTCGTGCTTCAGGTAGTGCTCGAACAGCTCTTTTCCAACCTCCGATCGATTCTCGTCCATCTCTATCTCGTACTTTTCGATTTCGTCCAAGAACAGATTGTAACGATGGTACGAGGGCTTCTTGTTCTGACAGAACTGACGAAACAACAGCCTTCCGATCGGCTGCTGATCCACCACGTAGCTGTACTTGATGTCTAGAATTCAGAACGATTTATCTCATTAGGTACCATTCCAAGTCTCCACTCGACCTTCTTACAATACTGAAGTTAGTAACGTTATTGGGCTAACGAGGTTAAGCATCGGTACAATAACCATTGATTTACAATTTTTCTTACAATTCTCAAAGTGTTTAGTCTCCATAACTCATGAGTACGTTTTACATGAATTATGGATTACTGAGTTTCGGTAAATCCTGAAGTTGCAAAGCAACGATTTTCTTTTGAAAATGTATCGTTACAGACTTCAACCCTGTACCTTTTACCTTGCTGCGGATAATAACGTTTCAACTGAATTTTAAACCAAGGGTCAATTCCCCTCTACAGCTGGCCTTACGCTATATCCTATTTTAATGATCAAAAACTCTCTGTTCCAGACCGTAAAATTCTCCATCCGATCGCAAATCCATCCCAGTAATTCCTGTATTATATCAGCTTCTTTCTTCCGATAAAAATGTAAAAATTATTTCATATCAATTCCGATAAAATATTTTCCTTTCTCGTAAAAATATGTAAAACGATAAAATATGTCGTTACACAGACAATGTTGAGGATGATAATTTTTTTTGTTTTTTTGTAATCGTTAACGTGGAAAAGTTATGAATAGTTTGTGTTTTTTTTCTAACGCGAATCTCGACCGTGTGTAAAACTAACTTTTCGTTCAAGCTGTGAAGTTTTTTTTTCTCTTTTTCTTTCTCCAACTTCTCCCTCCCCCCCCCCCCCCCTCCTCTCTGATTTTCTTTGAAATAAATCTTACGAAAATTTGATTACATTTTTTTGTCAATGCTCTTTAATAGTATGCTAATAGGTTTCCAATACTTGAGAGTAATTATTGCGATATAATGTAAATTGTTATTGTTAAGAATAAATTGATTGAAAAATATCGTGAAAATTGAAAGAATAATTCATTTCCAAGAATGTTTTACATAAATTATATGTTTTTGGTGTCGCTGATTGAGAATTTGAAAAATTCAAGATGGCGGATCCAATATGGTGAATGAAAATTTTAAATGCGATCGAATCAGAAGAAAGAACTCTGTCCTGGGGTTTTTGTGATCTCTGATTGCGAATCTGAATTCAGATTTAAAAAATTTAGTATGGCGAATCCAATCAGCGACCCCGAAAACCGCTGCGTAGAATTTTTTGAGCGGATTTTCAAGCTTGAAATTACTGTCCACTATATTGGATCCGCCATCTCGAATGCTTGAAATTGCATTTCAAACTCGTAATCAGTGACGCCGAAAATGACTGCATAGAGTTTTTTGACTGCATTTGATTGAATTTGAAATTTTCGTGCGCTGGTTATTTTTTTCCCCTTTCTCGTATGGAAATATCGATTCGTTTTAATTATCCGTACGCGTGATACGATTGTATAATATATGCACGCAATGTATAAGTATATAAACCGCGTAAATATAAATATGCAGATAATCTATTAGCAAGCGAGACTTGAAGGGGCTTCAACGTAGTTTTAAATCGTTTACTGCTCTCTCTCTCTCTCTCTCTCTCTCTCGCACTCTATAACGTTTCCTCGTCGTTTTGTTAAAGTAGTGAAAAAGCTAGATTTTCCATAGCCAAGAGCCTAACCTTGTCAATGCAAATATCAACTCCAACGTCTGTTGTAACACAGACATTCGATCGTTGTGGAATTCGCCATTTTTTATACGCGTATACCAATGTGATAGTAAATAGAACATCCGGGATGATGAGAAGAAGAGGAGGCAATCAATATGGTATTCCAGCAACGCGTAGATTATACTTCAGCCTAATATCAACGCTTGCAGAATAAACATCATGAGTAGTTGGTCATGACGATCCATAAATTGTACACAGACGATGAAGATTACTCCGAACTTCAAATAGATTCTAAGGCAATTTTCATGTAGCGTATGAATATTATTTACTCATCATCAGTTCATTATCACAAGTCAATATATTTATATTTGACTAAATTTTTTGACATAGCAGGATTTGAAGTGTCCGAGGATGGATTTTTCTAAAGATCTACATCCGCTCGTAGATACTTTCAATGATCTTAAGGTGCTTATAAAGACCCGTTGTACACCTCGAAAACGCGGGGAAGCGAAACTCCTACACCGCTCAAGCGATCAGAGTGAAACTTGGGCAATTAATGCCTTATTTTGGCAAAAAGTGGAGCGTCTTTTGATTTTTTCAAAATTTTGAAAAAAATTTTACAGACTGGTTACCACCCACAGAAATTGGCCAAATTTTTACAGTTGCACTGAATGGATCGAACTATCCGGTATGATACCACTCGGTGGTGATGAAACGCACATTTTGAGCCCAGTCCCATGAGATTTGATGGTGAAATGACGAAATGGCAGCTGATCTGGTTTTCGATTACGAATTACACCGAAATCTCATTTTGGCGACATTTGTTACCGACCTTTCATGCATGTCGGTAATTTTTTACCGACATTACACGCATACATTACCGGCATGCGCGTAATGTCGGTAATAAATGTCACCAAAATGAGATTTCGGTGTACTTCGTAATAAAAAACCAGATCAGCTCCCATTTCGTCATTTCACCATCAAATCTCATGGGACTGGGCTCAGAATGTGTGTTTCATCACCGCCGAGTGACGTCATACCGGATAGTTCGATCCATTCAGTGCAACTGTGAAAATTTGGCCAATTTCTGTGGGTGGTAACCAATCTGTAAAATAATTTTCCAAATTTTGAAAAATTAGAAAGATGCTCCACTTTTTGCCAAAATAAGGCAGTAATTGCCCAAGTTTCACTCTGATCGCTTGAGCGGTATAGGAGTTTTGCATCCCCGCGTTTTCAAGGTGTACAACGCTTCTTTATAAGCACCTTAATTCTCGGAATAGTTTACTGTTAATCGATCTATAAGAAAAAAACGGGGGGGGATCGAAATTTGCTTTCACCAATTCGATGGTTTGTCATATAACCGAAGAATGAAAATACTGCTAGTGTGGTGTGATCGATAGTGATGATCTAGCAGTGATATGTATCATCGGAGTCTGGCCTCAGTTCACTTCTGACCATCGAGTCATTCTCCCGTGGGAATTGAGCGAGTATCTCATCCATGAGAAACGCGAATTGAAATCGAATTGCTAGAACCGGTAGTTCAACCAGCTGGTGAAAATAACGTATAAAAAGTTTCAATTACGAGATTGAAAGTTGAACTTTATATCAGGGACGACGCGGATTCAGAATTTATTTATATACTGTCTTCGCTATCTCTAGCTAATCCATCGACTAAAGATATCCATAAAAAGTCGCGGCGTAAGATAAATTCCCGGTTGCAGTTTAATAAAACAGAGCTTCAATGCTCTCAAGCAAACTCAAAAGCGAATTTATGATTGATGGAAGAATAACGGCAATCTGTGGGTGGTTATTAAACGCCATTTCAAGTCAGGATCTCGATTGCTGATTTCTCTGATCGTGACCTTGTTACAAGAAATTTTATACTACGGTATACCTTGTACCAAAAGTAAGGCAAACCGCGACGAAAAAGAAGAAGAAGAAGCTATGAAAGGCCATAAATGTTCAGATCGTGGAATGGAATCCATTCATACTACAATATGTTACACTCAGAGAAAAGTTTTTGCACTTTTGAAAAAAATCAATTTGTAGACGGTCTTCGTTACATCGTAAATGTAGAAAATTTAATTGTATGAAATGTACTCTTAAATACGAAATCCCGATTTTAATTCAATGAATTTAACTAAATAATAATTTTTTCATGATACTAACAAAATGTTGATTACCCTCTGATAGATTTAAGTAAATCGCTTCATACAGTTCACTAAATCTATACTCGGTGGATAAAGATTAGTCAAATTTACGAAATCACGAGAGCCGCCAATCGATTACCCTCATCAAATAATTCGTTACATCGTAAATGAACAAAATTTTTTTTTTGAAGTGGTAAAATACTTTCGTAACACGTTAAAAATCCTTTCTCGCGAGAGAGAAGTAAGATGAGCAGTTATTAGGAGGGGATCCAGGCATCAGTTTAGTATAATCAGCAGAACTGAATCATTCGTGGTCTGACAGCATTGAATGAGCCAGTCAATTCGCAATGGCATATTTCTTCGTCTTTTTTTTGACGTGGCACTTGATTCATGTAGCGTAAATTACAGTGCAACGATAATTCTTTCAGTTACAAAAATTAAAAAACCATTTTTCAATCCTTACAAAATGATTTCACTGTGCAGATCAGATTTCGCAATCGCAACAAAATCCATGGTATTGCGGTGCCAAATATTTTCTAGGACATTACTAACCATTTTTATTTTCCGCGCACTATGAAATCAACAAAACTTTTTTATTGTATGAAAATAATATTTTCTCCGACGTATATTAACCCTGAAATACCGTTTTCAGGACTAATTTTGGTCATTACGTTCAAATTTTTTTCGATTTGGATTGTTTTTACAGAAAGCTGATTTGGAAGTATAAAGAATCTATCAGTTATCGATTTCACGAACATTGTTAACCGGTTAAAAATTCCAAACAATACTTGTCATCAAATCTAAAAGAAAAATGACCAACTACGATAGCTTGTAAGTACAAGGTAAAAAGCATAGATTTTGTGGCTTAATATACCTAAGTTAGTCCGCTATTGATAATTCAGAGGAAAATCAAAGCAATAACCTCGAGCCGTCTCGAGATGATTCTTCGATAGGCATCACATCCGCTTGAAGTGGGATGCCTGTATTATACGATGAAAAAAAAAAGCTGAAACGTGAAGCTAAATGTTTTATATTAATACGTACGCGGAGAGCTCAGGGTCCATTGTTCGCACAACTTTGAATTCACATGAATAATTGGAAAAACCAGAGACCGGAATGTGTGGTCGTTTCGAACAACACACTAGACGACCTACGCAAATTGCAAATATATAATCAGATACACACGCACGTTGGCATGCTGATGTATCTATAAGGCATTATGTACATATATTAGGTGGCGCAAAAAAACCGACTATTTTTTTTTTTTTGAGTCTCGTGTGACAAAATGTTAGTTTTTGATGTTCTAAGAGGCCACTCCAAAGGACAGTTCGTAAAAAAATTTTAAGAGGTCGCTCGACATTTTTTAAAACGTCAGAAATAGTTAAAAATCGATTTTTTTTTGTTATATTTTTTTTCTCGTTACGGTATAATTTTATAGACAAAAAAAAAAATAAGCATCCGAAAGTTTCAGTTCAAAATTTGAATTCTGAAAGGTCGCTCATAATTTTTTTTCAATTTTTTGGTGCATTTCTTTAGATCTTTTCGATATTCATATTAAAATTTCATAAATTTTTTGTTTTAATTCAGTAAGAAAGAATCGATAACAATACATCACGACATAAATTAAAAATCAAACAAAATACTTGAAAATATAATATTTTTAATAAAATTTTTTGACGATTTTTGACATTTTTAAAAATTTGGAGCGACCTCTTAAAATTTTTTTTTCTGAACTGTCCTTTGGAGTGGGCTCTTAAAACATCAAAAACTAACATTTTGTCAAACGAGACTCGAAAAAAAAAAAAATAGTCGATTTTTTTGCGCCACCCTAATATATATATATATATATATATATATATAGGTACACTGCACGATTCGATTCATCGGTGGTGAATTCCAGTGACAATGAAAAAAGGAAAAAAAAGAGAAAAGAAAAGGAAAGAAATCCATTCATTGGGTACAAATACCGTTTGGTTTCTTTTTCGTCTCTCTCTTTTTTTTGCTGAGGGTGAATATGATGAGATTTTCACCCTTTTTCTATCAACGCCGGCAATCGCGATACAAAAGAGAAAAGAGGAAGAGGGAAACGGAGATTGAAAAAATTCCTCCCCTTTATGTTACCCCAACCTCACGTGAGTATCACGCATTGATTTTCAGCGATAAGAATTTCTTCGCACGAGGAAAAACGAAGCATAATATCACGACTGTAACCGCGTATTGTAAGAAAAATTCGGTGTATATTTCTTGCCTGTAATCGAGGGTTTAATTTCACTATGCGAAAATGGCGTACACTGATTACAATTAAACATATCAAAAATTGATTACAATTGTTAAAGGGATTGCGGAAAGATTGCGAAGATTGTAGCAAGATTACAAAGATTGCAGCATGATTGACAATACGGAAGTAGGATTGAAAAATATTACAAACTATTACAGAGATTGCAATGGTTGGGTAAAAAAAGAAAAAATTGCAAAACTTACAAAATATTACAAGGATTACAAAAAATAGTAAAAATTGCGATTATTACAAAAGATTACAACGATTATGGTTCGATTACAAAGATTACAACAAGGTTGCAAATGATTACAGACAATTACAGAGATTTCAACGATTATGAAAATTGCCAAAATGTTACAGGGATTACAAAGATTACAAACGATTTCAGAGATTGCATGGATTGCAAAAAAATCACAAGAATTGCAATGATTACAAAAGATTGCAACGATTGTGGTTTGATTATGAAGATTACAACAAGGTTGCAAACGATTACAAAGATCGCAAGGATTATAAAAAAATTGAAAAAATTTCAAGAATTGAAAGGGATTATTACAGAGATTGAAAATAATCACAAAGATTACGGAAAATTGTAAAGATCACCGAAGGTTACAGAGATTACTTGAGATTACAAAAAGATAACAGAAAATACAAGAGATTACAAAAAATAAAAAATATTACAAAGAATACAAAACATTGCAAAACTAGATGAGATTACAGTAACCCGTGTAAACGAGATTACAACAGTGATTAACCCCTCGTGTGTAATAGATTTGTAATTTGAAGTGAATCGAACACCGTCTGAAGTTGAATTTTTAAATTGACAACAAAAATGATGGTGTACGGCTGATTTAAATTAATTTCAATATCACCATATTTTACATCGTCTGATGAATATCATTTCACACTGAGTGAGAGGTTGCTGGCGTTGAAATCCTACGCTTTAAAATCTGTCACATCATTTCGTCATTCATAAAACACAGTTTAAGGTGCTTATAAAGAAGCGTTGTACACCTCGAAAACGCGGGGATGCAAAACTCCTATACCGCTCAAGCGATCAGAGTGAAACTTGGGCAATTAATGCCTTATTTTGGCAAAAAGTGGAACGGCTTTTTACTTTTTCAAAATTTTGAAAAAAAATTTACAGATTGTTTACCACCCACAGAAATTGGCCAAATTTTCACAGTTGCACTGAATGGCTCAAACTATCCGGTGTGATGTCACTCGGCGGTGATGAAACACACATTTTGAGCCCAGTCCCATGAGATTTGATGGTGAAATGACGGAATGGCAACTGATCTGGTTTTCGATTACGAAGAACACCGAAATCTCATTTTGGCGACATTTATTACCGACTTTTCATGCATACTGGTAATTTTTTACCGACATTACACGCATACATTACCGGCATGCGCGTAATGTCGGTAACAAATGTCGCCAAAATGAGATTTCGGTGTTCTTCGTAATCGAAAACCAGATCAGCTACCATTTCGTCATTTCACCATCAAATCTCATTGAACTGGGCTCAAAATGTGTGTTTCATCACCACCGAGTGGTATCATACCGGATAGTTCGATCCATTCAGTGCAACTGTAAAAATTTGGCCAATTTCTGTGGGTGGTAACCAATCTGTAAATTTTTTTTCCAAATTTTGAAAAAGTAAAAAGACGCTCCACTTTTTGCCAAAATAAGACATTAATTGCCCAAGTTTCACTCTGATCGCTTGAGCGGTATAGGAGTTTTGCATCCCCGCGTTTCCGAGGTGTACAACGCTTCTTTATAAGCACCTTAAGTCTTAAACGAGAATTGACTCAGCGTACGTTTGTCGTCTGAATGAATTATTTTTCCAAGAGAAAATCAACATTGAGCATGAATCATCCTTAGTGCAAATGAAAGACCAAGTTTTCGGCGAATCCGTTATTAATCGAGTCCTCGAACAAGAAGTCAACCGCGGTGCAAAGACCTGTATGTTATCACTTCCAATTCTTCGGATAACTAAATAAGCTGAAATACTGCGCGTCATTTAATCGAAGAAATTGACGATGGGAAGGCGCAGAAAGACAGGCTCAGAATTGCTCCAACAAAACGGTCGGACAGAGAACGCCTGCTTGAAGCTTCCATTGTGAATGAAAGTTGACTGTTCGTTTCAAGGACTTGGTGAGCGGTGGTAGGAATATACCGTTTGCGAATGTAGAATTTAACTGTCGATTTTACACGCTGGAACGAAAGAGTTCGCGAAAGTCAGGATGGAAATCATAATCGCGTGGGTTCGGTATAAATCCGTCTACATTACTGTGTGCGCCAGAAGGGGGAAGAGGATCTATTCTACACAAATCAGTTTTTTCACAGTTCTAAAAATGTTCAACAGAATTTTTCTACAGACTAGTTTTTGCAGAAATATTTTGCTACGGAATATTTTTATACAGAAATGAATTCGAGATTGACATCAGAAATAATCCTGCGTGAATTATTCTACAGAATATTTTTCTACACAATGGAATTCGAGATTCATATTTCAAATAATGAGAAATAATCAGAAATACATGAATTATTTTACAGTAGAAATATTTTCTGTTGTACAATTCTCATGTAGAATAATTCGTGCAGAATTATTTCTGATGTTAATCTCGAATTCATTTCTGTAGAAAAATATTCAGCAGCAAAATATTTCTGGAAAAACTAGTCTATAGAAAATATTCTGTAGAACAATTTTCCTGTAGAATAATTCATGCAGAATTATTTCTGACTCGAACCTGGAATTCTTTACTGCGGAAAAATATTCTGTCGAAACAAGTCTGTAGAAAATATTGTGAAGAAAATTTTCTCTGTAAAATTGATTTCAGTAGAATCGAAGCGCATCCCGTCGGAAGACCAAGGATTTATATACAAAACTGCTGACACACTGTAACTTTATGCTTATTATAGGTACATACTCTTATACTGTTGAAACAAGAGTTGACAAATATGAATTTCAAATCTACACAAAATGTTTTTTTCAAGTCATCCTGACTCAGAATGACACTTATTGTTGGTCATTTCAGCCTCCCTTGATCAGGGTAAAATAAATTCTTCAATTTTTATCCTCACCATGAAATGCATGCATTCTTTGCACACACAAAAATTGAAATAGATGAAATCGTCTGGTAATTTTGGTAATAGTAGGTAAGAACCTTTTGCAGAAAAGGTATCTTCCTTCACCTTCGAATAAATTCTACTTCTCTATTGAAACAAGAATCTTAATTTAATTTTCATTTATTTCATTTCCCCTTTTCAACAACATTGAAGTAAAAATTTTCTGCAAAGTTTCCTTCGAATCAAAAGAAATAATTTAAAAGTCTAGAACCATGGAGAAAAAAAATTCTTCGTCACTCTTCAAACGACTTTTTCCACTCGTTCTAATGATTAATGAACCCATATTTTTTCCCCACGACAAAAAAGACCTGCCTGGGATTAGATAACGCATCATTTTTGGTAATTGGATCCTGAGAAAATTTGAATACGTATAATTTCGGCCCGAAAGTACGTGACCCTCACTTTTTCCACGTCTCGTCAGTCGAGTCAAGTCAAGGGGATGATCCACGCCCTTGATCTCTCCAATTTCAATTCGCATACCTATACATATATCTTCTCTGTCTGATTCACTTTGCAACCAGGGCAGCCCAACGAAACGAGACGCAGGAATATCGGTTATTCAGGCTAGCCACAAACTTTTGTGAAAAAAATTCAATGACATTTCCAGGTTTTCCATAACCTCAGACCCATTTTTCCCTGAGATTTTCCTCGTTCTAGTAAGTTACTAAAGCCCAAATCCCTCGGCTATCAACTCTTTATTCGTTTCAAATTCCAATCGAATTGACAAAAAATATAATGTACAAAAAAAAGTCTTATTAAGTCAATTTTTTTTCTCGACGTAAAAAAGTAAATTTGATACCTCAAAAAATCATTTCCAATATTCCCACGATAATGCTTTAACGATAATTTAATGCTCTACAAATAAGAACTTTTGTAAAATTTTTGTAAATCTACTATCTAATATTTATCACGTTATTAGGGAAATATTAAAGACACTTTTACACAGAATATTTTGATATTAGATTTACGAAAATTTTACAAGAAATCAGATCTTTGTAGAATATTAAATTCCCTACCAAATAGCCACAGTAATTATTTTTTATAATACTTAGTTTTAAAGTAATCAACAGTTTTCTAAAAAAAAAAAAAAAAAAAAAAAAATTCAACAGCATGCATTTTTTCGTTTAAAAATTCGACTGCTTGGCAAAAGGTGTTAGATTTATGAAAAAATTTTGGAAAAAAATGTACGTACCGACAAATGTGCGAATAATTACCTGCAAGCACGCTTGTTTCGAATGAATGTAAAACGAACTCGAAACGTGAAGCAAACACCTGATCAATATGTAAACTGCCACCGCCCATATCGCCCGACCCACCAATCGCCACATCATATTACGCATGCTACGCGTGTTTCAGCAACAATAACAACAACAACAACTCGTATTACAAAACGCACTGCGGTCGTATATAACAATAATCTGCAACGTGTATAACACCAAGTTTGCTTATCTCGATCGTCATTAATTTTCCCATTTCTCACTGCATAATTACTGCAAGTTTATAACCTGCGCGCGCGCGCGTGTGTGTGTGTGTGTGTGTGAGTGTAATAAAAATCCTGTTTATAAGATTTTAAAGACAATTATATCGCATCCGAATCAGTTTCAGAGCAATTCACTGAAATTCTACATCGAGATCTGATTCAGCTTTTCCTTCCTCTTTCAGGCTTCAAACGGTTTCAGGTGGTCTTGAAATGATTACAAACGGTGTTAAACTAGTTTCAAGGAGTTTTAAAACGTTTCAGGTGATCTTCAAATGATTACAAACAGTGTTAAACTAGTTTCAAAGAGTTTCAAACGGGTTTGAGTGGTGTTGAAATAATGACAAACAGTTTCAAACTAGTTTCACGGAGTTTCAGGTGTTCTTGAAATGATTACAAACGGTTTTAAACTAGTTTCACGGAGTTTCAAACGGTTTCAGGTGGTCTTGAAATGATTACAAACGGTGTTAAACTAGTTTCAAGGAGTTTTAAAACGTTTCAGGTGATCTTCAAATGATTACAAACAGTGTTAAACTAGTTTCAAAGAGTTTCAAACGGGTTTGAGTGGTGTTGAAATAATGACAAACAGTTTCAAACTAGTTTCACGGAGTTTCAGGTGTTCTTGAAATGATTACAAACGGTGTTAAACTAGTTTCACGGAGTTTCAAACGGTTTCAGGTAGTCTTGAAATGATTACAAATTGTTTTAAACTAGTTTCAAGGAGTTTTAAAACGTTTCAGGTGATCTTCAAATGATTACAAACAGTGTTAAACTAGTTTCAAAGAGTTTCAAACGGGTTTGAGTGGTGTTGAAATAATGACAAACAGTTTCAAACTAGTTTCACGGAGTTTCAGGTGTTCTTGAAATGATTACAAACGGTTTCAAACTAGTTTCAAGGAGTTTCAAACAGTTCTGAGTGGTCTCAAAATAATAACAATTGGTTTCAGAGCAATTCGCTAAAATTCTACATCGATATCTCATCGAGCTTTTTATTTCTCTTTCTATTCAAGCAGTTAATAAATCTCCCGAATTACAAAACTCCTGTAGAATCTTATTGAACATAAGTATGAACCACCCGCCACACGTACGACAATATTTGTGCACAAACATTAGCGTTGCACTGGGTTAAACAAATAACGGTATCACGTTTTAGTCACAGAGTCGAAACCCCGATTTGACTCATTGTCTGGTTGTCGTCGGATCGGTTTTTTGTCTGTAACGGAACCTGCAATCGTCGCTTCCTGAATCACAAAAAAATTAGTTCCAATTTCCGCCACCACGATTACATCGAAACTCAAAGCAGTTTTTATTATACAATTATTTTAATCAAACGTTCACAAAAATTCTAACAATTGAACAACCGAGTTTCAAGTTATTTAGTCGAAATGATTTTTTTTTTTTGTTTCTTTACGCCAAATATTGCCACTGAACCTGAGATAGTGTTTTTTTTCTCTAAAATTCTCACAAGTATCTATAACATTATAAGATTTTTTAAATTCCGGTACAAATGGTAAGTAACAAATAAAAATAAAAAAAATTCGCCGTAATCGACGAAATTCGACTTCATAGTTTTTATTCAATTTTCACTGCTGTGTAAAATGGAATTTTTTTTTTTATTCTATAATCGATGCTAATGACGTCAAGAGTCTCAACTGATACGCTGTTGAAAATTTTCGAGTATAATCATATCAAGTATATTTTCAAATTCGCACGACTTAAGATACAAAATTGTACTAAAATTTCATGTATTACAAAGAAATAAGGCAGTATGATTTTACGTTTCCATTATATGCTCGATAAGGGTGCATTATACATATATATGCAAGTAGTGGAGGGGCGGGTAAAATGGGGTACCCTTAAAAGTTTATGAAAAAATTTTGTTTCGCGAAATATTTTTTAAATAGTAAAAAATTACTTTTATAAACATTATTCAGCATTATTTTGAATTTTCCGAAAAAAAAAAAAAAAAATTTC
This sequence comes from Diprion similis, assembly GCF_021155765.1. Classification (NCBI taxonomy): domain Eukaryota; kingdom Metazoa; phylum Arthropoda; class Insecta; order Hymenoptera; family Diprionidae; genus Diprion; species Diprion similis. The sequence continues at coordinate 5,528,808 of NC_060117.1, forward strand.
CCTCGACATCTGAAAATCATATTTTTTCTTTGGTTACAATTAAAAGAAAGAAAAAAAAAGATTTAGCATTTTTGAGTCCTCAAGTCCCTCCCCTTCTCGCCCCTCGATTACCTATTCATTATACATTATAAATTATCATACGATGATTATTATATGGCAAAGAATAATAATCATTGACCTGTTTCTTTAGTCTCATTTCTAGTTACCTCATTTAAATTTTCATTATCTCTGTTATTCAATATCAGAAGGCGATATGCACGTGTCGATGTTGTTATTTGAGAGCAAAAACACATGGTCCAAGATAACGTGACGTTGTGATATAACTATACATACATATAATATATATTATATATATATGTATGGTATATTTACGTGTGCGTAATAACGCAATAGATAATGAAGAGCGCGGAGAATAATTTACGCATATAGGTATGATGTTATCGTGAAAAATTTTCGAGATTATTTTCGAGTGTATATTCAAGTGTATTTTCAAGTTCATATAATAAATATATTTATATATATATATATATATGAATATACACGAGTTTGTGCGAATTTAGATCTACTTAAAGATGTTGCGAAATTTCAATCTATATACATATATAAATTAGGGTGGTGCAAAAAAATCGACTATTTTTTTTTTTTTTTTTTTTTTTTTTTTTTTAGTATCGTGTGACAAAATGTTAGTTTTTGATGTTTTAAGAGCCCACTCCAAAGGACAGTTCAAAAAAAAATTTTTAAGAGGTCGCTCCACATTTTTTAAAACATCAGAAATCGTCAAAAATCGTTGTTTTTTTTTTTTAAATTTCTCGTTACGGTATAATTTTATAAACAAGAAAAAAATAAATTTCCGAAAGTTTCAGTTGAAAATTTGAATTTTGAAAGGTCGCTCATAATTTTTTTTTCAATTTTTTTGGTGCATTTCTTTAGATCTTTTCGAGCGACCTTTTAATATTCATATTAAAATTTCATAAATTTTTTTTCTTCAATTTAGTAAGAAAGAATCGATAACAATACACCACGACATGAATTAAAAATCAAACAAAATACTGGAAATATAATTTTTTTCATTTGACAATGATTTTTTGATGATTTTTGACATTTTAAAAAATTTGGAGCGACCTCTTAAAATTTTTTTTTTGAGCTGTCCTTTTGAGTGGGCTCTTAAAACATCAAAAACTAACATTTTGTCACACGAGACTAAAAAAAAAAAAAAAAAAAGAAATAGTCGGTTTTTTTGCGCCATCCTAATATACATATTATATTTGAAATGATTGAACGATTTAAAATTTCATATTCAAACTTGTGTAATAACTTGTGATTTCGCAGTAGATCACGTGGACTTTGACACGATAGATATTAAACAGCGCGATGATGCTGATTACGTCACTGATAAAGCGATAGCTTATATAAATCTCTGGTGATTGATTGGCAATATGAAAAAGCTAGTAGCGTAAACATATAATTTTGTCGAGTGGTCAACATAACGGGCGAATTGCGAATCAAGCTGTTAACTGACTTGGCAAAAGGCTACGCTGACGATTTACGGTTAAATTATTGCAACGAATTTTCAGCGTTAAATCCTTACCTGAAAAATCCAGCAGCGATCACTCGATTCATATATCATTAATCATAAATCTATGTTCAGAATGTACTATACATTAAGAGGATAATAAAATAAAATTTGAATAATAATAATAATGTCCAAAAGTTATCAATAAATTGTTTGAACGATACAGTGTTTAAGAAATTTTTAAGGAATGATTTTTTTTTTCTTTTTCATGTGAAATAAATTCGTTAATTTTTTTTTAATAAACGCAAATTTTTTTAGAATTTTCGTTTTTGAAAATTTGTAAAGGCTGGTATTTACGAAACTATTCGGTCATTGTCTCGATAACTTTTTAATTGTTATGTACAACATTTCTACGAAAACGTATAGAAGATTCACGATTTTTTTCCTCCATTTTTAGAAATTCAAAATTAGAGAATTTTCTCATTATTTGGAAATTTTCGTTTTCGAAAATTTGACAAGACTGTATTTACGAAACTGTTCGTTCAATGGCCTGAAAACTTCCTAATCGTGTTGTACAACGTTTTTACGAAAACGTATAGAAGTTTCGCAATTTTTTTCTCCATTTTTTTTTTTTTCTTTTTTTCAATATTACAATAATCGAAAAATTTAACATGTACGAAACTGTAATTGCACTAAAGACCTAACAGTTACTTGTACGACATTTTCTTGTGGTTCCAACAATATTTCACTAGAATTTTTTTTATTAACTATGGAAAATAAATTTTTTCTCAACGATAGTTTGTTATATATAATATTCTGACAACGCTTCTCAACGGGGATCGTGTGAATGCAAGTCTCGATATTCAAAGCGCGATCGAATAACAGAGGAAATCGGCATCAGCATCACATAATAATGGACGAAGCAATTTCCTTTCTACACTCGGAGACGAGTGATTTCGCACTTTCACTCGAACGTTGTAGAGTATATATATACATATATTATATATATATAGCATACAAACCGCATGAATATCAATTTCGCGTGGTTTGAAAGTACGAAAAGTAAGCATTCTCACATGACTTCTAAGTATAACACCTCAATTCGACATTGATATATCTGATCAATTCATGTCACAACGCAATCTAGTTTGTAGAAATTTTTATCTATAATGAATATATATATATACATGTATAGATATATATACACTTACCCAACGTGTTCTTGAAACCGATGCATTGAGAAATGTGTGGAAACTGCAAGATTTTCCGCCATTTTTTACTTTTCCCCTTGTTGCTGTCACCACCGCCTGAAAATGAAAAAAAAAAAAAAATGAAAATTCATCTCATTGCGCATATATTTCGTAATTTCTGGTGTAGAAAATTTAAAGAACTCGATTTTTTTTTATCCATATTTTCAAAGTTTGGACATTTAAAGAATAAACCATTGAAAGGATTTTTGGAAATGTAAAGTATTTTCGGAGTTACAGTTATTTTCAATATTTATAGAAATTGAATCGAGGTTTTTTAATTCTGTTTTTTATACAAATTAATTGACAAAATTATTGTTGTTATTATGACTAAAACAAAACGACGGTTTACTGGCTGACGAAAGGAAACTTCATTTTTTCCACGGAAAGTAGGATTTTCAAGAAATATTATTTTTCACAAAAATAGCGTCAATTCGAAGGAAAAACTAAAGAAAAAAAAAAAAAAAACAACTTGATGAAATTTTCCCCTTCAAATTGATGCCTGCATTTTTGTCAAAATTAATATTTTTTAAAAAATCTTACGCATTTCGCTAGATCTTAGTATCATCTTTCAAAATATTTTTCTAAAACCAAAAAAAAAAACGTTCCTTTCCATCACCCACTTCAACGAAATTTTATTTAAAAATGATTCTAAAAAAAAAAAAAAAAAAAAATTTCTTGTACTTCAAGACTAATATTATAATGAAGGAAGTTCATCACTTCTGTTTGCATTTCGAAAAATTTCATTTTTATTGGGATTAAAGATTTTGGAACGTGTATCATTGAGGTTTTTTTTTTTTTTTTTTAGGTTTTCACAATCTTTCTCGAAAACATTGAAACGCATGTAACATAAATCGAAATCTGAAGAGTTTGAGTAACGTTATAAAAAAAAAAATTTCTTCAAGTTAAAAACAGAAGGGCTTAGTCGTGATTTTTTTCTCAGTTTTTCTTTTTTTGCAAACGCTCGAAAAAAACTATCGACACGTATTTAAATAAATAAGTTGAAATCTGATATATATATATATATATAAGTTGACTGAATAAATAATTTGAGTGTGACAATTTTTTTTATATATATATATTAATTTTTTTTCTTTCTTTCTCTCTTCCTTCCTTCCTTCCTTACCACTTTAATCATAATAATCGACTCAAATTTTTTTTCTCCCCCCCCCCCCCCACCGACTTGATGGACGAGATTTATGTGAATAAATCGCTACTACTTTAATTCACAATCAGTCAGTCACTGTCCTCCCACACGAGAAATTGTCAAATTATCATATGAGCTCACCCACCACTGTACAACAACCTTCTGCCCATCGTCACATAAACACGATGCGTGTGCGTGTGTGTACGTGAGACATAAAATTGAGCAAGGGATACCCGTAATGTCACACCAGCATAATATTATATGAACACCTTCAGGAGGAGAAGTGTTTAAATCAGAGTTAATTGATTCATCAATTAGCCCCCCCCCCCCCCCCCCCCCCCCTCTCCTCATGAATTATATTATATATCCAACGTTCCTATATCGAACTTTGATTTCTTTTCTAGTTTAGTTCAGTTTTTTTTTTTTTCTTTTTTTTCTTACTTTTTTCAACTCGCGTTTTTATATCTTTCGAAAGGTAGAGGCAGCAGGCCGCCATGCACGTATGGATTATGTCTTGTTGACACGATAGTAGATGTATATATATATATATATATATATATATATATATACCAGGTTTAGTATTATATATAAGCCGAGGGCTTGATCAGGATGACTGGTTTAATGGACCACCACGTCTACTTCAATCAAAACTATAACACCATCGAGTTGAACGAGCAGATATATATTATTATAGAGATACACCCGATGATCGCTCGCTCGGCGATAAGATTATTGCCCGTCAATTTCGAGGTTGATGGTGAAAAATTTTACTTGGCGCATGTTTCGTTGTTATAGTTCTCATTCCTATTTTTTTGATTTGTTTTATTTATTTATTTATTTTTTTTTTTCATTTTTGTTCTTCGTACAAGAAGTTGAAAATCAATTTACGTATTGTAATTTGCATAATTGTTTTACGGATCGAAAAATCCAATATAATTAAGCTTTTCAAGGAAAAAAATGTCAGCTGATTAAATCGATTGAAAAAAATCGAAGATGGCGGATCCAATATGGCTGACGAAAACTTCAGATTCGATCGAATCGGGAGTAAAAACTCTGTTCAGGGGTTTTTGGGATCGATGATTACGAGTCGGAAATCATATTTCGAAAATTCAATGTGGCAAGTTCAATCAGTGACCCATAAAACATAGATTTTTTGCATAAATTTTTTTCAACGGATTCGATCAAGTTTCAAATTTGCAACCGCCATATTGGATCTGCAATGTTGAATTTTTTCAATTAGATTTCAGATTCGAAACTAGCAGTCTGAAAAACCATTTAATACTATCTTGTTATAAAAGTTGACTCAGCAAAATAATTCGCGACTCGTTGGTTTAAGTCATTTAAACCGGTAGAGTTAGTTTATATAAATGCGTAATTTTTGTTAGCAGAATTATCAAACTGAAACTGCGAGATACAGTAAATAATCCTGCTCTAATTCTGTATTAAAATTGTTGTTAAAGTCAACGTTTCGTTAAAGTCACTTTCCGCAATTGTTGTTGTAGGTCTGTATCGAATCGACTACAGCGAAACGCTAAATTCTGTAAAATATCTCAAGTCACGCTCCAAACAGAATAAAAAACAACGTGATTATTAAAGTGTCGCTCAAGACTAGCCTGAGCATATTTCTATCGTCAAATTAATTAAATCTAGCGCATAAAAAAAAAAATTTATTTTTTTCTTAAACCTAATCGATCAAGTCAATTTTGTTTCTTTTTTTCTATCATGGATAAAAAATATTTCTTTTTTATATAAGAACTTTTGAGTTGCATATTTTCGTTTCACCTGTTGTGTAACAACGTGTATAGAGTATAATTATTATAATAATTATTATTATTATTATAGTATTGAACTGGCAATCATGATTAAATTTACATAGGCGTGTAAATGGAAAAAGAAAAAAAAAAAAAAATTTGATGGTAGAATTGATTTGATTAAAAACGACCAACCGCTTACAATGAATGAAGGAAAGAGAGAGAAAGAGAGAAAATCAAAGAAAGAAACAAAGAAAGGAATTTAACCCGCGCGTTACAGTTTCGTGTAACGGCATAATAAACTTGGACATCAGTTAGCGCAGAGCTATTAACGTAGATTACAACGCACGCGTGTGTGTGTGTGTGTGTGTGTGCACACATACAGTACAAGATTTCGCGTTTGCGGTGTTGTAAAACAGCAGCGTTATTATTAATAAAGAGAAAGTAGGGTTAATTAAGTAGAAAAAAAAAAAAAGGAAACCCGACAAGCCACGCTCGTTGTTTACACTCTGTAGGATATGAATCCTGACAGATTAGCAGTTGCAAACTTTCGAACACGCAGGCTAACTTGTGTGTGCGTGTGTGTGTTTGTGTTTTTTTTCTTCCTTTAATTTTTCTTCTCTTCTCTTCTCTTCTCTTCCCTTCTCCCTCTCTCTCTCTCTCTCTCTCTCTCTATCCAGGTGGAAAATTTTCGCGTGTGAAACGTGTCGTTAAATTACAATATAATACCACAGTCGTAACAACGATGTTGTAATCAAAACAAAGAGATAATAAATATACCGAGACAATTTTTTTTTTATATATATATATATACCATTGTACGCTCATTATAAAACTGAAACTTACATTTCTGGTTACAGAATGAAAATTAGTTTTGTAGCTATTGTATATGAGAAAAGAGAAAAAAACAAAAAAAAAAAAAACTTACTAGACTGTGCTTTGATCATAGTCACAGGCAATAAATTATCTTGTAATAAACTAACAGTATTTGCTGAAAGTTCATCGGTTTCATCAACAACAGCAACAACAACAACAACAACGACGACGACGACAACAACAACAACAACGACGACGACGACGACGACGACGACGACGACGAGCAAAATTTCATCGGTTTCAAAAACAACAAAAACAACAGCAACAGGAGCAGCAGCAACAACAGCAACAACGACAACGAAATAACTACAACAATATTGAGAAAAATTTTATCGGTTTCAAAAACAACACGACAACAAAATCTGCAGCAAAAAATAATGAGCAATATTTCATCGGCGAAAGTTCACCGGTTTCAACAACAGCAACAGGAGCAGCAGCAACAATGACAACGACACAACTACAACAATATTGAGAAAAATTTCATCGGTGTCATCGGTCAAAGTTCATCGGTTTCAACAACAGCAAAAGCAACACGACGGTAAAAACAACAATGACAACAACAACAACAACAACAACGACAAGCAAAATTTCATCGGTTTCAAAAACAACACGACAGTAAAAACTACAACAACAATAATGAGTGAAATTTCATCGGTATCATCGGTGAAAGTTCACCGGTTTCAACAACAACAACAAAAACAACAACAAAAATAATAATAATGATGAGCGGAATTTCATCGGTGCAGGGAGTAAAAGAAGACGCCACGAATCGCTCAATCTAGCTTACATGTCGATAAATGTACCGATCTTTTCAGCATGAAAGTTATTTTTGGTGTGACAGATTGTCATAGACATGAAGTGACGGATGGCTGCTGCCTTCTCTTCCGTATACACACACTTTTAAGCCCCTCTTCAACACCCTTGTCACACTTTTAACGCTTTTTTGCCGATGTGACGAGGTGAAGCATCCGATGGTCAAACGTCATTTTGCCTTTGGTACCGGCATCGACATTTCAAATTTTATTTTCATTTTTTTCATTACAGTGAAGGTAAGAACTGATTCGCGAATTTCGTTGACGCTTCGCTCATTTTGATTATAAAAATTGCAAAAACATTTCGGTGTGAACTTCTGACGACTGTAAGGTTTGGTGCGAAATCGATGATATTTCAGGGTTAATATACGTCAGAGCAAATATTATTTTCACACAACAAAAACGTTTTGTTGATTTCATAGTACGCGGAAAACAAAGTGGTTAGTAATGTTCTGGAAAAGATTTGGCACCGCAATACCATGGATTTTGTTGCGATTGCGAAATCAGATCTGCATAGTGAAATCATTTTGTAAGGATTGAAAAATGGTTGTTTAATTTTTGTAACTGAAAAAATTATCGTTGCATTGTAATTTGCGCTACATGAATCAAGTGCCACGTCAAAAAAAGACGAAGAAATATGCCATTGCGAATTGACTGGCTCATTCAATGCTGTCAGACCACGAATGATTCAGTTCTGCTGATTATACTAAACTGATGCCTGGATCCCCTCCTAATAACTGCTCATCTTACTTCTCTCTCGCGAGAAAGGATTTTTAACGTGTTACGAAAGTATTTTACCACTTCAAAAAAAAAATTTTGTTCATTTACGATGTAACGAATTATTTGATGAGGGTAATCGATTGGCGGCTCTCGTGATTTCGTAAATTTGACTAATCTTTATCCACCGAGTATAGATTTAGTGAACTGTATGAAGCGATTTACTTGAATCTACCAGAGGGTAATCAACATTTTGTTAGTATCATGAAAAAAGTATTATTTAGTTAAATTGATTGAATTAAAATCGTGATTTCGTATAATTAAGAGTACACTTCATACAATTAAATTTCTGCACGATTTCGGAACAATAATATTATCAATTTTTGTATTTAAAACAAAATACTGTGTTCCCAGGAGAAAATTTTCTACAAAATGAGTCTAAAATGTTTTTTTTTTTTTTTTTCTTCCAAGAAAAGCAAAAACTTTTCTCCGAGAACGATACACGATATATTTGCGTTTCAATCAATCACAGGAGAGTATATATGGTTCACTTTCACTCTTGTTTTGATATGCGATCGTTTCTTTGATAGGCGATCAATTCCATTTGCCCACTTTCAAAAGAACCTGATACCTACCAAATTTCTTTCAAATTACAGCTGTTTGCTTCCCATAGCAATGAGTATTTAACCTTAAGATTATAAGTACTGTACATGAAAATGACCAATTAGCTGAGTCAAAGGTGATGTTCACCCTTCAATAAACCGTGTAATGAATTTTCAACTTGCGAGAGTGAATTCCGTCTTCTTTGAAGATGCTTGATAGGTATTACCTAAGGCGTCCGAAGGTTCAAAGTGGCTAAGTACATACATAAATTGAGCACTTCAACTAATGCATTTACTCATCTATATGCCTGCATCGTATATACTTGCAAAGTAGGTACTGTGCAGAGTTTCATCGAATTTCGAGACAATGATATATATATATATATATATATATAATACAAAGACTCTCCGTTTTCACATTTACAACGCATTTTCATATCATTATTACATTTCGAAAGCTGTATTCTAACGAGTCTGAAAATAGTTTTGCTACTCTCTCTGTCTCTTTCTTTCTCTGCAAATTACGTTTCAAACATAATTTGGCAATCCAATATCACCGAAATAATATTCGATTCCATGTAAGTGTACAACATTAAGGTTCTTCGTTTGAGACGATTATTTTCCTCTTTTTTTTTCACTCCTAACCTAAAATTTTACCGAACATGAAGACATAAAAATTTCCTGTAAGTTACAGCCCTTAAAAATAAACGTTAACGACTTTCCCTTGGCGTGAAAAGATTTGAAATCTAAAATCTTTCACAAAAACATTTAATTTCTTCTCGAAAATGTAAAGCGAAAAATTTTCACGTCGGTATAAAAAAAAAAAAGAGTTTTTTTTTTCGTCTCTTAAGCAGACCGCCATATTATGGTTCTGAGAGTAAAGGAAAAAAAAGTTTTCTGTTTTCATTGTCAAACATTCGCCTCCCGGCCTGAACGAACAGCTTCTTCGGTTTGCATGATACACACGTCTCTGCTGTATTGCTTCTCCTCCGGCCTGTGTGTATAACTAACCAAATAAACTCAGCCTGTTCTTCGTTTTCTTTCATTCTTTTTCACGTTTCGTCCAACACTCTCGCTACTTATGCGTGCGCGCGCGCGATTTCTGACGATGATAGATCGGCTCTCTCCCCCGTTCTCTCGTCATCTTATTTTCGTAAAGGCCAAATGTCAAGATTCTTCAAGTTCATTCTTACTTTGTCAAGTGAAGACGGAAAAATTCAAGTGAAAATATTATTTGCGAACCCTTTTTTTCTAAATTGACATTATCATTCGAGTCTTTCCTGCGACAAGATTATCATCAGTTCTAATCTTTTCTCTCATCTTCGAAATTGCATATTATTATTGTGTTCATAAATATTAAGTTGAAATTATGTTTATTGGCGATATAAGGAAAGAAAGAAAAAAAATTACGACATGTTAAAAAAAATTCCGCTTCTTTTTTCAACAAACATCTCATCTTTCAGGCGTATTTCTTTCCTTGCATGAGATTCGCTCGAAATTTTGCACACATGGGCTTTTGGGGTCACGGAGATTATGAATCTGAACTCGAAATTCGATAATTCAAAATGGCGGACCCAATATGGCGGACGTAGATTCAAAATGTTCTTTGATTTCGATAAAAATTTATGTTAGACGGTTTTTGGAGTCACTCATTACGAATTTGAACTCGAAATTCGATAATGCAAAATGGCGGACCCAATATGGCGGACGTAGATTCAAAGTCATTTGATTTTGATGAAACATTAGGTTACGAGGTTCTTGGGGTCACTGATTACGAATCTAAAGTCAAAATTCGAATATTCAAAATGGTAGATCCAAAATGACGGACAAAGAAAAATTTTGCAAAAATTCTGTAAAATTTTTTGTTGTACGTGTATTAAATTTGTGTAAAAATTGGTATTCAGATTTTTACAGTAGATTAGCAGAAAAGACTTTTTTTTTTTTTTGGAAAAGTACAAATTTCGCTCATTTCTTTACACGTGCTATTTTTTTCGCAGTAAATAACCAAATAAATTTCATACATATTTCAGGCTTAAAAATGTTTCAGGTACCATATCGTAAACCAAAAAACTCGGCAATTTGTTTCCAAAAAATTAATTCATTAAATAAAAAGCTGTGCAAAAAAATATCTATCAACGTTTCAACATTTCACCGAATTAGGCAAAGTTTCAAGACAAGTTGCCAGCCTACTTTCAACTCGTACCCTACGATTCATCCAATGTTTTTCGTTTTTTCGTTTCTGTATTCTCTAAGTTTTCCTCCTGTTTTTCCTAGCGTAAAAACTGTGATATTTACCTTCTCTGGCTTTGAGGTAAACGGTGTTGGCTACGATGTTCTCCAACTCCATCAATTCCAGCTTGATCGAGGTTACTTGTCCGAATCAGGGGGAACGAAATGTCTTGGTATTTTACTACCCTGTCGGGCCTCTGCAGCCCTGATCCCATCTGCAGGACTGAACACCACGTGCCGTAACCCCTTCCAAGGAAGGCCGACGACGATCCCCTCCTTTGTTGTTGTGTTTCTCTTTGGTAAATCTCTCTCTCTCTCTCTCTCTCTCTCTTTCGCTCGACGATGCAACGGAAAGACTCTTCGTTGTTGAATTATTATTTATACACCAGGCTAACACTTATTCGGAGGGGATCGCTCTTTATTAATCATATATACACACAAGGTGAATATGCAACAGCGATGCCCTTAAACACCGCGTGTGTAAAAAAAACAACTTTTATTAAACCAAATATTTATATGTATATATTTCTTTTTTTATGTATACGTTTCAGTCAAAATTTCGAAATTTTTACCGTTTTTCCGATGTGTCGGTATTAAAATTCATTTGATTTCGTTCTCCCCTCGTTGTTTTTTTTTTTTTTTTTTCTCTCTCTTCCAATTTCTTATTTCTTTAGTATTTTCGTTCCTTTGTTTTTATTTCTCTCGTTATTTTTTAGTTTTTTTTTGGTTTCTCTTCTTTTTCCTACTTTATCCAGAGTAGGCCTTTGGTACGTTTGTTTTTATCGACGTTATGATAATAAGTTTTATGAACGACGTGCACAATTAAAACACAACGAAGGACAAAAGTCAAGGAGTCGGTCTATCGATCCAATCATTCGATCTAATCAAGCACTTCGGTATTATGACGTGTTGCACTGGTCACTCTTCGTTGAATAATACAAACAATTGTTATTATTGTTATTATTATGCGTGGATGGAAAATTGAATAAAACAAAAAGAGACGGAAATTAGTTCATTATAATTTAATAATTCGGATAATTCTTTTCCAACAAACTATAATTCCGACGTTGACGTTTTTTTATATTCCGGATGTATTATAATGAGTTGTAACAGTCAATGAGCCACGATGTGTTGCACGATGTGATAGGTACGTTCGTTCATTCTGTACCTAATAACGTAAGCTTCTTCTCTTCAAAACGAAACTCTTCACAAACGCGACGCACCAGTACCGTCTGAAATGTTAAAAAGAAAAGGAAAATAAATGAAAAGAAAAAAAAATGGCTACCGCGTGTAGGTATACAAGAAGGTATGAAGAACAAAGAACGCGATGATAAGTTAATAAAGATACAAATAAATGAGAGAGGGGAAAAGAGTTAAATTTCTGGGTTAATTATGACGAGGGGACGGTTGAAGTTAGCAACGAAACGTTGAAACGAAAACAACTCAACTGTAAGCAATTTTTCGGTTTTCAAAATATGTTCACCTCGAAAGTTTACGGAAAGTAACGATTTTTTTATATATCGTAAATGCGTTGTAAGTTGGATTAACGACGGTGTTCGAAATTCAAATGCGACTGGATTGAAGTTGGCAACTAAACACTGAACAATAATTCACCATCTTGAAATTTTCTGGCAGGATTACTTCGAATAATGATTCAAGTTTACGAAATATTAAGATATTATGTCAAACTTTGTGTAAAAGTTTCCCAAATTACAGACAACAACAACCCTGAACAGTAGCTGAATAACGATTTTTCCTGTCACTGCATCGTTACGTTGACGTTACGAACTTGAACTTCGTGTACAGAATGTCATAGACCAAACGACTAACAGTTATTTTGCCGTGCAGCCTGAAGTTCGTAGCGTGTTCGTTCGAACGTAGATTCAAAAATGCAATGAAATAAGATGAGATCAATCACTTTTGCACATATTTTAACAAACAAAATTTGACAATCCGTGTTAACTGTTTCGTATCGAATCTTCCTTCTTCACACGATAAAGAGAAACATAAATATTAAGAATCGGGTTCTTGAATGGATAACATAAACGAAAATTCGTAATTTAAAAATCACACACAAGTTATTGGGATTCGAACGGCATGAAGATAGTAGAAAGCAGGCCCGACGATGCTTAGGAGGATGAATATAGAGCAGATTGAAGTCAGTAACGTAAATGTAACGAAATATAGAATCTAAAAAGACTGTTTTGAACCCTTCTACAGACTAAAAAATACTTCACTATCCAAAACCAGAATAAAAATCGTCACATAAAAACACCTATCTACTATATCCGTGACGATCCTGCATTAGTGAACAATAATTTTTATCCCAAAATGAAAAAAATCAATCGTTACACATATATAAACGTTACGAACTTGACTATCTTGAAGTTAGCCGGGATGAAGATATTCTCCTCTGTGACAAGCCTACAAAGGTAAAAAAAAACAAAGAACGAACTCGACCAGAGCGCGATTCGATTTCGGTATATGTCAAAATCAGAACTATCGTATAGAAGCTCAAAGATGAAAATCCGCGACAATTTCTCCGTTCGTTGTTTCTCGACGGTGGTTGGAGGGGGGGGGGGGGGGCTTCGAGACTGGATGGGGGGGGGGGGGAGTAAGAAAAATTGAAAATCGTGCGGGGTTACGTCGTGTAGGCGCGAGTAGCAGGAGGAGGTCGGTTGCTGCTTCTACGTCTAACTGGTCGAACTCGCGAGACACCCTGTGTGTATGAAACTATGCGCACGTATGTACGACGAGGTTGGATTAGAGAAGCACAATGGCCGACTCGGGGCGACTGGCTGCGCTTTTCCACTTATTCACAGTAGCACTGAACTCGCTTCGTTCGCGCGCGATTTTCTCGCCGTCCGAAGGTCCGCGGTGTTTGCTGACCTCCTCGGCGGCGGGGCGGGGCGGGCCTAGCCAGTCGATCGGCACCTTTATCCTCCCTTTTCCTCCTCTTTTAGGCTAATGTTAACGGGGTTGCGCCGACGGCCGATGCGTTCCACTTGCTAGGCCCGTGCTCTGCGCGAGTAGGGGATCAAACCACACTACCACCTCACCGAACCTCGCGGGCATCGTGTCCCGGCGCTCCTGGGTTAGAGAGAGACGCCCGTCGCCTCGCCTCGTTCGACGTTCGACGGCGTACTGCGCATGCGCAGAACTCGAGGCGAGCGAGATGCGCTACCCGAACGTGCCGCCATCTTGCAGCAGATCAGAGGACCGTGCGCGAGTCGGTACACTGAGTCGGTCGCTTTGAGCGGCAAGTTTAAAACGGTGATGAAGGGACTTCGGCTGGTGATGCACGATTTGGTAGGCTTATAAAGTTCCGTGGATAGAGTAATTAGTCGGATGAAATAATAGACCTGTTAATTAGACGAATTGGCCGAATATAAAAATGCTGAAAATCAAAGAGCGAATTGATCTTTCTTGTTAGAGGTGTATCGGTACTTTGGGTTTGATACGTATTTCGCTTTTTGATAAAGTTTAAATTCAATGAGACGGTGAGAATATTGAGTTTAAAATTTTTTTGGACTAAATATTCGTCTGTAAGTTGATATTGGTCTCTTACTTGCAATTGAAATATCATGCAAACGGAAGGTTGAGTAAAAATCGAATGTTCCTGCTTGAGCTGAGGTAATTTGTGTTGGTGCAATCATCGTAATTGATTGAAGCTCCTGTCTCTTTGCTTGCTGTCTGGTATACTTAATAAGATGAAAACGCTTTTCTATGGAGACTGCAGATTATACCGTGTTATTTACTATTACGCATTTCGCAGGATTCAACACTAGTTCACATATTTTGAATTTTTGAAGTTACGCTCAACAAGTTTTCGTATAACAGAGTTATTTAAATTCAACGTTTTATTTATTGCTAAAGATGCGTTTTTTTAGTTAATTTTCTTTTCTCTTTTTTTTAGATTCATCGATACAGGCTTCGTCAGCACAGAGAAAACCTGGAAAACTGCGAGTACTCGGGGAATTTCTAAAATAAAACTGGAATAATGAGTCCGTCGACGAAATAAACTCGTTCTTATACAAAGTACTACAATTGATCTTAAGAATAATCAGATTAGACTTAAGATTTTGTTTCATCGCATTACTTCATAAATTCTATGTATATATTTCATACTTTATCGAACCTTCTTCGGTTTTTTTTTTTCTTACGGAAAATCGCAGGCTGTTTATTTGTTTTTATTTTTTTGTAAATCGATAGTCAGACGATAAGACATAAATTACTAGGTAATACCGAAGGTCTTAGTATTAATGTGTAAAAAAATAATCATTAATCAGCGATATATTTATTGAAAGGTTAGTGAAAATATCATATTTTCAGACTGAAGTATCCGATGGAAAAATCAGGGAATTTGAGATTCCAAAAAGCGTACGAACCCTGCAATCAGTCATTAATTTGCGACGAAAATTATTTATATAATAGTTTTCTGTACTCTCTGTATAAAATAAAATAATACATAAAAAAAAAAAAACAATACATCCGTTCTACAATCGATAAAAAAAACAGTTTGGAAGGTTTTTTCCTGTTTTTACCCCAAAATGCTTGTTGAATAACAAGCGCAATACGATGACGCAAACGTGCATTGTCAGAGGTATAATGTAACGTATTTGAGTCGAAAGTTTTACCGGATGAGTGTTGGAACCCGGTCATTCCCAAGGCATCTACGGAATGCAGAGTCCACCGTTTTTCACTAATTGCTATGCGATAATCCATTCATTTCGTACCTCGACTGACGACTT
Organism: Diprion similis; assembly: GCF_021155765.1. Lineage (NCBI taxonomy): Eukaryota > Metazoa > Arthropoda > Insecta > Hymenoptera > Diprionidae > Diprion > Diprion similis. The sequence goes on from NC_060117.1 coordinate 5,544,453, forward strand.
ATTGTTAATAACAGCTGTTCCTTCGTTTTACGACGTAACCGTAAACGCGTTCGAAGTGTTAATGTTTGATTTCTTTTCGACCAGAACTGCTTATACATACGTATATATGCATATATATATTAGGGTGGGCTCAAAAAAAAAATGGCAATTGTTTTTTTTTTTTTTTTTTTTTGGCCCACCTTAATGTATATATATAAACACTAGGGTGGCGCAAAAAAACCGACTGTTTTTTTTTTTTTTTTTTAGTCTCGTGTGACAAAATGTTTGTTTTTGATTTTTTAAGAGCCCACTCTAAAGGACAGCTGAAAAAAAATTTTTTAAGATATAACTCCAAATTTTTTAAAATGTCAAAAATCGTCAAAAAATTAAATTAAAAAAATTACATTTTCAGTATTTTGTTCGATTTTTAATTTATGTCGTGGTGTATTGTTATCGATTCTTTCTTACTAAATTGAAGAAAAAAAATTGATGAAATTTTAATATGAGTATTAAAAGGTCGCTCGAAAAGATCTAAAGAAATGCGCCAAAAAATTGAAAATAAATTATAACCGACCTTTCAAAATTCAAATTTTGAACTGAAACTTTCGGAAACTTATTTTTTTTTTTTTTTTGTCTATAAAATTATACCGTAACGAGAAAAAAAAATCGATTTTTTACGATTTCTGACGTTTTAAAAAATGTGGAGCGACCCCTTAAAATTTTTTATTTGAACTGTCATTTGGAGTGAATTCTTAAAACATCAAAAACTAACATTCTGTCACTCGAGACTCAAAAAAAAAAAAATATATAGTCGGTTTTGTTGCACCACCCTAATACACACACATGCATGTCACCTCTGCACGTCAAAAAACGCACGTCGATATGACGCACGTATAATAAGTGTAACACGTCGCATACGTTATACTCGGATAAAAACATGCACGCGGCATTCAAAAACATCACAAATTACACTCCAGAGTCCGTCATCCAATGCGTTACTGCGTCTTATTTTTGCAGCACCGAAAAAGTGCTTTCTATTATAACAAAAAACATGTATGTAAATATTTATCAGACTCGTTGAAAAAAAAAAAAAAAGAAAAAAAGAAAATGTTACGGGAAGCAAAAAACAAATACGATGCAAATTGAAAATTATTTGAATCACGTGAGATTTTATAGCCCTTGAAATGCTTGGCAAAAATAAAAAATAAAACAAGACAGAGAAAGAAAAAAAAAACGGAATTCTCACACGATTTTAACTTTAACCTCAAATAACTTTTGAAAGAGTTTAGTTATAAAAAAAAAATTATAATAGACGTTTTTTTTGTAAAAGCATAAAATTTTCCACTCAAAAATAGCTCTCGAAGATTTATGTACATTGCCTTGTTGCTGAGCTACAAAATTCAGAGATAAATAAAATTTGATTTTCTTACGTTAATTGAATGAAAAATAGAAAATTGCTTTCAAGAACCACTAAATATTAATATATCAAGGTCTAAGATTATAACAAGCGTGTTATTTAATTTTTCTACAGCTATTCAACATGTAACATTGAAAAGAAAAATAAATAAATTGAAAAAAAGAAAGAATACTCGATTTTTTCGAGACCAGTCTAATATTTATGTAAAAAAAATTAAAGTTCCGTTTTTAAATATAATTTATTCTTGGTGATAGAACAAATTGACGATGAAGAGCTGTTTGAGAGTGGTCACGGAAAATTTCAATACGAGTGCGTATGTGCCAGCAAAACCTCCAGCAGACCATTTACTCGATATGCTAATCCATACACGACATTACACTGTGTACTTTATGAATCAATAAAAAAAACGTACAGTTTTTAATAATAAATCTGTGTTTTCTAGAAAAATTACTTCTTGCGTGAATTTTGGGACACCCTTTATGTCCATAAGTTCCTTGACCCGTAATGAATTCCCTGACAATTCCTTGATTTTTCCATACCAAATGGAATTTCCTAACAATTCCCTGATTTTTCAATACTAAATGGTGTTTCCTGACAATTTTCTGACTTTTCCACGCCAAATCGGATTCCCTGACAATTCCCCGACTTTTCCATGCCAAGTGGAATTCCCTGACGATTTCCTGACTTTTCCATGCTAAATGGAATTCCCTAGCAATTCCCTGACTTTTCCATGGCAAATGGAATTCGCTAACAATTCCCTGATTTTTCTATGCCAAATGGAATTCCCTGAGTTTTCCATACCAAGAGGAATTCCCTAACAATTCCCTGACTTTTTCAAGCTAAATAGAATTCCCTAACAATTCCCTGACTTTTCCAAGCTAAATGGAATTTCCTAACAATTCCCTGACTTTTCCACGTCAAGTGGAATTCCCTGACGATTTCCTGACTTTTCCATGCTAAATGGAATTCCCTAGCAATTCCCTGACTTTTCCATGGCAAATGGAATTCGCTAACAATTCCCTGATTTTTCTATGCCAAATGGAATTCCCTGAGTTTTCCATACCAAGAGGAATTCCCTAACAATTCCCTGACTTTTTCAAGCTAAATAGAATTCCCTAACAATTCCCTGACTTTTCCAAGCTAAATGGAATTTCCTAACAATTCCCTGACTTTTCCATGCCAAATAGAATTCCCTATCAATTCCCTGACTTTTCCAAGCTAAATGGAATTCCCTAATAATTCCCTGACTTTTCCAAGCTAAATGGAATTTCCTAACAATTCCCTGACTTTTCCATGCCAAATAAAATTCCTAACAATTCCCTGACTTTTCCAAGCTAAATGGAATTCCCTAATAATTCCCTGACTTTTCCAAGCTAAATGGAATTCCCTAACAATTCCCTGACTTTTCCAAGCCAAATGGAATTCCCTAATAATTCCCTGACTTTTCCAAGCTAAATGAAATTTCCTAACAATTCCATGACTTTTCCATGCCAAATAGAATTCCCTAACAATTCCCTGACTTTTCCATACCAAATGAAATTCCTTAACAATTCCCTGAGTTTTCCATGCCAAATGAAATTCCGTAACAATTCCACGTTTTCCAGGTTTTCCAGAAGAATGGCCACCCTGTATATGTATAATAAGACTTGACTTTTGACGATATCATCGAGGAAGTTGGCGGCTGGTTGATTTCATCTGGAATGTTCCACATCTGCCCAAATATCTTTTACACCGTACCGTGGATCACATGTGCGTACGTCAGTCAGTCAACGGGGTCGTAAATCCGTGTGCCTGGGTGAGTCACGTCATCACAATGATCGTAATTATCACGTGGTTATACGTTCAGCATGGCCGTAAAGACAAGACGGTCCACTGTCCGCTCGTCCCTCATTTTTTACGCATCTCTGCGTGCGCGTGCGTCCAAGGAAAATTCTTAAATTCCCGAGACGACGTGTAATGGATATTTCTATACTTGACCTAATATTATTCCAATTACAATTTAACATTTGCCACGAGGGTCAAATGTCCGCCATAGTTTTGCCCGCAATTGTGTGTGTATTACTGTTTGTTATTTTTTTTTTATTTTTTTTTTTTATTTTTTTTTCATCTTCACGTGAACGCTTACGAAGATAAAAAAAAGTTTTCTCGTCATTCCATCACGTCACAATCCGGTGAATATCTTTTCGACTATAACACGAATAACGAGCCTGAATTTGACGTTACTTTGTACGTCATTTGAAGAGCAGAAATTAAAAAAGATTGCGGTACCACTTTTTTTTTTTTTTTTTTCTTCTTGTAACAACGCCGATTATTTTTCAGTTACTTGTCGACAATAAATTCACTAAAAACTACATTGAAAACGACAATCACAACAACAAAACCACATCAAGAGTTGTGGTTTTTGGTGAATGTATTTAAAAGAAAAAAAAAAAAAATTGAAGGATACACTCTGGGCGAAAAGAAATAAACAAAATTCTACTTTGAAAGTTGTTAAAATGGAAGAGAATGGAAAATAATTTTTTTTTTTTTTTGGGAAACACGTGCGTCTTTTGTCTGTCAAAAAGTGACTGAAAAAAAAAATCGACGTCACGAAAAAAAAAAATATCGAGGTAATGGCCACTCGGTTACAGCTGGAATGCCTCATATATATATATATACATACGCTAAGGTCAATGTCTTCTAAACAAGAAGTTTTTTTTTTTATCTATTTTTTGTTTTTTGTTTTTTAGAAAGAGAAAGAAAATGGCACTTGAAGCATTTTTTCAATTTTTTCAATAAAAACGAGAATAGAAAAAGGCTGAAAGTGTCATATTATTAAAAGACAAATGTTCTGTTCCATTCAAGACACGATGTTTTCTAGAGAAGCCATTTGGAAGGGAAAAAAAATGGCACCTAGACCCTTTCCTCGTTCTCCTTATCATTTAATTAATGATGCACTATAGATATAAAAAACAAGTATATATAAATATAGGTACAAGAAATATTATAAAATAGGTATATTGAAAAGACAGGTTTCAATAATAACCGATTGAAATGAAAATTTTTTATTTCAATACGTCTGTAATCTGCAACGCAGTTTAGAAAGTAAATAATAATCTGCACTGCGGGCAACGCGTGGTTGGCGTACGTATGATATTCAATACGGCGCGTTGCAAAAAAGTGACAAATTAAAAGTAAAAGCTGCAATTGATAGGAAGAAGGAGAAGAAAAAAATAATACTTAGAAACAAATAGGTTAGGAAAAAAAAGATGAATAAAAATTAATGAATAATAATCAAGAAACGAAAACACAAAACAACACTGCAAACAAGAGTTATTACCAATCAACTATTGCACAGTATTCAAGCTGGTTTGCGTTTAAATACGTATATTAAATATATATAATGAACCTTTTGACCCAATTATACGCAGACAATTTCCTGTTGTGATTATATCGTCTCAAAATTATCTATATATATATATGTATATACTTGGGGAATTTTATGCGAATCCAATCAAAATCAGACCTCAACCATTACTGATTTTATTCAAAAAAAAATTTCTGCAACTGGCCCATTTTTGAAACAGTAGCCTGAATTTTTTTTTTTTTTTACACTGTTCATTCAACCGGTTAATTATTTACGAATATTGAGAGTGATTTTGGAAAGGACATTTTCGTTAAAACTCTCAAAAACTGTAATTTCTTTTCCAAACATTTTATAAGACAGGGTGAGCCATGATAGGCTAGTGTTTTTTCTTTTTTAGCACTTATAATATATACATATATATATATATACATATATATAGATTATTTTAATGAACTAAAACATTGTTTAAACGGACTGAAAATTCCCAAATATTTTCAAAACTTCTATTTTTCACTTAGAAATTTTCTAGACCGATTCAATTGTCAAGCAGATAAAAAATTTATTATATCAAATTATATTTATTTATTTATTTTTTTTTTTTTATACGAAATATGATTTTGTTTATTATCAGACCTTGACATTTTCAGATTTTATATACATCGATTGAAATAATTTCAAACGGTAGACAAATAAATCTGTGATTAAAAAGACTTTTTAACTCAAAGCTTTTCAATTTGTCATCATAGAATATTTAACATGGCGTCGAAAAAGAAACAAAACAATATAGCCTAAAAAACAGTCTATAAAAAAAAAAAAAAAAAAAAAAAAAAAATTAATTACGGTACTCCTTAACAGTGAGATAGAGGATTAAAATTTTGAGTATCTTCTTTTTTCAAGGTTAAGTCAAAATTTTTTCATCTTGTAGCATAAAATGAAGATTTTTTCGAACGAAAGAAGAGATGCTGTGTACTGTATAATATGTATTCAAGATTTTCGCTCGGAACGGCAAACTATGATGGCATGTAACTTGACGTCATCGGCTTAGTTCCCTTTTTTTCTAAATCCAAGATGGCGGCTCGCGATGACGTAGGTCAGCCAGCGGCTCTTAGTTACAAGGCGCTCATGTAACGCACGCGTGTTTGACAATCAACGTGATTATACATACATTATTAAGCGTGGTGTGAGTAACGTATCGTCTACGTAGAATGTACACGTGACCCTGGCTTGCTCTGCATTACCGCAGCCTTATCTGCTTGCTAGCGTGTCCGCTCATCCAGATGACCTTTCTTGCTCCGCAGGGTCGCCTCGGAATGCGTTGAACGAGGAAAAAGCCAGTGGAACCAGAAACAAAATGGATGATGATGATGATTAAGAAAAAAAAAAAAAAAAAAAAAAAAAAAAACCAGCTGCATACCATTTTTACATACCTCCCTATAGTTTTTTTTTTTTTTTTTTTTTCGAAACACGGAGCCCTTGTTCATCCGCCATTTTATTCCCGCGAATCTCAAGGAAGTTATAGAAATTTATATACTTTTTGTATCGTGAGAATAATAAGCCTGAAGCATCAATGGAATCACTGTCTGACGATGATGAAACGTATTTAAATGTAAAAACTACATGAAATGAGCAATGGAATTTTGTTCAAGTTGTTTGATGGGTTTGAAGATAGAAAGGAACACACAACTTCTCATTCAGCGTGGTTAAATGGAACCACAATTTTTCAGAAATTTTTTGTTTCATTTTTGAATCGATGTTTGAAATATTTAATCACGTGATGGCGTAGTTCGAAACATATCGGGATACAGTTTTTTCTCAAAATTATTACAGAATATCGTTGGATTTAATTTTTAGGTTTTTAGGTTAGGTAGGAATAAGGTTAGGTGATCTCTATTTTCTTAAAATGTGACTTAATTTAATTAGTTTAGTTTGGTTAGGTTTAATTTTGAGGTTTTTAGGTTGGGTAGGAATGACGTCAAGTGATCTCTATTTTCTTAAAATGTGGTTTAATTTCGTTAGTTGAATTTAGTTTGGTTAGGTTTAATTCTTGGGTTTTTATGTTAGGTTTGAATAAGGTTAGGTATTTTATATTTTCTCAAAATAATTACAGAATATGGTTCAATTTAGTTAGTTTAGTTTGATTTGGTTAGGTTAAATTTTGGCGTTTTTAGGTTAGATAGGAATAAGGTTAGGTGTTCATCTCGTGCTATGACGCGGTAAAACATATCCGATAAAAAAAAAAACAAAAAAAAAAACAAAGAAACGTGCGTCAATCTGTTCGAATTTCGAGATAATTTTTGGGAATATGAAGACACTTATCAGTCAAATGACTACATATCTAGTCGAAAACGAGTAAGACGAAGAAGCTGCAATACAGGCGGAGCAAGTTCGCCCGACGAAAGACGTTCGAGGGAATTACGTGTGTGGGTGTAAGGTGTAAAAGAAGCTGTGCAACCCCCGAAAGTAGGTATAAAGCACTTTAGCGCGTCACTCAGCGTCGTCTGAAGTAAGATTTGAAGATTAAACGAACGTCGCGAGATGAGAACGGTGGTCTACGTGACGAGTTAAAGGTCAAAGATGACGAGGTTCTTTCCTCTCACGAAGAAGAAGATAGAAAAAAGAAAAAAAAGAAGAAGAAGGAGGAGGAAGAGGAGGAAAAAAACTCGGCCGTTTCTTCCGTGGCACTCGAAATGCAGATATCAAAAACCGGGTGGAGGAGAAAAAAAGAGGTTAAAGAAGCGGATGCCTCGTCGATGGGTCGATTGAGCACCAATGCATCCCTAGTTGAAATAATTTCGACGCCTAACAACGACGAATTTGATTTTACGATTAAGTTAACAAATTCGAACACTTTCGTAGTCCGGGCATAGAATTTTTTGTAAATTACCGTATTTTCTTTTGTAGATTATCGTCTTTTTTAATACATATATGTATAGAGTAACTCGCGTCTACGCCGATCCTTTTCCTTGTATCAAATGTTGAAATGGATATAATTTGTTGTAGAATATCGTGAAATTCCTGATTCAGTAAATTAACAAATCTTGATTTTTGCATGGGAATCATCTATTGATACGACGTGAGTTTAAACTAATACGACACATTCTCTAAATCCGTTTAGTTAATACTCAGAAGATAATAAGATCGGACTTCGGATGTGGACCTGAATTCTGCTCGGTATTTAACTTGTCTGCAATGTGTTTTCCTTGTGAGAGATATGCGACATCTGGCGGTGGTTCAACAGTAGTATTTCATACTTTTTCGTATGTATTCGTAATCTCATCGATCTGAATCGAATTCTGAAATTATCGATCATCGCAATTATTCCTAGAAATTCGTACTCTTTTATGAGAACTCATTGAGTTCGTAAAAAGTCGTACTTTTCACTAAAATTCTTAGACTACTACGATAAAAAAAAGTTTAAGTTGCCTCGGTCCGAAATTGTTATTATTTTTCATAGAGAATTGTAGATTTTCACAAATTTTTTTGCAGAAACTGGTAGTTTTTTTTACGAAATTCCACGACTATCAAAAAAAAAAAAAAAAAAAAAAAAAAAAAACATTTTTTCCGTTACTGAAATTCTAACAACCTTTTACAAAAAAAATTGTAGTTTTTTTTTTTCAAATTTTAACGATCTCTTAGAGAAATTGGGACATTTCGTACAATTCGGTACAAAAAATTGTTTTCGCCCAAAATTGTAAATATGCAGACTTTTTCGTAAAGAATTTTCAATTTTCGTTAAAAATTGTAGTATCTTGGGAATTTTTTGTGAGAAACTATGCGTATTTAAAATTTTTTACGAAAACAATTTTTCGTACAAGATTGTGGAAGATATTCTAATTTCCCTAAGAATTCGTAGAAAAATGTAACAATCATTTTCACCGGATAAACTGTTTTCAAAATATATTAACAATTCTTTACAAAAAACTATGCATACGGGGTATTCCACACCAACTCGACCAGTGTTGAACCCCGACCATTTCAGAATCATTAAAAAAAATTCGGCCCACGTTTTCCTTAACAAGGGTTGTTTCGTGTCATTCACTGAAGAATTTTTGAGAATTCTTTCAGATTAAACAAAAATGGGCATTCGCAATCGACTTGAAATATTTACAAAAAATAAACGATTCGATGAAAAAAAAATTTGAAAAAAATTCAGGTCACGTTTTTTACCAAGTAGAATGTTAAAAAAAAAAAAACATAAAATGATTTTGAGATGGTCGAGTTGGCATGAATTACCCCATAAACAAAAATTATCTACGAAATGATACGAAATATTAAAATTTCTGTAAAAATTCTTGATAGCGAAAATTTTTCACCACGATAAGACAGCAAAAATCGATTCATTCTCCCAGCTATAATTGATATCGTCAATTAATCCCACGAATCGCGCGATGACGCGGGTTGCATAAGCGTGCAGGTCCGATTGCGAAGTGAAGAAACAGACGCAGCGAACGAAGCAAATGAAAGACGACCAACAGCCTCCAACCGTTGTGTGAACGGCATAATTAACAGGGTTAAGAACCAAACGGAACGCGGATCTTAGGCCAGTTGCTTAAAGCTCTTCACTCGTGACAGATTGACCATTGGCGTTAAAATTCGCGGCGAAATTTCACCCCGAGGGTCATTGGCTGGCCCGGATCACAACGCTAATTGGCTTTCGGCTGATTTCGGACCTAATTAGCGGTTGTTAGGAGCTGGATCTTAAACTGCGAGAGGAATTGATAGATTGCTGATTTTTTTTTTTTTTTTTGTTTTTTTTTTTTTATACACCGAAACACTGATATCGAAAATGTACAAATTTTATTTATACGCGGGATTGATCGTTTATCTCGCGTTCGTTGAGGCGGTTGATTTCAATTCAACAGATGTCGAAAGCACCGTGTTCAATCGTAGCCGTGACACAAGGGCGAAGATTGTCAGGAAGTTAAAAAAGGACTTTAGAAAGTTGAAAAAACAAGAAGGGGCCATAAAGCTACTCGGCGGAAACGGTGATTACGAAGGTACGTGATAACGATTTATTTATTTATTACAATATTTTGCAAAGAAATTATCTTTAGAAAACAAATTTTATATAGAAACGAAGGTATCGAAGTGCCGAATATAGATCAGCTTTTCATTTTAAATACATCACGTGTATATTACGTGATTTGATGTTTTTTTAAATCGTTCAAAATTTAGAATTTGTCATTTTTAGGAGATTTTTTTTTTTTTTTTTTTCTTTTTTTTTTTGGCAAGAAAATGAAAACGTTCAAAGCAATTCGAGTTCGATAGTTTTATTATTTATTATAGCTTCAGGTACGTTTTCGAAATTTTTTCATCTAAATTAGTAACAAAATGACGCCATGACGCGTACAAGCAGCGACGATATGCGACGTGCTGCCATTTTGGTATTAATTTCGATGAGAAAAATTCTAAAATGTTCTTGAAATTAGAAATAATAAAGCCATTAAAACTAAAATTGCTCCAAGTGTTTTCATTAGCTTGAGGGGGGAGGGTCTGAAAATAAGTATGTTTTAGACCGTCCAAACTGCCCTTAAAAAATCATTAAATGAAAAGTATGTAGATTGTATAAATCTATGGGAAATTTTTTTTTCCATTTTTTCCATAAAAATCTGTTTATTTACACATTATACATATTTTTAAGTTGTTTGGAGAAATTTTTTTGTTTTTTTGATACGCCCTTTTGGCATTCGGTAACGCGATATTTGACAGGTACTTAGTGAAATTCTCATTTAAAAAATTTTGAAAATTCAGTCATTGGTACTCAACTAACGAGTAAAAAAAAAAGTTGTTGTCAAGAATTTTTTGAGTAAGTTTTAACTGTAAATATTGATATAGAGGCTAATAAATACACTCTCGAATAACATATAAAAAAAAATTTCATTAATTTTAATAACTTTTTAAATGACACGTTTTTACACACACGGCGGTGTTGGTGAAAGCAAAAAATCGAACGATTTCAAACTCGGCATGTTAGTGGCCGTTGAATGAGTCGTACGTTTTTTGATATTTGCAAAATTAACAAAATGGCGGTCATTTTTCGAAAAAGTCGACAAATACCGTTTTTTTTTACCGTTTTCTGCTAAAATTTGTAGTTAAAATCAAAATTTGAAAGTACGTATGATTCATTCCAAGGCCATTGACCGAGAAACCATCAAACTACCGTTTTTTCAGACTAATTTTCAACTACGATTCTCGTGTATAAAAAGTGAATAAAATCAAAGGAAAAAAAAAAATGTCTCATGTAATTCGAGAGTGTATTTATTAAGCCTCTATATCAATATTTACAGTTAAAAGTTGTGAAAAAAAAAAAATTCTTAAAAAAACCTTCATTTTTTGCTCGTCAGTTGAATAGAAACCCCTTAAAAAGTAATCCCAAAATTATTTCAAGTTATTTGAATGGATATCTCCGTTTCTCCGCAGACAATGTTCTCAACAAAGTTTTTAAAAATCAAATCTGGATTTTTGTTAATAGTACGAGAGCCCGTAGCTTGATATTATCTATCTTATTATTTCAAGTTCAGATAATACGGATCACACCTCGTCATCGGTGTTGATTAAAAAAAAAAAAAAAAAAAAAAACAGTCTGTTGATTTTCGCGCTGCACGAGGGCTCGTAAAATCGTATACACTATTGTAAACTGTCTTATCATTCCTCTGCGATAATAGCTGATCACTCTCTGAGCCACGTTTCGTACAGCTGCTAGACTCGACTGACAATTTATTGAGATACGGTAAACGGTTGTTCAACAGATTCTACAACAACCGTTGTCTCCTACAGATAAAAATACGCAAGCTAGTTGTGAAAATACACAAAACGGCGCTAAACACTCGGCCTCGGCTTATAACGCATAACCCACAGGTTATTAATGTAATTTTATTACACTTTGAGCTATTATTCACCTAATTATAAAGCCGTTTATTGTTGTGCTAAAGATCGTCTACGCGTTATAAAAAAAAAGCTTCGCGCCCAATTTCAGGCTTAAGGTGCTTATAAAGATACGTTGTACACCTCGAAAACGCGGGGATGCAAAACTCCTATACCGCTCAAGCGATCAGAGTGAAACTTGGGCAATTAATGCCTTATTTTGGCAAAAAGTGCAGCGTCTTTTTACTTTTTCAAAATTTGGAAAAAAAATTTAAAGATTGATTACCACCCACAGAAATTGGCCAAATTTTTACAGTTGCACTGAATGGATCGAACTATCCAGTATGATACCACTCGGTGGTGATGAAACACACATTTTGAGCCCAGTCCCATGAGATTTGATGGTGAAATGATGAAATGGCAGCTGATCTGGTTTTCGCTTACGAAGTACACCGAAATCTCATTTTGGCGACATTTGTTACCGACATTACGCGCATGCCGGTAATGTATGCGTGTAATGTCGGTAAAAAATTACCAGAAGGCGTGAAAGATCGGTAACAAGTGTCGCCAAAATGAGATTTTGGTGTTCTTCATAATCGAAAACCAGATCAGCTGCCATTTCGTCATTTCACCATCAAATCTCATGGGACTGGACTCAAAATGTGTGTTTCATCACCGCCGAGTGGCATCATACCGGATAGTTCGATCCATTCAGTGCAACTGTGAAAATTTGGCCAATTTCTGTGGGTGGTAACCAATCTGTAAATTTTTTTTCCAAATTTTGAAAAAGTAAAAAGACGTTCCACTTTTAGCCAAAATAAGGCATTAATTGCCCAAGTTTCACTCTGATCGCTTGAGCGGTATAGGAGTTTTGCATCCCCGCGTTTTCGAGGTGTACAACGCTTCTTTATAAGCACCTTAAAATATTACCAAGTAGATGGCTAGAAAAGTAGGAGAATTTTGAGAATTTTTATCCAAAAAATTTGTTGAATCGATTCTATCCGCTATTTTTATTTTTATTTTTATTTTTTTTTTTCGCACTTTATACATAAATTATATATGTTCACAGTAATTTTTTTCATTTAATATTTATTTACTCACTTCGATAGGTATAAAAATCACATTCGAGGTGGAATACAGGATATACTTTAATTGTTCTTGTAAAAATAATTGAAAAAAATAAAAAAAAAATATGTCAGACCACAATTATTGCGTAATGATTCATGGATAACTAGTTGTGAAAGTTGTAGACGTACGAGACGAATAAATGTGAAAATATTTTCACCGCAACCAACCACACGAGGTATACTACTTGGGGTAAAAATCGGGGTAATACGACCACGTGATAAAATATATCAAGCACATACGCTCGGGTCGTAAACATCGCAAAAGTTTCAGGAGCTCTTTCAGTGAATTTTATACGGAAGAAAAAGAAAATAAAAAAAAATGTGTATTTCTATACGGCGAAATAAATGTTTTGTTTTTTATTATCAAATTTTCAGTCGAGCTAATTAATACCATTTGTTAATTATTAATAAGTTTTTATCCGTCATTATTTAGCAGTAAATAAACTATTTTTTTTTTATCGTTGATGAATATCAATTTTGAGTTTTTGTGTTTTCCGTAATTTTGTCTTTCTTTTTTTAATTTTTCTATTATATGTGAATCTTTTTTATAAACAACAGTAAGAAGGTTGATTTGAATGAATATTGGAAAAAATGTTACAAGTATTTTGTAATAAAAACAATGAAAAGTAGGAATCATGGATTATACCTGAGTATTTTGAATCGATAAACGATGACTGTACGTTGAATATGTTGATGTTAAATTGTTTTTAATTTGAAGAAACTTTGACGATAAATTCATTTCTCGACATCTCTTGAAAAATCTCCCCCGTAACTGACGGAATCGAAAACGAATTTTACGTCGTTTTAAACGAAAGGAAAATAACTCGTCGAATTGATGTATCGATAAGTTTGTATATTTATAATAACAATTCACCTGAATTAACTGAGAATAAACTGAATTATGAAAAATTAAGTCAAGTTGATTTTAATTAGTATCGATTCACGCCAGAATCATCCTATTTTAGAGAAAAAAAAAAAAAAACACAGTGAAATGCAAAGATTAAGCTGAATTGTTAAAAATTAATTTTAACTAACAGAAAATATAGCGAAATGAATTGAAATTTTTTTAAACTCACTTGAACTGGAACGAATTACGTATCGATAACTATCGAGGAAAAAATTGAAACGAATTAAGTTGAATTAAGAAACGAAATAATAAATCATAATGATTTGGAAAAAAAAAAAAAAAAAGTTGAATAACATGAATTAATTTATATTTTTTCAATTTAACGGATTATTTCATCACTCGAATCACGGATTATTTTTAATTTGCAAAAGCAGTCTTGATTCTGACATCTGTCCAGAAATTTTCCATCGCTCAAGGTCATGCAGTAGTCCTTCCATTACCGACCGAGCAAACTCTCCCGTTTTCTCTTTGAACAAAACAAATTTTTTTTACGATTTTCGGGTTATGAATAATTTTCCTGAACCACGCTACAAAAGAGAGATGCAGCATCTAAATTTCAACCCTTTCCATTAGTTTGTTTATTCAACTTTTTACGGCATGGTGGTCCTTGAGATGTTCCAACTAAATTTCATCACTTCTTGACCATCTATCTATTCTGTAATTAACGTATTTCCGTCGAGTCTTTCGCATTTTCTTGGTAGCTGAGATGTTACGGAATATAGAAAAAATATCCAGCAGAGACAAATATTTATTGTTATTGTTTTATGAACGAACAATCAAATACAAAAAGTGTTTTTTTTTTTCGGAGCAATTCATTTTTTACCAGACTTTTCAGAATTTTCTGTCTCAAAAATCAGTACCGTGTGATTTTTGGGGGCGCTGATAACGAATCTGACATTAGATTTAAAAAATTCCTCATCAAAGATCGTGGATTCAATATGGAGACTAGACATTTTTTTCAATTTCAGTTTCTAATGTCAGATTCGTTATCAGCGCCCTCAAAAATCCCTGAATACGAAGTTTCACGGAAATATTTCAAATATAAAAATGTATGCTCGGTCGGTAAAGGTTGAAGTACTACATGACCTTAATTTATTTGCGCCTATTGGGTAATTTCTTTACCCTCAACGAACCCCGTTATTCATTCCGTAACGCGAGATCGTTACAATATATTCGATGAACAAAGTGTACGCGATACAACAACTGCGAAGCAAAAACTGGCGAACAAACTTTGCTTGCAAATCAAGCGATATGGTTATTTCTTCTTCTTCTTCTTCTCCTTCTCCATATTATTATTATTATTATTTTGCTTCTAGGAAACGTTGAAATTTTGCACAATGGAAAGTGGGGCAGCATTTGTGACGATGAATGGGATTACATGGAGGCAAATGTCGTCTGCAGACAGTTAGGCTTTGAAAGTGCGACAAAACAGACGACCAATGGCCGTTTCGGACAAGCGAGGCGTAAGGATATTTGCATATTATATAAGAATACCAGATTCGATTTTTTGTACAAAAAGACTTTCACACAAATCTTCTTGCAATGAATCTCAAAGATATCGTATTTCCTTTTTTTTTTTTCAAAAGCTTCAAGACTTCAAACTTTTCTTCAAAATTTCTTAAATACCATCCCTAACTTGAATGAAATTTTTCCATTTTCCAATAAAAATCAGACCCACTGTGTAACAAGTTTATCATTAAATGTCAAACTGTGTTAATTTTCAGATACTTAATGCGTGTAAAAAGTAAAAAAAAAAAAAAAAAAACAAACAAAAACCAGAAACAAAAATATTATTCCTGATCTTTAAACCTGATTAAGTTCGATATGTTGCGAACGAAATTTGGAACTTTATCAAAATTCCGGTCATTAAATATGAAACAGCGTTGATTTTCAAATACTTTAAAAAACCTTCGATTTCATATTTTATCGGATCTCTTGTCAACAAATTAGGTTGCATATTTTTACTCCATAGAACAAAAAAAAAAAGTACACACACACGAACAAAAATATTATTCCTAACCTTAAAACTTGATGAATTTCGGGATAATGTGTATAAAATTTCGGTGAGATACAAAATACTCGATAAATGTTTGTAACGAACTATGTCGTAAATCAGTATTATATACAGATTATACGTAAGTAACGATTGGATGTTGATCGATAAAAAAAAAACTGTTTACAAAAGCGAGTTTTTACTTCCAACTGCTCGCAGTGGCGATTTTCAGTCTTTTCGTTTAGACCAAGCACCGGTGAAATTGGTATTAACTAAATGGAGATAGATTTATTGATGACGCAGAATCCCGGATTCTCATTTGTTTCGGAACACAAACAGATCTCAGGTTATTGTACTTGGGTTTATTGTTCAGTTGAACAATAAAGCCAACAAGTAATGAAGAATTTGCCGAGTATCGATGAATATTGGAAAAGCGAGCGAAGCGTGACGAGCCCTTAGATTGAAGAGATAATTTCCGAGGAATGAGATGAAATGAACATCAATAGAGGCCTGTTTACTTAATGCTTATTGGCACGCCTCCGGCACGTAGAGGATGTTTTTAAAACGTCAATATAATATATAATATATATATATACACGGTAAACAGAGCGAGAAGTCTCATCAGAGCTTGTGAAGGATTATGTTTTACGATAAAAATTGCACAATTTGAGGCTCAATTTTAAGGCGAAGAAATTTTAAACGAGGGTTTATTAATCTCGCGGAATTGCTACTCGTTGTCTTCGTACAAACGTCGTTATCGTCGGAAATAAACGGAATTAAATGTTGATCTTCAAACTTTGCGACAAAAAAAAATTACACAAGCAACGATCGAGACGATTAATTATTTGGTTTGGCAGTTACTTAGAAAGATTATAAAAAAATTTTTTGCTGGGTCATTATTTTTAACAATAAACGACGAAAGCTCTTAGTTAAATAATGCGAGTTACTCGCTACAGAAGGAATGTTTTCAAAAATGAAAATGGCAGCAATTGTGCCAGAAATTTTGACTTCTTCAAAAGACAACTTCCGGTATAATTTAGACTTTAGTCCTTTAACGCAAATTGACTATGAATATTACCATCAGCCAAGAATATAATAACAATAAATTCTCGTCAATATAATTCTTAAAACGTCATAACCAAAAATCAGATGAGCTGAAGAAGTTCAGAGTAAATGGTTTTCAAGAACTTTTTCTAAAACGAAGAATTGAATGAATGTTTACTAAACTCTGAGGATCTTTTATCACTAGTTTGAATTAGATCTGGTAATTTTTTCAAGTCATTTGTATGGTAATTAATCAAGTTATTAACTACGTCCCAAAGCAAGTCTCAATTTCGTTCTGGAAATCGCAATTTTGATGTGAAATCAATGAAACTGAAATTTTTTTCACTGTTTAAATTGATTCCAAAAAAAACGAACCTTCCCTCGAAATAATTGCATTGTTTAAAGTAGCCCATTTTCATTGCAAAAGGCTGTGAAAATTTTTTGAATTATAAAACCTTTTTTGGTCTTAGAACGGTAACGGTTTTTTTTTATTTTTATTTTTTTGTATTCTTATCCATTCCAGTAACGACGGGGTCGAAAAGTTGCTCCAATCTTGAAAATTCCACCTTTCGGGCACATCGTATCGTTAAGGGTCCTACAGGATCCTATTTTCTTCATTTTTTTTTTATAAAGAATCACGTGGGCCAAGAAACTTTTTTGCGCAAGTTAGAAAAAAGTGTTTAAAAATTTGGTAGCCTCGAGTCGAAAACCTAAATTGCTTTCTGACGGTGGAAAATTTATTTATTTACTTATCCCCCCCCCCCCCCCTCCCCCCGCCGTTACCGTTTTAGGGTTCAACACGTGTAAAACGTTAAATTTGCAACTATAATAGATAAATTTAGGTTATAATCTTCTCCGAAATAATTTGAACAACGAAATAAAAAAACAAAAAAAAAAAAAAATTCAGACTCGTTGGATTCAGACCAAAAGTGCGATTTCCATATTGTACACAAATTGCCAACGCGAATGAAAATTTGTTGCGAGACGTAGTTAATAAGTCGATCGATTACAGCTCGAATGACTTGAAAATATTACCAAATGTAGTTTGAAGTTATATATTTTGTATTTGAAGTTATAGTTAATGTATTTGAACTTATATAAGAATAGTTTGAAGAAAATATTGTTTAATAAATTTCTGGGGATTGTTATTTTTTTATTTTTTTATTTTTTTTATGTCATGTAAAATGAATCCGTTTGTTTTTCTGAAAACACATAAAGTTTCAAAGAATTTTTTTATTGTTTTGAAATTTTTGTGTTCGAAAATTCATAAACACTGTATTTACGAAAGTATTCGTTCAATGGCCAGGAAACTTCTTAATTGTAGTGTACAACGTTTTTACGAAAAGGTATCCAAAATTCACGATTTTTCATCGATTAAAAAAGAAAATAAAAATTCCCAAAACGGAAATAATTTTCAAAAATTCATGGCTATTCAGAGAAGAAACCAACGAATTCATTTCACACGACGAAAGAAAAAAAAAACTATTCCCTAAAAATTTGTTAAATAATATTTTGCCTCAACAATTTATTGATAACTTTTCGGCATTATGATTATTATTATTATTATTCAAATTTGAATTTTCTTATCGTCTTTATTATCGTTGATTTTCATCCGATGTTCATCTTTATCACAAAGTATTCAATATCGTCGACGAGACTAACTTTTGGCAGAGAATGTACATCCAGTACATCCTTAAAAGGTCAGATTTGTAACCGCAGGCCGTTTTTGGATGGACAACATCCACTGCGACGGTACCGAAGACACGCTGGCCAGTTGCCGTTTCGACGGTTGGGGTCAATCTGACTGCAAAGGGAGCGAGGCAGCCGGTGTGATTTGCGCCCACGATGAGGAGCCAACGACGCCGGCACCGGCGGCGATTAAACGGCCAAAGACAAGGATCAAAGACGTCCATCGTCAAGGGATGGCAGTTAGGTTGGTCGGCGGTCGAATACCGAGCGAAGGTCGAGTCGAGGTGAAGCTGGGAACGGATGGTAAGTGGTAACGTAAGGGGAGGGGGGTGTTGGACCAACCAGCAAATTGGACGGTTCTCGATTCTCAGAAAAGTAAGGGGCAAAAATGTAGTTATTCCCTGTAGAGCCAAGGATCCAATTTACCTGGTGGTCCGACATGCCTTACCTACTTTTCTTCGACCCGTAGATATAAAACGGCAAACAATAAAGCACTAGGCATTGATTACAAGAGGTTGCATACCTGCGTTGCGAAGATGGAGTATAAAATGATATTGAAAATCATTGTGCCTCAGTCGAAGAAGCCCTCAATCGTTAGAATCACATTGAATTTTTCGAGGTATTCACTTGTTGAAGTCGCTTTGAAAAGCAGTCGCTTTAAAATCGTTTCACGTTATTTGAGGTTATTTGAAATTTCTTGAAATCGCATGAAATCGTACGAAATAGCATGAAATCTGTTGGACTCATTGTCAGACAGTGGATTTTTCGAGGTATTCAATTGTTGAAATCGCTTTGAAAAGCAGACACTTTAAAATCGCTTCACGTTATTTGAGGTTATTTGAAATTTCTTGAAATCGCATGAAATCGTACGAAATAGCATGAAATCTGTTGGACTCATTGTCAGACAGTGGATTTTTCGAGGTATTCAATTGTTGAAATCGCTTTGAAAAGCAGACACTTTAAAATCGCTTCACGTTATTTGAGGTTATACGAAATTGCTTGAAATCGCATGAAATTGTACGAAATAGCATGAAATCTGTTGGATTCATTGTCAGATGAAATCGATTGAAATCACCTTGAATCCACATCAAATGGCATGAAATCGCACGAATAGCATGAAATCCATTGAACTCATTGTCATATGAAATCGCTTGAAATCACTTTGAATTCACATTAAATCGCATGAAATCCCTTGAACTCAGCTGAAATGACTTAAAATAACTTGAAATCATTTAAAAATCACTTTGAACTCAGATGAAATCGCATGAAATCAAATGAAATCGTTCATCACCCAATCCATCGGTGACTAACTCCGCGTAATTTTCCTTCTGAATCGATCGAATTACAATAACGAATGTATAGTTTGACGAGTGACGAACCTCCTCAACAGAATGGGGTGTCGTCTGTGGGGATGGATGGTCTCTGTTCGAGGCTGGCGTGGTCTGCAAGCAGCTGGGACTTGGCTACGCTTCGGACGCCGTACAGACTAACTTCTTTGGGGGTAACCGGATGCCGATGAGGATCAGCGGTATCAAGTGTCACGGCGACGAGCCAAACTTGGCACACTGTCTCCACGACGAAGTCCTTGAATGTCCAGGTAAAACTACCAGTAATTTGCTTCCTCGCCTTTCCCGTGGACCGTAGTGTCGGAATGCTAACGTTTGTGACTGTGCCACGGTTTCATCAAGGAGTCGCAGAGAACATCGCGAGCGTCATCTGCGTCCAGCAAATTGCGGATCTGGTCTTCGACCACTTGGAACTGATGAGAACCGCGCACCTCGAGGACCGCCAACTGTACTGGCTACAGTGCGCGATGGAAGAAAATTGCGTCGCTTCTGAGGCTTACAAGATTCAGAAGGAGTCGGATAACTGGCATCTCGAGACCAGACGCCTCTTGAGGTTCACAGCGAGGATTTTGAACGCTGGTACAGCCGATTTTCGTCCTTCAGTACCAAAGCATCTGTGGGAATGGCACATGTGCCACATGTAAGTGTCGTTTGAGAAGTAAACGGACCATTCGACATATGAGAGCTAAAATTAGGCTCAGATTGCCCCAATATTTGAACACCGTTATTTTTATTTTTCCAAAACGTACTACGAACTAGGCATTATCATTCGATGGAGGTTTTTGCGACATTCGATATAATCGATTCGAGAGGAAACAGAGTTGCAGAGGGTCACAAAGCGTCCTTCTGTCTTGAAGATAACCAGTGCTTGCCAGGCGTCGAGCCAAGGTCTGTAGTTACCAAATTTAATTTATGTACCTATATATATATATATATATATATATATATATATATACATATGTAAGTAAGACAGAAACGAAGCCCGTCTTAATATAATCCATGCTTTGACGAGTAGTAAACTAATATTGAATCTGATAACGAAATCAGTGTCGCTTAGCACTTCAAGTAAGCCGCTTCGGCTTGGCTGGCGGCATTTTTAGGCCTCCTAAAAACTTAATGGTAAACCTACGAGTTGTTTCCCCCCGATTTCACTAACAAACGATCGATCCACGCAACGTTGTGTCAATTTTTTCACGCTTCGTTTCAGATACAAATGCGAAAAGTACGGAGATCAGGGAATCTCAGTGAACTGTACGGACATCTACAGACACAACATCGATTGTCAATGGGTTGACATTTCAGAACTTGACCCTGGGCAATATACCATGAAGGTGAGACCGCATTTATCGATTTATCGTGTTCCACGCAATTCCAGATAAACACTTATTTCAAAAGCTATGGTCAGCGAATGGCGCTTTTACGAGGGTTCTGAACTGTAGACTGATGGTCGTTCTATGTCTCTCGTTAATTCACAGGTCGCAGTCAACCCTGAGTTTAAGGTGGGCGAGATGACCTTCGACAACAACGCGGCATCGTGTCAACTCACGTACACGGAGACATTCGCAACAGTCCACAGCTGCAAATTGGAACGACCCCAGAATTCGTTTTAATTATTTCTAAATTCTTTTTGCTAAATCATAAACGACAACCTCTGTAACTTCATGTTGATTAAAACACATTATCACACTCTAATAAATCACATACTAACCAAGACAAGTATCTTTTCTCAACCTGTAATCAATAATAAACTTGCGGAGGTAAGGATACCAGGTGATTTGGTGAAAAGGCGTAGATTCAATGCACAAAAGTACAACCGAACTTAAAATTTTCTAATGGACCATGAGACACTCTAAAACAGTTTTCGTTTTAATCCAAAATCAAAGATCATTAGGGGAAGACCTTTGTTCACTTTAACGAGACTTGATTTATTGGATACAAATGAAGGTCAATGAGACGACAATCATTAGTTGACGTTTCGGACCGAGTGGTCCCATCCAATAAATCAACTCCCATCAATACCTGGGTCAAGAAAAAACTTTTTCTTTGGTCACTTCAACTCCAGATTGTGGAATCATAAGCGAAGGTTATCCCTGTCACGGTTTGAGAACGGACCCGTCACATCATGAAGCGTTGCGCAATTTGGTATATGATTAAATGACTAATTCACTTAACGCTTAGCGAACGAAGCTTGGCAGGCAGGGTCTTTACAGTAGGGCTTCGATATCGAACGTTGCAGTCACGGCCTCTGCACAGTGGGGCACCTGCCACCTTCGGAAAAGCCATGAACCGTTGTCAGCTGTTGGGCTCCGGCGCTAACTTGACATGTTAGTCGGTTTCGCGTCACTCGCTCTACCACCCAAGTCGAAAGTCTAAGCTCGCATAAATGTAACCCAAACTGTGATAAACTCCCATTGTTCGAAGACATTTCGAATCCGAAAATCGGTTTAATAATTCAAAAAATAAGTGTTTAAAATTGTGCACTTTGTAGCTTAATTCATGTGTGACGAATCTAATCCGATGCTTCCATTATCCCTTGGGATTTGAATCGTTTAATTACCAGACCAGTTTGGAAAATCGTTTTGTGTCACATGATGCTGTGTCTTGAGGCAGGCTTCAAGCTGATGCCAAAGAATAAATAGTCACGATGACGCGAAAGGGAATATTTTCATGCTGCGCAATTGCGATTCTTGGTTCACATCGAGCACGCTACTTTCGTTAAAATCGATTCGCTGTTCCCAGCTAGATATTTAACGACATAAGTATAGATAGTAGGTATAAGCATAAGTCGTACCCCGAACTGCTTACCGACCTTCGTATCGACAAAACATCGACTACAAACGAAAGAACAACGCCTCAAACAATGTGATATGAGGCCAAGTTCAGTACCGTTCGGCTAACCATGGTACAAAGGCAAACTGTCTACACACTGCAGTCCGGTAGCTTTCGATGAACGATGCGAGCATCAAAGCAGGCATCAGCCATGGCGATTCAAACGCTTTTCATTCTCACCGTTTTAAACCTAGTCGGTATCGCGTTCGCGACGAATGATTACTCGATATGCGAGAGAAACAGAACCCTTTTGGAAGTGAGCGGGGATGCGGTGATCGTCGGTAAGTTGGAATCATCTGACACATGGTGTCCAATGTCCTCGAATTTTACTTGTCATTCAAAAGTCCTGGAAACTGTCCTTGAATTTTTTTTGTGTACTGAAAATATCCTATTTTGAATGTCCTTGAATTTGTTATGGGTTTTTAAATGGACACCATGTGACACCATTCCTTTCCCAAATTCAAAGGTTAGCTCTGAACTCCTAGCACGAAGGTTCGCACCGAATTGATGAGCATTGTTATGTTATTAAGCAGAGAGTATAGAGGCGAATTGAATGACCAGTGTTTCCGCTACTTTTTCAGTATTCGCAGACACGAACTACGGGCCAGATTGTAACAATTCATCTCCCAAAGGCTTCCAAGAAGTCACCACAGCGCTGTACGTTGTTGAGAAGCTGAACAAGTACGATTACATCCCCGGTCTCACTTTGGGTAGGTAAAATTTTAGGAACCTACTAGTGATTAAAGTTTCGAATACAGTATCAGAGCATTGACCACCTTAATTTCTTACCGCACTAGGGGTGAAAATTCGTGACAGTTGTCACGATAAAATGGCGGTTTTCAAGGAAGCCCTGATGGTGGCGGTGGAACAAGATTGCACATCCTACTACGAACTGGGCATCTTGGTCCCGGACGAGTACCGTGAGACACTGGAGCCACTGGAACAGTTCAGCCTAGTGCCAATGAGTTCGTACAGCGATCAGAATTTCTCGAAACCTCTGATCAGCATCATGGTGGATTTCTTGAGCACCAAGTACGAAGTAGTCGATTTGTTCCTCTCGAATTCGCTGGACGTTTTGAACGTTTTTTTGGACACCAGCCGCAAAGCCGGAATCTGTCTGAAAAGCCACACGGAAATTTTGGACACGGACAATTCAACACACGTGGTAATCGCTGTCGTGGGAAGCAAGGACGACATCAAAATATGGATCGAGAATGGGGAAAAAATAATTGGTCCAGAAATAACGTGGGTTGTTCTGCCTTTGGATGGCTCTCACGTCGATGGTAGGCGAAGTTCATTCCGTTCTCCTCCTTTCGTACTTCCATCAAAACCTAAGATCCTCGAAATTAGGCGCGCCTTTCCCAACTCGAATCCAGTCTGTACCTTCTAGCCCGAACCACTATAAGCCCCTCTTTTATGAGCTTTTCCACTTAGCTGATCACTTGGCTACACTCTTTTTTTTTTCTTTTTTTCACTTTCACGATTAATCTTTATGTTTCGTGTAACGAATTTTCATTTTTATTTTCCCACAATTTGTTGTAACACTTTCACATTGCAGATCAGAATGCAAAAACAAGAAAATCACCGAAAAGGTTGTTCAACTTGTTACAGATCACGTGCCACCTGGTTCTTACATCATAAAAACAGAGCCGTTCGATTTCGACCTGCTCGAAGACTTTTCCAGCTCCGATACGTTTCTACAAACAGCAGGCGAGTCTGTGACACACTCGCCGTATCTTCTCAGCATCGGTAAAGCGATCGTAGAGACGGCTCGTTCGCTCCGAGAGCTGCAGAAGAAGACGTGTCCTAACGACGCGAATTGCGTGCTGCCACGTTTTAACTCGAGGAAGAAGACCTCTATGATGTATACCGAGGTCTACGATGCTCTGCACATATTGCCGAAGGCCCACTCCGTCAAGTACATTGTGACGATGAAGAAATCGCGGGAGGAAGAGGAGGAAGTCGCAGCCTACAAGATCAATGCTGTTTCCGGTGAGATCACCTCGGATCTTCATATACCCAGGATGCCGAAATTGTGCGTGAAGAAGTACGCGAACAGCTGTGAGAAGTGTTCAAACTTTCATCGAGGAAATGGCGCGCCTGGTCACGGCCGGAATCGCGACGCGAGTGGAATTCTGAAAAGCAGTCTTTGGATACCGATTATATTGACCGTTGTCGCGTGTGGGACAGTCGCCTGTCTCATCATCATAGTCTTCATAATGTACCGCTACGTCGTCGACGAAGTTCTCGATGGTAATCCAGCATTGACGATAGTCCTGATCCTCTCGACAATCTTCATGCTCCAGTCGGTGATCCCTTTCTGCATGAACGACGAAAGGTTCGGCGTTGAACACCTGAACTCCAGGAAGATCCTCGTCACGAGTATGTCGATTGGAATCGCGTTTTCGATCATGCTATCAAGAGCCTTGTTTCTGGCTTTCTCGGTCGGTGGTATATTCACGACACACATCAACGGGTACCTCCAAGGACTAATGGTGTTCTTCGTTTCGAGCGTTCAGATAACCATATCAACGATGTTCTTCGTCCTGAACAAAGATGATTCTGGGAAGATCATCCGGAGCTGCACATTCGTCGCCTTACTCAGCTACGACATATTCCTTCTTCTCAAACTATTCGTTGTTTGTTGTTTCATCGCTCAAATCCAGAGGAATTACCGTGAGGGAAAATGCTTCTTCGGCACCGTCATTGGTCTCTTGATCGTTTGGGCTGTATGGATCACCTGCTTCGTTCTCGTCGAACCGAAAACTCGAGACTGCGTTGTCTCCTTCGGCGTTGTCGCCAGTGCCTACCTCATCATACTCGGCGTCCTTATACCAAGGACCTACTACATGGTCACACGTCTTGGTCAGGACAAGACTCTTTCGGCGAGGTACGAGCCTGAGGATTACACTGTCGACCCCAGGACGAACACCATCGCTCGACAGGTTAGACTCATGCGGAACCCTGAACAAGAAATGTGGAACCGTCAACTTGGAGCAGAACATCCCACTTTTTTCTAGAATGTAGATCTTGTATCCACTGCCAATTCAATCCTTCAACATGAAATAAGAGTGATAAACGCAAATTCTATAGTCGAGAATAGGTTGATGCTGGTCATCTTTTCTTTTCATAAACTGAGAAACCTGTGTCACCCAGTATACACTGAGGTGGATTCGGAAAAATTTGAAGAAAAAGGTTCGGCAAAAGTGACCATTGACATAACAGCCCGTTCTTCATCGAACCTTTTCCTCAATGTAGATATCATGAGATTTTGTTCTAGATAAACCTGATTTAGGGTTTTTTTTACGCTTTCCTTTCTGCCAAAAATTTTTTGCCATGGCTTCCAGTGTTTGAGAATATATACTTGAGCAAGATTACCGCAAACGAAAACGAAAACCATGCACGTAGTGTTAGATATGCGTATTTTAGCACGTCGAGATCCAGTTGTAACTGAATTCAGACCATTATCTTCTTCTTTTTATCTAGAATATTATTTATACTTACAATACTATAGTAGTTTTGGCCTGTTGATTCTAAATGTATACTTTCTAGGTATCCTATCAGTAAGTAGTTTTCATTTTTATACTGACTTCACTGTACATCATTTTAATTTTCCCGTGCATCAGACTTGTAAATAGAACTTTATCGGACATCTTTATCCATAAACGCTGTTATTATTTGTAGTTCATAAGATGAGAAGAAGGATTTGAGTATCGACTATCGTTACGTGGTCAGTAGCCTTATGACTCTGTCGCACATCCGAATTGTTGATTAGCACTGTTCAGTGATACCCCATTTCACCTTAAGGTGCTTATAAAGAAGCGTCGTACACCTCGAAAACGCGGGGAAGAAAAACTCCTATACCGCTCAAGCGATCAGAGTAAAACTTCGGCAATTAATGCCGTATTTTAGCAAAAAAAGGAGCGTCTTTTTACTTTTTCAAAATTTGAAAAAAAAATTTACAGATTGTATACCACCCACAGAAATTGGCCAAATTTTCACAGTTACACTAAATGGATCGAACTATCCGGTATGATGCCACTCGGTGGTGATGAAACACACATTTTGAGCCCAGTCCCATGAGATTTGATGGTGAAATGACGAAATGGCAGCTGATCTGGTTTTCGATTACGAAGTACACCAAAATCTCATTTTGACGACATTTGTTACCGACCTTTCATGCATGCCGGTAATTTCTTACCGACATTACACGCATACATTACCGGCATGCGCGTCATGTCGGTAACAAATGTCGCCAAAATGAGATTTCGGTGTTCTTTATAATCGAAAACCAGATCAGCTGCCATTTCGTCATTTCACCATCAAATCTCATGGGACTGGGCTCAAAATGTGTGTTTCATCACCGTCGAGTGGCATCATACCAGATAGGTCGACCCATTCAGTGCAACTGTGAAAATTTGGCCAATTTTTGTGAGTGATAACCAATCTGTAAATTTTTTTTTTTAATTTTAAAAAACTAAAAAGACGCTCCACTTTTTGCCAAAATAAGGCATTAACTGCCCACGTTTCACTCTGATCGCTTGATCGGTATAGGAGTTTTGCATCCCCGCGTATTCCAGGTGTACATGCAACGGGTCTTCATAAGCACCTTCAAAATTGGATCGATCTTTTCCACCAATTTTCTCTCATTTTTTTCTAGTTTCCCTATTTGCAGTCTCATCAGGCGCTGTACGATTACACATTTCCCGGAAGTACGACAGGTGCGGGGGTTGCCAACCTACCAACGGTGGGCTACCACCCCAACTACTACGGATGTTCCAGTCCCAACTCGAGATTCGTTCCTCGAAGCGTGAGCCCGTACGTTCGGCAGAGACCTGGATACAACAACTACGCGTTCAACCCCGAAATGAGGGAGGTTGATCATTTGCACCCGGTGCCCAGAGTTTGCATCGAAAATACAGAAGTGAGCCCTTATTATTCTCCCAAATTCAAGTCCAGGACGTCCAATTGTCACCAATTCATCAATGAATTTTCCCATGCCCAATTATATCGTTAAAAATACCTGCCACAGCCAATACAGCACAAGTTTTCACTTCAGGGTAGGCGAAGTCCGATTGGAAGGAGTCCAAAGGAGATGAACGTCGACCATCCCAGGCGGTTCAGGGACTCACGGATTCGTCTGGATGATCGAGACTGTACGGAGACTGACATTTACGTCGAGGGTCGATTATCACCGAATGTTAGGGGGCCGGACGAAGCATATCCGACGAGGTGTTCAAGCCCAAGACTAGGTCTCACGGAGTCTACTATCCGTGAAGAAGAGGAGAACGATGTAGCGAGAATCACTAAGTTCTAATATCAGATGCTGGTTATTCAGCTTCGCCCGATCACCAATCACAGGGTACATCGTCGTTTCAATCATCCGTTCACACGTGTTCAATCTCCATACTTTCTAAACTTCAACTCATACTTGACGGTCTCTACAACTGTAGAAGTAAAAACTGTTGCTTCAGCTACTATATAAGCTGCGTTTCAAATGTAGTAAGATTATATTCATAGATCTGAAGATATTGTCACTATGAATTTCAGTTGTGCGTGTCAGATGAATTGCTTAGCCAGAGCTCTTCTGTTGTATGCTTTCTTCTCAACCCGTGTAATCGTCGCATGAAACCACTAGGTTTGATTCAAAATCTTGAAATTTTATTGGGGTCAGTCGGAAAACAAATATACGTGACAAAGTTTTTTTTACAGAGTCTTCCACAATAACCGAGACAATGAATCTGACGCACCAATAATCCATGTTTTAAACTTTCCATATAACGTGCGAACTTAAATTTCACGAAAATCAATTACCATAGACCAAAAGTGCCACTCTTATGACATGTAGATGTAAGAATCAACTCAAAATACTCAGCCAATATTGAAAATATGTCTCTAGTCTTCGGAAGATATTTATTAAAATACTATCATTCATTGTATAAGTGAAATGTTGCATTGAGATATTCATCAGGATAAACTCTTATGTACCAGAAATTCTGATGCCTTGAATGAAAAATAAACAATGAACTCAACGATTTTCAAGTATTCGCGCACATAAATTCCATGTTCATGTCACAAGAAATTCCAGAAATTTTTTAATATGAAGGGAAGAGAAAGCGTTTCGCGTAAAGGATTAAGGTTAGTTGAGTACAGGTTACAACCTGGGATTGAAATTGCATGGGATCCAATTTCAATTGCCACGAATTGGTTCACAGGTGTTTCTTGCTGAGTGACCGAGTGGGGGAGATGGTGTGGGAGTGAGAAAATGGCGTACAGTTGCACCATTGCAATCAGACTGCACGTCGACGACATTATAAGCGAGTAATTAATTTTTTCACACATGTAACACCTTCTTGTGAATTGAGATATCGTTGGAGGTGCTAAAAAACATAGACAATTTGAATAATAAATTTTCACCAAGACGCAGCGTTTATCAGGCAATATCGACGAGAAAGAAAAAAAAAAAAAAAAAACTGGGATGATGAGGATTTTTCTACCCTCTAATATGCCTCGCCTTGGTTATAAAATAAGGCGAGAAGATGTCGACGACGACGAAGAAAGATGGAATATAAGATTTGTTGAGTAGGTATCGTATGAGCATCCACATGGTGGAGGACTCTTTCCATTATCCCATACTGCAAATTATACTTTTGTGAAAAATTAATTCCAGTCGACAAAGTCACCATAAATATCGGGAAGTGCGTGAGCCTGTGCCGCGTAGATAAGCGATGGTATAGCGGAGCATAGGTTGAAGATGCAGTGAATCGTGTAACGCGGTATCCGGGTCCGTATGATGGTGCACAGGTAACGCATATGGGCGAGGAGTGCGCAAGTCGTTTCCTCAAAACCTATAAAAGCAATGGTGGTATCTTTGAGACTGCCAGTTGTCACGTGAATTTTGTGCGAAATAAATCGAAAAAAAACAGTTTTTTTTTTTTAAAGACTTGGACTCAACCCAAGATCATGTGATCCTTACAGGAGTCGAAGTAGGTTGCGTAGATCCATGAACGAGAAGTTAGGAATAATGTTAAGACGAAATCACAGCAATTGAGTGGAAGAATAGAGTCAAACTTTAATGTTCCCTGACAGGGGATATATTCTTAGTTTCAAATACCGTGTTCATTGAATTGGTTATGAGATTTGGTTAACAATGAGTTTCGAAGTACTGAGAAATTCGAGATTCATTCTTGTCTCGGTGGTTTATCTCAGCTTATTTTTGGACAACATTCTTCTGACGGTTGTTGGTAAGTACAAAACAGAAATTCTCATTCAGACATTAATGATCATAGCAGTTGACCAAAAACTTTGTCAAGTTTTAAAAGACATTGCCTCGATAACTTTATGGCAAGTTTCTTAGAAAATTTATCACAAAACACGACCAAGATACTAGTTACAAGTCAGTTATAGAACACAACTTAGTTTCAAACTCGACATATGATGTGAATCTCTAAGTGTCGTTAATACTTAGGGATCCCAGTCCATTGTTTCAGCGAATGTGATTACTGCTCTACTCTCTTATTGCTTTGCAAAGCTCCATTCATATTGTATTTCAGTGCCTATTATTCCTGACTACCTCTATTCCTTGGAAGGAAATGCAACCGTTGATGCAGAAACTGACGAAAACGGTCGTGTTGGTTTTCTACTAAGTTCCAAGGCCTTGGTCCAGCTGGTCCTGAATCCAGTGATTGGATCATTGACGGGAACTCTGGGCTATGCCCAACCACTTTTCATAGGCAGCGTGAATCTACTGCTCGCCGCGTTATGTGAGTATACATGTGTAATTTTACTCGCACGAGATAAGCAGATTGGTGTAATTTTTCGATGTATTGTTACTTTAGTATCGTCGCCACGATAGCCAACAAAAATGAACTTTGACTTTCGCTGACTTTTCCAAGATTTTCGAAATTCACAGCAGCTCAGTGAGCCATAAATCTAGTGAAACAGTTTTAGTCATCCGGAAATTATTCCTTCAACAAATCGCTGAACTTATAATATGTGCTAAATGATTTCAGTATTCGCGTTTGGCCAGTCCTATGAGGTGTTGTTTTTGGCAAGGAGTATTCAAGGCGTATCTTCCGCGTGCATTGGAGTCTCTGGCATGTCGTTGGTGGCCTCACGATACTCAGAGGAAGAAGAAAGGTCAAAGATCATGGGTTTTGTCCTAGGCAGTATTGCCCTCGGTGTTTTATTGGGATATCCCATTGGCTCGATTCTCTACGATCTGAGTGGTAAGACGGCACCACTACTGCTCGTTTCGGTCTCCATAGTCTTCTTGATCTGTAAGTATATCAAGCCTCCTTTGTGTCGAATCGAGGACCTTTAACAGGTCTGGGAAAGGAGTCAAAATCGTAGTCAGTCAACTGTGTGTAACAATCATCTCGATCATATTTCAGGTTTTCAACTCGCCGCACTGGATTTTCACATGATAAAACAGGTACAAACTCCATGTAACAGTTCGTCAACAAAGACTAGAAGCTCTGTTCATAGCTCACTCGTATAGTCGTGTTATACCTAATCAGTGACTTCCAAATTGAGCATTTCGTTAACCGGAATTTTAATCCAATGCCAACTGTTAACCAGCAGAAGACAGAACCACGTACCAACTGGATGTTCCTGTTGTCCGACAAGAAGATCATAATAGTCTCCGGAGCAATCTGGTCCTCAACTTCAGCCATGGCAATATTGGAACCGTGTCTTCCGCTCTGGTTAATGACCCACGTTAAGCCCAAAGTGAGTCGTTGCATGCAGCTCTACCACCTCATCAAAAGCTTGAGCTGCTCCTCCATTATTTTTATTCCTTCAGAAATGGCAACTGGGAACCGTTTTCATTCCGGACAGCATCGGCTACTTGGTGGGCACTAATTTCTTCGGAATGGTGGCTTATCGCATTGGCCGATACAAAACGGCCATATTTGCCATGCTTCTTGTTGGCGTTAGCGCGATCCTGGTGCCACTAGCAACAACGATGTCACAACTGGTGATCCCGCACCTGGGAATGGGTCTGGGGATCGGTATCGCCGACGCAGCGCTGGTCCCACTTTTGGCGTCGTTGGTCGACCAGGAGGACGGTTACGGACCGGTTTACTCCTTGCAACAAGTGGCCGTCAGCTTGGCGTACTCTCTTGGTAAGTCGACTAAAGGTCTCTACAAAGCTCGAAACCCAGCTCGTCTCGAGCACGTACCTACACCCACCTCTCACTAACGACTTTAAACACGATGAAAAGAACCACTCAGTTTTTGAGGACTTTACGCCCTGTAGCAGACAGCTTACTCGCGCACTTGGTCAAGAGTGCGTGTGTGAGAACCGGAGAGGAGATGTCGGTTACAGACCCAGACCCCCTCCCAGCGCCTTTTCTTTTTCTTGGTTTCTTTAACGCCTTGGTTTCATTTCCAGGGCCTATCATCGGCGGTGAAATGGTCAGAGAAATCGGATTCGCATGGGTGATGTGGGTCGTTGGTATTGTCAACATTGCCTACTGTCCACTTTTGGGATACTTGGCAACCAAGGATAGGAAACCCCTTGCTCAGGATGGATGTAAGGACTACGACGCCGTTCAAAAAACCACCGCCAAATACGAGAGGTTTTATGATTCGGACGATACTTTGTGAAGAAGAAGAAGAAGAAGAAGAACAAACACTGCGTACATTTCAACAAATATATTATTATAAAATAATAAAAATGAACACTTCACACTTAATAAATTCACCAAGATATTTGAAATGAGAAACCGCAGATTGATTCTCATCAAAACCTCATAACGAACATTTGCTTTGTCAAATAATAACACCAGTCGAACAGATACAATCAGGAGGAGAATTTTAGCCAAAGTTTTACTCCAAACGGGTCTAAACCCAAGTCGAAACTTAGCGTCCACTCTAAACCCTACGTAGAAGAGGTTGCAATATTGGGCCCTACTTGGACGCTAAAAATGTCGAGAAGAATCCCAGAAACCTTTTCCATCCATAAAAAAGTTTCCCAAATATTATCTCGATCATACAAGCCTCGATTGGAGCTTTTTAGTGTTTCTTAAAAGCATTGAGGAGTAATTAAGTTTTGACTGTAAGTGTCACCGCGTAGCATAAGAGCACACAGACTGGTAATGATAATTTCCCCTTTACCGACGACGGTAAGTGCAAAATGCCATTTCCGAAACTGTGCAAACTTTTCAACGAATCGCATGGGATACTTGGGAAGGAACAAAAGGACTGGAAACGTAAGTTACAAGCGAGATACTGCCTCGCGGCGTGATTTACTCAACAACTCGTCCGTCGCCAAACGAGGTGCATTCACTAATGACGTGATCATCAGACTCATTCACACCGTGTTGCTCAATCGACGCCCCTTTACCTTCTCCATCTCTAGCACCCTGCTCCAGCGCGTATATTCGTTGATATCATATACATGTTACATTAGGGTGGCGCAAAAAAACAGATTATTTTTTGTTTTTGAGTCTCGTATGACAAAATGTTAGTTTTTCATGTTTTAAAAGCCCACTCCAAAGGACAGCTCAGAAAAAAAATTTTAAGAGATCGCTCCAAATTTTAAAAAATGTAAAAAAATCGTCAAAAAATTAAATTAAAAAAATTGTATATTCAGTATTTTCTTTCATTTTTAATTCATGTCGTGGTGTATTGTTATCGTTTCTTTCTTACTAAATTAAAGAGAAAAAATTTATGAAACTTTAATATGAATATTAAAAGGTCGCTCAAAAAGATCTGAAGAAATGCACCAAAAAATTAAAAAAAAATTATAAGCGACCTTTCAAAATTCAAATTTTGAACTGAAACTTTCGGAAACTTATTTTTTTTTGTCTATAAAATTATACCGTAGCGATAAAAAATTAAAAAAAAAAAAAAAACACGATTTTTGCCGATTTCTGACGTTTTAAAAAATGTGGAGCCACCTCTTAAAATGTTTTTTTTAAACTGTCCTTTGGAGTGAGCTCTTAAAACATCAAAAACTAACATTTTGTCACACGACACTTTAAAAAAAAAAAGTCAGTTTTTTTGCGCCACCCTAATATACATACGTACACCTCATCAACTGACAAATTTTCGAGATAAACAAGGTTGTTACGATGATATTAATTCCACTTGCGGTATAATCTGACCCTGAAATAACTCTAGACCTTTGTACAAATGAGTCGTATGATTCGGTGAATCGTACTTCTATGATTTGATGATCATTAATGAAAATAATGTGAAAAAATACACAGTTTTTTCAGATCGTCGTGCTAGGACCGTCTATATATTTTCGATAATCAAGGAATATTTGGTAAATTATTGAACGAGTATCGTTACAAAAAACTAAATTCAAGGCTTACATTTTGGTCGATACTGGATCTTTACTCTCATTTGAATATGATACTGAATTCAGTTGCCTGCAGATTATAGAAGGGAAATAGGTGCATGAAAAAGGAAAAATCTTATTTGAACAGTTTGGGCTTTGAGAGGAATTTTTTGAAGCCACGTGTTCCCGATTCATTTCACATGTTCACGATGCGTAAGATGATAATAATCTGTTTAACCAAGAATGTGCTAATAGAGTCAGAGAAATGCTTGTACTTTAAAAAAAAAAATTAATTATTAGACTCCTTTTGTAGAAAATTTTGTTGTGAATACGAAAATTAATAAAATAATTGTTTGAAACCGTGAAAAATTTTAACTAAATAGAAAATGTATTTATAAATACGGAATCTCGATTTCAATTTAGCCAATTTAATGAAATAAAACTTTTTAACCCTAAAAAATCGTTTCCAAAACCAAATTTTAACAATTACGATGAATTTTTTTTTTTGCAGTGTATCGCAGTTTCAATCGTAGATTATATATCTATTTAAACAAAGTCTATTTACTTTCCAAATTGGGTGTTAAGATATTGCTATGACTTTTCAACCGTGGCTCAGAGTTTAAGGAAAATCAGCAACAAAAATTGGCTGCCTAAATTCACAGACGCTGAGCAAGTTCCCTCTTTTAGCCAAATTACAATTTCAAATTCTCTATCCAATTTTCACATTAATTTCAAGAAGAATGTAAATAAAATTGGACACAAAGTAGCTTCTACAATTTGTTACGAAAAAGCGAAAAGGCGATGCTTACGGCGATTTTTCTTTTTCTTTTCTCATTCTTTTCCTCCTTTGACGCACGGCTTCTCGTCTGATTGTGACCGTTGACCGAACAGCCGGCAATTTTTCCGCCTGAACACGCCTGTTCGAAAAGCTCTGACATTTAAATATCAGCTAACATCAGCTGAGAAACAACGTAAGCAGAGTTCAGAAATTTTCCAGGAATGCGATGATTTGATCGAACTTTACTTGTGATTATTAACATTACAATTACAAGTGTAAAAGCCTCTCGATCAGAATTATCACATTTCTCATATAACATCTTGCAGATATCTGGCGAAGAAAAGTCCGGAGTTAAAAATGAGAAAAAAAGAAATTTTTTTTACTCATCATCACACCTCGGCAAAAAAAATAAAAAATCCTTAATCTCGGACAAGTGCCTAATGATAATGACTCAGATCTAGTCTGATCACCAATCAGACGTTTCTCGACGACTCTAAATCGACTTACGTGTGTATAATATGACAATTAAACGTTCGAGTTGCCATGATTATCAGACTCGTATAGTCAGCTTAATCAGTTCGATTAAAACGCGCTCTTGGATCCGGGTGAAAATCAGTCGATTTGATACACTGGTGAGTTGACGGTGTGCTCTTGGGTCGGTTTATTCTCCGTTCAGCGGGGGTGGAAAGAGAAGAAACGAGATTCTGGTGAAAAAGTCGGTGATTCCGTGGGTCGTAAAGGGAGAAAGACGCGAAACAGGCCGCATAGCCGGGGCCACATTTCGTCCGTTTCGGATCCCCCGTGAAATCTCTGAAAACTGAACCGCAACTCGGAGAAATGATTTAAAACTTATAAGCATTAGGGTGGCGGCAAAAAAATGGACTTTTTTTTTTTTCTGAGTCTCGTGTGACAAAATGTTAGTTTTTGATGTTTTAAGAGCCCACTCCAAAGGGCAGCTCAAAAAAAAATTTTTAAAAGGTCGCTCCAAATTTTTTAAAATGTCAAAAATCGTCAAAAAATTGAATAAAAAAAATTATATTTTCAGTATTTTGTTTGATTTTTAATTCATGTCGTGGTGTATTGTTATCGATTCTTTCTTATTAAATTAAAGAAAAAAATGTGTGAAATTTTAATATGAATATTAAAAGCTCGCTCGAAAAGATCTAAAGAAATGCACCAAAAAATGGAAAAAAAAT
This sequence comes from Diprion similis, assembly GCF_021155765.1. Taxonomy (NCBI): domain Eukaryota; kingdom Metazoa; phylum Arthropoda; class Insecta; order Hymenoptera; family Diprionidae; genus Diprion; species Diprion similis. The sequence continues at coordinate 5,580,258 of NC_060117.1, forward strand.
TATGAGCGACCTTTCAAAATTCAAATTTTGAACTTAAATTTTCGGAAACTTTTTTTTTTTTTGTCTATAAAAATATACCGTAACGAGAAAAAAAATCGATTTCTGACGATTTCTGATGTTTTAAAAAATGTGGAGCGACCTCTGAAAAATTTTTTTTTTAAACTTTCCTTTGAAGTGGGCTCTTAAAACATCAAAAACTAACATTTTGTCGCACGAGACTCGAAAAAAAAACAAAAAAAAACGGTTTTTTTGCGCCACCCTAATAAGCATAGATAAAATATTTATATTGTTCGATACCGTATTTCGCGATCTCAAAGTCCAATTACCAAAGTAATTTCGGTATAAATTTACAAATAAAAAGCTGTGTGTCTACCTTCGGAGAACAAAAAAAGTTTCCCAACAAATTTCATTTCTTAAGAATAAGGCGCAAGTTTTTCCTTGCGAGAAGAAAAAATTTTCATCGTAATGACCGATATTTGTTCATGGAAAAAAAAAAATTTCAAGGCTAACATACACAAAAGAACAAACATTATTTTCACACAACCAAAAAAATTTTCTTAATTCTTTTGGGGAGCAGAAAACAAAATGGTTTAGGAATGTGTAAGAAAAAATGTTTGACACCAAAGTACTATAAATTCTATTGCGATTGCGAAATCAGATCTATGCGGTGAAATCATTTTGTAAGGATAAAAAAAATGGTTGTTTAATTTTTGTAACCGGAAAAAATTATCGTTTCATTGTAATTAAAGTTAATTGACTACGAATGATTCAGTTTAGCTGATTATACAAAATTGATGCTTGGATCCCCTCCTAATAACTGCTCATCTTACATTCTCTTTTCGCGAGAAATGATTTTTAACGCTGTACAGAAAGTATTTTGCCACTTGAACAAAAAATTTTTTCGATTCACGATGTGAAGTATTATTTGATTCCGAAAATAATGACTCAGTATCTCTCCTGATTTCGTAAATTTGATTAATTATCATTCACCGAGTATATATTAAGTGAACAGTATAAAGCAATTAATTTATTATAATCTACCCAAGAGTACTAAAAATTTTGATACTACTACCATAAAAAAAAAAGTATTATTTCATTGAAATCGAGATTTCGTATTTACAACTACAACATTATATATGCACTAAAATTTTTTTCACAATCTTAAAGAAAAATAATTTCATAGACTTCGATACTCAAGAAAAAAAAAAATCCCTTAATCCCAGGAGAAAATTCTCTACAAAATGGGTCGCAAAAGAAAAAAAAAAAAAAAAAAAAAAAAAAAAAAAAAAAAAAAAAAAAACATAGACCTTTTCAAAAAAGCAAAATCTTTTTAACTCAGCGTCTGACCGCTCCGAGCTAAGGGCCCGGTTCTGAAGCGATGGGAAGGCTTTCGCGAGCCGGAGGGGTTGCCTCGACGATGGCCGGGGACGGAGATTCGCCATATCGATCCCGGGGCGCCCCCACCGAGCTTTCGCAAACGGCGCCTCTCGCGCTCCGGGGCGCCGGCGCGCGGGTAAAAACTGCCCCCCACCCCTCACCCCCAACCCCAGCAGCGTGACACGCCGCCTCTCTCCGCAGCAGCAGCAGCAGCAGCAGCCTCTCTGCCGATCATCCCCCTCCCCACCACCCGGTAATCACCCCCAAGCCTGGCCTCAGTCAGCCCCGAGCTTTCGCACGCGCGTCTCCGATAACGCTGACCGACCTTCCGCAAAACGCGTGCAAATAAAACGGGGTCCAATAGGGCCTAAACCGTAAATCTTTGGGGCCCAATGTCTGCGGGATTTTTGGGACTGGAATAACCGTCGAGTGAATCCAACCGCTGACACCAAAAGTGCTTTCTCTAACGACGTCCAGGCGTTCGTCCCTGCGTTTTCCCACACGATGCAACGAGTCGCCTCCACGAGTAGTGTTCGACGGTTCGTCGGACCTAGTCATCATGTCCTAACGATAACTCGTTGCGACATCCTCCTGCGTCACTCGTCCTGAAGATTTTAAGCGGAGACGGTTTATACGGTCTTCCGTATTCAGCGACGAACGATCGTCGATTGAGATAATCATCGATGTCGTTATAACAGTGTCTAAAAGTTATAAGAAAAGTGTAAGAAGAATTATTACCGCGTCATTTAATTCTCGAAGAAGACGCGAGACGAACGGATTTATCAGGCCAAACAATCTCAGCGTCATTCCGCTTCCGAAATAAGGTCGTTTGTCACGGTTCGCGTCGTTGCTTCCGCAATGCATGCACGCTGCATCGAATTGCGACGAAATTCGTGAAAGTAGTGACTTTCAACTTTTGAGTTCTACAATCAAAGACACAAAGAGGAAGAAAACTCGAGTCTGATGTAATCGAGGATACCTCACGTGGGGAGACTTTCATCCTGAAGCTCCGAGGACTTGAGGTTGAAGAAATCGAAGCTGATAAATCATGCCAATTACGGCCAATCTGATCTTCGAAGATCCTCCACCGACTCCAAGGAACTGTTAGGTATTTTCAACACATTCATTGGATTTCCATTCGTGTGTACTTGATAAGAATTCAATGAACGAGACGGTCGACAGGGGTGGGGGGGCACTAGTGAACAACCCCTTGGAATTTCCAACCGGTGAGACTGTGCCCTCCCCCCCCCCCCCCCACCCCCCCAATCCTCTCATCGACCTCGTTCCTCATTTGCTTAAACTGTGTCTATGATCGTCCGCGTAATCTAGTCACGTCAGAGGCCAGAGATTAACCAATTTACACGAGTTCGGTTTGCCCGTTTGTATATATATATATATATATATGTATATAAGGTGGATTCATGCAGATTATAACCGCAACGCGGTTAATGCAGACGTTTTACCAGATCACGTCCGCTTCTGTCTGACGCAATAAAATCCAGATTCATTGCCTCCAGGTTGGGTATAAAAGACGATCATTGCTGCCTGCTTACTCGTCATTCTATTGGAATATACGGTTTTTGGCTTTTGAAGCTTATATTATTGCGGTAAATCAATGCAATTTTTTTTTTTTTTTTTTCAGAGAGAGAGAGAGAGAAATAATTTTTTAGATTCGATGATGTATCGGTATCATCGGTTTCAAAGAGTTATGTATGCAGTTGTCGTAGGCCAAATGGAGGAATTTCTTTTTCGTAGCGAAAATGTTTTTTTGTTTTGTTTGTTTGTTTGTGTTTTTTTTTTTTTTGTTTTTTTTTTTGCTGTGACCACGTAAACGTATGAAAAAAAGTTGTTCTGTTAAAAGACCTCAGCGTCTGCTGATAGAACGAAGGATTTTTCAAAATTCCGATTTTTACCAAAATTGCAGTGGTTTTACTGAAGATTCTCGTTTTTTCGTTTGAGAAAACGGAAAGATTTCATAGGAAACAACAAATCCTTGGTTCGATCAGCAGATGTTAATGTTTTCTAACAGAATTATTATTTTCGTATGTTTCAAATAAGGCGTTTTCAACTTGGCATTGGAAAACACAGTGACGAGTCAAGAGTTGAATAGTAACTACATTGTGCAACGAGTGGGCAAAAGTAAGGATCCCGAGTGAGTGCGAATATCATAAAAACTGAGAATCGTCATTGGCCACGAGTTGCACACAATATTTTTTACGATAAAAATATAAAATGCTAAAGATGAACGGAAAACGTTATTTTCCAATAAAACACGTGCACGTTGGGAAATAGCAAACCATTTTTCTACTAGTGGGTAAAATAGTATAATTCGTAACAAGTAGGCAAACTTGGTCTTTTCGGGTCGAGCGTAAGTTTGCAATATGAGTAGTACGTAAGCCGAAGACGAATGTTGCAAATACGCGAAACGAAAGAGCGTATTTTTTACGCGTTTTTTCACGAAGCACAAAATTGAGGTTAGGATCGCGTAATATCAGATTTCCTCGCGACTGCGCAGGCGCGTAGTACAGAAAAGACCACTTTTCACACCTGAGACTTAAAACTGGTCTTTTCGGTACTCCGCGCACGCGCATTCGCAGACTCACTAAACCGTCACAGAAACGCTTACTGCGCGTGCGAAAAAAAATATTCACGCGTTATAAAAAACACTTTTTGCGCACTAGTGTAGAAAAGGCTTGTTATTTCGCAACGCACACGTGATTATGCGAAAAATAGCGTCTTTTCTTCGCTCCCATATCAGGCTAGGAAAAAATCACCGTTTTTTTCTTACGTTTCGGTTGTGAAAAAATATTACATACATTACACGCGTACAGTAATATCAAGCAGGAGAAAACGGATGGGCGTGCTACCCTTTTATGGAACCCCATTTGTTTGACACACGGATGAATATATCCGTTTCATCAAACAGCACGTAGGCTTATCATTATGGTAACTGGGTTCCATGATTGTGCGAGGAGAGTCAATGCTATGATCTTCTAGAATGGAGCTCCGCACAGTCAGCAAATTCTGAGGGTTGTGGTAGCCTGCGATGTAGTTCGGTTGAAATATCCACACGCATTTTTTTTTTTTTTAGTATTTTTTTCCAATACCGTTCGACAGTCTTTCCCGCAAAATAGAACATCACTGATATCTGTTTGCAGATTCAAATATACCACATTCGATATCAATCGCAAACACTTGACGAAAGCACGTCTCACGAGGACATCGACAATTCCAATGTTTGATCAACGTTTAAAGCTCCTCATAGTTTTGGTTGGTATAAGGTACCTAACAACTGTTTAAACGCGTGATCATTGGGTGAAATAAATACGATTTGTGGACAAAATAAAATTACATTTTCATGCGGAAAATTGATTTTTGAAAGAAGAAAAGAAAGAAAAAAAGTCTCGTTTTACAGGGGTAAGTAGCTTTTATGGATATACATGTACGTATATACGCGGTTAATTTTACTTATGAAACGCGGCATATATAGCTTGATATACCACAAAAGACTCGAAAAGACGCTCGTCGTGGATTCTTCTCAAGTGGCTTTACGCTTGTTACAAAGCCTTGAATTTAAAGCCGCGTTATTTCAGAAGGAATATAAAAGATACTTGACGTCATACGCTTCGTGCTCACAAGAATTGAGAACTTCGTGAAAAACACCCTCGACTGCAGTACTGTATCAATATATTCTCAGGGCCCTAGAAACCACTACTTGAATCTAAACGTTGAAAATTTATCGGGAAACTCTGTTTCACGGTAAACTACTTGGGAATATAATTTTTCATTCACTTTATGATGTTTGACTAGGTGCGGTTACTTTTTGTAAAATTTATTTCACTACGCTGGGAAAAAAAATTGGAATCGTAGTGACTAAAATTTAGACCTTGGAACGAAATTTCAAGAAAACAAAATGGTTTAGTAATGTCTAAGAAATGCTTTTGCACCGGAATACCAAAGATTCTATTGCGATTCGTAAGGATTGAAAAATGATTTTTTAATTTTTGTAACTTTTGATTTCGTAAATTTGACTGATCTTCATCCACCGAATGGATTTAGTTGAATCTACTCGAGGGTATTCAATATTTCGATAATATCACGCAAAAGTATTATTTCACTAAATTGACTAAATTAAAATTGATATTTCTCATTCATTCGATATAAGAAAATTTTTTTTTCGTGATTTTGAAACAATTCTTTCGTTAATTTTCGTATTTACAATAAAATATTTTGTTCCCATGAGAAAATTTTCTACAAAATACATCAACGAATCAATTTTTCTTTTAAGTAACACCAGTAATTGAAATTCTATACGTATTCTAAAAACTCTTTTATTCAAGGCATGGCTAACATCGATATTAGTTATTACCTAATTGCAGCTAGCAGGGTTAATTTCGTTCTCAATAACTAAGTGCCGTTTTCGTAGCCATTTACCTACCTACACTGCCAACCATCGTTACATAAAAGCATGAAACTTGCATCAGACAAGTTATGTAACAAAACCAATTTTGGTATGAAAAGTGCTGCAGAGTTAGTTTGTCCTTAAAGCAATAAAAATATTGAAGACTATGTTAAAAAATATAAATAATAATATTTCACAATATTCTTCTAATACAAGTAAAATTTGTTTAACAATTTCCTCCTGCATCCTAGAATTCATAGAATATGAAGAAGAACGTTTGAAGTAAAAATTCATTATTTCTGCCTTAAACCCAAATAGAATTCACGTATGGCACGGATAAGTTAATTCTAAATGTCGACTTCGTTCGCTGTTGTTGCGGTTATATTACTGCCAGTTCAAAGGACCTCGGAGCTTTTCCCAAGTCAACAGCAGCACCGCATTCACCCTTCTTACATGCTCATTGCTAATTCACCCTCATCTGTCGCTGCTAATTCCTCTCACGTGGATCACTGATCCCATTGTTCCTCCTCATTCAGACCTTAATCTGTCGTTCTCGTTCTCTGAACTTTCTATATGAATTCTCTTCCACTGTTCCGTAATTTTGCAACTTCACAGGTCAGATTACGCGCAAGCTTTACCTTCAATTTCACTTCATCCTGCAAGCCTGGATATGACATATATATACATACTATTGTTTTTGAATTTAAGTATAAAGTAAATGTTGATATGACATTTAAAATTTTCAAATTACAAAAATCTGTGTCATATAATTCATGAACAGAAATATAAAGAGGTCCTGCTGGGACATTATGTTTATTATTAGTTAAATTTTTTAACAATATAAATAACAATGCTAAATTAAACCGTAAAAATTATCGTTTTATGAAACAAAATTTTTTTTTTTTTTTTACTTCCAAGTTAAATTTGAAGTATAATAAATATTGTTACCAAGCATCAAATTGATTTTATCAATCCATTTTAATTTTTGAAAAAAAAAAAAATAAGTATCTGACTGACAAAAATCGGCTTATTTTAGAGTGAATCTGACTGCTTTAGGGTAGATTTAGGGAAAACCTTTAATTATAGAGTGCTTATTGGGGAAGAAAAAAAAGATGGAGTATCTTTAGGTAAAAAAAAAATATTGTGTAGCCCTACTGTATACATATGGTGGAACAGTTTCGACCATGAAACGTTTTGTGGTTTACCGTAGTGCTCTCACATGCGGAGTTAAGCGACTGTGCGTTTGAAATTACTGTTTACCCGCGACACATACTCGCCGAAATCAGTACCTCTGCATTCAGTAAGCAAACAAGAATCAACGCCAGCCGGATACAAGTAGTACCAACAGTGTGTAATTATTATCCGTAAACAGCTTCTCGTTAGCAAGCATGTGGCAAACAACGCCACCCGCAGGGTATGTTGGTACACTCGCTTAGCTTGATCCTGTAACTGACAGTCAGAGAAATGCCCTGCAGCCAGAGTCGTGGGTAATGTACTCTGACAAGGAAGGTATGTCAGATCGATCTCTCCGATTCGATTTCTTTTTTAATATGTTATAGTAGACTGAAAACTAAGAGACACGTATTTTTTTTTATCTGCCATTAAACGGTTCAAGGAGGTGAAACCACCCTCCAAAGTAAGGCATGTCACGAAGCGATTTGGCAGTTTCAACAACAAGAACAAGATATTTTTCAACCAATCCAGCTGGGGACAAGTTTTCTGATAACGACAAATGAAAAATGGCTTTTTCTTAATTAGAAAAAAATGCCCCCCCCCCCCCCGCCCCTTGACATAATGTTTTTTTTTTTATAAAACTGGAACGAGTTTCCTTACTAAGCAAATTTTATGTGCCAATGACTAGCGACACAAGTGACAAGAGAAACAAACGATACGTTGATCATAGATACATGAAATTTTCACAGAATGGAAGCTTATTTCAGTTTTGATTCCAAGAAAATAATGAGCCACTGGGAACCCGTTAATAAAAATTACTGTACAAGCTATTCGATCATTTTGTTCTAGCGTCGAATAATCAAAAGCTTGATAATTCAAATTATCTGGTTCGCAAAATGTCAAAACGCGATGCGAAATCATTCCAAGTCATGAAGTCGTTTCAAGTTATCCAAAGTGGCAATTACCAAATGTCTCTTTGAACCTTTAGAATGTTTCTGAAGGCTATTGATATTCGGGATGGAGAATCAACCCAGGATTAATTTGCGGAATGCTCAAGCTGAAGCCCAAGTGACCTGATCAATTTTCTACCCGCATCTACACACTTGCATTGTTTTTTACCTGCGATTCGAATTTTTTCACTTCTCATATCCTTTTTTTTGAAACTGTGCTAAGACTCTAATCAACTCGCGTTACGACTTGCCAAGCTTTGAAGCAATCCTTTTCACAGATCGTGAACCAAGACTAGCTCCACTATAACTCAATCACGCATCTCACGGAATAGATCCATAGTTACATTCTTCAAGGATAATCAGCTTGTCCGAAGTCACCGATCACACTTCCGTCCTGAAGATCCATAGAATCCGTCTTACTGCCCCAAGAAGTGCTCATTTTTTTTTAAACAAGTATTTTAAACGACTAGTGCTAGCAGCTTGGAAGTAAAGGAGCTCGTTTCTCATTCCATTTTATCGTACCCTACATTTCACCACTCGAAGTGCACGGCTGTAAAAAATTTTCTCAATTCCAGAAACGGGTTTCACACCGGCAACAGACGGGACTCAAAGCCTGAGTGGACAATATGTGAAGGAAACGGCCCCCGCGATCAAGTTTCAGGTGTCGAAACGACCTCAGAAAAGCACCCTGATACTGGTCGCGTTCGTTAAACGGCCAAGCAACCCCTTGGCACCACTAGAACGTCGATGTACAATGCAGAAACGTCTCGTTCCGAGGTGATATGGACGCGGAGGAGATGGACGAAGAGTTGCCGGAGGCAATCAATCTCGAGGTGAACGAAGAAGACCCTGTTTGAGGAACGTTTGTCCGTGAACGGTTGTCTCATTAAATTGAACTTGATGCGGCAAACACTGTACAAAATTTATTCGGTATTGTTGATTTCACTTGCAATTTGGTGACACGATTCATTCAAATGACTAGTACTTATGCTGGGTAATGTTCATGGATATTATTGTGCAGAGCAGAGTCAACATTGCAGTTCACTTCGGGTGACTGAGTCCATGGTTCATGTACCTAAACTGTAAGCGTGTTTGCAGACCTTCTGATTCCTTAATTTTTTCAAATCATGATATCTTTGGAATGGGATTTCGAAATCGAAAGGCGTGTAATATTTGAAGCATATTTTTGGTACTATTGGACATTTTATGTCAGTGACACAGAAGCCGTGTTTGTATCGTTTCGACTACTAAGAGGTAGTCTGGATGCAACCTACAAATATAATACATGATACATCTGACAGTGGGATTTTTGGAGAAAGTTTATGGAATAAGAATACTGATTTTTTCATAATAGGTTAACCATAATAACAACCTCGAGAGTTTCCAAGCAATGAAGATCTCAACGACACCACGATGCTCCAAGACCCCGGAGATAGAGGAAAGCGCCCTTGTGGGATCGGCGATCCTCCCTCAAGCAGACGAAGAAGATGGGGATTCGGAAATTCGCGAAAGCGTTGTGCCTGTTAAATCAAATCGATCAAAGGAAATCATAAATGCAAATGTTAAGACTGATTTCAAGGAACCCGAAGTTGCTAGATTGTGTCGCAGTAAACGCGTTTCCTGCCAAGATACGATTCCCGAATCTGACGAAGATAGTCGGGATAATGAACTGACCATGGAAAGAGTCGGGAGGTTAGTAAACCATAAAAAAAAAAAGAACTCTCAACGTTATGGAGGTGAATCGCTACATCAATTTAGTCTTTATAAAGTATTTTCATAGAAATCGAAAAGTTAGACAAAGTAGTTTGTTGAAATGAATTCCATAAATACTCCCGCATCTAATATACAATCAGAGAAAAATGATTAAGTATGTTCAAAGGTATCTGGAGGCGAACCAAAGTGCGGTGGAAAAATGGCTGTTGGAAAAGGCAAGTCCAGAACTCCGGCATCGAGTGCAAAATCCTCTCCTGGTTGCCAACCCATCGGGGCCGAATGTTCATCAAGAAGAAAGCTTGTTGAGCCGGTGCAAAAGAAACAGCGTAACGTCAGACCTCTTCCAGTCCTGGCTAACTTCTAGTTCGCCGATCAAAAGGAGCAAAAGTCCAAGCAGGTAAAAATCGATACGAGCTCTGTTCAACTGCCAGCTGCAGTCAGTCAGTTAGTACCTTCAATTCCTGTTACATCAAGCTTGCTGATCAAAGAGTTCATCAAGTACAAGCTCTTGTAGGTACCGCAATGGCAGACATGAGTCAACGTAAGTCAAACGCGACTTTGTACCGTGACTTTTCTCCGAATCATTGGAAATCGGTGAACTGGGCTAGTCAGTACCTGCCAATCGTTGCCTGATTTCATCGACTGAATGACAGTGATATTTGAATTTTGCAGAATGGCTACGACGCTGGTTGGCCGGCGAGAGGAACTGAATCAACTAGACGAGGGGGACTTGTTCATGGAATTGATCCGTGACGTTGCCAATGAGTTGGACATCAATATCCTCTGTCATAAGATCTTGGTAAACGTTGGACTCTTGACGCACGCAGACAGGGGCAGCTTGTTTCTGGCGAAAGGTCCTTTGGAGGACCGTTATCTCGTGGCAAAGCTCTTCGATGTCACCCAGGATACTGAGCTCGAGGAGGCCGTGCAGAGGGCAAAACGGGAAGAGATCAGAATCCCGTTTGGAGTTGGAATTGCCGGTTTTGTGGCGCAGAGCAAGCAGATCATAAATATCAAAGACGCGTATAAGGTTGGTGATAGAATGAAATGATGCTAAACACATTATGGCGGTCTGATATTTCTGAGCCTCTAGAAATTTACGCCTCTTTTATTATTATGAATTCAATTTCTAAAGAAAATACATATGATACTACTGTATGAACAAGTAAAATGTGACTAGAAAATTAATAGTTCCATTCGTCAAGCTAATCTTCTTTAAAAATTTTCTTGGAATGAAAACTCCGCAACTCGCACCATAGATCGAATAAAAATCGCTCTAAATATTCACTCGATTTGTAGTTGCGCAGTTTTCACTCACACTTAGGGATTTTTCACCCCAAGACATTAAGAGAGTCGTTTCGTATGAACAAAAAAAACCGATGAATATATTCATGCAAATATGCTGTAGAAATATCAGTTTGATAGATATAATATAATAGAGAGAATCGTAAAGTTGATGCATACACTTTTCGTCGAGATTCGGACCGGCGTTAAGCTCATAAAATCTGGTCGTAGGGGTGAATGAAAGTTCGTAAAGAGGATGTAAGACAAGTTTAACAAGGCGTGATTCGCGATGTTTGTAGGACCCGAGGTTCAACAGCTCGATCGATATGAGAACGGGCTACAAAACCACCTTGATACTGTCAATGCCGATCTGTAACTACGAGGGAGACGTCATCGGCGTTGCACAAATCATCAACAAAACAAATGGAAGCAACGAATTCACTCGAAGAGACGTTGAGGTTTTTCAGAGGTAAGTTTCCCAAATTTGGAACGTTAAGGTGCTTATAAAGACACGTTGGACACCTTGAAAACGCGGGGAAGCAAAACCCCTATATCGCTCAAGCGATCAGAGTGAAACTTGGGCAATTGATGCCTTATTTTGGCATAAAGTGGAGCGTTTTTTTCCTTTTTCAAAATTTGGAAAAAAAATTTACAGCTTGGTTACCACCCACAGAAATTGGCCAAATTTTCACAGCTGCACGGAATGGATCGAACTATCCGGTATGATGCCACTCGGCGGTGATGAAACACACATTTTGAGCCCAGTTCCATGAGATTTGATGGTGAAATGACGAAATGGCAGCTGATCTGGTTTTCAATTACGAAGTACACCGAAATCTCATTTTGGTGATATTTGTCGGTAATTTCTTACCGACATTACGCGCAAACATTACCGGCATGCGCGTAATGTCGGTAACAAATGTCGCCCACATGAGATTTCGGTGCTCTTCATAATCGAAAACCGGATCAGCTGCCATTTCGTCATTTCACCATCGAATCTCATGGAACTGGGCTCAAAATGTGTATTTCATCAGCGCCGAGTGGCGTCATACCGGATAGTTCGATCCATCCCGTGCAACTGTGAAAATTTGGTCAATTTCTGTGGGTGGTAACCAATCTGTAGAATTTTTTTTCAAATTTTGAAAAAGTGAAAAGACGCTCCACTTTTTGCCAAAATAAGGCATTAACTGCCCAAGTTTCACTCTGATCGCTTGAGCGGTATGGGAGGTTTGCATCCGCGCGTTTTCGAGGTGAACAACGTGTCTTTATAAGCACCTTAAGGAGGAACCACTGATTAATTATTCAATCACTGGATTTAAAGGTACCTCACATTCTGTGGCATCGGGATTCAAAACGCACAACTGTTCGAACTGTCTGTTCAGGAGTACAGACGGAATCAAATACTGTTGAACCTAGCAAGAAGCATATTCGAAGAACAGAACAACTTGGAATGTTTGGTGACGAAAATTATGACCGAGGCAAAGGAGCTTCTCAAGTGCGAGAGATGCGCAGTCTATCTACTTGATTTGGACTGTGGCGAGGCGGTGAGTCACTACAGCATTATTTTTGACTGATAACCCAACCCCAGATCTTGTTGAAGAAGCTATTGTTGTATTCCCATGAAAAGAATATTCCAGTGGTTCTTCAGCAATAATTTACGTTCCACGTATGGCACTCAAAAACGACTCAAAATTGGCACGTCGGAACAATTCAGAAGCTCACTACATCGTTTTTAACTTACCGTTTCTTTGTGATGTCAGCGAAAAAATAGAAAGTTATTGTAATCACCCCGAAAATGAAAAGTTGTGTTTTTACTAGATCTCGACATTTCAAGATCTAGAACATTACCTCCAATTATTTTTCGGATGGACGTCTGAGTCTGTTAATTTTTTCGTCCGACGATATCGCGAAAATGAGTTTAACGGATTTCAATGATTTTGGTCTGAATCGACGCGGTTTTTCTAAACTTAGAACTGATTAGATTTTGGTTTTCATCTGATTAGTACTTTCTTTGTTATTTGAATAACAAAATTTCAAAAAATTAAATCAGATCGATGATATCTTGAGGATGGATGAATGGAATAGAATGAAAATTGCTATCGTAAGGATTTTTGAGTCACTGATCACGACTCAAAAGCCAGATTTGCAAAATCTAAATCCAGGGTATTCGATATACTGAAATATAAATAAAAATATTTGGATTTTGATGAAAATTAGTACTCGGCAGTTTGATGGATGGTTCATCACGAATGTCAGGTCAGATTTGCGAATTTCAAAATGGTGAATACAATATGGTGGCAAAAAAAATCAAAAAAAATCAGCGATAACAAATCCAAGGTCAGACTTCCAAAATTAGTACTAGTGTATCCATTATAGTGGTTGAAAATAATAAAAAATCGTTATATTTTAACGTAATATAGTACCTAAGGGCTTTTAAATCGTTAATCGCGAATCCGAATTTGTACTTCAAAATTCGAGTAGGATATTAATAATTTGTTTTCTGTGAACACGGAATCCCCATACATTATGGCGAACCCTTGAAACATGCTCGTATAAAATCGTTGTTTCAGAGTCATTTGGAAAAGATTGTTGAACGACCAGGAAGACAGATGCAAGAATCAAGAAAACCTTTATCCAGAAGAGAGGTACGTATAGACTGTGGCATTTAGACGGATGATTTGAGATGATAGGGATCAGGAATGTAATAAAAACGTTGTAAATTTCAGAGCAACAACATCGACATGGAGGATATATTCCAGCAGCACGTGCGTACGAAATCATGAAACTTATAATCAGACAGTCTCATATGTATAGTTGAAGAATTGTTCGACGTGAACTCTAGTGGTTTTTCAACCCCACTTCGTATCCTTCGTTCACGATGAATCAATTTAAAAAAAAAGCTGCTTCTATTCATCCAAAAAGATCGATAGTAGCGTTAAAACCGTTTGCAACCGTTAACCAATCCTGAATAAAGAATGTATTTTCAGCACGCGACAAACGGAAAGAGCAAGTTCACGATGGTTTTCGAGATGGAGAACGACACCCAACAGGCAAGAGTTTATCGACCAAATTCGAACGACTTGTCGAGTACACTTGGTCAAATAGCGAGGTACGTCGCGAATACCGGTCAAATTTTGAACATCGGAGACGTTGCAACGTGGTTGAAGCGAGAAGTCGTGGACGCCGGAAGTGAACCGATCCGCAGTATCCTCTGCATGCCTATAGTGAACGGACAACGAGCCGTCATTGGAGTGGCGCAACTGATCAACAAGGTAATGGTTGGAAAGGAATTGGCGTTTTTGAAACAGCGAAATGACGTCATTGTATACACCATAAACTTGCAGGACAATGGAAGTTCCTTCACCGATTCCGACGTGTCAATTTTCGAAGCTTTCGCCATCTTCTGTGGCTTGGGTATCCATAATACGCAGATGTACGAGTCTGCTTGCAAACTGATGGCGAAGCAAAAGGTGGCTTTGGAGTGCCTGAGCTACCATGCAACCGCCAGCAACGAGGATACGGTTAAACTGAAATCCGACACGATACCATCGGCCGAAAAGTACAATCTGTACAGTTTTACGTTCATAGATTTCGACCTCACCGACGAAGATACTTGTCGAGCGACGGTGAGGATGTTCAAACAGTGCAATTTGATCCAGCAATTTAACATCCCTTACGAAGTACTTTGCCGATGGATATTGAGTGTGAAGAAAAATTATCGCCCGGTAAAATACCACAACTGGAGACACGCGTTGAACGTTGCACAGACGATGTTCGCCATGTTGAAAACCGGTAAAATGGAACGTTTCATGACCGACATCGAGATCCTGGGACTACTGGTTGCCTGTCTATGTCACGACCTCGATCATCGGGGTACGAACAACGCTTTTCAAATGAAAACCGAATCGCCTCTAGCGATTTTGTACTCGACAAGCACGATGGAACATCACCACTTCGATCAGTGCGTTATGATACTGAATTCGGACAGTAACAACATATTTCAAAGCTTATCGATGGAGGATTACAGAACCGTGATGAGGATAGTAGAGAACGCGATTCTGTCCACGGATTTGGCGATGTACTTTAAAAAGAAGAATCGATTTTTGGAGCTCATCGAGGAAGGCGAATTCGACTGGCAGAGCGAGGAGAAGAAGGAACGTTAGTAGAAAAAAAATGTTGTTTCAAAAGTGATGAAATTTATTAACGAATCAAGAAAGCTGTTAGAATTGCTAGAATTCGTTTTAAATCACTTAGAAACCGTTTGCGACTTCTTGAAATTAGTTTTAGATAGTTTGGAATGATTTTTAACACGTTTGAAGTCACTTTGAACTTGTTCGAAGTGGTTTTGTGATTTGCTCTCAAAGTGAACAACGTCTCGGTTACACATTTTAAGATTTTTGATGAAATTCATAAACGCATCAACGAAGCTGTTACAATCGCTGGAGTTCGTTTGAAATCACTTGGAAAACCGTTTGCAACTTTTTGAAATTAGTTTCATGTGATTTGGAGTAATTTCAACCCGTTTGAAGTCAGTTCGAACCTGTTCGAAGTGGTTTGTCATCGTTTGAAATCACTTGGAAAACCGTTTGCAACTTCTTGAAACTAGTTTCATGTAGTTTGGAGTAATTTTAACCCGTTTGAAGTCGGTTCGAACCCGTTCAAAATGGTTTGTCATCGTTTGAAATCACTTGGAAAACAGTTTGCAACTTCTTAAAATTAGTTTCATGTAGTTTGGAGTAATTTCAACCAGTTTGAGATGAGTTCGAACCTATTCTAAGTGGTTTGTCATTTAATCTCTATGTGAACAACGTCTCTGTTGCACCTTTTAAATTTTTTCCAGTTCTCTGCGGGATGATGATGACGGCCTGTGACGTGAGCGCGATAGCAAAACCTTGGGAAGTGCAACATCGCGTGGCTAAATTAGTAGCAGACGAATTTTTCGACCAGGGTGATTTGGAGAGGTTGCAGCTGAAGGAACAGCCAGTGGCAATGATGGATCGCGAAAGACGAGACGAACTGCCGCAAATGCAAGTCGGGTTTATCGACGTGATATGTTTACCACTCTACAAGGTTTTGTCGGAGACTTTTCCCTGGATTCAACCACTCTACGAGGGCACCATGGAGAATCGAAGGCACTGGCAGGACTTGGCAGAGAAGGTTGAGATGGGTTTGACCTGGATAGACCGAGACACGATAGAGGAACCAGTCGAGGAGTTCGTGTCCTCGGAGCCAAAGGACATCGAGTTCACCGTAACGACGTTGAACTGTGCCCACACAGACAAGAAAGAAGTACCCGAAGGAGCGCAGGAGTCTCAGACCGCAAAATCTTCCTTAGGAAGATTTGCGTCACTTCGTAAGGGTGGCAGGACGCTGAGCAAAGGCGTTAGACACAGACTGAGCAGATCTCTATACGCGAGAAGCAGCTCCGAGGATGCTGGGAAGGCGAAAGTCCTGATTCCGGAAAGGAAGAACCGCAGTAAGCTCTGCTTGCTCATTTGACGTCTCACCTCTGGCACTCTTGAGAGTATACCGGAATAAAAGAGTATCGATAAAGTATTTCCGCTGATTTTTGATATACTTGTTAAAATTGTCGAAGAACGTGAGAGTGCGAGGGGGTAGGGGGAGGGGGAGGGGGAGGGGGAAGAGAGAGAAATTATCTAAGACATTTGGAATTCGATGACTGTTGTGATATCAAACTTTGAGGTTTTTACATTTCCTACACTCTATTTTACTACTTGGACAAGAGAGGCGCGATATGCAATGCACGGACAATTTAGGACCATGCAGGTGGTAAGATGCGCGATAGATCATAAGGATATAATCATCTTCCATTATTCTTAAAGTTGAACTTAAAAATTTTAATATCAATTTCAACCAGTTCAATTACGGAACGGGTGATATGTTGTGACAATTTACGAATGAGTCTGAGTGTGAATGTGCGTGTGCGTGTGTGTGTCTGTGTGTACAGTTATACGTGTCGAAACATTACCCGAAGTATTTACAACCTCGGTTCAACAATTTTCACTTTACACTGCGTCAAAATTAGTGCTATCTGCGATTAATCGATTTATCGTCAGCTTCGATTAATCGGAAAGACGATTAATCGATTGATTGACCTTTTAGGTTAATCGACGGTTTCGATTCCAATTGCAGAATAATTATTAGGCAACTTCGATTAATCGAAAAAACGATTAATCGAAGCTGCGAATTAATCGATTAATCGCACAGCACGAGTCAAAATATAAGGCCAAAGCCAATTACTGGGCAACTCAGCACGGACAATGGTTAATCAAAACTTGACAGAATGTGCCAGCTGTGAAAATGAACGCGTCACCGTCAACGGATGAGAAAATACATTTAAAAATTGACAGAAGTATTTCCTTCCTTCGAGTGTTCAACTGTTATGTATAATATTACCATTTTTTTTTTTTTTTTTTCTTTTTCTTTTTCTTTTTTTCACTCCGTGTCTCTCGATTATACTCATCTCTGTGTACGAAGTCAATCATCCAACAGCAATACTCTCAAAGTAACTTCAAAATACTCCAAAGTGTGGTCAATAAAGATATCAACGTTTATTAAAGTAAATACCGATAAACTATAGCAGAATTATTTATCAAAGAATATCGATCGAATGTATGGTGAAAAAAAAAAAAAAAACCGGGAAATCGAGTTATTTCCACTTCAAAATTTTTGGCAGTTTTTTTTTTTTTTTTTGTTTTTCTAATTTTTTCTAGAAATTTTCTCCGCCGATCAACTGTCGCGTATAATTTCTATTCTTAGCGATACGATTCGTACAGAGACCAGAAGAAAAAAAAAAAAACAACTTTTCCAACACAGTTCTTCACTGGTGAGAAGCTGAACTTTAAATTGATCTGTTCTTATGTTAATCGCACGAGAGAGAAAGAAAGATAGAGAGAGAGAGAGAGAGAGAGAGAGAGAGAGAGAAAGTGACGATTAAATTTGGTGCCAAATAAATTAGCAGTATGAAAATCATTTTGGTTACAAATGATGTAACGATCAATAACGATACTTCTCGAAAATTGAATCCGAAAGAAAATTGAAAATTAAATTCAGATAGTTGTCTGCTTGTTTAAAAATTCATTTGAGAATAAAGATTGAAGAGAGCCGTACATTAAATCAACAACAACAACAACAAAAAAAAAGAAGAAAGATAGAAACAAAATCACCCTGAACAATTACATTTATATATATATATATATACAAACAAATACCTATGAAATAAACGGAAGTCATCTATACATACATACAGTGCAATAATGGCTAAGGGTTTAGTAAGATTGTAAGATATAAATGAAACATTGTGAATCTAAGTCAAATTTTGACAATCTTTTTGTAAAATTTGAATGTTTTAGATAATAGAGTATACATATACATAATAGTTAAAGAAGAAAAAAAAAAAAAAAAAAAAAAAGAGAAAAAAACGTTCGGTGTATCTAAGCTAAACCTATAGCTATAATGATTGTTGTAGAAAAGAATGGAAAGCCGTATAAAAACCCTCGTCGAAGCCCTAAAACCAAATCCTAAACTATATTGGATTCGATTAAAATCAATTGAGGTTTAATAAGAAATCGTCGTTGAGAAAAATGTATTTTTTGAATTATCATTCCCCGGTTAAAACGCGTATATATGGATTATATTGTTAATCAATAATTGTAAATTAAACTAAACGTATACAGCGATTATTGTTGATGATTTCGATTAATATTAAGTTGTCGAGAAGAAAAAAAAAAAAATAATAATAATAACAATAACAATAACAATAATAATAAATAAATAAATAAATAAATAAATAAAAACCCTGTTTCTAGTATTTTGATATAGTTGTGAACAGTAAGAAGAATAAAAATAAAAGTGATAAAAATTTTAATGTATTATAAAAACAGGCGTCAACTTCGCTATCCCATTGATACCGGATTATGATCACCCATAAAAAAAAAAAAAGTTCCTCTATGAACTGGATTTTAAAAACTTTTTGCATCTCAAGTTAGCCTCAGTTTGTCAGATACTTTTGATAAATCCTTCGTTACGGAATAATTTAGAAAGTCGAGTAATTTGGTTGTAAATCAATTTTTTACTCTGATTTCTGATTCGATTCAACAATTTTTAAAATTGCCACGTCAATATAATTATCAATTCAAAGCGATAAATCCGTTGTTGGCAATTTTTATAAAATAATGGATGAATCAATCTGTCTTTTAATAATTTTACAGTGTCAAGCCCCGATCATTTCAAAATCATTTCATATTTAAAAAAAAAACAGGACCAGAATTTTTCCAAATTTTTATATCATACCGTTTATTTAAAAAAAAAAAAAAAAACACTTGAAGTCGATTGCGAATGCAAATTTTTACTCAAATTTGAAAAAATTCCTAAAAATTCAGCGAACTACACAAAACAACTCCCGTTAAGGAAAACGTGAGCCGAATTTTTTTTTTTTTTTTTATTTTTTCTATTTTTTTATCACCTAATTCGGAATTTTGAAATTTTGAAAACCAAACTTTGTACAGAATAAAATCGAAAAGCGTCAAATAAGATTCAATTTACTTGTAAATATTCGGTTTCATCGATTCGATGATGCGCCAGTCTAGTTATAAAAAAAAAGATAATTTTGGATTTAAAAATTTCAAAATTCCGAATTGAGTGATGAAAAAAAAAAAAAAAAATAGAAAATAAATTCGACCCACGTTTTTCTTAACGGGGGTTGTTTTGTGTCGTTCACTGGAGAATTTTTGAGAATTTTTTCAGATTAAAAAAAAATGTGAATTCGCAATCGACTTGAAATATTTATAAAAAAATGAACGGTTTGATAAAAAAAAAATTTGAAAATAAAAAAATTCAGGTCGCGTTTTTTACCGAGTTCAACTCTTCATTTGAATTCTGATGTCCTAGCTCGATTCAAGACTACTTCAGTTTACGCTAACAAAGCTGAATTGAAGAAAAAAACACTTCTTGAATCATTATCGTCTATTGTTTTATTAATAAAACATTTAGAAATTACACTGGAACCACAGTATATTAGTAAATTGTAATTAATATTCGGTTACTTTGGTCCTATTCATAAATTAGTTGATAATAAATTTTTCTTTAAAAATTTTCTCAATTATGATTACAATGACCGTTTAAATTTACTATATATTTACAAATTATGCAAATCTTTATAACACATTTTTTTTTTCTTTTTTTTTAATTTATTCATGTTTTTCTTTAATCTTTTAATGTTTTTTTTTTTTTTTTTATATATAATAATTTCACGTAATACTAAATCCAGGATATTTTTTCAAAACATCCCTCATTCCTATAGAGCCGATCCATGGGTTCTTCACGTGGGACAATTTGTTTTTGTTTTCTTTTCCCTCAACTTTCGACACTCGTTAGATGGAAAAATTTTCAAGCCAAGGTTTTTTGAAAAACCTCAATAAGGACGACTTTTTTTTTTTTTTTTTTTGTCAATAATACGATCGACATTCCGTTGGTAATAAAAAAAAAAAAAATGGCATTTCTACCACAACGTAGAAGAAAGAAAGAAAGAAAGAAAGAAAGAAAGAGAGATTTAAAAGAAAAAGAACCCCAAGAAACTGAAAGTACTGCACGAAGAAAGTTAAAAAATATTAGCCGATGAAATTCCTAGAAAACTTTTAAACGCGTTTGGTAAAAAAAAATTATTGAAATAAATTTATACTATACATGCTACGACGTAACGTTTCAAGTTCTATCTTTCTGGGATCAACTGAGGATAATATTCCAAACACCGTTACAAACTTATAAGTAAATCCAGCATTTTCTCTCTCATATAAGATTTATATAAACAATAAATAAAGATTAAATTGAAATTAATATAATATTCCAATGTACTTGTTACTTTAAAAAATATTTTGTTCAAATATTCCATTATTGCAGAAATTAGTTTACACGCTTACGAACGCCGCCGTATTACCTTTTACCTATATATATATATATATATATACATATGTATGTATATATATTACATGGGAATTATCAAGTATCCTTACAATTGTCAACGGATACGTATTCGATCCCAACGATTAATCGAGACAATTTATGTACAAACACACCTATAATAATATTTAATAGTCCTTTGTACAATAGAGAAAATACAATCGACGACTAAAGAAGAAGAATATTACTGACTCGCCCAGGAACGCTTATGAACTCTGAGATGGATAATCGTAACGTCTAAATTTGGCATTGATTCGGATCATTTATCGTGAAAAAAAAATTTCACAATATTTTCATCACCAAGGAACAACGCGTGAAAATCAAGTTTTATCGACGGGTTAGTAAAAGAAACAAAAACGATAAAAAAAAATAATAGATGATAATAATTAGAATCGATAATTTTACAATATAATTACTCTCAATTAGAGCGTAACAAATTTCAAGGTAAATAATAGTGACGAAAAATTGTTTAATTTAATAATCAATTTTTCTAGATAATTTTCTTTCTGTAATCAATTCCCTCTTCATTCACCCAAAAAACAATACAAAGATGCTTTTTTCATGCCCGTCGACGACATAAAATGGGCGTTCCTACTTGTGCAGCATTTATACCAAAATCGAAAAATTTATTTCTCTAACAATACTGTAAAAAAGTCACTTTTCAAGCCATCCGTCGTAATCCAAGAACACATGTATATTTTTTTATTACTACGAACCGTTTAACAGATTCAAGAAATATGTACTCGACTCTGCGATATCTCAGACATGCGATAAATTAATAGAAATATTTCGATCGATCGTTTCTAAAAATTAGATTCTTATTTTGTAAACACAATTTGGTGTACTCTTGGATAAATGCATGGAATAAATGCTGCGATAATTAGGTATCTAAAATCGAATGACATCCTACAGAGGCATTGAGATGTCGAGAGCGATTCTACTAAAGTATAAAATGGCGAAAGTCGGCGTGTCACATGAAGAACTCGGTGGATCGACTAGCATGCAGTCACGACGCAGGTCTGTCCAAAACAGAAATCTCTATTAACCTGAGACCGCGAGTCGTTGGATCAGTCAATAACAAGCCTCGAGGCCTGTAAACTCTGTCATTTTGTTCGCTAACAAATTTTGCTACTTTCCGCAAGCACTTTTCGTAGTGCGTCTCTGTACAGATGTAGATTAGGTAGCCAGTTAGACAGGCGAGACAACCTTCGCAGTACGTCGAACAGCTTGCACGTTCCGCTTCCGCAAAATAGTTATTCAACTGATTGATCGTGTACTCGAACAATTGACTGTCCAGCTGAAAATCAGTAACCCAGTGTTATAAAAATTCACTCACAGGGTTCAAGGATTTGATTAGAGATTTTTTTTGCGGAGAGAAGGATGGATTCGTCGGAATACGTTCCCCAAGCAAAACTTCTTATATGAAATATATATAAGACAAACAGCGTACTTAACTTCAAGAAGAAAACAAACTCGAACAATTTTCTCAGGTAAAGAAATTAAAATCATAGAGCGTGGCGAAAAAGTTTTGTACAAATTTCCAGGATACAAATAAAATTTCGGGAGATTACTAGCAGCTTCAAAATTAGTTTACAATCACTGTATCAAAAAAATTGACTATTTTTTTTTTTTTTTTTTTTCGAAAAATATACTGAAAATATTGTTCAGAATAACGGAAAAAGGCGCCTGTTAAAATGGGAGCTCTCAATTTTAATACTAAGAAGTGCCTCGTCGCGATTTTCTATTTTCCATAAGAATAACATGGCAAAAATTGTTCTTGCTCCTTGCAATTTTTATAACTAGATAACGACGCGTCGTACAGAAAATTCATAAACATGTTTTTGTAGGAAATTGAACGTTCTACAAAAAAGGTCTCTTGTCGTTTTACGATAAATCAACTCCTTCAAAAGTTATTTGAGGTCCTTTGTTGATGTTTGACTTCAAATAACTTTTGAAAGAATAGATTTATCGTAAAATGACAAGAAACCTTTTTTGTAGAACGTTCAATTTCCTAAAAAAAAATGTTTATGAATTTTTTGTACGACGCGTCGTTATCTAGTTATAAAAATCGCAAGTAGCAAGAACCATTTTTGCCATGTTATTCTTATGGAAAGTAGAAAATCACGACGAGGCACTTCTTAGTATTAAAATTAAGAGCTCCCATTTTAACAGGCGGCTTTTTTCGTTGTTCTAAACAATATTTTCAGTATATTTTTCAAAAAAAAAAAAAAATAGTCAATTTTTTTTATACAGTCTACTGAATATCCTGCAGGACTATTACGACAACTGTTCATGCTGGAGAAAGATGGAACGAAACAACGAAGGACAACAGGATGGCTTAATCGGCATAAGAAATAAAAAACTTTACACATTAACAAAAGTAAGACTTATTTCAGCCTCATCGCATGGTTTAAAAATATTTAAATAATTTTCAATGCAATAAACATCTGTTTTGAAATACCAAGAGCGAATCGAACTTGGATATTCGTGATTAATAATTTCCACAGACACAGACTTATAAATAGTTGAAACAATTGTGTGCATACAACAGAATTTTGTTTTGAAAATCCTGTAAAAGACTCTTTTTAAAAAAAACAGTTTAAATTTTTACGGTGTAAGATAAAATTAACAAAATATTAACAAGTAAAATAAGGTTGACGGAACGATGGGTTTCGGACTACTTACTCTACCCCCAAGTTCAGAGGGAAACCTTGTTTGAAATTTGACCATTGTGCCTTCGCTGTAATCGCGCTGAATGAAAACTTTCAAACAATTTTGCGGCAGCCCTCCTCCGGCTTGTCCTCTACCTCCCGACATGTCTTCCAACGGTGTGAGCGCCGCGTGGTTACCCTAAAAATCAACATTTGAATCTCATTGTATACATTCGGATTATTTCTTCGGCGTAAATTATGCATTTATGAAATCTTTCGAAGAAATATTAACAAGTATGTAACGCAATTACAGGAGGTTTTCAAAGTTATATATATATATATATCAGGGAGGAATGTGTTCGGAATTGTTTGATTATTTCATTGAAGCTTTTCATATAAATATTCTAAAGAGAATAACAAAGAAACTGTAAAAACAAATGTTAAAAACAGAATGAAATTGACAAGAAATGATGGGAAAGAACCTTGTTCACCTGATTTTTTCACAAGTTGGTGGCGTTTGCCATGAATCTGAGAAGTTACATTAACAGAGATATTCATTCAGCAATTTCGTGTGCATTCATTTGTTTCAACGTATTTGTATGCGTGCAAAATGCACCAACGCACCGAGGAAAAAAAAGTTGGGAAAAGTAAGTCAGGTGAAAAGAAAGCGAGTCTTTGCTAATTGAGTCGAGTTTTGAAAGCGTGAGAAGAGTTTGGCCAGAATTACGCGGATATTCTGATGAAATATATAAAACATTTCTAACCTTGTTCGGCGGAACGTCGATTCAATTGATAGACAGCAAACGATCGTAGGTTCGACATAATTTTGTAGAAGTGTTTTGTTTTAGGCCATAGATCAGTGTTGATGTTTTTTAGGGCTCGTTTTAAGGTTATTTCGACAGTCGCGATTCATTTGTTCGCCACTGCGCATGACCACCACAAAACTGGGCGGCCATTTTGTAAAACATGCTGTTTCAGGAGCGCGGGAAATTCGAAATTTTTTATATTGCAATCAAGGATACTAAGCTATAATTGAGTATCCTTGAGTTTCAAGAGTATAATACGCATAAATAAGAGCATGAGTACTAAGAATATTTATACTTAAATACAAACATTAAAATTCTGTTCACATTTGATACATCGGTTTGTTTGAGTCTGAAATTAGAACGAAATTCGTGCTTCTCTGATCGTTGATGCGATCTGGCCAAGAAAAATGTTAGCGATAGTTTAGTCAGAGGTGTGGCAACGGATTTTAACAGGTTAATATAATTTGATACAACGATTAACAATGGCAAAGTAAATTTTTGAATCTTACGTCGTGGAAAAACTAAGCATTAAGAGAGTGACAAGTTGGCTTGGAAATAACTGCCCTTGAAAAACATATTACGTCAGTGCGCATGACACAATTATTTTTCAGTTATCCGGCATATTTCACTCCACTTTACAAGTTCTCGAGAAGTGGGAAGTTCAGCTGATAACAGACTCTGAACACATTCTCAAAAGTGAAAAAAAAAAAAAAAAGTAGGAGTTAGAATCCGAACGTCACGCCGAGTTGACAAGCACGGTGAAAAGGACACAGATTTTGTTTTGTGCAAGAGATTTTGACAGAGGAGTGGTTACCCACTCGACTTACCAATGGCATTTTAAGCTTCGTCGTGGTTCAGGCAAATGAATACGGCCAGCCAATAAACCGAGAATCTTCAGGCGGACATGGGTTAAATTTTTCTTCAACCAACTATCACTTTTCCCTTATATTTTATCAGAGATAACAGCACAGGATAACGGCTCACATGCACGTCCCTGATCGTCATGCATTTCTATAGACGATGCGTGCGCATGATTGTAAATTGTAACCGAGCTTACGAAAAATAGGTGGATGACACGCTGTGACTTACTAATCCCAGCGACAGCTTCGTAATAAATCCGCCAGAGTTCGCGAGAGTAACGTGCTCGACAATGTGGCGGCAAATTTGAATTTCCACTGTGGCAATAAACGGCATGTATTATAACGACCGCAAAATGATGAATTGTTTGTAAATGATAGCTTGCGGATGGCTACAGTTACTTATGCTAATTAGAAGCCCCCAAATTCGAGATCAGCTCTGCAATATCTGAAATTAACGGGTCACGTGGGTGATGGGTCCAGCAGAATCAGAAACAGATTTAGTCACGTGGTATAGCGTGGGAAAGTTTGAATGCATACGCCTCATGAACAAGATTACCATGTTTTTCTCTTTTTCATTATATGTATAATTACTTCGGCACTGCTGGACGGCGAAAAGTGAATATATTTTATCTATTTTCTTAAAAAAAACAAAGTTATCCCGTTTCTGAGGGAACGCTTACGTGCTTTCAGTTCTGTCACTTCAACGCCATGACATACACACTGTGAGCCACGTGATGCAAGCGCTAGTGTCGATTACGAGTTAGGTTAGATTCATATCTCAGATTAGGTTAGTTTACAGTACCGTCCAATCCAATCAATCTATTAATTAGTTTTTCAGAAGTGTTATATCAGTCCACAACTAGATTTCTGTTGATATTTAAATTCATAGAATCAAGAAGCGTACGTAAATTAAATGAATTGATTCTAACACTTGATAATTATTTTTTCTTTTACAATATGCTGAATCACGATTACGTTGATAAAAACTGCATGAAAATAATATTCAACAACTACTTAAAAAATTTCAATAAAGATAAATTTCATTTTACAAGTAAAATCAAAGTCTTCATATTTTCCAGACAATTGTCAGACCCGTCATTTAACAGACCGTTAATTCACGGTATGGACAGTCAAGTCTGTGCCGATGGTAAACTGCTGGAAGTAATCGACGATAATTGGCGCAAGGAACGTCTTCCGATCGACGATATATCGGTTCCATTCGCCGAGCTTCCTGACCCAGAAAGTGACAATGGAGATTCGCACATGACTCTGAAAGAATTGGAACAAAAGTGGAACAACTTGGCACTCAGCACGCTTAGCGAGAATCACTTGCACTCTCCGACGCCGCCGCATAACTAAGCTAGCTGTAAATCTAACGTTCAAAATATGTACAAAGTTTGAATTTTATACTGTGTTTCGAAACAATATCATCTTGCTCGTCTTCTTATCGTCGATACTATGGAATTTCCTAGCTTAGGTGTTCGTTGCTCAGTATCTGCTTGTAAGCAACTGGATTTCCTGGCCTTTACTTGTTCGCATTGCGAATTAATTTTCTGCAAGGAACATTTTCACGTATCATCTCATTCTTGCGCAAAATTTCAAGATAATATCGTCGCATCTCCCGAGTCAGTTTCCTATTATTATTGCTCCGATTCTTTTTGTAACAACAATTCACCCGTGGAAATACCTTGCGTCAAATGTGGCTTACATTTTTGCATCGCGCATCGTCATCACGGCTGTTTAGACATTAGCGAAGAGCAAAAATCTAAGGAACTAGAAAAGTGGAATAAACCACGCAAGGAATTTGACGAAGCAAAAGCAACCGTCGACAAACAAGTAAACAATTCTTTGAGAAAAGCTAAAAATTCGACGGTTGCAGTCAAGGTACGATTAAAATTGAATCCGTGGTATCCGAATCAGTTTGTGTCGTTTCTATTACAATTTTTTCACTTCATATTTATCTTTTGCACATTTTCAGGTTCAACTAATGCGACTTAAGGGTCGAGCCGTTGGTTTCAACGGTATACCGACTGACGAAAGACGATACTTTTTGGTCTATCCACCAATTACAGGTTCGTTGAAACATACAGGAGGTCCAAAAGCAGTTTTTACTTGCTTACGCTGGTCACTTGGTAGGACTATCGATACATTTGCCGACGCTTTAAGCGTACCAAATACCAACAACTTGTCCAAGAGTCAAAAGTTGAGACTGTTTCACCAAAATACAGGGCACGCTTTGTCCGAACGAATGGATATACTCATGTCGGATCTTTTGAACAGTGCAGATTTGATCGACGGTGAAAGTTTGATATTAGAATATTCTGATAGCTCGAAAGTGGACGAAAGTATGTATAGATAACTCGTCGTGTTAATAAATGTCGATTTTACTTATAATATTGATTTCCAATGTTCTTCTCTTTACATATTTTTTTATCAATTCACTTTTTTATTCTGATTTATTAACTTTAAGTACAGTTACTTAAACGGTTTTGTATCCCTTGATTTTTTTTTTTTTTTTCTTAAGCTCCAATTTCATTCTTGGAAGAAAAAGAAAACTGTACGTAACGAGAAATAACAAAAAACTACTCAGCTATATTCTTAAAGATAACGAATAAACTATCTAATATTTTTATATGTACATTTTCACCTGGTATGCTACAAAAAAATTACAGGAACTTGTCATTATTCGCAATTTTATAGTCAAAGTCCAGTTTTTTTTCTAACTTCACAAATGTTAAATTTCGAAGATGTCTTGTCTAACGAAGAGACGTTGGAACATGTTAATTTTCAACCTTCTAAATTTAGAATATCCTAAGCCTGATCACAGAAAGTCAATTTACAAACGGTACATTTTGTTTGTTCCGGGGTTTGTGATACAGATAGCAAAGCCAAGCAGAAGCAGGTACCAACGCTAAACAGGCAGGTATTAAAAAAAGACTGGAAAATTTAAATCCCACCCACTGCTCGACCTTTCCTGTGTTGTTAACGGAACTCGGACTGAAAGGCAGATAGACTTTCAACTGAGCCTCTTGCATTGTCCAACCTTTGTAATTGATTGCAATACATGCGTAATAACCGGAATCGTCCAAACTGAGCTGATCAAAACTAAGCTTGGATAAGTACAATTGATTACCAAGGTGTATCTGATTGCTGGGCAACATTTTCCACCCGGCATCTCTGTAGATGATTACATCTTCTTCTCTTGTGCTCGGTGCCGTGTTAAGTTTTCGAAACCATACGATGTTGGGTTGTACACTAGATGTCACTCTGCATTGAAGAGAGATTTTCTGATCTCTGCCGTAATAAGCGACGCTCACGTTAAACGGGCCTTCTACGATATTCGGCGCGTGAACTGTCCCATCTTTGAAAAAAAATTTTAAAAAAGGAATGTAAGGAAAGTTCAAACCACGAACTATCGCACTTCTCTTACCTATTATTTCCAACTGAAACATCCTCAGTACCTTTAAAGTACCGTCATTTCTAATGGTACTACATTTGTACAAGCCGCTATCTTCTTCCGCCGGTGTATCTAAAATCAATTCGTCAAGCTGGCTTTGACTCTGCACGACTTGCCATTCTGTGTCGATGGTTAGACTGCTCCTCAGAATCTTGCACGATTGTTGATTATATCCTGGACCACACGGCTGTGCAAACGACCATGATACATACAATCGATTTGTGGTAATGAATAAACGAACCGCCTGGGCAGACGATTCGATAATCATAGATTATTATTAATTTACCAAAAAGTGCCACTGATATTGACGATGTGCGGAATGATGGGACATTGGATGACATCTCAAATTAAGAGTTTTCCCAGCCCAAACGCGGACGATTCCACCTTTTGCATTATTATTGTTGATGTTTATGATTTTCTCAGTCTCAGTGCCCAACACCTCCAGTTCCTTATGACCCTCTGCGTCGGACCAGTATGTCAGTAATGGCCAGACTGAAATGGCAAAAGTTTATATTCATAATTAGTTGTAAGAAATAGCTCAGTGTCGGAGCTAAACTTTGTATTTCTTGAAATGGCATATAGAGTAGAGAAATAAGCTTAATTATCAGCGATTGGCATGCGTCATTAGTAAAAGCTCTCCATTAACTCACTGGGGAAAACAGGTTCTTGATGAATTACAGTTAATGAAGAAATGGTTAGACTCAGAACTATTAATATAATAGTACCGATGTGCATTTTTCTCCTCAAACCTACTTTTAACCATGAAGGTAACAACGATAGTCTGCTTAGATTTGCAAATTCAGTGACAGCACTGTGCACATTTTATTTGTCATTTTGCGTCTAGCAAATCTTAATCGTATTATTACTGCACTTTGTACTCGATGCTGTCTCCCGTAAATTTTATGAATTCGCTGTATAATGTTTTTATAGATATTGTGTCAATCGTACGATAGATCTTGCGATGTTCCGCACTTCACCTTATCTGCGTAAAATGATGAAGTGATTATAATTCCAAGTATTATTATATAACAGTAATCGATACATAAGTATCTCAGCTAACGGATCGAGTTCATAAATCAATCATATCACCAGCGCACCACATTTCGCCGTTCCATCTCATTCCAACTTTACACTTTCTACAGGCAGTAGCAAATATTAAGGAAAATGAAAGTTGTACAATTTTTAAGAAAAGTTTACAACACATTAACGGATTATCTATAATTGATATATTGGGCAAACATTGTTTGTGTTTACATCTGTAGAGATCAATACATGTTATTATAACTGTTGTTAATCTCACATTATATTCTTGATTAATTTCAAATTTATGGAAAGACGTTAATTTAAGCTTCGTCAAACTTTTGGCAACTGTATTTATAACAGTTTTTACGGTCAAACTGATTCACTGTGCTTCAACAGTAATTGAGAATTTGGAGCACTGTGAAATCCTTCCACATATAACGCGCTACTGATATGGACAGATGGGAAGATGTGTAGACAAACACAGCCTGGTTGATAGATAATCATACACATGCTTGTATGTATGATATAGGTAGGTAGATATTGGCTAGTTACTGATATGAACAAAAATACATCTCCAATAGATAAGGTACGCGTACCAGTAAGAATGTTGCGTGCATGTAGGCACACACATATACGCATGTCTTGTATTCATATTTTAAATCCATTTCCTTTAAAATCTGGTCATTCGAATCGGTCTGTTTATCTGTAGGTATGCCTCACTCATTGTACTACTCGATGATTGACACAATATCTATAGAAGACATTCCTAAAACATTCTCAACTCTTTTTTTTGGAATTTTTCCTGAAAGATTGAAACTTTAATGAATACCATTTTTGTTCAGATAGCTCTCGTGAATATCTTCACGAAGCTAGATCATATGCATTTTAATATATGCCGTTTCTGAACTCATATAGTCATATAAATTGTAATCTATTTTTCATAACCAGGCAAATCTCAATGTTATCGAATAAAACCATATGGACAATGCTCTCTGCACAGAAACAAAATTAATATCGAGAGACAGTTTAAACAGCAATATTTCTGTCTTATTCATTCCCGATAGGAGTTTTGCATTACAGATATTGTTTCTGCAAAAGGGCATCCCATAGTTGCAGCTATAGAAATACGGGTAACATTAAATAATGCATATTACACATAGAAAAAACACATAAAGTTTATTGCAGTTTGTAGAATGATACAATGATTGTTTTATGAGATAAGTAAAAAGTTCTAGAATAAAATGCTATTATAATGCAATAATTTCTCGGCAAATGGTGTCCTTCTGCAACGTTTCATAGATCAGGTATATCGAATCATGTGCCTGTAAATCGTTTGCCTTCTGTGCCTTTTGAATTCTAAATATCAAATATCTGCACACATGTCATCAGCATCTTCATAGGACGGAACGTGTAGAAGTAGTTTTAAGATTTGCATACAAGATATATGAAATCATTCTTCAACTATCATTTATATTAAATAAAAATTTTCTTCTGCTGCCCAACTCAACAATACATTCGTTGCATTATCGAGAATCTAATGAACGATGTCCGCCACCTAGCGGGAAAATTGATATTCGAAATATTCTGAGAGCAAGATATACAAAATTCTGGTATATGGATATTATTTTTGCAACATTTTATTGACCTTAAGTAGTCTGAAAGCCTCAAGTTCACCTTACAAGCAGTATTATGAAACAGTTTTAATCTCTGTACAAAACTTTCAAGACTAGAAAAATTCGGTACTCTAATAATGACGTCACAATGAGACCAAAACGTGTGAAACGATATCCACGCGTATAAATAAACGAAGGCAAGGTGAAGGGCGGCAAGAAACCGTTGGACAAAAGCCAATTCGATCAGCCAATTACGAGTCTGGAATTGTTACGACCGTTTTTGTCCCGTATCCGAGTTGAAACGCGGGTCGAAAATCAGCCCAATTTCAAAATCCGAACATTTGCCTGTCCAGAAACGAGAGATTAAGTTCGAGGCTAAAGTCCGATTCAAATTTACTGGAATAATCCGCGTGCTTCGAATTTCGAATTTATACATGGTTTCATTTGTTTCTCGAATCTAGAAGAGGGCGCCACAATCGGCGGCCATATTGTTGATGTATCACGTGACCAGGGAGCAGTGAGGTGAATGCGCCGGGTCACATTCGCCAGGCATTTAACAGGAAAATTCACGTGTGTTATTGGAGATAAATTATTTTGTAGTAACCGCAGCTTGAAACCCCTTCGGCATAATGGATCCGAGAAAATTGACAGACTTGCTACGCGCCACGATAGACCCGGCCCAGCAGAAACAGGCCGAAGAACAACTCGCCCAGGTAGGAAATATGCTCGCGATGCAAATCCCGGTTGACTAGACAGCCGCGCGGACATGTGGCTTCGCACCGAGAGTGGCTGCCTCGCGGCTTTTAGCCAGCTCCAATCACCCCGCAACCACCTTTTGGCCGTCCCTTTCAAACCTGGGAAACCATCGAACGCTGCAATGAAATCGAACATTGGCTCGAATTCAGTTTTTCTCCCTTAATGCCATGTCACGTCTGGCACCGAATTGGCATGCGCGAAATCCAACGATAATAATACCGACCTTCTCGGTTACTTGCAAGCACATGTTTAGCTTTGTCTGCTGCACACTTTTCGATCCATTTCTTTTTGCAGAGAAGGCAAAAAATTTCTTATCACGATTTAAGAAAATTGAGGAAATTTGAATGATTATGTTGTTTTTTTTTTTTTTGTTTTTTTTTTGTGCAATGTAATCCGACACATTCAATATTTTTTACTTTAATCTAACATACTTTACTTTCAGATACATAAAATCATCGGCTTCGCTCCGAGTCTTCTTCAAGTCGTCATGTCTGCCGAGGTCGACATGCCCGTCAGACAGGCTGGTAAGCGTAACGACAAATCCACATTTTCAATATCGAGCTTTTCTGAATCGGACTGCTCACACAATGTGGCGACTAAATTGAGAAACCAACAATCATCAGGGCTACGTTTAGGCATCGCTAAGTTAGGAAAAAGTTATAAATCATGCTCGAATAGAAGGGAAATGCACTTTTTCCTGTCAATCATTTTTGAGCTTTTATATGGAATCGTTCTTCAATAATTTTGAAACGACACAGAATACCATTTTATTCTACAATACTTGGGAACTGAAAGAATTTCATTTCTCAATTTGTGCAAAGTTGGATGATATTTTTTCAACTTTGTCGAAGAGATTCCAAGAAGAATATAGTTTTGGCCAGAAACTGGTGAAGAATTTAATTTTAACTAATTCATTGTCACTCTGTATTGTCACTGGCATTGATTCAAATATTTACAGGCTTTGAAGTTGAATCTTAATTTCTTTAATCTATTACCGACTCTCTCACTCTGTCGTGTAACGTGAAATGGTCATATTTAAGAATTGAACGCTGCACCCAAAGCTGTAAACTTCAAACCAAAATCCTTGAACCATATCCATCGATTCACAATTAGCTGAATTACACATCATCACTACATATTAATAAATCTACCTAATTCAACGAGAATACGGCTACATTGATTACAAAAGCATTTCTTGTTTTCTTCATCACTTTAAAATTTTGCTGGTAGTTGCAAAATGCACATTAGATGGAAAAATGGTCCAATTATGCACGCATTCTGTGCCTTTCTTTCGCCATTTTACAATTTTTCGTTCCAATGTCTTTACAAAGTAACAGATCAATGACTGAACTGTCTTACTAAACCACCATATATCCATTTTACTGTGTATTTATTTATTTCATTGATGTTAAAGAACTTTCAATCCAACTGTATGCTCTGAGTAACTGCAATGAATTTTGAATCTCACTTTTTGTCACCTCCGTAAGTCCGAATTACACTCGAATTGTAAGTTTTAATAAACCTTTCAATTTTATAGGTGTTATATATTTGAAAAATTTGATTACAACAAATTGGGCTGAACGTGAGGTTGAAGTTGGAGCTCCTGTGCCATTTAGTATACATGAACAAGATCGTGCTATGATACGAGATGCTGTAGTAGACGCTGTGGTACACGCGCCAGAGTTGATAAGGCTAGTTGAATCGTTTATCGAATTGCACTTTTCTCTCTTATCGTCGTCGATTCATCACACAAATTATCATCTCTTTTAATACAGAGTTCAGTTAGCTGTCTGCATAAGCAATATAGTTAAACATGACTTTCCCGGACGGTGGACACAAATCGTCGACAAGATTACGATATATCTTCAAAATCCAGATGCCTCGTGTTGGCCCGGAGTACTTCTCGCACTTTATCAGCTCGTCAAGAATTTCGAGTGAGTTACTCCAATTAATTATTCGGTCAACTTTATTCATGTATTTTCGTTTTTTGTCTCAACACGAACATCAGACTCGGAATTTATCTTTGTAACGAATACCGTGATACATTATTTTACATATTCTTTTTCGTTTTTATTCCTTGCAGATATAAAAAGGCAGAAGAAAGGGGCCCCCTCAACGAAGCGATGAATCTGTTATTTCCCATGATTTACCAACTGATATTACGACTGTTACCCGATCCCTCGGAACAATCGGTTCTTTTGCAGAAACAAATACTCAAAATATATTTTGCACTTACACAGGTAATTATATATTCCAATTATGATATTCTTCTCAAAGGGGGGGGGGGGGGGTTACACTTTCGAAAAATCAAATTTTTCCATTTTTTTTGTCTCATCTTATTGTTAAACATTCCAAGAATATATTCTCAAAATTTTAAATCGATTTGAGCAAATCTCTTGAAGGGGGTGGGGGGGTGGGGGGGGGTAAGGGTTTCAGCGAAAAAAAAAAAAAAACACTTTTTTTGTGAATTTTTTTTGAAAGTATGGATTGAGCAAATTTATTGAAACCTTTTGTACATTATTAAGCATACTTTTAACAATATCCTGTAATTTTTTTATGCAGAAATATTGCAAAACAAGCCGGTGACAGAGCTTTTTTTCTTCACTTTTTTAGCTCAATAAACTTTAAACGCGTTTTTCTCAAAACTACTTTTTCAAAGTCCGTGTTCACTGCCATTTACAAACTACTTGACAGATTCGTTCCAAACTTGGTACACATTTTCTACATATAAAATACCTCCCCCCAACGTTTAGTTAAAATTTTTTTTCAACATTAAGGGGGTTTCCCACCCACAAAATGTCGGAATTTTTCGTGGAAAATAGCAGTTTACACTTTAGATGGCCACGAAAAATTTTGAAATGAAAAAAAAAAATAATCGTAGAACGTTGGGGGGAGGATTTGATAATACTTTGACTAAATTTTAATGGTTTTTGAATTCAGATAATTTCCGACCGAGATATAGTGAACACTGCAAATAGTTTTTTCTCTAAGACGTTCTGAGGCAAGCTCTGTCACCGGCTTGTTTTGCAATATTTCTGCATGAAAAAATTACAGAATATTGTTAAAAGTATGCTTAATAATGTACAAAAGGTTTCAATGAATTTGCTCAATCCATACTTTCAAAAAAATATTCACAAAAAAAGTGGTTTTTTTTTTTACGCTGAAACCCCCCCCAACAGACTTGGGATTTTTTTTTTTCAAACCTTGGCTCGTACTCAGTGAAATATCATATGCAGTAAATGATACGTAGTTTTTCTGAATACACCTGATATATAAATTTTCTTCACAGTATTCACTTCCGCTGGATCTGATTTCGAAAGAAGTATTCTCTCAGTGGATGGACGTTGTACGTCAGGTTGCCGATAGACCTGTTCCCCTAGAAGACAAGCATCTAGAATTATTTGATGACGAACGTGCCGAGTTGCCGTGGTGGAAATGTAAAAAATGGGCGCTGCACATACTTCACAGGATGTTCGAAAGGTGCGTTGTAATTTAGGTAACCAGATAAGGCCTCTCGAACATACGATTGATGGCATCTTGTTCTTTTCTCTTTCGCAGATATGGCAGTCCAGGAAATGTAGTCGTAGAATATAAAGAATTCTCCGAATGGTATTTGCAGACCTTCAGTGCAGGTATTCTGGAGGTTCTACTGAAAATCTTGGATCAGTATCGAAGAAAGATTTGGGTTTGTCCCAGAGTCTTGCAACAGTCGATAAACTACATAAATCAGGGGTCAGTTGACACTCTTTGATACCAAATCTCGTTCGCTCCCTTTTTGCTATAAAACCGTTTTCATTATTCACCTCAACATTTGTGAATTTATTTTTATTGTTACAATTGGCTGACATGTCTACCAATCATGCAGAGTGAGTCATGCGTATTCGTGGAAATTCTTGAAGCCGCACATGTTTGAGATTATTCGTGACGTGCTGTTTCCAATTCTGTCACATTCTGCGGCCGACGAAGACCTCTGGAAGACCGATCCTCACGAATATATTCGAGTTAAATTCGGTGAGTAAATCTGTTGTTTTATGATTTTTTGAAAATTCTGCATCGATTCTAATTTCACGCCTTTTTATTTTTCTATTCACAGACATTTTTGAGGATTTTGTTTCGCCTGTAACTGCCGCTCAAACGTTGTTACACTCTGCGTGTAAAAAGCGGAAAAACATGTTACCGAAAACAATGCAATTTATTATGGAAGTTTTGACCAGTCCCATCGCTGATCCTAGACAAAAAGATGGAGCCCTTCATATGGTACGGAAAATAAAGAGCTTCCAAAAATAGCTTAGTAATGAAACTCTTCATAGTCGGATTGCCAGATTATATGGGAAGTTATTAGGGGGGGGGGGGGGGGGTAAGGGTTTCAGCGTAAAAAGAACACTTTTATGTGAATTTTTTTTGAAAGTATGGATTGAGCAAATTTATTGAAACCTTTTGTACATTATTAAGCATACTTTTAACGATATTCTGTAATTTTTTCATGCAGAAATATTGCAAAACAAGCCGGTGACAGAGCTTGCCCCAGAACGTCTTAGAAAAAAAACCATTTGCGGTGTTCACTATATCTCGGGCGAAAATTATCTGAATTCAAAAACCATTAAAATTTATTCAAAGTATTATCAAATCCTCCCCCCATCGTTCTACGATTATTTTTTTTTTTCATTTAAAAATGTTTGGTGGCCATCTAAAGTGTAAACTGCTATTTTCCACGAAAAAATCCGCCATTTTGTGGGTGGGAAGCCCCCTTAATGTTAAAAAAAAAATTTTAACTAAACGTTGGGGGGAGGTATTTTATATGTAGAAAATGTATACCAAGTTTGAAATGAATCGGTCAAGTAGTTTGTAAATGGCAGTGAACACGGACTTTGAAAAAGTAGTTTTGAGAAAAACGCGTTTAAAGTTTATTGAGCTAAAAAAGTGAAGAAAAAAAGCTTTTTCACCGGCTTGTTTTGCAATATTTCTGCATGAAAAAATTACAGGACAGGATTCAAAAAAATTCACAAAAAAAGTGGTTTTTTTTTTACGCTGAAGCCCTTACCCCCCCCCCCCCCCCCCCCCCGGCAAGAGTTTTGCTCAGATCGATTTAAAATTTTGAGAATATATTCTTGAAATGTTTAACAATAAGATAAGACAAAAAAAAATCGATTTTTCGAAAGTGTAAACCCTTACCCCCTCCTTAACGAACGTTAAATTTTAGGCTGGAACTTTGGCGGACGTGTTGTTGAAGAAGAAAATATTCAAAGAAGAAATGGACAAATTACTTATGCAGTATGTGTTCCCAGAATTCGCGAGTCCGCACGGTCATATGAGAGCGAGGGTAAGATTATTTTTGTCAAACATGAATTAGACTGTGCATTTTATTATACTTTGATCATGTGGATTTTAACGGATTAAAAAACGAATCTCGCTAAGTGGTTTGCTTCACAAACGACTAGCTGAATAATTTTCATCATTTCAAAACTGTTAATGAAATTCTTGTTTCCAGGCCTGTTGGTTCCTCCATCACTTCTCTGAGATCAAGTTCAAGCAAGAAGCAGTTCTGATGGAAGCTATTAGATTGACGACAAACGCGCTTCTGCACGATCAGGACTTGCCGGTTAAAGTTGAGGCTGCAATCGCCTTGCAGATGCTACTTTCGGCACAGGATAAAGCGCAGAAGTACATCGAACCGCTGATCAAGCAAATTACTTTGGAACTTTTAACAATTATCAGGGAAACTGAGAACGACGACTTGACCAGCGTGATGCAAAAGATAGTTTACACGTACACGGAACAGCTGATGCCCATCGCCGTTGAAATCTGTCAGCATTTGGTGAGCGGATCAAATTTCATTGTCTTGAAATTCGATTCGGCTGTGTTAACGTTGCAAAGAATTAATTTTTTCTTAGGCCACCACGTTCAGTCGAGTGCTGGAGACTGATGAGGGTAGCGACGAAAAGGCTATAACAGCAATGGGTCTTCTAAATACGATTGAAACACTGCTCACTGTTATGGAGGATCAACCGAATATAATGGCTCAGTTACAACCGACTGTATTACAAGTAGTGGCTCATATTTTTGGACAGAGCGTTATGGGTGCGTAATCTACAGAAGACGATATTCGGTGAACTTGAAAGAGAGATCAGTTTCAAATTTTCCCTGCGTCATAAAAACTACACCCGTTATCTGACGGTACATTGATGTAATTATTTCAATTACTTATGAATTTCGATTCTCATTTACAGAGTTTTACGAAGAAGCCTTGTCGTTGGTTTATGATTTGACTGGTAAAACTATTTCGGAGGATATGTGGAAAGTTCTCGAACTTATTTATCAGCTGTTCCAAAAGGACGGTTTTGATTACTTCACAGACATGATGCCGACGCTTCATAATTACATCACCGTAGACACACCGGCCTTTCTTTCAAACGAAAATCACATATTAGCCATGTTCAACATGTGTAAAGCTGTAAGTATTCGATATCATAAAATGTGAATGGACGAAACCTGTGTGATTCCTATTGTCGTGAAATGCAAAATTTCACAGCAATCGGTATAATGATAAAGTTTGTGTCGGTCACGTTTGTGCTTAAAACACGACCAACGATGTCAATTTGCAAAAACAATTAATACAGAAGTTGTGACATTACTTTTTTAAAGGTTTTAACTGGCGACGCTGGCGAGGATCCCGAATGCCACGCTGCTAAACTCTTAGAAGTTATTATTTTGCAATGCAAAGGTCACATCGATCAGGTGCGTTTTCCCACGTAAGAATGAAAAATAAAATTAAAAATCGTTATTACGACATCTCATCGACGAAGAAGTATTTCTTCCATTCTTTAATTTCTCTAATAACATCTGTCTGTAGGAGCGTGCAGTTTTGATATTTTTATTACCTTGCGCAGCATCATTTGACACATCTTATTTCACAGTGTATACCATCACTGGTACAATTGGTCTTGGAACGTTTGACTAGAGAAGTGAAGACGTCAGAGCTGCGCACAATGTGTCTTCAGGTAGTTATTGCCGCGCTTTATTACAACCCGGCTTTGTGCATCGAAGTTATGGACAGACTTCAGAGCAGTGTTGGACAATCTACAGAACCGATAGCGTCACATTTCATCAAGCAATGGATACACGATACCGATTGTTTTCTCGGGTATGTAGAATCACTTGCAAAATCGAGGGAAGAACGTTCAGTTTTTATTTATCTCCATATTTCAGTCTGCACGATCGAAAACTTTGCGTTTTGGGAATGTGTACTTTGATTAGTATGGGACCCGCAAGACCGGCTGCAGTCAACGAATGCGCTCAACAAATTATTCCATCGTTAATTCTTTTGTTCGACGGACTTAAGCGAGCCTATGCTGCTAAGGCTGCTGAATGCGATGACGAAGATAATGACGAGGAAGAAAGTGATTTAGAAGAAGGTAAAAAAAGCTGATCGTCTATGAATATTACAATAATAAGAAGCAAAAATCTTGCTGCGCGGTTTAAGGTTTACAAGAAAATCGACAAACTAGGTGATTGTAAAATTATTTATTCCTGCAGAAGTATTGTCCTCGGACGAAGATGATATTGACGACAGTGGTCAACAGTATCTTGAGAACTTGCAAGAGAAAGTAAGTAAGGCGTCGGGTCAGCATGGATTCAATATCACTGCCACGATACAAGATGGTCACGGAGAT
Source organism: Diprion similis (assembly GCF_021155765.1). NCBI lineage: Eukaryota > Metazoa > Arthropoda > Insecta > Hymenoptera > Diprionidae > Diprion > Diprion similis. The sequence continues at coordinate 5,619,971 of NC_060117.1, forward strand.
CATAGATCCGACGATGACGACGACGACGATTCTGACTACGAAGCAAATGAGGAAACTGCTCTGGAGAGCTATACGACTCCATTAGATTCTGACGACACCAATCAAGATGAATATGTTTTCTTCAAGGAAATCATGCAAAGTCAGTATATTTACTCGTTATAGGAAGAATCTAATTATTGGTAAACAAAACTCGTAAAGAACGTCACAATTTTTCGGTCGCATATTGAATTGATTATAGAATTATTACCCAAAATGTATTCGTCAAATGAAGTTCACCTTCCTCTTAGTGAAAAAAAAAAAACGAAACGGTATTGTTAAAATAACTTTACGTTGAGATAGAATAATGCTGGATTTGGAGGTAAGTATTTTTTGGAAAAAAGGGATAGAAAGCCTTTGTAGGCGAACATTTTTATAACGCCGCACATGTATTTGTGACAGATTCTAATTGCATTCATTCAATTGTGAATACGATTCGCATTTGAAAAAAAGAAAATTAACGTTAAGGAATATTCGAATACCATTTACTTGCAGACATCGAGGCTTCGGATCAACCTTGGTACAGAACACTTACCAGTCACTTGACATCCGAACAACACAAAGCATTGCAAGAAATAATTCTTCTTGCCGATCAACGTAAAGCAGCCCTGGAAAGTAAAAGAATTGAACAAAGTGGTGGTAAGTTTATTGTACAAAATTGTTTTAATTCGGTAATCAGGCGAATGGTATAAAAACGTTCTTTGCTCGTTACAGGATACGCCTTCCACCAGCAGACTGTACCAACTTCGTTTAATTTTGGTGGAACCCCTTTGAGCCGATAAGATATTCTAACGATTTTATTCTAGAACGATAAGTAAATTTCAAAACAGAAAGAAAAATAAATCAATAAATAATGTATAAAATAATGAAATTGGACACTTACAGCACGAGACTGTAACTCGATCACTTCGAAGACATTATGCATTTCCTATTTACTATTTTTATGTATAAACTAAATGTACTTTGTAACAAGGCAATCATGTCCAACTCTCGTACTAAATGTATTTGGAAAAATATCTTTCGTTTTGTGCGCTGATCTTGCTACATCGTGTTGCCAATAACATACGCCTATACATACATATTACAATTTTCGCCACTGTTATCCATTAATTGTCACGCAAACAATTATCTGTATCAATTCTGACGCTAAAAATTAACTGCGGACAAATTTACAAACAGATAAATTTATTTTATTTATTACAAGGGCCGCTTTTCCTGCTTAGCGAGTTGTACAAAGGCTATGACGATAGGATTTGCTTTCCATATCAACTGGGCTATCTTTTCTCCATTTAAAGATGAAATACTTTGGATGAAAAAATTAAAAAATCGAATCTTGTTTTTTTTTTTCGTCTTTTTTTTTTTTTTTTTTTTTTTTGTTTTTCTTTTTCTTCTCCATTAATCACGACATTTGGAATACCCAAAAGAAATTGAAGCTTGTTTTTTGATTTTAAAAATCAAATCAATAGTGCCGGTGAAGAAAGAACAGTGGTTCAGTTGATAGAAAAAAAAGTACGAAATACCGAAACAGAATGATGATAATTACAATATCACATTTAGTCGAAATTAAATTTGAAATGGCTGAGATATAATTGGGTATTTATGATTAAAGAAAAGTTGAAAAGATATGAATATAAGGAAAGTCCGTGCATCCCCAAAAAATTGCGCTGTATAGAGGCAATATCGCAACCTGTACCTCCTTAATAATAACAATAATAACAATAATAATAATAATAATAGTATCTCGGTGCCAGCTGGAAATGAGTTTAATGTCCCACTAGAAAAACAAATTTACTTTATAGAAATGTTTGTTGACGAAAAAGTAAAAAAAGAAAAAAAGAAAAAAAAAATTGTTAAATTGTTCATATAAATATATATAAAAGGCTAATTTTTACTATGCACCAAAAAAATATTTTTATTGACGAAATCGTAATTTTTTTTTTTTTTTTTTTTAAACTTGTTTTTTTTATTATTATTATTTTTTTTTTGTAAATGTACTTCATTTTTCTTTTAATTCTCTACTTAAATGTAGTATGTATAGATTAATGAATTTTCAATATTATTGAGACGGCATGTCATCCTCTGTCCTTTACATTGTATGTATAAGCATCCAAAGTTTATCTTCATGCTATTTTTCTCAACGTCTTGACGCCTGAAAAAAAAAAACTTTTTGTCAACCCCGGCACAAAATTACTTTCAATGTTGAAATATCCAGAATGATAATAATCACTAATAATTCGATTCAATAATTATTTTACGTTACGCAGTCCCTCGATGAAATAAAGAGGGGCGCGAGGGGTGGGAAAGAGGGGGGGGGGGGGGGGGAGGGGGGTTGAACGGGGGTTAAAATTACTATAATAATATATCAGAGCCCAAAAAGATAATGGCGTACAAAAAAGAAGGGGTGTTCTGTGCTGTGGTTAGTGAAGTGGTATCGATGAATTGTGCGAGCGCTCCTAATAATGACGCATACCTGAAAGATCCAGGTCAATTAATTGCCGTTCCAGATTTTTGTATATATATATATATATATATATACTTAAATATCGTGTTTGTGACAAAGTTAGAGTAATGTTTTTTTTTTCCTTTCTTTCTTTCTTTGTTAAATTCTTTTTTTTTTTTTACTTTTTTTTTTCTTCGATATATATTTCCTCTTTCTTTTCGCCAGTCATTTTTTAGTCAAAGTATACAGAATTAGACTGATCACATTCGCTTTCCAAAATTGACCAACCGCGAACGTTATTATCATACTTTGCGTAGTGTTTTTGACGTATTGTTGTTGTGTAGTTATAAAATTGATATTACGTTTCGAAAGTCGTGATCGTGATTTATCTTTGAATAAGTTTTATTAATTGATAAACAATTACATTTTCATTATACATAAAAATTTAATATTACGATATTATTGAGAGATGTAAGGGAGGAACCATTCGCTTCGAAGTACATCGTTTAATCAAGTTCGCTCGAATATTAGTCACAATTACAACGTGAGTGAAATTTTCCAGCAAGACGATATCTGTTGCTTTGGTTTTTTTTTTTTCCCCCCTTATCTTTTATTCGTATTTTCTTCCAATCGCACGATTTAATTCAAAGCTTGTGTTGGTCAAATTTGGTATAGCGATTGGAGAATCTGTTTGTTTGTGGACAGATTTTTCGGGTAGTGAGTTTTTAAAAAAGTGCCTTTTAAATGATGAAGAAGATGGGACCTAAATTAAAGAATACAGTAAAGCATTACTGTAGGTCGGACTGAGGCCAGGACACTTCTCTAGTTTATAAGTTTCATAGGTACTATACTAAAATATAATAATAATAATAATAATAATAATAATAATAATAATGAAATTGAAACTGTTCCTTTTTTTCTCCTTCTATTATATCTAGAAATCTTTATTTGTAATAATGGACCCTTTGCCGTTTTGTAGTTTTTATATAATATTTAAATTATATAACAATAACGATGATAATGATAATAATAATAATAATAATATTAATAACAATAATCATAGCGACAGTAAGCCAAACGATCCAAGTGAAACATATGCTCTATATATATATATATATATATATATATATATATATATAAAATTATAACTTCTTGACGTTGTGCATAAGACATGGTCGGAGGTAATATACAAGCTATGTTGGTGCTTTAAAATATTTGGTAGAAGTTCTTGAAAAACTTTGCTATTAAAATTGAAATGCAGATGGTAAAGTTATACTTGTCATTTATTTATCCAAATCCTTGAATATTTTATTTTTAACATTGTATTTTTATTGACATTTCGCAACTCACGAAAGATCTTCATTGTACATTTGCCAATTTTAATCGTGCAACGGGGGATAAAAGAGCAAGGATTAAACGAGTTTCAAACATAGATTGTCTTGTCTACAATATCATCATGAATTTAATCGTGTAAAGTTCCAATGTAAATATATATATATATATATATATATATATATATATATGCCAAATATAAAAAAAGCGTGATAAAGTGAATGCAAAAAATTTATACCTCGCTGTCTTAGATAAAGATATTTGAATTTATATTAGAAGCACAATGTGAAAAGGAAAAACACATAATTGTATGTAATATCTCCTTTTATAGGGTATATGCTCTTTCATTCGGAGCTCTGCACACAGTCGAATGTATGTTTTTTTTTTTTTTTTTTTTTTTTTTTTTTTTTTTTTTCCCTGTTACCCGACGTCGAAATCGAATAAATTTAGAAAATATAAGGACAGAAACCGCAGTCTGTGCGTAGAGATTGAAAAAAAGAACGTACTCGTAATCTGCAAAATGGATTACACGCAATAAACTTTTCGTTAAGCAGAGTAAACCGCTCTAATTTTTTTGTCACCCTTTGCGTACTCTATCTGCTCGTTCGAAGTTTAAACTACGTTACTTCCATATCGTATGTTTCAGACTTTTTTTTTTACTCGCCTTTGATCGCAAACCTCGTGCAATCACAATATACATTTACTTTTTTCAAATTGGCTCCGCGCTTGTCGTAACGTTCTCTTCGCACCTTCGTGAAATTTCTTGGCAGACGCGATTCGGTTGAAGGGAAAAAAAAAAAAAATTAATAAATAAATAATAAGAGAAAAAAAAAAAAAGAAAAAAAAAACTACCTCAATTGGTCAATTCGAACAATGAAAGTCAATTCGAAGAACCGACTTTAAAGAAATTTGTTAAGAATAATATAGACAGATTAGTTTTTACCTGTATTCATTTTAAATCTGATCTCAAGAATTCTCTTACACGATTCAACGATATATGATAAAACTAATTTCTGTGCGTACGAGCATAGAAACGTTTAGACGGATAGAAATTGAAGACACTAAGGCCAACGTATCGAAGTCAAAGTTTGAAAAAGGTATTGAAACAGATCAGTTAATTACTTCCAAACATATTTTAATCCGATTTATTATTAATACAATAGTTACATTCTCAACGTTGTGTGTTATAATACCTTTTGTATCAAGGCGCACTTACGGTACGTCAATAATCCTTCCTAAGATTTATTTAAAAGAAGAGGAAAGAAAAAAAAAAAAAAAACAAACGAACATTCCTTTCGCGGAAAATCCCTGTCCATATAATTAAACAAGCACTTTTGTTGACGAGCGAAGGATTACGTACGCTGCGTTTAAAAAAGAATAGGCGATGTAATTTCTTGGTGCAAATTTTGCCTTCGTCGAAAAGATTTGAATGTGATTTGAGATTTTTCTGGATTATTTTAAGCGAACGGCAGATTTTGCGCACACGCCTAACTTACCACATATAATAAAATTAAGCTGTGCTACAAATTTATCGTTATAAGATTTTAAAGATGTGATAGTTTTACGAGGAATACATAGAAGTGGAAAACCGTAAATTCCACCCTAATTAACCCTTGTTCAGCGACTTGTTATGTTCAAATATGCAGCGATTAGATGCTTAAGTCTACCAATGCTTTACCCATCACAGTTAGTTAGTTCCGCAGCTATTTAGAAAAAGAAGAGCCCTGTGCCATCGTATCAGTTATTTAATTTCCTCCTGAAAAGTAGTTGGCGTTTTTCATCAATGACGACTCTCTCTATTGAACGGCTAATAAAAAAGTGTGGGACAGTTTCTGGCTAAGAATCACGTGCAATTGTGTGTTTATCGAATTCAATATAGAACAGAACATAAAATTGTTGTCTTATTATACATTATTCTTGAACAGAATTTTATTTCCTTTTACAAGATATAATATTTAATCAATGCTATCACCAACAACACGATGTGTTATTATCAAACAAGTTCCATCTAACTTTTCAAAGTAAACATACAAAGTGCGTTTATATGCACAAGCGTAAAATAAATCGTGCCCCGCTAATTCTGTCCATTGAGAGCGAAGGATTTCCAAATAAATTAACAGGTTCACCTTTCGAACGTTCCACTTTGAAAACGAATGACATTGGACATTCGCCTCTTTTCTAGTGAATATTCTACTCAACTATTTCAACCCCTGTTCTTTGAAAACTGGAAGTCTTCGTTACATCGCCATCATCAACCAGTTGTTTTGCACCCCTTATGAACTTATTTTGCTTTCAAGGTGTCCTTCTCTCATTGCTATCGAAAAACTCGAAGCTTAGGATCAGCAGCTTCCACCGTATTGCATCTACCCAATTTTTAAAGCTTGTGCAGTTGCTGTTATTTAATTAAACGACGCAAACTGCTGTCAAGGAAAATTTTTGGTTTCTTCTATTTAGTGAACTATACGTTGTGAAGATTTAAGTAAGTTTATTAGCCAAAAGCATAAAATACTTGATGGATTAAATGTTTGGAGGCCTGGCAAGACGTGAAGAACGTAAATATGTATAAAGCAGACACACAGGTAACCGTTAGCACGCTGTGTTCTCCTCCGTTTCTCCAGTCTCTTGGTATTTCTCCTCCTCTAAGTCTGAGTCTTTGCAGGATTGTATACAGCATTGGTGAGGAGGCAGTGTATCACTTGAGACACCGTTCAAAATAAAGTGACCCTACGTATCCACCTCGCATTGCTTTTACCACATTCTGTTCAAATACTCTTCGATTGTTTTGTAACACCTCCGCCGCATCTTTGTTCAACGGATCTTCAGGATTCGGTTCCTAGGTAAAGAGAAAATTAAGAAAAAAATAAACAAACTAGATGCATAAGAATTAAATTAAAAGGTTTATTCATCTGTTGAGAAAAACATTATCAAAAATAATGCACCAGCTTTTGTTTTAAACTTTAAAAAAAATCAACAACAATTAATTTCGCAACAAAAAAGCTCCGATGAACAATAAAAATATAGAAAATTATTTAAAAGGTGTAACCGAAGTTGATCGATCTAAATTGAACTGAAAAGTTGAAGGAAATGTAACAATTGACCCATAAAACATGCGATAATTTGATTTTACTAGATATGTTGATAACAGAGTTTTTATAAGATATTCTTTGCGAACGAAAGACATTTTCATCAACTTCACTTGCAAGGTTGAAACTATTTCAACGTATCCAATTTCTTTGTTTCTTGATACTTTTCAGCCCGACATATTTGCTCAATATATTCTTACGATGCAAGTTTTAAAAGAAAGACATAAAAGTGATGAAATTCAGTGAGTGTTTAATACTTACCAGAAAGAGATACTGAAGGCCGTAAACAATCGAGTTTATTGTCAATACAGGTTTCCAATCTTCTCTAAGAATATTGAGGCAAACATTGCCTTCCAAGTCAATGTTTGGATGATAGACTTGTGTTTCGCACTTTACTTTAGGAGGTTCATGTGGGTAGTTTGGACCGACCTTAAAACTGAAGACGAATCTTCCGCCTCTGTAGAAACCCTAGAAATAGTTATAACGCGAGGTAAATACTTGGGACTCGTTTGTCGATCGATCAACGAAGAGACAACAGAGCGATTTGTGCTGCGGTTAGCGCAGCTTGAAGAATCGTTGCAAAGACTTAAATAGCTGGCGAAAAGAATTGAAAATACTTACTTCGTCGGGGCAGATTATTAGTTTAAAAGTCAAGAGGTCATCTGGGTCTGGAAATTCTGTGCCACATGTCTTTGGCAGGTTGAGTTCGTTTATGTCTGGAATAAAAATGCGGCAAAGGTTAGTTGAAAATTTCTTTCACGATCGGATCCTGCTGCTACGTGACATAAAATGAAAAATCGCAACCTTTCGTGATCCTTAACTGCGCTGCAGAGGCCTTTTTCTGAGTTCCTGTCCTTGGTGATTCGCCATCTTTTTTCGCTTGTTTAAGTGAAAATAATTTAATCATGTTAGATTCTAATTTCGGCTACAATATAGCGAGGCATACAAATACTTTTTAAATTGAAGCAAAATCACAGAAGATTAAAAAATTCGAACCTACTAATTTTTGACAAGGGGGATAACTCGCTTTTCGGACCGTGCTTCTCCCCTGGCTATATTCACGTCTCGACAATATTTTACCATATAGTTAAACTCACGTCTTTCTAACCGTAAATACGAAAATTCATTAACCTCGATCATTTTCGCCGGTTATTTTCTGCTCACGTATATCGTAAAAATCAACGCGATTTCGCCTCGAATAACCAAATACCTTGTTGGAGGCTTGTAATTAACAATTTTCACCGTTTAACGGCTGCACTTTGTAAGCTGGTAGTTTGGTTCAATCGAAAATGGCGCCTTTTGACCTTCTCCTCATTGGATGAAAAAATGGGCCCGTGTCGTCCATATTTAAAGGTCTTGAGTGAACCTAGACGCTTTGGCGATGCGTGGCTCCATAAACTTAGAAACTATGCTAAGAGCGTGAACTTCAGTTCTAAACATCGTCATTGAAATTTCTGGCATACTTCAATGGTGAGTAAGGAAATAGTGTAGTAAATTGGCGTTGTCTAGGCATTCTCTATGGACGTATGCATAGAAAAGCAAGGTCAAAAAGGCGTAACGAGTCTAGCAGCCGAAATTACGTTTGCATATGACGTAGCGTAGAGCCGTAGACTGCATGTTTACTCTTCTACATCCACACATATCTGTGGGATTGCATTGTTTTTGTAGAATAGAATTATAGTAACAAATCGCAATGGCGTTAGGTAACCACTCTCTCACAATCGTAGGTTAATATTTGTTTTCCAAAGTTAACATATCTGTTCGAAACAATTGATAACCGTTGATATCTATTAAATTGTCGAATTAGGGTATACAGATAAGGGCAAATAAACGCAATATATGAAGTTGTGATCCGCTGAAAGAGACATTCGAATTTTACGCTCTGATGCTCATGACTCGTAGAGTCACGTGTTTTTGAGTGAAGTCCGTCGCACCGCGGTTGAGTGAACCTTTCACTCTACGAAAAAAAAAAGAAAAAAAAAAAAAAAGGAAACGAACGATATTCTCTGACGGCGATGAAACGTAACGATACTTAGCAGAAAGTAACTGCAATAGTGATATTGCAAAGTATCGATGTTTACACTGTTTACGCAAAGTGTCTGATGTGCAGTCAGTGATAATTGAAATTCGTACGAACGATGATGTGTCCTGTAATACTACGATATACTATGTTATCGCCTGTGTCAATCTAGACGAATATTACTTCAACGAGAGATGTTAGTAAGAATTAATTGTTAACGTTTTAAATTGCTCCAAACGAACTATTTATGATCTATTAATTCAGGCGTAGTCTGTTTAAAGTGGCAAACGAATCAGGGTAAATATTTAATTTTCCATAGCGCTTAGCCACGCTCTTTGATAAATCCGTTGATAAGGTTTTAGTGTTCTATAAAATAAACTAAAGATTGTTGCAGCGTTTATTAATTCACTTTACTTGCCCAACTTCGCAACTCTTCTCCAAGACTTATCGTAAGTACATTAAATTTAGTCAGAAAAATAGTTATTTAACAATTTACATCCTTAATTTCTTTTGTTTTCCTATTCCTTTGTCTTCATCTCATCTAGGCATCTTCAATCTCATACTTTAGGTTGTTGTCAATTGTCTTCTGTCAATTGTTTTCTGTATCTCATTGCTTTTCCATTGTTTATCTTCCTTTGTTTCTCTACCGATCCTCTTTTGTTTCATTAACTATCTAGAACCCATTTTATTTCAAAATAATTAAGTATTTATATATAAATATATGTATAAATAACGTATTAAATACCTATAATAACATATTAAAATTATTTTCCAAATATTATTTAGTTAACCTTAGTTTTGTCTAGATTTATGAGCTTCGTTAAACTCTTTTCAATTGTTTTACTCAGTCGTTTTGTTCATAATTCATCGATAAATACAGTAACAAAGATATTTTTATAAATAGAAACTTCGTTATTAACATCAATCGTTGCACATAGAATCTTTTGAAATGAATATTCATTGTTCAATAACTTAATTTACTCAGATAATAGGAGAGACTCAAAGTCCTTTTTTGTGTACACTTTAAAAAAACTAGAGAAACTTTCGAGTATTAAACGAACCGGAATTTTTTTTGAGCAAAGCGCTTTAGTTTTTCATTAGTTTTAACTAATCTTTGAAACAAAGCAACAAATCGCATTGGAATTCCTCTCTAAAATATCGTTTCACGTTTCAACCCCTCAGACTTCACGACAAAATTCATTATATTCATGGTAGAAGAGAGAATTTCTCAATCAATATCCACGAACAAAGATTCCAATTAATTTAGTTTCTTATCACTCCCTCAATGGTGAATCAAATATTCTTTGAAACTCGCCGTTACAGATTACGATGCGATTCATCTAAAATAATAATAATCCACTCTGTAATTGTGATACGAATAATGTAACAAGTATTTGTAAAATATGAATATTCTCACATCTTCGCATTCTATTATGTACGCTAGTTTTAATCTCTTACAGTTTGATTCGCCGCTATCTTGTGTTCACTGTATTGTATGCACAGGGATAGATAATCCTGATAAATATCAACAAGTACATTGAATTTCGTAAGCGTACTTCATCGTTATCGTTATAGCTGAGAAATCGGCTGTTGACTTGCTTCTGTTTTAAATCTTCTGCTACTTTTATTACTGCGAAATGTTTTTTTGTTTTTGTTTTTACAATTAGTAAATCTGTACTGTTTTAATCGTAGCATTTATAACGTATATGATATTAGAAAGACAATGGATTTTGATTTTTGTATGTTTGTTTCGTTTCAGTGTATGGCTGAATAGGATTTGAAATTACAAATCAAACATGAAGTTCGCGGAGCATCTTTCCGCCCATATTACGCCTGAATGGCGTAAACAATACATTAGTTACGAGGTAAAACTTATGGAAATTTTATAATTTTTATCATACTCATTAGAGTGTATCAAAAAAATTGACTATTTTTTTTTTTTTGGGAATAATATACTGAAAATATTGTTCAGGATAACGAAAAAAGGCGCCTGTTAAAATGGGAGCTCTTAATTTTAGTTTTAAGATGTGCCTCATCGCAATTTTCTACTTTCCGTAAGAATAACACAGCAAAAATAGTTCTTGCTCCTTGCCATTTTTATAACTAGATAACGACGCATCGTACAGAAAATTCATAAACATGTTTTTGTAGGAAATTGAACGTTCTACAAAAAAGGTTTCTTGTCGTTTTACGATAAATCTACTCCTTCAAAAGTTATTTGAGGTCCTTTGTTGATGTTTTTGACCTCAAATAACTTTTGAAAGAATAGATTTATCGTAAAACGACAAGAGACCTTTTTTGTAGAACGTTCAATTTCCTAAAAAAACATGTTTATGAATTTTCTGTACGACGCGTCGTTATCTAGTTATAAAAATTGCAAGGAGCAAGAACCATTTTTGCCATGTTATTCTTATGGAAAATAGAAAATCGCGACGAGGCACTTTTTAGTATTAAAATTAAGAGCTCCCATTTTAACAGGCGCCTTTTTTCGTTATCCTGAACAATATTTTCAGTATATTTTTCAAAAAAAAATAGTCAATTTTTTTGATACAATCTAATACTCATTCATAATGTTACATATTATTGATGTTTTCCCATAAATATTTCTAGGAAATGAAAGCCATGTTGTATACGGCCGTAGAAGAGGCTCCGTCCGTTGAGGTCGTGGAGCAGGAAACTATATCTCGTCACTTTGCGTCTTTCGACGAAGTCTTTTTCACCTTCTGCGATCGCGAATTAAAGAAAATCAACACTTTTTACTCCGGTGAGATTCAATCGATGATCAAATTTTTATAAATATGAAAAACTACAAAAAATTTCCCAAGTCTTTGTCTACTGATCTGTACAAATTTGTAAAAAAATTAATTGACATTAAAATTTTGTGTAGAGAAGCTGGCGGAGGCAACGAGAAAATACGCAGCATTGCAAAGCGAGCTAAAAATTGCATCCGAAACGCATCATGGCGGAGGAAAGAATCGCGTTCGAAATACTACAAAAGCTCATCTGCCTGCTCGCAAACTGAGGGAGCTAAAACTAGCTTTCTCAGAATTTTATCTCTCGCTTATACTTCTTCAAAACTACCAAAATCTAAACCATACCGGTTTTAGAAAGATACTAAAAAAACATGACAAGGTATTTTAACGTGGATCGTTCTAGCGAAGAGACTTTGAAAATCGCTAATTCTTGAATGAAAAATTGTGCGAAACAACAAGATTTGATCTTCGACCAAATCCTTTTAATCAATCATTCCTTCATTCATTAATTTACGGATTTTCAATTCGATTTTTTAACCAATCTCAAATTAAAAATTACCTTCATCAACGTCGAACCGCTTTTTATTACTCAAATTTGTATATATCAGCTCTTGTCCGTCGATACTGGCTCCAAATGGCGAACAGAATTTGTGGAAACTGCACACTTTCACACGTCAAAGGACATCGACAGGCTTATTCAGGAGACGGAGACAACGGTTACCGCTGGCCTCGAAGGCGGCGACAGGCAAAGGGCTATGAAACGACTCCGTGTGCCTCCTCTTGGAGAACATCAAAGTCCTTGGACGACTTTCAAAGTCGGACTATTCTCTGGAAGTTTCGTTGTTTTGTTCGTCGCAGTTGTGCTGTCGGGTAAGAATTTTCTCAAACAATCTTCCATATCGTTACTCGTGTATATTAGAGCAGCTTGAATAATTTATTGAATTTTAGCAATATTCCACGACGGCGGCGAACGTCTCAAGGTTGCATTTCCCTTGTATCGAGGACCCCTGCTCGTTATTCAATTCCTCTTTCTGATGGGAATCAATGTCTACGGCTGGCGATCGTCGGGTGTTAATCACGTTTTGATATTTGAGCTCGATCCGAGGAATCATTTGTCAGAGCAACACCTGATGGAGTTGGCAGCTGTTCTCGGCGTCGTTTGGACACTGAGTTTACTCAGTTTTTTATATAGCTCAAGCCTGAGCGTTCCGCCTTACGCGAATCCTCTCGCACTGGTCGTCATCATCATAGCCTTTCTGTTGAATCCTTTCAAAATGTTTCGACACGAGGCACGATTTTGGTTGCTTAAAATAACGGTGAGGCTTGTATTGCACAATATAAAAACAGAGTTTCCGAATCAGTGATTGAATCATGTTTCTCTCAACTACTTTGATTTTTCCAGTTTCGTTGCATCTCAACGCCATTACTGCCCGTCAACTTTGCCGATTTCTGGCTGGGCGATCAATTGAACAGCCTATCGACTGTGTTTTTGGATTTTCATTTTTTGATATGCTTCTACATTACAAATGGAGATTGGTTCGAAGCCGGTGATACGCAACAGTGTTTGTCTGGGGCTTACATCATTAGATCGATACTCAACTGCCTTCCTGCTTGGTTTCGTTTTGCACAATGCATTCGCCGATATCGAGATTCAAAGGAAGCTTTCCCACACTTGGTCAATGCCGGCAAATATGCCACAACGTTTCTCGTCGTTATAACAAACACCTTGCGAACGCTTCACGCAGGTAAAATTATACCTTCGATCTTCGCGTGTTCTTTAAGGGGGGGGTAAGGGTTTACACTTTCGAAAAATCGAATATATTCACGAATATATTCTCAAAATTTTAAGTCGATCTGAGCAAAACTCTTGAAGAGGGGGGGGTAAGGGTTTCAGCGTAAAAAAAATACACTTTTTTTGTGAATTTTTTTTGAAAGTATGGATTGAGCAAATTTATTGAAACCTTTTGTACATTATTAAGCATACTTTTAACAATATTCTGTAATTTTTTCATGTAGAAATATTGCAAAACAAGCCGGTGACAGAGCTTTTTTTCTTCACTTTTTTAGCTCAATAAACTTTAAACGCGTTTTTCTCAAAACTACTTTTTCAAAGTCCGTGTTCACTGCCATTTACAAACTACTTGACCGATTCGTTCCAAACTTGGTACACATTTTCTACATATAAAATACCTCCCCCCAATGTTGAGTTAAATTTTTTTTTTAACATTACGGGGGCTTCCCACCCACAAAATGGCGGATTTTTTCGTGGAAAATAGCAGTTTACACTTTAGATGGCCACGAAAAATTTTTAAAAGAAAAAAAAAAAATAATCGTAGAACGTTGGGGAGAGGATTTGATAATACTTTGACTAAGTTTTAATGGATTTTGATTTTAGATAATTTTTGACCGAGATATAGTGAACACTGCAAATGGTTTTTTTTCTAAGATGTTCTGGGGCAAGCTCTGTCACCGGCTTGTTTTGCAATATTTCTGCATGAAAAAATTACAGAATATTGTTAAGAGTATGCTTAATAATGTACAAAAGGTTTCAATGAATTTGCTCAATCCATAATTTCCGAAAAAATGCACCAAAGAAGTGTTTTTTTTTACGATGAAACCCTTACGCCCCCCCCTAATGAAATGTTGTTTATTTTTTTATTTTTTGCCTCATCAACGCATTAAATTTCATTTCTTTGTTCAGATGAATATACCAATCACTGGGATAGTCCTTGGCTTTGGCTCTGGGTAGTGAGTAGCCTGATAAACTCTATTTATTCATACACATGGGATATCAAGATGGATTGGGGACTCCTGGATAGTAATGCTGGTGAAAATCGATTCTTACGAGAGGAAATTGTATATTCCACAGTGAGTGAATAATCTTCGGATTGAATATTTTTGAATTAATTTTCCGTTACTGTACTGAAAAGTTTCTTTCGACGCAAGAATACTCAGGACATTTGTATCTCGAAATGTTCAATATGGAAATCTTTTATTTCAGGGGTTCTATTACTTTGCAATCATAGAAGACTTTGTTTTGAGATTTGTATGGGTTCCGACCTACATACTGACACAGTACGGATATGTTCAGTCCGAACTGATGACTTCTATCAACGCTCCTTTGGAAGTATTCAGGTAACTTTTTATAGTTCATAAAATTGCTCAACTTTGACTCAATGTACAAATCACACTTGCGAAAGACGGACAAAAAATAATGTGCGTTGTTTTTAATCATTCCATTTTATCGACGATGTAGAAGATTTATCTGGAACTTCTTCCGTCTCGAGAATGAGCACTTGAATAATTGCGGTAAGTTCCGTGCTGTCAGAGACATTTCTGTCGCACCTATAGAAAGTTCCGATCAGACGCAAATCATACGAATGATGGATGAAGAGAACGGAGTAATAAATCGAGGAAAGCGCAAGGGTGGAGGTAAAAAGCAGACCGCTGTCAAGGAGGACAAGCGTGCGTTGTTGAAAGAGGAAACAATTGATATAGATGTCTCTAACGCTAGTTGAATTTGTATTTAATATTTTTATTACACTTGAAAGCGGGATCAAGTACTTTTTATTTCATTATATTTCAACTTTTGCATTAAGCTCATTGAAATAGTCTTCTGTTTATTCTAGATTCATCGAATATAGTACCACTTATTTTTTAAGCGCAGCAGATCTTTGATCGGAAATATCTTTCGATTAATTGTAGTTAGTTTCGTGCAGCCAATTTTTGGATTTATACTTAAATTCAGTACAAGATTATAATATACGAGTCTCTGTATTATACATATATTATGGAAAATGGTTCGGCGTATTCAAGGCTGAGACACGTGATTGAAATACTGTGTTTGATGTGCACAATGATGCTGCTTAGATTCTGTGGAATTTATTTTAAACTCGCATTGTTATTGCCAGCATAAAAATTCGCTCTTGTTTTCACATTATTCTGAAACTGACAATAAATTCCACAGGATCTGGTGAACTTTCTCATTCTAGTGCTGATATTGCGTACTGAATTAAAACAGAATTAAAATCCTTGAATAAAGCAACGACACGTGCGAATATGTGTTACATTCCACTAAAGTTTTATGAAAAATTAATAATTTAAGGGTAAATTGTCATTTATATTTTTGAATACTTACATGAAGCGTTATTTCAAGGCTTAGGTGATTTTTATTTTTTAGTTACGTACTTCCTTTTTAGCCCCACGAGTTTATACGAGTAATTAGAAGATAAACTAGTTTTTACATAACGCGGCCATACGTAATTAATAATACAATATGATGCTGAAACTATCAGGCAACACGTATGGAAGGCTTTCAGCGAGTGAGCAAACGATAAAGAACCTTTTTGCCTGTAGTACCTGATAGTTTCAGCGTCATTAATGAGAATGCATGTTAAACATGCATTATTTTTTCACCCTCTATTCCAGATTGCAACGAAACAAATACTAACCGATATCCAAAGATTTCATTGAATAATTATTATTACCTCTTATTACACAAAAAACAGCAATAGTTATTAAATAGAGAATAATCAAACTTCACATGGGGTACGTTGGCAAGTTTATTATGGACAATAACTTATAATTGTTTCTCCGACAGCTGTGTGAATTTTCCAAGTATTATAGATTAATTTTCCTCTTGTCTATAAGATGATGCTTTCCAATTTGACTAATTGCGTTGACAAACTTATTGTGTATGATATTATTTTACGTGAATTTATTTAACACATTCAAGTTTCGTTCGGATACATGCACCTAGTAACTGTGTAAAATGGAATTCATGTATCCGAATGTATAATTATATTCAGAATTCAGTGTGAGATAAATTTGTGTAAAATAATGAGACTGGTGCAAGTTGAATTGGGATTAATAAAGAAACCATGCTTTTTAAGTAACTAATCGCAAAACGAATTTACGAACTAAATAAATTAGTCCAGTGAAATTCTTAATTACTACTATATTAAGTAGCATTTTATATGTATTTGCGGTGCCTAAACTTTGATTAATTTATAAGTTCCTTAATTCAACTTTGTTGTGATTTTTTTTTTTTTTTTTGTCAAAAGGTATTTTTACATCTTAAGATTTAGGATATAAAAAAACGACACATGATTGTAAAGGTGTTGCTAAATAAGAACCAGGCCAGATATTTTTGTACATCATGTGTAGAATATCAATGAATATAAACAAGAAAGGAACGATTGTCAACGGAGTGTTACTCTAATCAATCGTTTATATATAACTACGTTCAAACACACTTGGCGAAGTTGAATTTAACGATACCAGTATAAATTAACCAGGGAATTAACTTCGCTTAGTGTGTACAGATTTATAATCGGATATTATCTACGATAGTCACAAACTTAGTGAGTAGACAACTGTGTTACATTGTTTGTATTATATAAGAAAAAATATTGTTGAAATTATATCTTTATACACACACGCTGTGTTTCGCTATTTTTCCATAATCTATTTGATTTCGTTTAAGTTCCAACTGTGTAAAATCATGATGTAAATTTATATATTTATTGTTAAACTTGAGTCACTTCGAATTTCTCAATGACTTCTATTTATTCTTTGCTATTTAATTGGACTTGGTTTTGTTCCAAATAATTCTTGACGTCTTCGACGTTAGCTGGCGTCACTTTGCCTGCATTTAATAGATGTTGCATTAAACTATTCAGAGTGTATAAACTTTTCATTTGGATGCCTTTTGCTTTCAGATTCTGACTACCACCCTGTTGTCGGTCTAGAATAACGATAGCTTCTTCGACCTTCAACCCTTCGTCCGTTAGGTCTTTGGCAGTCTCCAGTACACTGCTTCCAGTTGTCACAACGTCTTCGATTATTACACAGTTCTCCCCCGCTTTGAATTGGCCCTCGATTAATTTTTTCGTTCCGTAAGTTTTAGCTTCTTTTCTCCTTATAAGCATTGGTATGTTTTCTTCTACAGATACTAATGTGGCAATTGGTAAAGCCGTATAAGGCACGCCGCATATCTGTGAAATATTTTTCCCTTTCTCTACCAGGGTCCACAGCAAACTGGATACAGATTTCTGCAAGTATAGGATTCTGGTTTACATGTGAAATTATTTTACATATATCTCAATGGTGATATTTTCTATTCAGGGATTTTTCTGTTTTCTAGAAGTGATACGTTAATTTTAATGAAGTAAATATTGCTTCATTTTACTTGCTTTCACTTCTAGAATTCGGAAAAGTTCTTTATTTGTAAATAATATTGTTAAAAAACAGGTACAACACAACATCAGCTCGATCGGTAAGGGTAGAACTTTTACGTCCCCTTCAACTGTCGTTCGTTATCTAAAATTTATTACTACGGACAGGACTATCTGTAATAATCTTTAGTCAATGCTTAGATCCGTAATGTTTCTTCTTGAATGAAAATTGATAATTTACAGACAAGCGACAGAATATACAAGTTAAACCTACCATCAACCGTGGATGTGAAATAATGACTCTCAAGTCAAAATAGACGGGTGTCTGTAGGCCGGCTTTCGTAACGAAGCTGCCAAACTTCACAGCGTTGATTTCAAATAGTTCTACAGCCAAGTCTTCCAATTGTTTTCCCATTTTATTCCGGTAAACAGTCTCTCGACAAAATCAAATATATCTTTTTCGTTTTTATATCCGGCTCGGAATAGATGCAAATAAAGAGAAATAATCGCGATTTAATAGATTCGATATCTTATTACTGCGCGGCGATCACGTGAAGAATTACAAATCTAACCTCAACTGATAACGGTTTTGGAATGCCTCGAATGCCTCGAATATTTGTCCTTGATTCGAGCAACAGGTACTATTTGATGACGTGTTGTAATACCACATAACGGTTATACACAGCGGTATAAACATTGAGGGCTGAAATACGAGTGAAGTATGTATGTATGTACATACATACATACATGCATACATTGGGATCAAATTTCCATGTATATATTTATACTAGAAAAATCAAGCGATATTTTTTAATTAGAAGATTTTGCCTGTCGACAAAATAACTGCAAAGCTGTAATTCATCATTTAATTAACATTTTTCCAGAATCATATGCAGCAGTTACGATAATTCACATTCCGTCGGTAACGGCGGCGCCGACATTACCGACCGAGGCACGGCGTGCGTCGTTTGTCGCGGACTTACCACCGACCAATCAGGAGACACGGAACACAGTCGGCGATTGTTTTTCTACCGGCGTAATCAGTCGACGAGTGTTAGTCGCGATGTGCAGTGAGCTAGTTCCATCTGGTGATTATGGTGCTACGGCTGTGGCGTCGATAACATCGACTGTTGTTAGGTAAGCATGTAATGATTGTAATATTACTAAGTAATAGCTTTTTGAATCATTGGCTAGTAATTTTACGATCTGTATTGAGGAATCATCGTATCATGTTAATGGTTAGTCAGCAGCTATCGATGAATATAACCTCAAAGTCGTAAGCGAACAATACGAGTTATCGATGGAGTACGTAAGTATATGCGTATTTCGAACCGACGAAAACAATTATATGATCCTGATTAATAAACGCGTAATATTTATGTATAAGCTGATTTATACAAGGATTTGACAATATTTAGATGCAATTGTTCCAGGATTTCTTACTTATACGCCGTTTTAGCAATTTTATATTTATAAACGAGTCTCGCTGATTATCGTATAAGTAAAAATTTATGAAAATAGAAACGAATCTTTAAAACATCTTCAGCGACGTTATCGCTAACGATATTTTCTCTTTTATCAAACGTTTGATTCAACCCTTCGTCCTTGTAACTCCTCCACACTTTAGGAATTCAAGGGATTGGGTTAGACGAATCAACAAAACTGATACTTTCGTCGATATTCGTCTTTTTCAGAACGACAATCTCTTCGTTTCGTTACTTTTAACATCGAGAAATATCTGTAGTCTATAAAGTTGATAGAATTTAGGCGATCTAGAGTAACCAATTCTTCCTATCTCATGTATTTGAAAAAACAAACAAACAAAAAAACAAACGAGGAAACAAAACTTTCTTTCGATCTTCAGCTGTTTTGTATCATCCAGCTCGTTAGGCGTACCAATAAGAAGTCCTGATCGCCCTCCTCCACCACGTGACAATTAGAATGAAAATAGGAAAGGAGATAAATTGTTATGTACATACATACATACATACATAAATAGACTAGAGACACGCATGCTGTATGCTACTGATTATGTCAATACAACAAGTTATCATAATATTCAGTCAAGTGTTTTACACAAGGAAAAAAATATCAACTCTTTAACGCGACATAAAATGAAACAACGAACAAAGCGCATGACAATGCTGTTAATTATACTTCACATATATATATATACATATAACAATGGCCGATCAAAGTCAAGGAAAGCTCATTCAATTTCCATATACATATCCATACATTTACATACATAGATGTACTCGTTATAATCGTTATATTTTGATCGTAAGTTTTAAGTGGATACTATGTGGAACCATTAAGCAAACTGCAAACCTCGCCGATATGTGCGTGCCTGCCTGCCTGCCTGCCTGCGTGCGTGCGTCAATTTTGTGTCATAGACGCGTCTCGCAAAGCCACCGAAGATGGTGACACCACCTAAGTACTACCGAGTTAGTGTTATGAGGCAAAGTTTGAACTACACAAGATCGAACGACGACTTACGTCACTCTTAATTGCACATCGATTCATCAGTGTCTTTACCGCGCGTGTTTTGTTTTAAATATTAATGATAATCAGTCCGCAACAGTTCTGTCTTCCTTCTTCTTCTTCTTCTTCTTCTTCTTCTTCTTCTATGCAAATCATCGGGGAATTGAAAACGCAAAACATTTCATCGCATGTATGGCAAAGTACGTGCAGCCTAGTTGGGTTCGAATCCAATTTTTTTACTACCGGATGTTAGCCTAATTATATTAGGTATACTAGATGTTGTTTTGTATCGTGTAAGAATTTTTTTCCTCACACGAAACAAAGACTCGTAAATATGTTCTATTTTTATTAGTTTATTTATTTATTTATGTTTTTTTTTTCTTTCGTTTTTATTTCAATTTTCATTGCCAAGTTAACTAATATCGGTACAAACTAAAAATATATATATATTTTCTGTTTGAAATATATTTCTACTCGAGGTTTAATGAGATTAGCAATAAATTTTGCACCGCTTTTAACATGTTTGATTGTTGATCAGTTGGTAGGATTTTTCAGGGCTTAAATTTAATGCCTCAAATGTTTGTTCTTCAAACACAATATAATCAACGAGATGACACTTATTTATTTGACAGAAGAAAACGTGTAGCTATACATATAGTTGTGTTTGGTTAAGTGATATTGTTTACAAAATCTGCAAAAGTAAAGGTTTTTTTTTTTATTACTCTCACTAATCGAAGCGTATTTCATCGAAGTTTATGTTCGATTACGAAATAAAACTCGATTCGACTTTAGAATTTCTTTTCTTTTTTGTTTTAATCTTTCGATTTCGAAAAAGTTTCTATATATTGTCTGGTATAAATTTGAGATATCAAAATTTTTGTCAATTTCGATGATAATAATATTATAATTTGGCTAATGATTCTCGGGCTTTTCGCTGACGCTTTAACCAGTAGGAATCGGTAAATCCTAGCCGCGTAATCGCTTTCAATGGCGTTCAAAATACCGGGGTACGTATAAACGTCGGAGGATCAGTTCTGATTACTCTTTGAGAGAACTCCGTCGACTTAATAATGGGGTTCAGGATTGAGGGACGAGCCAAGGGGAGGAATAAGTATTGAGAACATGACAATGAATTGAAGAATTGAGAGTCGAGATGAGGGTGGAGAGAGCGGTTAGATCCCCAAATAATTTGTACCAATCAAATCAGCTGCACGGAGGCTTAAGAAAGGAATTGACAAGTGATTTCTCCCTTTGCATACTGCGGCTCAACATTTAATGAAAATTGATCAAGTATATACATATATATTATATATTAGGATGGCGCAAAAAACCGACTATTTTTTTTTTTCTTTTTTTTTTTTTTTAGAGTTTCGTGTGACAAAATGTTAGTTTTTGATGTTTAAACAGCCCACTCCAAAGGACAGTTGCAAAAAAAAAATTTTCAAGAGGTCGCTCCACATTTTTTAAAACGTCAGAAATCGTCAAAAATCGTTTTTTTTTTTTTTTTAATTTTTTTCTCGTTGCGGTATAATTTTATAGACAAAAAAAAGAAGTTTTTCGAAAGTTTCAGTTCAAAATTTGAATTTTGATAGGTCGCTCATAATTTATTTTACAATTTTTTGGTGCATTTCTTTGGATCTTTTCGAGCGAACTTTTAATATTCACATTAAAATTTCATACATTTTTTTTTCCTTCAATTCAGTAAGAAAGAATCGATAACAATACACCGCGACATGAATTAAAAATCAAACAAAATACTGAAAATATAATTTTTTGACGATTTTAGACATTTTAAAAAATTTGGAGCGATCTCTTAAAAAAATTTTTTTTTTTGAGCTGTTCTTTGGAGTGGGCTCTTAAAACATGAAAATCTAACATTTTGTCACACGAAACTCGAAAAGCAAGGGAGGAAAGGCGGAAGATTGTAAATTGGAAACGCACTTGTGGTTGTTGTTTGATTATTTTTATTTATTTTTTTTTATTTGCGGCGGAGGGGGGGTGTTCGTTCGATCAAATCGAAAGTTCGTTGCGGGCATTGAAAGCACGGAATTGGAGGGTGGCCAAAATTTAGTAGCTATCATTTGTACGGTACCTTGAACTGTTGTCTTTCAAATTAATTCGCATCGATATATCTAGGATAGATAGAATCTGCGATATATGTTTCATGACGTCAAGACGTCTTACTCTCGCCTGCGCGAAATTAAAGGTTTTCTGCTTTTTTTCATTTTTCCTTAACACCCATTCTGCACAGTTTGTGTTTTTAACTGATGGTTTCTTTTTTTTTTCTCTCTCTTTTTTTTCTCTTTCTCTCTCTCTCTCGTTTTTCTCATGCTTCTGCCTTTTTTCTACCCTCTTATTCCTATTTTACGCCAGACAATCTGCGGTGAATATGTGTATATATATATATTATATATACACAATATACGTGTACTTACTAACATTGGTATATTCTACAATTTGTAAATATTTATTCTATCGTTATTTTATACAGGTTATGCAATCTTGATGAAAAATTCCGTCAACGTTTATATATTGTAAACAATACTTATTCTCGTAATAATGCATTAGTGCAAAAATTTATTAGATATTTTAAAGTGAAGGAGAATTTGGAAACTGATGTTATAAAATCGAGTGTTTTATATACATATATATATAAAATGTCTTAATTAATATTAATATTACACAAGTACCTATTTGCGATTTTCCATTTCTCGTTTAATTAACAGAGGATATATATTTTTTTCTTTATTTTGGAATTTTATTGCACAGCAACGGATTGGCGTATCGTAAAGAGCCGTAAATATTTTTTGTAGGAAATTGAACGATCTACAAAAAAGATCTCTAGCGATTTTTTCGTAAATCTACTGGTTCAAAAGTTATTTAAGGTTAAAAAATTAGTTGCGTCAAATTTCACATTTTTTTTACTATGAAACAATGGTTGAAAAATGAAGAAAACGTAACCATTCTTAAAGTTCATGTTATTTCCAAAATTTCCGATTACTTGACAAAAAATAAGGCTTTGCAACGTAAACTGTTGTAAAAAATTTATATCTTGTTGATAAACTTCTGAATCGGTAGATTTACGAAAAAATCGCAAGAGACGATTTTTTTTGTAGATCGTTCGGTATTCTATAAAAATATTCACTGCTCTTTACGAAACGCCAATCCGTTGCTGAGCAATAAAATTCCAAAATAAGTAAAAAAGAAAAAGAAAAAGAAAAAAAAAAAACACTTCCTCTGTTATTTAAACGAGAAATGGAAAATTGCAATTAGGCAAATCTTAATATTAATATCAAAAGCTCAAACTTTTACAGAATTTTTTTTTTTTTTTTTTTCATTCGTCACTTTGAACGACATTTTCACGGTGATTATCGAATGAAAAAATTTTTTTTGGCCCACTCTGATAAACATGAAAAAAAAAAAAAAAAAAAAAAAATAGTCGGTTTTTTTTGCGCCACCCTAACGTGGCACGTATTCACGTTTTTTAATTATTCTCGGGGTCCTCCAAAGCTATATATACATATAATGTGAGTTTAGGTTATTGTTCAACGAATATACATATATATATACGAATTCACTCCCGTGGGGAGGGGATTAAAATTGAGATTGTAAAACCGACAAAGTAAACGCAAGTTGTGTAATTAGATTTAACGACGCTTGAATATTCTACGGATACACAAAATTTCACACGTCAGATTGCGTTACGAAATCTTAACAACCGTCCCAAAATCATAGTTTTGTGGTACAACGTATATATATATATATATATATATATATATATACATACATGCGTAATACAGTCCCTTATCCTCTGTGATTTTTCACGGCTTACATATATTTCTTCTCTCTACTTCTGCGCCTACCTAAGAAAGATTTTCGCAAGCTCCGAGGAATAAGAGAAAATCCCATGCAAAGCTTTTTCCCGCTAAAATAATCCTGCTACAACCACGTGGGTTGAATTTTACCGAGCGGACGGTTTTTCATGGATTGAAAATCACGTAGTTGTCTATCTACGTGAGAAAAAAAAAAAAATTCAAACTCTCAAATTTTATTTTGTTTTGTTTCTCTTTTTTTTTTTTTTTTGCACAGTGAAATTTTGTTTGTAAAAAATTTTTACCCACCGTTAAAATTAAGGTTTTAATATTGTTGAAAGTGCGTAAAAAAGATTCAGTAGAAGCGGTTATTTAATTTAAATCGTAGTTTTCGTTACTATGTTTTTTGATTATGGATATATTGTGTCAAGTTTTTGATCGAGGTTTGCGAGAAATTAGAATTCCAGTTTTGTATTCGATCGAAGAATCCTGTTGAATGTAGATTTTTAACACATTTATGTTCGTGAAAGTCTGATATTTTATTGCGTGGTTGGGAAAAGTGTTTCGCTTCCCTTTTTTTTTTTTTTTTTTTTTTTTTTTTGAATGAAGAAGCAAAAAAAAAATTGTCGTAGTTCGACGAATTTTTCCTTGCAAGTTTATCCGTAACGAGAACGGTGTGAAAAAATAGGAAAACTATAATATATGCTTTGGTTGATTTAACGAAAAAAAAAAACAAAAAAAAACTTGAACAAAATAAAGTGGCTGTCAAAATTTTTCCAGTTTCTTTGAAATTCTAAGGAGAGAATAAGCCGAGTCTCGAAGATTTTCTTACGTTAATAATTATTATTCCTCGGTGCATGTGTAATAAACTTGAAAATAAGCTGACCAAATAAAAGAAAAAGCTGTTTTTACTGCGAACAAAACATTAATAATTCTGAGTTTCTATTGTGTACCAGAGTAATTAGCGAAACGCCCGACGTACACAGCAATGCACAAACATGGTATAAAGACATAACATTTTGGCGTACCTATACCATTGCTGTTTTATTAACGCTCAAAAAGACTGCGCAAACAGTGGAATTCATGTTGAGGAAAAAAATGATAACGTATAAATGATAATACGAGACAAGAAAAAAAGATCTGCAGGCTAACCGGTTAGATCTAAGACGATTTTTGGAATATTCAGAGTCACTGAAAATTGCGTGAACGAAGCAATAATCTGCACAATGAAATTAACCGCTGATGCTTGTAAACTCTTTCCCACTAAATACAGTCTAAAACTGGGCCAGACGTTGTAGCTATCCACAGAAAGAAAAATAATCAAAATCGGTTCAGTAGTTCTGGAGTTATAAGCGAACATGCGAGAGAAAATGTTTGTCAGGGTGACCAACTGTCTCTAACCTAAAAAATTTTGACAATTGTCAACTGAGCACAACTGCCACTGACGACTACCAAAATTTTTGAGGTTAGAGCACAGTTGGTCACCCTGACAAACATTTTCTCTCGTATGTTCGCTTATATAACTCCAGAACTGTCAGTATAAACTCAAAAATTTTGACGATTGTGAACTAAGCATAATAGCCAGTGAGAACCGTTAAGATTTTTGAGGTTAGAGACAGTTGCTCTCGGTGTTTTGTACCCAAAACAGGAGTTGAGGATCTTAGATTTTTGCGAGTCTTTCACCTGTTTGTCAGAGTAGAATCCTCTGTCTAGGAAATTCATTCCGCTTAAATTGTGATGTTATCGATGTTAGTGTACATAATGACTAAACTTTGACCAAACAGCGGTGAACCGGAGCTTAAGCCAAAGCGCGCAACATGAAATTAAACAAAATGTCGACAAATTGTCGCGACAGTAGTACCACGATTATACGTAATATATACATAATATCTCGCTACTCGAGAGACTTATTCGAACGTAGTCTCACAGATCAAGGTATGATGGAGGTAGATATCTGTGAAGACTTGAACTCTGTGTAATCATGAGGCAACACTTTCAGATTTCAAAAGTATACACACACATAGACGATGATTAATTCCACGCGACTACACAAACGCGTGTGGTTAATTTTAACTAGAAAACGAAAAAAGATAGGTTATGTATAAAATATTTGAACGCTAAAGTCGAACTTTCAGATGAAAAAAACAATTCCGTGTGTCAAATTCCCCCAATAGAAACGCACTTTTCGACAGCTTGTCGACCAATTAATTGTCTCGCCGGTAATAAAAAAAAAAAAAAAAAAAAAACACCCTTTTAACACGCGGTTAAATATTCTTTTTTTTTTTTTTTTTTTTAGCCGTTCGTCGGCTCCGAGGTTTTTTAGTAAATCGTGAAAGATTGCTAGCACAGTTTATTTTCTCGTCCAATTTCTCACCACGTGAAATGACGGGTTGCATAATATATATGCTCGATAACGGAATCGATATGAATTTTACACGTGATGATGAAAAAATTTTTGCAAACCGCAAATTCGGCGTTGGGGCGAAATCATAACTGAACTATTCTTGTGTATAGTTATTCATTTATTTGCGCGTGAAATATAACGTTCGATGAATTGTGAGTTTGGGAATGTTGATCGCCACATATATATATAACAGCAAAAATAGAATATATGGCAAGTGTGTCGACGGTGGCAATATTGATTTTCTGTTCTCGCTTCAATTTGCTTATTTACGTGTAATATACTTTACAAATGGCTGTGATATAGTTATTTTTAATAATTCTAGTCGAGATATATTATTTACTCATTTTGAGCCATTTTTTAACCTACAAATGTAGATTATAGCTACTCGTCTTCTTTTTTTTTTTTTTTTTTGAGAATCTATTTAATTACGTTTCGTGAATCATTTACGACATCGAGTTTATTGCGCGTTTGTTTTCTCTTCAATTTTACAAATATCTTGTATAATTTTTTCTGAAATATTACACAAGTCTTTGGTGAGCTTTTATGCTGATTTTCAGACTTGAAACACCCTGAGTAAATATTCTGGACATAATCCCTGTTATCGTCTATCTAGTAATGATCTACCGGTGTCGGTTCGCATGGAAGTGGAAAACTTTCTTGCAATCCAATTTTTTTTATCTACATTTCAGCAGTTAGTCCCTAGTCTAAAAATAACCATCATCACGCAACAGAAGACTATCTATATTATATTTGGATTATTTTTAATGCGCAAGACTTGAAAGGAAGTCGTACGCTGTTTTGAAAGTGTCCAAATCTTGATATTAAAATTCTACTTACAGAAGTAAAAAGTTTTGCGCGAAATACTTTTCTAATATTTTTTTTTCTCTTTTTCTCTAATATTAATTTCCAATAAAAATTTTAGGCAAAAAAATCCAAGACTATTGTAAAAAAATATGGAATTTGATGGGGAATCAAGTGTTTCTCCTAAGAAATAGAGGCTACATGTCATCCTTAGTTTAGGTTATCTAACAAAGACGCATCGCATCTGTGTAAAAAAAAAAGTCTAAACTGGACAAAATTATTCACTGCCTTACAGAGTCGTAATGAAATAAGTCACGGATTAGGTAATATCTAGATACTTGACATTTTTTTTTTTGTATACAGTCAAACGATGTAATTGAAAAAAGAAAAAAAAGAAATATTTTTCGGATCAAACGTGTGAATGAAAAAAAAAAAACTGGACAAATTTATTCACCGCCTTACAGAGTTCTAATCAAGCGAAGCACGGATGGTATCAAATTTTTGAGACACTCATCGACACTTTTCATACAGATAACTCGCTCTAGGCGGGAAAATTCAAACGTTTACAATTAAAAAAAAAAAAAAAAAAAAAAAAGGAAACAGAAATATTTTTCGAAAAAAAAAAACAAGTTTATTTTCATCCTTCGTTTACGTTAATTGAAAGAAACGGATCAAACGTGTGAAAGAAAAAAAAAAAAAAAAAAAAAAAATTTGGACAAAATTATCCACCCTCTTACAAAATTCAAATCAAGCGAAGCACGGATTGTATAAAATTTATTGAGACACTCAACGACACTTTTTATACAGTTAATTCACGCTAGGCGGGAAATTCAAACGGTACAATTAAAAAAAATGGAAAACTAACCGTATTTGGGAACGAAAAATTGAGGTTATGTCATCGAATGGATGAATAAATTGAATATACGCGAGCAGACAAGTTGAGGTATGAAAAGTCAGGGTGGATGTAAGAGGTCAGGTGCTGTTACCGGGCGTTGCATGGGTACACAGTATCAATTCTTGGACACCCTCAGGTGCGGAAACCTGGGACCGGCGGTCGGCGTGAGGCAATAGTTTCTCGGTTTGGCGCTTGCGCCGGCGGGTCGAAACGACTGGTATCGGACAACTTTGGTACACCACCTCTGCTAGTCGTACGACGGCCGTCGTTGAAGCTGCGGATGCGTCGATTTGACGCGTCTTATCGCGCCGCGTAATCCGAACGAGTCACGGTAGTAATAAAAACTCGTCGATCTAGTTGTTGAAAAAAAAAATGAAAAAATAAAAAAAAAAAAAATCAAACGGATTTACGTAATCAAATAACAAATAAATACAAAGGAAGAACTCGATTTTATCCGCAATAAACAACGTTCAGTGATAATTAATTACGATAGTAATAAATAATAATAATAATAATAATAATAAAAAAAAAGAAGGTTAAAAACTAAAGAAAAAATAAAAAAAAAATAATTAGTGGATAAATAAAATAAAAAGAAACGTTTACTATACGGACAAAAAATTTTCCGATTTTTTTTTTTTTTTTTCTTCTTCTTATTCTTCTTCTTTAAAAGAAATAAATTGCTAAATTATGCGTACCGTCTGTAATTACAGGTCGATTATTCCTCACTAATTGTAAGCGTAATTATCATGACTATGATGACAGTTAACGTATACATACAATGTAAGAGGATCAAATGCGCGATTTGATTAATAAAGTATCGTAACTTTTTTTGTTCACAATTATAAAAATATATTTTTAATGCAGTTTGGTTGATTATTACATATATATATATATATATATATATACTTATCTATGTTGTGGGTGTAGAATTTTGGTAAACGAGTGTGAAAACGACAGTTTTATTAGTAATTAAAAATTGCAGCGCAATTATTAAACGGCTATAATAAATAAACCCGGTTTTTTCTTATCGATGAAAACTGTTAACAAACAAGTGAAGTTACTTTTTTGTTTTTTTCGTATAATATTGTATAAAGGAAATTTACGAAGAGGAAGAGCATAAACGTTCATTCGAACGAGGTGAGTCGACTATAAAATTTTCATCACTCGATCACTTGCAGTTCATTTTTTATTCCAATGACGTAAAAACAAACAATGGGAAAAAAAAAAAAAAAAATCATTTTTAAACGTTTTTCGAATACCGGAATTGTCCAGCAAATTGCAGACATTCAATCGGTGTTTTACCACAATTATCGTCTTTTTTTTTTTTCCCCCCTCTTCTTCTTGCTCCGCACGGCGATTCACTTAATTGCACGATTCAATTGATCGGAGTAAATGCGGTGTGAGAGAAGAAATGGGAATGGAACGAAAATATTTTATAACAAACAGTTGAAGTGGTTCGAGGAAAATTCGCGAACTCGATTAATCGGATGAAAAGTAAACGAGCGAATGAATGAATGATTTTTAAGTTAACCGCGTGCGGTTATCCTCAATATTTAAGGGGACGTATTATGTGCTTTCGATCTTGGTGTTGTTCTGATATATATCGTTTTTACCACAAGATTTTAACACTCGGGGCGCGTCTCGCACGCCGTTTAAATACCCAACGCATTCGTGATAGTAATCTACATTGCTGTAGAGGAATTGGTGCGATCAAGCGGTTAATCGATGAAATAAAAGTTGCACGGATGTTCGATTTTAAAAGTCAGGCTGATGAACGAGGAGGTCAAAAGTATTATATGGGACGGCTGAAAGGTTGTTAGAAGAATAGAAAAAAAAAATTGGAAAAATGAAATTTCTCGACACGAATGTGACGAAAACGATTATTTGACCAAATTCTAATGATACAATTGGGTGAAAATTTTTCACTGTTTGGGGAAAAAAAAAAATTTGTAAATAAAAATTATATCGTTTCAAAATTGTCTTGTTTTGGTTTTGTTTTTCACTCTTTCAGTTTATGTTTTTTTTTTTTTTTTTTTCCATTCAATTATTATGGTTTTTGGACTTATTTTGCTCGCTGAAGAAATTCCGAAGAAATTCTGAGACAATGTTTCGTGAAATGTGAGGTTAGAATTGGTAGAATTATAATTCGAAAGTTTTTTATTATACAAATATAGATTATATATATATAGATCATTTCGCCAATTATTGGTACAAGTTGTACCGGGTTGTCAAAATTTTGAAAAATTGCATTCGCCTTTCGAAAGAAAGTAATAAAAACGATATTCATGATTTTTTTTTCTTGTTTTGCAAAGTTGTTTTGTATATGGTTTTTAAAATTATGGCAAATAAGTTAATTACGTGAAAAATAATCGGTAAAAAGGAAAAGTAAACAGAATATTGTAAATTTCCTCGTACTTTATTTCTAATTTTAATTTTTGTCCCACGTAATTATGGAGAACTCAAGTTCTTTCGAGTCATTTTTCACGTAAAAAAAACTCTGAATTTTTTGAAAAAAATTTTCTCAACAGTCTCAAATTGGATGTAAGAGCTGGAAAATTGATTTTTGGATTTGAAATTTGATTTTCGAGATGATAAATATGATAATAGATATTGGTTTATTTTTTTTTTTTTTTGTTGAAAAGTTCAAAGTCTTACGAAACAAAAACGTTTGAAAAGTTTTTTTCTATCTGTTAAGGTGAAAAAGATATATTGGGTTGAAAATTCCGTGATTTTGAAT
This sequence comes from Diprion similis, assembly GCF_021155765.1. Taxonomy (NCBI): domain Eukaryota; kingdom Metazoa; phylum Arthropoda; class Insecta; order Hymenoptera; family Diprionidae; genus Diprion; species Diprion similis. The sequence continues at coordinate 5,650,944 of NC_060117.1, forward strand.
ACTTTTGAATACTCAAAAACTACTGGCTGCAAAGAAAAAAAAATCAAAAAAAAATCATGGATATCTTTTTTAGTGCTGTTTTTTGAAAAGCAAATTCAATTTTTCAAAATTTTGAAAATTTTGATGAGTAAAGACACATAATCAAGATTTATAATCGTTATTTATTAGCTAGTTACAAGTACAACTGGCAGTCTCATTAGTCATTTCACTTCTAGACAAGAGTAGTTTTGCACGATATTTATCGATTTCTACCGATATCGATAATTCGAGATCACAGGGTGGCCACACTCCTGGAAAATCTGGAAAACCTGGAAATTTTAGGGGATTTTTAATTTGGTGTAAAATGTCACTTTTAGAAATCATGGGAATTAGTAATGATTTTTTTAGGTAATCAGTCTATTCTACTTTTTTTCGTCGAGAAAACAAACTGACTTTTTTTTTTAGGTTAATATTTTTTAACCACATATAGAGTAAGTAAGCTGAATGATTTAGCTTTTTGTTACTCACTAGAACTGGTAAAATGTCAAAGAAAACTAAGTTTTAGCTCTTGGAAATACTGGAAATTTTATAGAATTTTTTTTCCAAAAATTTGTGGCCACCCTGGATGAAAATATCGATATTTTTCATCGATTTTTACGTACTCGATATTCAGTAGTATCGATACTTTTATTGCAATATCGATAAGAGTGTATCAATTGCGACTTGTTTTTTAATTTTTCATTTTTTCACTAGACATGTGTGCGATTTAATTTTTGTTAAATAACTTAACCTAAAGTATAGATTTACGGTTATTTTTCGGAGCAACGTATTTATCGATATTTTGAATATCGATTTTTTCAACGAATATCGTTCAACACCAGACAATACTAAGTGTAAGCTGCTGACTGCGACGTTTCACGCTTACCAACTGTTCTTACATGAAAGTCCCTAGTCCTCAAGAAATTTTTGGTCGACCGTTTTTCGGAGTAAAATGTTGGAATGTTTTTTCTTTTTTTTTTGTTCAATTCCTCTATCTCTCTCTCTCTCTCTTTCCGTCTCTTGATTACAAGAAAATACTTGAAACGCGTGACGCGCGTTAAAATTGTTAGAACCTGGCAGAGTAGGAGTTAAGAGTTGCAGATGTAGCAACGGAAAGCGTGGTTCAATTGCGCGAAGGCTGCCAACCGCTCCTTGACGAAAAGATAAATAAACATCGTGACAAGTAAAGTAAGCTAAACGAAACAATTTCCGTCGAAGTTCATTATACAAAATCTGCAGTATAAAACAGACAAGCCTTTACTGTGCATACATTGTAAATTGAATATCAAGTGCTTTGTTTTATTTTCGTCGTTCTTTTTCTTTTTCTTTTTTTTTTCTTTTTTTTTTTTTTTACCGCAATGACTTGTTTCAAACTATCATTTCGTTGGAATATAATTTTATCCTTTGAGTCACAGTGCTAAGTTTATATATATATACGTTTATAGTCCTATTTTGAATACATTTTTTCGACATTCAATGAAATTTTCAAGATGGCGGATTCAATATGGCGGATAAAATTTTAAATTCGATCGAATCTGGAGAAAAAAAACTATATTCAGGGGGTTTTTGGGGTCGCTGATTACGAATCTGAAATCGGATTTAAAAAATTCAAAATGGTGGATCCGATATGGCGTACAAAATTTTAAATTCGATCGAATCCGGTGAAAAAAACTCTATTGACCGGGTTTTTGGGGTCGCTGATTACGAATCTGAAATCGGATTTAAAAAATTCAAAATGGTGGATCCAATATGGCGGACAAAATTTTGAATTCGATCGAATCCGGAGAAAAAACTATATTCAGGGGGTTTTTGAGGTCGCTGATTACGAAATCTGAAATCAGATTTTAAAAATTCAATATGACGAATCCAATCAGCGACCCCGAAAACCCTTTCCATAGAGTTTTTTGAGCAGATTCGATCCATTTTGTAATTTTCTCCCGCCGTATTGGGTCCGCCATCTTCAAAATTTACAAAATCCAATTTCAGATTCGTAATCAGCGACACCAAAACCAAAAATTTATTAAAATACAATATAATTATTTAAATAATTAAATGTAATTTATTCAATTATTTAATAATTAAAAGATTATTATCTTATTGTAAAAGTTGACTCAGGACAATAATTTGTGACTCGAAGGGATTACTGAGACAGAAAATCCGTTAATCGAAGATTAGATTTGTAAGCGACTGTAAACGCTATAAAAAACAAAATAATAATAATAATAATAATAATAATAACAATAACAATTCATTTTATTTTTGCAAACAAACGACGGTCACCCTTTTTCGATTCTCTTATCAATTCGAAATCAGGTAAAATTTCGATTTTCTTATGCATGTTTAAGGAAAAATCGGAGAAGCAAAAGGGAAGAATTTCATTCTCGTCTCTTTACCGGAATCCCATTTTTCTCTTACTTCTTTGTTACGTGTAATTTCGTTATAACCCCCCCCCCCCCCCCCCCATTTTTAGTTGATCTTCAATTCTGTACACACGAGTTTTTTTTTTTTTTTTTTTTCCATAAAATTCGATAAAAATCTTCGCATCAATGATCCATCGATCGTTTCGTAATTGACCATACGAGTGAAGAAATCGCAGTGCATCAGCCAATCGCGCAGATTTCATTGAAGCGGGAATTTCAAATCTGCCTAAGTAATCATGCAACACGAATTCCGAATTGTCATTTTATCAATTGAATACAGATAGAAATAAAGAATAGGCCGATCAATTGTCCGTAAAATATTCATCACATGTTCGCCATAAATCTTCGATAGACATAAAAAAAGAAAAAAATTAAAAAATTAAAAAACAAAAATAGTACAACAAAAATGCGCTCTTATAATTAATCAATCGATCGTATAGGTACATACAAGACAAACGCTGCGTATACATATATATATATATATATGAATAATTTATCGCCACGATCATCGGTTACATGAATCGTAATGTTAGATCTTTGATTACGAAAAGAATCGTAAAATTAAAGGCAGCACACACACACACACACACACACACGCAAAATAATATCAAAATATAATCACATTGTGTAAAATTAGGTGTTAAACAATCTACGGAAGCCTTGATTTTTTTTTAATCAGTTTTAATCAAACAAACAAACTTGTTGAGACGTTGGTTTTTTATTTTTTTCTTTTGCCCCCCCCCCCCCTTCCCCCTACCCCCTACGCTTTATATATACATACGTTTGTATTTGTGCGATAAGATTCGAGTGATTGGCATAAGAGAGCGTTGACGGAAGCAATTGATGTCTCGCCGCAAGCTTTCGTATGATGATTATCGAGATGATTATCGTCAATATATAACGATATATATCCGTCGATCCATCCGTCGATCCATCCATCCATCCATCCATCCATCTATCCATCACTCGGGAAATATCAGGAGCTATGACAGTGAAAGAATCGCTGTACGATATTGTTTGCAATTAATATCGCGTCTTTGGTGCAATTCTATCGCGAATATTATTAGGCTCAGAGTTTAACTTGTTGTTAAGCCTTCTCATTATCGCGATTCGTATCGCCTTTATTATCGACGCGATTCGATAAACAGTGATAAAAAAAAAAATTCGTACAAGCTCACACACCGTGTGCCAAATGCCAAAAGGGTGTATAAAAAATTTTATTACTTTTTTTTTTTTTTTTTTTTCATTCTTTATCTTGCCATTCAACTTATTGCTAGAATCGCTGAAAACGTAAAGATCCTGTGTTTTTGGTTTTACATATATTTATACAAATTGTTTAATGGTTAAAAATAAAATCGAATATTTGTTAATAATAAGACGCTTGTTAACAATTTCATCCGTTAATAGTAATATTTGGTGAATCCTGAACGCTATTTTCTATATTTTATATTTAATTAACGTGAGATAATAGTTTCAGTTATTTTTCGAATTTTGAAAAATACTACATATTTATCGCGAAATATTGTGGTTTTTTTTTTTTATTGTACTTTTTTGTTTTGTTTTTGCAACGCATTTCAACCGCTATAAAAGCATGTCGTTAAATTAATTTTCGAGAAAAAAGAAAAATATGTTTAAACAAAAACACGTGAATTGACAATTATTTAATTTCGCAAAGGAAAAATTTATTTGACACTGCGGGTATAGAAATTGTAGGATCTGATTCCGTGAATATTTTGACAATATGTTTTTATCACACTTAATTGAAATTCATTTAATAATAACGAGAAGTATGAATTTAATTGATAATAAAATAATCGATTATCAAATAACTTGTATTTTTTAATCGTTTATTGGATTTATACGTTTGATTAACAGTTTTTGTAATTATCTCAGTTTCGCACGGGATATTTTAAAACTCTTCAAATCAAATTTCTCATACTTGCTAAAAAAACCCTAAAAATTTTCTGCTTACCTGGATTTACAATAGATGATGGGTTTTCAGATTTTGTTATTCGGGTTTGATTAAATTAATTACCCGCATAGCAAAATCTGAAACTTTATATAAAGTATTTCAGGGTCGTTTCAGAGGAATTTTATAGACTCGTGGAACGCGTCAGTTTTTTTTTTTTTTTTTTTTTTCAAGTTTTAGAAATTTAACAAACAGATACGATTATTTGGAAAAAATTAGGCTTAATTCGAAGATGAAAAAAATTTCGTCAAAAGACTTTTGAATAGAAATTTTTGCTTGTCGTTTTGAATTGCGTTAATTTTTCCTGTTTTCCAATTACACAGAACTGAATTTTTACGAAAAATGAGCTTCACGATAAAACAGAGTTTAATAAACAAGTTAAATTTGTTGTTACGAATATTATAAAAAACGTTTATCATTAATAATATAATTGATATTTTTATTCCATTTTCTATGAGCATTATTTATTTATTTATTCATTTATTTATCTTTTATTCGTTCGTTCGTTTGTTTTTTTCTCGCTAAATTTCGTTTGCAAAAGAAAAAACAAAACAAAAACATTTACACATTTTTCTCACAAATCGAGAGTTTAGTTGAATTGTAATAAAAAGAAAGAATTTGTTTCCATTTATCAGTCGATCCGAGAGGAGGAGTCGTGAAATTTGGCACGGAATGCCCCATGTAATTGTATTCAAGTAAAAACTATTTCACGTATATATATATTTATAATTGCACAACGATCTTAGTCACAGTCTATGAAATTGATCCTAACTGAGATAATTTTCTTTTCTAACAGGATTTATTCGATCTTATCGGATTTTTTTTTTTTATCATTAAAGGTCGTAGGTTAATTAACATATTACATTGACCGCATTTCGAAATATCGATGCTTATGGTAATAATTATGCAACATATATATGTTGATTTCGGTTCGTTGAATCGATCGTGTGTATAATCAAGATGTGAGGTTCATTTTTTTTCTCTCTTTTTCTCTCTTTTTTTTCTTTGTATAAAATTTTTCACAGGAATTCTTGAAAAATTTCTATTTTTTCAAGAATTCCTTCTCAACTGACGTCAGGTTTTATGTAATAATAATTAGCATAAAGATTGTTATTGCTGAAATATTTTAACTCCGTTGTAAAGATAACGAGTTAGAAGACGATAACTGAATTAGAAGAATTATACGATAAGATATTTGAATTAAGGGGACGGAATTCAACAAATACGTTCCGAGTTTTTGAAAGATTTTTTTTTTCACCTTCTCCTCACCTCTTTTCTCCATTGATTCATAATTCGTCGTATAGTTCGAAGCAATTGTCCACAATTTATAAACATATTCGAGGTATTAGATATTAAAAATTTTTATAATGGAAAAAATTTTGTCTGCCCCTCCCCCCACCCTGTAAAAAAAAAAAAAAAAAAAAAAAAAAACTTGTGTGTTTCCAAAATTATTTAATTTTCAAGAATACTTGACAGCTGACTGACGATTTTAGCGCGGAATTTTCGTAGCTGGTTTTAAACAGGGGATCGGAATTTCAGTCGGATTATTAGGTTTATAGAATTTGGGAAATTTGTTACACATCGTCAGAGCTTCGCCCTCGAATTCGCGGGAGTATTTCAAACTTGAAGCGACGACAGCGAAAACCTCAAAGGCCTTGTTGCCTACCGAAACTTTGTTGTTTAGAACTCCATAAATATTCCCGCAAGTGTTTTTTTTTTCTTCGGTTTTTTTGTTTTGTTGTCGATGTTTTTTTTTTTTTTTTTCTTCTTTCGTTGGTTTTTTTCCAACCCGCCGTGTCACGCCGCGTCTTTGAGTTTTTTTTTCTTCCTATTTTTCGTCCCCGCGAGCCTTATGCGTTGTCAAATTTTTTTTCCAGACTAATTGTACAAACTACAAAAAATTGAAGAAAAAAAAAAAAAAAAGTGCCGAAAGAATGAACAGAAAAAAAAGAAAGAAAGAAAAGAGAGAAATCGCAGCCAAAATACGACAAAATTTCACTTGGAAAAAAACCGAAAGGTAAAAAATAAAAAGAAATAAAAAATTGAAACTGAAAAAATAAAAACGGAAAACGGAAATTTCAGTCACGGTATTAGCTGCACAGCTGGTGTCGAATAAAGTAAGGATTTGTTGAAACAACTGATATATATATATATAGTGTGTTTGTGTGTGTGTATATATATATGTGTGCATATACATATATATGTATACCCATTTATTTCGCCAGGTGAAATACGATGAGACGACGTGTGTTTACTTGAACGTACGAATAGTGAAAAAAAAGGTAATAAAGTTTCTAGTTACGCTCTATGAGTAATGTAAAATGGTGTCGAAAGTAAGAAAAGAGTGAAATAAAAAAAAAGAAAGAAAGAAAAAAATCTCAAGTAGGTACGAAGATAATTTTTGTCTCACAAATCGAAACAGCATTCGTATATTTGAATGAATTTTAATTAATTTGTTTACTTATTCGGTCGTTTATTTATTTATTTATTTATTTAAATGTAATTGGTGTAAATTTTTTTTTTTTATCATTTATTAAAATTAAAGAAGAAAAGAAGTAGAAGTGTGTCGAGAAGAAAAAAAAAAAAAAAAAAAAAACAAACCGATAAGAAACAAGTAACGCGCAAGACATTACCGTGAATTTAATTTTCAAACGTTATACGGCAATAGAAATGTGAGGTGTGAAAATTATATATTGTAAATTTTATAAAGGAGAAATTTTATGGTGGTCGGCGAAAAATTTCTTCGGATAAAGAATTTTCTACCGTGCAGGATTGTAATAACGGATAGATAGATTTCGAAATTTGAAACAGATGTTTACTATTTTCAATTATTGATTTGTCGTTTAATTGAAAAAAAATTTTTTTTTTTTTTTTTTTCTTCCCCCCATTCACAATCGTCGTCGAATCTCTAATCTGCAGGTTTTAATTTCAATTCAATGTATTTCAAGGATTTACGAAACGATGAGCCTTTCCTTTTTTTTTCCGTTTTTTTTTTTTCTTGTGTGTTTTCACCTTTTTTCTCATTTCGTAGAAGACGAAGAGAGAGAGAGAGAGAGAGAGAGAGAGAGAGAGAGAGAGAGAGAGAGAGAGAGAGAGAGAGAGAGAGAGAGAGAGAGAGAGAGAGAGAGAGAGAGAGAGAGAGAGAGAGAGAGAGAGAGAGAGAGGAGAGAGAGAGAGAGAGAGGAGAGAGAGAGAGAGAGAGAGAGAGAGAGAGAGAGAGAGAGAGAGAGAGAGAGAGAGAGAGAGAGATGAGAAGTTGCCCGAAGATTTCTCTCGACAAATTGAGACAGAGCGTCTTGTTCAGCTGGGACGTTGAATAATTACCGGGCATTTAGATTTTGCACTGTTTACTAAGCGTAGACTGGAATTCGCCAGATCCTCGAGATTGTAACGTAAAATGGTCGGCAAAAAGTTTAGCAAAAAGGTGAAAAAAAAAAAAAAAAAAAAACTGCAACGCGAGATTGAAAGAATATTTCTAAAACATGTTTTTTTTTTTTTTTTTTTTTTTTCAATACAAATTCTGCAATCACATTCTATTGAATTTTTGCCTCTGATGCAATGTTCAGGAAAAACTGTTTTTTACGCCTTATATTATATATATATATATATATATATATATATAGTTGTAAAAAAATTTTACGTTCGTTATATCGTGATTGTCTTGAGATGTATGTATCGAAATAATCAGACTAGCGAAAAGAGAGAAATATAATTGGATGTGTACTTTTTTAAAAGTATAAAAAACTGTCGCAGGTCAACGAACTGCAGAGTATTTTTTAAACATTATTTTACCGCGTGTTATAAATGTTGCATAAAGTAACGTTGCAACTTGTAGCAATTAAATAATTTAATCGAGTTATTTTTATTTAAAATATTATTGCACTGGTTAAGCCTAATACGAATTTATTTAAAGTGAATTCCTCCTGTTTATGGTAATTCTGGAATTGAACATAACTGATTTGAATAAAAAAAAAAAAAAAAAAAAAGTACCTGACATTGTCAAATACAGCGATAAGGTTGATTATTATTATTATTATTATTATTATTTGCCTGCAGCTTAAAAGACGCGAGAAATTTAATTATTCATCACGGATGTGAAATAAGTGGTACATCTGACTGAGTAAAATATGCGGGAAAGACAATTACGACGAGACTGTTGAATATTTTTATTTTATTTTTTTTTATCGAAGTGCGAACGATAAGATTGAAACATTTTTTTTTTTACACAATTATCTTCGCTCTTGAGGATTTTCTAGATTATTTTTCGCAAAGATATTTGTGTATAATACTAGATTCGAAGATATCTTTGAAAATATCGATCGAGAAAATATTGGATTTCATAGATTTCTATGAATGCTCGATTTTATTCAGAAGAAAAGACTGTTTTCTACAAATTCATTGAAACTTTTTGTTTAATTGTTGTATATTCAATTTTGGAAACGGTACAATTGAAGTGATTAATGAAAAAAAATTGATCTTACAAGGAAGGTATCTCAAGTCGATCTTTCCGATTCGATTTCTTTTGTAATATGTTATAGTTGACTGAAAACTAAACGACACGTATTTTTTTTTATCTGCCATTAAACACTTTTAAGGGGTGAAAACACCCTCCAAAGTAAGGCTTGTCACGAGGCGATTTAGAAATTCATTTTGAACGAAGTATCGATATCTAGTCCTTTGATTACAATATTGTAATATTTTCCAGTTTTTCATTTTTAAACAGATGTTCCAAGGTTAGGAATGTAGTATTATATTTTTTTTTTTGGGTTACAAAAGTTGTCAATTTTCGTGAATCTAATCCTAAACGTTGTCACGTTTGATTTGATGAATCTGCGGTAAGTTTGGGTTACGATACGTTAGGTTAGCGCTTCGAGGGATTGAAAATCTGATAATTTTGAGTTTTGGTATCTCGATCTGACTCAGATGGATAGTGTGCCGCATCATCCAGTGTTTCGAGAAATCTAGGCATGCCTGATTACGGAATTCGAGCTATCCTTTCATCGAAGATACTTAGCTTAGATAAAGTGGCCCTCAATCATTTCGCCTTGACGTGGATTTCAGAATATATCGATCGCTAGATATTGAGAAAAAAATATCGTTCATTCTGAGGGGTTAATCACTCTTGAAATGTGGTCGACGTACACCTTTTCGTGAATCTTGTGAAGTTTGTTGAAATTTTTCAAATTCTCTGAAATATTTTGAAGTTTATGAAATTTTTGAAAATTTGCTGAAATCTCTCAAAATGCACTGGAATCTTTTGAAATCCTTTGAAATCACGGAAATCTTTTGTAATCATTGAAATCTTCTGAAATCTCCTGGAATTCTCAGAAATCTCTTGAAGTCATTTACAATCTTTTGAAATTCTTAGAAATCTTCTGGAGTCTCTTGAAATTTTATCAAAACCTTTGACATCTTTTGTAACCTTTTGTAATGTTTTAAATCTTCTGAAATCTCCTAAAATCCTTAGGAATCTCTTGAAATCACTTGCCATCCTTTGACAAAGAGATCCTTGGAAATCTTCTGAAATCGTTTGAAATCCTTCGTGATCTCTTGAAATCTTTCGACGTCTTTGGAATATTTGAAATCCGTGAAAATCTTTTGAAATCCACTGAAATTATCTGAAATCTTTTGTAATCCTTTCAAATCATTTGAAATCTTTTTGAAATCTGGTGTAGTTTTTTTTAGATTTTCTCAAATCTCCTAAAGTCATTGGAAATCTCTTGAAATCACTTGAAATCCTCAGACAATAAGATCCTTAGAAACTCTTGAAATCGTCTGCAATTTTTTGTGATCTCTTGAAATCTCTTGAAGTCTTTGGAATATTTGAAATTCGTCAAAATATTTTGAAATTATCTGAAATCTTTTGCAGTCCTTTGAAATTATTTGAAATCTTTTTGAAACCTTTTGAAATCCTTTAAAATCTTCTGAAATCATTTGAAAACGTCTGAAATCTTTTGAAATTTAAAAAAAAACGGCTGCATCTTTTGAAAACTTCTGAAATATTGTTGAAATCTCTTGAAATTTTTTGAAATCCCTGAAATCTTTTGAAATTAAATCCACGAGTGATCAACTCCTCGGTTAATTCACTCATTGAGAATCTGATTAATCAAAGATTTAGTTCAACGCGTTTGTTTCTTTTCACCAACCTTCGCAAATTTTCAAACCTTGTTACTTTTTGTTTTACACATTTTACAAGCATTATGATCCAAGTGAACCCGGATCAGGATGCGTCAGATGAATGAGCAAAAAATATCGCGCGTCAAAAGTACTTTGTACCTATTTATTAGCGGAAAAAACGTGTATCCAACGCGTTGATGCAAAGTTGATGAAAATTTGAAATTTAAATATACAAATGTGAATATTCTCCGTGTTTCTTCGACGATTTCAGCCACGTCTTACAAGTTCCGTAAATAATGAATAAGTCAGAAGTCCCTCCAGACGTTGCACATAATACACATCATCTCACGTCTCATCTATACACCTGCAGCTGTATCAAGTTAAAAATGGCGGGAAAGTTCTCCGCTTTCAAATGTTCTTAAGAAAAAAAATTTCACTCACACTGTCGAAACAAATTTTTATCCATTATATTATAGTTTATAGAAACTTGTAAATTGAATTTGAAACTAGTTACAATTAAGGTTTACATATATATATATTTAATTGCTTGATATTTTCGTTTCAATGAGATATTTCTTTTTTTTTTAATAATTCTTATTCCTCCGTTTATACTAGCATTGCAGTAGTAACAAAAAATCTGTTATTTTTAGTTTATAGTGAATATATTTTCTAGAACAATAAAAAGTATAACATTTTTCGTTGAAATGAAAATCTTGAAAAGATCACGATCGATCACATTTCGGCATGGGCAAGGGGGTAGGGGGCTCTCAAGCAATAATAACGTATATTTTTTTTGTGGATTTGCCAAATTTGAAGGCAATCTGTTGAATACTTTTTTTTAGATATCGTGCACACCAGTTGCAAAAAGCTGTTTCGAGAAAAACCCGTTTAAACGGTATTTTTGGGAATAGATAAAATATGAATAAATCCACACATTAAATTTCGCATTGATCCGTTGTATAGTTTCTTCGCCAGAAAATTAGAAAAAAGTGATAAATTTATCGAAAAAAAAACAAAAAAAACAAAAAAAAGAGAAAATCCTCCGCTTAAGGGGACCTCCAAAAACCTGATGGCCGGTCACGAGGGGGGGAGGGAGAGAAAGAGGTTTAAAATGTGCTAAAACGGAATCACGTGATTAATTGACGATCCCTTTAGGTATAAGAAGATCGAGAATCGACGTTTGTCGTGAAGTTAAAGAAGGTGTAAATTACACTCTGGTTACGTATGTACATACGTATCACTCCGTGTAACAATTTTCTCCGTAGTATGCAGAGTGCATATTGTATACTCGACGTGCAGTTTGCATCTGCACAGTCGGGTTGAAGTGTATTGTTCGGCGAATATGCCACGCGGATGGAAAATTGCGGAGGACAGGAAGGCGTGTGTAATTCTCCAGCAGCAGCAGCAGCAGCAGCAGCAGCAGCAGCAGCTGCGGTACAAGTGCACGGATAGAATGGAGGATGAGAAACGAGAAACGGATGCGTTAATAATTGTTCGTAATTGCGTTGGTCTAACAATTCGCCTTTGAAAACGAATTCCTGTTAGAAGAGTATAATGCTCTGCTTATAATAGATAGACGTAAGGGGTACATACATACGTTACAATCGTGACGTGACGTAATAACAGCCAACGAGTCAAGGTAAAAGGTTGTCTAACTGTCGTGTCAGGGGGAATCTGGAAAACCGGTAATCGTCGGTAATTGTCGGTAATTGTATCCATCGGTAAAAAAGTGATGATGGGTTTTTTTTTTTTTTTTTTTTTTTTTTAATTTTTTCTTTTTTCTTCTCTTTACAAATCGTTTTCAAACTTCAGCTTCACGATTAGGGAATTCTGTTGGACTAACTTGGTAGATTTTTTATCATCTGTGTGAAAACGAAGCAATGATGTATGTGGTTTTTAGATCCAAATTTTTATATATTCATGGTGCGAGATTTCGGAAGTTTTTGGCAACAAAAACTGGCCAATATTACTAGTAAGTTTTGGGGAGAAAAAAAAAAATTCAGGGAATTGTGAATTTTTTCAAAGGAATAAGTCTCCGGGACTTTGTTTGAGCATGATTGTCTCACCACCATGGTGGTTTGGTATGGAAAACGTACAGTTTTCTCCACCAATTCTGCGGAAATGGATTTGCAATATTTTTTAATCAAATGTCGATCACGTCTAAACCGATATCCTCCCCCCCCCCCCTCTCCATATGCATGCCTGAATTTCATCTGATGATGCTGCTGCTGCTGCTGTTGTTAATCTGATTACTAATGCTTTATGGAATAGTTTCGCATACCGGGCGGACGCGTATTTAATTGGGACAATTTACTGCAGAGTATTTTGCGCTTCGCGAATTAAGGGACTTCGATGCACTGAACCATCCTGGAGAGAGAGAGAAATTCCAAACCCAAGGACTCTTTCCATGGTCAGTTGATTCCAGACGATTCAAGTGCATCAATTGCTACACGCACAGCTCTGATGATAAACAAGTTTTGCAGTTTATTAGGAAATTGCTTTCGCGGATTAGGGGGACTGACTCGATTAAATTGGGAATGTAATTAGCGGGACGGCTACTGGTCGGTCAATCATTTCATGATGGATGCCGGGTCTGGAAATACTGGAAGACTTTATCGGGTGATAGGACCTGAAGGACGAAGGACGAAGGACGAAGGAATCGGGAGCAGCAGTCTTCTCAACTCGAATGCAGACTTGATCGATAACCGTATTCTGCTAAAACGAGGCCTGTTGTGTTGTTACGGGAATTACAAAGAACCGCCTCTGGCCAAGCGAGTCTGGCCCTTTTCACGATTCGTTATCATCATCTCTCGAGGCATCGCTGTAGAAACCGCAATCCAATATGGAGGCTCTTGAGTAACCAATGTACGCATATTAGGGTGGCGCGAAAAAACCGACTATTTTTTTTTTTTTTTCTTGAATCTCGTGTGACAAAATGTTAGTTTTTGATTTTTTAAGAGCCCACTCCAAAGGACAATTGAAAAAAAAAATTTTAAGAGGTCGCTCCACATTTTTTAAAACGTCCAGAAATCGTCAAAAATCGATTTTTTTTTTTTCTTAATTTTTTTTTCTCGTCACGGTATAATTTTATAGACAGAAAAAAAAAAACAAGTTTCCGAAAGTTTCAGTTCAAAATTTGAATTTTCAAAGGTCGCTCATAATTTTTTTTTTCAATTTTTTTTGGTGCATTTCTTTAGATCTTTTCGAGCCACCTTTTAATATTCGTATTAAAATTTTATAAATTTTTTTTCTTTCATTTAGTAAGAAAGAATCGATAACAATTTACCACGACATGAATTAAAAATCAAACAAAATCCCGAAAATGTAATTTTTTTAATTTAATTTTTTGACGATTTTTGACATTTTTTAAAATTTGGAGCGACCTCTTAAAATTTTTTTTTTTTGAGCTGTCCTTTGGAGTGGGCTCTTGAAACATCAAAAACTAACATTTTGTCACACGGGACTCGAAAAAAAAAAAAATATATTCGGCATTTTTGCGCCACCCTAATGTATATAAATCACCCCGCAAAACCATGGTTCGCTTTTTATTTTCCTCAAGTTCCGTATAACTGTGATCGATTTGTACAAAAACGTTTCTCTTTTCTTTTTTTTTTTTTTTTTTTTCATCAACCCTCTTTGTCGCGCAGGTTGAAAAAATTTTCGCCACGTTTTAATCCTTCGAAAATTCTCAACCGGTGAAAGGATTTGGACACATAATTTTGCGAAAAGAGCAAGGATAAGGGCTAAAATTATTTCCTTATTACCTCACTTCGTGATTACTATCCAGAAAGTCCGGCAGAAATCCAACCGCTGACACCAAAACGAGCGGAGACGAGCTTAGCAGCCGAAAATGGTCGAAAGTCTTTTGTAAAATAACGGTCTATCGGTTGTATAAAAATTAACTGATTCTCGGTAGTAAAAACGTAAAATAAAAATGTATGGTTAATCCACGGAAAAAAAAAAAAAAAAAAAAACTTTGGCGGAGACGATAAAAAGGAGACAGAAAAAAAAAAAAAAAAAAATTCGTTCCAATTAATGCCGCGTGTAAATGCCTAATTTATTCGAACCTGTTATTACACTTTCCTACGGAAAAGTTTAACCCGGTTTTAAATTTAATACCGAGTTAGCCAACTCGAATCAGCGGTTTAAATTACCGGTTTCTTTTTAACGAGAGGGAAGAAGAATTTGAAGACGAAAAACACGAGAGAACCAAAAATCGAAGGAATAAAGTCCTTTATGGTTATCCATGGTTCGGAAAATTGACCTCGTGACTTGATTATCGGTATTTTGACCGGTTTGATCACGTCTCCTCCATTTTCGTCGAGGCACCTTCATATATTCCAATCGCACTCCTCGTGCCGCTTGAATTGCCTTATTAATTGTTATACACACCGGGCTGAATTGCAATCTACAACTTACATGGTGGATTGTTGCGGCTATTTGTCAAACAAAATAGTCACGGACGGTCACGTTCTACAACCGTTGTATCGATCCTGAGACTCTTGCTGCAACGAATAACAACGCGGAAAAGTCGAGTCTCGCTGTACGTTTCGAGCGAAGCCTTTAAGGATTAATGGACTCCACCCACCGGAAGTTGGAAAAAGAGAGAGAGAAAGAAAGAGAGAGAGAGAGAGAGAGAGAGAGAGAGAGAGAGTAAAACCGTTTGAAAAATGTCGAGAAATTATTTATTCTCACTGAAATTAATTGGAGGACATGATTCAAGCAACGTTTTAACTGGATGATAAAAATAAATTTGATAAGAATATCAACGCCTCAAGCAAAGCATATATCGACAATAACGAGAAGCGGTTTTATAGTTGGAAAGTTTAAACGCTGTTTGATTTTTTTTTTTTTTTTTCTATATTTTACTCTTTCTCTCTTTCTAATGTTATTTTATTCGAGTTCATCGCTATTATTGAATGCAAATAAAACTGTCGAAGATTTTTTAAACTGTTTTTTTTTTTGCTACTTTTCAGCATCTTTCGTGATTTTAGAAAAGTAAAAATAACAGCTATCGATCAAAAATTATATATACTTCTTCTAATTTTCTAGAAACAGTTTTTTAAAAACAGTTCTTCCGGCGTGTTTTTTTTTTTTGTCTTCTCTCTCTCTTCTCTTTTCCAAACTTTTGTTTCATTTAACGCGAAGTTTTCATCAGAGTTTTTCATTCTTCTTACACAGTTCAACAACTCGATTTTTGACAGCCGGCGAAGACTATCGAACGATGATTTTAATTTTTTGTTATCGCCCCCCCCCCCCCTCCCCCAAATTTTTTTTTGTTCTCATTTCTGTTTTTTTTTTCATCGGTATAAGTTTTTCTCCCGCAGTTTCGATTGATTGGATAACTTTGAGGATAAGTTTACAGGACTTAGAAGAGTTCAATGTGTGTGTGTGTGTGTTTTATTTTTCTTTCTCATTTATTTTTTTGTTATGAACAGGAACAGAGTTACTGGGTATCGAGTTGAATTTTTGTTTCCAAAAGTTTGCTTTCATTTTCACTTTTTTTTTGTTTTATTCGGAAGGATACTTTCATCGCGAGACTTTTCTGGATCCGGTATTTCACACAGGTATAATATTATCGCGGAATATCGCGTTGCCAGCTGCTGCTAATTTGAGGGGAATATCATATATATATGTATAATCAACGGTTCAATTAATTTTCCTAAAATTGATACGTGCCTCTAATACAACGTGACGTGTAGCGATATTAAAAGTATCAGTTTTCCGCAGTTTTTCACCCGCTAAATTGATTGGACTCGACTCGACTCGACTCGACTTTACGCTTTTCGGGTCCTCTATCGGCATTCAAACGTTATAATCACATTAGACGGATCAATAGAGCCGAATAAATACGGACAGGCGTTCAAATATACGAACATCTATACATACATTCATACATATATATTGACTGCGGTTTGCGGTTTTACTTTCGCGCATTGCCACGCGCTATCAACTGATCTGTTTCATCGGCATAAAACACTCGGAATTTATTCACACAGCTCGCGCTGTCATCAAATTTAAAAGGCACCGCGCGAAACAGAGACCCCCGCGTATTCGAATTACCGACGGAGCGACGCTTTTGACGAAAAAAACGAAACGTCATTTTTTCAAACGTCAGTTTCACGCGTGATTGAATTCGGGTGTCCTTTTTTTTTTTTCTTTTTTTTTTTTTCTTTCTTCACCCTTTCCCTAAATTTTACCACTTTTTTAAAATTATTATTATTTGCACAATGTGTGGGGGAAAAAAAAATGCAATTTTCGACTTTCTAAAAATTATTATTTTTTTTTTTTTTCTAAACACGACGAGACATTTTTATGAAGA
The DNA here is from genome assembly GCF_021155765.1 of Diprion similis. Taxonomy (NCBI): domain Eukaryota; kingdom Metazoa; phylum Arthropoda; class Insecta; order Hymenoptera; family Diprionidae; genus Diprion; species Diprion similis. The sequence goes on from NC_060117.1 coordinate 5,667,790, forward strand.
TATTTCAGACGTTGAAGTATCGCGTAATAAATTATTCATCTTTGATGATTGCCGGAAATTGGGTGGATTTAATTATTCATAAACTTTTAGACACCGTTGTGGACAGTGATTGGGCGGAAAAAGAAAATCCAGTATTCGACAGCTGCTGTTTAGCAAAAGTCGAAATGAGAACTCTGAACTTAATGAATTATGAATTGATCTTAGGGCTACGAATTTTTTTTTTCCGGTTACGGATAAGCTTGCTGTTCGATTGTATATATTGATTAATTATGTATTGTGATTGAAAAATTTTGTGAATCGATTCAACGAACATGAAAAAAAGTACGGTTCAAATCAATCGAAAGGATTTTTTTTTCCCACTCTTATGCAATTATTGAAGATTCACTAAATTTAGAAAAATCGTTGCGGTTCTTCGAATTATCGATGAATAATCCTATAGAGTTTGAATAATTGTGTTTAAAATTCAGCGATTAACCGATCAATTATCGATAAAAATGATTAATTGAAGGGGTGGAATAATCGCTCTCTTCTACCCATATTCATACAGATTAACTAAATTTTCAGTACAGTTATCTAATTTGGTCAGCAATCATTTGCTTGTCAGGGAGTAAAATTTGAGTGATTGATGCATCGATGGATTGCCGGGATAAATTTAGGGATAAATACCGTTCGTATTAGGGATTCTTTATCAAGAGGATCGCGTCGTTCATACAGGGTGTTCCATTTCAAGACGAAAAGCAAAAAACGACTTGGAGTGAAAATTCAATGACTTTTTAATGAAACGTGAAAAATCGAAATGAAAAATTGGATTTTTAGTTTGATAAAGAAAAGTTGGGACTCAAAGGGCCCAGCAGAGGCCCCGGACCAAAAGTTTCTCACTTTAATGCTTAGTTTTCGATGTATTTGAGCATATTTTTCAAAATGGGACACAATTTTGTTGAAAAATAACAAAATGGTGAAGTTGGAAAAAAAGTGACTTTTTTTTTTTAGTGGAAATTTAGCTGTAAAATGGAAAATTAAGGATGAAAAAAAAAGACCCTCATTCCTGCGAAAGTTATTGATGAATAGAATAAAATATCCAAATTTTAACTCAAACGGTTGGATAGAAAATTTTTTACTACCCGGGCCGACCGTAAAAACGTTGTTTCGAAAAACAGATTTACATAAATCGCACTTCAGTTAATCGTTTATGCCTAGGGCGTATAGTACGTCTTGAATTTCTTACTTTCGAAATGAGTAGGAAGAAAATTATCGATTTTTTCAACCCAAGTTACCAGATTGCTACCTTAATTTCTAATCGAATTCCAAACAGATTGCATGTTGGTGAAATTTTTTTTTCCCTTTTTCATATGGGTACTTGTCGATTTGACACTTTTTTAAATTTTCGCCTTGCTCATCTCCAGCAATAAATGTTGATACTTTGATTACTTTGTTGTATTTGCCAGTCGAGTATCGAGCATAAATAATGCAAATCTGTGTATTGTTGTTTTTTTTTTTTTTTTTTTTTTTTGTCTTCTTGATTTCTTTTTTTTAATAGCAAAATCTTCGACGGAAATTATTCGCATCGGATTGAATAAAGTTTTCTATTTCTAGGTAGAAACACTTTGGATACTTCGCCTTGTCCAATTCATTCACGCCTTTTACTACAGTATAAATATGTACATGTTTTACATGTATTGCATGTATAACTGAAAATTAACATATCGCAGAAGCGGACCGTGAAGTCCCCTTAATATATGTATAAGCTTTAGCAACACATCGCGGGTGTATGGAGACGAAATATTTGTCTTGGTTATACCAACAACGTTGTCAAGTGTGAACACACCGCCGAAACTTGGGGATATACCAAGTGGATGATTATTTTGTTTAAGATAGTGATATGCTCGCGGTCGATCCTTCAAGTAGTAAGCAAATATCTATCTATTCGCCGGGGGAAATAGTCGAGAGATGAGAATCGAGCGAACTCGGAGGTCGGAGAATGTCCTATAGATGATAGTTTTAAAGATAAATGAAAAAATCACATCTCGATATGCTCCTATTATTTGACTCAATTAAACGAGAATTCGTAGACATATTTTAGAAAAAAGATCGGAGTACCGCGAAACTCTGTCGATAAAACAGCTCACGTGAAGCAAACGGTTTCGGATAATCTATGAGATAATGATTGATCGACAGGGCAGGGAAGTGACCTGATTACTAGGTCTAATCTGGTTAAGGGTAAAGCAGTTGATGGACTCAATTTTGCGGCTTCATTTAGTCTGTAAAAGTTCGCGTATCTCAATAAACGTGTTTGGCAAATATGCAAACAGAGAACAGGTAACGAGGGATCCGTATTGAGGACGGTTTACCGATCGATGAATCGCCCGCTAGGTAAATACTTTTGTTACCTTCGGTCGGTAAATTGGCGCGTTAGATCGGAAAAAAGGAAAAGATCGGTATAGAGGACTTGCAATAATGCGAAATTACAGAGTGGAAGGTACGCGAAACTCTTGGAAGTTCGGTTAAACATGGATAAAACCAATTCCGCTCTGGTTGCACACATCAAAGCTATCAGAGGTCCGAATAGCTGGCTTTGGAGCCCGAAATTCGTTGCACCGTATCAGCGAAGCAACGGGGATTTTTCACTTTTTTCTTTATCTTGCGCAGCCTAAATCGTCGATCACGAATCGTCGGTGATGATGAGTGAAAAAAATTCAAAATTCGTTCTCACATATCCGACGCGCTCAGAACAGCCCTCGAATTATTAAGCATGCATGAATTACATTCATGTTCTCATGACGTCAGATCCTGGTTCTCGGCGCCATTTTATCACCAGATAACCTAAGTTTTTAATTTTAATGAAGGCAAATCGTAATTCTTTCAAATTACTCATGTCACGTAAATTAATTAAACGTAATCAATAATATACCTATTTTATTATCCAAACGTAAGAAAAAAAAAAAAAAATAAAAAAAATAAAACAACTGACGAACAACTTTTAGCCTGGTTGCATTAGTTTGATTTTCTTCCACCAGCTGACGCATCGTAAAATGACAATCCCAATAAGACACCTTCGCATTTTGCTGTTAGCCCCAACCGAGATACTTTATCCTGTGTCTATAAGCCGTTGAGTGCTCACCCATTTTCTTAGTCTTGGCTTACCTTCCGAGTATGAAATGAGTGCCGTGATAGTAGAATATCAATATTGAAAACTGAAAGAACTAAAGCTGTTTTGTTTGGGTACTTTTTACTTTCTTTTTTTCAATGAAAACTCGCAAGTGTTTAACACCAATCACTAAATTCACTCCCCATGGGATGCAGAGAATTGTTTGTGTGACGTGTACGAGTAAAACGAGCGTGATAGATAGCTTGTTCAGTTTGCTCTTGACCTGACCATTTGACCCCTGCAGCTTCACCAAATGCACATTTAATAGGTTCAATGGTTTCAAGGATAGACTTTTTGACTCGCCGTATATTTTGACGATAAATAATTACACGATTTTATACTACGAGTTGATATTGTTTGGATTTATGATGAGGTTAGTTATTTGGGTGTTGAAACTGTTATTTAAGAGGACGTTAGACCTTCCTATTTTACCGACTGTGTCAGCAAGCAGTGTTTTACACTTTATTTCACTTCTCGTTGTTGGAATAGTTTTGTTTTGTTTGTTGGAATTGATAAAAATTTTGGAAATGTTGGAGTTTACAATTGCTTGTGTAATGCAACTGAACCAAAGTTCGAAAAATCGAAAGCAAACATGAATACTAAAGTTGACGTTTCAGCAATACTGTTAAGGGGCTTATAAAGACGCGTTGTACACCTCGAAAACGCGGGGATGCAAAACTCCTATACCGTTCAAGCGATCAGAGTGACAATTGGGCAGTTGATGCCTTATTTTGGCAAAAAGTCGAGCGTCTTTCTACCTTTTTAAAAATTTTGAAAAAAATTTTACGAATTGGTTACCACTCACAGAAATTGGCCAAATTTTCACAGTTGCACTGAATAGATCGAACTATCCAGTATGATGCTACTCGGGGGTGATGAAACACACATTTTGAGCCCAGTCCCATGAGATTTGATGGTGAAATGACGAAATGGCAGCTGATCTGGTTTTCGATTACGAAGAACCCCGAAATCTCATTTTCGCGATATTTGTTACCGACCTTTCACGCATGCCGGTAATTTTTTACCGACATTAGACGCATGCATGCGCGTAATGTCGGTAACAAATGTCGCCAAAATGAGATTTTGGTGTTCTTCATAATCGAAACCAGATCAGCTGCCATTTTGTCATTTTACGATCAAATCTCATGGGACTGGGCTCAAAATGTCTGTTTCATCACCGCCGAGTGGCATTCAGTGCAACTGTGAAAAATTTGCCAATTTCTGTGGGTGGTAACCAATCTGTAAAATTTTTTTCCAAATTTTGAAAAAGCAATAAGACGCTTCACTTTTTGCCAAAATAAGGCATTAACTGCCCAAGTTTCAGTCTGCAGTTCATCCCCGCGTTTTCGTGGTGTACAACGCGTCTTTATAAGCACCTTAACTGAATCATCACTTAAGCACAATTGGCATCTCTGTAATAACTACCCAAAGTTAATAATAAAACGGTTCTAATACTCAATGTTCGCAAAACGAAGTGTGAAAAATGAATTACTGATTCGATCGGTAAAACAGGAAGGTCCCTACATCCTATTAATCACACTGTCCTAACTGAGAAGCGGTGCTGTTATACGGAAGTTCGAAATTCTCTGGGCGTTTTAACATTTGTAATTCATAGTTAAATACTGCAGTCCATCCGTTCAGAGCAAGCTCAAGTAATTATCATTCGAACTACTTCGTCTACAATGTCAGTCGAAGTGCAGGTCGTGCTCTACTTGGCGGTCCAAGTGTCTACTCCTCGTCGTTTCCTCCGATAGGTTAGAGGTACGTCGACGTTACACAATTCGAAAGTTTGACAGCGGACAAGTTCAGCGGGAGACCCATTATTCCGGTAAGCTCTTGTAGATTGGTCGACATCGACTACGGTTTTGGTTTAACGATATTGGAGAATTCCGGTTTGACGCCGAGGATCATTGAGAGTCCTGCAAGGTTATTAAGTTAGCTAAATTTACTTGGGAAAATATTATAGCGGAACATGTTTTCCTAGAAAGTTTCATTAATTTGATGGGCTTGCGGATTGGCAGTTGAAAATTCGATTTGACAACTAACCATTATACCAATAGCAGAAACTACCGCCTTGTAAACTTCCTTGAAGAGACTCTGAATGACCTACGCTAATTCATTCGCTCGACGTCACAGGCGTCGAAAGTGCCTCTTTGTAAGCCAGCACAAAGTCTCTTTCTCCCCAACAGTTGTATTCCTCTCGTACGAAATTGTCCGAGCATCTGAGAATTTCTTACTTCCGAACCAACCTCAGCCTTGGTTGGCTGAAAGGAAAGCCTGAGTAGTCCAGTATTAAGAATTCGCGTCGGTTCTAGAAAACGATGAATGGAGAGCAGCTTTTGGATCCCTATACTTTTGACATTTGAATCGATGGTGGTGGAATTCAATGACTCGAACTGTTCATACTTTTTGATGTCACAGTGTTTGAGACCATCGTCAGAAGCATTTTTTACATGACAAAAATTTCTTTCAAGTATTGAAATATAAAATAAACTTTTCATACTGTCGAAATGGAAGCTTCCGGTAGAATTGTGCCTACAGTTTGAAATGAAAACGACGTGTCGATGTTCAGGGACGACGGTGTGACTATGCGTGGTTACAATGTCCTTGCAGAGCTTCAGAGACATCCAGTAACGCTGAACTATAATTTGCGGAGTGGAATACCAATGGAGGCTTGATCGTGTCCCAAATCACCGAGCTATTGTCGAAGCTTTCAAGAAAACGGGAGTGCAACTTGTGAAAATTATCATCCGTAGGTAAAACTCGGTAAAACGAGATTACAACTTGGGAAAATTACCATCCGTAGGTAAAACAGGAGAAAAAGTTTATCTGTAAAAAATGAAAAGATTGACAGTAATTTCTTTACTGTGAAGGTAAAATAAGTGTCTTACACAAAATGGTGAGATGGAAAATCTGCACTAGCATAAAATTTATTGAATGCTTTGCGTTATGCATCCCTTCATTTTACCAATTTCACCCTCGAGTCGATCGTCGCGCGGCTTTGTTCGTTTCAATCAAAATTCTAGAAGTGATTTTTTGCTGCCTGTCGCGACATTCTCTTCGTTCTGATTAGAAGTTCAATATCACTGCAGGATGATGAAAAACTGATCTCAAAGGTTGTCCACAAAGGGCAAAACTGACAGGGTGCACTGAGCGTTTAATCATGGAAATAGGTGTGTGTAATGTTACAAATGAGGCCGAGGGGTGGAGTGAAATCAAGATTAACGAAATTACAGCACAATTGAAAACTTTTGGAGGGATTTGGACCTAAGAAAGGAAAAGAGATGAAAACAAAAAATTAATTTTCACCTACTTACACGTAATCACTATTATTGCCGACATTTGAAGATGCCTTTCAACAACGTAAATTTCATTTTGTTATGTAAACGGTAAAATTCCTTTTCCGTATACACTGTGTACGTAACAAGAGCTCGCCGTTCTTGTTATATCGTTCCTTCAGTAGCATTGAAAAATTTTATTTGACGTTAGAAGGAATATGAATCCGCAGCCTTTGTTTCTGTACGCACCAGGTTGAATATTTCAATGAACAATCCCACGCCGGCATCAAATTTACCCTGTGAAGTATACCTTGTATCATTGTGTTGCTTACTTTTATGAGATTCCTAATTTTTTATATCAACATTCGAGTCAGGTGGAACACCTTGATTCACGGATCTCTGTCCTTTGTTCCCTACGTACGCCGAGGAAAAATATTGCGTTGAAATTAGCTGGTGCGGACCATTACAGAATAATTTATATAGTCGATTCGGTAATTAGGCGTCAGATGATGTTACATCGACATCAGAAAGTGTTTAATTGACATCAGTTTGGATAGTATTAGACTGACATCGGTCTAGATGTTATTAGATTGACATCGGCTTAAATAGCGTAACATTGACATCAATTTAGAGAATAGAAGATTGCCATAGGATTTTATTAGATTGACATCAGTTTAGATGTTATTAGATTGACATCGATTCAGAGAATAGAAGATTGACATCAGATTTTATTAGATTGTATAGATCAAACATCAGCTTCAATGGTATTAGACTGACATCAGTTTAAATGGTATTAGATTGAGATCAGTTTAGATGGTATTAGACTGACATCAGTTTAGATGATATTAGATTGAGATCAGTTTAGATGGCATTAGACTGAGACCATTTTAGATATAATTAAAAAAAAAAAAAAAAAACTTACAAAATACTAGATTGACATCATATAACATTAGATTGATAAAAATAAGACACTGGTGTTACATTGGCGCGTGAATTTCACATCGAAATTTTCCTTACATTATTGTATCATCAGAAAACTTACCGTCCTTCTCAAATTCTCCTTAACCGTACAAACCGTTGGTGTCGTGCAAAAATTTGCAGACGATACAGTGTGCATTATGCGAATGAAATTTCGTCAAAGCAGGTCAACTTCAAGTCAAACTGTAATCGAAACTCCACAGGAGCAGGATTCTAAACTGTTTATATACGGCAAAACTTTTCCATTCAGATGCTTATTGTGCTTGTTGATCCTTCACAGAATCTAAGAATTCAATGGACCGTAGTAATTTAAAAATAAACTAAAGATATGTTATTAAAGAAATGTCGATACCATCTGAAGCGCTCCATATTCACTTACACATTTCTCATTAGTCTCGTTCAGCTCATTTCACTTCAGATTCTTTCCTTAATTGTATCTACTTCCATTTTTTTTTTTTTTTTTTTTTTTTTTGCTGCAGATCGTTTTAGACCTGTTGCAAAATCTTCTCGGATATTTAGCATTTGGATTTAATCTTGTACGAATGGTTAATGGTAATGAAGATACGTACATCTACGATGTTTCACACATCGCATCGACTATGTTAAACGTATCATGCAATCATTGGCTCTATCGACGCTTGAGACGTAAAACTAAGGCCTTTTTCATACTGGCAGTTATAAATAGGTTTTATAAGTAGTTTATGACTATAGTGTAGAAAAGCACGTTGATCAGATGGTGTGATACATATTGAAGGTAAAAGGTGCGTGAATGGGCCTGTCGATATCAGAACCAACCGCGTTGATTGATCGAGTCGGATAACAAATCATGAACCATTTGATCAATTAGTTACGTTGATCCAACGTTTCGTGAAACAGCAGTTCTAAAGTTAACCTTACTTATGGGAAAACGAACAGTGATGATGATGATGATGGCTTTTTTCATTTTGGTACAGATCCATTTGTATCTGTGCATGTATAATAGTCCCGCTAGTCGAGAGATTAGCAACTTCGCAAAGTGGAGACTAAATGTGTTTTGCATTCGAAGTAGAAACGATCGTCCGTTTGGCGTCATTGAGACGCGAGAAAAACACACGCGGCTTCGACCTAGCGCAACGTAAATATTGTTACAGCTGGTGCTGGCCACAAGTGCCGATGTACATTACACAACCACATGGAAAAATGCATGCTCACGTGTAGGGACAGACGGTTCTTGTATGCCCAAGGCATTGAGACGACACGAGTGTCATCAAGCTTTTGCCCACCGATCGCTCTTGTCTGAAGACTTTACGTTGGTAATTGTACACGGTATACAGAAATTGAAAACATACTCGATCAAGAGAGTTTGTATTTTGCAACATTTCGAGGCTCTTCGATGGGTAAAGTAATTCAATATATTCTGTATAACTGAGGGTGAAAATTTTTGTATGGTGTTGAAGTGATGATTAAAAAAGCTAATTCCAGAGTAACATCATTCCGGAATGATGATGAAAATGGGAAATTTCTGCACAAGGGTCTTAACATTGGCGTGAATAGATTATGCGAATTTTTAGCCCTCATTACGAGACTTGTAAATTGCTCGAATCGTAGGCTTGAGAGGATGTTATAGTCCGTCTTTACCGACAGAGTAAATTTACATTCTTTTTTACCATGACGCAATACTCAGTGCAATTCTACATCCAACGCCGAAGAAAAATTACAAAATTCTTTTTTTTTCTGTGCAAAATTAAAATCAGGTAACGTAATTCTACAATCAGCTGTAATTCTATTACGAGAATACATTTTCTGGCCTTCTTTTCGCTCGGAACAAAAAAGTTTCAAGACATTTTCCCGCCGACTACGGTATTTTCACATTAATGCTTCAACGGCTTTGCTAATAGTAAAAATAAGCGACATTTTACTCAGTCGGTAAGGTTACCGATCGAGTGATATTTCACTATTTTTCGCCATTATCAAAGCCCATGTAACAGTGATGTGGAAATGCCATAGTTGGCACAATTCCACATAGAATGGGGGATAAAAATATCCTTCATCTTTTTTTTTGTCAGAATAAGACGAGGTAATGTATTCCTACAATCAATGGTAATTCCATTACAGGAATACATCTTCCGGCCTTTTTCTTTTCGCTCGGAACAAAAAAGTTTCAAGACATTTTCCCGCCGACTACGGTGTTTTCACATTAATGCTTCATTGGCTTTGCTAATAGTAAAAATAAGCGACATGTTTTACTCAGTCGGTAAATACTGACTCCTGCATCCCCTTAATTAAGAGCAAAGTTTTATGCAGGCTTGCCAAACCTCGGGGAGAAGGAACAGAAGCGACCCTTTAACCTCGAATGAAGGAAACGCGCTGGTACTCGGGGCGAATCAATATTTCAGAGAACATTCCTTCCGTCCTCGTCGTTGGAATTATACACCCAACAGGTGCACGGCAATAATAAGAATTCATCGAGGCTTTACACGCGTTGGCGCAGAAATGTGCTTTTCACTCGCTCTTTCGCCGATTTTCATAAAGTTATACCCACCAGACAGAAGTTTCGGTGAAAATAAATATCGCGTCTTTTTTACTTTTTCAATCGATCGTATATATGCGATGCTTGATCAATATTCACGTTACACTCGCCCTACAATCGTGAGTAGGTTGTAAAAAGTTAAAACGTGAGACGGAAATTTCATGGAAACTTTCAAATTCTATGATATAATCGTATACTTTTGACTTTTTTTTTTTACAGTCAAAATGGCGCGGTTTCATCCTTCTTACAATATTTCAAATTCGTAAATTGTTCACGTTTCTTCAACTTTACGAATTTTAATCGATAAAACGTTTTTCTCAATACTTTTTACAAATTCAAAAATACTTTTTACGATTTATCTGAAATTTGGCACATATTTTATCCTCGTAATCAGCTTTTGTGCAGGGGATCAGAGTGACTTTGAGGTTGAAGTTGGTTGCGTTAGAAAAATTGTTTTTTTTTTTTTTGTTTTGCAACTTGAAGATTTTCTAAAATTTCCATGTTTTGAATATCTAACTTCTTTTAAGTCGTTCTGAAATTGCAAAGTAATGATTTTTCCGTTGCCTTAACCTTATACTAACTTGAATCGCGTGAATCATTCAGATCCGAAGTCATAGACGATGTGAATTTTTTACTATTAAAAAACTTGCTAAAATTTGACTAATTTTTCTTTACACTCTAGTTTCCAATTAACTGATCATCAGTGTCGTGTTATTCGGTATCGAAGGTTTTCAATCATTGAAAATACCTGTTGACGCAAATCGCAGATGTGTTAAACCGTGCGAATTTCTGTTCGAATTTTTGCACCGTTGGTATATATCGTGTGTTTCAACGAATTAACGTATAATTAGTATTAAGTATAACGTGTATGTATGTAGATATATGTAGAAAGATCCAAGTTTATAAAAACGTGTTAATACGGTGACAAATTTTTATTTTTTTTTTATCTTATTTTTTTTTTATCACACACTAAAAAAGTAACGACGACAAAAACGTGACCATTACGACATATTTATACGTGGTTATAAATTCTTTTGTCAATAATAGACTTTTTTTCGCTTCGGTAATTATTTACCAAATGATTCATCTCTTCGACCGTAAATGTGTAGGTATATTCACCTAAAGTTATTATGGAGGAGTTAAACTGTGATTTCGCTTCACGATCGATTTATTTTTGAGCAAAATAATATTTTTTACAACTTCATTGAATCGGTTATTTTCTTTTTATTTGATGGTGAAGTTCAGGATTGCTATATTCTTTAATTTTAATCAATTAAACGATCCAATGGTCGAAAATCAAACGTAATATTGAACGATGCCGATATAAGTGGAAAAATGTGTGTTTCGCTAAATTTGTAGAAGAAAATATTCTGAATAAAACGATGATTAAAATCGTAGAGTAAAAACCACGTTTTAAGGGGTTATATACAGTTAAAATTTTGAAAAAATTCATTCTTATTTTTAGTTTATTTTCGTAATGTAAATATATTTCAGTACACACGGACAGAAAACTTCTTATCAATCCGGCAAATATTGAAAACTCGATATAAATTGAGAAAAAAAAAAATTTCCACTACATGTAAAGTGCTTCTGAAACTTCAAACTCGTTTTTCTCAAAACTGTGTTTTTAAAATCGGTGAGCAAGATTTTTCGGAAACGGCTTAACCGATCAGTCTTAAATTTATCACAAGCTTTGTTAATTACATTTTTTAACTATCAATTGAAGGTTTTTTCTCACCGATAAATATTTTCCATTTTATAAACAATTTAAGGTATAAAATTTTTTTGTCAAGAATCGATTTTTATTTTTCCCTTTCTTTGAGAAGTCGCTATTTTGACAAAAATTATTATTTTCCTTATTTCTTCGGTCAGTTACAAGATAATACATTATATTAATTACATTATTCGATTCAGAGATATCGTGCTTACCATGAGACGCCTTTTTTTATTTAAAGGTGCCCCCGAAGATCAGTTATAACAGCTTTTAAAATAATTATTTTTACAAATGAAAAATGTTAATATACAGTTAAAATTTGCCATAAGTTGTGTAAAAATTTTTTATTTCAATCAATTAAAGCGTTTTCTCAAGAAAAATTCTTGAAAAATCGTTTTTTTTTTCTTTCTTTTTTTCCCATTTTGGGACTCCTGACTGTATATATAACTCCTTAATGTACAAGGCTCTTGAAAAATCAGCTTCAAGGATCAACGCATGAATTCATAAAACATTGAATACTTAACGAGTTGGTATTATAACTTTTTTGACAAAAAGTTAAATTTCAAAATTTTCCAATTTCAAATGAATGTGATATTCAAGATTAAAATAACGACGCGTGTTTTAGACTTGATCTAAAGAGTTCATATTTTTCGAGGATACTTTTTCTATCGAACACTAACACCAGAGAGAGAGAGAGAGAGAGAGAGAGAGAGAGAGAGAGAGAGAGAGAGAGAGTAAGAGTGAAAAAAAAAAGAAGAAATTATTTTTCAAAACCATCCTAACGTACATTTAATTTACCCTGATTGTAAATTGAGTTAAAAAAAAAAAAAAAAATTAGCTTATCGTTAAACAGACAATCTTAACTTGCGATTATATAATTATATTGACAATGAAATGTTATTATAAATCTGAAACAAAACAAGAGACCGTATGAGAAAAATTCTTCGAGATTGTTTATCCACGAATGTGATATGTATGTACATAAATATATATGTTACACATACGTTGTAGAAATATGTTTCATGCTCGGCGTCCGTCCCGGTTAATTGACTCGCATATTGCAAGTTCATCCATAATTTAATATTCCCTTACTGAAGCTCGCGCGTAATGCATCGCTATTCGCTATTCGCGGTGCATCGAGGTGCATCCACATGCATTCTACATGTTACATCTAGTCATAGAGAGAGAAATTCATTCAACGCTTGTTTATCAACTGCGGATATCCGAGGGATATTTCCTTTCTAAACTAAATAGCAGATAGACGGAGGAGAAGAACCTTGTAAATTCAATCAATATTCTTTTGCAGCGTTGAACAGAGATAGAAAATCATTTCCATTATTTCCCCCACGGGGGGGGGGGGGGGGGGGGGGGGGGTAAAAAAAACCTAAAAAAAAAAAAAAACAACTAAAAAACAAAAAAGAAAACTTGTAGAAAATTATTATTGTCAATTTTTGTAATTTATAATCAATTATTATCTATGAGAATGTGACCAAAAAAAAAAAAAAACAAAAAACAAACTTTTCAAAAGAGAGAGAAGAAAAAAAAAACATAACAAAGAAAAAAATCCGCCGAACGTCAAAAGTGATAATAAACTCACGAGACATCTTGAAGTAGAATTTTGGAAAAAATTCACACGAAAATTTAAAAAATTGAACATCAACTTTTACAGTCTTACGTGTACAGGTTTATAGAGATAGTTGTAGAAATTTGCGAATTCATATTTATTTCGAAAGATTTTTCGGAACTGTTTTACGATTCGCAAAGTTTTTTTTTTTTTTTTTTTTTCAACACCAAAATGAAGAGGAGAAAAAAAAAAACGTCTCGCGAAAAATCTGGAAAAATTCTTCACCACCATTCGATGTGACGCATAAAAATGTTTCAGCAACCGTTCATATATAGTAAAATGAATTTTTCTTCTAATTTTTGTTACGTTTTTTTTTTTTTTTTTCATTGGGAAAAAGCTTGAAAACCGTCAGAATACAGAAAATCGGCCCAATTCGGTTACAAGAGTAAAAATTTTTTTTATTTCCGACGCAGGATTTTTCAGAATTTTTTGTAAATTTTCGAAATTCGAAATTGAGACGAAAAAACCAGCAAAAAAAAAAAAAAAATCGAGCAACTTTCAAAGTGAAAAGCCCTAAATCTGTGGGTAAAGGTTGAGGGTAAAATTCAAGTGAAATTGACGTGGAATGTCCTATATATACACATGTTTCAGATTCAGAATTCATTCTCTAATTGAAAAAGCATACATATATACAGCAGAATAATAGTTCTCCTCGCTTTCGCCGACGTTTTTCCACAGACAATATTAGGAGTTTTTTTTTTTCTTTTTTTTTATCGTCATTCCATTACTTTCTCTTTTTTTTTTTTTTTTTTTTTTTTTTTACCTACGAAGAAACGGTTCACTCGCTACAGTTGCCTTTTCTTACTTTTCCTGCATTTTTGAAATATTTATATGTACACATGCAACCCTGGACGTATTTTTTTTATTTTTATTTATTTCTTTCTTCCTGTCTCGCGAATAAAATAAGGAAAAATAAGGAACGTCTGTGACGAAGAAGAGAATAAAAAGAAAGAGGGTAAAAAATAAAATATTTAGATCTTCAAGAATTTTTCCTTACCAAGCACACCGGAAAAGTTTCCTCTTGTGAAACTTTCACTCTTGTGTTTTCCTTCCTCTTAATTATAATATGCTTAACGCGTTGTAAAACAAGAAGCTGTTCAATCTTCCTTAAATTTCACTGATCCGATGTAATGTGTGGATATATATATATACATATTGAGGCATTCCATGCGGTTTTGAATTGAATCAACTTTTTTTTTCATATAATTAAATAATTTGACAAAATTTCAATTTTTCTCCAGAGTAGACAACTTTTCGACCGTCCGAAACCGCGTGGAATGCCTTATATATATATGATATATTCACCATTTTCCTCCTCGATGATTGCCCCCGCCCCTCTTCTTTTTTTTTATCCTTTTGAATGATTTTGACGATTTTATTCAACGTAGGTACATGAATTTCTTTTTTTTTTTTTGTTTTCACCCTTATATCGACACGTCTGCACTTTTTGTGTTAGCAATAAAAAAACAAAAAATGTTAAACCTGATGTATCGAGCGTGGAATATAAATTTGTGCGGCTTAAAAAATCGAATCCATCCGGTTTTAAACGATTACAATATCGAGGAACGGTTTTAACTAATTTTTTTTTTTGTTTTTTTTCTCACGTAAACAAATTGAAAGGGGTTGATATTTATTTATATACCTATACGATTGTGTATTATACGTATATGCGTATTGTGTAAATTGGAGAATTTGACGAGGGGTTAACGAAAATAGATAGTACGTATGGGGTGTACATAGGGGGTGTAAATTCCGAAAGAGAAAAAAGTTGACTGGTCGAAAAACCGAAATTTTTTAGGTATGAATTTCAAAATGACGAATCATCAGTTTAACGAATTTTTTATTTTCGATAGAGCACCCTGTTTTCCCAAAAGTTCATTTAACCCAACGACTTTTTTTTATCCAAAAAAGTATATTCAGAACAGTCGGCATTCCGAATGAAAAATGCAAGTTCCGAGGATTCAAAATTGAAAGGTGACTGGTATTTCGAACAGCCAAAAAACGAGAGAAATTATTTTTCGAAAGTCAAAAGTTAGAAGGTGTAGAATCTCGGAATTTTTGAAATTCGTCAATTCAATACCAGTTTTATCAAGATTATATATCATTGTTTTAGAATTAAGACAATCGTCCGTGTCATGAAAATGTTTCACATTTTTATAGTCTTTCTACGTTTTCAACCGTCGGTAATTCAACTTCCCGGATTTTACCCCCTCGATTTTTTGATTTTTCGAATTTTTTACCCCACTCATATAGGAGAAGCCGATCCACGACTGAACCCATCAAAAAATTTTGACAAAAGAATTTTTCTTCTTCATAATACTGAGGTATTATAAAAATTTTATTTAATATCTGTTGAATAAAATTATGCAAAATTCATAAAAAAAAACATTTCCAAGATTAAAAAAAAAAGGTAATTTAAATAAACGTCATTTTCTCCGAAATATAATTTTTTTTTTTTGTCAACATATGTATTGATAGATATAGTCAATTGTTTATTAAATATCGGTAGAATTAAAGTTGTTGGTAAAAAAAAAAAAAAAAAAAAAAAAAACTTCGCAAAAATTTTTTGAAGAGGGTCCGTCGAGCTCTCTATTTTTTTTTCCCTCCTCTCTCTACGTGTGTAACACCTTGTATGTGTATATTCGTGTATAAGGTAAAATATTTAGGTTTGATACCGAGAATAAAATGAGCACGAGAATTGAATCGAACAAGCTGAAAACCTAAAGCAATATTATCTTTGATATTTTCAGGGTGGACCTCACAGGCCTGAAACAACGAGCCGCATCCTGTTCCCGGGATCCAAAGGAGCAAAGGACGACGGACTCGAGGCTGTTTTTTCAAATTAAACGTCGCCGCGTTGGCTCAGTTTATATTTCGGAAAATCGTATTTCTTACGCTAACGGCGGCATCCCTGAGTGTCGAAAATACGCGGTTCGTTCTTTTAGATTGATTTCAGACGAAAAGATATCGTCGCCAAAGATGCGGCTGTTCGTTAAGATTTTCCCAAACGAAATCCGCACGTCTGGATATTTCAGCCGTTCGATTAATCTGAGTCGTTTACTTTCGTGACTAATTCGGGTGATAAAAGGATTTTCAAAATTTTCACTCTTTCGTAAGATGTAAATAAATAAAAAAACAAGATACGCCGGGTGTTTTTAGTTTTGATTAGTTTAGTTGGAGAAATCGAATCAGTGAATTAGTTTGAAAGATTAAAAAAAAAAAAATCGGTTTTCGTATCGCGCACAAATTTTTTAGGGGATTTTTAACCCTTCGAGGAAACTCGATTTTCCCGAGTGCAGCGAGCTCAGGCACGAGATCGTCGACGGTGACGTGATTTTATCAGAAAAAAACCGAGGTAAGTTCATCAAAAGAATGACATTCTTACTCTGCAATGGCGGTTAGATTTGCAATTCGTATCGATTTTCCAAGGGAATCAATTCCGAGTTAAAAAACTACGAAACTTGAAGTCGTGGTAGTACTCCTACCTTTACCGACAGAGCAAAGTTTGCTCGGTTGGTAAGGGTAGAAATACTATGCGACCTTTATCGACTGAGTAAAGTTTGATAGCAAAGTTTGCTCGGTCGGTAAAGGTAGGAGTATTACAGGACCTTAATTTATAAGTTGACTTTAGTTTTATGAAAATAATTTTTCCCTTTCGCAAAAGAAGTATGTATACATATATTCTTTGAAAAATTGTAATTGGAAAATATGTCTTAGCAAGATCAGAACATTCTTTTATTTTTTTTTATTATTATTTCTTTTTCATCATTTACAATTCTTAATCACTATTTTCGAAATGATTTTTATTAATTGGATTATACTCACTGTGGATAAATCGTCTAATTGTAATTTGAGGTAATGAAAAATTATGCAAGTTGAACTGATTTTATGTAATAGAAAAAATTCAGGGTGTTTATTTATAGCATAAAACTACTGCAATGGGATGAGATATTATACAAAGTTTCAAGCTTAGACTGGCGAGTTTAATTAGACGTTGTTCTAATTAAAATCTAGGTCTAATTTATAATTGTTAATCAGTTTCTACAAATTAACGCAGTATGTAGTTATATAAAGTTTTACGTGTAATTAGAATTTTTCTCTACTACGTTAATTAATTACGAAATCATTTCAATTACATTCCCAAATTTTTCAATTAACCTTCGGTTTAATACTTCTGCTGAATAATTACTTCTTCAATTAGAGGCGAAGGTTTTATTCTTTTACTATATTTAAACCGGCATTAATGAATGCCAAATTGATCCTTGGACTTGAGAACCGTAATTTATATTACCAGAAATATCTATCAAATTCTCAGCTATATATGCAAAAAAAAAATCTGTTCAACTGTTTAATTAATTATTTACCGTTTCTGAAACGAGCTTCTCTCGAATTTCTTTACCCGTATAAAACATAACCTCTATGTAAAAATAAGACCTTGAAATTAACAATATTTTATCTTGTAGGTCGTTTTTTTTTTTTTTTTTTTTTTTCATTCCTACTCTTACATTCTCAGATGAATTGACTTTATAACCAATATTGCCGTCAATGAAAGATGTTTATTACACAAAATAAAACAGTTTGAACTTTATATTTGTCCAAATCGCCGTGCGTAACGCTTGAAGAGTTTTAAAAAACGAGCCTCAGCTGATTCTTTAATTCAGTAACAAAAAATTCGCTAACGTTCAGTAGCACTTGGATGTCGTATCCACGCGAATTTGTTTTTTTCTATTACTCCTTACACGTGAGCAAGAAACAATCATGCAGCACAGAAAAGAGACAAAAAGGAGTTTTAAAAAAAAGAAATAAAAAACAAAAAAAAAAAACTGGGAGGCCAATGAACGCGATCGGTGAATTACAAAGGAAATTTCAATATTTTGTAATTACGTAGTAAATTATGTATAATGACAGTAATTACTTGACTGTATAAGATGAAAATTTTAATTGTGCTGTAGAGTTTTTATTCCGTTATAGAAAACGAAACTTCGTAGACGAGAATAAAAAAAAAAAAAAAAAACATTGTTCGGTAGTTGAAAGTAATTGTAAAATTTCAACCGTAACTGATTACCCGTTTCATCTATTTATCTATGAGACTTTTTTTTGTTTTAATTACTTGACTCAAGCATCTTTCATGGAAAATTTTTTTCACCTCGAATTTATTTGTAATTAAAATACTTTAAATTACGTTTTAGCGGTCGTTGATTACATGATTTTTATATATAAACTATACTCATGCGAAAAATATTATATCCTGGATCAAATTTCAAGGACATCGTTGAGAATTATGAAACTAAGATTTGAATTGTACAGGCAAACTCTATTCCGATAAAATTCGATTTACGAAAAGTTTCACTTGGATATTATGCGAAAAAACAAAGATTAGTTTTAAAAATTCTTTCGTTTTCATTAACTAGATATTGTATAAATTGATTTCAATCAAACTTTTGTTTTATATATGTATGTATATATTTATATTCAGTCGGCAGGCTTGTCGAGAGATTCTTTGTTTTTTTTTTTTTTTATAAAACTTAATTAACACGAGACCGGAAAGAGGCGTCTAATGACGTAGTTATACGTATAACTACGCGTCTGAAATTCTGTGTAAAAATAGAAACGTAAAAAGACTTTTCTTAAATCGTATTCTAGTTTTGTTGACTAGTAGTTTGAATATTTTCTGGATTCAAAAATCACGGGCTTGTGACAAAAAATATGTTTTTTGTCTAACCAGTTTCTTAGTTTATGTGAAGCTCGTTTAATCCGAAAGAGAGTTACCGTTTCCGGTTCTACCGGAAGTAAATTGTTTTTTTCTTCCTTATTACTTTTTTCCCAGTTTATATATTAATATTATTATTTTTTTTATTTACTAATATTTTTATTTAAAAAAAAAAAAAAAAAAAAAAAAAAAAACCAATTTCTAATTTTTCTTTCGAGATGCAACCATTGTTCAGAATACAATTCGTCATTCATTTTATGATCAACTAAAGAGCTAAAGAAATATATTCGTATTATACGATTTGCCGACAATTTTTTGAGACATGAAAAGAAATTGAATTTTTTTACATAATCCTTTTGTAAAAATTTGTGACTGTCGATTTTTTTCCAAAGTCATCAATTCACAAAATTCAATTCACAAGATGATATTCCATGGTTTTAGTGCCCGCTGATTACGAATTTGAATCGGATTTTAAAAATTCAAGATGACGGATCCAATATGGTGAACAAACATTTCAAATTTGATCGCATACGATAAAAAAAAAAACTATATGCAGGAGTTTTGGGCTCGCTAATTGAACTCGCCGTATTGAATTTTCAAAATCCGATGTTAGATTCGTAATCAACGACCTCAAAGACCTCTGGACAGAGTTTTTTCTCCGGATTCGAACAAAATTGAAAGTTTATCTGCCATATTGGATCCGCAATTGTGAATTTTTGAAAACCAACTTCAGACTCGTAATCAGTGACCCCAAAAACTCCTGGACAAAGTTTTTTTCCTTAGGATTCGATCAAAATTGAAAGTTTATCCGCCATATTGGATCCGCAATTGTGAATTTTTGAAAACCAACTTCAGACTCGTAATCAGTGACCCCAAAAACCCTTGGATAAAGTTTTTCTTTCTTCGGATTCGATCAAAATTGAAAGTTTATCCGCCATATTGGATCCGCAATCTTGAATTTTTGAAAACAAATTTCAGACTCGTATCCAGTAACCCCAAAAACCCCTGGACAGAGTTTTTTTTCTACCATTCGTACCGCTACCAACAAGCCGCGGTAAGTTTAGGCGCGATCGCGGGGCTACGCGATTTGGTGGTTCGTCGTTAACCGCAAAGATGGCGCTGATCGTTGGAAGAATAAATAACTGACCGGGAATCGAAGCTCGGTTAGTCAGTCTGATTCGAGTCTCCGGCCATTCCAGTCGCGCTCGGAACTCTCTTGTTCTCTTCCTCTCCTCTCCAATTTAAACAGTAGATTCTCGCCCGCCGATCTAACCTTTGTAGATTCACGCCTTCGGCCTCCGAATCTCACGACAGCTTTCCACTTTTTTTTTTATGCCTCATCGGCTTTTCACTTGTGAGCTAATAAATTGCAACAATTTCTCTTGGCTCGATTGAGTATTTAGACAATTTTATTTCCTTCCATATATCATCCTCCAATTCTTATTTCTTTTCATATAGAATCACGGAAGCCTTCCAATGTTGGAAAGTATTTCGACGCTACAATTGACCCCAAAAACTCCTGGACAAATTTTTTTTTTCATTTGAATTCGATCGAAGTTGAAATTTTTGTACGTCAATTGGATGATACTTTTGGAAAATGCAAAAAAAAAAAGAAAGAAAGTAGAAAATAGTTTTTTTTTTTTTTTTAAATTACACCTAACCTAACCCCTGAATTTTCACAACTTTGAGAAATTTCTCTCGGTCAAATTAACAAGTAACCGTATAGTAAACAGAGTTTGAATACTGCTGGGCATCGCGAAAATTCAATCAACTTTCAACCGACGAAATGCTGGCTCGATGCTCAGCCCGAAATCAGGATATCCGAAATGCGGTGACTTATCGAACCATAAGACCGCGCTTCCGCCAAACTGGGGAACCGATTTTCAGTCGGGCATGTCTAACCGAGCCTCAATTAACTAAACGAGGTCTCCTCACAGTTGGCGAGACTGTTTTCGACCCTTTATTGAAAACCGGTGCCTTAAGTTTCGATCGTTAAGCCTCAAGCTGACGCACTGGCATTATCGAGTTCTAATGAACAAGTTCTCCAGTAATTAAGAGGTCACGTGGGTCGTGATTGTTAAAAAAAAAAAAATACTACCTCTAATTGTTGTTTTCTCAGTATATAATAAAAGAATTATTTCACTCAAACTCAACGCATATGAGAGAAAAATACTTTAACGATATCTTAGAAACTTTGTTTAGCCAAAAAATTTTGAAAATTCACCCGTTTAGAACAAAAAAACTCGTGATAGCTTTAGCTGAAAAAAAAAACAAATATTTTCAGTTTGTAGGTGAGTATAGCTAGTGATTGATCGAGAATCGAGAGTGTCAGACGTTGGTTGGGTTCACATGAAATTCCCAGCAAAATTCAAATTTCCTGCAAAAATCCATCTCGCTTATTATTGTACAGTGATTACCATGATATTTTTCTAAAAATTTTTCCCCATGATATTCAAATGGAAATAAAAAATTGAGCATCGCAACCTTTAAATAATAATAAGAATATCAAGGGCTCTTATTTCAACAGATTGTTTGTTTAGGGATACTCCGACGATTTTTCAGTTTTCTTTGAAAAAAAAAATTGTCGATTTTTTTTTTAACACTAATGTGTATAAAATTAATGGATGCAAAACCTATGCACCAAAATACATATATATGTATGTATATAAATATGGGAGAGGTGGGTAAAACGGGATAGGGAAGGGGGGAAAAGTGGGACACCGTTAAAATTTTATAAAAACATTTTATTCTTCAAAATGTTTTTTAATTATTCACAAATGACTTATATAAACATCATTGAACATTATTTTGAGTTTTCAAAAATTCTCAAAAATTTTTTTTTCCCCTACCCCCATGACATCTGAAAATCATTTTTATTTTCTTTGGTTACAATAATAAAAAAAAAACACGAAAAAAAAGATTTAGCGTATTTGAATCCTCGAAAACTAAGTATTTCCTTGAGTCCCCCCTCCCCCCCCCCCCACCCGATATACTTATTGAAAACAAATTCGAATGTCATATTTTCAAAGGATATATCGAGCAACTACTTCTTTAACGTGAGGAGATGAGAATAAATAAACTTTTACATACCGGGTCCGGGTATTTATAAACCCCTTGTATGTATATATATATGTGTGCACATAAACGTATGTACCTACTAATAATGGAAGCCCGGCTGAATGACGTCCGGATTTTCTGCAGTTGTTAACGGAAGTTCGGCGAACGCTGATCGCCGAGGAAGAACTCGGTTCTGAGATGGGCACGATCACAACCCTCAACATAATTCCGCCATGGTATTCGATGCACCGGATGTCCGGGTAGGCAAATCTTCGCATGGCGGGGACCAGCGAAAATTGCAACGTCACGTGGCATCCACACTTGTCTGCATCTACACCTGCAAACGAAGTCCACGAACAATTTTTCGGAGACTTTCCCGGCAAGGATTCACCCTATACTACCCTGCAGGTCAGTGTCGCTGACGATCCTTCGACGAATATCCCATAAACTGTCGGAATTTCGATTCCAAAAACGATATTTCATTCATTGCAGTTTTTTTTTTTTAGTATATTTTTTTTACTAAGCGAGAACCATAGTTGAAAGAAAAAAATAAATAAAGGAATGAAAAATAATAACAACAATAATCTCTCGCTTCGAACACCTTGTGTGAAGAATTCATTTGCGAATAAGCATTAGGGTGGTTTTTAAAACGGTCATTATTGAACTTCGCTCCCCCTAAAAGGGAGGTTTCTTGTGTCATTGATTACGAATCTGACCTAAAAATTTGAAAATGGCAGACCAAAATCGGAAAAAAAAACTTGACGTTGCCATACTGGATCCACGATTTTTCGGAAACTGAAACTTTCGGAAACTTATTTTTTTTCTGGTCTATAAAATTATACCGTGACGAGAAAAAAAAATTAAAAAAAAAAAAAATTCGATCTTGACGATTTCTGACGTTTTAAAAAATGAGGAGTGACCTCTTAAAAATTTTACTTTGAGCTGTCCTTTGGAGTGGGCTCTTAAAACATCAAAAACTAACATTTTGTCACACGATACTCAAAAAAAAATGGTCAGTTTTTTTGCGCCACCCTAATGTAACATGTATGTACGTATCAAGATGTAAAGATGCTGAACAACCATACGATAAAAACAGAATAGCGTGTTATTATGTTTCAGGCGATAGTGCTTGCCTTGGTTCTAGGAAGCATAATCATCGGCACAGTGATAGGAAATATTCTAGTCTGCGTGGCGGTTTTCCTCGTTAAGAAACTCCGTCGGCCCTGCAATTACCTTCTGGTCAGCCTGGCTGTGAGCGACATTTGCGTGGCCTTACTCGTGATGCCGATGGCGTTGCTCTACGAAATACTTGGAAGCTGGCCCTTCGGCTCGACGATATGTGATCTCTGGGTCAGCTTCGACGTCCTTAGCTGCGCCGCGAGCATATTGAACCTCTGCGTCATATCCGTCGACAGGTGAGAAATCCGAATGGAACTGAAATTTTGAAATGATACAAAAAGTGGTAAAAAATGATCCCAAAAAACATAACCTATGACCGAAAATAACCCACCAACGTAACTCGTAAACACATAACCACAAAAAAATAACTCGAAAAACATAAATCATGACCAAAAATAACCCATCAACATAACTCACAAAAACGTAACACGCGACAAAAATAACCCACATAAAAAATAACTCAAAAAATATCAACCATGACCAAAAATAACATGCACAAAAATAACCTGAAAAACGGAAACCATGACTAAAACTAATCAGTTACAAAAATAGCCCAAAAAAACATGATCCTAGACCAAAAATAACCCATCAACATAACTCACAAAAATGTAACACGCGACAAAAATAAATCACTTAAAAATAACTCAAAAAAACCTAAACCGTGACCAAAAATAACACGCGCGAAAATAACCCAAAGAACGGAAACCATGACTAAAACTAATCAGTTACAAAAATAGTCCAAAAAAACATGATCCTAGACCAAAAATAACCCATCAACATAACTCACAAAAATGCAACACGCGACAAAAATAACTCACTTAAAAATAACTCAAAAAAACCTAAACCGTGACCAAAAATAACACGCACGAAAATAACCCAAAGAACGGAAACCATGACTAAAACTAATCAGTTACAAAAATAGCCCAAAAAAACATGATCCTAGACCAAAAATAACCCATGAACATAACTCACAAAAATGTAACACGCGACAAAAATAACTCACTTAAAAATAACTCAAAAAAACATAAACCGTGACCAAAAATAACACGCACGAAAATAATCCAAAGAACGGAAACCATGACTAAAATTAACCAGTTACAAAAATAGCCCAAAAAAAATGACCCTTAACCAAAAATAACCCAAAAACATAACACGCGACAAAAATAATCCATACAAAAATAACCGAAAAAGCATAAACTCTGACCAAAATTAACCCAAAAAGTATAAACGTTGACCAAAAATAACACATCACCAAAAATAACCCGTTACAAAAATAACTCAAAAAATATAACCCATGACCAAAAATAACCAAAAAAATAATAACAATGAAATAAATTTCGGGCTAAAGTATAATTCGATGTACATGCTTTTCGATTTTTTTCCCAAATCTTTTTTACGGTGGTCTGCAGCGGGCTGGAAAAACCCGGAAGTTAGGAAAAAGTCGGAGAATTTTCTGACGCCATGCGAACGAGAAAGGGGACAAGCGACAATATTTTTCCTACGTTTGTTCGGTTCCATGACCATTAAATATATGATAAAAGTATTTTTGACCACCATGTTTTTACATTCTGTACAGCGAATACTTTCAAATTCCAGCATCAATGCCAGCCGTTATAGTTAAGGATTCTGAGATTTCATTGACCCAAAAAACTTTATTTTTCAATTTACACAAATGATCTCTGCGTGATACGAAAAATGAAAAACAAACATATTTTCACAACAGCGTGTTTTTTATTACTCTGAGCGTCGTTAAATTTTTATTCAACTCGTTTTCAGGCGTAAATAGTATATCGGAAAATACAAGGAATGAAAAACTGTTGACATATATTTTTTCAATAGTTGAACGCTTTTCTTTTTCCTTTCATTTTTTTTTTTTTTTTTTTTTTTTTTGTTATTTCCGTTTCTCTTTTCTACCAACGACGACAAACGCCAGAAAGCAAACGATTAATTAATTAATCGGCCTGTAAATATATATCCTCGTGTTAAATTCCGAAAGCTACGATAAACTGGTGGGCGTGATATAAATTATGAAAGTAAAAATTTCACCTACCGCCTACCCTCGGATCGTATTTAGTTGTCCAGTAATTGAATGACAAATTGGCCATCGGTAAAAATTTGTCGTAGGAAGTTTCGTTTCATTTATTCATTTATTTTTTTTCGATGGTTTTTTTTTTCTTTCGGACCCGGGATATTCCGGCCATTTGATTGTCAGAGGTCGGAACTTCGTTGGCAGCTGGGGGGTTGTGTAAATTCTCATACCGAGTTTGCGAATCGATGATTGAGGCGTGCAAAATTAAAAGGTAAAATGAAATGAAATAAAACAGAGAACGACGAAAATAAAAAAAAATAAAAAAATAACAAAAGAAACAATTCATCGGACAATATACCAGACGGTCTGCGCGTATTAATCAATCAGATTTTTTCCCTCCCATCCTGCAGTAAAACGTGTCAACGCAAATGCGTGGGGTTTAGCACGTTCGTTATTTGACTTCGACAAATTTTTTTTTGTTTTCTCAGACGTCCGTATTCCCCCCCCCCCCCCCCCCCCCCCATTGATTGAGTACAATATTATATATTTTTGGCAAAATTGATGTAAAAACAAAAAAAAAAAAAAAAAAATTGGATTTTTTAATTTACTAGGAATTATAGGCAGTAAGAGAAATTTTCGAAGTAACAATTCGATGGAAAAAAAAACAAAAAGGATGAAATGCAATCAATCGGTTAATTGAAGTGACCGGTTCATCGGTTAAAATTGATAAACTATTGATTGGAAAAACTGGGTAGTGGAAAAATGATGAATCGGAGAAACTGTGTTAGCGGGAAAAATCATAAATCGGAATAACTATTTGTTGAACGAAAAAAAAAAAAAAAGAGGAAAACTACTCACCGGAAATACAATTTATCGGGGAAAAGTTATGAATTGGATAAACGATGAATCGGAAAAACCACGAACCGGGAAAAATTATGAATCGGAAAAACTGTTAATGGGGAAAAATTATAAATCGGAAAAACAAATAACAGGAAAAACGATTAATCGAAGAATAAACGAATCGGGAAATGACTATCCGAAAAACAACGTATCAAAAAATTTTCAAAAACACTTGTTCCAAGTCTACTTTCAATCGATTCGTAATCTCACTTCTCTAAATTCAATTTTTCCCTTGTCTAATTTGCATTACCAACCTTATTTCGTAACTAAAAAAACGTACAATAAATTGTTAAAATCACTGTTAATGATATCTAAAAAAAATATACCTTCACAAAACGAAATCAATATTTGAAATCCGCTAACTATACAGTCACCGAGAAACAGCATATTTGTTCCATTCGTTCGAATCGCCACGTTTTATGATACAAAAATTTTATACAATTTCTATTATTACTGTAATTTTTTTTTTTTTTTCTCTTTCTCTCTCTCTCTCTCTCTTCTCCACCAGCGTCACTGCTACGTAGCATGATGTTGATCTTGGACAGAGAGCGTGATATGTAATCCGGACAGCTAATATAATATACATCCATCCATCCATCCATCCATCCATCGATCCATCCATCCATGCAACCATACATACAAACCACAGGAATAGAAATTTATTTCAGTCAATCGCTAATGGTTTTAAAAAAAAAAAAAAAAACTTTATTTCTGGTCTATATCGATCATCCTCGATATGTTTGTTTATGAAAAAAAAATATCAAACCAATCAAAATCCGACCGACATTCAACGCCGCTAATTCCGGGATTTGTTTTTTTTTTATTGCCGGTTTGCCAACAGGTACAACGCCATTACGAAACCGCTCGAGTACGGCGTCAAGAGGACCCCGAAGAGGATGGTCTTGTGGGTCAGTTTCGTCTGGCTCGGGGCGGCCTGTATCAGCTTGCCACCCCTGCTCATCATGGGGAACGAGCACACCCCTTCCGAAACCGGGGCCAAGCAGTGCGCCGTTTGTCAGAACTTCTTTTATCAGATATACGCGACTCTGGCCAGCTTCTACATACCGCTGATCGTGATGATCGTCGTGAGTATTGAGACAAAAATTTTCTTTGATCTGAATTTTTTTTTTTTTGATTTTTTTGATTTTTTTGATTTTTTTGATTTTTAAAATTTTTTTGTGGAAATTTATCGTTCGTTCGTTTTGAAAAAAGTGCAGCTGCGCAGGCTTCTAAGTTGTAGGTTTTTGAGACAGTTTTGAGTTGGAGGTTTTTTTTTTTTTTTTTTTTTTTTGTGTATTTGGTGATGTAGGTAAAGTATTGGTTTCGATCGAAAATCACTTTTTTTTTTAATTTCAGTGAATCTTTGCGTTTTTTTTTTTATCGAAACCTCTTATAGTACGGAAAATATGTTTTTAGAAAAACGACGGTAAAAAAAATTTGAATCTTACAGGTTTTTACAATCTTAACGTGTCGATCGATTTGTAATATTCAATTTTTGAATGAAACTTCTTCAAGCTTCCGGTAAATCTCCTTGCAATTGAAATTTGATCGCAAAATTTTGCCCCTATATCTATTATCGCTAAAAAGCAGGCTTTTGTTTTTTCTTCAAACAAATTCAAACCTTTCGGAGTCTTTTTGCTTAATTCCTAAAACAAACGTGTTAAAATTTTCCAAAACGCGATATTTTCCGCTTTCAAACCTCATCCCGGAGAAAAGCTGCTTCACTTTCCTGAAGTTTTTTCCGACGTTAAAAAAAAAGATCCAAAATGACTAGAAAAAAAAAAAAAAAAAAAAAAAAAATGTCAAACGTACGTTAAATTCTGAAGTGCAAAAATTACTTCCAAAATGAATTTTAACCGTGTCATCAATTCGTACTTTTCAATTTTTCTTCAAACAAATTCAAACGTTTCGAGTCTTTGTGCTTAATTCCTAAAACAAACGTGTAAAAATTTTTCAAAACACGTCACAGCTTCTGCTTTCAAAGCTCATCCCTCAAAAAGCTGCGTCACTTCCCTAAGGTTTTTACGCACGATCTCTGTTTAAAGGTTTACTACAAAATCTTCTGCGCGGCGAGGAAGATTGTCCTGGAAGAGAGACGGGCCCAGAATCACCTGGAGGCGCACTGCTACCTGGATATCGAACCGGCTTCTCAACCCACGGCCATAGCTAATCGCCAACTCATCTCCGACGTTCACGCCTCCCATGGCAGCCCTCCCTGCAAGCAGCACCGAAGCTCCAGCGGGTCAACCACGGTGAGACAATCATTATCCAGCAATTACTTCTACTATCATCCCCAACACCCAACCCCTTCCCCCTTGCAACTCGAAATTCGTTATCACTTGGCTCGAACTGCCTATTTTTTCCACTTGCCAAGTGCTGCGATTAGCTTAGATCAAAAAACTGTTCAATTTTAAAGCTCAACTTCCGTCAAACGTTACAAAATATTATCAATCCAATGTATGTACACAGAGTAGTCAAGTCGAGTTAGGATTTGATCGATCGGAAAAAATTTTAAGTAGGTAGCAATTTTTCTTCGGAAATCGTTCCCCAAGTGGGGGGGGGGGGGGGGGGGGGGGGGGGCACTGGTGGTCTAAATTTCGGTTTTCAGGATTCGCATCCTATTGCTTTAGCCGCCAATTTGAATTTACTTAATAACTCGTTTCGAAGTTGTTTGAAATTTAATTTCCCACAATTTTGGTCCCCCGTATGAATTTTTCCGTAGGTTCGATATTTTTCGATTAAGGTCCGAAAAAGGGGGGGGGGGGGGATGGAATTTTATTATTGTATTATCACGTTTATTTTTCATTCTACATGAAAAATGTTTATCACCCAAAGTGGTTTGGAATGAAAAAAAAAAAAAAAAATTCACCCCATCTTTTCGGCTTTTAATCGAAAAAATATCGATCCTAGTGAAAAATTAATGACAACCAATATTGTAGGAAATTTAATTGCAAACAACTTTGGTGATTAACATTTTCCGGTGAAATTGAAAATAAACGAGAAAATTATTCGCTAAATTCAAAATGGCGGCTGAAGCAATGGGTTTCGAATCTCGAAAACCGAAATGTAGACTGCCCCCTCCCCCATTTCTTATCGTTAATCGTTAATTACAACTTTTCCGGCTTAGCCCCGTTTTTGATCTAATTTCACCCCTCATTAAATAAAAAAAAAAAAAAAAAAAAAACCAAATAGACTCATATTTGACGTTTGAAAAAAGTGATCGTAATTCGTAATAAAATAACAGATAGATCGTCGATACGTTTTTTTTTTTTTTTTTTTTTTTTTTTCTCTATTGTCGATTTGCTTCTCTTTCTTCGCAATATTTGGTATATTAGATAAGAATTTCTTAGTTACTATTTCGAAATTTATTATTATGGAAATGGATAAGAGGGTGGCGTAAACTGGAGACTTGAAACAGTAGCAAGAGAAAAAATATTATTACACCTAGGGAAAGCAATCAGCAGTCATATTTTGACGGAGTTGGTCGAAGGAAAATACTTGCACTTTTTTTTGTTTTTTTATCTGAAAATAAAGAAACGACATGTTAAAAATGGTGTGAATACCTAGTGGAAAAGAAGAAGAAGAGGAAGAGAAAGAGGAAGAGGAAGAGGAAAAGTCGATTTAGTTGGATCGATAGGCTTACCGTGTCTTAGAAGATTTAGACTAACGTTATTATCAAAGTTCTTGAACTCCATGATCATGCGCTTGACTGCTGCTGCAAGAACAACTTTGTACTACCGAATACACCTACATTCTTTTGGAACAATTCCAACGAGTTTAGCTTATACGCTCGAATTAACCTCGGGTATTTTATTTTAAATACGTCGCGGTTACGAAACTGCCTCTTATAACACCGATGTATGAAACTTATATTATTACGGCACGGTTCACCGGCCAGGAGGTAAAAGAAGATTGACAAAAAAAAAAAAAAAAAAAAAAAACAAAACTGAAAGAAGAAAAAAGAGAAAAGTAAAATATTTTCACATGTGTCAATTCTCGAGTCCGAGGACAGATTTTTGTCTCGTTGATGTGTAAAACTATTATATTTAAAAATTACACCTGCAAGAAGTATATATATATATACATATATACATATAATACCACGTAACGTTTTTTTTTTTATTTTTATTTTGTCGTCAAAAAATTCGCAGGTGAAATATTGTTTTAGCAATTATATCATCGTTCTTCTTTTTTTTTTTTTTTTTTTTCTACCGTATGGATTTCATAATTTTCTCAGGTGTGACGAAAAATGGGACGAAGGAAAAAGAGGACGAAAAAATTATTCCAAGCATCTTTGAGCATTTTTTTTTTTTTTTTTTTTTTTTTTTGAATAATTTCAAGGATTTGAATTTTTTGGTTCGGGGATTTTTTTTATTTTGGCGTGTTTTATTAATTGGTCCTTGAATTACGGGGTTAAAAAATAAAACCGTTAATCAACGAAATCAATTAAGTCGAAACATGAAACGCGCAGTTAATGTAAATAATCGTTTGAAATAATTGAATGTCTGCCGAGTATTGTTGGAATAAATATTTTCTTGGATTCGGTATTTTTTTTTTTGCTCAGTATGGCCTCGCTTCAATTATTATTAACTGAAAATCCATATTCATTCAAAGTTCAAAAATCTCGTTGTGTAAAAAGAAAGTGTAAAAAAAAAAAAAACAGCGTCGTCCCATTTTATTTATGCGAAAGTTTCATTGAATCAGAAATTCAATTACAGTCGAATTTTTCTCTTCACCTTTTTCGAGTTTCATTTTTACAGATAAATAATTTAATTGCTGTTGAAATGTATGTGAAGAACAATGTCTTTAAAAAAGTCTTGGGTAAAATTAAGAGTTCTCGTTTTTTCGTACTGAATTCGTGTGAATTGCGCCTCGCGTCCATTAAGCTGATTGATCGATTAGGGAAATACAAAGTTTCTATTTACCGCTTGACGCACCGTCTGGAATCGAATTGCATGAATTGTTGGGATTAATGCTCAACTGCGTTACACGCACTATAATGTCGATGAATTATTTGTCACGATGCTAAGTCCAATGCAATCTATAATTCCTCTGTATATGAATCTGATATCAGGTTTCATAAATTCAATATGGCGGTTCCAATATAGCAAACGAAAATTTCAATCCCTATCGAATCTGGTCGAAATACTCTATGCAGGTGTTTTCGGGGTCACTGATTCGATTCGCCATATTGAATTTTCAAAATTTAATCTTAAATTCGTAATCTCAACGATCTCAAAAACTTCTGGACAGAGTTTTTTCTCCGAATTCAGTCAAAATTGAAATTTTCATCCGCCATATTGAATTTTCAAAAACTGATTTCATATTCGTAATCAGCGACCTCAAAACCTAATGGAAAAATTTTTTTCTCTGGATTCAGTCGAAATTGAAATTTTCGTCCGCCATATTGGATCCACCATCTTGAATTTGTGAAATCTGATCTCACATTCGTAATCAGCGATCTCAAAACCTCCTGGAAAGATTTTTTTCTCCGGATTCAGTCGAAATTGAAATTTTCATCCGCCATATTGGATCCACCATATTGAAATTTTTCAATCTGATTTCACATTCGTTATCAGCGATCTCAAAACCCTCTGAACAGAGTTTTTTCTCCAGATTCGACCGAATTTGAAATTCTCATCCGCCATATTAGATCCGCCATTTTGAATGTTGAAAATATGTTATCAAACTTTTCTAAACATACAAAAAGTGAATATAAAACACTTGATAAGAATACTTACCACTAAGACTCAAAGGGTTAAACCCTTACCGCAACAAAACCGATTTCCAAAAAATTTTCCAAGTAATCACGTCTCTGTACTAAATAACGTTTTATTCAATTTAGTATAGGCATAAGTATAATAATGATAATAGACTGCGAGGTATCCTTGAATGGTAACAACGTCACCGTGTCTGCAACAACGTGATTAATTATCCCCGGACAGTGTATAAAATTAGTCGTTTGCCAAGCTCTTAGTTGCATGCGTGTGTATTAATCCTTTACATGCACGATTTCCACACCTACTCGAAGTGAATGCAAATAATTGCGGTTGTAGGTACTACCTACCTACCTACTCACTAATTCAAGATCAACATTTGAACAAGAATAATTACACTAGAAGGTATAAATTGTTCGAGTCAGGCGGCGTGCATCTGCAATGCAAACACAACGTCCGCTTATCCGCTTTTCGGACATCGATTAATTAGCATATCTTCATCTCGTATGCCGCTTGCTGCTGTCTTCGTTCGCCTTGCTGCTGATTACCGATCGCTAATTGTCGTGTGGTAAAAATTACAGGGCTTTTTTTTTTTCTTTTTTTTTTCTTTTTTTTTTTTTATTATTATTTATTCATTCTTTTCTTCGTCACAATTTTTAACTCCCGCTAACGTATCTAATTCTTGCGATACATCGTACGGTGCATTCCATGTCAACCAAAGACATTTTTCAAATTTATCAAGTATTTTTCTCCTGGATAAACGTACGGACTCTAAAAACCTTTGCAAAAGTTTCAAATTTTTTTTTCATCCTCACTCGTCTTTTACTCCGTGAATTTTTTAAACCCATCGCAAAACGTCCAAATCGATATTCGTGAACTAGGTGAGAAAAAAAAAAAATATATTTTCCATCAAGATTCAGACCGGAAGGAAGTTTTTCTTCAAACTTTTTTTTTTTCTCTTATCATTCTCTTAGCTTCCATTTTCGTACCTGTTTCAGGTGTTTTTTTTTTTTTTTTTTTCGTTTTTAATCAGAGTAAAAAATGTATCGATATTATGTTCAAATTTTCGAAATGTTTCGGCAAGATTTTTGTGGCGGAATTTTTTTTTCCCCATTACTTCCTGAAAGAAAAAAAGAAAACGATAACAAGCGAGAGGAATTCCATCGTAGAAACGGTTTAAACGTGAAAACAGTGGGACGAAAATCGAGTTCGTTGAAAATTTTGTGAGAATATTTAAAAGAAGACAAAAAAAAAAAAAAAAATTAAAAACAAAACCGTTTGCGTTTAAAAAGAATCGAGGTTTTTCGAAGCCAGGTAATGAAATTTGAAGAATGAGATTAATTAAAATTCACAGCTTATGAAAATCTCTCGGTACTTTCGAATGTAAAAGTAAAACAAAAAAAAAAAAAAACAACAACAACAACAATAATCACCGGCCTACCGAAATCGCAGACTGTACGAGCGAGAAAAGTACGAAGGCCTGAATCTCTGGAAATAAACGTTAAAAGAGAAAAGAAGGATTAACGAAAAAAAAAAAAAAAAAAATGTCAAAAAAATGAATAAAAAACAACTGTGAATACATCGGAAAAATCTGTCTTTTTTTACCAGCTTATCGCGATCATAAAGTGAAGGTAAGATTTTTCAGGTGCGACTGACAGCAAAGAATGAGCGAAAGCCGTTGCTGCTTTTGAGAGAATAATAACGTAATAATAAACGATGAAAATAAAAGTGAATACCACAAAGGTGGGGAGAGTAAAATCAAAATAATAATAAGAAAATAAAAATGAAAGAAGAAGAAAAAAAATAATGACAAAATAAATTCTCCTCATTTCGGCGAAAGGGCCGGTGGAGGGGAGGGGAGGGGGGGGGGGGGAGGTAGGAGGTAGGAGGTTTATAACGAATGAGCAGAAACTCGAGGCGAACTTCAATCCCATTCCGACGAAAACCGCGCAATTTCTTCGAAAGTTTTTCTCCTCAATATTTTTATTCTTAGACGCAGGCGCCTTCTCCCTGCTCGTTTCTTTATTATAATGGTATCATTAAAAAGCTCACTCCATGCGTACAAAGAGCATTATTCTTTCACGAACCGTGATCGTTTTCAGTTTCAAGTTATTTATTGTTCGACGGGGCAACAGTCGAGATTCAAACAACTTTTAAAGCCGACCCCATTTTCATTTTGAATCCGTATCATAACCTTATCCCAACACCGTCGCATCAAATTCATTATTATCACACTGTTTCCACCATCGATTTATCAAAAGTTCATTTTTCAAGTTCACAAGCACTCCTCCCTCATACATTCTTTTTCCTTTTCCTTTCGATTACGTCTCCTTCCGTCGTCTGCTATAATTTAACGCTTTTAGTCACAGTGAGATGCTGTGCGTCCCATCTCAAAAATTTCAATATTCTAGACTTATCACAGTTTATTTACAACTTTGAATGATCTTTGTTGAGTACTTCGTATAATCATACTAACAAGTTTTGACCAGAATCCTCGAAATTTGAGAACTTTTTCGTCTCAGTAGGTTTTCGATTTTTTTTTTCTTATATAAATCTTTAAACGTGCCTCACGATTTTGGTAAAAAAAGAAAACAGATAGAATACATTGAGGAAAGAAACGAAAGGAACGGCAATAAAGAGTGATTGGAATGAGCCTCAAAAACAGTTCTCGTTATTTTTCGTGTGCTTGGACCGATCGATAACGTAGATCCGAATAGATCGATAAAGTAGATTCGAAATATCGATAAAGTAGATTCGAATATATCGATAAAGCAGATCTGAATATATCGATAAAGCAGATCTGAATATATCGATAAAGCAGATCCGACGATTATCTTTCGCACCTCGAGAAATTATCGATCGCAGCTAGTTTCTCTAATTTACAAATCAGCCGAGTTGTATCGAATAACAGTCCTTATGAACTTCGATGTCATTATAAACGTAGAATTTACAGTACCTTGAAATCCATACAAGATTAAAGGTGGCTTGAATTTTGTGTACAATACGTGCAAAAATTTTCAGTCAACTCGTTAAAGCGGAAGGGACGGTATTCATAGTTTAAGAAAAACGCTGAAAATGAGGCTTGATTTTTCCGAAAAAATAATCTCCTCGTAAAATGGACAAATTTTTGACAAGACTTTATTTATGAGAAAAAATATCGCACCGATTCGTTTTCCCTCCAAGTTTCATCTTTCGTTTTGTTCATTCCTTGCCAGACTGTACGGCTGGCTTAAGCGCTCACAACTGGGTCTACAGTTCCTGCAATTGGGGTTCAGTCATATCGTGAATCGTAAAGTCAGCTCTGGAATTATTAGAGGCGTCAAAATCAGCAGCCTCGTTATAATACAGAACTCATTTTGGCAGCTGCGTCGACTGTTAAATTTATGTCGATCTTACCAAAAAATAATCCCATTTATACAACGAATTATATTCGTCAACTCATTTGGGATTTCTCTAATGAAAAGAACACATTCAAGTTGGTAACGATAATGTAACGAAGCAGTTTTGAAAGTTTAGAAACGATTTAAAAGAAATTTAATTTACAAAATTTTTAATACACTTTGCTTGTTGAAAATGGATTTTTCATAAAAATGAACAACCTTACATTAACGATACGAAATTTACTCTCCTGTGAAAAGGTACTTTTAGCACAGCTGCAGGGTAAATCTGCTCATTTTTCATCTCTCTATAAACAGTCTAAAACCAAAGGTTTTTCGCAAATTTTTATTCTTTGAATTTTCTACCAAAAATCATCTGTTTTTGGCACTTTGTCACGGTCTTTTAAATTTTATTTTTAAAATCTCACCTGCGGTTTTATTCGAAAAAAAATGGAAAAACAGTCACGTTGTTTATGCAATTCTTATTAAAGTAACAGGAAAAATTTCGTTTTGAATTTGTTGTACGAAACAATCTTGAAAAAAAAAAAAAAATTTGCAATTGAATTGGTTTTGAAACAAAAATGCATCTAAATAATTGTCTGCATTTTACCGTAAATCGTTTACCAATTTTGACAAAGAATTCTGTTCACTTATACATCGATTTTTGTAGCAAATATGAAATCTATTTTCAATATTCTATGTTCGTTTTTTTTTTTTTGCCGAAATACCTGCGGAATAAAATTCGTCAATTATTCAGCTACAAACAGTATAAAATATTCAAACCGTTCGAAATTGCCAATAATTATTGCGTTGCAAAGTCAATATGCAATGAATGAAACAATTCGCTGGTGGGTGTTTGAAATTTTTTCAAATCGTTGCGGTTTCTTGATCGAGAATTATTTAAGGCTGTATTTATCGTCTCAGAGGTCGTCGACTACTGTAATTACTTATTACACGCAGAACTAGAGAAACGACGGTTTTACCAAGTCGATGAGAGGATCGCGTGATCGAAACTTATTCATGACGTCGACGGCTTATCGGCGTAACGTTCTGTTACATTTCGGACTATTATCGTTCGTACACGCTGTTTAGCGAGCCGTGCAAAAGCGGAAATTTGCACCAAGTTTTCAGACTAATAGACGGAATGCTTTAGATAATTATTAAGATTATCCCGAGCTGCAAAGTTTTGGATTTTGAATTTTTTACTTCGGGCGAATTGTTATTATCAAGGTGATTTTTATCTTTTCTTTCTTCATCTTTCGATCGATTTTAATGAACTAGAAGTGAATTCTTGTTCGTGAATAAATTCTATACTAATATATAAGAAATTCAGATTTTGGATAAGGGTGAAAGTTTTTTTTTTTTATTTATTTTTTTTTTTTTCCAATTAAGACATTGGTTTACCGTTAATCATTTGTAATGATTTCACTAATCATGTGTTTTGGATCAGCCAATAGAAGTCAAGACTTTGTTATTTTCATAGAATTAATTGACGAAGAAAATTAATCAAAACGAATAAAAAACTCATTCATTCGTTTTTGAGTTTTGCATATTTTTTCATAAATTCGCGCAAGAAATGAAATCGAATTAATATTACAGTTGACGTCAGAAATGGAAATATTGATTTATTTATTTTCTTTCTTTTTTCATTCCTCGTAAATTTTCCAGTCGTTGTGAAAAACGGATGAATTTTTACAGCCGCGGTAATAACCGGGACTCTATGAATGTTTAGGTATGTAAAGTAACATGCCAAGGATAATAGAACCAAGGATTTAAGTACTGGTTACACAAAAGCTTGTCCTGTAAACGGAAAGATCCGATGGACATTTACGACTTCTTATTTTTACTCGTCTCAGTCCATTCAAGGCATTCTTCGAAAGCCTCGAATACCAGGATTAAAGTCAACTTTTCTGACTGCAGGACATAGTTCTTTGCATTTCATGCACTCTTGTGTTCAGAGATCCTTCAAGCCGCGCGACCTACGAAAAGCTGAAAAATTTCTGTGCCTGGAAAAAAAAAACAAAAAAAAACAAAAAAAAAAAGTTCCACGAATTCTAAACTATAATTAAAAAGAAGAAAATTCATCGTTCGACTTGGATTTTTTTTTCTTTTTTTCTTCTTCTTCTCTTGAGTTACATTTGTCGAGTCTTTTCTGAGGTTTTTTTTTTGAAAATGCAACCTATTTTTGTTTGGCAATGTGTAAAAAAACAGATGGAACGATTGAAACGAATTTTGGTTCATTGTTTTGGCTGTCAAGTTTTTGCTGAAATATTTGTAAAAATGAAAGTATTTTTGTTACGGCTACGTTAATTCGAAAAAGGATAAAACGGCTTAGCCAAAATTCGATTGAATATTTTGATGTCATTTGATTCGTAGATTTTATTTGAGTTTAAGGAAAATCTGTGGAATCGTTGCTGACTTATTCGTAAAGACAAAAATCTTTTGATCAAATATTGATTTTCCCCATTCGATCGTCCTTGATATAATAAAAGGACAATATTGTTGGTGTTGCCTAAATCTGGCCGAGCCTTGTAGAAAACCGGGAATAGGAAAGCAGGCGAAAGTTGGGTTATAAAAAGGGTTTGTGAGGGGATATTCAATAACTGCGAAAGCCGAGTCGGAAACCCTTGGATCGGCAGATACGCTGCACGGGCTGATGTTGAAAGCAACATGGCGCCGTCGGATATGTATAAAGCATAGATTTGTCGGATGCTTCGTAGTTTCGAACTGAAAGGTTATCTCGTGACCTTTGAGTTCCGAAATAGGATCGTATAATTCAAAACCATCTGCCAATTCATCTAGCATACGAGGTTTAAGGTTTCGTCTTACGATTGCGTTTAACACTCATGATATTTATAGTCTAGTAAAAATGGGTCTGAATTAAAAATGTTCGGATCGTGGCTGCATTTTGGTTTACAGGAGTTTTTTACCCTGTAGGAATTGAAATCTGAAGTCATTTTCTGAGCTGGATAACCGGGGTTTCGAGAAAACAGAAAAATTTCACGTTTTTTTCATTTTTCTCAAAAACTGCTGTCGATAGATGAAAAATGACTTGACCATCGTGTAGAACGGAAAATTCTACATCGAATTATGTCCTCGCATGTCGGAATCGGAGTTGGATCAACTAATTAAGAAAAACGAAATTATTTCACCAAAATTCTGGGGAATTCCCCAGATACCGTCGATAAGTAGAATTTCTTTTTACCTAATTTCCTAATCCGACTCCGTTTCCGACGTAGGAGGACATGACTCGATGTAGAATTTTTCGCTCTACACGATGATCAAGTAATTTTCCATCTATCGACAGCAGTTTTTGAGGAAAATGCAAAAAACGTCAAATTTGGCAAAATATTGTTTCGAATATTACAAAAAAAAATTTAAAAAAACGCACAATAGTAACTGTATTCAGTCTGATTACGTGTAATATTTTTTTTTTTTTTTAGTATTTCATTTCCCGATTACTGACACAGTGGAGATTCAACCTGTCGTTCACAGCTGACCACATTTTTTTGCGCACTCTTTTTTTCTGCGCACTCTTTTTTTCTGCTTACTGAACAAAATGTAAATATTCAAGAGCCGCGCAGATCGAAAATAGTACCTAGAACTGGAAATTTCTCGCCGGAAATTTCTCTCCTCTCACCGTGCAAGGAACTGCGTTTGAAGTTTCTTTCAGAAATGAGCTTGCAGCGAAAATTCCCCTGTGAAAATTCAATACCATGCATCGATAATTTTTATTTTTGTGTAATTTTGTGTAATTTTGATGTAAGAAAAGTTTTGCTTTCGGCTGAGAACCGCTTTTTCGAATTTCAACGAATCTCTACGTTTTTCCAATCCCCAGAATCTGACGGACGGATTTAAAAAAAAAAAATTTGAATAAACAAAAAAAAAAAAAAAAAAAAAAACAATCTAAAATTTGAAACTTATAGGATTTGACTAATTTCCATTTCCGGATAAAGAAATAAAAAAATGAATGAAAAATGAATTCAGACAGGACTGAAAAATTTTTACCGTCAGTTCGATGTTTGAGTGACACTATGGTGGAGGGTGGTAATATCCCATGGGATAGCCACGTGCCATGGAGGAAAGTTATTGTTATATCGACTGTTCTACCAGGAGGGTTTCGGATTCACGTTATAATGCCGTTAGCTTTGCCTTCCTACGTTGCGTGTGCTTTGCAAATGTACGTGATTTACTCGCAAGCTCCATCATCCCTCCTGCTCTATCCCCATGATATTCTATTTCGTCTGGCTTTCCCACAGATCGCTTCAGCTTTCAACGCACCCCTCCCCCCCCCCTCCCCCCCTCCTACCCCGCCGAGATTCTTTTATTTACAGAACAAAATTAGAAAAGTTTCGGAGAAATATCAACACGAGAAAAACATTCAAACTCGATAATAAATATCTGTTAATAGGGGTGGAACAAAATGTAATACCCTTAAAATTTTATAACAAAATTCTTTTTCAAATAGTCAAAAATTACTTCTATAAACATTATTGAGTATTATTTTGAATTTTAAAAAAATTCTTTTTCGACCTTTGCGTCCAATAAATATGTGAAAAGTTAATTTTTTTTTTTTTTTTTTCATTTACTCAAATTAATTGTAAGAAAATTTAAATTTATCAAATTTATTTTATTTTCAGAGAATTTTTTTTTATTTTTTTTTTTTATTCTTTTTCTTTTCCACCTTTTTAGGGGGAGAAAAATAGAATTATTTTTACCCCGAAACGTCTGAAAATAATTTTTATTATCTTTGGTTACAATTAACGAGAAAAAAAAAGAAAGATTCAGCGTATTCGAGTTCTTGAAAACTAAATATTTCCTCAAGTATCCCGTTTTGCCCCCCCCCCCCCCCCCCCCACCCTTATACAAATATTGTCTAGTTAATAAATATTGGCGAAAAATAATTTTATTCACCATTTTTATTCTACTAAATTTACACGTTTACTATAAATATACGGATTATGTCTAGAAACAGGAAAATCAAGATTCGTGATAAAAAAATTTTAAACGACTTTCCTCAAAATTCTAGACTCATTTCCAACCACAAGATAGAAAAAAAAAAAAAAACAACAACAATCAAGTTCTTTGCAAGAGCTTGAAGAGGTCAGAATATGACTTTATGGAGTTGGAATTTCCTCCTTTTTTTTTTTTTCATCATCTTTTCATTCACTCTTCGGAGAAATGAAATTTCGTGCAATTTTGAGTTTTGGTGAAAAACCATGTGAATTTCGGACGACACAGCGCGAATCACCTTATTCTCAGAAATATGTTAATTAACCTGCCCGAGGAAATTCACCGCTCCCGAGTATCAGACACATTTTTTATTCTTTATCGCTTCCATCCTTAAGACACGTAATTGCTCCTCGAGGGGTTGTTAAAATCAGGCTTTCGGAATGAAACAACAGACAATAAAAAAAAATCTTAAAAAAAAAAAAGTCTCCAAAGCCTCGGAGACAAGACTTGACGAAATTACGCTTCGCGTGTAATAAAAATGTGAATAAATCGATTCGCAGCGAAAGCCTTAAAAATTATTCGACGCTGCGTATATTCGATGTAGTTTTTTTTTTTTTTTTTTATTTTTATTTTCATTTTTATTTTTAAAACCTTTTTCTTCCCTTTTTCTTCCCTTCAAACCTATTCCGGGATTCGATCAATGATAAACCGCAACGTTAACGATAACAGACGGTATGGGTACGTGAATTGCGGTGTAAAAAAATGTAACGATCCAATTTCAAACCGATCGAATTTTACAATGGCTAACACATTTTCACACACCGCTTTGATCTTGAGACCGCAGCAGTGACAAATGATGAAAAGTGAGAATTTTTTTTTCCGCTAGATTTACAGTGAAATCTATGGATTGTAAAACGTTGTTTTTTTTTTTTTTTTTTTTTTTTTCCTTTCTTTCTCTCTTTTCACGAGCGAAACGGTAATCCGGTTGTTTTATTACGGATCGTATTCGTTTCCTTTCCGGCTTGTGTATAATATGATTGATTCGAAATTTTACTCTGATTTATTACCTTCGAAGGTGCTCCGTTATTTCTGCGGTTCGCCCCTCCTTGCAGAGCTATTAATACATCCGAGAAATGAAATATTGTGAATATAGGTACGTGAGAGTCAGTCTGGCTCTTGGCCAAAAATCTTTCTACGTTGTTTTGAGCTATCGAGGTAAACCGTTTTCTTGAATCAAATACGTATAACCTCTTCGATCCCTCTGTCACCACCACAATTTTTTTTTTTTTTTTTTTTTTTTCTCATTTTATACATTTTTTCGACACCGTTCGAATTTTCTACAATTTTTCGAAAACCGTCTTATCGATGGAAACGATTTAAAAATTTGAATAAATTCTGAAAAATTATGTGTCGGGCGTAAAAAATTTTTTAGCTCGGATACGGAGTTGGGAGATTTTTTCTTCTTGCTGTTTTCAAGCTTTTACCGACAAAAAAAAAAAAAAA
The DNA here is from genome assembly GCF_021155765.1 of Diprion similis. Lineage (NCBI taxonomy): Eukaryota > Metazoa > Arthropoda > Insecta > Hymenoptera > Diprionidae > Diprion > Diprion similis. The sequence continues at coordinate 5,709,463 of NC_060117.1, forward strand.
AACTTTTGAAAAATTTCGAAGCTGGAAATTTCATTTTACTACGGACAGATGGTCGTTGGGATATTTTCATATTTCACACCGGATTGTTGAGAATTTTTTTTACAAATTTTCCGCTACACTTTTTTTTTCGCCTTCTCACTTTGCTGATGAAAAAAAAAAAAAAAAAAATTGCAAATCGTACAGTGATTCCGAAAGATCTAAGAAAATTTCGAAAATCCCGTTTGACGTATGAAATGTTTCAGTAATGATACATGTTAAAACGACTCCCGCTTTGAATTCTTTTTTAACGTTTTTTTTTGCAAAAAAAAAAAAAAAAAAAAAAACTGCTTTCGTTTTCTTTACAAACATTTCAAAAAACGGGGTTATGATGGGTAGATTTATTTATTTATTTTTTTTCCATTTTCTCTGACACTTTCAATTTTTGTTTTTTTCGTAATCAACTCAAACATTTTTGCAACGGTCAAAATGATCATTTTGTAAAATATTTCGCCAGGATCCAGGACATGATTTAATCAAATCCAAATGAATTCTCAACACATTGACGAAATAATATTTCGAATCACATTTCGAATGAATTTTTCAAAATAAATGCGTTGCAATTTTTTTATTTTTTTTTTATTTTTGTACGAATCACTGAACAGTGAAAGGAAAAATTCGGAAAAATATCAATTCGTGACGAAAGTTAACTACCTTTACCTGTACTCGTGTATATACAATTTATTAAAATTTATCTAAAGAAATGAACTTTTTCAATTCAATTGAAACTTTTTCTTTCTTCGAGCGAGAAAGGCATTCTATTAATTAATTATATAACTCTAATTTTAGTTCTCGGATTTTATTTATTCATCGTTGACGTTACTTTTTTCCGTTCTCCACTGGTACGTTCTTGACAAACAGAGGTCACGAAAGCTTTTTGTTTTCTTTTCTTTTCTTCTCTTTTCTTCTTTCCCCCCCCCCCCCGTTTTTTTTTTTTTTTGTTTCTTTCTTTCTTTTGTTTTTACTCTAGTTTTCCTTTACGTCAAAGAGATCGTATCTCGAGTGAAAAATCTCACTTGTTCATTTTGGACGATTGCCACACCGCGTTCACGATGCAGATTCGGTGAAAATTAATTACCTGTGTACAGTCTGTGTGTTTGTTTATACATATAGATATATATATAGGGCATTCCAAGTGAAACCGAGGAGTCATTTTCCTCAGGTCATCAGATCCTTGCATAATTTTTTTTTTTTTTTTTCACACTGATTCAACTTCAAAAATAATCTGATTTTTTTCAAATATTTTCTCCCCACTCCTTCAGGTGGCGTGACGATCGTTTTTGTGTAAAAACAAAAAAAGAACAGATTTTTAAAATTCTGCAATTTTTTCCACAGATTCTAGGTGATAAATTTAAAGTAAGATCTATCACGATCAGAAAGTGGAATGCGGCTGCTTCGCTATTTTTTTTTTTCTGTTTTTTTTTTTGGTAATTTTTATTTTTCTTCCTGGTTTCTGAAAAACAAAAATAAACAACAAAGAATAAATTATCAACAGTCCTCACGTAAGTGAGAAGAAAAAGAAAACATGTCTTGGAGAATTTAGAACAGTTTGCGTATTTTCTAGAAATAAATGAGAAAAATCTTTGTTTTTTTTTTTTTTTTTTTTTTTTTTTCATGAAAAAGATCAATATGCAAAATTAATGAGAAAAAAATTATTTCTGACTCCAATGCAGCATTAATTTTTATGTTGTCGTAGTAGTTTGATGTTGTAGTTGAAGATATATATTAAAATTGGGAGTTGATTTTTTTTGTTATTTTATCCTAGAAACTAGAAAAAAAAAAGAAGATAAAAAAACAATATGAAGCAGCCGCATACCGCTTTCTAATCATGACGGATCTTTCTTATTTATAACTCAGAAACTGTGTAAAAAATTGCAGTATTTAAAAAATGGTGTTTTTTTTTCTGTTATCCCTCCTTTTTTTTTCTTTTTTTTTTTTTTACGCAAAAAAGATCGTCGCGCGACCTGGAGGAGTAGGAAGAAAAATTTTGAAAAAAAAACCTTTTTTTTTTAAGTCGAATCAATCTGATGACCTGAGGGAAACGATTCCTCGATTTCACTTGGAATGCCTCGTACATGTATGTATATATATATATATATATATTACAAGAGACCGAGGCGTTTCCGGAAACCTAATTTATTATTAGGCTTGATTTATGAAGATTTTCAGCGATAGTGTGAAATTTTTTTTCCCGTGTTTGACGATAGTTTTGCGGTGCCGTTGTTCGAAATTCTATTTATTTTATTTTATTTTCAACTGCTGCTTTTTTACGCTTCCGATTGAAAAAGCTCGCGCTCATATAACTCCGACGTGAGTGACTGACGTGGGGATAAAATTATTGAGATGAACGATTCGGGCAAATAAACCTTGCACTATAATATTTCTGTATGGTGTATCCCAGCTGTATGTATGTACATGGAGAGAGTTGATTGATTAATATTTGGCTAGTTATTTCCAGAAGTTATATATCGAACAGTGTAAACTCCGGTTTCGCGGCTTCTCGGAGCAAATTTAGACCGCATGAAAACCGTGTTCGTCCCTTCCACTAACTACTCGATTTCATAGGCAAATTTTCACGGCTCAAAAACCGTAATAAAACAAAACAAAAAGAAGAAGAAGAAAAAAAAAAGTAAGAATAAGAATAAAAAATTACCAGCGAATTTATTCTATTGAAGTAAATTTTACCTGCAACGATCCATAGATCGAATTATTTTCATTTTAATGATAGGAACGAGTGATATTTTGCTAAGATTTTGCGAAGATATGACAAAAAAAAAAAAAAAAGGGAATAAAATAAAAAATAACACAAGGAAGTATAAAATCGTTTTCATCTTAACGTCGCGTAGTCGTCGTAGATTTTTCACACTGACAAGCTAATCGATAGTAAAACTGAAATACATCACCTATAAATGTATGCTAAACAATTGAGATAAATGTTTACTTTGAAATTGACACGACGTTGTTTTTTTTTTATTTATTATTATTTATTATTATTATTATTATTATTATTATTAGTATTCAATAATTTATAATATGTACGATTTGTTTAGAGGCTAGAATATTTTCGATTCGAAAACAAGTCACGTTTCGTTTTTATTCTTCAATGTGTAGCGTGTGACAAAATGTTAGTTTTTGATGTTTTAAGAGGCCACTCCAAAAGACAGCTCAAAAAAAAAAAATTTTAAGCGGTCAATCCAAATTTGTTAAAATGTCAAAAATCGTCAAAAAATTAAATAAAAAAAATTATATTTTCAGTATTTTGTTTGATTTTTAATTCATGTCGTGGTCTATTGTTATCGATTCTTTCTTACTGAATTGAAGAAAAAAAATTTATGAAATTTTAACGTGAATATTAAAAGGTCGCTCGAAAAGATTTAAAGAATTCCCCCCAAAAATTGAAAAAAAATTATGAGCGACCTTTCAAAATTCAAATTCTAAACTGAAACTTTCGGGAACTTATTTTTTTTTTTTGCCTATAAAATTATACCGTAGCGAGAAAAAAAAATTAAAAAAAAAAAAAAAAAATCGATTTTTAACGATTTCTGACGTTTTAAAAAATGTGGAGCGACCTCTTAAAAATTTTTTTTTTAACTGTCCATTGGAGTGGGCTCTCAAAACATCAAAAACTAACATTTTGTCACACGATACTCAGAAAAAAAAAAAACTGTTTTTTTGCGCCACCCTAATATATATATATAAAATATATATCGTGACTGATTATACAGCGTTGAATATTCTCGTGTGTGTGTGTGTGCTTGTGTTTGTGAATTTCGAAACAAACTACCAAAGGATTGAGACAAATCGTTTCCACTTGACGCACAAGGTGCGCGTATCGTTTCGGTTTATTCAAATCAACGACACTGTCAAACCGAGGTCTGAATGGTACAACGAAATAGGTTTCGAACACGTACGGAGCAGTTAACCTCACGTTTATTATTAAGCGCGTTATTTTTAACACCCGGGACTTTTTTTCGTAGGTACTCCTCTTCCACACGTTAAGATTCAACTATCAGTTATATATTTAAAAGTCGTCCCGTAATCGAACGTTGTTATTTTACTTTCTTTGTCGTTAGTGAAGACTCGTTTAATATAATAATCTTTTCATACAAAGTTTTCTCAATTTTCGACTCAAAGTCTCTTAGGTGAAAATGAAACGTCAAATGTTTACTATTATTAATACCTTGACTCTTTGAGTCAGAAATTATTTTCTTGAGTCAACTTTTATAATTAGATATTATGCTGCGGTTTTTCGTGTCGCTGATTTCGAATCTGAAGTCGGATTTTGAAAATTTAAGATCGTAGGTCCAATATGGTGCACAAAAGTTTTTAATTTCATCGAATACGGTCGAAAAACTCTGTGTTTTCAAATTTCAAATTCAAATTTTCGTCGTTGACGTTGACGTATATATCTCCAAATATTTGACAGCCTCATTCTATACATAATTTTGGACCAAAACACTTCAACATATTTTCATTTTACGCAGAAATGAAGAAATGATATGAATGGTATGAATTGTTCACTTTATTTCTCCCTCAAGTGAAAATAAATTGGACCGTTTTTGTTTAGAATTGTGTATAAAATGGGACCATTAAGCCCATTTTTGTGTTTGAGATACGTGGACTACGATATTGGGAGATGTATACGTCAACGTCAACGTCAACGTCGAAGTCGACCAGGGTACCCACCCCTGTAAGTCTGACACTAGAGCAACTCATTCGGTTGGATGGTCATAGTATTACTGACTAATTGGTATGGTGACTCTAACACGGGGTGGATGCCTAATCCTTCAAGCTGCTGCTTTCAAGCTGTTCATGCATGTTTGATAAACATCAACACTGGAAGTAGTGAAGAAGGGATGAGGATGAAAAGGTAATGAAGGTTGAGTCTCTGGGACCAAATGCGGTAGGTACTTAAGTTAGCGGGATAAAGTGCGAAACGTCAGTGCAGTCCTCAATCAATTGTCATTAGGCTAGTTCGTGATTTTTCACTCGTGACTAGAAGCAAACCATTCATTTTTCATGCTTCACTTCGCTTTTGAAGCAACAGTTTGAGAAGAGGATTTGTAACTAAACTCTTCGAAATCATTGAACTACGGTACTTTTTTTGATCCCGTTCATCATTTTGAACAGCATAGTTACAGATCCATTTCTCAAACTGTCGATATTTCAATGGTTTGTACTATTCCAGGGTCTCATCTGGACATCTTTGAATATTCAGGGATTCTCCCTTCTCCAAATTTTTTTTTTTCACTTTTCTAATTATGAAAGTAATCATAGTATCCTCAGGGAATTCGAAGTCCTGACTTTATTAGACACCCTGTATTCAAACTTGCTCTAAATCACTTCTCTAACGTAGATCCAATGTTGTCTCACATATCCGTTAACCATCATTGGAGCGAATGACATATTGCTTGAGATTTTTCAACCAGCTTTTTAAACTCTCTAAAACTTTTGCACCAGACTGTAGGATCCCTTCGTCCTTAATGCAGTGCTGAGACTGAACAGGATATAACATCCAGCTGGCTTTAGTCGCCTACCATTTTGTTTGCACCCGTAGACGCATATCATACAAGATAAATATGCTCCATGTGATGTTGGTTTACCACATAAGTGGAAGTAACACGTCCATTTAATACTGAAAGTCATCGAGGCTCGTTGATACTTCAGAGGTATCTAACCTATAAAATTCTTTATGGTTCGTTACGCGCGTATACATAACTACGTATATGGTATACGTCTCAGATATGCGACGGTAAGTTTTTACCTTCCGGAATATATGGAGGAAACAGAGTATCGCCATTGTGCATCGACCGTTCTTGATCACCCTATCAATTACTCTCCAACTTTTTCTCGCCTCGTTTTTCCGCTGCAGAAACTATACATCATATAGAAATGGCTTACAATGGATTTTTTTTTCCGAAAATGAGAAAAAGAGAGAGAGAGAGAGAGAGAGAGAGAGACATATCGAGATCATTATCGCCCCAGTTTTCGAATGCTTTCATATATACACATAGTTCAAGAATTTTGTAGGTACCAGCTGCTGCTGCTGCTGCTGCTGCTGTTTTTATATTCATAATATCTCTCGGCTGAACGATCATTCAATTTAATGCATCTAGTTGAATGATATGTGAAACATTCGTCGGCATGTATACATATACATATATGTATAGGTATAAGTATTTCGGCGAGTTGTTACAGAAAATAAACGAATGCACAGGGTGTTTCCAAGTAAACGTTGCCGGACCTTGGGTTGCCTACCACCGAGGGGAACAAATATCGGTAATACAGATCCACGGAGTTATCGGTGGGTAGCAAGTTCAAAGTCTGTTTTGCAAAGTTATTTGGATGCGGCCCAGCAGTTCTTTCGTTGTTTATAACCTATGCCGGAACGTTCAGTGATCGGATTCCGTTGTCACGACTTGACCCGAGTGGTAATGACTCGGCAGATCTGTTTTACCGATATTCTGCCTCCTTAGTGGTAGGCAATCCAACATACCGCGTTGTTTACTTGTAAACACCCTGTACACCCTACGATCGAATGTTGATATAGCTACACGACGTAGCATGCGTTGTTTGAAAGAAAAAACGTTCGTGACTGGAGTGTTGTAGATAGGAATTTCGCAATTTGGACGCCTCGCTGATCAGGATCAATGACGTAGCGAACCTGTAATCAATTCAGATTGTAATTTATCCTTGACCTTATGCTCCGTAGCTGAAAAGTTTCGAACTCTAGAGCTTGTAGTGCTGGATAAATGGATGGACGGAGACTCATTGTTATGGGGCAACAGTATCTAGGTTGCAAATTGTGGCGAACGTACAGACACAAACTATGTATGTCTAGTAGAGTTTACTGTTTACGTTAAGAAACTCCTCACGGCAGGACATTCTCCAATATCTGTTAGGGATATTCATGAGTTCTGGCGGAATTCGACATCCGTGATTACCATGCCTGAGATGCCCTCAAAGGTGTGCAAAGACGCGACGTCCCAAGAACACACGTTCGATTCACTTTCATGACAAGGAGTCATGTCATGTCAATCTACACTTTATCCGCAACCCTTAAGGTGCTTATAAAGACCCGTTGTACACCTCGAAAACGCGGGGATGCAAAACTCCTATACCGCTCAAGCGATCAGAGTGAAACTTGGGCAATTAATGCCTTATTTTGGCAAAAAGTGGAGCGACTTTTCATTTTTTCAAAATTTTGAAAAAAATTTTACAGATTTGTTACCACCCACAGAAATTGGCCAAATTTTCACAGTTATACTGAATGGATTGAACTATCCGGTATGATGCCACTCGGCGGTGATGAAACACACATTTTGAGCCCAGTCCCATGAGATTTGATGGTGAAATGACGAAATGGCAACTGATCTGGTTTTCGATTACAAAGTACACCGAAATCTCATTTTGGTAACATTTGTTACCGACCGCTCATGCCTGCCGGTAATTTTTTACCGATATTACACACATACATTACCGGCATGCGCGTAATGCCGGTAACAAACGTCGCCAAAATGAGATTTCAATGAAAAGAAAATGAGACAACGGGTCTTTATAAACACCTTAACAAGCCAAGATGATCAATGATGGAAACGTGCTTAAACGGTTCTTCTCATTTCCTCATAACTTTTAATTCATCTAACGCATCGTAGGTCTCATTTATACACCTAACACTCAAAAAAGAGTACGATATAAATTTTGGGATGAAAAAATGCTTCGTTAAAGGTGCTGAAATATTTACAGTCCAGAGGTGTGGTTTAGTAACTAACGTTGTCACGGCTTCTTGGTTACTTCATGATAATATACGAACTTCCCTCAACTGAGAGGTTTGTATAAACCTATCTCCTTGGGTATACAGTGAAATATATTCTTTCGCCGAAAGTTGACCTCCCATATCAAGTAAAACCATTCCCGAATTTCGAGACCCGGAGACGTTTTACCGAGGCGAATTTAGAGGCTCGACAGCTTAACAGGATCCCTCCAAAGCTTGGTGACCTTAAATCAAAAATAAGAAGGCTGTCATCAGGGCTGATGGTGGTTTCGGATATCCTGGATTATAGGGTGGAAGGTAAAGGGTATAGTGCAAAAGTTGACAAGGTCTGCGAAGAGTGTGGCTGTGAACCCCCGCGTAGAGCGAAACAGTCTTGCAAAATATCTAACCGAGCACGAAGCTCAAAGGCTTGAATTGTAATCAATTCCGAGATCAAGGCTACTCTCGGCTAATTTTACTCATGCATATACCGTCTTATGCGCCTCGAGGCGATTTACGAAGATTATCATCGCGGTTCGTAAAAAATAACCTGCTTAGATAGTATCTCGTTTGCAGAGTTTATACAGCCGAGATATACCCTCATTACGAAAACTGCTCATCGAATACTCTCCACCGCTGGATACTGTTAGATTAAAAAATTGATGTGTGGTAGTAAACTTCCCGTAGCTAAATCACCTCCGATTCGAACTTTATATATGTATATACGTATATTAGGGTGGCCCAAAAAAGGACTATTTCTTTTTTTTTTTAAGTCTCGTGTGACAAAATGTTAGTTTTTGATGTTTCAAGAGCCTACTCTAAAGGACAGTTCAAAAAAAAAAATTTTTAAGAGCTCGCTACACATTTTTTAAAACGTTAGAAATCGCCAAAAATCGATTTTTCTTCTCGTTACGGTATAATTTTATAGAAAAAATAAAATAAGTTTCCGAAAGTTTCAGTTCAAAATTTGAATTTTGAAAGGTCGCTCATAATTTTTTTTTCAATTTTTTGGTGCATTTCTTTAGATCTTTTCGAGCGACCTTTCAGTATTAATATTAAAATTTCATAAAATTTTTTTCTTTAATTTAGTAAGAAAGAATCGATAACAATACACCACGACATGAATTAAAAATCAAACAAAATACTGAAAATATAATTTTTTGACTATTTTTGACATTTTAAAAAATTTGGAGTGACCTCTTAAAATTATTTTTTTGAGCTGTCCTTTGGAGTGGCCCCTTAAAACATCAAAAACTAACATTTTGTCACACGAGATGCAAAAAAAAAAAACTTGTCGGTTTTTTTGCGCCACCCTTACGTATATGTTTTTTTTTTTTATCAAAGGTATGACAGCTTTTTTACCTACGCTTCAGATTTCTTTATACCTACTCGCGAAAATCGCTTCTCCAAACTTACAGTTTGATAGTGAACCAGAAGAAGAAAAGTCAAGTTCAAGTTCAAGTTCAAGTTCAAGTTCAAGTTCATCAAGTTTCTTCATCCTCGTAGTAAAACTTGTTTTCTATAATCGATTGTATTCTTCACTCTATAACATGACACGTTCATCCTCATTAATTCTATTCCTTGTTTGTTGTATCTTATTTTTCAAAACCTTTGTCACATGTTATTTTCTACGTGCTTTTTAATCTCGCTATTAAATATGTAACTCAAATAAGCATGTGTGTGTGTGTGTGTGTGTGTATACAACCAGTCTACACATCGCTGCAGGTCATCCTTCATCCTTTGTCATTCGTTGCCCGATATCCCCTAATTGGATGTAGCTTCAGCGGATGAGAACGGTGCAACGATCCTCGAGAGGAATACTCTTCAATATTCTCGAACATCGGAAAGTTTATTGAGTGGATTCAGAGGTCGCAGTCCCTCGAGGTAACCGAGGTATCCACCTTGTGTATGCCTTATTCACCGTCTGATTTTAATTTCGACGCGTTTTTGAACAAAGCATGGTTCAATAAATCAGAATCTGTTTTTTTTTTCCTTTTTTTTTTTTTTCTTACTTCCTTTTCTTCAATTATCAGGTCTGACTTCTCACGTCAGTTGGTCAAATATTCGTTTTCCTTCTATACGTCATATGTATGTATAAGTTGAGCTTTTTTATTTCTACCTCGAGTTCGTTGCCATAAAACATAGAAGCTTGATATCTCGTTTATAGATTCGGATATGAATATTATGTGAATAGAGATATCGGTTACATGTATATACTTGCTTGATTAACCGAGCAGAAGTAATGAACGCGAGATCGTTGAGCACACGCAGATGGTGGAAATGTCGTAAAAAAAATTTTTTTTCAGTGGTCGTAATTACACGGCTTTATCGCTCGTTCAAAACGCTCAAGTTTCAACATCGTTCTTTATTCGTAACTATAAAGCTTAAGGGTTTCTTTTTAACGATCGGAATGATTAAAAAATAAACAGCCATCACCTTAAAGAATATCGTATTTACGCCGAGGAGAGCAGTTTACTTCTTTTTACAGTATTTCACCGTCTATCTTTGAATACAATCCGATTTAACGGGCTTTTATACTCAAGCTCTTTATACACATTCAATTTCGGTGCGAAGCGATATGATTTTTGCAAATTTTGTGATAAAAAAAATAACGATACCTTCTTCCATTCACCAACGATCAGCACTTGGTGGCAGATGTCTTTGTTGACACTCTCCAACGAATCACGTCTGATACGATTCACTTCGTGAAGAACATTTGCTGAATGTGCTAAATTTAGATTCGACTCATCGACGTCGCTCTATTTTTAAACACTCGGGTCTCTTATCAGTTGTTGACATGCGGAAAGTGAGTGTAGACGATAACAGTTGTCCGTCTCAATTCACTTGCGCAGCCTACAAAGTTCGAATTCAAGTCGAAAATCAGCACTCCTGGAACTAAAACTAACGTCATTTCACCCATTTAACGAATCTCCAAGTGGCTAAAGCTAAAAAAAACTTTAGTTTCAACTGGAAAGTTAATGGCTGAGAATACATTATCATATTGTCAGTCATTATAACCTCATAAAGCAACCAAGTCCAAGGAACCTTTGCATTTCTAGCGATTATCGATTAAAGTGTTCGGACACCTGACACCACCAATGAGGACTGTTATGTTGTGTTAACGATGAGAATGGACAGTGTGAAACCAGCGAAAAGCGTCATGGACCATTCATCGGCCCTTCGTTCTCACTAGTGTCTCATAAACTAAAGTGTAGATGACTTGTCAGTCAAACATCGTAGGGAGAAATCCATTAACTGTAGAACGTAGGCACCCTTCCGACCTGGAAGTCAATCACATCATGTGACACGACCATAAGCTAATTAATTGGTAACATCTACGTCACGTGTCGCATCTTCTCTCGAAACATGTTTCAACCCTAACGACGCACGATCCGTTAGGCCGGAAAACCTACACGAAGGGGGATGAATTGTTGAACCAACAAAGTAAATTTTGTCCGAGTTCTTCCTTTCACTTTTATCTAGTATAACTTGTTTCTTCCAAGTACGATGACTTTCATTCAATAATTTTGATTTCACTAGTTTGCGAATTCCTTGGTTCAACAATAGCTATTTATGTGGCATGCCCGTAAACCGCCTGTTTTTTTTTGGCAAGGGATAATGATTTCAGGACGAGCTGAAGGCGAGCCGGAAGCGAGTACCGAAATTATCCGAGTCAAAAAACGGTTTACGGGCATGCCACAAACAATATTTTTTACGGTATGGGCATTGAAAAGCAAAACGAAGAGTGAGGTTATGTCGCGATCTGTTCGACGAAGCTACTTTATTCGGCAGTTTGGGATGCGCACTTCGAACTGCGCATCAAAACTGCGGAATAAAGACTTTATTCCGCAACTTTGTTCGCTGCTGTATAAAGCGTCACTTTACGGAACGAAAACTGCCACAAAGAGTGGACTTTTCAATGCCCATGCCGTAAAATAGTTATTCTTGTCACAATCGAGTGAAGTATTGATTCGGGTCTACCTTTTCACGTGTTTCCCAAATTTAGGTTTCAACTCAATATCATTTCATTTCAAGTTCATGTATTCTTTATCCAAGTCGCATGTTCCACGACAGAAACAGTCAGATACTTCGAATACAATAAGCACATGAATCTGGCCAACAAAAAGTTTACATCGATCGAATGCCATACTTTGTTGATCTGACCGAAGCTTGTTTGGCTTAACTGATTGAGTCAGTTGCACTAAATTTGTTTACGAGGTAAAATAAATACCGCATGCTATGAAACGAGTAGAGAATATATTCGTCGTGAACGTCGATATATTAGTACAGTAAACGGCCACTAGGCGGCGAACTTTCTCGCTATGAAAATAGCTTTGGAAATCGTTATAAGACTGGGTAATCGGCCAGGAATACAGATACGGACAACACGAGATAAATTTATCGTCAGATCTATCACAAATGAAGAAAGCATAACGACAAGTTTCGAATCATAGAAATTTATATTGACGACAAACGAACAAAAAATATTGACACATGTTCAATTTTCTAGTTTTACATTAACAACAATAAGATTTTATCTTCTTCTTATCTATTGAGTATCGGCTAAATCCGACAAAATTTTTAGTCAACAGAATTTAAAATGATTCATTCATTTGAAAAATAAGTTTTGCGCACTTGAACAAGTCTAATGTTTGGTCAATGCAAAAGATTTTTGTAACAACAAATTTGAATGCCTGTTTCAACCATTGAACTCTTGACTCGACAAAATATGAATTAGACATTCTTTCCACTGTAATTTTTCACTCTACATTTCGCGTAGTTTTTGAAATTTTCAGGAGCGTACAATTTGAAAGTTTTTTGAAAAAGTATTCTCGAAAAAGCTTAAGATTTTTTGTAGAATATTTTAAAGCGGAATAATTTTATGCTTTTTTCTTTTATCCAATTTCATAATAGATCGTAGTTTGGAAAAATGTTAAAAGTTAGATTTCGAGAAGAATCTTCGCCATTTTGGTATCAAGGATGTTTTCCCGTATTCTAGTTTATTTCGAACGAAAAGCTTTTAACATTGCATAGATTTTTAAAGAGAGTCGATCTGGAGGGAAATTTTTTTTTTTTTTATTACTCATGGAAATAAACGACAATATCACTCAGTCAGATTATGCGTAAAAACTTTTCCGTACAACGCACGCGGCCATTGGATAATTTTAAAGATGTAAAAATTCCGAATTTCTATGAGACCGCAGAGAGAGGAAAAATCTTTTTTTTTTTTTTTTTTTCAACCTCACATCACTTTTCATGTAAATCACATGAAGCGTGTAATATTTTCTGCACGTGGAACTCGACGGAATAAAAATGTATAATATACTTTTCTGTGAAATATATGAATCTTTTGTCCTAGCCAGCCGGAAAGAATTTTTCAAGAGCATTGTCGAGATGCCCGAAGCGATAAGATTTAGAGGGAAAATTTGCAGATTACTCTGTTTTCTCTATTTTATGGCTCGAGCTAGCTACAACTATTAATCCACACTGACAATGCGAGAACTGCTAACCGTGCAAGAATTTCGGAATAACTGAATTCAACATTTTTTTTTTTTTTTTTTTTGGAATACAACAAAATTCTCATATCAAAAAACGAGGGGAAATTTCATTCGAATATCATTTCGACCAAACAGTCTTCAGCGAACGACGATTGAATTGTCTTCACAGCTTGAATGAATAGAAGAATACGTGTAATCTGATTAATGTACGAGAAAGATATTCCCAAGCAATCCTCGTTTCATTTGCCGGTAATTTTCATTTACTTTTCGCGAGTTGGGCGAAAACGAGTTTAAGATAAATTACATCTGAGCCAGACATCGTAGTTTATTAGGCAATTAGGACACTACTTTGTCCCTTCGCCGTGGTCGAACATTATCCAAGAATGGTGGCACTTAATCACTGCAATCCTGAGAAAGTTTTTCTTATAGTTTTCTCCGACGCGTTGGCAGCGCCACAAAATTTTCCAAGTAAATTTATTAATTCTTCGAAATGAATTTTACAAAATAATAATCATCTCTGATCAGTCGACAACACGCGTTAATAATATATGATGTATAGATGCGATTATAATTTCCAGTTTCGAGTGCGGTATTTATGCAATTTCGCTGAATCCTCCATCGGCTGTGTTTATATCGAATTCCAATAATATCAATTTCGTCTTGTAATCAAGGCGATTAAATAATTATTACCACCGGATTAATAACGCATTCAGCGGATTATCGAATCAGGCCACAATATATGTGGCACTTGGAATAATAATAATAATAATAATGCCATCAAGGTTTTTCCTCTAATCGATTTAAAAACTTCCAATCACATGCCAAGTGGACATAATTTTAAGAGTATTACAGATCAATTTCAAAATCAGCATATCGTATAAAAAGCTCGTAAAATTTTTGGTGTTCTTAGGTGGAAGCCCCCCCCCCCTCCCCCCCTTGATGATGACCCCAAATCCCCTGACAATATTACTAATTAATTCCAGTCAATTAGGCTTATTCAAAATACCCGCGATGTTTGGATATGGCCAGTAGCCTGAACTAATTCGCCCACAATTATGGATGTTGGATTGTAAAAGTTACACAATTCGGCCACTTAGTAATTGGATACTCGAGCGAACGTTTCCGCATTCGTAGTTTACCGTTTTGTCTCTATATCTCGTCATGTTTGCACTGTTTTATGCTCTATTAACTGATCAATAATTCGACATCTCGTACGTTCTCGATTTCTCCGTCTTAAGACGATGCGGCGATGATAAAGTCAGTCTTTACCGACCGAGTTAAATGTAATTTATTTTTACTATTATCAAAGCTTCCGCAATTTTACACATTAATTCACAAAGGTTTTGCTTTACGCAGCAATAATGTCAGGTTATTGTATTCGTATAATTAAAATTACCACTTTTTGCGCCAAAATACATAACCTGGAGTTATTTTTACGTAGATTGAAAAAGTTTTCGAACACACGAATTCTGTTCGGCATTGCATATGTAAGGAATTTTCGCATCAGTGCTGCGCTGATTTTGATATTTCTAAAAACAAATGACATGTTATTCGGTCGGTAAATCCGTGAATAATTTTTCTCGCCAAATCCGTTCTTCCGAATTCACAGTTTGCGAGAAACACACGGTGATTACACCCTCTTCTTTGGCAATAGTAAAAATGAGCGTTATTCTACTCAGTCGGTAAAAACGGACTATAGCATCCTCTTAAAATCGTTGGTCTCCCTGACCAAATCCGTTCCTCCGAATTCACAGTTTGCGGGAAAACACACGGTGATTACACAGTCTCAGATAATAGTAAAAATCAGTGACATTTTACTCAGTCGATAAAATCGAGCTACAACATCCTCTTAAAATCCTTTATCAGTCACACCAAATCCCTTCCTCCGAATTTACAGTTTGTGAATAAACATACGGCGATTACATCCTCTTCTTTGACAATAGTAAAAATCAGCGTTATTTTACTCAGTCGGTAAAAACGAACTTAAAATCGTTGGTCTCCCTGAACAAATCCGTTCCTCCGAACGATTTACAGTTTGCGGACAAACACCCGGCGATTCCACACTCGTATTATTACCACCGTCGAGCCCTCGGGGTGGTTTACAAAAAACGAAATACAGAAAAAAAAAAGAAAAAAAAAAAACGAAGAACATCCGATGGAGTGATGGAGTAGTTCGGTCCGGCTGACTGATGAGATTCGAGCGAATATTTGCGAGCGTGTGTTTTCGATCTCGTACGTATACTTCCAAGCCTTTAACCGGGATTCGGGGTTATTTTGGCTCGTGTGGTTTCAACCCTTCGTTTGATTTCGCGGCCATCCCACGGGAACACTTAGTTTGTACCCACAGTCTGGTCACACCGACACACTTTCCCGGAGTAGTTTCACCTGTTTTACTCCAATGGCCGGTATCTCGACCTTTGGTAACGGCAAAGTAGGTACTCGTCACGCCATTTCTGTGCCTCACTAATCGCTGTCCAATAATGTTGTGTGTTTACTAGGGTGATTTTTTTTGAACGACTATTTTTTTTTTTAGTCCCCATCGAAAATTTTGTTCTATATGTCGAACAAGTAATTCCCTAAAAGTTATAGCTCTTAATATTAATATTAAGTACTCGCCCAGGGTGTGCAAAGATTTCTCATATAAACTACACGTGAATCGAAGCGTTTTTTTTCAAATCTCTACAACTCTAAGGACTTTTATGATATCACAATGGCTTGGTCGCAAATTATGCGGAATTGAACGATCTTCAAAAGTGTTTAGAACGGCGTAAGTGCAACTTACATTTGTGAGGTGGTACAGGGCACTAAAGTTGATTTTTACCCAAGCTTCCCCTTTTTTTCGCTGTTATCTCCAAAATGATTAACTGTTCCAAAAAAATGTAAAGAACAACTTTGTTGGAAATTTGATTTCCTACAAGAAAGGTCCTTTAGACCAAAATGCTCAGATTGATATTTCTTGAGATATCGGAATTCAACTTACTTGACGTATAAAATTTTTATTTTCTATTGAATTTAACGTTTTAATCTAATATAACCAATAAACGTTGTGGTTTATTGAATCAAACGTTTTGAATTACTAATATTCCAATGGAATAGATCAAATGGATCGAATTGAATCGAAAAAAATCAAATTCCAATGCAATATCAATAATTTAAAACGTTTGATTCGATAAACCATAAAAATTTTATACGACAAGAAGTTAAAGTTCGATATCTCAAGAAATATCAATCTGAGCAATCAGGTCTACAGGACCTTTTTTTTGTAGAAAATGAAATTTCCAACAAAGTTTTTCTTCACATTTTTTTGGTAAAGTTTATCATTTCGGAGATAACAGCGAAAATCGGAGAATTTTGGGTAAAAATCAACTTTAGTAACCTGTACCATCTCACCAGTGTAAGTTGGACTCACGACGCTTCAGACACTTTTGAAGATCGTTTAATTCTGCGTAAATTGCAACCAAGACCAATGTGATATCATAAAATTCCACTAAGTTATAGAGATTTGAAAAAAACGCTTCGATTCACGTGTATTTTATATGGAAAATCTTTTCACGCCCTGGGCAAGTACTTAATATTAATATTAAGGGCTATAACTTTTAGGAAATTTTTTGTTTGACATATAGAACAAAATTTTCGATGGAGACTGAAAAAAAAAATAGTCGTTCAAAAAAAATCACCCTCGACTGTTTACACACAATCGCTGCATGCTCTTATGCCAAATGCCGCAATATCATCCTGCGCATGATTCTCACCAACTGACAAGTAGGTATCCATCTCTCACCCGTCATCCCGAACCCTAAAACGTTTACTCTTCACCTCCCTGCCTAGCCGACCGACCATGTGGTTGTCATTGTGCCACATCATGTCATTTACAGACCCGCCACACTCCCGTCAACTCTCCTAGTCATCCAGCTAGCCTCGACTTCTCTGGATCCGAACTGCATCTCTCGGTTCTCGGAGAGATGGAAACGACATGTTTTGGGGTTTTTTTTTACTTCGCTTTTTCACATTTCGTTCGTTTTTCGAGTATTCAAAAATTCGATACTGCAAGTCAATTATTAGATAATGAAATCGTGAGGGTAAATCGACGGTCTGAAAATTTTTTACTGTATACCTAAACCCTAAATGTATATGCATCTTGATATATATATATATATATATTTTTTTCTCATCCCTTAAGATTGAAAGAAGTGGTTGTTATCAGTTTCTTTTTTTAATTATACCGTTTCAAAATGTTCGGTTGAATTACTAACGCTAATCACGAACAATTACTTTCACCGATCGCTGAATCAATCGAGCAGGAAATTCCGCGTGTTACGGATTTGGACGAGGGTGATTTAACTTTATTAACGATGACAAGGTTTTCACCCCGCAGCTGCTGCACAGGAAATAGCGAAACGATTCATTCTTAAAATTAGGACGAGCTTAGGATGTCCAAAGTTTTGAGACGCACTTTAATTAGAAACCAATATACGTTCGCATGCTGCACAATTTAGGGTGGTCCTTATTTGGTAGTCAGACATTTTTTATCGGGACTCCCCCAGATTTTTTTTAAATCGTTAAAAAAAAATCTGCGTAAAGTTTCAAGCCTCTGCGTCAACTTGAACACGTGCCTCTAAGCTCCGAAAGTCTTAAATATAAAGTACGTGTAGTTTTTAAAGCGTAAAAATTGTCAGCAAAAACAGATTTAGGGTTTAAAAAAAATTCGGTTCACGTGGGAACTTACTGAATTTACTGAATTTCTTTTTTTTTTTCTTATTATTTTCTTTTCGTTTTCATTTGCAATAAGCGAAACTACGATCTGACGACGGTGAAAAAGTATTTCAATGCGAAAAAGCAGACACGTTTAACATCAAACACGTTGCGTGTGAAATCCGCGGAAACTTTATCTGGGGGTAAAGGAAATTCCATGACAAGGTTTAGCCTCTTTTTCTTTGAAGAACCGCTCTGTGTGTCTCTCTCGCCAATGAGATGTTTTGAGCTAAGATTCGAGCCGGATAAATCTCAGGATTCTTACAGGATGATTCGATTACCATATAAAGGCTTCTTCTCGCCTTTTCTCTGGCAAAGCGAGAATTGTACTCGACATTTCACTCACGGCATGGACTGTACATTGAAAGTAATAAGCGAAACACTCTCTTCGATCCTATTCGTTCAACTCTCTTTCTCTCTCTTATTTCGCTGAAAATGATCCAATTGGTTTCCGCCTGTAGCTAAAAATTTAATAAAATACGAAACTTTTCCGTCTCAGTAAGCTTAGAACATGAAAGCTACTGAGTTATAATTAATAATTTATACGTAAAATTTATGCCGATATTCATTGAGGGAAGCGATGCGTTTTTTAAGAGATAAATTTTAACTTCATCGTGCTATAAAATATTTTTGTAAAATAGCCGACGGTCTTACCGTTATACCGACGCTTTGCATCACTCTGAGGAGGAATCGATTTGGGGTGAATAACTTAGCAGCCGTCTAATGGGGTAAATATGGAAATATGGAATATTCTTACGGTTACTACACAGCTTGCTTTTATATATTGATCAGAATCATGAACTTGATTAATTTCACAACCAAGCGAGAAATTTATCTCATTCAACTTGTTTTATTATTTCATCTTGAATTTTCTACGACGTGATTCTTCATCGGATGGAATGAAATTTCGGTGAAAAAATTAAACCACAGAATCGGAATTTGTAAAAAAAAAAAAGAAAAAAAAAAGGGAAATAGAAAGTTTTTAATATTAATATTAAGAGCTCAAACTTTTACAGAAATTTTTCTTTCTTTTTTCTTTTTGCACGGCGACTAATGAAAAAAAAAGATTCATTTTTTTTTTTGAGTCTCGTCTGACGAAATGTTAGTTTTTGATGTTTTAAGAGCCCACTCCAAAGGACAGTTGAAAAAAATTTTTTTAAGAGGTCGCTCCAAATTTTTTAAAATGTCAAAAACCGTCAAAAAATTAAATGAAAAAAAATTTTCATTATTTTGTTTGATTTTTAATTCATGTCGTGGTGTATTGCTATCTATTCTTTGTTACTAAATTAAAGAAAAAAAATGTATAAAATTTTTATATGAATATTAAAAGGTTGCTCGAAAAGATCTGAAGAAATGCACTAAAAAATTGAAGAAAAATTATGAGAGACCTTTCAAAGATCAAATTTTGAACTGAAACTTTCGGAAACTAATTTTTTTTTTGTCTATAAAATTATACCGTAACGAGAAAGGAAGTTAAAAAAAAAAAATGGTTTTTTGACGATTTCTGACGTTTTAAAAAAATTTTTTTGAACTGTGCTTTGGAGTGGGCTCTTAAAGCATCAAAAACTAACATTTTGTCACACGAGACTAAAAAAAAAAAAAAAAACGTCGGTTTTTTGCGCCACCCTAATATATATATATACACGTGGGAACAACAAATCGCATTTTTCATACCAGGTTCGAATTCCTTGGAGAATTTGACGGCGTGAAAAATGCCTCGCGAGTATAAATTCACTTTTATGATATCTACCTAGTCGTAAATTCATCTACTATTGGTAAAAACTGTGCAATTTCGTACTCTTCCGAATCGATTTTATTTTCTTCTTCTTCTTCTTCTTCTCCTTCTCCTTCTTCTTTTTTTTCCATTGAATTCGAATTTTCCACCGCGATACTGAAAAAGCCACCGTGCGTTCCATGAATGGTCCGAGATTCATCGATCATCCAAGTCTGAAGCCAAGTTATGAATGTGTGTTTCTGTATATATGTAACGTGCAGGTAACGTTCGAGATCCTTTTCCGAGATTCTCTCGTTGCGACAAGTGGAATGGAATGCCTTCGTCGTTGTGCTTACAGTTGATGTATAAACTCCCGCTTTGCTGATCCTCCTGAAAATTTGACATGAATCCTTCCATGGATCTTAACCCTCAAATTCTCTGCGGAACCAGCGTCATGCTGCTCGTTGGAGTGGCGTTGGCAGGCAGGGTTTTCCTCTTTCACAATGATCGCCTCTCTACTGAGCTGGCTACATTACTGCTCTGGAAGGGTGGTATGACGGAGGATTTTCTTTTTGCAACGCTCAGCTGCTGAGCCTCTCGCCACGACGCCGCTATAACTTCGGATAATGTAGCCCATATACATCGAGGCAGGCCTAGAATTGAACAGTGCCAGGACTCCTATCCTCGGCAGTCAAGGACAATACATTTTCAAAGATCGGCGCCAATCTGGTTACCAAAAACCACAATCTGCGGCCCGTTTTTAGTCACGTGACTCCCTCAGAGTGGTACAGACTCGGTTTACGATCGTAGAATGATTTACGTTCACAGCAATGTCATAGTTCCTTACTCCTCCATCAAAGGAGGCACATGACACCGGATGTATGAGGAAATAGGGCCAAGGGATTTCGTCGGCTTTTCGACCTGTAACTTTTAATTACTTGTCACCCATCTCATGGTCCAGATACTCTTCTATTGTATGTACATACATCAGCTTTAGGTTCACAGTTGAATACCTAAATTTGACAATCGTCAAGATGGCGGTGATCGATTTTGTTCCTATGAGTAAAAGAAGAAACTTTGACCACATCAGAAAAAGTTCTTCTACAAGTTCTTTTCTTTTTTGTTATGGTAGGTATTACCAAGTTAGATTCGGATCTACCCGAAAACAGATCCAATATACGCGATACGAAAGGATTCGATGTATATGATTTTCTCAAATCGAGCTTCTACAGTTTGACTGACTGATCACTTTTTCTGCTTTTCATAAAGAAAGTGGCTTTAATAAATATCTAATAACTTTGGGGTGACATTTTTGTGTCTAACTATAGCTGCAGGAAACCAAAGTGCGAGTTTAGATGTTTGGATAGTTACTCGTAAAACTGAAGAGCTATCGCCATGATTTCTGACTCGACAAAATTACAGAGAAACTTGAAAAGGGACATAGCAATTATCAAATCCCGGAAAAGCTTGATTGCAATCTATATATATACGTACGTCTACAGAATGTTTTGTCCAGAATTGCCGCACTAAGTTTGTAAATCCGAGGCAGATTCTCTGTACAGATATTACCTGCAAACTGAGAGGAATGTGTTAATGCGAGTTTCCCTTCTACTGCTTGTTCAGAATCTGTTCATGACCCAAACAGCAAGCGGCGCATCTTGTTTGTCGGTTCGTCGCAAATCCCCCGCAGGCCAGTGGATACTAACGAGAAGAGAAACATTTCGGTAGAAAATCTTGAGCAAGTTGAATTTGCAACCTTAATTATGGTACATCCTTAGAAAATTCTGATCGATGTAATTCTACATCATTTCCTGGATCGTCACGAACAAGCCTTAGGTATTCCGGATTTGTAATTGGCAAATGGATTTAAAGTTTCTTTATCTCTCTCACCAACAAGTAAGAAAATTTCATTTCATTCGAGTAAGTTGTAAATTTCAATGAATGTGCGGGGAGGGGAGGGGGGGGGGGGGTTCACGGAGTGGAAACGATGGCTTCCGCCTCGAAGTATAATTAGTTTAGAGCACGTGCAGACTTCAGGTATTTCATCTCAGTATCGAGCTATACATGAAGCAACGTCGTAATGTGATGAAGGTATAAGAATGTAGGAATATGGATGGCAGTAGAGTGCCGATGGCGATAAGTTTTCT
This sequence comes from Diprion similis, assembly GCF_021155765.1. Classification (NCBI taxonomy): domain Eukaryota; kingdom Metazoa; phylum Arthropoda; class Insecta; order Hymenoptera; family Diprionidae; genus Diprion; species Diprion similis. Next base: position 5,731,363 of record NC_060117.1, read on the forward strand.
TTGAAAAAGTCAACTTTTCATCACTCACAAACATTCTTTTGACTTATGACATCGAGAAACCTGTTCAAGATGTGTTTTAAACTTTTCGAACTTACTACACTGCCATTTATTCTGAAATAGGAATTTGAAGAATTGACTTGCTTCGGACCTTTAAAGGGGTATTTTGGTCTAGAAATTTGTAAAATTTGATTTTTTTTCTTCATATTTTCAAAGTTTAGACCGTCAAGAATAAACCTCTTAGAGGATTTTTGGAAATTCTTATTATTTTCAGAGTTACAGTTATTTTCGTGACGCGGTAACTGAACCGATCTGGTCGGAACGAATCTTTCAACGCGTTTTTGTCGGAACTACTTTTTTCGATGCTGTTGACATGATATTTCAAGTTCTGATGTACCGATTTACTTAAAATTTAAGCATGAACTTGGAAAAAAAAAATTTACCATTTTCAAAAATTCGGACGGGTCAAGAAACAAGGGCAAAGAAAAAAAAAAAAATTTTTTTTTCAAATCGTCGGCATTTTTGGAAATTTTTTTTTCTTTTTCTCTTACCGTGCTCCGGACTATTGACACGTCTTTACTAATGAAAGAATTTTTTTGGATTTTTTGTTTCGGAACACTACAAGAGTAAAAATCATGTCGACCATGACGCGCTTTTTTTTTTTGTAGCCCACATTTTACCACCCTGTAACTTTTTGTATTTTTGATTTCTGTTTTTTTTTTTTTTGTATTCTTGAAACATGAATAAAGGTCTTGTGAAAAAATGGATGGTAAAAATGTTTGTTGTTTCTTTTTTATCTCACTTAGAAAAATGCCTAAGGTTTAGGTCTCTAGACCAGAACACCTCCTTAATAGCACCTTTTCGAAAGATGTCTGAAGAAAATATTACGTTGTCATTGGTTTTGATTATCGTGAAAAAGTTTTTAAGCCGGAATTGAAGATTGATGGAAGGAATTTAGGAATTTGGAACGCCAACGTTTTCTCCTCAGCGTCATATCGATTTATGATTTGACTTATTCTGTGATATATAAGAAATGGTCGTTACGATAACCCTAAGACTATAAAAAAAGATAGCGGCTGTAATGCGATGTTTTCATGTTTCGCCTCGCTGTCGATGGTTTGATGCGTTTCGTGAGGTCAGTAAATTGGTTCGTTCGTCATTAGGAGAGACTTGAGGCCTTTCGGTGAGTAGGGTGAACTGCTATTTCGAGTAGCAGCAACCTTCTACGAAATGAGCCAAGCCTCTGACCTACAAACGTATAGCTACGGGATCTATAGCTCTGCACACCATTGATTGACTCTTGAGTCACGTAGTGCAAACCGTTTTTCCCACTCTTTTCTCAATAACTAATGATCAAAGATTTATTATTCAATCCCGACAAGATCGAAGACACCGCGTTTCACGAGCTCTGTCAATTTAGGGATCTTCACTGATCTTTGATCACGTTCCTTATTCCCGAGGGTAAACTTGGACCAATTTTCTTTTTCAACTTCTATAATTCATTGGTTTACAAACAGAGATCGAAGAGTGCCCATTAAATTTACAAAATTCAATGCATAGGGGTAGTTTTTACTCTTCTTACGGGTGCGAATAGATGGTACTGGGATTTGCAACTATTCTCGGTCTAAAATCCTACGATCTGCAAATAAATTTTATTCGAGAACACCGTTTGAAACAATGTCGATAATTCAACCAGTTTTCGCCCCATTTTAGGGGTTCTTTTTGATTTTAGTCAAATTTTATCATCAGATTCGTAATCAGCGTCGAAAAATACATCGGAAATGTATAGTCACCTGCGTGAATGGAAGGGTTGACCAACTTCAGTTCACACATCGGAAACCGTCTCTTCCTGTTACCAACAAAATTCATTAATTCATCGGTATTAGTAAATTCCTTGTAATTCAAAACTCCTTCAAATCCTTCAGATGCATGAATTTTCACCAATAAATATGGTGCGTGCCATAAGTATTAAACAACTGTTTGAAGATCTGATATCTATATATGACATGCGGAGGTAATTCGTCCGTGAAGCAACTATTGATTTTACCAAGTCACGAGAAAAAGCAGTGGGATTTGTAGAGTGAATAACAAAGGTTCATGCAAGTGATTTTATACTCTTACAGGCTGAGGAATTAGGACTCCTCGGATCAAAGGCGTAAACTTTTCTCCTCGTTCCGTACAAAGAGATCATACAACTTTGATCTTAGTCCTCATTCCATAACTCAAAGCTCCAAGATGGTTGTGCGAACCCAACCGAACCTCGTGCGGGATCATACACGAATGCAAAATAGCTTCGAGCAAGTTACCGAGTACTCATTAATATTCGAGGAATGTTAACTCGGTCGGTATGTCACAGCTGTGACTGAAAATCTGATTATTCCCAAGAGTATAAAGAGACTTTACACGCGGCTTTTTATTTCCACGGAATTTCTTCCCTTTTTTTCATTCTCTCCGACTACGAGGATACGACTTGATTCATTTTCTGCACTCCAAGGTTTCTTCTCGGGTGTCGAATCGCCAGATCATCGATTCGGTTATAAGAAACCGGAAGAAAAGGACCTTTAACGCATCGGTACCCGGGCGTTTAGTTTCGCACAGCATGGCACCAGTTATGGAAACGCGGATAATGGAGCTACTCTAATTTTGGTCCGGATGCTTAATTTCATTTGGTTAAGCCAGGAGGGATTGGTTCTGCGAAATTACTGGATTACTCGGGAATCCCCAGAACACGTTTGCTCTCTCTCTCTCTCTCTCTTTGCTCCCTTCCTGCCTCTCTATTCCTCTCTGATGACCTCCGGCTCTGTGTTTTAGAAAATACCACCCAAGCCCTCAGCTCACTACCGCTAGCTAGACACTTTGGCTCAAACTCTGACTCAGTCAGGTCAGCACTTGCATTAAATCCCAACTGAACCCTTTCAGCGTTGAGATATCTAGAAGAAAACTAATTTCGCGATAAGTATCGCTTCGTCAGATTTCACCAGGAAGAATTTAGTTATCGGAAATAAATGTACTTTTGCGTTTATACTCGGGTGATAAATTTTTTTTCGGGAAACAGTTCTTTCGTTCGTTCTAGATCAATAATTGCATATCTGTAAAAAATTATTTCTTGTGGATCCTCGGTACAACAGAAGGAATCGTAATTATTACGCTGGTTAAACATGCCGGTTTCACATCGGCAAGTATGTACATTAGGGTGGCGCAAAAAATCCGACAATTTTTTTTTTTTAGTCTCGTGTGACAAAATGTTAGTTTTTGATGTTTTAAGAGCCCACTCCAAAGGACAGTACAAAAAAAATTCTTTAGAGGTCGCTCAAAATTTTTTCAAATGTCAAAAATCGTCAAAAAATTAAATTAAAAAATACATATTTTCAGTATTTTGTTTGATTTTTAATTCATGTCGTGGTGTATTGTTATCGATTCTTTTTTACTAAATAAAAGAAAAAAAAAATTATGAAATTCTAATATGAATATTAAAAGGTCGCTCGAAAAGATCTAAAGAAATGCACCAAAAAATTTAAGAAAAATTATGAGCGACCTTTCAAAATTCAAATTTCGAACTGAAACTTTCAGCAACTTATTTTATTTTGTCTATAAAATTATACCGTAACGAGAAAAAAATTGAAAAAAAATAATCGATTTTTGACGATTTCTGACATTTTAAAAAGTGTGGAGTGACCTCTTAAAATTTTTTTCTTGAACTGTCCTTTGGAGTGGGCTCTTAAAACATCAAAAACTAACATTTTGTCACACGAGACTCGGAAAAAAAAAAAAAAATTAGTCGGTTTTTTTGCGCCACCCTAATGTACATACTATCTCGTTCGTAAAAGATTATACATTGACCAAGCCATTGAGAGCACTCACGTTTAATCGGTGGCTGAAAATATCCGGCCACTTGAAAAAACTCGCTATGCGTCTATGAAAGTTCCTCGAGTATGTAGTACAGATTGAAATGAGCTGCAGGGATATGAAAAGTGTTCAGGTTCCAATGACGGCTTCAATTTCAGAAAACGTTGCAGCCATTCGTTAAATGGAGTTCCGATCCTTGATAGCTTGCAATGCATGATTCAAAAAGGAAGTTCATAACATTACAAAAAAATCATCTCCAACTAACGACTACTTGGTTTTCTCTTGATAAAATAGTAATCTGTCGAATCGAATGATTTTCGAGACGACGATGACGAGGATATAACGCGAAATCTTAAATCGTCTGGTTTGATCCATCTTCAACAGTTTCTTGAATTTTTTTGTTACAGTGCAGCAGCAATGCGGTTAGATGCTTCGCCGGAGGACCAAGAAGAAGCAACGAGTCCCAATGTCCGATGTTGCAGAAGGTCGAGAAGCACACCTCGTCGGGAGCGGCGTCGATGCCGATGGCGACAAAGTCGACGATGATTCGTAACCACTTGAACAGCACGTGCAGCGTGACTAATTCGCCACATCGTAAAAAGCTGCGCTTCCAATTGGCCAAGGAACGCAAGGCGAGCACCACGTTGGGGATAATAATGAGCGCTTTCACCGTCTGTTGGCTCCCGTTTTTCGTCCTGGCATTGGTCAGGCCGTTCCTCAACAAGTCCAACGCCATTCCGAACGCGCTTTCGAGTCTCTTTCTCTGGTTGGGCTACTGCAACAGCCTTCTGAACCCAATAATTTACGCGACCCTGAACAGGGACTTCCGGAAGCCCTTTAGGGAGATACTGTACTTCCGTTGTGGGAACTTGAACCACATGATGAGGGAGGAGTTCTACCAGAGCCAGTATGGTGACCCCGTTAACAACCATGTGACTAGGGCTTGCGACATGGAGGGTGGTGGACGTCTGGAAAGCCACGGCGTCGAGGCGCTCGACGTTGCTTCCAACCCGGCAAACGAGAGCTTCCTATGATCCACGTGGAACGCTTTGTCGATATACGAGCTGAGCGATGCCGTGAGAGATAACAACGAGGATTAGCCGCGTGATTTTTGCGGCCCAGAACACGTGGCCGAACACCTTATTCGGGATGGATGAATAATCCTTTTCGATGAGGAGGACGCTGATGATGATGATGATGGTCCCTTTGGATGATGGGGTCTGCGAAGGAAATTGCGGATTCTGACTAGATACAAAAATGAACAAACAAGAAGAATAAGAATAAGAATAAGAAGAAGAATATGAGAAGCGGGAAAAAAATTGTGAGGAAATTGTGAAAAATGAAGGTATGCCGAACGGCTGTGATGTTCAGGCGGCTTGTCAATAAGAAGATGGATGACCGACGCCCCTGGCGCCGGCAGTAAAAAAGGGGAACCCATACAAAGAGTGGACAGTGTCGATGAGAGATGATGAATGAAAAGAGAGAGAGATAGAGAGAGAGGGAGATAGAGGGAGAGGTAGAGGGAGGTCACGAATGGATATAAAAAAAAAAATTTCGAAAAGTGAGAAAAGTAATCGTGATCGAAAGGTCGTTTACCGTACTGTGTGTTTTTATAAATGTGTCGAGGCCTTACGATTTCATGCTTAGAAATTGTTTGCGAAAGATTTTCTTTCCATCATTAAATATTGCGAGTCACAATTCACCTTGCTGACGAGAATTGATCGAACAATCCCCCCCCCCTGGATTTGAGAAAAATTTCTGCGCAAATCGAAGTTGCCTCTATCTATACCTGATTATAACAATAAAATGAAAAACGGCAAGGAAAATGTCGGTGAGTGGACAAAAAACAATTTTTTTCCCGTTTTTTTTTTTTTTTTTTTTTTTCATTTTTTTTCCTCCCTCGATCGTATACAAGCCGTTTAGCACGTAAACGTTTACCTTGAATTTGACGTCATCTATAGATGTATACAATATTGCAGTTAAAACATCTGGCCTGTGGAATGAAAGTGTTTGAACCGTTATGGGTTATCCAAGCAATATACAAAGAATATACTATATACATTGAAAAAATAATCGTCCATAATGAAAGTTGGTGTTATATCGGCTGGTGAGAAGCGATGCTGAGCAGATAACGAGGATCCGCGTTTATTAACCCCTGACCGGCAATGAGGGTAAAATTTCATCCCCTAATCCCTCCCCCCTAAAATCTTGTACTCTTGGTGCAGACTGTAAGGACTAAAACCTCGAGTTTTTGAGTTTCAACGTTAAATTTTTTTTTATTTAGTTCAACTTAATTACTTTCATAGTTGAACCGTTTTATGCGAAATTGTTTGTACTTTGATGGAGTAATGAGAAAAAAAAAAAAATAGAAAAAAAATCTCGCCAACTTTATTGCGAGCTGATTGATATTCGAAATTAATTTTTATTGTATATTTTTTTTAAACTCATTGCCACGAGAGGTATACGGTTTTCATGTTTGCCTGTCAGGGGGGTTAAAATCCGGAACTTAGCAGTGAACGAGAAATGAGAATAAAGTAAATAATAATGAATAACACTTGAATAAAAAAAAAAAAGTAGGTACTATCGATTTTATCCGCCATTAGAAAACTGCAATACTATATGACTCGGGGGACACGGATGGAGGGAAAAAAAAAATTGTGAAACATTCGATTACCGGCCGATAAATAGTGCAGGACGTTTGTGTAAGGGCGGAAAAAAAAAAAAAAAAAAAAAACAAACTTCCATTTTGAGTTTTCTATGGAAAGAAACGCTGTTTGACGTGTCAATAAAGATTATATCCCATGTGCGTGACACAAAATCGGCAGGCAGACTACGACGAAGGGTGAATGCCTGAGGTACGACCCTACGGCCAAGTATTTCGATTCTTCAAAAAGAAAAAAAAAAAAAAAAATAGAAAGAGAGAGAGAGAGATAAAAAAATGAAGAAATGCCCAATCATCTTGTCAACTGAGCACACACTGAAGCTGCTATACTACGTCTCGTCGTGTCGCGCGGCTCGACTGATCAAATATGACGAATTGCGTTCTAACTAAACAAACAAAGAATCGTTCCTCTTTTATTCCTCTGCATTGATATTTGCAAGAAACTTCTCTGACCCAGATTAAACCTACGTAGTCATTTTCGGTGGAGAAACGATTTGGTTTTCTGTTCAACGATGTACGGATGTACTGGGAGTAAAAAAAGGAGATAAGAGTTGTCGTCAACGAAGAGAGAAAGAGAGAGAGAATTTTAGTAATTTAAATATATATATATATATATTTTTTTTTTTTTTTTTTTTGTGAATTTGAAGATGTGAATTTTGGAACAGAGACTTTTGGAGTGAATTGAACTGTAGGTATTAGTCAAAGTACTTGTAAGTAGTCTATAGTTTTGTGATAAATTTTATGAACTACTTTTCATCGTTACCCTAATCAATGGTAACATTTCGACGATCGAATAACCCGTCATAAGAATTTGTTTAAAATTGGCCAGAGGAGTCGGAAAATTGGGTGAGAAATACATATTATTTAAAAACCAATATACTTGCGAGAAGTTCGTATATTGATTGTTTAAAAGAGAAATAACCATTATTATAATATTGTTAGTATAATTATTATTTATTAACACAGAGTTACGCTTAAATTATTTAATATTTAAGAACAATTACTTTATTTTTTTTTTTTTTTTATCGAAATCCACAACCAAAGAATTAACTCTGGAGTTTAACTTTTTAAATTAACGGTGTTGGTATATTTATCACGTAAAATAATAATAACAACAACAACAACAATAATAATAATAATAATAATACGTATATTATATTGTGATATAGAAAGAATAATATGGCTCTGAACCTAAGATTGATTTCAGTTTCGCGAGAGTAAATCTCTTGACGGATTATCGCTGCACGGTGAAAAACTTTGTCGAGAAACTTTTTTTCCCAACAACCCCCCTCCCCTCGCCCCATCACTTACCCCTAGCTTACCCAATCTATCGTGTTTACAGAGCTAGGCCATTAGTCCCATCCGTCAGTGTAGATTAGTGCCAAAATAATTGATCCTATAGAGCGGTTCGTCAACAGTTGAGTAATTGTTCATTCCCGTTGCGATTGTTCGCTTTTAATAGTTTACGAATTCGATTCGCAAAAGAGGTTGAGAAACTAGTCAATTATGTGCGGATAGGTAGGTATGCGTATACGAGGGTTGAAACTGCAGTTTATGCAAATTTTAGAATTAATTTTCAAGTAGCCTGCTTCGTGTACTTGCGAATTCACTTGATTTTCGATTTTCTGCAAGAATTATAAAAGAATTATAAACCGGTGGTAGAATTGAACTGGTTGACTTATATAGTTAAAGAAAGAGAAAAAAGAATCACGTCGTTTTTTGCAATAACGAACCTATTCTCGTTATTTATAATCACAGGATATTAATATCCGTTTACGTACTCTCGTTCTCGTTCTTCTTACTTGCTTTTTTCTTCATCCTCTCTCACTCTGTCTCGTGCAGTCTTAGATCCGATTTCGGAACGCGTCTTTAAGGCAACAGCTTTAAGGTACGGATAGAACGTAATCGATCCTGAAATTCGCTGGCGCTACAATCAAATCTGAGACAATCATTCGATTGGCTAAATGTCGGATCGGAAATTGGCAGTCAGACTTTATTCGTTACTCTTCAGTGTCTTACATTTGGACTAAAAAACTTCAGATTACACTGTTATGCATGTGGAAGGAACTAAAAAATATAACTTCGAGGGTAAACAATCGCGAAACACGTTTTCTAGTCAATAATGAAACAACAACTCGAATTATTATAGTTGTAGGTAGATTGAACGGTGATAACTAACAAGGGAGGTATCTCAGGCCGATCTTATCGATTTGATTTCTTTTGTAATGTTATAGTAGGCTAAAAACTAAGTGACACATATTTTTTTTTTCTTTATCTGCCATTAAACACTTTAAGGGGGTGAAACCACTTTACAAAGTAAGGCATGTCAAGCGGCGATTTGGCAGTTTCACCCTCGAGAGCATAATATTTTTTAACCAATCGAATTGGAAAAGTTTTCTCATAACGAGAAATAAAAAATGTAATTTTCTCAGTTAAAAACAAAAAACAAAAAAAAAAAAGAACTGCCAAATCGCCCCTTGACATGCCATACTTTTGACGGTGGATTCACACTCTTAAAGTGTTTTATTGGCAGATAAAAAAAAAACGTGTCGCTTAGTTTTTACTCTACTATAACATATTTAAAAAAAAAATCAAATCGGAGAGATCGATCTGGGATACCTTCCTTGTAGGTCACAAAGAAGCTCCTCATTCTCGCGTGTCTGACGTGTATTACATTTGAGTTGTATCAATGATATCTCATCTAAACGTGTGTTCGTTTAATCGTAAGAATAGAATTACCCTCGAGGTTATGTCCGCCTTTGCAAACTGTCCGATTGGTTGCTAAAATTCGAGGAGATAACATCCCCTCCATCATTTGACCATCAATTTTTTGACAAACTCTTTCCAATACACGATTCAATAGTCCTTTCCTTCGTCACGAGAATCAGACGATCAATGAGAATCATGTTCAATTTCTTCTTGAAGAAACTCTTTTCGTAACATGTTCAGTGGGTTACTGTTCCATGAACTTAACCTCATTTTGCCTAGTCCGATTCTCCATTATACCCAACCTCAGGTGCTTCATTTAGGTACACACAATACCTGCATGGTGTAGCTACGTAGATTCGTAACAAGGATCGAATGATCGACCAAACTTCCCGAGTCTCGTTTGGAAGGCTGCGAGATTCTCTCTGATGAGACAATTCTCGAGTTGTCACCCTTCCTTCCAAAGTTGTACCCACCTACACATCCCCCCTTATACCTACCCTGTTGATCGTAGCTCATTGTGAGTCAACTCGGCAAATTAGTCTGTCGCCAATGTTCCTTTCATCAAGTAGGTGGGTACAGACCATTCGATTCTGTAGATTGTGAGGTGAGCCAATTGCTATTAGGGTAAATTCCTTTCGTATTGTCACACTCGACTAATGATTGGCGGATCATTGAGATGTTCTCGGTAACGGTACCCGTTATTAAATTTGACTCCCTCGAGTCAGTTGGATGATCAAGAATGCAAATGTTAATCAAGGCTGAAGTTGGGTAGCGGTAACCATTCGAATAAACCATTTTTCTCATTTTTCAGTCTTGGATATCAGTCCAAGCTCCGTGGAACCGTTAGCAATTTCGTTGATGACCGATTACCAATTCACACCATCCTTGTGTAAATGAAATTCTTCTACCACTCGTAACAGGGGTACCAAATTTTTCGCAATTCGGTGTATGACAATAAACGGATTTCCCGAAAGAGGTTAGGTGCGTGGAATTAAGGCCGCTTTGGTTTTGCTAGTACCTACCTTTTCGCGTTCGTTATACCTACGGAGTGATTTGCTAAGGACTCGATGATCCGTCGTCTGCTACAACGTAATGCAGTTGTTTGTCAGGGTGACCAACCGTCATGAACGTAACCTCAAAATTTTCACAGTTATCGTGTAACAGTGGTGCTCAACACCGACGGGTGTAAACATTTTTGAGGTTACGTTCTTGACGGTTGGTCGTCCTGGCAAAAAACTACTCTTGAATTCTAGCGCAGGCGGTTTAAATCTTAGCAGACGACGGATACCTCGGTCGATAGAAATTCACCCCATTATTTCCGTCAAACCAATCGAACAGTTTCCGATCTCGTAGCTATGACAACGTAATCAAAATATTAGGTACCTGTTAATACTGGGCTATAAGGGAGCTTCGGAGTCTTAGAATAAAAGTCTAGAACGAACCAGTAACAAATTTCAAGTATTTTGAGTAGTTAGAATTATTTTTATGGCGTCGAAAAGTTTCACAGCAAATTCGCGTCGTCCATAGACAACGCCGTGCAAATATTTCAGACCGGAAAGTTGAGGATAGAATTGACCATAGATTCTGTGATTTCGAATAATAATTATTGAACATTTTTTTCGGTAAATTATTATCAGAAAATTTTTACAACGTCTGCTGTTTACTTTGCAATAATGACAAGCTGGCTCGTAATATCTAGCTTTACTATTATTCGTTCTAAGAAAATGATCAATCCAGCGTTACCAAAATAAAATTGCATCCTCAACATTCTATCTGGTCTGGCCTTTGTGATTTGAAAAAAAAAAAAAACCGCGTTGTTAGTTAAGTGTTAGGATTTGTCAAATTAGTGTAAATTTCCTGTAAATAATAATAATGAAAAAAAAAAAGAAAATTCTATTAAGTATATTACATTACTCACATTATATATAAAGGTTGAAATTAAATCGAAACGGTTGAGATCGTTTGAAAACTTTTAAGTTGTATTTATTATACGATATTAGCTATAGTATTACGAATAGGTAATAAAGAATTATGCTTAGTAAACTGCTTGTCAATTTAGTCTTTTTCTATAAACGGTATACGTGAGTAAACGCGAGTGAATGACAAATAGGCGAATCAATATATTACACGAGATGTGTAAACTTATGTAGTCAAAAATTAGGGCATTTTTCGACCAATAATCGTGTCTAACTGTATAAATTATTCTAAATATAAATAAATGAAAACCCTTGTATCATAGAATGAGCCTGATTATAGGTGATTATACTTTTATCTATGATCTAGTTAATTCTCTAGAGCTGACCTACATATATACCATGTATACATATATATCGGGGTGTTCCAAAAAAAGTTGTTTTTTTTTTTATTCAAACGCGCATCTAAATTTCAATCGAGCGTCTCTAATAGAATATCTTAGCGAAATATAAGCTTTTAATATTGATATTTAGAAGTGCCAATTTTATTTTTTCCATTCTCCATTTAAATAACACGTTAAAAAAAAATTGGAAAATTTTTGAATCCCTTCTTATCAAAAAAAAAAGATTCAAAAATTTTTCCATTTTTTATGACGATTCATTTAAATGGGAAATGGCAAAAATAAAATAGATACCTTTAAATATTAATATTAAGAGTTCATATTTGGCTGAGATATTCTTTTTGAAATGCTCTACCGGAATTTCGATGCCTGTTTGAGAGAGAAATTTTTTTTTAACACCCCAAAATATATAATAATATATAATGTAGACGTATATATAATAGTTAAATCATTCCTCAAAAGACAATCATTTCAACACTCGTTTTAGTAGTTATAACATAGTTACATTCCAACAACTTATTAAGCTTGCTGGATTACAAGTCGATAGAATTTTAACGCTATAATAATAATAACAATAATATTAATAATAATAGAAACGGTGGTAATAATAATGATAATAATTATAATCGTAAAAAAACGGCATCTGCGAGGCATTTTTGCTATACATAAGTGTACCGCGTTGCATTTCGAGTATATTGTATAATAATAATAATAATAATAACAGCACCTTGGCCATCCTGAAAGTTATTGTATTCTGCTAACAATGAGGGGCATTTTCTTCTCGTAGACAAGCTTGTCTGGTATTATTATCGTTATGCGTGCATGATTTATAACTTCGCATCCAGGCTGCGACGGGGTTCACAGAGCTGAAAGAGAACCCTTGAAAGATGGAATTCGGACCATTCAAAGTAGCTGAATCGCGGCTTTTGGTATCGTTGAAACTTCAAGCTCTACTCGCGCCTCATTTTGAACAATTTACGTTGTCACCTCGTTCATCATGATTTTCATCAGATTAATTAGGTTAACTTTTCACTTTTCATTTATACGGAAACAAATTAACGAAACCGAAAAAATCTGCGTCTCGTTTAAGGGGTCTAAAAAAAAAAAAAAATGCTGTTTCCCAGAATTTTTTTAATCAGTTTTTAACTGTAAATATCAATGAACCCAAAAAATTAAACGGTTTTAGATTCAACATGTTAATGGCCTTTCAAAGAATTTACCTTCTCTTTCAGACTGATTTTCAACTACGATATTCGTGTATAAAAAGTGATTAAAATCAACAAAAACTTATTAAAAAAAATTCTTGAACAAACCCTTTTTTTTTTTTTTTTGCTCATCAGTTGGGTAGACCCTTTAAGCATGTTTTTACTTCTTCTAATTTGTCAATTGTTTTATTTTGCCTTATCGCGTCCGAATTCCGAGGGTGGTGGTGTAAAAAAAAATTCAAAAAAAAAAAAAAAAAGAATTCAAAAAAAACAAAACACTCGTGTAACGAATTCCACCCTCGGGCAGCGAAAAAGTTGTTGGGATCACTTTAGTATTCATATACATTTGCTTTGCCAGTTTTATTTTATTTTCCACTGTATCATAAGTAGAAGTTCCCGAACAAAGTTTGAACGGAACTGTTTGCTATTGGCCAATAAACGCTTTGGTTGAATTTGCGTATTATTCATCGGCAGAATTCTTTTCTAATCCCGCCGGGGAGAATATAATATGTTCTCAAGAATTTCCGGCAAGTCTGTAATAATGATAACTTCGGCATGATTTTCATTTAACTTGTACACATTTTTTTTTTTGGAATTGCGTAATTTAGGACGAAACTCATGTTCTTTGCGTAATCGCAAAATTGGGAAGATTTTTCAAGAGAAAATTGAAGAGAAGAATCAAAGGATGCAAGTGACATTACTTTTTTCAAAATAATTTTTGAAAAACGGAGAGCGCACAAAAAATTATTCAAGAATTGCACCAATTTCAGAGCGGAAAATTCTACGTCGAATTATGTCCTCATACATCGAAATCTGAGTTGCATCAAAAAATTAAGAAAAACGAAATTATTTCACAAAAATTTCCGAGATACCGTCGATAAGTAGAATTTTTTTTTTCTTAATTTGTTCATCCGACTTCGTTTCTGACAAATGAGGACATAATTTGATGTAGAATTTTCCTCTCTAAACGATGATCAAGTCATTTTTCATCTATCGGCAGCAGTTTTTGAGGAAAACGCAAAAGACGTCAGATTTTTATCATTTCTCGAAACGCCGGGTACGCAGCTCAAAAATGACTTCAGATTTGAGTTCCTGAGGGTCGATAACCCCTAAAAATCAAAATACAACTACTAGCCGAATATTTTGAATTCAGACCCATTTTGACTGGACTATAATGCGGTGCTTTCGGCAGGTATATTAAAAAAAAAATGTACAATGATCACATAAATACCCGTTCATTAATAATTTTCCTCGATAGATTTACGTAGTTTTGCGCATCGTAGTTAACGAATATCCGTGTTAATGTACAACGTGATTCTAGATTTTAAACATAGCAAATGACACTTATTACCTGTAGCTTAGCCAAAGATTTGTCATCAGAAATTTTTCTAACTCAAGTTACGAAGGGAGAGAAAAACCGTTTTACCACACTTTTGAACGGAATTAACATGCTGTGGTATATAATTTTTAGCAGGAAAATTCAATGGGAATGTGTAAGGAGAGTTTTACCTTTTTTTTTTTTCATAGCGATCGATGCTAATCGTACCAAAAAAACAAACTCAAAAAAAATAAAAAAAAATAAAGAAAACTAGTCTTAAGTCAGTTTAGTCGGTACCTCAATTATCACTCACCAGTACTCACAATTATTACTCAGATAGAAGTAATTGTTTGTGTGAACCTGGCAATGAGAGACTATTTTAATTCGGTACAGGAAATTCGATATTAATTAATTATCCTATAAAAAAATGTATTTAAGAACTATTTATTTTCTTAGAAACTATTAGGTATTAAAAACTGCTGTACATAGTATAATAATAACGATAACAACAATAATAATAATAATAATAATAATAACAATATTAAATAACAAAGAAGTCAGACATGAACAATATCTTGACTTAAGTTGTAATCTAATATATATGTATATATAAGCCATTTATAAAAAGTGGCTTTTACCGGTGAAATTGTCAAAAATGCCCTAGCTTGCAAATAAGAAATACGTATCTCTGTATATCAGTATGATGAAAATAAAAATGGACATCGAATGTCTAGCTAGCCAATTCTAAATTTATCTACCGTTCACCAATATGCATTCCTTCGATTCCTTGAAGATCCTGCGATGAGTGTAAAGAAACCACCTGACGTTAATAAATGCTTTTAACTACCTGCCAACAGTTTTTATGTTGTTATGTAAACCTGCGGGGTGATATTTTCGTCTTGCTTTTAGCAGAATATTGTAAACGAAGTTCTTCACGGCCGTTATCTTGAAAAAAGTGATTGAAACATTTAGAAGTATATCCTTCCTGGTCGGAGGTATTGATTTATGTGCTGCTAGTTCACCGAAATTTTTTTTTTTTGTTGCCACTTTTATCACGTTGTTAAGATTACATTTACACCGAATAAATCTGTCGGCAGAATCGTTCATCGGTGTTTGGGAACCGGCCAATAAGTGCCACATTTCTTTTTTTTTTCTTTACAAGCAGATCGGTCGTAACACTTTAATACAAACATGCGTGATGAAAATATTCTAGTGTCCTCAGGTGAATGTATTTAATTTAATTTTATTTAATTTTTTTGGCAAAAAGCATGTCAAGATTCAACTCTGACTTTTCAAATAAAATATAAAATTAAAGCTGCCGGTCGTAGGCTGTCAACCCTTCGAATCGCAGTAGTAAGTATTTTTATCACCTAAAAATTAACTTTTTACGGCATGGGCATTGAAAAGTCCACTTTTTGTGGCAGTTTTCGTTCCGTAAAGTGCCGCTTTATACGGCAGCGGACAAAGTTGCGGAATAAAGTCTTTATTCCGCAGTTTTGATGCGCAGTTCGAAGTGCGCATCCCAAACTGCCGAATAAAGTAGCTTCGTCGAACAGATCGCGACCTAACCTTACTCTTCGTTTTGCTTTTCAATGCCCATACTGTAAAAAATATTGTATGTCACATGCCCGTAAACCGTTTTTTGGATCGGATAATTTCAGTACTCGCTTCCGGCTCGCCTTCAGCTCGTCCTGAAATCTTTATCCTTGGCAAAAAAACAGGCGGTTTACGGGCATGCCACATAAATAGCTATTTCGAGTCGTTGATTACGAATCTGAAATCGGATTTCTAGAATCCAAGATGGCCGATCCAATATGGTGGACGAAAATTTCAAATTTAATCGAATACGGTAAAAAAAATTCTATGCCAGGGTTTTCGAGCTCGCTAATCGGACTCGCCATACTGAATTTTCAAAATCTGATTTCAGATTCGTAATCAGCAACCCCCCGGTACCTTTGGTCAGAGTTTTTTCACCGTATTCGATCAAATATGAAATTTTCGTGCACCGTATTGGATCCGGCATCTTGAATTATAGAAATTCGAATTCAGATTCGTAATCAGCCACCGCCAAAGTCGCTGTAATTCGCAGGATTAACTCGAATGACGCTGCTAATTTGGCCAACAGCAACGATTATTTTGGTCACTCAGCTCTTGGTGGCCGAATAGATCATCGACTGAAGTTGAAAGGTTAGGTTAGGATAGGTTAATCGACAGCGAATTCTGCATGGGGAGAATAACTGGGGGTGAGAGTTGATCCATTTTTTGTGAACTTATTCGGTAATGTGTAGGTAGTTCTGAAATAAAAAAAGCAGACGCGACTGTTTGTAAGGAATTTACGAGACCCAGAGGCATGTGATTCAGACATTAATTGTGGCGCAGTGACACAGCCCTAAATTTCCTCGTTAAGCATTTAGTGCGATAATAAATTGTACACGTATATTATAATTTCAAGTTCATCATTTATGGAGAGAAAAGAAGAACGAGAAAGACTGGCTCATTTCCTCTTACCTCAAGGTCCGTGATAAATATTCTGACATATCTTTTCCTTCACGAATTTAAATCAACCTTCGCATACTTTTACCGGCAATGAATTAGGCAGGGACTATTTAAAGGATACATTATACTTTGCGTGCGTTGACGGTATTTATTACACTTTTATCGCTCATACGATCTATGCAAAATCGAGGAAAATAATGGTGATACCATTAGCTGCTTGAGTGATTGAAATTCCTTCGTTCCAAAATCTTTTCAGAGCTTTGATCGATCCTTGGGCTTAATGGACGTGAAAATTCAGTCTTCTAGTTCATAAGTAACTTGATAGAATTATCACAAATTTTTTTACTAAATAAATACTTTTAGAGACTTTGTGGCGATGTGATTTAATTAATTTATTCGTAAAATATTTGAAAATTTTGCCTTTCCTGTACGAATTTCATTATTTCATGCTTTTAATTATGCTGAAAATTTTCGTCATGAAAAATTTGTTGACTTTATGAACTTTTTTAAATATCGTATAATTCTCTGCAAAGTACGTTGATTATGACGGCACTGAATTGACGTCGGAGCAAAATTCTGGCTGCTATTTTATACGGTACAAGGAGCAATTTTCACTGTTGGTTTATACGATTCGACAACCCTCCGGTGTTTAATTGATAATGACAAAGACAATATCTGCTCTGTGTGTGTCGTATAGAACATGCGTAACCGGACAAGCATTTCACAATCCGATTATTCACGCTCAGGCTAATGTGAATCGATTCGCTTGGATTTACGTTATTTTCACGGGAGGTTTAACGGTGGGCGTGGGAGTAATTTCATTTCAGTTCTCCCTTGATACACTTGAACTTTGATCAAATAACGCATGAAAAAGTTAATCCCTGATACGTGCAAAAACCAGTTCGGGTAATTAAATTTGCGAAATACTCGGGATGAACGTTCTTAGCCAATAAAAATTGTGGGACATTACTAGGGCTCGGATAAATATGTATTCAAAATCACAATAATAAAGACTTAACAAACTAAAATATGGAAATAATTGTGGGTAAAAAATCACAACGATTATCGAGTATATAAAACACACTTTATTTTCACATAAATTAAGTTCACACTCAAAGAATGAGACAGAAACAGAGTAAAATTATCTTACTTTAAGTATATTATTTTTTTTATCTTATTTTAAGGGGGTATTCTGGTCTAGAGGCCTAAATTTTAGGCATTTTTCTAAGTGAGATAAAAAAGAAATAAGAAACATTTTTACCATCCTTTTTTTACAAGATCTTTATTGATGTTTCAAGAATACAATAAAAACTCAACAAAAAAAGAAAAATACGAAAAGGGTGGCAAAATGGGGGGGGGGGTACAAATTCAATCATTATGTTTCATTATTATTCCCTGATTTTCACCTGGAATAAAGTACATATCAATGCTTGCTGTAATGGATTTCGGATCAAGTGTCATTATTTATTTTCTCGTTTTAACCAAGTAGCGAATATTTTGTAATGAATTTTTTTCCTGACAATCTCGTTCAGTCACAGACGTTCGATGTACATAAGTAGGTATTCTACAGACCCGCTTTCCAGGACGGGCAACCTGCTTTTTCTGTATGCACATTTGATCCGTCTGCACATTTTCGAATAATAATGGTCGGTTCTTGGCAAGAACGAAGCATCGATAAAATATACAAGACCTGTGGAATCGTAAATCATTCGTAGAGTTGGATGCCACCCTAACGGAGCCATTCTTCAGCTTGGAGTTTCGAATCGATGGATGAAGTGTGCGGGGAAAATGGAAAGGCGGAAACCGAGCGGATTTGTAACGTGTGTTGGTTATACTTACTTTCCATCACCTTTGACGATACAAGAAAAGTATTGATATCCGCCAAAAATCACTTTTTCTAATTTCAATGAATCTTTGTTTATATAATTACTTGAAAAAGAGAGTATAATTTTTTTCGTTTCTCATTTTTTTTTTTTTTTTTTTTTTCTTGAAAACTTTTTCATATGCTACCAAGTCCTATCAGTTTCAGGTTTTTCACTCGGTAGGAATTCCTGCAGAAATACTGTGTTACGATATTAAACAATAATTATTGTTCGCGGATTTTCTCGCAACAAAAAAATGCCCATAGGATTGAAAGGATAGTCGGATTGACTTTTTTTAGTTTGAAAAAAAAAAACAAGTTTTATCGAGACCTAAACGTATTATATATACATGATTTATTTGGCGAGAGGAAGTAAGTTTCATTCGATAAGATTCAAATTCATTCGAATAGGTGAAAGTTTTATTCAGGCGAATAAGTTTTCTAATAAATTTCTAATAAATGAGAAACTTTTCCCGGATGATTGTCAGGGAGAAATTTTCGTATCAACAAACTCTTAGATTTTCTTGCGTAAGTCCATTCACAGCTAGGCTTGAACTACATGAAATGAATCTGGGATTTATTAAAGTTTTGAAAAATACCAGGTTATACTAGGAAAAATACCGATTGAGCTTTAGTCTCACATAATGGACGCAGCCGGTATTCGATTTCGGTGAAAATTAGGGCGAATGAAAATTTAATCGAGTGATATTTTCAGATTCACTTCCATTTTTTTGTATTTGACGTGTGTACGTGAGATGTGAATCGGGCGAAAAATATTCCAGATCATCTTGTGATGAATGTGCGAATAGTGTGAAATGAGGATGAATTACGAAGCAGTGTTTTGATAATATTTGGAACAGAAGGTGTTTTCTTGTAAGGAAAACCTTGATTCCCAGGAAACACGAATATCACGTGCGGATGAAGCAGATCAGGGATAAGAGACTTACGATACGATGCGACCCTTCTCATACCCATAAATCCAAGCCTGTCATCTTATCTGATCACATGTGTATGTGCTTTGTCAACTTTAGTTTGCCGAACAAGTATTTCTCGGAGAGATGAGCTGAGAAATAAACGGAAACTCTCGAACTAGATTGGTAGTCGCAGCAGCTCAACAAAATTGCGCTTCAAAAAGAAAGAATCAAACCTGACTTCGTCATATTTTCATGCAAATACGCATTGAGGTAGAAATCTTGTCAACGTATTGTTTTCTCGAGTGAATATATAAACGTGCACAATAATGGTGTAGATTCAGATGTGTCAGTTCCAAAATGTGTTGGGAGCGGTGATGAAGTGTAACTTTGAAAAAAAATGTGTGATTGTCCGAAGGTGAATTATTGCTTACTATTGATGAGGATGCGATGACACCGTGAAGATTTCAGAAATAATGACGATTATATTGATGGTAGGCGATATTATGAAATCCGGTGGATACTATTATATGTATACATTGCTGACGATCTGAATGTCCACTTAGTCATAGAATCGGCATACCATTCTATTCCAGGACATGAGACTTATCAGCTGACAAAAATCCAAGGCTAACCCGTTTATATTTTTGGTGAGAATTTCGATAACTTGAGAAAGTGCTGCGATGATTTCTTGACGGCACTGTTCCGACGTAAATTTGCGAGAGGAATCGATTAATCGCAGTCCCAATACGCTGCAAGCAACACCTGCAAAGTGACAGCTAAAAAACTGCAGATTTTCATCGTCATTTCTCCGCTGCTGGTCCGAGGCTATTTTTCATGTGTTTTCTGAGTTCCTGGGCGTCGAATTAGTCTAAAAAGCGTCATACGGATCGATTCCCAGACAAAAGATTTTTCGGCCAAAAAAAATCCAAGGCTAACCCCTTTGCATTTTTGGCGAAAATTTCGACGACTTTGAAAAGTGCTGCAATTAATTCTTTAGGGTACTATTCCGACGTGATTTTGCGAGAGGAATCGATTAATCGCAGTCCCGATACGCTGCGAGCAACACCTGCAAAGTTACAGCCGAAAAACTGCAGATTTTCATCGTCATTTCTCCGCTGCTGGTCCTAGGCTATTTTTCATGTGTTTTCTGAGTTCCTGGGCGTCGAATTAGTCTAAAAAGCGTCATACGGATCGATTCCCAGACAAAAGATTTTTCGGCCAAAAAAAATCCAAGGCTAACCCCTTTGCATTTTTGGCGAAAATTTCGATGACTTTGAAAAGTGCTGCAATTAATTCTTTAGGGTACTATTCCGACGTGATTTTGCGAGAGGAATCGATTGATCGCAGTCCCGATACGCTGCGAGCAACACCTGCAAAGTTACAGCCGAAAAACTGCAGATTTTCATCGTCA
The DNA here is from genome assembly GCF_021155765.1 of Diprion similis. Classification (NCBI taxonomy): domain Eukaryota; kingdom Metazoa; phylum Arthropoda; class Insecta; order Hymenoptera; family Diprionidae; genus Diprion; species Diprion similis. Next base: position 5,752,096 of record NC_060117.1, read on the forward strand.
TTTCTCCGCTGCTGGTCCTAGGCTATTTTTCATGTGTTTTCTGAGTTCCTGGGCGTCGAATTAGTCTAAAAAGCGTCATACGGATCGATTCCCAGACAAAAGATTTTTCGGCCAAAAAAAATCCAAGGCTAACCCCTTTGCATTTTTGGCGAAAATTTCGACGACTTTGAAAAGTGCTGCAATTAATTCTTGAGGGTACTATTCCGACGTGATTTTGCGAGAGGAATCGATTAATCGAAGTCCCGATACGCTGCGAGCAACGCCTGCAGAGTTACAGCCGAAAAACTGCAGATTTTCATCGTCATTTCTCCGCTGCTGGTCCGAGGCTATTTTTCATGTGTTTTCTGAGTTCCTGGGCGTCGAATTAGTCTACAAAGCGTCATACGAATCGATTCCCAGACAAAAGATTTTTCGGCCAAAAAAAATCCAAGGCTAACCCCTTTGCATTTTTGGCGAAAATTTCGACGACTTTGGAAAGTGCTGCAATTAATTCTTTAGGGTACTATTCCGACGTGATTTTGCGAGAGGAATCGATTAATCGCAGTCCCGATACGCTGCGAGCAACACCTGCAAAGTTACAGCCGAAAAACTGCAGATTTTCATCGTCATTTCTCCGCTGCTGGTCCTAGGCTATTTTTCATGTGTTTTCTGAGTTCCTGGGCGTCGAATTAGTCTAAAAAGCGTCATACGGATCGATTCCCAGAGAAAAGATTTTTCGGCCAAAAAAAATCCAAGGCTAACCCCTTTGCATTTTTGGCGAAAATTTCGACGACTTTGAAAAGTGCTGCAATTAATTCTTTAGGGTACTATTCCGACGTGATTTTGCGAGAGGAATCGATTAATCGCAGTCCCGATACGCTGCGAGCAACACCTGCAAAGTTACAGCCGAAAAACTGCAGATTTTCATCGTCATTTCTCCGCTGCTGGTCCGAGGCTATTTTTCATGTGTTTTCTGAGTATCTGGGCGTCGAAATAGTCTAAGAAGCGTCATACGAATCGATTCCCAGACAAAAGATTTTTCGGCCAAAAAAAATCCAAGGCTAACCCCTTTGCATTTTTGGCGAAAATTTCGACGACTTTGAAAAGTGCTGCAATTAATTCTTTAGGGTACTATTCCGACGTGATTTTGCGAGAGGAATCGATTAATCGCAGTCCCGATACGCTGCGAGCAACACCTGCAAAGTTACAGCCGAAAAACTGCAGATTTTCATCGTCATTTCTCCGCTGCTGGTCCTAGGCTATTTTTCATGTGTTTTCTGAGTTCCTGGGCGTCGAATTAGTCTAAAAAGCGTCATACGAATCGATTCCCAGACAAAAGATTTTTCGGCCAAAAAAAATCCAAGGCTAACCCCTTTGCATTTTTGGCGAAAATTTCGACGACTTTGAAAAGTGCTGCAAATAATTCTTTAGGGTACTATTCCGACGTGATTTTGCGAGAGGAATCGATTAATCGCAGTCCCGATACGCTGCGAGCAACACCTGCAAAGTTACAGCCGAAAAACTGCAGATTTTCATCGTCATTTCTCCGCTGCTGGTCCGAGGCTATTTTTCATGTGTTTTCTGAGTTCCTGGGCGTCGAATTAGTCTAAAAAGCGTCATACGGATCGATTTCCAGACAAAAGATTTTTCGGCCAAAAAAAATCCAAGGCTAACCCCTTTGCATTTTTGGCGAAAATTTCGACGACTTTGAAAAGTGCTGCAATTAATTCTTTAGGGTACTATTCCGACGTGATTTTGCGAGAGGAATCGATTAATCGCAGTCCCGATACGCTGCGAGCAACACCTGCAAAGTTACAGCCGAAAAACTGCAGATTTTTATCGTCATTTCTCCGCTGTTGGTCCTAGGCTATTTTTCATGTGTTTTCTGAGTTCCTGGGCGTCGAATTAGTCTAAAAAGCGTCATACGGATCGATTCCCAGACAAAAGATTTTTCGGCCAAAAAAAATCCAAGGCTAACCCCTTTGCATTTTTGGCGAAAATTTTGACGACGTTAAAAAGTGCTGCAAATAATTCTTTAGGGTACTATTCCGACGTGATTTTGCGAGAGGAATCGATTAATCGCAGTCCCGATACGCTGCGAGCAACACCTGCAAAGTTACAGCCGAAAAACTGCAGATTTTCATCGTCATTTCTCCGCTGCTGGTCCTAGGCTATTTTTCATGTGTTTTCTGAGTTCCTGGGCGTCGAATTAGTCTAAAAAGCGTCATACGGATCGATTCCCAGACAAAAGATTTTTCGGCCAAAAAAAATCCAAGGCTAACCCCTTTGCATTTTTGGCGAAAATTTCGACGACTTTGAAAAGTGCTGCAATTAATTCTTTAGGGTACTATTCCGACGTGATTTTGCGAGAGGAATCGATTAATCGCAGTCCCGATACGCTGCGAGCAACACCTGCAAAGTTACAGCCGAAAAACTGCAGATTTTCATCGTCATTTCTCCGCTGCTGGTCCTAGGCTATTTTTCATGTGTTTTCTGAGTTCCTGGGCGTCGAATTAGTCTAAAAAGCGTCATACGAATCGATTCCCAGACAAAAGATTTTTCGGCCAAAAAAAATCCAAGGCTAACCCCTTTGCATTTTTGGCGAAAATTTCGACGACTTTGAAAAGTGCTGCAAATAATTCTTTAGGGTACTATTCCGACGTGATTTTGCGAGAGGAATCGATTAATCGCAGTCCCGATACGCTGCGAGCAACACCTGCAAAGTTACAGCCGAAAAACTGCAGATTTTTATCGTCATTTCTCCGCTGTTGGTCCTAGGCTATTTTTCATGTGTTTTCTGAGTTCCTGGGCGTCGAATTAGTCTAAAAAGCGTCATACGGATCGATTCCCAGACAAAAGATTTTTCGGCCAAAAAAAATCCAAGGCTAACCCCTTTGCATTTTTGGCGAAAATTTTGACGACGTTAAAAAGTGCTGCAAATAATTCTTTAGGGTACTATTCCGACGTGATTTTGCGAGAGGAATCGATTAATCGCAGTCCCGATACGCTGCGAGCAACACCTGCAAAGTTACAGCCGAAAAACTGCAGATTTTCATCGTCATTTCTCCGCTGCTGGTCCTAGGCTATTTTTCATGTGTTTTCTGAGTTCCTGGGCGTCGAATTAGTCTAAAAAGCGTCATACGGATCGATTCCCAGACAAAAGATTTTTCGGCCAAAAAAAATCCAAGGCTAACCCCTTTGCATTTTTGGCGAAAATTTCGACGACTTTGAAAAGTGCTGCAATTAATTCTTTAGGGTACTATTCCGACGTGATTTTGCGAGAGGAATCGATTAATCGCAGTCCCGATACGCTGCGAGCAACACCTGCAAAGTTACAGCCGAAAAACTGCAGATTTTCATCGTCATTTCTCCGCTGCTGGTCCTAGGCTATTTTTCATGTGTTTTCTGAGTTCCTGGGCGTCGAATTAGTCTAAAAAGCGTCATACGAATCGATTCCCAGACAAAAGATTTTTCGGCCAAAAAAAATCCAAGGCTAACCCCTTTGCATTTTTGGCGAAAATTTCGACGACTTTGAAAAGTGCTGCAAATAATTCTTTAGGGTACTATTCCGACGTGATTTTGCGAGAGGAATCGATTAATCGCAGTCCCGATACGCTGCGAGCAACACCTGCAAAGTTACAGCCGAAAAACTGCAGATTTTCATCGTCATTTCTCCGCTGCTGGTCCTAGGCTATTTTTCATGTGTTTTCTGAGTTCCTGGGCGTCGAATTAGTCTAAAAAGCGTCATACGGATCGATTCCCAGACAAAAGATTTTTCGGCCAAAAAAAATCCAAGGCTAACCCCTTTGCATTTTTGGCGAAAATTTCGATGACTTTGAAAAGTGCTGCAATTAATTCTTTAGGGTACTATTCCGACGTGATTTTGCGAGAGGAATCGATTGATCGCAGTCCCGATACGCTGCGAGCAACACCTGCAAAGTTACAGCCGAAAAACTGCAGATTTTCATCGTCATTTCTCCGCTGCTGGTCCTAGGCTATTTTTCATGTGTTTTCTGAGTTCCTGGGCGTCGAATTAGTCTAAAAAACGTCATACGGATCGATTCCCAGACAAAAGATTTTTCGGCCAAAAAAAATCCAAGGCTAACCCCTTTGCATTTTTGGCGAAAATTTCGACGACTTTGAAAAGTGCTGCAATTAATTCTTGAGGGTACTATTCCGACGTGATTTTGCGAGAGGAATCGATTAATCGAAGTCCCGATACGCTGCGAGCAACGCCTGCAGAGTTACAGCCGAAAAACTGCAGATTTTCATCGTCATTTCTCCGCTGCTGGTCCTAGGCTATTTTTCATGTGTTTTCTGAGTATCTGGGCGTCGAAATAGTCTAAGAAGCGTCATACGAATCGATTCCCAGACAAAAGATTTTTCGGCCAAAAAAAATCCAAGGCTAACCCCTTTGCATTTTTGGCGAAAATTTCGACGACTTTGAAAAGTGCTGCAATTAATTCTTTAGGGTACTATTCCGACGTGATTTTGCGAGAGGAATCGATTAATCGCAGTCCCGATACGCTGCGAGCAACACCTGCAAAGTTACAGCCGAAAAACTGCAGATTTTCATCGTCATTTCTCCGCTGCTGGTCCTAGGCTATTTTTCATGTGTTTTCTGAGTTCCTGGGCGTCGAATTAGTCTAAAAAGCGTCATACGGATCGATTCCCAGACAAAAGATTTTTCGGCCAAAAAAAATCCAAGGCTAACCCCTTTGCATTTTTGGCGAAAATTTCGACGACTTTGAAAAGTGCTGCAATTAATTCTTTAGGGTACTATTCCGACGTGATTTTGCGAGAGGAATCGATTAATCGCAGTCCCGATACGCTGCGAGCAACACCTGCAAAGTTACAGCCGAAAAACTGCAGATTTTCATCGTCATTTCTCCGCTGCTGGTCCGAGGCTATTTTCCATGTGTTTTCTGAGTATCTGGGCGTCGAAATAGTCTAAGAAGCGTCATACAAATCGATTCCCAGACAAAAGATTTTTCGGCCAAAAAAAATCCAAGGCTAACCCCTTTGCATTTTTGGCGAAAATTTCGACGACTTTGAAAAGTGCAGCAATTAATTCTTTAGGGTACTATTCCGACGTGATTTTGCGAGAGGAATCGATTAATCGCAGTCCCGATACGCTGCGAGCAACACCTGCAAAGTTACAGCCGAAAAACTGCAGATTTTCATCGTCATTTCTCCGCTGCTGGTCCTAGGCTATTTTTCGTGTGTTTTCTGAGTTCCTGGGCGTCGAATTAGTCTAAAAAGCGTCATACGGATCGATTCCCAGACAAGAGATTTTTCGGCCAAAAAAAATCCAAGGCTAACCCCTTTGCATTTTTGGCGAAAATTTCGACGACTTTGAAAAGTGCTGCAATTAATTCTTTAGGGTACTATTCCGACGTGATTTTGCGAGAGGAATCGATTAATCGCTGTCCCGATACGCTGCGAGCAACACCTGCAAAGTTACAGCCGAAAAACTGCAGATTTTTATCGTCATTTCTCCGCTGCTGGTCCTAGGCTATTTTTCATGTGTTTTCTGAGTTCCTGGGCGTCGAATTAGTCTAAAAAGCGTCATACGGATCGATTCCCAGACAAAAGATTTTTCGGCCAAAAAAAATCCAAGGCTAACCCCTTTGCATTTTTGGCGAAAATTTCGACGACTTTGAAAAGTGCTGCAAATAATTCTTTAGGGTACTATTCCGACGTGATTTTGCGAGAGGAATCGATTAATCGCAGTCCCGATACGCTGCGAGCAACGCCTGCAGAGTTACAGCCGAAAAACTGCAGATTTTCATCGTCATTTCTCCGCTGCTGGTCCTAGGCTATTTTTCATGTGTTTTCTGAGTTCCTGGGCGTCGAATTAGTCTAAAAAGCGTCATACGGATCGATTCCCAGACAAAAGATTTTTCGGCCAAAAAAAATCCAAGGCTAACCCCTTTGCATTTTTGGCGAAAATTTTGACGACGTTAAAAAGTGCTGCAAATAATTCTTTAGGGTACTATTCCGACGTGATTTTGCGAGAGGAATCGATTAATCGCAGTCCCGATACGCTGCGAGCAACACCTGCAAAGTTACAGCCGAAAAACTGCAGATTTTCATCGTCATTTCTCCGCTGCTGGTCCTAGGCTATTTTTCATGTGTTTTCTGAGTTCCTGGGCGTCGAATTAGTCTAAAAAGCGTCATACGGATCGATTCCCAGACAAAAGATTTTTCGGCCAAAAAAAATCCAAGGCTAACCCCTTTGCATTTTTGGCGAAAATTTCGACGACTTTGAAAAGTGCTGCAATTAATTCTTTAGGGTACTATTCCGACGTGATTTTGCGAGAGGAATCGATTAATCGCAGTCCCGATACGCTGCGAGCAACACCTGCAAAGTTACAGCCGAAAAACTGCAGATTTTCATCGTCATTTCTCCGCTGCTGGTCCTAGGCTATTTTTCATGTGTTTTCTGAGTTCCTGGGCGTCGAATTAGTCTAAAAAGCGTCATACGAATCGATTCCCAGACAAAAGATTTTTCGGCCAAAAAAAATCCAAGGCTAACCCCTTTGCATTTTTGGCGAAAATTTCGACGACTTTGAAAAGTGCTGCAAATAATTCTTTAGGGTACTATTCCGACGTGATTTTGCGAGAGGAATCGATTAATCGCAGTCCCGATACGCTGCGAGCAACACCTGCAAAGTTACAGCCGAAAAACTGCAGATTTTTATCGTCATTTCTCCGCTGTTGGTCCTAGGCTATTTTTCATGTGTTTTCTGAGTTCCTGGGCGTCGAATTAGTCTAAAAAGCGTCATACGGATCGATTCCCAGACAAAAGATTTTTCGGCCAAAAAAAATCCAAGGCTAACCCCTTTGCATTTTTGGCGAAAATTTTGACGACGTTAAAAAGTGCTGCAAATAATTCTTTAGGGTACTATTCCGACGTGATTTTGCGAGAGGAATCGATTAATCGCAGTCCCGATACGCTGCGAGCAACACCTGCAAAGTTACAGCCGAAAAACTGCAGATTTTCATCGTCATTTCTCCGCTGCTGGTCCTAGGCTATTTTTCATGTGTTTTCTGAGTTCCTGGGCGTCGAATTAGTCTAAAAAGCGTCATACGGATCGATTCCCAGACAAAAGATTTTTCGGCCAAAAAAAATCCAAGGCTAACCCCTTTGCATTTTTGGCGAAAATTTCGACGACTTTGAAAAGTGCTGCAATTAATTCTTTAGGGTACTATTCCGACGTGATTTTGCGAGAGGAATCGATTAATCGCAGTCCCGATACGCTGCGAGCAACACCTGCAAAGTTACAGCCGAAAAACTGCAGATTTTCATCGTCATTTCTCCGCTGCTGGTCCTAGGCTATTTTTCATGTGTTTTCTGAGTTCCTGGGCGTCGAATTAGTCTAAAAAGCGTCATACGAATCGATTCCCAGACAAAAGATTTTTCGGCCAAAAAAAATCCAAGGCTAACCCCTTTGCATTTTTGGCGAAAATTTCGACGACTTTGAAAAGTGCTGCAAATAATTCTTTAGGGTACTATTCCGACGTGATTTTGCGAGAGGAATCGATTAATCGCAGTCCCGATACGCTGCGAGCAACACCTGCAAAGTTACAGCCGAAAAACTGCAGATTTTCATCGTCATTTCTCCGCTGCTGGTCCTAGGCTATTTTTCATGTGTTTTCTGAGTTCCTGGGCGTCGAATTAGTCTAAAAAGCGTCATACGGATCGATTCCCAGACAAAAGATTTTTCGGCCAAAAAAAATCCAAGGCTAACCCCTTTGCATTTTTGGCGAAAATTTCGATGACTTTGAAAAGTGCTGCAATTAATTCTTTAGGGTACTATTCCGACGTGATTTTGCGAGAGGAATCGATTGATCGCAGTCCCGATACGCTGCGAGCAACACCTGCAAAGTTACAGCCGAAAAACTGCAGATTTTCATCGTCATTTCTCCGCTGCTGGTCCTAGGCTATTTTTCATGTGTTTTCTGAGTTCCTGGGCGTCGAATTAGTCTAAAAAACGTCATACGGATCGATTCCCAGACAAAAGATTTTTCGGCCAAAAAAAATCCAAGGCTAACCCCTTTGCATTTTTGGCGAAAATTTCGACGACTTTGAAAAGTGCTGCAATTAATTCTTGAGGGTACTATTCCGACGTGATTTTGCGAGAGGAATCGATTAATCGAAGTCCCGATACGCTGCGAGCAACGCCTGCAGAGTTACAGCCGAAAAACTGCAGATTTTCATCGTCATTTCTCCGCTGCTGGTCCTAGGCTATTTTTCATGTGTTTTCTGAGTATCTGGGCGTCGAAATAGTCTAAGAAGCGTCATACGAATCGATTCCCAGACAAAAGATTTTTCGGCCAAAAAAAATCCAAGGCTAACCCCTTTGCATTTTTGGCGAAAATTTCGACGACTTTGAAAAGTGCTGCAATTAATTCTTTAGGGTACTATTCCGACGTGATTTTGCGAGAGGAATCGATTAATCGCAGTCCCGATACGCTGCGAGCAACACCTGCAAAGTTACAGCCGAAAAACTGCAGATTTTCATCGTCATTTCTCCGCTGCTGGTCCTAGGCTATTTTTCATGTGTTTTCTGAGTTCCTGGGCGTCGAATTAGTCTAAAAAGCGTCATACGGATCGATTCCCAGACAAAAGATTTTTCGGCCAAAAAAAATCCAAGGCTAACCCCTTTGCATTTTTGGCGAAAATTTCGACGACTTTGAAAAGTGCTGCAATTAATTCTTTAGGGTACTATTCCGACGTGATTTTGCGAGAGGAATCGATTAATCGCAGTCCCGATACGCTGCGAGCAACACCTGCAAAGTTACAGCCGAAAAACTGCAGATTTTCATCGTCATTTCTCCGCTGCTGGTCCGAGGCTATTTTCCATGTGTTTTCTGAGTATCTGGGCGTCGAAATAGTCTAAGAAGCGTCATACAAATCGATTCCCAGACAAAAGATTTTTCGGCCAAAAAAAATCCAAGGCTAACCCCTTTGCATTTTTGGCGAAAATTTCGACGACTTTGAAAAGTGCAGCAATTAATTCTTTAGGGTACTATTCCGACGTGATTTTGCGAGAGGAATCGATTAATCGCAGTCCCGATACGCTGCGAGCAACACCTGCAAAGTTACAGCCGAAAAACTGCAGATTTTCATCGTCATTTCTCCGCTGCTGGTCCTAGGCTATTTTTCGTGTGTTTTCTGAGTTCCTGGGCGTCGAATTAGTCTAAAAAGCGTCATACGGATCGATTCCCAGACAAGAGATTTTTCGGCCAAAAAAAATCCAAGGCTAACCCCTTTGCATTTTTGGCGAAAATTTCGACGACTTTGAAAAGTGCTGCAATTAATTCTTTAGGGTACTATTCCGACGTGATTTTGCGAGAGGAATCGATTAATCGCTGTCCCGATACGCTGCGAGCAACACCTGCAAAGTTACAGCCGAAAAACTGCAGATTTTTATCGTCATTTCTCCGCTGCTGGTCCTAGGCTATTTTTCATGTGTTTTCTGAGTTCCTGGGCGTCGAATTAGTCTAAAAAGCGTCATACGGATCGATTCCCAGACAAAAGATTTTTCGGCCAAAAAAAATCCAAGGCTAACCCCTTTGCATTTTTGGCGAAAATTTCGACGACTTTGAAAAGTGCTGCAAATAATTCTTTAGGGTACTATTCCGACGTGATTTTGCGAGAGGAATCGATTAATCGCAGTCCCGATACGCTGCGAGCAACGCCTGCAGAGTTACAGCCGAAAAACTGCAGATTTTCATCGTCATTTCTCCGCTGCTGGTCCTAGGCTATTTTTCATGTGTTTTCTGAGTTCCTGGGCGTCGAATTAGTCTAAAAAGCGTCATACGGATCGATTCCCAGACAAAAGATTTTTCGGCCAAAAAAAATCCAAGGCTAACCCCTTTGCATTTTTGGCGAAAATTTCGACGACTTTGAAAAGTGCTGCAATTAATTCTTTAGGGTACTATTCCGACGTGATTTTGCGAGAGGAATCGATTAATCGCAGTCCCGATACGCTGCGAGCAACACCTGCAAAGTTACAGCCGAAAAACTGCAGATTTTCATCGTCATTTCTCCGCTGCTGGTCCGAGGCTATTTTCCATGTGTTTTCTGAGTATCTGGGCGTCGAAATAGTCTAAGAAGCGTCATACAAATCGATTCCCAGACAAAAGATTTTTCGGCCAAAAAAAATCCAAGGCTAACCCCTTTGCATTTTTGGCGAAAATTTCGACGACTTTGAAAAGTGCTGCAATTAATTCTTTAGGGTACTATTCCGACGTGATTTTGCGAGAGGAATCGATTAATCGCAGTCCCGATACGCTGCGAGCAACACCTGCAAAGTTACAGCCGAAAAACTGCAGATTTTCATCGTCATTTCTCCGCTGCTGGTCCTAGGCTATTTTTCGTGTGTTTTCTGAGTTCCTGGGCGTCGAATTAGTCTAAGAAGCGTCATACGGATCGATTCCCAGACAAAAGATTTTTCGGCCAAAAAAAATCCAAGGCTAACCCCTTTGCATTTTTGGCGAAAATTTCGACGACTTTGAAAAGTGCTGCAATTAATTCTTTAGGGTACTATTCCGACGTGATTTTGCGAGAGGAATCGATTAATCGCAGTCCCGATACGCTGCGAGCAACACCTGCAAAGTTACAGCCGAAAAACTGCAGATTTTCATCGTCATTTCTCCGCTGCTGGTCCGAGGCTATTTTCCATGTGTTTTCTGAGTATCTGGGCGTCGAAATAGTCTAAGAAGCGTCATACAAATCGATTCCCAGACAAAAGATTTTTCGGCCAAAAAAAATCCAAGGCTAACCCCTTTGCATTTTTGGCGAAAATTTCGACGACTTTGAGAAGTGCTGCAATTAATTCTTTAGGGTACTATTCCGACGTGATTTTGCGAGAGGAATCGATTAATCGCAGTCCCGATACGCTGCGAGCAACGCCTGCAGAGTTACAGCCGAAAAACTGCAGATTTTCATCGTCATTTCTCCGCTGCTGGTCCGAGGCTATTTTTCATGTGTTTTCTGAGTTCCTGGGCGTCGAATTAGTCTACAAAGCGTCATACGAATCGATTCCCAGACAAAAGATTTTTCGGCCAAAAAAAATCCAAGGCTAACCCCTTTGCATTTTTGGCGAAAATTTCGACGACTTTGGAAAGTGCTGCAATTAATTCTTCAGGGTACTATTCCGACGTGATTTTGCGAGAGGAATCGATTAATCGCAGTCCCGATACGCTGCGAGCAACACCTGCAAAGTTACAGCCGAAAAGCTGCAGATTTTCATCGTCATTTCTCCGCTGCTGGTCCTAGGCTATTTTTCATGTGTTTTCTGAGTTCCTGGGCGTCGAATTAGTCTAAAAAGCGTCATACGGATCGATTCCCAGACAAAAGATTTTTCGGCCAAAAAAAATCCAAGGCTAACCCCTTTGCATTTTTGGCGAAAATTTCGACGACTTTGAAAAGTGCTGCAATTAATTCTTTAGGGTACTATTCCGACGTGATTTTGCGAGAGGAATCGATTAATCGCAGTCCCGATACGCTGCGAGCAACACCTGCAAAGTTACAGCCGAAAAACTGCAGATTTTCATCGTCATTTCTCCGCTGCTGGTCCTAGGCTATTTTTCGTGTGTTTTCTGAGTTCCTGGGCGTCGAATTAGTCTAAGAAGCGTCATACGGATCGATTCCCAGACAAAAGATTTTTCGGCCAAAAAAAATCCAAGGCTAACCCCTTTGCATTTTTGGCGAAAATTTCGACGACTTTGAAAAGTGCTGCAATTAATTCTTTAGGGTACTATTCCGACGTGATTTTGCGAGAGGAATCGATTAATCGCAGTCCCGATACGCTGCGAGCAACACCTGCAAAGTTACAGCCGAAAAACTGCAGATTTTCATCGTCATTTCTCCGCTGCTGGTCCGAGGCTATTTTCCATGTGTTTTCTGAGTATCTGGGCGTCGAAATAGTCTAAGAAGCGTCATACAAATCGATTCCCAGACAAAAGATTTTTCGGCCAAAAAAAATCCAAGGCTAACCCCTTTGCATTTTTGGCGAAAATTTCGACGACTTTGAGAAGTGCTGCAATTAATTCTTTAGGGTACTATTCCGACGTGATTTTGCGAGAGGAATCGATTAATCGCAGTCCCGATACGCTGCGAGCAACGCCTGCAGAGTTACAGCCGAAAAACTGCAGATTTTCATCGTCATTTCTCCGCTGCTGGTCCGAGGCTATTTTTCATGTGTTTTCTGAGTTCCTGGGCGTCGAATTAGTCTACAAAGCGTCATACGAATCGATTCCCAGACAAAAGATTTTTCGGCCAAAAAAAATCCAAGGCTAACCCCTTTGCATTTTTGGCGAAAATTTCGACGACTTTGGAAAGTGCTGCAATTAATTCTTCAGGGTACTATTCCGACGTGATTTTGCGAGAGGAATCGATTAATCGCAGTCCCGATACGCTGCGAGCAACACCTGCAAAGTTACAGCCGAAAAGCTGCAGATTTTCATCGTCATTTCTCCGCTGCTGGTCCTAGGCTATTTTTCATGTGTTTTCTGAGTTCCTGGGCGTCGAATTAGTCTAAAAAGCGTCATACGGATCGATTCCCAGACAAAAGATTTTTCGGCCAAAAAAAATCCAAGGCTAACCCCTTTGCATTTTTGGCGAAAATTTCGACGACTTTGAAAAGTGCTGCAATTAATTCTTTAGGGTACTATTCCGACGTGATTTTGCGAGAGGAATCGATTAATCGCAGTCCCGATACGCTGCGAGCAACACCTGCAAAGTTACAGCCGAAAAACTGCAGATTTTCATCGTCATTTCTCCGCTGCTGGTCCGAGGCTATTTTTCATGTGTTTTCTGAGTATCTGGGCGTCGAAATAGTCTAAGAAGCGTCATACGAATCGATTCCCAGACAAAAGATTTTTCGGCCAAAAAAAATCCAAGGCTAACCCCTTTGCATTTTTGGCGAAAATTTCGACGACTTTGAAAAGTGCTGCAATTAATTCTTTAGGGTACTATTCCGACGTGATTTTGCGAGAGGAATCGATTAATCGCAGTCCCGATACGCTGCGAGCAACACCTGCAAAGTTACAGCCGAAAAACTGCAGATTTTCATCGTCATTTCTCCGCTGCTGGTCCTAGGCTATTTTTCATGTGTTTTCTGAGTTCCTGGGCGTCGAATTAGTCTAAAAAGCGTCATACGAATCGATTCCCAGACAAAAGATTTTTCGGCCAAAAAAAATCCAAGGCTAACCCCTTTGCATTTTTGGCGAAAATTTCGACGACTTTGAAAAGTGCTGCAAATAATTCTTTAGGGTACTATTCCGACGTGATTTTGCGAGAGGAATCGATTAATCGCAGTCCCGATACGCTGCGAGCAACACCTGCAAAGTTACAGCCGAAAAACTGCAGATTTTCATCGTCATTTCTCCGCTGCTGGTCCGAGGCTATTTTTCATGTGTTTTCTGAGTTCCTGGGCGTCGAATTAGTCTAAAAAGCGTCATACGGATCGATTTCCAGACAAAAGATTTTTCGGCCAAAAAAAATCCCAGGCTAACCCCTTTGCATTTTTGGCGAAAATTTCGACGACTTTGAAAAGTGCTGCAATTAATTCTTTAGGGTACTATTCCGACGTGATTTTGCGAGAGGAATCGATTAATCGCTGTCCCGATACGCTGCGAGCAACACCTGCAAAGTTACAGCCGAAAAACTGCAGATTTTTATCGTCATTTCTCCGCTGCTGGTCCTAGGCTATTTTTCATGTGTTTTCTGAGTTCCTGGGCGTCGAATTAGTCTAAAAAGCGTCATACGGATCGATTCCCAGACAAAAGATTTTTCGGCCAAAAAAAATCCAAGGCCAACCCCTTTGCATTTTTGGCGAAAATTTCGACGACTTTGAAAAGTGCTGCAATTAATTCTTTAGGGTACTATTCCGACGTGATTTTGCGAGAGGAATCGATTAATCGCTGTCCCGATACGCTGCGAGCAACACCTGCAAAGTTACAGCCGAAAAACTGCAGATTTTTATCGTCATTTCTCCGCTGTTGGTCCTAGGCTATTTTTCATGTGTTTTCTGAGTTCCTGGGCGTCGAATTAGTCTAAAAAGCGTCATACGGATCGATTCCCAGACAAAAGATTTTTCGGCCAAAAAAAATCCAAGGCTAACCCCTTTGCATTTTTGGCGAAAATTTTGACGACGTTAAAAAGTGCTGCAAATAATTCTTTAGGGTACTATTCCGACGTGATTTTGCGAGAGGAATCGATTAATCGCAGTCCCGATACGCTGCGAGCAACACCTGCAAAGTTACAGCCGAAAAACTGCAGATTTTCATCGTCATTTCTCCGCTGCTGGTCCTAGGCTATTTTTTATGTGTTTTCTGAGTTCCTGGGCGTCGAATTAGTCTAAAAAGCGTCATACGGATCGATTCCCAGACAAAAGATTTTTCGGCCAAAAAAAATCCAAGGCTAACCCCTTTGCATTTTTGGCGAAAATTTCGATGACTTTGAAAAGTGCTGCAATTAATTCTTTAGGGTACTATTCCGACGTGATTTTGCGAGAGGAATCGATTGATCGCAGTCCCGATACGCTGCGAGCAACACCTGCAAAGTTACAGCCGAAAAACTGCAGATTTTCATCGTCATTTCTCCGCTGCTGGTCCTAGGCTATTTTTCATGTGTTTTCTGAGTTCCTGGGCGTCGAATTAGTCTAAAAAACGTCATACGGATCGATTCCCAGACAAAAGATTTTTCGGCCAAAAAAAATCCAAGGCTAACCCCTTTGCATTTTTGGCGAAAATTTCGACGACTTTGAAAAGTGCTGCAATTAATTCTTGAGGGTACTATTCCGACGTGATTTTGCGAGAGGAATCGATTAATCGAAGTCCCGATACGCTGCGAGCAACGCCTGCAGAGTTACAGCCGAAAAACTGCAGATTTTCATCGTCATTTCTCCGCTGCTGGTCCTAGGCTATTTTTCATGTGTTTTCTGAGTATCTGGGCGTCGAAATAGTCTAAGAAGCGTCATACGAATCGATTCCCAGACAAAAGATTTTTCGGCCAAAAAAAATCCAAGGCTAACCCCTTTGCATTTTTGGCGAAAATTTCGACGACTTTGAAAAGTGCTGCAATTAATTCTTTAGGGTACTATTCCGACGTGATTTTGCGAGAGGAATCGATTAATCGCAGTCCCGATACGCTGCGAGCAACACCTGCAAAGTTACAGCCGAAAAACTGCAGATTTTCATCGTCATTTCTCCGCTGCTGGTCCTAGGCTATTTTTCATGTGTTTTCTGAGTTCCTGGGCGTCGAATTAGTCTAAAAAGCGTCATACGGATCGATTCCCAGACAAAAGATTTTTCGGCCAAAAAAAATCCAAGGCTAACCCCTTTGCATTTTTGGCGAAAATTTCGACGACTTTGAAAAGTGCTGCAATTAATTCTTTAGGGTACTATTCCGACGTGATTTTGCGAGAGGAATCGATTAATCGCAGTCCCGATACGCTGCGAGCAACACCTGCAAAGTTACAGCCGAAAAACTGCAGATTTTCATCGTCATTTCTCCGCTGCTGGTCCGAGGCTATTTTCCATGTGTTTTCTGAGTATCTGGGCGTCGAAATAGTCTAAGAAGCGTCATACAAATCGATTCCCAGACAAAAGATTTTTCGGCCAAAAAAAATCCAAGGCTAACCCCTTTGCATTTTTGGCAAAAATTTCGACGACTTTGAAAAGTGCTGCAATTAATTCTTTAGGGTACTATTCCGACGTGATTTTGCGAGAGGAATCGATTAATCGCAGTCCCGATACGCTGCGAGCAACACCTGCAAAGTTACAGCCGAAAAACTGCAGATTTTCATCGTCATTTCTCCGCTGCTGGTCCTAGGCTATTTTTCGTGTGTTTTCTGAGTTCCTGGGCGTCGAATTAGTCTAAAAAGCGTCATACGGATCGATTCCCAGACAAAAGATTTTTCGGCCAAAAAAAATCCAAGGCTAACCCCTTTGCATTTTTGGCGAAAATTTCGACGACTTTGAAAAGTGCTGCAATTAATTCTTTAGGGTACTATTCCGACGTGATTTTGCGAGAGGAATCGATTAATCGCAGTCCCGATACGCTGCGAGCAACACCTGCAAAGTTACAGCCGAAAAACTGCAGATTTTCATCGTCATTTCTCCGCTGCTGGTCCTAGGCTATTTTTCATGTGTTTTCTGAGTTCCTGGGCGTCGAATTAGTCTAAAAAGCGTCATACGGATCGATTCCCAGACAAGAGATTTTTCGGCCAAAAAAAATCCAAGGCTAACCCCTTTGCATTTTTGGCGAAAATTTCGACGACTTTGAAAAGTGCTGCAATTAATTCTTTAGGGTACTATTCCGACGTGATTTTGCGAGAGGAATCGAGTAATCGCTGTCCCGATACGCTGCGAGCAACACCTGCAAAGTTACAGCCGAAAAACTGCAGATTTTTATCGTCATTTCTCCGCTGCTGGTCCTAGGCTATTTTTCATGTGTTTTCTGAGTTCCTGGGCGTCGAATTAGTCTAAAAAGCGTCATACGGATCGATTCCCAGACAAAAGATTTTTCGGCCAAAAAAAATCCGAGGCTAACCCCTTTGCATTTTTGGCGAAAATTTCGACGACTTTGAAAAGTGCTGCAATTAATTCTTTAGGGTACTATTCCGACGTGATTTTGCGAGAGGAATCGATTAATCGCAGTCCCGATACGCTGCGAGCAACACCTGCAAAGTTACAGCCGAAAAACTGCAGATTTTCATCGTCATTTCTCCGCTGCTGGTCCTAGGCTATTTTTCATGTGTTTTCTGAGTTCCTGGGCGTCGAATTAGTCTAAAAAGCGTCATACGGATCGATTCCCAGACAAAAGATTTTTCGGCCAACAAAAATCCAAGGCTAACCCCTTTGCATTTTTGGCGAAAATTTCGACGACTTTGAAAAGTGCTGCAATTAATTCTTTAGGGTACTATTCCGACGTGATTTTGCGAGAGGAATCGATTAATCGCAGTCCCGATACGCTGCGAGCAACACCTGCAAAGTTACAGCCGAAAAACTGCAGATTTTCATCGTCATTTCTCCGCTGCTGGTCCTAGGCTATTTTTCATGTGTTTTCTGAGTTCCTGGGCGTCGAATTAGTCTAAAAAGCGTCATACGGATCGATTCCCAGACAAAAGATTTTTCGGCCAAAAAAATCCAAGGCTAACCCCTTTGCATTTTTGGCGAAAATTTCGATGACTTTGAAAAGTGCTGCAATTAATTCTTTAGGGTACTATTCCGACGTGATTTTGCGAGAGGAATCGATTGATCGCAGTCCCGATACGCTGCGAGCAACACCTGCAAAGTTACAGCCGAAAAACTGCAGATTTTCATCGTCATTTCTCCGCTGCTGGTCCTAGGCTATTTTTCATGTGTTTTCTGAGTTCCTGGGCGTCGAATTAGTCTAAAAAGCGTCATACGGATCGATTCCCAGACAAAAGATTTTTCGGCCAAAAAAAATCCAAGGCTAACCCCTTTGCATTTTTGGCGAAAATTTCGACGACTTTGAAAAGTGCTGCAATTAATTCTTTAGGGTACTATTCCGACGTGATTTTGCGAGAGGAATCGATTAATCGCAGTCCCGATACGCTGCGAGCAACGCCTGCAAAGTTACAGCCGAAAAACTGCAGATTTTCATCGTCATTTCTCCGCTGCTGGTCCTAGGCTATTTTTCATGTGTTTTCTGAGTTCCTGGGCGTCGAATTAGTCTAAAAAGCGTCATACGGATCGATTCCCAGACAAAAGATTTTTCGGCCAAAAAAAATCCAAGGCTAACCCCTTTGCATTTTTGGCGAAAATTTCGACGACTTTGAAAAGTGCTGCAATTAATTCTTTAGGGTACTATTCCGACGTGATTTTGCGAGAGGAATCGATTAATCGCAGTCACGATACGCTGCGAGCAACACCTGCAAAGTTACAGCCGAAAAACTGCAGATTTTCATCGTCATTTCTCCGCTGCTGGTCCTAGGCTATTTTTCATGTGTTTTCTGAGTTCCTGGGCGTCGAATTAGTCTAAAAAGCGTCATACGGATCGATTCCCAGACAAAAGATTTTTCGGCCAAAAAAAATCCAAGGCTAACCCCTTTGCATTTTTGGCGAAAATTTCGACGACTTTGAAAAGTGCTGCAATTAATTCTTTCGGGTACTATTCCGACGTGATTTTGCGAGAGGAATCGATTAATCGCAGTCACGATACGCTGCGAGCAACACCTGCAAAGTTACAGCCGAAAAACTGCAGATTTTCATCGTCATTTCTCCGCTGCTGGTCCTAGGCTATTTTTCATGTGTTTTCTGAGTTCCTGGGCGTCGAATTAGTCTAAAAAGCGTCATACGGATCGATTCCCAGACAAAAGATTTTTCGGCCAAAAAAAATCCAAGGCTAACCCCTTTGCATTTTTGGCGAAAATTTCGACGACTTTGAAAAGTGCTGCAATTAATTCTTTAGGGTACTATTCCGACGTGATTTTGCGAGAGGAATCGATTATTCGCAGTCCCGATACGCTGCGAGCAACACCTGCAAAGTTACAGCCGAAAAACTGCAGATTTTCATTGTCATTTCTCCGCTGCTGGTCCTAGGCTATTTTTCATGTGTTTTCTGAGTTCCTGGGCGTCGAATTAGTCTGAAAAGCGTCATACGGATCGATTCCCAGACAAAAGATTTTGGGGCCAAAAGAAATCCAAGGCTAACCCCTTTGCATTTTTGGCGAAAATTTCGACGACTTTGAAAAGTGCTGCAATTAATACTTTCGGGTACTATTCCGACGTGATTTTGCGAGAGGAATCGATTAATCGCAGTCCCGATACGCTGCGAGCAACACCTGCAAAGTTACAGCCGAAAAACTGCAGATTTTCATCGTCATTTCTCCGCTGCTGGTCCTAGGCTATTTTTCATGTGTTTTCTGAGTTCCTGGGCGTCGAAATAGTCTAAGAAGCGTCATACGAATCGATTCCCAGACAAAAGATTTTTCGGCCAAAAAAATCCAAGGCTAACCCCTTTGCATTTTTGGCGAAAATTTCGACGACTTTGAAAAGTGCTGCAATTAATTCTTTAGGGTACTATTCCGACGTGATTTTGCGAGAGGAATCGATTAATCGCAGTCCCGATACGCTGCGAGCAACACCTGCAAAGTTACAGCCGAAAAACTGCAGATTTTCATCGTCATTTCTCCGCTGCTGGTCCTAGGCTATTTTTCATGTGTTTTCTGAGTTCCTGGGCGTCGAATTAGTCTAAAAAGCGTCATACGGATCGATTTCCAGACAAAAGATTTTTCGGCCAAAAAAAATCCAAGGCTAACCCCTTTGCATTTTTGGCGAAAATTTCGACGACTTTGAAAAGTGCTGCAATTAATTCGTTGGGGTACTATTCCGACGTGATTTTGCGAGAGGAATCGATTAATCGCGGTCCCGACACGCTGCGAGCAACACCTGCAAAGTTACAGCCGAAAAACTGCAGATTTTCATCGTCATTTCTCCGCTGCTGGTCCTAGGCCATTCTTCATGTGTTTTCTGAGTTCCTGGGCGTCTAATCAGTCTAAAAAGCGTCATACGAATCGATTCCCAGACAAAAGATTTTTCGGCCAAAAAAAATCCAAGGCTAACCCCTTTGCATTTTTGGCGAAAATTTCGACGACTTTGAAAAGTGCTGCAATTAATTCGTTGGGGTACTATTTCGACGTGATTTTGCGAGAGGAATCGATTAATCGCGGTCCCGACACGCTGCGAGCAACACCTGCAACGTTACAGCCGAAAAACTGCAGATTTTCATCGTCATTTCTCCGCTGCTGGTCCTAGGCTATTTTTCATGTGTTTCCTGAGTTCCTGGGCGTCGAATTAGTCTAAAAAGCGTCATACGGATCGATTCCCAGACAAAAGATTTTTCGGCCAAAAAAAATCCAAGGCTAACCCCTTTGCATTTTTGGCGTAAATTTCGACGACTTTGAAAAGTGCTGCAATTAATTCGTTAGGGTACAATTCCGACGTGATTTTGCGAGAGGAATCGATTAATCGCAGTCCCGATACGCTGCGAGCAACACCTGCAAAGTTACAGCCGTAAAACTGCAGATTTTCATCGTCATTTCTCCGCTGCTGGTCCTAGGCTATTTTTCATGTGTTTTCTGAGTTCCTGGGCGTCGAATTAGTCTGAAAAGCGTCATACGAATCGATTCCCAGACTAAAGATTTTCCGGCCAAAAAAAATCCAAGGCTAACCCCTTTGCATTTTTGGCGAAAATTTCGACGACTTTGAAAAGTGCTGCAATTAATCCTTTAGGGTACTATTCCGACGTGATTTTGCGAGAGGAATCGATTATTCGCAGTCCCGATACGCTGCGAGCAACACCTGCAAAGTTACAGCCGAAAAACTGCAGATTTTCATCGTCATTTCTCCGCTGCTGGTCCTAGGCTATTTTTCATGTGTTTTCTGAGTTCCTGGGCGTCGAATTAGTCTAAAAAGCGTCATACGGATCGATTCCCAGACAAAAGATTTTTTGGCCAAACAAAATCCAAGGCTGACCCCTTTGCATTTTTGGCGAAAATTTCGACGACTTTGAAAAGTGCTGCAATTAATTCTTTAGGGTACTATTCCGACGTGATTTTGCGAGAGGAATCGATTAATCGCAGTCCCGATACGCTGCGAGCAACACCTGCAAAGTTACAGCCGAAAAACTGCAGATTTTCATCGTCATTTCTCCGCTGCTGGTCCTAGGCTATTTTTCATGTGTTTTCTGAGTTCCTGGGCGTCGAATTAGTCTAATAAGCGTCATACGAATCGATTCCCAGACAAAAGATTTTTCGGCCAAAAAAAATCCAAGGCTAACCCCTTTGCATTTTTGGCGAAAATTTCGACGACTTTGAAAAGTGCTGCAATTAATTCTTTAGGGTACTATTCCGACGTGATTTTGCGAGAGAAATCGATCAATCGCAGTCCCGACACGCTGCGAGCAACACCTGCAAAGTTACAGCCGAAAAACTGCAGATTTTCATCGTCATTTCTCCGCTGCTGGTCCTAGGCTATTTTTCATGTGTTTTCTGAGTTCCTGGGCGTCGAATTAGTCTAAAAAGCGTCATACGGATCGATTCCCAGACAAAAGATTTTTCGGCCAAAAAAAATCCAAGGCTAACCCCTTTGCATTTTTGGCGAAAATTTCGACGACTTTGAAAAGTGCTGCAATTAATTCGTTAGGGTACTATTCCGACGTGATTTTGCGAAAGGAATCGATTAATCGCAGTCCCGATACGCTGCGAGCAACACCTGCAAAGTTACAGCCGAAAAACTGCAGATTTTCATCGTCATTTCTCCGCTGCTGGTCCTAGGCTATTTTTCATGTGTTTTCTGAGTTCCTGGGCGTCAAATTAGTCCCAAAAGCGTCATACGAATCGATTCCCAGACAAAAGATTTTCCGGCCAAAAAAAATCCAAGTTTAACCCCTTTGCATTTTTGGCGAAAATTTCGACGACATTGAAAAGTGCTGCAATTAATCCTTCAGGGTACAATTCCGACGTGATTTTGCGAGAGGAATCGATTAATCGCAGTCCCGATACGCTGCGAGCAACACCTGCAAAGTTACAGCCGTAAAACTGCAGATTTTCATCGTCATTTCTCCGCTGCTGGTCCTAGGCTATTTTTCATGTGTTTTCTGAGTTTCTGGGCGTCGAATTAGTCTAAAAAGCGTCATACGAATCGATTCCCAGACAAAAGATTTTTCGGCCAAAAAAAATCCAAGGCTAACCCCTTTGCATTTTTGGCGAAAATTTCGACGACTTTGAAAAGTGCTGCAATTATTTCGTTAGGGTACTATCCCGACGTGATTTTGCGAGAGGAATCGATTATTCGCAGTCCCGATACGCTGCGAGCAACACCTGCAAAGTTACAGCCGAAAAACTGCAGATTTTCATCGTCATTTCTATGCTGCTGGTCCTAGGCTATTTTTCATGTGTTTTCTGAGTTCCTGGGCGTCGAATTAGTCTGAAAAGCGTCATACGAATCGATTCCCAGACTAAAGATTTTCCGGCCAAAAAAAATCCAAGGCTAACCCCTTTGCATTTTTGGCGAAAATTTCGACGACTTTGAAAAGTGTTGCAATTAATCCTTTAGGGTACTATTCCGACGTGATTTTGCGAGAGGAATCGATTATTCGCAGTCCCGATACGCTGCGAGCAACACCTGCAAAGTTACAGCCGAAAAACTGCAGATTTTCATCGTCATTTCTCCGCTGCTGGTCCTAGGCTATTTTTCATGTGTTTTCTGAGTTCCTGGGCGTCGAATTAGTCTAAAAAGCGTCATACGGATCGATTCCCAGACAAAAGATTTTTTGGCCAAACAAAATCCAAGGCTGACCCCTTTGCATTTTTGGCGAAAATTTCGACGACTTTGAAAAGTGCTGCAATTATTTCTTTAGGGTACTATTCCGACGTGATTTTGCGAGAGGAATCGATTAATCGCAGTCCCGATACGCTGCGAGCAACACCTGCAAAGTTACAGCCGAAAAACTGCAGATTTTCATCGTCATTTCTCCGCTGCTGGTCCTAGGCTATTTTTCATGTGTTTTCTGAGTTCCTGGGCGTCGAATTAGTCTAATAAGCGTCATACGAATCGATTCCCAGACAAAAGATTTTTCGGCCAAAAAAAATCCAAGGCTAACCCCTTTGCATTTTTGGCGAAAATTTCGACGACTTTGAAAAGTGCTGCAATTAATTCTTTAGGGTACTATTCCGACGTGATTTTGCGAGAGAAATCGATCAATCGCAGTCCCGACACGCTGCGAGCAACACCTGCAAAGTTACAGCCGAAAAACTGCAGATTTTCATCGTCATTTCTCCGCTGCTGGTCCTAGGCTATTTTTCATGTGTTTTCTGAGTTCCTGGGCGTCGAATTAGTCTAAGAAGCGTCATACGGATCGATTCCCAGACAAAAGATTTTTCGGCCAAAAAAAATCCAAGGCTAACCCCTTTGCATTTTTGGCGAAAATTTCGACGACTTTGAAAAGTGCTGCAATTAATTCTTTAGGGTACTATTCCGACGTGATTTTGCGAGAGGAATCGATTAATCGCAGTCCTGATACGCTGCGAGCAACACCTGCAAAGTTACAGCCGAAAAACTGCAGATTTTCATCGTCATTTCTCCGCTGCTGGTCCTAGGCTATTTGTCATGTGTTTTCTGAGTTCCCGGGCGTCGAATTAGTCTAAAAAGCGTCATACGGATCGATTCCCAGACAAAAGATTTTTCAGCCAAAAAAAAATCCAAGGCTAACCCCTTTGCATTTTCGACGAAATTTCCGACGACTTTGAAAAGTGCTGCAATTAATTCGTTAGGGTACTATTCCGACGTGATTTTGCGAGAGGAATCGATTAATCGCAGTCCCGATACGCTGCGAGCAACACCTGCAAAGTTACAGCCGAAAAACTGCAGATTTTCATCGTCATTTCTCCGCTGCTGGTCCTAGGCTATTTTTCATGTGTTTTCTGAGTTCCTGGGCGTCGAATTAGTCTAAAAAGCGTCATACGAATCGATTCCCAGACAAAAGATTTTTCAGCCAAAAAAAATCCAAGGCTAACCCCTTTGCATTTTTGACGAAAATTTCGACGACTTTGAAAAGTGCTGCAATTAATTCGTTAGGGTACTATTCCGACGTGATTTTGCGAGAGGAATCGATTATTCGCAGTCCCGATACGCTGCGAGCCACACCTGCAAAGTTACAGCCGAAAAACTGCAGATTTTCATCGTCATTTCTCCGCTGCTGGTCCTAGGCTATTTGTCATGTGTTTTCTGAGTTCCCGGGCGTCGAATTAGTCTAAAAAGCGTCATACGGATCGATTCCCAGACAAAAGATTTTTCAGCCAAAAAAAAAATCCAAGGCTAACCCCTTTGCATTTTCGACGAAATTTCCGACGACTTTGAAAAGTGCTGCAATTAATTCGTTAGGGTACTATTCCGACGTGATTTTGCGAGAGGAATCGATTAATCGCAGTCCCGATACGCTGCGAGCAACACCTGCAAAGTTACAGCCGAAAAACTGCAGATTTTCATCGTCATTTCTCCGCTGCTGGTCCTAGGCTATTTTTCATGTGTTTTCTGAGTTCCTGGGCGTCGAATTAGTCTAAAAAGCGTCATACGAATCGATTCCCAGACAAAAGATTTTTCAGCCAAAAAAAATCCAAGGCTAACCCCTTTGCATTTTTGACGAAAATTTCGACGACTTTGAAAAGTGCTGCAATTAATTCGTTAGGGTACTATTCCGACGTGATTTTGCGAGAGGAATCGATTAATCGCAGTCCCGATACGCTGCGAGCAACACCTGCAAAGTTACAGCCGAAAAACTGCAGATTTTCATCGTCATTTCTCCGCTGCTGGTCCTAGGCTATTTTTCATGTGTTTTCTGAGTTCCTGGGCGTCGAATTAGTCTAAAAAGCGTCATACGCATCGATTCCCAGACAAAAGATTTTTCACCAAAAAAAAATCCAAGGCTAACCCCATTGCATTTTTGACGAAAATTTCGACGACTTTGAAAAGTGCTGCAATTAATTCGTTAGGGTACTATTCCGACGTGATTTTGCGAGAGGAATCGATTATTCGCAGTCCCGATACGCTGCGAGCAACACCTGCAAAGTTACAGCCGAAAAACTGCAGATTTTCATCTTCATTTCTCCGCTGCTGGTCCGAGGCTATTTTTCATGTGTTTTCTGAGTTCCTGGGCGTCGAATTAGTCTAAAAAGCGTCATACGGATCGATTCCCAGACAAAAGATTTTTCGGCCAAACAAAATCCAAGGCTGACCCCTTTGCATTCTTGGCGAAAATTTCGACGACTTTGAAAAGTGCTGCAATTAATTCTTTAGGGTACTATTCCGACGTGATTTTGCGAGAGGAATCGATTAATCGCAGTCCCGATACGCTGCGAGCAACACCTGCAAAGTTACAGCCGAAAAACTGCAGATTTTCATCGTCATTTCTCCGCTGCTGGTCCTAGGCTATTTTTCATGTGTTTTCTGAGTTCCTGGGCGTCGAATTAGTCTAAAAAGCGTCATACGAATCGATTCCCAGACAAAAGATTTTCCGGCCAAAAAAAATCCAAGGCTAACCCCTTTGCATTTTTGGCGAAAATTTCGACGACTTTGAAAAGTGCTGCAATTAATTCTTTAGGGTACTATTCCGACGTGATTTTGCGAGAGGAATCGATTAATCGCAGTCCTGATACGCTGCGAGCAACACCTGCAAAGTTACAGCCGAAAAACTGCAGATTTTCATCGTCATTTCTCCGCTGCTGGTCCTAGGCAATTTTTTATGTGTTTTCTGAGTTCCTGGGCGTCGAATTAGTCTAAAAAGCGTCATACGAATCGATTCCAAGACAAAAGATTTTCCGGCCAAAAAAAATCCAAGGCTAACCCCTTTGCATTTTTGGCGAAAATTACGACGACTTTGAAAAGTGCTGCAATTAATTCTTTAGGGTACTATTCCGACGTGATTTTGCGAGAGGAATCGATTAATCGCAGTCCCGATACGCTGCGAGCAACACCTGCAAAGTTACAGCCGAAAAACTGCAGATTTTCATCGTCATTTCTCCGCTGCTGGTCCTAGGCTATTTTTCATGTGTTTTCTGAGTTCCTGGGCGTCGAATTAGTCTAAAAAGCGTCATACGAATCGATTCCCAGACAAAAGATTTTCCGGCCAAAAAAAATCCAAGGCTAACCCCTTTGCATTTTTGGCGAAAATTTCGACGACTTTGAAAAGTGCTGCAATTAATTCTTTAGGGTACTATTCCGACGTGATTTCGCGAGAGGAATCGATTAATCGCAGTCCCGATACGCTGCGAGCAACACCTGCAAAGTTACAGCCGAAAAACTGCAGATTTTCATTGTCATTTCTCCGCTGCTGGTCCTAGGCTATTTTTCATGTGTTTTCTGAGTTCCTGGGCGTCGAATTAGTCTAAAAAGCGTCATACGGATCGATTCCGAGACAAAAGATTTTTCGGC
The DNA here is from genome assembly GCF_021155765.1 of Diprion similis. Classification (NCBI taxonomy): domain Eukaryota; kingdom Metazoa; phylum Arthropoda; class Insecta; order Hymenoptera; family Diprionidae; genus Diprion; species Diprion similis. Next base: position 5,778,049 of record NC_060117.1, read on the forward strand.
CAAAAAAAATCCAAGGCTAACCCCTTTGCATTTTTGGCGAAAATTTCGACGACTTTGAAAAGTGCTGCAATTAATTCTTTAGGGTACTATCCCGACGTGATTTTGCGAGAGGAATCGATTAATCGCAGTCCCGATACGCTGCGAGCAACACCTGCAGAGTTACAGCCGAAAAACTGCAGATTTTCATCGTCATTTCTCCGCTGCTGGTCCTAGGCTATTTTTCATGTGTTTTCTGAGTTCCCGGGCGTCGAATTAGTCTAAAAAGCGTCATACGAATCGATTCCCAGACAAAAGATTTTTCGGCCAAAAAAAATCCAAGGCTAACCCCTTTGCATTTTTGGCGAAATTTTCGACGACTTTGAAAAGTGCTGCAATTAATTCGTTAGGGTACTATTCCGACGTGATTCTGCGAGAGGAATCGATTAATCGCAGTCCCGATAGGCTGCGAGCAACACCTGCAAAGTTACAGCCGAAAAACTGCAGATTTTCATCGTCATTTCTCCGCTGCTGGTCCTAGGCTATTTTTCATGTGTTTCCTGAGTTCCTGGGCGTCGAATTAGTCTAAGAAGCGTCATACAAATCGATTCCCAGACAAAAGATTTTTCGGCCAAAAAAAATCCAAGGCTAACCCCTTTGCATTTTTGGCGAAAATTTCGACGACTTTGAAAAGTGCTGCAATTGATTCTTTAGGGTACTATTCCGACGTGATTTTGCGAGAGGAATCGATTAATCGCAGTCCCGATACGCTGCGAGCAACACCTGCAAAGTTACAGCCGAAAAACTGCAGATTTTCATCGTCATTTCTCCGCTGCTGGTCCTAGGCTATTTTTCATGTGTTTTCTGAGTTCCTGGGCGTCGAATTAGTCTAAAAAGCGTCATACGGATCGATTCCTAGACAAAAGATTTTTCGGCCAAAAAAAATCCAAGGCTAACCCCTTTGCATTTTTGGCGAAAATTTCGACGACTTTGAAAAGTGCTGCAAATAATTCTTTAGGGTACTATTTCGACGTGATTTTGCGAGAGGAATCGATTAATCGCAGTCCCGATACGCTGCGAGCAACACCTGCAAAGTTACAGCCGGAAAACTGCAGATTTTCATCGTCATTTCTCCGCTGCTGGTCCTAGGCTATTTTTCATGTGTTTCCTGAGTTCCTGGGCGTCGAATTAGTCTAAGAAGCGTCATACAAATCGATTCCCAGACAAAAGATTTTTCGGCCAAAAAAAATCCAAGGCTAACCCCTTTGCATTTTTGGCGAAAATTTCGACGACTTTGAAAAGTGCTGCAATTGATTCTTTAGGGTACTATTCCGACGTGATTTTGCGAGAGGAATCGATTAATCGCAGTCCCGATACGCTGCGAGCAACACCTGCAAAGTTACAGCCGGAAAACTGCAGATTTTCATCGTCATTTCTCCGCTGCTGGTCCTAGGCTATTTTTCATGTGTTTTCTGAGTTCCTGGGCGTCGAATCAGTCTAAAAAGCGTCATACGGATCGATTCCCAGACAAAAGATTTTTCGGCCAAAAAAAATCCAAGGCTAACCCCTTTGCATTTTTGGCGAAAATTTCGACGACTTTGAAAAGTGCTGCAATTAATTCTTTAGGGTACTATTCCGACGTAATTTTGCGAGAGGAATCGATTGATCGCAGTCCCGATACGCTGCGAGCAACACCTGCAAAGTTACAGCCGAAAAACTGCAGATTTTCATTGTCATTCCTCCGCTGCTGGTCCTAGGCTATTTCACATGTGTTTTCTGAGTTCCTTGGCGTCGAATTAGTCTAAAAAGCGTCATACGAATCGATTCCCAGACAAAAGATTTTTCGGCCAAAAAAAATCCAAGGCTAACCCCTTTGCATTTTTGGCGAAAATTTCGACGACTTTGAAAAGTGCTGCAATTAATTCTTTGGGGTACTATTCCGACGTGATTTTGCGAGAGGAATCAATTAATCGCAGTCCCGATACGCTGCGAGCAACACCTGCAAAGTTACAGCCGAAAAACTGCAGATTTTCATCGTCATTCCTCCGCTGCTGGTCCTAGGCTATTTTACATGTGTTTTCTGAGTTCCTGGGCGTCGAATTAGTCTAAAAAGCGTCATACGAATCGATTCCCAGACAAAAGATTTTCTGGCCAAAAAAAATCCAAGGCTAACCCCTTTGCATTTTTGGCGAAAATTTCGACGACTTTGAAAAGTGCTGCAATTAATTCTTTAGGGTACTATTTCGACGTGATTTTGCGCGAGGAATCGATTGATCGCAGTCCCGATACGCTGCGAGCAACACCTGCAAAGTTACAGCCGAAAAACTGCAGATTTTCATCGTCATTCCTCCGCTGCTGGTCCTAGGCTATTTCACATGTGTTTTCTGAGTTCCTGGGCGTCGAATTAGTCTAAAAAGCGTCATACGAATCGATTCCCAGACAAAAGATTTTTCGGCCAAAAAAAATCCAAGGCTAACCCCTTTGCATTTTTGGCGAAAATTTCGACGACTTTGAAAAGTGCTGCAATTAATTCTTTGGGGTACTATTCCGACGTGATTTTGCGAGAGGAATCGATTAATCGCAGTCCCGATACGCTGCGAGCAACACCTGCAAAGTTACAGCCGAAAAACTGCAGATTTACATCGTCATTTCTCCGCTGCTGGTCCTAGGCTATTTTTCATGTGTTTTCTGAGTTCCCGGGCATCGAATTAGTCTAAAAAGCGTCATACGAATCGATTCCCAGACAAAAGATTTTTCGGCCAAAAAAAATCCAAGGCTAACCCCTTTGCATTTTTGGCGAAATTTTCGACGACTTTGAAAAGTGCTGCAATTAATTCGTTAGGGTACTATTCCGACGTGATTCTGCGAGAGGAATCGATTAATCGCAGTCCCGATAGGCTGCGAGCAACACCTGCAAAGTTACAGCCGAAAAACTGCAGATTTTCATCGTCATTTCTCCGCTGCTGGTCCTAGGCTATTTTTCATGTGTTTTCTGAGTTCCTGGGCGTCGAATTAGTCTAAAAAGCGTCATACGAATCGATTCCAAGACAAAAGATTTTCCGGCCAAAAAAAATCCAAGGCTAACCCCTTTGCATTTTTGGCGAAAATTTCGACGACTTTGAAAAGTGCTGCAATTAATTCTTTAGGGTACTATTCCGACGTGATTTTGCGAGAGGGATCGATTAATCGCAGTCCCGATACGCTGCGAGCAACACCTGCAAAGTTACAGCCGAAAAACTGCAGATTTTCATCGTCATTTCTCCGCTGCTGGTCCTAGGCTATTTTTCATGTGTTTCCTGAGTTCCTGGGCGTCGAATTAGTCTAAGAAGCGTCATACAAATCGATTCCCAGACAAAAGATTTTTCGGCCAAAAAAAATCCAAGGCTAACCCCTTTGCATTTTTGGCGAAAATTTCGACGACTTTGAAAAGTGCTGCAATTAATTCTTTAGGGTACTATTCCGACGTGATTTTGCGAGAGGAATCGATTAATCGCAGTCCCGATACGCTGCGAGCAACACCTTCAGAGTTACAGCCGAAAAACTGCAGATTTTCATCGTCATTTCTCCGCTGCTGGTCCTAGGCTATTTTTCATGTGTTTTCTGAGTTCCTGGGCGTCGAATTAGTCTAAAAAGCGTCATACGGATCGATTCCTAGACAAAAGATTTTTCGGCCAAAAAAAATCCAAGGCTAACCCCTTTGCATTTTTGGCGAAAATTTCGACGACTTTGAAAAGTGCTGCAAATAATTCTTTAGGGTACTATTTCGACGTGATTTTGCGAGAGGAATCGATTAATCGCAGTCCCGATACGCTGCGAGCAACACCTGCAAAGTTACAGCCGGAAAACTGCAGATTTTCATCGTCATTTCTCCGCTGCTGGTCCTAGGCTATTTTTCATGTGTTTTCTGAGTTCCTGGGCGTCGAATTAGTCTAAGAAGCGTCATACAAATCGATTCCCAGACAAAAGATTTTTCGGCCAAAAAAAATCCAAGGCTAACCCCTTTGCATTTTTGGCGAAAATTTCGACGACTTTGAAAAGTGCTGCAATTAATTCTTTAGGGTACTATTCCGACGTGATTTTGCGAGAGGAATCGATTAATCGCAGTCCCGATACGCTGCGAGCAACACCTTCAGAGTTACAGCCGAAAAACTGCAGATTTTCATCGTCATTTCTCCGCTGCTGGTCCTAGGCTATTTTTCATGTGTTTTCTGAGTTCCTGGGCGTCGAATTAGTCTAAAAAGCGTCATACGAATCGATTCCCAGACAAAAGATTTTTCGGCCAAAAAAAATCCAAGGCTAACCCCTTTGCATTTTTGGCGAAACTTTCGACGACTTTGGAAAGTGCTGCAATTAATTCGTTAGGGTACTATTCCGACGTGATTCTGCGAGAGGAATCGATTATTCGCAGTCCCGATACGCTGCGAGCAACACCTGCAAAGTTACAGCCGAAAAACTGCAGATTTTCATCGTCATTTCTCCGCTGCTGGTCCTAGGCTATTTTTCATGTGTTTTCTGAGTTCCTGGGCGTCTAAGTAGTCTCAAAAGCGTCATACGAATCGATTCCCAGACAAAAGATTTTCCGGCCAAAAAAAATCCAAGGCTAACCCCTTTGCATTTTTGGCGAAAATTTCGACGACTTTGAAAAGTGCTGCAATTAATTCTTTGGGGTACTATTCCGACGTGATTTTGCGAGAGGAATCAATTAATCGCAGTCCCGATACGCTGCGAGCAACACCTGCAAAGTTACAGCCGAAAAACTGCAGATTTTCATCGTCATTCCTCCGCTGCTGGTCCTAGGCTATTTTACATGTGTTTTCTGAGTTCCTGGGCGTCGAATTAGTCTAAAAAGCGTCATACGAATCGATTCCCAGACAAAAGATTTTCTGGCCAAAAAAAATCCAAGGCTAACCCCTTTGCATTTTTGGCGAAAATTTCGACGACTTTGAAAAGTGCTGCAATTAATTCTTTAGGGTACTATTTCGACGTGATTTTGCGAGAGGAATCGATTGATCGCAGTCCCGATACGCTGCGAGCAACACCTGCAAAGTTACAGCCGAAAAACTGCAGATTTTCATCGTCATTCCTCCGCTGCTGGTCCTAGGCTATTTCACATGTGTTTTCTGAGTTCCTGGGCGTCGAATTAGTCTAAAAAGCGTCATACGAATCGATTCCCAGACAAAAGATTTTTCGGCCAAAAAAAATCCAAGGCTAACCCCTTTGCATTTTTGGCGAAAATTTCGACGACTTTGAAAAGTGCTGCAATTAATTCTTTGGGGTACTATTCCGACGTGATTTTGCGAGAGGAATCAATTAATCGCAGTCCTGATACGCTGCGAGCAACACCTGCAAAGTTACAGCCGAAGAACTGCAGATTTCCATCGTCATTCCTCCGCTGCTGGTCCTAGGCTATTTTACATGTGTTTTCTGAGTTCCTGGGCGTCGAATTAGTCTAAAAAGCGTCATACGGATCGATTCCCAGACAAAAGATTTTTCGGCCAAAAAAAATCCAAGGCTAACCCCTTTGCATTTTTGGCGAAAATTTTGACGACTTTGAAAAGTGCTGCAAATAATTCTTCAGGGTACTATTCCGACGTGATTTTGCGAGAGGAATCGATTAATCGCAGTCCCGATACGCTGCGAGCAACACCTGCAAAGTTACAGCCGAAAAACTGCAGATTTTCATCGTCATTTCTCCGCTGCTGGTCCTAGGCTATTTTTCATGTGTTTTCTGAGTTCCTGGGCGTCGAATTAGTCTAAAAAGCGTCATACGGATCGATTCCCAGACAAAAGATTTTTCGGCCAAAAAAAATCCAAGGCTAACCCCTTTGCATTTTTGGCGAAAATTTTGACGACTTTGAAAAGTGCTGCAAATAATTCTTCAGGGTACTATTCCGACGTGATTTTGCGAGAGGAATCGATTAATCGCAGTCCCGATACGCTGCGAGCAACACCTGCAAAGTTACAGCCGAAAAACTGCAGATTTTCATCGTCATTTCTCCGCTGCTGGTCCTAGGCTATTTTTCATGTGTTTTCTGAGTTCCTGGGCGTCGAATTAGTCTAAAAAGCGTCATACGGATCGATTCCCAGACAAAAGATTTTTCGGCCAAAAAAAATCCAAGGCTAACCCCTTTGCATTTTTGTTGAAAATTCCGACGACTTTGAAAAGTGCTGCAATTAATTCTTCCAGGCACTTTTTCGACGTAATTTTCCCAGAGAAATTGATTGAACGCAGTTTAAATACGCTGCGAGCAACCGTTTTAACGTTGCACTCGGAAACCTGAGGATTACTCTCGTCAGTTCACTTCTGTTGGTCGAACGCTCTTAATGTGTTTCACGAGATCCTGAAAGTCCGACTGGCCCAGAAAGGTTAAAAAAAAATCTGTTTAGATACAAAATATTTTTGGCTCATCAACAAATCAAGGTCAAAGTAAGAATATGCCTTTCGATTTTCAGTTCAAATTTTGACGATCCTGGATGATGCCAGAATCACATCTCTGATTAATTATATCGATCTTATTATGCGAGAAGAATCAGTTGCGCTCAGTCTTGACTTGCCGTGAGTAAACGACGAACAGGAATGGCTGAAAAACCCGAAGGTTCCACTAAGTTCCTGAAAAAATGGGGAAGGAAAATGAAGAATTCATATAAGTACACAGTTCTGTTTGAGATAAGTTTGAGTATATTTATCACACCTTCATTCTAGTACAAGTGTTCAGGTGTCAGTGTATAGTACGTAAATAAGTTTCCAAACAAAATGGTAAATTCAATGAAAAAAAGCATGAAAAATGATCGAACGTTCCATAACAAAACTGTCTAATATATTGGGGTCAACGAGTGCAATATGTGTCACCTCAAGCAATATCTGTAAAGTAGTATATGATACTGTAATTCATGTAGTTTGTAAGCATATATTAATTAGTTTCGCCCTGTGCACAGTTGCAATGCACCTCTGCAGGATGCGACATATACAACATTGCAATGTTTTATGTCACCAGAATTTCAATAAATAAAAAAATAATCATATTTCTTTCTGTTTTTTCTTATATGGTATATCCTCAGCCGTCGGTCCGATGCGTTTCTTTATAATTTTTGTGTTCTGAAAATCATGAGCAAAGTAACGCGCGTGAATTTCTGGCAAAATTTCTCATCGAGTACGAATAACGCTAGTTATATGCTACTTCCAGTTAGAATTAAGCGGATTGGAGAAATTTCAGCGTAAAAGTGCTTTTGGTATCAAAAAAACATCTGAATTGACTACGTCTCTCAAAAAAATGGGACTGATGGATTAGTTGATTGATTGTCATGCTGTTTTTCCGTGTCTTTACGAGTGCCTCCCTCCTCCGAGTTTTTCTCTAATCAACTCTCCGGGACTGCAAAAAACAGCACCAAACCAAAATTTAACTAAAACTTGCATGAATATATCAATTTTACAAGTGACCGACTGCTGCAAACCGCAGCATCCACCCAGAAAAATCACAATTGATGAATTAACTTAGACTCACCCACGTTTTAATTTGCCACGAGTTATACATACTTCCATTCATTTCTACTATTCGGTTAAATAAAATATCACAATGATCTCTGAATTCATTCATTTGAAATATTTCTAGTCTACGTGCATATTGTAATGCAATGGAATTATAGTTGCTATGGGATAAATCTCACAACAAATTCTATCAATAGCATCACATGATAATGTTAAACCATTCATCGTATTTACAATTTTTTCAATGAAAGTACAGTTTCTATGAGATAAAGCTTATAACAAATATTATCACTATCATTACATGAAACGAGGTGCAATTGTTCATCGAATTTTCATCCTGCAACGAAACGGACAACCAATTTTCCGGGATCAAGTTTCTAATAAATAAAGTCAACATTATCTCATTAATTTAAGATGTTATCATTTATCTACACGTAGAAACGGTTATCCGATGGACGCAAATCAGGGTGAGAAAGTCCCACCTCGTTCCATGTATCAAAATTACTGACCACAGCTCCATTAACATGGAACTCCCGCTATACACTTTGGTGTGAAAAGAAATGGGTAATCCTCAACTTTACAGAATAATTTTTAATCCATGAGATACTTATATTTATCATGCCAGTCATTCAGTTCAAACTATAAACACCAAGCAACGTTCATAATTGTTAGTCTTCGGTTTCAGAGTATTTCAAATTCATTTATATCCACTGTTATAAATCTTCCGTCCTCTGATGTCGCAGCAGTGTTTTTCAGCTCATTTTTCCTTTAGCGATTAATGTATGTGTATGTGTATGTGTGTGGTCGAAGAGCTCTAAATCATCCGCAAGCATGCAATACGTCGGCCATCATCGTTAGAATCTAATGGAAATTCCATGAACTCTGTGGGAGTTCCGGCCAACAGACGTATTGCTGGCTAGAGGAATGCGATTATCCTATACCAGCGAACGGTCCGCCATTATGTGCAGTGTGTATGTTCGGTTCTATGTCTTGTGGGGGTTGGATCAAGGCAAAGTGCAGAATACATCGGTGGCCTCTGACAAAATTCACTTAACATCAGAGAGGCTGATGATAAAAGACCCAGTCTTGGCGTGACGATTATAATCCAAGTGACTCTACGGACCCCAATGATAAAACAATCAACTCCTGTGTCGTATAAGCGTAAAAGATCGTTGTTTCATTATTCTTGGTGAAATTCAGAAAATGTCATGGTCTAACTGTTTACCGAATTGACGTGGAATGCACCATATATGAATTCGCACGATAGCTCCATTGGAAAAATAAACAGCTGACCATGAGAATACTTAGTCATTACGCGAAATCAATGATACCTACGGATGTGGAACTCCATGAGATACGGACACTCCATAACTTCCTGCGCTCGGAGTCGGTAGAACGAAGATTTTCTAGGAATCGGGAATCTAGGAGGTTTCCAAATGCGCCAATCAGGCAATCGCTCGTCATGCTGCGCTGATTTGGAATGAAGGCTGATGTAATCTTGTGATGATGCAATATGGATTTACACGTATATATATATAATACACACCAAGGCGTGTGACGAGTGGCGCGGTCTGAGGTAGAAGTTAGCCCAGCAGAAGTTATGGAGAGAATCCATCGTACTAACTTTTGATTAAATTAGTCCGCAAATGAATAGAGTCAGCGAAGTAGCGATCTGATCAGTCTGCCGGCAGTCTGAGCGCAGATCTTTCTGAGGTCACTATGGTAGGTAGGTACATTAGACTCTTCGATGCAGGATGTTGAGTAGATTACCATCGGACCTTCGGAGCAAATATTGCAGACATACCGTCTGGGTCGAACTAGTTTTAATTGGGAAGATGAGGACTGTATAGTCTCTAATGTTTTGTTGGAACTCCAATGAAAGCTTTTAAAAGTAGAAAAGACGGACTGATTAGACAGGTATATAATGTGTTTCGAATATGCGTCAGAATCAAGTGTATTCAAGAGTTAATATGCTTATAAAGACGCGTTGTACACCTCGAAAACGCGGGGATGCAAAACTTCTATACCACTTGAGCGATCAGAGTGAAACTTGGGCAGTTAATGCCTCATTTTGGCACAAAGTGGAGCGTCTTTTTAGTTTTTCAAAATTTCGGAAAAAAATTTTGCAGATTGGTTACCACCCACAGAAATTGGCCAAATTTTCACAGTTGCACTGAATGGATCGAAATCTCCCGTATGATGCTACTCGGCGGTGATGAAACACACATTTTGAGCCAAGTCCGATGAGATTTGATGGTGAAATGATGAAATGGCAGCTGATCTGGTTTTCGATGACGAAGAACACCAAAATCTCACTTGGGCGACAGTTGTTACCGACCTTTCACGCATTCTGATAATTTTTTACCGACATTACACGCATGCATTACCAGCATGCGCGTAATGTCGGTAACAAATGTCGCCAAAATAAGATTTCGGTGTATTTCGTAATCTAAAACCAGATCAGCTACCATTTCATCATTTCACCATCAAACCTCATGGAACTGGGCTCCAAATGTGTGTTTCATCACCGCCGAGTGGCATCATACCGGATAGTTCGATCCATTCCGTGCAATTGTGAAAATTTGGCCAATTTCTGTGGGTGGTAACCATCTGTAAAATTTTTTTCCTCATTTTGAAAAAGTAAAAAGACGCTCGACTTTTTGCCAAAATAAGGCATTAACTGCCCAAGTTTCACTCTGATCGCTTGAGCGGTATAGGAGTTCTGCATCCCCGCGTTTTCGAGGTGTACAACGTGTCTGTATAAGCACCTTAAGCCCAGGCTCTCGTGTAACCTGATGATACATGAATCGCCATCCATTCCAATGTTTGTTTAATATTCACGAGGCCTTTCCCAGAACATGCATAACGTGTTCCCGACTGACCTCATCATGGCACCCGACCATTACATTTCCGTTTCAAATAACGCGGATGGGAAAACGCGAATTTGTGTCAACAATGAGTGTAACAAGTGACTGCGGAAGTTCCCTTTCAGAGGCACTCGAAATTCAATCGGTAATTTCTTTTTTGATCTTCCTCAATTTCTTTCCAATTAGCAATGCCTGATTGATTACACCTTGTTAGGAAACCCATCGATATTCGATACAGGTGCTGTTTAGAAGGTATTCCTTTCGAGATAATTACTCATTTATCAGTGGAGATGACTGTCATCTTATCACAAGATCCAATAAGGCCTGAAGTGTAAAGCGACTTTCGTAATTGCAGATCACATTTAGACAGTTAATCGATTCGGTAAGGGGCATCTTCTGTTGCACTGTAAGAATAATGATTGTGAAACGTTTCATTCCGTAACGAGATCTCAAGTTACGAAGTCTTCCCTGCGAAATGTACCACGACTTTATAATCTCAATAAGTTTCTATACACAATTATACCCTACTTGTATTTTATTCTTGGACAAAATTTTTTTTTATAAAAATTTGGTCCAAGTACCGGTAGGTAACTAACGGAGAAGTTTCAGAAATGGTTAGAGTTATCTCTATGATTTTTCCGAGATATTCCATTTGAAAAGTTCGTTTTTCATTCTGCTTTGTATAATGACGTGGCTCCCCAAATTGAATACCTGATGAACCCGGAGAATTTTCATCTTCTTACATAAAAAAAGATGATAAAAATTATCCTGTTTGGTTTCCTCGCTAAGTATATAGATGGGTATATACACATATATATATATATACAAGATGGACGGCTGATATTCGCACAAGCAGAGACGAAAGTGTGAGAGGTCTGGGGAGTGTGAATGACTTCCCCGGATTGAATTTCGTGAATTATAAAAACGAGCGGCGTGGCTAGCAATCTCGGAAGTGAAAGTCACGCGAGTTGAAGTTGCATGGAAGGTATGGGGTGACGGGAAAAGCAGAGGAAGGGAAAATAGAAGCTTACTCAGGGGGAAATGAATGAAGAAAAAAGTCGATTCAATTCCTCCCAGTGAGAAATGAAAGTGGTAAAGTCATCCGTCGTTGATTACTGTCCAATTTGTTTTACGTGCCTGTGAAGTTGAAGTTAAAGGTAATCAACGATTCTGTCATTGAATATTCTGTCAGTTCCCAGTCCGAGTTTTTCCGATGACACGTCTCGTAAAATATACGAACTAGAGGATATCGAGGTATACACGAAACAACATAAATCATGCCGCGAGGGGACAAACTAGATTAATAATGGAACCAATCAATCCCTGGAAATGGTCAGAGGTATATGAGTGCCAAGAGAAAGGAAGTGGAATGAATGGAAGGAAAGGTAGTGGAGACGCTTAACGGCCCTGTTTGATTAGTCTCAGTCCGGTTGACAAGTTTTTTACATGGTGAGGCTTCCGTCTCATGCTTCTTATAGCATTCATTTCCTTTTCTCGAGTTTCTTAATTTCGTCCTTTGCTGTTTCGCTGTTTTCTTCGTCAACTTATTATTTCTTCACCTCTATTCACGCCGACGTGAATATTACAGATCCGTGTGTCGATACAACTTCGTTATTTGTTTTCCGAGGTGTCTTTCGCCTGGTGAAGCGATAGTCATGAAAGTTTCTTCGCCGATTTAAACTCGCTCTTCGTTGAAGGGACAGAAGTTCGACGACTTACATCATGCATCGCTCTGAGCTAATAGTTTGACTTTTCCTAACCTCCAAGGTGGCGGTGCTGTAGATTGGACAACGTGACGTGGAATGATAATGCCTCTGATTGCCAGTATGGGCTGAAACAAAGGATAATAATGTCAAACAACTAACTCACCAAATTTAGAAGTTATCTCAAGGACGGAAAACGCGAGGCAGAAAGCTACGTGATTAATTAAGCCTTCGCGCGTTTTCTCCAGTTCCAAATTTCAAAGCGTGACCTCCTTACCGGATTCTTTTCAACAAAATTTTAGTGACTTTCAGAGCGCCAAATTTCATCGTGAATGAATAAGCACCTAAACACCTGAACCAACAAATTTCTAGTTATTGGATCAAACTTGACAAAATCAATCGCAAAAAGAAGTATGTGTAACAATGGATTATAAAATCGAAGAAATAGAACAAAACTGAAATGCAACTAAGAAGGCATCAATTCAATGTTTGCGTCAAACTGGTTTCAAGCTTGTTCAGTATAGTGGACACCTATGTTACTTTTTCCTGGAATATTGTCGACAGCATACGAGGTATCCTTTGTGAAATATGGAACCAAGCAAAAGTGCATATTATAAGCAGCACGTTACGAAGACCCTGCGATTGTGCGCTGAAATGATAATCGAGGTTGTTATAAAATTCTGGGAATAGCCTACTTTCCTTTGAAACGTTCGCGTCATGGTACGATGGATAAAAAATGTACCAGCTACCGGTCCCTTTCTTATACGAATGTATCCGATAGGCCGCCCATCGCTGTCACGTGTCAATTCAGAGCTCCCTGTTCGGCGGCCATCTTACTTTCACTCTAAGGGCTAACGGACGGGGTTGATTGATGCCAAGAGTCCTATAACGTCACTTTGACAAATGAGACCGCTCGGAAACGCCCGCGTGGCAAAGAGCGAAAATCCACGAGGAGAAACCGATATAATTCTCATATAGTATAAGTTATAGAGGTATAAAGGGAGCTATCGGTAATGTTCGATTCAATGAATTCAAGACATTCGGTAAGGGCGAAAAATTTCACGGAGTTTAATAATGCAGAAAACCTTGCCCAAGGTATCGGAAAAAATGTGTTATTCAGCTTGCTCGAGAAAAAACCTGTTATACTTATTATTAATTCCAACACGTAATACTCTAACATTGAGTATGTCGCGTTACTAATGCCAAAAGAACCGAAAGGACCTATGAAAAAAAAAACTTTCCCTAATCAACTTATACAATGTATAAATCTATAGAAAAAATGGAAATATTTTTTTGTTTTACATACGCCCTTTTGGCTTTAAGAAAAAAAATTCTCAGAGCAAAAAGCGCGTATCGTTTTTTTTTTTAAACTTATTATCAATTATTAGCTCAAAACACGAAAAAAATCACAAGAGTAGTAAGAATAATGACTTAAATTTAAATGTACAGTTTTATTTGAAAAAAAAGTAACTCTCGTTATCTTTAAATTTATTTAAAATTTACAAGTATAAAAACAAACTTAGATATCGATACTTCGTTTCGAATGGTTTTGGATTCGTCAAAAAAGTGTTAAATTTGTCCGGTTTCACTCTGCGATGTTTCACTTAACTCAGAAGTAAACTATACTCTACAACTTGACAGCAACACTGTTTTTTTCATCGCGTTGTAAAAACATTGAGCATCGTTGTTCTACTCAACAATATAACTTCACGTGCAGTTCCCGAAGAATTTGGCGCGTGAGTTTTTCGCTTCATTGTGGAAAAGTTACACAGACAGTTCTGATAAGTAAACACGCCAAAGAGCCAATCTACGATTCCAATGAAAGCGCGAACCGGAAATAAGGATGGCATACTTACACAAGCAGGTGCAATGGCGTCGAATCTCCAATCCGAATGAGACTGAGATGCCAATCGATAGGACAGAACGTCGCTATCGAACTTTCCGCTTGGAATTTATTCCCCGTAACAAAAGCTATACTTTGAAAATTGTACAGAATTTCTGGTCAAATTGTGAAGGAATTTTTGTTTTTCGAAATCATTATAAAATTATAGGCAACGTCGATTCAGGTTTTGCGTGAAACCAAATCTGGTAACGCTGGTTAACATTTTTTACAAAATCAAGTCTATCAAGTCAAGATAGTCGGTTGAAATTTTTTAACCTCTTAATTTTCGATTAGTTAGTCAACTGCATGAAATCGCAAAATGGAAGAGAATCATCATCTTTATGGCAAAGTCTAAATTAGACTCTACTAGTCTAAAATAGCACTAGATAAACTTGAACCGTCTACAAACTTTGCATACGGGTTTTATCGAATAGCAAATCTTGAGAACGATTGAAGATAATATCTCAACGTGGTCACGTTTTCCATTCGAAACCATGAACAGGAGAAATCCGACTTGGCTTCGAGAAAATAGCTCACAATCTGCAGTATAGAGAGCGATTAGCTATCAGTCTAATGATGTAACGCGCATGAGCTGAAATTCTAGAGCAAAATCAGTTGTTTTGTCAGGTTGACCAACCATCATAAGTTCGGATGTCAGGCTGCCGCGATGTACGTAACCTCAAATATTTTGACAGCCGTCGGTGGCAGTTGTACTCAACTTCGGTCATTCCCCGAATAATAATTTTCACGAATAGAAACATTCGCAATCCGCCCATTCGATCTTCAAAAGCAGTTCCAACGACCAGAATGTTCTATCCGTTACAGGATGCTGTCAATATTTTTGAGGTTACATACATCGCGGCGACTGTCATCTGAACTCATGACGGTTGGCCAACCTGACAAAACAACTGCTTTCGCTCTAGAATTTTTGCGCATGCGCGTTAGATCGTTCAACCGTTAGCTAATCAATCCGCAGAAATGTATCTTTTCCAAATTGCATCAAGACTTTAGAAAATATTGGATCAGGTTAACTCACTTGAAGTAATTTGAACTGAAGAAACAGACGCTTCTCATCGACTGTCAACGCGTTACGTTTGCCTCGTAAATCGAGCTCGCAACACGTCGAATTGATGCATCGTTTAACGAGCACTGCAGTATAAATTACGATCTTGCGTCAACGGAGATGTAAATCGTCAAGTAAACTTCATGGATTACCTTATGCTAGTAAATCACGGTGAAAAACTGGTTGGTTTGGAATGAAAAATTATGCGACAATAATTCCGTAGATCGATTCAAACAATGTTTGACAGAGGGTAAAATTATTCGATGTAATATGCTAAGAGGATTCAGAGTTGAGTATAATCACCGTCGTCGTCGTTAGTGAACTATTTCTGTTCAGAATCATACGTTGCCACAGCTGAGAAAATAAACGTAGCTGCCTCAACGAAACCCAATATCAGTTAACATTTTTGATAGTGATTTTTCTAACATTTAATCTTGTCAAAGTTATTATAACCAGTTGATAGTCCATTAGAGAAGCGATGTTGCAGAGACATATATTTAAAGCTTCAAAGAAGTGGGAAACAGACGATCTATTTTATCAGTAATAATTTTACCGCAGATTGAAGCCTACAATTTATTGCAGATCAGTGAGATAATTTTAAGCAACACTTAACAGTTTTAGAATAATAAATGGTTTTATGGTTTTCATTCGTTTCATGGGAAATGTACTGATTACATGTTGTTGGTGTGTAATTATGATTAAATAATAAACCAAGATGCAGAAAAAGCCTTTGACTTGGTGTAATGTAGAAAAATTTCTTTTGATGTGAAAAAAGAAACATCTCATTTTTACTTCGACGCTATTTGCATGAAGCAATTAATTCACGGGTCTCACGTTGATGCATAAGCCATGTAGATTTTGAAGTGCCAAGCCGACATAAGAGATGATAATTAATTCTGACTGACACTCGCCACGTCTGTAGTGGTTATATTATGATCATTACAAATTCAATATTATTCCGTATAATCGTGAAGCCGTTTCATTTTCACACGTAGGATTTGTGAAGAACCCGAGTTAATCAGATCATCTGCTTTGTATACTTCATACTCGCTTTTTGAAACTAAGACGTACAATAACCCATCGTTGTAGTACAGTAATGGATATATTTATCAATAACGTATCTTTTACAAGTTATGAAATGATTTTCACTGTTCCGTTTGATCTTGACAAGCTTAACTGGTCCATCTTTTGATCTGATATATCTCCGACAAACATGTGAGTTTCAAAGCTACGATCCATCATGTACACATATCTTTAACTGAACGACTTTAATGAACATTTTCATAAGACACGTATAAAGCGTGTTAACCCGACTTGGGAAATAGATGCTTACGACACCACGATGCGTATACTATTATTCTAGATCCAACGAGGAGTGCAATTGGAGATGGTAGAGGAATCACTAGCGAAGTCGAGAGAAAAGTTAATTTCGTTCTAATATCTTTGGACGCGGTTTAAACTGAAGGTAAAGAGTTTCGTGAGTCGTACATTTGCGATGATCATCAAAAACTAGTACATGCAGTCAAACTGCCGAACTCCGAACCTCAAGTCACCCTTTGACATGCCTTAATTTGGAAGCTGGTTTCACCCCTTCAAAGTGTTTAATGGCAGATAAAAAAAAAGACGTGTCGCTTAGTTTTTAGTCTAATATAACATATCACAAAAGAAATCAAATCGGAGAGATCGACCTGACATACCTTCCCTGTAAGTTTCACAGTTAAACGCCTGAACGCACCACTCACGAGTTTATATCCATCCACCCGATAACTTGTCTGCAGGTATACAAGTTCAGTCCTGGACATCAATTGGCTTTGTGGGTCCTCGGTGTAAAGGTTCTGCAAGTGACGGCGGCTGGTGGAGCTTAAGCTGGAGAAGGAAGAGGAGGTCAACGGCTCATTTGTTTGACGCCTGAGGAGAGGTCGAAGGTAAAACGTAGCTGGCTAACCGGAGAGTTCTCTGTTTCAAAGTCGCAAACGAGGGGGATGGGCCAGCCCAAATTTGTAGAGTAAACGCTCCGCATATCCTCGATGCTTTCATAACAGACTCACATACACCTATTTATACCCCTTAACTCTTACTCCTCAATGACTACAAATTTATTCCATTGTTCCAACGCTTATAGTACATGAAAACTAGATCCCATCTCTTTGATCCGATGAGTCTTGGTATTTGAGAACTGAACACAACAGTTGTCGATAGCTGAACAAATGTTGATTCATGCTGTATCTAACAACTAACATTCACGGTTAATGTCATGGTGACTATTAGTCGGTACAGCATAAAGAGAATAAGAATGGTTTAGAACGATGTTATTCCTGGCCAGAAGAGCCAGAGCTGTTGAAACGCTGGGAAACACAGGAATAACTTTTGCACTTTACGATCATGTTTTCATAATAAAATTCTTTCATAATAAAATGCGATGTCGACTTTGCGGTAAGGATATGTAGTTTCCCATCACAAAAAAAGAAATATATCAAAATATGTTTTTGATACGACACGGCGACGTAAACGTAACTCAAGACAACATAACCGCGAGTTTATATGTCTATATTATTGACTCAGATATGATACAAAAACCGTGATGGATGTCACATGATGTCCATAAGACTTCAGTATTTCAGACGATTTCCCAAAATTTCAAAAGATGTTACATAATTTTGGGATTAGAAGGAATTCCATGTAATTTCAAAGACTTTAATGGTTCCACGAGGTTTCATACGACTCTAAAGGATTTCATAAGATTTCACGAATATTCCGGACCATATTTCGAAGATAGTCAACCTTTCGCCGTGCATCGCACTGAACATGCAGCATAGAAGCCGAGCATATACCGCCAGGCAAAACCCCCGGTAGTCACCAGGTTCCTTTTATAATTAACGAAAGCGTGAGTAGATACCATATACGACGAAGCGTGTTCCACATCCTTGCTACGGTGACATTTACGAGGAGAGCATTTGTCTCGTCGGTTTTATTTGAAAGGTATTACTTGTGCCGAGGTATGGCATCGCGTCTCTACTTCATTAATAATTGTTTCATCCAGGACATGTCACAGAACTGCCTCATTTCCACCTCTGATGCAGGGTAAGTGTGTATGTGTGTGTGTATTACAACATACCTCGCGAAGCAGAGAGAAACAAATAGATGCATACATACCACAAAAGCCATTCGATTGTTCTCGGATCACCGCTACTCGGGTCACACTGTTTTTCATTTCGACAAAATTGCAGGGTTACTGCACGGTACTGCCCGAGTGCGGTAAACTGTTCTGACCTTGTCGACCAAGAAAAGAGAGAAAGAGAGAGGTTTCTATACTTTATAAAAGAACCCGATCTATTCACCCGTGCAGAAAAAGCCTGTATTTCATCCTCGGATGAAGGTAACTTCGCTAACCCGACGTGACATAGGAGAAAAATTCATATTTCACCACGGCAGCCAAGCGGCATGGACAAATTGTGGAGACCCATTCGGCCCCGTGTTGTGCAATGGACATATGCTCAGCGGGCGAAACGACCGCGGTTCACAGAACAAGAAAAACGATTCGTTGAAACGGAAATGTAGTGTAGGTATAACCTGACTTGTACTGTCAATTTTTTATTGCAAAAAATCTGCAACCCAAGTAACGTACACTGTAGACTCATACGTATTTGACTTATTGCTGGCAGGAAATGGACTCAACTTGTCGCAGGATGTTGATGAAAATGTTCTATATGAAGCTCACACACAAGACGTAGCGTAAAAAATCCTTAACAAATTCTAGAACATTAAGAACAGAATATTTTTAAGAATAGTTACCTGGATTTTTGAAGGACGAACAAAATTTAAGGACGTTTTTAGGACCACAGGACACCATGCTGAATGGATTCGACTATATGTCAACTTTTAGATACTGGTAACTGTAAATTAACTTTTCATCACTATGGCTAGTCTGTGTCACGTTAGTCGTGATCTGTTTTGACTTTGTCTTGATTCCGATGTTCTCTAGGACATTCGTGAACTTATTGAACGATGTTTGAGGACGACAATCGTGGATGCGTGTAAGATATACCATTTCTTGCAGGGTGAGCTGGATTATTCATGTAGAAAAGGCTCTCGAGGCACTTAGGGGAAATCTGAGATAGGTAGGCGATGTGACACGGGGTTACTCAGCATCCGTATCGACAACACCGAAACATTGAACGTAATAGATTGCTCGATTCAAGCATCGTCAATCCATTCTTCTACATTTGACGCTCCTGATAATAAGCTTCGGGAAAATTCCTTTCACGACTTTCCGATGGCATGGCGGAGGAAATTATATTCGCCAAGGGTGAAACAATATTCGCTATCGACCGCCTTTACAAGAGATTTAAGTGAGCATTCTGTGCTCACGTCTCGCGGCGGTCCTTCACAGTCTACGGATTTCTAGTTTATAGGGTAGTTCTAAATATTCCTATCAGGACTTTGTCCAAGTTGGAACACCAATGTTAAGCATTTTCTTGTTTTATGCTAAATCTTTGCCTGTTTTATCACTTTTATATCTTTCCAATCTCGTTATGTAATTTAATATGATAGGACACGACAGTTCTGGATCAAAGGCGGCGACGTACCGACTGTCGGTAAGGCAGGAATCGGGGTTGACTCCGTCGGCACGACGCCATCTTTGATCCAGAACTGTCGTATCCTATCTACTGCGGTCCATGTTACTCAAGATAATCTTTCAAAATCTTCATATATTTTAGAGATCTTGTTTTGGTGATGTATTCAAGTTTCTCGGAAGAATAATAAAAGGAGAAAAGCTCATGTGCCTCTCAGTCTTGCTCGACAATGAGATTCCTCTTACCCATTCAACAGTGTGGAAAAATAATCAAGAGTGAAATTTAGAAATAAATTTTAAACTTGGAGGTCATGTTGCTACTTTTACAGCGTTACAAGTACCTAAATAATTTCAAACAAGTAGCAGCTTAATAATTTATTTCAATGAAAGTTATTACGTCGATGCACATATTGTGATATTAGTAAATTAAATCAATACTTCGCTTTAGAAACGCGGTAGGTACACATGCCGTTTTCACATGGTATATAGTTCTATTTCAGGCGGTATTTTATACTCGATTCGTACAAAACATATATATTCCATAAGCAATTTAGTCTCTCGAGCGGTACATTATTCGATATCCAATATTTGTTGTACAATTATATAAAACAAATTGAAAAATACGTGCGGGAATAACCAAACTTTTGCTTTTCACATAAGCACAAGAAAAAAGGAAACAGCCAATATTCCCCTCGCTGTTAACAGCGGGATGGAAAAAATTGGCTATCGCACGTCAAGTTCTATTATGTGGCAGAACTTCGCCACGTAGCTCGAACAAAAGGGACCGTATTAGTTCAGTCAGTCCAAATGGTTTATTATTACATGTATAACGACGCGTGTTCCCAAATTGGTTTCAGTACCTGCCTACTGTGCCCAAGAACCCGTCTCATATTGCCCGTCGAATGAACAACTGAGTCTGACAGGTTATTTTATACAGCCTGACGGTTGGATGTAAGTGAGAATCGAAAGAAACGGGAAAATTTCCAATTTCCGAATCGAGTTTTCGATGAAAATTTGCAAATTTGAAATTGGTAAGTATTTCCAACTTATATCGAGTGAAAAAACAGCGTTAATACAGATATCCAATTCATTGATCACACCGAAAATGAAAATTTGAGTTTTCACTAGATCTCGAAGTTTCAATATCTAGGGAATCACCTCCGACTACTTTCGGATGGACGTCTGCGTGTCTATGTGATCAATTTTTTTGTCCGACGATATGGATTTCAATGATCAATCGACGTGGCTTTTCCAAACTTAGAACTGATCAGATTTTGGCATTGATCGGTCAAGTACTTTTTCAATTATTCGAATTACAAAATTCCAAAAAGTCAAATAAAAATGATATCTTGAAAATGGATGAACGAATTTGAATGAAAATTTGTACCGTGAAGTTTTTTCGTTCACTGATCACGAATCTAAAGTCAGATTGTGAAATCCAAAATGGCGGAAAAAATTAAAAATTATTCAGATTTTGATGAAAATTACGAAACGATGATGAATCCAAGATCAGAATTCCAAAATTTATGATGGTGGATCCATTATAGTATTTTAAAATAAAAAAAGTCATAATAATTTCACGTAATATGGCATCCAAGGACTTTTGAATCGTCAATCCTGAATCTGAATTAGTAATTCGAAATTCGAATTGGATATTAATATCTTTTTGTTCCGTGAACTTGAAACCTGCAATGAGAAAACGGGAAGTTTGAGGGCTGGCTCACGGTCAGACTAAAGCCGCTTGTTTTCGATAAAAATTCAGGCCCAGGTTACTTTGAGGTTAGAAATTCATCATGATTCTAGTAAAAAATAGATCGCATAACTTGTTCAGGGAAAGCTGATCAGAACCGCGAACTAAGGGTGGAAAATCCAACATTTTTCATGAAAATTTATCGGCGTAAGGTTCCAGGTGCCCATCTATCAAGTATATAATCACGCAAAACATCACTTACGTGAGGTGAAAAATGGCGTCACTATCTGGCGAGGAGGCGAAACGTGTAGCCGCCTAGCCGCTTTCGAGGAAGCGTATCGCAGCTGCTATAAAGAAGTTTGAAGGGTTCAGGGAAGGCTTGCGACAGTCGTCGAGGTTCTAAACAAGCTTCGCGCTATTTCCAGGGTCAGGCAGCTCCGGTCTTAATTCTGAAGACAAGTAATGCCCGCCTAACGACCTTCGGAACAAAAAACCGGACGAAGTTAATTACGTTAGCGGTGAAACCGAAAGACGACTGTTTCCTAAACACTGCCTTTGAAAATCGTAGACAGGAAACGCGTTCTTTCAAATATATCGCTTGTATTACACGCCAGATTTGCAGTCATGCAAATTCATCAAAAAAAGTCTCAATGTATCAGGAAACGAGTAGGAGAGGGACGGGCAAAACGGGGGGAGGGAGGGAGGGGGAGGGGGGCGAAATGAGGTATCCTTAAAATTAAATTCGAAAAAGTCAGAAACATCTTGACGTTGATGGAAGAATTTTCCCAAATTTTTAAATACTGAACTCTATTTTTAATCACGGAATTTTACTTTAAAAAATTTATTTTAAAGTGTATCAATTTTTCTGCTATCATAAAACAATATTGACTTGATTCTACTCTTCGTTCCCAGAAAACTCGAAGAAAAAAAGTTGCGAAATTCTACCTGCGCCATATAAATAAATAACAATAATAATAATAATAAATAAAAACGACAAAACTTTACAGACAGAATTATTTGCGTCCTTGATTTTCACCGCCGCGTCGGTAACACGACAGAGACAGAAAATTAGAGCTGGCCGCGTGACTTCCGATATTTGTCTCAGAGTTAGACAAGTTTTCAAGTGTCACACACACCGCCTTAAAATTCACACCTGCAGATCGAAGTAGGTCACGTGGACAAGGAATTGCGAGACTTACGACTGATATAACAGAACGGGAAATTGAGGCTCTCTATTTCTGTCTTTCGAATGCGGAATTGATCTCTCCGCTACGATAGCCACTAAGATATAAAATAATCGATGCATCGATTATTCGAGTCGATAAAAAAAAAGAAATAAAATAATCGAAAATAACTCGATTGAATGAGTAGAAATTGATCGATTAATCGGTCGTTTCGTATTTAATTAAATTGGGAGTAAAAGAACAGAAACTGATTTTGAGGAAAAACAATCGAGTCAGTCAGTCCATTAATCGAGTTTGAAAAATAATCAATTACACTCGATTAATCGGGGGTAAAAAATAATCCATCTAATCGAAAATCGATTATTTTCAACGTTGCAATTAATTAATTACATTTTTCATCACGTTACTAGACTAATTAATGATTAAATGGAAGAATTGTAATTACGTTGAAATTAATTAATAATTACAACAGAATATTGTAATTACAATCGAAATAATTCATAATTGCACAGGAAAATTTTAATTATACTCGTGATAATTAATAATTAAATAGTAAAAATTGTAATTATAGTCAAAGTAATTAATAATTACAGAGTAAAAATTGTAATTCTACTCAAAACGATGAATAATCACTTAGTAATTACATTTGTAATTGTTAATTGCATCGAGTATATATATATACAATTTTCCTTTGCAATTATTAATTATGACGAGTATAATTATAATTTTCTTTTGTAATTAGTAATTGAAAATGGATAATTAACCAATTTTCGAAGCCTGATTATCTTTTGTCATTCTTACCGAGTCTCTGGTTTACCCGATGATTTCATTCGAATTTTTCATAAAAAAAACTAAATAATAACAGTAGGCTTAAAATCCAACGTATCGTGTATTAAAAATCGTCTCATGAACAAAACCCGTTCAACGGAGATCGACGATTGTGCCCCTGCATGCACAGTGTTTCGAGTTGTTACTGAATGTGAAATACCCTGTCAAGAGACAAATTGTCAGAGGTACTTAAGTACTTGAGGGAGATTTATAGCCAGACAAAAGCGCATCTCTGCCGAAGCCAGCCAACGCGTGGTTAATTCCCCATCAAAAATACCACCTTAACAGTTTGATTATTTTTCACATCCGTGAGATGTCAGAATCGCCACGTGTCGTCCTCCTTTCCTCTCTCTTTCGGTCAGCCGTGCATGAATAAATTATAAAGCTAATTTCATAGCGGATTTCAATGTATAATCTCATTTCTTTATTTATTTATTTATTTACTTTTTTGTTTTTGTTTTTTTTTTCTTTCTTATCAGCTAAGTTTAAACACATTCAAAGCTGCCTCGACGCAGGCGATATGAGCATTTCCTTCACCAGAGCATCTTGCGCTAGTCTTAAACAAATCTTAAAACTAAACACATGCACCCTCCCAAGCTCTTACGTAACGCATTTTTGTCTAAACTACTTTTTTCGATACAGCTGACACGAAATCTCAAGTTCGGATGAACCGATTTACTCGAAATTTGGTGGAAATGTTCTTTGTATATCCCTCTATGGTTGGAAGCACAATTAGAAAAAAAAATAAAAAAAAACTGTTACTATTTTTAAAGGGGTCGAAAAGTTCAAAAAACAAAAACAAATTTTTTTCAAATCGTCGGCATATTGTGAAAAAATTTTCTTTTCCTCTTTCCGTGCTCCGTACTATCGAGACGTCTTTACTAATAAAGAATTTCTTAGAATTTCTTGTTTCGGAATACTAAAACAATCAAAAGCATGTCAACCAGGACGCGCCTTTTTTTGGTAGCCTCCACTTTACCACCCCGTAACTTTTTTTTTT
Organism: Diprion similis; assembly: GCF_021155765.1. NCBI lineage: Eukaryota > Metazoa > Arthropoda > Insecta > Hymenoptera > Diprionidae > Diprion > Diprion similis. The sequence goes on from NC_060117.1 coordinate 5,802,301, forward strand.
TTTTATTATTTAATGAAATTGTTTTGTATTCTTGAAACATCAATAAGAGTCTTAAAAAAAAAAATGGATGGTAAAAATATTTTTTATTCCTTTCTTATCTCACTTAGAAAAATTCCTAAAATTTAGGCCTCTAGACAAGAATACCCCTTCAATACAGACGTCTATGATTTCGCAATGAAAATGGACTTCGAAAGAGTCGAGAGGTTTCAAGCCCCCAGATATTATAGGTATAATGATAGTAATAGTAATAATAATAATAATAATAATAATAGTAGTAATAATTTACCGCCTTTGATTCGAAGTCTGATATATAGCAAACCTCGCAGTGCTTGTCTAGAGAAATTTACGACAGTTCAGAATTTGATTCAAGAGATATTCTCCCCGCCTGCACTCATTCGGATCATAAAATATAAGCCAATCGTTCTTCAAGATTATATGAGGCGTTCCGTGAGAAAAAAAAAATTTCAAATTTTCAAAAAGTTGTTAAAAGAATAGTAGTTTAAAATAAAATAAATTTCACAAAAATCCAAAGATACACTCACTTGCCAAATAAACACGATTTAACATTTGAAACGCAAAAAATCTTAATCAAAAACCATGTGGATATTATTTATTTTTTTTTTTTGTATTTTTTTCTGTAAAGACCATCTCAAAACAAAGAATAAAAAAAAAAGGAAAAAAAAACTTCAACTCGGACAAAGATTAAGAAAATTATGAACAAAAAAATCATAAAATGAGCGTTTTTTTTTTTATTTGAAAATTTAATACTGTTTTAACAAGTAATCGCAAAAATTTCGAACTATTACTAGAAAGGTTTTTTAAGCGGCACTAGAAAGTATGAAAAAATTGAGGAAATCAAAAATTAAATTTTTTCAAACCGTCCGATTTGGCATGGAACGCCCCACATATATGTATATACCTGAATATCGACGTAGGTATATTCGATAGTAAAAAAAAAAAATAAAAAAAAAAAAGCAATAGGATCAAAACCGATTCTGAGCGAAATTGTCAATCGCAAGCTTTGACTATATAGGTTGATGAAATTTTTTTTATTAAGTTTCAACGTGACGAGAATAAAATATTCAGAATAACTTTTCGAATCGTTGATAATATTTCGCGAATGCGTAAAACTTATAATTGCGATTGTGTAATTCAGGTCGTTTATTCAGTCTGCGCAATGCATAATAATAACGAAGATTTAACGAACTGTCATGTCGGTTAGTTTGAAGAAATTTCGTTAAAAAAATAAGTTACGTACGATTTTTAAAGTATCGAGAAAAAACGCTCGAAGAGTCGGGGCGTCTGAGAATTGAAAAGAACTGCCAACTACTGACGAGTTTTAATTTTTTTAAAAAATGGAGCAAAATTTTTTCGCGCTCACAAGTGGAGAAAAAAAAAAACACTAATTTGCGATTCTCACGGCTCAGGGGTTGCGGTGTGAAACTGGAATTGAGGTCACCTCATCTCCGAGACTGAATTCCAAATTCTATGCCACGGAAATGGACAAGACAAACATGTTTAAATTCAAGCCTAGCCCCTGTGGTGCATAAGCAAACAATATTATAGAGCTTCGTGAACTTGATGGCGTTTGACCTGACACGTTAAACTTCCGAAACTACTGTAACGGCAGCTGAAGAGAATTATGCATGCGTTCCCGACGTTCGTTTTTTTTTTTTTTTTTTTTGCTGAAACGAAAATCAGTTGGCCATGAATTTTCCAAAAGTTAACAAAAAGTTTTGGTCAGTCATCTGAAAACTAAAAAAGTTTTTCCTATTCTTTTAATTCTTTAATTTTCAAATTATCACGAGCAACTGACGATCAAAAAGAAAAGGGTTTTTTCAAGAATTTTTTTAATAAGTTTTCACTGTAAATATTGATGTAAGCTTTGTTAGGCTTAATAAATGCACTCTTGAATTACATGAAAAAATTTTTTTTATTGATTTTAATCACTTTTTATACACGAAAATCGTAGTTCAAAAACAGTTTGAAAAAAGTAGTTTAGTACCGCAGACCCACCTTTTTTTTTTTTTTTTTTTTTTGAGACTGGTTTTCAACTACGATTTTCGTGTATAAAAAGTGATTAAAATCAACAAAAAATTTTCTTATGTAATTCGAGAGTGTATTTATCAAGCCTAACAAAGCTTATATCAATATTTACAGTTAAAACTTGTTAAAAAAATTCTTGAAAAAACCTTTTTTTTTGTTCGTCAGTTGGGTAGACCCTTTAAAACACCGTTTTCATTATAATCACTTAATTAGAAGCATCATTTTGAAATTCTGACATCTTAGAAGTCAAATTATGATAAAATAAAAAAAAAAATAAAAAATGTCTGCGATATCTCAAAAATTGAATATAAATCTTGAATAACCGAATCATATATACTATCAGACGGTGTTATTTAATTGCAAAAAAAAAAAAAAAAAAAAGTTGCGTAAACAAAGTTTTACAGACATACTTTCATCTGAATCAATTCCAACTGAATTGAATAATTCGACATCGAGATATGACTTCGAAAAATTTATCCATTCTTTTTCACTGGTCAATTACTTGTTTAGTATTTTCTAGTTTTACGATGGTGTGTAATAAAATTTAGGGCAGTCAGCTGGATGCGAGTGGCCATTCTCCCAAGTGTAAAGTCGCGATTTACCGAAGCGATTTCCAGGCGACGTGACCTAGTCGAAAATGCGGTCGATTCTCATGGGGCAACGGCTGCAGGCTGTATGATAATTCGATTAAACTTAGAAGCAAGCAAGAAGACTATATACGAGTCTGAATTTCCCACCGGGTATCACGAGCCAAAAATAGAAGGGAGTTCTTCAAGTTCGAGGTCGTGGCTTCTCCTGATCACGGGTGATTCCCAAGTATAAACTGCGAAGTAACTTTCTATATAAAAGGGGCGGCTAAGAGTTCACGCAGCCTGCTGAGTGCTTTTTCACAATAAAATTTCATACCTTTTTTATAACTTTTTAGTGAAAAACTGTTCGGCACATACTTTGCAAGGCTTCTTAAAGAAGCACAGTTCTCAATTTTCAATCGAATGATACAGCGTTTCAAAGATCAATGGAATGTCTGATTGTCTCATACCTGAGATTGACAATCACTGGAAAACAGTTTCGAACACGTGACGGAATTTTTTTCCAAATGAATAAATCGACAACTTTGTCAATCTGTTTCAAATATTCTCCAAGAATCCGAAATTTTGAGCCAGGTGTTTTATATGTTTGACCATAGATGTGCAAGACAGTTGTGACGAGATCTTGTGACATGAAAGATTTGACGAGAGAGATGAAAAGTCGACTTCAGACTCCCTCTGAAATCGTTTAAATAAGTCAAGTCCACGAAATTCATACCACTGTGCGAAATTTCACGCGAAAATCTCGAGTTGATTTCCCATAAAAACTTCGTTTTTCAACTCAGTGAACGTGAAATCTCTCGAATGAATCTTGAAATTTTTCCAAACCTGGTCTCCTCCGTCTCTCATATTCCCACTGTCTCGATTTTCATACATCAAAAGATTCCAATTATGAATAAAATACCAACTGTCTGATATGAATACTCTGGTAAAAAACCATTGTAACCATCTTGAAATGTCTACTGGAACGTTAATTGCATTGTACTTTTCACATTATTACATCTCCCAGCGATTGAATTATTATTTTTTTTTTTTTCTTTTTCTTCAAAAGAGAAAAAAGCATCGCCTTCGTTCGATGTCGAATTAGGTATCAAAGTTTGAAATAAGAAGTGTTTTTCCTCGTCACAGGAGGTGGAGGTACACCACGTCCCAGAGTCCCTAATCTCAGCTGCACGGTGTTCAGATGTCGGTCACATCAATTCGCGATCGGGATACACTCACTAGTACGTTTCATCGATCAAATTCAAATTTTCGAATACCTTCGATCAAGCCTGAAATGGAAGGTGTTGCAAGTGATTTTTCATCCCAAGGGAACTGCGGGACGAATGGCGTGACCGACGGTGATATAAAGCGTTTATCAACTCGCCGAGCGTTCAGGGTCTGCCCTTAGCCTCTTTCGGTGCAAAGGTTATGCAAGAGATAACCGTCGAAAGAGTTTCTCCGTTAAGGGAATACTCACAGCTTGGGAAATCAAGCAACAAACGCTAACCAACGATTATGAATAAAATATTATCACCTGTTATGAATTGAGGAGCCACACCAGCTGGGAAATGCTTCTTTAAATTACTCTGTAACAAAAGTGCTCGGTTTTGTGCACATGCAATTATGGCGAGCATTTACTCTGGAGCATTCCATTTCCATATATTAAGCATTACTAGCCACCAATCGTCTCTGAGACACCAGAAAAGGTAAAAGGAACATGATTCAGACTTTCAGTCGCGACGATATCTTGTTAAAAGGAAGCTGACTAGCAGTGAACAGCTTCGTCGGATCTCTAAATAGAAACTGGATCCTGCAATCCAATTATTCGAGCAGAAACCCAAACAACAATCCTGCAATTTATGCATAGTTCACATTGTTACATTCCTTCTGGTCTATAACAGCTAATCACAAGCCTCACTGAGGGTCGGTTTAAAGTCCGACTGAACTTTTCAACGTTCAGAAAGACCATTACACCGATTGTTCAAAATTTTGTAGAGTCAAAACTCCGAATGGTCATGGAAAATGGTATGGTTATGGGGTAAATGATATATACATCAAGACTGGTAGCAACCTAAGAAATTTGATCTTCGAAGTTTGGACCTTTCGGTGTAATGGTCTGTCTGAACTTTGACCCGAATCCATTAGATAAATGGCAGATGGTGACATCATACTGACATCAGACAGTCTAGGGTGATACTAAATTATATTGTACAGAAGTCGACATTGCATTTTTCTACCAGCGTATGAACTTTTCAAACTGTGATAGATTTTTCTTGCTATCCAAAGTCAATGATAAAAAACATCCGTACATGTCAACATTTTAACCCTTTGGTGGGGGTAACAAACAAAAATAAAAGAAAAAAACAATGAAAATGTGGAACCACTTTCGGCACGTGGCACAACGTTTCTCAAGAATCAATAGACGTTGCAGATAAAATAAAGAGTTGAAAAACCCATAGTATACTTAATTACTTCGACATAAAAGGACCACTAATGGTCAATCGGAAAATTGGAAACTATGCCGACATAGTTTAAAAATAATAAAAAATAAAATAAAATAGTTAAAAAATAAACTACCCTAGCCTACAGTGACAGTATTTCCATAGAATATGGACCAGCATCCCTTGCTGTGTGTCCAGTGATGTTAGTAAGGAATAGGCGGATACACTTCGTTGCATTCGCGTTCAGTCCCAGAGGAATACAGTAGGTACCGCGATAACGTGAAGCCTCGACAGCTTGGTAAGAGGTTCGTAAAGTGTGTCTCGTCCAGAGGGACAAGCTTGGTAGTGGGAGCTCCTTGATCAGTCGGCGATACTTTGGAAGAAAAGTCTCGGAGAAAGGCAATCGGTATTCAGAACTTCGTTTTCTCGTTCGAGTTGAGAAAGAACTTTGCATCCGTGGCGAGGTGTGAGTATGTATACATGGTGTGCCTAGGAGTGCAGCTTCTTTATCCAAAAAAAGTTTCTCTCTAGCGCTGGACTGGATTTAAGTAAGACGTGTACCAACGGCGCAAAAATCCCCTAGATCGGTGGTGATTAATTGTTGTGACGTTGAATCTACGTGGGGAAAAAATGAGCGGGACTTTAAATAACTCACACCACAACTATACATGATGGCTTCATCGAGCGAGGTAGCGTTCTCCAAAAAAATAATTCCCTAGCAATATAGGGATTTCTTTAGACAGTTGGTACACGTCTCACTCAAAGGCTTTGACCTCGAAGAAAGGAGTGTGTCGTAGGTGTTCGAGGCACACCATGTGTACTCATACCAATGGTGCAAGAGTTTTCAGGGTAGCAAGTTTATCATTCAGAGGAGTTGTGTTATTTTTATAGTTTCAGGTGACTCCTGTTTTCCCTGATCTCCTTATAATTCCTCCGAAACTTCGTCGGTTCGTAAATTTCCCCCCCGCGTTATAGCTTCGGGGTAACAAATGGCAGGGAAAACGTTTCGTCGAGACTTTTAAATTGCATGTAGATCGGACGCCCGGAGTAAAGTGACAACACTCTCGATCGTACATTAAACTTAATCTTGATGAATTACCAACTACTGGCCATAAACCATCCGGAGTCACGCCGACAGAACTGTTGTTGGGTGGGGGTGGGGCTTAAAATCCCATTTTCACTACCGAGAACCGTGAAGCCTTTTGGAAAGAAGGAAGAAAACGCGGGTGTCGGAGATAAATTGAAGGCGATGGAGGGGAAAAAAATGGTAAATTCCAGGCTCCCGGGATATTTACGATATTATTTGCAATTTTAGACGAGCCTGGTGAAAATGTAAATATTAAAAAATGTACACACGTAAGTATACGTGATATATAAAGAAAAATTACTACCACCAAGGTATGGTGAGGAGCTAATCAATATTGCGAGACTCTGTGTGGGTGCAGGTAATTCTTCGTCAATTCAACTAGTCGGTTGGATAATTGGCTTGACGTCTTTAGCCTGGCTCTAATTAAAGAATTAATGCGTTGCACAGTCTAAATCGAGAATTAGAAGAAAACAGAAAACAAAGAAAGCAAAATCGTTGAGAAAAAGTTTTCATACTCGGTATGTTCAAGGTGATTAAGGCATTCGATTACAATGTTTTTCGAAACGTTTCTCGAAAATATTTAGGAATATAATTTGTATCCTGGTGACACTAATCGTTTTTACTCTCTGTTGGGATAACTGTTTGCAAAATTTGTTCGAGCTATCGTTGAAAATCTCAATGTTGAACAAAGTAAGACTAAAAACATTAGAATTGTACGACGAAACATCAGAACTCAATCATATTTAACGTTCTGATGAGAATGGAACCTTTTCTCAAATCGTTAGCGGAGGTGATTAGATCGCTGAAGATTTTTTTAACAAATCTTTCTCCCTTCCAACTTTTCATTTCGATGGTCCAGCCTGTTGGTCCTTGAAGTATAACAAGAATCTTGGGGAATAAATCTGGCGTTTTCTGTCAAGTCAGCCTCCGATTGATGAACACTCGAAATCTGAGGTGCCCATAGTTTTTTTTAAACCGCAAGTTTATTTTAAACCGCTCGATTCGTCCCTCAGCGTTCGACGAGGCAGACATTTTTTCCACCATTGAACATCGAAGATCAGGAAAATTTAACAGAGCGAAAAAATTATCGTTGAGTGTTTTTTACTCCCACTTTAATGGGGGTCGCGGGTCAAGTTAGCTCGGAGGATCCTCTTCGGTCCGAAATAGAAATAAATTGTGACGGTGTTTTACAGACACAAATACGGCGATTACCGGTTCATCCAACATCCATAAAACGTCCGTTGCTGTATAGGGTTTTCAATGGGGTTCACGAGCATTATGTTTCCCTTTCCGAAACACCGGAAATTTAATTACCAAGCGGAGAAAGGAAATGGCGGTACGGTCATCAAGTTACAATATAAACAGAAAGCTTCGAATAACTAGAGTCAAACATGCTGATTGTTTAAATTTAATCGACACGATCAGCATAGTGATAAATTGAAGTGAGAACACTGCTTGCACCTCTCTGCTGATGCAACTGCGACGTTTTAGTGAGTCACGTTTTCATGTTCACTCAGAAAAAAATTTACTTTCAGGGTTAATATGGGGCATTCCACGCCAATTCGACCTGGGTTTTACCCTTGATCTTTCAGATCTGGCGGGCGATTTTTTATACGTTTTTACTTTGAAAGGCTCTCAGTTTTTTTGTATTTCGCCTCTGTTTGGTTACTTGTCTAGAGTTCGATTCCAAAGATAATCGGGATGGGATGCGTGAGTGAGAGGGTGAATAAATAAAGTCCACAATTTCGCGAGAGATAAGGGAGCGCTTACTTCGGCACAAAAACCCTCACGGTTTAGAGGGAAAAGCCGAAGCAAGTCCTGTATTTATTCAATAAAAATCAGTTCGGCAGGCCACAGAGTAATCAATTCGCTGGCGCGTTTCTTATCAAACAAATTGATCTAAATTGAATGATCATTTAATAATCTTGATCTACCTGCCAAGTATGTACAACTCATCAACACACCGCACTTCCGACTGTTTCGTGGAAGTGGGGTAACGGGGAGCGTCCAAAATGGCTTACGGCCGTGCAAACAGCGGTCCCGATTTCTCGGGAATCCAACGCTGTTGTGCTCTGGTGACAAGTGTGTCGCCGCGTCGACGCTCCCCCTAGAAACGGGCATCTCAGGTCACCACAAGGTGGACCCCGTTCCCATAACCAACCCTAAAAACGCGATCCTTAAAACTACGTGAGATGGAAAGAACTCGACACCCGACCGAGCGCGGGAAGAACGCGGTAATCGCACGCGCGGGTAGAATAGAGAGATTTAGCAGCACGTCCTACCTACTCGAGCGCTCGATTCTAAGTGAAACGCGCGCGCGCGTGAAGCCGGGACCTGCGCGCGCGCCCTCTAGACCCCGTTTTCGCACAGCGCGCCGCCATGCGGCCGAGTACTCTCAACGTCGCGAGGTACCAACGGGTCCGCGACGTTCGAGCGCGAACAGACTCAATTTGAATTTTCTACAATTTTTAGAAACGATTTTATCGACCAACTTATATTGAAAATTTAACAAAATTCTGAAAAATCCTGCGTTGGTTGTAAAAATTTTTAAGCTTCGAGCCAAGGTGGGCGCACCGATTTTGCCTTCTTACTGTTTTGGAGCTTTTTCCGAAAAAAACATCAAAAAAATTAAAAGCGAAAGTCTATCGATAATACTATCGATAGTTGCTGAAACATTTTTGTGTGTCACATTGGATTTTTGAAAATTTTTTCACATTTTTCAGAACCATTTTACGATTTGCAATTTTTTTATCAGCAAAATGAAAAAGAAAAAAAATGTCTTGTAAAAAATCGGAAAAAATCTTCAATAATCCAATGTGACATATGAAAATGTTTCAGCAACCGTCCACAGTAAAATAACTTTCACTTATAATTTTTTAAACTTTTTTTCTCGTGATTAATCTTCATCCACCGATAGATTTAGTTAACTGTACGAAGCGATCTAGTTGAATCTACCAAAAGATAGTCAATATTTTAATAAAAACACGAAAAAAGTATTATTTCATTGAATCGACCAAATTTAAATCGAGATTTCGTATTTATAAAGTATATTTCATTCAATTGATTGTTTTTTGTTTTCCTTTGCGATTTTGAAACAATCATTTCGTTAATTTTGGCATCTACAACAAACCATAGCGTTCCCACGAGAATATTTTATACACTTCACAAAATGCGTCTATAAATAGATTTAAACGAAAAAAGCCAAAAATGTTTCTCTGGGTGTGGTTTTACCGATGACTATTATTCATCTTTTCGCAGCTTCTGTTTATATATATAAATATATATATATAATACATAATAAAGGCTCATTTTTTGCCAGGGAATATTCCACGGTCGTTTCAGTGATGAATTCACAACATATGGTTGAAACAAGAAGAAGTTCGTCTCGATGGAAGAATGACCATATCCTCACTGAGATAGAAAACTCAACAGCGAAACACTCGACATTATCTCCAGGGGGAACCATTTTTTTTTTCCCTCCATCCCTCCGCGCCGTGTTTTGTGGTTGCAGAACTCTCTCGCAGTGATTTTATACAAATGGTTTTCATTTCGCCTGAGAAGTTGAGAGGGAAGAATGAAACCATTTCAGTGCACTATTAACTGTTCAACGCCGATATTGAAATAGTCAAATTTCATAATTCACCCTAACTCGCAATCAGTTCCAGTCTCTAGATGAAGTGAAAAGCCAGAAATATGCTAACCAGTGAAGAAAGTCGCTTCAAAACGCCAATGCAGGACCTTCCATAGTTCCAAGCTTCATTATTCTCGTTCAAACTGTCTCTGATGTTAAGGTTCCAGCCTTCGAGCAGGGTCTTTGCTTTCCATTCACGTCGGCAGTAATATCCAACAGCGAAAAGCGTGTAGCTCATATCTCGCAACAGCCTGGAATTTCCCACTAGGGTAGAACTTCTATATATTTACGACTCTTGAGTGATTTTCAATATATTCCGAAGTCAAGGAGGTGCAAATTTTTCATACTGCGAGGTATTTTCACTGGATTTAGCAACGTCTATTCGTTACAAGATTCCGAAAACATTTCGTTGGATGCATAATTTTTATTTGTTTCTTTAACGTAACCTAAAACCATACGAGCATACCAGGATTGACATTTCGTTTTAAAGTTCGGATATTACTTTAACCCGCTTCCAAGTGGACAGATGGCGAGATACCATCGAGGAAAAAACCCATTCGTTTAAAGTTTCAACCTAAAACTTGGCCCAAGAAAAGGTTTTCCAGATGGTTCCCATGAGGGTAATCGAAATGTAAAATAAGCAAAGAACCTGAGAAGGAATAAGGAGAGGAAAAAAAAAACTTCATGATCTCTACAATAGTTGATTTAAATAAAACTGTTTCAACAAACTTTTGAAGACAAATTCGTTTTGACTGGTAGTCGTCGATGTTCGTGGTTTGACTAATTGGAGATTTAAGAAAAGTGAAAGACTATTTCGTAAATGTACTCTCTTCCCTTCAGACTAGAAACTCGGTAATACGTGGCTGGATTACAATGTGAAAATTTTTTACAACCCCAAAAAATATGGCCGAAGTTAAAGCTTGGGTTTAGCGCGCATCGAAGTGCTCAATTCGAAAAGGTCTTAAAATCAGCTGTCATGTCAGCTTATCGTCAGCGTCAAGACGTGCGCCTCTCACAGACTGTCTGCACCTCGCCTCAACCAGCTCGCTTAAAGCGGATGACGAACTGTGATCGATCAGGCCAATATGGGCCGAGTATAATGTCTTTGAAATTGGATGTCTCACACATGATACTTTGATTCGTCCCGATTTTATTGCCGAAAATCTGATCCACTCCGGCCGTTTGTGCTAAAGTAATAAAAACACGCGTCACATATACGCACACTTTCAAATCAATATACAGAGTGATTAGCTAACGGTCGAATGAATGGTCTAACGCGCATGCGCTGAAACTCTAGAACAAAAGCAGTTGTTTTGTCAGGCTAGCCAACCGTCGTGAGTTCAGCTGACGGATCACCGCGATGTATGTAACCTCAAAAATATTGACGGCATCTGTAATGGATAGAACATTTCGGTCGTTGGAACTGCTTTTGAAGATCGAATGGCCGGATTTCAAACGTTTTTATTCGTGAAAGTTATTAATCGAGAAATGACCGAAGTTGAGCACAGCTGCCACCGACGGCTGTCAAAATTTTTGAGGTTACGTACATCGCAGCGACCCGACATCCTCACTTGTGACGATGGTCAACCTGACAAAACAACTGCTTTTGCGCTAGGATTTCAGCGCATGCGCGTTAGATCATTCGACCGTAAGCTGAAGCACATTTCCTGTGCATTATAAAATAAAAAATCCTGCGCAAATTTTGAGACTCAAATTCGCAATAATTTGATTTTATTAATAGAAAAGATTTTCATCTGTTATTTCATCGAGATTATCGTATCAGTTTCAATTTTTTTTTTTTTTTTTTTTTGACTATTCGTTTTCACGACCGAAGGTTTCTGGTTTCGATTCGACTTAGTCGAAGGTGCAGAAGGGCGGAATGAGTGCGACTTCCGGGGGCATAAAAGGACCGGAAAAACAGTGATCATTATACTCAAAACACGTGAAATGGATTCTCCTCTTTGATTTCCATACAGGAATAAGCTTTCAGCCTTGTGACATTGATGAACCAAACTCGTTTTTCAAGGATTCGATAAAATTACGTCACATTGATGATCGGCTTAGTCATAGCAACCTCAGTTTACTCCAGGGGATGAACGTCAATCGCAGACCGTGATTTGTAAAACGTATGAATTGCCACACTTTCGTCATAAAATTTTTGCCAAGATTCTGAACATTCTCCGGACACCAGAAATCACATTCAAATACACCTGATCGAATTAATCACACGAGTTGAAAGAAGGAAAGAAAGAAAAAAAACTACCAAATCGCGAAAATAAGTGATAATAAAATTGCGTTCAACTATCTAAACGATGAAAGTCATTCACCCTGTTTAGTCACAACAAAGACCCAACTTAGGCTGAATTTAAATTATCATGAAATAATGATTCTCAATTATGCATAGTGAATAATAATATGATGTTTTTTTTCGATAAAGACTACGAGACTCGATTGATTATTCAATTATAATAAACGAAGGTTGAATTCCATGTTATATTGCAACCGTGGCTTCCATATTGATCCACTTGTGATAAATATCGTTCATAATATGGGAGCCACGTTTCAACCAAGCACGTATATAATAATGTATTATAAATAACGTAAAAATAAGCTATTAGCGTCAAGATAGAATGCGAATCAGATCGCGATGAGAATTTTCATCGCTTCTAACTACTTGTGTTCAAATTGTGACTTATTATACTATACATCACTTGATTCACCATGTTTTTTAATGAATTAAAACACCTCTGTAAAATTAGCTACTCGTTAAATTTTCAGGAACAGAATATGCGAGAACGAATATCGAGGAAATTATATTTCAGATTCGTTTTTTATCCATAGACGTAATAATTTCTGCCTTGATAAAATCGATTCTATGCTTATATACGATACTAACATAGTTCATATAGTTTGACTAAAATATTTCATCAAGTTCAATACATCCTGAAAGAAGGCGAGGGCGTCAATCGATTTGGGTATCCTGTTTCCATCCATCCCCTTAAGGACAAATCCGGGGGACCGTCTTAAACAAAAGTTAGGAAAATGAAAAAATAACTGTTTAAAAATTTTTCATTGTTGTTTATACTAGCACAAATGATGACAATCACCACGAATGAAACAACATTCTTAATATGTAATACTAAACGAGTCTGAACTAATCCGAATAATACGAGCTTATAAAACATCAACAATTTGAGAAAAGTTTTAAGTATAATTAAAACGTCGAAAATGATTAAACTTTGGTATTTTTAATCATATTTATTATATATGATATTTTTTCACATCACCATAAATCATCTGACAGGTATTGAAAAAAATAGTAATAATCCGAAAATGAAATCTATTTTCATCCACTCTGGAGATATCTTTTTGCAAAAGAAAAAATTTCCAGGCGATCTCTGTTTCAGTTCAAGAATGTTAGATCCTGATGAAAAAGACCAGAGTTTAATGATTTTTAACATTTTAATTAGAACTTTAAAAATGGTTTTATCTCTTTTCCTAACTTTTCACTCAGACTGTCCGTCCGATACATCCTTAATTTGATATTGCGTATAACCTTAGGTGTACTTTTTCATTGGTTATGTGCCGACGTGAATTTTATTTCATCCCTTTTCAGGGTCTCGATTAAGCTGTGACATCGAGGGAAAAGAGTGACATAAATTGAAAACCGTGTGCCAAAAACCAGAGGACACACAATATAAAGCACCTCGATTGGAAATCGTGAATAGCATTTTGGATAAAAGCGCAAACACACACAATAAAAAAAGGGAAAAAAAAAGAGAAAAAAAAAACGATTCGTCACTGTCCGTAACGAGTTAGAACTGTTTTCGGCGTAGTTCAAGTGCAGCGATGAGAAGAATCCCTGCGGTGAAAACAATTTTTACGCCAAAGTATACAATAAAATGCAGTTTGTTGAAAATTGTAAGAAATTTTGCAAAAGCATAGAAACGTTGCCGAAAATCGTCGAAAATGATATTATTTTGTATGGAAAGTTAGGAATTTCTATGAGAAATTATGAAAATCTACAATTTGTTTTATGAAAGATTATTACAATTTCCGACACCAAAATACGTTTTTTCCTTTCATAGAATCTCGTGGAATTTCGTAAAAAAAAAAAACTCCAGTTTTGACAAAAAAAAAACTACGAAAATCTACAATTTTTTTATGAAAGATAATTACGATTTCTGGGTTCGAACAACATGCATTTTTTTTCTCGTAGTTTTTTAAGAATTTCACTGAAAAGAATAACTTTTTACGAACATCGTAAACTCTCAAAAGAAAGCATAAGTTTTTATGAAAAATTCTGACGGTCGACAATGTTGTATTTCGATTTAGATCGATAAGATTACGAATACGTATAAAAAAAGAGAAAAATACTATTTTTGAACCACCGCTAGATGCCTATAGTTTCATGAAAATCTACAAGTTTTTATAAGAAACAATGCATTTTTACAATTTCGTACAAAATTGTACAAACTTACCTACAAATTTCCCTAAAAATTGATATAAAATTGTGAAAATTATTTTCACCATGAGGGAATGCAAGCTCTTCTAAAATTATCTATAAAATATGACAATAATCTACGAAAAGTAAAAGAATCCGGAAAAAATTCTATAATATATTCCAAAACTTGGAATGGTGTCTAAATTTCTCTACTAAATCGTAAAGTCAAATTCGTCGTTACGTTTAGAAATCATTTCCCCGAGGGATAAGGCTTAACAATTTACAGGATTGGTCCGAATTCGCATAATGATTTTCAGACTCGCAAGCCGCCTCTGTGAAGAGACCGAAACGCCCATCCTTCGGGTAAATATTATCATTTAAGGTTATTCAAGCAGCTGGGTCGAAGTCACCATTCAGGATTAACTCTGTCACGTGATCCTCATGCCGCAGTAGGAAATTCGACGCACATTCCAGATTTAATACTTCTACTTCGATGGTATGGGAGAGTCAAAAAAAAAAAGGGGGGGGGGGGGGGGATAAAAACGGAAGTCAAGTCTCAGCTCTAAAAGCTTTGTGCTTTTCAGCAATTTTTACTTTGAGAGGTATCTTTTTATTCATTTTTTGGTATTAAAGTTTTCGTATATAGAAAAACAAAAACGAAAAGCACGAGATAAAAACAGCAAAGAAGCAATTAGCCATGTTGAGACTGAAATTTGATATACGGATAATGCGTAGAATAATATTTTCTTCCATTATATTCTGTTTAACGAAACTCTCTATTGCGAGAGGAGGATTAAAACGAATACACTTTACAACATAGGTATGTGAATGGAGATCGGAAGGACTTGAAATATCAATTTACATCTCCTCTTTCTATCCATTTTTTCCCCTCAATTTTAGCTGTTCGCCTAATGCGATTTAAAATTAAAACATGCAAGAATAAAGCTTATTGTTTCATTTTTTCATTCCGGTCACGCGTCTCTGCGACACCTAAAGTTATTCTCATCGAGGCTTGACAAGAAACATAATTCATCGGGAGCTCGTTTTACCACAAGAGCGGTTCATTTGCCTATTAACGGACACTAACCTTCGATGGGACGATAAATCTAGAAATCGATTGGAACATAAATAAGCTGTCGGAATCTGAACAAAGAAAAATCAGATGGAAAGTTTTTTCCTATGAGAAAGCGTCACGTGAAGTGATTTCAAATGAAGCATCGATATGCAAGCTTTTCTTTTTAATTCTAATATGATTATTGTTATATGTTGTCTTTTTTTTTTCTTTCTTTCTTATTCCTGTCATTGAAAAGATCTTTGCAAATACGACGAATATAATTATTGCAAAAATATATACTCGACGCTAGACTGCCTCGTTGTAAATTAAATAACAAACATCGATTTTTGGTTCACCAACATATTCAAACGTTCTCCACAAACGATTTTCCATTCTTTACGAGTGTTAAAATTTCCACCGTGGAACGAAAGTAACTTTGTTAGCACATATTAGCGTCATACTCACGCCAACTACTCCCACATCACCCCATCAATCTTCTACACCTTGGCAGCTGTAGGATTTCTGATGTGGCCAGTAAGTGACCGGAACCAAAGGCTTACGTGATCCATGCCTTACCTGGTGGTTTAATCTGGAATGGTTTAACGGTAGTTGAATTAAACACAATTTTAACACCAGCAGCATCGAATGTCGGGAAATTAATTCTCTGGTTCAGTATTTTAATGGTCATGCTAGTATGAATTTGAGAATAAGATGTGAAATGACAGTATATTTCGCCAGTGAGTAAGTATATAAGTATAATAATAATAATAATAATAATAATAATACTGATAACAATAATAATGTAAGAGACGGTGAAAGTTTCTCAAGAAATGTCAAATGGGTGGGAATAATATCAAGAAAGCGATGGGGGCTAAAATCGAATTCATTGTTGCGTCGCTTCTGGTGATATGGACGTTGGTATATATCGAGTGGTTGAAGAAAGTGAGGTAATCTTGAAATGAAACTCGGAGGAATCGATTTGAGCTGACTGATAACTGAATTCATTTTCATTCAGAGTTGTACTCTCGACGGGGCGGTGTGCAAAAGTTGCTCAAAATACAACCTTGGCGAAGTTTCCTGCAAAAGGTGTTTCGAACGTGAGAAAACAGCCGGGACCTTAGCTACTTTGTATTTCGCATGTACCAAAGGTCTTCAAATCCGAATAATTTCGAGAGTCGAATAATCGATATCACGATGAGCTTGAGCTCCAGACGTCTAGCAATATAAATAAGACAAAATCTTGGAAGTTACTGGCGAAAAGTGAGGTTAAGGTGCTTATGAAGACACGTTGTACACCTCGAAAACGCGGGAATGCAAAACTCCTATACCGCTTAAGCGATCAGAGTGAAACTTGAGCAATTAATAGCTTATTTTGGCAAAAACTGAAGCGTCTTTTTACTTTTTCAAAATTAAAAAAAAAAATTTACAGATTGGTTACCACCCACAGAAATTGATCAAATTTTTGCAGTTGCACTGAATGGATCGAACTATCCGGTATGACGCCACTCGGCGGTGATGAAACACACATTTTGAGCCCAGTTCCATGAGATTTGATGGTGAAATGACGAAATGGCAGCTGATCTGATTTTCGATTATAAAAAACATCAAAATCTCATTTTGGCGATATTTGTTACCGATCTTTCACGCCTGCCGGTAATTTCTTACCGAAATTACACGCATACATTACCGGCATTCGCGTAATATCGCTAACAAATGTCTCCAAAATGAGACTTCGGTGTTCTTCGTAATCGAAAACCAGATCAGCTGCCATTTCGTCATTTCACCATCAAATCTCATGGGACTGGGCTCAAAATGTGTGTTTCATCACCGCCGAGTGGCATCATACCGAATAGTTCGATCCATTCAGTGCAACTGTGAAAATTTGGCCAATTTCTGTGGGTGGTAACCGATCTGTAAATTTTTTTTCCAAATTTTGAAAAAGTAGAAAAAGACGCTCGACTTTTTGCCAAAATAAGGCATTAACTGCCCAAATTTCACTCTGATCACTCAAGCGGTATAGGAGTTTTACATCCCCGCGTTTTCGAGGTGCACAACGTGTCTTTATAAGCACCTTAAGCTTCTTCTACCACCATGCAATTGCAGGAGAAAAGACAGTGCATTAAAAAAGCGTGAGATCGAGGCGAACCGGACAAAAAAGATTCGCTTCTTCATTTCGTCATCGAATACATCAGAGTGTACGATTCGTATAAAACGCTGAACGGAAGCCTGAATGGGAATAGCTTTCAGCAATAGAGGGATAATGTTATACCATTGCGAAAGAAGATACATCACCCAGAGTCCCACTTAGGCGGACAGTGGCGTAGGTAGGTGTAATTGAAAACAAGGTGTCACTCGGTATAATATATCAGAGTTTCTAGGTCTTCGAGGTAAAATATGACCATCCAGAGGCCGTACGAAAAAAGCATGACAAACTGTTAAAAGGACGTCGTTACCAATGCCTCGAGCTTCGCTCGAGCTACGAGGTTTGTGACGGAATAAGAGCTGATTGAAACTATTCGATGGGGGAAAAGTAATTTGAAAATTATGAATTGCGCGAATGGATCATGAAGTTTTTCAGAAGAAGGATGCAGGGCTTGAGACTAGGATCCAGTCTCATGATAGTTCGAACGAATCAACTCACATTCCATCAGCACTGCACAAGATTTTGATAATGAGGCGCCATTTTGACAAGCTATAACCTTCGAGTATGATTGCATTTCAAGTGGAATTCAGCAGAGGTACCGATAATCATTGGATACAGGAGAATTGGAGTAAAAGGGTTCAAAAATCGAGGAGTAGCGATATCAATTTCTCTGGGAAATACTGCTGAAATGTCTAAATGTTACTTTAACATTCGCTGAATTCTTCTGCGAATTTCTAAATATCTTTTTCCGGTTTTTTTCACATTGGAATCCATTCAGACTTTTCCAAGAAATATTATACATACCATGTATAACTTGGTTTAACTGGCATAGACTTATTGTTGGTTGTGATATTTCACTATGTGGTGAGAAGTATGACGTTTCTATAAATTTTTTTTTGATTTTCGTATGCATCTCGTGTTCGGAATTTGGAAATATGCATCTTTCCTACGAGGCCAGTTTTTGTAGATTGCTGACGTTATTGTGACTGCAGGTAACGTCTCGTTTGATTTTGTAGTTACATTGTTGTAATTATTGAGGTTTCAATATAATATAGGGGTGAATTTTCTCTCTCTCTCTCTGTCTCTCTATCTCTCTTCCCCCTTTCTCATCCCAGTTGGAACGTCAATACGCATTGTTTGAATGACCCAGATTTCCAAGAAACCAACATTGTAAACTCTGCAAGTAAAATCCAGGCGCCTCCCAGACTTTGTAAGTGATATCGCTCAGCAAGTTCAACACGCAACCAAAGTTCTCGTTTAAGTAAACTGTTGTATAGAAGCCAAACCCATATTTGAAGTTCAATACAAGTTCATAACCTGATTGAAGAAATTGCTAAAAATGTGAAATTCCAGACTTTGAATAATCAACGGTGTTCATTTTCACAGTATGGTTTTACTGTTCTTTTTTTTCAAATTCAACCAACAGTCAACAATTCAAACGATGAATTAGAATTCTTTCAAATGTAGAACGTCGTGTTCGATGTGGCAAAAATTTATCCTTTTTACAATCAGTGCAATATTGAAATTCAAAATCGAGTAATTTTTGTTCTCGAAATTTTTTTATTGCGCACATATTGTACAACTAAGTAAATTCATTCATTCAGCTGTTTTTACTGAAACTTTAAATTCTGCGGATGATTGCAATTGATAGAATTTAAATTTTTGTGACTTATCTCAGAGTATATAATTTTCTAAATATTATAAAAGCTCTGAAATAAATGTGCGTCAGAGTTTGACTTGAGCACCAATATACAAACGGTGTGAGATTTTTGAACGCCTTAATCCGTCTCCGCAATTGTGAAAGAGCAATTTGTTCGAAAGGAATTGGTCTGCGAATTTTCCAAACGTATACGAATCCGGAGGATATAAGTAATCAATAGGTAATCGAATCGAGTACAGAGACCCAGCTTCCCACACTGGTATTCTCAATTCCTGCAAAGGACAACGGAGCAGACTTTCACGATTAAGCTTGAGCTGATCCAAGCGAAGCACTTCTACGGTGCAGAAGTAGAAGAATAAGAAGAAGAAGGAGAAAAAGACATTTCAGTCATATACGTTATAATAAATTCCAAGTGGATACGAAAAGAGGGTAAATCCCAATATTCTTTCGCTCAGAAATAATGCGACGGTCTGGAAATGCAAATGTTTTTCATTTGAGCCATCGAGTGGCGTGTCCATTTTCATCTCATACCAATTCAGTCTATAAACCCTATACTCCTTATTTCAACAGGTGTAACATTGAATATAAGTGCGAAGATTGTTTTCATGAAAATCTCCTGCCTCAATCGCCATTTTGATTAGGTACGCGATCATATTTCACGAATGATAAATGATTATCATATTGTAAATGAATGAAGAAAACAATGAGAGACCAACTTGAGTGTTCGATAATTCTCTCTTAAGCAATATAGAAAACTTTTGTTTGCAGTCACGTTTTGGCCAAGATCCAGAGGCCATTTTTCAAGCTTCATCCACCTTCATCTCTCGCCAATTAATCAGGTTCCGTCAACTCGCTGTCTGATCCTTTCAAGGTCCATTTTTAGCACACTCCGACGTATCAATTCCTACGTCTGGGTGCTATACTCATGTGTACGTCTAGTCCACTTCCATTCGGCGTTTCGGAAGTCCATCTCACTAGAGTCCTGGTAAGTCTTAACAGTGGACAGCTGGTTGAGCTCAAACACATAGCGTCCTAGGACCGTTTATTGACTTCCGTCCTGCGGCCCCCAAGCTGTTGCTACTTTGTGACCCAAGGAGATCAGGTGAAAATCAACTTTATGGGTCGAGAAAGTGTGGCAATATCTGACCAAAAGCCTAATCGCGTTAAACTACGACGAAACAAAGTGTCTCCAAGATAATCACTTCCAAAGTTCATTACAATCTTCAGGTCCAGTTTTCGACCCCAAACTTTCACCGGTCATCCTCAAAAGCCTTTGTGTCAAAGCTCCGTACCCCCCATGGGAAAAGACTAACGCATCGAGCTGGCGCTGGTCGACCAGAAAGAGGACCCAGCTTAATTTCCCTCCCATCACTGCTGGTCTGCCCGAGAATATCCCGTGTAGGTAATAACAGGAAACGGCCGTCTGTCTTGGCAATCGATAAACTGGCAAGTGCACCGTGATCGCCCCATCTCGACTTCCACATCATCGTCTTCTTCGTTGGTTTTTATGCCCTCCAACGTTCCTTCGGCAGTAGCCTCTTATCGACGTTCACAATTGCACTTCCAAAGATTTGAGTGAACCGTTTACTTCCATCATCCAAACTCTCTCTTTTTCACTTTCTCTCTATCTCCGACTTTATTCAATGTGCAGTGACCATGGAGCGTTTGATTTCCTTCACGTCGTCATTGGTGAGTGCTCACTTCCAAGCTTGTTTGCATTGATGATCGTTGTACGGTGGCAATTACTCCACTTTGAGTACTCTTCATCCTGGCCTTGAAACTTTCACCATTTCCATGACGTGTGTTCGTCTATATACATCAACCCGAAAATATATTTTCCCTCACTCAGCCCTTGTCTGCAGAGATATCAAGGATCGCCATCGAGGCAAGGGACCAGAACGTTTTTCCTGTACCTTCTGTTTTCGCATCTTTTATCACTATTACTTTTTGTTCCGTTTCTTTTCGTTTCACTTTTTCCCCTTTCTCGTTTCCTCGAGGACTGAGGATCAAGATTGGGAAAACTGTGCGGCTTAGAAAGCATTTCTTACTCACCCTCACGCTGTCGTTGAAAAATTCCGTAGGAGTCAGAAGTCTTCCGGTCGACCTTGACATCGTTCTCGGTTTCCTTATGGTCGCTCGCTTTTCTCCACGCAACGATTTTACAGCTTAAACCCTTTCTCTCCCCATCGTGCAAACTGCCCTTCGTCGTATTATCGAGCGCCATTTCCTACCCTCGCGAAGAGGACAAACAATTCGCCGTCTGTTTATGCTCACTGACAAAATATTGTAGCAATTTATGATCCGCTAGTAAGCTCGTTAACATTAGGACACACCTTTCCCGTGGATACAGGTTAACCACATTACGATAGTGTATGATCAGTAATTACCCGGTCTATTCAACGTCAAGTTTCAGCGTGAGACTAACTCTCGGCTAACGACATGTCACTAACGATCGTGGTCAACAAAGGTGGCTTGTTTGGTAAAACAGATAGCTTAGTCGGTAAAGCAGATAGCTTAGTTGGTAAAAAAACATGGCTTAGTTGGTGAAGTAGGTGACTTTCTTTATCTTGTTAACTCTCTTGTCTACACTGTGTCACGCAGGCAGACTAATGTGGAACCAAGTTATTCGGAGCGATAATTCCGGCTTTTCGGTTCAACGCATAGATTGTCGAATGTTGTAGAGTCCAAGTTTCTCGTGGAAACAGGATGATACCATTACTCGTATCTTATACTTCGACATATTGATCTCACATCAAAGCGGTGAGATAAAGCTGCAGGTTCCATCATTTGTTTTGTTTTGCTGCTAAGGACACGCCTGTCTCGCGAGTTTGTATTGTGTTACGAAATTGAACTCCTGTACCGTTGGAGCTGTAAGAATAACTCTGTGCAATTTTTCTCATCCATACGGTTTCGCCGCGAGGCTGTTTTTCCATTTATCGAAGGGAAAACTTTCAACGATGTGTTCTTCGTAAGGAAAATACGGGGATATTTTTGGTGAAGTATAAGTTGCACCCTGACCAAGTCTAAAATCTTCAACCTTATCCAATATCTGATAGTTTTTTTCTGGTATTGACCTTCCTTGACGAAGCATGAACTGGTTGAAGACATCGGGTCACGAAAATTTAATGGGTTAATAACCTCCTATCGAAATAACAAGTTCAAGACCATTGAACGAATATGATGTTCCGAGTGTCAAATGAACACAAATCAAGGTTTCACAGCACGTAGGTATAGGTGTAACAATTTTAATGGTCCGGGTCGATATTCTTGAAGCCACAAAGTGCGTTGTTCGTTCTTCCAACTTCTGCAACGAGCAGGCTACACCTCCATCTCCCTTTAAATTCGTGAGTCAGCAGATCGTGAATTACACGATAAGCAGGATAAAAGACTTTACATTCCCAAAGTTCCAGGGACACTGAGGAATACCATTAAAATTATTACCAACCTTAAAGTCTCGGTCCGTCATGTTCATCTGAAGAATTCTTGTCTCGCGATGCATAATTCACGTTCTTGATGTTTCACAGTTCGCGTACATTGTCAGTGGAACAAAAGTGAGTGCGTTTCATCCATCAACCTTCATTCTCTTAACTTGAGACAAGAAAATATAACAGCCTCATAATATTCGACTGCACTTCATTAGCTAAATTGAAAAGGTACACCTTACTGATCCAACTGTCATGAAAATTCACACAACTTTCCTGACCAATGGTTGACGACTTCCGACAGTAATGGGCTATATCGTAGGTACAGTTTTCAACCATCAGCATAATTTTTAACTGGACTATACAAGTTGACCTCCCTTATAACAATTTCCTGTGGATGTTGGCTTCAACTGTCCGTTTCGCTGCGGGCTGATCTCACGCATACATGAACAGGCAAGGTTGTAGGTACGTTTAAGTGACGTGGATGGCGTGTGCCAGACTGGAGAGTATTGTAAGTAACGAATCCTGACGTCAATTTCTACAACAGCGTGTCAACCGGGTGCGAGGCGGGTTAACCGCGGGGTGAGATCAACCACATTAGGTTGAATTTGGAGCCCGGCTGTATTTACCCTCTCTGGTTTTGAGGGAGGGAGCCGATTGGTAAACACGAATCATACTCCCGCACAAGTCAGATGAGCAATTTGTTGGCACAATTTATGCCTCGCAAAGCTATTACGGCTTATGATGAATTCGGATAAGTTCTCTGCCATGATTCAAAAATTTTTTTGAAAATGGAAAGCTTAGATGGATATTCTGTAGTTTCTGAACGAAGGATTTTTTTTTTCAATTACAACTTATTTTTTAATTAAACAAAAAGAGCATATCAAAGTTTAAATCAGACTTTTTGGATTGCACCTTCACCAAAAATTCAAAAATGAATATTTTGTTAATTCCTTTATTCAAATTCAAGATAAACTTATGTACTAACGAAATCCCTTTGGTTTTTCAATTTCAGACGAAGCAATCACGAGTTATCCTGACTACCGCATGGAAACTTTTTTTTGAGGTGACTCGATTCTCACCATTACCACTGGCTGGATTTTCAATATTTTTTTATGAAAATGTAGCAGAATATTCTTAGAATAATGCTTAATAATGTACAATAAGTTAAAAAGTATTAATAAATAAGATACTCTGTAAAAAAAAAAAAATCACAAAAATATGCTTTTTTTGGAATCTCAGACTCGTATTTAGGTATCTGTTTATCCATTTTATCAGTTTACCCAACGAATAAATTTCTGTAATTCTCGAATGAGTTCAAGCGTCCTAATCACATCAGAATTAGAGGCTTTCTCGCAATTAATGCACGCCCACGATTTTCTGATGAAATACGTTTCGACGGAAGCATGGAAGTAATAATACCGCGAGTTAATTTTATTCCGTGAAATTTCTGGCGGCATAAATTGTGTTAGCCTAAAGTTGCAGGTTTCTCTTGGCTAAACTACGTTCAAAATTAAATCCTGCGTTACGATGTAACGCCTACATATTTATTTACGTTTGGTAAGCCAGAAATAATTTTTAAGATCTCGTTAAACGTTGCCGAAAATTTTGAAAAAATCAAGTTTGCCACGAGATGATTGAAAATATGCTGATCGTAGATTAATTATCGTCGTATTAATTCTTCGATCGAGCTGCTGAAAATTCTTGGTAAAACTCACCGAACCGTTGAGAAAAAAAACTTTCAAAGCAGCAGACTACTTATAGAATTACACATTATATTTAACTTTATTGGTTCGGGTGTAGGAAAAAAATGGTGCAACTTTTTCATTACTGGTGCGGTATCGAAAAAAGTTATCTTATACAAGGATTATCGTCAGAACTCTGTGAAGCTGTTACAAAACTCTTTTCAGAACTCAGCTCGCTGCTTTATCCGAAGGAAATTGAACCAGCTACGGGACTTTGAAATTACATAATATAATGTTTAAAAGTTTAAACAATCTTATTCTGAATGTTATTGACGCGGAAAATGTGTTGGCTGCGAATCGATAAAATTTGCATTACTTTTATTACAAAATAGTCTTACATTTTTGCGAGTAAAAAAAATGTATTGGAATTATAAACAAAAGCTTCGTTTTAGATCGTTAAAAAATATTCTAAAATCCAGCAGATTCTTCCGATTTCACTCTACGATGACTGGTTTTGTTCAAATGATTACTTTCGAAAAAAAAATTCAATGAAACCTGGCTAAAACGAATTTAAGAGAAATTTCAGTCCATAGAATTATGAGATGAACCTGAATTCACGAAGAGAAAACCACGCAATTGATTCAACGGTGAACAACGACGGCAGAATGAAGCCTTTTTCGTTTAATTGATCTTGCACATTTACAGAGATAAAAGGGTGCTTTTATACTGCAGCAACATCAAAGAGATAGAGTTGAAACAAAAAAGGGGTCGGAACTTTTTTTTTTTTTTTTCCTTTCAACGTTGAATAATAATTTACAATTAAATATTTCTTCTGTCGTTTTTTCGCGGCTGCAAAACGATACGCGAAAAGTAATTTTCCTAAGATTCACTTACATATTTATTGGCAAAAGAACAAAGAATCTTTCTTAATGAAAGACGACCGCCTGCCAAAGTATTATTCCTCTTTCATTATTTTTTTTTTTTTCGTTGCAATAACTTCCGCCACTTGAACATGTTCCCCAGCCACTGACGTTTCTTCTTACTTTTTCATACTTCGTTCCACCCCCCCCCCCCCCCCCCCTCAGGCTCGTTACCTTCTTTTTCAAAGACTTCGCGTTCCTCTGTATGAGGATAACCTGCATCGTGGCTTGAGCTCCGTGATACCGAAATTACAATAATTCTGTTATTTGAAAATATGGTGGAAAGATTGGTCCATTCGTGAAACTGCTCGAGTTACGCCTCGCGGGAGCTCATTTATTGCGAAAAGTAAATTTCAAGAAAATCCACTTCAGCCTCGAGGAAAGACGACAAGTTTCCAAACTCTTGCAGCGTCAAAGTGCACGAGATCCAAAGTTACTTACTCCGTCCGTATGCAAAGTTTACTTCTGCACTGCAAATCTTATATATTATATAAGCTGAATGCTGCGCAGTGCTCATTACACAAACTGGTTCAAATATTCATTTAGAGTTTTCCAAGCTTCGAGAATAGTTATGAAAATAGTCGTAGGAATTTTGAAAAATTGCTAAAATTATCCGCCTGTCTGAGGTAAGAAGTTTACGGTTGATTAAATGCAGTTTCGGTGTTATTCGAAACAAGTTTTACGTAATTTGATTTCATCAAATTTTAA
Source organism: Diprion similis (assembly GCF_021155765.1). NCBI lineage: Eukaryota > Metazoa > Arthropoda > Insecta > Hymenoptera > Diprionidae > Diprion > Diprion similis. The sequence continues at coordinate 5,828,111 of NC_060117.1, forward strand.
ATATAATTAATTATTATTCTCTGAAAGTGATGACAACTATTTTAAATACTTAAAAAAAATTCCATATGTAATATATAATATAAATATAAAGTCTACGAAAAATTTATTATCAGGCTTGTAGAATAAATTGAGGAAAAAAAATTTGCCATTGGAGTTTCAATATCAATGAGAATATTACGATTCGCCGTAACACAAAAAATTTTTATTGTGAGTTGAGATTTTACTGAGTTTTAGATTTTTTGGACCACGGATTTTATTTTTACCACTCTCAAAAATATAAGAACTTAATTTTTTAATGAATAGTCTTTATCGATTGACACTGAATTTTTCTGCTTAATTCTTTGTTGAGAAACAAAAATTTCCGGACCAAGATGGCAAACTTGGAAAATTTTTGGTTTGGTAGTTGCTTTTGAATAAAATCGAATTGAATACAAATTTGAAAAGTACGAATTCATATTCAATATAATTTTTACAGAAGCTACAGGCGAAACAGGTAATTGAAAAATGAGTAAAAAAACATACAAAATAAAATATAAATCAGTATTCTTGAAATTAATATTCAATTCAATTGTTTCTACTTTTTAATTACTTTTTTCGCCTGTAGCCTCTAAAACAAAAGCTTACCCACTTCCATCGTGATCTCAAAATCTTTGTTTTTTAACAAAAAATTCATGAAAAAAATTCAAAGCCAATCACCTCGGGCTATTCATTCGAAAATTGGGGGTCTATGTTCCCGGGAGCAGATAAAATCAAACCCGAGGTCTAAAGTACCAAAAAATCAGCGAAAGATGATTTTTTGACACTCTATATCATAATTAAAAAATTTTCAAATCCCCAATGGTGAGGGTCATATGTAGATGGATTTAGTATGGAATGCATCATATACATAAATCAATTGAACCCAACTAAGAATAAGTTCTTTCAACCGATACTAGATTATTAAGCTCGCAATGTTTTTTTCTCTTGGTACAGAATTCACGGCGGATATTCTCATTCCCGAATTGGATAAAACTTTTCAATTTAAATTTTCGTACTGTTTGTGTTTTTTTTTTTTTTTGTTTTTTTTTTTTCATTTTTGTCGTTTCTTCTTCCACCGACTCTCGTCCGTTTCGACAACAACGAAATCGATTTTATTCTCTCTACGTAATTTGGAAAAGAATATCTTCTTGTTTATTTCTTGGAATATGAGTTGACTCGTTGCGTTACTTTGCTTGGGACAAAACTAGAAGAGAATCGTATGAAAGAAGATAAAAGAGACGAGAGAGAAAGGTGAATAAAAGAGAAGAAAAAAAAACATACGAAAACAAAGAAATTGAACTGCACAAGACGTGAAAAGTACGTTTCTACGTTCACATATAGTTGCAATAACGTCGGTATATTTGAACCGCCTGCAGAGGAGCGATATTACGTTTCAATGGAAAAATCGTTTATTTTTTGGCAGAACGGTAGTAACTTTTTCTTCCCCTGTGTATAAGTTGAAATAAAGCAGAGCCGCGTGTGCTGCACCGCAGAAGTTGGAGAAAGGCAGGCTGGGATTTCAGTCCTGCAGACGGGATCAATTTGAACTTGAAAAGCTAAAGTGCTTTACACCCCATGACCCGCTGAAACTTTGCTTTGTACAGCTCGTAGAATAAAGTTGAATTCATATATATCCGTCGGCTGACGCAATTTCACGAGATATCATCTTGCTTCATCGGCGTAACCGAATATATGTATACATATAAACGTATTTACGGATATACAGAAAGATAAAAGAAATGGAGAGTATATTAAAGAGAAAAAAAAAAAGAAGGAGCAACGAAAAATGAAAAATAGGTGGACATTTGTCGAGCTCGCAGATCATTGGACTCTGTTTCGTTATTTGTCTAGAGTTCGACTCCAAAGCTAATCGGGATGGGATGAGTGAGTGAGAGGGTGAATAAATAAAGTCCACAATTTCGCGAGAGATAAGGGAACGCTTTCTTCGGCACAAAAACCCTCACGGTTTAGAGGGAAAGGCCGGGGCAAGTCCTGTATGTATTCAACAAAAATCAGTTCGGCAGGCTACAGGTAATAAATTGGCTGGCGCGTTCCTTATTAGACAAATTAATCTAAATTGAATGATCATTCAATAATCTTGATCTACCTGCCAAGTATGTACAACTCATCAACACACCGCACTTCCGACTGTTACGTGGAAGTGGGGTAACGGGGAGCGTCCAAAATGGCTTACGGCCGTGCAAACAGCGGTCCCGATTTCTCGGGGATACAACGCTGTTGTGCTCTGGTGACAAGTGTGTCGCCGCGCCGACGCTCCCCCTAGAAACGGGCATCTCAGGTCACCACAAGGTGGACCCCGTTCCCATAACCAACCCTAAAAACGCGATCCTTAAAACTACGTGAGATGTAAAGAACTCGACACCCGACCGAGCGCGGGAAGAACGCGGTAATCGCACGCGCGGGTAGAATAGAGAGATTTAGCAGCACGTCCTACCTACTCGAGCGCTCGATTCTAAGTAAGACGCGCGCGCGCGTGAAACCGGGAGCTGCGCGCGCGCCCTCTAGACCCCGTTTTCGCACAGCGCGCCGCCATGCGGCCGGGTACCCTCAACGTCGCGAGGTACCAACGGGTCCGCAAGGTTTGAGCGCAAACAGACTCTAAAAAATACGCAAATTAGTGTCTTCTAACAATGATCGAGTGAATTATTTCCAGTTCTCGAATCTCTGCACCTTCGAAATTACATATATATGTATATAGAGAAAATACCAAAGCCGGTTCTGAATACAGATTTCTATACCGACATCTTACCGACAGTTACAATTAGCCAAGATACAAACCTTCTTTCAGAATGTTCGGCGGTGGGAGAATATCCGTTTTAATGATTCAACATTCTAGAGAAAAGGTTTGCATCTTGGCTAAGTGTCGGTAAGAGGTCAGTACAGGAATCTGTCTTCAGAACCGGCTTTTTTATTCTACTAATTAATATATATGCGTGTGTGTGTGTGTGTATGGGTGGATATATAACGGGCGAAAAACGTGAGATACTTCTTTAGAATATCTATAGAATAAGGTAGAACATAACAGTGACAACTTCTCTCTAAAGATATGCAACGTGGTTTACTGACGATGAGTTCAGTCTAGGTATAAATGAATTTGAGAGAAAACGTTTTTGAGAGAATCTATATTCATAAATCGCACTGACTTTGCTGGCTTTGCAGCGCTGAAAGGACTAGAAAAGTTTAAAAATATTGTGAATTATAATAATATTTGAATTAAAAAGTATATACCTATCAAGGTATCTCGAAATGCAGTTCGAGGTTATTTTTTGTTATTCTAGGATGTGTCTGTACAGGGAATTTCGGCTATCCTAATTGCGTGGTATGCTCAATATACATACACGTTGCCCTGGAATTTCTCAACACCAGATTAAGAGTGACACACCAAGGCTAATCGGCGCTCATTAGCGAGCTTCACAGTCCAGTAACTGGTGGTGCGTCAAGCTTTTGTGCCCCACGAAAATATTTCACGAGAATTTAAAAATGTCACGCGATTTTATCACGCGACAAAACTTGACATTTTATTCAATTCACCTCTAGATGTACGAATTTTGTACAACCCAAAAACGAGTGGGTTTTGAAGAAAAAAAAAAAAAATTGTGTTGGCAACCCTTCGCAAGAATAAAGACGGACCAAATAACTATACTAGCAATCTAAAGACTGCAACTTATTGATACAAGTAGAATAACAATGCCGGTTCTGGATACAGATTTCTATACCGACATCTTACCGTCACTTACAATTAGCCAAGACTCAAACCTTCTTGCAGAATATTCGGCGGTGGGAAGATATCCGTTTTAATGATTAAACATTCTAGAAACAGGTTTGCATCTTGGCTAAGTGTCGGTAAGAGGTCGGTACAGAAATCTGCGTTCAGAACCGGCATTGTTATTCTACTAATGCAATGATTTCTACAGATATTGAAATTTCTGCGCAGCTCGTAGAAATGAAATCCCAACCACTTGTGTCTCATTAAATATTTTTTTTTTTTTTTTTTCCCTCCTATATCCTGTTTCGAAATATGTGAGTGTATTTCCTTCGTCGCAATAAATTATCAAATGATTTTAGCTTCAAAGCATCTGTAATCATTTGTTCACTTTCCGGGCAATGCGGTTTAACAACTTACGTCTTTGACTGCTTAGATACGGAAAATGAACCCCTGAAAGTTTGAGGTACCCCTGCATAAGGATTACGTAAAAGTTTCGAACCGCCCCGACCGTCGGTAAATGAGACAACTAAAAGTCTGCGCGATATTCGCAAAATCGCCTTATTATTCCACCAAGTTATTATAACTTTATTTCTCATTTACAGAAGATATTTTTAAAAACAAAAATGTAATAACCCTACGCTGCCTTTCACATTTACTTTTCTTAATGTATATGAATTCAATATTTAAGTATCTTCTGAAATAAATTACCTGTGCGCTCTGATATATGATCAAAGGAAATGTAATAAGTGGATCCTTTGAATAAGTTTGAATGAACAGAAATTATGTAACGGATTTCCATTCACTGCTCATTGTACTATTTATTAATATCGTTCAACATACCTACATATGATGAATTGATAATCCATCCTCGCCGCGATTGGGAATGGGAATGGGTTATATACGCGGCAGGATGCAGTGTACACATTGTACAATTACGAGAGAAGAGATTCGAATTTGCCAAATAATCAATTCGCCCGGATGCCCGCCATAATAACACGTCACGCGAAAACGGAAATAAAGTGAAGGTCGATTCGCAGGTTCCAACGACCCGGAGAAAAGCTGAGCGAAAAGTCCAACGGCCGTATTATGGATTTATAGAACCCACAATCTGAATCGAAAGTTAAGAAAAGAGAAGAAAAGGTTTGACAAACATATCCAAAGACATTTTATTACGTGATAAATTATATGAATATAAATAAATTTGAATAACACAAGCTAAGATATTAACTATTTGAGAAAAGGTGTTATTGCAATAAAAACTTTGAAAATTATTAAACCTTGCTGTGTTTTTTTTTTTTTTTTTTTTTGTTTTTCACCATTTTTAGTGTTCATTTTTTGAATTTTTTCGTCTGCTAACTTTTAACTCATAGAATGAGATCCATTCATCCTTAACTTAGTAATTTGACTCAGACAAATTCTTTCTTGAGTTCGTTAGTTTGTGGAAAAAAAAATCCATATTCACCATGAATCGTAATAATTTAGAAATTTTGCATTTGTGATTCTTCTAAAAATACGTTATTGTTGATCACAGTTTGACTTGGAAGAATTGCTAATTAGGATCAGACAAACCATATGAATTTTTTCGGTGAAAAGATAGTAAAATAAAAAAATTTCTATGATATATCTAAAATAATGAAATGTTCATAATTGATTATCAACGTTTGAATATTTTCTCCTCCATCACGATAACTTTTATGGTCGAATGTAACTAGATTAGTTTCAGTAATACTATTAAAAGCTCTCCTTCATCCAGGATTTTGCTTTAATACTCTATCCACCTAGCTCTACTCCTCATAAATCCTCAGGACTCGTTATTTATTTTTGAAGTGTGAATATTGGACCGTTGGAAGTGGAATTCCAAGCGTAAAACTTGCGCGAACTTCCGCGACGAAGTGTTACAAGGATGAGAAATACACGTTCCTGTAACACCGGAATAAGAATATATTTCAGAGGAAGACGAATAACCTTGCAAAAGACGACGGCAGCTAGAACAGCGGGTTGATAAATTGATAAATGACCATAAATAACGTTTCAAACTGTTAGACATCTGGCGTTAATGCGTCAGCTCCAACCTGAAACGAGATATGATGTTAAACTCACGTGCGTCTGCTCGAAACATTTCCCTAATCCTGATTAATATCATCTCGTATTATGAAAACACGCCCTGCGCTGCTGTTTCTTGTCCATTTTTTGCCCATGACATAAGTATTAGTTCTGCTCATAATTTCACCGGTCACGAGATACATGAATTGGAAAATGAACGACCTCATTCGTTGTATCAAACAGATTTCTACTGTATCGAGTTCCGAATAGCGAGTACCTCGAACAACGAACGCAAGGAATAAAGAAATCAGTTCGAATTGCAGGTATTGAAGAGCGGCAGGTAATCTCAGTTCAAAGGAACATCGCACCTGAAATCAAATTACGAGATTCAAGCTTCTAGCTCGCTTGATGCATGCTCTGCCTGAAAGCATTAGACCCCAGCAAAGTTCGATATGAAAGTTATAAAAGCTGTAGAGCTTTTGAGTGATATATTGACTGCTGATAAATAAGACGTCTAACAAGGAACATCACTTTGGTGTCCCCCTGTGATTTTGTTGAGACTCATACGTGTCTCTTAGTTTTCAATGTTCTACAACATATATAAGTCCCAACGAAATCAAACGGGGACACCAAACTGATGTTCCTTATAAGCTGTAAACGAAGATCAGTAGTGATTGTTCAAGTACTGCCTAGTCCAAGAGACAAGTACTCTAAACAATATTTCGCTTTTAAAGTATCGATTCTTAGCCACCCAACCTCTCTATAAACGCTTTCTGATTGCGGTAGAGATCTAAAACCAGGATATCATGTGAGTGATATTAGTAAATCAGGGAAGTTATTCTTCCTCGATCAATCAGACACGTGATTCTTTTCCATGGAGTAGTCATTCTCTGTTTGTGATTCCAATCACGTGGGGCTCGAGATAGGGGTTGGAAAAAAGAAGAAGACCAGGATTTCTTGAAGGTAAATACAGTGGACTGAAGATGGGTTTCGGAGTGTTCCAGAAACCGACACACAAAGGGATAACTGAAGAGTTAAGAATCGGATTCGATGCTTGAGCAGCGATCGTTCATGTGCAAATTTTTCAACGGTTTAAGAGATAAACCACACGGGCTTTCCGAAAATCGAAGAGCAGCTTGAAAATTTTGCAGCTTTCAACATTGATCTGGACATTAATTCTGCGGGGAAGATGTTCGACCCTCGCGATATTTTACCTTTGAAAGGATGCGTCCAAAATTGATTCGAAGGGTCGAGTGGTTTTCAGTCTGAATACCGACCTCACGTACCAATAACGTCTCGTCGAGTAACCGGAGGCTTTCAAATCCCTAAGTATGTTGTTGAGTCAACAAAGTTCTTGTCATCGCTACGTGTACCAATAATTGAAATTGGTCAACAGTCGCGCCATTGTATCGTTCACCTACATCATTGCGATTGGAAAAAAATCAAGACATTACTTGACAAGTAATGATTTCGCAAGTATTCCCATCAGAATTCATCACTGCGAAAATGAATGTTTCGCACGTAACTTGGTGAAACTGTGTTCGATGAATGTAGAATATCAAGTGAATAAACCAACGAATGAACGAGGCTGAGAAAAATAAACAATGCAAGTTTTTCACCAAGTTCTACTAATATTGGTCTAATTTATTATTGATCATTTTGCCAAAATTTTGCCGACCCACAAATAATTTCGTGATCAAGATCATTATACAAAACATACGACAGAAGCAACTGACGATCTTCATGGTCTGATCAAAGATTATTACCGAAATGATTAAACTCTGATGTTTTTTATCCAATAATGATGTTTTTGAACTCATTTCGCTCATTGACCAGATAGCCACGAATCATTTTTAAAAATTCAGGAAATTTTACACGATTATATAGTTAAAATGCGCAAAAAAAATTCTTTACGAACATCTATTCTTCTCGATGAGCTATCGACTTGAAACTTTAAACATAGCTCAGAACTGGATGACAATTTAATATTATTTGTTTGTCTGTTCGGTAAAAATTCTGCAATCGATTTTATTAAACTATAGAAATACGAGGTGACGTTGACATGAAGACGATACGACGACCACCGACGGCGACCGAATGTAGCCGAAGACGTTAGACGAGGACGAACAATGACAGACGGAGACGGCAGGCGTGGTCAGTGACGCACACTGAAAAAAGATTCACCAACAAGCGTTTGAAGCAGCGAGCTTATAATTTACCACGTTTCTTAAAACGGATTAAAAAGTATAAAATAACGAGGTTTTAAACAAAAAACATACGGTGCATGTAATGGATAATAGTAAATAGTGTATAGATTAGCTGTTGTTGAGTAAACTCACACAACAGTTCATGTAATTTTCAGTACAATAAAATAGTTACTGACTTAGGTGAACTATGAATGGATCATTTATCTACTGCATGCGCCCTACGTTATTCGTTTTAAATCTTCACAGGTCTAAAGAGGAAATAATTTCATACTTTTTGGTCGGTTTTAAAAATATAACTAATAAAAAATATATTTTTTATTCGTTTAATTATTTCATTTATTTTTGGATGCTACTTTCACTCCCAACGAGCTTAATAGTTATTACGATATATATATATATAGTAGCTAGGTTAAAACGCCTGTCATGGTAGGAAATTAGCGTGGCATGTGAAGCCGAATCCCCGAGGCATGTGGGGGTGAAGCAATCTCTGGGGCCCTCTTACGCCAACGCAACGCCCTCGATGCTTCCTTGTACATACACACATACGTATAAACGAAATATATGCATGTATACACGCATGCGATACTCTGGGACGTCTTGTTTCAGCCCCGTGGATCCGGGCTACCATACAAGAAGCCCCGATTCGACAAGAGTGATCTCCGCTTATCTACCTGCACGTATCGAGGCATCCATAATATAATACAACGCGGCATAATAAATTATTCAGGGTCTGTATACCGAGCTGAGAGCCCGACCGTCGATATCTAATAAATTAACACGTCAACCCCTGTCTGTTCCCTCATATTGCGTATACGTACGCATAAACTGTAACCTTATTAATCGGCTTACGTCTATGTGTATATTACACTCAAGTTGCACGCAGTTAAGTAAGTTTCCACATCGAGTCAAAATGAGCTATATATACTTAAAGAATGAGCGCATACAATTATACACCTTAAGGTGCATATAAGACCCGTTGTACACCTCGAAAACGCGGGGATGCAAAACTCCTATACCGCTCAAGTGATCAGAGTGAAACTTGGGCAATTAATGCCTTATTTTAGCAAAAAGTGGAGCGTCTTTTTACTTTTTCAAAATTTTGAAAGAAATTTTACAGATTGGTTACCACTCACAAAAATTGGCAAAATTTTCACAGTTGCACTGAATGGATCGACCTATCCGGTATGATGCCACTCGGTGGTGATGAAACACATATTTTGAGTCCAGTTCCATGAGATTTGATGGTGAAATGACGAAATGGCAGCTGATCTGGTTTTCGATTACGAAGAACACCGAAATCTCATTTTGGCAACATTTGTTACCGATATTACGCGCATGCCGGTAATGTATGCGTGTAATGTCGGTAAGAAATTACCGGCATGCGTGAAAGGTCGGTAACAAATGTCGCCAAAATGAGATTTCGGTGTTCTTCGTAATCGAAAACCAGATTAGCTGCCACTTCGTCAATTCACCATCAAATCTCATGGGACTGGGCTCAAAATGTGTGTTTCATCACCGCCGAGTGGCATCATACCGGATAGTTCCATCCATTCAGTGTAACTGTGAAAATTTGGCCAATTTCTGTGGGTGGTAATTTGCGTACGGCATAATTCACCTCGAATTTCGGTTCTCCAATTTTTTTCATTTTGACATAGTTTTCAGTCACAGTTTCGCCCCTTCAACCTTCGCTCCATCGTCCAGTATTTCTTGTTGCAGAAGTGGTATAGTAGCTTAGGATCCTAACTCCCAACTTCTTATTCACCCTTAGGAAATGGTGTACCGACTCAGTCTCCCCCTCGCAAAGCCATCGGGCTACCCTTCTTCGTTCGTTGAGACACAGGATTACCTTGCTTTTCCCTTCTCACAAAGGCTGCATCTCGATTTTTACTCCCCTAATGGTGTCGTAGTTTTGTTTGCCAAAGATTAAAGCAAAAATGACCCGACGGCGTATGATTTTATTTTAAAATATTCATAAAACTTAACATTTGTTATACGTTTTCGACTTTTCTTGGTACGATTAATTCTAATGAGGATAATTTTTAGGCTTGGTATATAATTGAAGGGAAATGAAAACTTAATCAGTCTAGGATCAGCTGCAAACTGGTGGATTAAATATCGCAGTATTTTACAGTATCTTGTTTAAACACTGTGTAGAGACTTTTTCTCACATCCTTGTTTTTTGTGCATATATGCGCTGAATGCAGTAGGAAAATTTATTTCCATAAAGTTGATTTGTATACACTGTATAGAGATAAAGTTGCGCGTTGCAGGCCTTTTAGAAATATTCTAAAACGTCGCTGAGTGGCGTTGACAACCTTATTAAGCTCGTCTGAAGTTGTTCGTGCCGGCAACTTACGCCAGAGTCACGATTTGACTCAAAAGTTGTTTGTCTTCACCTTCTGACGTCGGAAATAGAGATTACGAAACCTTCACCTCCGAAAATGTTGTACTCTTTTAATTAACAGAGCAAATAACCAGCGCTGCACGTTTGATAATTCAAAATTCAATAACAATCATCAATTTGATGGTAAAGAAAAAATTGACATTGAATGTCACGTGAAAAAAAATCAAAGGGGAAGCTGAGCGACATATTATAAAAAAAAAAATCACTCTTCTGCTACCTGATCTTGACTGTTGATAAAATCACACTGCTTTTGTGATTAATGAATTTCACTGGTTTTTTGTTGTTTGGATAAAATTTTCAACGGATATTCGGGTATACCATCACAGAAGCACCGTTGTCACTGTCCTTATCACCTGTACAAGAGTAACACTAACGTTTCATCGTTGATTTATTACAGGCATGAAAAACTCCGCGCCACGGTTCATATAAAAGCGAACGACAGAAGTAGCAGTAGATTAATTATTGTGAAATGAACCGAGAAGAAATACGATGAAGTGTAACGACTGCTGACTTAAGGTCTTATTGTTAGAGATATGAACATAGTAGACCAACCGTCAAATGATTCCAAAATCGAACCTCTGAAAGGTACTTTAGGGAAGAGACTTCACGAGCCGTTATTAAAGCGGAACAGGCATTGTCACTCACTCTCGGGGACAGAGATTACTCTCCGCGGTCTGCGTAAAAAGAAAAGAACCCGTGAAGCGTTGATGACATCGATGGTTAATGGACCGAAGAGAATATCTCGAAATTTGTCATCTCAAGAATGACAGTTGAGTCTGGTTTGGTCGGTCCACGACTTAAGCTTTGCTATTTGGGACTTTTAGGAACATTGTTGGACTGTCGGTTGAAATTGAAAAGTCTCTATCTGGGAATGATTTCCCATGGATTTAAATTTGGGCCTCATATTGTGTACAGATAAAAGATTCTCAAACTTTGGTCTTTTACGCGATTCACACAAAAGGTTTCCAAAAAAGTTCCACGTTAATACGTGAAAAAACTTTCGCAGTGAATGTAAACTCAAACGAATTTTACCAAACAAAGCCTACCGGGACTCGTAGTGGAATTGATAGAATGTCAAAGCAGTAAATATGCGTTTGAAATCTTTTTTTTTGCTCGTGCCATCAAAACTCCAAGGGCTTACTTACACAGGAAAAAAATGACCAGCTACCGTATAATTTTAGCCGTAGTTTTGTCTATTGTCATAGATCCAAGAGAAACTAGATGCTCTTTTGTTCTTTTCAACTTACGATATTCCCCAAATGGAATGGTTGGTATAAAGACAGTACCCCTTTAGTAGAGTCCCAATAGATTCGTTTGATTAAAAGTGTACCATCCATCTTTCTTGCAATGGGCCGTACACAGCTTAATCCTCATCGCGTTGGCGAGAAAGAACTTGCTGATGCATATCCATTTTCATTCATTTGGTCGTCGCTTGGAAATAGAATTCCCCTGGAAGACGTCTCGTCGCGGCAATGGATCTTGATGTATCCATATCAAATTTCCCGTGTCGTTCAAAAGTTATGATAAGACGCCCTCGGGGGCGAGAGACGGTTTATAAAAAGGACATCGGCATCAGATGACGGTAGCTATAAAACTGACATGGTGTGAAGAAGGTCTTTCAAATAAAAAAAAAAAGTAATCTTAAGATATTCCGACAGCTATAAAGTGATTTTCTCAAAGAGAATCGACATTTTTACATCGAAATATTCCTCGTCTGGAAAAAATGTTCTTTCAATTTTTTTTAAAAATATTTCCCTTTGACTTCTTATTTTATGTACAAGGAAATTTGTGATGCTTGAATTGCTCGCTGTATGTATATGACCAATTACTCTCACTTTACGGAGATTAACGTGTTGCAGGCCGCGCGTAGCATTTGTGACAAACATTCTTAAGTCTAACTGCCTCCTCTTTCTCAGCCGCAACGAGCCAAGAAAATGACGCCAGAAACTCCAAGCCCTCTTTGGTACAAAAGATTTAAGTATACAAGCTCCACGATCAGCAGTGGTTGCCATCTTGAAGCTTATACTTGGATGAAAGAATCGACTTGCGATGGATTTCAATGGTTAGACTGTATAAATCACGCTTTATCTCATCATCGAAAGTATTTCAAAGACCTTTTATCGACGGCATGCTCTGAGCAATTTAACAACGGTATAACCTCAAATCCGGGTTTTCCAAGTAGCCCACACAGTGCAGATCGACCACCTTGAACATCTATTGTCAACACATTCGCAATTAGTCAATCAGCACTTTCCAAGTCTTTCGTCTTACAATCCTATTTCGATACCCTCCCAAAAAGACAAAGACGACAACCTCTCGAGTGAATCCGCTTTCGTTCAAACGAATTCAACCCGCCATGTTGTCCGCGCTGGAAGTGCAATATGATAAATTCCTTTGGTACGTTTACCGCTGGTAAAGGGTGAGTGCAGCAAAGTTTGACCAACAGTGAACAACTATTATACCTATAAGTAGCACCAATTCTGAAATTCTGCCGTAGGTATTCCATAATAACAGTTCAGCATTGCAAGTATTTCGTTATTATAATCAAGGTGTTGGAATCTCGAGGTAACTGTTGCATACAATTGGTGAGTTGAACATTGATGATAAAACGTGGGCAATGCTTGACGCTTACCATTCCAACATATATGAGTCCTTAAGGTGCTTATAAAGACCCGTTGTACACCTCGAAAACGCTGGGATGCAAAACTCTTATACCGCTCAAGCGATCAGAGTGAAACTTGGGCAGTTAATGCCTTATTTTGGCAAAAATTGGAGCGTAATTTTAGTTTTTCAAAATTTGATAAAACTTTTACAGATTGGTTACCACCCACAGAAATTGGCCAAATTTTCGCAGTTGCACTAAATATATGAAACTATCCGGTATGACGCCACTCGGCGGTGATAAAACACACATTTTGAGCCCAGTCCCATGAGATTTGATGGTAAAATGACGAAATGGCAGCTGATCTGGTTTTCACTTACGAAGTGCACCGAAATCTCATTTTGGCGACATTTGTTACCGACATTACGCGCATGCCGGTAATGTATGCGTGTAATGTCGGTAAGAAATTACCGACAAATATCACCAAAATGAGATTTCGGTGTTCTTCGTAATCGAAAACTAGATCAGCTGCCATTTCGTCACTTCACTATCAAATCTCATGGGACTGGGCTCAAAATGTGTGTTTTATCACCACCGAGTGGCATCATACCGGATAGTTCGATCCATTCAGTGCAACTGTGAAAATTTGATCAATTTCTGTGGATGGTAACCAATCTGTAAAATTTTTTTCCAAATTTAAAAAAAGTAAAAAGTCGCTCCACTTTTTGCCAAAATAAGGCATCAATTGCCCAAGTTTCACTCTGATCGCTTGAGCGGTATAGGAGTTTTGCATCCCCGCGTTTTCGAGGTGTACAACAGGTCTTTATAAGACCTTAAGTGTCTGAATTAGGATTTGCGCGTCTATAGCATCACCGTAACCCGGCATGCATTTCACCTTTCGTACTGCCTACACTAAGGCGTTTGATAGGAACCTACATAAATCACATAACCTAGCGAAGTGGTTTTGACGATGATGCATACTTGAAACGAGTGAATAAGGGTGAAGATGATCGGTTGATGCGATAGGCACACATTTATATACATAATCGCATTCGGGAGAGAGAGTGTCGATACTATTTTTAGGTACTATTACAGCTCCAGTCCCTTCAGAGCGAAGGCTACCAAACGTCCTGTGCGGTCTTTAGCCCGTGTTCCAGGATTCGAGTCACGATCGACACTGATCGTCTGCTGCCGAAAGTAACACATCCAGCGAATCTCGGTCTAGTCAACCTTAGAGATAACCTGATCCTCTATCCCACAGGCTATGACATTGAGATGTGCACGACGATGTCGCCATGTCAACGTGAGTATTCCGCAACCATTTCCTTGCTGGGGGTTTTATAAATAAATATATATATGTATGTATTGGTATATAGGTGTATTCACGAAGGCGAAATCCATGTATGAGGGAATCTCTGCGAGGATGATGGAGGGATTTCATACCTCTTCGAACCACCTTTCTTAACCCAATCACGTCACCTGATTCAATTATTTCCAGGTGAACTGACTATCGATTCGTCCCCACGCAATTCAAATCCAGCCTTCGCCAAGAGAACGAACTTCGATTCACCCTTATTACAATAATTGCTTCGAGATCTTGAAAGCATTACCGCCAAAATGCGCAACGGTATGCATTTATCTAATAATCTATTGGAAATCGATTCCGATAGAAATGCTTTCTGATATTATATTTATAAAGGAACTTCATTCCATCATCAAACCGATGGTACACGTATCTATAAAAATTCATAATATATAACGTTTCTCTCGCCGAGAAACATGTCTACAGTTGTTATTACTGTATAGCCTACAGCTATTTTTATTTTTTACCATAAGCGAAAACTGAAGCTCTGGGTATAAAATTAAAAGTATGCCTTAACCAGTAAATCTATTATGTAATGTAAAACTATTATTTTCCAAACAAGATGTTAAATCTATATTGCGTACTCTTTTTCATCACGTGGGAATAAGGCATTTTGCACACTCTGACCCGTGCGAAAAATCAAACTTTACGCACGCTATTTGGAAAAACAGTACACGCAACAAGTGCGCAAAGTAGGTAATTCTCGTTCTAGTGAAAAACAGTTATTTTATTTTTTTAGGCCTTAATTGACTGAAAAAATTTATGAAATGAGAATGATTGAACGATGTAACCCATTTTACGGAAATTTTCTAGTAACTCGGTATGACAAATGAAACTTTTCTCAGTGATTAAGGAAGAGCGGAATACGGATAAAATATAGCTCAGCTAGCCATTCACACAGTTCGCGCAATCCTAGATGTCTTACACCCGGTTTCTGGACCTTCGGAACAGGATAGATCGATATCTAGAAACTAGAGCTGACAGCGGAAGCAAAATAATTTATGAGGATGCTTTTATAATTAACGAGGCCGCATTATTGTTAGCGAGTTAGGAGGAGTCTCGAGTAATTTCCTGAGCTTATCTGGACGCCTCGATCATCTATATTGTCTCCCGCATCACCATCGCCATTGCTTCTCGCTGATGAAAAGCTTTTCTTGCTTGCCTTGCCGCACGAAACGCGAGCTGATGAGCAAGTCGTCAAAAGTTCATGCCGCGCCTTCAATTAAGCATCTGGTCTCACAGGTATTCGCCTATTTTCAGCCCCAAGAAGCAACAAGCACGCAAATTTAGACGGGAGTACCCGTTAAATTCGCATTACAAATTCATCCTAAGACAATGTCAAAATTCAATATAAATTCCAACAAAGTTTTCGCGACACAAAGAATTACCTCCTACACAGTGTGAATCGTTAACGACTGAATGGTCGTCTGCTATTCTTCAATGCGCATGCGCTACAATGTGAGAGCCGTTGTTTGCCAGGATGACCAACCGTCATGAACGTAACCTCAAAAATTTTGACATTTGTCGCTAGGAATTATGATCGAATTTTACCAAGACGAAGTTTATTTTTCCATTTTATTTTTTTACTGCAAGAAACCATTATCGAAAATAAATTCCGAGAATTTATTTGTTTTTTTTTTTTTTAAACAAAAAATGAAAAAAAAAAAAAGTTATTCAGTATTTTCATCCCACTTTAGAATCATGACGAAAATATGTGTTTTCGAGTCCTTGATTCTACAGAAAAGTATCATCGATTTTAAAAATGTTTATTTACATGTCAAGGTTATTTCGAGTCACCACACTTTTACAAAATGGCGGAATAATTTCGTAAAATTAGAGGCATCATTTTTTACCAAAACGATCCAAAAAATCTATCGAACGTTAGAATCCCAGGAGGTCAGGTCGATGACTGGTTGGTTTGACGTGGAATCCGCCATAATTTTTTTCGCGAATCGCTAGGTATAGAATTCCTTCTACTATATAGACGTTCGTATTACGTGAGGATACGCATGTATATGTTATACGTATGAGCCTTGCAACGTAGAGCAGTAAATTGAACCAGCTGAATACTCAAATCGTAGGAGGACTTTTTACTGAAATCGTATTAGAATTTCAAGAGGCATATATAAAAAGCGTATATTGATTTTTTCCCGTCAAGTATATCTCTTGATATTTATTTACTCATTCACGGAACCGTTGAATTTTCCCGTTAACTCAAATATGCAATATATTATATTCTAAAAATAGTCGACGTCCTGAGAAGTCGAATTTTTTGAAATAATACAAAAGCCAACAATCACACGATTCTATAAAAGTTTTACAAATAATTACGTATAATTGTAATAATTAATAATCTTAAGGAATATTAATTAATCAATAATACAAATTCAGAAACTCGTACGATTTCGATATTTCAAAATATCGAAATTTCTCACAAATCTTCTTTCACGAATCTGGTACTCAAATCACGTGTGTATCCGGAAACTATATTTGAGGAAAATGATAGAATGTTTCTTCATAGAGTGAATATACTCAAGGAAAAAGGGGAAATAAATTACCTCGGCATAGCTGTGCGACGACATCAAAGAAATCCGCGTCTTATTTTTCCTTTTCTTCTTCTTCTTTCCCTCGCGGGTCTTCTTTTCTGTGGCTATTTCCTTTCATAGAGACGTATAGGTGTAGAGTCACGTCCCGATGGGGTCTTTATTCGAAATTCCGCGTCTTCCGCGATGCGAGCGTTTCCAACAAACGTGCCTGATGCAGGTACATACATACATACATATATGTGCCGCACTGTACACGACTGCGAAGCTAGAAACCAACTTGTGAATCGGAACTCGTTAATTTCAGGCACCGCCAAGTCACGGGAAGCGCAAAAATGAAGATTTTCTTGCTTCCTTCAATCAATATAAAAGAGCTCAAAGGCTGCTCGCGCGAGTTTCGAGCCAAAGTTTTCCTATTGGAATTCGGGACTTGATCGCTGAGAGTCTGTTCCTTATTGTGGTCTTAAAGTTCCTCGACACCGATATCGATACGTGCAGAAGTGTTTGCTCTTTTCATCCTGAAAACACAGTACCTACCTACCTACACACGATGGCAGTTGTGTACACTTTCGGAAAGATAAACGCCGTGTGCATTGATCCATAACCATGGACAGAAAATCACTTCAAAAGAACTGCTTCAACTGGGTATATTTATTTTTCACCAAAAACAAGGTAGATATGCGTTTTTCCAAAGTAGGTAAAAAACGAAATTTAGGTTTTGCAGAACTGATGAATTCACTACACGTTGTTGGTCTTTTTCGATTAAGGAACGCTAAGTCATTTTCATTTAAGCTGGTTCAACGTGACTGCTGCAGGCGTTCAATTATTGTGTAGCTAATAACTTCATAATTAAACGTCAGAAAAGTTTTTACCCAATTCTTGTTAAATTAGGCACGGTTACCTTGTTTTGTTTTTTTGTTTTTTTCTTAACAATCGTATGATGTATAATACACGCAATCGTCTTCATTATCTGGTAAGTTTTGTCCCCTGGGAAGTCTGAGGCAATATTTATGACAGATACTGTATCATACAGGAATTAAAATAATAATTTTGTTAAAGAGACAACTCGAGCCGTTCTAAAAGTAATTTAATTTAAATTAGTTTGGAAAACACAGAAAAGAATTTTTGATCTTTTTCGAACCGACAGGTGGGTGGGAAAATTTTTTAAACGAATGCTACACGGAAGAAGATATATTTAATCAAACCGTAGGTTTGGGCTATAAACGAGTTGAGAAGTGACTCCCAAGTAGATTTGTTGGCAGTTTAAATCACTTGTCTGCAGAGGCGAAGCGCAAAGGCGAATCGATTCATTCAAGTTAAAGGCTGCTTTTTTCACTCAGCGTCTCTTACTTTTCCTACCCGGTTTTCCTACCAGCTATAGACACATAGCTATAGCAGACGACTTTCCGCCCTCGAGCTTGTAAATTACCGAACACTTGTAATCCATTCCCATTTTCAACGGTATAAGGGAAGCTAGGAAGAAAAGAAAAAGTAGTAGAAGAAGAAGAAGAAGAAGAAGAATAAAAATTGCAGACTCGAAGCCGGTGAGTGAGAAAATGTTGCCTCATAAGTGACACTTCGATATCCATTAATTTTAATCCTACAGCTCAGAATATTCGTCCAACTTTTATCTTCGTTGCAATAACATCCGTCCGAAATATCTCATCAAACTTGTAACATATCCAGTCGATACCCGATAAACAACTAATTCTAAGTTTCCAACTATCGGATGGAGTTCGAAATGACTTTATGAGTCTGACGAGAGACAACGCGAAGATCATTGAAATCCCTGGGGTGCAGAAGTGGCAGGTTCACGACCTGGAATCAGTATCTTTAACAACATCGTAGGCTACACTTTTCACCAGTTGAAGATAAACTGAATGTCAAGAATTTGCGAAAAGATTCAGAGATCTACATTCCGGGCTGATAATTATTTTCATGATATGTACTACATTGGGAACTGTTTCTATGCATCACGCCTTACTTTGGAGGGTAGTTTCAACCCTTTGAAGTGTTTAATGGCGGATAAGAAAAAATACGTGTCACTTAATTTTTAGTCTGCTATAACATATTACAAAATGAATGAAATCGGAGAGATCGATCTGACATACCTTCCTTGTCAGTCGAGATATGAATACGTGAATCCAATGGCGTGTAATAACTGATTATATGATGGAAACAAGCGCTTGATATTGTAGGAAGTGACGAGTGGCATAACAACGAGATTTCATTTACAACGAAATAAAACCATATGTGTGAGACAAGGTTTGCGTGGTTGAGATGCCCAGACAAGAATTAAGCCCGGAATGAGAATCGGCCTCGTATTTAGAGTCCAACAGGGTCGCTGAAGGTTGGGTGAAACAGACTGGCGCTTCGACTCTGTCTGGTTTCATATTTACTGAACGTGTCGACATATCGCGAAATGTCTTATAAAGTGGCACTTTCGTATTGGCCTGATACCCAAGAGTCCTCAGAAAATCTCCTAATTGCCAAACGACGGCGTCCCTCTCCTTACTTAGACTCTTCTCTAGATTTGACAAGCTAACAAATTATAAGACAAAGTGTATGATGCGAAGCTCGGTTTTCATTACGAGACTGCAGACTTTTCATTTTCACAAGTGCTATTAGGATATACACTTTTCCAAATGATCATTAGAAAGGATTGAGCTTGCTTGAAAGCTTCGTCGTTTCAGGATTCAAAGTTACCGATGGTTTAGAGGTCTTCTTCGAAGGTGGAGACGGATCGCAAAAACTGCGTAAGATAATAAACAAAACAGAGCTTTCGAGCAGACGGATTGCAGTGAATTGAAACGAAGTGTGCCAGACCGTGAGACTACAAGCTTCGGGTGTATGTATGCCGGTTGCGGATCGATTTTAGCATCCGGTTTGGTCCTGGCTGAAGCCACGGAGGTCAGCCACGACCCCGTGGCTTCATGAGAAGCTGATTTATTCCAAGAACCAAGGATCCATCGTATGAATTATTTGTTTCAATCAGAGTGATGAGACGCATAGGAGAATCCAGCACAATTAAACCCCCACATCATTATCTGAGAGTGAGACTTTCGTCATCTGAATTAAGTTCAATTAATCCTTTGAGTCACACTGTATGGGACTCTCAACGTTTCACTTTCTTTTTTTTTGCAGTTTTTTATTTATTAAACCAGTTTTTTGACAACAACTGCCAAGATTTTTGGATCCACATGGTCCCTGAAATATTTCTAAGTCTAAGAAAATATAAAATTTATTTATTTATTTATTTATTGCAAAAATAGCACATATAAACAAAAGGTTGTAATTCGTACTTTTCCACGATAAAAAACCATTTTCTGCTAATCCACCATGAAAATCCGAATACCAATTTTCACACAAACTCAATTCATACCAATAAATTTTACAGAACCTTTACAAAAATTTTCTTATTGTTTTTGTTTGTTTGCGATACTGGATTCACCATTTTTAATTTTCGAATTTCGAGTTCAGATTCGTAATCAGTGACCCCAAAAACTGCGTAATATTTTGTAAAAAATTTTACAAAGTTTCATCAAAGTCAAATAACTTTTCGAATTTACATCCACCATATTGGATCCGCCATTTTGAATTTTCGAATTTCTAGTTCAAATTCCTAATCAGTAACCCCAAAAACTGTCTAACACAAAGTTTCATCTAAGTCAAAAAACTTTTCGAATTTACATCCGCCATATTGGATCCACAATTTTGAATTTTCGAATTTCGAGTTCAGATTCGTAATCAGCGACCCTAAATTTTCACACATGCAATACCTCAAGTATATCGCACGTAAAAAAAATCTATGCATGAATGTTTTAACGATACTAATTAAACGGTGCAACAAAAATTACTTTGAAGTGAAAAAAATGCTTGTCAGTAATTTTTACAGACATGGTAAAACCATTTCCGCAACGTATAAAGCATATGTTAAGAAGCTTTCGTACTTCCGTATTGCAGGACTTGATGTAAAGGGATCTGAGAGTTGGTACTTACTTATATTTCACGAGTTCATTAAGCACTCTAGGCACGAGCCAACACAGCTGAGTAAACTTTCAAGTAACTATCCCAGTAAATCCTTCAGCTATTGCGTACAATTTTAACTCTCTAATTGAATCTGAGGGACAAACAATTGTGTGAATTCTCTACGTTTGATAACTTATACCGGGTGTCCCAGAACCACCCGTCCACCCCAAATAACTAGATTATTATCAATTGTACGGAATTTTTTTTCTCGTTTCCACCCTTCGAATGCAACAACTTTTTCCATACGACACTTTTCGGTACAATCGATAATAACCAAGTCATTAGGGGTGGACGGGTTATCTGAGACACCCGGTATACCTTATGAAAACTGACTCGAATCAGAAAGACATGAATCGGGATATTTTCGTTTGGATTTGTTCATTCGATTCTGATTCCGATTGAATGATTCTTCCGGAAAATTCTTCACGTCAGTCATTCGGGAATACCAACGTCGAGTTTTTATTCCCACGCAGTAAATTCCGACGGTCGTTTAAATTTTTACCCGCAAATGTGTCCGTTTATTTCTCGCGATGCGTGACGTCGCCTCTTTCCGCTTCTAACGCGATTATATAATCTTCCTGCCAGCTGGCTGACGGAAAACGGAAGTCAGCAAAAAACCGCCCGTCAGAGTGTCAGAATCTTCCAAACTGACGCCTTAAGCTATAAACAAAGGAAATGCTGCATTCCCTTCGGGAACATTACACCAGGATTTTACGTTATATACAATATTTGATCTCTTTTATGTATGTATAGTTCGAATCTTCTCCGCGCGTTTATTCATCGCTGTTGCAGGTGAAATAATAATATCTCAAGTGCCACGAGCATAATTATGGAGATCGTAAAAGTTCAAAATTAAGAACCCATCAAATTCGAACTAAGCTGATGTAGAGACAAAGAACAAAAATAATCACACAAGGATTTTAAAGGTCCAACTAATTTAGATCAAGTTGAATTTATTTGAAACAATATCTCGTAATACTTGTACAGAAAAAATTGCAAACTGCAAATTTTGACTGTTTTATATTTTTCAACTTGGCACAAAAATCGTATCAATAGAATAATTTTTATGAAATCAAAGCTCAATTTCTTCTTCATTAAATTCCCAAGAAATCGTTAGACACCATTTTTGTCAAACTGATAAATAACCTATTTCATAATAATTAAATTTTTTTTTTACTCGACGGTTCTTAACCTAAAATTATATCACTTTTTACGCTTTTTCTGATCAAATGAGAATCTCAGCAGAAAATCTATCTCTGGCAGTTTGTAGAGAATTAAATTACGAACAAAATGAGATGCAGATAATGAAAAATCAACCCAACTATACCAATTTTTTTGTTTTCTTTCTTTTTCATTTAAAAACTTATTCCAATACAATGTAACATCTTCAAAGTAATTAGCGATAAAATTTCAGTTTAAATAAAAGATCTAAAAACTTTCCTCCGAGATTGAATTGATATCATTCCGACTAAATTAAACTCGATACAATCGTATTTTTGTTTCTCGAGATATTTTTCCCAAACTTATCTCTCGTTTCGTGATGATGATAAATATAAAACTCGGCGTTGAATGGATGAGATTAGACCATAAATAGCTTAAGATATTCGCATATAAAAACGTTGATAGAATATAAATAAAAATCTAAAAAGTCTAAGTGCCGTTACTGCTCTTTTTCGTTATTTTATGTATACGTATTATATTTTCAATTTGTGGACTTGACGGGAGACCCTCGGCGAAGAGCTTCTCGATACCCTCGAAACTGTATAAAATCGAGAATATTTTATTTTTATTTTGTATTAGGTAACACGGTTCGAATACAGAAATAATCCGCTCAAGCGTGTGCAGAATTAGCCTTCGCCTGTTATTCCCAGCCTGAATAGTAACGGGTAATATCCGGATTTTAATCAATGTTAATTAATTTCACTGCACCGATAATACAGCTTTATCTGCACGGCAAAGCCCTCTCTCTCTCTCTGTCTCTCAATAAAACGGTGTATATGGACATAACCAGAATATATCACGTGTCGATTGGCATAAGGTCGTGTATATTTTCTTTTTTATCGTATCTAAGCTTAAGACATGAAAATATGTTGAAAAACGTTGAAATTGGTGAAAAGTTTAATAAAGAACAAAAGGTCGTATGTACTGGTAGATTCGACTTTCTGCTACTGATTCAAGCATAAAAACCTACGTCGACTAATTTCATAAGGGCGTATCTTACCGCCTCGAAATCCTCCGGTTTTAGTGCAAAACGTTTTTTTTTTTTTTGCATGTCTTCTAGTTTTCGAGATATTCGCAAAAAGACCACCCTGTATATTTATGGATCACTAGAATGGCACGTAAAAGAGGTGAAGAATAGTCAGCGTCGAGACCCTTCAATTTCTCTGCAGTATCAAAGCCACGGGGTTATGTACACCTACAACATATATTGCTGCAACCTTAGGATCAGAGGGGCAAACAGATATTTGCTCATTTGCCTAAGCTCCGTAGGATTTGCTAGTTTGATCAGGGACGACACTTCGAATCCCGTATCGACCTACTTTTTTACTCTCATTTCGGAGGATGGGCACCTTTAACATTAAATCTGTTTACGTGTGGTTCCCTGTATTCGTTTTTTTTCGAATAAAATAAGGTATCGACGTCAATTTATTTATTTATTTACACCATCTTCAAATCATCGCAACAGTTACGAGAAAGTATAATAAAAAAAATTTCGAAAAAGTTGAAAAATACCGCCTTTTTTTCAAAATTTCAAAAAACGTATCATTCATTCCAAGGCCATTGACATGCTGAAGCTAACGCCGTTCAATTTTTTGGTTTCAGGTTAACCATCTTCGAGAAATCATCAACACCGCGGACCTACCTTTTTTGAGACTGATTTTCAACTACGATTTTCGTGTATAAAAAGTGATTAAAATTATTAAAAAAAAATTTCATGCAATTCGAGAGTGTATTTATTAAGCCTGACAAAGCCTACATCAATATTTACAGTTAAAACTCTTACAAAAACCCTTTTTTTTGCTCATCAGTTAGAAATTTCTCTCGGTATAGTTTCAACTTTTATCTCATTCTTCGTGATTTTAAAAAATCGAGGACTCCCAGGTAAGTAGGTGTGTCCTTTCATTTCATAAGTGTCAACGTATATATATATATAATACGTATAGATGAAAAGCGACAGATCTACTGCACAGAAACTGGGGAGTTATAATGACTTTTTTAATTAAAAAAGATGGCGAAGCTGTGGTAAATGCGACCGCTATTCATTCTTATCTTTAGAAAGTTCTACAAGATGCAGGATGTTGGCATTTACTATCTTATAGTCCAGAAGTGCCAGAAGTCTTGTACTCCAATTATAATTGATACACTTGATTTTGCCAACAGTGGTTGAGACGCGTATTGAAATTGAAATGATTTCATTTTTGAATGTACCTAATGATATTGTATAAATTCTGCAGTCGCAGCTCATAAGTAGAAACACTCTGAGCTCTTTGCTAGTCAAGTTACAGGTGCAAATTTCCTGCACTGCAATGAATTTACGAGATCATATAGGAGTGGCTAATGCACCGCTTTGACGTGCCGTTGAAAGTAAAATTTCCGCAGCTCTTTCGCAATTCTATGTATAGGTAATTCCCACGTATTTCGAGTCAGGGCTAGAATAAGGTCTGCGGTGAATTTAAAAACTCGGGTTTCGTGAAAGAGCTGCACGAGTTTCGTGTGTGGTCGCAGTGAAAATGTGAGGCGGTAATTGGGCCGTCAGTCTTTTGCATTTTTCATCAACTCCGAGTGGTCAAAGGGCTTTCTGACCTTTATACAGTGAACACCATTCCTACGAGGATATGATTTGCCGTTGAACGCTGCAAAGTCGTCATGATTTATAAGATTAATTATACCGACTGCAGCGATGCGTTTGCCCGCGATTAAGCGCTTAGTCAAATCACTAACCGCGATTCAGTAGCAACGGCAGCGCCACCAACGGTGATTTTGCGAGTTAAATTACATCACTTCGCACCGATAATCGCGGATAAAATTTCTCGGTGACTTCGGATTCCGGAAAAAATTACTAGGGGACTAGACACGGATGGCAAGAAGGTGCAACCGAAGTTTCAAATTGATACATCCAACCGTTCGGGAGATATAGAGAATCTCGAAAGAGGAGAGTCACTGCGAGGATCAACAAGAAGGAGCAGAAGATGAACGAGTTATGGGTTCGATAAATCAACTGTCACTATTCGATATTTCGGTACAACGGAACGATCTGATTTCTTGTAAAATTTTCAAAATACTTCGTGGTTCGTATCTCTTTTTTTATTCATACGAGAACTCAAGGCTCCGTGAATTCCATTAGAAAATAGTCAGTGGTTTGGTACACATCACATGTGATGACAGGCATACGGTAATTCATTCTTGGCTACGAATTCTTGGCGGGGAATCTTGATGTACGCATAGTCGAGAGAGTCCGTATATTACGCAGATTGCCTAGTCACTAAGTCATTTATAACTTAGTACCCGGTGAGTGGCGGTATACCGGTAGGGCTGGAAAGCTGACAAAAAGCAGCATCAGTTCTTGCGACAGAGCCTGCAGAAGAAGCTTGAAAAGAAAAAGCACCTCGCCCGTCATCCCATACATTCCCACCCCCAAGACCAATGCGGATTAATTCTGAGGGAGGCTTTCCAACGGCGAATAAAATTCCGGCTTAGACACCACTGCCCGCGTTTTCAGTGAACATATATATCGTCGTATAAAAATTAAAACTGCCATCTTCGAGTATTTGCGAATTATCTGTAACGTCATGATTATCGATTTTATTTTTGCTTCGTTCCTAAGGATATTCGACTGTGAGAAATTGATCCTTTTTACTAATTTTATAACGAGATAGTCTTATACTGAGTGTGATTATCGAATTATTATAATCCTAAGCCACACCGAAGATCTCTGCATAAAAGTTGAAAAAGAAAATAAAAAATGAAAGCAACAGGATTACAAAGAAAAGGGATAAGCCGTAATTGAAACGGATTTTTTTTATTTTTACCAGTAATCGATTCAATATTACCATTTGTGGATGAGAATCAATATCGGTGCGATTTTGTAATGTTAAATATTCAATGATTCCGATATGAGGAAAAAAAAAAAAGTGTTCCAGTAATTTTGCATAGTAAATAGTGTTCTGGATGAACGATCCAAAAATTATATCGAAAAACTTATCTACAATATTTTTCAACATTTTGAAGTGATTTGAAACGAAACACATATAAACTTCATCTAATAATTTCATTATTTTCTATGTTTGTATTATCAAAGAGATCCTCATAGCTTAAGAATGTATTAATTAAAAAAAAAAACTCAATGTAGGTACAGTGTGAATAAACTTAATAAAGAGTATTGATTTCTGGCGAAGGAATCTCCTTAAAAGAATTATAATCACCGGAGTATATTAAATAACTAATTTAGAAAATTGCAGCCAACGTTGCTTCGGTCTTTTTAAATTTGTTTATTTATTTTTGTGAATATTTTATGGAACCACGCTGCCCTGAAATATGGTTATGAATTCGGCTTAAATGAACCAATTTATCAAAAAGCGTCACCTGCGTTACTCTCGTGCCTACCTCAAACCTTGGTATTTGTGTTTCAAGTTAACGGAGCGCCCCGGCGCGCTGTGTGCACGACCAAAGTCGACAGGCGAAACATTCGAGTTGCTGGGATTATCACTTTGCAATGCGTCGCGTCGTCTGGTGGAAAATAATCGAACTAATGCAACTAGGCTGACAGCTGATCGCGTGGTGCGCCTCGAACTCCTACGACACGCCCTTTTATTCGAGGTTAAAGCCTTTAACTGAGATGTGTACCAACTGTCTAAAAAAATCCCTATATTGTTAGGGAATTATTTTTCTGCCAAATGCTACCCTGCTCGGTAATACCGTCATGTATAGTTATGGTGTGAGTTACTTAAAGTCCCGTTCATTTTTTCCCCACGCAGATTCAACGTTACGACAATTAATCACCACCGATCTATGATATTTTGGCGCCGTTGGTAGACATGTTACTTAAGTCTAGTCCAGCGCGAGAGAGAAACGTTTTTTGGAGAATAAAGCTGCACTCCTAAGTGAGTAACTTGAAACGTCAATAGTTACGATTTTTCTTCATTAAAATTAAAAACTTAGGTTATGTAGTGATAAAATGGCACCGACAACCAGGCTCTGACGTTATTGGGACATTTTTCAATATTGATAGCCATTGAAATTTTTACCACGAAATTTCGATTCACCATCAATAGTTGCAATCGTTGAAATCCACGCAATTTTTGCTCAGGAAATCGACGCGCCATCTCGCGGATGTTTCCGGAGACAAACTACAGTATCGTGACAGGAAAATTTTAGTCTCGTTGTGAAGTAACGAGCTTCGTTGAAATCCCCCTCTTTTTGTACCAAAAACTTGACAACGACGTTCTATCTTCTGCTTCTTCCCTTCGCTTGATAATAATAGAGAACCTGATTAAACCCGTAGCTTTTGAAAGTCCCGTTATATTGAAAAACTTTTTGCGAAAGGCTTTTTAGCTGTATATCATATATATATATATATATACACATATAATACGCGTGTTATATTTTACTTGTCAGAAAAAAAGACTCTCGTGTATCTTTCTGCCGCTTTTACTCGTTGTAAAAAATTCGAGACACGTTTAAGTAATATACACGGTGTCGATAACCTGGTTTCAGTGAATTACTTCATAAATATCTAACCACATTATGAAATTACATGTACGTAAATATATTATATAAAGCGGTTCGTTTCGTGTGTACGCAAAGTTTGTCATGTTTCAAAGTGATTTACATATAAAACGAAGCAGTTTGTTGAGCTTCGAAGTTATAAAGGATGGTACTGAATGTACCAACTAATGCCGAGCGAGTAAATAAAAGAGCATATATAGTCCAGCCGAAAAATTGAAGAGAAAAAATACAAGCATGAAAAAAATTTTGTATCTATTGATTTATAATGTTTTCCCAGTGAATTGAACGCTATCTACATCAGTAGTAGCACCATTGAAAATTGAAACTATATCGTCAAGTTAATTTGATAAATGGTAAGCTCATTTTCCCAGAATTTTGAAAAAGTTTTGGACATATACGGTAGTTTGGTGGTAAGATCGCTTAGGCCAACAGGCAGTAAAGCCGCTGCTGAAGGTGAGTGGGAAGTTGAAAATACGTGTTGAAATTAGGGACCTTTTAAATGGGCCCCAAAACGAGTCTGCGTTGTATAACAAAGCAAAGAGGAAAGTGTGAAATGTGGTTCAAGTTTTGAGTAATACGGAGTAAGGAAAGAGAGTCGTTGGATAAAATATGGTTGTTTGGAAAAACGATGGTCCAATCGTGCTCATGTCACACCGGTAAAAGTCGCGAGTTCCACTCTCGTGCGAAATGTTCGCTACAAGTGTAACATCTCGTAGAGTTCCTACGAGTATCTTGCACACGGAACTTGATACCTTGAAGCTTCAACATACATATAATACTCTGTGTGCCTACGAAGGACATGACTTAGTTCCCAGCTGCTGTGTCAAGTGTGCTTAAGACTCTTATAAAGCATGGAACTTATGCTTGCGAGAAATACGAGCGGTGTATAATAGAGAATGGAGGGGTCTATTTGCATTAGGGAAAAGTTCCTTGAGGTACCAGAGATATTAAATACACATTTCTATACGTGTATGTATGTGTACATGTATACTCAAGAGATAAAAGGAAGAAACTTACACAGGTATAAAGTTTCTGTCTGTACTTCGTCCAAAATCCGTGAATCTTTTGGGTGAATTGATTCTGTCTAAGCCGAAACGTTTCAGACAAGAGAAATAAAACCTTTTGAAAGATCTACGGTGATATTGATATTCAAGTCAAAGTTGAAATGAACAGGAATGAAATATTAATGTATGAGTTATGCGATAAAAACAATACTGAAGAAATTCAACGATTTAAGAAAAGTTTTTTCAATTATAAACTTCCTAACCTAACCTAACCTAATCTAACCTAACCTTCAAAATGATTATAAAAATGTACAGATAAATTTGATGGTATAAAATATCCGAAATCCTGATACGACAATTGAATAGAACGTTTGTTCAACTTGAATCCAGCGATAGCGACATAAGTCCGTAATATATTCTTCTATTAATGAATCGCTCTTGTTACCGACATTCGTGTGTCTACTACAGTTTGAAATTCATTCGGTAAATCTGCAAAGCACAACACGCTGCGAAATAAATTTTCTGCGAACGCTGCTCAATTCGCGTGACAAAATTCAAACCCTAAATGGCGAACGTTTCTCTCTCGTTAAAATTTTGATTACTGACAGGGGCAGTTCTTGGACGATGAAAATTGAGGTCATTAATGAATTTTATAGCAGGGGATTGCCGAAGACTCGAGGATCTTGTCAGAGATAAAAATAACGATATTAATAATTCTGAGAAGGCTGTACAACGAAAACGAAATCATGAAACTTAACGCGAGAAATGTTCGTTCTCGAGAATTCAAGTACCTAAGCAAATTAACGAAGCGAATCATAATTAATTGAGAGCATGCGATGGATCCTTCAATAATAGTTAACAATTATTGCACATCTTGCAAGTTGGATGTTATAAAGTGTCACGGATGCTCAGAAACGTTTCTAAAAATTTCATGTTAATGAGTAAAACAGGTGATTTTTACGTCATTTATTAATCCACGTTCTCGAAAAATAAAAAAAAAATTTCAACTTTCGTTGCACATTCGATAACCGAACAGATCATTTGAAGCACGAATATCACAAGCGTTTGATGTTATTCCATGCGATACCTGACCCAGCCCTTTGACCTCCAGTTTCTACAAGGCTTACGCCATTGAAATGCTGCACGATTGCACAATTTACAGTGGAACTGATGCCGGCTCAATTTAAGGTAACCATGATTCCGTGGAAACGTGTAATACTCTGTAATTCTGTAATCTTGTAATTGGATATCATTGATTTATGGCAAATTGCGATGACGCATTAACCCGATCAAGCTGTTCAAGTAAGCGGAGAAGAAGCTCAAACACCTCATACAGGAGTGTTTCCGAGTAAACGCCGCTGTACGTTGGATTGCCTACCCCTGAGGGGAACGAATATCGGTAACACAGACCTACGGAGTTACCGATAGGCAGCGCGTGAGCTGCACACAACTTGGCAGCCTTGGCAGTTCCAGCTCATTCGCAATAACGTTAAACGCTTTATCTATCGGTAAGTCAGTGATTCTATATTACCGATATTTGTGCTTCCTAGTGATAGGCAACCTAAAATACTGCGGCGTTTACTCAGAAATGTCCTCTATATCCGTTTGGTCCAATTTTTTCGTCGTTTTCCGATCGCCACGACGTTAATACAAGCCATATTTCAGCTATTAGAGTTTGAAAAAAAGAACCCGGGCACCAGACCTTTTTATACACGTCGCAGCTGCGGAGCCTAATATGGATAAGTTAAGGGGAAAACGAGACCTGACTTGCTAACTTGGTAGAAACTGCAGTGAAACTGAACAAGGGGTACGTTAACTTCGAGTATAATACTTAGACGGAAAGTTTTACTTTCCGCAACTTTTACCTTTCGCGGAATGTAATATTTATTAAATGAGTCTTTGAAATGTACCGGACGGATCTCTTTCTAAGATTATGTCTATTCCCCAGGTGTCGTATTCCGAACTTTCATCACTTTTGATACAGCGAAACGGTGATAGGGGTCGATGTTTTTAGGATGGATAGTGTCTTCACATGCTTTCATCGGAGGTAACATAACCTCGATATTCATTTCAGCTGTTTCAAAGTTAAAAACTCAATCATCATTATTTTTCAAAGATCCAAATAACGTCCTGCAAACGTGAACAACCTGTTTTTGATCATCCCTGTAAAATATTCCATAGTTTCTACTCGGAATTTTTCATCCTGTGAATATTTCATCTCATTTTTCAGCAATCAACGATTTCTTATCACTCCATAAAAGAGAAGGGCGAAAAATCAATTTAACAGACCTTTGATTATCGGCTTGTTCCAATTTCCGATTATCGAGATTGTTCGAGCGTAAAATGGACGCAGAGATATTATCCAAACCGAAAACATTGTACCTACTTCACTTGTATCATAGTTTTAACCAACGATTCAATTCCAAAATAAGCCAAAATCTTTATTGTACATTCTCGTGATCCGAATCCCCTCTTGCCAGTCTCCTCGTATCGCACACACGCCATTTTACGTACACTGTCCATTTGTCAACAATCAATATCTGAATTTTTCCATTTCTAAATAAGTTTCGGATTTTTCCACAGTAAATTAATTCGCGATGATATAACGAAAAAACATCACATATTTCGTCGAACTCTTTTGAGCAACCTTAAAATTGTTCTGTTAAAAAATAAAATTTTTTTAATATTATATCTACCGTTTCATGTGTGGAGTATCATGTGTGGATGGATTGGAATTAAGAGAACCTCTGGCAATGAGACCTTCCGAGTCTCTGTATGCGGATCAGGAAACGATTTTGCCATTGAGATAGAGGTTTGTTGGTTTTCCGTGATTGGTTCGGTGTATTCCTTTCATCGTGGGAACAGCAATCGTCCTAACGCGTCCCGGAGACCTTGCGTAAACCTGATCAGGACCAAATTGATCATCCGGTTGATCCGGAGTAATTTCAACTCGGAAATAAGATGAAGAAGCATCGAACAGTCCAAAACTGGGCAGAACATTGCCCGCATTCATCAATCAATATGGCGACATATTTATAGTTATACGAACTGAATATTGGAAGAATTTTTCAGAATATTGAACGGTGTACAAAATTTACATTTCAATTTTCACTCCAAAGTCAATCATTCAGGAACCAAAGACGTTTAAGAGATATCAACAGGGTGTAAAATTTTCAAAAAATAATTATCCGCAAGTAGACAATTTATATGAAAATTCCGCACTCGCAACTTTAAACGCACTTTTCTCAAAACGTAGTTTTTCAAAAACTCAATGCACTCTGAAAGAAAGTTTTTTCAAGCTATCCGTCTCAAATTTGGACACAACCTTCTTCACACTGTTCTTTATCTTGTTATTAAAGTTTTTTGTTGTTTTAATCGACTACTTTTCGACCCGTTGCACTATATAGCATGATCCCTTAAAAACGAAGTCTCACATGAAATTTATCCTCAAGACTTATAATTTGGGAACCGTTAAAGCTACGAACATTGCTTCTCAGACATTTTTGCAAAAAATTGAACTGCCTGATATTTCATGATCCAAATTTTTATTGTAGTTTATATAATAGTTTAGCCACTAAAACCGTTTAATGACGGATTTCCACATAAACTTGACGTTCAAGATTTACAACTTGCGAGTCGTTGAAGCTACAAACGATGCTCTGCGAACATTTTTACAGAGGATTCAATTGTCTACAAATTTGTGGTCTGAAATCCTTCGTAAAGTTTATAATTCAACCACTAAAGATAATAAAAAATTATTATTCACATAAGCTTGATTTTCGAAGATTGGTGAATTCCGTAGCATTAAATTCAGAGAAAAAAAAATCACACCCTCCCCGTGTTATAATTTAAATAAAGAAAATTTCGAATCCCACGAGTTTCCGTTCAGAATTGAATTTAAAACATATCCTTCCTTTAGGAATTTCTTCTTTGACATGTGAAACAACGATATTCCATGTATTATATCGGATAATAAAGAAACTTCGCTTCAAAACGAAACACATCCTATTACAGGTATACCTACAGAAGCAAGCTTTATTGTTGTACTTATCTTGGTATATGATTTATGAACGATCCCTGAATCGAATTACCTTACTTTTTTCTCAACAGCGCCAGATTTCTGCCGCTGCGGCGCTTCTGCGATCAATATATGTACATGTTCGTGTCGTGGATTCCAAGTGGGGCCAATATTGCGGAGATAGGATGCATATCGAGATATACAAGAGCTTCTCTATATATTGTGCTTTCACAGTACGTCAAGGAGGCTGCTGCTGCTGCTATTACGCGATATGGAAGCGCTTCGAGTGATCGCGAAAATCGATTCAGAGACGATTCGAGCTAAATTTGGCCATTGCCAACGGAGATCGGTAAAGCATTGGTACATACAGGGTGTCCCAGCTCCAAGCGATCAAATTCATAAGGATTATAGAGGAGACCGAACCGAGTAAATTAACTCAAAGAACATTTGGTCTCCGAAGTCGCGTTCGCGAGATACGACCGGTTAAAAAAGTCCCGCTAAGCGCCGGCATGTAGGCAACCACGCACACTAAGCGCCGGCACGTAGGCAACCGAGTACACAACTCAACGCAGATAAATTATAAAGCTATTTCCATCGCACGTCTTCGTTGTTGGGTTTAACGAAAATTCAATGTCAAAAGTGTTTTCGTTTTAAATTCGTGGATTTTAAAGCGTTAAGTTTCGTATTACTAGTCAAGCACGCATTAACAAGACCGCTAACCGCTGCCTGCTGTGTACTCGGTTGTCTACGTGCCGGCGCTTAGTGTGCTTGGTTGCCTACATGCCGGCGCTTATTGGGACTTTTTTAACAGGTCGTATCGCGCGAACGCGACTTTGGAGACCAATTGTTCTTTGGGTTAGTTTACTCAGTTCGACCTCCTCTATAATCCCTATCAGTTTGCTTACTTAGAGCTAGGACACCCTGTAAAGTATAAATGAACTTTGTGACGCTATTAGAGTGCTGTGAGTTTAAAGAAAAATTGAAAATCAAAGAGCAAACATGCGAATGTCTAGAGTTTATTTACATATAATTTCGATAATGAGTATTGAATAGGTTGATAAGGTGAGTGTACCTAACAGTTATTGACCCTGACCTAATTATAAACCTTTTTCGTTTTATCTGTTTGATCCTTAGTCCTAGAATTACTAAAAGATTAATTCGGAGTGTCCAACATTTTCGGAATTGTTGGTCATCGAAAAATTGACAATTTATAATTTTGGAAAATACAAGAGTCAATAATTGGGTCTAAATGGGTCAATAATTCGTACACTCACCTTAATGATGGAATTCGACACGAAACTTAACCCGACGCAGGAGTTGTTTACCAATTAACTAATTAATCACTATCTCATCGTGTACTTTCAGCTACTGCGCATGTATTATACAATTTTAACCCATTCGTGGTTTTTTTCACACTATAGTGTAGAATCTTGGATTTCGTTTTTTACGTTTATCTCCAGATATACTGCATATTAAATAATTATCAAGTGTATGAAATGGGCGTGAAATTTTCTGACAAAATCAATTGCCGCTATTTACTTTAAGTAATTTTTTTTTCGCAGCTCCATTCCCGAAACGAAAAATAAAATAATCATATTTTTTCACGCTGCATTTGACAAAAACTTTCTAAGTTTTCAGCTAATCGTTACGAACATAGTGAATAATAACAGAAATTGACATGGGATTAAAGAAAGTTTTATAACATTCGGTTAATCCTCAATCGGAGATTGAATTGCTTGCGAAGTTTGAACTAGTAATCTTCTCTAATGAATCAACTCACTAATGAGAAATATGGTCATGGGATGTATAGTAATAGAGAATCTACAGCAATACTGTCCTCAAAGTTTCTCCAACTTTAATCTCTCACTTCAGACTGTATTTATATGTATATATATATCTGATGCACAAATCGTACCAAAGGAAAAAAGTTGGCAGTTGCTCTCGAAGAGAATATTAATTAGATACGCCTGCACGGTTCCCTATAACATTGCAATACGTCCATTTTGTTTAATTAAGGGGACATTTACGGACAAAAAATCGATTGTCAATTTTCTCCATTTTTATACAATTAAAACTCTCCTTGGAATGAGGAAATTTTTAGGGGTTTAAAAACTTCAATTCTTATGAGTCTGCATACAGCCAATTTAACATAATAAACACTTTAAACTGTAAACGTTTTTTTCTTCACTTCTAATTTTTCAAAGTTGCGCGCAAGGCTTCAAAATTTTTATACGTCGTTTTTTTTTTCAAGTATTTTTCACGCATTTTCCCAAAATTCTCACCTACGATTCAGATACGCTAAATTTTGTGTTGAAAAGCTGATTTTTTCTAGGGACATTTTATGACAGTTGCAATTGGTATTGTATCGACTGCTCAATCAGACGGTAACTGTCGACCAATAAAATTCGACCTACTTGACGCACGCGCATAAGGTGGACACTTAACTCACGGACAAAAGGTATATTGTAAAAAATGTTGGGGAGAAAACGATCGCCCCAAGGGATTACAGAGGGATGCGTATTTTAAATGAATAGTAAATTGATGTCCGATTTACATTAATAAACGGCAGATAGTCGCTACGTTTCATCACCAATATCGCGAGCGAGAATTCGTCGAAATTCGTGCGATTGTGGGACGAGAAAGAAGGAGATAAATACTCGGCGGCGATCGAGAAGAACACGAATAAAGACTTCTCGATTGAATTCAAATTTGATTTAATCGGAACGAGTTGCATTTTGCACTGATTCACTCACTTGCACATCTCGCCTCGATGTAAATCTAATTTCGGAAAAGCAACAGTATTAAGTATAAAAAATTTTATCACTCATTCATCTCATTGTCAGCAAAACCATTAAGGGGGTCATTTTAAAATTTAGGGCTTTATTATTTATAGTTTCAATAACATTTCAGAATTTTTTTTTTTTCAAGTAAAATTAACAACATAATTTACGGAATGACGCATATATAAGTAGCAAACGACCACGTTTTCTATCCACTGACGCAGATTTCTCGGTCAACTTTTATTCAATCTACTTGAAATTTGTACACAATCTTTAAAACTTGATTATCGATTCTTAAATTTCAGTTCCAACATTTTTTTTATACAAATTTTTTGGTCTCAAGATGGATTTTTTTTTTTTTTTTTCGTTACGACATTTTACCCGAAAAAATTGTATTCAAGTCAAAAGAATTCTTCTATCTTTTACAAGTTGGACAGTAAAGTCAGGAGATGCGGCACCCCAAAAGTCCTCTAGTTCGGATTCTTTCATTATTTATATGCTCCATGCCGTCATTTTTTTATTAATTTGAACGAAAAAATTGCAGAATAATCTTGAAACTATAAATAATAAAGACCTCAAATTCAAATTGTTCTAGATATTTTCATTTTCTTGAAAAAAAAAAAAAAAAAAAAGGACTCCAAAAAATAGGAATGATTTTGGACCGTCCAAACTATACCCCCCCCCCCCCCCCCCCCCCCCCCACCACCACCAAAATAGCGCAGGTTCATCTTTTTTAGTTTTTACTTTCTATATAAAAAAATAAAATGGATGCACTCACTGGCTTCGTTGTTTTCAAGTTCGGGATGTTGGCAGAAAATATACGATATCAGTAGTCTGTAGTCTTCGAGGTTTTGGACGTGTGTTTGCCTGAAAGTAAAGATCATGAAAAATAAATGAATATAACAAAATATAAATATAAATATAGAATAAAAAATACGTACATACATATCCTCTCGAAATATGGCGAGAATTAATTTTAGACCGGACGAAATGTGAAAACACATCACTTTGAATAAATGATGCGGAACTAGTACTTCTGGAATCAACGAGATTCCTACGATACGAAACGGAAAACCGAGGGATTTTGTTAAATCAAAGATAAAGCGACAACCGATAGTAAAATTGAAATTATTTCACGTGATTTATAATAATTTCAATCGATTTCAAATAAATTATAATAAATATAAACTCGGTAGGAATAAACTCAACGAGAATAATAATTTCTTATTAACCGATCGACTTTTATTCACAGACGATCACGCTCGTACTGATCACTAATTCTCTTTTCACCCGGTCAAATTATAAACATACGGCGACACACGCATTGTACACAAAAGCAAACACACAGAGAAACATACACAATCGACTTTACACGACATCGAAAGTGACCTGTGACGAGCTATAATTATTACTCTTTAAAAATACGAAAATGTACTTGACGTGAAGAAATCTTGACTTGGCAAGATGTGGCTTAGGAATAAAAAAAAAAAAAAAAAAAAGTTCAAGCTGTTCAACAAGATTTATTTTTCGTCTCGACAGAATTTTTTCGTTTAAAATACATTTCGATTATTGAAACGGAATCGGAGTTTTATTACCTAAGCTAATTTTTAATAAAATTTTCTCACTTTTGTACACGATTGTACCTACGTAAACAGTGATTAAAAATTGAGGCACATAATTCAGAGCCATCACCAAATTAATATCAATAATTCGTTATATTGAGACGGCAAAAATTGAAACAATTGTCGCGCAAATTCTAATTGGATGTGAACAAATCGACTCGAGTTTTAGAAATGTCTATCGTTTTAGGCACCTAACATTATACCTTAACTTTATTTCCGATGTCAATTGCTGATATCTCGCCTTAAATAATTAGAGAGAAGAATTAAAGAAGCCTGTAGTTGCCATTTTTTTTTTCGTTTTTTCTCAAAGACAAATTCTTTGTGAAGAAAATAATTATTAAAAAAAAAAAAAAAAAAAAAAAATGGTACTCAGAGCATTTTTTAATTCTATTCTTCGATTCTAATGAATGAAAAAACTCCTAAAATCCTGAATACGCGAGATCGTGTTTGTAGAGAAATAGAGATTTGAAGAATGATATTAATAAGCATATTTTCCCAGGGACTTCAAGGATTTCAGGATTTTGTCTCATCGTCAAATTTCGCGACGCCCTCGTTACACAGTACATACATCATATATACTTAATATACTGCATGCAGATTGCTATACCTTTATAATACGCGTATATACTGGCAGGAAAGTTAATGAATTAATTCCCATCACGTTTCGGTGAAATTTTGATGTATGCAAACGACTCACTCTTGATGGCTCTGCACTCTCTTCGCCGTTCTCTCTCGCCCAAAGTTGACGTATTATTATTACATCTTCTGGATGCGTAACTGCGTGAGTTATATATATATATATATTGTTTCGAGAATGTTATTAACGTCGAAACTATTGCGAGAATTCGATTTTGATGCAACGATAAATTGATGTTTAGGAATTTTTTGGTTGAAAAAATTTATCAAAGTAATTAAATGAGATAATGGATATATAATTATAGTAAATAGTTAAATGTAGCATATTTTCTTAAAATATTCATAAAATTTCCTGAGAAGATAAATTAATTCATGAAATTCCTTTCAGTTCTTTTGTCACGATTTTCGAAATATTTACGAAAAGCAAAAATACTGTCGTGCAAGTGTTTGAACAGATCAGACTTTTATAATTCTTTTTCTGTAAACGGTTTAATTGTGCGAAGAAATAAAACGAAAATTCTGAAAATCAATATTGTATGGATTATGAAAAACGGGTTTTTACATCGTTCGTTAATGTCTTTTCAGCTGAACGATGCAATTTCGATTGATTGATAAGATTATACAAGGAGACTTGAAGATTAGGATTAAGGCATGAATTTGGCAGATATCCCTGGGAAAACTGCTGAGCTTTATTTGCAAAAAATTCTTTCTGATAAAACGATTAAATAAATATTCCCTCAGCGGATTATCGCAAATATTTTCTCGATGGACCTTCATCGAGTCTCGAATGTTTTTAATAACTTTCTGCGATCTTTTGTCGGCAGTTTCGTGACCCGCAAAAATACCACCCGCGTGTACGATATTTACATATTATTTCACCCTCGTTATTCGCATAATTTTCCGAATCTATTGAGTTGAAAATACACCGAATAATAATATTATACGCATGTATGTAAGACACACAATTCAGAGCTCAAATATAAATTATGACCAATTTTTCTGTAAACAGAAATACCTTTATACAAATTTATAATTTGTTGTTTGTAAATATGATGAACGTTGGTAATTTGAACAGAAAAAAAGTATTGAATGAAAAATGCACGATCCCCTCCACACCGGAAGTATTTTTTTTTTTTTTTTTTCTCATTACCTCAATTTATTATACCTTCCGGCTGGAAAAGGTTGGGCGGGATTTTATGCTTACGGACCCTGAACGATCGTATGACTCTGGAATGTACGAATCTGTTAGTATGTGACCCATCAAAGCGGTGGCGATAATGGGAAATCAATTACTCAGTATCTATTTGCCCTGCTAAGCCTGCTCGAGAATTAATGAATTATAGGACACAACATTTTTTTTTTTTTTTTTTTTGGATGTATAAAGTAATTTCCGAAAACTACGTGTCAAATTGAACCATGTGAGTACCATGAATGAGAATTTTTTTATTTATTGTTTAGGAAGGTTGGATGACTTTTGGGCAGTCAAACTTCTATTGAATTTAAAAATACTGAGTTGAGAACGAAAACGTCAAAATTTTTAGGAGAGGGTGGGGCAAAGTGAGCATATTAAAATTTTTTTTATCTGAAAAAATTTGGGGGCAAAGTGGGTCCCCTGAAATTTTTTAAATAACAAGGGGTGAAATCAATCATCTGAATTTTTTTTTAAATATTAATTATTCGGAAATCATTTGCTCGAGTAATTGCACAGTTCATAGCGCGGAAAGTTTCAATTTGTGCTTTACTCTCAACTCGTCGAAGTCGAATAATTTTCTAAACTTGAATTTATGATTACTTTTTCTTAAGAAAGCTAGATAATAATTAAAGATAATTTTTCATATGAAAACAAAACATTTTATTCTGATTTTAGGCATTATTTTTTTAAGGGGCTCACTTTGCCCCATTCTCATCTGTACATTTTTTTTAGAATCACTTTATTGTCACGCAAGCATAAAATCATCGCCACGGTTGAAATCTGATAGAGTCTGAGTATCTGTAATGCAAATGTAAACAAGTATCTGCATGGAACATTTTTTTTTCATTGCCGAACACGTGCTAAGACAGCGTGCGGATCCTTCGCTTGAACTGTTCAACCTAAAGTTCCGCATAAACCAGACCCTTATACTGTAAGCCCATGGCAAACAGCGAGAGCGTGAGGATCTTAAGGTGACGGAAGATACTTTCGTGGACAAAGATCTTAACCATCCGATAGTAGAAGGAATATTGAATATGTTAAATCGTGCAGATGAATATTTAGGTGAACGCCAATATTAATATTCATTACATGCACGAAAATTGGCTGCAACGTAAGTTTGGTTGATTACATGAGTAGAGAAGAAGATTCTGGATACAGATCCCGATACCGACATTTTACCGACCGAAATGAGGCCGGTTCTTAATACAGATCCCGATACCGACATTTTACCGACCGAAGTAAGGCTAGTTCTGGATACAGATCCCGATACCGACATATTACCGACCGAAATAGGGCCGGTTCTGGATACAGATCCCGATACCGACATTTTTAACCACTTCACATTTCAGACACAAACTTTTTTATTTGCATGGGGGCTATCCCCACTTTGAATAACTTTCTTGACCGTCGGGAAAAATTCTCACCTTTTTTTTATCCTGGATAAGTTAACCGGAGTGGTTATAACCCCCACCACAAAAGTGGTTTGTGTCTGAACTGTGAAGCGGTTGCAAATGTCGGTAAAATGCCGGTATCGGGATCTGTATCCAGAACCAGCCTTACTCCTGTACTTACATGTAGAATTATTCCCAAAAGTACAAGATATTTGTTAATTGGCAATATTGAAGTATCATAGAATACATGTATGTATGTGTATATAAATATTCTATACAGCGTGGATCGACCAATTATTGAGAAGCATTTTTTTTCATATCGAAAAATATATAGCCACCAACCAAACAAATTACAGATAAACCTGATTGAATAATAAATTCTCAGTTTTCTGAGTGTGTATACAATCTATTTGCAATTTCTATACCCAAATTATTCATTAATAATTCACAAAGCAATACGTGTAGTCGGTCTTATATATATATATATATAAGAAAATTTGACCTAATTCTTCAAGTCTATCATCATCGAGCAAAGAATACTGAGAGACTGCAAATACAAGTATACGTGCCTCTCTTAGCAACCATCGGTTGAATTTTCTCTACAAAACTGCAGATCAAATGACTTCTACAATCGAAATCGTTTCGTGATATAAAAATGTCGCGTTTGTCCACGAACCTAAAACTTTTTCCTCGATAATAAGCCGCTTGTCAATAAGTACTTTGGTACTTATCCATGCTGTGTTATATACGTTGTACATAAATAGATTCATTGCAGCGATGTTCAATCGGAAGCCTTTTTTAAACATATGCAGAGACATAGAAATTGAGAGAGATGCCGTATAATAATAATAATAGTAATAATAAATCAGAGCAATGCCAATGACTTGAAGAAAGATAGGTATAACGTGATTCTCTCGGAAATAATAAATCAATCTTCTGTCTTACAAGTCAGACATATAGGTATAACGTATACCTATAAGACATTGTAGACGTAAGGTGCGTGCGGGGTGAAATCTATATTCTACAGCCTATACATGAGCATCATACAAACTGTTATAAATCTTCGTCTAGCAGGCCAAAGTTCGATCTGTTACCTATAAAGTCAAACAAAAATAAGTCGACCATGCATTTATTTCAACCAGTCATGATGTATTATATAAACGCATCGATGAGCACCGTGGGGTGCCTATAAGGGCGCTATTTGTTAAAGCTAGTGAGAACACAGCTTAGCTTAAAGACTCCCAAAGAAGCTATAATAAATGCCCCTCAATTTACCGGCTCTCTTCCCTTCGCTTGTTTTTTTTTTTTTTTCCTATTTATTGTCTTCGATTTTTTCTCTCGACACAGCGCTATTTTTTTTTTGGTTTGTTAGAGAACAGAATAAACGCTGCTGTGTGTATATACGTCTATACCGAGAGATTCTCTTGGAGGATCTGCTCGACAATTGCAACTCATCAAGCGTAAATGTGTAGCCAATTTAGTAAAAATGTTACTAGCATGGTAAGTAGAATGACCGATCCTAGTGGATTGCAGTGGTACTGTGACCTGGCAATTCTTATTACGTAAGAGGTTATGGTTTACTGTCACTTGTCAAACGGTCGATTGTGAAGAGTTTTTTTTTTTTTTACCACCTCTGTGAGAATAGATGTCAGCTAATCAAGAGCCAGCAAGGAAAAAATTAAGGTTCTACTCGTAACGCGCAAGACTCAACTTACTTAATTACGATTGGCTGACATATCCATTCTCACGGCAGGAAACAACTTTTGCTGACTAGAAAAAATTCCCTAGAATCGACCGGTTGACAAGTGAGTGACAACTCTGCCTACGATGGGGGCGTTCTAATATTAACTCCCAATGATGTCGACAAAATTTTATCTCCTTTGCGCTACCGAGTTCGTAGGTAGCTCTGGCTCCATCCTATGGAGTTTTTAGCGCTGTCAGCTAATTTCGGAACGCATCCGTAGATAGTAACATTTTTACAAGGTTGGCTACCCATATAAACTAGACGAGTTGCAATTGTCGACTAGGTCCTTTCAAAAAGAACTCTCGGTATGTAAGTGCACCGGAAATTGGGTACGTGGTAAGAGACTTAATTCCATGGTGTAATTAGTTAATTAGCATCTGCATTTCGCTACTTGGATTATGTATACAAATTGCTTTCGAATTAATTACATCCAGCAGGGTTAGCGGAGAGGAAATTATCCCACACGACAATATGGCTTAACGAAACGTCAGTAATTGCTTCGTACTGTGTAATATACTGTGATAAAAGAACACCCTAAATTGCCATATATCATCGTTACTGGCTCAGAAAATTTCTCTCGTCATCTATGTAAATGGTATAAACAGTTTTGTATGGGAAATCTGCTCCTGCGGCTTTTTTTATTTACATTTGGGGTCCATTTGTATCGATTTGATATCCAATAAAATAGTAAAATACAAAATTAATGAATGGTGATTTTTTTTCCCAAATTCTTAGGAGTAAACGGGATAAATAGAAAAAAAACACTTTCACTATGAATCTCAGGTGGAAAGCCGATTTTCAAAAACAGAAATAAGCCTAAAAAATTTGAAAAAATGCCAGAGCCATTAGAGGAGCGTAGAGAACAAAAGTTACTATAGAAATTGCAATCCGACAAGTTACCACCTAATTGTCGTAATGATTGGTCATTGATAATTTTTGTGAAAATTCTCAATTCTTCTCTGTGGAAGTTTTTTACATTTTTTACGATAATAATTGTGACGCAAGGAGCTTTTCGAAGAACACCACTTTTTCACGTTATTTTAAATAATAACTGGACACATGTGTAACGTAACTAATTGGAACCGAGTGAAAACCACTTGTTTTACGGAGCTTTATTATGAGTTCAAGTTTCAAGCAAAACGAAAAAGTTTAGAGTTTCACTGACGTGTCTCTTTGACTACTATTGGAAAAAAAAAAAAAAACGACGAAAGGTTTTATTTATCGGAAATCTCGAAAACCATTTGAGATACTGAGCTAAAAATTTAGCTGAATTATTATTATTTGATGTCAAATCGATCCTCCAAGTGCAAATAAAAAAAAGCGCGCGGGCAGATTTCCCACAATAAAAAGAATAAAAAAAAATAAAAATTGCGATAAATGTGTTTGTTTTTTGCCGGATCAAGGTTTCACCTATTTTTTATAATTTATTGAACATTTTTGTGTCATATGAATCGCTGTTCATATCTTTATCACACGTGGATTACAATATTTGACGAATATTTTTTTATTTTCATAGTACCTGTATGGTATACCTAGACTTATCATACTGCTACTGCAAGTGATTGCGCAGGTCACCGACGTGCTGATTATATCCAATCTATAAATCACATTGTTTGTCTACTTAAAAGATTACCGTTTGTACTATGCGTTATCAAACCGAATATTAATTCCTTGAAAGTGTAAGAGTCAGAAGCTTCGATGTGTACGAACGTTATGTTTGTGAATAATTCAAACGCATAGCTTTTTTTCAGTCATAATAAGATTTTTGAAGTTTTAGTTCAAC
Source organism: Diprion similis (assembly GCF_021155765.1). Taxonomy (NCBI): domain Eukaryota; kingdom Metazoa; phylum Arthropoda; class Insecta; order Hymenoptera; family Diprionidae; genus Diprion; species Diprion similis. Next base: position 5,871,943 of record NC_060117.1, read on the forward strand.
TTTCGATTCTGTACAGAAAAATCAGGATCGCCGAGTAATCGATTGAACGAAAATATGGAATAATAACAGAGCTCTAAAAAATATCAATTATTTGAATGGTCGATTCTTGTACTTACAGAATTGCTGTTTCCGTCGAAATTTCTTAAATCGTCTGACTTCGTTGCTCAACTAAAACTGCGACTCGTGATCACGTCCGAGTTAGAAGCTGATCCTATGGACATAAAATTCATTTACTTGAATTATTCAATTGGTTTATAAAATAACGTAACAAAAAATTCACCCACGCAAATGCTCACCTCTAAGTATGGTTTCATTTATTATAGTTATTTGAAAGTTGAATTAAAATGGTTACAGTGACAATGGCGGTTTATATATAGCGCGAATTAAAAAAAAATATGACACAAGTTACTATTCGATGTGATTACAATTGTCTTAGCTATAATTTTCAGTTACTGGACCATTAAATCTGTTCGCTCAATTTTCTTCATTTTTTCAATCAACCAAGGCCCTAACATCAATCGATTGCTGTACCAGCATCAAATTGTCGTTACAGTAACAAGACAAGATATAGTAGATATCGATTACCGTAATGAAAGAGAACTTTCTGCTTACGGATACCTATACAAAACTAATTTTCAGTTAGTTCGGTGAAAAAATTTTATTTTTGGTACCGGCCAAAAAGTGAATACAGTCATGGACTGTACGGTGACCGCAATTGGAAATTTCTCTGTATGTCCTGCGAGAGATCGCAGCTGTCTCTATGCCATTAGTCGAATACTTCGGCGTAATTAGGAGGGAAAATGTATTCCATGGGATGGGAAACGTATTCCATAAGTTTAAGGGCGTGAAATTGCGCGGATACAAAGCTGTGCAGTAGTTGTTGATTTATGTCGTGATAGCAACAACAGCAGCCACGTATCGTTGTTACGAGATAAACTCACAGCTGCGGGAAGACTTAAGACCGCCTATAATACATAATATATATATATATTATTTTAGGTTAGGTTAGGTTAGGTTAGGTTAGGTTAGGTTTCGCCAGGAGAAAATTAATCTCCGCCATATTAAAATATCTCGTTGATATATATACAGGGTTTATGACGTCACTAGGAAGTTTACAACGAGCAGAATGTGCCTGAATATACTTTTACGCGGAGTAAATATACCCATCATCCGACCCCATATCGTGAAATGTATGTACTAATTATACCTCCGGTCCACCATATTTCCCCCCAGTTTTAATTACGTACGTAGCCCTAATGATAATAAGATCGGAGATATAAGTTTGGTAGCTTTGTTAATCAAACTTCACTTGTTACAGCATCACTATACAGGTTTGATCTTGCATTATAACGTTTCACGAGTAAGTAATTAAATTTCCTCGTTTAAGAGAAGGAATTTGAAAAAATTCATAACGAATTTTTGGGGAAATTATAATCACTATATTTGTGAGCTACGAAGTTATTTGTAAAAAATATATAGAAATAAACGACATTCTAGTTACAAACAAAAGCTTAGGTATTGATTCGTCGTATCAAAACGTATTAATTTTTTTTTTTTCTACTTCTTTCATCCAAAAGACTATATTTTCTGCAAAGGCACTAACTCAGATTTTCTTTTGTTTTCAGCAGTCAATTCAATTATACCAACATATTTTGTTGATCGTAACCAATGTTCAGGGTGCAATATAAAAAAAAAAAAGTGTTTCTGCTAATTTAGCGAAAATAGTCTTCACGAGTAAAACGAACGATCGTAAAGTGAAATCGAAGGAATCTACCATATTTTGACCTACCAGAAATAAAGCATCGATATATCTAAGCTTTTCTTTGTGATATTTTTCATTTTTATATTCTTGTATTTTCAAAGATCGAATTAATAAAAAGTATATCTATTCTTGATCAATCAACTTCCTTAATTTCTGAAAGTTTCATGAACACTTTTTGAAATATTTCGTTTCTTTGGGCAATTATATATTCCATTATTACAATGTATAAAATTTCGTATATTCCGCATAATTTTGGTCAATTCAATACTTTATATATACCGCTTTATATATTCGAAATCACCTGCTAATCTTCTTGCAAACACTGTTTTCGAATTCGATAAATGGACAGGCAACAGACACCTTATGGGGTCCAGGCAGACTGCAGAAAATCTATATTTTTTCTGCCCCCCCATAAAAGGTAGCTCCATAATATAACCTTACGGTTTTACGATGTTTTTCTTCTTTAATCTTTACTTTTATTTCTCTTTCTCCTCTATTACAGCACTTTTTTTTATTATTATATTCAAAACGAATTCTACCACACTATATTACCATAGTCATTTCACGATACAAGTATAGTCATCAAAAATAGATAAATTATTAAACATATTATATAGTTATACAAATATGTATAACCCATTGCAAAAATCTGGTAACAATAATTTATTTTCCGAGCCGACTTCAGTCAGAATATAGCTCGCGCCCCGTCGGAAAATGAAAAGGCGTTAATTAAAAGTCAGACGTAAGCTGTCGCACAGTCTCTTATCTCTGGAATTGTGGTGATGGGTTCTTAATCAGCTTTATCTCACTCCCAAGCTGGATTCTCAGTACTGACGATAAATTGCGAAGCTTATTTTTTATCCCACCAGCTATATAGATAGCTTCTAAAACTAATTAAAACGTCTCAGAATATTCGAGATAGTTGGATATTTACTATAATAAAAAATATTCGTCGGTATTGTCACACTTGACGACACGAAATACTAACAATTGGTAAGTCGTGGCTACAGTACACGAATACTGACCATCGTTCACGTTCACATGATGGATATAGTTAATATGGAGAATCCAACCTAATGTATCGATTGTCGGTAACGTAGATTACGGTAGATCATCGGTAACGTAGATTACAGTTGGCTTTAAATTTTGATTTTGAGAGTGAGAATACTCGTTACAGAACGACATTTGGCGAATGGGATTTTCTTTGAATATATTATTTGTTAGATAAGATTGCGTTCTCATCGTTATTCGCGGTTCCAATTTTTACCATTTTTTTTTTTTTTTTTTTTTTTTGTTTTTCCAAATTTACTTATAATCTTATAATGATTCAGCTTTTTCTCAGCTTCTCGTTGTTAGGATTTCTCCAATTTTACTTGCGCTTTGATTTTGACGGTGGTAAAAATTTTTGCTCCTCATATTGATCGATATCTATCGACTCTGTCGTTGAAGGCACGTTATGAGCATGAGGACAAGATGACGGTGTTTGACTCCTGCGCCTTCTGGCTTTACTTTGCAATACCGAAGTGCCCAGGGTTTTCATTTGTCTTCTAGAATTTTGACACTGTAATCCAGACAGTAGATTACAGCCAATGACTTTTACATCGAGAGGTGGTCTCGACGCGGAAGCCCTAACGGTTGGTCCGTTGCTTAGGTCTCTGGATTTTTTAGTCAAGGGTGAACCTTGTTCTTGATTGCATCTCCGTCTTCTATGTGCTAAAAGTTTCAAATAGTCGTTTCAAAAAATGACTTCATCATGGAATTTCGGCCACGATTGAAGTTTTCAAAAAACAAAAAATTTCTTTTCCCTTTTCACAACGTACAGAATCAGTAAATAATACTTTGAATGACATCAATATACCCTGAAATTTTTATGCTTCATCAACAGATCTGTAATATCATGAAATTTACCACCGTAACCGATCGGTGACATGATTTTCATACGAATGGCCGGATCAGAATTAGAACTGGATGATTGACACAGAAGAGATCTGCTTCTTTTACGAACAGCCACTCGATTTCTGTACGCCACACTCCGTCTCCTCCTCTGCTTGCAAACCAAACACAGCCTTGATTCGGAACCACTCATTTCGTCTTCGGCCCAAAATTGACGGTCAGTATCGTCGGCTATCGGTGGCATTGGCAGTGCTGGCTTTGACAATAACTCTGATGAACGATCATTACAGATTTCGATGGCTAGTGATAAGTTTTACATGCGAAGAATCGTTTTTGAACGACTACAGCAATTGAAAGAAAGACAGAAAAAATTTTACTTGCAATGGTTTGATTATTTGGAAAATAAACTTACTGCTTCTCCGGATGTTCCTGGTACAGGAAATCTCTTCTCATTGATGTCTAGGTGCGCCATCATAGCATATGTTACAGGAGCGATGTGTACAAAACTGTTGTAGACTTCCTGTTGAAGTTCTTCTTCCTCAGAACTGCAGATTGCCTTTTTACAATCTCCTCTGGCATGGTCACCCATATCTCAGAATATTTATTATACGATTTTTCACTATTGTTGGAGACTTTATTTTCGGTTTTCAGTCATTAGTAATGGTGACTTGTGAATTTTGACACGTCCTAGAGTCATCTTATGGTCTGCCAAAATCAGTTTTCAAGAGTAATTTCTGTTGATTCTTTTTTTTTTTCACTGCTTCATGAATTGTGACATTTATGGTCAAGAAACTATGAAGGGTGTTCGATATGTTGAGATGGACTTTGTTCACTCCACAATTGCCTCGTTCACGTTTATAAAAATGTGATACGATAGTAAAAATGAAAAAAAAAAAACCGTTCGCCAGATTCCGAACCAATATAGCTGTGTTTTCCTAATTTTCACAAGTGTTAAAATAATTGAAATATCCATGCTTCGTATGGCAAAGGAAAATTCCTTTTTTGCCAGCTGATATCAGAATATTATGAATGATTAAAAAATGTAACACAAGTAGCGGAGATACCTAATTCTTCTATATTATAGTATATACAGCTACGACATATTTTCCGTGAGGCGTCCTACACTTCAACGCTTTGCAGTACTGTGGACAGTACAAATTTGCCGAGAAAGTATCGGTAGCTTCAACAGAGTCTTGGCCACAAACTAGTAACTCTGTCCACAAGTTGGTGAAGTGAATTTGAACACGTTATACGTGAAACTTTATCAGAAAACAGATTGGCATTTGACTGTTTGAAAGTATTAATCATTTTCCGATTTTCTTCGTTTCTTAGTACGTGCGCTGTCAGAGTCATGTGGACTAGGAGTTATGTGACTTCTTTTTCGCTGCGGTTTTGCAGACGAATCACCAAAATCGCTACTACTGTTAGCAGCTGTTCTTGTTTCTCTTCTAAACGGTCCCTCGCCAGTGACTTGTACTAATATCTGTCGAAAGAAAAAATAAAGCACTAAATCAATGATCTTAAGTTTCCAGGCTTCAAATAAAAATGATTCATGGCGTGGGTTAATCCCGTGCCAAATCCAAGTCAGGGATACATGCACAGATATACTGCCGTGCTAAGTGTTATGGCTGACTGCCAGGCATTAGTCTGTCGAATATTTGTCAGTCGTAAAGATAAGTTATTTTTTTATTTTTGAACCCAGGAAAGCTTTTGCAAGATAGTTTTGTAAACTGAATATTTACATCCGGACTTAAAATCACCGTTGATTGGAATACTGTGCGACGTGCACTGAGTGAGTTTACGTTTTTAAAAAATTAGTCTTCTTTCGAATCGATAGAATCGTAAAGTTGTGAATAAATACAAAGATATCTTTTTATTCTAAGTATTTTTCCTGTTCACGGATAGCATAAGACGGTAGCTCATGCTATTAAATACTTCAGAAAGTTATGAATTAGTCTACATTAAACTTTACAATATCGTAACATTATCTGAAATTTTTCCCCCCCAACAAAATGGCGAATATTTGAAATTGAAATTTGACTTTTCATTCGATGTTGACAATCTATTTATTAAAAAAAAAGACTGGACAGTTTAAAAAAATTTGGTATTGCAGAAAAGAAGATAAACTATCCCAGAATAATATCTCAAGATTTAAAATAAGTCGGTTGAGCCGTTTTAGAGATATCTTGGGCATCGGAAAACATCTCGCTAACTGAAATGGTTGACATTATTGTCAATAACAATGCATCCTGTTAATAAATTGTAATGAAAAATTTTTGTAAACGCACCTGCATGTGTTGCAAGCATTCTTCTTGCATGGAAACAGCCATTTTGTAGACAAATGTATCCTGTTTGTTGTACATAATGGCGTTTTGGAACATCAGCATAACATCTCGCTGAAAATGCATTGTAGACCTGATCGTTCCGTTGTCAATGTTCTTTTTAATGGTGGACAAATCCATGGGACGAAAAATAACCGAATGATAACCCGGCGCTTGATCTTCCGTAATGGGCCTCAGAAATACAGACGCATATTTGTGTGTAACGAGTCTATTAAATACCAGCATAACAGCTTTTTTCCAAGCACGATAATCGGCGCCTTCCCCGCTTCCTTCGTTCTCTGGTTCACTGTCTATCGTAACAACTGGCCTTTTGGAATACGTTTTCATAGTGCGACCACCGCTCAATTTACTCAACGAAGATTCTTCCTCGTCAAGGTCTCCATCATCTGTGATTCCCGTAACCGGCTCTTTTTTTATATCCGATTCAGGTTCCAAGGATTCTTTCATTTCTGGTTTATCCTCTGGCATTTCGCTGTCTTTTGCCACCTCGTCTTTCTTCTCCGTAACAGATTCTGCCTCAATTTCAACTTTAACTTTGGTTTGTTTTTCTGCTTCCACAATTTTCTCAATAACTGTTTCGTCCACCTCCTCTTTCAAAGTTGGCTCCTCGGTCTTCGTCGGTTCTGGAACGTCTGCGGCTTCTTCTTTTACAACGACCACCGCTTCCGGTATGGCAGAAGGATTTGCATCAGTCCCACATGTGTCCCCTACTTTCATCTCCGTGTCGCCAACTTGATGAACTATCGCGTCGATAGAATCTTTAAAGATCTCCTTCTTGTCGTCTTCCTTTTCAGTTTCTTCCGAAACATTGTCTTTGGACTCAGTTGTCGATTCGTCCATGACGATTGGCACATTCTCTGTAACTTTTACCACCACATCAGGTTCCTCCTCGGTTGAAACGGTAGATTCCTCAGGACACGACTCAAAAGTGTCCACTATGTCTAATACCGGTTCTTGAGGCGATGTTTTGTCCTTGTTTTGCGAACCTTGCGAGCTTTCGTCATCTTCTAAAATCAAACTAATGTCCTGAGACTTCTCCGCTTCCTCTGCGCTAGCGCCGTCGTTTGTAGTTTCGGACGATACGCTGGCAGGTGCTGCTTCAGCTGATTTGTCTTGTGGGTCTCCGGTTATCTCAGCAAGATCCATTTCCAGTTGATCTAGTTGCGGTTCTTGCTTAATCTCCGGTTCCTGAACAGGCTCTTTCTCGTCGCTTGTACTGTCACTTGTTGTTTCCTTATCAACCTCGACGAGGTCAGTTTCCTCCTTTACCACGTCTTCAGTCACCTCTGGTGTGGCGCTCTTCTCCGTATTCCGGTCTTCCGACCCTTTGGTATCCGCCGGCGTGTTTTCGTTGTTTTCAGACTCTTTACATTCGCTTTTGGGACTCAATTCCACTTCTTCAGTAGTATCTTCTCTTTCGTAAGGAGAATTCTGAAGTTCCTCTGGTAACGATTCGTTATCCATGTTTTCCTCGTCCGCATCTCCAGCTTCAGATTTGGCTTTCTCCTCGACCTTCGGCGACTCGCAAGTGACCATTATTTTCGACTCCGTAGACTCTACAGCTACAGTTCCAATAATTTCCGCGATATTTGACGTGCTCGAATCGATCTCTTCTATTGCTATTTCACTCTCAGGTGAATCCGACAATGATACCGGCTCATCGACGTTCCGAGGTTCTGGGCGAGGTTTTGGGCGAGGTTCAGGACGCTCTGGGACAGTTTCTTGGACCGCTTGTGCAGTCAACGTTTCCACAACGGCAGTCGCTGGTGGGGTTTCGTTCGTTCTTGGACTTGAAGTGATCTCCTCTTTGATCAGCTCCTCAATATCTCCAATGATTTCGTTTATTTCATCTTTGTCAATAACATCGGCCATTATATCCTTGCCAATAACTTCGTCTATATGGTCTATTATCTGTACCATACTCTCCGTTACCGGGATATTCTGAGACACCGGTACCGTAGTCGGAGGATTTATTGCTTGCAGAACACTTTCAGATGTCATGGGTGCGTTGGTCGGTAGAGGAGAATGAATTTCGGGAGGCATACTAGGCTGCGTTATAATCGCAGACGACGATTGCAAGTTTGGTAACGGTCCTCGCTGTGGATTCGCCGGCAATTCCAAGAGCATCGAAAGTGTCGGCGCCCCAGCCGAAGGTCTTTCGGATGGCGCGTTTGCTATCGCGGTGGAGACCAACTGCTGCAATTGGGAAGAAACGTTTTGTGCTAAACCACGATCTAACTGGGAACTCGGGACCTTTGGACTCGAAACTAAGAGGCTGGCTATGGTAGGGGAGCTAGCTTTTGTCGGCGTTGGTGGTGTTTGTACTTGAGTCGTTGGGCTGGTGGACTTTAATAAGCTTGTCAGTAGAGGCGATCTGCCGCCTCGTTTCTTTTCATCCTCGTCGTTATTCGATGAATCTAATACAGAAGCATCGTTATTATCCGTCGTACCGTCTCCCGCCTTTCGTGGGATAGGCGCTGACTGCGTTACCATAGATTCTTGCTTTTGCTGTCGTTTCGTCAGCCATGCGGCGTACGCTCTAACTTTTTGCTCCTGTTCCCGTTCTTCTTGCTCTATGACTTGCCACATTTTTTGCAGCTTGTCGTCGGATAAAGGGCCACATTTCAAAAGGTTTACTTCAGCTTTAAGCTGCTGATATTCGTCTCTTTGAAAGGCGAGAATTTGCTTCAGTTCCGCAATTCTTTCCTGTGTTAATCGATTTACTATAGATTCAGCTTGCGTTTCTCCGCTTTCTCTTTTTTTCCTTTTCGGAGTATCCGCCGTTTCCAATAAATGCGAATATTGAACGGCACAGGACTTTTGTGAGAACCAGTCAGGCGGTCGCAACGCTTCTTTTTCAGCAAACGGCTCCAAAGATTCAGACACGGCTTTCCAATTCTGAACATTCTCCCCAGAATTCAATACACTTGCGGCCAAGCACAGTTGCTCTCTGGTGCTCCATGTATCGTACGGAACACGTTTTACTTTCATCCCTATAATTGTAATAATTTATTATTAGTCAAGGAATAATCATCTCTAAAGACTTCGATGCAAGACTAGCAACAATCCTTAAAATTAAAATTAAAAATTATTGGTATGCAAAATTTAGAGATTTAAAAATTTTGTTTCTAAAGCATATGCGAGTGAAAAACTGAAGATAAATGGTTGTCTGTAACTACATCTGAACCTAAGAAATATGAAGATTATCGAAATATCAGTCCAATTGGAATTACAGTCAGAAATAGAACAACGATAAAATCGTATCACATTGGCTTTTGTCAACCGATTCGAATGATATTGTGGTTATGTTTTTAATGCACAATTGAAATCGGTTTCACGTGAAAATTTCCATTTGTAAATTTAGTAGAAATGATTTCGAGGAGAGAAATACTAGGATCAATCAGTGTTTCGTGACAGATAAAACCGTGAAATCGCTGTGCACAGTCGAATAATAAATCTCAGTTTGTATACTCTAACCTATAAACTGTGCGGAAATGAAACAAGCAAATATTAGTGAATGTACACAGTCTAGGCGATAACTTACTGTCCTGTGCAGATGCCATTCTGCTACTAATTGTTTTTACACATGTATTAATCGATTCACCGTGTTTGTTGTTTACTAATGTTTTTAAACAAAGCGTACCGCAATTCTTGTTATTCCGTTTTATACACTTTTCACTTTCCACAATCCGCCGGGAAATGCAATATAACCATACAGAATACAGTCCAGTATGAAGTTGCGCAGATTGATGCGCAAGAGTTCCGTAAAACAGAGAGAGAAAGAGCTAAGCGTTAAATTCATAGTGAGAAAGAGATACAAGATCACTGATGGATTTTCGCAGATTTTGGAACACTGTAGGTGATACCCAGATATTTTCAGAACAAAAAAAGCACTAGATTTAGTTTAATTGTTCAGTAGTGGCAACGTAGAAGCTGTTTTCAACTATGCATGCCCTTCACGCTTGTTTCGGAACGCAACCTTGGATGCGTTCCGAAACTAGCTAGCAGCGCAAAAAAATCCCTAGGAGAGAGACAGAGCTAGTGACAAACTCGACAGCGCAAAAGAGATAAAAGATTGTTGTCAGCACCGGGAGCCAATTTCGGAACGCACCTCATAGATCGTTATACAGCTGGGTGTGTTATTTTGACAAGTATGACAAAAGTCCATTTAAAAACTATGCAGTGTTGATTTACAAAATATTGTACGCTTGAATAAGGAAATATAAGAAAGAGAGATTTAAGCGAAAACTTCCTTTTTGCATTAAAATTTAATCAGTCATCCTTGATTTTGAAAAAGGAATACAACATCTTGACGTCTTTACTGGGTGAGTGGAAGTACAATATCCCGAAATTCTAACCTCTAACCTCAAAAATGGGTATTTAATGTTTATCAAGTAAACATAATCGATTATCAGCCTCTTTGACACACGTATATGCTTTACGTAGCTAAGCAAAGCCTGTGACGTACAATTCACAGAATTGTAATGAAATGTAAATAGCATAGATAGGTATAGAAGCCATGAACTGAAAAGAATGTAAATAGACAGATGACTCATTATTGCGTATCTTTTTTCGTTGCAGACGATGTAAAGCCGTCGAAATGGGCAAGGCAATTCTATTTGTTTATCTCATCTCAAATTTTCTAATTGTCGCACGATGCAGCGACATAACATCAACGGTATATGGAAAAATTTTGGACAAAATGCCAGCAGCGTTTGGCGATTTTAATTCTGACGAATTGACCGATGTATTTGTGATCGACACGGATGGTAAATCCGTTGAAATTATGCTGGCAGCTGAGCAAGAGCCTCTCCTTAGCCCTGGAGCGCACTTAAAATGCACCTTTAATGCTTCAGTGACGAGCGTTGTGCCTGGAGATTTTGACGGAGATGCATTTATGGATGTTTTCGTAACAACGATCAAGAACGGTCTGACCTATGGACACGTTTTGTGGGGTGGAAATGGGCAGTTGAATTGTACACCCGAGTCTAATCCAGTAATTGTGATGTTTGGACAGCCGTTAGCCATCGATTACAACCAAGACATGATTATCGATTTGTTCGGACTCGATGAAAATAAAACAAGAACATTTTGGATTTTCAATAAGAATAGAACTTCGCCGGAAATTGTAAAAATGCATTCTAAAAATGGAGATGACTTTCCACTTATAAGAATACCACATTCAAACGCGTTTCTAGATTGGGACGGCGATTTTATGCCAGATTTATTTATAACGACTGAAAAGGAGTTTGAAATTTGGCTGGGAAGAGACGAGAACTTCACTTACTACGACAGCATCAGCTTACCGCCTAGTTTAACTTTTGTCGGTCAATCTTTATTCTTGGACGTTGAACTCACTGGCAAAATGAACCTGATTCTACCCGCATGTTACGATGCCGCGTGCAAGAATAGCACTATTATGATATACTCAAACGGGTGGCACAATTTACAAATAGATTTCAAAGATCCGGACAACGTTGACTGGGGTTTCTATAAATCCGATGGGCATCGTTATTCGGATACAATAACTCTGAGAGGCGGCGATTTCAACATGGATGGTTACCCGGATTTACTGGCAACTTTAACGGTCACCTCGGAAAGTGTACCCAGAACATTCTTGCTGGAGAACGTACCTTGCACAAACTGCAAAGACTTTGGTAGAAAATTTGCTGTCCAATGGACGGCTCTGAATCCCTTAAACAACAGAACAGTTATGGCAGTTTTCTATGATTTTTATCAAGACGGAATATTGGACGTAATTTTAGTAGAGCAAGAGGGACATGAATACCGAACTCTGGCTTTCAAAAACAGCTTGGATTACGATGCTAATTTTGTTAAAGTTATGGTTTTGACAGGGTTGTCGAACAGGCTGTATCCAATCACTCCTGGAACACTTGGCAGGAAGAAACGAACCTATGGAACAAATCTGCCAGGTCCGTCGATCGCTTATAAAACCACAACACAGGATGGAAACATGCGCATGGCAGTAGCGGCACAACTACCGCAGAGCGCACACTTTTCCCTAAATTTGCCATACTCGACGTTTGGATTGGGTCGCACGCCCAATTTCATCGATACCCTTACAATAGGGTTGAGCGGGAAGTCCCGAGAATGGACACAAATTATTCCCAATTCCCAGATGGTCGTGATTCCGACACCGCTCTCCGATCCTCCCAGATGGAAAGCCCAGTTGTTTGTAACGCCCAGTAAACTTATTCTGTTGAGCGTTGCTGCGTTGACTGCGACTTGCGGTTTGATTATTGCCATAATTTTTGGACTGTATTGGAAAGAAAGAAGAGAGGATAAGATTGAAAAACTTCAGGAAGCACACAGATTCCATTTCGATGCTATGTAGCAAGCTTTTATCGCAGTTAATTCAGCCTAAGTTCTCACTAAAATATATATTTCTAATTTAAAACATACCTTATTCTGTAGAATGGAATTATACGTGTAACTAAATCAATTTCAAGTTTCCTTCTTATGAGACGGATGCAAAAACAAGGGTATTGAAAATATGAGGAAGCCGAGTATGAGCAAGAAACTTCTTTAGAAAGAAGGCATCTTATCCAAAATTTCGATTTTACATGACTGATACTGTAAAGTCTATCAAAAGCTGTTTGTGTTTTTGGTAACTAATGCATGTTGAACCGTGATACGAAATTTTTTCATACTTTTTTGAAGTGTTATTTGTAGTCATTTATCTTGATCATTAACTCATTTATAATATGTTCGCAAGGATGATAGTTGAAATATGTTTCTTTCAACAGAAAAATGTACATAAATATACATGTAACATAGTCAAGAATTATAATAAATTTATTTTATTCCTTTCATAAAGATAAATGAAAATTATGATTACTGCAAGTTTCTAGCTATTTTGTTATAGATAATCTTAAATATTTGCAATCAATTCTAAAAGTGAACAGTTTAGCCATTAGCTTCATTTTGATTTTAATCATACGTCCAAATTACGGAGATAAAAAATTTAACTTCGATATTCCCTATTCCATAATGTAATTGAAAACATAATAATTAAGAGTTGTTCAAATTTTGTTGACAGTTGAAAAAATGCGAAATGAATCACACATGATCGTACTGAATTTCTAAATATGACCAGGGATTGTATATTAAAAAAAAAAAAAAAAAAAAAAATGTTTTTATTTAAATGTAAGAAAAAACATCATGAGAAAGAATAAATTGAACAACAATAGAATTAAAGATTTATTGACTTATTATTTTATACCTTAACTATAATTGTATATTCATAAATAATATGCATACGCACGTACATTAAATATATATATGCAGAGAAGCACATACATACTCACACACACACACACACACACACAAGTCCACACGCAGGTATACCTAAACAACACAAGACATTATCCTATTACACATAACTAGATTATTGCACGTTCATATATAAGAAATATATCATTACTGGAGTGTCAAGAATATGAATCGTAAATAAAGCCAACCAGCTATTGACAGCGATCGTTCTTCACAGCTGGATTTAAATCTGCAAAATACGAGTGTGCCATCGCCTCGTCAGCAGATAAACGTAATGCCGGATTACAAACTAATAATCTCTGAAAAAGAAACAGTTATTGTAAATTGAGTTACTCATAACTTGATCAGTGGGATCGGATTAACAGTACCTGCAGCAAATCTTTGCCTCTAGAGTTTAACTTTGGCGCAAATTGGGGTAATCCACCTAATGTTGGATACGGAGGGAACGATTTATAGTCAGGCAACGTAGTCAATCCGGGCCATGTTTCTTCGGTCGGAGTGCCCAGCATTTTAAAGATTCGTTTTAACTGATCTTCAACATCTGATCCCGGAAATAGTGGTCTGCCAGCATTTGCTAATTCTGTGCGATAATGATTCGTGGATTCATTATTCGGCAATTGATCAACAACTTGTTCGATACCATATCAAACGATACAAAGCTCGTCGTAGTTTAAAATATTCGACAATGTTTCAACAGTAGATCCATTTTAGCAAGAATTTTTTATAAGATTAATCGAGTCCACTATTAGGACGTCAAGTTGAAAATTATTTATTCAAGTTGATCATCGGTATGATCTACACAAATTTTTGCCAACGAGTAACAACGTACCAGCAAATATACACCCTGCACTCCACATATCAATGGATGTCGTGTACAATTTTGCTCCAAACAAGACGTCTGGTGGACGGTACCACAAAGTTACTACTTCTGCAGAGTAACATTTTACTGGTATTCCAAACGCTCTGGCCAATCCAAAATCGGCTAATTTCAGCTCTCCGTTCTAAGGTATTAAGGAACATTAACATGGAACATAAGCATGAGAAATGACTAGCTTTATGAGCACCAACTCGTCGTACCTTGTTAATGAGCAAATTCTGTGGCTTAAGGTCCCTGTGAAGAACATTGTGGCTGTGGCAAAACGCCAGTCCACGCAATAACTGGTACCTAAACGTGACAAGACTCTGTTTAAGGGGGTGGTAAGGGTTTACACTGCAGAAAAATCAATTTTTTCTTTTTTTGTCTCATCTTATTGTTGAACATTCCAAGAATATATTCTCAAAATTTTAAGTCGATCTGAGCAAAACTCTTGAAGGGGTGGTAAGGGTTTGAGCGTAAAAAAAAAAAACTTTTTTTGTGAATTTTTTTTTGAAATTATGGATTGAGCAAATTTATTGAAACCTTTTGTACATTATTAAGCATACTTTTAACAATATTCTGTAATTTTTTCATGTAGAAATATTGCAAAACAAGCCGGTGACAGAGCTTTTTTTCTTCACTTTTTTAGTTCAATAAACTTTAAACGCGTTTTTCTCAAAACTACTTTTTCAAAGTCCGTGTTCACTGCCATTTACAAACTACTTGACCAATTCATTTCAAACTTGGTAGACATTTTCTACATATAAAATACCTCCATTAACGTTTAATTGAAATTTTTTTTTGAACATTAAGGGGGTTTCCCACCCACAAAATGGCGGAATTTTTCGTGGAAAATAGCAGTTTACACTTTAAATAGCCACGAAAAATTTATAAATGAAAAAAAAAATAATCGTAGAACGTTGTGGGGAGGATTTAATAATACTTTGACTAAATTTTAATGGTTTTTGAATTCAGATAATTCCCGACCGAGATATAGTGAACACCGCAAATGGTTTTTCTTCTAAGACGTTCTGGGGCAAGCTCTGTCACCGACTTGTTTTGCAATATTTCTGCATGAAAAAATTACCGAATAATGTTAAAAGTATGCTTAATAATGTACAAAAGGTTTCAATAAATTTGTTTAATCCATACTTTCAAAAAAAATTCACAAAAAAAATGTTTTTTTTACGCTGAAACCCTTACCCCCCCCCCCCCCCTTAAAGGGAGATTTGTTGGGACGAAGTGTTTTTTTTCTAGTGACACGACAATACTTCCATTATAACTGGATTTAGACAAATACTTACCACGCTTGTGCTCAGCCAAACTGTCAAATTTTGAATTGACTGTCTATCCCATTTCTTAAGTTGGGTGATCGAAGGGTTTTAAGATTTTAGCATACATCCTTACGGAAAATCGACCAGTTGTCAAAAATATTTTTATAAAGGGATGAAAAAATTCCCAACATTTTGACACACATTTATTAAATTAACGCGATGACTAAATGTCGATTACGGTCAGAAAGGACGCGTCTCCAAAAATTTATAGCACACGTCTTAAAAACTGCAGACGCTGTGATATTACATCACTCAAGCATTTTCAAATTCTTCTAGTTTTTATCTCTTACGATGTAACGAAATATCCTAAAACGGACCAAATTTAAAAATGAATTAACTTACAGAAATGACTTGACGACATCCAAGTCAATCTCTCCATTGAGACTGTCGAAGTACTTCTTAAGATCTTGATCGCAATGCTCAAAGACTAGAGTCAGTTTCTTATCACTATGAAGAACGTCGTAAAGACGAACGATATTCTTGTGTTTCAACTCTTTGAGGAGGCAAATCTCTCGTAGGGCAGAGGATGGAACACCCTAAAAAAAGATTCGAATGAAATTGAATAAGCTTTTAAACAGCTTGAATAGAGTTCGAAATAATTGGTCAGTTTGCGTTCACTTACTTCATCATCTTCATCCAATCGGACTTTTTTCAGGGCTACGATTTCGTGCGTTTCACGGTTCTTCGCTTTAAATACGGTACCGTATGTTCCTGTATTAGATATAAGCAAACCATTAATATAAAAGTTACACCGGCCAAGAGCAGTTCGATACTCTCAGTATCTGACAATGAGATTATGTTTCATTTGTTTCTACTGATCGTAAACTGATTGTTAGTTTTAAAAGTTGACAAATCGATTTTTCACATGCGTAAAATTAGTATCAAGTTCCAAATCGTACCTTCCCCGATTTTTTCTAGCTTCTCATATTTTTGCATATTTTAACTGCCTGTGTCAACGCGTTTGACGGCGTATTTATGGTTTTTTTTTTTTTTTCGTCTAATCCTAATTCTCTCTCATGGCACCGGGATGGTTTACGGTTAGCGCTGCACACAGGTGGAGGATTTGTGAAAATACTTAGGATGCGTTCCGAAATCAACTGCCGGTGTTATAAGCAAACTCCTTATCTCTTTTGCACTACCAAGTTCGAGAGTAACTCTCTCTCTCTCTGTTTTTAGCGCTGCGAGCTAGCTTTGGAACGCACTTTTCAACTGGCCGATCAACAAAATAGCTGCATTGATTGCATTTTCCCTAAGATTTCGACTTTGCTGTTAGTTGAAAACTAGGGAAAAAATCTCGTAACCAGAAGATGTCAAACAATTCATCTCGCTATTCGAACGATTCGAACTATCTCTCGATAAAACATGTATATACAATAATATTAAACCTTAATCAAAAGCTGATACTATTTTACGAAATCCTAGCACCATAAAATCCATAATGTACTAAAATTGACTAATAATATTATTTGCGAACATGGAGTATAGAGCCGTATTCATAATTACAAGCAATGCGAATCACGCCATATAATCTTGGAAATAAAACAGAGACTTTAACTCGGCAATATCGAGTGTTGTCTTATCAGTAATCTAAAATATTAACGTTACATTATAAAGACGTTATCTTTTATATCGTAACTCTAATCGTAGAGCTTCCCAAGCCGTAACTCGAATCGTATCATTCTGAGGGTGCGTTCTGAAATTATATGGCAGGGCTAAAAATTCCCTAGGACAGAGGCAGAACGAATCATGATCTCGAGAGTGCAAAAGAGATAAAAGATCGTTGTTTGAGAACTGGGGAAATTATTCGCAGTGCAGTTAGTTGAAAACGGCATAACTGGTTGATCGTTGGGCCAATCGAATGCACGCTTCGCAAGTGGACACACAGAATTACATGCGCCGAGGGGTTTTCAACGTGTGACACGATTGACGCACGGTAGAACGGAGGGATCGGATCGAACCATTGAGCACGAAGCAGGTTTAAAATAAAAATGGCGATGGCAACAACTCAGGTGAAGGGCAGTGGGTGGCCAAGAAGAGCAAGTAATAGCTCCTTTGAAGGAAAAGTGGTCACAAATCAATCAGTAACCATCAACAGAACGGTCAACTTGTAAGTGAACATCTAAATGTGTCTATCGAACCTTAATTAATCGTTAAAAACACTTCCACCTCAGCTCGGTGCAAAACGGACATGGCCGGCTTGTCGACGACGCTAATGATACTTACTTTGAGAAAATCTAATTAACCTGTGAAAACGTCAGGATTCTAACGCCGTTTCAATCGCCAAGCAAATATCTCAATTATTAACGTTTATTACGCTCTCTTTCTCCCTAGAAATGATCGTCTTCCTCAGTCACTACTCGTTGATTGTATAGGGAGCGTCACGCTGTGTTGCTCGATTTAGATACCTATATATCGCTGTTAATTCTTTTCTCTAAGAGAGTCTTCAATATTGGCTGCATTGTAAACACTTCCGCCAATACACCGAACCCTGATTACCTTAAGATGATTAATAGATGATACACTCGTTTCCAGATAATTCCCATCAAGTACTCGTTCGAAATGTCCGTGCCATAATTCATTAGAATCAATTACATGACAAATATCCTTGAGTATAAATTAGATCTGATTAAGAATTGATCGTGTCAGTTGGTCAGAAATATTATTTCTAAGCACGTACCAAGAGCACGGAAATAATCGCAGAAAATTATTTCTCACAATTTATTGTGCTGTGCAATATCTAATTATCTTATCAATATTTGCGTTCACCTCTTACGTTACTTTTTAGGAACTCGAAGTAATTTTGTTGATGAAAAATTTTGGACTTTAAAGTATTTCTCTTTTGCAATTCGATAGTAAGTCAGCTTACAGTGATTATTTAGCTTTAAATGTTTCAGAATTCCTTGGTGAAATTATTATTGTTTAGATACTCAGCTGCAAAACGTTTGCCGGACATTTCAAACGGTTAAACAATTAACGCCATAAAAGTTTCCTTTAACGTCAGTCGTATTGTAATACACATAATTTTTTCCTCGAGCTTCCTTCGAAACTGTTTTGTATTTCAAATACCATTGGAGAAAAGAAATGAAGAATGTTCAAATGAATTACAAATATTTTCTCTCTGCTCAGAAAATTTTTTCCCACTTGCCAAATAACTTTGGTTTTCACAATCGTTGTTATTCGACTAGCTATATTTGCTTGTAATATGGTTAAAAAATTAAAATAGAAGGCAACGATTAGTGTTATTTTGTTGTCAAAAGTAGACTACGTTTATGGATCTTAAATTTCGATGTAATACCATTATAAAATTCAAATCTAACGATAGCGTTTTGTTTATAGGAATTTGCAAACTCAATCTTTGATATTCATTTCTTAAGGAGGGGGTAAGGGTTTCAGCGTGAAAAAAAACACTTTTTTTGTGAATTTTTTTTTGAAAGTATGGATTAAACAAATTTATTGAAACCTTTTGTACGTTATTACGCATACTTTTAACAATATTCGGTAATTTTTTCATGCAGAAATATTGCAAAACAAGCCGGTGACAGAGCTTGCCCCAGAACGTCTTAGAAAAAAAACCATTTGCGGTTTTCACTATATCTCGGTCGGAAATTATCTGAAGTCAAAATCCATTAAAATTTAGTCAAAGTATTATCAAATCCTCCCCCCTACGTTCTACGATTATTTTTTTTTTTCATTTAAAAATATTTCGTGGCTATCTAAAGTGTAAACTGCTATTTTCCACGAAAAATTCCAACCATTTTGTGGGTGGGAAACACCCTTAATGTTAAAAAAAAAATTTTGACTAAACGTTGGGGGGAGGTATTTTATATGTAGAAAATGTGTACCAAGTTTGGAACGAATCGGTCAAGTAGTTTGTAAATGGCAGTGAACACGGACTTTGAAAAAGTAGTTTTGAGAAAAACGCGTTTAAAGTTTATTGAGCTAAAAAAGTGAAGAAAAAAAGCTCTGTCACCGGCTTGTTTTGCAATATTTCTACATGAAAGAATTACAGAATATTGTTGAAAGTATGCTTAATAATGTACAAAAGGTTTCAATAAATTTGCTCAATCCATACTTTCAAAAAAAATTCACAAAAAAAGTGTTTTTTTTTTTACGCTGAAACCCTTACCCCCCCCTTAAAAATTTTGCCCGACCCAGAAAAAATCTGATTGAAGTAAAATAATTTTTTTTCCCTAATCTGATATATTATCATCAATTTTCCCACATTTTTTCATCATTAGGACCTAAACAAAAGTACAATACGATAAGAAATCACTTGTTAAACGACTTTCGTAATTCAATTATTACGATGTATGTATTCATTTACATTTATCTAAGCAGTTTTAAGCGACATTAGTTTAAGAGTAAGTCTTTTCAAACTTGTCGCTAGATTTTGCGTAGCATTTTTATGTAATATTGCAATAACCGAGCGGATTTATTTACATTAATAATCATTGTAACTGGTAGAACTTAACTAAGTCACAACAATAATATGCAAATTCTTGATATTTATGTACCGCATTGACAGTGATTATTAATTAATTGTAAGCTGAAACGTTGACAATTACTTTTTAAAAAACAATAACCAATTTGCGATTAAAATTTCAAACAACAATGACTGTAGGGATGTTTGTATAAAGGATGTACGTGAAATGAATTTATATTCATTATTCATTTTATATTGTCAGAGGCTTTGTCATTTCAGTATGAAATTCAGTGCATTTCTTTGTTTGTGAATAATCCAAAAAAAAAAAAAAAAAAAAAAAAAAAAAAAAAAAAAAAAAAAAAAAAAAAAAAAACACAATTATATCATCGAATGTAATATGTATGAATCGATATAATTTTGCATCAATTTTTCATCCACGCAATGTGATTAGAAAAGTTTTGCGATTACAGAGAGCTGGATTAGAATTTAATTTATATATGAAACACCTAAATACTCGAAAATATATTTAACATCGATTTTTAATAAATTGCTTTCAATTGATATTGAATTTTATACAAACTACCATTTGCAATGGTAATCTGAAATATAATAACGCTGCAATTGTTCCTTGAATAAGGAATTAAAAAATTATTACGATGAGAATCGTAATTGGTTTTATATGTGGAATATTTATCGTCAGATTTCAGGATATTCGAATTACATGTAAACTAATTGCATTTTTCTTCTTTTTTTTTTTTACTCACTAACTAGCGATTTATCACGGCACTCTGTTACATCATCCAACAACCTAATGCATCGACTGCATATTTTGATTGTAAAATTTGTATAATAGCTTATCAAAGTTCAGTGTACGCTTTACATGAAACTATAACCGAATTATAATGTTACTAAAATAATGTTGTATATTTTTTTTTAATGCTTTTTTTTTTAGAAACAGCAAATTTCCGAATATCAACTCGAGTAAAAATATAATCGCAAGTAATAACTATCGATCTGGTTTATTCTCTGCATTAAGCTACTACTGTAAATGCAAAAATGTCTCTCACAGTCGTCTCTCGATTTATTCTCGTATCGTTAATCAGGTGCTTTTAAATTTTATTTGCTCATCTTTTTCATGCACATTTTATTTATTATCCGTGTCTGAGGCTTCTCATCAATCGATGGTGTAAGAAAATAATTTGTAATGAAATTTTATCATAACAAGCGAACGAATTGTTATCGAAAAGAATAGTAAACTCAATTGTGTATAGAATTTTTCAGTTAGAGAGTTAAACAAACACTCGTTGTTAGTTGTGATAAATAACAACTTATAATTACTTATAATTTTTATCAATGAATTACGTATATTTCCTCTTCTGTGTTATATAAATAATTATTTTAAGTTGTATACTCATCTTGTGAAACATTTCCAGTGTATCTATCCATCAGTCTTTCTCAAAGCGTGATCTTTTAGCCTTGTTATATTGGGGTTTTTTTTTTTTTTTTGTTTTTTTTTTTATTATCCTTTTTAAACTTTTACAGTAATTTAAAGAACTTTGAATAATTGCTGTAGCAACCATGTGCGGTGATGGGATGTTGACTTTTTGAAATGATATTCGAACTTTCGAACGCTGTTAGAATTTGAGTTGTTGATTTTTTTTTTGTTTTTTGTTTTTTTTTTTTTATCTATAAAAAGTTGATATCCCTGATCCTACATTCTCGTAATTTTTATTTGAGATATTCTGCTCACTCGGATCAATTAATTAATGGCCAAACATATTTTTTATCAAAAAAGAATTTGAGGAATACTGGTAAATTGTTGTTTATATAATTTTAATCGATTGTAATTAAAATATAACAAGTGTTGGGGAAAATGTCTGGAAGAAAAAAATTCGTTAACATTCATATTACTTGATGTTTTGAGTATAAATTAAATAAACCACGAATACCTGTGTTGCTGATAAACATTTTGCTTATCTCACATCAAAATACTGTTCTTCAAATTGAAATTTATACGGAAATTTTAAAATACTTTAGTTATTCTTCTCCTGCAAGCGATAAATAAATTTCATTGTACCGAGAAGATTTTAATTATGCTAGTTTATCTGTTTAGAAAAAATTACATTCGCCTTGTGTTAATCAGTTTATTTATAATGGAACTTCGGTAACTATATCTTAACTATAAAGAGAGAATTTTTTCAGTCAACAAAATGAAGTGAATTAGAAAAATGACAATGAAATTCTGTATTTGGCATAAAAATCCTCAGTTTTTTAAGCGAAGTTGATTGGTAAAAAGGAATATTATTACACTCTGTAGACTTTCATTTTTTGCTTGATACGAAAAACACTGTTGAATAATTGAGAATGCGGATTATATTTACTGTCTACTACTTTACATTAATCGAATCTGTTTGATAAAGAATTGAACCCTTGAAAATGAGGGTATGAATAAAAATTTCTCAGAGCTGCGTTATTTAGATTTATCATTATATTATCGAAGTCACAGATTATTCTCAAAGAAGCATGCTTTGAGAACAAAGAGAAATATGATTGAAATTTTTGCTACAGATCAGTCTTAGAACAGACACGAAAAGTCTTTTGAAAGACTTTGATAAAAAAAAAAAAGAATCCCCAACACTTTGTACTCGATGCATAAAATAAAATTTGTAAAAGAATTGAAATTTCATGTAAATCAAATATACTGTGAATATCTCTGTAAGTTTCTTACTTCCAGTATATCCAAGAATGCATAGTTCAAGATGTTGGAACTAGGTACTTACTTAATAGTTACAATATCCAGATAAAAAATAATCCTAATCAAAGAAATACAACTCATTTATCATAGATATCCTTTGACAAACTATACATTTGGAACGAAAGAGCCACTATTTGAGAAAGACCCGTCAGTACCAGCCAGGTTTCAACGAATGAGGGATGAATTTGACAAAATTGGAATGCGACGTAGCGTCGAAGGTGTCCTCTTAGTACACGAGCATGGCTTGCCTCACGTACTGCTCCTCCAGCTCGGTACAACATTTTTCAAATTGTAAGCATTCTGTTTTCTTAATTATATATTCAACTTTTTCAATTATCAGATCCAATAAACAAAAATCATATTATGCAAATTACAGATGTCCAAAAAAATAATATTTACAGAAAATTTAACAACGTAATTTTTATTTTTTGTGTTCGCAGACCAGGTGGCGAGTTGAATGCAGGAGAAGACGAGGTAGAGGGCCTGAAACGGCTCCTCACTGAGGTAACAGTTAGCGCAGCGCCTTAAGCTGCCCTCCCGGGCAGCTAGGAGCAGCACTTTGATTTGTTAGACTGTATTACTGATTTGATGAGCCCTCTGTAATAAATCCTATGACTCTGTAAAAACCTGTTTGTAGAATCGATGTAACCGGGCCTGTAGCTCAATTAGTTTCATTTCGTAAACTGCGTTATATTGTTGGATAATGGTTTCTCTCAATGTGCTGCATGCCCGGACACTTTCATGTCAGTAGAAGTAAACCGAATGAAAAAATTGTATATACACTGGTTAGCTAAGAACATTGTTAAGTGTATCTAAATCATTCACTTTTTAATCCAGGTCTCAACGTTATTGTAGATAAGACGGAAGATTTCAAGACTGTAATTATTTCTCCTATTTCGTTTAGTACAAAAAGAAAAGAAAAGAAAGAAAGATGAAAAACTACCTCTAGTGGTTACAACTAAAATTCTGTCGAAGAACAGAGAGAAAGAGATATTAAGTTATATACGCTTGTTACTTTGTTATTTTTAATTTGTTGTGCATTAGCTTTATTTCTATATATTCACTAGTATGCGGTTTATTTTGTGACTTTGGAATGTTAAAAAAAAAGATAACTGTATAAAACGGTAATTATTTTTGTTTACACTTATGATGTGATGTGAATGACACGATTGTAAGTAGGTTCTTTTTCGTAAAATTAAATTATCTATGTCACTCGAGTATATTTTATAAGTAATAAGAGACGTATTTTTTAATGGGTTGAATGTTGATTGATGCCACATTGTCATGATGTTGTACGAAATATGAAGAATTCACAATTGTTTTGTAACCATGTTCTTAGTGAACTAAAACGAAGAAGAATGTATTTAATCTTGGGTATTTGAACTATCGGTACTAACTTGGCATTAATGAAGGTGAAATCATTTGCAGACTCTTGGACGGCAAGATGGAGTTAAACAAGAATGGGTAATCGAGGATACGATTGGTAATTGGTGGCGACCTAACTTCGAACCACCGCAATATCCTTACGTACCTCCACACATTACCAAACCCAAAGAGCACAAACGACTTTTCTTAGTCCAATTACAGGAAAAAGGTATTTTTACTTTATCTATACTCTAGACGTATCGATTGTTTACGTTCAAAGGAACTGAAACTCCTATTTTCTGGATAAGAACTTTATATTTTTTCGACAAAAAATTAATAATTTTCATGTTATTCATAATTTTCAGCTCTATTCGCTGTACCCAAGAATTACAAGTTAGTTGCAGCACCCTTGTTTGAACTGTATGACAATTCGCAAGGATATGGACCAATAATTTCATCCCTCCCACAGTCACTCTGCAGGTACATAATAATTTTATGAATTACCAAAAGCTTGAGATTTAAAATGCTAGGAATTGTAATTAAAATAACGCAGCAACGCCCTGATTCATGAAAGTATAAAATAATCTTAATTTTGCAATGTTGAGATGTTTCTTCGATATTGGTAACATTTTAATACGGTATTGAAACAATAACGATTTTATGTATTTCAGATTCAATTTCATTTACATGTGAACGTCACCGCACGACAGCTGTAACATTGGCTGGATTTTAATTAAGTTAACAAGAATAATAATGATAATGAAGTTATGTATGTATGTGATGATGAATGCAAGTTTATTGAAAGGTCTGAGTTCTCTGTATAGTACGACGTGCCCAACATTAAATCATTTTTGTAAGTAATACTTATACTATTGTTTTTTCTTCGTAATCGTACCACCTTCAACGTTATACGAATGTTGTCATAATGAAAACCAAAAGTAATGATTAAAAGTGTAGATCCGTCACTAATTCGTGTTTAAGTTTTATGTTACGAACTAATAAAAAATGAGTCGGTAACTGTAAGTGTGAGAAACCACAATTATTAAAGTCGTACTCATCACATTTTTCAAGTTGAAATACGCGCGTAAACAGCTAACGTAATATGGCTGCAACCAAAATTTTTGTTGTATATACCTTTGACATAAGACCTCTGTTGAAAAATAAGCCATTCCCGTATCCCGAATTCCCTGATGTTTGAGAACCCGCGGTTCGATTTCTTTATCCGTCTTTACCGACTGCGTTCAGTGCGTTCCATTTTGAATATTATCAGACGCGATACAAAAAAAAAGACATAACAGCCGTATTCTACATGCGATTCTGCACGAAAATCCATTAATGAATTTTAATTCAATGCAAAAATGAAGACGGTGCCTAAAAAATACGAAACCGTGATCGCGATTTCTTATTTTTTATGCCATTTCTTTATTGTTGCGTAAAACCCAAATGTATTGAAGCATTTTGTAATTATTTGTGAAATACCACCGTTACCATGCTCTTTTTTTCCATCGCGAGCTGATAGACGAATAGCCAAAATAGACAAACATACCGAGAGATTATCTTGAAAGTTCGCAGTCAGTCACCGCCAAGATATTCGTCTGTTTCTCGCAGGCTGACTTTCCCCCCTCAAAAAAAAAAAAAAAAAAACAAAAAAAAAACAGTCGTCGTCGTCGATACAATCATTTTACGGCATTTCACAGTTCAAAATTGAAAAGAGATTGGCCAGCCTGCTAAAAATAGACGAAAACCTTGGGGTTGGTGGTGACTGACTGCGAACTTTCAAGATAATCGGTACAACGCAGTCGGTAAGAAGTGACTATAGCAACCCCTTAACACGTTCGAAAACCGCGGAGAGGCGGCACCGTGTCGTGTGGATTCTATAACGGTAAACGGATTAATATCTGTTTACATACACAAGATGACACGGTTCGTCGAGAAATAAAAGCAGCTGAGAATCAGGGATTAGGTAAGGAGCCGCATATCGTATCATCCAAAGGCTGAGGGAGCAGTTTTGACGCGTGTCAGACGACTCATGTCGTAAATTAGTATCGTAGTGCATCGAAAGCGTATAAAGGAAAAGAAGGAGAGAAGTTACACATGAGCAGAGTGTTCAATGGAAGAACAATGAAGGATCGGCAGAGGGAGAGATTCCTAGTTAAAAACGAGCGTAAAATGTTCCGGACATGTCACGCAGCGATATGACTAGAAATCGAAACAGTTGAGCTTGAGAGGCGACGACGAACAGCTGATTCACAATTCACAGAGATTGCGGTGGTTCGTGATTGTACTAACTATAATAAGTGCAGGACTATAGAGTCAACTACACACGCCTGTCAGCGAATCAGCAATAAAGTAAGCAGCTAAGTATAACGATACGGAGGCGGAGGAGGTGTGTACACCTATGTAGGTCCGTCTGTGCAGTCTTATTTTTTGTTGTTGTTCTTGTTGTTGTTAATTTTGTAACAGAAGTGTTATATGGAAAATCCGAGACACCAGTCGAGATATAACCATGGTTTCGCCGTCGGTTTGCAACCCTTTACCCTACGTATTGAACAGGCAGATACACGATCACTTCAATTTCACCAAACGTCTCGTCAACGCCAGGCTTGGCTGCTCCGAGAATTTGTTTAGAAAAGATCTTCAGTCGCATTACGGTTGCGTTAATGCGATCGAATTTTCCAAAGAAGGAGAATTACTTGTCTCCGGTAAGCTTGTTACTATACATACCTACATATATCATCTATGTATCTTATCTTACAAGAAAAGTTTTCTCTATTATTTCAATCCATTTTCTTATCTCGTTCACAAACCTTTGCCCTATTCATTGTAACATCATACGTATCATCTTGTACGAATTGAACTATGAAAAATCTTCTTTTCTTTTTTTTTTCTTTCTTTTTTTTTTTTTTTTTTTTACTCTTCCCCCATTAGCTTCTTTCTTTTTCAACTATAAACATCCGATGAAAATAAATATATATATATATATATATATCCGATAGTATAAAACATGTAGGTAGTTTCTTTTCTTGAAATTATAGGCGATACTAAAGTATCAAATACATCTTTCTTTTTTACCTCGTCGTCGTTGCGTTGAAAACTGCCTCCCCCTTCCCCACCGTCGCCCCTCAATCCTCAATAATTCTGAAACGCATATTTGTTCTAATATTTTTATAATACATGAGGGGAAAATAGATAGACTGCAGAAAATTTTAAAGTTTTGCCATTTTACTTGTTGGATGTTAAATTGCAATGAAAAAAATATGGAATTCGTTGAATTTAGGCTGATATTATCATTTCTTTGTCGTACAGTCTTTCCCTCTTTTTCTTTTAAATTCTCAAGCAGAACGATTCTTTGCTTTTGCAAATTTTTACTTTTTTTACTTTTCAATTATCACGTTCGGTCGATCGATTCAAGGCAAGCATTAGATTTTTATTTAACTCTGCTGTAACTGTGTAATTGCAACGTAATATTCAACGACGCATATATCTCGAAATAAGAATTCGTACAGAATTTGGAAAAATTTTGTTGTTAATGTAAGAAAAAAATTCATTTTGTAATTGGAAAATTTTGTTCGTTTAGCCAATGAATTTCATGATGATAAATAATTCATGTTGGACGGTTCGTTTTCAACAAATTTCCACAAACTTTTGAATTATTTCTTTTTTCCCCCCTTCGATCATACCTAAAAGTACCGTTAGAAAAATACTTTTTTAAACATACTTCGGATTGCAAATATTGTCAAGATAATAATATCATATATTATTTGCGTTAAGTTGATAAGAATTTACTTGAGTTACCGCAAAAAACTGTCATTATTATTATTATTATTATCCTTGTTTTCTTTTACAGCGGTATCAAGAATTTAGTACTAGCAATAAAATTCTAACATAATATTATTCAAAAAACAAGAAAAATTTAATAGAAAAAGTGGCATTTTACATCAATTCAATTATAATGTCTATACGAGATTAAACTTTTCCTGTCCCAACAATTTATGACTATAAAATTCGTTATTTCAATTATCGTTAGTCCGAAGGATGGCAAAAAAAAAAAAGATATTTTATTATTCATGTATTTGGCAATTTCTGAAAATTTCAAATCAGATTAAAAAATTCTAACGAAATTAAGGTAAACTGAAAATTCTGTCACCTTAAGAAATATTTTTTTTTTTTTTGGTTTCACATCTGAGCAAGCGATTAAAAACTTTATAGATTATTCGGATTTGTGTCTCATATCATTCTGTAGATTTATGGAAGAATATCAATGCTGGTAGATAATTATAAAACTTTTACTCGCATCGAATGTTAATTATTATTATACATCTTTTATAACAAATATTTG
This sequence comes from Diprion similis, assembly GCF_021155765.1. Taxonomy (NCBI): domain Eukaryota; kingdom Metazoa; phylum Arthropoda; class Insecta; order Hymenoptera; family Diprionidae; genus Diprion; species Diprion similis. Next base: position 5,900,305 of record NC_060117.1, read on the forward strand.
GCTTGTAATTATTCACAGGTGGCGATGACAGAAGGGTTTTATTATGGCAGGTTGAACAAGCGATTCAGGGTGTTGGAAAACCGGCAGTTATGAAAGCTCAACATGCCAGTAATATATTCTGCCTGGGATACGACAGCACAAAAGCGAAAATATTTTCAGCTGGAAACGACGACCAAGTCATTGTTCACGACTTGAAAACGTGAGAAAATATTAGCACTGTAACACGTTACGCTAAAGAAATGTAAAAGAAAATCGTATTTATTGAAATTGAATCTATTTCCCATTTTTGCTTCGCTTTGCACAATTTTTCACGCTCAGAAAAAATGGTATTTATTTCTAAAGAAATTTCCCACGCACTTTGCTGTCTGACTATTATATTATTGATGATGTAATTATTTCTACATTACAGCGGAGACCCGCTGAATTATTTTCTTCACGAAAAGCCGGTGTACGGCTTATCGATTCATCCGCACAACGACAATGTCTTCTCAAGCGCATGCGACGACGGGAGAGTGCTCATATACGATATCAGAGATTCTTCGTCTACGGAAACCTTTTGTCTTGCTCAGTACAAGTCGGCTTTTCATTCTGTTATGTTCAATCCGTCAGAGCCAAGAATGCTTGCCACCGCAAATGCCAAGGAAGGTGTTAGTATGTGGGATGTTCGAAAGCCTCTAGAGTGAGTAAAATTTTATTGAATCAGGTCGCAACGTTCGGAGAATAGCATCTGATCCAATCCTGAATCTTTTCGTGCTTTGTCTTTGCAAAGAGTATATCTCAGAAACGATTTCATAAAACCTGAGATCATTTCAATTATTTATAAGACGAGTGAAAGTTCCTAGATTTGTTTCCAACTCACTGAATATCTCTTCTTTTCAATGCATGAATTCATTTCAGAGCTGTATTACGATATGGCGCCGAAGGTACGTCGCAAAGCTGTATGAACGTAAGGTATAACGCTGCTGGTACAAAATTGTTGGCTTTGAGAAGGCGACTTCCTCCGGTATTGTACGCCGTCGAATCTCCGGCAAATCTTTGCCAGTTCGATCATCCTGGCTATTACAACAGCTGCACAATGAAGTCTTGCTGTTTTGCCGGTGACGACGACCAGTACGTCCTCTCTGGTAGGAATATTCACAAAGATCAGTTCGTGCTTCTCAACCATTTCTAAGCTCTGGAATTTTTTTCGCTTAAGGAGGGGGGGTAAGGGTTTCAGCTTAAAAAAAAACACTTTTTTTGTGAATTTTTTTTGAAATTATGGATTGAGTAAATTCATTGAAACCTTTTGTACATTATTAAGCATACTTTCAACAATATTCTGTAATTTTTTCATGCAGAAATATTGCAAAACAAGCCGGTGACAGAGCTTGCCCCAGAACGTCTTAGATAAAAAACCATCTGCGGTGTTCACTATATGTCGGTCGGAAATTAACTGAAATCAAACTCCATTAAAATTTAGTCAAAGTATTATCAAATCCTCCCCACAACGTTCTACGATTATTTTTTTTTTCATTTATAAATTTTTCGTGGCCATCTAAAGTGTAAACTGCTATTTTCCACGAAAAATTCCGCCATTTCGTGGGTAGGTAACCCCCTTAATGTTAAAAAAAAATTTTAGCTAAACGTTGGGGGGAGGTATTTTATGTGTAGAAAATGTGTACCAAGTTTGGAATGAATTGGTCAAGTAGTTTGTAAATGGCAGTGAACACGGACTTTGAAAAAGTAGTTTTGAGAAAAACGCGTTTAAAGTCTATTGAGCTAAAAAAGTGAAGAAAAAACGCTCTGCCACCGGCTTGTTTTGCAATATTTCTACATGAAAAAATTACAGAATATTGTTGAAAGTATGCTTAATAATGTACAAAAGGTTTCAATAAATTTGCAAAATCCATACTTTCAAAAAAAATTCACGAAAAAAGTGTTTTTTTTTTTTTTTTTTTACGCTGAAACCCCCCCCCCAAATTGACAAATACCAAACTCGCACGAAAGAAACTGCATTGCTAAACCTATTGTCAAGTATCTGTATCAATGATATCTGAATTATTTTCTCAAGTTGATCACTTTCATTTATTAAATTTTTTTATCCCTTATATCAACGTTACAGGATCAGATGACTTCAACCTGTATATGTGGAAAATTCCAATGGATAATGAGAAATGGGTAGACTCTGCACATATGGTTCTCCGTGGACACAGATCCATTGTAAATCAAGTTCGTTTTAATCAGTCCAGTTGTATCCTTGCCTCCTCGGGTGTTGAAAAGATTATAAAAATTTGGAGCCCGTTTCCACTTGGCAATGGTTGTCTTGGTGGTTTGAAGGTAATTCATTATTCTATTGACCATGAATTTTTCAGTTTATTCATATTGATAATCAGTATTTTTTCACAATTAGCCTGCATATGACTATTCTGTACTGTAAAAATCATTATCTTCCACACTTCCTTTGCAGACCGTAGTTTTCCTATCTGACAGGCCTATCTTGATTGACTAATTAAACCATAGTGCCAAACGTACGTCAAGAGCCTCTTTTTCTGCGACGCGGAATATTTGTGCAATTTTTTTCCTCCTAATGCTAATTTTGTTTTTTTTTTTACCATTTCTTTAATCTACTTTAACTAACTGGAAAAATATTACATCGTCTGAAGAGGGATGCTGGAAAGCAGGAGAGACAACGTAAAGTCTTCACACATGATGAATATGTTAGTCTGGTACTGCGTAGTGGTCAATTCATGACCCACGATTACAGTCATCAGTCAACTCGCGAAGATCCTCGTATGATGGCCTTCTTCGATTCCCTTGTTCAAAGAGAAATAGAGGGTTGGAACTCTGAGGATGCCCCACCTGGTCCCCAGACCCCGAGTGACTCGGAACACAATCCGACGATAGGACGCACATACAACGGCAGTGATTCTGATGGTAAATTTTGACGACAGATTACTGTTGGTACTCGAGAGGGTATAGTTTATATAAATAGACGGCTGAAAAAGTGGAAAAATTCATATTTCGACAAGCAATTACTCAATTCGATTGGATTTTATTTTATTCAAAAGTATGTAAAACGAGCTTGCAATGTTTTGCAATGTCTGTGATATCTGAAAAACGGCTTAACCGGTTTACTTGAAATGTGAATGTTGTAATTTCGATATTACTTATACCTTAAATAACGCCAAAGTTTTAGCGAGAATGAAAATTTTTTCGCAGACTCGACTGCCTCAGACCGCCAGCTGATGCTGAGCATATTGGGCTCTGCGATCGGTTCTCGCAGTTTGACAAGTGGTGGCGTGGTACCTGAAAGACCTTCGGAATCACCGAATCGTATTACACAGTTGATAGCAAACAGAAGAGAGAAGCTCATGAGGTTAGCAGCCCTGGAAGGTGGAGCGACTGTAAATGCCTCGACGAACACTGTAAATCATCTAGACTCAGTTACGGACAGTGATAAAGATGATAGTAAAACAAAGTGTAAGTCTAAGAGCAAATCGAAAGGTGCTAAAGTAAAACATGGAAGAATATCGAGAATCAAATTTCGGGTCAAGAGGAAATTACCAATAAAGAAAGAGGATAGTGACACGCACAGCGATGTTCAACCGTTGGACGCAGAACAGCCCAGCACAAGCTCCGGTGTTGTTTCACGGAGATCAAGATACGCAGCGAGATCTATCGGCAATGACAAAGATTCGACTACCAGCAGCGAAGACGAACGACCTGCGGAGAAGTGTAGAAAACAAAAAACTGACTCGGATTGTTCGACCAAACTTCACAGACTGAAAAAGTGGCGACGTAAAAACGTGAAACATGAAATATCGGCGGAAAACCACGCTAGGCAATTAAGAACAGACAATGATACGGAGAAAGAAGTAGTTCCTAAGTCTCAAACAGATATTGTAAATAACACGAGCGTGCGTAGAACACGAGCGGAACAATCGGTAACGCCGCACAAAAGGAGGTCGAAAATTCCTCCAACTCCGGATAGCGGAATTTCGGGAGTCTCAACGGTCGAAAAATCGCTGGAGGAAGTTCGAAAGGCGTGGCTCGGCGGTGACAGTTCTGATCATGAACAAAAAAAGAGAAATTTGGAATGTTTTAGAAAAAAAGTTGACATTGCACGACAAAGTTATCGACATCGGTGTAACCCGTACACAGAATTTCCTGGTAACAGTAGTGATTCGTCTGATTAAATGGATCTTTGTCACCCGTTTCCTCTTGTACATATTGAATCTGTGATTCCCTAAAATATATATTTTTATAATATTAAGTTTGATGGCTCCGAATTTTTGAGCAAAATGATTGTTTTTTTTTTTCTTTCTCGTATTTCTTTTTCTAAACGCATTTGCAATATTATAAGCCTTTTTATTCGTAACTGTGTCATCGCATCCATTTGATAGGTGTATATTATTATAAACGTGATTCGTGCATACTAATTATTCGGTTTGGTAGCGAAAAGTACGTCGAAATTCTTTAAATATATATCAAGGCTATTACCGATAGCTGTGAACGAAGTCGAGGAATTCTTTTAGCTCAATACAAATATGTACGTACAATCGTCACTCTTTGTATTAACTCAATTCTAATACTTGTAACTTTGGAATGAGAATAAATTGTGATTTAACAGGGCTCAGCTTTCTCACTTATAGTGCTTATATTTTCTAATTTTAAAAAATTTATTTCTCGCGTTATTTCGTTAAACTGTACAAAACAAGGATTAACGAAAGTGAAAGGTTTCTGCAAAAACTTTCGTTAAAATAGATTATGAACGTTTTTGCTGAGTGAAAAGAAGAGATATTACCGACAAAGTGGTAAAAACAATTTGAGTGATACATCAAAAAGCCACTCAAATTTGCATTTGCGATCCTAAAAAGCTTTTCTGGATTACAATAAAGCGATAGAAATGTGGCTGTTTTTTAATGGAACACTACACCTGTCTTACGTTTTTTTAGTAATTGAAATATTATTCGCGATATGTTTTTTGGTTCGGAATTACATGGTTAACGAAAAAGTTAGAAATTTTGATTATTTTTCTGAAGAAAAAAACCTTTTCCAATATTTTTTTGAATTTGAGTTTATGTCGGTTTAAGTTTTGCAATTTTGTCTTCATGACGTCAGAGCCTGATTGTCGGCGCCATTTTATCACCACATAACCTAAGTTTTTAATTTTTATGAGGGAAAATCGTAATTCTTGGGCTTTCAAACCACTCGTGTCACATAAATTAATTAATCATAATCAATAATATATCTGTTTTATTATTCAAACGAAAAAAATACGGCCAACTGTCAGCCTGGTTGCATTAGTTCGATTTTCTCCCACCAGATGTCGCATTTGCAAAGTGACAATCCCAATAGTAACCCTTCGCAAAACTGACTAGAATTGAAGCAAAATCGTCGTACGTAGCCATCTCTGCGGAATTATTTGTAGAAATGAAAATTTTTTCAACCGAATACTGAGAATAGCAAGAATTAGTTAAAGGACTGCGGATCCTTTCTATCCCTAAAATTTTAACGATATTCGAAAACAGTAAACGTCATACGAATACAAAGTTATGAGAAAGCAGAATACCCAAGAATCGTCTTTCAAATTCTGCGTACGTTTGCGAATTTTGAACAGTCGATTTAACAAAATGATTTACGGAAATTTAACGTTTGAAAAATTTACAATTTATGGCAATGGTCGTACATAGTACAGTGTGAAATCATTGCCACATTTATAAATGAGCCGCAATACCAGGATACCGCCACTTCCTGTGGTTTTTACTTCTGTTGAAGAATATATTACTTAATAGTCACAGCTAACATAAGAAAACTGTAAGATAACAATAATATTTCATAGGATTTCTTAGTCACTGTTCGACCTGCGCCAGTACAAGATGATTCCTTCGGGGAGATTTTACCGTTTCGGTTGTACTTTGGCAAACGTTTTGACGCTCATTGTGGCCCATCAATTTGACGTGGATAACGCGATATTGTACGAGAACCCGACTACTGTTACTAATAATTCCCGGACAAGTTATTTCGGGTATACCGTAGCTCTTTGGAACCGAAATTCCCAACCGTGGCTTTTCATCGGAGCACCCAGAGCCAGTTCATCGCTCTATAAAACAACCGGCGAGACAGGAACTGTATTTAAATGTCATATTGGTAAACAATGCATGGAATGGCCTATAGACAAGCAAGAAGACAAATCCCAGCAGCCTCAGAAGGGTTCTTGGCTGGGGGGTGCAATGATCGTCCAAAATAATAAACGTCCATCTCTTTGGGTACGTTAGTCTTTCATTTCCATATAAAGTTTTATTACCTTTTTTCTTCAATTCTCACCGGACACTGTATCACTTACGGATTCGATTTTTGGACAACATGAGAAATTACTAAAATCCCTCAAATCTGGTGTCTGAAGCTTTTTTACTGTTTTATCATTCGACTCGGAAAAATCATGTTGAGTGATTTATAAAGAAAAAAAAAAAAAAAAAAAAAACCCACTAACGAATATTGAAATAAACATTTTCAAATTAAAAATAGGAATTGTTCTGTGAAATATAAAAAAAATGTATCGCCATTTATTGCCATTTATCGTCGGTTTCAAATAGTGTTGATGAATTTGGAAATTCCATGTATATTACACATATTTATGCTGTGGACAAAGATTTCCTCCAATTTTCCGCGTAAGCTTGTACCATCCATATATTTATCGAAATTCTCATAGTATCGCGATGCAAAAATATTGTTGTGACATTTTTACTAATTAATTATCAATTGGTAAATACACTCCGATATTTTTATTTTGCATCTCAAATAATTATACAGAATTTTAACTCAAGTTGACTTCAATGAACTATCTGCTGTGGTGGTACTCTCGCAATAATTGAACATAATTGGAAAAAAATGAAATAAAACCTAGAGTAAGAAACGATTGTGATTCAGTTGAGAAAATATAGAATTAGGATGGATGGAAAATTTAAGGACCGGGAAATATTAATCCCGTTTATTATTGCGAATTCGTTACTTTTATGTCGGATCAACAAATACACAAACGTAATAGAATTGGATTGAATTTGCTTCAATTTCAGCGCTCACGAGTGTTATCAGATTTCTTTCGGTTTACCGCGATGCAGTGCTTCGCACAACTTGCGGTATGGCAGGAAAAATTGCAATATCCCAGACCTTGTTTTACTTCCGCCTAAGGTTTAAGTTCCATAAATGACCGCCAGGCGCAGAAGAGAGTTTGGTTCTCCCGCCTTAGAAACAAAAATGGTATTGTAGATAAGACATCCAACTGTCATTTGTTTATCGGATAATGGAGGTTGGATGAGGGGCATAAAATTGAGGAAATGTATGGGCATTTCCTATATGTATTGCTTAATGCTTTAACTGCCCGAGGACAGTACATAAAACAGAATGTTTAAAGTTTTTCAGCAACAGAGAAATAATTGCGTTTCAAGTGTTTTTGATTCTTCATCTTGTGGAATTCCTTTTAAGCGGCTGTTTGACAGTCAGTCTTTACCGACCGAGGAAAATGTCACTTGTTTTAAATGACATGAACATTAACGGCGCACTCGTCACTCGGCGAAATAATACCGGTTGTCAAATTGCTGTAACTCAATGAAAAATTGTCGAAAAAATCATTTATGGAGGCATTTTGAAGGTTGAAACTTCATCTTCAAGATGGTTCTTGAAAATTCTTCTTATGGCCATTTTTGACCTCGTGGGGTAGGGTTGAGTGCCCGGATTGCGAAACGCCAGAAAAAAACAAGTTTTTCAAAGTTCTTTACTGGGCGTTCAAAAAATTGCAGAGAACTTACCAGATAAACATTTTGTAGCCTGAAATCTCCTCTTCAAAACATTTGCCGTACATTTGTCGCGCGATTTTTTTTCACAACTATAGTGATTAAAATCTTCAGTTGTGAGAATCGTAAAAATAAAAGTTTTATTAATAAACTTTTGCGAATGAACATTCTTTTAAACTTTGGATGGCTTCGTAATTGTACTCTCCAAAAATCGAAAAATCATTACCTGCGTTCTCTTATACTGATATTTTAATTCAATGGTACGTAAACATCATTTTTGCTTGTCTTCCGTAATTAATGAATTTACAAATTTTTTTTTTTTTTTTTTCAATTTCAATTGTGAATTTACTAATATCTCTGTCTACTTCATCGAAATACCGGTGGTTGCCTATGAAGTAAAATAAGAAATATTTAGGACAAGATCGATGTTTCACCGTAAACTATGATCAAACAATAATTTTTATCACTCTGCAAGTAAAAGAACATTTTGATTACACAATTTAGAACTGGTAGAATGTAAAAAAAAAAATTCCTTTGTAAATTTCTTTGTAATTTTTTTTTTTTAAATGCTCTACTGTTGACATTCTGATGTCATTGATTCGTAGGCTATGATATGATAGTTGAAAACTAGCGACGTTTTACTCATTCGATAAAAATTGACTGTACAGCATCCTCTTAAGAAGTATACAAAGAATTTAACATGGAAGATATTTTTTATTTTTAATTCCGTAATAATTGATAATTTGTGTTCAGGTATGTGCCCCAAACTGGATGGATTATTCCAATAATGATGTGTCCAGTGTGCCTATGCACGGCAGGTGTTATCGGGTCTCGGCCGATAAAATAAACAGTCAAGAGCCACAAGGATTGAGTATCGAGCTACTTAATAATCCCTTAAATACTTATATCGACCCAAAAGGTCGGTCATTTAATTTTCACCGGCTGGCTCAATGTGGTTTCTCCTTAAATATCGCTCATAGTAAGTCGTCGCATAGACTTATCTCCGGCTGTCCAGGGGTGTACGGTGCGCATGGAACATCAGTAATTCAGGAGAATAACAAACTCGCCTTTATTGTTCTACAAGCTAAAGGTGACCTCGGTGGATCTTCTGATCAATTTGGTATGATTTCCCCCAAAAAAATTTTAAAATAACACACATTTTTTTCACGTGTCAAAGAGAAAAAAACGATCAAGTTATTCTTGGCATATGAAAAAGTGTTTTTCATCAACATGAGCAGTGCTGCATGCGAGAAACAATTAAAGCATGCAAATATATTTGCATACAGTTGAAGACTCTCTCATCGGTACATTACATACAGTCCGACCCCTGTCTAAACACTCCCAAATGAAGAGAGAGAGACAAGCGAAGCAACTCGACGTGGGGAAAAGCGCGTAATGGGGGGGGGGGGGGGGGGGGGTAAAGATTCTCAGAAAAATTCTGACCCTTGCGGGCCTAGGCGCGCTTATTCCGGGGTCTGACTGTACTTTACATTTCCGCATTGACAGAAAATTTGACATCACATACAATTTATGAAATGTTTAGGATATGCGGTAACATCGGGTAAATATTTTGGTGATGGAGAGCATATTGACGCACGTGGCGGACCAAGGGGTAGCAGAATGCTTGGCCAGGTCCGTCTATTTCAATTTCCCTCGAAGGCCGACGAAAATGACAAACCACGTGAGGATATACAAATAGACGGGACGCAAATTGGCGAATATTTTGGTGCCGCGCTGGCTTCTTGCGATATTGATGCTGACGGTAAAGATGATTTGTTGGTTGGCGCTCCACACTGGTCGACAAATATTAAGGAACTCGGACGAATCTATATATACAGAGAAGGTTACGGGACGGTAAGAGTTTTGGAAGATTGTAGTACAGTGGAGGTAGCTACAGAGAAAACTGCAGCCGAAGTGATCAGAGAGCGAGATATATACGCGGAATACTCCGTCTCTGTCACTCTGCATTTGATTGGCTGAGAGGAAACGCATTGATGAATCAGGTGTAGAGCAAGAGAAACAAGTTATAACGGGAATATACCTTTCTCTCTCACTCTTCTGCCACACCTTCTGTTCATGCGAAGCTACCTTCAGTAGTATGTGATTCGAGAGTAGTACCTAACCTCAAACATACACTTACACGAACAAGAATGGAAAACAGATGATTTGGTTATATTTTCAGAACATGAGAAATTATGGATTCAAAAAGCGGGAGCACATCGCTGGGAAAATTGACGGAGGAAGATACGGCACCACAATTACTTGTCTTGGAGACATAAATCATGACGGCTTTGCAGATGTCGCTGTCGGCGCTCCGTACAGCGAAAATGGAATCGTTGATATATACTATGGTAGCAAAAACGGACTGGACTTGAATCACAAGCGTACAATCACCGGCCCTGAGAACACTAAAGGGTTTGGTTTTTCGATCTCGGAGGCAGTTGACATCGATAATAACGGATACGTCGACATTGCGATCGGAGCTTATTTGTCTGGTCACGTGATGTTGGTTCGATCGAACCGCATTGTGAACCTGAACGTTAAGTTGTCCAGCAATGTGACAAGGACCTCCGGTCTGAGACAACGTGCTCAGTTCCTTTCATTGACAGTATGTTCCTGGTATGAAGGTGCAAATAAATCCCAAAATATCAGTGAGTTTCACACTTTTCCATAGCACCAATTGTTTGTGTATGACAAACTTTTGTTGCTTTATAGAGCTTAGATTAGAAATCTTGCAAAAAATCGTCAGACTCGATTCTCAGTATATGTAGGGTCGTTCAATTATTTTATTATTCGAACGGTTCATTGACAAGCAATTAAGGTGCTTATAAAGAAGCTTTTTCAAAATTTGGAAAAAAATTTTACAGATTGGTTACCACCCACAGAAATTGGCCAAATTTTCACAGTTACACTGGATGGATCGAACTATCCGGTATGATGCCACTCAGGGGTGATGAAACACGCATTTTGAGCCCAATCCCATGAGATTTGATGGTGAAATGACGAAATGGCGGCTAATTTGGTTTTCGATTACGAAGTACACCGAAATCTCATTTTGGTGACATTTCTTACCGACCTTTCGTGCCTGCCGGTAATTTTTTACCGACGTTACACGCATTCATTACCGCCATGCGCGTAATGTCGCTAACAAATGTAGCCAAAATGAGATTTCGGTGTTCTTCATAATCAAAAACCAGATCAGCTGCCATTTTGTCATTTCACCATCAAATCTCATGGGTCTGGGCTCAGAATGTGTGTTTCATCACCGCCGAGTGGCATCATACCGGATAGTTCAATCCATTCAGTGCAACTGTGAATATTTGGCCAATTTCTGTGAGTGGTAACCAATCTGTAAAATTTTTTCCAAAATTTTGAAAAAGTAAAAAGCCGCTCCACTTTTTGCCAAAATAAGGCATTAACTGCCCAAGTTACACTCTGATCGCTTGAGCGGTATAGGAGTTTCGCATCCCCGCGTTTTCGAGGTGTACAACGGGTCTTTATAAGTACCTTAATTGGAATTTGAGTAATCGATTGATCGATAGACAACCACCCTATCTTCAGAAATCCGAGGACATAAATTTCTGGAAAGTCTGTTATAAACAGGTACATATACGTACTTGGGTGCGAAAGGAAGATACTTCGCTGATCGTTATAATAACTAACTTTTCTCTTTCATTTACGATTATTATTATTATTGTTATTATTATTGTTATTATTTTTATCAATTCTTGTCCATAGCCGTGACTACGGAGCTAAAGATCGATGATGAGTATCAAAGAGCAACATTTTCCGATAAAACAATTGACAGTATAAACAAAACAGTATACAAGTTTGATACTATCCTGAAAGCTGACCAAAAATGGTGCAACAATTATATAGTAAATATAATCAAAGTGAGTACAAACAACTTCGTTGAATGATTGTTAACTCGACGACACGGTACAGCTTGCCGTTAGGCTTATCAATGCTCCAATGTATGCAATTGCGTTTTTATAATTTGAATAATAGAGCGAGAATAATTGGGAAATTTTTTTTTCATCCGAACTAACGATGCATTCATTGTCGCATAACTAACTTGTAGCTATAATATTTACAAACTCATTAAAATCTGCGTGTATAAATTTATAGAAGCCGGACTATTTCCTCTATCCGTTGAAATTCTCGGTGAGACAGAATTTGACAAAACATGAAAGTCAGACTGGGCTGTTGAAGGTGAGAAAAAATGGTGCCTTCACGAGTAAAGATAATTTCTGTGAATCTTGCGCTGTAATGAACGAGTTCCAAGAACCACCTGAGGACCACTTGGAAGTACCATTTGCACTTGAATGCAACAACAGAGAATTTTGTTCATCAAGTTTGTCGATCAATGTGGTGACCAATTGGAACGATACAAAACCTTACGTGATTGGTTCCTCGGAAGTGATTGAATTGGACGTAACCGTAAAAAATGACGGCGAACGAGCATATTTCACCAAGGTGAACATCTCTATGCCAAGTTGCATTCAACTTCATAATTCCGGACCATTGATATGCGAAGAAGTAGAAAATGTTCACGAAATTCGCAAGGTTACTTGTAACATCTCCGATTCTCTGGACCACGATGAAACGGTGAGTAATTGAATCGAACTTCCGGTACGCGTACTTTCAACGCTGGAAAACTGATATCTACGGTTTGAAAGAGACAGAAATTGTTGTTCATACCATTCCGTAGAAATTCTCGATATAAAATTATGAATATCTACGAGGAAGAATGAAAATATTATTCTCAAATCACCGTTAGATGTCGCATTTCTCTCACGAGAGAAACTTACCCGAATACTAGTTAATTCCTTAGCTGTTTGAAATGGCTTTACACTCGTAGACTCTTCTCATTCCTCGAGTATAGTCTCGACGGATTTAGGAAATTTGTCGAATATTTTAAACTCACATTAACTCGTGAGATGAGTCCTGTGAAGAACAAACATTAGTTGTTTCTATAATTCAGGACCCTTACAACCTTCTATAAAATATTATATCTATTTCAACGTTTAATTTACGAAAACGATCATGAAAAGATAAGAAATCGAACGAAATATTTTATTCAAAAACTCTTCTGCGGAGTTCGAAAATCTCCAAGACATTGCAGAAGTATCTAAGTCGTGAGCATAAAATCGATAATAATTCATAGTAGGAGCAAACTAGTAACAGCTCGGACCAACTATTGGTAAACTACTGAACCTGTTGTGCCAATTATGTCAACCCTGGATGTATAAAATTTGTAGCAATCTGTAAAAGTAAGCTTGGACGCAGCCATGATGCCAACTGATCTCGACAAGATAACTCTGAACGCAACAGCAGTAACGTTCAGTAACGATACGAAATTGGGAAACTACACCGCTAGTCTGTCGATATCATGTGTCGTCAAAGCAGCAATCGGAATAGCAGGGTAAGCAATTGCTTCATATAGGCAGATGGGGTAGATTCCACGTCAATTCGACTGAGGTCTGACCTTCATCATTTGAAGAGCTCTGGGGACTACAGGAGAGTTTAAACAATTTGAATGCTTTCCAGAGTATTCCATAAAAAATAGGGGACCCAATCCAAGAGGGTGGGGGTAAGACCCTAGTCGAATTGATGTGCCTCATAGACAAATTTCTGAATCATCGCTGACAAAGTTATTTGTTATACTATCCTTTTGCAATTCGTTAGGGCATCGGAAGAGACTTTGTACCCTTACACGTTGAGCGGACCGGCGGAAGATTTGCCGAATATAAGGTTCCGACACACCTTCGGAATAAGGAACGACGAAATTACTCCGATAGAACAAGCGTTGGTCAGCGTTTCTGTTCCAACACATTGGGTTGCGAGTGGTAACGAAGACGTCGAAATTGTCAGACTGAATGAAACGAGGGGTGGAATTTCGAAACCGGGGGAAGATATGGACACCAAAATCCTGTTACAAGTTACGGATGTTGAGGCCTTGAGCAGCAATGCGATTATGATGAGCGAATGGCTTCCCGACAAGGAATCGTCGAAAACAGAGACCGATTTCGCAAAGGTTAACGGACAAGTATTCGCGGCTTCTGCCGAAAACAGAACCCTCTTCATGAATTGTACCAATCCGGCGTTCAAGTGCACAACGGTCAGTTTCGAGTTGGGACCATTGAAGCAGTCCACAGCCACACTCGATCTTGTCCTCGACATATTCTTCTCTAACATTAAACGTAAGTTAACTCGGTGTTTGGTGCGGTGACGAAGATATAGGGTGCATTTCGAAACTAGGTTGGTAGGGCTTAAAACTCCTTAGGACAGAGGTAGCGCTACTCGCGAACTCTGCACCGCAAAATAGATAACCTAAAAAAAATAGGATCGTCTATTCCAAATTAGCTTCCAGTGCTGTCGACCATCTTTTATCTCTTTTGCGCTGCTGAGTTCGTGAGTAGTTCTGACTCTGTCCTAGGGAGTTTTTAACGGTACCAACCTAGTTTCGGAACGCAACTTTTGTCGATCGCTGAATCGACGATTGTTCATTTATCCCTGATTATCGATATGTGATGAATTTGTAGTGAATTATAACGTAACTGGAAAAGTTCATAACTAATTGTTCAGTTCAATTGGGATTTTTTCTCTGCAAAAGTATGTAAATGGAGCGTCACCACATTTTTTTAACCAATTAGTAGGAAGCGTGGAGGCCAGATATAAGGAGAACGATCGTAATGTATAAGAAACAACCGGAAATAAAACCAAAACGCCTATGTCGACCGTTCTTCTTATATCTATGCTCCGTGGTAGGAAGCATTGTTATTGACATTAACAACAGCCATTTTTCTCGATGACATGTTTTGCGCTGTCCGCGTTATTTCGAAATCGGCTGAACTGATTTACCCCAAATGGGTAACGGTGACTGTTTGAAGTTGAAATTCGATTTTCCCTACAATTCTGGTGTCATTTTTATTCAATAATCGAGAAAAATATGCTAACCGAGCAAAAGTAGGGTCCTAGTAAAGAGGGTACACTATTCCAAAACACTGTCTCTAAATTTGAAGTAAATCGCTTGAGCCGTTTTTGAGATATCGTCGGCAACGTGAAATATCTCATCGATTAAAATGGTTCCTATAGATTGAATATTACACAAAAAGTATATTACATGACAAAGCAAACTCGGTCTTTTTCGGCCAATCGTAGGTTTTCAATATGAGTCATAGTCGAGCACAAACAAATTCTTTATATAACAAGAATATGTAACACGTTTCTTCACGATGCGCGAAATTGAGGTTAGAGTCACGTAACATCAAATTTGTTCGCTACAGCGCATGCGCGCAGTACATAAAATAGCACTTTTAACTCGTAGAATTTAAAAGTAGTCCTTTCAGTACTCCACGCATGCGCATTTGCAGACTCACTCTACCGTCATAGAAAAGGATACTTTATGTACGGAAAACACGCATGAAAAAACGCGTAAAACATACTCGTGTTATATAAACGTAATTAAAGCTTAAGGCCCCGCTGACCTGGCATGTCATATATATATTTCGTGACGTCAGAAGCGGGGAAATTAGGTGAAAACGCCTATACGAATCCTGCGATAACGAGAGTATGAATCTTACTCGGAAATATCTTAAATCGTAGCTTGAATAATAGTGTACGTGTGAATCTCAGTCACTTTTCAGGCAAATAGCTGATAATGTTTATAATAAAGAATGATGAAGTGAATAAAATCACGCGACAACAAACATGGCCGATCGGAGCTACCGCATGTTGAATATTCACTGATTGCACTGTTCCACAATTTCTTTCACCCTCGCCAGGGAGATTCACACGTACAAAAGCACACACGTTATCCGGGAAAACTTATACTATCAGTTATTTTTTTGTAAACATGGCTCGATTCGTATACGCGTTTTTCATGTGACAGCAGCCCGTTTATGGTCCACAAGAAGTATGTTTCGATCTGTAACTGACATCATTGGTTGGATCTAACAGAACAAGCCAATGAAATCAGCGGCCTTAGTTCACCGTTCAACGTTCAGAGGCGCTGCACGTATTTATGACGTCACGATTTGATATTTTCAAGTCAGGTCAGCGGCACCTTAATTCGTATACATATTTTCGAACAAAAGAAATCCTAATCGAATTGAATTATCGAAATTCACTTACTTTTTTAGCAGTTTATTCGTATACCGTAAACCCTCTGGAATTACTCATTCTCGTTTTCAGCCGACATAATCGGAAAGAAGGATATTATATTCTTTGTGACAAATGCCAGTACAAAAATCCTACAACCAAATACTCGGTTGATTGCCAATATGAATCCGGTTTCGATGATGGTTGCCACAAAGTTCGTTGGATCACCGCAAGATCAACATGTAGCTGCGTGGGTTATAGTAACGTCGAGTTCTGTGGGACTAATACTTCTGGTATTACTTGTCCTTGCACTCGTAAAGCTTGGATTTTTCAAGAGAACTAAGAAAACGAAACTCGAAGCTTTGAAGCGACAGAGTGGCGTAAGTATTAGTTTTACAGATGCATGTCTATACATATATAACAATATTATAAATTTGCAATATAAAGGTTCAGATATGCTTTTCCAAGCCCTGAAGACTTTATTATAAAGAATTGGGTAATCCTGTGGTTTTTTCACCCGAATTCACTTTGGCTGAATGGAATTGAAACATCGTATACCTACTAAAAAATTTATCACCTTTCTAGAAACATCCACTGACGTTGTCGTCAACAATGATTAAAGTTTTGACCATTATTTTCAGGCGTGTCCCAAACTTGTTTTAGAAACTACATCGTCAACAGAAGTTTTGGACAAGCCGTATTACATAAGTAATTAATTATGATAAACTTAAGTATCTTATGCAATTAACCCCATTTAAGTCTAATTATTTACTGAAACTGCAAAACTAATCAGTTAATTGGTATTCAGCTTAGAATGGTTTTGCGATTTGGCAAAAAAGAAAAACTAATAAGTCAATGTTCTCTTTAATAAAAAAATTTCTTACAATTATTCGAATTGATAAGCTAGTCTGGAAACCAAATGATCCGCAAGCGATTAATTGAAACTATCGATTGATCGACTGATAGCTAATACTATCGATTGAAATTTCTGGTTGATCTGTCGATCGTCTATATTATTTATTGTGTCTAGAAATTTAATTTAAGTCACTCATTCGTATGAAAGAATAATATAAAAAACGTAGAAGATCATGCAAGGAAAACTTTCTTCCATAATTAACAATATGTATAACAAACAATATGTATAAGCGTTGAAGTTATTTCCAACAAGTGATTTAAGGTATGATCTTTGTGTATTGAAAAAAAAAACCTTCAAATAATTTAATCAATTACAATCATGGTAGGCATCATTTTTTCTCAGCCAAGACAAAAAATATACGTTCCAATTAGTCTTTAGTCTACTATGATATATTACAAAACATATCAAATCGGAGAGATCGAACTGAGATACTTCATGTAATCACTTCACTACTCGGGTAATTCTCGATACATCGTACTGGGAAAATCCGGTAACTGATTATTGTAAAATAAATTCTTTATACAATATCTTGATAATTAAGATTTCTTTTCTAAAACTGATTTTTATTTACGTTTAAATTTCTCCGTTCACATTGCGAGCGTATTCATTCAGGGTTCAATTTTGCTTTTAGTACCTTTGCTTCCTAAGAATATTTTTGTAGTCATTGTTATGCTTACTCATTTTCTGATCATCACAACATCGAATCTGGTTTGTTCAGTTCACGAATTATTTTCCGCTAAATCAGGTTGTAACTTATTGAATTGACGTTGCGTAGACATTAAATTATCGCAATGGTTAAAAAAAGAAAAATAATAACCCTTCTCTGGTTACCGTTACAAAACGCTTTTGCATTTTGTACTCGGAACAACATTTCGAAAATTTAGTAAATTTCAGTATGTAGTCTTAATAGCGGCAAAGTTTTTCTTGTTAATTTATAGTTTTATTCAGAATATATTTCAATTTCTGGTGAAAATATTCGTTCATCTATCACTTATTACATAAAATAGCTACTATTAGTAAGTAAGACAATGGTAATAATTGTTGATACTTTAATCACATAATTTGACATATGTATTGCGTTGTTCATGAGAGTAAAAAAAAAAAAATCGATTTTTCTTATAGTTTTAATAGAAAGTCGATTATTTTTGGCCATTTTTAGGTCGACGAGTGTGAAGACACACACGATAGTCTTTATAGCAATAGAATAAAAAATGGTGGGGCTTTGCGTGGTAGTTTTATGGGACGCGAATGGTCAATTTCCTCTCTCTAGCGACGAAAGTGAAGCAACTGTGAACTGCGCATGCGCGAACCTAACCTCGCAATACTGATATGAAATTGGCGACTTTCGTCCCGCTAAACTACGATGCAAAGCCCGACTTTTCATGTATGTATATACATACGTGTGATAAAAAGATATTTGTAAGCTAATGGGGACAGGATTAAACACTTATTAGGAGAACGCTGACTATAAAACTGTTACAGATAGAGGAAAGTTGTGTTCGAGAGTTTTCAAGGTCTCGATGAACTTTGCACAAAAGTTGCAGAGAGAAAATTGCTATATTTGATCTCAAGAAGCATTGCTATCGCAAACCACATCCTCGTGGAAGGATACGTGATACAATGTTCATCACCTCTCAAATATCTCCGAGACGTTGTTAGTGTTTCATCTCCTCTCGATGAGGCGAGTAAAATACTTAGCATCACATCCGGTGTCCCATTTGTGACTGTGAAAAAATGCTTTTCTCAGGGCAATGCCCTTTTTCCTCAGCCATTTTAACTCTGGCTATTGCGACGGGAATCGTGGCTTTCAATTTTGATAGCGAAAATTTTATTCTATACGAAGACGTAGTAGAGTCGAACTCGTCTCATCCAAGCTTTTTTGGGTTTTCTTTGGCACTCTGGAGTTCGGGGACAGAAAACTCGGATAAGTCGTGGATCTTTATTGGAGCGCCGAAAGCCAATTCGCCAAAATACCCGAAAGCAAATGAACCCGGAACGGTCTTCAAGTGTGAAATTGGCAAAAAATGCACTGAATGGAACTTCGAATACGAAACCTGGAAAAATTATACACCCGGAAACGGTTCTTGGCTGGGTGGTTCAATTGTCATCGAAAATCGAACAGATGCAAACGTTCTGGTATGTTGATGCGAAGAATTTGCTCAATTTAGTCAGTCCTGAGGGATTATTTGTTATGAATTTTTGTTTTTTGATACAACGTTATCAGTTTTGCAATTCGGTGTTCGCCACTCAGCGAAATATCTTCCAAATCAATCGGGATCTCTAAAACCTTTGAGATGGTTTAAAATCTGGTAAATAATTCTGAATTTTAGTCAATTTTGATGAAAAAAAATCACGCAGTGGTATCCTTAGAATTCCATGAAATCTTTCACACCGTATGAAATTCCAAGGAACCTTCGAACAATACTTGAAATATTTGAAAATATTACTTCATCGGTTTGAATCCCTAACTTGAAACACCCAGAGAAAATTTTCTGATGAACAATGAACACGAATGATCCGATGTCGATGGTAAAATTTTTTTCACGCGTCGTGTATTAGAACTCACTGTCCATTTACTTCATTTTTCTAATGCAATACCTACCTCACATTTTTGAGACTCAGTCAAGTAACCAAACATGAGCCTCAAAGAATTTAATAAATAATTGTATACCTAATTGATCCATGAAGACCCCATTACATCTGAAAATAGATTTACAACAATGAGAGACACGCAATTTTTTTGGTCTCCGATATTTATTCACCTTCCAAGGTTAAGATGGTTCTAGACGTATTTAGGCCAATCAAAAAATTGAGTTTTTATCATCAACGTTCTCAAGTTTTAAGAATTTCGCGCCCAAACAACTGCTACAATAAGCTCGAAAAAATAGAAATAAATCGGTATAATTATAAATTTCAAAATCAGTCGACTTTAATCCAGAATCGTGAACGTTTGAAATTGATAAATCTGTATCCACTTGCGAGAAAAATGGTTGCTAGACTGAATAATTCGCTTATAACTAAGACTTAGAAAGTATCTTTTTTTTTACTTCATATATTCGAAATAATACGTTATCTAATAAATCCATATATGGATTATAGTCAATTGCGGTCACCTTTAGGTGATGTAACCAAGCTAAATAAATCCTGCAGCATAGCTCTCTTCCAGACAGTGCAGTTTGTAGATTACAGCATGACTAAATATGCTTTGCAGATGTTTCCCTTAGATTGAAGAGAAAACGTTATTTAATCTACAACATATTTCGAACCGATAACTAAAAGTACTCTAATTACCTTTCGGAAAATTATGAACAAGGTTATAATGATACGTAAACATTTAAAGTAAGTTCTGACCGATAACCATCGAGACAAAGTCTCCGTATAAATGCCGCAGTATGTTGAGTTGCCTACTGCTTAGGAGGACGAATATCGGTAAAACAGACCTACCGAGTCATTACCATTT
Source organism: Diprion similis (assembly GCF_021155765.1). Taxonomy (NCBI): domain Eukaryota; kingdom Metazoa; phylum Arthropoda; class Insecta; order Hymenoptera; family Diprionidae; genus Diprion; species Diprion similis. Next base: position 5,920,556 of record NC_060117.1, read on the forward strand.
TAGTCAAGTCCACTCAGATAATCACTTGAGCGTGACTTCGGAACGCAATCGTTAAACGTTTCAGCATAAGTTATAAACGACAAAACAACTGTCTGGCCAAATCCACCCACCTTGGCAATAAAGACAGTTTCAACTGACTCGCGAGGGCTTAAATCACCCTACTTACCGAGTTACTCGGCAGGTCTGTTTTACCGATATTTGTTCCCCTCACTGATAGGCAACCCAACATAGTGTGACATGTTATCGCGATAAATGGTCATTCAGTAAGTTTCATAAGTTAAACTCATTGTCAAAGCGTAAAGAAACATGTTGATTGTTACGTTTGTTGAAATTTCTAGAGGATTTAATTGCGCACTTGTAACTCGGTCGTTTAACATTGCAGGTATGTGCACCAAGGTGGCTGGATGGGAACACTGAAGATAAATTTTTCGTGATGAAAGGTATATGTTATCAGTGCGCAGCTAAATTGGATAAACCGACTATAAACGAGAGTGTGATGAATCTTGGCACGTCGATATACGTTTCGGAAGGATTCGGATTTTCTGTTCATTTTTCCGACGATTCGGGGAGAAAAAATTACACCATCGGTAGCCCAGGATTCAATATTGGAAAAGGAAGACTGACAATAATGGATGACCAGTTTCACAGACCAACATCCATCGTCAAATTCAAATATCCGTTGGAACAGTATTCATATCTTGGTTCGTAAAGTGATTGAATATGCAGAATTTTACCAACAATCGAATGATGAATACGAAATCTAAATGTTGTTCGGACAAGAAAACGAACGTCTGTAATTTACTCATTTTTTCAACACAAGGTGCTCAGACTGGTAGAATACAACTAGTTTGTTTGTTATTTCAGGTTACGCAGTAACGACGGGTGACTATTTTCAGCAGGGAGTTCGCATTTATGCAACTGGTGCTCCAAGGAGCCAGTATCTTGATGGTTCAGTTTTACTGATTGACAGGAGGTTCAGGGATGCTGTCGTTGGAGAACAGGCTGGGGAATATTACGGATACGCTTTGGCGTCCTGTGACGTCAACGGGGATGGAAGAGACGAGCTGCTCGTCGGCGCACCACAATGGACCAGAGACGTGGACGAAGGAAGAGTTTACGTTCTTACGGGAAGCCCGGATGTGAGTCGAATGATGTTTGTGCGGTGCCTGGACTAGACGGAAGTCGATGATAGATGCTGACATTGTCCGATTAAATTTTCGCAGAGAACACTTATGGTTTTGAAGCGTTTAGAAGGAAAGACGCCACGCGGAAGATTCGGCTCGACAATCACCTGCCTTGGAGACGTCGACTTCGACGGATACGAAGACGTCGCCATTGGCGCTCCGTACGCCGGAAATGGGAAGGTTTTCGTATACCGTGGAAGCAGGACAGGACTGTCGAGCGAATATAGTCAAAAAATCTCAGCCCCCGAAAACACCAAAGGATTTGGGATTTCGATTTCCGAACCAAGAGATGTCGACCACAACGGATATGCCGACATTGCGGTTGGCGCTTATTTGTCTGGACACGTAGCTTTGATCCGATCGAAACGCGTTGTTACTACGAAAGTTACCCTGGCGAGCGACACGAGACAAATAACGCTTCAATCGAATCCCTCCAACTTTACAATAGAAGTTTGTTCCTCTTACGAGGGAAAATATGTGGAAACAAAACTGAGTGAGTATAAAATGACGTTACTTGGTATTCGTTTGAAAACGTATTCTCAAAGTGCAGCGTACACAGAGTGAAGTAATATTTCTAACAATGGATCTACCTGATACATGGTTTGTTTGAAAAAGCATTGACTGTTCAGTATCGAAAGATACGGCTTATATACTTTTAATAGCATTGAGTCGCGACACTTGGCAAAAATTGACATTATTCAACATTTTCTGAAAATCCATCTGTGAGTATCTCTGATCGTGTTTTCGGTAATGTTTATTAATTATTCTCCAAAAATTGTTTCTACTTTTCTACCACGTACGGTTTACGGTTTACTCTGTTTGCGCGTTTGATCACATTCAATTCTACTGAAAATTGTCGGTCGTGGTCTGAGTCGTAGGCGCCGACTTTTATAAGACCCGAGGGTTGTTCTATAGTCGAAAAGACTATTAAGTGGAATCACACCCATCTACTTTTATAGCACCGGTTTTTTAAAATTATCTGTTACTTTATACAAACTACGAAAGTCACAAGTATAAAACCATTCGTTAAAAATACTCAATACTTCGAAACATACTAAACACAATGTACTTATAGTTCTGAAAATTGCTAAGGGCTGCTCGAGCACCTGGGCAACCCCGGAGTCGTCGCCGGTGATCCGAGTCATCAAAGGCTAATGATTTGACGAGTTCACTTTATTTTCTATCCGCAGGTGTGCAGACCGAATTGACGGTTGACGAAGTTTATCGAAGAGCAAAAGTTGTGACTGTTACGGAAAATAAACCAAGACATATTTTCGTTCATACGCTTCGAAATTCAATACAAAACTGTACAACATTTTTAATCAATGTGGTGAGTACTTTTGATGTCAGGAGTGTAAGCGTTAAACGTTCACACGTATACATATTAATATAGCAGAGGACAGAAAATACTTTTTAAATCCATTCAAATGACAGTCAAAAATGTTTTCGACTAGGTTGAAAATAATGTTAATATATTTGTCATACAATATATAAAAATCGAAATTTGGAGAAAAGTGAAAACATTAATGTAATAAATTTTCAGACGAAGTATGACAATAGTCATCAGGCCATAAAACTCTCTGTGACCCAGACTTTTAACGAAAATACTAAAAGCGGGATCCTGCGGATTGGAAAGCACGGGATACTTGGCGAAGATCTTTTCTGTCGCGATTGCGTCGTAACCGATCCCCTTCGCTCGACATTCCGAGCAGACTATGATGTAACATTGGCAGCTAAGTGCGGCCGTGATGGCCATACTTGCCGATCGAAGTTGGGAATTGGTCTGAAAACCGTTGACCAGTTTGTAATTGGTTCTCCGTCAGCCTTGACGTTGAATGTCGACGTGAACAACATCGGCGAGCCAGCATATCACGCGAAGGCAATGATCCGGATTCCAATTTCAATAACTGTCGTTGACAGTACCGGATGTACTTATAGAACGGCGACGGATAATTTCACGGAAATTACGTGTCAAATTGCAAATCCCTTGGGAACCAACGCAATGGTGAGTAACTACGATTAGATTTGTCCACGGAATATGTCTAATGAAATTGGAAGATGCGTTAAATAACGATGAGGGCTAAATTCTCCCAAATCGGATGATCCAGAAAGTCCATATCATTGGTATCGGAGATTATTTTTACGTGAAAAAAATGTTGCTGGTAAATCTAGATTGTTAATCGTACAACGCGTGTCCATTGTGACATGATTGACGTGAGTGTCGAATTATTCGCAGGAAACTAGAAGTATATACTTGGATCTGTCGAGAATTCCACGGGATACGGAAAGTCTTAACTTCACGGCAGAAGCAACAACTGAGAGCGACGATATTTCGGGGGGAGCTAATGCAACTCATTCGATCGAGTGTAAAGTAGAAATTGATGTCGGCATTTCGCGGTAAGAACTGATATTGTAAACTATTCCCTGACTGTATATTCGTGTCAAAGAAGTGTCTTTAATTTTTAATGGTGCAGCTGCCACGGCATTCTCGATTCCTCAATTGTCTGAAATCGTTCGCTTGCAATTTTCGAATTCCAGAGCGTCAAACGAAGTAACATGCTTTTTATTACTTGCAGAAAAAGTACGATGGACACGATTGGGTTTGCTCGGACAGACCGAGTAAAGAATTTACCAAACAGATCGTTTGAACACACTTATCTGGTGAGGAACTACGGACGGACAGTAATTACGAAAATCGTACTCGCCGTATCTGTTCCGACGCATTGGATACATGATGACGAGAAAATTGAAGTCGTTAGAATCAGCGAAGTACATGGTAAACTGGACAGAAATCAACTGATTTGTGAGAATGCGACAGAAAACGAAGCCACAACACCCGCCTCATCCAGCGTCGACGCAACGACGATAACTGAGTGGCTGAATGAAGAATCTCCTTCAACGACCACCAAGTTTTCAGTTATCGAGGGCAAAGTGTTCAGCAGTTACCCCGATAACAGGACGATATACGTCAATTCGACGAATCCTTCGTTCAAGTCGACAACAATAAACTGCGAGTTGGCGCCATTCCAAAGCACACAATCGGTAGCCGAAGTTACTTTCTCGTTCGAGTTAATGCTTTCCAAGTTTCCGCGTAAGTTTATACGATAATCCTCTATTTTGACTTACCCAAGTTTGTTACATGAATCTTTCTTTTTTTCTGCAGTATCGTCTTTAGCTATAATATAATCAGACTTCCGTATACATCGGCAAATAGTATTCAATTAACGTATCTTGATCATCAGCATCATTTTCATACGTCGTGAAAATATTACGAATAATTGTAACGAAACCTGGGTTACTGTGAGATCCAACGGAGCCGATGAAATTGCTCGTCTCGAAGTGTAAACGTGAGAGTTTCGCGTGATCTCGATATTTTTAAATTTCAGCCGAAGTCATCCAAGCGAAAGACATAATATTCTTCGTAACGAATGGCAGTATCGCGATTTCATCGCCCAACGTCATCGATCGTCAAACTACTAACAATGCATCCGACGCAATGATGATTGGAACAGTGTTGACTGGAACCCAAATTGAACATCATGTAGCTCTATGGATCTTAGCCTTGGCAGTTTTTTTGGCTCTGTTACTTCTGATCTTGATCATATTTGGACTCTTCAAATTCGGCTTCTTCAAGAGAAGCAAGAAGATGGAACTTAAAGCGCTATTACAGGAACAAACCGATGTAAGTTGCTGTTACGGTAGTTTAAAATCATTCTTGGTTTTCCTGTACAGTACTTTAACCGCTACAATATTTTTTTCCGAATGCCACGCTGTTGTAGAACCGCCACAATCACATTTCTGTTTTTTCGACGAGTGTACAAAGTGCTGAAAATTAACGCAGCGACAAAAATACCTGTTTTTTCATCTTCTTTAACCGAAGAACCAGAATTGGGAGACATTCGTCAGTAATATACTCCGTTCTTTGTGAAATCTCTCATATTTGTTCTTATAAGTTATGTGCCTCCGAATTGACAAGTTCAATTTGTTGTGATTGATTTGAACCAAAAGCAGTAGAAAACAGAAAATAGTGAACAATTTCCACTCAGGAATTCCTTTGTCAGTTTTCAACCCCGTTGACATAAGAGTTCATTTCTTAGATAATTATAAATTTTGTCTTCAAATTCTGCAACACACATTTTTGGCTGTTTGAAAAACCGAATCATTTTCTTTTACTTCCAGAAGTCTACAGAGAGTGCTGGTTCAACGAAAACACACAACACCGTAATGATCCGCCATTGAGTGACTGGTACTCGTATTTCGAGCAAACTATTCTTTATATGATTATCGTCCGTGTATTCACATTGTAATGCATACGATGTAAATTCTGCGTTCACAAAATATTTCACGTATAGAAATTTATAATTCAAACGTTTCCCTCAATAGACTTTAGTTTTAGAATTATATAGAAACGAAATCATTCATAAAAAATAAAATTAGCCTTGTTGCCGTGGAACGCACTGCAAATAATTACCAAAATCCATGTTAACAATTCTAAGAATGCGTCAGCAGATATTGTGACCTCGTCAACGGTATTTTCAACCCACGTTTCCACGAATAGTTCGATCGAAAACACACGTAAGTATATTATACATCATAAAATCTGCAACACTAATACCGTTAAATTTCGATAATGCAGAACTGTAAGAATTCAAGCAAAATCTGTGAAGAAAACCTGTCTCGACCCTATATACTATATAGTGTAGTTCAGCAAGGGATAAGAGAGTCAGAAATTCGCTAATCCTAGAACTGTGACGTCACCGAGCGACTGCTGAACGCTCGGTGATTCGCCAACCGCTTCTTATGAAAGCGCCACCACGGAGCGAGCCGCACTTCTCGTCCGACCACCGCCGAATTCAGACTACCTAACCTAATTAAGAGACATTAGTGAGATGAGACCCTTGTTGGTTCAATCACTGGTTGAAGAGGGTATTCTGGTCTAGAAGCTTAAATTTTAGGCATTTTTCAAACCAGGATAAAAAACAAAAATGAAAAACATTTTCACTATACATTTTTTTATATAATTTTTATTGATATTTGAAGAATATATAACAAAAAAAAAAAATTGAATAACCGTCGAATTACAGGCCGGTGAAGTAGGGGCTACAAAAAAACGGTGCTCTCTGGTTGACATGATTCCAACCCTTGTAGTGATCTAAAACAAAAAAACAAAAAAATCACAAAATGGCGTCGACATAGAAAAAAACATTTTTTTTCACCTTTCGAATTTTTTCAAAATACATAAAATTAAAATTTTCCAAAATCCATAAGGCAGGAGCGATAGAGAGATATATAGAAAAGATTTTCATCAAATACCAAAGGAATCGGTAAGGTAGAACTTGAGATATCATGACAACCACCTCGAAAAAGTAGTTTTAAGAAAAACGCGTTTGAAGTTTGAGGAACAGTTCCAGTAGAATAACTCAGATAATAATATTTAATACTCACTTTGGATTAATCGGTGATCTCAGATCCATACATTGGGCCTTCTTCTTTCTTATAAGCAATGTCTTGCGAAGTTCATTCTGCTAACCGAGCTGTTCTGCCTTCTTTTGAAACAGCAAAAGCTCGCAGTTCTTCAGAACGATCAATTCTAACTTCGTTACGTCTGTAAATCCGCTGTATCTCCGAAAATAATTCGAATTTTGAAACATCCGTTTAAGGGAATTTTTTTGAGGGTCTAAACTTTAAAAATATGCAAAAAAAAAACATCCATTTTTTCAAATCTCTAGACCAGAATACCCCCTGAAGTCAAATCCCTTCTTTTTCTTGACTGAAACTGCACCCAGTTCGTGCAATTTCTCCAAACAACTTGTTCGTTTATCACACTTGAACGCTCTTTGTGCATACCTTTCTTGAATTATTGATACGTTGCATGTCTACTCACCTTTGAAAATACCCAATTTATGCCTAGATTTTTCGACACACTTCTGTAATACAAAAAGTGATTATTACTGTTTTCTATTCACACTTGAACGGAAAGATCTGTTTAGCTACCAATAAAGCGGGGAGGAAAAAAACGTTTTACTTCCCTAGGGAGGAAAAACTGTGTGGATAGTTTTTTCGCACAGTTTTTACACCCTGGAAATCTTTTTCTCACAGTTTTCTTCCCCTGTGACCCACTAGGTATACAGTCACATCTATAGGTAGCAAAAATTTTCTTGATTTTCCTTTATTTATTGTAATTGTTTTTCAAATATATCTATCTTTGATTTGATAACAAGTAGTATTAATATTTTCCGGTGTTTTCGCATTGCCGTAATAATAAATAACAACAATAACAACAATAATAATAATGTAACTGCAAAAAAAATTTCGAATAGAGGTGCGGAGGAAAAATTGCGCGGAAAGATTGAATTTCACTTTTAAGAAACTATACATAACGTTTTACAATTAGAAAAATACTGCATAACGAGTACGAGTGTATTACGGTTAATATAGTTTGACCCCATTTCTATCACCTCGAGAGTAAAAAAAAAATCGTCATCACTTTTCAAAAACCTCGTCTTTCTTACCAGAAGAACATAATATTTCGAAGTTCACCGACAGATAACTCACACAGCAGAACTTACATCGAAAAAATTTTCAATTAAATCTTTTCATTCGTTATTATTGGAATGTAGAAATCTTCATTGTGATTAATCTTTCAAGGAATAACTCGGTGTTTCCTTATTCAGTGGAAACACCCTGTATGTGGTTTGGTGTAGATATACTGAAAACATCTGTACCTACCGACAGTGACTGACACGAGACACGACATCTGCACACGTGATGATTTAGATGCAAAATATATGCGATTGTTTTATAATCGTTAGCAAAAGAATAAAAAAGAATCAATATATTCTATTAATTTCTGCATTCCCGGATATGACGTTCACAATTTCTCTGGAAAGTACCATTAAAGACAGTTCGTTCTAAAACATGATCCTTATTCCTGAACCACTATAACCACATATATATTGCGATATAAGGAAGTGACTCATTGAGCTTATTATCAACCTCAAGTTAAAATGTCTTCTCGAATGCAGAAGTTTTTCAGTACTTAGCATCACATTCGTTTTTCAATCATTGAAAGAGAACGATGTTTTCCTCGAGGCGAAGCCCTTTTTACATTGTCATCGTAATTTTCGCCCTTTCGCAGTCCGCTGCTGCTTTCAGTTTCGACACCGGAAATTTAATTCTCTACGAAGACGCGACTGAAGTCCAGAACCCACTTCGATCTAGCTATTTTGGCTATTCTGTGGCACTCTGGAGCCCGCAGAGCAAACACTTGAATGAATCGTGCATTTTCATTGGAGCACCAAGAGCCAATTCAACGGGATACCCGAACGTTGCAGAACCCGGGACTGTCTTCAAGTGCGAAATTGGCAAACGATGTAAGGAATGGATATTCAAACACGGGACGTTTAAACCTGGCAAGGGTACCTGGCTGGGCGGATCATTGATGACAGAAGACCGATCAGATGCAAACGTTGTGGTATGTTGATGCGAAATATTTATTATTTATTAATCATAATTATTGTCAATTTAGTGCAGAATTACTGTACAAATGAGTTGTCACGTTGCGAAATCAGGATGCAAATTTTGCCTAACGATGTAAATTATCACTGTATTTAACTTGAATTTACTACAAAAAATTTATGAGAAATAAACAAAAAGGTGATTTTAATTTATTAAATTGTGGAGTTAATTTATTCTATTTGTAAATTCAATACACAGTGAAAGTATGAAAGATGAAAAGAAAACTTCCAATAAAAATTCATGGAATCTTTGAGATGTTAAGAAAATTTTACACAAAATCTTACACTGATATCCTTAAAATCCAATGAAATTATTACGGTTACATTGAATGGCTTCGATTTCCGTGAATAAACCTCTCAAGTCACATGAAATTCGAGGAAATCTTTGCATCGCACTTGAAATCCTTGAAAATTGGACAAAATATTTTTGAATCCTGAAACCTCTAATACCCAGAACAAACGGTCAATTTTCAGCCCGAAATATTAAAAATTCTGCGTGTCACGATTTTTTTAGTAGAATAATTAAGTATACAATTCGCTTCCATGATTTAATAACAAAATGGCTGAAGGACCAATTTTTTCAGCTAAGATAGTAATAATCCACTTTTTATATTCCATCATACAACTCACAGTTCCTCCGTACAGTAAGACTGTTTTGTCAAAGTTGCGGTTACAACTGCAGGATATGCGGTGATGCTTTCCAGCACCGATAATATATATATATATATATATATATATGGAGAAGGAAAAACCCCATCAAGCAATGAATTATTACTGCGTCAAAAAGAAGGAAAATATTTCATTACTTATTGTCAGCCATAGATTAAACAAACTAAGCTCAACTGTTCACAGCTTATTAGAATACATATTGCAATCGCATATTCGTGACTTGACTGTTTAATATTGCAGGTATGTGGACCAAGGTGGCTGGATGAAATCAATGCTATTAACCAAGCAGTCTTCAAAATGAAAGGCATTTGTTACGAGCGTGCAGCCAAAGAAAACAGTTTTACTCAGCATCAGCACATACTGGCTGCCAACGAGAGCCGCACCTACTATGACGAATTCGGGGTTTCTATTCACATTCCCGATCAAACTGAGAGAAAAGTTGTGATCGGTAGTCCAGGATGGAAATGGGGAATGGGAATACTGACAGAGATTCTACACGAGAATGGCAAAATTCGAATTATGTACCCCATGGAATTGGATATGCAGGGGTATTCTGCATATGCCGGTTCGTGTAAAACAATTGCCGGATACAGAATAGTCTAGAATCTGATTATACAGGTTATAGTCTGGTCAATTTAGACCAAAAAACAAGAGCAAGGTTACATAAATTCCCAACAAGCTGAAAGTTGGTAAAAAAAAAAATGAGTTTTTCGCGATTTTCAGCAAAACTGTAAGTTTTATCATAAAATTACCTCAGACAAAAATTGTAGATCATAAAATTATCTATAAAATATATATTAATAGTTTTTTTCCTAAGAGCCAACGTTTTCGAGATATAACGATTCAAAAATTTGTAAAAGATGTTGATGAGCAGCAACTGAGGTTGGAGGAAGACAAGCTAATTGAACTCATGCATATTATGACGATTACAACTTTTACAGCTTTTTGAATCGTTATATCTCGAAAACGGTGGCTCTTAGGCATAAAAGTACTAATATATATTTTAAAGATAATTTTATGATCTACAATTTTTGTCTGGAGTAATTTTATGATAAAACTTACCGTTTTGCTGAAAATCGCGAAAAAATCATTTTTTTTTTACCTTTGACCATGAATAAAATTTTTTTCAAATACGGGAATAATGGGAAACTTTCGAATTTTATTTATAATTATGTTTTAAACAATTATACCAACTTTCAGCTCGTTGGGAATATATGTAACCTTGGATGTCTAAATTGACCGGACTTATTCGTTCAGTAGATATGCATCGTTACAAAATAACAATCCCATTTCAAATTGCAGGATACGCGGTAACATCGGGTTTCTATTTTAACCGCGGTAAACGCATTTTTCTAACTGGTGCACCAAGGAATGCAGAACTTCGTGGCTCAGTTTTATCATACAAATCAAGTCACATTACTTCAATCGGCTCGGGAGAGCAGGCTGGGGAATATTATGGATACGCTTTGGCGTCCTGCGACGTCAACGGGGACAAAACGGACGAGCTAATCGTCGGCGCACCTCAATGGACCAGACACGAAGGAATAGACGAAGGAAGAGTTTACGTTCTTAAGGGAAGCCTGGATGTGAGTCGAATGATGTTAGTGCGGTGCCTTGACTAGGCGGAAGCCGATGATAGATGCTGACAATGTCTGATTGAATTTTCGCAGAGAACATTTGAGGTTTTAAAACGTCTCGAAGGAAAGACGCCACTCGGAAGATTCGGCTCGACGATCACCTGCCTTGGAGACGTCGACTTCGACGGATACGAAGACGTCGCCATTGGCGCTCCGTACGCCGGAAATGGAAAGGTTTTCATATACCGTGGAAGCAGGACAGGACTGTTGAGCGAATATAGTCAAAAAATCTCAGCCCCCGAAAACACGAGAGGATTTGGGTTTTCGATTTCCGAACCAAGAGATGTCGACCACAACGGATATGCCGATATTGCGGTTGGCGCTTATTTGTCAGGACACGTAGCTTTGATCCGATCGAAACGCGTTGTTACTACGAAAGTTACCCTGACGAGCGACACGCGACAAATAACGCTGCAATCGAATCGCCCCAACTTTACAATAAGAGTGTGTTCCTCTTACGTGGGAAAATATGTGGAAAAAGAACTGAGTGAGTATAAAATGAAGCTGCTTGGTATTCGTTTGAAAACGTATTCTCAAAGTGCAGCGTGCACAGAGTGAAGTAATATTTCTAACAATGGATCTACCTGATACATGGTTTGTTTGAAAAGCATTGACTGTTCAGTATCGAAAGATACGGCTTATATACTTTTAATAGCATTGAGTCGCGACACTTGGCAAAAATTGACATTATTCAACATTTTCTGAAAATCCATTTGTAAGTATTTCTGATCGTGTTTTCGGTAATGTTTATTCATTATTGTCCAAAAATTGTTTCTACTTTTCTACCACGTACGGTTTGCCGTGTACTCTGTTTGCGACTCTGATAACATTCAATTCAACTGAAAATTATCGGTCGTTGTCTGAGTCGTAGGCGCTGACTTTTATAAAACCCGAGGGTTGTTCTATAGTTGAAAAGACTATGGAATGGGATCACCCATCTACTTTTATAGCACCGGTTTTTTTAAATTATTTGTTACTGTATACAAACTACGAAAGTAACAAGTACAAAACCATTCGTTAAAAATACTCAATACTTCGAAACATACTAAACACAATGTACTTATAGTTCTGAAAATTGCTAAGGGCTGCTCGAGCGCCTGGGCAACCCCGGAGTCGTCGGCGGTGATCCGAGTCATCAAAGGCCAATAATTTTAAGAGTTTACTTTATTTTTTATCCGCAGGTGTGCAGAACGAATTGGCGGTAGACGAAGTTTATCGAAGAGCAGAAGTTGTGATTGGTACGGAAAATAAACCAAGACATATTTTCGTTCATACGCTGCGAAATTCAATACAAAACTGTACGGAATTTGTAATCAATGTGGTGAGTACTTTCGATGTCACGAATAATAAGCATAAAACGTTTGATCATATATTAATATAACAGGAGAAGGAAAATATTTTCTAATCCCATTCAAATGGCAGTCAAAAATATTTTTGACTAGGTTGAAAATAGTGTTAATATATTTGTCATACAATATACAAAAATCGAAATTTGGAGAAAGGAGAAAACATTAATGTAATAAATTTTCAGACGAAGAATGACAATAGTCATCAGGCCATAAAACTCTCTGTGACCCAGACTTTTAACGAAAATACTAAAAGCGGGATCCTGCGGATTGGAAAGCACGGGATACTTGGCGAAGATCTTTTCTGTCGCGATTGCGTCGTAACCGATCCCCTTCGCTCGACATTCCGAGCAGACTATGATGTAACATTGGCAGCTAAGTGCGGCCGTGATGGCCATACTTGCCGATCAAAGTTGGGAATTGGTCTGAAAACCGTTGACCAGTTTGTAATTGGTTCTCCGTCAGCCTTGACGTTGAATGTCGACGTGAACAACACCGGCGAGCCAGCATATCACGCGAAGGCAATGATCCGGATTCCAATTTCAATAACTGTCGTTGACAGTACCGGATGTACTTATAGAACGGCGACGGATAATTTCACGGAAATTACGTGTCAAATTGCAAATCCCTTGGGAACCAACGCAATGGTGAGTAACTACGATTAGATTTGTCCACGGAATATGTCTAATGAAATTGGAAGATGCATTAAATCATAATGTCAGCTAAATTCTCCCAAATCGAATGATTTAGAAAGTCCATATCATTCGTATCGGAGATTATTTTTACGTGAAAAAAATGTTGCTGGTGAATCTAGATTGTTAATCGTACAACGCGTGTCCATTGTGACATGATTGACGTGAGTGTCGAATTATTCGCAGGAAACTAGAAGTATATACTTGGATCTGTCGAGAATTCCACGGGATACGAAAAGTCTTAACTTCACGGCAGAAGCAACAACTGAGAGCGACGATATTTCGGGGAGAGCTAATGCAACTCATTCGATCGAGTGTAAAGTAGAAATTGATGTCGGCATTTCGCGGTAAGAACTGATATTGTAAACTATTCCCTGACTGTATATTCGTGTCAAAGAAGTGTCTTCAATTTTTAATGGTGCAGCTGCCACGGCATTCTCGATTCCTCAATTGTCTGAAATCGTTCGCTTGCAATTTTCGAATTCCAGAGCGTCAAACGAAGTAACATGCTTTTTATTACTTGCAGAAAAAGTACAATGGACACGATCGGATTTGCTCGGACAGACCTGGTAGAAAATTTACCGAATAAATCGTTTGAACACACTTATCTGGTGAGGAACTACGGACGGACAGTAATTACGAAAATCGTACTCGCCGTATCTGTTCCGACGCATTGGATACATGATGACGAGAAAATTGAAGTCGTTAGAATCAGCGAAGTACATGGTAAACTGGACAGAAATCAACTGATTTGTGAGAATGCGACAGAAAACGAAGCCACAACACCCGCCTCATCCAGCGTCGACGCAACGACGATAACTGAGTGGCTGAATGAAGAATCTCCTTCAACGACCACCAAGTTTTCAGTTATCGAGGGCAAAGTGTTCAGCAGTTACCCCGATAACAGGACGATATACGTCAATTCGACGAATCCTTCGTTCAAGTCGACAACAATAAACTGCGAGTTGGCGCCATTCCAAAGCACACAATCGGTAGCCGAAGTTACTTTCTCGTTCGAGTTAATGCTTTCCAAGTTTCCGCGTAAGTTTATACGATAATCCTCTATTTTGACTTACCCAAGTTTGTTACATGAATCTTTCTTTTTTTCTGCAGTATCGTCTTTAGCTATAATATAATCAGACTTCCGTATACATCGGCAAATAGTATTCAATTAACGTATCTTGATCATCAGCATCATTTTCATACGTCGTGAAAATATTACGAATAATTGTAACGAAAGCCGGGTTACTGTGAGATCCAACGGAGCCGATGAAATCGCTCGTCTCGAAGTGTAAACGTGAGAGTTTCGCGTGATCTCGATATTTTTAAATTTCAGCCGAAGTCATCCAAGCGAAAGACATAATATTCTTCGTAACGAATGGCAGTATCGCGATTTCATCGCCCAACGTCATCGATCGTCAAACTACTAACAATGCATCCGACGCAATGATGATTGGAACAGTGTTGACTGGAACCCAAATTGAACATCATGTAGCTCTATGGATCTTAGCCTTGGCAGTTTTTTTGGCTCTGTTACTTCTGATCTTGATCATATTTGGACTCTTCAAATTCGGCTTCTTCAAGAGAAGCAAGAAGATGGAACTCAAAGCGCTATTACAGGAACAAACCGATGTAAGTTGCTGTTACGGTAGTTTAAAATCATTCTTGGTTTTCCTGTACAGTACTTTAACCGCTACAATATTTTTTTCCGAATGCCACGCCGTTGTAGAACCGCCACAATCACATTTCTGTTTTTTCGACGAGTGTACAAAGTGCTGAAAATCAACGCAGCGACAAAAATACCTGTTTTCTCATCTTCTTTAACTGAAGAACCAGAATTGGGAGACATTCGTCAGTAATTTACTCCGTTCTTCGTGAAATCTCTTATCTTTGGTCGCATAAGTTATGTACCTTTAAATTGACAAGTTCAATTTGTTGTGATTGATTTGAACCAAATTCAATGGAAAACAGAGAATAGTGAACAATTTCTACTCAGAAATTCCTCGTTCAGTTTCCAACCCCGTTGACATAAGAGTTCATATCTCACGTCATTATACATTCTGTCTGAACTTGTACAAATCAGGTTTTTGGCTGTCCGAACAACCGAATTGTTTTCTTCTGATTCCAGGAATCTACTGGAACTTCAGGTCCAGCCAATAATGCAATGGGACAATCGCCCGCCACTCAGTAACAGGTACGTACTAGTTCGTAAATTCCATTGTTTATTGGATTTTCGTACATGTATACAATGTAATGTACTACATGATGCAAACCATGCGTTTATAAAATATTTTACATATCGAAATTTGTAAGGCAAACGTTTCGCTTAATAGACTAGTATTAGAATTATACAAAAATTAAATAATTTGTACAAAATAACGAGAGCTTTGTTGTCGGGGGAGGTGCTGCAAGTAATCAACAAAAATATTATCAAAAGTTATTTAATCATAAATCCATGTAAATAATTCCGAGGATACCTCATCAGATCTTGTAAACTCGTCAACGGTTTTTTCATTCTCCGTTTATACGAATACTTTGATTGAAAATCACTTATACATTATGTATATATCATAAAGTCTGTAACATTGGTACCAGTAAATTGCGAAAATGCAGAATTAAAGTAATTTGGAACTCATTTTATGAAAAAAACAAAGAAACAACCTGTCAAACCGATTAAAATTCATTTTAAACATCATATATCTATAAAATTTTTAATTTTCTCTCCTGTAAAAGGTCGGGGGACCCGCCCTGCCTGTTTCAACGAGCATGTAACGGCTATAATATTAAGTTTATTACATGCATATAATTTGTGCTATTATATTCGTAGACAGTTAATAATTTTATAGAATTTATGTACCTAATCCAAGCAGAGATTCTACTCGTTACAGAGAATTACATCATACTATAAATTTTTCAAGGCCTTGTTTACACTCCAAACATCTCATTCTTATCCGCACTTGCTTGATCTTTCAGGTATAGTGAAAAGTGTTCCATACGGATGATAATTTACCCTCAACCTCAGATATTCTTTGTGTGTATGCTTGCGCATTGAAAAACTAACTCATATAAGTAGAAATGTTGCTCCGTAGGAATAACTTCCACATGGATCTCTCTAAAATATACTAGAACTAGATTCCACAGAAATTTCAATGTATTTTAATAAATTACCTTCTAATTTTCTCAAGGTAAACGTCGTCGAAATATATCTTATTATTATTTAAATCATATTATATTATCAACAGACAATTATTGCATAATATTCTGAGTCACGCTCTTATCCTGAAATTTTAGTTTCGGTATTATACTACTTTTGACGAAATTCTGTACGCTGAGAACTCACTGTATGCATGTAACATTATTCACTCCTAAGCGTAAACGCATCCCGCTAGGTTTGTTCATTTCTATCAGTCAGGAGTATCAAGGTTTCAATTAACTAGCAACATAATATCAGTATCTTATTGTATAAGAAATGGAAATACAGCCATGCGGACACTTTTCATTGTACCATCAAGAATGTACTTATTAGTCTTCGTCGTCGCCAAGACCAAGTCCACGAGAAATTTCTGCAGCCGTAAGCTTGGTGCCTCCGCCAGACGAAGGCGGATCTGCTTGACCTGAGGCGGGTCGAGTGCTGTGAGAATCATTTTGCATTCCATAGTTGACTGGGCCCTGTGAGTGGTTGTTATATCCTTGAGGTTTCTGCAAGTATATCAATGCCAATTTTAGGCTCAAGATACTTATGTTATTTCCATGCTAACAGCGTCAGGATCTCTTCAAGCAGGCGTAATTCATGAAGCCACTCGAAGTTATTTTCTGTCTCTCATTAAAAAGTTTGCTTTGGAAGATTTCCTGTTTATTCAACCCTTTTAAACATCTTATTAGAGTTAATGCAATATACTTAAATCTAGTAAATTCTAAATATTATTGCGATAAGTAAGTTTTTTTGATTGTGATTATGCATACAGATTTTTACTGTATCGAACTATGAAATACAATATCTCATGCGAATCATGTTATACGTTCTTAGAAACATTAGTAAAACCACTGCAATGAAAGTGAGATATTGTTACAAATTTACCTCGCAATAGTTACATAATCATTCATACAAAAAGTAAAACTTTTATACTTTTGACTGTTCTTTTAGAAGCTACTTACTAAAATTGACAATCTTGATTCGTTGCCATTGTGCAGTGTGACAATATAAACACAATTCTTTAAACCTATAATGCAAAGTAAATAAATTTCATAGTCACATAAATTTAAAGGGAAGTTTATCTGGGATAAAATTATCCGGACAACGTACAACATACTGCAGTCATTATACAATAGACGTATCGCATAAATTATTTAGTTTAAGTTTTAGTTTCTCGTTTCTTTTTTACTTACGTCCTTGCCATGCTTGCTTAGCCCATCTAGAGCAGAACTGAAGAGCGATGATCCAATGGCGGAACCGATTCCTGATAAAAGATTGGAACCATCAGAACCTTGATTCGAAGGGTATCCACCCGATGGCTGATAATTGTATCCTCCGGAGGGCTGGTATCCAGGCTGATAACCTGGCTGGTAACTCGGTTGCTGATTTCCTCCTCCTCCTCCTCCGCCTCCAAGAACGCCGCCCAGAATCGAGCTCAAGGCTCCACCGAACGCGTCGCCTCCTCCGGATTGCTGTGGCGCATACGATGGCTGGTGCCCACCACCGCTGCCACCTCCACTGCCTGGATTTTTAATGTGAAATTACAGAGTCGTTTGAGAAAAGTAATGTATGAGAACCCTGGTGAAAAAACTTTCACAAGTTTCTTTAAAATATGCCACATTTTCGGAGTTCCGAAAAAAAATCTGTATTATTTTTTAGATATAATTCTGCATGGTAATTAAAAGATAACTATAAAATTTCTGTGCATTACAACTGGTTTTTCGGAAAAACTGAGAAACTGTGAGAAAAAAACATTCTGCGAGTAGAGTTGCAGGAATTTATAAAAGTTTTTAAATACCATTCTTGCCACGGAATTGCGATACATTAAATTCTATCATCAGTTTCGTGAAGAATGAGATACAAGTCTACATTTTGTATGAAAGGATGATTCATACAACTCGCTCGCACGGATTTGCTAGTAAAAATTATATATTCGTACCAAGTGCTCCTAAGATAGATCCCAGTACGCCACCGCCACCGCTATTGGAATCATGAGGAGGATAGCCGCTTTGGGGATAAGATCTATTGTCACCTTGTAAAGCACCAGAAGCCAGCGTGCTTGCCAGAGCGGTGCCAATGGAAGCCATATCAAAACCGCCAAAACCTCCTTCTGATTGCGTCTTGGAACCATCTGATTTCTCATGTTCTTGCTCTTGTTCCTTTTTTTTCTGAATCAATTTCATGCAATATTATTTAACGATACACATGTTTTGCAAAAATGAATCTATACAGTTCAAGTGTATTCACCCCCCTTTCCAGATTCAAACTCACATTCATGGCATGCATAACTGCCGCAACACCACCAGCTGCAGCAAGTCCTCCAAGGGCAAGACCCACTTTGTCCAAACATCCTCCGAATGCTTCTTCTTCTTCAGGCTTTTCATAGCCCGGCTGATAGCCGTAAGCTCTCGGTGGATTGTATCCGCCGGATCCACCATAGGCATCCGGATGTGACCCATAATTACCGGGAGGCTGGTAACCGCCGCCCTGAGGTCCCACAGGATCCTGATTTTTCAAGGTTGGATACAAGCCTCCTGGACCTAAGAGTAAATTGTTTCTTAGAATAAAAACACTTGCAATATTGATGCCTTTTGATAGATCACATCCTTAAGAAAAATACATACCTGGTGGTCCAAAATCAGCTGCGGGAACGTCTGGCACGATTGGTGCCCTTGGTGCCTGTGGGGCGGCAGGAGTGCCGCTTTCGTATTTGATGGAATTGACTTCGACATCACCGTCGATGACCAAATGAGTTACTTTTTCATAGGGTAAACGATGGGCAAACTCTGTGAAGTGCCTGCCGTTGATAGCGATCTTGTAACAAGGCTGCTCGCACAAAATAATTATCTCAAATTCTTGACCCGGTACCAGCCAAAGGGGTCCTTCGTTTTCTTCATTTCCCCAGCTCATCGACTCTATATGATTTCTGGTGACAAAACCTTCTGGGAATCGAGGCGATACATGAATGGCTATATCATCTCGGGGGTTTATATTCGGTCCTAGCTGGTAATTTATTGCAAAACGAACTGCTTGCGGCGGTATTTTTCCCTGGACTTTGACCATTTTGCCAGGAAATAGTCCACCCTCTACATCGCCAACGTAGGGAATATCCTACAAAAGTATGAAGTTTTTTACTTCATTGTAAGATCATAAAGTGTTTATAGAGTGGTTTTAACTGATCGAAAACACTGTGCGATTTTTGTGTGTATCTGACACAGTATATAGATAGACGGTTTTCTGATCTGGACGAATTCAAGGTGTTTCCTTAATTAAGGTCTGTGTTTCATTTTATTTTTAACATCAGGCATTTCCAGCTGTCTATGAGTCAGCCAAGAATATAGTAAAAATACATTGGATTTTCATCACGAAAGATATAATCGCTTAGAACAAATATTACAAAAATGCTATAATTTATCACTTTGTCATTCGAACTTTCTAGATAGAGGAGAGTAAAAAACTTTTGCTCGTAAATTATAGTATAATTGTGATATCTCATTTGTTTTAAATCATTTAACATGTTTGTTTCACAAATGTAAATTTATTTATTTTTTCTTATACTTTCATGAAAACAATACTACTGATAACAAATACGTTTTACAAGTGTGTTGACATTACGCATATCAATCTCATTTTTGTAAGAAACAAATTTTTAGTATACCGCGATTGCACCATATCTAAAGACTCCAAATATTTCGATAATTTTGCAAATAAGCAAATCGTTAAAAACAAAGCCTGAAAATTATCAATATGACGTGTGTTTTTTCATCAAAGACATTGAAATTTTTATTGTACTTTGCTAAAGATAAATAATGTTCACATACTAAAAATGGATAGTAACAAAAAGTCACAACTCATATGTAAAATATTTATTTATAAATGTTTACACCTATTAGAAATTCATCTATAATCAACGATAAATCATGTATGATATAAAATTTCAGAAATATGGGGTATCTAATCTAAACAGTGAATACATATATTTCGTAAATAGTTCACAAATCGTGATACTAGTTACGTAAACGCGTTTAGCCATTGAATTGCTCA
Source organism: Diprion similis (assembly GCF_021155765.1). Taxonomy (NCBI): domain Eukaryota; kingdom Metazoa; phylum Arthropoda; class Insecta; order Hymenoptera; family Diprionidae; genus Diprion; species Diprion similis. The sequence continues at coordinate 5,940,838 of NC_060117.1, forward strand.
AGGTCGAGCATACGAGAGATGTCCGAGCATTTCCATGGACAAGAATGGCTGTGTAAAGTTGTACGTTCAATTATGATCGATAAAAATTTTTGAGGTAGCTTCAAAGGCCTTCAGAGCACTCTGGGCGCAAATTTCAACCAATCATAACGGTTGTAGGACACCAATTACGAGGCCTGGGCCTAATAATCGTTCGCTGATCAGCTCGAAAATTATAGTCGAACCTTTTGAGTAGACGCATTATTGTATCGATTTATCGTTTGATGCTCGCTTGTTTTTTTTCCGCGCAAACTACGCTTCCTTGATTCATTCGAAAAATAGTTGTTTTCAAGGTTCTCTGCATTTCTTTGTGATGTATAGAAAATACGTTCGAGTTTGTATTCTGGTTTCATCGTTATTACTTTTTAAGAGCATCGATAATATTCCGCGTAAACAAGGTACGTTTGGAATTGGGATGTGACCCAATTACATTCAAAACTACTTCGGTTTTAAGATAGAAATATTCGATGAATTTCGTGTCGACTTTCCGTAATGCAGTAATAGTATCGATTTATCAAATACAACGATACGTAATCATATTTTTAGAAATGAGCCAATACCATCTAGAGTATGAATCCGACTTATATTCTAAAACTTTTTGCGCATGCTGTGGCATAATGCAGCAGTTCAAAGGGAGTGATTTGTAACTGTTTATCGTCTACATACTATGTTATATACTCACAGGGTTTAAAACTGGAGACGAGGCCATGTTAATATCGGACAATGAACACCGCTTGGATTGAACACAAACTTTTTTCTTCCGTACGGATATGAAGACCTGGAACTTATAGCTCCGAGGAATTTCTACTTCAGTATTCCTCAGAGGCGCTCCGCACTTCTATTTACAGTGGTGACGTACACTCTATAATGACAGCTTGCTGACTGTTGTATATATTTACAGCGTCGACGCGTAGAAGTTAAAGGCTGGTCCACGATGAACAGCGAGACATGATAGAATCTCAAACCACCGTGCGTCCTCTGAAAGTGACTCATAAACGCGCCCGGAATTAAGAGGGGGGGTAAGGGTCTTAGCGTAAAAAAAACAAACTTTTTTTGTGAATTTTTTTGGAAAGTATGGATTGAGAAAATTTATTGAAACCTTTTGTACATTATTAAGCATACTTTTAACAATATTCTGTAATTTTTTCATGCAGAAATATTGCAAAACAAGCCGGTGACAGAGCTTGCCCCAGAACGTCTTAGAAAAAAAACCATTTGCGGTGTTCACTATATCTCGGTCGGAAATTATCTGAATTCAAAAACCATTAAAATTTAGTCAAAGTATTATCAAATCCTCCCCACAACGTTCTACGATTATTTTATTTTTCATTTAAAAATTTTTGGTGGCCATTTAAAGTGTAAACTGCTATTTTCCACGAAAAATTCCGCCATTTTGTGGGTGGGAAACCCCCTTAATGTTCAAAAAAAAATTTCAACTAAACGTTAGGGGGAGGTATTTTATATATAGAAAATGTGTACCAAGTTTGAAATAAATCGGTCAAGTAGTTTGTAAATGGCAGCGTTGACTGAATCGAATCTCACTCGTCTATGCTATAAGGGTAGTACTAGATAAAAACGGTGGCGTTGGTTCTCACACTATTTCGTTCGCCAATAGCATTGCAGCATAACTGTAGCAATTCAAATTCTGTCGATAGTCATTTCGAACGGTCGCACGAGATAACCTCGCATCATATTTATGTCTGGTAATACCTACTCGCTACTGCTCTCATTTCCTAAATTTTATATCTACGTAGAGTTAAATCAATTATTAAACAAATTCGTTTCGTAATAAGATTCGACGGAATATTCTGGTACGTATATACAGCGATCCTCTGTAAAACATTTGAAGTTCACTAACATTCGAATTTCGGTGTATAACTTCGATTGTTTATTAATTTTAGAGGGAGAGTATTTTCAATTTTTGTTAGAAACCAAATCGAACATGTTATCTCTGAAATGAATTACACGTTTTTATATTTGTCGATGTAAATAGTATCGAAAATTTCCAAAAGTTCCACCTTTGTACGTATTTTTTATATCTTAGAAACTTTTCGGACTATATCGTTATTGTCATTTTATATTCAAGGTCCGAATTGATTGAACCTGTATTGTTTTTTGTGATAAAGTTTACATTTTAAGTCTAGATCCAGACAATTATTTTCTAGGATAGTGCACGGGGATATTTATTGGCTAGCTATATAGAATCGAATTCTATTTGTGCATTCTAAGTCTATACAAGTATTAAATCCATCGGCACATGTAATATAGCTGAAATAGATTGCAATCAACCGATGCACGCAGCTTTGAAACCCCTAGCTTGGCTGGAGGGAACATGGAAAGCAGAGAATACAGGAGAAGGCAAATTTCCAACGATTAAGCCGTTTAACTTTTGCGAGGAAATTAATTTCTCCTCGATTGGTCAACCGATGTTGAACTATGTGGGTCAGAGCTGGCATTCGGAAAAGAAAAAGCCAATGCACAGAGAAGTTGGTTTTTTGAAAATAATTCCTGGTTCAAATAAAGTTTCTCTTATTCTGGCACATAACTTCGGCTTGACCACAATCGAGGAAGGCAACGTCAACGATTTTGAAATAATATTAAAAAGTACAAACGTTTCAAGAATGTCTGAGGGGTGCAAAGAACCTGCGGTTCTTAAGGTAATTCTAATCAATTCCCAAATCACCTTGAAGTAAAATCACCCAATTGAGATGACAAGAAATTCAACTTTTGGGAAAATGGATTAGCGGTTTAGAATACGCAATATTAGTTGAATGGAATAATATTCTGTAGAGCGTTATCGTTTATAGCCAAATTCCGTCACAGTTAATCATGGTTACAGAAAAATTTACGATGCTTCTAAAATTTTCCATGCATTAGATAATTTTTACTTATGGTTATAGACTGAACGAGAATTTCGACTGGTTGGATCTCTGCTAGAGCAGACTATTCGTATGGCTACTACAAATGTAGGCGAGACGTCGGAGCATATTCGCACCGTTTACCAGAAGATTGAAAAGTAACTTTTGCTTTGAGACTGAAACAAAGGTAACGGCATAACACACTAAATCTTGTTTTATAATGAAGCTTATGTCGATACGTTTTCTTAGCATTTAGGTACAGTTGCATTAAGATCATATTTTGATTCAGCGAATATTTATTTATCATGTAGCGATGGAAGTGTAAAAAGTTTACTGTTATCATCTTGAATACCTGATACTTGTGTCAGCATGAAATCTGACAAATTTGTAATCTGCTGTGCAGAAATTTAATTATCTTATATTCCTCAATGTAATGTAATTAGAAAATAGTCACTTGCAGTGTAGCAAGAAATGTATTAAAAGAATTCGGGAATATTATCTAAAGCTACTTCTGCTTATAGTTGATTACTACCGTTTGAATAACTACATTTTCCTTTTGCATGAAACTCGTGTTTCAACTCTGCAGACAGTTTTGAAACGAGTAAAGAATTTTGCATTCTGTTGTTGAAAATCCAGTGTCATCTCATGACACTGAAATTAGATAACAAACTCCTTGCCTTTAATGTATTCATGCGTTACACGTGTTGTTGCGATGAAGAATAACCTTGACTTAATTTCCTTAGGCTGTTAAAAGAGGTAATCTATATCACCTGCTTTCCTCTACTTGATGGATCGCTTAATACTGGCGTAAGATTTATGAAGAATAATACTGATTTGATAATTACGTATATTATCGAACTTGTATAAAATCAGGATTGTAAGTTAACAGGAACAGTTTCACTATGAATTCATCAAAAAAGATTGCTCCATTTAGTCTCTTTTTATTTTGGCCAGTTGGTATTAGATACTGAAACTAGTCATTCTTTTTTGAGATCTTTTTGGGAGTAGATTTTCTACATAACAATCCGAATGTCTTGTGTATTAAAAATAACGTCAAGATCAGTAATAACAAGATTGCACATCCTACATCCAGTAAAAAATACTGAATGAAATTTTGCTCAGTTACAGTTGCTTTGAGAAGCTTTGCGCCTCCGTTTTTGAGAACGTATTCTACCCAATGTACAGCTGCATCCAATGGATGATTCATTTCACCCTTCCAGTAGGCAGATACCTGAAAATGAGAAAAGACAGTTTTTGAAATTGGTTAAAGGAAATGCATGGCCAAGCCTCGAATAGTTACGTGTTGCACATTAACCACCTTTTTCACATTATCTCGGTATTTTGGATTTGTTGCAACATTTATCACAGCGTTATAGACTTGGTCTTCTGTCATAGTTAGAAAATCCACAAACTCTGCGTATCCTTTCGACTCTGCAATCTTGATGTTACGCTTTTGATCTCCGAACAGTGGTATACCAACAATGGGTACTTCATGGTAAACCGTTTCCATTAAACTCGATATCCCGCCGTGCGTAACGAAGACTTTGAGATTGGGGTGTGCTAATAAGGCATGCCAATTTTCCATTAATAAGTGTTCACACTCAATCCTTGGTCATTCACGTCGTCAGTACACTTAACATATTGTTACTTACAGAGTATGTCATTCTGCGGAAGCCATTTTCCTATCCGAACATTTTTTGGCTTGTTCTCCATGGTGTCATTTTCCCATTTCCACAAAACGTTGTAAGGAAGTCTTTTGAAAGCTCCCTTTAGTACCTTTATCGTGTTGGCTGGCATAAGTATGCTTTGCATTGCCGAGCCCAAGCTAAACAGAATCACGCCGTTTTCCGAGGAGTCTATGTATTGTCGCAAGTCCTGCAAATAATGTTGAATCAAAAATGTTTCATCAACGCTTGTTTCAGTTTCCCGATAAGACTAGCTATCTTAAATAACCTACAGAAGGTAACGGTTTCGATGACTTCAAGTGCATTCCGGCGACGTTTTTCATATTTTCCATGTATGGCCGTGGGGTAGAAAATATGTGGTGAGAATTCAATAGAATGAAATCCGCTTGGCTCTCAATTTCTTCTAATGACGGAATCTCCTTCTCGGAGTCTGATAAATATTTATTCGCAAGTGCCTGTTGTTGGGGCATGTAGTAATATTTTCTGGTAATGTCAAAATATAAATTCGCGACGGTGTTGAGAAGTCTTTCGTAAAACGTCATTCTGTCTCCAAGTCTGAAATGTAGGGAAAAATAATAAGTCCATATGCTTGATTAAGGTTTCATACTATTTACCGTCACCTTGTTGAACCTGATGTATGACTTTTCATCTCTGAACAACTGGCTAATAAGTAATCAATTGGATGCCACTCTTTTATCTCAATTTACATTTCACCGTCGAACGTACATCACCAATGTGAAAAGAACTTACGGTAAAAATTCACTTGGCACGTAGCTGTATGGTGCTGAATTTCCAAAGATTCCATTGATTGTAGCCGTAGGTCCAAATGCGCTGATTAAAACCAAGGGACATTTAAATTTATGAACATAGGCGAGAAAGGCCTCGTTGAAGAATTGCTCCAAAATGATAATATCGAACTTTTCTTCAGACTTTATCAGAGCTTGAGCTTCAGTAGTATTCAAAGCCATTTCCGTCGTCATGGTTCCCATGTGATAAAGGAAAATATGTGCCAAGAAGATGTTCATATTTATATAAGTCGAGATATCTTCATGATCTTTAAAAAAGAATAGAGAATTATATATTTTCACTAATCCTACATGTTTCACGCTTTTACTCTTTACTTTTCAGTGAAAACCATTTTCTACTAACTGGATAAGGGAATGGAATCGTATGTGATCTCTTTGTAGTTCGACGCGTTGAAGCCGGTGTTAAACGGCACAAACACTGTAACGTCGTGTCCTTTTTTCGCAAGGGCATGCATCAGGGGTGAAGTTACCGAGAGATGAGATCTTCCAGGGATAGGAAAAAGTCCCAAAATACGGGCACCTTCTCCCCGCCAGGCAAGGCAGAGAAGGAAGCATGTCGCGATAAGATTCATCTGAAAACCACACATTATGTCGTTTCTTAGATCGGCTAGGATGATGTCAAGTTTCGATACTGGATTGACGGGCGTCTGGGTGGTGGAAAAAATTCTGCTGACTCAAGAAGCTCAATTCAAGGTTTAGACGTCTGAAAAAGTGACTTGAAGTTTGAGAATTCATTTCTCTGTTAGGAGGGGGGGTCAGGGTTTACACTTTCGAAAAATCTATTTTTTTTTTTTGTCTCATCTTATTGTTAAACATTTCAAGAATATATTCTCAAAATTTTAAGTCTATCTGAGCAAAACTCTTGAGGGGGGGGTAAGGGTTTCAGCGTAAGAAAAAAACACTTTTTTTTGTGAATTTTTATTGAAAGTATGGATTGAGCAAATTTATTGAAACCTTTCGTACATTATTAAGCATACTTTTAACACAATTCTGTCATTTTTTCATGCAGAAATATTGCAAAACAAGCCGGTGACAGAGCTTTTTTTCTTCACTTTTTTAGCTCAATAAACTTTAAACGCGTTTTTCTCAAAACTGGTTTTTCAAAGTCCGTGTTCACTGCCATTTACAAACTACTTGACCGATTCATTCCAAACTTGGTACACATTTTCTACATATAAAATACCTCCCCCCAACGTTTAGTTAAAATTTTTTTTAACATTAAGGGGGTTTCCCACCCACAAAATGGCGGAATTTTTCGTGGAAAATAACAGTTTACACTTTAGATGGCCACCAAAAATTTTTAAATGACAAAAAAAATAATCGTAGAACGTTGGGGGGAGGATTTGATAATACTTTGACTAAATTTTAATGGTTTTCGATTTCAGATCATTTCCGACCGAGATATAGTGAACACCGCAAATAGTTTTTTTTCTCAGACGTTCTGGGGCAAGCTCTGTCACCGGCTTGTTTTGCAATATTTCTGCATGAAAAAATGACAGAATATTGTTAAAAGTATGCTTAATAATGTACAAAAGGTTTCAATGAATTTTCTCAGTCCATAGTTTCAAAAAAAATTCACAAAAAAAGTGTTTTTTTTTTTACGCTGAAACCCTTACCCCCCCCCCCCCCCCCCCCCTTAATCGATTCTAGTAAAATCTCGATCAACACCAGTTTGATTAAAACAAACCTCAAGAGATAAGAATTTAATAATTGATTGTCAAGATTCAAATTCCTGAAATTCGCCTCTCTCTTCAAACGTCAGCACAAATTGATTTGTTCAGTTCATTTTAAGTTATGAAAAAAAAAGAAAAAAAATCAAAAGACATCGAAAATCTCAATGTACCTTACATTATAAATTCAAATCACCTCCCAGCACCAGTTAATATTATCCAAAAATTTTTGTATTTATCGGGGAATTTTTTTTCTCTAATATGAACATATTTTTCTGGTGCAATCGAAAAGATTCTAAAACTACCAAAATAACGAACACCTCAGTGTGTATCTCATTTTTATCTACTTGGTCAGTACTATGAAAAAATCTTGATGCCCCCCCCCCCCCCCCCCCCCCCCCCACCTATTTTCACAAAGCTTTCGTCTATTTCCCCAAAAATTACCTGCCTGAAGCGTATTAATATTCACACTTGCAATGATTTTCAACAATAATCTGATTGCACTGTTTAATTCTTGGTCTGAAAACTTGACTTTCTGTATAATACACTCATCACTTGAACCAATCTCAGCTAACTAAACCGTATATAAACTGTTATCCGTACAAACAAATTATCTCTTCAAAATCGTTTCCCAAGATAATGATTATAGTTGTTCAATAATAATAATCTTAATCTCTACGATGATTGCGCACCTTTTTAGTACACCGTGACTTGATAGCTTAGAATTCTTTGCTGCTGTGTCATGTATATGTGCTGACGATGCTTCCATCATTACATATCTTTATTCTAAGACGTAGGAAAGCCATGAATATCGAGGAGCTGATCAGTTGAGGAATAATTGTTTATTTCATCCGAAATCAGACAGGGAATTGCTAAAAGACGCTTAGAAATCGCTCGAATCGTATGCTTACTGATTTTCTTATGATTTCTCAAAATGTATGTGAAATCTTGGGGAATTACCTAAAAAATCACGTGATTTCGGAAATCACTGGGAATCACTCATCCACTTTACAAGCAAGCATTTGTATGCATTTATCCAAAGTCTATGTGTATAGATTAGGGTGATTTTTTTTCGACTATTTTTGTTTCTGTCTCCACCTAAAATTTTTTTGAATATTTTGAAAATAATTCACCGAAAGTTATAGCGCTAAATATTAATATTAAATACACTTTTCCCGGGTGTGAAAATATTTTTCATAGAAAATACACGTAAGGTGAAATTTTTTTTAATTTAAATGTTTTTTTTTTTTTTATCGAATCAAACGGTAGATTCGAAATTAGTAGAAATCACACGAAATCGCAGGTAATCCCATTGATTCGGAAATCACGGAAATCGCTGTCGAAATCACAAATTTGACTTTTCGAAATGTTTTAGTTACCAGTAATTTTGTTTTAGAAATATTTCTTCTGCAAAGGAATCGGGATGATTCGTTACTACCGCAGAGTGTCTTATGTCAAAAACCGCGTGAGGAATGATTAACGTCTTGATTTCGTACATACGAATACTCGGGTAACGCATTTTGACCGGCTATTTAGTTTTTTCAAGTCTCGTATGAAATTTTTTTAGTTTTTCACATCTCAGGAACCCGCCTCGAATTTTAGATGAATTAAAAAATTGGTTCTGGTTGTTTAAGAATTTTTGAAAAGGTCAAGAATATTTTTTTCCTCAAGTTTGGGAAATGCTTTCCACACATAAAGAAAATAACGTTCTAAAAATTTGAACTGAAAATATGAATTTTTAAATGTCTGAATGTATATAGTATTTCAAGAGATTCGAAAATTCTTGAGTGATCCTTAAAAATTCATATTTTGAGCGAAAATTTGTAGAATATCATTATTGCATCTGTGGAAACAATTTTTGCTATGAAAAACAAATTGAAAATGGAAAAAAAATTTTGTTTTGTCCATTTTCAAACTTTTCAAAATTCTTTACCAACCCCGAAAATTTTTTTCCAATTAACATAAAATTTGGGGAAAGCTCCTGAAATGTAACAAACTCGCAAATTTTGATAAACACATCTGTTGTTAAAGTGCGCATGAGTTATTGTGGCAACTTGACTTTGTACACTGCGTGATTTTCAACAGATTTTCAATGCAGAAAACCAAAAACCGCAGAAATATTCCCAGTAAAAAATTTAACGGCCACTTACCGCAAGCTTCAATCTTATCTATAAGATTAAAATTATAGTTTAGCGTTGAGCAACTGACCGTTTCGACATAAGCACAAGTCTAACTTTGTGTCGTGCAGGTTATTACGCAGAGAATAAGTTAACCGCTTCTACGTCCTTGCCGAGAACAAACCTTTCGACCAATTATCGCTGAAGAGTGCCAAATGTGACGTCAGTCTCGCACTTAACCACATTCGGTTTATATACTCACAATCAAATAATATACCAGAGTGAAGACCGAGGTGAAGACTTTTTCTTCGACCGCTTTTTCATGTTCTCTCACATAATTTAAGGGGGAGGGGGGCAGGGGTCGGGGTCCATCGACTAAAGTAGCTACCAGAACTACGGATCGTAGATTGTTGTCAATATTTTTTTTTTTTTTTTTTTTTTTTTTTTTTTTTTTTTTTTTTTTTTTTTTAATGCTGTTTTGTGTTTCAAAAAACAAAATCACGGCAAGAAAAAAAATTATTTGACCCTGGTCGATTTTGTATACACGACCCCGAAACAAAATATATATATATATATATATATCGAAAATCTGAAACGATCGATTGTTTGGAACGATAAATAGAGTCTGTACAACAAATTTCATTTTGAAAAAATCCAAAGTTTCGATTTTGAAAGATTTTTCAATGCCGCTATTTTTTTATTTTTTTTTTTATTTTGTCAAGTATAGTCAATTTTGTGTAAGAAAAAAGGTCCTGTACTGTTTATAGCTATCATGGATAGTTTAGGGTTTAGGTACACTTACAAGACAAAAAAAAAAAAAAAAAAAAAAAAAAAAAAAAAAAAAAAAAAAACGCTCTCTTTTGAGACCTTTTTTGAAGATAGTTTTCATTATCGATTGATCAATATTTGTCAGTTCAAAAGATACACATTTCAAGAAGTTAGTCACTTTTAAATGTAAAAAAAAGTGATAAATAACCGAGTTAAAGTGAATCTTTTAGAGGCCCAAAAAAAAAAAATAGCTATTTATGTGGCATGCCCGTAAACCGCCTGTTTTTTTGGCAAGGATAAAGATTTCAGGACGAGATGAAGGCGAGCCGGAAGCGAGTACTGAAATTATCCGAGCCAAAAAACGGTATACGGGCATGCCACATACAATATTTTTTACGCTATGGGCATTGAAAAGTAAAACGAAGAGTGAGGTTATGTCGCGATCTGTTCGACGAAGCTACTTTATTCGGCAGTTTGGGATGCGCACTTCGAACTGCGCATCAAAACTGCGGAATAAAGACTTTATTCCGCAACTTTGTTCGCTGCCGTATAAAGCGTCACTTTACGGAACGAAAACTGCCACAAAAAGTGGACTTTTCAATGCCCATGCCGTAAAAAAAGTTATTTTGCGATTTATTGAACCGTTGTTTTTTTTATAAATCTTTGAAGTCGATTGCAAATGCCAATTATTAACCATCTAAAAAAATTCTCAAAAATCCAGCGGATGACACAAAACACCCGCCGTTAAGGAAAACGTAGAAATTTTTTTTATTTTTAAACACTGATTTATTTTATTGCCTGTTTACATTTCATGATAGAAAAAATAAATCACATATGTACGTAAAAGTTGTAGTAACATTGTACAGTAATAATTGAATTATATGATTTCATGCAACTTCTGATACTCTTATATTATAAACACAAATTGATAGTACAAATACATTTATACTTATTACTACGGAAGTTGTACACATATTATCGCGAGGATACGTGAAATATCAATTATTTACCGATTGAAACGTCTCATTTACCGTGAGAGCAGCGTGAATCAAGCCCATTTATCATTTGACTTCGTTGAAAGAAGCAGTCAACAGAGAATACAAGGAACCGTAAGCCTTGGGCTTAGTGTCATTTAGTTTCTTAAATCTTCTGTTTTAGTGACTGATTATTTTATACTCGCGGTTAGAAAACAGGTTCTGACATCACGAATATTTTTATCGATAGTTCCGTAGGAATCTTAACTATGTCAATAAAGTCACGGACGTATAATAAGGAAACTCCTTTCATGGAACACATTGAAAATTATTTATGCCTTAGGCCATAATTGTAAAATCATTAACGTTATTTCCCAAATAGTTGATAAATCACGTGACACACCTTGTAACAAAGATTTCTGGCTTCATCGTGATATAATATTACGTTCTAATTTGTATGGAATCGAGATTGATTCTCAACACCTAATTCTGGTGATGAATATGTTGTTGGAACAGATTGACGATGTGTTGAAGAAATAGATAGTAGTGCACTGCATTTCGTCTTGCTTTCATTTTTTACAACTCAGATTCTACAACTATTCAGTCTTCTTTAAGTTCATTTTGGGACTTGATTTTTCGGATAATAATCCGAAAGACTTGCGTATTAAAAATAACGTCAAGGTCAGTAATAGCAAGATTGTAAATCCTATATCCAGTAAAAAATACTGAATGAAATTTTGCTCGATTACAGCTGCTTTGAGAAATTTTGAACCTCCGTTTTTGAGAACGTATTCTACCCAATGTACAGCTACATCCAATGGATGATTCATTTCACCCTTCCAGTAGGCCGATACCTGAAAATGAGAAAAGACAGTTTTTGAAATTGGTTAGAGGAAATGCATAGCCAAGCCTCGAATAGTTACGTGTTGCACATTAACCACCTTTTTCACATTATCTCGGTATTTTGGATTTGTTGCAACATTTATTACAACGTTGTAGACTTGTTCTTCTGTCATAGTTAGAAAATCCATGAACTCGGCGTATCCTTTCAACTCTGCAATCTTGATGTTACGCTTTTGATTTCCGTATATTGGTATACCAACAATGGATACTTCATGGTAAACCGTTTCCATTAAACTCGATATCCCGCCGTGCGTAACGAAGACTTTGAGATAGGGGTGCGCTAATAAGGCATGCCAATTTTCCATTAATAAGTGTTCACACTCAATCCTTGGTCATTCACGTCGTCAGTACACTCAACATACTGTCGCCCTACAGAGTATGTCATTCTGCGGAAGCCATTTTCCTATCCGAACATTTTTGGCTTGTCCTCCATGGTGTCATTTTCCCATTTCCACAAAACGTCGTAAAGAAGTCTTCTGAAGGCTCCCTTTAGTACTTTCATCGTGTCATCTGGCATCAGTATGCCTTGCATTGCCGAACCCAAGTTAAACAGAATCACACCGTTTTTCGAGGAGTCCATGTATTGTTGCAAGTCCTGCGAATAAAAAATCAGAAAAATGTTCTACAGCTAGAAGAACAACGTATCAAAAAATGGATCGAAGCAGGGACGGTGAGCAATGGATGGCTTGATGATTGATGGATCGGCGATTAACATAAGTTTGAGTGAGAAGGCTTTCGTCATTATAAATTTCTTTTAGTATTCTGTAAAAAAGTATCTCAAATCACATACCAAAGGCAGCGGCTTGGATGGCTTCAGATGCATCCCGCCGACAAGTTTCATGTTTGGCATATAGGATTGTGGGGCAGAGAATGCATGGTGGTTGTTCAAGAGAATGAAATCCGCTTGGTTCTCGATGTCTTCCAAAGACGGAATCTCTTTGTCGAAATCTGATAAATATTTGTTCGCGAGTGCCTGCTGTTTGGGCATGTAGTAATATTTTCGAGCAATGCCGAAACACATGTTCACGATGGTGTTTTCAAATCGTTCAAAAAACGTCATCTTGTCTCCAAGCCTGTAGTGCGTGTGAAAAAGTGAGAAATCTGAACGCCTGATTATAGTTACTCACTGATGTGTTACGTATGAAGAAAACTTGCGGTAAAAATTCGTTTGGCACGTAGCTATATGGTGCTGAATTTCCAAAGATTCCATTGATTGTATTCGAAGTTCCAAACGTGCTAATTAAGACAACCGGACATTTGAATTTATAGACATAGGCGAAAAAGGCTTCGTTGAAGAATTGTTCCATCACGATAACATCGAACTTTTCTTCCGACTTTATCAGAGCTTGAGCTCCAGTAGTATTCAATGCCATTTTCATCGTCGAGGTTCCCATGTGATAAAGTACAGTCTGAGCCCTGCAAGGCCGAGAATGAACCATGTCGTGATCAGATGCATCTGAAAACCACATAGAACGTTATTCTGAGGTCTGTTGGGACGCTTTCAAGTGTTGATACTCGTGAAATCCGGTAGCAGAAGTAAACAACAGTGGAAGCAGACCAAAACCATCCAGAATGACTTTGTTTAATACTGTTGTCTGTCCTGTATCTAGTAAACATACTCTACCTGTTTTTATGCCTCCTATAGATGACGGTTCGTTCCAAATGTCAAATGTCTTTCCAGCAAGTTTGTGTAGACTACCGATCGAATCTTAATTTCACACACTGTCAAGTGGTTCAACTGACTTTATCGACTAGAGCATCAAGGAGAACTGAGTTATAGAAATGGTGAAGTGTTTGCATTCTTTCAAAGTCGTCTTTCGAAATGTGCTGTTTCATCGAACTACTTTACGAGGCTCATTTACAGGAAAACATATTTTAAAACGATTAGATCAACCCTACGTCATATTATGTCTTCTACGCGATGTGTAACGTCAGTGTGGTAATCAAAACTCATCGGATGCATCCATGTACATCGGACTATCTTGATTAACAGAAGGGCCGGTTACTACGCAGGTCCCAATTGAACGGGCCCTGCGTGAGGACAATGTCTTCGCAAATAGAGGAATGTTCTATGAATACATCTAACAAGCATAATAATTAAACATGGTATGACAGACATAATCAATTTCAACGAATGGAATCCGTTGTACATGAGACTTAAATTTACTGAAATCATGAGCTTTTTGCTGATAAAATGAAACACAAAGAACAATATGTTCCATTAGTTCCTGGGTTCAATTAATATCGCATCATTCATGTAGTAAAATATAATTTATTTTTGTATTATCTACGAGTATTAAAGTATCTAATGTCTCATTAAATCGAAGTTACAGACGAAAGTTTGCTGTACAGTTACGTGGTTTTGAAAGTTGCGCAACTTTCCTAGAACTAGTCGGTCTTTTCGAACTCATTTTGAGACTAGTTCATCGTTTTTGCACTTTGATCGATACGATTTGGTTCTTTTAGAGCTTTTGTCGGCACTAGTTTGGTCTTTTTTGACCTTTCGTTAGTACTATGTGGTTTTATTTCAGCTTTTATTGGTACAAGTTGGTTATTTACAACTTGTATTGGTACTAGTTCGTCTTGTTTAATCTTTCATTGATACTAGCTGGTCTTTTTTGAGCTTTTCTCGGTACTAGTTTGGTCTTTTTTGATCTTACGTTGGTACTAGGTGGTTTTATTTCAGCTTTTATTAGTACAAGTTGGTTATTTACAACTTTTATTGGTACTAGTTCGTCTTGTTTAATCTTTCATTGATACTAGCTGGTCTTTTTTGAACTTTTCTCGATACTATTTTGTTTTTATTTGACCTTACGTTGGTACTAGTTGGTTTTATTTCAGCTTTTATTGGTACAAGTTGGTTATTTACAACTTGTATTGGTATCAGTTAGTCTTGTTTAGCTTTTCTTGGTACTAGTTGGTCTTCTTTTGAGCTCTCCTAGTTACAATTTGGTCTTTGTTAGAGCTTTTCTTGGGACTAGATCGTCTGCATACAAGCAATCTACATGCTGCGCGAATTAAAATGAAGCCCAGTATCAGCGATATCATTATCGTAAAAACCACGTCTAGCAGAAGGTACTGAACAAATGTTTGCTCAGCTGCAACTGACTTCAGATGCTTCGCGCCGCCATGTCTAATGACATATTCCACCCAATGAACAGCCTCATCTAGAGGGTTGTTCATTTCATCCTTCCAGTAGGCGGATACCTGAAAACGAAGGTAGATTTTTTAGTTACTCGGGCAAAGAAACTATTTGTGAAATTAACCAAATATAGGGGAAAAAAATGTTTGCTTTTTTCTTGAATCAAAGAAATGTTATTTGATCTTCAAAAAATTACCAGAACAGCAGTTGTTTAGCTTATCAAGTGTAGTAACAACAGTTATTTGATTCGAGAAAACATTTTCCTCGCCGTATTTGGTAATTTCAACATCAAAATTTTTATCTACAGTTTTGTCTCATGATTTTCTATTATCAAAAAAAAAAAAAAAAAAAAAAAAAAAAAAAAATATCAATAATCTTTCAATTTTGTCCAAAACAAAAAGATTTTATTTGATTATGAACTTATCAGATACGTTTGTAAGCGAAAAAATTTGTCTCGTTTTCATTGAAAATTTATTTCAATCCAATAATTTTCTCATTCCAAAAATTTTTTTTTTCTCACTTCATAGGCTTGCATTTAAATACTTAGATCTTTTTTCTTCTGCACGCCGATTAATTTTCATACCTTCTTCACGCTTTCCCGATACTTAGGATCCCTCGCCACCTTCATAATCTTTTCGTAAATTTCGTCTTCCGTCATTTCCATCAAGTCCATCATTTCGGCAAATCCCTTTTCCCTAGCGCACATCAAGTTTCGATTTTGATCCCCAAGGATCGGTATACCGACAATCGGTACTGCGTGATAAACGGTTTCCATCATACTCGATATGCCGCCGTGAGTCACGAAAAGTTTCAAATTGGGATGCGCTGAAAACGGTTACAAGATTTTCCTCCTATAGTTAATCAGTCCATTTGTAAAGAATTCTCAACAAACCACCCGGCGAAAAAAATTCTAACCAACCACAATATTTCTATATATTGAGAATGAAAAAATAAATTTTCGAAAATTTTCAACGAAATAAAAACTGATATGGTTCACAAACGCATGAAAAAAATGATCAAAGTAATTTTTTATAACTTAGTATATCATTCTGCGGTAGCCATTTTCCTATGCGGACGTTGCTCGGTTTGTCATTCATTGTATCGTTCTCCCATTTCCAAAGAACGTCGTAAGGCAGACGTTGAAAAGCTCGCTTGAGTGCTCGCAGAGGATTTTCTGGTATATGCACGCTCTTCATTGCTGATCCAAGACTGAAGAGAATCACGCCGTTATTCGAGGAGTCAAAGTATCGTTGCAAGTCCTGTGAAAGATGTTTAGACGAGGTAAAAAAAAATCGTTTGAAACACCGAGTAAAATATATATAGTTGTTGTTACTATGCATAAAGTTTGAACTACTTTCATTTTTTACCACAAAATTTAGTTTAGGCAACTAAAAAATATCATACAAACAAGTTTTCTAATAACGATGGAATTGGAAATGGAATTTCATTTTCTTACTTCTTGTAGTAACAGAGAAACTGTGTTGAGGACTTACCGCAGGCAGCGGTTTAGCCGGTTTTAGATGCATTCCGGCGACGTTTTTCATGTTCGGCATGTAAGCTCGTGGCGTGGAAAATGCGTGGTGTGAATTTATCAGGATGAAATCCGCGCTCCTCTCGATCTCCTCTAAGGGTGGAACTTTCTCACCGGGACCCGACAAGTATTTTTCTACCAGTGCCTGTTGTCGCGGGATGTAGAAAAATTTACGGATAAGCTCGCCGTAAATATACACTAGAGTGTTCTGAAGCCTTTGCGCGAAAGTCATTCTATCAGAAAGCCTGGAAGTTGAATGTAAGAAAAATATAAAATTACAAAACTGATCGCTTGTTAGGTATAAAAGCATGCCGAGAATAATTCCATTTTTTACAGTTACTTGAAAATTCTGGTAAAATCGTCACAATATCAATTTAGACCTTTTCTCTTATGGTCACAAAACTCATTTTTATTTTTTACTCAAAACTATATTTTTCGGTTATGGTAATGAAAAATAAAAAATAAAAAATAAAATAGTTTTGAAATCGATTTATTGGTGGCCACAACTGGAAAGTTCTCTGAGGGTGTAGGAACTTAAAATTTTCGAAGTCTGAAAAAGTCGGATTTGGAAAAGATTTTGGAAAAGTTGAAAAATGCATTACTCACGTTAGGAATTCGCTGGGTATGTAACTCCACGGTGACGGATTACCGAATATCGAATTTATCGTCCTGGTTGTTCCAAATGTACTTATCAGAACGACAGGACATTTGAATTTGTGAACGTAGGCGAACAAAGCCTCGTTCACAAAGTGCTCCATGACTATGACATCGAATTTTTCATCTGATTCCCACAGTGCCTTTGCTTCGGGAGTATTCAAAATCGCTTCCGTTGTCGAAACTCCCATGAAAAAGAACCCGAATGGCTTCAGCAGGACGTTTACCCTCGCGAAGTCCAGGACGTTCATCTGATCTTTTATTAATTTTATTAATACAAAACTATTCTTCATATTTTTCGAATACCCATCTTATAAATAAATATGCAATATATTCAAACTTTCGTATTACTTTGAACTAAACTTACATAATTTTCAAAACATTTATCAACATTTTTTAGAGCACGTGTTTAATTATCTATTACTGACCCTGCATTAGTTGAATTATTTTTACCGACGGAATTAGATGAATTACACTCTTTGATTGTTGAATTTACTTCAGATACGATTTTTTACCAAAGTTTTCTCCCATTGCGACTAAAATATTATACCGTAAGATTCTGTATACACGGAACAGTCCATGCGCCTGACGCACAGAGAAAGGCAACCGAAATTACTATCGGTCATATTTAGGTTGAGCACCGCATTCCGTTAAGACCGTGGCCGTGAACGTGGACTTGGAATTCGACAAATAATAATTGACGATTGGAATGCAGTGCTCAACCTGAATATGACTGGTAGTAATTCTGGTTGCCTTTCTCAGTGCGTCAGGCGTACAGACTGTTCTGCATATCGGACTAGGCGTGCCAAGTAGCCACTTCGGCGCCTGCAGATGGGCCAACAGGTGATACATACTGTAACTCCGGTTTCCTATCTGCAGGCGTTTAGGTGGCTTGTTTTCACGTTTAGGCCTACAGAAATTCTGTCTGTGTGTATAAACCGAGTAAACCTATTATTTACTTATCACCAAATCTTGAATAAGTAATTATTTGTTTAGAGAACATTTAATAATCAACATTCAACGAGACATTTAATGTAATTAACTAATTACAGGAACGTTTTCATGCGTAATCGACCTGCAAGTGTACCGTTTAAAATTGTAAAAAAAATAAATAAAAATGTTAATTAAAGCATCAGACTCACTGGTCATCAGAACGGCGTTCCATGAGATCTCTCTGTAATTCGACGCGTTGAAGCCGGTGTTAAACGGCACAAACATCGTAACATCGTGGCCTTCTTTAGCCAGGGCATGCATAACAGGCGAAGTTACGGTGAGATGGGATTTTATCGCGACAGGAAAAAGTCCCAGAATACGAGCACCGAATACTTCTTGCCCTGCAAGTGAGAGGAACACGCATGTTGCCAGCAGGTGCATCTGAAAGTTTATACAATATCGTTATTTCGGAAAAGAAGTCGAGAAGTTATCATTATTTCGGTTTTAACACATTTAGCGAACAGGCAGTGGACTTAAACAGTGATAATATTAAAGAATAGAGAGGTTAGGACGTTGAATTTCAAAACACAGTACAGCATTGAAAACGAAATAAGATTCAACCGATCAAAATTGGTAAAACGATACGGTTTCTTAATTTTATAAATAATTTCATAATTAATAATTTGGTAATTGCGCTTTCGTATTTAAAGTTTGCAATTTTCTTTCAGATCGAGGAAATTACACCGTTTTTTAAATTATTATAATTAAATCTTTTGAACAAACAACACATTATCACAACACGTGATAAATTATCCCGCAAGAAATACTCAGTATTTAGTATCAACGAATTCGATGATCGAATTTTTCTGACCACAGGGTATAAGGTCATGTAAACAAGAATATTTTCTTCAAAATGTCGACTAAAGAGACGAAGAAGGTCTGAAGAAGAAATCAAGAAGTGAATTTATACCGAAAAATTCTTGTACATGGCGACAGTTTTGTCTTTATTTATCTAGATTGGCATCTATTTTCTATTTGGATTGCCGATCAGTTTGGTGCACAGTTTTTCCGATTATCGAATTACGCAAAATTCACATCCACACTTCATACTCATCAAACTAACGCGTAGAGTGATAGAATTGTAACCTTTGAGCCGATTCCTCGTCAGGGATTCACTGCTCACTAACCAGAGCTCTACGTATCACTGAGACTCGAGTCGAATAATTTTTTACCGGCTATCGTATACCTACTTAAAACTTCTCCAATCATGCTTCGAGTTTCGAGTTGGAATCGTGTACCGTTTACGATAATAACGATGATCGAGATAAACGGTTATACGTAACAGTTGACAAAGATTTTTTTTAAATCCATTCACAAAAAATTAAGTTAACACGTTTAGCATGTTTTAGTATTTATTTATTCCTATTTCTAAGTCATTTCCGCAGTTGAAGGCTGTTGAACCCAAATAATATTTTGCATGAATTATATTGATATTAATTACATGCAAATGTCGTCGCTGAATATTGTGTGAGAATTAAAAGTACTCAATTATAGAACGAAATACTATTCGGTCAAAATAGTAACAACGCGATTGTAATTTCTTAATATTTACTTGATAATTAAACTGCCAAACTTGAAACTTGCGATTATTCGTTTACATTTTTGAACAACTGCATGCAAATCGTTTGTACATAGTGATCCAAAATATATAGTTATCATATTCTTTCCTTTTCTAAAGAACGAAATTATATTATCCGGAAATTTTCGTTATTAGATTACTGATTCCGCAGAAAAACGACTTTTATAAAATTTTATAAATAGTAAAATCTAATCATATTAGCTAATTTTTTTGCAAATAATGGCACGTATTACATTCTATTTTCTCTTATATATTCCAATTCGTGCCTGGTACCATGGCTTCATTGATCCAACATAAATCGATCGAAATATTACGATGAAAAACAATCCGAAAATTCATGTTAATTTTCTACTGAACTCAGAACCGTACTTTTTCGGCTGTTTTTTAAAATGAAAATATAGACTGTACAGCCAACAGAGATATAAATTTCTCTCTGTTATTCTCATATTCGTCGATTTACATTTTTCTAAGAATTATTCTTATTTTTTTTTGTTTTGAATTTTTATAAAAAAACTATGATACGCATTACTTGAAACGTTGTCTCTACGCTTCTCAGATAGGCAATCGCGATATCTAATTACGATGATCGCCGGTGCCAAGTACGATGCGTATAACGTAATTTGTTTTCCATGCCTCTCAGGATTCATTGAATTACATAACACGTAACAACAATTGGAAACCTGTTTTCATGAAAATTTAATCATACCTATTTTTGCTAGAGATTAAATAAACTAGAAATTATCCAACTACTGTATATCCTTGTCGAAGATAATAAATTTCAAATTCTCACTCATCTTTATCAGTCAAAGTCTAATCAATATAAGCTTATCTTCCACGATGGCAGATGTTACTATAAAGTTATAAACTTTTCATTTCAGAATGAATGAAGAGTAGACAACTTGGAAAACATACCAAGGAGCTCTTTTTAAAACTTATTTACTATCGTTGAATTTTTATGAAGAGTTTTTACAGGGAATATAGATTTTTAGAAACTTTGAACACATTATACTGTCCTAATATCGAAGATTCAACTTGAAAAGAAGTTGTACATAAGATTATTATATAATTTTTATCTGAGAAAAATTGAACCTGCGGTTGAAATGAAAAACAATATTTTATGCTTTACTGCTTTGTAAAAAATTTTTGTCTACCGATTTAATTGGCATAGAATAAAACTTGATGTTAAAAATGTTGGCTCACGATCTTTTGAAATATAAAATTCAAAACAGCGGTAACAATACGAGAAAAAAATAAACTAATTAAACCGAAATAAAAGCCTGAACTTAATTAATTCCTGTTGCATCTATGTTTAAGAGATTGGTTAGCTAAAAATCCATATTATTTAATTTTTTTATTGTCACATAGTCGTACATAGAGTATTTATCAAATGATTAAATTAAATTTACAACATTGTCAAGAGGATAAAAAAATAAATAAAAAAAAAACGTGTCCAAATCTAGGATTTGTAGAAAAAAAAATCTGTAGAATAAAATCTAACCATGATAGAATGAAAAGGAATAAATTTACCAAATTTTTGCCAATTTTAAAGTGATTTGAAACAAAGCGTCGATATATCTAAAATTTTGTTTATATGATACGAATATTTTATACATTTTTACTTTTGAACAAATCTTCGTAATTCGCGGTTACAATAATTTGATAAACAAATCAATGCACGACTGTCTCTCCAGTTAAATAAATAAAAAGTATCGGTATTTGGGCTGCAACCAACCTCATAAATCTCCTGTCATTATTTTTAGATGCAGTTTTTCAGCATAGACAAAGCAAACATTTACCTACAAATGCCGGTGCAGATGTAGGTACCTGCAGAGCTTTTGCGCACCTGGCGCACCTGCGATAGAATCGAGGTTTTCCTGCCACCCCTGGAGGGTGCAATGAAGGCTGCTGTTCGCAGCACGCGACAGTTGTTTTAGGAAGTTTCATCGCAGAACGTCAGACCTCAAGTTGGGTCATACTGAAAATAGTCGTTAATAAAACAGCGTCGCGTCTGTTTTCCCGGATTGAGAAAAAGGCAAATGCAATCTATGCCTCATTCGCCATTGAGTCACCTGCCTTCGAAAGTTAATTAATGCTTAATTAACTCGAGGCTGAAATTATGACGCCGTTTTACGACTCTCAGGATTTCTACAAGAAGATGATCGAGCTGCAGGAAAGGCTGCGGAAAAGGTGCGTCTAAATTCGGTGTTCATCTGTTTATTTTTTTTTATTTAATTTTTTCTTCCCTTTTTTTTTCTATTTTCACAACTGTACTCAGAGATAATAAATATCGATATTTTTTTTCATCGTTATTCATACAGCGAAGAGGAGAAAATGAAGCTGGAGGAAAGATTCAATTTACTCTCACAGGATTCTCGTAATAGGTGAGTTTCAATAATAATCATATTCATGAATATAATGATTAAAGAAAAGAAATAATTTTTTATTTAATACCTTTTATACATTTTTGATGAAGAAATATTTCATCATCGCAAACAGTGGTTCAGTTTTTAATTAAGCACGTACTAAGTGAATTCGTATAATAGCAAATACTTCAATTATGTACTGGACGAAGCGATGAAAATTTCTTTGTTGAGATTCGTTCAGACTTAATTATCATAATAGCATCACACGAGATATGTATTTAGTTTTTTCTGCTGGATTCCCACGATGAAAGGTTTTTTATTGTTCGTCTAATGACGTCTCGTCCTTGAACCGATCCTGTTAATAAATGTACGGAACGATCAAAGCCTCTGCTCAGATTCAGTTTATCCCTCTAATATCGATCAGGTGGCCACCAGGTTTGGGGAATGTATACAATCGATATTCTAAACATAACTCTGGTGACACGCGTTCAGGAATAGACGAAAGATATGAAGCAACTGTTAAGCGATGCAACTGCAGGACATTGCTAGTAATATAATAGGAATGCTGTATTTCATAAAGCTCCGAGAATTTGGCCGTTTGGAGAATTTTGTGCAATTTGTATATCAAGGACCTTTACATACTGTACAATAAATGGGAACTTGGCAGCAATAATTATCTGCATTTTTGGTTCGTGAGAAATTATCTGCAATGTTTCATAGGTTTCTTAAACCTTTGAAGTTCCAAGCCATCCTTCGACTTGAAAGAATCGTTAGAGAATTTTTTTTTACAACAGTACAGTTTCTTGAAAGTATTTTTCTGGTCCAAAATACGTAAAATTGGTGATCAATTTTTGATATTCCAGACGAGAAGCCTGTATCAACAATCTTAGAATGAGATACATCGAGTTTCTCGAAGAACAGCGTCTTCGGGACGAAAGAAATCACGAAATTCTAGGAGCGCTAGACAAAATTGACGGTAGTCTAGCACGCATGACCGCCAGGACCGATCGTTTGGGAATTTTACGGGTAAGTTGAAGCCTGAAAATTACTGCCTAATCGCGTAACAAAGCAAACCACTCTAGACTGCTCTAGACCCTGTAGACGAGCGCATTAGATTATTTCGAAATCTCAAAGCGAACGAAAACCTTTTCGCCGGCATTATGTTTAGATGTTACCATCAGTCGATAACCCTTTCAGTTTAATTTGTCGATAAAGTTGTCAGTTTTGTTCAACTGTTTTCATCCGATTATTGTCTTACCGGCAGACAATTGCAGTGCAATTCGACTGTCGTTTGTTATGTACCTGTAAAATGGCAACTCATTCATTCCGAGTTCATGTCCTTTCCAGAAACAGTATGAAGCCTATTTGCTACGTCTGTATGCGAATCGAAGTGCAGGTGGAACTGGCGACAGCGGCGTCGGCAGCCACAACGAAGAGAAACCATCGAAAACCGGTGTGAAACAGACAAAAAAAAACCCATGTCCACCGCAAAACGCTACATACAACCCTCCAACTTTCATTCCGCAGACAAATTATCCTCAGAGTTATCTCGGCTCTTCGAACACGTCGCAGTTCAACGTCCCGAAGTACACAGGGGGTCAAGAAATTCATCCAGAAGTTGAGGTTTTCCAAAAAAGTGGTCAAGGCGATGGTCTTAAGGTTGCGCAATCCGGCTACACACCGCAGCTCTTCTGCGGTACTAAAAATTTGAATTTGCAAAACATTCCCACAGCCCAAACGCAGTTAGTAAAACAGTCTCCTGACCCTCAATTCCCAAGACCGAATCACCAGTTTGCATCTTCGACGAGATTCCACGACGTTTCCAATCCGTATCTAGAGGAGAATCCACGCTCACCTTATCTGGTCGATCAGGTTGATCCATCGATGGTTGGCCGGAGGTCTGGCAGAACGAATGCGAGGATGGTACCGGAATTTTCGATCGACTTAACAGAAGATAATTTTGGGCCTTACAGACACAGCACGCCGCTTCCTGGTTACTTGGACTACTCGACTCGGTACTCGAGAAACCCTTCAGGACATGAAGCAATGAACCTTGGTCTCAGGCCCGCATTCAACAGAGCCGATTTGGAGAACGTTGTTCATAAGAACGAGCAGATCTTACCCAGGGATTACCTTCACAATCCAGAGACCGTTAAGCCTTCTTTGTATACCTCGAAGTTGTCTTCGGGGAAACGAGGAACGGTGGATCACAACCCGAACGGAGAAACGCGAGAGGATGATCTTGATCAGTACATAAACAGAATTCGGAGTCTCCATCGGGAGAATAATGAAAGTTTGGAAGCGCTTGACATTGAACAAAACACTAGTGGAGATCTACTCAATGTTAGTCTGTCGGAAGATGGACCGTTGGAACCCTTAGTGCTTCACTCGGACGATAAAATCAAACTGAAAAAGATTGATGTACCAGCACTTGCGGATAATTTTGCGACGGTAATTACAGCGGACTTCTCAAACGATCGCGATATTTCTAATTCCAAGTTGCAGGAAATGATGAACAACAAGAATTTTGTCGTAAAGCCAAAGCTTGTCGAATCAAACGTCGTTAGTCATGCGGCATTGGAGTCTGATGTGACACTTGACGATTTATCAATTTCTGCGACAAGAGATGACATACTTTCGAAAACAGCTTCTCTCGACGTAAGCCATATCCAAGATATGTCTGCAATGGCCAGTGATAAATTTAGACCGAAGGTTGCGCCACCGATCACAGATTTAACAGCTACGGATTTAAATATCGAAGAAGTTGCGACAATGTCTAAAAATAGCCCTGCTGATCTAAATGTACTTTTGCCAAATAAACTTGGCGAAATTCAGATGTCAAACTCCGCCCGAGAGGAATATTTAAATACGTTGGAAAAGAGCCGCAATTTTGACGAAAAATCTGCCGCGGAGAAACCAACGCTCGACAACGTCCCGACGAGAGCTGACGATTTTCCACACGAGGAGACTGAAGTACACGAGGACATCGAAGGAGACAAAGTGACCCTGATCGAACCGGAACAACTTAACGAACAAGTAATCGACGTCGTCAAGGAATTGCGGCCACCTAGTTTGCAGCACTACGAGAAAAACATTGTCGAAGTTCACGTTGATGATGAAGATAAGAAAGATAATAATGCGCCAAAAATAGTGCCTGACAATGATTCCAGAAACCAAATCACTGTGTTAGACGTACCCGAGCACGATGAAAAGCAATTTGAAGTGAGTCAAGACGCGTCGTATCAGGATGACGCACTGGAGAGACAATTCGTGCAAAATCCAGGTCAGGAATATTCTAATTACGACCACCACGCAATCCAAAACCTTCCCCAAGACGTCCATGAAAGTCTTGACACCGGTCAAAGGGTTGAGCAGAATCCTCAACAGTCATACGATCCTGTTACGAACGAGCAGCTAGATTACGACGAGAAACCAAGAGACGATGAATCTGCTCAGGTGGAGCAGTCTTACGGTCCTGAACCTAATCAGCTGTACGATTCCAACCAAGTCTATAACACTGATCAACAATACCATCCGGATCCAACGCAACAGTACGCACAAGAATCAAATCCACAGTATGCTTATGATTCTGACAAACATTTCGAAGATGATCAATATGGACAGTATCCAACTGAGCCCAACCAACAATACGTGGCTAATTCTAATGAACCGTATACAGTTGGTTCAAATCAGCAGTACGAAGCTGATCCTAATGCGGAGTATATAGCTAGTTCGAACGAACAGTATAGACATGATTCTAACGAACAGCACATGGCTGATTCTGATGAACAGTACGTAGTTGATCCCAACGAGCGCTACACAACTGATCCGAACGAACAGCCTTTAGCTGATCCAAGTGAACAGTATTCGGGTAACTTGGATGAAAATTATGCTACTGATCCAAACGCACAGTACGGTTACTATGACGATAAATCGTACCAGAATGACCAGAACACAGCGTACGATAATGCTGGAAATGAACAGTACGATTACGGGGATAATCAAGGCTACGAACACGATCCAAATCAGCAGTATGAACAAGACCCAAGTCAGCAGTATGTACAAGATCCAAATCAGCAGTATGAACAGGATCCAAATCAGCAGTATGAACAAAATCCAAGTCAGCAGTATGAGCAAGATCCAAATCAGTATGAACAAGACCCAAATCAGCAGTATGAACAAGACCCAAGTCAGCAGTATGTACAAGATCCAAATCAGCAGTATGAACAGGATCCAAATCAGCAGTATGAGCACGAATCTTACGCGCAGGATACTGACCAAGAATACAAAGAGGAAGGATATGGAGAAAATCAGGGCTATGATCCAACCGGCTATGAAGAGTCAGAACAACATGGCAATCCGGAGGTTGGTGGTGATCCGCAAGAAATTTATCAGGATCGTAACGTAAATTTGGAATCGTCCGAACAGAATTGTCCCGCTGTCGATACCGATAAAAGCAACAGGACAACAAGTCACGAGATAGCAGAGTTCGATGAAACCAGGGTAAAAGATCATTCTGTAGAAGAGAAAAAGAAAGATAAGGACGTGATTAGGGCTCTATTAGAATCGGACACCGAGAGTACCATTGAAAGAAATCCTTCGAACAACACGGAAAGTGATTTCGACTTTAACTAATGTCTAATAATTGTTCCGTTCAGATTCCCTTTATTCCAAGTATCTATAATTATTTGTTCATCATACCGTTACACAGTGAAAAAGAGTATTTATTGTATATATATTTATGTATGGAGATATGATATTTATCAATAAATGTTACAGC
Organism: Diprion similis; assembly: GCF_021155765.1. Lineage (NCBI taxonomy): Eukaryota > Metazoa > Arthropoda > Insecta > Hymenoptera > Diprionidae > Diprion > Diprion similis. The sequence goes on from NC_060117.1 coordinate 5,967,697, forward strand.
CAGTCTCAAAAGAGGCTGTCAACCACAGTTGGAATTCAACCAAATCATTTTCACTCATATTACGGGAGTTTGATGCCCGATTGTTCGGAGGTTCAAAAAATTTCTCCAACAACAATGATTGGCAAATGGTTTCGACCCCACATCTGGCTATGCAATGGTTAATTATTTCCGCCTGGAGCGATAGTAAAACATTGGAGAGTCTGCGGCGCTGGTTATGATACGTTCAAACCTCGGAAGCTAGTTTATAATAATAAACAAATATAAGGCGTCTGTTTTTATTTCCAGCAAAAGCGCCGACCGCCGCAGCTGGTTTCTGGTTCTTATGGATTTTCAGTGGGCCAATCGTGGCGGCGGTTGGACGATACGCGAGGCGAGTTTGCGCCAATCAAACGTTCCGTTTCCGCGTTTCGCATTACCATCAACCCGAGCCGTCTCGCACCGGCGGTATTCCGACGTTCCTGGCTTCAGTGTACATTGTATACTCTCCGAATGGGCACCGACTATCCGATAACCGTTCAACTGCAACGAGGCCTTGCATCAAATACGCACCTGCACCAGTGTGTGACCTTCGCGACGACGCCGATTCGACGTTGTGACGCATTTATCTGACTACCAGTGTTTCTACCTATTCGCAAAGCGTCGCGTGCAGTAAAATAATTAACACGGTCACTGACAAAAGAAGAGAAAAATTCAAAAGTTAGTAAAAAGGCGGAAACGTCGGGAGTGCGGCTGACATTTGTGGCTCCTTCCTCTGCTTTTCTCACACCGTCGCATTTCACGCTATAACCATTGTAACTCTCTCTCTCTCTCTCTCTCTCTCTCGCATATTTAGTCTTCGTAAACACAAACGTGGGGAGATTAACGAATTGTTATTGGACACTTTATCAGCCACCGTAGCGACGCACTGAGTACGTCAGCGTTGTAACGTGTTTGTGTTATGTTGCACGCGTACGAGTGTTTCCGTTCTGCTGGTATAGTCATTGGGAAAAGACATTTCCGCGTGGCAAGAATTTTCCGAGAAAACACTTGGCCTATATTTATAATCAGAATACGGTTACACCTTGCGTCGTGTATGAAGGCTGATCGTTATTACGTCAAGCAGGAATTTAACGATGTTAATTTTTTCTGTTTTCATTGTGACGTTCGAATCTTCATCACAATCTAGTTAAACCCTAACTGCAAATTTTGGTAGAATACTTTATCAGCTATTTTGTAATGCTTTTTTTTAACCTGCGTGGTTGTCAGATTCTGGAGCATTTATAGATTTATTTCATCGAACTTATTTCGTCGGGGTTCGTACCTTCGATTATCGATTTTTATTTCATTCAGTCAATTATTACCAACCATTTTAGAATTGTCCATCAGGTCGATAAGCGGATAACGCGAATAATTGATATATAGCACAAGTACTGCTTATAGATACCTGATGATTTGACATTTCTTTAAAAATTGAATAACTCTAAACTGAATCAATCCATTCTATGCCGGACCTAGAACAAAAATTAGCAATCTTTCACAAGAAAATTTTACAGAATAACGCCAATAAGGCGATGTTTAATCTTTCTACAGAACTCGATGTTTTTTCCCTAACAAGTATTGTCGAAAATGTCAATAACTTCAGAAAGGTTTTGAATTGAAAGTTTACCGCTAACTAAAAACAACGAACACATTTTACATCAACTTGTTCACATAACTGAAAAACGTCAAATTTCACTTTAAAAATTGTCGTAAATGTCGAATCGATTAGTAAGCTCGTAAAATATTTCAAATTACGATGTATCATAACGAATAATTTACTGCACGGTAAACAGTTATGGATGCAAAACGGATTTTCTCCGATAACTTGTCACCGCAAAAGTCATCAGTGACATCGTGGTTACAGCTCATGCTTTTTTTTTTCACGGAAGAATATTACAATTCGTCAAGAAACTATTATAATAGCCTGCGTGAAAAGCGCTGTTAGACCAAATACGCATATTTTTCGCTCACGTGATCATGTTGCCTTCGTTCAATGTTTAGGCGCGATATTTGATTTTCTGCAGAGAAAACGGCGCCACGATTTCAAGTAGATATAAGGCTTGATTGAACAATTTACAGCCATGGAAACTTCGGTTTCTACAAACGGTATCAACGAGCCAAATGGAACTGCGCATCTCTGCTTTGAACTTGACGGCGAGGGAGACGCTGACAGCTCAACGACACCAGGACACAACGCTGATCTTCATTGCGATGATCGTGAGTATTGCCTTGATTACTCTACACCATAACCTCGATTGAAGAGTAAAAAATTGAATTTTTTTTATCGCTATTTGTTCTCAAAGTCACTCAGAGGTGGCAGTACAGAATCTACATTATCATTATTGAGAAAAATTTCATTTGTTATATAGTCATCAAGAAATCTAGTAGAAAATTTCATACGAGTTTTACTTTGATCATAATTTTTTATATGTAGTGTACTTTTGCCTTGACTGGCAGAGGTAAATTATTATTCAATCTTTATGAAACTGTATATACAAATGTTTTTGGAGGCGCTGAATTTGAATTTGATATTAGAATCCCAACATTCAAAATGGTAGATTCAATATGGCGGACAAAAAGTTTAAATTTGATCGGATTCGGTCAAAAAACTCTACCCAGGAGCGTTCAAGACTCGCTGATTACGAGTCTGAAATCAAATTTTGAAAATTCAAGATAGTGGATCTAATGTAAGGAGCAAGAAGTTCAAATCTGATCGAATCCAGTTGAAACAGTTTTCGTCCACCACATTGGATCCACCATCTTGAATTTTTCAAATCTGATTATCGTAACAGTTACAAGAAAATATAATACGAATAACAATAACTAAAGAGAATAAAAATTTATAGTAGATTTTCTGGTCACAGTAATGAAAAAAATTTTCATTTCTTACCCAGAATTATATTTTTCTATTCTAGTAAATAATGAATACGGTTGTAAGTACTGCGTAGCAATAACAATTGGAAATTCACAACGCAGTGATAAAAACTATCGATGAATAAATTTTTCCTTCGATTATAACGGGTCTTGAGACTCTGAATTTCCGCATTATATTAATAACACTGTAAACGTCGCTTCTGGTATCTCGGGTGAGGATACAAATTGGCCTCACGGATCGCGTGTCTCTGCAATGTCATGCTGCAGGTGCCGAACAAACTTTTCCATTCCAATCGCCCCAAAAGGGTCGTGAATAAACAACGCCGAGCTGATCCAGCTGTTTCTTATTCGTGTTGGGATTGGCGCGATGTCGCATGTTTCGGTGCGAAATTACTTTGCAAATTTATAATCATGCTCGTTCATTGGACTCCCGTATTCGACGTCAGGTTTAACTATTTCCACAAAAATAGTTTCGCCATTTTTCTTTCACAGCATTTTTAATGAGGTTAGAAAAATAGTCGGTTTTCAAAGAATAAAATGCAAACACAGTTCTAAGCTCATTGTCAATTTATCAACGTCTTACATATCGAGGAATTATTGGACTCTATTTTGCCACACAGAACCAGCGATGTGTAACTATATGTAAGCATAAGTGTGACGCCGTTCAGGGTTTACATTTATCAGTTAAATGATATCAAGCTTGTGTAAAATATTAGAAAAACCACAAATCGGAGTGACAAGGCTTCCGAACGTAAAAATTTCGAAAATCGAAAACAAAGAATGATCAAAGTGCCGAAGTTTCAACAAGCCAGAAATTCACAGAGTTGAAAATCCTCGATCATTCGAAATTTTGATGCTTCCGATTTTGAATTTTCTCATTTCCGGAACTTTGCTGTTTCGTCAAAGTTTGATTTCCTTACTTCAAGTTTCGCGGCCAAAGAATTCAGAATTTGGCACTCTCGGAACTTTTCAAATTTGGAACGTCAACACCGCCCAATTAAAACGGTAAACAAAAGTACTCGGCAGTGTGATTCCGATTCATGAAAGCATCTCCGTGCAGGCAATTCAAATATATATACGTAGAATAAGCAAAGGCGAAGCCAAGAGTGCTCAAAGTGTTTGGTGTGCACCGATTTAAACAGGCGTCAAAGTGTGTTGGCCAGTTCGTTCACTGATTGGTTACGCGAATAGAAACACAAGAAAAGACAAGCATCTCTCACTCAGTTTAGCCGCCTGCCAGCCACGAATAGGACACTGTCTGTTTTTCGACAATATTCCGTTCTACTATTACGCAGCATATCACGTTGCTTGATCGATTTCTAATGCGGTTTAAATCCCCACGATTCGTGATCGCCTGATAAGCTTTTCGTCTTGTTTCAAATCTTCCTCCTCCGCAGTCAGTGCATCGTCTGTAATTTGAAGTGAACAAGTTTTCTGGGCTATTTTCCTAAAAGTGCCATTTTTAACCCTAAATACGTCCCCCTCGTTATACGCAAAATCCTGTTTTCCCAAATAACGATCACGTGTAAGTAAGCCCAAAACACATTCAGTTTATATTCAATTGCAATTTATTACCGATGTTCAAGACTTCAAGCCAGAAATAAAGTCTCGAAATTTCTTTTCAATTATCGTCCTTATTCCTCTACGTAGATATGCTATACCTATAACATCCGGATCGTTTTGCCAATTATTAATTACGAAATACCATCTACTTGTTACTTTTCAAGTTAATGGTGTATACATACAGTATCAGAGTGTCGACACAAGATACATATTTTGAATTTCGAGAGTTTGTGTTTACCAAGAAAAAAAAGTTTATATAGAATTAGATACACTAGCTGTTTTTGCGCGCAGAATATAATTTTGCAATAGATTTGTTCGTCATCATTGTAGACGTGCAACGGTTCGTTGAGCACGCTTTTTCAGCTCTGTTTTATTATTGTTGTCGCATTCTCGGCCAAATTTTCGCGCAGCCCAGTTATTGTCAGACTTTTCTTCGGCCTGGACGAACGTATTGTAGGTGGTTAAAATAATTTTTGTGAACAAGTGAATAAGACAGAGAATCAAGTGTATCCACTTTGAACATTGTATAATTGAATTTATACACTATAAATAGTAAATTTTTCAAGAGAACGGTGTTTGCATTAAAAATTAAAGAACTAACAATAAAAAATCATTGAACCGAAAAGTTAGGAACAATTAACTCCTAAATTAGGCCACATGTCGAGCAGAGGAGTCGTCTCAGAGGACAGCGAGGCGTTTCGCTTGGGCCATGGGGTCCATAAGAACTTCTTCATCGACGTGGACGAAGGTATTGCGCTTTCTGATTAGCAATATATCTCTGAGTAATTAGTTTGTGGAACGTTTTTTTCTGAATGTTGGTCTCGTAAAAAGAGAGAAAACCCTTCATAAATCTTCGGCAATTTTATTGGCGCTAGTTATAGTGAACACGATTAAAATGACATCCATATTATGCGGTAGCAATGAATCTGAACAACTTGAATAACACAAGCTAAAATGTCTGAATAATTTCAGAAAAGCTTTTGTGGTTAGAACGTTCGAAATGACTGAACTTCGGTATTTTTTATTCGATTACCAAGTTTATGGACTTGATTTTTGTTCATCATAAAGATCCTCAGAGATCGTATGAAATAATTTTACAAATGATCATTCTAGATTTGGAATAGATTTTTGTAAGTAGATTTCTTGAATATCTTTTAAATAATTTGAGGGAATCTGGTCAGAGAGTAAAATAAGTCTGTAAACTTTAGAATCGGATGAAAAAACGAAATTTCAATCATTATGAACGTTCCATCTACAAAGCTCTTTCTCAAATTGTTCATATCTTATCTTCTGCTATTCAAATTTGTTCACATTTATTTCTAATACATAGTACGAATGTCGTTACAACGTACCTCGTATGCAATCACGCAATGAGTTTGTTCTTCTTTTCGATTAAACACCTTTTGTAACACAAGTATAAGGTAACTGAACCTCCGTTAAGACACTGTCAGACTAACGTCGATCCTTCTCCGGTCTGTTCTCGTCGTAGTGCTTAACCAACACTTAATGAAAGTGACATTGGTACTCGTTTATGGTTACGAGTCTCGATAATGGCGATAAACGATTGCGTAACTTGACTCGTTGAAGGTATCATAGTCGAGAGACGAAACGTGCCTGACTCTTAGTTTCAATGCATCCTGCGCTTCGCCAGTATACCTTACTCGAATTACGTATACTGTTACAACTACTTTGCAGCTGCGAACAATCTACCGTTGTTATGCATGACATGCGAGGACAGTCTTGATACCTTATCGTGATTGGCTTAGGCCTGTAATACTAGGTACAATAGAAACGGCACACAGCACAGACCTCACAATCAGACTTTGCCGGGCTGTTCGCTGAGCAACTTGGTGACAAAACGGGTCGAAATTGGTCTTCTCGATTGGCTTAAAGTAAATCGACATCTATAATCCAAAATCAGTGCACTGCATTCGAAGATTGAGTAAATCTGGGATCGGAGGATCCTAAAGTGTGATTTTGATTAGTTCTTTAGTGCAAGAAGAGAAATGAATCTAAACAGAACTACCAAGTCGATGTCTCATCACAGGAAAAGGGGCAAAGGTAAAGCGGTAGATTTCTATTGGTCTCAGTTATGAAGAATGATCAGAAACGATTCTTGTACAAGTTCAAGTGATTATGATAAAAGTTTTGAAATCTCATTGGAACCTAGAAAAAAATGTGAAAATTATTTTTTCTGATCGTTTTCTATACTAAAGATTTACCAATTTTTTAATATTTTGGAATCTTAGTGATAATTTTTGGACATTTTAAAAGTTCATATCGACGAATGGAAAATTGGTTTTTGTAATACCGAGAAAATTACAAATTAGCAACTCGTTAGTCCAAGTCTTATGAAACAGTCATACAAAGCCAGAAATTGGTATTAGTTAAAAGTAGTTTAATGTCACGTGACTGTACCGCACTAAATTTTCGTTAAAATTATCAATATAGCTTGCAACAATTATTAAAAATTTCGGTCAAATAACAGTTGGACTTGGAATGGTTAGAAAACGGCGAAAATGTGCAAAAGCTCGCGAGTCTTTTCGAAATAACATTTTCGCTTTGTTCGAAAATCTAAAGTTGCTTTTTAAAATCTGTTTTGACCATGTGCCAAAGTTGGTATTGCGAACTGCAGGGAAGAACAGATTGGAGAGTAATAGCCTGAACACGTTGGCATAGAACCAGCTTTCAGATCGTCACCGCGAAACGTGCCAAATAAGTTCGTTTTCAAGCGATCGATAACTTTGCAGGAATTTTGGGTATACACAGGGTGTTCCGTTCGAAATTGAGGCACTGTAACCAGGTGAAAACTTCAAAGAAGGTTGTTTTCAGATGTAGCGTCGCTTCGATATCTCAACGGCGTCCATTTTTTTTTTTTTTTTTTTTTTCACTGCCATTTACATAAAAATCGATTTTCATTTTATACAGTGACAATCAAACACGCGCTTTTAGTGTAACTAGATACGAATGGCTATCACTGGCATTTGACTATTCTCTTATCTAGCCGACTTAAAGCAAGCAATAAAAGCGCACGTTGAGACCCAAATTACTCACTGACATTACCCAAAAAAGTTACTCGGTGAATTATCTTTATTTTTGTTGATCAATTTGTCGTTATTTGTATTGGAGTATCATTCTTTACTTCGATTGGAATTAATTATCACAAGTCTGATGCCTGGTGTGAGTATACATGGTGTGCCTGAACTCCTACAACACACCGCTTTCTTCGAGGTCAAAGCCTTTGAGTGAGATGTGTACCAACTGTCTAAAGAAATCCCTAATTGCTAGGGAATTATTTTTCTGGCGTACGCTACCCTGCTTGGTAATATCATCATGCATAGTTCTGGTGTGAGTTATTTATAGTCCCGCTCATTTTTCCCCGCGCAGATTCAACGTCACAACAATTAATCACCACCGATCTAGGGTATTTTGGTGCCGTTGGTACACATCTTACTTAAGTCCAGTCCAGCTGCACTCCTAGACACACCATGTATATGACATCACGGTCTGATCATCACCTGAGAGTCGTAAAGTAAAATCAAAGTCAGTGAACCGAACATTTCACAAAACCCAGTTTTCTTTTTTCGAAACACCAGATTAGCCATTATACACAGGAATTTCGAGGTTTTGTATTGTTGACGGCTTAGTCTGGAATTGGAGCGTCATGACATTCACATGATGAATGTGCGATAGTGCCAAGCCTATTCCTATATTAATCATCCGTAGAGTATCGTAATGACTGATGTGATGTTAACTGATTTACAGTCTCGACGTACATACCAGACTGTTTATAAATATTTTAGGTTAATCAACTGCTATCAGCGCTCCAACGACTCATAAAAGCGCCGCAAGAGGTCGGCAACTCTTTTTCCTTTTTTTCATTGAATTTTAGTTTTTCGAAAGGTTTCAACGATCTGTCGTAATGAAAAATTCAACATATCGTACAACTTTTGAAATACGAAAGTAATTTCACATCCGTGTAATTTCGTACCTCAAATAAATTATTCTGTCATCTTCGTTTACGATTTCGCGGATTTACTCTAATTTCATTTCAATCGAAAACTGTTATGTTGGAAACAGTTTAAAATTATAAATAAAGACTATAACTGTTCGGGTCACCAAGGTTTGTTCGGAACGTGGTCGATGAATGTTGCACCGCTTTGTTCAGCCAACCATCAATCTCGACCCGATCTTTCAACGCGTCTTATTTTTTTACTCCCAGCCTTGGCGAAGGTTCGAGTGCGTTGCTCCATTTACTAAAAAAATATTTGGATGCTTTCCAACAGGCTGACAACGGAGGGAGAGACTAAAATCAACCGCGAACACGTGTACACCATGGGTCAAGTTTCCTCGATCATCCGTTTGCTTTCCTTTCACATCAATTTTTTTTACGCACGTCATCTCATCGTTTCAGTCTAATTTACCAAATATCAACGCACTGAAAAGATCTTGCAAGCTGTAGTACTTTGATTTTGTGACGTCAAGTCAACATGGATTCAAATTTTTAATACGAAACCACTTTTATAATTAAATACCACCCGGTTATCGTATTATTTTATTATTATTTTTTGGAGCCAGATGGTGTTTTCTGAATTTTCGATACACAGTCTGTAGAAACATGGCGTCGAATCGGTGAATCAGCTGATCATTTTCGGCGAATTCAACGAATATCGTGACACTGAAAAAATCGTGCAAGCTGTTGTACTTTAATTTTGTGACATCGAGTCAACGTGGATTAAAATTTTTCACATCAAACCACTTTTATAATTAAATACGAGCCGATCGTCGTTTTTTTTTCCCGATAGAGTCTTCTAAATTTCTTTCTCTTGTAATTCTTTTTCTTGCCACCAGGTGGCGTTTTGTTTCACGGTTTCGTGTTCGTTTGTTTTCGCATATCACGGTCTCGATTCCCGCTGAACAAAGTCACAGTACTGAGATTTCCAGCCCAGCAGTAAGATCGGATCTTGGTTTTACGTACATCATCGGCACTCGCTTAGCTTCTGACGAACCCCACTCTATCCTTCTTGTGCACGCGGTTGATTCATGCTTGTGTGCTATAAGTTTAACGCACGCACGCGACATTTACACAAGGAAACACACTCTGGGAAGCCACGTGATCGTCAGTTGCAGCTGCCGCCACTTACTTTCGACAGTCTTTCGATCTCTCTCGCGGTGACTGTACCTCAGTCGTCAATTTGCCTATAGATCTCTGTATTACACCGTCCCGAGATGGTCGTATGTTAGTGCTTTGTGTGCCCGTCTCTTTGGCTACCTGTCAGTTGTCACGTTTCACAACTATTTACTCTCGGCCACTGCAGTTTCATAGACAATAAAATCAACCAGACGGAACTGTACAAAAAAGTTTCAGTCTGTTTTATAGAGTTTCATTTCGTCAAGGTGGGATTAGTGCAAGATTCGACAAGGTTCATTCACCTACCAATTACAACCGTATTTCATTCATACGTTTCTTCGTGAATACAGGTCTAATTGGGAATCAGAATCTAATTCTTGGCCATTTATTGCTTTGTAATAGATTGCGAACAGATTTAGATTTTTAATTTTTATTATTGTTAGTTAGCTAGTTGATCAACGTGTGAAACTATAGATCATATTCAAAAACTAGCTTAACTCGCTGATATTATAGCCACGTTTTTAGACTTTGAACGGTTCTGTTAATCACTTGATATACGTATGTAAGTAGAAATCGAACGTCAATCAGGTTTTATAATTATCTTATACGTTTATCTTCTTGGCAACGAGTTATTGATTACTGACCATCGATCGTCAATACGAGATATGACGATTCTTGAATTTTTATAATAAACCTATTTTTAGACGCATCGACGCATACAGCTTTGGATGATTACAGCCATAATTCTTATTTGTTGATTCGTGTATCATAAAACGATAAAGACAGTGTAACAAATTTTATTCCAAAATTAATTCTGCAAGATCTTGCGATTATTATTTTACAATCATCGTTAGCTGTAAATAAACTCTCTATGCTTTTCAGTCAAGTTTCGAATCAGAATCTTGCGCACATTCACAAATTTTATGTAATTTTAAAAATTTGTCCAATTTGAATTTAGATAGTCTGATTCGCGTTGTTGATGATCAAATTTTTACCGCTGCAACAATTATTCAACATATAATCAAGAAATTTTGGTATTCAAAATTTAGTAAAACGTTTTAATCTATATTGTACATTTCCACTGGTCGGGAAGAAGTGCCAACTTCACATACATATTTATCAACATGTTCTGGGTCATCGACCATTCGTCGATCCTTCGCAGTATATATACAATTATCATTAATTCTTGTCTTTCTTATACCGCCTCGGAATTCGCAGTTGAAAATAACTAATTTTAAATATGCCAACGTTTTTTTTTTAGAACTTTCAAAATCTCGTTCAAGTTCTCAAAAAAAAAATTAAAAAATCTCTCGACCTAGAAAAATTACTAAGCAAATAAAGATCTGAAATATCGAGCTAGATTTTAAACTATAACTATATATAATTTAATAAAAAATCAACCGTTTATTTAATTCACTGACTGTCTCATTAATCGAAGAATCGATTAGAAAATTAAATTATTCGCGTTCAAACGACTTTCTGCAGACTCTATTAACAACCCGACTGCCAGAGAGGGAAATTACTTTCGATATTGATCGGCGAGCACTGCTGAAGCGTAATTATCGGTTCATCGACGCCACTTGCAATCAAATATTAGACGACCATTCAGTTTTTATTGAAGCAATCGATTTACGCGAAATGAGGAAAATTTCAGAGCGCAAATTCGTCGAAAATAAACCTGAGAGCCGGACATTCTTGGTTTTTTGTTATTACTTTTTTTCAATTTTATCTCGAACATATCCAGCAGCATTTTTTTTTTTAGCTTATAGATCATTCACACAAGATCAATGGTCAATGATTATAATTCTTGATATTCGATGATATTTCCACCGATTTAGAATCTAGACATTCTACGTCGATTCGCAACAAACAGATCCGTTCTTTCTCCCTGATTTTCGATCTTGTTTCCATCCAAAAACACGATTAATCGAATCATCGAGAGCAAAGAGCATTTTGACTGATTTTAAAACATTCGTAGTGAACAGTGTGGCAAAGACTGCGGAGCGAGCTTAAACCCATCGATATATCGTTTTAAAAATGGTGCTTGGAAAGGAAATAAACTTACTCGGTAACATTGGACATTCGACGGTTACCGAGTGGCTTGAAAAGACTGGACAGGCTGACCGAGATGGTAACTCACACATTTTTCATTACACAATGTTGCACAATAATTTTCAGCCGTTAGGAATGGTGCAGTAATGTACCTGAACTTATTTATTCCCAGCTTATCGTAATGGAATGAATTGTTGTATAACTGCAGGGGGGGAGTCAAAAACTTTGAAAGTGGAAAATTCAAACATGCGAAAATAAGATAACGAAAGATAAATTGTTTGAAATCGTTCGAAATTTGAAATTTCGATGTATCAGCCATTCGAGATACTGACTCTTCCAAGTTTTGGAAAATTTTTACAGTCAAGAAATAACGGATGATTTTTCATTCCGAGGTTATTTTGGAAATATTCATTTCAATTTACTTGATATATATATATATATGTATATTTTTTCGTTATTTCTTTCAGGCAGCGAGAGTCCCGTATTCGGTTTGGAAGGTGGTGCGACAGGGGTTGGCGCGGCTGGAGGAAACTCTCTGAGAATAACGTCCCACGAGCTTCCCAACGAGATTTCAGCCCCGTATGAAGTGCCCCAATTCCCCATTGAGCAGATCGAGAAAAAGCTTCTCATCCAGCGACAGCTGACAGTAAAGTGAGTAATATTTGACTGATCGAAAAAAAAATCGACAATATCGTCAAGAAAAAATCAAAACAAAATTCAAATTGTGGTCAACACGTTCGTTTTAGGCCCCAATTTAAATTTTCTTTCGTTTTTGTCTTGACTGTTTGCTGCTGTCTTTGCGGTGTTTCATCGTAATTGAAATAGGTTCACGTATATTTTTTTTTTTTTTTATAATTCGAGATTGTGTGGTTCAATTACGGAACTTGAAATTCTTTTTCTATTTATTTCTTAGGTCTCAATTTTATTGTTTTTTATTTTTTTCTTAACAATAAATACGCATTTTATTTCTAAGGAGCCCCCCCCCCCCGCAGTAGGGCCGAATCGTCATAATAATGAGTTATTTAATTATTGACCATTGATACTGAAAAAAAATGGATACATATTTGGAATACGGTTGAGAAAGTCCTTTGAATTTGAAAAAAAAAAACAAAAAAAAAAAACGTTCGAAGCAGCCTTTGTTTTAGCTGCGCACATGTCGAACGACTGAAAGTAAGTAAGTAATGAATATCTCTTGGCAGAGTGCAGAGTGACCTATATAAAGACGCCTTAGAGTCTCTCTTTTTATACTTTGCGACCTTTTTTTCAAGCATTCATACACACGTTATTTAAAGCCTATGATGAGCAGCACAGCCGTGTTTACAAATTCATGGAAAGTTTAATATTGAGTGACGCATCGCGTTTCTTAAACGCTCCTTTCTCAAGGCTTATGAAAGCCTCTCGGTACCTTTCTTGTGAGAATGTGAAAAATTCAACACGGCTGAGTGTCGAGACTCACTGTCGATAATCTTTCGAATAAAGAACTGCTAATTTTTTCCTGTGATGTGAGGCTAATGTTATTCCGAAGCTTCGTAAAGCCGATGCTTTTCAAGTGCGAATCAGCTCTTCCACATTGTTTTCTTCTTTTTTTTTTTTTTTATTAGCGTCATTAGTCATTCTTATCGCATTCTTTTCTGCGGAATAACTAACGTGCCAAGTCCATTATGTGTTCGAGAACATCACTGGACTGGAATTAGTAGCTTAAGGTTATGTAGTCACGATGCACCGTCGAAATTTGAACCCTTTTCGTTCCTTTGTTTATTTAATATAGGAAGAAAAAGGGTGAGTTTGCTCCGTCGGTAAAGGTAGGAGCCACTACATGACCTTAAGCGTCATCGGTTTTATTCGATCGGAAAGTTACATCACATGTGCTTTGCTGTTGTATCTCACTTCATCGTCAGTGGTTTGAGTATACATGGTGTGCCTTTAGGAGTGCAGCTTCTTTCTCGCGCTGGACTGGACTTAAGTAAGATGTGTACCAACGTCGCCAAAATACCCTAGATCGGTGGTGATTAATTGTTGTGACGTTGAATCTGCGTGGGGAAAAAATAGGCGGGACTTTAAATAACTCAAATCATGACTATGCACGATGGGATTACCAAGCAGGGTAGCGTTCGTTAGAAGAATAATTCCCTAACAATATAGGGATTTGTTTAGACAGTTGGTACACATCTCAGTTAAAGACTTTGACCTCGAAGAAATAATTCTAGGCACACGATGTATACTCACACCACGATGATTATCGGGAAAAAATCTCGTTGTGCGGAATTAGGGTCATTTACATCTACTGCGTAATTTTTAGGTTATAGTCTGGAATTTTCTACGTCTTATTATACATTGAAATTTCACGATTATGTTTACTGGCTGTTGACTATTGATGAAAATTGAATCATCGCAATGATGTGTAAACAAATATGGGTGTAATGCATGTATGCCTCTATGTTTGTACACGCAAAGATAAGCAATGTTTGGCAAACTTGTTTATCTGGTAATTCTACTTGGCACCAGTTAACAAACAAATTGTCGCCACGGTTGCTGTATCATCTGCAGCTCTGCGCTCAAATATTCATTATCTACATTCAAACAAGTCGTTCCCTTCATTTATTGTCAGATGTCTAAATTACACGTCATGTACTAGTGCATTCTGAACTTTCAATTAGATTCCCTAGCTTTCTCTTTTTCTCAAAAAGTGTCTGTATATGTAGAAATAATTTTAAGGCGATAATTCCGAGGTGAAATTAAAGGTAAACTTGACTAAAGAATTAAAACCTCATAAATATTCAGTGAAATTGGTGAAACGATTACAAGCTTTTATAGTCTTGAAAAAAGAAAAATAAATAAATTCAAAAAAAAAAAAAAAAAAAAACTACTTTAGCGATGCGATCTTTATAATTTTAAAAATCCTCAGGCTTTATCGGTTATATAAAAATTGCGATTTTTCTAATTTTTTATTGTGCATTTCGGTGACGTTGTTTTATCAAAATTAAATCGAAAGTTTGAACCATTTCACATTTCATTTTATTCTCTCTCCTTGCAACGAATATTCTTGACTATCATGCAGCTATTATTTTTGGATACAGAGTGATTATCTAATAGCCAAATTGTCCGTCGTTTGCTACAATGTAATGCATGTGCGTTAAAATTCTAAAACAGCTGTTTGTCAGGGCGACCAACCGTTCTAAACTCAGATTAACCTAAAAAATATAGACAGCCGTCGGTGTTGAGCACAATTGTTAGGGAAAACGGTAAAAATTTTTGAGGTTACGTTCACGACGGTTGGTCGGCCTGACAAACTACTGCTCTCGGATTTGCGCGCATGCGCATTACGTTATAGAATACGATTAACCATTCGGCTATTAGTTTATCACTCTGTATATACTTCTGTATAAATCGCAACCTCCAACGTATCGTTGCCGTATCTTAAACTGTACATATTATACCGCAAATTACATCGAGACACTCACAGAAATGTGAGCGTGAAAAAAAAAATTACTAACTAAAGACGCAGTAGAGTAAAAGTAAAATGAAAATGTATAAACATACATACCTATACATATATGTATATGACCTATCATGATATGATAATACATCATATCACTGCACGGTGCAGTTAGTAGCTCCTCGGCAAGTCGTGTTGATCAATAACTCAACGCAACGTAACTAACCGACCTTAGCGTTGTTTCATCACGAACTTGCTTAATTTGATAAATGTTAATTAGATATAGGCTGGAACAAGGCCGTTTCCCACAAGTCGTAAAGCAAGTCGTTTTTCTGCATGCAGCCCTCGGACAATATTTGCAATTTATACAGCGCATTTCATTTTCGACGATGATATAATCGAAGAGAAGAATTCAAAAAAGATTCTGAGTGAAATTTTGTTTTTCTAATACGAATTCAAGCGATAAATCACTATGCAGTGAGGAAAAAACAATTCGAACTACATTTTTTTTTTTTCTATACAGCTTTTATACAGCCTTTTTTAATTTTCCTCTTCAATTATCAACGAAGAAAATAAAATTCGCTTGACATTTATTTCTGAAAATATTTTCAATTGATACATACTTTTTGACTACTTCTTATTCATTTTTTATTTTATTTATAAGCTGAGAAGATCTATTTGGAAATGCAAAAATAGATAATACTCGTGAGCAAATGCTCGAATAACGATACTTCATTTCCAAGAGAATTTAAAATAGAGCTACGTTATTTAACAATTATCTTTCGTTTTTGAACCCAGTGTTTTCTGTTCTTGCATTTTCAGAGAGATCTTCGTAGCTTGAAATGAAGCTAACGAATGAAATGAATAAAATTATCGATTTTTTATGCGTGGAATGCTTGACTTAATTTTCTCTTTCGAGAAATTAAATGTCTTCAAAAAATTTTGATAACCCAACGTATTTCTCACGCAATCTTTAGAATCCTGATTATAATCGGTCAGAAGAAAATTTCTCTAAAGTTTGTATATAACATATGAAAATTCCGCTAGGTGTAAAAATAAATATTGTCAAATTTTTGCTAATCTTGAATTCCCATGTAACAATGTCGGAGAAAAGAAAAAACATTACAGGCCAAACTTTACTGATTTCACGACATTGTGTAATTTATTTACAGGGAATTATCCCTTTTTTTTTTTTTTTTTTTTTTTTTCTTTTACAACCAATTCAGGCGCAAGTTTAGAAATTTTCTGCTTATATTAACGTCGTCTCGCGCAGGGCGAGTTTGCTGTTTTGTATCACGTTGCGTTTATTCGAGCCAAAATTCTCGGCCGATCGTTACTTCAACAAGCTGCTTTCAAGATAAGTATCCTCGCACTATCTTCAATCACGATTTGTACCTAAAAAATAGAGATATATATATACGCAATATTTGAGAAAAAGAGGTTTTAGAAAAAAAAACTAGCAACTCAACAGCAAAGTTTTATTTAAATTTCATATAATTTAGGTAATAGTTCTATATGCCAAATTTCAAGACAAATCTGAATTTCGGTAAAAAAAAAAGTTTGCAAACAAAATTTACTACGTTTTGCTTTGCAAACGTTGATTTCAGGTATCGTTAGTTGGAAATTACAGATTTCAAGAGGAAGATTGATTTTTTATATCGAATTTTTATTATGAATTAAGCTGAACTCCAGCTATAATGATTAATGCCTAAACGAATGTGAAAACTAATGAATATAACGTCTGTACCATGTTACAGAAATGAATATGAGAAAATTGGAATAACACAAGGTAAAATATTGTCAAAAGTTTAAGTAAAGGTTTGATAATCAGAACGTTCTAGACGATTAAACTCTGATTTTATTTTTAATTTTTTTTTTTATCCGATTGCGACGTTTTTAGATTCTTTTTGCTCAATGAGCGTATTGTCTAAGAGAAATTGAATAAATAGTACTTTACAATAGAGTTACAACGTGCAAATTTAATTCTCAAGTAACATCTGTTTTATATCGTATTTACAAAAATCTATTTACATCTACCTTGAAGATGAAAAATATCTGAAGATCACTACTCTGATCAAAATCTGCTAGAAAAAACATGACTAAAATCATTTAAAAAATGACCCGCAGTTCAAATTGTACCTAAAAGCTTTTTCTCAAATCATTGATACCTAATATCTTACCGTTTGTGTAATTCGAAAGTTTTCTGAGAACCGTTTTTATCAGATAGTAGAAAAATGTTATTCAACCGATTTTATCTGCAGTAAATTTCGCAATCAATAAAAAATTTTAAACGGTTTTTCTTATCTTCCTATTTCCTTCGGAAACGATATGCTGAGATTGACGATTCGTCCTTAAAGACGTCATTCGATACTTATTAACCCTTTGAGTTGTAAGGGTGAGTATTCTTGCCACCTATTTCATATCCTTTTTTTGTATATTTAGAAAACTTTTCAAAATATTTATTTGCGGTTTTTGCTACTTCTCAAAGCATAATAATAAGTTTTCGATACTCGAAAGTAATTATTGGGATTTAATGTAAATTATTATTGTTAGAAACAAATTGACTTGAAAAAAATCATGAAAATTGAAGGATTAATTCATTTCCGAGAAAGTCACCCCTCCACACGTGTACTCATGTTTTACGTGAATTATAAGTTTTTGAGGTCGCTGAGTAGCAATCTAAAATCGGATTTAAAAAATTCAACATGGTGGATCCAATACAGCGGAGGAAAGTTTCAAATTCGATTGAATCCGGAGAAAAACTCTGTCCGGGAGTTTTTGGGCTCGTTGATTACGAATCCAAAATCAGACTTTAAAAATTCAGTATAGCGAATCCAATCAACGACCCGGAAAACCACTGCATGAAGTTTTTTCACCTGATTTGATTAAATTTCACATTTTCGTCCACCATATTGAATCCGCGATTTTGAATTTTTTAAATCCGATTTCATATTAGCAATCGAATTTTTTCTCTAGATTTGTTTTAATTTGAAATTTTCATCCGCCATATTAAACCAGCCATCTTGAATTGTTTAAATCCGATTTCATATCGATAATCAGCGACCCCGAAGACCACAGAATACTATCCTGTAACAAAAGTTGACTCGACACAATCATGTGATACTCAAAGGGTTAAAGACGTCATTCGATACTTATTAATATAATGTAGTTGAAGGGAAAGCACCCTGGTACAACGTCTGTATATATAATAACTCTATATAAACTGTATGTACGCGCAGTGCGTCAGAGCCATATTGGATCATGCAGGGGTGGTTCTCACAGACACCTTCACACACCCTCAAACTCTCGCGTCTGCGGGGGGCTTGGGATGGGGGGGGGGGGGGGGGGGGGGGGGGTTACTGGCGTAGACACATACGAGTATGGGGGCAGTAGGTATGTGCAATAACGTCAGATCGAACACTGCTAGAAGAGAACCTGCACCCCCCACGTGCTCAAGGCGGTTGTGAATTCTCCAGGCCGAGGCGCTCTGAACGGTCGGTAGGTGAGCTCAGTGTTCGCGTGGCCACCGTCTGGCCATACGCGTCGTATCTCCGGGAAATTAATGATTTACCGAAAAACCTGATCGTAGAATTTTTCGATAAAATTATAAACAGTTTTACCTCCACCCCTGGTGAAAAAAGAAAAGGAAGAAGGAATAAAAAGAGAGATAAAAGAAAAAAAAAACAAAAGAAATGATAAAACTAATTTGAAAATATTCTGCTTTTAAAAAGTTTACAAAACAGAATATTGTGCGTGGATTTTTATATCTAACTATCTGGTGGCAATATGTAGATGTTTTGTAAATGGGGAATATTTAATCGAGATATTAAATATTATTCATAGCAACTAAACTTGACGTACATCGATGACATTACAATGTAATATTACAGGCCTTTGGTATTGTCTCTGTGCGATTTTATACATATAATTATCGTGACGTTGTCGTTGTGGAATATATAAGTATCAATTTAATATACTCAACACGCTGTGTGTTGTGAATTATATATCATCAATTTCAATAACGGATCGATTGATTTAATATTATATATTCGCGATGAGACTGTTTTGAATGCAAGTTGCGAATATACTGCAGGTATATGACATGACGTATTAATACTTGTGACATCGATTGAGAAATTCTTGTGCTTTACAACCGAGTTGACTGTATATATACATATATATGTGTAGATAATATTATTGTTTATTCTTTTACGTCTTTATATGCGACTGTGATGATGATGATGACGATGATAATGATGATTTAAATAATATGTGCCTTCGAGTACGGTTTCGTCCGATATTTCATTAAATCTATAATAATTTATAAACGTAGAATAAAACGACTTGTGGCTTCTAATTCAATATTTCTGAATTTTTCTTTGTGTCAATTGAATATCGAATTATGTTCGCCAACGTTCGAGCATCAAAACGATGGCAACGAGATAATATGGTCACGCTCAGGTATGAAACGAGTTATTATATCAATACAGCTGTAAATTCAATGTTAAAAACCCGTCGAATCTTACTTTCAAAAGTTTTCAATTTCGGTCAGTTTTCGCCTTGCTTTTAACCGAAAGAAAAAACTAGACTGATGTTGGTTTTTGAGGTTTTTGGCGAGGTTGAAGTTAGTAACGTTATCGTAAGGAAACATTGAGGGGAAAAGTCACTATTTTCTTAACGTTACAATGATTTTGATGGAACTAAGATTTCGAAATGCGAGTCTATTTTTTGTTTTATCACCGTTTACTGAATTCTAGACAATTCTAAAGTCGCGAAATAACGGTTTTTCCTCACCATGAATTGTTGCGATAACGTTACTAACTTCAATATGATAGAACTACGAGGTTAAAATTAGTAACGTTATCGGAACAAAACGTTAGGGGAAAAATCACTACTTTATTAACTTTACAATGATTTTTATGGATGCGTTCCGACGTTAGCTCTCAGTGCTGTCAACAGTCTTTTATCTCTTATAACGCTGCTAAGTTCGTGATTAGCTCTGTCTCTGTCCTAGTGAGTTTTTAGCGCTGCCAGCGAATTTCGGAACGCATCTTAACGAACTAAGATTTCGAAATATGAGTGTGTTTTGTTTTAATACGGTTTACCGAATTTCAGACAAATACGAATCGCGATATAACGGTTTTTCCTCATCATAAATCGTTACTAACTTCAAGATGATAGTTATCGAGTATTCAAATGACTATGATGATGATGATACTCCAAAAGTATTGTATTAATCTATGACTTACAGAACAGGTTCCTTCATAATTTTGAGTATAAACATATGACACATCATATTTTCGCTCGCAATAAAAGCCCTATACTTGAACAATATGAAACAACTGAATACTTTTTGGTGATATTAATTTGTTTATTACGTGATAAATCAGAAATTAAGAAAATTTACTCTTCATCAAGAATATATTGATCTATTTAACAGGAAAAAAATATCTCACGATTAATTCTATCTACATAATAGCAAGAAAACAATTACTGTTTAAATTTTAGTAAATCTATACCGAATTTCGATCCTTCGTTACCTTGATTAAATCAAATTTAAAACTAATCAATTTGAATAATTGCGAAATTAGACATGCGAACTTAATTGTCGGTGCTTTAACCTCGACAAATAAATAGTAGTAAGGTTTATTAAGTAATAAAATAAACTCAATCAGCATGCGATCTATAATTGCTTGGAACTTAAATGGATATGCGAATGCTTTACAACGTACGATGTACGAATATCAATGAGATAAGCCTGTTATTCATTGTTAGAAATATCCTGATTAATTCACGACTCCTTTAATCAAATACAATTAATAGCTATAGCAACCGATAATTATGTTGTGTGTGAAATTATATTCAAGACAATTAGTTTTATGATAATCCGTTTTCTTCTGGAAAACACTACAATTATATATGAATTTTTTCAAATAAACACCATATTGCAAAAGAAATTCTTCTTAATAATAATAAACAATTACATGGTGTAACATGGTTTATCAGATTTTCAAAAATCTCTTTGTTTGATAAATATTGTACGCATTTTTAATCTGGTTTTATAAAATATTGAGTTAATATCTTAAATTATAATTATTCAGCAAAAGAACATTGCCCTGAAAAATCCCAAGTTGAAATTATCTTTTTTTCTCTACTATAGAGTAAAGATTATTCGTGCTGCCTCGATATTATTGTCGCAGCATTATTTGCGCTAACAGCTGATAACCCTGTGACATGATCAGTGTAACGCGATCTCTTCTGGATTTAGAAAAAGACCTTTCTTGCCAAACGTTATCAATGCGAGTCAATTAATTATTATTCAAGTATTATATGTGATCCACTTTTCGAGCGATAAGAAACAAGTCGGTAATTGCAACGATATTTTCGTTTTTCCAGTCGTTTTTATCTCCGAATTGTTTTTTTAAGCGTTTCAAAATCACATATACACAATAATGTTTTTACAAGTATATAGCTTACAAGTTATTTTATATCGCATTAAGGAAAAAACGTATTCAGTTTTGACTGGAACCATGTTGTTCTTACATAATTATTATTCAACGGTGAGTATAATAAATTCAACTGTCTATAAGTCATCTGTTTTTTACCCAACTAACGAATCTTGTTTTTGAACCTGGTTCGAATCCAAATGAGACAAATTAAGATGGTGACCTTTGCAATGAAATTGTACAAGATTTTATAACTGTATAATAATTATTCGTTAAAGTCGAATGACTCAATCCCTCTGAGGCTCTTGTTTTTCGATTTTATAAATTGTTAATAAAAGTGATGAAAATTTCAATCATTTTGGTCAGTAACTGGATTATTGCGTTGAATGAAAATTACCGTTTTGAAAAATTTTACCTCGGATAATTAGCGAGGAGAGGCTTGCAAACAAGGGTCAGTACAATTGGGGCAAGGTCAGTAATTCTAGAACGTCCTATAATACGTGGCCTGGGTCTTTGATTCAATTACTGCACCCTGCAGGTTTTTCGTTATTTCAATACGCCGCGTATCGTATGGTTTCAGTCACTTGTATGATAATATTATTATACTCACTTCACTGAATTCCACGTTCGTTTTTTCCTTGACATTTATTTATCTGTTTATAAAGCTGTAGTTTACTTCCTGTATTTCTGCATTTCTTCAACTCTCGAATTTCAAGAGGAAAGAAATTCAAACGAGTTGTGCGTTCTTGTAAATAGAATTAAAAACTTGAATAAACAACTTTTTCAATTTATCTGGATTCTTCAAATACACTTCCACAAGTTTATTTAGCACTAACTTTATCGATACTCGAAGCTTGTAGATATTTTTAGTTGTTTATGGAAAAAGGATATTTGAATTCCAGAAAAGATGTTGGAATTCAGATAAAAAAATTTCAACATAGTTATTTTACATACCGAATTACAATAAACAAAATTCCTCTATCTCAAAACATGTAAAGAATACAAAAACCTTATTTTAATCTTAATTTAGATATTATCTTTACAAATTATTTAATAGAAACTTTTCAATTATTATATATATATATAACAACAGGATGATTTTTTATCAATTATTACAGAGCTGCGAAGGATCTTGAAGAGCGACGCAGTCATTACGAACCATCGATAGGTCCAGGAGTGCCGGATGACAATGAGCACCCATTTGGTCTTGAAGAAAATGATTTTGTCCCACACTTTCAACGTGTTTCGATATCCGGCGAGGATACCTCAGGGGTAAGATATGACAATCTACTCAAACTTTATCGAATAGTAATTAGCGTAATAGGAAAGTAAAAATGCAACTTATTTACAAATAATCGAAGCGCAAGGAAATATTTTACTTGTAGGAAAATCAATTGCCGGAGGATATTCGAAGTCTCTAGGTTGAATTTAAATTCTAAATCATTCTTATTTATCCAAAATCGAGGTTTATAATGCAGAAAATACCCAGCTTTGGATGATTATAATTGTTCTCTGATTAATTTTTGATGTGCACTGCAGTTATGGATAATTCTTTGTGAACGTTTGTAACTGGCGAAACGTTTCCAAGCACGATAATAATTTTTAATAATTAATTTTTGATGCTTCAGGTGCCTCTTGAGGATTTACAACAGGCGTCACAGATGCTTGTCCAGGCTCTTGTTATTCGCGAGAAATACATGCAGAATTCTAAACAAAGTTTTCCATCAATTACATCTCGGTTTTTGAGAGGTGCCGATAGAGCGCCTCACAGCACAGTCGAGGAAGTGATACATGATGATCGTAAACCAATCGCAGGTACGTTTGGAACATTTTTAGCAGTTTGCCTGAACTGCACAGACACTCGGTCCCTGATCCTGAAATCAAGTCTTACTCCCATGCAGATTTCTATAAAATCAGTGAAGCAACGTCTTATTGATGAATTTATACCATCGCAAAATGATAATTTTCACTTCGATTGAAAATTAGGGACACTTTTTAGACTTATATCTTTAGAGTTCTTCAAGGATGTTGATTAGTCGAAAAATGATACTTTTTATCAATTTTATTGCCAGATAGTCGTACGTTGAATAATCGTGAAATTATTATATTCGTATCAACTACGAAGATCTTTTCAAAAATACAAAAACAGAATAAACTGAAATTATAAGCAAAAGTAGTTCATAATAAAATTGATGCTTTATTTCAAATTGCTTCAAAATGCATAAAAACCTAGTAGATTCATTCGACTTTGTTCTGAGATAACAGAAGATCATTTTCTACAAAGTAGCCGACATAAATTATTCTCCTGTTGAGAAGTGAATTCGATATTGCCATTTAATGATCATAATTAATTTGTGGAAAATAGTCTTCTAATTCTGACGATGAGTGAAATCATATCATCAATAAAGTATTGATATATCAAAGCTTTTATTCATAATTCCAGTATTTTTCAATTTGGTAAATACTCAATGCCCAACTATCTCATAATGGAATCATAAAAATAAGTATCAATTTCTGGCCAACCAAGCTTCTTCGAAATTATACTTGTTTGTAAGAATGATTACAAGTGTGTCTGAAATAAAAATTAATTTACAATGAACCTACGGTTGAAGAAATATTACACGAATCATGCGAATTGCAATCCATTTTGAGTTACCCAATTTTTTGCGTTCTTTCCTAAGGAAGGCTGTCATCCTCTGCAGGAAGTGATCTACTCGAAATTTGGTCTGACGCAGATATCGATGCGCTTATTAAAGATGTCCCCTGGCAAGGTCCTAATCCATTTTATCCTTGTTCCTTGTCCATTACCTCAGTCCATATCACAAGTCTAAATAAGCACACTTGCCTTATTTGATTAAACCATATTCTTTCCTCTTCGCTAAATTAATAATTTTATGCTATATAAACGCTGCCAATACCAAATTCGCCACTATATTTCTTTTTACTTTACGCAGATCACCCAGTTCATGCGCCAGCGTCGCGTGGCGATCCATGGGAGTGCGTTTTTCCACCTGCAAAAAATTACCTTATATCTGCTGTAAATGGAGTTTTCAACGTCTATTGCAACGAAGAAGATCTTGCGAATGGAAAGCCAGTTCCATATTCGTATCCGGATTTGGCAACTTTTGTTGGAGATATGAATCTTCTCTGTATGATGATCGCTGACGGTCCATTAAAATCCTTTTGCTACAGGAGGTTGAGCTATTTGTCCTCGAAATTTCAGCTCCACGTACTGCTTAACGAACTTAGAGAGCTTGCGAGTCAAAAGGCTGTTCCTCACAGGGATTTTTACAATATCAGAAAGGTCAGATATATGAATTGATAATGTTACACTTTGTTTCTGAAAATTACCATAAAATTATAATCCCCTGTGAGTGTTATAATATTAGTCAATTCATTACAGGTTGATACTCATATTCACGCGGCGTCATGCATGAATCAAAAGCATCTTCTTAGATTCATAAAGAAAACACTAAAAAACCATGCAGACGAAGTGGTGACGTGTGCAAAGAATGGAGAAACGATGACTCTGCGAGAAGTATTCCAGTCTATGAACCTCACAACGTATGATTTGACTGTGGATATGCTGGATGTGCACGCTGTAAGCATATAAAACAGTCAGCCATTGTGTTGTTACCTATAACGTCAAGCCGTTACATACTACATACATTTTTGCATAAAAATGAAAGTCATTCCAAAGTTGCCAGCCTTGAATAAAAATCATAACGCAATTATCGACAACATGAGACTGATGAATTTGAACCACGTTCACTAAAATATTACATTATGGAAACTTATCTCCTATGAATATATTTCAGGACAGAAACACCTTTCACAGATTTGACAAATTCAATGCCAAGTATAATCCCATCGGTGAAAGTCGTCTTCGAGAAGTCTTTCTGAAAACCGATAACTACTTGAATGGAAAATACTTTGCCAGGATCATTAAAGAGGTTGCGAGTGATCTCGAGGAATCTAAATACCAAAATGCCGAATTGCGTTTGTCCATTTATGGAAAAAATCCAGAGGAATGGGATAAGTTAGCCAAAT
Source organism: Diprion similis (assembly GCF_021155765.1). NCBI lineage: Eukaryota > Metazoa > Arthropoda > Insecta > Hymenoptera > Diprionidae > Diprion > Diprion similis. Next base: position 5,993,267 of record NC_060117.1, read on the forward strand.
GGGCAATCCAAAGTGATGTTTCGTCGGATAACGTACGGTGGCTGATACAAATACCTAGGCTTTTGTAAGTTGTCAAGGAATACTATATTTGAAATAACATACGCAGTTGATTTGAAACTGTGTGTGAATGACGTTAATTTTTTACAGTGACATTTTTAAACTCAACAAATTGATGACCAACTTCCAAGAGTTTTTGAACAATATATTTCTACCTCTTTTTGAGGTCACTAACGATCCGACAACTCATCCCGAACTTCACAAATTTCTACAATATGTGAGTATCGCAGCGTTGAAGTATTTTAAACATCTTTTGATCAGTCTCTGAAGATGTATTATACTAACTAAACACCTTGAGTTCGATATGAGATTAGAAGCATTTGAAGCTGGGCGGATATTTTTGGGACAAGAAATTTCGATTCCTGATTATCTTGAAATACATTCTGGTCAACAGGTGATAGGCTTTGATTCGGTGGATGACGAGAGTAAGCCAGAAAACCCGCTGTTCGACAAAGATGTTAGCCCGCCAGCTGAATGGGATGACATTGAAAATCCGCCGTACGGATACTATCAGTACTATACTTACGCTAATATGACAGTGCTAAACCATTTCCGAGCGTAAGTTATCTTTTGAATATAATTTTTTGAATAGTCGAAAGCAGCTACGTAGCTTAGATGGGTAAATTCAAACTGTTTAATCCATATTACAGGGAACAAGGCTTGAACACGTTTGTGTTGAGGCCGCACTGCGGAGAAGCTGGACCCATTCAGCATCTTGTGTGCGGTTACATGATGGCTGAAAATATTTCTCACGGTTTACTGTTGAGAAAGGTGCCGGTGTTACAATACCTGTATTATTTAACCCAAATTGGTATCGCTATGTCACCACTCAGCAACAATTCCCTCTTTCTCAATTACCATCGTAATCCGTTACCCGAATATTTGGCCAGAGGACTCTGCGTCAGCTTATCGACAGACGATCCACTACAATTCCACTTTACGAAGGTACATACAGAGAGAATCTTGCTTTTGAGACTATAGGATAAAGAAAATAAGGCTTTCCAGATTTTTTTTTACCGCTAAAATGATATGACATGATAAAATTTCTGTTGAGATGTTGTGTGTCTGGTGAAACCTGTTATTCTTTAATATTTCAAAAAAAATATTAGGCAAATCTTGTTGCAAACTATAATGCATTGTGTTTAACGTCATATGCGTAATAAAAGAACGATGCAATTTTTTAATTCAATTTATTGTTACAGGAACCTCTGATGGAAGAATACAGTATCGCTGCTCAGGTGTGGAAACTTAGCTCATGCGACATGTGTGAACTGGCTCGAAACTCTGTTATCATGAGCGGATTCCCACACAAAGTGAGTTTAAGATTCAGCTTTGTCGTGAAACTTTTTTTATAATTAAATTGTGTTTAGTTTGTTGTATCGTGTTGAAATAGGTTGAATTCAACGGTTTGAATCGAATCCACGGAGTTTTTACCCTGAGATTTTTTAGTCTTTCATTTTAGCTACGGCGTAATGTTACGTATAATCGTGTACACCCGCTTTGGACATAATATGTGTACTTTGATATTTACAGAGCAAGCAGTACTGGCTGGGGCCAAATTACACAAAAGAAGGAGTAGCGGGTAACGATATAACGAGGACCAATGTCCCAGACATTCGTGTCGCGTACCGTTATGAGACCCTACTCGACGAGTTATCCAACATCTTCAAGGTTGTCGAGAAACCTGATTCATTTTAGGTTTCTTAACGTGATTTTCTTCTATAAAAAAAAAACTGTTTAATTTAATCAAAATTTAATTTCCCCACAGATGGCGTCACTGAACTTTCATGCCGCATCTTTCAATACTATCGATACAGTTGCTTCCCCGCTAATGTGATCATTATCCAAATATTAATTATATCGAGCCTTGTAATAATAAAAAAAAAACAGACTGTCCATTTTTCCAATAGATGGTCTTGAGGTTTCAATCTTTCAAAAGGGTACGCATATAAACTGAAAAAGCCGTACAGATCTCGCGAGCAAAGAAATCGTAGACAAGATTGCTTAAAATACCACACAAATGTTAAGTTATCAGTCTAATTTTATCTCTTGATAATCGCAACTGCTACAGTTTTATTGTCGTGCTTATAATTTTTGATTGGATAAAGAGCAGTGGCATGATAATCGCCAACGCTTGTCGTAATGAGAGATCTGTCTTCCAGCGTTATCAGCTCTTACGCAGTTAAATAAGATTATCAAACTTAGACAATGTCTCTAACAAGGCATTTTCATAATAATTTACAGCTATGTCAAATATTATACTCGGGACTTCAAGATTTACAACAATCGATAACTCTCTTTGTTTAACTAATAAAAATTCCGGACTTGATTATTCAACTTGTTCGTACAACGACAGTTTTAGTTCAATTCTTTGTTCAATTTTCCAAGAGTGGTATATGAAGTAATACGATTTTGAGGCAACACCATTTGCGTACTTTCACAAGCTTGTTATCAGTGCGTGTAGAATACATTATCTGTGCATGCGTGACCCTATCAACGCCACCTTACTTCGGTTCAAGGCGCAGCTTGGAATCTTGGATGCCAATTTACGTGCATGTATATAAAATAATTCAGGCCTAGTTCTATACTTGTGAAAGTCTACGATCTGCGTATTCGAAAATTCGAATATAGGTACTTTCAAGTAACTTGTTTTGTGAACCATGTCTGTTATACATGTATTATCACTTAAGCCCATATCCGATGATTTAGATATATTTTAGTGACTTTTTGCCTGAAGCAAAAGTACTAAGAATTTCCTCTGACTTGAACATATGTAAGCTTAGAATACGAAATCTAGCAAGAACATTGACCAATTTAAGAGTAGCGTATCTAGATAAAAAAGAAAAAGAATAAATTTTTCCCCGTACATACAATTTAGCTTCTAAAATTAATTACGTTCGTTGAGTTAAGTACTGCGATGAACTTGTAGTCACGTAAATACAACTTTATAACTTGCGAGTAATGAGGGAGGATAGGAGGTCACTTTAGGTGATGACTTCGAGCCTTTATTATATTAATATATCTTAAATTTTATCGTTTTTGTTATATTTTTGTACGTTTATACCATATGATCGTGTATGAGATTTAATTATTTTAGTAGATTTTTCATAGTAATTACATTGGATTAGCTGTTATAACATTTCATCAACTTTAGCAATATTTTAGTTTTTCATATAGAACAGCCTGAGAAACTTTATTTGGATCCTTTGAATGATCGTAATATTGTACGTTAATAATAACTGTCTTTTATTTATATTCTTCAGTTAGTTATCGATTTATCGGTCATTTGTGATTATATTTTTTCAAAATTGTAGACCGAATTTACAATGTAATCATCTAAATTGCACTTTGAATGTAACATTGTAAACTTAACGAAAACTATGACGTTTTTTGAGCTTGTTTGAAGAAGTTGTCTGACGTTACTGTGATCAAATCTGCATTCACTGAAAAACTAAATTAACATATTTTCAGAAAAACTCAGGAAAAGAGATTTTTTCAGCAGGGAAAATTCAGAGTTTGCCATATTTTGTTTTCTCGAAATTCCATAAGACTAATTGTTGTGACGGCAGGTTTAGTAGGATGTATGATTATTTTGAGGATTTTGAAGAAAGATGCGTTTATCATATAAATAATATCTTGACCTTTTATATATTTTTTCATCGTGTCTTAAAAGAATTTTTATTTTTTTTTCGACTATTCTGCACAGAAAGAACGCATTATTTTACATGTTATATAATTAAATATTAAAAAATGAGTGGATAGCGAGACAGCTTATATGCAGTTTTCTAAATTCCCAATTTTCAACAGATCATAGACGTCATTCTTGTTCATAGTTAATACAATCCTCCACAACTATTATGAAAATATAGTAAATACCAAAGTGCCATACTTTTGTTGCTACACGTTTTTTTTTTTTTTAAGTTTATAATATATTATCTACATGCGTATATTGGTCATATTATGCATAAAATCTAATGATGTGATATGTAATATTTGAATGGAATTATTGTCAAATTGATAGAAACGAATTTATTTATTGTATAAAGCGTAATATTATATTGTATAGGAAAAATATACCTATATTGTTGAAATATGATTTTAGTATCTGTTAATATATATTTACATTAACGTCGCATACATATTGTAACATACCATTAACTGACACTAATTAAATTTGTTTTTTCATTCGCTAAGAGAATCTCTAATCGTTAACAATTTACTCCATATACAAGTATAGGTATGTATAATTGTTTACTAAGTTTTTCAATATTATTACAGTTACAGTATCAATCTAATTATGCAACAAAGATTTTTAATTTCAAACAAAAATCATGAGTTGCATCATCTATCTGTACACAAGTACACATAATAAGTACATATAAGTATGTGTGATGCATATGTAATATAAATCTGCTGTATAATGATGAAAATGATGTTTTTTCTCTGTATGATGAAATGTTTAAAAACATCATTTCATCAATATTTCAACTTCTTATAACTATCAGTCTGATTATCACACTTAATCCTCAAAAAGGGTGTCAACATTTGTTTGCAAACCTTACATCTATAATCGTTTATTCGTCAACTATCCATATGTCTGTGTATATCATATATGAGAACTCTGAAAAACAAAATTTCCATAAAAAAAAAAACGAGTTTCAAACTGGCTCTTCGCAAATCAAACTAACTTCTCAAAGTTTCTGAACTTATCTTTTCACTATCTATTTGAGCCTGCAGTTTGAACTGTACTACACAGTAAACCTAAACGAAGTGATCGAATCCAACTTCCTAACACTTTGCATTGGCAAGAAATTATTTGAAATCAAAATTATTTCAATTTATCAGAGTGCTGATCATGGAGTTGTAATCGTACAATTTACACGCTATTAAAAATAATATGCGTATATCTACAAATCATTCACGATTACCACTTATCATACAACGCTATGAACATTGATGTTATGTAATTGAACGCCGGTAATATTAGTTAATCGTTTCAGGGTTCGGAGTCTTATAATCTCTCATATCCTACACGCTCACATATATGTTCTCGATTTCATTTATGATAATTAATTGCCCTGAATTCAATTATTATAAAGGTAATAGGCAATGTTTTTAAACTCTAAAATTACTTATTCGAAAATCTCCTGACGAGCTTCAAATTTCTAAAGAAAATTGTGTAACTCTTGAAACTTTCTTTCGCTAAACTTTCAGAGAAATTTCTTGACCGATTTCTTTACCCTAATTTGCGCCGTCTTCTCCTGTAATTCTTTTATCCTGGAACAATCAGCTTTCCTTAAGGAATTTAAACAACTCAGGGTAAATCGACGTACCTCAAATTGGTCTGAAACGAACTAGACATTGCATTTACTATAACGACGTATCACGATGTTTCTTCCAAAGTTGCCAATAACTTTTCTTCTAAAATCTAAAAAAACAAAAGGATACCAGATGAATTTTCTACTTACAATAATTGCTCGGAGTTTTATGATAAACATATTATAATGAATAGTATTTCATAATGAAGTAAAGTTCTACATAATTAAGGCTCAGCCCTATTACCGCATGATTTCAATTTGAGAAGTTAATTGAAAAAGCACATGAAACATACAGGCAATCATCACATATCTGATTCAATAAAGTTAAAATATAATTGAAACCGTAGGATACAATTAAAGTATCAACTCAGTTTCGTCGCAACAAATTTTAAGACATTTTTACCAGGAGACATCAGAAAAAGCGTGACGTTCCACAAACGAAAAAAGCAACAGTATGATCCACATATCCACGACCTCGCACTTGACGCTGCCACCCTGTCGCTATTACAGTTGAGTGTGCATATTTCCTAACAATTTTTAATTTTATTAAACAACATTGGGTGGTTTTACATTATGTAGGAATTACATTGGGTTTTGGGAAAAAATTTGAGATGGTTGATATAATAATCATATGATTGTAATTGAATATCTTATTTACAATATATTAATTTCAGATACACTCTCGTTAAAAGTACAAGATCGGTACTGTGATATGTGACATATTCACATTACTATGATCATTTGTTTAGTTATTACCAGTATCTGTTTTTTTTTTTTTTCTTTTTTGTTTAGCTATTTTACAATAAAAAATGTATGCTGCCAGTTTTATCAGAGCGACAATTTGGAGTATATAATAAAATTTATTTCCTTTGATAGTGCGATGACTACAATTGAAGTTTATCGGTGCACCAATTCATTATATACGGATTTTATATTATATTTTACTAATTTTTGATAAATGTAATGTTGTATTGTGATTACATTACAGTGATGTTCACATCAGTTCTAGTAAAAATGTAACTAACGGTTACCTTTCAATAGTCACAAAAACAAGTACATCCTATACTTATTTAAAAAAAATTCATGAGCAAATCCAGTTTCTAAATTTTTCAGGTCAGCCTGAAATAGCTACCGAGTTTAAATAAAAAGAATTCAATTATCTAATTTTTATTCTATATTGTCTGAATTTACAATTAACAATGACATCGTATATGTAAAAAATACGAAATCTTGAACCACGATGTTGATTTCAAAAATCATGTGGTCAAAATAACAGATAACACGCGTGCGTCTAAATTTTTGTCTATAACTTTTCCTCTTCATTCTTAGAATGTTTATTAAACACGCAGTAAAATATAAATTGTTGAAATTGATGTATATATCTGTGCACATGTCCCCACGATCGACATATGCAAATAATTAACGTGGCGATAAAATAAACATGCGTTTATTACGAGAAGACTAGGTAATATTGTTTATCAATTTGCAGGGGAAATGAGGAGCTCACGTCACAAGTTGATAAGTGAATAGGTTGAAAAAAATAAGTGTCAACTTGTATAGCTAATTACGAGATCCTGGATGGGATCGTGAAGAGCAGAGGAATACGATGGCCGTCATAAACAAAAAATTGAAAAAATACTGCACATTGTTCACATATATCATAGTGCTAAGAGGAAACTTTTTTATAAATCAATAAACAAAGACACACAGAACTTCCCCACCCTATTTATGCTCAACTATTGTACTTTTTCTCCTTTCGGCGGTGCTCGTAAGCCTTGCTGAATTTTAGGAATCACTTCTGTGAATATAATCGTTCCTACGAATACCAGGGTCGTTCCGATCCAATGGTACAACGTGAATGGATTTTTGAAGTACACTATAGAAAACAGTAACGACACAAATTTCCTCAGTGTCACCACCAGCGTCACCGTCAACGACGTACACTCTGTCGTCAGTACGTAAACAGAGCTGATGCACATGTACCTAAGATTTTGGTAAGGAAAAAAAGCTTGCATTTTTTAAAACTGATCCGATGTAACTTTGTACAATATACGTAAAAATGTTCATTTGGCTACAATTTTTAACCATAGCTGCCTGAATATTGCGTAAGTATTTTATCGAGGTTTATATCCTCGTCTCAAAGTCTAAGAGTTCGTTCTTGATGCATAGACAATACTGCGGCGGTGGCATCTTGCCAGTGTGATATTTGAATAACAAAGAAATATTGTATTACTCCAGTATTGTACGGACAGGTGGATCTCATGTGTATTTAAAATTACGTAAGAAACATATTTGTTTTTAAAGCTGTATTCGTGAATTTTACCGTAGCATGTAGGACCTAAAATACCAATCTTTTGAGTAAGAGTCTGCAACGAATTATTTAGACAGCTTTTCCTAGAACAATTCTCTGTCCGAGAAACGTGTCCATCGATAAAATTCTCTCTGTAGAAATTTTTTTTTAAAAATGTATAAATCTGCTTGTTAAGAATTCAGCAAAATAGCACAAAAATTATAGGTTTTACCACAAGTCCATAAAATATTCTAGGGACAAAGTTAACGGCGAAAAATCTGCAAATAACGAAATTTCTAGACTATCATAATAATTGATATGTGTAAAAAGGATACTGTGTCAGAACATTTCCTATCAGGTATACGAGTGTTTTGGGCATTGAAATGCCAATGAGAGGTAGCGCTAAAGGATCCGAATTAACAGCCAGAACAGTATGATTCCAGATATTTGGTACCAATGTCAGAAAGAAGGGCAGTGGCAATAGATGCTGAAAAAGAAATTATTATTCACGATAATATTAGCATAGTTGTATCTAATATTATGATCGCCGAAGATCCCGACCAATTGAATTCCAACATGGAAACGGGAAAAGAGATTCCATGCGAGAAAAAGAAGTAGGAATGTTTTACCGTATAAAACAAGGCTTCTTTGGCGTGTTTTCCGTAGCGTACGTACAAAACTTCTTGGTAAATGCCCATCCTAGCGGATATAAAGAGAGCTACAGTAAGCAGAGTAATGCCAAGAATCCACCAGAAAAAGTCATCCCATGGAGTGGTTGGTAAACTGTCCGGACGGACGATCTGCGTAGATTTGACTTCTTTGCCACTGATAAGTGTGCATAAGAATATTCCCGAACTTATCATGAATACTGAAAGATACTTGCTGAATACATATTTCTTCTTCAGTATTATTATTCCCATGATCATGTTTGCTATCAGAGAACCCTGAAGAAAATAAAACAGAGGTGAGAAAATGTTGAGATAATCTCGACAACATCGTCGCAAAGCTGCAATAGAGCCGAAGTGCAAATCCTGTTGTTTATTACGTTGAAGTTTAAAACTGGAAGATACTTACAGCTCTGAATATCATGTGTAAGGGCATCGGTATGTTAAAGTCAAAAGCATAATTGTTACAGACACTAACAACGAAGAACATGGAAACTAAAATCGTGTAGTCCTTTAATCCTATGGTTGGTTTCACCGTTCCAAACTTTGAAGTGAATATGAAACCTTCCAGAGCAATAAATGCAAATTGCGAGAAGGTAATCAAATTCCCACTGCCAGGGTCTTCTCTGAAAAAAATTATAACCAGATAGCAATCATTCTTTAAAAAAACATGTTCACTGGGGCTATCGAAAGATAGCTCTTGAAATAAGATATTGAAAATAGAAATCGATTAAACTTTCAAACTTATCGAAAATATTGTTGATAATCAAACAATAAGAAAAAGAAACATTCAATAAAGTGATACTCGGAGATTCTGGCTTTTCATATTAAAACCTAGATTTGTATGACTTTTTTTTAGATTCGTTTCTTCTCTGCCAAATAACTTTCAGCTGTGATCGTTAATACAATTGAGCATTGTCAGCATAGTAAAGGAACACTCAGAAGAAACATGAAATCAGATAATATTTTTGGGTCAATTAACAATTTCAAGTATTTGCGTTATCAAAATAGTCAAGCGGACGGATATGTATTGTAATTCTAGCAGTCCATCGATATTAAGAAATAAATGAGCCGAGATTGGATAAAATTCAGATATAAAGCGTATCTCAAAGTTCTTATAGTATATATGATAAACATGGACTAATTTCCTACGAAACTAATCGTTATAGAGAATATAAAATGAACTTCAACAATTTTTGCGTTTCAACAAAAAGTTGCTTATTCTCTTAGCTCTGATAAATAGTGGGTTACGTTTTTTCTACCTATCTCCCTATCTGCCTAATCAACTGTTATAATATTGTAAATAGTAAACTAGAGATAATTAATTAACAATCATGAATACCAAAGAGCACTAGGGAATAGACAAAACTTGAGTCGTAACAACATGAGTTGATAATTCTCAACTACTTAAATCCTGCAATAAGACAGATAAGAAAAACTGCTTTGCTACGATGGTTAAATAGCTCGGGTCGATTACTCAAAATTGTGAATCTGTGGCTTGAGAATTGTTTGTTCGTTCACGCTTTCATTTATCGATGTCTCTAGTATTCATGACCTTTCGATCGATCTAGCTGGATGAAAACTCAAGTTATCGCTATTATATAGTTCCGGTATCGAACTGGAACTGTTTGGGACTCTGACGCAGTTTACAAATTTTCATTTTCCCTTTAGAAACTCATTATCGGAAATCACCGGCAGCGACAATTTCAATTTACAGAAAATATTGATCGATCGAAATATCAAATAGACGGTATCTAATGTTTCAACAGCATGAGTGAAATTATAGGTACATTGTTGAAACTTTTGCTGTACAAATACAAGAAAATATAAGCGAACATGTGTGAAGAGCAAAACAAGAATTATTTATGATATTTATTACTTGTAATAAATTGAGCGGTATAATCGAATACTGTATACGATTATTTTTGAACACTATAAAAGTTCAGACTAGTATTTGAAAAACACAAATAATACGTAAGAATTTATTAATAGTAAGTATACATACTTGACCAAAAGCTCCAGAAACACAACGTTTGTACAACATCCTAAGAAGACAAGAAATACAGCGAGAGGGGCCTGCATTTTTGACAAACTGTTGCCAAATAGTTAACCTATAAATGAATTGACTAAATTTGGGATAATTCAACTACAACCGAAAAAACTATTGAAGTGGACCTAAACTCCGGGCGGAATTCTCGGCATGATATAACGACGGTTGCGATATCACTGACGGAAAGATTCTACTTTCAGTCTTATCTCTAGGCGGAATTATTACCGCCACGAACGCCACGTGAAGGTTGTAAGTAGTTTGCATTGAACGATTCCTGACAATAGCTCAAAATTGAGCAGCGATTCTACGTAGCCACGGCTAACGGTTTATTGCACGCTGTATACTAGGTTCAAATAAGACTTGACTTGACTACGGGCATGTTTAAAGACAGATTGCAGTTGCGTGACTGAATAAATTTATACTGGGGCTTCGTGGTTTCATATTTCATAACGTTTTCTGTAAGCATGTGAGATAAGGACTTCTGTGACGTCATCAACGCTGAATCATGCCGTTTAATGATTTCGGTCGGCATCAAAAATTGGATAGAGCAGGTGGGGGGGACTTAAGATACTGTTAAATATGATATCGATGTGAAACTGTTCCGAGAATAAATTAGTTTTGATGCATTTTATTTGTTTCCGGAGGTATAGTTAGTGAAGTATGTGTCACAGGAATCGATTCACAGACAAAATGTTTTTCGCCGAACAGAAATCTGAGGCTAATCCCTTTGGATTTTTTGCGAAAATTTCGACGATTCTGGAAAGTTTTGCGATAAATTCATTCAGGCTCTATTCCGACGTAATTTTGCGGGATAAATCGATTGAGCGCAGTCCGAATGGGCTGCGAGCAACATATTAGAAGTTACAGCCAAAAAACGAACGACGTATTTTCTCAATTTTTCTGCTGCAGGTCTTTGCGTTGCAATTTCTCTGCTGTTGGTCCTACGCTTTTTTTCTTGTAATTCCTGAGTTCCTGGGCGTCCAAATAAGTTAGATAGGGTCATACAAATCGATTTCGAGTCGAAAAATTCTCAGCTCCAAAAATGACCAAAGAAGTAAGGCTGACCCCTTTGCATTTTTGGCGGAAATTTCGACGACTTTGGAAAGTGCTGCAATTAATTCTTTAGAGTACTATTCCGACGTGATTTTGCGAGAGGAATCGATTAATCGCAGTCCCGATACGCTGCGAGCAACACCTGCAAAGTTACAGCCGAAAAACTGCAGATTTTCATCGTCATTTCTCTGCTGCTGGTCCTAGGCTATTTTTCATGTGTTTTCTGAGTTCCTGGGCGTCGAATTAGTCTAAAAAGCGTCATACGGATCGATTCCGAGACAAAAGATTTTTCGGCCAAAAAAAATCCAAGGCTAACCCCTTTGCATTTTTGGCGAAAATTTCGACGACTTTGAAAAGTGCTGCAATTAATTCTTTAGGGTACTATTCCGACGTGATTTTGCGAGAGGAATCGATTAATCGCAGTCCCGATACGCTGCGAGCAACACCTGCAAAGTTACAGCCGAAAAACTGCAGATTTTCATCGTCATTTCTCTGCTGCTGGTCCTAGGCTATTTTTCATGTGTTTTCTGAGTTCCTGGGCGTCGAATTAGTCTAAAAAGCGTCATACGGATCGATTCCGAGACAAAAGATTTTTCGGCCAAAAAAAATCCAAGGCTAACCCCTTTGCATTTTTGGCGAAAATTTCGACGACTTTGAAAAGTGCTGCAATTAATTCTTTAGGGTACTGTTCCGACGTGATTTTGCGAGAGGAATCGATTAATCGCAGTCCCGATACGCTGCGAGCAACACCTGCAAAGTTACAGCCGAAAAACTGCAGATTTTCATCGTCATTTCTCTGCTGCTGGTCCTAGGCTATTTTTCATGTGTTTTCTGAGTTCCTGGGCGTCGAATTAGTCTAAAAAGCGTCATACGGATCGATTCCGAGACAGAAGATTTTTCGGCCAAAAAAAATCCAAGGCTAACCCCTTTGCATTTTTGGCGAAAATTTCGACGACTTTGAAAAGTGCTGCAATTAATTCTTTAGGGTACTATTCCGACGTGATTTTGCGAGAGGAATCGATTAATCGCAGTCCCGATACGCTGCGAGCAACACCTGCAAAGTTACAGCCGAAAAACTGCAGATTTTCATCGTCAATTCTCTGCTGCTGGTCCTAGGCTATTTTTCATGTGTTTTCTGAGTTCCTGGGCGTCGAATTAGTCTAAAAAGCGTCATACGGATCGATTCCGAGACAGAAGATTTTTCGGCCAAAAAAAATCCAAGGCTAACCCCTTTGCATTTTTGGCGAAAATTTCGACGACTTTGAAAAGTGCTGCAATTAATTCTTTAGGGTACTATTCCGACGTGATTTTGCGAGAGGAATCGATTAATCGCAGTCCCGATACGCTGCGAGCAACACCTGCAAAGTTACAGCCGAAAAACTGCAGATTTTCATCGTCATTTCTCTGCTGCTGGTCCTAGGCTATTTTTCATGTGTTTTCTGAGTTCCTGGGCGTCGAATTAGTCTAAAAAGCGTCATACGGATCGATTCCGAGACAAAAGATTTTTCGGCCAAAAAAAATCCAAGGCTAACCCCTTTGCATTTTTGGCGAAAATTTCGACGACTTTGAAAAGTGCTGCAATTAATTCTTTAGGGTACTATTCCGACGTGATTTTGCGAGAGGAATCGATTAATCGCAGTCCCGATACGCTGCGAGCAACACCTGCAAAGTTACAGCCGAAAAACTGCAGATTTTCATCGTCATTTCTCTGCTGCTGGTCCTAGGCTATTTTTCATGTGTTTTCTGAGTTCCTGGGCGTCGAATTAGTCTTAAAAGCGTCATACGGATCGATTCCGAGACAAAAGATTTTTCGGCCAAAAAAAATCCAAGGCTAACCCCTTTGCATTTTTGGCGAAAATTTCGACGACTTTGAAAAGTGCTGCAATTGATTCTTTAGGGTACTATTCCGACGTGATTTTGCGAGAGGAATCGATTAATCGCAGTCCCGATACGCTGCGAGCAACACCTGCAAAGTTACAGCCGAAAAACTGCAGATTTTCATCGTCATTTCTCTGCTGCTGGTCCTAGGCTATTTTTCATGTGTTTTCTGAGTTCCTGGGCGTCGAATTAGTCTAAAAAGCGTCATACGGATCGATTCCGAGACAAAAGATTTTTCGGCCAAAAAAAATCCAAGGCTAACCCCTTTGCATTTTTGGCGAAAATTTCGACGACTTTGAAAAGTGCTGCAATTAATTCTTTAGGGGACTATTCCGACGTGATTTTGCAAGAGGAATCGATTAATCGCAGTCCCGATACGCTGCGAGCAACACCTGCAAAGTTACAGCCGAAAAACTGCAGATTTTCATCGTCATTTCTCTGCTGCTGGTCCTAGGCTATTTTTCATGTGTTTTCTGAGTTCCTGGGCGTCGAATTAGTCTAAAAAGCGTCATACGGATCGATTCCGAGACAAAAGATTTTTCGGCCAAAAAAAATCCAAGGCTAACCCCTTTGCATTTTTGGCGAAAATTTCGACGACTTTGAAAAGTGCTGCAATTAATTCTTTAGGGTACTATTCCGACGTGATTTTGCGAGAGGAATCGATTAATCGCAGTCCCGATACGCTGCGAGCAACACCTGCAAAGTTACAGCCGAAAAACTGCAGATTTTCATCGTCATTTCTCTGCTGCTGGTCCTAGGCTATTTTTCATGTGTTTTCTGAGTTCCTGGGCGTCGAATTAGTCTTAAAAGCGTCATACGGATCGATTCCGAGACAAAAGATTTTTCGGCCAAAAAAAATCCAAGGCTAACCCCTTTGCATTTTTGGCGAAAATTTCGACGACTTTGAAAAGTGCTGCAATTGATTCTTTAGGGTACTATTCCGACGTGATTTTGCGAGAGGAATCGATTAATCGCAGTCCCGATACGCTGCGAGCAACACCTGCAAAGTTACAGCCGAAAAACTGCAGATTTTCATCGTCATTTCTCTGCTGCTGGTCCTAGGCTATTTTTCATGTGTTTTCTGAGTTCCTGGGCGTCGAATTAGTCTAAAAAGCGTCATACGGATCGATTCCGAGACAAAAGATTTTTCGGCCAAAAAAAATCCAAGGCTAACCCCTTTGCATTTTTGGCGAAAATTTCGACGACTTTGAAAAGTGCTGCAATTAATTCTTTAGGGGACTATTCCGACGTGATTTTGCAAGAGGAATCGATTAATCGCAGTCCCGATACGCTGCGAGCAACACCTGCAAAGTTACAGCCGAAAAACTGCAGATTTTCATCGTCATTTCTCTGCTGCTGGTCCTAGGCTATTTTTCATGTGTTTTCTGAGTTCCTGGGCGTCGAATTAGTCTAAAAAGCGTCATACGGATCGATTCCGAGACAAAAGATTTTTCGGCCAAAAAAAATCCAAGGCTAACCCCTTTGCATTTTTGGCGAAAATTTCGACGACTTTGAAAAGTGCTGCAATTAATTCTTTAGGGTACTATTCCGACGTGATTTTGCGAGAGGAATCGATTAATCGCAGTCCCGATACGCTGCGAGCAACACCTGCAAAGTTACAGCCGAAAAACTGCAGATTTTCATCGTCATTTCTCTGCTGCTGGTCCTAGGCTATTTTTCATGTGTTTTCTGAGTTCCTGGGCGTCGAATTAGTCTAAAAAGCGTCATACGGATCGATTCCGAGACAAAAGATTTTTCGGCCAAAAAAAATCCAAGGCTAACCCCTTTGCATTTTTGGCGAAAATTTCGACGACTTTGAAAAGTGCTGCAATTAATTCTTTAGGGGACTATTCCGACGTGATTTTGCAAGAGGAATCGATTAATCGCAGTCCCGATACGCTGCGAGCAACACCTGCAAAGTTACAGCCGAAAAACTGCAGATTTTCATCGTCATTTCTCTGCTGCTGGTCCTAGGCTATTTTTCATGTGTTTTCTGAGTTCCTGGGCGTCGAATAAGTCTAAAAAGCGTCATACGGATCGATTCCGAGACAAAAGATTTTTCGGCCAAGAAAAATCCAAGGCTAACCCCTTTGCATTTTTGGCGAAAATTTCGACGACTTTGAAAAGTGCTGCAATTAATTCTTTAGGGTACTATTCCGACGTGATTTTGCGAGAGGAATCGATTAATCGCAGTCCCGATACGCTGCGAGCAACACCTGCAAAGTTACAGCCGAAAAACTGCAGATTTTCATCGTCATTTCTCTGCTGCTGGTCCTAGGCTATTTTTCATGTGTTTTCTGAGTTCCTGGGCGTCGAATAAGTCTAAAAAGCGTCATACGGATCGATTCCGAGACAAAAGATTTTTCGGCCAAAAAAAATCCAAGGCTAACCCCTTTGCATTTTTGGCGAAAATTTCGACGACTTTGAAAAGTGCTGCAATTAATTCTTTAGGGTACTATTCCGACGTGATTTTGCGAGAGGAATCGATTAATCGCAGTCCCGATACGCTGCGAGCAACACCTGCAAAGTTACAGCCGAAAAACTGCAGATTTTCATCGTCATTTCTCTGCTGCTGGTCCTAGGCTATTTTTCATGTGTTTTCTGAGTTCCTGGGCGTCGAATTAGTCTTAAAAGCGTCATACGGATCGATTCCGAGACAAAAGATTTTTCGGCCAAAAAAAATCCAAGGCTAACCCCTTTGCATTTTTGGCGAAAATTTCGACGACTTTGAAAAGTGCTGCAATTGATTCTTTAGGGTACTATTCCGACGTGATTTTGCGAGAGGAATCGATTAATCGCAGTCCCGATACGCTGCGAGCAACACCTGCAAAGTTACAGCCGAAAAACTGCAGATTTTCATCGTCATTTCTCTGCTGCTGGTCCTAGGCTATTTTTCATGTGTTTTCTGAGTTCCTGGGCGTCGAATTAGTCTAAAAAGCGTCATACGGATCGATTCCGAGACAAAAGATTTTTCGGCCAAAAAAAATCCAAGGCTAACCCCTTTGCATTTTTGGCGAAAATTTCGACGACTTTGAAAAGTGCTGCAATTAATTCTTTAGGGGACTATTCCGACGTGATTTTGCAAGAGGAATCGATTAATCGCAGTCCCGATACGCTGCGAGCAACACCTGCAAAGTTACAGCCGAAAAACTGCAGATTTTCATCGTCATTTCTCTGCTGCTGGTCCTAGGCTATTTTTCATGTGTTTTC
This sequence comes from Diprion similis, assembly GCF_021155765.1. Classification (NCBI taxonomy): domain Eukaryota; kingdom Metazoa; phylum Arthropoda; class Insecta; order Hymenoptera; family Diprionidae; genus Diprion; species Diprion similis. The sequence continues at coordinate 6,009,788 of NC_060117.1, forward strand.
TGAGTTCCTGGGCGTCGAATTAGTCTAAAAAGCGTCATACGGATCGATTCCGAGACAAAAGATTTTTCGGCCAAAAAAAATCCAAGGCTAACCCCTTTGCATTTTTGGCGAAAATTTCGACGACTTTGAAAAGTGCTGCAATTAATTCTTTAGGGTACTATTCCGACGTGATTTTGCGAGAGGAATCGATTAATCGCAGTCCCGATACGCTGCGAGCAACACCTGCAAAGTTACAGCCGAAAAACTGCAGATTTTCATCGTCATTTCTCTGCTGCTGGTCCTAGGCTATTTTTCATGTGTTTTCTGAGTTCCTGGGCGTCGAATTAGTCTAAAAAGCGTCATACGGATCGATTCCGAGACAAAAGATTTTTCGGCCAAAAAAAATCCAAGGCTAACCCCTTTGCATTTTTGGCGAAAATTTCGACGACTTTGAAAAGTGCTGCAATTAATTCTTTAGGGTACTATTCCGACGTGATTTTGCGAGAGGAATCGATTAATCGCAGTCCCGATACGCTGCGAGCAACACCTGCAAAGTTACGGCCGAAAAACTGCAGATTTTCATCGTCATTTCTCTGCTGCTGGTCCTAGGCTATTTTTCATGTGTTTTCTGAGTTCCTGGGCGTCGAATTAGTCTAAAAAGCGTCATACGGATCGATTCCGAGACAAAAGATTTTTCGGCCAAAAAAAATCCAAGGCTAACCCCTTTGCATTTTTGGCGAAAATTTCGACGACTTTGAAAAGTGCTGCAATTAATTCTTTAGGGTACTATTCCGACGTGATTTTGCGAGAGGAATCGATTAATCGCAGTCCCGATACGCTGCGAGCAACACCTGCAAAGTTACAGCCGAAAAACTGCAGATTTTCATCGTCATTTCTCTGCTGCTGGTCCTAGGCTATTTTTCATGTGCTTTCTGAGTTCCTGGGCGTCGAATTAGTCTAAAAAGCGTCATACGGATCGATTCCGAGACAAAAGATTTTTCGGCCAAAAAAAATCCAAGGCTAACCCCTTTGCATTTTTGGCGAAAATTTCGACGACTTTGAAAAGTGCTGCAATTAATTCTTTAGGGTACTATTCCGACGTGATTTTGCGAGAGGAATCGATTAATCGCAGTCCCGATACGCTGCGAGCAACACCTGCAAAGTTACAGCCGAAAAACTGCAGATTTTCATCGTCATTTCTCTGCTGCTGGTCCTAGGCTATTTTTCATGTGTTTTCTGAGTTCCTGGGCGTCGAATTAGTCTTAAAAGCGTCATACGGATCGATTCCGAGACAAAAGATTTTTCGGCCAAAAAAAATCCAAGGCTAACCCCTTTGCATTTTTGGCGAAAATTTCGACGACTTTGAAAAGTGCTGCAATTGATTCTTTAGGGTACTATTCCGACGTGATTTTGCGAGAGGAATCGATTAATCGCAGTCCCGATACGCTGCGAGCAACACCTGCAAAGTTACAGCCGAAAAACTGCAGATTTTCATCGTCATTTCTCTGCTGCTGGTCCTAGGCTATTTTTCATGTGTTTTCTGAGTTCCTGGGCGTCGAATTAGTCTAAAAAGCGTCATACGGATCGATTCCGAGACAAAAGATTTTTCGGCCAAAAAAAATCCAAGGCTAACCCCTTTGCATTTTTGGCGAAAATTTCGACGACTTTGAAAAGTGCTGCAATTAATTCTTTAGGGGACTATTCCGACGTGATTTTGCAAGAGGAATCGATTAATCGCAGTCCCGATACGCTGCGAGCAACACCTGCAAAGTTACAGCCGAAAAACTGCAGATTTTCATCGTCATTTCTCTGCTGCTGGTCCTAGGCTATTTTTCATGTGTTTTCTGAGTTCCTGGGCGTCGAATTAGTCTAAAAAGCGTCATACGGATCGATTCCGAGACAAAAGATTTTTCGGCCAAAAAAAATCCAAGGCTAACCCCTTTGCATTTTTGGCGAAAATTTCGACGACTTTGAAAAGTGCTGCAATTAATTCTTTAGGGTACTATTCCGACGTGATTTTGCGAGAGGAATCGATTAATCGCAGTCCCGATACGCTGCGAGCAACACCTGCAAAGTTACAGCCGAAAAACTGCAGATTTTCATCGTCATTTCTCTGCTGCTGGTCCTAGGCTATTTTTCATGTGTTTTCTGAGTTCCTGGGCGTCGAATTAGTCTAAAAAGCGTCATACGGATCGATTCCGAGACAAAAGATTTTTCGGCCAAAAAAAATCCAAGGCTAACCCCTTTGCATTTTTGGCGAAAATTTCGACGACTTTGAAAAGTGCTGCAATTAATTCTTTAGGGGACTATTCCGACGTGATTTTGCAAGAGGAATCGATTAATCGCAGTCCCGATACGCTGCGAGCAACACCTGCAAAGTTACAGCCGAAAAACTGCAGATTTTCATCGTCATTTCTCTGCTGCTGGTCCTAGGCTATTTTTCATGTGTTTTCTGAGTTCCTGGGCGTCGAATAAGTCTAAAAAGCGTCATACGGATCGATTCCGCGACAAAAGATTTTTCGGCCAAGAAAAATCCAAGGCTAACCCCTTTGCATTTTTGGCGAAAATTTCGACGACTTTGAAAAGTGCTGCAATTAATTCTTTAGGGTACTGTTCCGACGTGATTTTGCGAGAGGAATCGATTAATCGCAGTCCCGATACGCTGCGAGCAACACCTGCAAAGTTACAGCCGAAAAACTGCAGATTTTCATCGTCATTTCTCTGCTGCTGGTCCTAGGCTATTTTTCATGTGTTTTCTGAGTTCCTGGGCGTCGAATTAGTCTTAAAAGCGTCATACGGATCGATTCCGAGACAAAAGATTTTTCGGCCAAAAAAAATCCAAGGCTAACCCCTTTGCATTTTTGGCGAAAATTTCGACGACTTTGAAAAGTGCTGCAATTGATTCTTTAGGGTACTATTCCGACGTGATTTTGCGAGAGGAATCGATTAATCGCAGTCCCGATACGCTGCAAGCAACACCTGCAAAGTTACAGCCGAAAAACTGCAGATTTTCATCGTCATTTCTCTGCTGCTGGTCCTAGGCTATTTTTCATGTGTTTTCTGAGTTCCTGGGCGTCGAATTAGTCTAAAAAGCGTCATACGGATCGATTCCGAGACAAAAGATTTTTCGGCCAAAAAAAATCCAAGGCTAACCCCTTTGCATTTTTGGCGAAAATTTCGACGACTTTGAAAAGTGCTGCAATTAATTCTTTAGGGGACTATTCCGACGTGATTTTGCAAGAGGAATCGATTAATCGCAGTCCCGATACGCTGCGAGCAACACCTGCAAAGTTACAGCCGAAAAACTGCAGATTTTCATCGTCATTTCTCTGCTGCTGGTCCTAGGCTATTTTTCATGTGTTTTCTGAGTTCCTGGGCGTCGAATTAGTCTAAAAAGCGTCATACGGATCGATTCCGAGACAAAAGATTTTTCGGCCAAAAAAAATCCAAGGCTAACCCCTTTGCATTTTTGGCGAAAATTTCGACGACTTTGAAAAGTGCTGCAATTAATTCTTTAGGGTACTATTCCGACGTGATTTTGCGAGAGGAATCGATTAATCGCAGTCCCGATACGCTGCGAGCAACACCTGCAAAGTTACAGCCGAAAAACTGCAGATTTTCATCGTCATTTCTCTGCTGCTGGTCCTAGGCTATTTTTCATGTGTTTTCTGAGTTCCTGGGCGTCGAATTAGTCTAAAAAGCGTCATACGGATCGATTCCGAGACAAAAGATTTTTCGGCCAAAAAAAATCCAAGGCTAACCCCTTTGCATTTTTGGCGAAAATTTCGACGACTTTGAAAAGTGCTGCAATTAATTCTTTAGGGGACTATTCCGCCGTGATTTTGCAAGAGGAATCGATTAATCGCAGTCCCGATACGCTGCGAGCAACACCTGCAAAGTTACAGCCGAAAAACTGCAGATTTTCATCGTCATTTCTCTGCTGCTGGTCCTAGGCTATTTTTCATGTGTTTTCTGAGTTCCTGGGCGTCGAATAAGTCTAAAAAGCGTCATACGGATCGATTCCGAGACAAAAGATTTTTCGGCCAAAAAAAATCCAAGGCTAACCCCTTTGCATTTTTGGCGAAAATTTCGACGACTTTGAAAAGTGCTGCAATTAATTCTTTAGGGTACTATTCCGACGTGATTTTGCGAGAGGAATCGATTAATCGCAGTCCCGATACGCTGCGAGCAACACCTGCAAAGTTACAGCCGAAAAACTGCAGATTTTCATCGTCATTTCTCTGCTGCTGGTCCTAGGCTATTTTTCATGTGTTTTCTGAGTTCCTGGGCGTCGAATTAGTCTTAAAAGCGTCATACGGATCGATTCCGAGACAAAAGATTTTTCGGCCAAAAAAAATCCAAGGCTAACCCCTTTGCATTTTTGGCGAAAATTTCGACGACTTTGAAAAGTGCTGCAATTGATTCTTTAGGGTACTATTCCGACGTGATTTTGCGAGAGGAATCGATTAATCGCAGTCCCGATACGCTGCGAGCAACACCTGCAAAGTTACAGCCGAAAAACTGCAGATTTTCATCGTCATTTCTCTGCTGCTGGTCCTAGGCTATTTTTCATGTGTTTTCTGAGTTCCTGGGCGTCGAATTAGTCTAAAAAGCGTCATACGGATCGATTCCGAGACAAAAGATTTTTCGGCCAAAAAAAATCCAAGGCTAACCCCTTTGCATTTTTGGCGAAAATTTCGACGACTTTGAAAAGTGCTGCAATTAATTCTTTAGGGGACTATTTCGACGTGATTTTGCAAGAGGAATCGATTAATCGCAGTCCCGATACGCTGCGAGCAACACCTGCAAAGTTACAGCCGAAAAACTGCAGATTTTCATCGTCATTTCTCTGCTGCTGGTCCTAGGCTATTTTTCATGTGTTTTCTGAGTTCCTGGGCGTCGAATTAGTCTAAAAAGCGTCATACGGATCGATTCCGAGACAAAAGATTTTTCGGCCAAAAAAAATCCAAGGCTAACCCCTTTGCATTTTTGGCGAAAATTCCGACGACTTTGAAAAGTGCTGCAATTAATTCTTTAGGGTACTATTCCGACGTGATTTTGCGAGAGGAATCGATTAATCGCAGTCCCGATACGCTGCAAGCAACACCTGCAAAGTTACAGCCGAAAAACTGCAGATTTTCATCGTCATTTCTCTGCTGCTGGTCCTAGGCTATTTTTCATGTGTTTTCTGAGTTCCTGGGCGTCGAATTAGTCTAAAAAGCGTCATACGGATCGATTCCGAGACAAAAGATTTTTCGGCCAAAAAAAATCCAAGGCTAACCCCTTTGCATTTTTGGCGAAAATTTCGACGACTTTGAAAAGTGCTGCAATTAATTCTTTAGGGTACTATTCCGACGTGATTTTGCGAGAGGAATCGATTAATCGCAGTCCCGATACGCTGCGAGCAACACCTGCAAAGTTACAGCCTAAAAACTGCAGATTTTCATCGTCATTTCTCTGCTGCTGGTCCTAGGCTATTTTTCATGTGTTTTCTGAGTTCCTGGGCGTCGAATTAGTCTAAAAAGCGTCATACGGATCGATTCCGAGACAAAAGATTTTTCGGCCAAAAAAAATCCAAGGCTAACCCCTTTGCATTTTTGGCGAAAATTTCGACGACTTTGAAAAGTGCTGCAATTAATTCTTTAGGGTACTATTCCGACGTGATTTTGCGAGAGGAATCGATTAATCGCAGTCCCGATACGCTGCGAGCAACACCTGCAAAGTTACAGCCGAAAAACTGCAGATTTTCATCGTCATTTCTCTGCTGCTGGTCCTAGGCTATTTTTCATGTGTTTTCTGAGTTCCTGGGCGTCGAATTAGTCTAAAAAGCGTCATACGGATCGATTCCGAGACAAAAGATTTTTCGGCCAAAAAAAATCCAAGGCTAACCCCTTTGCATTTTTGGCGAAAATTTCGACGACTTTGAAAAGTGCTGCAATTAATTCTTTAGGGGACTATTCCGACGTGATTTTGCAAGTGGAATCGATTAATCGCAGTCCCGATACGCTGCGAGCAACACCTGCAAAGTTACAGCCGAAAAACTGCAGATTTTCATCGTCATTTCTCTGCTGCTGGTCCTAGGCTATTTTTCATGTGTTTTCTGAGTTCCTGGGCGTCGAATAAGTCTAAAAAGCGTCATACGGATCGATTCCGAGACAAAAGATTTTTCGGCCAAGAAAAATCCAAGGCTAACCCCTTTGCATTTTTGGCGAAAATTTCGACGACTTTGAAAAGTGCTGCAATTAATTCTTTAGGGTACTGTTCCGACGTGATTTTGCGAGAGGAATCGATTAATCGCAGTCCCGATACGCTGCGAGCAACACCTGCAAAGTTACAGCCGAAAAACTGCAGATTTTCATCGTCATTTCTCTGCTGCTGGTCCTAGGCTATTTTTCATGTGTTTTCTGAGTTCCTGGGCGTCGAATTAGTCTTAAAAGCGTCATACGGATCGATTCCGAGACAAAAGATTTTTCGGCCAAAAAAAATCCAAGGCTAACCCCTTTGCATTTTTGGCGAAAATTTCGACGACTTTGAAAAGTGCTGCAATTGATTCTTTAGGGTACTATTCCGACGTGATTTTGCGAGAGGAATCGATTAATCGCAGTCCCGATACGCTGCGAGCAACACCTGCAAAGTTACAGCCGAAAAACTGCAGATTTTCATCGTCATTTCTCTGCTGCTGGTCCTAGGCTATTTTTCATGTGTTTTCTGAGTTCCTGGGCGTCGAATTAGTCTAAAAAGCGTCATACGGATCGATTCCGAGACAAAAGATTTTTCGGCCAAAAAAAATCCAAGGCTAACCCCTTTGCATTTTTGGCGAAAATTTCGACGACTTTGAAAAGTGCTGCAATTAATTCTTTAGGGGACTATTCCGACGTGATTTTGCAAGAGGAATCGATTAATCGCAGTCCCGATACGCTGCGAGCAACACCTGCAAAGTTACAGCCGAAAAACTGCAGATTTTCATCGTCATTTCTCTGCTGCTGGTCCTAGGCTATTTTTCATGTGTTTTCTGAGTTCCTGGGCGTCGAATTAGTCTAAAAAGCGTCATACGGATCGATTCCGAGACAAAAGATTTTTCGGCCAAAAAAAATCCAAGGCTAACCCCTTTGCATTTTTGGCGAAAATTTCGACGACTTTGAAAAGTGCTGCAATTAATTCTTTAGGGTACTATTCCGACGTGATTTTGCGAGAGGAATCGATCAATCGCAGTCCCGATACGCTGCGAGCAACACCTGCAAAGTTACAGCCGAAAAACTGCAGATTTTCATCGTCATTTCTCTGCTGCTGGTCCTAGGCTATTTTTCATGTGTTTTCTGAGTTCCTGGGCGTCGAATTAGTCTAAAAAGCGTCATACGGATCGATTCCGAGACAAAAGATTTTTCGGCCAAAAAAAATCCAAGGCTAACCCCTTTGCATTTTTGGCGAAAATTTCGACGACTTTGAAAAGTGCTGCAATTAATTCTTTAGGGGACTATTCCGACGTGATTTTGCAAGAGGAATCGATTAATCGCAGTCCCGATACGCTGCGAGCAACACCTGCAAAGTTACAGCCGAAAAACTGCAGATTTTCATCGTCATTTCTCTGCTGCTGGTCCTAGGCTATTTTTCATGTGTTTTCTGAGTTCCTGGGCGTCGAATTAGTCTAAAAAGCGTCATACGGATCGATTCCGAGACAAAAGATTTTTCGGCCAAAAAAAATCCAAGGCTAACCCCTTTGCATTTTTGGCGAAAATTTCGACGACTTTGAAAAGTGCTGCAATTAATTCTTTAGGGTACTATTCCGACGTGATTTTGCGAGAGGAATCGATTAATCGCAGTCCCGATACGCTGCGAGCAACACCTGCAAAGTTACAGCCGAAAAACTGCAGATTTTCATCGTCATATCTCTGCTGCTGGTCCTAGGCTATTTTTCATGTGTTTTCTGAGTTCCTGGGCGTCGAATTAGTCTAAAAAGCGTCATACGGATCGATTCCGAGACAAAAGATTTTTCGGCCAAAAAAAATCCAAGGCTAACCCCTTTGCATTTTTGGCGAAAATTTCGACGACTTTGAAAAGTGCTGCAATTAATTCTTTAGGGTACTATTCCGACGTGATTTTGCGAGAGGAATCGATCAATCGCAGTCCCGATACGCTGCGAGCAACACCTGCAAAGTTACAGCCGAAAAACTGCAGATTTTCATCGTCATTTCTCTGCTGCTGGTCCTAGGCTATTTTTCATGTGTTTTCTGAGTTCCTGGGCGTCGAATTAGTCTAAAAAGCGTCATACGGATCGATTCCGAGACAAAAGATTTTTCGGCCAAAAAAAATCCAAGGCTAACCCCTTTGCATTTTTGGCGAAAATTTCGACGACTTTGAAAAGTGCTGCAATTAATTCTTTAGGGGACTATTCCGACGTGATTTTGCAAGAGGAATCGATTAATCGCAGTCCCGATACGCTGCGAGCAACACCTGCAAAGTTACAGCCGAAAAACTGCAGATTTTCATCGTCATTTCTCTGCTGCTGGTCCTAGGCTATTTTTCATGTGTTTTCTGAGTTCCTGGGCGTCGAATTAGTCTAAAAAGCGTCATACGGATCGATTCCGAGACAAAAGATTTTTCGGCCAAAAAAAATCCAAGGCTAACCCCTTTGCATTTTTGGCGAAAATTTCGACGACTTTGAAAAGTGCTGCAATTAATTCTTTAGGGTACTATTCCGACGTGATTTTGCGAGAGGAATCGATTAATCGCAGTCCCGATACGCTGCGAGCAACACCTGCAAAGTTACAGCCGAAAAACTGCAGATTTTCATCGTCATATCTCTGCTGCTGGTCCTAGGCTATTTTTCATGTGTTTTCTGAGTTCCTGGGCGTCGAATTAGTCTAAAAAGCGTCATACGGATCGATTCCGAGACAAAAGATTTTTCGGCCAAAAAAAATCCAAGGCTAACCCCTTTGCATTTTTGGCGAAAATTTCGACGACTTTGAAAAGTGCTGCAATTAATTCTTTAGGGGACTATTCCGACGTGATTTTGCAAGAGGAATCGATTAATCGCAGTCCCGATACGCTGCGAGCAACACCTGCAAAGTTACAGCCGAAAAACTGCAGATTTTCATCGTCATTTCTCTGCTGCTGGTCCTAGGCTATTTTTCATGTGTTTTCTGAGTTCCTGGGCGTCGAATTAGTCTTAAAAGCGTCATACGGATCGATTCCGAGACAAAAGATTTTTCGGCCAAAAAAAATCCAAGGCTAACCCCTTTGCATTTTTGGCGAAAATTTCGACGACTTTGAAAAGTGCTGCAATTGATTCTTTAGGGTACTATTCCGACGTGATTTTGCGAGAGGAATCGATTAATCGCAGTCCCGATACGCTGCGAGCAACACCTGCAAAGTTACAGCCGAAAAACTGCAGATTTTCATCGTCATTTCTCTGCTGCTGGTCCTAGGCTATTTTTCATGTGTTTTCTGAGTTCCTGGGCGTCGAATTAGTCTAAAAAGCGTCATACGGATCGATTCCGAGACAAAAGATTTTTCGGCCAAAAAAAATCCAAGGCTAACCCCTTTGCATTTTTGGCGAAAATTTCGACGACTTTGAAAAGTGCTGCAATTAATTCTTTAGGGGACTATTCCGACGTGATTTTGCAAGAGGAATCGATTAATCGCAGTCCCGATACGCTGCGAGCAACACCTGCAAAGTTACAGCCGAAAAACTGCAGATTTTCATCGTCATTTCTCTGCTGCTGGTCCTAGGCTATTTTTCATGTGTTTTCTGAGTTCCTGGGCGTCGAATTAGTCTAAAAAGCGTCATACGGATCGATTCCGAGACAAAAGATTTTTCGGCCAAAAAAAATCCAAGGCTAACCCCTTTGCATTTTTGGCGAAAATTTCGACGACTTTGAAAAGTGCTGCAATTAATTCTTTAGGGTACTATTCCGACGTGATTTTGCGAGAGGAATCGATTAATCGCAGTCCCGATACGCTGCGAGCAACACCTGCAAAGTTACAGCCGAAAAACTGCAGATTTTCATCGTCATTTCTCTGCTGCTGGTCCTAGGCTATTTTTCATGTGTTTTCTGAGTTCCTGGGCGTCGAATTAGTCTAAAAAGCGTCATACGGATCGATTCCGAGACAAAAGATTTTTCGGCCAAAAAAAATCCAAGGCTAACCCCTTTGCATTTTTGGCGAAAATTTCGACGACTTTGAAAAGTGCTGCAATTAATTCTTTAGGGGACTATTCCGACGTGATTTTGCAAGAGGAATCGATTAATCGCAGTCCCGATACGCTGCGAGCAACACCTGCAAAGTTACAGCCGAAAAACTGCAGATTTTCATCGTCATTTCTCTGCTGCTGGTCCTAGGCTATTTTTCATGTGTTTTCTGAGTTCCTGGGCGTCGAATAAGTCTAAAAAGCGTCATACGGATCGATTCCGAGACAAAAGATTTTTCGGCCAAGAAAAATCCAAGGCTAACCCCTTTGCATTTTTGGCGAAAATTTCGACGACTTTGAAAAGTGCTGCAATTAATTCTTTAGGGTACTATTCCGACGTGATTTTGCGAGAGGAATCGATTAATCGCAGTCCCGATACGCTGCGAGCAACACCTGCAAAGTTACAGCCGAAAAACTGCAGATTTTCATCGTCATTTCTCTGCTGCTGGTCCTAGGCTATTTTTCATGTGTTTTCTGAGTTCCTGGGCGTCGAATTAGTCTAAAAAGCGTCATACGGATCGATTCCGAGACAAAAGATTTTTCGGCCAAAAAAAATCCAAGGCTAACCCCTTTGCATTTTTGGCGAAAATTTCGACGACTTTGAAAAGTGCTGCAATTAATTCTTTAGGGTACTATTCCGACGTGATTTTGCGAGAGGAATCGATTAATCGCAGTCCCGATACGCTGCGAGCAACACCTGCAAAGTTACAGCCGAAAAACTGCAGATTTTCATCGTCATTTCTCTGCTGCTGGTCCTAGGCTATTTTTCATGTGTTTTCTGAGTTCCTGGGCGTCGAATTAGTCTTAAAAGCGTCATACGGATCGATTCCGAGACAAAAGATTTTTCGGCCAAAAAAAATCCAAGGCTAACCCCTTTGCATTTTTGGCGAAAATTTCGACGACTTTGAAAAGTGCTGCAATTGATTCTTTAGGGTACTATTCCGACGTGATTTTGCGAGAGGAATCGATTAATCGCAGTCCCGATACGCTGCGAGCAACACCTGCAAAGTTACAGCCGAAAAACTGCAGATTTTCATCGTCATTTCTCTGCTGCTGGTCCTAGGCTATTTTTCATGTGTTTTCTGAGTTCCTGGGCGTCGAATAAGTCTAAAAAGCGTCATACGGATCGATTCCGAGACAAAAGATTTTTCGGCCAAGAAAAATCCAAGGCTAACCCCTTTGCATTTTTGGCGAAAATTTCGACGACTTTGAAAAGTGCTGCAATTAATTCTTTAGGGTACTGTTCCGACGTGATTTTGCGAGAGGAATCGATTAATCGCAGTCCCGATACGCTGCGAGCAACACCTGCAAAGTTACAGCCGAAAAACTGCAGATTTTCATCGTCATTTCTCTGCTGCTGGTCCTAGGCTATTTTTCATGTGTTTTCTGAGTTCCTGGGCGTCGAATTAGTCTTAAAAGCGTCATACGGATCGATTCCGAGACAAAAGATTTTTCGGCCAAAAAAAATCCAAGGCTAACCCCTTTGCATTTTTGGCGAAAATTTCGACGACTTTGAAAAGTGCTGCAATTGATTCTTTAGGGTACTATTCCGACGTGATTTTGCGAGAGGAATCGATTAATCGCAGTCCCGATACGCTGCAAGCAACACCTGCAAAGTTACAGCCGAAAAACTGCAGATTTTCATCGTCATTTCTCTGCTGCTGGTCCTAGGCTATTTTTCATGTGTTTTCTGAGTTCCTGGGCGTCGAATTAGTCTAAAAAGCGTCATACGGATCGATTCCGAGACAAAAGATTTTTCGGCCAAAAAAAATCCAAGGCTAACCCCTTTGCATTTTTGGCGAAAATTTCGACGACTTTGAAAAGTGCTGCAATTAATTCTTTAGGGGACTATTCCGACGTGATTTTGCAAGAGGAATCGATTAATCGCAGTCCCGATACGCTGCGAGCAACACCTGCAAAGTTACAGCCGAAAAACTGCAGATTTTCATCGTCATTTCTCTGCTGCTGGTCCTAGGCTATTTTTCATGTGTTTTCTGAGTTCCTGGGCGTCGAATTAGTCTAAAAAGCGTCATACGGATCGATTCCGAGACAAAAGATTTTTCGGCCAAAAAAAATCCAAGGCTAACCCCTTTGCATTTTTGGCGAAAATTTCGACGACTTTGAAAAGTGCTGCAATTAATTCTTTAGGGTACTATTCCGACGTGATTTTGCGAGAGGAATCGATTAATCGCAGTCCCGATACGCTGCGAGCAACACCTGCAAAGTTACAGCCGAAAAACTGCAGATTTTCATCGTCATTTCTCTGCTGCTGGTCCTAGGCTATTTTTCATGTGTTTTCTGAGTTCCTGGGCGTCGAATTAGTCTAAAAAGCGTCATACGGATCGATTCCGAGACAAAAGATTTTTCGGCCAAAAAAAATCCAAGGCTAACCCCTTTGCATTTTTGGCGAAAATTTCGACGACTTTGAAAAGTGCTGCAATTAATTCTTTAGGGGACTATTCCGCCGTGATTTTGCAAGAGGAATCGATTAATCGCAGTCCCGATACGCTGCGAGCAACACCTGCAAAGTTACAGCCGAAAAACTGCAGATTTTCATCGTCATTTCTCTGCTGCTGGTCCTAGGCTATTTTTCATGTGTTTTCTGAGTTCCTGGGCGTCGAATAAGTCTAAAAAGCGTCATACGGATCGATTCCGAGACAAAAGATTTTTCGGCCAAAAAAAATCCAAGGCTAACCCCTTTGCATTTTTGGCGAAAATTTCGACGACTTTGAAAAGTGCTGCAATTAATTCTTTAGGGTACTATTCCGACGTGATTTTGCGAGAGGAATCGATTAATCGCAGTCCCGATACGCTGCGAGCAACACCTGCAAAGTTACAGCCGAAAAACTGCAGATTTTCATCGTCATTTCTCTGCTGCTGGTCCTAGGCTATTTTTCATGTGTTTTCTGAGTTCCTGGGCGTCGAATTAGTCTTAAAAGCGTCATACGGATCGATTCCGAGACAAAAGATTTTTCGGCCAAAAAAAATCCAAGGCTAACCCCTTTGCATTTTTGGCGAAAATTTCGACGACTTTGAAAAGTGCTGCAATTAATTCTTTAGGGTACTATTCCGACGTGATTTTGCGAGAGGAATCGATTAATCGCAGTCCCGATACGCTGCGAGCAACACCTGCAAAGTTACAGCCTAAAAACTGCAGATTTTCATCGTCATTTCTCTGCTGCTGGTCCTAGGCTATTTTTCATGTGTTTTCTGAGTTCCTGGGCGTCGAATTAGTCTAAAAAGCGTCATACGGATCGATTCCGAGACAAAAGATTTTTCGGCCAAAAAAAATCCAAGGCTAACCCCTTTGCATTTTTGGCGAAAATTTCGACGACTTTGAAAAGTGCTGCAATTAATTCTTTAGGGTACTATTCCGACGTGATTTTGCGAGAGGAATCGATCAATCGCAGTCCCGATACGCTGCGAGCAACACCTGCAAAGTTACAGCCGGAAAACTGCAGATTTTCATCGTCATTTCTCTGCTGCTGGTCCTAGGCTATTTTTCATGTGTTTTCTGAGTTCCTGGGCGTCGAATTAGTCTAAAAAGCGTCATACGGATCGATTCCGAGACAAAAGATTTTTCGGCCAAAAAAAATCCAAGGCTAACCCCTTTGCATTTTTGGCGAAAATTTCGACGACTTTGAAAAGTGCTGCAATTAATTCTTTAGGGGACTATTCCGACGTGATTTTGCAAGAGGAATCGATTAATCGCAGTCCCGATACGCTGCGAGCAACACCTGCAAAGTTACAGCCGAAAAACTGCAGATTTTCATCGTCATTTCTCTGCTGCTGGTCCTAGGCTATTTTTCATGTGTTTTCTGAGTTCCTGGGCGTCGAATTAGTCTAAAAAGCGTCATACGGATCGATTCCGAGACAAAAGATTTTTCGGCCAAAAAAAATCCAAGGCTAACCCCTTTGCATTTTTGGCGAAAATTTCGACGACTTTGAAAAGTGCTGCAATTAATTCTTTAGGGTACTATTCCGACGTGATTTTGCGAGAGGAATCGATTAATCGCAGTCCCGATACGCTGCGAGCAACACCTGCAAAGTTACAGCCGAAAAACTGCAGATTTTCATCGTCATTTCTCTGCTGCTGGTCCTAGGCTATTTTTCATGTGTTTTCTGAGTTCCTGGGCGTCGAATTAGTCTAAAAAGCGTCATACGGATCGATTCCGAGACAAAAGATTTTTCGGCCAAAAAAAATCCAAGGCTAACCCCTTTGCATTTTTGGCGAAAATTTCGACAACTTTGAAAAGTGCTGCAATTAATTCTTTAGGGTACTATTCCGACGTGATTTTGCGAGAGGAATCGATTAATCGCAGTCCCGATACGCTGCGAGCAACACCTGCAAAGTTACAGCCGAAAAACTGCAGATTTTCATCGTCATTTCTCTGCTGCTGGTCCTAGGCTATTTTTCATGTGTTTTCTGAGTTCCTGGGCGTCGAATTAGTCTAAAAAGCGTCATACGGATCGATTCCGAGACAAAAGATTTTTCGGCCAAAAAAAATCCAAGGCTAACCCCTTTGCATTTTTGGCGAAAATTTCGACGACTTTGAAAAGTGCTGCAATTAATTCTTTAGGGTACTATTCCGACGTGATTTTGCGAGAGGAATCGATTAATCGCAGTCCCGATACGCTGCGAGCAACACCTGCAAAGTTACAGCCGAAAAACTGCAGATTTTCATCGTCATTTCTCTGCTGCTGGTCCTAGGCTATTTTTCATGTGTTTTCTGAGTTCCTGGGCGTCGAATTAGTCTAAAAAGCGTCATACGGATCGATTCCGAGACAAAAGATTTTTCGGCCAAAAAAAATCCAAGGCTAACCCCTTTGCATTTTTGGCGAAAATTTCGACGACTTTGAAAAGTGCTGCAATTAATTCTTTAGGGTACTATTCCGACGTGATTTTGCGAGAGGAATCGATTAATCGCAGTCCCGATACGCTGCGAGCAACACCTGCAAAGTTACAGCCGAAAAACTGCAGATTTTCATCGTCACTTCTCTGCTGCTGGTCCTAGGCTATTTTTCATGTGCTTTCTGAGTTCCTGGGCGTCGAATTAGTCTAAAAAGCGTCATACGGATCGATTCCGAGACAAAAGATTTTTCGGCCAAAAAAAATCCAAGGCTAACCCCTTTGCATTTTTGGCGAAAATTTCGACGACTTTGAAAAGTGCTGCAATTAATTCTTTAGGGTACTATTCCGACGTGATTTTGCGAGAGGAATCGATTAATCGCAGTCCCGATACGCTGCGAGCAACACCTGCAAAGTTACAGCCGAAAAACTGCAGATTTTCATCGTCATTTCTCTGCTGCTGGTCCTAGGCTATTTTTCATGTGTTTTCTGAGTTCCTGGGCGTCGAATTAGTCTCAAAAGCGTCATACGGATCGATTCCGAGACAAAAGATTTTTCGGCCAAAAAAAATCCAAGGCTAACCCCTTTGCATTTTTGGCGAAAATTTCGACGACTTTGAAAAGTGCTGCAATTAATTCTTTAGGGTACTGTTCCGACGTGATTTTGCGAGAGGAATCGATTAATCGCAGTCCCGATACGCTGCGAGCAACACCTGCAAAGTTACAGCCGAAAAACTGCAGATTTTCATCGTCATTTCTCTGCTGCTGGTCCTAGGCTGTTTTTCATGTGTTTTCTGAGTTCCTAGGCGTCGAATTAGTCTAAAAAGCGTCATACGGATCGATTCCGAGACAAAAGATTTTTCGGCCAAAAAAAATCCAAGGCTAACCCCTTTGCATTTTTGGCGAAAATTTCGACGACTTTGAAAAGTGCTGCAATTGATTCTTTAGGGTACTATTCCGACGTGATTTTGCGAGAGGAATCGATTAATCGCAGTCCCGATACGCTGCGAGCAACACCTGCAAAGTTACAGCCGAAAAACTGCAGATTTTCGTCGTCATTTCTCTGCTGCTGGTCCTAGGCTATTTTTCATGTGTTTTCTGAGTTCCTGGGCGTCGAATTAGTCTAAAAAGCGTCATACGGATCGATTCCGAGACAAAAGATTTTTCGGCCAAAAAAAATCCAAGGCTAACCCCTTTGCATTTTTGGCGAAAATTTCGACGACTTTGAAAAGTGCTGCAATTAATTCTTTAGGGGACTATTCCGACGTGATTTTGCAAGAGGAATCGATTAATCGCAGTCCCGATACGCTGCGAGCAACACCTGCAAAGTTACAGCCGAAAAACTGCAGATTTTCATCGTCATTTCTCTGCTGCTGGTCCTAGGCTATTTTTCATGTGTTTTCTGAGTTCCTGGGCGTCGGATTAGTCTAAAAAGCGTCATACGGATCGATTCCGAGACAAAAGATTTTTCGGCCAAAAAAAATCCAAGGCTAACCCCTTTGCATTTTTGGCGAAAATTTCGACGACTTTGAAAAGTGCTGCAATTAATTCTTTAGGGTACTATTCCGACGTGATTTTGCGAGAGGAATCGATTAATCGCAGTCCCGATACGCTGCGAGCAACACCTGCAAAGTTACAGCCGAAAAACTGCAGATTTTCATCGTCA
Source organism: Diprion similis (assembly GCF_021155765.1). Classification (NCBI taxonomy): domain Eukaryota; kingdom Metazoa; phylum Arthropoda; class Insecta; order Hymenoptera; family Diprionidae; genus Diprion; species Diprion similis. The sequence goes on from NC_060117.1 coordinate 6,026,467, forward strand.
TTTCTCTGCTGCTGGTCCTAGGCTATTTTTCATGTGTTTTCTGAGTTCCTGGGCGTCGAATTAGTCTCAAAAGCGTCATACGGATCGATTCCGAGACAAAAGATTTTTCGGCCAAAAAAAATCCAAGGCTAACCCCTTTGCATTTTTGGCGAAAATTTCGACGACTTTGAAAAGTGCTGCAATTAATTCTTTAGGGTACTGTTCCGACGTGATTTTGCGAGAGGAATCGATTAATCGCAGTCCCGATACGCTGCGAGCAACACCTGCAAAGTTACAGCCGAAAAACTGCAGATTTTCATCGTCATTTCTCTGCTGCTGGTCCTAGGCTGTTTTTCATGTGTTTTCTGAGTTCCTAGGCGTCGAATTAGTCTAAAAAGCGTCATACGGATCGATTCCGAGACAAAAGATTTTTCGGCCAAAAAAAATCCAAGGCTAACCCCTTTGCATTTTTGGCGAAAATTTCGACGACTTTGAAAAGTGCTGCAATTGATTCTTTAGGGTACTATTCCGACGTGATTTTGCGAGAGGAATCGATTAATCGCAGTCCCGATACGCTGCGAGCAACACCTGCAAAGTTACAGCCGAAAAACTGCAGATTTTCGTCGTCATTTCTCTGCTGCTGGTCCTAGGCTATTTTTCATGTGTTTTCTGAGTTCCTGGGCGTCGAATTAGTCTAAAAAGCGTCATACGGATCGATTCCGAGACAAAAGATTTTTCGGCCAAAAAAAATCCAAGGCTAACCCCTTTGCATTTTTGGCGAAAATTTCGACGACTTTGAAAAGTGCTGCAATTAATTCTTTAGGGGACTATTCCGACGTGATTTTGCAAGAGGAATCGATTAATCGCAGTCCCGATACGCTGCGAGCAACACCTGCAAAGTTACAGCCGAAAAACTGCAGATTTTCATCGTCATTTCTCTGCTGCTGGTCCTAGGCTATTTTTCATGTGTTTTCTGAGTTCCTGGGCGTCGGATTAGTCTAAAAAGCGTCATACGGATCGATTCCGAGACAAAAGATTTTTCGGCCAAAAAAAATCCAAGGCTAACCCCTTTGCATTTTTGGCGAAAATTTCGACGACTTTGAAAAGTGCTGCAATTAATTCTTTAGGGTACTATTCCGACGTGATTTTGCGAGAGGAATCGATTAATCGCAGTCCCGATACGCTGCGAGCAACACCTGCAAAGTTACAGCCGAAAAACTGCAGATTTTCATCGTCATTTCTCTGCTGCTGGTCCTAGGCTATTTTTCATGTGCTTTCTGAGTTCCTGGGCGTCGAATTAGTCTAAAAAGCGTCATACGGATCGATTCCGAGACAAAAGATTTTTCGGCCAAAAAAAATCCAAGGCTAACCCCTTTGCATTTTTGGCGAAAATTTCGACGACTTTGAAAAGTGCTGCAATTAATTCTTTAGGGTACTATTCCGACGTGATTTTGCGAGAGGAATCGATTAATCGCAGTCCCGATACGCTGCGAGCAACACCTGCAAAGTTACAGCCGAAAAACTGCAGATTTTCATCGTCATTTCTCTGCTGCTGGTCCTAGGCTATTTTTCATGTGTTTTCTGAGTTCCTGGGCGTCGAATTAGTCTTAAAAGCGTCATACGGATCGATTCCGAGACAAAAGATTTTTCGGCCAAAAAAAATCCAAGGCTAACCCCTTTGCATTTTTGGCGAAAATTTCGACGACTTTGAAAAGTGCTGCAATTAATTCTTTAGGGTACTGTTCCGACGTGATTTTGCGAGAGGAATCGATTAATCGCAGTCCCGATACGCTGCGAGCAACACCTGCAAAGTTACAGCCGAAAAACTGCAGATTTTCATCGTCATTTCTCTGCTGCTGGTCCTAGGCTATTTTTCATGTGTTTTCTGAGTTCCTGGGCGTCGAATTAGTCTGAAAAGCGTCATACGGATCGATTCCGAGACAGAAGATTTTTCGGCCAAAAAAAATCCAAGGCTAACCCCTTTGCATTTTTGGCGAAAATTTCGACGACTTTGAAAAGTGCTGCAATTAATTCTTTAGGGTACTATTCCGACGTGATTTTGCGAGAGGAATCGATTAATCGCAGTCCCGATACGCTGCGAGCAACACCTGCAAAGTTACAGCCGAAAAACTGCAGATTTTCATCGTCATTTCTCTGCTGCTGGTCCTAGGCTATTTTTCATGTGTTTTCTGAGTTCCTGGGCGTCGAATTAGTCTTAAAAGCGTCATACGGATCGATTCCGAGACAAAAGATTTTTCGGCCAAAAAAAATCCAAGGCTAACCCCTTTGCATTTTTGGCGAAAATTTCGACGACTTTGAAAAGTGCTGCAATTGATTCTTTAGGGTACTATTCCGACGTGATTTTGCGAGAGGAATCGATCAATCGCAGTCCCGATACGCTGCGAGCAACACCTGCAAAGTTACAGCCGAAAAACTGCAGATTTTCATCGTCATTTCTCTGCTGCTGGTCCTAGGCTATTTTTCATGTGTTTTCTGAGTTCCTGGGCGTCGAATTAGTCTAAAAAGCGTCATACGGATCGATTCCGAGACAAAAGATTTTTCGGCCAAAAAAAATCCAAGGCTAACCCCTTTGCATTTTTGGCGAAAATTTCGACGACTTTGAAAAGTGCTGCAATTAATTCTTTAGGGGACTATTCCGACGTGATTTTGCAAGAGGAATCGATTAATCGCAGTCCCGATACGCTGCGAGCAACACCTGCAAAGTTACAGCCAAAAAACTGCAGATTTTCATCGTCATTTCTCTGCTGCTGGTCCTAGGCTATTTTTCATGTGTTTTCTGAGTTCCTGGGCGTCGAATTAGTCTAAAAAGCGTCATACGGATCGATTCCGAGACAAAAGATTTTTCGGCCAAAAAAAATCCAAGGCTAACCCCTTTGCATTTTTGGCGAAAATTTCGACGACTTTGAAAAGTGCTGCAATTAATTCTTTAGGGGACTATTCCGACGTGATTTTGCAAGAGGAATCGATTAATCGCAGTCCCGATACGCTGCGAGCAACACCTGCAAAGTTACAGCCGAAAAACTGCAGATTTTCATCGTCATTTCTCTGCTGCTGGTCCTAGGCTATTTTTCATGTGTTTTCTGAGTTCCTGGGCGTCGAATTAGTCTAAAAAGCGTCATACGGATCGATTCCGAGACAAAAGATTTTTCGGCCAAAAAAAATCCAAGGCTAACCCCTTTGCATTTTTGGCGAAAATTTCGACGACTTTGAAAAGTGCTGCAATTAATTCTTTAGGGTACTATTCCGACGTGATTTTGCGAGAGGAATCGATTAATCGCAGTCCCGATACGCTGCGAGCAACACCTGCAAAGTTACAGCCGAAAAACTGCAGATTTTCATCGTCATTTCTCTGCTGCTGGTCCTAGGCTATTTTTCATGTGTTTTCTGAGTTCCTGGGCGTCGAATTAGTCTAAAAAGCGTCATACGGATCGATTCCGAGACAAAAGATTTTTCGGCCAAAAAAAATCCAAGGCTAACCCCTTTGCATTTTTGGCGAAAATTTCGACGACTTTGAAAAGTGCTGCAATTAATTCTATAGGGTACTATTCCGACGTGATTTTGCGAGAGGAATCGATTAATCGCAGTCCCGATACGCTGCGAGCAACACCTGCAAAGTTACAGCCGAAAAACTGCAGATTTTCATCGTAATTTCTCTGCTGCTGGTCCTAGGCTATTTTTCATGTGTTTTCTGAGTTCCTGGGCGTCGAATTAGTCTAAAAAGCGTCATACGGATCGATTCCGAGGCAAAAGATTTTTCGGCCAAAAAAAATCCAAGGCTAACCCCTTTGCATTTTTGGCGAAAATTTCGACGACTTTGAAAAGTGCTGCAATTAATTCTTTAGGGTACTATTCCGACGTGATTTTGCGAGAGGAATCGATTAATCGCAGTCCCGATACGCTGCGAGCAACACCTGCAAAGGTACAGCCGAAAAACTGCAGATTTTCATCGTCATTTCTCTGCTGCTGGTCCTAGGCTATTTTTCATGTGTTTTCTGAGTTCCTGGGCGTCGAATTAGTCTGAAAAGCGTCATACGGATCGATTCCGAGACAAAAGATTTTTCGGCCAAAAAAAATCCAAGGCTAACCCCTTTGCATTTTTGGCGAAAATTTCGACGACTTTGAAAAGTGCTGCAATTAATTCTTTAGGGTACTATTCCGACGTGATTTTGCGAGAGGAATCGATTAATCGCAGTCCCGATACGCTGCGAGCAACACCTGCAAAGTTACAGCCGAAAAACTGCAGATTTTCATCGTCATTTCTCTGCTGCTGGTCCTAGGCTATTTTTCATGTGTTTTCTGAGTTCCTGGGCGTCGAATTAGTCTAAAAAGCGTCATACGGATCGATTCCGAGACAAAAGATTTTTCGGCCAAAAAAAATCCAAGGCTAACCCCTTTGCATTTTTGGCGAAAATTTCGACGACTTTGAAAAGTGCTGCAATTAATTCTTTAGGGTACTATTCCGACGTGATTTTGCGAGAGGAATCGATTAATCGCAGTCCCGATACGCTGCGAGCAACACCTGCAAAGTTACAGCCGAAAAACTGCAGATTTTCATCGTCATTTCTCTGCTGCTGGTCCTAGGCTATTTTTCATGTGTTTTCTGAGTTCCTGGGCGTCGAATTAGTCTAAAAAGCGTCATACGGATCGATTCCGAGACAAAAGATTTTTCGGCCAAAAAAAATCCAAGGCTAACCCCTTTGCATTTTTGGCGAAAATTTCGACGACTTTGAAAAGTGCTGCAATTAATTCTTTAGGGTACTATTCCGACGTGATTTTGCGAGAGGAATCGATTAATCGCAGTCCCGATACGCTGCGAGCAACACCTGCAAAGTTACAGCCGAAAAACTGCAGATTTTCATCGTCATTTCTCTGCTGCTGGTCCTAGGCTATTTTTCATGTGTTTTCTGAGTTCCTGGGCGTCGAATTAGTCTAAAAAGCGTCATACGGATCGATTCCGAGACAAAAGATTTTTCGGCCAAAAAAAATCCAAGGCTAACCCCTTTGCATTTTTGGCGAAAATTTCGACGACTTTGAAAAGTGCTGCAATTAATTCTTTAGGGTACTATTCCGACGTGATTTTGCGAGAGGAATCGATTAATCGCAGTCCCGATACGCTGCGAGCAACACCTGCAAAGTTACAGCCGAAAAACTGCAGATTTTCATCGTCATTTCTCTGCTGCTGGTCCTAGGCTATTTTTCATGTGCTTTCTGAGTTCCTGGGCGTCGAATTAGTCTAAAAAGCGTCATACGGATCGATTCCGAGACAAAAGATTTTTCGGCCAAAAAAAATCCAAGGCTAACCCCTTTGCATTTTTGGCGAAAATTTCGACGACTTTGAAAAGTGCTGCAATTAATTCTTTAGGGTACTATTCCGACGTGATTTTGCGAGAGGAATCGATTAATCGCAGTCCCGATACGCTGCGAGCAACACCTGCAAAGTTACAGCCGAAAAACTGCAGATTTTCATCGTCATTTCTCTGCTGCTGGTCCTTGGCTATTTTTCATGTGTTTTCTGAGTTCCTGGGCGTCGAATTAGTCTAAAAAGCGTCATACGGATCGATTCCGAGACAAAAGATTTTTCGGCCAAAAAAAATCCAAGGCTAACCCCTTTGCATTTTTGGCGAAAATTTCGACGACTTTGAAAAGTGCTGCAATTAATTCTTTAGGGTACTATTCCGACGTGATTTTGCGAGAGGAATCGATTAATCGCAGTCCCGATACGCTGCGAGCAACACCTGCAAAGTTACAGCCGAAAAACTGCAGATTTTCATCGTCATTTCTCTGCTGCTGGTCCTAGGCTATTTTTCATGTGCTTTCTGAGTTCCTGGGCGTCGAATTAGTCTAAAAAGCGTCATACGGATCGATTCCGAGACAAAAGATTTTTCGGCCAAAAAAAATCCAAGGCTAACCCCTTTGCATTTTTGGCGAAAATTTCGACGACTTTGAAAAGTGCTGCAATTAATTCTTTAGGGTACTATTCCGACGTGATTTTGCGAGAGAAATCGATTAATCGCAGTCCCGATACGCTGCGAGCAACACCTGCAAAGTTACAGCCGAAAAACTGCAGATTTTCATCGTCATTTCTCTGCTGCTGGTCCTAGGCTATTTTTCATGTGTTTTCTGAGTTCCTGGGCGTCGAATTAGTCTAAAAAGCGTCATACGGATCGATTCCGAGACAAAAGATTTTTCGGCCAAAAAAAATCCAAGGCTAACCCCTTTGCATTTTTGGCGAAAATTTCGACGACTTTGAAAAGTGCTGCAATTAATTCTTTAGGGTACTATTCCGACGTGATTTTGCGAGAGGAATCGATTAATCGCAGTCCCGATACGCTGCGAGCAACACCTGCAAAGTTACAGCCGAAAAACTGCAGATTTTCATCGTCATTTCTCTGCTGCTGGTCCTAGGCTATTTTTCATGTGTTTTCTGAGTTCCTGGGCGTCGAATTAGTCTAAAAAGCGTCATACGGATCGATTCCGAGACAAAAGATTTTTCGGCCAAAAAAAATCCAAGGCTAACCCCTTTGCATTTTTGGCGAAAATTTCGACGACTTTGAAAAGTGCTGCAATTAATTCTTTAGGGTACTATTCCGACGTGATTTTGCGAGAGGAATCGATTAATCGCAGTCCCGATACGCTGCGAGCAACACCTGCAAAGTTACAGCCGAAAAACTGCAGATTTTCATCGTCATTTCTCTGCTGCTGGTCCTAGGCTATTTTTCATGTGTTTTCTGAGTTCCTGGGCGTCGAATTAGTCTAAAAAGCGTCATACGGATCGATTCCGAGACAAAAGATTTTTCGGCTAAAAAAAATCCAAGGCTAACCCCTTTGCATTTTTGGCGAAAATTTCGACGACTTTGAAAAGTGCTGCAATTAATTCTTTAGGGTACTATTCCGACGTGATTTTGCGAGAGGAATCGATTAATCGCAGTCCCGATACGCTGCGAGCAACACCTGCAAAGTTACAGCCGAAAAACTGCAGATTTTCATCGTCATTTCTCTGCTGCTGGTCCTAGGCTATTTTTCATGTGTTTTCTGAGTTCCTGGGCGTCGAATTAGTCTAAAAAGCGTCATACGGATCGATTCCGAGACAAAAGATTTTTCGGCCAAAAAAAATCCAAGGCTAACCCCTTTGCATTTTTGGCGAAAATTTCGACGACTTTGAGAAGTGCTGCAATTAATTCTTTAGGGTACTATTCCGACGTGATTTTGCGAGAGGAATCGATTAATCGCAGTCCCGATACGCTGCGAGCAACACCTGCAAAGTTACAGCCGAAAAACTGCAGATTTTCATCGTCATTTCTCTGCTGCTGGTCCTAGGCTATTTTTCATGTGCTTTCTGAGTTCCTGGGCGTCGAATTAGTCTAAAAAGCGTCATACGGATCGATTCCGAGACAAAAGATTTTTCGGCCAAAAAAAATCCAAGGCTAACCCCTTTGCATTTTTGGCGAAAATTTCGACGACTTTGAAAAGTGCTGCAATTAATTCTTTAGGGTACTATTCCGACGTGATTTTGCGAGAGGAATCGATTAATCGCAGTCCCGATACGCTGCGAGCAACACCTGCAAAGTTACAGCCGAAAAACTGCAGATTTTCATCGTCATTTCTCTGCTGCTGGTCCTAGGCTATTTTTCATGTGCTTTCTGAGTTCCTGGGCGTCGAATTAGTCTAAAAAGCGTCATACGGATCGATTCCGAGACAAAAGATTTTTCGGCCAAAAAAAATCCAAGGCTAACCCCTTTGCATTTTTGGCGAAAATTTCGACGACTTTGAAAAGTGCTGCAATTAATTCTTTAGGGTACTATTCCGACGTGATTTTGCGAGAGGAATCGATTAATCGCAGTCCCGATACGCTGCGAGCAACACCTGCAAAGTTACAGCCGAAAAACTGCAGATTTTCATCGTCATTTCTCTGCTGCTGGTCCTAGGCTATTTTTCATGTGTTTTCTGAGTTCCTGGGCGTCGAATTAGTCTCAAAAGCGTCATACGGATCGATTCCGAGACAAAAGATTTTTCGGCCAAAAAAAATCCAAGGCTCACCCCTTTGCATTTTTGGCGAAAATTTCGACGACTTTGAAAAGTGCTGCAATTAATTCTTTAGGGTACTATTCCGACGTGATTTTGCGAGAGGAATCGATTAATCGCAGTCCCGATACGCTGCGAGCAACACCTGCAAAGTTACAGCCGAAAAACTGCAGATTTTCATCGTCATTTCTCTGCTGCTGGTCCTAGGCTATTTTTCATGTGCTTTCTGAGTTCCTGGGCGTCGAATTAGTCTAAAAAGCGTCATACGGATCGATTCCGAGACAAAAGATTTTTCGGCCAAAAAAAATCCAAGGCTAACCCCTTTGCATTTTTGGCGAAAATTTCGACGACTTTGAAAAGTGCTGCAATTAATTCTTTAGGGTACTATTCCGACGTGATTTTGCGAGAGAAATCGATTAATCGCAGTCCCGATACGCTGCGAGCAACACCTGCAAAGTTACAGCCGAAAAACTGCAGATTTTCATCGTCATTTCTCTGCTGCTGGTCCTAGGCTATTTTTCATGTGTTTTCTGAGTTCCTGGGCGTCGAATTAGTCTAAAAAGCGTCATACGGATCGATTCCGAGACAAAAGATTTTTCGGCCAAAAAAAATCCAAGGCTAACCCCTTTGCATTTTTGGCGAAAATTTCGACGACTTTGAAAAGTGCTGCAATTAATTCTTTAGGGTACTATTCCGACGTGATTTTGCGAGAGGAATCGATTAATCGCAGTCCCGATACGCTGCGAGCAACACCTGCAAAGTTACAGCCGAAAAACTGCAGATTTTCATCGTCATTTCTCTGCTGCTGGTCCTAGGCTATTTTTCATGTGTTTTCTGAGTTCCTGGGCGTCGAATTAGTCTAATGAGCGTCATACGGATCGATTCCGAGACAAAAGATTTTTCGGCCAAAAAAAATCCAAGGCTAACCCCTTTGCATTTTTGGCGAAAATTTCGACGACTTTGAAAAGTGCTGCAATTAATTCTTTAGGGTACTATTCCGACGTGATTTTGCGAGAGGAATCGATTAATCGCAGTCCCGATACGCTGCGAGCAACACCTGCAAAGTTACAGCCGAAAAACTGCAGATTTTCATCGTCATTTCTCTGCTGCTGGTCCTAGGCTATTTTTCATGTGTTTTCTGAGTTCCTGGGCGTCGAATTAGTCTAAAAAGCGTCATACGGATCGATTCCGAGACAAAAGATTTTTCGGCCAAAAAAAATCCAAGGCTAACCCCTTTGCATTTTTGGCGAAAATTTCGACGACTTTGAAAAGTGCTGCAATTAATTCTTTAGGGTACTATTCCGACGTGATTTTGCGAGAGGAATCGATTAATCGCAGTCCCGATACGCTGCGAGCAACACCTGCAAAGTTACAGCCGAAAAACTGCAGATTTTCATCGTCATTTCTCTGCTGCTGGTCCTAGGCTATTTTTCATGTGTTTTCTGAGTTCCTGGGCGTCGAATTAGTCTAAAAAGCGTCATACGGATCGATTCCGAGACAAAAGATTTTTCGGCCAAAAAAAATCCAAGGCTAACCCCTTTGCATTTTTGGCGAAAATTTCGACGACTTTGAGAAGTGCTGCAATTAATTCTTTAGGGTACTATTCCGACGTGATTTTGCGAGAGGAATCGATTAATCGCAGTCCCGATACGCTGCGAGCAACACCTGCAAAGTTACAGCCGAAAAACTGCAGATTTTCATCGTCATTTCTCTGCTGCTGGTCCTAGGCTATTTTTCATGTGCTTTCTGAGTTCCTGGGCGTCGAATTAGTCTAAAAAGCGTCATACGGATCGATTCCGAGACAAAAGATTCTTCGGCCAAAAAAAATCCAAGGCTAACCCCTTTGCATTTTTGGCGAAAATTTCGACGACTTTGAAAAGTGCTGCAATTAATTCTTTAGGGTACTATTCCGACGTGATTTTGCGAGAGAAATCGATTAATCGCAGTCCCGATACGCTGCGAGCAACACCTGCAAAGTTGCAGCCGAAAAACTGCAGATTTTCATCGTCATTTCTCTGCTGCTGGTCCTAGGCTATTTTTCATGTGCTTTCTGAGTTCCTGGGCGTCGAATTAGTCTAAAAAGCGTCATACGGATCGATTCCGAGACAAAAGATTTTTCGGCCAAAAAAAATCCAAGGCTAACCCCTTTGCATTTTTGGCGAAAATTTCGACGACTTTGAAAAGTGCTGCAATTAATTCTTTAGGGTACTATTCCGACGTGATTTTGCGAGAGGAATCGATTAATCGCAGTCCCGATACGCTGCGAGCAACACCTGCAAAGTTACAGCCGAAAAACTGCAGATTTTCATCGTCATTTCTCTGCTGCTGGTCCTAGGCTATTTTTCATGTGTTTTCTGAGTTCCTGGCCGTCGAATTAGTCTAAAAAGCGTCATACGGATCGATTCCGAGACAAAAGATTTTTCGGCCAAAAAAAATCCAAGGCTAACCCCTTTGCATTTTTGGCGAAAATTTCGACGACTTTGAAAAGTGCTGCAATTAATTCTTTAGGACACTATTCCGACGTGATTTTGCGAGAGGAATCGATTAATCGCAGTCCCGATACGCTGCGAGCAACACCTGCAAAGTTACAGCCGAAAAACTGCAGATTTTCATCGTCATTTCTCTGCTGCTGGTCCTAGGCTATTTTTCATGTGCTTTCTGAGTTCCTGGGCGTCGAATTAGTCTAAAAAGCGTCATACGGATCGATTCCGAGACAAAAGATTTTTCGGCCAAAAAAAATCCAAGGCTAACCCCTTTGCATTTTTGGCGAAAATTTCGACGACTTTGAAAAGTGCTGCAATTAATTCTTTAGGGTACTATTCCGACGTGATTTTGCGAGAGGAATCGATTAATCGCAGTCCCGATACGCTGCGAGCAACACCTGCAAAGTTACAGCCGAAAAACTGCAGATTTTCATCGTCATTTCTCTGCTGCTGGTCCTAGGCTGTTTTTCATGTGTTTTCTGAGTTCCTAGGCGTCGAATTAGTCTAAAAAGCGTCATACGGATCGATTCCGAGACAAAAGATTTTTCGGCCAAAAAAAATCCAAGGCTAACCCCTTTGCATTTTTGGCGAAAATTTCGACGACTTTGAAAAGTGCTGCAATTGATTCTTTAGGGTACTATTCCGACGTGATTTTGCGAGAGGAATCGATTAATCGCAGTCCCGATACGCTGCTAGCAACACCTGCAAAGTTACAGCCGAAAAACTGCAGATTTTCATCGTCATTTCTCTGCTGCTGGTCCTAGGCTATTTTTCATGTGTTTTCTGAGTTCCTGGGCGTCGAATTAGTCTAAAAAGCGTCATACGGATCGATTCCGAGACAAAAGATTTTTCGGCCAAAAAAAATCCAAGGCTAACCCCTTTGCATTTTTGGCGAAAATTTCGACGACTTTGAAAAGTGCTGCAATTAATTCTTTAGGGGACTATTCCGACGTGATTTTGCAAGAGGAATCGATTAATCGCAGTCCCGATACGCTGCGAGCAACACCTGCAAAGTTACAGCCGAAAAACTGCAGATTTTCATCGTCATTTCTCTGCTGCTGGTCCTAGGCTATTTTTCATGTGTTTTCTGAGTTCCTGGGCGTCGGATTAGTCTAAAAAGCGTCATACGGATCGATTCCGAGACAAAAGATTTTTCGGCCAAAAAAAATCCAAGGCTAACCCCTTTGCATTTATGGCGAAAATTTCGACGACTTTGAAAAGTGCTGCAATTAATTCTTTAGGGTACTATTCCGACGTGATTTTGCGAGAGGAATCGATTAATCGCAGTCCCGATACGCTGCGAGCAACACCTGCAAAGTTACAGCCGAAAAACTGCAGATTTTCATCGTCATTTCTCTGCTGCTGGTCCTAGGCTATTTTTCATGTGCTTTCTGAGTTCCTGGGCGTCGAATTAGTCTAAAAAGCGTCATACGGATCGATTCCGAGACAAAAGATTTTTCGGCCAAAAAAAATCCAAGGCTAACCCCTTTGCATTTTTGGCGAAAATTTCGACGACTTTGAAAAGTGCTGCAATTAATTCTTTAGGGTACTATTCCGACGTGATTTTGCGAGAGGAATCGATTAATCGCAGTCCCGATACGCTGCGAGCAACACCTGCAAAGTTACAGCCGAAAAACTGCAGATTTTCATCGTCATTTCTCTGCTGCTGGTCCTAGGCTATTTTTCATGTGTTTTCTGAGTTCCTGGGCGTCGAATTAGTCTTAAAAGCGTCATACGGATCGATTCCGAGACAAAAGATTTTTCGGCCAAAAAAAATCCAAGGCTAACCCCTTTGCATTTTTGGCGAAAATTTCGACGACTTTGAAAAGTGCTGCAATTAATTCTTTAGGGTACTGTTCCGACGTGATTTTGCGAGAGGAATCGATTAATCGCAGTCCCGATACGCTGCGAGCAACACCTGCAAAGTTACAGCCGAAAAACTGCAGATTTTCATCGTCATTTCTCTGCTGCTGGTCCTAGGCTATTTTTCATGTGTTTTCTGAGTTCCTGGGCGTCGAATTAGTCTAAAAAGCGTCATACGGATCGATTCCGAGACAGAAGATTTTTCGGCCAAAAAAAATCCAAGGCTAACCCCTTTGCATTTTTGGCGAAAATTTCGACGACTTTGAAAAGTGCTGCAATTAATTCTTTAGGGTACTATTCCGACGTGATTTTGCGAGAGGAATCGATTAATCGCAGTCCCGATACGCTGCGAGCAACACCTGCAAAGTTACAGCCGAAAAACTGCAGATTTTCATCGTCATTTCTCTGCTGCTGGTCCTAGGCTATTTTTCATGTGTTTTCTGAGTTCCTGGGCGTCGAATTAGTCTTAAAAGCGTCATACGGATCGATTCCGAGACAAAAGATTTTTCGGCCAAAAAAAATCCAAGGCTAACCCCTTTGCATTTTTGGCGAAAATTTCGACGACTTTGAAAAGTGCTGCAATTGATTCTTTAGGGTACTATTCCGACGTGATTTTGCGAGAGGAATCGATCAATCGCAGTCCCGATACGCTGCGAGCAACACCTGCAAAGTTACAGCCGAAAAACTGCAGATTTTCATCGTCATTTCTCTGCTGCTGGTCCTAGGCTATTTTTCATGTGTTTTCTGAGTTCCTGGGCGTCGAATTAGTCTAAAAAGCGTCATACGGATCGATTCCGAGACAAAAGATTTTTCGGCCAAAAAAAATCCAAGGCTAACCCCTTTGCATTTTTGGCGAAAATTTCGACGACTTTGAAAAGTGCTGCAATTAATTCTATAGGGTACTATTCCGACGTGATTTTGCGAGAGGAATCGATTAATCGCAGTCCCGATACGCTGCGAGCAACACCTGCAAAGTTACAGCCGAAAAACTGCAGATTTTCATCGTCATTTCTCTGCTGCTGGTCCTAGGCTATTTTTCATGTGTTTTCTGAGTTCCTGGGCGTCGGATTAGTCTAAAAAGCGTCATACGGATCGATTCCGAGACAAAAGATTTTTCGGCCAAAAAAAATCCAAGGCTAACCCCTTTGCATTTTTGGCGAAAATTTCGACGACTTTGAAAAGTGCTGCAATTAATTCTTTAGGGTACTATTCCGACGTGATTTTGCGAGAGGAATCGATTAATCGCAGTCCCGATACGCTGCGAGCAACACCTGCAAAGTTACAGCCGAAAAACTGCAGATTTTCATCGTCATTTCTCTGCTGCTGGTCCTAGGCTATTTTTCATGTGCTTTCTGAGTTCCTGGGCGTCGAATTAGTCTAAAAAGCGTCATACGGATCGATTCCGAGACAAAAGATTTTTCGGCCAAAAAAAATCCAAGGCTAACCCCTTTGCATTTTTGGCGAAAATTTCGACGACTTTGAAAAGTGCTGCAATTAATTCTTTAGGGTACTATTCCGACGTGATTTTGCGAGAGGAATCGATTAATCGCAGTCCCGATACGCTGCGAGCAACACCTGCAAAGTTACAGCCGAAAAACTGCAGATTTTCATCGTCATTTCTCTGCTGCTGGTCCTAGGCTATTTTTCATGTGTTTTCTGAGTTCCTGGGCGTCGAATTAGTCTTAAAAGCGTCATACGGATCGATTCCGAGACAAAAGATTTTTCGGCCAAAAAAAATCCAAGGCTAACCCCTTTGCATTTTTGGCGAAAATTTCGACGACTTTGAAAAGTGCTGCAATTCATTCTTTAGGGTACTGTTCCGACGTGATTTTGCGAGAGGAATTGATTAATCGCAGTCCCGATACGCTGCGAGCAACACCTGCAAAGTTACAGCCGAAAAACTGCAGATTTTCATCGTCATTTCTCTGCTGCTGGTCCTAGGCTATTTTTCATGTGTTTTCTGAGTTCCTGGGCGTCGAATTAGTCTAAAAAGCGTCATACGGATCGATTCCGAGACAGAAGATTTTTCGGCCAAAAAAAATCCAAGGCTAACCCCTTTGCATTTTTGGCGAAAATTTCGACGACTTTGAAAAGTGCTGCAATTAATTCTTTAGGGTACTATTCCGACGTGATTTTGCGAGAGGAATCGATTAATCGCAGTCCCGATACGCTGCGAGCAACACCTGCAAAGTTACAGCCGAAAAACTGCAGATTTTCATCGTCATTTCTCTGCTGCTGGTCCTAGGCTATTTTTCATGTGTTTTCTGAGTTCCTGGGCGTCGAATTAGTCTTAAAAGCGTCATACGGATCGATTCCGAGACAAAAGATTTTTCGGCCAAAAAAAATCCAAGGCTAACCCCTTTGCATTTTTGGCGAAAATTTCGACGACTTTGAAAAGTGCTGCAATTGATTCTTTAGGGTACTATTCCGACGTGATTTTGCGAGAGGAATCGATCAATCGCAGTCCCGATACGCTGCGAGCAACACCTGCAAAGTTACAGCCGAAAAACTGCAGATTTTCATCGTCATTTCTCTGCTGCTGGTCCTAGGCTATTTTTCATGTGTTTTCTGAGTTCCTGGGCGTCGAATTAGTCTAAAAAGCGTCATACGGATCGATTCCGAGACAAAAGATTTTTCGGCCAAAAAAAATCCAAGGCTAACCCCTTTGCATTTTTGGCGAAAATTTCGACGACTTTGAAAAGTGCTGCAATTAATTCTATAGGGTACTATTCCGACGTGATTTTGCGAGAGGAATCGATTAATCGCAGTCCCGATACGCTGCGAGCAACACCTGCAAAGTTACAGCCGAAAAACTGCAGATTTTCATCGTCATTTCTCTGCTGCTGGTCCTAGGCTATTTTTCATGTGTTTTCTGAGTTCCTGGGCGTCGAATTAGTCTAAAAAGCGTCATACGGATCGATTCCGAGGCAAAAGATTTTTCGGCCAAAAAAAATCCAAGGCTAACCCCTTTGCATTTTTGGCGAAAATTTCGACGACTTTGAAAAGTGCTGCAATTAATTCTTTAGGGTACTATTCCGACGTGATTTTGCGAGAGGAATCGATTAATCGCAGTCCCGATACGCTGCGAGCAACACCTGCAAAGGTACAGCCGAAAAACTGCAGATTTTCATCGTCATTTCTCTGCTGCTGGTCCTAGGCTATTTTTCATGTGTTTTCTGAGTTCCTGGGCGTCGAATTAGTCTGAAAAGCGTCATACGGATCGATTCCGAGACAAAAGATTTTTCGGCCAAAAAAAATCCAAGGCTAACCCCTTTGCATTTTTGGCGAAAATTTCGACGACTTTGAAAAGTGCTGCAATTAATTCTTTAGGGTACTATTCCGACGTGATTTTGCGAGAGGAATCGATTAATCGCAGTCCCGATACGCTGCGAGCAACACCTGCAAAGTTACAGCCGAAAAACTGCAGATTTTCATCGTCATTTCTCTGCTGCTGGTCCTAGGCTATTTTTCATGTGTTTTCTGAGTTCCTGGGCGTCGAATTAGTCTAAAAAGCGTCATACGGATCGATTCCGAGACAAAAGATTTTTCGGCCAAAAAAAATCCAAGGCTAACCCCTTTGCATTTTTGGCGAAAATTTCGACGACTTTGAAAAGTGCTGCAATTAATTCTTTAGGGTACTATTCCGACGTGATTTTGCGAGAGGAATCGATTAATCGCAGTCCCGATACGCTGCGAGCAACACCTGCAAAGTTACAGCCGAAAAACTGCAGATTTTCATCGTCATTTCTCTGCTGCTGGTCCTAGGCTATTTTTCATGTGTTTTCTGAGTTCCTGGGCGTCGAATTAGTCTAAAAAGCGTCATACGGATCGATTCCGAGACAAAAGATTTTTCGGCCAAAAAAAATCCAAGGCTAACCCCTTTGCATTTTTGGCGAAAATTTCGACGACTTTGAAAAGTGCTGCAATTAATTCTTTAGGGTACTATTCCGACGTGATTTTGCGAGAGGAATCGATTAATCGCAGTCCCGATACGCTGCGAGCAACACCTGCAAAGTTACAGCCGAAAAACTGCAGATTTTCATCGTCATTTCTCTGCTGCTGGTCCTAGGCTATTTTTCATGTGTTTTCTGAGTTCCTGGGCGTCGAATTAGTCTAAAAAGCGTCATACGGATCGATTCCGAGACAAAAGATTTTTCGGCCAAAAAAAATCCAAGGCTAACCCCTTTGCATTTTTGGCGAAAATTTCGACGACTTTGAAAAGTGCTGCAATTAATTCTTTAGGGTACTATTCCGACGTGATTTTGCGAGAGGAATCGATTAATCGCAGTCCCGATACGCTGCGAGCAACACCTGCAAAGTTACAGCCGAAAAACTGCAGATTTTCATCGTCATTTCTCTGCTGCTGGTCCTAGGCTATTTTTCATGTGCTTTCTGAGTTCCTGGGCGTCGAATTAGTCTAAAAAGCGTCATACGGATCGATTCCGAGACAAAAGATTTTTCGGACAAAAAAAATCCAAGGCTAACCCCTTTGCATTTTTGGCGAAAATTTCGACGACTTTGAAAAGTGCTGCAATTAATTCTTTAGGGTACTATTCCGACGTGATTTTGCGAGAGGAATCGATTAATCGCAGTCCCGATACGCTGCGAGCAACACCTGCAAAGTTACAGCCGAAAAACTGCAGATTTTCATCGTCATTTCTCTGCTGCTGGTCCTTGGCTATTTTTCATGTGTTTTCTGAGTTCCTGGGCGTCGAATTAGTCTAAAAAGCGTCATACGGATCGATTCCGAGACAAAAGATTTTTCGGCCAAAAAAAATCCAAGGCTAACCCCTTTGCATTTTTGGCGAAAATTTCGACGACTTTGAAAAGTGCTGCAATTAATTCTTTAGGGTACTATTCCGACGTGATTTTGCGAGAGGAATCGATTAATCGCAGTCCCGATACGCTGCGAGCAACACCTGCAAAGTTACAGCCGAAAAACTGCAGATTTTCATCGTCATTTCTCTGCTGCTGGTCCTAGGCTATTTTTCATGTGCTTTCTGAGTTCCTGGGCGTCGAATTAGTCTAAAAAGCGTCATACGGATCGATTCCGAGACAAAAGATTTTTCGGCCAAAAAAAATCCAAGGCTAACCCCTTTGCATTTTTGGCGAAAATTTCGACGACTTTGAAAAGTGCTGCAATTAATTCTTTAGGGTACTATTCCGACGTGATTTTGCGAGAGGAATCGATTAATCGCAGTCCCGATACGCTGCGAGCAACACCTGCAAAGTTACAGCCGAAAAACTGCAGATTTTCATCGTCATTTCTCTGCTGCTGGTCCTAGGCTATTTTTCATGTGTTTTCTGAGTTCCTGGGCGTCGAATTAGTCTAAAAAGCGTCATACGGATCGATTCCGAGACAAAAGATTTTTCGGCCAAAAAAAATCCAAGGCTAACCCCTTTGCATTTTTGGCGAAAATTTCGACGACTTTGAAAAGTGCTGCAATTAATTCTTTAGGGTACTATTCCGACGTGATTTTGCGAGAGGAATCGATTAATCGCAGTCCCGATACGCTGCGAGCAACACCTGCAAAGTTACAGCCGAAAAACTGCAGATTTTCATCGTCATTTCTCTGCTGCTGGTCCTAGGCTATTTTTCATGTGCTTTCTGAGTTCCTGGGCGTCGAATTAGTCTAAAAAGCGTCATACGGATCGATTCCGAGACAAAAGATTTTTCGGCCAAAAAAAATCCAAGGCTAACCCCTTTGCATTTTTGGCGAAAATTTCGACGACTTTGAAAAGTGCTGCAATTAATTCTTTAGGGTACTATTCCGACGTGATTTTGCGAGAGGAATCGATTAATCGCAGTCCCGATACGCTGCGAGCAACACCTGCAAAGTTACAGCCGAAAAACTGCAGATTTTCATCGTCATTTCTCTGCTGCTGGTCCTAGGCTATTTTTCATGTGTTTTCTGAGTTCCTGGGCGTCGAATTAGTCTAAAAAGCGTCATACGGATCGATTCCGAGACAAAAGATTTTTCGGCCAAAAAAAATCCAAGGCTAACCCCTTTGCATTTTTGGCGAAAATTTCGACGACTTTGAAAAGTGCTGCAATTAATTCTTTAGGGTACTATTCCGACGTGATTTTGCGAGAGGAATCGATTAATCGCAGTCCCGATACGCTGCGAGCAACACCTGCAAAGTTACAGCCGAAAAACTGCAGATTTTCATCGTCATTTCTCTGCTGCTGGTCCTAGGCTATTTTTCATGTGTTTTCTGAGTTCCTGGGCGTCGAATTAGTCTAAAAAGCGTCATACGGATCGATTCCGAGACAAAAGATTTTTCGGCCAAAAAAAATCCAAGGCTAACCCCTTTGCATTTTTGGCGAAAATTTCGACGACTTTGAAAAGTGCTGCAATTAATTCTTTAGGGTACTATTCCGACGTGATTTTGCGAGAGGAATCGATTAATCGCAGTCCCGATACGCTGCGAGCAACACCTGCAAAGTTACAGCCGAAAAACTGCAGATTTTCATCGTCATTTCTCTGCTGCTGGTCCTAGGCTATTTTTCATGTGTTTTCTGAGTTCCTGGGCGTCGAATTAGTCTAAAAAGCGTCATACGGATCGATTCCGAGACAAAAGATTTTTCGGCCAAAAAAAATCCAAGGCTAACCCCTTTGCATTTTTGGCGAAAATTCCGACGACTTTGAAAAGTGCTGCAATTAATTCTTTAGGGTACTATTCCGACGTGATTTTGCGAGAGGAATCGATTAATCGCAGTCCCGATACGCTGCGAGCAACACCTGCAAAGTTACAGCCGAAAAACTGCAGATTTTCATCGTCATTTCTCTGCTGCTGGTCCTAGGCTATTTTTCATGTGCTTTCTGAGTTCCTGGGCGTCGAATTAGTCTAAAAAGCGTCATAAGGATCGATTCCGAGACAAAAGATTTTTCGGCCAAAAAAAATCCAAGGCTAACCCCTTTGCATTTTTGGCGAAAATTTCGACGACTTTGAAAAGTGCTGCAATTAATTCTTTAGGGTACTATTCCGACGTGATTTTGCGAGAGGAATCGATTAATCGCAGTCCCGATACGCTGCGAGCAACACCTGCAAAGTTACAGCCGAAAAACTGCAGATTTTCATCGTCATTTCTCTGCTGCTGGTCCTTGGCTATTTTTCATGTGTTTTCTGAGTTCCTGGGCGTCGAATTAGTCTAAAAAGCGTCATACGGATCGATTCCGAGACAAAAGATTTTTCGGCCAAAAAAAATCCAAGGCTAACCCCTTTGCATTTTTGGCGAAAATTTCGACGACTTTGAAAAGTGCTGCAATTAATTCTTTAGGGTACTATTCCGACGTGATTTTGCGAGAGGAATCGATTAATCGCAGTCCCGATACGCTGCGAGCAACACCTGCAAAGTTACAGCCGAAAAACTGCAGATTTTCATCGTCATTTCTCTGCTGCTGGTCCTAGGCTATTTTTCATGTGCTTTCTGAGTTCCTGGGCGTCGAATTAGTCTAAAAAGCGTCATACGGATCGATTCCGAGACAAAAGATTTTTCGGCCAAAAAAAATCCAAGGCTAACCCCTTTGCATTTTTGGCGAAAATTTCGACGACTTTGAAAAGTGCTGCAATTAATTCTTTAGGGTACTATTCCGACGTGATTTTGCGAGAGAAATCGATTAATCGCAGTCCCGATACGCTGCGAGCAACACCTGCAAAGTTACAGCCGAAAAACTGCAGATTTTCATCGTCATTTCTCTGCTGCTGGTCCTAGGCTATTTTTCATGTGTTTTCTGAGTTCCTGGGCGTCGAATTAGTCTAAAAAGCGTCATACGGATCGATTCCGAGACAAAAGATTTTTCGGCCAAAAAAAATCCAAGGCTAACCCCTTTGCATTTTTGGCGAAAATTTCGACGACTTTGAAAAGTGCTGCAATTAATTCTTTAGGGTACTATTCCGACGTGATTTTGCGAGAGGAATCGATTATTCGCAGTCCCGATACGCTGCGAGCAACACCTGCAAAGTTACAGCCGAAAAACTGCAGATTTTCATCGTCATTTCTCTGCTGCTGGTCCTAGGCTATTTTTCATGTGTTTTCTGAGTTCCTGGGCGTCGAATTAGTCTAAAAAGCGTCATACGGATCGATTCCGAGACAAAAGATTTTTCGGCCAAAAAAAATCCAAGGCTAACCCCTTTCTCCTTACTAGCCAGGACCCCGCCGCTATACCTAGTGGCCGACGCGTACGCGCGTACATTTGGTAGGGTGCGGGAACTGCTATCAACCGGAACGTGGTCTCCGGGCACGCACAAGGCGGTTAGAGATGAAGAACTGCGCGTCGTCCACGAAAGATGGAAGACGTACCTCGGAAGCGCAGTGCTCCCCAGCGAGGGGTTGAGGTTGGCAATTTTAGCCAACTGGTCGGGATGGTTCGAGCGGGCGCACGGAAGCGCGACATTCCGTGTGACCCAAGTCCTAACAGGCCACGGCTACTTCGCTGAGTTCCTCCACAGGATAGGGAAGGCGGAGCGGTCGACTTGCTGGTACTGCGGGCGGGAGGAGGATACGACGCGACACACAGTTGAGGTCTGCCCAGCGTGGGAAATCGAGAGGGAGGCCCTACGGCGTGCCGTTGGGGAAGACCTAACCCCACCTGGCCTGATAAGGGCTATGGTGAAGTCAGGGGAGGAATGGGCGGCGGTAGCCAGATTCGCGGAACGGGTTATGACGGCCAAAGAGAAGCGGGAACGGGAACGCCAGCGGGCACCGCGTGACTAGGGCTAAAAGCGAGTAGGCACACGCATGAGGCAGGTCAAGACCTGAACGGGTAGGGGTCCAGACGGGCTGGCGGGACGGGGCACCGGCCGGCCTCCACCCCGTCCCTCGGTAACGGGGCCCTGAGGCGGGTGAGGGGAGGGGGGAAGCGCGGGGCGACATAGATGGTGTCAGGATAGAGAGTGTCACGCTGTCAGTCGATAGGAGTAGGATAGGGTCGCCCCGGCCATGCTTCCTCTTCTTCTTCCTCTTCCTCTCCTTCTTCTTCGGCCTCCGACGCCCTGGGACGGTGGATGGAACGGCCGCGCCGGACCCATTACTACCTCGTACTCGCGTGGGCGGGGTGCTCGGTCAAAGCAACACGAGCACTAAGTGGGGGTCACCATACGCTGAGCGGCTCCGCTGAGCGGAGCCCGGGCTACAGCGCTGAACAGGGACCATCCACCATCGGGCAGGGACGCATTCACCGATGTTTTATCGGTGGATTGGGGAAGGCGAAAATATATTAGGATATGAAATACGTATGTGAGCGTGTGTGTGTGTGTATGTGTGTGAATGTATGAATGTATGTATGTGTATGAACGTGTACTATATGTATATATATATATACATAGTGGGGTGGGACGGGAGGCGCAACTCCCAATTAGGCGTTAGAGGTAGGTCCGCACGAATGCGGAAGGTGCCGGGGGGCTCCCCGAGGTTATGCCTCGTGCGGTTCCGGGGAGTCCCCTACCCGTACCAGGGTGGCCGCTGGTTTTTTAGTGGGTGCGAGTCCCACACTACCCTGGAGTTTCTTGCGCGAAACTCCAGGGTGTGCATAAAGCATTTTTACCAGCGATAACAAAAAAAAAAAAAAAAAAAGGCTAACCCCTTTGCATTTTTGGCGAAAATTTCGACGACTTTGAAAAGTGCTGCAATTAATTCTTTAGGGTACTATTCCGACGTGATTTTGCGAGAGGAATCGATTAATCGCAGTCCCGATACGCTGCGAGCAACACCTGCAAAGTTACAGCCGAAAAACTGCAGATTTTCATCGTCATTTCTCTGCTGCTGGTCCTAGGCTATTTTTCATGTGTTTTCTGAGTTCCTGGGCGTCGAATTAGTCTAAAAAGCGTCATACGGATCGATTCCGAGACAAAAGATTTTTCGGCCAAAAAAAATCCAAGGCTAACCCCTTTGCATTTTTGGCGAAAATTTCGACGACTTTGAAAAGTGCTGCAATTAATTCTTTAGGGTACTATTCCGACGTGATTTTGCGAGAGGAATCGATTAATCGCAGTCCCGATACGCTGCGAGCAACACCTGCAAAGTTACAGCCGAAAAACTGCAGATTTTCATCGTCATTTCTCTGCTGCTGGTCCTAGGCTATTTTTCATGTGTTTTCTGAGTTCCTGGGCGTCGAATTAGTCTAAAAAGCGTCATACGGATCGATTGCGAGACAAAAGATTTTTCGGCCAAAAAAAATCCACGGCTAACCCCTTTGCATTTTTGGCGAAAATTTCGACGACTTTGAAAAGTGCTGCAATTAATTCTTTAGGGTACTATTCCGACGTGATTTTGCGAGAGGAATCGATTAATCGCAGTCCCGATACGCTGCGAGCAACACCTGCAAAGTTACAGCCGAAAAACTGCAGATTTTTATCGTCATTTCTCTGCTGCTGGTCCTAGGCTATTTTTCATGTGTTTTCTGAGTTCCTGGGCGTCGAATTAGTCTAAAAAGCGTCATACGGATCGATTCCGAGACAAAAGATTTTTCGGCCAACAAAAATCCAAGGCTAACCCCTTTGCATTTTTGGCGAAAATTTCGACGACTTTGAAAAGTGCTGCAATTAATTCTTTAGGGTACTATTCCGACGTGATTTTGCGAGAGGAATCGATTAATCGCAGTCCCGATACGCTGCGAGCAACACCTGCAAAGTTACAGCCGAAAAACTGCAGATTTTCATCGTCATTTCTCTGCTGCTGGTCCTAGGCTATTTTTCATGTGTTTTCTGAGTTCCTGGGCGTCGAATTAGTCTAAAAAGCGTCATACGGATCGATTCCGAGACAAAAGATTTTTCGGCCAAAAAAAATCCAAGGCTAACCCCTTTGCATTTTTGGCGAAAATTTCGACGACTTTGAAAAGTGCTGCAATTAATTCTTTAGGGTACAATTCCGACGTGATTTTGCGAGAGGAATCGATTAATCGCAGTCCCGATACGCTGCGAGCAACACCTGCAAAGTTACAGCCGAAAAACTGCAGATTTTCATCGTCATTTCTCTGCTGCTGGTCCTAGGCTATTTTTCATGTGTTTTCTGAGTTCCTAGGCGTCGAATTAGTCTAAAAAGCGTCATACGGATCGATTCCGAGACAAAAGATTTTTCGGCCAAAAAAAATCCAAGGCTAACCCCTTTGCATTTTTGGCGAAAATTTCGACGACTTTGAAAAGTGCTGCAATTAATTCTTCAGGGTACTATTCCGACGTGATTTTGCGAGAGGAATCGATTAATCGCAGTCCCGATACGCTGCGAGCAACACCTGCAAAGTTACAGCCGAAAAACTGCAGATTTTCATCGTCATTTCTCTGCTGCTGGTCCTAGGCTATTTTTCATGTGTTTTCTGAGTTCCTGGGCGTCGAATTAGTCTAAAAAGCGTCATACGGATCGATTCCGAGACAAAAGATTTTTCGGCCAAAAAAAATCCAAGGCTAACCCCTTTGCATTTTTGGCGAAAATTTCGACGACTTTGAAAAGTGCTGCAATTAATTCTTTAGGGTACTATTCCGACGTGATTTTGCGAGAGGAATCGATTAATCGCAGTCCCGATACGCTGCGAGCAACACCTGCAAAGTTACAGCCGAAAACCTGCAGATTTTCATCGTCATTTCTCTGCTGCTGGTCCTAGGCTATTTTTCATGTGTTTTCTGAGTTCCTGGGCGTCGAATTAGTCTAAAAAGCGTCATACGGATCGATTCCGAGACAAAAGATTTTTCGGCCAAAAAAAATCCAAGGCTAACCCCTTTGCATTTTTGGCGAAAATTTCGACGACTTTGAAAAGTGCTGCAATTAATTCTTTAGGGTACTATTCCGACGTGATTTTGCGAGAGGAATCGATTAATCGCAGTCCCGATACGCTGCGAGCAACACCTGCAAAGTTACAGCCGAAAAACTGCAGATTTTCATCGTCATTTCTCTGCTGCTGGTCCTAGGCTATTTTTGATGTGTTTTCTGAGTTCCTGGGCGTCGAATTAGTCTAAAAAGCGTCATACGGATCGATTCCGAGACAAAAGATTTTTCGGCCAAAAAAAATCCAAGGCTAACCCCTTTGCATTTTTGGCGAAAATTTCGACGACTTTGAAAAGTGCTGCAATTAATTCTTTAGGGTACTATTCCGACGTGATTTTGCGAGAGGAATCGATTAAACGCAGTCCCGATACGCTGCGAGCAACACCTGCAAAGTTACAGCCGAAAAACTGCAGATTTTCATCGTCATTTCTCTGCTGCTGGTCCTAGGCTATTTTTCATGTGTTTTCTGAGTTCCTGGGCGTCGAATTAGTCTAAAAAGCGTCATACGGATCGATTCCGAGACAAAAGATTTTTCGGCCAAAAAAAATCCAAGGCTAACCCCTTTGCATGTTTGGCGAAAATTTCGACGACTTTGAAAAGTGCTGCAATTAATTCTTTAGGGTACTATTCCGACGTGATTTTGCGAGAGGAATCGATTAATCGCAGTCCCGATACGCTGCGAGCAACACCTGCAAAGTTACAGCCGAAAAACTGCAGATTTCCATCGTCATTTCTCTGCTGCTGGTCCTAGGCTATTTTTCATGTGTTTTCTGAGTTCCTGGGCGTCGAATTAGTCTAAAAAGCGTCATACGGATCGATTCCGAGACAAAAGATTTTTCGGCCATAAAAAATCCAAGGCTAACCCCTTTGCATTTTTGGCGAAAATTTCGACGACTTTGAAAAGTGCTGCAATTAATTCTTTAGGGTACCATTCCGACGTGATTTTGCGGGAGGAATCGATTAATCGCAGTCCCGATACGCTGCGAGCAACACCTGCAAAGTTACAGCCGAAAAACTGCAGATTTTCATCGTCATTTCTCTGCTGCTGGTCCTAGGCTATTTTTCATGTGTTTTCTGAGTTCCTGGGCGTCGAATTAGTCTAAAATGCGTCATACGGATCAATTCCGAGACAAAAGATTTTTCGGCCAAAAAAAATCCAAGGCTTACCCCTTTGCATTTTTGGCGAAACTTTCGACAACTTTGAAAAGTGCTGCAATTAATTCTTTAGGGTACTATTCCGACGTGATTTTGCGAGAGGAATCGATTAATCGCAGTCCCGATACGCTGCGAGCAACACCTGCAAAGTTACAGCCGAAAAACTGCAGATTTTCATCGTCATTTCTCTGCTGCTGGTCCTAGGCTATTTTTCATGTGTTTTCTGAGTTCCTGGGCGTCGAATTAGTCTAAAAAGCGTCATACGGATCGATTCCGAGACAAAAGATTTTTCGGCCAAAAAAAATCCAAGGCTAACCCCTTTGCATTTTTAACGAAAATTTCGACGACTTTGAAAAGTGCTGCAATTAATTCTTTAGGGTACTATTCCGACGTGATTTTGCGAGAGGAATCGATTAATCGCAGTCCCGATACGCTGCGAGCAACACCTGCAAAGTTACAGCCGAAAAACTGCAGATTTTCATCGTCATTTCTCTGCTGCTGGTCCTAGGCTATTTTTCATGTGTTTTCTGAGTTCCTGGGCGTCGAATTAGTCTAAAATGCGTCATACGGATCGATTCCGAGACAAAAGATTTTTCGGCCAAAAAAAATCCAAGGCTAACCCCTTTGCATTTTTGGCGAAAATTTCGACGACTTTGAAAAGTGCTGCAATTAATTCTTTAGGGTACTATTCCGACGTGATTTTGCGAGAGGAATCGATTAATCGCAGTCCCGATACGCTGCGAGCAACACCTGCAAAGTTACAGCCGAAAAACTGCAGATTTTCATCGTCATTTCTCTGCTGCTGGTCCTAGGCTATTTTTCATGTGTTTTCTGAGTTCCTGGGCGTCGAATTAGTCTAAAAAGCGTCATACGGATCGATTCCGAGACAAAAGATTTTTCGGCCAAAAAAAATCCAAGGCTAACCCCTTTGCATTTTTGGCGAAAATTTCGACGACTTTGAAAAGTGCTGCAATTAATTCTTTAGGGTACTATTCCGACGTGATTTTGCGAGAGGAATCGATTAATCGCAGTCCCGATACGCTGCGAGCAACACCTGCAAAGTTACAGCCGAAAAACTGCAGATTCTCATCGTCATTTCTCTGCTGCTGGTCCTAGGCTATTTTTCATGTGTTTTCTGAGTTCCTGGGCGTCGAATTAGTCTGAAAAGCGCCATACGGATCGATTCCGAGACAAAAGATTTTTCGGCCAAAAAAAATCCAAGGCTAACCCCTTTGAATTTTCGCGAAAATTTCGACGACTTTGAAAAGTGCTGCAATTAATTCTTTAGGGTACTATTCCGACGTGATTTTGCGAGAGGAATCGATTAATCGCAGTCCCGATACGCTGCGAGCAACACCTGCAAAGTTACAGCCGAAAAACTGCAGATTTTCATCGTCATTTCTCTGCTGCTGGTCCTAGGCTATTTTTCATGTGTTTTCTGAGTTCCTGGGCGTCGAATTAGTCTAAAAAGCGTCATACGGATCGATTCCGAGACAAAAGATTTTTCGGCCAAAAAACATCCAAGGCTAACCCCTTTGCATTTTTGGCGAAAATTTCGACGACTTTGAAAAGTGCTGCAATTAATTCTTTAGGGTACTATTCCGACGTGATTTTGCGAGAGGAATCGATTAATCGCAGTCCCGATACGCTGCGAGCAACACCTGCAAAGTTACAGCCGAAAAACTGCAGATTTTCATCGTCATTTCTCTGCTGCTGGTCCTAGGCTATTTTTCATGTGTTTTCTGAGTTCCTGGGCGTCGAATTAGTCTAAAAAGCGTCATACGGATCGATTCCGAGACAAAAGATTTTTCGGCCCAAAAAAATACAAGGCTAACCTCTTTGCATTTTTGGCGAAAATTTCGACGACTTTGAAAAGTGCTGCAATTAATTCTTTAGGGTACTATTCCGACGTGATTTTGCGAGAGGAATCGATTAATCGCAGTCCCGATACGCTGCGAGCAACACCTGCAAAGTTACAGCCGAAAAACTGCAGATTTTCATCGTCATTTCTCTGCTGCTGGTCCTAGGCTATTTTTCATGTGTTTTCTGAGTTCCTGGGCGTCAAATTAGTCTAAAAAGCGTCATACGGATCGATTCCGAGACAAAAGATTTTTCGGCCAAAAAAAATCCAAGGCTAACCCCTTTGCATTTTTGGCGAAAATTTCGACGACTTTGAAAAGTGCTGCAATTAATTCTTTAGGGTACTATTCCGACGTGATTTTGCGAGAGGAATCGATTAATCGCAGTCCCGATACGCTGCGAGCAACACCTGCAAAGTTACAGCCGAAAAACTGCAGATTTTCATCGTCATTTCTCTGCTGCTGGTCCTAGGCTATTTTTCATGTGTTTTCTGAGTCCCTGGGCGTCGAATTAGTCTAAAATGCGTCATACGGATCGATTCCGAGACAAAAGATTTTTCGGCCAAAAAAAATCCAAGGCTAACCCCTTTGCATTTTTGGCGAAAATTTCGACGACTTTGAAAAGTGCTGCAATTAATTCTTTAGGGTACTATTCCGACGTGATTTTGCGAGAGGAATCGATTAATCACAGTCCCGATACGCTGCGAGCAACACCTGCAAAGTTACAGCCGAAAAACTGCAGATTTTCATCGTCATTTCTCTGCTGCTGGTCCTAGGCTATTTTTCATGTCTTCTCTGAGTTCCTGGGCGTCGAATTAGTCTAAAAAGCGTCATACGGATCGATTCCGAGACAAAAGATTTTTCGGCCAAAAAAAATCCAAGGCTAACCCCTTTGCATTTTTGGCGAAAATTTCGACGACTTTGAAAAGTGCTGCAATTAATTCTTTAGGGTACTATTCCGACGTGATTTTGCGAGAGGAATCGATTAATCGCAGTCCCGATACGCTGCGAGCAACACCTGCAAAGTTACAGCCGAAAAACTGCAGATTTCCATCGTCATTTCTCTGCTGCTGGTCCTAGGCTATTTTTCATGTGTTTTCTGAGTTCCTGGGCGTCGAATTAGTCTTAAAAGCGTCATACGGATCGATTCCGAGACAAAAGATTTTTCGGCCAAAAAAAATCCAAGGCTCACCCCTTTGCATTTTTGGCGAAAATTTCGACGACTTTGAAAAGTGCTGCAATTAATTCTTTAGGGTACTATTCCGACGTGATTTTGCGAGAGGAATCGATTAATCGCAGTCCCGATACGCTGCGAGCAACACCTGCAAAGTTACAGCCGAAAAACTGCAGATTTTCATCGTCATTTCGCTGCTGCTGGTCCTAGGCTATTTTTCATGTGTTTTCTGAGTTCCTGGGCGTCGAATTAGTCTAAAAAGCGTCATACGGATCGATTCCGAGACAAAAGATTTTTCGGCCAAAAAAAATCCAAGGCTAACCCCTTTGCATTTTTGGCGAAAATTTCGACGACTTTGAAAAGTGCTGCAATCGATTCTTTAGGGTACTCTTCCGACGTGATTTTGCGAGAGGAATCGATTAATCGCAGTCCCGATACGCTGCGAGCAACACCTGCAAAGTTACAGCCGAAAAACTGCAGATTTTCATCGTCATTTCTCTGCTGCTGGTCCTAGGCTATTTTTCATGTGTTTTCTGAGTTCCTGGGCGTCGAATTAGTCTAAAAAGCGTCATACGGATCGATTCCGAGACAAAAGATTTTTCGGCCAAAAAAAATCCAAGGCTAACCCCTTTGCATTTTTGGCGAAAATTTCGACGACTTTGAAAAGTGCTGCAATTAATTCTTTAGGGTACAATTCCGACGTGATTTTGCGAGAGGAATCAATTAATCGCAGTCCCGATACGCTGCGAGCAACACCTGCAAAGTTACAGCCGAAAAACTGCAGATTTTCATCGTCATTTCTCTGCTGCTGGTCCTAGGCTATTTTTCATGTGTTTTCTGAGTTCCTGGGCGTCGAATTAGTCTAAAAAGCGTCATACGGATCGATTCCGAGACAAAAGATTTTTCGGCCAAAAAAAATCCAAGGCTAACCCCTTTGCATTTTTGGCGAAAATTTCGACGACTTTGAAAAGTGCTGCAATTAATTCTTTAGGGTACTATTCCGACGTGATTTTGCGAGAGGAATCGATTAATCGCAGTCCCGATACGCTGCGAGCAACACCTGCAAAGTTACAGCCGAAAAACTGCAGATTTTCATCGTCATTTCTCTGCTGCTGGTCCGAGGCTATTTTTCATGTGTTTTCTGAGTTCCTGGGCGTCGAATTAGTCTAAAAAGCGTCATACGGATCGATTCCGAGACAAAAGATTTTTCGGCCAAAAAAAATCCAAGGCTAACCCCTTTGCATTTTTGGCGAAAATTTCGACGACTTTGAAAAGTGCTGCAATTAATTCTTTAGGGTACTATTCCGACGTGATTTTGCGAGAGGAATCGATTAATCGCAGTCCCGATACGCTGCGAGCAACACCTGCAAAGTTACAGCCGAAAAACTGCAGATTTTCATCGTCATTTCTCTGCTGCTGGTCCTAGGCTATTTTTCATGTGTTTTCTGAGTTCCTGGCCGTCGAATTAGTCTAAAAAGCGTCATACGGATCGATTCCGAGACAAAAGATTTTTCGGCCAAAAAAAATCCAAGGCTAACCCCTTTGCATTTTTGGCGAAAATTTCGACGACTTTGAAAAGTGCTGCAATTAATTCTTTAGGACACTATTCCGACGTGATTTTGCGAGAGGAATCGATTAATCGCAGTCCCGATACGCTGCGAGCAACACCTGCAAAGTTACAGCCGAAAAACTGCAGATTTTCATCGTCATTTCTCTGCTGCTGGTCCTAGGCTATTTTTCATGTGTTTTCTGAGTTCCTGGGCGTCGAATTAGTCTAAAAAGCGTCATACGGATCGATTCCGAGACAAAAGATTTTTCGGCCAAAAAAAATCCAAGGCTAACCCCTTTGCATTTTTGGCGAAAATTTCGACGACTTTGAAAAGTGCTGCAATTAATTCTTTAGGGTACTATTCCGACGTGATTTTGCGAGAGGAATCGATTAATCGCAGTCCCGATACGCTGCGAGCAACACCTGCAAAGTTACAGCCGAAAAACTGCAGATTTTCATCGTCATTTCTCTGCTGCTGGTCCTAGGCTATTTTTCATGTGCTTTCTGAGTTCCTGGGCGTCGAATTAGTCTAAAAAGCGTCATACGGATCGATTCCGAGACAAAAGATTTTTCGGCCAAAAAAAATCCAAGGCTAACCCCTTTGCATTTTTGGCGAAAATTTCGACGACTTTGAAAAGTGCTGCAATTAATTCTTTAGGGTACTATTCCGACGTGATTTTGCGAGAGAAATCGATTAATCGCAGTCCCGATACGCTGCGAGCAACACCTGCAAAGTTACAGCCAAAAAACTGCAGATTTTCATCGTCATTTCTCTGCTGCTGGTCCTAGGCTATTTTTCATGTGTTTTCTGAGTTCCTGGGCGTCGAATTAGTCTAAAAAGCGTCATACGGATCGATTCCGAGACAAAAGATTTTTCGGCCAAAAAAAATCCAAGGCTAACCCCTTTGCATTTTTGGCGAAAATTTCGACGACTTTGAAAAGTGCTGCAATTAATTCTTTAGGGTACTATTCCGACGTGATTTTGCGAGAGGAATCGATTAATCGCAGTCCCGATACGCTGCGAGCAACACCTGCAAAGTTACAGCCGAAAAACTGCAGATTTTCATCGTCATTTCTCTGCTGCTGGTCCTAGGCTATTTTTCATGTGTTTTCTGAGTTCCTGGGCGTCGAATTAGTCTAAAAAGCGTCATACGGATCGATTCCGAGATAAAAGATTTTTCGGCCAAAAAAAATCCAAGGCTAACCCCTTTGCATTTTTGGCGAAAATTTCGACGACTTTGAAAAGTGCTGCAATTAATTCTTTAGGGTACTATTCCGACGTGATTTTGCGAGAGGAATCGATTAATCGCAGTCCCGATACGCTGCGAGCAACACCTGCAAAGTTACAGCCGAAAAACTGCAGATTTTCATCGTCATTTCTCTGCTGCTGGTCCTAGGCTATTTTTCATGTGTTTTCTGAGTTCCTGGGCGTCGAATTAGTCTAAAAAGCGTCATACGGATCGATTCCGAGACAAAAGATTTTTCGGCCAAAAAAAATCCAAGGCTAACCCCTTTGCATTTTTGGCGAAAATTTCGACGACTTTGAAAAGTGCTGCAATTAATTCTTTAGGGTACTATTCCGACGTGATTTTGCGAGAGAAATCGATTAATCGCAGTCCCGATACGCTGCGAGCAACACCTGCAAAGTTACAGCCGAAAAACTGCAAATTTTCATCGTCATTTCTCTGCTGCTGGTCCTAGGCTATTTTTCATGTGTTTTCTGAGTTCCTGGGCGTCGAATTAGTCTATAAAGCGTCATACGGATCGATTCCGAGACAAAAGATTTTTCGGCCAAAAAAAATCCAAGGCTAACCCCTTTGCATTTTTGGCGAAAATTTCGACGACTTTGAAAAGTGCTGCAATTAATTCTTTAGGGTACTATTCCGACGTGATTTTGCGAGAGGAATCGATTAATCGCAGTCCCGATACGTTGCGAGCAACACCTGCAAAGTTACAGCCGAAAAACTGCAGATTTTCATCGTCATTTCTCTGCTGCTGGTCCTAGGCTATTTTTCATGTGCTTTCTGAGTTCCTGGGCGTCGAATTAGTCTAAAAAGCGTCATACGGATCGATTCCGAGACAAAAGATTTTTCGGCCAAAAAAAATCCAAGGCTAACCCCTTTGCATTTTTGGCGAAAATTTCGACGACTTTGAAAAGTGCTGCAATTAATTCTTTAGGGTACTATTCCGACGTGATTTTGCGAGAGGAATCGATTAATCGCAGTCCCGATACGCTGCGAGCAACACCTGCAAAGTTACAGCCGAAAAACTGCAGATTTTCATCGTCATTTCTCTGCTGCTGGTCCTAGGCTATTTTTCATGTGTTTTCTGAGTTCCTGGGCGTCGAATTAGTCTAAAAAGCGTCATACGGATCGATTCCGAGACAAAAGATTTTTCGGCCAAAAAAAATCCAAGGCTAACCCCTTTGCATTTTTGGCGAAAATTTCGACGACTTTGAAAAGTGCTGCAATTAATTCTTTAGGGTACTATTCCGACGTGATTTTGCGAGAGGAATCGATTAATCGCAGTCCCGATACGCTGCGAGCAACACCTGCAAAGTTACAGCCGAAAAACTGCAGATTTTCATCGTCATTTCTCTGCTGCTGGTCCTAGGCTATTTTTCATGTGTTTTCTGAGTTCCTGGGCGTCGAATTAGTCTGAAAAGCGTCATACGGATCGATTGCGAGACAAAAGATTTTTCGGCCAAAAAAAATCCACGGCTAACCCCTTTGCATTTTTGGCGAAAATTTCGACGACTTTGAAAAGTGCTGCAATTAATTCTTTAGGGTACTATTCCGACGTGATTTTGCGAGAGGAATCGATTAATCGCAGTCCCGATACGCTGCGAGCAACACCTGCAAAGTTACAGCCGAAAAACTGCAGATTTTCATCGTCATTTCTCTGCTGCTGGTCCTAGGCTATTTTTCATGTGTTTTCTGAGTTCCTGGGCGTCGAATTAGTCTAAAAAGCGTCATACGGATCGATTCCGAGACAAAAGATTTTTCGGCCAAAAAAAATCCAAGGCTAACCCCTTTGCATTTTTGGCGAAAATTTCGACGACTTTGAAAAGTGCTGCAATTAATTCTTTAGGGTACTATTCCGACGTGATTTTGCGAGAGGAATCGATTAATCGCAGTCCCGATACGCTGCGAGCAACACCTGCAAAGTTACAGCCGAAAAACTGCAGATTTCCATCGTCATTTCTCTGCTGCTGGTCCTAGGCTATTTTTCATGTGTTTTCTGAGTTCCTGGGCGTCGAATTAGTCTAAAAAGCGTCATACGGATCGATTCCGAGACAAAAGATTTTTCGGCCATAAAAAATCCAAGGCTAACCCCTTTGCATTTTTGGCGAAAATTTCGACGACTTTGAAAAGTGCTGCAATTAATTCTTTAGGGTACTATTCCGACGTGATTTTGCGGGAGGAATCGATTAATCGCAGTCCCGATACGCTGCGAGCAACACCTGCAAAGTTACAGCCGAAAAACTGCAGATTTTCATCGTCATTTCTCTGCTGCTGGTCCTAGGCTATTTTTCATGTGTTTTCTGAGTTCCTGGGCGTCGAATTAGTCTAAAATGCGTCATACGGATCAATTCCGAGACAAAAGATTTTTCGGCCAAAAAAAATCCAAGGCTAACCCCTTTGCATTTTTGGCGAAACTTTCGACAACTTTGAAAAGTGCTGCAATTAATTCTTTAGGGTACTATTCCGACGTGATTTTGCGAGAGGAATCGATTAATCGCAGTCCCGATACGCTGCGAGCAACACCTGCAAAGTTACAGCCGAAAAACTGCAGATTTTCATCGTCATTTCTCTGCTGCTGGTCCTAGGCTATTTTTCATGTGTTTTCTGAGTTCCTGGGCGTCGAATTAGTCTAAAAAGCGTCATACGGATCGATTCCGAGACAAAAGATTTTTCGGCCAAAAAAAATCCAAGGCTAACCCCTTTGCATTTTTAACGAAAATTTCGACGACTTTGAAAAGTGCTGCAATTAATTCTTTAGGGTACTATTCCGACGTGATTTTGCGAGAGGAATCGATTAATCGCAGTCCCGATACGCTGCGAGCAACACCTGCAAAGTTACAGCCGAAAACCTGCAGATTTTCATCGTCATTTCTCTGCTGCTGGTCCTAGGCTATTTTTCATGTGTTTTCTGAGTTCCTGGGCGTCGAATTAGTCTAAAAAGCGTCATACGGATCGATTCCGAGACAAAAGATTTTTCGGCCAAAAAAAATCCAAGGCTAACCCCTTTGCATTTTTGGCGAAAATTTCGACGACTTTGAAAAGTGCTGCAATTAATTCTTTAGGGTACTATTCCGACGTGATTTTGCGAGAGGAATCGATTAATCGCAGTCCCGATACGCTGCGAGCAACACCTGCAAAGTTACAGCCGAAAAACTGCAGATTTTCATCGTCATTTCTCTGCTGCTGGTCCTAGGCTATTTTTCATGTGTTTTCTGAGTTCCTGGGCGTCGAATTAGTCTAAAAAGCGTCATACGGATCGATTCCGAGACAAAAGATTTTTCGGCCAAAAAAAATCCAAGGCTAACCCCTTTGCATTTTTGGCGAAAATTTCGACGACTTTGAAAAGTGCTGCAATTAATTCTTTAGGGTACAATTCCGACGTGATTTTGCGAGAGGAATCAATTAATCGCAGTCCCGATACGCTGCGAGCAACACCTGCAAAGTTACAGCCGAAAAACTGCAGATTTTCATCGTCATTTCTCTGCTGCTGGTCCTAGGCTATTTTTCATGTGTTTTCTGAGTTCCTGGGCGTCGAATTAGTCTAAAAAGCGTCATACGGATCGATTCCGAGACAAAAGATTTTTCGGCCAAAAAAAATCCAAGGCTAACCCCTTTGCATTTTTGGCGAAAATTTCGACGACTTTGAAAAGTGCTGCAATTCATTCTTTAGGGTACTATTCCGACGTGATTTTGCGAGAGGAATCGATTAATCGCAGTCCCGATACGCTGCGAGCAACACCTGCAAAGTTACAGCCGAAAAACTGCAGATTTTCATCGTCATTTCTCTGCTGCTGGTCCTAGGCTATTTTTCATGCGCTTTCTGAGTTCCTGGGCGTCGAATTAGTCTAAAAAGCGTCATACGGATCGATTCCGAGACAAAAGATTTTTCGGCCAAAAAAAATCCAAGGCTAACCCCTTTGCATTTTTGGCGAAAATTTCGACGACTTTGAAAAGTGCTGCAATTAATTCTTTAGGGTACTATTCCGACGTGATTTTGCGAGAGGAATCGATTAATCGCAGTCCCGATACGCTGCGAGCAACACCTGCAAAGTTACAGCCGAAAAACTGCAGATTTTCATCGTCATTTCTCTGCTTCTGGTCCTAGGCTATTTTTCATGTGCTTTCTGAGTTCCTGGGCGTCGAATTAGTCTAAAAAGCGTCATACGGATCGATTCCGAGACAAAAGATTTTTCGGCCAAAAAAAATCCAAGGCTAACCCCTTTGCATTTTTGGCGAAAATTTCGACGACTTTGAAAAGTGCTGCAATTAATTCTTTAGGGTACTATTCCGACGTGATTTTGCGAGAGGAATCGATTAATCGCAGTCCCGATACGCTGCGAGCAACACCTGCAAAGTTACAGCCGAAAAACTGCAGATTTTCATCGTCATTTCTCTGCTGCTGGTCCTAGGCTATTTTTCATGTGTTTTCTGAGTTCCTGGGCGTCGAATTAGTCTAAAAAGCGTCATACGGATCGATTCCGAGACAAAAGATTTTTCGGCCAAAAAAAATCCAAGGCTAACCCCTTTGCATTTTTGGCGAAAATTTCGACGACTTTGAAAAGTGCTGCAATTAATTCTTTAGGGTACTATTCCGACGTGATTTTGCGAGAGGAATCGATTAATCGCAGTCCCGATACGCTGCGAGCAACACCTGCAAAGTTACAGCCGAAAAACTGCAGATTTTCATCGTCATTTCTCTGCTGCTGGTCCTAGGCTATTTTTCATGTGTTTTCTGAGTTCCTGGGCGTCGAATTAGTCTAAAAAGCGTCATACGGATCGATTCCGAGACAAAAGATTTTTCGGCCAAAAAAAATCCAAGGCTAACCCCTTTGCATTTTTGGCGAAAATTTCGACGACTTTGAAAAGTGCTGCAATTAATTCTTTAGGGTACTATTCCGACGTGATTTTGCGAGAGGAATCGATTAATCGCAGTCCCGATACGCTGCGAGCAACACCTGCAAAGTTACAGCCGAAAAACTGCAGATTTTCATCGTCATTTCTCTGCTGCTGGTCCTAGGCTATTTTTCATGTGCTTTCTGAGTTCCTGGGCGTCGAATTAGTCTCAAAAGCGTCATACGGATCGATTCCGAGACAAAAGATTTTTCGGCCAAAAAAAATCCAAGGCTGACCCCTTTGCATTTTTGGCGAAAATTTCGACGACTTTGAAAAGTGCTGCAATTAAATCTTTAGGGTACTATTCCGACGTGATTTTGCGAGAGGAATCGATTCATCGCAGTTCCGATACGCTGCGAGCAACACCCGCAAAGTTACAGCCGAAAAACTGCAGATTTTCATCGTCATTGCTCCGCTGCTGGTCCTAGGCTATTTTTCATGTGTTTTCTGAGTTCCTGGGCGTCGAATAAGTCTAGAAAGGGTGATTCTAATCGATTCCGAGTCGAGAAATTTTTTGCACAAAAATTCACTAAAAAAGCAAGGCTAACCCCTTTGGATTTTTGGCAGAAATTTAGACGACTTTGACAAGTGCTGCAATTAATTCTGTGAGGCACTATCTTGACGTAATATCGCGAGAGAAATCGATCGTGCGCAGTATAAATGCGCTGCGAGCAACAGATCAATAGTTACAGCCAAAAAACGAAAGACGCATTTTCTCAATTTTTCAGCTGCCGGTCTTTGCGTCGTCATTCCTCTGCTGTTGGTCCTACGCTCTTTCCTTGTGTTTTCTGAGTTTTCGGGCGTCCAATTAATCCAGAGGGGGTCAGACAAATCGAGTCCGAGGTGAAAAATGCTCGGCTGCAAAAATGACCAAAAAAGTAAGGCTTACCCCTCTGGATTTTTGGCGAAAATTTCGACGATTCTGAAAAGTGCCGCAGTAAATTCTTCCAGGCACTATTCCGACGTAATTTTGCGAGAGAAACCGATTGAGCGCAGTCCGAATGCGCTGTGAGCAGCAGATGATGAGACGCACCCTACAAATTATTATTGCATGAGGAGAACAGCTCGACTGACGAGGTCTTTCAGGAACAGGGATTTCATCAACAGATTGACTGCTTCAGAGGATTATGCCTGCGTTCTCGCGCATTCCTTTTTGCTTTATATGGTTTTGTATTCGGTTGCTCACATGCTACTTTCGATTAGAATGAAGCAAATTTGATACATTCTAGCGTATATCTGCCCCTGGTATCAGGACAACATCTGATCCGAGGAGGTAGGCCAAAAACAGCGACTGATCTATCGATTGCTTGCGAGGTTGAAGCTGTGAGTCTAATATAAATGCATGCCGGTCTACTCAAAAGGGCTTGTGATCGCTTGCTTTCATACTACAATCATTTTTATAATGAGGCGAATCGGAGAAATTTCAGCTTACATCTGCTCCGAGTATCAGGAAAACATCCGAGCCGAGAAGGTGGATCAAAAACACGGACTGAAGGATCGATTGCTCATGATGTTGATTGTTAGCTCTACATGCGTGCCTGTTTGCTTTAAAGGGCATGCGGTCGTTTACTTTCATGCTATTAATTATAATTGAGGAAATCGGAGAAATGTCAGGCTAAAACTGCCCCGGTATCAGGCGAACATCTGTGCCGAGGATATCTCTTGAAACAAGGACTGATTGATCGATTACTCGTGACATTGATGATGTGCGTCCGAAAAAAGGATTGTCGGCATTCAGGTCATATCAATCTCAACTAGAAAGAGTTGTATGTGTTAATATTTTGTTTTATTATATTTTTCTTAGCATTTTACAGAGTTTGGCTTTTCAGATGCAAGTTTTAGATATTTTCGTCGATTGGCATTCGTGGTGGATATATTTGGTGTAATAGAAACGTATAATTATCATAGAGTCGAGGA
Source organism: Diprion similis (assembly GCF_021155765.1). Taxonomy (NCBI): domain Eukaryota; kingdom Metazoa; phylum Arthropoda; class Insecta; order Hymenoptera; family Diprionidae; genus Diprion; species Diprion similis. The sequence continues at coordinate 6,064,387 of NC_060117.1, forward strand.
AGGAGATTTCTCAAACAACACCAAATCAATAAATCACAAATTTGAGCCACCTGAGGGCGCTTTCCATATCTATACATCTTTAAAGCTTATGACAATATTCTCTTTCACAGATGGAATACAAATTTCAATAATGTTCTCGACATTTTTAATGTCCGTGGAAAGTAATTGAGTTACTAATTCAGTTCCGATTATCTGAACAAAATAGGTTTTTATATTTCTTGTCCACATGCCGCAAATCATGATTGTAATGGCTCCAATTTTCGTACTTTGGTTCGATAGTGATTCCAAGAAAGATTACCACATTTAAGCGCGATTTTTATAGATGCTGAAGTGCAGATGAAAAATACACAAGAACACGAAAATCGTGAAATGGAAACTTCAGTGAGTAATAAAATGAAATGAAAACGATGAGAGCAGAAGGCAAAAACGGCTCAGTTGAGAACGGCAATAAAACAATCAGTATGAGGCAATTATGTTTTAATAAAGGTCTTTCATTTCATTTACTGCCATTACAATAAATGAAATGATGAAATAAATGACGAATAAGTCTCTCGTTGAGTCGCAAAAAATGATTTTGCCATGGTTATGCAGATGATAAAAGTAGTCACTATTTTCATAAATGTAACAATTTACAAGATTGTAATGCCACCTACTTAAAAGAATTTAACGTATAATAATTAATAAATGTTTACGTTTAAAAAAATAAATACCTATGTATTGTGATATACCACACTTATATCCACAGGGATCGACTTATGTTTACAATATGACTTACGGTCTGTGCAAAGAAGTTATATTTTTGATTTCATTCATTCATTCAACTAGTTAACATTCCATTCGAATCAACGTCTATCCAACTACAAGCCATGTAATCGTTTATGTAACATTAATATTATACTCTCGACACTTTTCGTACGGTAGCGATAAATTTTTTTTTGGATGATCGTGGCTTGGGTAAGTGGCTGTTTAATTTGTACTTTTGTGAATGTATGTACCATTTAAGCATTCCATTAATCCTTCGTGATAATGCATACTTGTATGAAAAAACACTTTGAAACTGAGGGTACTTACGATATTACTTATCGTAAGTACCAAATTCCACTACTAAAGGAATTCTTTCACACTCCTGTATATCTTTACTATGTAGGGATATGCTATATTTTTTCATTTTCACTGATTTTTTTCTTTCATCAAAAGATCCTGTTCCGTTATTGCACGTTTCGGTAAATTAAAAATATGGAATGAGTAATACATTCTGTTATTTTCACTTTGCATTAAGAAAACGTGAAAAAAAATAAATAAAACTGATTCGGTAATAAGTGCGTAGAGATTTACATACATTGCCGGAATAAATTTCATGCAAATGATAACTAATTGAATTTAAAATACAGATTCCGCAGAGCGAGAAAGATGAATTGGATGAGAGGGGCTTCGAGCCAATCTTTTACGGGGCAGCTTCTCTAGCGTCGTCAGCAATTTTGCAAACTCTGGTCGATTTTCCGAATGATATGACCAACAGAGTATCAAAATGTCCTGAAAAAATACCAAATATGTACAATAAAACTTGATTTGTAATAATTTGAGATTGTTGGTTTTTTCCCTACAAATTACTGATTGATACTCTATTTATGGGTACGGAATTAGAAGTAAGGCAGACGTATGTGAAAAAATGTTGGACTGCTCAGGTCAGGTTCCAGATAATTAGACAATTATTACGATTAGATAAGAATGCAATCACACCTTGACATCACGCGATGCTTGAAGATTGGCTAAGGCTTGCTTCATTCCTTTACCAACTTGCCAAATGATGGCCTCAGGAGGTTGTCCTTTAAACGGCCACTCTCCACACAAAAGTTCATACCAGACGGTTCTAGAGAAATTTGACATCATTCACTGGTGCATAATTATTTCTCAACAACAAAAATAAATTATGATTTTCGGGTGGGTCATTGTCATTAGCAATAGAACAACAGAGGTTTCTCAATTGATCTCTTTAGGGCAAAGGAAAAAAAATTAAAACAACATTCCAGACTGCTAATAACATTATTGAAGTTCGTAACTGAAAAACGAGAACTATTTATCTGGGAAAAAAAAATTGATACATAGCACTTCATTAACCTGAAGGATATTGGGAGATTATTAGTGACTTATAGGTTCAGAAAACGTGTTCAAAGTACTTTTCGATTGGATCAGGATTTCAAACCGGGTCTTTCACTGATCAGGCGAATACTCTAGCCACTTTGACTTGCTTAAAATTTCAATTTGAAAAGCTGAAGTGAGTATAGTACGTACCCAAAAGCATACACGTCAGAAGCGCATGAAAATGGCAATTCTTCTTGGTCTCTGTTCTGCTGCGGTCTCAGTCTGCGAACTACTTCAGGAGCCAAGTAACACAACCAACCTGGTGGTATACTCAATCCATTGCCCTTCCTACGATATAAAGTAGGTATATATATGTAAACAGAAATGAAATTACTAAATTTCAGAAAATTATCACAATCTAATTTACTTTGCGTGATTTGCTGTACAAAAGTATTGCCTTACCTATTCCCATAACATAATTTAGTCACACTAAACAGTCCAAAATCTGTTATAACAACTTTGCCATTTTCTAGGAATATATTTTTGCTTTTCAGATCCTTATGAACAATGCCTCTAGCATGAAGGTACCCCATACCCTGTAACAAGTTGAAATACGTTGATACTTTCATAAACAAAAAAGTTTTCAATTTTTGGTACCCATTTTACTTTTATAATTCAATAAATATTCAACAACTCTTTTGTTTTTTCTTAAGTTAGATAAGCTATAATCATGTTATCTAAGATAACTCACCTGTGAAATCTGCTGGGCAATAATAGTTGTTTTATTCATATTAAATTTATCCTTCCGTAAATGAATATGAGTGTATAGAGTCATGCCTTTGCTCATACTAGTTACTATTGCTAAACGTGGAGGCTTCATACAGGCACCCATAAATAGAACTAGATTTTCATGTCTTGTTTTTCGGAATGTTGCTACCTGCAAAACAGAATTTTTTACATCAATATCAACGTCTGATACAAGGGTGAAATGTTACAGGTTCGTTACAGACAAAAATGAGAACAGCTCTCGGTTTTATCTTAAAATTAGTGTGGAACTTCGCATACTTTCCGATAGGTACTAAATTCTCAGGCCTTCTTCTGATTTTATAATTTTACTCATAGAGAATAGCCAAACTTCGATCCGTTAATACATATAATTTTTTACCTCTAGCTTGAATGCTTCCAGAGTTTTGTCATCATCAAGGTAATAATCCATATTGAGGACTTTGATTGCTACATCTCCGTGCCAGTTTCCTCTGTAAACTGTACCGAATCGTCCAGTCCCAATAGGTTCTCCAATTTTAAGTTCATCATATGGAATGTCCCATTCTCTCATGGAGAGCTAAGCCGATAAAAATTAATGAAAGTTTGCATTTCAGCGCCTAGAGAAAATTTTAATATGAGCTTGCGTTTCTCCACGAGATCAAACTTACACTGTTTTGTCGTGGCCAACGACTATCACCAGGTTCACCGTCAGACACTTGAGAGTCTTGAGAATCAACGCGTACAGGAGTTCTCTCCGAGTCAGTGCTGACACTTCCAGATCCAGAAACACTAACAGTTCTCTCGCTATCGCTCGACACATTTGTACCTTCTAGGCGATGTGTTTCTAGCGTCACGTCTTTTTCGTTGTTCAGAGTGACATCTGCAATTGATGAATAGCATAACATTAATAAAAGTAACAAGGTTTACTGTAATTTTATGAAAATAAATCTCATTCAATTACCTGGAAAGTTGAACTGTTGTTTAACAGGTGCTTGTGGAGTTTGACTAGTATTAGCAGGGTGTAATGCTGGACTAGAAGGTGTCGAGCTATTACAGCTCGAAGTGTTTGAACTAGAATCAGCACCCTGAAGAAAAATTTTCATCTAACTTTTCTCCTCGAAACAACATACCAAAACATACAAATATGCCTGTTTACATAATGACTACAGAAGAGAGAATTTCATTCAAATGGTGGAGTTGAAATTTTAGACAGTAAAAGTTTGCGACTTTTCAATTGCCAATATATAAGTTTCAACATTTGCCGATTAAAGCTTTCATCGCTTGAAACTTCGAACCTACCCTTTACTCAATATCGCGTGACAGTAAACTTTTACAACAGTACAATAATTATTTGAATCGTACGAATTGCATCCACACCATAATTAGAAAGGCAAAATTTACCAAATTTTATTCATAAATATTACTCACGTACGGTGAAATAAATAAAAAAAAAAACAACCTAATATCTCAGTCATTAATTTTGTCACCTAATCGAGCATTTTCACATTCAACTAACGATGGACCGAGTCCTTTGGATATTTTTCACAATTAAGAAAAAATAAAAACAACAGAAACACTAGTTACATACCTGAAAGGGTATATTCATTGAGGAATGAGGATGCGTACGTTTCCGATTGAAAGGAGCAGATATAATTGTATTATGATGGTTTGTAGATGTTATCCCAGGCCTGGTTAGTACTGGAGAAACATTCGTCATAGCTAAAGATATTGTATTTTTTTAATTGCGAATGAATAAATGCGATTCATTTTATAACTATGTTATTAACAGTTTAATAGTACCTATGCTAAATAAGAAGTAGATATGGATAATTTAATACCTTTTTCATCAATTTCACGCACTTGATAGAATATTTTACATTATACCAATAATTACATAAGTCACTGTCGAGTTTACAAAAACTTTGTTAACTCAACACACATTGTTGAACAAGAAACTGAGGATATTTTGATAAAGTATTGATTTTGTATAAACGTGTAATTTATGACGAAGTAGATTTGAAAGTCTGATTTGTAAATGATTCCCATGAGGAATTAGACACGTTTTCAATGCCGGATGTGCTACAACATCTCAATTCATGATTAGGTAAAAGAATCGATTAAACCTGAAACCTATGAGGGACCTGCGCTGATGTAATATTATTCTAATACTTACCATCGGCCTGTATAGTTCGTTTGAATTCATCAAACAGTTTTTGAGGAAGACCGCAAGACGGTGGAACTTTAGACTCACAATCTCTATGGCATTTATATTTGCATTCCTTGCACTTAAGACCCGTGCCAATGAACATTTGTTTATCACAATAATCACAAGTGGTCATCATTTTAAAGGTTTTAGTAAAGCGGTGAGCAATAACATGACCCATGCCACGAGTCACTGTCGGCGTTCGCGGAGACTTTGGCACCTGAAGACTCGTTACTGAAAATAATAAAAGAAAATCTAAAAATCTTAAATGTTTTGAGAAGTATATGAATTCTGGGAATTTATATTTCGACAAACAATCATTCAATTTGATTGGGGATCGTTTTATGAGAAAGTAAGTAGATCAATCTGTAACGAAGGTAGAGAATTATCTAACCTGTAGCCTTAAAGCTGTTATCGTCACTGTTAGCGCTGGAATAGGGTGGCGAGTTTATAGGACTGTCTGTGTTACTGTTACCCAAAAGAATGTCTCCAGTAATATCTGCGCTACTGCTACGAGGACCTGGCTCAGTAGACAATCTTGCTCTAGTAGTACTGCTACCAACGGTTGAATCCGCACCACTGTTACAACATTGGCACGCCAATTAAGAAAATCGAATTAGCAAACAAGTTATAATTATTCTTAGTGTTAACAGTAGAAGTTGTAATTAAAAGTGTATGAAAAGATACATTTGTCTCCAAGATGATCAGTAGATAATTATAATGCTCTACAGTATATTTAAAATAAAGTACAACCTTGACGCTGTTTCCCCATTTTCCAAACGATTAGCCAGCTGTGATTCGTGTGATTTGGATTTAGTTAGCGGAAAGACTTCAGGTTGTGTCACAGTACTTTGTAGCCCAGTTTGGTGTCTCTTGCAGGGAGGAGGCGTCGTCGGAACTCTGGCGTCTGAAAGAACGAGAAATTTTCATAATCACGGAGCGTTTCACATTGCTTAAGGCGGTGTATGCATGAGTAGATAGCTCGTAAGGTGTGTGAATTTGAGGAATTTATTTCTCAACAACCGAGTAAACCGTTCGATCAGGATTTGCTTTGTTTAAAAGTATGCAAATCGAGCTTCGTTTTTATGTATTTTTTTTTATTACACTGAATCCAGAGGGAATATTGTCATCGACAATAACGTCACTTTGCTCACTGATGAGTTTCGTGGTATCTGTGATACCTCAAAAATGTCTGAACCGATATACTCAAATTTTGGAGATAGTATGCTGGGATAGTTTATCCTCTTTGTCCACGATACTTTTTTTTATTTCTTCCAATAGAATAGCGTCCATTTGAAGTTGAATGTCTATTGATTTTTCGTCCGAAGTTAGCGAAATTATATTGAATTACAGGAAAACTATGGTTAGAAAAACTAAGCAATAGCAGTAAAAAGGATAAACAATCCAGAAATGCAATCTCCAAATTAGAAGTAAATTGGTTGCGCACTTTAAGTGAGACATCGTGGGTATTATTGTCAATAACAATGCTTTGAGTACTAATTGAGTACGATACAAAAATGTAGTACACAAAGGTCGATCCACACACTTTTAAATTAAAAAAATTCTGATCGAATTGAATAATTGGTTATCGGGGTAGAAATTGCCGAAATTCAGCGCTTTAGGCGTACGTAGTCCCTTAAAATGACAGAAATTAGTTGAAGCAGCTTACTGCGGCTCTGTCTGTTCAAAAGAGGCGTAGAGGGAGGTGTTGTCATTGACAGAGAACTTATAGACGACGCTTGGCCCAATGTATCGCTGTTGAGATTATTGTTATTGTGATATGGAATGCTATCTTCGGAGGGTACGGAAGAACGCATGGTACGAGAGCGTGCTGAACGAGGAGATGGTCCGCCTCGTAAATGATGTCTGTCCCAGGAATCCCAATACAGAGCCATCTCGCTACTTTCCATATCACCCCGCAAAAGAACGTCTGTAACACAATTGAATTACGTTAAATAAAATGTAAAAAATATATCCTTGTAAGCTAATTATAGTGCAAACGTCGAGTGATTTCATCACTTATACACTGTAGTGTTAAACTTTGTATTAACAACACAAGAACAACGAAGCTCACCCATGTAACGATGCAGATTGTGTAACGCCCTGCAGAGCCTACGAAGTTCTTCTTCGTGACGCACGTTGTTCTCGCCCAGCATACTACCCAATTCATGCTCCGATTTTTCTTTCAGCGCTTCCAGAGAACTCGCTTTCGAACAAACCATCTGTAATTAGATAATTTGTATATTTATCTGTGTAATTTGAACAAGAGTGGGTCAATTTAGCGTTACTTTTGCGTTTATACTAGTAACGATCTATAGTATATTTAATAGAATTGAAAACTGCTGAATATAGTTTTGCAATTAATAATACCTGAATTGATTCTTGCGTTAGGCCAACAACTCGAAGCCATTGTTGTAGAGATGGATATTGCCTCATTTCCACAGGCAAACTCTCGACAGCAAGCTTAGCCTTCCTCACAAGTTGTTTGGAATATAACTTTATCAATTTTCCCTATTGACGAGAAAAGATATCATTAGATTATTTGTTATACTTTTTATTGTATACATATCTTTAAATAATCATGTTTATAACGCAGCTTTAGCCAATTTTATAACACTTTGATCGAATATTTGTGTCTTGTATACTAAATGCGTAGTCATCTTTAAGCTTTTATCTTTCCGAAGAATATTTTGGCTCGAAAATTCGATATAAAAATATTTTAATAATCTAAGAATGAGTTTGGTATCGTAAATATTATTTTACAAAATTATAACGAACATAATCATGAAACTCAATGTTGAATACGAAATTCTTAACGACAGTTGAAATCTGAGGAAAAAGTTGAAAGGTATTAGTATAAATGGATTGAAAAATAAATAAATAAATAAAACAGAATACATAAAAATATGCATTTTCTTTCATTTTTCACTACGCTTAGCTTAGATTAACTGGATGAGAATACCAAACTGATAGCAAGTTTGATGGTTTAATCGTTGTCGAAGTTTGAAGTATTGCATGGAATTCTTTCAGGAGCTTAAAACTTGAACTTGAATACGAAGTAGTGAGTATTACACAATGTGCTTGAAATATGACGAATAACTGGAGTTTTACTCAGTGAATTCTTTGGAGGTGTTCTTAAAAAATAATTTTTATTATATATTAAAGTGTAACATACATTTTTGCACTTGTAACAGTAAAAATCATAATAACTTCCAGGTTTCTTATACTGCGCGATACTTTGTTTGTACCCTTGAATATTATTTTGAAAATTATGTCATCACCGAACGGTAGAATAAAAGGAAATTAAAATGCTTTGAGAAAAATGCTATAGATGGAAATCTTCTGAATTGAAAAAAATCAATTTTTATATGCTGACTCTATTTCGTTGACTTTGTCATCAAAGTTTATGAGGCATAGAAAACATTATATAAATATAATATCAATCTTGTTCTAGATATTTGTAAAATATAGCGAAATCAATTTAAGGACTACAAGAAAAAAACAAACGCAAGATAATTTTTCTGAATATTTTCATGCCACAGTAATTTGATCCTGATTGTAAAATTTTAGGACTTAATTCCGATGAAATGATAACGAAACTTTGCAGTACGTGACTGAATCATTAAACTAATTGAGTCAGGGAAATGTAAATCGCAAAGAATACATTCAACTAATACTCTTTTTAAAATGAAAGAAATTAGTAACTATTAAATAATAGTAGTTTCATCAATTTCCTGTAAGAGGAAAATTGACGGTTCACAAGCTCCTAAGCGTTACTTTTGATATGAATAAATTTTCCGTTACTTAATACATAATTCTATCCTGTGAATAAGGTATACGTTAAGAAATAAAAAGAAATTCAAAACACAGCAAGCGGCGATGTATTTAGAATCACTGAACGCTGTGAGACTTTTGTTTAAATGAAAACAGCGGATCAACAATCACATCTATGTTTATTGACAGTTTGTTTCCAAGAATTAAATGATAAGGCTTGTCATATCATGTTGTCGAGAATTATTGTACCCGCCTGTATTAAAATCAGTGCGATACGATTGATGAATTTCAAATAATTGCAAGTATTTTTTTATTAGAAAATTGGAATATTCGAGGCGTGGAGTAGCAGGAAAAAGGAATAGTTTACACATTTTATATTCCCTGTAACAAGCTGAGCGGATTGGAGCAAGACGGAACATGAATAGGCGAGTAGTTTCGGGAAATTAGAGAGACGAGGGGCGGCCAATTTCATGTGAAAAAACGCATCGGGTACCTCCAGAGTACGTATTTCTTGCTGTGTTAACTCCGCGCTGGTAGAGCACTGAGTCCGTAAGCCTTCGAGCCGATCGGCCCAGATGTCAATCATGGATTGATCGACATCTAGGGCTCGCCGAATGTCCTGTTCGGCCTCCTCGCTGTCCGCCATGAGAAACGGTGACAGCTTCTAGTCTCGGTCACTGAACAACTTGTTATTTCACCAACATAATATCCCCGACGCAAAGCCCCTATCGAATTCAATATCACAGGTATCGTAAGTAACCAAACCACTTATCAACATTGACAGCCATCTTGGCAGCCTATCAGTGACGTCAGAGATGCCCGGCAGTTGTATTTGTCGTATGCCCCCCTCTCCTGCCTTGAGCCTCTTGTCGTCGACGGTCAAAGTCCACTGAATGCGTTCGCAAACTCATCGTTTTCTGACTTCAGGCATAGCGAAAGGCCTTTTTTATCGACCGAGTATACTGTTTCTTGTTTTTTTTTCACTAGTGATCGACTGATGTATGGAATTTGATCGAAAGACTTTCCGATGTTCTGGAAATAACGACGAGTAAAATGAGATGCTGTAAACATAATTTGAAGCGATGTTTAAGTTAGGGAAAGATAATTGCGATTTATGATAATTTCGTGAGTGAAGAACGTTCAGCCAGGCATTTTCATCGTCGCGTGGACGACACAAGACCAATATTAAGTTCACTTGTTAGTTTACTAATGAGTACAAAAAAAAGAAGAATGAGATTTGATTCACTACGTGTTTGCGATGCGTTAAGCATTGTGTTTTTGTTCAGCGTCATTGAACATGGAATCATATTATAAATAATTTTTTTTTTCTGCAAGTGCATTACTACAGTTTTCGTATAGTATACAGTTTTCATGATATACTATAAACACTGTGAACGAGTTCACGTTCATATTTATTACTCTAAGATATGGTTACTATAAAGTATTATTTTAAGGTCCGTAATGTGACGTCTTCTCAATAATTGATAAATATACACGCTTTTCATCTTTCTTCAAAAAATAATATTAAAAGAGGAAAATTTTTGAAGAGCGAGTTTTTCAGACTGGGGTTCATCACGTGGGTTTTCTCGAGTCCCCGGTGATTTGAATTGTGTCGATGAAAATTGGGCCCACCCAGCTTAGAGAGCCTCATAGAAGTATGATAATCTAGGATCCGAGTTGCGCGGAGACCAAAACGAGATTCTGCACATGCGCAATGCGTGCTTTTCAAAAAATTCAAATGGTGGATACCATTCGAGAAAATGAAAAAGTAGCCTTGATATGTAGGCTCTTTAATGCTAATAATATAACAGACGAAACCACATGTATAATTACTGACGATTACTGAAATGTTATAATTAAATAATCGTTGACCTAATGTTAAATAGATAAATTTTATTTACACGATGTAACGAACTGATCACGCGTGTATAAGGATATGTATAAAGGCATAAAATTTATTTACAATTATAGAACGTTAAGTCTAAAATGGGGTGAAAATATACAGCAGCTCTCGTTCATACAGAACACGTTTTGTAAATAAAAGATATCCTCAAGTGTCTCACAACCAGCCTGGCTTGGGGCCAGAACAAATCACTTGCTGTCATCGCCTTTGAATGATGGGTTCGTTGTACCAGACTTTTCGTTAAGAACAATATCTCCATTAGGAAATTCTCCATTCTCATCTTCCGGAATCTCGACGTACTTGTAAAACCAAGCCAAAATACCAAATATTAACATGTCTACAAACATGAGGCCGGCGAATAGGAAGAATTCATATGCCTGTAAAATAAAACGAAAACGGTTGTTATAACGTAAAGGTATTATAGACTTACACATAAAGAAGCTCAAACTCAATTTGAAAAAGAATCAGTAATAGTTTGACCATTCTTGGACACATGGTACAGACTATTGGGTAGTATTATTAATGAAATTGGAACAATGTACAAGTTTATGTGAAAATTTAAACACGATAAACTTTTAAAAGGCCCTTCACGACATTATAAAATGGATGGAAAAAATATCGTGTTCATGGTATTAACGTAAAGTATCCAACTATTCTTACCTGACTATCGAAAAAGGCTATTTCAGCAACGATAACGACGATAAGATTACCAAAGGCAACCGTAAGAAGCCAGCAAGCCTGAAGCAAAGCTTTCATGCTGACCGGCGCTTGTGTGAAGGCAAACTCAAGACCAGTGATAGAGAACATAACTTCTCCGAGAGTGATCACGATGTACTGTGGCAAAAGCCAGAGCATGTGCATGGAGTTTGGTTCGGTGATCGTAGTGGTGTTAGCAGTAGCGGAACTGAGATCATTCACGTAAGCTGTGACGGTGTAGATACCTCCGAGCTTCAACACTACTGAGGATTCTACCAAGGTCTCATTCAAATATATGTCATAGACACCAGGATCAAGTTCGGTAAGATCAGTCGCGTTGAACGACGATGATACCTCCAAAGACAGGGCGGTTTTCGAATTTTCAATAAAGCTTAGATTAGCCTTATCCCCGAGCGACGCGTTGAGATAAACCAAAGCTCGGACAGCCGGATCTCCACTCGTTGTCTTAGACACGCTGTCCACGTAGCTATCACTTATTCCATCTTTCGTTACGACCCATGAAGTGGCAGTAGCTTCAGTTCCAGAAATGGTTCCTGAAACGTTTCATGTACATCAAGTAATCGTATATCAGGTTATTACGTAAAAACATTACATGGCTAATTCATCGCGTGGTAAATTCGCCTGCATTTATGCAAATCAAAGTAATCTTTGTCAATTGAGATTTGTGTCATTGTTCACGATTGGTCGACTCCTCACACCAACCAATCGTAGTCCAAGAGAAACAAATGTCGATCGTTAAAATGTACTCTCAGTTGCCGGAATTCAGGCGGATTTCAGTAGAATGTATCTTGAATTGCAGAAATGCAGGCGGATTACCTTTCCGGGGAATTATTCCGCAAAGATACATGGAGAGAAGAAACAGAGCAGATTTTACCGAAAACTACAGAAGAAGTAAGACACATCGAGCTTTTTGATAAAAAAAAATACCCATACCAATTATATTTTTTACTACAAATGTAGCATTTTTACTCTGCACACGGTGGTTTTCACTGTTTCTGACGTACATTCTGCATTTTACGAAGTATATTTTACCAGAAAAACCTGACGTGTCCCTGTTTTCCTGCAGTTTTTAGTAAAATCTGCTTTTTTCTTATCTTCGTCTACGAAAGGTGATGTGGCTCTTTTATAATATATACAAATAATCTCCACTCACCACTCACGGCTCCGTTTAATGTATCTGTCACGCCGAGACTCGAACATTCAGCGAAATTGGCAGTGTACGCTAGACTAACATTACCGCTGGCCTCAACGTACTTATTTTCCCAAACGCCCAGGTTATCCAGCACAAAAGAATCATCTTCGACTGACATTATGATCGGACAATTCAAGGTGTTGAAAACTCTGATTTGCGCCAGTCCAGACGAAGGAAGCACGGGATACGTTGACTGAAATGTCATAAGCAAATCTGAAATTGTACATTCTTGCACAGTTCTAGAACTGGGTTCATAATTATAATTGACCCAGTACGTAACGTTGTACTGTTAAAACTGATAATAACAAATAGAAATTTTATTGTGGGTAAAGTGTGTAAAATTACCTCTAGCTGTAACTCCACGACGGCAGAAATTATGAATGCAATCCCAGCCAAGAGTCCACCGGTGGTAAGCTTCTGCAGAGGGGTTCGCACCAGACGCAACTTATCAAGACAGGGATAAATTGCGGTTTCGAAAATCGGGATCAATATGATGATAAGCAGTGGATTGACCACTTGCATCTGGTCCGGCTTTAGAAGGAAACTGCCGATCTGGCCGTCCATTCGCGTCGCTTGGATCGTCCATCTTGATCCTTGCTGATCAAATAGGGCCCAGAAAAACGGCAGTGGGAGGAACATTTTTATCACTTGGAGCGCTGACCTAATATCCGAGATGAATTTCGGGTCGTATTTGTCATCAGCGTGATCCAGCCAGTATTCTTTCTCTTCACCTTTCTTCGACCTCCATTTATTGCCAATTCCATGCTGCAGTTAAATTTTGAGAATTCGAAACAGTCAAAATAAAATAATCACAGATCTATTTAAAATTATTGCTTTGGTTTTATGAATTATCAACCGTGTGGTTATATTTTCCACTTTTTAAAAAATATGTCATGTACTCACGCAGATACACTTTCCGACTTCTAATACCACGTTTCCTTGTGGGGATTTGATCTTGTACATTGGTTTACCAAGAAGGAAGATCACTGGAACAGAGAAATGAATATTCAGACAGGCATTTTGGTTTATAGTCTATTAATTTTGAACACTATGTGTTTGGAATACTAAAAAATGTTTTTTGAAAGAAGCTATTAATATGGACGATGTACGAAAAAAAACAGCTAAGATTTTTCTTGACAGTATAGAATCATACCATTTTATCGTTACTAAAATAAACCCACCTATGGAAAAAATCATAAGAACTGCCGGAACGAAAAACGCTAGAGAGTAGCAGGTATTGTCACCGAAGCAGGAAACATCTTCGCGAAGAATAGGAGTGAGGAAAGTCGAGATCAGCGATCCGGTATTGATCGAGAAGTAGAACAAGGAGAAAAAGGTGATCAAATATTTCTCCTGTTGCGGCAACAAAAACTGGTCACCACCAAAGGCTGCAACGCATGGCTTGATTCCTCCTGTTCCAATGGCGATCAACAGCAACCCCAACAGCGCAAATGTTCTATAAAGAAAACAGAAATTCAAGTGTTTTTCTTTATCCAAAATATCATTCGCGTACTTTGCCTATTATATTGTTTTTTCTGTTATTTATCTACCTATTCTTGGCTATTTTATAATTGACAAAAAAAAAAAAAAAACTTCACTTACCGATCGGGTAAATTCAGCGGAGGTGCGGCACTCGCCGTAAGTACCAATTGTCCAATGGCATAGATGATGCTCACGTAGAAAATGGTGCGAAATTTGCCGAGTAAAGAATCGGCCAGCATCGCTCCAATAAGTGGGAAAAAGTATGCCAACATACTGAAGACATGGTAGATCACGGTGGATGTGTCATCGCTGTAGTAAAGTTTGTTTCGTAGGTACAGAACCAGGATCGCTGTAAGGATAGTAAACGTAAAAAAAAGTACCAATCGTGAAGCAAATTGAGAATTGAATCGGTTTTTCTTTATCTTTGAACTAATATCCTACCTGGACTTGGTACCATCGTATTAGAATAGGTAAAACTTACTAATTTGTTTTCAATATAAGTTATAATAGTGTCTGATTAAATTTTAAAACATTGCTAAGAACTGGAGAGTAGGACATTTTTTTTATTTTTATAGTAAAGAAGCACACTTAAACTAATGTTATTCACTTCGTATCAAGGAGTTTTTATTATACTTACTTCGAATACCATAGTAGGAAAACCTCTCACAGAACTCGTTGAGGATGATGAAGAAAACAGACCTTGGGTACTTGAGTTTCTGAGAAAAGAAAAACATTAGAGATTTTCATTAGTTTCATTTCTCTCCTTTTTTGTATAATAAATTTATGTATTTCAACTCTTAAAGATGCTGAAATGTCCTGTTGAATCGTAGTAAACCCGTTTTTATTTGTAACGAAAGAGTTTATCGGTTTTTTGCATATACACGATTACACATTCTTGCCGATAATTATATAATCTAATTCTAAACTGGCCTTCGTTTGTCAAACTAGTTGTCGAATCTGAATATGCGCGTGTGGTAAAGCGGGTTGAAATAACTATGACATATTTTTTTTTTCATTTACATTAATAATAACAATTGAAAATGAGAATTGACCATAAAATTTCATTTGCTTACAGAAATATCTTGGCATGGGTGGCGTCATAACCACGTAGTATTTAATGTGTCGTACAAGCCATAATTTTTTGTTCAATAAATAAATAAATTATCTCAAATTGTGCGCGCGCAAACCGGTTCAATGGTTCGCTGTAATCCTACGGTTCGAATGGATTCCTGCTCACAAAAACTCTGTCTTTAGATAAATCCGTTCCTAAAACAGTTGCAGCTGCAAACCGGTTTTTGAAAGTCAAAGCTTGCTTCCTAGATAATTTTGGGGTTTTTTCTAAATTTTCCGTTTATTTGCGTTTAATCACACTCTGAAGATTACGTGGAAGTTAAAAACAACATGATCTCAAGTTTCACTGCATAGATGTCTCGTTTTTTCTTCTCCTTTATTTCACAATTCCTACATATAATTACAAAGGCTCTTTAGCAGCCTTCACTGAAAACTTTCACTGTCATATTGTGTTGCAAACTATACAAAAGGCCTCGGTGGTATATAAGGAACAACGACCCCGGAGCTGCAATTTTCCATCTAATCACATTAGCGATACGGTTTTTTACTGATCAAAACTAGAACTAGAACTGCATGAATTGGCTCCAGTATAACGCTAGCACTTTTTCTTTATACTATAATCAGTGTTGAACAATTCTGTTCATCGTAGAACAGGTTCTCATTTTTAAATTCTTCACACAGATTAACATATTGCCACTCTTTCTATGACAAAACTTCGAATTACACTTTGGGCCTGTTCGAAGACGAAAACCAAAAAGTAACTAGGAGCAAAACTTACTCACTTTTCAAAGAGAAATAAGAAAATTCAATAAAATATAGGAGGTTCACTTTGAAGAACAGCAGTTGGGCCTAGCAGGAGCCCCAGACCCAAAAACTAGGATACTCATCTGATATCCCTTTTCATATACAACAACTTTTGTTCGAAACATTTTTCAATTTAATGCCTACTTTTCGATATATTTTAGCATCTTTTTTAAATGAAAAACCTCGGACCTGAAATAGTTTGTCAGTTGAAGAGAAGAATTCAAAAAGTAGAAAAAATAATGCGTTCCGAAATTATCTCCCAGTGCTATCAACAATATTTTATTTCTTTTGCGCTACCGAGTTTGTGACTAGCTCTGTCTCTTATCTAGGGAGTTTTTAGCGCTGTCAGGTAGTTTCGGAACGCACACTTAGAAAGACCAATACTTCCAAAAAAATTAAATTTGTTTCCTTTTTGTCGAAACGATTGTCTTTTTTAATTTCCTCTTCTTCAATTGAACTAAAACACGTACCAATCAGCGAAGTTTCCTGCATTTACTAACCTACTAACATAATCGACATTCCATGGTCGAATTTTTGTAAGAATTAAAAACACCGGAGTTGAGGATAATAAATTCAATATATATCCTCCAATAACTAATCCGTTTGTTTCAATGCACGTCGTCTAACAACCGCGGCTAGAGATCGGCTGTTGGTGTCAAGGTTGTATCGTTAAAGTTACGACAGAGATCACGATACAAACTTCATTCAATACGTCATGTCAGCCTTCCATTGTTTTCATCTCGGTTACTGACCATTGCGGTCGCCGAAAACTGTCGACTCTATGTGGTGTCAGTATTCGATGTTTACACAGAAATTCACGATACAATGTTTAGTGACCTCATCTACACGTCGTATACACAAAGAAAAAGGATTTCCTGACTTGTATTGGCAAGGGAAGAATTAACAAGATTCAAATTACGATCGTATAGCAGTCCTACCTTTACCGACCGAGCAAACTTTTTCTTCCGGTATGTTGAAATTTGAACTATTTCCGTTCATTTGTTTATTCAACATGGAAAGAAAAAGGGTAAGGCTGCTCGGTCGGTAAAGGTAGGAGTACTATGTACCCTGAAATTCCTTTTTACGTCGTCGTTTTTCCAAGCGATGATAATATAAAATCTCTGCCTATTATAATAAAAAAATTGCAGAATAATTATTGTGAACTATATATAAGTATACATGTATTGATATAAAATAATATTCCACTTCTGTGACTAAAATGTAGACGTGTGAATAATTTGATCGTGTCTAGAGATTAATTGCTTTCCTTAAAAAAATCTTAGATTTAACTCACAGCGTTTCATTAGCATAATATCTTGACTTGGCTAAAATATTGCGTAACAGTGATTGCGTATAACGGCAATAATTCGCTGAATGTAATACGTTAATTGTGAAGTGTGTCGCCTACGCGATGACAGAAATTATAATACAAGCTTGAAGAACTACAGATTTCAAATAAATCTATATACGCATAGTTTGCACGTAAATTGCAAAACGCTCTTTCGCACGGTAATCCAAATGCAAATGCGTGCAACTTTCACGTTGTGACAATAAGGTCATTTTGCTTTGTGTTTGTCGATAGTATAAATTTTCATTGTATTTGTATACACATGCAGGCAAAGTGGTAAACTATAATCGCTAAAATAATCGCTCACATGCATGCAAATTCCACAAACTGCGTAGCAATTATATTGTATACAGCGTTATCAAAAATAAATCAAGTGGAATGCTCAATTATGAGTGACAATAATTCGACCGTGAAATGTTATTGAACGTATTTCAATACATATTTTTAGTAAAATTCCGTTGTTTTCGCATGTTTTCGCGCAGAGTCTGTGGTTTTATTTAACACTGTCCACAAGGTATGTTGTTTAATTGTTCAATTTTTAACGATATCATACATAGCTCGTTTCGTTCTTTCAATTGCATATTTCGCAAATTCTCTGAAACAAATTGTATTCGTAAGAAAAATAGTAAAGGTCAAGGCACAGATTCATCTTTTGTAAATATAGTTTTTGTTTCATTTTTTAATTTTTTTTTTTTTTCTTCTCCCTTCGTATTACTGAGAAACGAAGGTAAAAATCTTTCGTTTGACGATTTAAAAAGTTTCTTTAGAATTGGATAAACTGAATATTATAAAAAATTCTAATTTCGGCTAAGTCATTAATTCAAATTTGCAATAAAAAGTTTTTATAACCGTAAACGTATGTTTTTCTTCAATTAAAATTCATCTCCGTCAATTTTAATATACTGTTTTATTTGAATTTTCCATTTTTTTATTTACACTTTTTTCACCGTATCAAATAAATACATATCCGAAAAATTTGATGAAAAATCTCCTCAATTCTTATGTTATAGAAAGAATAAGTCATTGACGTTACTTGTAATCACTCAGTTCGCAGTTGGTTGAAAGTTGTACGATTAAAACGAGTCGCTTTCGTGTGACCCAGTTACGGAAGATTCGTGAGAAATAATTATCAACCGTAGTTTCTATCAGCTCATATTAGGTATATACATACATACCGTTACAGTTTACTTAGACATAAATAGCAAAAAAGCTTTTTGCAGTCTGTTTGTTTAGTTAGTTACGTTTTTTTTTTTTTTATTGTTTTTATTTCTTGTATTTATTTCTAAGCAAGATATTATTAAATTTTCTGCTTACAGCTTTGAAACTGACGCGAATATTCATAAACGTCACCTGCAATGTTATCAAGCGTATATAAAGAGAACGTTTTTACAACGTCGACTTTTATTATCTTGAACGGTACGCGTGCTAAGCGTACAGTATGAACAAAGGCAGCGTGTCAAAATATTGTTAAACATTGATAAAACAGCCTTTTCAAAGCTGATCGTGCGATTGAATTTAGTTGGATGAAATTTAAACAGTATTTGCGACGTTAGATTAATATGAAAAAAGAAATTTTTTTCATTAATTGTATATCAGTGATCAATTTTTTCAATAAAACTTCATTCGAAACGATTTGAAAAAATTGAATCAGCCCTTATCGTCTATCAAAATTGGACAAGAACTACGATCTTGGGATTGGAAAAAACGTCAATATAGATAAATTTTATGTTAGTTAGTTTACTCATATTGTGTTAAGAAGTGATTTATTACCTAAAAACAAAAAAAAAATTCCCCCCACATCCAACAATAAAATGTCGCTCACTTCAGTCGAAGGTATAATTTAATAATTTGTTATCTTCTGTTTTATTTCTTACGATATTTTTTCACCGGACTGTACGTCGCATAGAATTAGACGTTGAAGTACATACATAACGTAGATAAATTTTCACGGCTTATTTATTTCGCTCACGTTTAACGCTGCATATGTGTCAATGTGTAAATGTAAGTCAGGATCGAGTCATAACAATAACACTGCATGACGCGTGACACCGGCAGTTTGAATCTCGTGTGCGATCGTCAGGTGTTGAGAAGAATGTCTTTTGTTAAAGTCACCAGAAAATTCTAGTGAAATTTTACGAACGCAATGACGGCAAATTTCTTTCGATGAATATATTTTGATCCGCAGTTTATACAGCCTGCAGATATTACAAGGAGAAACCGATCGTGAATTATATATGTTTTGCAAAAACAATTTTGCAATCTATTTCCCAACGATATTATATACGCACGCGGTATTAACCACCTTTAATACATGGCGCAATGAAAAACCTGTTTCAAAACAACAATCAACCTGCACCGTTCGACCGTATAATTCAACCATTTGCATATTATTACAGGCATACGTTACAGATGTAAATGTGTTATAACAACAAATAGGTCAAAAAACAATATTAAAATATAAGTAACGTTACCTGTTTCGATTGACATTTTTCGATCGCCATATTTGGGCAGTTGACTAAAAAAACTCGGTTAAGAAAATATGCTTGACGAGCGATTCTAATACTTCCGGTAACCCTTTTTAACCCTGCATACTAGTACTTGATTAATTAAATCACAAACTGAGCAATAAAAAAACTTGCAAACTGATTTAAGGATTTTGATTTTCTTCCATAAACTGATTGTATTCTTATGATAAACGGATGTTTTTCGCGCAAGAATTTTTTTACGATTATATGCATTTGGGGTCGATTTATTTATTTGTTTGTTTTAGTTTTTTCTGTTTTTTTTTTTTTTTTTTTTATTGTTCTTTTTCGCGGGTCCGACTGACGCGCGAAGCGTTCCTTCACCGCGAACTCATTCGTCTGAAGTTCTGACGGAACTCTGAAGTCATATGGCACCTATTCTTCTGTCTCCCGGCGTGAGCCCAAAGATTTTTCAGGGGGGGATGTGGGATCGATTGATTCCGCACCGAAAGACGTTCATTCGGAATATAAAATGCGGAGAAGATGTAAGAATGCAGGCTAAAGAATTCCAGGCTGCTTATAAATTTCTATGTTTTGGTGTTGCGTACACGGCTATCGATAACCGGATCATTAATTGATTAATTATTAAACTTTGCTTTCAACTTACAATGATCGTCCGATAGCAGCAATAAATACCGGAATGTTATTGAATTGGATTATTTAAACTCGGCATCTCGAATTGATGAGGAGAATTGAAATTTTTTTTTATAGGTTATTCAAGATTTATATTCAATTTTTGACACATCGCTGTAAGTTGTTGTTGTTGTTGTTGTTGTTGTTGTTGTGGTTGTTGTTGTTGTTTTTTGTATAATTCGATTTCTAAGAAATGTTAATTTTTATGTATAAGGAGGGATTATAGGAGGGGTTTTAGGATCGCTAAAAACGAATCCGGTATCAAGATTTGAAAATTCAAAATAGCGGGTCCAATATGGCGGACTGTAAATATAAAAATTGATCTTATTCGCTGGAAATTTGTTACTCGGGGGTTTTCGGGGTCTTATTTAGTGATCGAAAAAACCGCTGAGAATGCATTTTCGAGCTACGCTGATCACTTTTGTATTTTCAGTCCGCCATATTAGATTCGCAATTTTGATTATTGAAAATTTCTCAGATCTGACCGCAGTTTTGAAACCAGCAACTTCGAGAAATGCTTATATCCTTAGTTTCAAGGAATTTGATCACAAGGAAACATGCATGCTTGACGTTGTGACGTTATTAAGACCTATTTTGTCATATTGATATTGGTATAACGTTATATCGTAACGATTCAAACTGGGGAAAACCCGTTACATCGCGATTTTCGAATTGTCTGAAGTGTAATAAAACCAAACACACTTATACTTCAAACTCTTAGTTCATTAAAAATCATTGTAAAATTAAGAAAATACTGATTTTTCCATCAATGTTTCGTTACGATAAACTTATACTAATTTCAATCCCGTCCTATTTTAGATTCGTAATCGTTCGACTATGCGCACGTATGAAGAATAAGAAGTTATGAGAGGCACTTGCATTGAGGGGTTGAATATTTGCGTGGTATAATAATTGATTTATTGTAAAATATACAGAGAGTACAACGAGAAGATGTGAAAAAAGAAAAACGAAACGGAAAAAAAGTTTAGGAGTAGAGGAAGCTAGAATTCAGCTGATGTGTGGGAAAAGAATCTAAGGTCTGAAGGACGTAACAAAGTGTTAAAATTGGCAAAAAAAAAAAATTTGAGTAGTGAGATGCGCGACAGAGAAGAGAAAACTTTCGATGAAATTGTTGTCTCTCAATGTTATCATCTCTTTTCTTTTTCTTTTTAATCTATTTATATTATCGATAATATTATCATATATATAAATGTCAATTCAGTCAGTGATGAAGCCGGTTAAGGCATGCACTATTTTAATACTTTTTTTCTGCAAGGCCCGAATTCTCGGTTTGATTCTCGACCGACACTTTTATTTTTTATTTTTATTTTCAATTAAAATAACTTGAATGCTAATATTACTTATTCGTAAGTTCATTACAAGAAATAAGCATTGAACATATTTTAATAATAAAAAAACAAAAATAAATAGAAGTGTTGGTTGGGAATCTAGCCGCCGACTCGGTCCGCGCAGCAAAAAAAGTTTATGCTTTTACCATTATCACCACCGCCTCAAGTGAGAATATGAGACAGTCTTGACCAACTCAGCCACTTTTCTTTTATCTTCTCAGATCTGTTTTATAATTGGTTATACAGTAGTACTATTCAAAGGTACTCTCGGAGAATTTTTTCAGATTTTTTAATTTACTCGTTTCGAAAATGGTTTTTTTTAACCCATATATCATGGAAGTTGAAGTTGAACAAAAAAACGTTTGCACAAAAAAGTTTCGTTTTTCCATTACCTATTTAATAAAATATATATTTTCAGCGAAAAAAAATTAATTTTTCTTTCTCTCAATGCGACACCTTGAATTTTACTGTCAATTACACGGTATTTGGCAGTGTATTGAGAACGTATAAAAAAAATTGGCATCTTGGAACTCGACATTCTTGCCGGGTAATAAAAATGTTTTATCGAAAAAGGTGCATTAAGGTACATCTGAGTTCCTTTTTTTCATGAACTATTTAATGGGATATATATATATATATACTTATTTAATTGTGTACCTACTGAAAGTAAAATTTAAAGACTGGGCATTAGATTAAATAACAATGAAAAATTAATTGATTATTTTTAAGGTATTGGCAAAGTTTAATAAATGTCAATATTAACGTGTGATTAAAGCAAAGCAAGTTTCATATTTTGTGTATTACGTGATTATTGATTATTATGTAAACTTTATTTGAAAAGAGCATGATTGTGGACAAAAACAGTTTTTTTGTCAAGCCTGCCCCTCCTAGGCCCCCCCCTCCGCCCCGCCCCCCAGGAAAATGCTGGCTACGCCCCTGATTATATTACGCGTATGAATAAGGAATGCGAGCACAATGAAGAGACCGAGGATAGGAACGCCGTTTATGACGGATTTTGGTTCCCTTTCTCATACAAAAGTTTTCACTTTGGAAATTGAAGAGAATTTTTCAATGGAGAAAACGGTGTATGAAATTTTGTTAATCACCCAAAATTTGAAAGATAAAAATATTCAGTTGAAATTTCCACGTTTTTCATTTTGTCAAGTTTTTTTTACAGTCATCTGAATATAAAAAAACTGCATGAAAAGGAATGTAATTCGGCCACTTAAACGCTTGATGCAATAATTTTTACAAAATGCGTAACACGCGAGAAGAATCGTATATGCAGGAAAAGATTGACGAGAAATTAATGGATCTTTGAAATAATAAATTCTTCATGGAAAATAAGGTTCCGTGTATTTAACGTGTTTCAATTCTTAATCACCATCGGTTATAACTCTCTGCGGATGGAGAAGCAACCTGCTTTCACAATTCCAGGGGTCATGCCTGATTTGGCATTTGAATTTTCTCTGGAATCCAGGTTAGAACAACAGAATCGTCTGCACGACGTTTCTCATACTCGTCAAGCATATTAGGAATGGCTTGTAAAATTCAAGTGACGTCTTAAGTCGTTTTAACCTTGAGCCAACACGGTCCTTATAACTATTTTCATTATTTACTTTATTTCTTTTTTTTCGACTGTTTAAGGTCACTAGTACTATCAAGACTAGGGATTTTCATATAATTTCATATAGTTGGTAAGTGTGAGACGTTGCAGTCAGTAGCCTGGTGTGCCTAGAAGTGCAGCTTCTTTCTCCAAAAATGTTTCTCTCTCGTGGTGGACTGGACTTAAGTAAGATGTGTACCAACGGCGCCAAAATACCCTAGATCGGTGGTGATTAATTGTTGTCACGTTGAATCTGCTTGGGAAAAAAATGAGCGGGACTTTAAATAACTCACATCACAACTACGCATGGTGGTATTACCGAGCAGGGTAGCGTTCACCAGAAAAATAATTCCCTAGCAATATAGGGATTTCTTTAGACAGTTGGTACACGTCTCACTTAAAGGCTTTGACCTCGAAGAAAGAAGCGTGTTGTAGGAGTTCTAGGTACATTTCTGTTCTAGTGCAATATAATATTTCCAATATTTTAGAAACGTTTCAGAAATATTTAAAGATCAAAATAACTTTTCCGGAACTTTTGAAACGTTTTAGAAATCAATGAAGTCAACTGTAACGTAGCATTTTGGATATTTTTGAAATGCTTCGAAAATATGTTAACTGCAAGATAAAACTCGAATATTTCGGAAAAATTCAAATTATTTTAAACAAAGCAACTTCATCGACACAAAAATTTTTCGATGCAATGTCGAACATTTATGAAATACTTTAAACGTTTTTAAAATGCCGGCCAACATTTTTATTACTTTGGAAAAAAATTATTTGAAACCATATATTCCCATACAATATAGCTGTGCCGACAAAATTGAATATTTATAAATAATCAGTTAAATTATTATTAGTTTGATTATTAATGAATTTTTCTTTAGTCCTTCGATAGAAAAGATAATTATATGATAATACAAATACAATATTAAATAATTTGATATAATAATTTTCCTTACAAGTTTGACGATTTCGTTAAAAATCCGTGAAATGTATTTCACAACTTATACTGAAGAAAAATGTGAATTGAAATTGGTTTACCGCAGTATGTTAGGACCTTCATATCGTTACCGTTAACAATGCGCATAATACTTCATCGTCTATTTAATAAATTAACCTTTTTGAATTATTAATTAACTTTATTATCGACACGTGTGTATGGCTGCCGTACGAATCGAAGTATGAAGTTCATTAATTTGCTTGGCTCATTCAGGCATTTGTAAGAACATCTCGAGGCCACCGGCAAGATACAAAGACGCATCGTGTGCCGTACAACAAACATGTATTACAGACATAACAATTCGCGCACTATATTGCCGAGTTCAGGGACAAACTTAAAGGTGTGGAGGCCCTGGGGCGATAGAGAAGTGGGGGGCCCCTAATTATTTTTCAAACAATATAAACAATTTTCATTTTTACACTGTTTCCAAAAATTTCTTCTGGGACAAATACGAAAAATTCCAAATACAGTATTTTTTCAAAAATTTCAACAAAACTAAAAAAAAATAATTTTGCAATATCCGAACCGTTTGACCGATTTCATTCAAATTTTATACCAACTTTACTGTTATAATATTCTTGAAAAAAATCAGTAACATTTTTTAAAATTTGAGAGTTAGAGAAAATCGAAGATTTTTCAAAAAATTCATAATAAAATCTGACAAGTTCGACCTATCATTCCCACATTGAATACCGATCGTCCTTCCATGATACTTTGTTTATAAAAGACAAATTTTTTTTTTTACGAAATCTGAAAATTCGTGGAACATGACTTGGTTACAAAAGTTTTCCGAAAATTTCAAAATTCCGTAAAATTCTTAATTTTAATTAAAGTAATTTCGACAAAATTTGCAGTGAATTTAGAGGTTATATCGATTAATATCTATCCGGCAGAACTTATTTTTTATCAGAAAAATGATTTTTTTCACATTTTGCCTACCATTTGTTAGCAAATTTGGCTTAAAATTTTTTTTTTGTGGAGCCCCTTTTGCCCTTCCCTAAACCGGCCCTGGCCGAGTAGAGTGAGTATCGTCGCAATGCAGTGGCGATAAGATCGCGAGTACATGCATTAATTGCAATTTTCGCGTATGACATATAAATAAAAATTTTCACTCTATCGTACACATAAATATATATATATATAAATTGATATTCGATGTAGATGTATAAAAATTATTATTGCATTTCAATTTGAGATATTAGCAGAATCAACATCTGAATTTTTTTCTCTTCAAATATGATTAGACACGTTAATTATACAATTACGTATAATGTTATAATTATTTATGATTATCGAATAGAGATAAATTTCATGCCAATAATAACAATTAGTTTGCGCGGATAATTAAATAACAATCAATTACATCTTTGAGGTTGGAAATCGAGAAAAAAAATTTTTGGACTTACTTCAATTGGTTTTTTCGTCGTAAAATCGACTTTGTAGTTTATTTCTTGCAGAGGAATCGCTTCATAAAAAATATCCGAAGGATCCTTTGAACCGTTTCCATGCTGTTTCACGCTTCCCCGTTTATCCACGACAACTTTCAGATCGTCTTCCAGATTTGCTTCCGAATAATGGGATTTCATTTTCTTCTTTTAGTTTCTCTAAATTTTTTGATTTTGATTTTTTTTTTTTTTTTTTTTTTTGTTTTTTCTACCATTCTTAACCTCGTGTGCAATATGCATTTAACTGAGATAATGAACGAAGAACTGTTATATGATTGAAACCAAGATTTACGGTGTTTAACGATATATTTAACCTTATATAAGTTACAATTTATTGTAAAGAATTTTCCATTAACGATGAATTATTCTTAGACAAATTGTAGCTAATTAATTTATCCGGTGTTTCGATCATAGCGAATAAATTTAAACATTTTATTCAGATCGGAAGAATTATTGAAATAATAATTAAAAAAAAAAAAAAGGGAATATTTTCACAAAATTGAAGGTATTAAATTTTCGAAAATAATCGGCATAAGCGGTGTTTCCGGAAAATTTATAACGCGCAAATGAAAATCATTTTTTTTTTTCAAATCTCTCGGAAATTTTCTTTTCCAATCCGTATTAAAAAAATAATTACGTAAATACTATACATTTTATATAGTTGTTCAAATTATCCACGTTAATTCGATTATTGATCGAATCTGTTAAAAAAATAACTGCAAGCAGACGAAGATCTCTCCACGATTGATGATATAAGTATAGATATTAAAGCATATAATAAAGAGTTTCTCCGGCTCGTCAGCAGATGTGTTGCAAATTCGATAAATTTGTGATTCGCAATCCAATTAGCATAACCAAAAATGGTTGAACGAGGATAAACCATCACACCTAGATTAACATTTTCGAAAGTAACTGCACTTTTGCAAATGATATATCGCTTAGTGATCTACGAATTCGAATGTTTTGTCAATAATAATTATTAACCCACTTTCTATATTCTTTCACGCTGATTTTAAAATAAAATCCCGCCCACTGATTTTATGCGTAGTTAATTTTGCTGAAAAAATATTGACAATATCTTTATTTTTTATTTCACTCATTAAATTCACCTACCGGTAGTTATTATTTTTATTTACTATTTAACACTATAATTTTCCGATCAAAATGAAAAATTTCTTTTCTTGTAAATATTCTTCAACCTTACCGTTATTTTCGCTAGCTTGTTAAACAAAGACTATTTAATTTATTACTTTTTACACTCGGACAAAATGTTACGCTGCACGGTTAAGAATGGAATAAAAAAAAGAACACATCGATTATAATTGCATAATATGTATATATATATATATAAATAAATATCGCGAGCCCACTGGTTAATCGGTACACACTAAAAATCCAACAACGCGAATCGGAAGCTCGTCGAATATTAAATGAGCCAAATTATTCGTGCAGGTTGATAAATCAGATATTAGAATTGATTTTAGCGATCGCAATTATCTCATTGTAAGATTAAATGAGTTGAGAAGCAAGACATCGTCTGCGACAGTGATGAATGACAAAAAGCAATGTTAATAACTCCGTAACAAGCTGAAAGTGTTTAAAAATCGGAACAGCCGGCAAGGATCAACTTATGATTTATTTACAATAAATTGAAAGCATTTGCACCTCGGCGTCGTCACGGAATCGAAATTTCTTAATTATTCCCGGTGATTTTCGTGCCAATTTTGTACGTCTCGTTGTTTTACTCATCGTGTAAAATTGCCGTAAAAAAATTTTACTGCGTCATTTATACTTGAGACTCAGCTTATCATAATTAATGTGAACGCTCAATTATAAAATATTTCCTATCTTTCCTATCTTTCCTAATGTTGGCCATCGCTAATTACTTCGTTTTTTATCAATTATACTCAAATGATGAATTACCATAAACGTCACTTTCAGGTGAGAATTGTAAATTGTAATTGAACGGAAGACAAAAGAATTAATAATTGTAATTTTCAATTCATAGAATGAACTTCTGATTATAAATCAAAATTTTAACTGCAGTATTCAACGAGATTACAATTACAAATAACAAACGTACGTTGTAGTACGTGTTTTTAGAAAAATTTCCAATTACAAATTACGAATGTGCATACTATTTAAAAAGATTCGTAGAATCAAATGGATCCCCAGTTTGATAAATTTTTAAGGGGGGATTATGATCTAGAGACGATTTGAAAAAAAATTTTGTTTGCGCCCCTGTTTTTTGAGCTTTACCAATTTTTTAGAAATAGTAAAAAATTTTTTTTTTTTCAAATCCGTACTTCCAACCACAGAGAAATGTACACAGAACATTTCCACTAAATTTCAAGTAAATTAGTTCATCAGAACTTCAGATATTATATCAACCCTATCGAAAAAAGTAGTTTCTGAACAATAACTGTTACTCCGAAAATAATTTGAATTTTCAAAAATCCTCTAAGGGTATTATTCTTCAAGGTCTAAACTTTGAAAATATGGAGCAAAAAAAAAAAAAATAGACTGTTTCAAATTTCTAGTCTAGAATATCTCCTTAACCATTTTGAATCAATTTAAAACGCGAAGAATTTTTATTTAAATCTTCCTTTACAATTCCAGTATTTTATATATTCATATTTTCAAAGTGATAGTCGAAGAATATATATAATATTAATGGAAGTAGTGAACAGTATTGATTTTTGACCTACCAACCTCCTTATTTTTTTTTTTTTTTTTTTTTTTTTTTTTTTTTTTTTTTTTTTTTTTTTTTTTTTTTTTTTTTTTTTTGGCCAGCATGGCAAGGCTGTATAGGTATGCTTCATTCACAGAAGACTATTCGTTAGAAACATCAGCAGTAATTTTCTCCAAGATGATGATAATAACCTATTTCATACGGGATCATTGAACTCTCAATTGTTTGTCTCAAGCTCTTCCTCGTGTATGTACATTTAAACAGTGTTGCCAGATGGTCCGTGTGATTTCCCCCTATTTATAGGCACTATTTGGTTCCCCCCCCCCCCCCCCCCCCCCCCTAGAAAATCCCTCGAAAAAATTCCCTAAATAACCTCCATCGCCGTTAGGCTCTTTTACGACAAAAAATCTGCAGAGAGAGATTGATTGATTGATTGATTGGTTATATTTAATGCCGTGGTAATACCATGAGGCAAAGGAAATTTGACATTACAATTGTCTTCGGTAGGGCGTGATATGTCCATCTAAGCGCAGGTTGAAGATGAATCTAATCCATGGATTGATAAGCTTCTGCAGCATGCAGTTTCGTTCTCTCGTTAGATAGATCGTTATAGACCAGGGCAGCAATAGTCCAAAAGTGGAAAAACAATTGATTTGACGAGAGATGCCCTTAATTGTTGCGATAACTCACCCTTATGGTATTTGAGTTTAAACAACGTAAAATTTACTCTGCTGCTCGTAACTGATTTTACTAATAAATGCACTACTGCCTTGGATTAGCAAATTCGATTTAGAGAGGTTCATTCAGTTTGAGACTATTGTCATAGTAGCATAGTTGGAAATTACTCCTACATCATGAATGATTTTTCTAATACCCGCGTTTATCTCAGAAGGTAAGCAAGCTTAGATAAATTTCTGTATCATCAGCGAAAATCATGTGTTATGAATACTTTAAGTCGGTAGCGATGTCATTAATAAATAGTGAAAAGAGAAGGAGACCAAGTATGGATCCCTGATCGAGGCACACCTGTAGAAGTCCTTAGCCAATTTGAGCAATTCCCACAATTCTCAACTACTGCTTGAGTTCTGCCAGTCAGATAAGAAAAAATCCATTTAAACACATTAATCGAAAAACCCAGTGAACGCAGCTTTTTAAGCTTTTTTTAAATGATCAATGGTGTCGAAGGCTTTGCTAAAATCAAATATCACAAGAATGGTTAGGCGCCCCTCGTCGACCGCGCGTCTCACGTCGTGACAGATCCGCATTAAGGCAGATTGAGTACTAAACATAGCTAGTCTGTACGCGGATTGGCGCAAGTCCAGAATGTTGTGGGTGTTAATGAATTCTCTGATTTGAATATGGACCAGCTTCTCAAAAATCTTCCCCAGAGAGAGAGAGAGAGAGAGAGAGCGACATTATTTTTTTAAAGCTCTTTTCAAAATTTATACATTCAACATATAATACTGTTGACTATAGTGATCATCATACTAATAATCTATTTCATCAAGTTATCTCTTACTTTTCAGTGTCGCCACTGCATTTAATGGCGACAGGATTCAGTTTTTCATTAATCGATAGATTAACTTCAGACGATAAGCTTTGATCTCCGATAGATTATTGGTTATTTTAGTTAACGTTACATGAAAATCCGGACGCCATAAGCAGAATGCAGAAGCTACTGGAATTATCGCTTTGCAATACGCCATCTGGTGGAAAAAAATCAAACTAATGCAACCAGGCTGACACAGCTGACCATTGACCGTGTTTTTTTGTGTTTGGATAGTAGAACAGTTATATTATTGTCAGGGGCGTAGCCAGCATTTTTTCCTGGGGGGCCTAGGAGGGGCCGGCGATATATATATATATATATATATATATATATATATATATATATATATATATATATATATATATATATATATATATATATATCGCATTAAATAGTTCATGGAAAAAAGGAACTCAGATGTACCTTAATGCACCTTTTTCGGTAAAACATTTTTATTACCCGGCAAGAATGTCGAGTTCCACGATGCCAATTTTTTTTATACGTTCTCAATACACTGCCAAATACCGTGTAATTGACAGTAAAATTCAAGGTGTCGCATTGAAAGAAAGAAAAATTAATTTTTTTTCGCTGAAAATATATGTTGTATTAAATAGGTTATGGAAAAACGAAACTTTTTTGTGCAAACGTTTTTTTGTTCAACTTCAACTTCCATGATATATGGGTTAAAAAAAACCATTTTCGAAACGAGTAAATTAAAAAATCTGAAAAAATTCTCCGAGAGTACCTTTGAATAGTACTACTGTATAACCAATTATAAAACAGATCTGAGAAGATAAAAGAAAAGTGGCTGAGTTGGTGATTTTTTTTGAACGACTTTTTTTTTCAGTCCATATTGAAAATTTTGTTCTATGTGTCGAACGAAAAATTCCCTAAAAGTTATGGCTCTTAATATTAATATTAAGTACTCGCCCAGGGCGTGAAAAGATTTCCCATATAAAATAAACGTGAATCGTTTTTCTTTTTAAATCTCTACAACAGAGCGGAATTTTATGATATGACATTGGTCTTGGTCGCAAATTACGCAGAATTGAACGATCTTCAAAAGTGTTTAGAACGGCGTAAGTGCAACTTACATTTGTGAGGTGGTACAGGGCACTAAAGTTGATTTTTACCCAAGATTCTCCTTTTTCGTTGTTATCTCCGAAATGATTAACTGTACCAAAAAAATGTAAAAAATAACTTTGTTGGAAATTTGATTTCCTAAAAGAAAGGTCCATTAGACCAAAATGCTCAGATTGATATTTCTTGAGATATCGGAATTCAACTTACTTGACGTATAAAATTTTTATGTTCTATTGAATTAAACGTTTTAATCTAATATAACCAATAAACATTATGGTTTATTGAATCAAACGTTTTGAATTACTAATATTCCAATGAAATAGATCGAATGGATCGAATCGAATCAAAAAAAAATCAAATTCCAATGCAATATCAATAATTTAAAACGTTTGATTCGATAAACCATAAAAATTTTATACGACAAGAAGTTAAAGTTCGATATCTCAAGAAATATCAATCTGAGTAATCAGGTCTACAGAACTTTTTTTGTAGAAAATTGAATTTCCAACAAAGTTCTTCTTCACATTTTTTTAATAAAGTTGATCATTTCGGAGATAACAGCGAAAAATGGAGAATTTTGGGTAAAAATCAACTTTAGTGACCTGTACCATCTCACCAGTGTAAGTTGGACTCACGACGTTTCGGACACTTTTGAAGATCGTTCAATTCTGCGTAAATTGCAACTAAGGCCAATGTGATATCATAAAATTCCACTGAGCTGTAGAGATTTGAAAAAAAAACGCTTCGATTCACGTGTATTTTATATGGGAAATCTTTTCACGCCCTGGGCGAGTACTTAATATTAATATTAAGGGCTATAACTTTTAGGGAATTTTTCGTTCGACATATAGAACAAAATTTTCGATGGGGACTGAAAAAAAGAAATAGTCGTTCAA
This sequence comes from Diprion similis, assembly GCF_021155765.1. Taxonomy (NCBI): domain Eukaryota; kingdom Metazoa; phylum Arthropoda; class Insecta; order Hymenoptera; family Diprionidae; genus Diprion; species Diprion similis. Next base: position 6,096,503 of record NC_060117.1, read on the forward strand.
AAAAAATCACCCTAGTCTATACCTATAAAACCCACGGCAACAAGCCAAAAAAATAAGTGTCGATTATTACTTAATGAGTTTCCGATAGCAAATATCGATAAGATTATTATGTATAGATTGTAGAATGAAAACGAAGAAACACGAAAGAAGAATAAACGGTTGCATGCCGCTCCGTAAATCATCCATATGCATACATCCAGAGATGCTTGTTAGTATTGAATATTTACTGCAAGTCTGCAAGTGCAGAACAATTTTTCATGAATTTCAACCTCCCTGATTCATTATTCACACATCATTTCTCATAGAAAATTTCTGGTGAGTCCAATTTCCAATCAGAGTGAAAGTCGAAAACTTCTTTCATTTTATCAGTAATCAAAGACGATCTTAAATAAACCTGAATTGATACTCTGTCTGATTTTCCTGCTTCTGCCTCACTTGATATTACGTATATCGAATAGAATTTTGATGTACATGATTTATTTGTATTAATTATACAGTAGATAACATCTTTTTTTTATACCCTATTGGATGTACTTCTCACACCAAAAATTAATTCGTTTAAAAAAATATCGTCTGAGGCGGAGGGGATACAATTTTTGGAATCTTATTGCAAAGCCTCATTTTCAAGCGCTTGTAAGTGTTTCCTTATGAAAGAAACAAAATTTTACCTGAAATATTTTTAATTGTTTTTTTTTCTCCAATTTTCAGTCAATTATGATTATTTGAAAGTGTATTAAATGTTTTATAAACACGTCCAATTCACACAACTTACTGGCGAAGACTTTAAAGACTCTACCTACCGGTAACTCTGTAGAACTGTGTTACCGATATTTGTTCACCTTAGTGTTAGGCAACCTAACATACTGCGGTGTTTACTTGAAAACACCCTGCATGTGTGCGAAAGTTAAAATTTCGCAAAGTATATTTATTTTTGACAAGAAAAATAATCATTTTTAAATATAAATCGAGCAACGCATGCTTGCAGATAATTATAGAACAATGCAATCGTTGCATTTGTTCATTGTTTATTCCTCGATACCGAGTTGAGGAGGAATGTATGCATACCTACAAATATCATTTATCCCTGATATCTCATTACCGAGTTTATCGTCACGAAAAGCTCGTTAATCTTTCTCACTGACTTATCTGATAATGAAGTAAAGTTATCAAGCGGATGATTCACGAATCGATTATTTGAGAGAATTAAATATATACTTTGTCAATTGACGCTTTAATCAACCTATTGGCCTGTTTTAGGCAATAGAATTGTTCCAGATCGATGAATTTCGTCTTTTTTACTGTTGGATTTATGTTATCTATTATTTCATCTAACTAATTTTATTAGATACAGTTATACTCTCTGTGTGTTATAAAATATTCTACATGTTACTAGACTTCCGTTTTCACCATATTCGTGATATAAATTACTTGTATCGACAAATAAAAGTGATCCATTCAAATGAATGCGATTAATGTTATTAATTTAGCCTACTCAATCATTTACCCCAAATAAGTTTCCAGTTTTTCGGTTTTCCTATCTTTGTTTGTGAATATTATTTTTCAAATTATATACAGAAAAAATCGATCAAGCTCACCTCTTCGGATGTTTCTGGATCGACGTTTGGATCAGTGGCCACAGCATCTGAAATAAAAACATCGATCTTTGAGAATTATCGAAGACAAATTCCAGCAGTAATTAAAATTTGAAAGAAAATGTTTTCGACTGTCTTAAAATAATTCGAACCGTTGTTTATACCTTAGAAAACGTAGAAAAAAAAAAAAAATTATCTCATTTTTTCATATTTGAAAACAATTCTCACGAGTTTGTAACTAATTGTGAAACAGACAAGCCAACATTGGCGGTTATTTTTAAAAGATCACCTGTGACTCCCGAAAAACCTAATCGATTCGTGTCTATTGCTTGAAATGTTGAATGAACTGTAATGACGAGATCATTTGGGGTCAACGGCAATCTAATACATAAGAAGCCGAAAGAGGATGAATGTCGAATCAATTGTGGCTGAAGAGCATTGCGTGCGTGACGTCTGATCAGGTTATAGGGATGAGAGATTCATCAGCACGTTCCAAGAAAATTTATGCTCTGGAGTACGATTAGAAACTTGACGTTTGTATCTCGTATTTATTGAAAGAATAGTAAGAAAATTTTTTCCTACAAAAAGCAATCATAGAATCTTAAATCTCAATAACTCGTTGATCTCGCTCCAAAAAATGATTTTCGAGTACTTGATCCTACAAATTTTTCATGAAATCTACACAGAACTAATTTTTAATGTTAGTACCTAAAAAATGAATACGAAGATCGAAAAAGTCTAGCTTCCATCGCTGTAGTTATAATATAATTTGCAGTGTTGAACAAGAGTTTAAAAGAATTCAATATCATTCGGTCCAAATGCTTAATAAAGCTTTATATTTCGACTCCAGTTATAAAACTGGGTTACATACCAATCAAGCATTTTATATATATCATATACGACATTCCCAATTTAATAGTTCACAAATTGAATACACGCCTGTTACAATTCTATGTGACCCTAAAAAGCTCTCTCGTTTTTATTCACTTTGTCGCTTAACAGAGTTACCAGTAAAAGAAAAGCAACAACGAAGCAAAAGAAAAAAAAAAAAAAATATGTACATTTCACAATTTATAGTAATTATAATATATAATAATATAGAATAATCTTATACAAGGATTTCGTGTCACTCGATTCAAACGGTTATTGAATTAGTTGACTGATTGTAATAAAAATTTTATGATCATTGTAACTTCTCGATAATAATCAAAGTACCGAATAGTGTTTATACGTTCCGTTGAACTAATATTTGGCCCAGAAATTAATACACTAAACGTTATAATTAAACGTTACTATACGAAGGAAAGTAAATATATATATTTTTCACAAAATCAGGTTTCAATTAATAACCGATAAAAAATATTTCCAAGTTCAATGGGAATTCTATTTGCTGTGACTAAATTTGAAGACTTGTTCCCAATGAACTAAAAAATATTATAACGTATTAAAATCATGCGATTGCTATACTTTGTATTTTTTTTTTATTATTTCTAGTTGTGCTTACTATATAATACAGTCCCAAACTACTTTCGTCTTTTACAATAACCGAAAAACATTAATAAAACTAATTTTATTTTTTGAAATAACAAAAATTAAAATTTATAAAAAAAGTTTTCCGTCGTACCTTGGCTGGGTCCAGGCGGATTTTCCTGTTCTTTACTCATATTCCTCGAGTACTGGTATCGGGGTTTCCTGTCTTCGGTTCCCTAACTTTTCCAGCACTCTCGTCTAGTTGCCAACTAAGTAACTAACTAACCCTATTGTACCTGCGGCCCGTTCATCGTATCGCTTCATTATCTCGGTAATATCTCTATAAATCATACTTCTCGGCCTATCAAAATGACAATAAGACGTTTTTATCAGTAACGAGCCGCTCAAGTTGTGACGGCCAGCTTTTGTTGTAGAGTGAACTGAATGCTACATTCCATCAGAAAAGAAAGCTTCCAAAATTTACTCAGTGAATTCAAATAAACCAGAAAACGTATCTTGATCCTAGATCAGTGCCTTGTCAATGTCACTTTTCAAAAATCGAACAATCTTCAGAGATGGATTTTGTATGCAGAAAAAAATCTACGATCAAATCAGGTAAGCCCGTATTCGAAACTGTCGAGACAATGTTTGTAAGCCAATTTGAGCATTCATACGAAGGTCAAGTAAATACTCACTGGGATTTATCAAATATTGTATTTTTTCGTCATAACGGTTACGAAGAATTCTACAAAATTTTCACATTTCAGTTATTATTCAATTACAGTCTGCAAGATGGCTCAATTATGAATATTGCATACTACGGATTTTTTTTGGAAATGGTACACAGCCAATTTAACTACCGGTATTCGCCAGCATTTATGCAATTCGGAGTACATTTTACCGATTGACATTTGATTTATGGACCATGATTTAAAAAAAAGATAGAGTGAAGAATAAACCGATCGTGGATAAGATTACAAATTTCAATTGGTAATATGTACCTGAAATTGCATAAATACAGGCGAATTTTGTTAAAATGTATCCTGAATTGCATAAATGCAGGCGGATTTTGATAATATGTATCCGAAATTGCATATATGCAGGCGGATTTTGATAAAATTTATCCTAAATTGTATAAATGCAGGCGGATTTTGATAAAACGTATCCTGAATTGCATAAATGCAGGAGGATTTTACACAATAAGTGATTACCCTTGTGAAAAATCGACGAATCAATTCGATACAACTATTATTACAATTGCATAAGGTTTTTGAAATTGAATGCGACAGCTTTGAATCATTTCTTGAGGTAATAACTAAAAATTCATGTTAACGGTGTTGGAAACCGTCTGACATTAGCTTCACGTAGTCATGGAATTCATGATAATGTTTCAAACCATTAATGCGTTCGAGAAATTGGATGAGTTTGATAGTTTAGAGACAGGCACAAAAACGTGAATCTATTATGCGGATAGTTTGCGATAAGACTTACTTTCAGACTTTGTCACAATCCACGTTTCTGCAATACTTTCGAGACGTTTTACTCCACTTTACAAAATTGCGTCACGGTCATATTTACATGGTTGACTACAAAGTTCCGCAGCATTCATGAAACACGCTTATGACCCGTTAATTCCGAGCAATAACCATAAACTTCAATCTCAAACTCGTTTGAAACGTTCCCAAAACTTTGTCGAAACAGATTTCACGTCTATAGAAGATTTTGCACTGAATTTTCTGCAAGATCATCGAACTACACAATATACTCATCAGAAAATGTTGGTCAAATCCGATTGAAAATAAATTGATAACCCTAGTATTCAACACGAATAATACAGATATAATAAGATAAGATTTTGAACAGACGATTTTATCCGCTAAAAATGTCGGGTTAATACAAACGACTACATCTCTATATGGATATATGTATTCGATAAGGCAGGGCAAGACCGGAATACAATTAATCCTATTGGGTAAACCACTCCAAGAAGCAATTAAGTGAACTAGAATGAGCTTGGACTACCGTAAACCCTGAGTAGAATTTTTTTACAATTCCATAGAAGTCATAGAAACTGAAATACTTCATAAAAAACATGAAAATGAAGAATGAAGTCTTTTTCAAATGGGAGGAATTGTGCGAGTTGACTGCATCCAGTCATATTTAACTTATTGGAATGAATAATATTGTTGAACCTGAATTTTTGCACACCGAATCGCGTATTTCGAAAATTGCGTAAGATTTGAAAAAACTGCGAAGTCAGGCTTTACGTGTTTTATTGTTTTTGCTCTTAAATAATCTTAAATAATCGATGAAAGCTCTCGACATCGTATCAAGTCTAAAATTGTTCAAATATTTTTACATGTTTTGGCGAGATAAGATTCGTTTTGTAACATGAAAAGGCGTTACTTTGAAAACTGCAAAGACAAAGAAAAGAAACTTTCTGCTAATAAAGATGGAAAAACATTTGGTTAAAAAATACGTCTACTTGCCGATTGATTTGAAGATGATAAAAAATGAATCCCAAATCGTCGTTATACCCGTTTTGTGCTCCCAAATTTCTAACTAAATCAAAAACTGAAATGACAAGAAAAAAATAGACGCATCGTGTTGTCGTAGGGAAAATTGATTGTCAGACGAAATCATTATTTTTCGATAATTAATCAGATCTTATATTTTCATTCGACTGTTCCAATTGATCGCTTTGCAGATTGTGAGTCGATTTACTTGTGACTATTATAGTTATATTTCAATTATAGTGTGACAGGAAATTTCAGACAAGCTTGGCGTTATTGACTGCAATAAGTCTGCGATTAGATTGATTGACAGGAAGAAAATTTTCAAATCTGTACTTGCACATTCCGCACATCATAATTTTTTTTAAAGTCAACGTATAACTGACGGATGTCAATCAATAAATGATTACACAGCATATCTGCAATGCAACTATCTTCGGTCACTTTGATAAAATACATTCGCGATTATTTGAACCTTGGTCAAATATTAAGTGAAGCTATTGTCGTCAGAATGATAATAATTCTCCAAAATTGAAAAAAAAAAGAGATTATTGTTGTCTTGAAAATGAGAGAATGTAAAAAATGTAAATACTGAGCGTTTTTAAAAAAAGGGGCTATTGATAAACGCCAGATTTTTTTTTTTATCAAACCTAAATTCTACTTACAAGATTTTCTTACGTCTAGTTTTTTATTCTCATCTTCGGCCCTCGGTATATAAATTTTTTTAACAAAGACTAAAAGGTCTATGGCTTATCGGTAAGACAACTGACCACGAAACGATTCCAGGGCACAAAGATATTTATGATGGGTTAATCTGAATGCCAGAAACTTAACTTCTGTTAATCCAAATACGATAAGTAGGTGCATGTGTGTGTATGCATGTGTCTAATAATATGAAGTAACAGCCTTTACTAGATCGATGTAAAATATCCGATTATGTGAAACATAGAAATCGTTGATAAGTGTCAGTTAAATATTAATAATGTCACACACCCACACACGTGACAGCTTCAGATAATCTTCAACTCTTATACACGATATCTTTGTCACTGGTCATTAACTTGTCATTATATACTGTATAAATATTTCTCCTCACGGATATGACGGCTTGCTTGAAATATATAATTGCACAATATCTGGATGTATTATTTGAGTGGGTACATATGCACTTGAGATTGTTGTACTGTGATTAGAATAATCCTACGTTACGGTGAGATGACAAAACTAAAGGTCGACAAAATTTAGCAGATATAATTACAAGTGTAAATTATAATGAAATATTAAAGAACATATTAAATTACAGGTAATTGCAGATCTTTATTCGTTTTAAAAATCGCTTGTATGATCGGTTTTTGTTATTGCACGACTGAGTTCTGTGTTTTAAAATCATCCTGATTACCATTTGCTAGATTTCGAAGTCGACGCTGCGATAGTCGTCAAAGTCACGGAAGGACCACGAATGTACGAAGCTATAAGGGTGGGTTTCAGAAGGGGTAAGACTTCGGGTTTTTCGATAGTTTTGCTGTTCAACGTCGAGCTTGAATCAGTTTCCAGAACGACGAAGTTATATCTTCCCACCATCGCGGTAAACGTCACCATGTTTACGAGGATCAAACCGGCGAACAAAAAGAATTCGTGGGCCTGTTTGTGATTGATAAAAAAGAAGCTTCAGCAGTGTGAAATTTAATTACGGAAAATATGATGTATTATCAACCCTTCACGTGGCTAACGTGGACAAAACCGTTCAACTTATCGGTATCTCGGGAACTTTTCATTGTTTAATAATTTTTACTAATTAATTAATCAATAATTCCGTAATTCTAACTATAGGAATATCAAGTAGACATCTGAAACTGATTACCTGAATTTTTTAGAAATTTTTGAAAAGTCCTAAGTGGATGAAATCGTCTATGTTGGCCGGTAACGTGAGGATAAATAAGTCAAATAGTAAGAATTTTGGCAAACTGTACAAAAAAGCGCTCATTTCGATGTACAGATTAAACAAAGTTGAACGCACTCTAAATTATAATCATCGAAGTACAGGACTTACAGTATGCCAATTAGCGTAACACAAAAATAACTTGAGTACTCATGAGATAACAGTGCGTGTTTTGATTTGGAAGCCTTGTGGCATTCCGATATCGATATAATGTTTTTATAATTCGATAGATCTCGTACTATGATTTGCAAGAATAGTCGAGGATAGTTAGCTCGAAAGGTACAAAATATCTACAAAACGGATGGGCGAGCTAAATTTTTTCAGGATAAGTAGAGGGTCATTAGAGAGGCCCAAAATTTGGCTTGCCCATCAATTTTGTCATTTTCAAACCCTGACTATCTTGGACTAGAAGGTAGCATATCAAGTCCAACATGCTACAGTTATTATACTGACAATATGCGATCGTTCTCGAAGTAATTGAATCAAGTTTTGACTCGTGACCTTTTCTAAACGGTATTAATAAACGAAGAAAGATTGACTCTCGCTTCTCAAATACGTCAGTCAATTAACGTACCTGACTTCTGAATAAGCGTGCCTGCGTGATGATGATTACCATGAAATTACCAAGTGCTACACTGACGTACCAAGCAGCAATGGTGACAGTCTTCATGCTGTTTGGAGCCTGAAGGAAACGTCTTTGTTTACATCCAATCAGTTAAATTGCAAAGTCAGTAAATTCAATACCTGAGTGAAGGAGAATTCTAATCCGGAAATGGCGAACATTACTTCAGCCATGGAGATGAAGAGGTACTGCGGAATCAACCACAACATGTGAATTTTGTTCGGTGGCGTCATTGTGAACAGCTTGTGAAACTGCGAAATCAGAGTCGTGTCAGTATCAATCGACAGTGGGTTTAGGTATCGAGGTTCAGACTGTCAATAAGTAACTCACGACAATGTCATCGAGGTATTCTCTCAGCACCAGCGTATAAACAGCTCCCAGTTCAAGGTCAACGACATCTCCGTCATCCGCGTCAGAAGTATCGTTCCCATAATGGACGGAGTAGTGAAATCTGTAATTTATAAAAGTGGGCAAAAGGATATCAGCTACCACAAAAATTCAGTAACCGTGTTGCTCATATTGTATCAGTCATATTTTTCGACTGGATGATGATCATGAATGTACTTTTACATCGTTAAATTAACTTTCACGTTGTTGCAATCCTTTTGTTTCATGATTGACACAATTTCAATTGTGTGTATTCACGTGATTTCGCTATTGGAAAGGGGGGAACGTGAATTGGAATTGTTGCACTCACGATCCAGGTTCCAACTCGACGTATGCAGACATTGAAAGGGGATCATCGTTCGGTACGAAATACATATCCTCCAATCCACTGTCACTCTTCAATGAGATCGTGACGTTGGTCAAGGTCCTGGATCCTCGCAAGAATATCGTACTGTTGCGTGATGAAGGAAAAAACAACAGAACTGTCACGTTTTTTCTCTCCATTCTTTGACCCGCTTCGACAATTTATTGGCAAAGAGTAGTTCAGTCTTAAGGTGCTTATAAAGATCCGTTGTAACACCTCGAAAACGCGGGGATGCAAAACTCCTATACCGCTCAAGCGATCAGAGTGAAACTTGGGCAGTTAATGCCTTATTTTAGCAAAAAGTGGAGCGTCTTTTTACTTTTTCAAAATTTTGAAAAACATTTGACAGATTAGTTACCACCCACAGAAATTGACCAAATTTTCTCAGTTACACTGAATGGATCGAACTATCCGGTATGATGCCACTCGGCGGTGATGAAACACACATTTTGAGTCCAGTTCCATGAGATTTGATGGTGAAATGACGAAATGGCAGCTGATCTGGTTTTCGATTACGAAGTACACCGAAATCTCATTTTGGCGACATTTGTTACCGACCTTTCATGCCTGCCGGTAATTTTTTACCGATATTACACGCATATATTACCGACATGCGCGTAATGTCGGTAACAAATGTCGCCAAAATGAGATTTCGGTGTACTTCGTAATCGAAAACCAGATCAGCTGCCATTTCGTCATTTCACCATCAAATCTCATGGGACTGGGCTCAAAATGTGTGTTTCATCAGCGCCGAGTGGCATCATACCGGATAGTTTGATCCATTCAGTGTAACTGTGAAACTTTCACCAATTTCTGTGGGTGGTAACCAATCTGTAAATTTTTTTTCCAAATTTTGAAAAAATAAAAGACGCCTCACTTTTTGCCAAAATAAGGCATTAACTGCCCAAGTTTTACTCTGATCGCTTGAGCGGTATAGGAGTTTTGCATCTCCACGTTTTCGAGGTGTACGGCACTTCTTTATAAGCACCTTAACTAGTGCTGTTCGATTGATCGATTAATCGGCAATTTTGATTAATCGACGATTTGGGTTGACCTTTTTTCCGATTAATCGATGAATCGCACAGCACCGGTCTCAACGCAGTCAAATCTCTGTGCGCAGATCCTTAAAATAATCCCGATTTGATAACGGAAATGGATATTCGTTTTACCGAACTTTAGGTCGGCCGCTAAGAGACTTCTTGAACTCATCAGCGTCGGCTTCAAATACTTTCAAGTCTCTTTCTACCAAGCCAATAACGAAAGTATCGACTTGAGACTCCGTGGCAGTGACCACAATCGTTAATGTTGGATTTTCCAATTCAACTCCCCAGCATAGCGGCGGTGCAACCAAGTAAACATCGTATTTGGTTACGTTGTGGGCTGTGACATTGAAGACCTTCCTCTCACCGGCAATCAGAGTTATGTCCGACTCGAAAGAAGCCAAGAAACCGACGTCACACTGAAGCGTGTTTATAAAATTCAATGTCGCTTCGCCTCTGTCCGGTAAAACTGGATAAGTTTCCTGTAGATTAATACGTTAACCATCATTAACCAAAACACACCTACTATACACAATGTAAACATTATAATTGTAGCTTCCGAAACCACAGATAAAACGCTGCAACCGCACGTCCACGTGACGAGGACCTTTGATAAGTGTGATTAATTATCAACGTCGAGTCGTCGTGTAATATATTCAGATTACGCGAGAACAAGATCGCAGATAATTTCTTGGATATTCGTGTCTCGGTCAAAAGTGAGACAGTCGTTGGAGGCTGATTATATAATCTCTCTCTCTATGCCTCAAAAAATGAATAAACAATAAGTTAGTGAATAAACTAAGCTGGAGAGAACCTCTAGTTTTAATTCCAGACAGCCACTGGTTACGAATGCTAAACCAGCGAGTATTCCACCGACGATCATGCGATGTAAAGGGGATGAAAGTAGACCTCTTCCTTCAAACCATGGATAAACGCTCTTATCGAAGAGTGGAATCAGCATTAACACCATTGCCGGATTAATCACCTGTAATCAACATTAGCATTGAATTATAACGACTCTATCCGTATTATTTGTCACGCGACAGATTCAATTTGATCCTTAATCTATACAAACATTCCAAAGCAATTTAGTGTCCACGATATATTCTAATAGTATATTACATTAATATAAATTATCACAGGCAATTGACAGATATTGCTGATAAGTCGGTAGAAAAAAGGGTTTTCAGACGTATCACGTGAAGTTAAGTTATCTTTACACCTGTAATTCAATTGGTCAATGCTACTTTTCTACGTTTATAACGTTTCATCATTATTACAATACGCCAGACGTGTTTCGGTTTTACGTACAGAATATAGAACATATTATTTAGCTTGTATTATTCATAATTCCGTTATCTTGCATCACGCATTATATGCATCTATAATGAAATCCTTATATTGCGTCGTTGAGATATAGCTTCAATAGTTATGTCACGTTGAGTCCACATCGTTTTTTCATCTAATAAATTGACACGGTTACTCATGACTCGACAACAATTAATTAGGTGAGAAACACGTGCTGCATTCCATGTCAACTCAACAAACCGTTAAGAACCTGATTTCTATATTTTCACTCTATCGTATCAAGTCTTAAATTTTTAAAAACTCTAAAAAAATAAACCATAGTTTGAGCAGATTTCAGAAATTAAATAATTTTTCTACTACCTTTACTACCGGAAGAACTTTGTTGAAAAAATTGATGAATTTTATTACGAAATTCAATTACTGTCATTAATTCCTTTCAAAATTTATACTCTTTTTTATCAATACAAACCACTTGCAGAAATGAAATTTAGATAAAAAAAAAAAAAGTTATTCATACCTTTTTCGAAATTAGCTCAAAATTATCGTTTATCGTTTCTCAACGTCTTAATCCTTCGACAAGTTTCAATAATTATATCTATTAATAGGTATGTATATACAAAAGCAAAATTCACCTGCATTTGATCAGGCAGCAGCTGAGTCCCCAGAAATGCACCGTTCATTCGTGAGGCTTGGAAAGTCCACCGAGACCCCTGCAGCCTCAATTTGAATTCAGACTGATCAGTTAGTATTTGTTCAAATTTTCGGTATAAAAAATAAGAAACTGTTAAATTTACCAAATATAGCGATCAAAAACGGTGCCAGAAATGTAGATTGTTAATTTAAATAATGGGATTTTATTTGATAGATCGAATTCTTGTTGTGACCATTTTTTGTTCTCAAATCAATCAATAATATTTCTTCGACCCAAAAATAGCTATTTATGTGGCATGCCCGTAAACCGCCTGTTTTTTGGCAATGATAAAGATTTCAGAACGAGCTGAAGGTGAGCCGGAAGCGATTACTGAAGTTATCCGAACCAAAAACGGTTTACGGGCATGCCACATACAATATTTTTTACGGTATGGGCATTGAAAAGCAAAACGAAGAGTGAGGTTATGTCGCGATCTGTTCAACGAAGCTACTTTATTCGGCAGTTCGGGATGCGCACTTCGAACTGCGCATAAAAACTGCGGAATAAAGACTTTATTCCGCAACTTTGTTCGCTGCCGTATAAAGCGTCACTTTACGGAACGAAAACTGCCACAAAAAGTGGATTTTTCAATGCCCATGCCGTAAAAAAAAACATTTATTTCACTATATTTGATCACCAAGTTTGGTGAATTCAACAAATCTTTTCTCTGTGTATTAAACGGTTTTCATTTTCACCTGTTGATCGAATAAACTCCAAAACAACGGCAGGGGTATGTACAGGAAGAGAATTGCCAGAACTATCTTCACTTCCGCGATAAGTTTCGGTGGAAATTTATCGGCAGCATAATCTAGCCAGTGATTTTCACGCCGGTGGGATTTCCTCTCAACGAATCTTCGCTTCGCTGCAAACTGGATGCAAAAAGTATTTTCGGTTTCAAGTATTCGGTTATAAAGTTATAGTATAGATAATTTCCGAACTCACCGTGACGCAGTTGATGAAATTCAACATGATGTTTTCCTTTGGGTACTTCAATCGGTAAAGTGGTTTACCCAGTAAGAAGAGAACTGTGATCAAAAAGTGATTGAAACAAAATTTTCAAATATACTTTCGAACAGTTTTTTTTTTTTTTTTTTTTTCTAACTTGTCGCTTACAGAGCGCAGTGACCATGAGGGCAGCAGGAAACCCAAATCCTAGAGCATAACACGTGTCATCTCCGAAGCAAGTGAAAGCTTTGCGCAGTATCGGCGTGAGCACCATTCCCATAAAACCGCCAAAGTTTATGGTGAAATAAAATATGGAAAAGAATTGCTGCAGTCTCAATTGCTGCTGAGGGAGGTGAAACTGGTCTCCGCCAAAAGCTGCTACGCATGGTTTAATGCCTCCTGTACCCCATGCGATCAATATCAGCCCAATGTAAGTCATCGCTCTGAAAAATTGAGAACACAATAAAATTATGTTTATTAATTAAAGAGGCTTTGAAAAACTATTGAAAGCATGATGAAACCTCAAATTGGTATTCATTGAAATCCGGAAGAACGAGTTTAGAATAAAGCGAGTAGGAACTTACACTGGACAAATGGCTATTGGCGGTGTCGCAGCAAAGCACATCAAGATATTTCCAATGGCATATATTACCGAAAAGTAAAGAATGGTCCTGAAAAGATTAAATACATTAAATAAAGATAGATTCATAAATTGGATTTAATCTTTAATTACACTCGTTGGCTTGAAGAATTGAGAAATTGCTAAACCCAACCATGGAATAAATTGAACCATGTGACATTACATAGAATATATAAGATTCTGATACCTGAATCGGCCCAAGTAACTATCGGCAAGGATCGCTCCAACAACTGGGACAAAGTAGCACAGCATAATGAATACATGGTAAATGACGGTGGCTCCATTTTCATGAAAAAGTAGTACGTTTCTTAGGTAAAGGGACAAGATGGCTGCGATAGAAAGGAGCGAGAATATTTTCGATTATCAAAACGGCACTGATATGAGCTTGACTATTTACCTATAACGAAATACCTGAAGAACTCACTTCTTAATCCACAGAACGAAAACCTTTCGCAAAATTCCGTTGCGATGATGAGAAAAATGGATCTCGGATACTTCGATGAATCCTGAAATTTTACAATTCATTGTAATGAACAGTAGTCTGTACAAAATAAAAATAAAAAAATCGTGTGACTAGCATTTATATTCGTCTGGTAAAGACTTTTTCAATCATAGGTATGATTTGCGGGGAAACGTACAGGTTCGATGGAGGATTCTTTGGTTTTAGACAATTTTCTGTACAACATTTCTGTAGATACATGTACAGTGCTTTTTGACCGAAGTTTTTTAAGAGCAGTAAATAAAATATATTTACCACCACAATGTCACCTATTCAAAAGATATGAATTACGGGTTATGTGCATTTGAAAAATATCGAGAATCGAACTTCAGTGGTTACGAAAATAAAAGAAAACCGCCACTAGATGCGATTCATTAAGCCAAATTCGTTATGAATCGTCATATTTCAAGTATTTTCAAAATTCTAAAGTTTGGAGAAATGTGGGATTTATAACTCTGCTTTAATACTACTAAATAATTATGTTATGATACTCGAAATTCAATTTCAAAACGTAATATTCAAGATTCGTGTATTACTGTGAGAATCTCACAGTTAATTAATTCCGCAGAAAATGTATAAAATGCTTAACAAATCATCAGAATAACAATTAATAGCACCAAATGTGCGAAACAATGAGTTATATAATAAGATAACTCCAGTACGAATCGACAAGTTTAGAATTGTATACGACGAAAAAATAATACAGTAAAACGATTGAGAATAAAACTGGTGATCTCACCTCAGAGAAACATCAGAATATTTCGATATATAGTTATTATAACAGGATAATAAGTTTAAAATTTACTGAATAGCGTCTGCCGGTCTTACGTCGAGCACGTTTCGCCTAGATCTGCGATCTGATAACGACGCTACGCACCTACAGATTATAAATCAAGGAGGGGGAAATTCGTGACAACATATGTCGTGAAATTGTGAGAAATCCGTTACAAATATACTTACAAAATTAGTCTCGGTGTACATCGGCGGCGTAAATACGTAACGGTCAAATCGTGATCGTCATTTGTTTACCGTTGAAAAAATTTCAGTCGCAGGCATATCGGGTGAAAACGAAACTCTAGGTGGATTTGAACTGTTTACTTGACGATTACTTACCAAAGTCAGCTCTACGGACCGAGTTAATTACGAAAAACCATTGAATTAATTACAAATTTGCTCAAATTCAGGTCCCGAGCACGTTCGAATCGAACTCTTCGACGTCCCAGAATGCCGTGAATACCATGAAAATAACGCTGAAGCGGCGACGTTTGCGCGGTAAAACGATCAGCGACATCTGGATTCGAATTATGGAACTAATTTTCGATAACTAAAGCATGTCGGTAACGTATCCGCAAACGTCGAGCCATGCATCAGTAGTTTTATATACTGCTAGTAATTAAAGTAAGTATTAGAATCGCCGTTTTAGGCAGCTCAAAAATTAGTTCTAAGACCCGTTTTTTTCATCAGTGGATGCATCACCAACTTGGTGTTATGAAAAACGCCTGAAAATTTGTCGTGTGAATGCAGAGGCAGCATGAATTCATACACGTCGAGACTTGAGTACACAACACATGTGAACACACACATACCTTGGAGCTGTCACAATAACGGTAGGCATTATTGCGCTTTCAAAACGTCGCTATCAAACGCTTCTCACCTTTAGAATAATTTTCTTATGGTAATAAATTCGACCCTCTTGTCGACAGAAACAATAAATCGAAGAAGCGAGAGCCGTTGGTGAAGTCGGAAGGTGTGAAATGGGCTTCGAAGTTCATCGGTTTCAAGGCGAGGTCGACGAAGAACTTCTTTGCCCGATCTGCTCCGGCGTTTTGGAGGAACCTGTTCAGGTACTCGTCACTCCGATCGCCCGCATTCAACTCTGATCTTCTAAATATTAAAATATTTTCACAACCGTTCGACTCGTCGTCAAATTTTTACCGAGTTTTCTCACCCGAAAGGCGAAACCTGAATTCAACGAGGTTAAACCTAACCTCAAGTCGCCTATTATTCATACATCACAATATCACAGGGCCTCTAATTCTCAGAAGAAACCTGGAAACGGGGAATCAATTTTGTATAAATTTTGCGTGATTGCTTGCATTTTTTTTTCCTGATCGCTTTCATCAAAGTGATCAAACAGAAATATTCGTTCAGTGTGTTGTTTCTCTATCAGTTTTAAACCGATCGATTCACAAATTATAATTACTTACCTGTATTTTATGCGACTCGTTTTGTTTGGCTATAACATATATTTGACTCAATTAACTTGAAAGTATTCAGCCACTAAACTTCTGAGAATTATGAGGCGATTAGTTATTAAAAGAAATGCAGAAATCTTTTCTAAATCTAATTTTTGGTCAAATAATTTTTCTATAAGTTTCCAACAATTTCTTTGGACAATTGTTTGTAAATATTATTATCAACAATCACAATCAAATATAGTAAAATCTAGAGAGGCGTGATCGCTTTCAAGTTTAATGAAGTTCGTAATTTTGCTGAAGTTGATCAAAACTGAAGAAATTTTCAATCCTAAAATGACAAAAAGAACAAAATAGTTAAAACCTTGGTAAAAACTCATCTCCTTAAAAATCTGCCTAAATAACTGTGAAATAGACTATTTCAGTGTGAATATTTTGAAATTCTTACTCTAAGAAGTTCGAATTCGCAGTCTCAATCAGAATTTCTCACAGATCTGTTGTCGAAGAAAAAATTCTGGGCAAAATCAAGTGCACATATTTTATCAGAAAAATGTTGATCAACTGTTTAAAATGCAAGAAATTTTCTCTACCTAATTTATAACACCTACTTATCGATTTTCTGGTATTTACCATTCTGATAAGATTGATATATTTTCGAAGAAACGTTTGCTAATATTCAGACATTTGATTTTGACCAGAGTTTTCATTCTTACGTAGCGAGCACGTAGAAGGGTTATGGGTTCTGGTAGGTAAGTGATGTGTTACAGGCTCAACTCTGCGAGCATGCATTTTGCCGGGCTTGTATAAACGAGTGGATCAACCGCCAACCGACCTGCCCTGTCGACCGAGCGCCGATAACGTCTGCGCAGCTGAGGCCTGTACCTAGAATCCTAAGAAATTTGCTTGCTCGATTATGCATTGGCTGCGACAATACGATATATGGATGCCAAGTTGTTGTAAAATTGGACTGCCTTGTCGCACACCTTGACGAATGCGAGTACAATCCAAAACGGCCAATGCCATGCGAGCAAGGCTGTGGATTGATAATACCGAAGGACGAGCTGAAGAGTCATCATTGCATACGAGAACTTCGCAGCCTGATACAATCGCAGCAACAAAAGTTGACCGACATGAAAAGAGAACTGGGAGAACAACAGTTTCAGATTAATGAACAAAAACGGGAAATACACTTGCTCAAGGACTTTATGAGAGCCATGAGAGTCTCAAATCCGGCCATGAGAGCTATCGCCGATCAAATGGAACGCGACGAGGTTGTCAGATGGTCCGCCACGCTTCCTCGTGCCAGAGTAACTAGATGGGGGGGTATGATTTCTACACCTGATGAGCTGTTACAGGTAAAAGTAAATCGAAACAATTGACTTATTTTTATACATCGCTTCATTATTTGTTATTCCTAATAAAATTTACTGCCTGCTTTTTAAACTGAGATGAAAAATGTTTATGTTCATCCTAGTTTTATTGCATTAAATGTTCCTCTTCTATGATTATTCAGTCGATATCGTTTCCTTGCAGACAATGATCAAGAGAACACTATCAGAATATAATTGTCCGCCGCATGTGATTGATGAACTGATGGAAAATTGTCACGAAAGAAAATGGCCACCTGGATTAAATTCTTTGGAAACAAGGCAGAGTTCTCGGCGTCAGTATGAAAATTATATTTGCAAAAGAGTACCTGGTAAACAGGCTGTGCTGGTGCTTCATTGTGATAACACGCATATGCCGGAAGACATGATGGTAGAGCCAGGTTTAGTTATGATTTTTGCTCACGGTATTGAATGAACAAACTGAGATAAGAATCTGCGTCGAAATTTTACAAAAACTGTTCAATATGGAAAGGAATTTTAGTTACGAATGAATTTCGAACACAGTTTCCTTTGGTGTAAAAAAATCATTACCAATCAGCTCTTGTCAATGTTAAACAAACTAATGAATCGGAGGTGAACGATACTCTGAAAAAAATTAATCTGTTGTATAAAATGCACAAAAAGCTGCAGGTATCGAAAGTTATTTTCGAGGCGCAAAACTGTTGACTGTACAGAAGTGTTGTACAGATATTCTTGTGAGTTGTTGAGTGATATTTATGCTTTTTTACTTTACCAAATACCTTCTTCATCCGTGAATCCAAGGTACTAAAGGTATAACGAGTAAGACATAATAAAAAAAACAATCGTAAGAATTCTACTACTGAAATAGTGAATATATAAAATACAAGCCATGGTATCGAAGCAATTTCTCAGTGAATGCTGGGGTATTTTGTAAATGTCCTATGAGATGTCGATATACTCGTCGATATGTAGGTAATATTTATCGACAAACTGAAATCGTCGTTAGATCAATTTTTATGAAATCAGTTTAGCCACAAGTTTGAGGTTTAATTTCATTTTTAAATATCTCCACCTACGATTAAATCCTAAATAAAATTTGTATGATAATTTAGTCGTGATCAATGTATTATATATAATTATACTAACGTGACAACCAAATCAAGACTGTATATTTTTATAAATGATTCTATTCATTGTTCAATTCCGCGATAAGTTATTGTTACTGGCAATTAGTTATTATCGCTCTGTCATAATTATTGTCTATACACGGAGTCTGCAGCACAGGCTTTTAACTTATGATGAGAAAAAGTTGCCTTCTAGATTTACTGCTTATTAGAATAGGGCTGACGTATTGCTGTTACATTTGACAAATTGCTCTGTCATTCATTCAAGATCGCAAGCAACATTAAAATACGGACTGTCTATGCATATATAATACATGAGTAATATCCTGGCATTCTTCGATTTTGGTGTAAATTTTTTATGCATAGTTTATGGTCAAGTGGAGTTTCAACTGCAAACAAAGGTGCAGATGTTTAAATTACGACTCTGGATCACATGTCAAATTGCTCCACTGCGCCCTGACGATATAATTTAAAATATTGTAAAGTCAAATTTATATCAAGTTAAGCGTGAGAAATTTGTAAGAAAATCTGACGATCCAAGGACCCCAGCTTAGCAAAACTAACACAGCACGTCTGCAAAGCCTTCGCGTAATAATTTAAAGAGAGTTTGTACAGATGTAAAATTGTTAAAAATAATTAACACGTATTTCTTTACATCGGTCTAGTATGATTTTCTATGAGTATCCAGTTTGTCTTTTATCATTTTCCCCGGAAACCAAATTTCATGCGGATTGATCAATAATTAATGATTTCCAAAGTTTGAGGATTGAAAGTTGATGAAAGATTGTTAAACACCTTGAAACTAGAATAATAATACCGAATAAAAAAATACATTTCAATTATTTCGTTTACTTTACACCTTTGCAAAGTCTCGTCAAAGTCTGGATATGCAGGCCTTGCAGACATTCTTGTAAACTAACATGCCCCATACATTTTTGTACTCTTTTCAATCTTGACCTCGCCAGCTGACTAATTATCAATATCTTCTAACAATGGAAGTCAATATTTCATTACGCTTTATTGCTTTGAGTTTCTTTTGAAGTTCTCTGATCGTAAGTATCGAAAAATTTGTTAAATACATATCCTAACTTGAAGTTGTAATTAAAAGAAATGTGATATACACAAGTTTCACATCACGACTTATTTTAGCAGTAATTTTATATTTTCATTAATGTTGATATATTTAAACTGACAATTCATCAAAAAATTAGGAACCCGTACGTTAAACTTAGTTTTAAATACTAGAGATTTCTGTATGATGATTAAGTGAATATATCATCATTTTTTTGTTACTTATCGTACAATAAAATCAGTAACATTATTTCTCAGCATTCTATTATTTCCTTTATCACTTGAAGTTCTGACCAGGTATTAATTACTAGTACAATGAATATATGATAAGAGCCAAGAATAAATAATCTGTGACACATTAAAACGACAAAATGTAGTATATTGATTGGAATAAAGAAAGACGTGCATTGCATGCACTGCAAAATTATTCATAATATATTGCTCCATGCGTCAAATGAATTTTTTATACCATGTTAAAAAAAAAAATATACCGGCAAATTGGATAATCTGGAATAGAACCAAAACATCGAAAGTTTGTTTTTGGCAAAACAACGAATCATGTTTGATGCAACGTCACCTATATTTATACTTTTGTAATATTCAGTTTGATATAGTAAAAACTATACCCAATACATGTGTAATTTAAAAATTTCTTTCGGTTTGTTTATTTCACAGATATATTATTACGAAGAACATAATAAAAGATTAAAAAAAGAAAAACATTAAAACAAATACAAGTAAAATTCACCAGCCATTATAGCTGGAATTTTAATGGCATTACAATGAAAGTCGAACAATCAACTTGATATCGCCTGTTGAATACAATACACAGATATAAGACTATCAACTGCTCAATGTAAATTGAAATGCTGTCAAAGGTTGTTTCAACAAATCTAAGAATGAGAATTATCGTTCTGGTTGTTTTAAAATCATAGAATTGGATCACTAGTACATTGACTTCATGAAAATTGTTTATAATGACGTAATGACGTTGATTTCAATAAACGAAGCATAATTATGTACTCAAATAATTTCCTACATCATTACCCGAATGTAATTTAATTTTTGGTACTAGCATATAGCGTACGCTCTAATTTACTCCACCATATACAACGACTTAAATGGTTGGACATATGCCTGTAATTACTTGACCATTGGCACGTGATGGGTTCAAGGTAAGAGGTACGTTATTGATTATAACATTGTTGATGCACCCCACGTATTGCTTATGACTTTTCGAACCTCGAGCTATGGATATCCTTGGATGGCCACCAATGAAGATTGGTAGTTTCGATTGAACACCATTTACGTTTCTAGAACCAGTACCAGGCGGTGCGGATTTGTTATCGACCGATAGAAGCACCGCATTCTTTTGTCTCGTAGCTGAAAAACACATAGAAGTTGGATACACAAAATGAAATTGAATGAAAATTAACATTGTCAGAAAAACATGGCTAAAAGGATATCGGCATTAAATCAAGTGTCTAAAAGTGCATTCCGGAGTAAGTTACTGGAACTAAAACATTCACCATGGAACAAAGACAGAGCTGATCCAATTGCTAGTATACACGTTATCACTATATCTGATTTCGAAACGTAGCTAGTATTGGGATTGTCACTTTGCAATGCGGCATCTGCCGGGGAAAAATCAAACTAATGCAATGAGGCCGATACCTGATCGTTGGTCGTGTTTTTTTGGGTGTGGATGGTAGGACAGGTATATCGTTGATTACTTTTCATTAATTTATGCGACACAAGTAATTTAAAGCTTCAAGAATTACGATTTGCCTTCATTAAAATTAAAAACTTAGGTTATGTGGTAATAAAATGGCGCAGACAACCGGGCTCTGGCTCCATTAGGACTTTTTACAATACCTATATATGCGTATTAATCATTAGATAATTCTTCTATTCAAAAGCGAATATCGGAAACAATCAGAATGTTTAATTCTTCGTGGTCACACGGGGTAGAATCAACTCGCCGATCAACTTTTGGCCTAAATCCGATCAAACAGCATCATGCGGGAAGAAAAAACTTTTTTGGACCGCGCACTATATTACGCTACTATTTTTTTTCTCGAAAGTATCACAGCTAAGGAGTATCACCTCGAAATTTTAGTTAAAAGTACAAAACATTGACAAAGTTATGATTTTCTTCAGTGAAAGTGTCCTTTTACCGTATTGACCTCTTTATGATTTTTTTTTAAACATGTTACGATTTGATTTCTTACGAACCGACTTTTCGTACGTAATCTAGAATGCTTAAAGCATGTTCCATAATTTTTTTATCCACATCGGGCTGATAGATATCTCACGATCAATTTTTCAAACTGATTGGGTTTAGAATCGACCCAGTGTGACCACCGTGATTAAATTTGCAAGAGTTACCACAAAGGGTTAACAATCATGCTGCAATATAACAGTATGAAAGTTGCATCATGCTGTAGCTGCTAGAAATATCTACAAACTACTCGATGTAGAAGAATAAGAACAACTTACCGCGAATGCTGTGCCAATTTCCATCACATAACGAGTTGCGATTTGGCAGTTGGAACGACGTCTGGATGATTCCTCGTTTTGTTCTAACGACGAACCTCACGGTGCCATTGTCCATCTCTAGTACTATGAAGTCACGTTTACCGTGAGTTGACAATAAATGTCCAGAAGTTGTGCGTGGTTTGATATTCATTTGTATGTCGATTACGCCACTGAACTGATGTTTATCATCTGAAAAATTTTAAATAAAACTAGTTATATTTATGCGAATAATTTTTCTGACAGTATCAGTGTAACTCAATAATCTATCGAAAAATTTCAGAGTTACCGAAAAATACAAAAACTAAAATACATCTTGCGAATACATAAATTGACAGTTTGATGCTTTTATAGGTATTTTTAAGGCACTTACCGTCTCTATAGTAATTTGATCCATTGCCTGGATAGAAGAACAGACCAGGTTCGACGGACTTGGAGCATGGAATAACTCCAACCTTCGTCGTTGGGTCACCTACTGGGTTTCCATTCATCATGAAACTTTTCAAACAGCCGCTGAACGTGGAATTAATTCCCTGAAACAAAAAGTAAACAAGTATTAGGTAAAATTGTTATAGCATAAATTCCTGACAATGAATTTCAAGGAGTAATATATTTTAAAAAGAAGTCGTTTACTAAGAAACGATAAATCGGAAAGTCTATCGCTCTTAAAGTAACTTACCGTGGATCTGAATATGTTATTCGATAACATGGGTTGGAAGCCCCCGACATAAAATGGTGGAACGACATCCATCATTTGAGCATCTCCCGTAGAATTCTGTCGTATTATTGGCTCATTGTCAATAGCCAACTCTCCAACATTACCTCTTCTCTTGAATACGATTGTGTGCCATTGATTATTGTTTGACTTTTTCTCACCAATCAACAAAGCAGGTCCACTGCCACAATCGAATTTATAATGAACCTGAAAAATGATATAAGTTCGTTATGCATAGTACGAAGTTGTAATTGCTCAAGAAATAATCGAGCATAATTTTTCACAGCAAATAAAATATTCTAAAAACAAACACAATGTCTAATTACCTTGCCTTCCTTGAGGTACACAGCAATTAAGTCCTGCTTACTAAGGTCTGTGCTGTAGAATATTATACCTTCATTCTCCACCGTTTTGAAATCAATTTGTATATTGTAATCGTTCCTGTATCTGCCACCAAGAGAGCTGTATTCAAATCTGCTGTTTGTTTTGGTACCTATCAAAGAATCGATGGTCATTCGAGAGTTTCATCGAGCACTTGTCACTTTGGTGATTATAAGAGTTTGAAAAGTTCTATAAATCCATACTTACCAAATTGCCATCCATTATTTACATCAGGATCGTCGGCAGGATATTGTGGCAGGTGGCATTCATTACTTGTCCGTGGTGCCGCGGTTGTAATTGGTTTCGGAGTAACTACTATTGGGATTGATGTTGTCGAAGTTACGGGACCGACTGTGAGACGGCCTTCAATATTATTGAGTCCTTCATTGTCTTCGACTGCAATGTTCACATCTGAAAAAAATAATCCATGTATTCAGATGTTGGGGAGGTTAACGATAAAAACCGCAAGGTATGCTGGCCATATTGTCTAATAAAAAATGACTCTGCAGGCAATTCAATTTACTCGATCATTGATATCACGATGATAAATTCACGACTTGTAATAAATCGAACATTTACGTACGAGCAAATTAGTGACCAACTAATAATTGAAAATGCAACTATTGACTGTAGTAGAAGTTGCATTGAAAATAGGTATGAATATGTCATATCCTATAATTGATCATCATAATTTTAAAATGGTTCAAATTTCTCACCATAGCTCGTAGAATTTCCCTCACGTGTGTATACGACTAAAACAATCACGGCAAAGAATGTTCGAAAATTTGTGTAGCTGAGCATGACTTCTTCACTCGTAGAAATTATAAGGTTACTGAATGGACACAGTGCCTTTCTCCGTTATTATCGGTTTCATTATTCTTTAAGGTCAAAGTTTCATCTTAATCTTAAGTATATAATATATATATATATATATACGCACACACATATGTATATATATCATTTCCACTATTGTTCATATCAGTCTAAACAAGATACAGGCGACCTGGTCATGATTGTGCGTCTAGAATGAGGGTTGAACATACCATTATCCTTCAAACAATGGAGATGCGAATTACCTATCGTATGTATAAAAAGAAACTCACCTGGACGCTTCGGAGGTTCTGGAGATTCTGTTTCTGGTTTCAGAGTCCATGTTTCGTCCGGTGGTGGTGTCTGAACAGCTGGTGGCCGTGCTGAAAAATCGAATAGAGTATACATTTAAATCTGGTAATTATCAAGTATCAATTCTCTTTACAGAGATTAACGGCCGCACATTATTCTGATGATACAAAGAGCAAACACCACGTAGCAGATACATTTCTCATACGTATACCGTATGTAATTGCTGAAACCTTGAATCGGACAGTCCGCGGCTTCCAATAACAATAATTAACTGATAAATTAATAAATCTGTAATAAATCAAAGCTATTTCTTCGATAGGACGATACTACAAACGCATTTAATATACTCACATGGCTGATCACCACCCTTGCATTTGCCGAGGAATGCACTCGGCCGATCCGTCGTGTTTGCATAGTTGATAATGATGCCATTCAACGTCGTGTCTCCGATGCAACCCACGAATGGTAGTGTCGATAGGCTTCCCTGTTTCCTGACATCGTAACCTGACGGTAATCCTCCGATGTACAAGCTACCGTAGAGAATGTGCAAAGGAGGTGGTGGTGTGTCCGTGCTATAGCTTTCGGTGTCATCAATGTCCAGTCTAAGACCGGTATCGTCATGAGTAGCCGTCACGACGTGCCATTCATTGTCATTGAATTTGATGCCATCCTTGCTGGTGCTGAGCTCTTCATCTTGGCTTCTTATAAACAGTCGGCCATCCGTCAAGGACATCATACTTATAGCCGACTGGTCATCATTCGTGGCGTAATATATGAGTCCTGATTTGGCAGAAGTTTTGAACTTGAGGTTTATTTGCAGAGAATTCGGTGCCGACGCATTATGCCATTTAACGTATCCAGGATTGCCTTCTTCGAATGAGACAAGACTCGCGAACTGAAAGAACAACATAGATTTTTATCCAACAATGTTGGATTAATTGTTTTCTGCTTTCATTGACAATCACACGAATATTTTTTGGCCTCCAATGAAAGCGTTACACGGAATTCTTACCCTGACTGGACATCCGGACGTGACACCAAACGCTTGAGTGCTACGGCTGAGATCGACTGGAGTATCGGATATGACGACTTCGTCAATGCAACCCTCGAAGCCTTCCGTTGTAACGGATGAATAAGAATGCAGAGTAGGATGACCCCCAAAGTATATGCGTTCTTGGGACACGAAGGTCGTTGATGCGCCCTCAACTTCACCCCGCACTTTACCAAAATTGTCGATTTCAAGAGTACCCTGTTTGTGTTGTCGCAGGGCTTCCAAAGTGTGCCAGTTTCCATCGTTAAACGTGTTCGTTGTTTCCAGAGCCGCGGTTCTTTGGCCGAGATTGTACTGGTAGAGTACACGTCCATTCTTCATTTCCAACGACAAGAAGTTTCTTCCGTTCACCATCAAGTACATCAGACCATTTTCAGCGAAAGTTTTGAATTTCAATTTTATACTGAACTTTTGAGCGTCCATAGATAATTGGGACTGCTTTATACTGATTATTGCGTAACCGTTGCCGTCGAATCTGTACCCGGTACTTGGTTCAAAGTTGACCAGCTTGTCTCTTTCCATAGCTCCTTGCCTGTTGTTTTCTCCCCAAACGAAATTCCAGAATGACACGGGTATATCGCCGATTACCAACTCTTCCATTTCACCCTCGAACGAAGCAGAAGTAACTGCTTTTTCAGTTTGGAATTGTGACGGATATCCTCCAACGAATAGCTTTGATTGATCCTGATCCAAGTTGAATATGGAATAGGAACCGGGAATCACTTGTTCTTTGATAAATGATTCAGCTTTGCCCTCGCCGATATCTTCCCGTATGATTAACTTTATATTTGTGCCAGTCCTGTTGGAGAAATTATTAGTTTTCCAATTAGGCATCAATTGTATGCTATATATTGAACAATAGAAGAAGTAAAATATCTCGTAAGCTCACCGTTCGATTATAACTTGCCGCCAAACATTGTCAGCGACATATTTATTACTTATAATTTTTTCTGGTCCCGATCCAAGATCGACTACAAGCACAGGGTAGCCGTTTTCCATTAAAAGTGCCATAAAGTCGTTCTGTAGAAAAAAAAGCATTATTTCACCTTCAATTTTCGTTTTTATCACATTCAATGCATTATAGTCATTCAAGCATTAGTGGTTCATGAGGTTGAAGTTGGTACCGTCACTTTAACTATGCTTGTTCAGGAAAATGGTTTAACCTTAGAATCATCCAAAATTCATCTAATAAATTATCACAAATAAAACATGTTCATATTTTAAAAAGCCAACTCCTTGAAAATCTGTCTTAAAATTGTACAAGGATTTATGCCACGATGTTTCGTTACGTTAACGTTACTAACTTCAACATGTTAGTGGTTCAATTTACCGTCTTAGAACGAGATTGTTCGCTCTTTTGTTCATTTCCTAAGAAAAACAGGAAGCCGTTAGTCTGAGCAGTTCTGAAATATGCTGATATCTTAGTGGACGTTGCCAAGAGAGGGAGACTCTCAGGATTCTTCAGTTCCAACGTTGTATTCCTGTAGAAGGTCAGACCAATCTTGAACCTATCAGCTAATTCTCTTGCATTTGCAATACTGTGCTTGAGGTCGTCAATTTTTTGCTGCAACATCTTGCCCGTCGTCTCAATTGATCTTTGTTTGCTTCCAAGGCCGTTTATCAAATTTGTAATGTTCGGAACGATTCTGTTCACAACATCCAATTGTTTATTCGCCTGCGATGTATCGTGAATCGAATCCTCCATATCCTTTGAAAGTTTTTTCGCATTGACAAGATCTTCCGGTAGTTTTTCGACAGTTCCTTTCATGTCATTGATCGCACGCTGTGTTACATCTTGTACTTTATCAGCCTTATCCATGAATTGCTGAGCCAACGGTGATGAAGACTCGGGTGAAATTCCCTTGAGAACACTGTGGGAAAATTTATATTAACTTATACACACATCTATTCAAATTGCTATTCAAATCTATAATAATAATACTTTTGCTATTACAACGTAAAATTCTTATTATTAGGCACAATTTCGTGAGTCTATGACTAGTGAAATATCACTTGGAAGCGTTTTTAGGGGACACTTGTAATTATTTAATTATTACCTCTCTATACGGTCTAGCTCTGCTGTGTTATTACGATTTTGGACATCTACAATGCTGACATCATTTTGCGCCTCAATTAAATCATCCTCAAGTGATCCCTCAGTTTGATCGAGAGCGTTTTGAGCCATATCCAACAATTCCTGTGACCTGTTTTGAGATATTAATGTTCTTCCTCCAATTCCGTGAGACTGAAACAGTTTCATTATCGTACATACATTTACTCCTTGGCCTTGTGTAAAGGATTCCGAAGAATCTTTATGGAAATTGGCTCGATTTTTAAACCGATCAAAAGTTCTCATGGACGCAAGTCCCATAAATCAGTAGTTCTCGAGATACAATCTTCGGAAGAAAGGTGTCCAGATTTTTTGATGGGGGACTTGAAAACAAACAGACCACTCAAAAATTTGACGATTGATTCTCAAAGATGGGCAGGAAGCTGTTATTGATTCTATATCAATGCATTGATTTCATCCATGAAGTCCCTGGTTTACTGGAAGCAGGTGCAACGTCAGATTTCGCCTGAAGAACGAGACCCTCCGGCTCTTGTGAATCGGTTGTGCAGTTATTGAGTGACATATTTGATTTCAAGTCCCCCATTATTGATTCTTGGGACTTGTGTTCATAAGAACTTTCGATGGCAAAGATATGTACTATAACATACTGAAAATCCAGCTAATTTGGCCAGCAGCCAAGTTCCATAAGGATTCTGCGAGGTCCTTTAAGGTGCTTATAAAGAAGCGTTGTACACCTCGAAAACGCGGAGAAGCAAAACTCCTATACCGCTCAAGCGATCAGAGTGAAACTTGGGCAGTTAATGCCTTATTTTGGCAAAAAGTGTAGCGTCTTTTTACTTTTTAAAAATTTGGAAAAAAAATTTACAGATTTGTTACCACCCACAGAAATTGGCGAAATTTTCACAGTTGCACTGAATAGATCGAATTATCCGATATGGTGCCAATCGGCAGTGATGAAACACACATTTTGAGCCCAGTCTCATGAGATTTGATGGTGAAATGACGAAATGGCAGCTGATCTGGTTTTCGATTACGAAGTACACCAAAATCTCATTTTGGCGACATTTGTTACCGACCTTTCATGCATGCCGGTAATTTTTTACCGACATGACACGCATACATTACCGGCATGCGCGTAATGTCGGTAACAAATGTCGCCAAAATGAGATTTCGGTATTCTTCGTAATCGAAAACCAGATTAGCTGCCATTTCGTCATTTCACCATCAAATCTCATGAGACTGGGCTCAAAATGTGTGTTTCATCAGCGCCGAGTGGCATCATACCGAATAGGTCGATCCATTCAGTGCAACTGTGAAAGTTTGGCCAATTTCTGAGAGTGGTAACCAATCTGTAAAATGTTTTTCCAAAATTTTGAAAAAGTCAAAAAACGCTCCACTTTTTGCCAAAATAAGGCATTAACTGCCCACGTTTCATTCTGATCGCTTGAGCGGTATAGGAGTTTTGCATCCCCGCGTTTTCGAGGTGTACAACGGGTCTTTATATGCACCTTAATTGGGAAAAATCACACCGCAGCGATAAAAGTGATCACTCACAAGTTGCGTAGCATTATTTGCAGCTTCAACAGCATCTATGGCCGCTTTGTAAGCTCCGCTAATCGTTTCTGAGATATCCTTGTAAGCAGAAGCAGCTCTCACAGCGCTTGTGTTTCGAGTATCGGTAAGTATGCCATCCAAGTCGAGAGAATATTGGTTCAATGTTTCAGCATGTTTTGTCGCGTTCTTAACCAAGTCGAGAACCTCTACTAAAATTTGGTCATTGCCATACGTAGTTTCGTTCAATTTTGAACGAACATCCCGTTGGGTATCCTCTTCTGTAATACAGGTTAAATCCTTTATGTAAAATATTCTTCCACTTTTCGCACAAGCCTTTACTACTTATTTGTAATGAATAAAATTATTAAACCAAATAGTATACTTACTAATTGTATTGATAAATTCAATAGCCTGGTTCAAAAATCTCGTTGCATTCTCGTTCATTTCTTTTCCAGCATTCAGATCGTCTTGGGCTTCATTGGTGGAGTTTTTTACTGTATCAAAGTTACCAGTTTCTTGGGCTATTTTATTCTCCAAGTTCAATTTCTCAGCAAGATTGGCACTTACTTGCGTCTTCTGAGTATTAATAAACATATCGTCTATCTTTTTGGTCAAGTTTACTACTTTTTCATTCAAACCCATAACGACTGTACTCAAATTAGTTACGGGAATATTATTCTGTTCCATCTCTGTCAACAAAATGTTAGCACGATCTACTTGATCGTTTGCTTTATCGCGAAAACTGCGGAACGAAACATCCTGAATTTTTTCAAGAATATCTTTGGCTTCCTTCAATGCGTTATCAACTTTTGGCCCCGTACCCTGTTCTATATTCAACGCCAAGTTTTTCACTTCTTCTACAATCACATTCACCCGGTCTATCTCTTCAGCTGCATCTGTTTCCAACAATTTCATCTGCACCGACGTACTCTTCGCCCCCTCTGCCCATTTCTCGCTATTATCAGATATGTATTCAACCTTGCGTCGTTGGTTTTGCACATCTTGATCAAGTTGAGATATTTCCTCTTGCAAAGGCACGAAGTTCACTCGGCTCGGATCAAGTAGCTGCACTTGTTTGTCCAGTTGATCGACTGTATCGTTTATGAATATCAGACGGCGATTCGTGAAATAACCTTCTGCAACGGTCTGAAAATATTTGCAAAAAAATTACACCGTCGTAACTTTTTTCTAAGATGATAAATAAGGGTTTAGAATACCTGTGGAATCATACCTAGTTGCTAAAACCTCACACGGAACACTTACCTCTAATCGACGTACCATGGATATCCATTATGGATATGTGATACTTCTATAAGACATCCATTCTAACCGGAATGAATTATATTAGAGCTCTATTTAGAGATCCAAATGTCTGCTTGTCATGCATTTAGTAGAACTCTACTAGATATTGGCACAGATTATTATTAGAGATTTCATGAATTTTGTGGTGAAGAAATTTAGATCTCCGATTGAGGTCCTTTCTATCCATTATGCATGTGCACCTCGATCATACAAGATCTTATAGATCTATTATATACAAAGTTCTGCTAAATATCCACATAGATCTTCATTAGAGACGTCATGAATTTTGAAGGAAGAAATTGATACATTTAATCGACGTTATTTTTATATCATCTACTCCCGTTTGTTCTACCCTAAACAAAAGACCCAAAGTCTAGGCAATATATATAGACTACTACGTACTCAAGGACAACCAAGTACATAAATATCGGATGAAATACGGATTAAGTGAAAGATCAGAATTGATGGGACCTTATGTAATTTTCAGCTCTCTTCTATAGCGAGAGAAGCGAGCGACCATTGTCCACCTGGTGGTTGTTTATGGTACCTCTATTTATATGCATGGATATTCGTAGACATTAGGGTGTTTCAAAAAAAATGCGTTTTTTTTTTTTTTTTCTTATGGTTTTTTGTAGAGCGTGAAATTTCCTACAAATCTCTTTTTTCAGATTGTTGTTACGATAAACCGTTCCAAAGTAATAAAAATTCAAAAATAAAAAAAAAAGTTTCCCGTGTTATTTAAATAGGAAATAAAGAAATGGATAGAGGTAAACCTTACTATTGATATTAAGAGCTCATACTGGTGCCAAAATTTTTGGTTTTAGGTATACTATCAATTTTTGGACACCGTAAGAAAAAAGAAAATTCGTCTTTTGATGAAACACATCACTGGCTTTAATATGACTGTAGATATTGTCGATTTCTGTACATGTCCATTAAATATCCACCATGGATATGGGTCTTTTATGGAGATCAAGATCCTGTATGGAACTCTAATAGATGGAGTGTTCCGTGTGGTACAGATTTCAATTACTATATAAGCTTGATCAACTTTCTAATGCATATATCAGTGGTAAAAAATATGTGTATCTTACTTTGAATTCTTGAACAATAGGAGTCAATTGTTCAGCAAGACGATCGGAGTCATCGAGGAGATCGTGAGCGCAAGAATCACATTGGAAGCATCCTTCTTGCTCAATAAGTACCCAACGGGCCGGACATTGATCACACTTATCCCCTATCACTCCTGGAAGACACTTGCAGTGACCAGTTTCGGCATCGCAAGATGCGCCGATGGAATATTCCGTATTACATTCGCACGCTGGAAGTAAATTTGTTCCTTAATTGAAATTTCATGAAATCAAACTTGCGATATGTTAATTTAAAAAAATTCTGACAAGTATGTACGAGTAGGACTCGCGTCCTGTAATAAACTATTTTCGGACTTTTTATTTAACTTGTGATATGGGATACCTTGCATCTCTCCAAATTTCATGATTCTAGATCAACGGGAAGTTCCTATAGGATTTGATTGGATCAAAGTATGTGATATTAGGGTGGCACAAAAAACCCAACTATTTTTTTTTTTTTTCACTCTCGTGTGACAAAATGTTAGTTTTTGATGTTTTAAGAGCCCATTCCAAAGGACAGCTCAAAAAAAAATTATAAGAGGTCGCTCCAAATTTTTTTAAATGTCAAATATCGGAAAAAAATTAAATTAAAAAAGTTATATATTCAGTATTTTGTTTGATTTTTAATTCATGTCGTGGTGTATTGTTATCGATTAATTTCTTACTAAATTGAAGAAAAAAAATGTATGAAATTTTAATGTGAATATTAAAAGGTCGCTCGAAAAGATGTAAAGAAATGCACCAAAAATTGAAAAAAAATTATGAGCGGCCTTTCAAAATTCAAATTTTGAACTGAAACTTTCGGAAACTTATTTTTTTTTTGTCTATAAAATTATACCGTAACGAGGAAAAAAATATTTAAAAAAAAATCGATTTTTGACGATTACTGACCTTTAAAAAAATGTGGGGCGACCTCTTAAATTTTTTTTTTTTCAACTGTCCTTCGGAGTGGACTCTTAAAACACAAAAAACTAACATTTTGTCACACGAAACTCAAAACAAAAAAAAAAAAAAAAAAAAAATAGTTGGTTCTTTTGCGCCACCCTAATGTGACATAAATGACCCTATCTTTAGATTTCATTGACTTAGAAGCTTGAATTTTATACACTTGCAAGGTACCATAGATCTTAGTATTTCATATCAATTTCATTTTCTTATCTCTAACAGTTCCAGAGAAAAAGGCTCTTGACAAACAGACAGACAGACGTATAGACGGACAGCAAAGTGATCCTAAAACGGTCCCGTTCTTACCATTTGAAGTACGGAACCCAAAAAATTGCTAAAGTGTAGGCAGTGCATGGTGATGGAAGGGGGATTCGACAAATTCAATACTATAACTCACATTCGCAGCCATTCGGTCCGTAATTCCAGAATCCGGGAGTACAGCGGTCACATTGCCTGCCGGTGACTCCAGGCGCACATCGACACTTTCCAGTGTCATCGTCACACTGGCTACTGTAAGATGCAACTCCACAATCACATGGCTGACACCCCTGGCATGACTTGAAGCCATAATGGTTATCGGCACAACGGTCGCACTTTTCTCCAACGACATTCGGGTGACACTCGCAGCTTCCGTTGTAATTGTTGCACTTAGTCATTCCACAAGTGTCACAAATGCAGCTTTGACAGTCTTTGAGTTGTACCGCATCGCCATAGAAGCCTGGAGCACAGAGATTGCACGCCTGACCATAAGTGTTGTGTAAACATGCGAGACATGTTCCGTCGATGGAGTCACACGAATGCTCGTCTTTTGGATCGATGTTTCCTGAGCACTGGCACGGTTTGCAAAAGTCACCCACTTCTTGTGGTCTTCCGTAAAAACCAGCCGCACATGATTGGCAGCGGGCGCCGTAATAACCTTCGAGACAATCGCAGCTGATCTTGTCACCTTCTTCGTTTACCTGGCAACCCTTCGCGAAGTTATTAGATGCTATTGGCAATGGACAGGCACAAATGTGACAGTCACCCGGACTGCCGACAGTGGCATTACCGTAGTGACCAATTTCACACGACTCGCAATGGTCTCCAGTTGTGCTGTGCTTGCAGTCGTAACAACGACCCGTGTTAACGTCACACGTGTCGGAGTGACCGTTACATTGACAAGGAACACAGTAGCCACCGTGAGGTCCTAAGGATACTCTGTAATAGCCTGGGGCACATTCTTCGCAAGAAAGACCTTCGTAATTCGGAGGACAGTGACACTGCTCCACACTACTGGCTATTACGTTACTGCTAGAAGAATATGTCTCTGTAGCATCGTCCAATGTCACGTATGACAACCATATCATAACACTTGGTTGCCAGTATTTAGCACGTATGTAAATTCCTTGCAAATCTTCCAGAACGACCATTATTTGCTCCCTCGTCGCGTCCAGATCATTCAGTGTCCTGAAATTGGATTCCACTATCTGCACCGAGGCTTCGAAATCCATTGAAGACGGAGGCTGTTCGTCTCCGAAATAGAGAAGATACGTGTTTGCTCCGTATAAAATAACGTCTGCACCTCCCACAGCATCGCCGAATAGGCTGGTGGTGTAATAAATAACGTATCTTAGGTAGCCACCGTAGGCTGTTAACCTTTTACCGAGGTATGTGTCTGGCGCTGAAAAGTAGATGGTGTTTTCGAAGGTTTCGTTATGGGTCAAGCTCAGGAAAATTTGAGAATTATTCTGATTGACTGGAACGTTTTTCAGTATCGTCGTGTTACCAACTTTTTCGTTTATTAGCGTCACTTCCCAGTTACTCATGTCTGTTATATGAGTCTTGTAAAGTGAGGCCGATGAACAACGGGTCGTTTTACCAAAGCAGAAGCATTTTGTACAGCCATTCGGGTTGTTTAGTTGAAGGTCGAAAGTACCCTCTGCACACACGTCGCAACCAGACTCTTGAACATTTGGTTTGCAGAAACATTCGGCCGTTTTTTGGTTGCAAATTTCGGCAGTCGTCCCCCGGGTGTCGCATTCGCATTCAATGCAGTAAGGAAACTCAGCGTAACCAGGCTTGCATCTGTCACATTGGCGACCAATGACATTCAGCTTGCAGTTGCAGTTTCCATCGTACAGATTACACTGTAAATCGTTTTCAGTCACTCCGTTCGGGTCACAGTTACAATCTTCACAGCCTATAATCGGATCGAAGCCGTAAGTTCTTGGCTTACAAACGTCGCAACGTTCCCCGCTTACGTTTGGTGGACAAATGCACTCTCCAGTTTCAGGAGCGCAATTCGCAGTACTGGGACAATTGCACGGTTTGCAATCAGGGAACCCGTAAAAGCCGGTTTTACAAATGTCACACTGTCTACCGATGACGTTTGGTCGGCAAGGACATTGACCCCCGAATTCTTGACATTCGAAGCTTAACGTTCCTTCGACATCGCAGTTACAGGGTTGTGCACCGTTGTTGTAATCGGCGGTCAGTGAGAAAACGGAATCCCGACAGAAGCCGTCGTCCGTAATATTGATGTGGAAATGGTTGGTCCCACATTTCTTTATGAACTCTTTAGTTTGATCGAATTGGATCTTTTGCAAAATCTCTTGCACGCGTGGACCAGCCGGAATTACCAATATGTAGTCCAACCAGACGGCGTTATTACCAGCACCTTTTTTGAATGTGATCATAAAGTTTTCTATCAGTTCAAACTTTGTCTCGCCGTTGGATTGGTGCACAATGCTACGACAACCACTGTTGCTTGGACAATGTGGCAAAGGTATTTTGGCCTCGTAAAACTTTCCGTTTTGAACTAGCACATCCAATTCGAATTCCGGATGATCCGGTTGGAAATATTGTACAACAAAGACGTATTCACCGGGTTGAGGTACTTTGGCCTTGATGTCTATCATGGTATTGTCGTTGCTAAGATAGATCAATTTTGTAGAGTTGTCATACATGCCAGGAGGCCTGCTGCCCACTTCCAAAACCTCATTGTCCACTTCGAACTCAATGTGTTTCGCGTCAGCAGCTTCAGGGAAGATTCCTTGCACACACTTGCCACCTTTGCGGACGCAGACAGATTTTGGTTTTATATAATCCAGAGACCAGTTCTCGTAAGGAACAGCGACGATGGATATGATCGCACTATCCGTGTATGGTTCTGCAGATAAAACGACGCTTACGTAATTGGATGGAAATTCTAGAGGAGTGACTCTGTCGTATTTGTCAGTCATAACTTGTCTGCATGGAGAGGTGTATCTGCACGGATAAAGTATCACTTTTCCATTGTACGATGCGTTCGCTTCGATGAGGACACTCGCTATTTGATCGTTCGAACTTGGCGTGATGTAAGTTACAACTAGAATGTAAGCTCCGGGTTTTGATATCCGTATGTCGTAATGTATTTCCCGTTGTTTATCGTTGATTAGTGCAACACGTTTCTCACCAAGTTCATTGAGAGCTGTCCGGTCAGTGAAGTATTCGGTCAGCCGTTCTCTCTGGTTATCCTGAATTAAATGGCCTGCGTCTCCTCGTACAGTATCGAAAGTCGACAAGCTTGGGTATCCAAAGTGTCTGCAGAGTCCGTTATAACCTATTTCGCAAGGTCGCTTCACCTCCTGAGTCAGAATAGTAGCTTCGTAGTAAGCTGCCGGTAGAAGAACGAAGTAATCGAGGAGTAAGCTCGACTTTGTTGAAATGCTGATGTCCCAACGACCAGGATTCATTACCAAGGGTGACGGTACTGTCCCCGAGGATCCAGCGACTGTTACAAACATCGGTTTTGAAGTTGGCTTAAAGACGACCGTAAATTTCTGCTCAGTGTCGTAGGAGTGCTCAGGAGTGATTTTAATCAACCCAGAAATTGGATTGGGGTTCAGATTGATGTACCGTAGAACCATGCGATACAATGTTGACTTCTGAATGTGCACATCCTGTATGATTTCATCTTGGAGTGGAGAGAAGACGGCGTATCCTTTCCAACTATAACCAGGGAACAAGTCCTCAGCGAAACCATAACGGACTGGATTGTTGCTCGGTGTTCTAGCGTCTTCAACTTCATACTGGAATTGATGCAAGGTAGGGAAGTAATGGGCTTGCAATGGCTTGTTGCACATGCGTCCGGTTACTCGAGGTCTGCAATAACATTGTCCCGATTGTTTGTCGCAAATTGGATTTATCGAACCACCAATATCGCAAGCGCAATTATCACATCCGAACAAATTGTACTCTTGCAGATTGTACATCCCGTCTGAACAGTAGGTGCATCCCCTGCCAGTAACTGCCGTTTTGCAAATGCATTGACCAGACTTCGTGTCGCATTCACCAATCCCTGCAATTGTGCCAGGAATATTGCACTGACACTCTTCACATCCTTGCGGGTTTCTCGGTTGTAAATTCCAGAATAACGGCTTACACTCGTTACAAATTCTGCCCGCCACCCTAGTTTTACACTGACAGAGTTCTCCAATGGGCACCGAACCGCATCCTTGGAATGTTTCTATCACACCGGCTGGGTCGCAGTTGCATCCTTCACAGGTTGGGAAGTTGTAGAAGCCTTCTTTGCACTTGTCGCATCTCAAACCGTCGAAGTTCTCGTGACACTGGCACTTCCCTTCGGCGTCACACGAGAGACCAATCGCACCGTGATTGTCACAGTTGCAAGGTAGACACTCCGGGTATTTGTAGTACCCTGGACTACACTGGTCACAAGTTTTTCCCGAAAAGTTCACGTAACATGAACACGTTCCTTTTACGTCACATGAAGTGAACGGAGAACCGTTGGTACTGCACTTGCATGGTTGGCAATTCGGGTATCCGAAGAATCCGGTCATACATTTGTCACAACGAGGTCCGTCGTAGCCCTCTTTACACAAGCATTGCCCGTTGGTCTTGTTGCAGATTTCGTCTTGGGTGCCTTGCACGTCGCAATCGCAAAACCTGCACGAGGGGTAGTTGAAATAACCGTCCTCACAAACGTCGCACGCTCTTCCAGCATAATTATTTTTGCACGTACAGTTTCCGTTTGTCACGTCACAAACATCGTCGGTCGCTCCCAAAGAATTGCAGCCACATGCTAAAAAAAAGGAACCTTTAGGTTATTTTAAATGGTCTCTAAACCTAAACGCATTCTTTCAATGGCACAGTTCGAGAAGATTCGATCGAATTGTTATAGTTGTTAGCG
The DNA here is from genome assembly GCF_021155765.1 of Diprion similis. Taxonomy (NCBI): domain Eukaryota; kingdom Metazoa; phylum Arthropoda; class Insecta; order Hymenoptera; family Diprionidae; genus Diprion; species Diprion similis. Next base: position 6,134,228 of record NC_060117.1, read on the forward strand.
TATAACATAACTCTTAATAGAAAATGGTTAATACAAATGGGACCCCACGTCTGGATACATATTTAATTTACAGTGTTGTTATCAGTTTTGTTTTACGCACGCAGACAGTCAGGGAAGTTGTAATATCCTTCTGCGCAGAAGTTGCAGTAATGTCCTGCATAGTTGTCCTTGCATGGGCAACGTCCGTCCTTGGCCTCACAGTGATAACCATCCGTTCCTTTGAGATGACATTCGCAGGGTCGACACTTCGGATAACCGAAGTAACCGTAACTGCATTCCGTACAATCAGGAGCCACGTATTCCGGACGACACTCGCATTTTCCTGAACCTTCAGCACAGTTTCCAGTGGAGAACGATAAATCACAATTGCAAGCTACGAAGAAAGAGGAAAGAATTATTATTGTGGTATGAACACCATACTTGATACACTAGAAATAGTCCTTGTCTGTTATGGAATCGGGTCCATTGATTTATTTGATATTAACTTACGCTGACACACATCAGTTTCATTGAGATGTTTCTCGAACGGTTTGTAGAAGCCTGCCTTACAGCGGTCGCAATTTATACCCTCTGTGTTGTGTTTACAGTTCTGGCACACGCCACCTCCTTCATAGTTCCCATGGATATCCAGTGACAAATGTTGTTCATCGATTTGAGGGTCATATTTACACTCGTCCGTATGACCGAAACAATTGCAAGCTGATAGAGACACAAAGTATTCATTTATATACATAAATATTTCATATTATTAACAAGGTAGGTATATCAGTTCGATCTCTCCGATTCGATTTCTTTTTTAATACGTTACAGTAGACTAAAAACTAAGCGACACGTATTTTTTTTTATCTGCCATTAACCACTTTAAGGGGGTGAAACCACCCACCAATGTAAGGAATATTAAGGAGCGATTTGGCAGTTTTACCCATAAGAAAAGTTTTTTTATAACGAGAAACGAAAAATGTAATTTCCTCAATTATTAAGAAAAAAAAGACTGCCAAATCGCTCTTTAACATGCCTTACTTTAAAGGGTGGTTTAGACACCTTAAAGTGTTTAATGGCAGATAAAAAAAAATACGTGTCGTTTAGTTTTTAGTCTACTGTAACATATTACAAAAGAAATCAAATCCGAGAGATCGACCTGAGATACCTTCCTTATTAGAGGACATAAATGATTGTGCGATACACCAAACAGCTGATAAGCTGTATATAAAGTCAAGAATTCGGAGAAAAGCTCACGTTCGCAAATGAATTTCTTTGACGCTGTTGATATTCGCCATTTTTTCTGTTCGAAACCCTTGCAACACGACGCGCACTGAGGTCCGCAGGTGTTGTGATGACATCTGCAGAGAAGCTTATCGGGAATGTTTGGATCCTGAACATCGCAAGTGTCCGCATGACCGTTGCACATACAGCGTCCACCTATACTGATATCTTTTATGGAGTAGAAATACTGGAAATAAGATGAAATTCATGTCAGTACAGTGATTTAGAAACCTCAAGAGTCAGGATAACACAAGTGGTACTGATCAAATTTATCAATACATACACGCCTGGTGACTGTTGGATCCTGCCGAGCGACGGACATTAGATGTCCGAGCAAGTTCTTCGTCCTTAAAAACCGGAATCGAACGTTGGTGGCTCTGGTCCATTCCTGGAGTACCGAGGAGTTGAAATAATGGTTGGCTGAAGGTCTGTCGGTCAAAGTTGAGAATGGAATCTCTCCGCCTTCCAAGGGAACCAGTTTCGAATATTCCGTGGTGCAGATCACACTGTCGTCCCTTTTGATTCCTTCTCGACTATTCACGCCAAAATATGTCAGACAGTCGTTCTCCGAATCGGAAAAGTACTGCCATGGCGACCACGTCTTTCCGTAGTCCTTAGACTTTTCTAGTGCCCATAGTCCAGGACGAGGGGAGTTACCCATACGGATGTAAACGTATGCGACGTGGAATTCCTAGAACACGTAATAGTTACAAATGTAATAAGCTAACAATCCTTAAAGTTGTACACATAAAAATGAATAAAAAATACTTCAGTTATTGGTAGCGCCCTTTAAATATTTTAATATGTCCTCCAGGTTTTACGAGAATTTTTTTTTCACTATTTGTCAGAAAATTTTCGAGTGGCACTTTGAAGAAAAAGTTAAAAATGAACTACTCTAATGTTTATATATGTGTGTATAAGACTTTTCACTGTAAAGGACATAATCTTGGAAGCGATCCGTTTTTTGTAAATAAAATATGACCTCTTAAAATATGATAAGATAAATAGAATCTGAACATTTCGTTGGTTTTTCAAAATCTGAACATTATTTAACGTCTAAATGAGCTGTCTGGGAGTTGGCTGTTGAAATCTAAACATTAAGTTGTATTTTATACTGTTATACAAGTAAATACAACTGCAATTATGGCTAAATTTAACAATAAACTGCAAGTGAATTGATGCTGATGTATATTTTTTTAAACTCATTTCTTTAAACACACGATATAGTTTGTTATTCTCAATCGAGGTTCGTTGAAGTCGACGTTATCACGTATCTGCAGTAAAGGAAACGCTTGGGAGATAGTCTGCTTCCCATTTCATGAGTTGATTTCCGACGCCTACACATCGATAAGCCCGATGTGGCAGCAATGACGAAAACTGAATGATGATTCCAGCCATTTCATCAATTCCAGAAATTCACTCTGTCTGCAATTGTTAAATCTAAATCTAGGTATAAGCAATTTTTTTTTTGTTTTTGTCAACAGTGTGGGTTTTAGGTACCCGTGCGATTTACGTAGTTGAGACAAATTTTAAAAATGGATTTTGAAAAAAATGCGCAAAAAACCTCCAGCAATGTTTTTCGCCTCAATGATGGTGAACGAAAAATGATTTTATCCAACTTCGAACAAAAAAGTCATAGGAAACCATCGATATGAGAAAAAGTTTCATAATCAGAACATTCAAAATCATTGAACGATGGTGTTTTGATATTATTCACCCTAGAGATCTGTACAAATGTCCTAAAATTTATTTTACGAATAATTATCTCCAGGATGTGTATAAAAATAGATTTGTTTAAGTACAGTACAAGAGATGTTCACCAACATCAGTTACATTTGCACGTTATAGCTGTGAAAAAAAAAACCGCCAAATTTCTTAAATATTTTTCAAACGATTCGTGAGCTTCGGAAAAATACCAGATTTTAATCGCTTCGAACGTTTTAATTATAAAATCTTTTCTCAAATTGTTGACACGATTTTATCCTGTGCTATTAAAATTTTTCCACGTGCATTTCTATCACACAGTAGAGACGTTGTTTCAATCTAAAATTGCTGAATATTTTTCAAACAGTTCTTTTTATTCGTACGGTCCAGCCAATCAATCCTTAGTATCGTTCTTATACACCATCCAGCTATATGATAACGAGACAAAGATCACTTCTGTGCTCCTCTCTGACTCCCGTTTCATCTGAAAGAATATTATACGCGGCCACAGGAAGGGCCAACGCTCGTGGCAAACGCGATACAGTTCAATGATTATCTCTGTATATATGCAGAAGCCTTGCTTCTTAGTAATTCTTTCTCCTGAGCTGTATAAGCATGAATGAGCCGTGTCAGTGATAGTATTAAATGAAGAAGATAAAGTCCAAGTGTCTGATGAAGTACGTTGATGCAATATACCGTGTGTCCACGAGAGAAAAGTTCGAATTTTATTGGCCAACAGTTACCGACGCAATACCAATCGCGACTGTCAGAAAATGTCCCTAGCAACCCACAACTAAGGCTGATAATTTTATTGACCGACAGTTGCTCGTGGTATAAGTATACATGGTGTGCCTAGGAGTGCAGCTTCTTTCTCCAAAAAAGTTTCTCTCTCCCGCGGGACTGGACTTAAGTAAGATGTGTACCAACAGCGTCAAAATACCCTAGATCGGTGGTGATTAATTGTTGTGACGTTGAATCTACGTGGGGAAAAAATGAGCGGGACTTTAAATAACTCACACCACGACTATACACGATGGCATTACCAAGCAGGGTAGCGTTCGCCTGAAAAATAATTCCCTAAAAATATAGGGAATTCTTTAGATCATTGGTACACATCTCACTCAAAGGCTTTGACCTCGAAGAAAGGGGCTTTTCGTAGGAGTTCTAGGCACACCGTGTATACTCACACTATCCAGTTACCGCCCGGTTGAGCTGCCGACTGTCAGAAAATGTCCCTAGGAGTCCATAGCTAACGGTGGGCTCCTAGGGACATTCTCTAACAGTCACGATTGGTATATATTGCATTAGCTGCTCAATCACGTGGTAACTGTCAGCCAATAAGATTCGAACGACTTTCTTCATGGACACATGGTATAAATATTATAATTATATACATAACACATACGATCATTAAGATCACCGACAAATGATCCAGCAAACTGAGATGAAGTTAAAGTTGGTAACTAATCAGGTCCTTTTTTTATACACAGTTCAACTCATAATCTTCAAAAATGGCGGTGACTGATACGTTTCTTTTTCTTTATACTTTAAACAATTCTTAAAGGACAAATACAGATGAATAATGCTTAATGTTAAGATGACTTGACGTTATTACCTGGCCCAAATTGATGGTGAGATTTACTTCGTTGTACTTCATTCCACGAGATAATGGCGGAGATTGCCACCATGTTTGAGTGCCATCGACGGCATATTCTGGAGGATGTCTCTTCAACGGATCGTTTGGATCGCAATAATCGCATACCTGTAAAAATGTGGATTGATAGTTAACATCGTTCCTAACCCCATAACGATTATCATTCATCTGTTTTTTATTTGCTTTATTATTACTTTTTCAGGAAAGGAAATACTCGTATTTCCCTCCATTAAAAATTAAATACGTCAAAAATAAACCGACGTGGTTATAAATAAATAATATTGTCAACGTTGTGAAATATTTTAACTAGGATAAGTTTTGTGAACTAGAATCGAGATAAGATGTCAAGACTCGGTGTAACGGGTTATTTGAATGAATCTCAGGCTAAAAAACTTCCAACTCGAATATGTTCGACGCTTCGTTATCATAACGGGTCAGTTCTATCTTCCCTTATCACTTGTGTTCGTCCCCTTCGACCTGCAAGTCCCCATTTCTCATACGCGTTACATCAACGCTTCAAGGGGCTTAAAATTTGGCTATTTTAACGAGTGATGTGAGAAATATTCTCAAACATTCCTAACTTCAAGATGCATAAAGAATTTCATGTATGAAAAAACGAATAATTTTCACCACAAGTTACAACAATTCTCAGCAAAATGTGCAATTTTTTACAACAAATTAAAGGCCTGTTTAATTACTGCGTTTTTATTCAACTATCGTTATTGTTATCCTCATATCAGCGTTGAAGTCTCTAAAAATAATTTCAATTTTTACAATTCGATTTATTTTTCATCCATATTTTCTACCCATTTTTCAATACAGTTTTTAAGTTTCCAACTGAACACTCGTCGAAATTCTGAGAAAACTAAACTTCCATTGAAACCAAATGACAGTTGATCACTACGGCCAACTACTAGATGCGATATTCAAAGCTGAAAGAAGGAGATTATCCTTCCGGATTACGTTCATACTTAAAAGCAGAGAATAAGATGGAATTTTAAGGTTTTCGACGACCATACTTCTTATATATATATATATATATACCTGCAAGCCCTAAAGACAGATCAACCCAACAGATTTTCGAGTTTTAATTCCCATAAGCTGGGATACAGATTGAATTTTAAGTTGGCAGTGCCGATCATTTATACCGATAACAATGCATTTTTTTTTTTCTTTAATAATAATTATTCTTTCCTACATAAACTCTTTTTTCCGAATCTATTAAATTCGTTAAAAATCCGACAATGCTGGAGAGAATTTAGTTTTGAAACTGCAGCAGCACCATGCGACCAATTTAGACTCGGAAATTTAGTTCACTTTCGTTCTGGCGAGAATATAAGTTTATTTCTGAAAGCCCGAGGGAAGTCTAAAGTTCCAGCTGCATACGCACGCTTGAATATCACATCCGTTACGAGCTGAACGAGATATTTTATCCTGATTCATTGATTTGTACAGCGATATTTCAATAATAATAATAATTGAACAACTCCAAAATGAAAATGAAAAAACAAAGCTATTTATGGTGGTTTTTTTTTATTTTTTTTTATTATTATTATTATTCATTTAATCATTCAAACTGTGAGAAATTTTTTGCTCATTAGTGCAAAACAAAAGAAAAATGGTAAAATTATTCAGCAAGCATTTGGAATTGATTTTCGACAAGTTGTTTGCACAACTTTCAATTCCTCAAACAAAAATTGAAACGGAAACTTTTCTTAAGAAAAATTGTTTTTTTAACCCGTCGGATCCATTTTCGACGAGACAACTTTTTATATTTGATTTTTATTAACAAAGTTTTGGATTTTTTTAATCGAAATCTGGAACAAATTATCAGTCGTACTTAAATCTACGGATTTTCTGCACTAAATGAAAAACGCTTTCCCAGAAAAGTTTAACCTCCAGCGCAATATTTGAATTACAAAATCGATTGTATAATTAAATAAGATACTGGAATTATAAAAAAAAAAGCTTAGATGTACCGATGATTTGTTTCAAATCGTTTCGAATTGGTTAGAAAATTATACAGTGACTGATTTTATCGAGAAAATTATTTTTTTACTTTTTTTTTTTTACGCACGCCTAGCTCGTAACAAAATGAACGAAAAATATCGCTTTGCAGAATCTAATTTTGATTAATTTTAAAAATAAAGAGGATAATTGAAAACGGCTGCAAGTTTCATGAAGTGAAAAAAGGCACTTTTAGCATTTTTCAATTCTCTTTTTGAATCGAATAATACTTTTCAGCACGAATTTTGAATCTGGATTCTAGTTGTAAAAATTTCATTTCTTCCACGTAACTAATATAATAAAAAATATTTATACCACATAAAGTTTGCTTTTCTAGAAACCATAAAGATATTTTGGTTTTTAAGAAAAATTATCCATTTTCTCAAACATATATTATAAACGAAAATCAAACAAACTTTAGTATTCTCATTGAAATTACTTCTATGCATAAATAATAACTAATCACAAGTCAAGAGAAATTTTTCTTTCAAAAGAGCCCCAAGTTTATATTTAAATAAACAAAATTTTCATTCTATACGTCGAATAATAACAAAAATCTTTATTAATTACTTATCAACATAAAAAAAAAAAAAAAAAAAAATAGAAAATTAAACTTTATAAATAAAAAAATGAAGATTTTAATTATTATTTGATCTATGAAATGAAAATTTATTTATTTAAATAAAAACTCGCCAAAAATAAAACGTCTAACCCGCTGAACGCTTTTACCCCGCGCGGGAAATCCCCGGCTTACCTGTCCCTGTATCAAGTTAATGTCTTCGTCCTGATCAGCGTTGGCGCCAACAAGTTTACAATAGAGTTCCGGCCCCGGAGTATCGACACCGCAAGTTGCAGTAGCGCTAATTTCCCGTCCTTCCGCCAAGTTGAAGTACGGCGGTGTAAGGATTTCGCCCCGGGCCAAACCGGCTGCGAAGGCAAGGATGACGAGGCCCTGGGCCTGCAGGATCATCTCTGGGCCTTGGGTCCCCGCAATTGAAGGTGACGGAAATCGCAATCAGCGATTACTGCTAACTAATCTGTCAAGGATTTCACCCACTGTCCTTCTTCATGTGCGAATTATGATTTATGCAACCCTCTATCCTCCTTGGCCTTCTTCTTGTTCAAAAACGCAACGTCCACCCCCTCCTCCTCCTCGTCCTTCTTTGTTTTTTAAACCCTGATTATCTACCTCGACGATACGTACGATTTCTATGACAATTGTATTAAATTGTTTTTTCTATATCGCCGAGATCGAGCCAAGTCGACGGTTCGGCACGGACTGACTCGCTGCCGGTCATCTCTGGGGTTTCCTGCGGGTGGGGATGATGCTGGGGAAACACGGGAGACGCATGGCTTCATGGTATTGCAGCAAATTCCCGGCTGGCTAGCATCGGGCGCGAGATCTCGACTCCCTTTCCACTACTCTGGCCTAACTTCCTGCTCAACTTGGTCGTTTTTTGAGAATAAGATGAGCTGAAAAAGTTGAGGGAAAAAAGACTCGCCACATACCTCAAAAAGGGACTCTCTCTCGAGACTATAGGTTGTTGTATAACTGAGAAGATAGCTGCTGGGCTTCGATAATGGAACATAAAATAAAATCATCTGCATTTATGGATAGTGAAGTTGTCGGAACGATTCGTGATAAGAAAAAACCGTTGTAACTCGATTTTGGAATTGTTTGAAATTTAGTGAACCGTATTAAAACAAAATCTTAGTTTCTTTAAATTCATTGTAAAGTTAATAAAATACTGATTTTTCCCCCAAACTTTCGTTCCGATAACGTTATTAACTTCAAACATGTGGTTCTATTGTATTGAAGTTAGTAACGTTATCGAAACGATTCATGATCAGGAAAAACCGTTACATTGCAATTTTGGAATTGTCTAAAACTCAGGAAACCGTTATAAAACAAAACACACTCATATTACCAAATCTTAGTTCCTTAAAATTCATTGTAAAATTAAAAAACTAGTGATTTTTTTCCCAATATTTCGTTCCGATAATATTCCTTCAACCTTCCAATATAACTTCAACCTCACGCTGTCGAAAAATTGTCGATTGTTTACATTCCGATTGTTTACCCTTACATCAAAAATTACGCAATTTCCCTTTATGAAGGTGAATTGCATCGAAAACATACGGGGTAAATTTTTTGCCGCAACTTTCAACAACTAATAATAATTGTTAGAATTTTTTCAACACTCTGATTTGTTCAATTTGCATGACGTTAGGCGTACAGTTAGATGTAGTAGAGATTAAAAAAAATGTTGTATCGCAACTTCATAGAAAGCGATTTGAGTATTTTACGATACTTTGAAGGCCAAATACTTTATTCCATGTGTTGTCCAACATAGAAGAACTTTGGATTACAATTTTCTCGCTATTTGATAATTCGATTAATCAAAAAACATTGTAAATATATCACATCATGACAGGCTAAATTAATAATGACCAAAAATAATCGATTTTCAATGAAATCGATGAAGTCGATCGTTTAATTGAGTTTGAAAAATAATCGAGTATAATCGATTATTCTATCAATTTTTATCGATTTATTCCAGTCAAGTGCCATTATTTTTTTGAACTCGATTAATCGACGCATCGATTATTTTTAGCTCAGTGGCCATCGATATGCTAAACGAAGAAAATGAACTGTGACGACTTGGTAAAAATTGTACAAACCATTTACTTTTGATGTTTAGAAAAAAGAATCGTAAAAATAAAATTATCCTTTTCTCAATATAAGAGTCGACATTCCGTTGAAACTTTTGAAAGTTCGTTCTACTTGCCGACGAATAACGAAGAGAAGAAATCCTCGTGCATCGCTAATTACACAGACACTTGACGTTTCTACGTCAGTCAGAAGAGCTTATTTAATTAGCAGAGCACACGTCTGAGGATTAGCGAATTATTAGAGTATTAACCCTGCACACATAGGTATATAACTATATTAAACTTAACTTGACGAAAAAATTTTGCCCTGCATGTAACGCGAATTCAATTATACAGTCTGCAGTATTTACTCTCTACTGAATACTGCTTTACAAATTTACATAATATATTTATATGTTCGTTTGCAAATCATATACAACAATAGAGAAATGATTTTTCGATCTCTACAAACTGATTTCACTGCGTAGATCTGATTTCACAATCGTAACAAAATTTATGGAATTTTGGTGCCAAACTTTTTCTTGGAGATTAATAAGCCATTTTGTTCTTTGCGCGCTATAAAATTGACAAAACTTTTTACTTGAGTGAAAATAATGTTTGGTAAGATGATTAACCTTAAAATTTCGGTCATTACGATCAAATTTTTTTTCTTACCTAGTTATCTAATATCGATTTTGCGATGTTTTTTTTTGTCTATAGTTGTCTATTAATTAGCGAAACAAATGCTAGCGAAAATCCTGCTAGTTTAAACGATGTATTATATCTATTAGTGCGTTCCGAAATCAGTTGGTAGCGCTTAAATTCCCTAGGATAGAGACAGAGCTACTCACGAACGCGGCAGTACAAAAGAGATAAAAGATTGTTTGACAGTATTGGAAGCTAATAAGCGGTAATTGTTCACTGACTAATTCCATCGAAATGCAGCCCTTAGAATTGAAAATGCAGAAAGGCTCATATTGCTTGAAGAATTTTCCAAAAAGAAGAGAAACGAAGTAAAGAAAACAATTAACCGTGAAGAATTTTGAAAAGAAAATACTTTCATTGGTTCATCGACGGTTTCTGACAAGCATTGTTTAATCTGGGATCCAAATTTCTGGTAATGCGAGGGATGTTCGCTGCGTGAGAGTCGGAGAAGATAAGAAGAAGAAGAAGAAAACGCGTTAGGCATCAGGCTGGCTGCCAGATGTGGGCGTCGTGTTCTCGGTTCATTTTCACGAAAGATCATTCCCATATGCGATGTGAACACGTGTGCGTGGCCTCCGAAGCCTATGGTCGAATCCTTGCGCTCTTTTAAGTACGGCTCAATTCTCGACCTCAAGCATAGCAAAACCTCTTAAATATTCCCGGAGGAAAAATATATGCATGGGGTTGAGTTTTGACTAATTTGTAGGTTAGGATGGCTCATTTTTTAACTTTTTTTTTTTTCAACCTACTACTTGAAAAATTTCTGACGAATGAAAAATATTACAACAATTGGTATAGAGACTTCTAAATGTTTTCTACCTGCTTCAGGTTTCACAATTTTTTTTTCCCTCAATATTTGATGCAAATTTTTCGAGTCACACCTTAGAAAAAATGTTGAAAAATGATGAACCTTCATTGCTTTCAATTTTAATTTAATTATTATCTTGGTTATTCGTATCGATACACATTAGAACATTGCATTTTATTAGATAGCTATACATTTTTGAACATTGGGTAGAGACTAACAATTGAGTTCAGAGATTTAAGTACTTTTAGTATAAAATTAACAAACTAAAATAAAATGGAAGCACGTCGCTTGCGGTTGAGTATACATATTTCATTTGCATTAAAATATTCTTTTCTTATGCGAAACTAGTTTTTTAAAAAAAATTCTGCATTGTTCGATGGGCGATTTTGCAATTGCAAATTACACGATCGATTTCCGTACAATATTAATACTTAATGCGAAATCATAAGCAAATATAAAATGAATAATAAATAATTCGACAAACAAATAGTTAATAATATCAGATACATGCGTCAATAAACACGTAAAAATGTATTGAAAAATAAATAACTCATGCCCAAGTATCGAAAAATTTACGTTTTCGTAAAACGAATACACATTCGTATGTTAAGGATAGAAATTATACTTCTAGTCGCACGTTGCAATCGGCGAGTCTTACAACTGTGAGTCGGTTTATTATCACAGTTAGTATAATATTCAAAGTTAAAAATAAATCAATCTTGCTTTATAACTGGTCGCCTGTAATAAATAGCAGAGAGCATAATGCTGCCGCTTAGCGATACGGAGATGATGAAGTTGCTCAACAAAAGAAGATCGGCCGAGTCCATCCATATGGTAAAAACCCTTGCTGTAAAAATATGTGAATTATTTTTTAGTTCACAGCAGGAGTTGAAATATCGATCATTATTTAATTTATATAAAATTATATATTAATTATTTTGTATAATATATAATTAATTAATTTATATAAAGAATAATAAAACAATATTTAACGAGGTATTGTAATCTCACTGATATATTCGTTTGATTTGTCTTATTTATAATAAAAGTCAACTGGCATATTATAATTTTATTAATAATTTATATTGTGCAAGCATTTTTCTCTCAAGAAGTTTGGCTGACATGAGATTGTGAAGTTAAATTTCTTGACAAGATCAATCATTCTTTATAAACTTGTCAGATTTGTTTAAATTGATCATTAAAAGCAAGTATGATAATAATAAATTTGATTTGCAGTAAATGAAATTATAGCCGGGAAAAAAAATGGTATTTTTTAAAAAATGATTCATCCTTGCACAAGTTTTTGAATGCATGTAACTATTTTAATTTTACAACTTCTCAATCATAATATCGACGTATATTGTAATAAATAATATCCGTGTTCTACTTCTCGCGTAATAATCAACATTCACGGCAGTGTTAAGGATATTCAAAGACAATAAACGACCTTATCGACTTCCGGTATGACAGGTTTCTGTAATCACCGATCTGATGAGTCGACTTGTATAATAAAAACAATTCAGCAAGCCGCGAGCGTTTCTAATCGCTTGCTACTATAGTTCTAGGAGTTTAAAATTTTAATGGTAATGCAATACTCACTCAGGTTAGTCAATGTTGAAATAACCCAGGTTAGGACAGAGATTGATTCGCTATTTTTCGCCCGCAAGATCGCTGCCAATTGCGCTATTTTACTGGAAGCCGAAATCGGCGTACACATCGGCTAAAAAATAAATAATTTTGGTAAACATTATACGCGAAGAATGATTGGGTATTAATTTAGAAGTCTAGCCACGTGTAAAAAAATGTTAAATGCTCAGATTTTACTTCTAAGGAAATATAAATGCACAATAATGATTGCATGTTTGTTTTTGCCTAGCCTTGAACCATTTAAAAACCATAAATTTTACTCAAACTGTAACTGCAGAAACTTATTTGAATAATTGATAAGTAATGTACATAGGATGACGTGGAATGCGCATGGGACGTACAGTCAAGTTAATAAGTGGTTGAAACACTTCATTCCTTCAACAACTTTGGAGAAAATGTATTATTCTTCACCGAGAATCCACGTTCATTGGCCAATTTTGATCAGCGATAGCTTAGTCTAATCGTAAATTAATTTTCTATGGATCATCATTATAGCTAGTATTCGACAGAAAAAACTGTCTCGTACAATTTGCAGGGAATTTATTTTGAAAAAAAAAAAAGATGAGTTATTTTTAATTAAAAATAGTAATACTTTTGAAGACGTTGGTTTAGTCACGTTTTCGTTTCGACAAATTGATAGGCTGAGTGTACATTCCATGGCATGGATTCTTAATGACATTGTAGATTCGACCAACCGCTAGAATCGTTAAGGCAGTCTTGGGTACAATTTGGAGCAAAAAACAGCCGAAAATGAAGAAGTATAGAACAGCCAGCAAAAATGAGCTCGCGTTCAGGAGATCCAAATACAATAGCACCAGGTATATGATAATGAGGTCCTGTAGCAGCAGAACCGGATACTCCAAATACGACAGGAATGAATATTCGTTCGTATAATTGTAACTGGTCATCACTGTGTAGCTGAAAAGAACCGGTAGAATATTATATGAGAACTCGACTTATGAAACAGTCTATATAATTAGCAATAACTTTGCATGTGTGAACGGAAATTCTCACACAAGAAAGTTTTACTGTTCAAAGTGTAACAGATAGTGTCATTTTTTTCCAATATATCGAGCCTAAGTTATTAGTTCAATACTTGTGAGAAAATATTTGAATGTTTTAATTTTTTTACTTCATCACTGAATTTTCTAGAGTAAAAAAATTGTTGGCTGTGCCGATACTTTTGGGTACCTGTCATTGAACCAAATTTCGTATCATGTTACCGACCGGGAATTTAGTAAGAGCAGTACCTTGTAAGTTCCAAGGCCAATCCTAGAAGCGAGATTCCTGCAGCCGACTTTAGCTTATATAAATTCATTATTTGCGGAATCTTCTGCACTAAACACATCAGTATCGTGATGACGCTGAGAAAATCAGCAAATAGTTGTAAATACATTGTTGCGGTTGAATGTTGCAGTCTTTTTCTGTACAATGATACAGTCCTGGAACTCGAAGGCCTTTTTGTGGATACCTCAGAACATCACATTTCGACATCCATCTCGAATCTATAAAAACAGTTGAAATCATAATTTGAATTATCCTTGCCATCATTTTGTTTGACTTAAAATAGCCCGTAATACCTTACGAATACTGAGAAGCACAGTACAGCCAAAATAAAATTGCAAGTGTGACAATGGCGGCCATATTAATTGTGCGCGTGCATTTCAATTCAACTGTCAAATATTTTAAAAACTATTTCTTGTAACGTTAATAATGTTAATATCAGACAGATTTGTGTTTGATTTCAGTTATTTCAGGCAAACTCAAACATTAAAATTTAAAGAATTATTTCTGCGTCACAAATTTGAAAAATACGTTTTTGATTTTTGTTTTCAATCCATAATGGATTGCGGATCACCGTCTATTATGAACATATTTTCTTGAGAGCCTTTCAACGGTACTTTAAATTTATTTTATACTGTACAAAAACAACAGTACAAACACGTTTTTCAACAACACTACAGTAGTATAGATATACTTATGAATAACACAAAATAACTGCTGGATTAACGAATCGCGGCTTAACAATTCTATAACATTTTTCCTCCCACCTGCAATATTCAAAGTTTACACTGTCCATCAATCTCTTGCGTTACGTTATTCAAACAGGTTCGCAAAACCAGCGCGATTGCGACGCGTCTACTAGTCAACTGAGAAGCGGTCCCACAACACCTAAACAAACTATAATCGCATTACATAAATAGATGTGCGTAGACTACGGCTGGGGACAAACTGTTAAGCGAGCTAGAATAGCTCTCGGCAATTCGTTTGGTGCCTGGTAATCGCGCCAAGGTCGGATGCTGGGAGCTTCATAGTTTTTAACAGGAGCGCAACTAGAAATTCTTGTAACCTACGATCTTCTTCTTATAGAGTGTGACTAAATAATATACACCTTGTAGTCTTTAGTATATCAATAATCTATTTATTCAATAATATTATTTAAATATAACAAGAGCTCTACGCATAACCGTATCTTACATCAATTATATTATCACAAAAAAAAAAAAATATCCTTCTAAGTTTCAAAAACATGTTTGAACCCTTATGACTTTCGTCACACTCGTTTCCTTTCAAGTCCTATGTTACGTATATTGCAGAAGAATCTGAATCTATTTCTGTTTATATAATTGGATCACACCCATGATATGTGCGAATGTGTAACAGACGGAAGATGTTCGATAGAGGATTTAAAGTTGTGGAAGCAAAATGTGTAGCTTTCTGTAGAACCCTTGTACCTTTCTTTAGCTACGCCAGTGCAAGCAGGCTCTATGAAATGCGGATATCCTTGAGCAAGCGCGACTCACGACTGTCAAATCGCGGCTAAGAAACATGCGCGCGCTTTATTCTGCGCAGCCGCTGAACGTAATATCTTTGAATTAGACTCGTAATCACGCAACGCGGTGCTGCAGGCCGAAGCATAGATCAATACACACGCCCGGTATTGTTTAATTTAGATGTTAAATATTTATCGAAATGACAAGACTTGATTGGTCTGCATTAATCTGATTTTATTTTTTCTTTCTTTTGTTTTTTAACGAGGTACAAGTATAGGTCCTGAAAAATGCGTACATTTATTAATAATCACAGAGTTTCATGTATATTTTCAGATTCAGACACGAGTTCCGAACTTAAACAATCTTGGTACGTGTCAGTCTCAATTGTCCATACCTGTGTTTTTGAGAACAATCGAAATTTGCCCATTTACAGTTAGGCATCGATTTTACAGTGTCTGGTTTAATTAATGTTGCGAATTTAATCGCGTTGGAGAATCCTGTCGAAAAAAGCGATAATAGATCTCGCATTGCATCCTTCATCGTGAATTGAACTAAATTCGTTGGAAGAATTAGAATTAGTATGAAACAAAGTTAATAAAAAAATATACAATATAACTGCAAATAATATTTACGAATTTTTCGCAAATTCAAATCGTTGCAGGATTTCATGGCGCCTTTATTTGCGGTTTAATCTAACGATATGCAGAAATAATTTTACTCCGTCGATAGCTGACACTGAACGATCAGATTAGTCTGATCCAACAAAATAAGCCAAAATGTCATTTCATATTAGATACCTAAGTGGCTGCAATTGTTTAACAAAAATATTCCGACACAGATTGCCACAAAACGTCGATCTATGTAGAAAATCGGCATTACGGTGATCGACTGTTGCGTGTCGGTAAAGTAGAATCCGGTAATTCAGTCGTTCTATCCGATGCTGCTGCCGTCGAGTCTTTGAACAGAAGGAACGGGGGAACAGAACCAATATGGAGTAAGTGGGATGTGAAGATCTGCGTTGTCTTTTAAATATTGATTTGTGGTGAATAGGGTGAACGAAATGTTCTCGCCGAAAGAATTAATCGAGCTTTCAATCGTGCGGGGAATTTCATCGGATGTAAATAATGCTCTCATGGTGTAAAACCGAGGTATGTTCCCAACTTTTTACACAACTTTATTATTCGGAAACGTCAAACTATTCGCAATTACTACCAATCTCACAAACATCGACCGCGCGCCGGGACATTAAACTCATTATATTTTAAAACAAGGCATGGTGATCCCTTTTAGCGGATATGTTTTAATTACTGGCAATGCACGATATATATATCTGTCAGAGTCAGAGGTCAGTGGATTCTGGGCTGTGGCTTTAGCTTTGGCCGGTCATCCTTACCTACGTTTCACGTCTCTTTCAATCACTTTCGATTCGCTAAGGAAACCTCCATTTCTTACTACCATTGACGAGGATAAATTGCTTGTACATACATACATACAATGTACGATCACGTAAGAATTGTGCTCATCGCGATTTTCCCTCTCTCTCTATCCCTTCCCTTCCCTTCCCTCCTCTATTCTATTCCTCCAATGCTGACAAATTATTCCTCTTCTGTTGTTCTACAGCTTAATGTCACTCGTCTGACGGAATAATGTTTTGCATTCCAATTAATAATGACTCATCGCTATACCGTCTGCACAAATAAATTTTTTCTCTTCCAAGTAACTCTGTCTTGCACAGTTGAAAAAAATACTACGTAAGTATCACTTCTCTTGTTCTAATAGAGATCCTATAAGTTTTGTTAAATATAGTGTGTTTTGTGAATATCGTTTAAGAAGTTTTATCATTTCTTTTCATAAACAATATTCCTGCTTTTTATTGCTCTTTCACATTCTTAGTTTACAATCAAATTTATCTTATATATTATACAAAAATTGCCTGATAAGTAATATGATATATAATATCACGGAACTTTGTTAGGATGTTTTTAACTTAGTTGCGACGTTACGCGTGTGATTCACATCCTGCCTTTCGATTGATCAATTTTAAGGAAACTCCTTTTTAGGTCAGAATCTATCGCATTCGGGTAGATACTTTGCATATAATTAAACAATAGAACTTATATTAATTAGTCGATAATCATGCAGGGGATCTTTTGTTATAATAAAACCTGATCGTTGCCAATTGCGCTATTTTACTGTATGCCGAAATCGGCGTACACATCGGCTAAAAAATAAATAATTTTGGTAAACATTATACGCGAAGAATGATTGGGTATTAATTTAGAAGTCTAGGCACGTGTAAAAAAATGTTAAATGCACAGATTTTACTTCTAAGGAAATATAAATTCACATTAATGATTGCATGTTTGTTTTTGCCTAGTCTTGAACCGTTTAAAAACCATAAATTTTACTCAAACTGTAACTGCAGAAACTTATTTGAATAATTGATAAGTAATGTACATAGAATGACGTGGAAGGCGCATGGGACGTACAGTCAAGTTAATAAGTGGTTGAAACACTTCATTCCTTCAACAACTTTGGAGAAAATGTATTATTCTTCACCGAGAATCCACGTTCATTGGTCAATTTTGATCAGCGATAGCTTAGTCTAATTTATGGAATTCAAATTTGTGGAAATTCACGTAGTATATAAATGTCTGATGTAAAAAGACATTAATTAAGAAACATATTAGATTTTTATTTCATCTGAACTTGCTATATAAAGATATGAAATTCAATGTCAGTATATCTGTTTCATTTTCTAGATCATCTTTACTTGAAGCATTGATTAACATTTTGATGCAGCAACTTCTTCCAACATTTGCGTGCGTTGTTTGAATTAAATTTACGACAGAAGTCGTACAAATTGTTTCACGAGAATCAGATCGATGGAATAAAATGCTTCTTTCGACATTGGGAAAACAAACGATAACATACTTTTGATTTCAATTAATCCCAGGCAATATTAAAGAGAATTTTTATTATTGAAACCGATTGTGAATTAGGTTTCAAATTTATAGTGCTATTTTTCATTTAAATTCATTATTTGTTTTTAGATCCTCATGGCGCACGCAAGTTGTACCATTGGATTTGCAGATGTGAAAGCGAGAAGACTGTCTGCAGTTTGTCATGACTGTGTTTCAAAAGGGCGAGACCTGAGCTTTGAAGTTTTATAAGAACGGTAACGCTAGCAATTACAATAATTTTATCATCAACGAGTGAATACGGCAAATATTTACAATTTATTATCACCTATCAGTCTCTACCTGTACGATGAAAATTTAAAACAACAAACACTTTCATCCCGGAATTTTTTGAATAGGTGATTTAATATCTTATTAGAATAGGAAACCGAGATTTGTACAAGAATTTATTTTGTCTCGCAAACTGAAACTTGAAGTACATTTTGAATGTCATCAAAAATATCAAAAACTTTGTGTTACGATTAGCGTAATTGAATAATTTACCTTGGAAAAAACACATGACACTCGCACAGCCGAATTACTAAATATAGCAATTCCAAACGCTTGATATAAAACAGTATTAATCAGCTACAAACATGGCGATGAATGTGAGGAGCAAAAAAAAAATAAAACATTAAAAAGAAATGTGTAAATTGACTGCGACAGATACACTTGAAATAATATCGGCAACATTCAATTCCTTCCAGTATTTACGAGTAATGCTGACTGAAGAATTCCAAAGACGAACTAGTCTAATGAAGCTTAGAGACATTTTAAACAGTTCAACGTTCAATGATATATTTCATGAATTTTTCCCCGGAAATTAGAATTAATGTTTCTTGGTTGTTAAGAAATGTTTGGTTTTTACGTTGTTCTTCTTAATGTGGAACTTCCGGTATTTTAGATTTTCTGTACAGAAAAAATCAACTCTGACTTGGCGTCAAGGAGTTTTTCCACACATCAGGAATTTACAAACAAGTTGATCAAGTTGATCATTTTAACGATATATCTGTACATCAAAAGAAAAAACTCATATAATTTAAAATTCTAAGTATAATATTGGCTTCTATTCGAATGTATTGTACCGTAAGAAAAACATTTAACGAATTCTTTTATGTATATATATATATTATCAGTTAAATATTACCTAATCATATTAAATTTACAGATGGAAAAATGGATGCAAAAGGAGTTATGAAAAAAACAGTAGATTTGATCTGGTAAAATTACTTGGAATCGTATTAGGTGTTGGGAATGTGAAATGGACTCCCCGCCGTCATGCTCGCTAAGTGCCACTGGGCCACTGAGTGATCTGGGCAGCAGTGGACTTGGAGGTTCGATATCCAGTGATTCTGTGCGAGCACATCTTGCCATTGAGGTAAATAGTTGGAATATCGATTCGAATTTATCCTTCGTCTTCATCCAGATAAATCTGCTGCAATCGATATTCGTGTTATTTGTTATCGGTATAAAAATGGAATAAACTGCTTACCGAATCATAGACAATTCCATTCGGAGTCGAGGCAGTGATGATAATTTTATGAAGTCAAAAATAACTTTGACAAAAAATGTCTTCCTAAACGAAAAATTTGGATTCTAACTATAAAATTGTTTTTAACGCTCTAACTAAATTTTATTAAATTTTCCCGAATATTTCGTACTTTCAAAAAACTTCTCGCCTCAAAATGAAAGAAACAAAATTATTCACACCTGCGTCATATTTTTTTTTTTTTTTTTCCTCACCACCTTTAAACAAAATATTTTCTTTCAAACCAACATTTATTTTTTCAGCGTTTTGATTATCTTTTTTCGATTATCTAATTGAAAATTAGGATAATCCCATGATTTATAGAGATTTCATACTGCGTGAAAAATTATCATTTGTCTTATCCGCAAAAATAATTTATGCAAACAATTTTATCATCCTTATTATCTGGATAATAATTCAATAATAATTATCTTCTAAAAAACTGTCGTCACAACAAGACTAAACGAATTCTCACAAATAACGTTCGATTCCCTTGGTCAACAGATGTTGGAGAGCGACGTGGAAAGTAAATCGTTATCCCAAGATTCGTTTGATTATTCCGATGGTATGTGCGGCGAGAATTTCAACACTTTAAAAAAGGGACCCGGCTGGGCAGAGATGGACGGTAAATTGGAGGTGGAGGTTGTCGAGTTGGCGATCAAACCTCCGCCTGAATTCCAAGACAGCCCGTCTCCACCTGACTCCGTTGCATCGGCAGCGCCTATTCTTTGTTACGCCCGTTCAGCGAGATGCCCAGCGCCTCGATGGATGGATAAAATGGCTGAAATGTTGACGCAGCTGATAATGGAAGAAGCTCTAGTCATATCATGCAGGATATCCTGGCCCGAAGGCCGGATAGCGCCAGGGTCAAACCCCGTGCCGATAGTAGCAACAAGTGCGCAAACCTCTCGTCTACTTTGGACGTCGGATATGCTGACTTTTTCACCGCCGTGTCAAGGATCGGTGGCAATAACGCCGTACAGCACGTTGAATCGTCCGAACTCTCGCTGCTCTCTATCGTCTTCGCGCTTGTCCAGTTCTCACAACTCGTTAAATACCTCAGGATTAAACCACAAAGTGGACGATAGTAGTTTCATAACGTCGGCAATGTCTCACGACGTTTTAACGACTAGTGAAATAAGTGATATGTACAACGTGCCGTTTGACTCCGATATTTATACCGTGCCGATAGACATGGTGCGACCTTTGCACGAACTTAGAACTCCTCAGAGACCGAAAAGGCACAGGCACCACAGAAAGAGGCGGAGAAACGTATCGGCCAGTTCCCAGAGCGAATTAGAAGCGCACATTCAACAGGCAAGGCAGTATTGCGCAAAACCGCGCGCCATCACCCACGTCATTAAATCGCAGCGATTACTGACAGAAGTTTGTTGCAAAGACGCAGCCAACGGAAAGCGGCACAGCGTTCCGGGGACTTCGGGTCGTCATCCGCCTCACTCGTCCAACAGCCAGGCGCATAATATCGGCGAACCTATTCACATGACGCTACACGAAGTGCGACAGTATTTGCAAACGTTATATTCAAGCTCCAGTGATTCTAGTGAAAATAAAATAAAACGTGATAAAATACCTGCGAGTCAAACACCTATACATCTAGCAGTGCCAAAGGGTATTAATATTAATATTAACAATAACAATAGATATAGCAATCCACATACGGACTCGTTGACGGATACACCAATTTCTAATAAACCGAACAACGGTCTAGTTAATAATAATAATAACAACTCTAATTTTAGAAAGTATAAAAAACAAAACGCGTTCGCCAATATGAGAAATAAAAAGGTCAAAGACGAACAGCAGAAGGATAAGTCTGACACGGAAAGGGAAAAGATTAAGAAGTCGCAGCGCAACTTTTCCTTAAATTTAAAACAAACCCTTTGTAATATCTTTAGGTTTAGGCGACTCGGCTCGCCTGAACATTTTGTAGGTAAACGAAATAGCATCGTACAAGGTGATATCGTTGAGGAGGAGGAGGGCATCGACTCCGATCAACATATCAATAACAATAATACCACCACTACCGAGGTTGACGGGGCTCCGCAAAAGTTACCTTTTTTTAAACGCGCGCTACCTCCTCTGCCTAAAAGCAACGGACAAGTCGGAGTAGAACAAGCTGAGGATGCGCTCGCAGCGATGGTTGCCAAACCCGAGTCTCCGGCTCCTTCGCCTCTGGTGCCCATTGATCCGTTGAAAGACGACGATGATATCGCCGAAGATACAAGCATGGATTTCGCTGCTAGTATTGAAAAAGTGAAGGATGTAAGTAATTTATAAGACTGTGAATAGGTTTTTTTTTTTTCATATCGGTACATTATACTGAATTTCAAAAGGAAATCCTTGAACTGCGAAGTAACAATTTTTTTTCTTAAGAATACATCGTCTTCTACACTAAACATTAGAGTTAAAAACTTCAACCTAATTAGAATCTCTGAGAAAATATAATAATAAAACATTTTTATTTGCCATAAAGTTTTGTATAACGACGATAATCTGAGGTATAAATTTAATATTTGGGTATTAAATAATTCAATTACTTTTTACATTTATATGACAATGTTATAAAGAGCAAATTTTTACATTTTTTTATGAAACAACGTTACTCTCAGGACTACAAAAGAACGAACGTTTTTTTGTTGTTCTTTTCAACGTTTTTCAAGAAAGCAAGTTTATCGTTAAATTAACATTGACAAAAATCTAACAATAAACTAACATCGAGACAATCAAAACATGTAAAACACACTCCTTGAAAGATACGGTACCATTCCAACGTAAAGTGATTAAGAATGCCCTGAACAATTAGGTAGATAACTTTTTTTCTTATAGATTAAATTAAACAATATTATCTGGTATTAATCATGGAGTAAAAACGATTTCACATTTTATTTATAGTATGGCTGGTATTGGGGACCGATATCTGGGGAAGCAGCTGAGAAAATATTATCCAACGAACCGGATGGATCATTCATTGTACGCGACAGCAGCGATGACCATTACATTTTTTCATTGTCGTTTAGACTAAACAGTTGCGTCAGGCATGTTCGAATAGAACATGATCAGGGTGAGTGCAGTATTTAATGTTTCTCTTTGCTTAGTTTTTATTTTCCTTATATCGATTCCTAGAACTTTAGATAAAATCTGATTGAAAAATTAACCGGTAAATCGTTGCGTACTTTTTTTGTTCTTTAATATACGTTATCCAATCTTAAAAATATGTTAAAATACTTACATTCAGTATTAATGTGAATGTAACGTTTATACAAATGCAGGTAACTTCAGTTTTGGCAGCTGTACCAAATTCAAGTCGCACACAATTGTCGATTTCATCGAGAATGCGGTAGAACACTCACGCAGTGGGCGTTATCTGTTTTTTCTTCATCGACGACCTGTGTTAGGTCCCATGCGTGTACAACTCCTTCATCCTGTGTCGAGGTTCAAACAAGTTCAAAGCTTGCAACACATATGCAGATTTGTTATATTAAAAATGGTGCGCAGGGATCTAATTCCCACCCTGCCTTTGCCTCGTCGCCTCATTGACTACCTAAGCACGCCGCATTACTACAGCGAACAGCTTGCCGAACAAGACGATCGCGCCGAATCACCAGTCAGTTCTTCGACCGGCGAATTAGAGAAGATTTGTTTTACACCGCAGGCTTTATCGTGAGGTATGTACAGCTTTTTTCAAGATCTTTCCTCTTCGTCTTTCACATGCTTTATTGAGTATATGGAAGATTGATTGCGGTGCAAGAATTCTTCGAGTTTTAACATTTATTTTTCAATTATCTCAGGCATAAGATAATTACGTGAGAATATAGAAAGTATTGTTATGAATTTCAATTTGATAGTTGCTCTGTTTTGTTCTTTCAAATTATTCAAATACATTTTCTCAGGTAAAATAGATTTTTAACAGAGTATAAATAATTCTTTTCAGACTTTGCCAGAAACTTCTTACCGAGGAAAAAAATTTAACTCCAACAAGCCTTCTCGTAACAAAAATTAAATCTGTGTTCAGCAGCTAAAGCTATGCTGAGGATTCGCGATTAATTTTTTTTTTCCTTTCTGCCATACGAAATACATAATCTCGATTTATAACTTACAATTATTCTTTGGAGTCACAAGTTATATACAATACAAAAACAAAAACAAAGAAAAAACAAGAAAAAAAAAAAGGAGAAGGAGAAGGAGAAGAAAGAAACGAAAAATAATAACAAAAACAAAAATTAACTATCATTAAACCTAAAAAACGAATATTTGTGTCAATAATTTTATTAACCAAGTGATATTTCTGTAGCTGGCCTGTCCGTAAAATCGGCCAGTCCGTTAATCAGTCCAAATTGTTCGTGTTTATACGTAAAAAATAAGATGCAAAATGTCCATGAGAGAGTATAAATAGTACTTTTGTCCCAACGAGCTTACAGTAAATTTATTGAAACAATATTCAAGACTGGTTTAGTCAATTAATCAATGAATGAGCTAAAAGTTCAATAAATATTGCCATCATCACCATTTCGCTTTCAGGCTGTTATTCGTTCGAATTACTTGTTAATTTTTTGAAAATAACGTAACACTGAAATACTGTTTTATTAAAAAATTTTGCCAAAATTTTTTACATTGGCTTAAAATATTTACTAGAACAGGATTGAAAATATTTTTGTTTCATTTTGTCACTGTTTTAACCAGACATCGGTTATCGAATGCTTTCGGTACCTTCGTATTATTTTGAAGAAAAAGTTATAACGGAATCTGAGATCAACAAAAGGCAATATATCAGGCTTGAACCATTGAATCGCTCATTTTGGGCTGCGACATATCTCAAAACTGGAACAATACAGGCCTGGCTACATGAATAGAATCTCGAAAATTTTAGTCGCTACAATTTGATGCTGTGCAATATGTACAAATAATGACTTGCATTCTTTTCGCGTGTAATACGAAGCCTCAGGAAAATGTTGTGATTGCATAAACCCTAGTCTTGCCCTGTTTATACTTTTTGTTGGTGGTTCGATGAGGTCACGACGCCGTTGTACTTCATCGACTTGATTATTAACAACGCTAAATTATCGTCCCTGAAAAACCCAGGTGCCTCTAGTCTGTACACGGGCTGCAATTTGTCTGATTTGTTAACGATAACCGGCCTCGTTGTTACTTGTTTAGTTTTTCTGATAATAACTTGTATATATGTATGCATCAAAATGTCTTGTTATTGTAATTTTAATGTATTATTTTATCGTACATTATCGAATTTTAGTTATTCATTATTAACATTCCTGTAATTTATGTTTATTAGCCTATATTTATTTATTTCAACTAGAATGTAATTGGTTGATGTAACAATAAATTACATTCATCCATCCAAGATATAATACAAAATGACGACGCTAAAACACAAAAACAAACATCGATAGTACCAGGACTTATTTATTTCTTTTAACGCTGTAAGTTTTAAACTTGAATCTTATCCATCGGAACCGGAATATTAATCACTTCCCATATTTCTTATAAACAACAGATCACAGGTTGTACTGGTTCGTGACTTAATTGTTACGGTAATAATCTTTGAATCCCTGCCACAAACTAGATAAGTCCTTGTGCTATCCTTTCTTCCTGCGGTAACCGCTGATTAATCTGTATAATGTAAATTGCATATAATATCAATGCAGTACTGATTATTTCACTTTAGCAATGAAGAATGTATCGAAGAATGTGAAACGATAAGAAAAAATTTCCTCGCATCACTAATTTATTGATTTCATTAGTAAGATACAGTTGTTAATAGAATATTCTCATTTCAAATATTTAATTCAATACTTTTATTTACGTGACAGGCAAATATTTTTCAATTTCGTGACATCACTTGAGTAAACGAAAAGAAAATTAATTATATTCAAATATTCTTGGAAATCATCTTCAGCTTATTTCATCTTAGTGTTGCTGTGTATCATTACTGAAAAAGGAGGAGAGAAAAAAATATTTACCACGATTTTGGAAATTATCTTTTATCTCATGTAATTACATATTCTTTTTTTTTTTTTCCAATAGTCACACCTCATTTATAAATACACGATGTGCGTATTTGTATGTTCAAATACGTTTCATGGTGCTTCTGGAATTGTTATAGAACTACTTGACTAGATGAAAGAAGAAACACCTGTCTTGAATCGAACAGTTTTCTTCAATCTTCTACATGCGCTACTACCATTATTTTCTTTGTTCTCTTTCACACGTGAACCATGTTCTTATGTAATTTATTTGAATGTAAGAAATATGTGAAAGTTACAACTGTATACGGGCCTAAAACGAGAAGTTGCAAGAGCTTTGTACTTTTATATTATTAAGAAAAAACATGTTGTCTTTTTCAATCCTGCTAATAGGGAAGTTGCGTAATAGGTATATCAATAGCCGAATTTTTCATCGAAATGTATGCTTTGAATCTGAAAAAAGTCATACATCGATCAATATTTGAAATATTTGTCCATATGATTGTGGAAAAACGTTACGAAATTTGGTTTTAAAAATCTTATTCATTCGAAAACAATCTACAATCAATTTATTATAGATGGTCAATTTCGTCAATTCCAACTGCCAAATAGATCGAAGATAATAAAATTAACATTGTGTCTTTAATTATGCATCTTCCCTATTCTGTCTGAGCGACTGTTATAAACCTATAGTGAAAAGCCCCTTTTATTGAAATAGAAATAAAAAACCTTGTAAAACCACTGCGGTACTTGCACATCTCTTACGTATTAATATATTGCATAAGCCTTAGAAAAAAGAAAACTTTGAGTGAAATTTAGAAAATAAAAGATTTCCTGCCGCAGAATCGAATACATAGGGAAACAAATTTCATCCCAAAACAGCAAATCTGGAATTGAGATGTGTTTACGAGTCTCACAAATTTTAAATTAGATAAATTAGTTTACCTAATTCATCAATACAATGTATAAATCAAATATATCGTGCAACGAAAGTTGACTTCATAACTCTAACTAAAGATGGCACTATCGTTGGTTTGACAACAAGCAATTTGACAAATTTTTCAATTCACATTGAACAATGATTAATTCCTTTCAAGGAAACAAATAATTGTTACATGACGGACAGACCAGCCGTATAATTATTTACTTTGTTTAATACATGTTATATCATGTTCGAACAGTCTTTTTTCGATATACTTACCTACACCTGGAATTTTGTTTTTAATAGTTTTGTGCTGAATTTGAAATTGGTATCTTTGTTCAGATTTTTTCGGAGCCATTCAAATTGAATGGATCAAGCAAATTCGAATGAAACTTGTTTCATTCGAATTGCGTTCTTTACTGATCATTAAATACAGATCGACAGAGGGAAAAAAATATATCACAGAAATAACACAGTTTTGAAAATCTGAATTCCATATTCAACGTTTTATGTACAATTATTTCGATAATCTAACAAGCAGTAAATAAATTATGAGAACAATTGGGTGAACATAGATTATATTCGATTAATTTTGATGATACAAGACTATATTGGAATTCCAAGAGTTTTTTTAACTAGCTTCTGAGCAATTCTCTCAAATTCAATGCGATCTTCTCTCCACATTTTCGCCGCGTCAACGTTAGCTCCGCTCTCATCATTAGGCTCTGCCAACATGCTCACGACGCTCAATAAAATTTTTTCTACACTCTGCACAGGACTCCATCTTTCCGCGCTACTTTCGTAACCCATCGGATCATCTCCCGGCGCATGAAGAATGCTAATGCAAACTCTTCCATCGGCATATACTGTGGATTTAAAATTTCATCAACATTTGACACAATTGCGGACTTTTTTTTTTATGTATTGAATGAATATTTCTGAAACTTACTGTTCGGATGAAACATCTCACAGGTGAATTGCATCTTTGGAGGACTCAGGGGATAATCAGGGGGAAAAATTAACTTTGCTGGAAATACTCCGCCTTCAAAGCAAGTTCCTTCGGGTCCGCTGCATAATTCAACTTTAATATAATTTTCAATATAATAGGTATTTCATGTGCATTATTACATTTGATTCATGAGTTTTGAAATCTTGAAAATCTTTAGTCATGAAATTTCAATTTTTATCCTCAAATTTTTTTATTAAATCCCAACTTAATGAGCAATTAACAGAACGTATTTATTGTTACATATTGAAGTGAGGCAAATTATGTTTCTTACTATTAGAAATACTAGAAATGTCCAAAATTCCAATGTCAAAGTTTAAAATTTTTCATATCGCAAAAGTAAATTTTTCTGTTGATCAATTTTTAATGTTTGATGATCTAACTCAATTAATAAACTCGTAATAAAAAATTGCCGATAATGGAGGGATTTTTCGATTTCCGAACATTATACGTATCGGCAAAGTCGAAACAAAAGTTATTTTTGGCGCCAACCTACGGAAAAATTTGAATGTTTAAAAAATATGGCGCGCAGCGGTAAAATTGTTTTTTTCAGTGCTAAACTAGCTCGTAGGCCTGTCTCTGCTATGAAATACAGCCAACGCAGCAATTTCAGTTCAAATGAAAGACATCTAGTGACAGTTGTCAGTTTCGACCTAAGTAACAGACATGATGAAAAAAAAGTTCGGTTGACTCACGTGATCAAAGCTTCCCATTCGAAAAAATTTTCCTCGTTAATTGGTCCGGCTATTATTCCTTCTGGAGGATTCAGGGTCAATTCTGAAAAATATTCAACAATTTTGAGGTTATGTAGAATATATTTGACGTTTATTGTATCAGCGTATACTGTGAAGGACAGAACAGATTCTCTCACGTTTGTATTCTGCCATTAAACGTCTAAGAGCAGAACCCGCCATAATTATTTCTACAAATTATTTCCTCAAATTAACACAAACACAGCCGATTCGACATGTCACTTATGGTAATTTTGGGATACTTTCGTTGCTGCTGCAGCCGCTACACTTTCCTAACTCCTACACTGATATCCAAATCCGTCTTATCCGCCAATCAAATGCTGCGCCCTACCGGCTGGCGTATAAAATGTTGAAAAGTGTAGCGGCATTGGGTAAAAAGACTTTTTCATTGGTACTGGTTTTCGATCATACACAGCATGTGTTTCAAAACGCGCCGCCAGCGCTAAAAAATCAAGAAAACAGAGACAGAACTCATCATCGAATCATCGCTGCAACAGCAATAAAAATTAGGTAATTTTACCGCCAACTCATACGTCAAAAAGTGCATGAAAGTGTAGTAGCGGTAAAAAGACCTTCAGTATCATTTTTACGCCGTTAACGTATCATCATTTCGAACCAGCAAACTCTGCGAATGGTTGGTTGCTCGACTCGTTACGAAAATACGTAACTAATCGGCCCTCCAATACGAATATTGCAGAAATTAAATGAAGAAGCGAGCTCTTTTATTAATTATGCATCATACAAATGAAACGTTGACTCGCTGGAGAAGTGCTACAATTTTTAAAATACTGAAGTCAAATTAGGTGGAAAAAAGTCTCAACTCAAGTTAAGACGTTTTTAGCATTGGAAAAATGTTTCCAAACGACAAAGTTTCTCGAATCGGAGATTTTATTATTTCTTTCGGCTTTGCTACATTGTCCAAAAAGTTATGAATAAATATGACAAACGCATGTTAACAAATTTGGAAATGTAAAAAGAGCTGTAGGCGAAGTGTAGCATCAAAGTCTGGCGGTAGTGGAGAGACTTTGAAAAAGTCTTTGTGTGGCGTGCGGGTCGCGACACAGCCGAACACGCTCATCGCTGACCAAGCAAGCCATATTATATGGGTTTAGTGCTGGATTTCAAGCGTTGAGCGTTTAGTTCGACTCGGTGAGCGTTGCCCGCCGTTTCACCGTTCGCCGCTCTCAGTTGCCGAATATCGAAGTGTTAAGTCGCCATCTTGCGTATCGATCGGAGTGGTGATGCTTGTTTGTTTGCAGCCAACTTCACTCGGGTGTAGAAATTTCTCTACTTTTGTGTAGTGTGAGGTCCTCCGCCGTTTGTGCCCTCGATGTGTGCTGCTCCGTGATAATAAGGAGAGAGAGAAAAAAAAAACGAAATAAAAAAATAAATATACACATAATAACACTAGTGTATACGTAATATCGACAATAGAAATCTAAAGAAAAAAAAAAAAAAACTCATCAATTTCTTCTTTCAAAATTAATCCATCAGTGTGTTGTATACTTGTAATAATAACCTCAGGAGCCACTTTCCGGTAAGTAATTTACAATAAGAACGTTGAAAAATCTAGCTTGCTATTAACGAAAACTAAGTAGAACTCCATCGACACGACGAAATCCTTTCCCAACTAATGCGAAAAGAAGGGCCGCTTTACTCCGACCCGAGAAAGAAATCGGCAAACTGGTTTCCGATTAAATGAGGGTTAGATTCGTCCGATTATCACTTACTGCTGCTAGACACATATTCTCTAAACCTTTCATATGTGTGATGTAAACGCGATATTCGATAGCGTTCAGACCACGTAGCTGTACCCTCTATGTGTGAATGTGTGCGTGTCTATATTCACGTCGAAAGATGTGAGATACGTCATTTTTCGTTGATAAAGGAATCGCATTATCGGTGTGTTCACAGTTGAGTCTTCGAAACACAGGCGTTATTATAAAATTAAATTGGCATACAGATGCCTGAATGCGTAACAAATATTAACATTTAACGCCGGACTGACTAATAATAAAACGAGCCGTGATCGCAAGTGGATGTCTCCAATTACTCGTCACAGGTAAGCCAATTTTACCAGGAACGTTGCCTTTACTGATTAACTCGTTCTCGATCTCTTATTCCGCAACAAGGTACGCACTTTTCGCCATGCCTTTTTCAGGGCTGTGCCAATTTCTTTACGGCATTCATCTATATCGTACTTACACACGTTTTCAGTCTCCACAGGTGACTACTATCAGGGCGATGATGATTCTCCGATGTGCAACATCTAACTTGTGGATTTTATGACTCATGATTATTAATCTTTGCTTGTTCAGAGCCCCACAGTTTTGCGTACGTTCGCACAGAGCTAGCTTAATCGATGCCCTGATGTTAATCAGTTATTTAACCCGATACATCGCGATGAAATCGGAACACGTAATTAACGGCTTATGAAATATTCTATACGTACTGCTGCAGCTGTTCGCTCGTTAATTACAATAAATCTATGGTTCAGTAGTCGATACGATTGTGTAGACACATATACGTACACAATAACACAACTTTTTAGGTTATAAAGTGTGCTACTGTCGAGTAGCAAAAAAGAGTATTTTTCGCCATCGAGTTTCCAATCTACAAACCCGACTAGCCCGTGCAATTCATCGCTTGCACTTTTTCTAAACACACTGCATAACACGGGCAGCAAAAAACGCGTACTTATTGATCGAACGGCATGAATCTTGCATGCCACTCAAGGCAACAAGTCGCAGCAATCGCAGATATATGCGATCGTTTATTGCGGTCTGCCTGCGAAAGCTCTCTTTGTTAGCAAATTCAATGTTACTCTTTGTGTCGATATCGATTGTCGAAAGGATCGAATACGAGTTTATCAAACGTCTACCTACCATTTATCGACTAATGAAATCTGCACAAATAAAATATATTTATAGACATATGCTTAATTTATATTATTATATTATACCGGAACACCGAGAGTCGGTCAATTGATTAATTATCGCACATGTATGTACCGCCATCGACACGACACGGAATAGCTATTCTAGCGGTCTTCAAACTCCATATACGTGTTACAAACGACCGTTAAGATTACTGTTCATCGTTCATTTGTTAATCGGGTGACTTTTAACGATGAAACAACAACAGTATATATGTATACAGAAAGGAAAACAAACATAGACTTTAGGCGCGAGGTTGAGGTTAAAGCATAACGTTATCGTAATAATTCACGTTTCGGAGAAAACGTTATTTCCTCATTGTGGAATTTAATGGAGGAAATTATAACAAGACGAAAGAATTTCATGTTTTAAAAACTTGCCCACTTTAACGTAACTTTAAAATTACAAAATAGTCACTTTTTTTTTTCCCCACAATCTTTCGTAACGCTAAAGTTACTAACTTCAGCAGCCTAACTATTACGACATTAAAAAGTAACTAATTATTATCGCGATTTATGTCATGCTTGACTGTTTTACGTAAACTTAGGCTCTACGAATAGTAGTAGTAAAAAAAAAAAAAAAAAATCTTTATCACGAATTTAATCACCGTCGTTATGCACCAACGATGACTAACTGAAATTAATTATTTTGATTTTCCTTTCACCAATTCACGTGGTACTTAGTCCAGTTTAATCTTAAAATCAATCGGACGGAATTTCCTATCTGCGTGCGTGCGTGCGTGCACGTTTTTTCACCGTGACACACGATTTCTTCCAGCTTCCAACGATCGTTTCAATGTCGATGTATGTACATACATATATATATATATATATATACAATATGCGGTTTCGGGATTGAATAATTTAATAATACAAATTTACCGACACAATCCACCGTGTGTGTGTGTGTTTTTTTCTTTATTTCTTTATAATATTCTCATAACATTCATTTATCTCATGAACCAGAAACGGTATTGTTTGTCCAAGTCGCGGGCGGAAATCGCTCGATGGTCAAGCAACGGATGTATAATCATAAGTTATGGGTAAATGACGAATAAAAGCCACGAGAAACGGACTCGCAATAGTATCCTATATACAGACATACACAATACAGGTACATACGGATGTATGTATATACATAAGTCGCCTCGTCGTGAAACCATGAAGTAACAACATTTCTAGATTAGGCTCTGCGCTCCAAATATACAAATTATCTTTACCCACGTATATGTATTATAATGTTCATGATGCATAAAATATACTAACAGTGACTCATATCATATATTGTAATATATATGTATATATATATGTATACATATAAAGAGCTCAGCGGAACGATATCGTTTCGTATAATATTTAAATTTGGAAAAACTGCTATAGATATTAGTTTGTTATAGAGTTGGAAACGGAAACACGCGGGGATGTTATATATATATATATATATATATGAATGCATGTATGTATAAGTGACGATACACGTGCAGAAATGTACGGGCAGTATATCACTGAAATCACACTGTTGGCAAAATCCTTTCTTTCGGCATGGCTGGCCAAATATGTACTGTGACGTCACTGGCTAACTTGTGTGCGAGGAGGACGCCCACATCCACCACCTTGTGCTTGCTTGCTTCTTTTCGCGCGCTCACTTCTCTCTCTCTCTCTCTCTTTCTCTCTCTAATTTCGCGGTCATTTGCGAACCCTAAACACGACCCACGATATTGGAAAAATAATGAGGTGGGGATAAAAATAAAAAAAAAAAATAAAATAAAAAGAAGAAAAAAAAAACACGAGGAAAAAAATTAAATTCGATCCAAATCGTCACACGATTCTTATATATCGGGTGTACATATATGTAGGTATATAGAATGGTATATAGAATATAAAAAATATATATATATATATATCTGAATCAATGATAGTTAAACGGTTTTGGTTTGTTTTTTTTTTCCCCCTTTTAAATTGGGTAGTTCTTTTTTTTTTTTTTTTTTGTCACCACTTCTGAAACCTTATATTATTGGTACTCATATAATCAGTACTAATAGACTCTTGTTGTTTTTGATTCTATTTTTATGATTCTCTGCTCTGCACGCATACTACTTCGTTAAACTATTCATTCGTTATATGTATATATATAACCTATCGCAATTACACTAATTCAACTGTTAGGCATGATGCATTGTAAAACAATATGAATATCAGATTAATTGGTTCTATTATTATCGGTTATATGATTCGGTAATTAATATGTATGTACTAGTATCGTGAAACTTTACGATTACGTATTGTTTGTAAACGAAAGAAAGTTTTCTTGGTACTCGTATAAATGATATAATTAAAAAGAAAAAAAACAGTAATAATAATATAATTTCAAAGTTAATAACTTTGTTATTTGTTGTTGTTGTTGATGTTTCTTTATGAAATCAAGGATTTTTGTTAAATTTTAAATCAATGCACGCGCTATCGTTTGAAGAAAATTAAATTTGGTACAATGCGTTTCTATTTTTTTTTTTTTTTGTTCTTCATCTTACGAAATTACCTCAGAGTGCACGTCTGTGAGACAACGAGTGTAAAACTATATATAATAAAATATAATATAAAACGTCACTGTAAAGCTGTCTTGTTGAAAAAAAAAAAAAAAAAAAAATATTCATTTTATCTTTGAGACGTTTTATTGTGTGACCCTGAAGCTGTATTGATTGATACCATTGAAGTAATCGTCGGGCGGGCTGTGCGTGTCTTGTATAAATTGATTCAGTGTGTTAGTGGATTTGAAACGGTTGGTGTAATGTCATTTTACAAGAAATCTTTTCATCGCGAGTATTTTTTTTTCTTTTATACTTATTTAAATAATATAGGTAAGGAGAAAATTATTCGCGTGAAACGTATATTTGATCTCCGGTCACGATTACGGTATGAATATTTAATCGCGTAATACGAACGGAACGGAATTCGAATTCACTTTCGGCCCGAAGATGTTTTTGCGAGACAATTTGTTGATTGTGAACTTGAAAATAAAAAAGTTGAAATCGTGTCGAGATTTATTGCGCATCTCGGTCTCTCCTTCGGATGCAATTTTCTTCGGCTTGGCTTTTGATGATATCAGACGGATGCTTGAGAAAAATATTAAACTTGTCGTTCGGTCTTTTCAAGTCTTTATTTGTTTTTTTTTTTTTTTTTGTTTTTTTTTTGTTTTTTTATTTCAGTTCACCGAAAGGATTTGGTAATCTTACAGAAACGTTTACCTTGATTCGACAAAAACTCACAAAGCCTGCAAACTGTTTGTGCCGTTGAGCAAAAGTCGATTTATTTGAACTAACAAATCATTTTTTCATGCCTATGTATGTATGTATGTATATATATATAAGACTATTTATGCACGCCATTGTAATTCTTGCCAATGGTGAAGCTGTTACAAATAGATATCGTTGTCAATGCTAACTGTTGTCAAAGGTCGTTGTGTTATAAGTATACGACGACGAACACCGGTGTCAAAATATAAGTTTTAACAGGTGTTAAAAAAAAATGAAAGAAAAGAAAAGAGAAGAAAAAAAAGCTTGACAATGAATTGTAGCGCCACTTCTTTCGTAATACGAATAGTTGAACCCGTGATTGCATATCGTTCATGATGTGAAACAACAACAGCATCTCTTTCGTCCAATGATTTCTTTGTCCGAACACTGCATTTTAGCAATAAAATTGATAATTATTGAATGTAAGGATTTTTTTTTATACACATTAGGGTGGCGCAAAAAAAAACCGACTATTTTTTTTTTCGAGTCTCGCGTGACAAAATGTTAGTTTTTCATGTTTTAAGAGCCCACTCCAAAGGACAGCTAAAATAAAATAATTTTTTTTAAGAGGTCGCTCCAAATTTTTTTAAATGTCAAAAATCGTTAAAAAATGAAATTAAAAAAATTATATTTTCAGTATTTTGTTTGATTTTTAATTCATGTCGTGGTGTGTTGTTATCGATTCTTTCTTACTGAATTAAAGAAAAAAAATTTACGAAATTTTAATATGAATATTAAAAGGTCGCTCGAAAAGATCTAGAGAAATGCACCAAAAAATGGAAAAAAAAATTATGAGCGACCTTTCAAAATTCAAATTTTGAACTGAAACTTTCTTCTTCTTCTTTATTTTTTTTTGTCCATGAAATTATACCGTAACGAGAGAAAAAAAAATCGATTTTTGACGTTTCAAAAAGTGTGAAGCGACCTCTTAAAAATTTATTTTTGAACTGTCTATTGGAGTGGGCTCTTAAAACATCAAAAACTAACATTTTGTCAAACGAGACTCAAGAAAAAAAAAACAGTCTGTTTTTTTGCGCCACCCTAATATACATATGTATACATATATATATTTTATCCATTATGTGATAACGGAATATGACAACGACGAAGAAAAAAACTTTTGTTCTAACATGAGATTATTTAATAATACATATGTTTGATGAAAGTTTTTTATTTCACCGTTAATTAATTAACCCTTTGAATTCACGCTGCGAGGCTCAGCGTTCCACCTTTTTTGCAGCTTTTCATTCATTAAACTACTTTTTTCATAACAACTGTCGGGTTTTTTGATCCACATGGTCGCTGAAATATTTCCGAGTCTAAAGAAAAATACAAAATTTATTTATTTATTTATTTATTTATTTATTTATTTATTGAAAAAATAGCGCATGTAAACAAATGGTCGAAATTCGAATACCAATTCTTACACGAACTTGATACACACCAAAAAGTTTTACAGGTTATTTTCATAATTTTTCTTCTTGTTTTTCTTTGTCCGACATATTGGATCCGCGATTTTGAATTTTTGAATTTCGAGTTCAGATTCATAATCAGCGAGCCCATGCATGAAAAATTTCAAGTCAATCACTCGTAACAAAAAATATATACATGAAAGGGTTAAAGGATATTTGTTGCAAACGAAAAAATCATTCGATCTTCGTTTTGATGAATACCAATTTTTTCCGACTACCGATCATTTACGAAATCTGATCGATGCAGGTGGACCAAATTTTTTGGTTGGATGAAGTAGGCACCTCACGGTAATTTTTTGGAAAAAAAAAAACTAACGCAGAATGAAATTTTTTCTGTTACTTTCGAAACCGCGGTCTCGGCTACTAACAAAGCATTGCCCCTGTATTCAAATAGACTTTTTGTAAATAAATATAGATTGAAAATGCTTGGCACACCTTTATGGGTCAATACTGAAACGTATATATGCTGGTCTCTCTTGGTAGGTATGTACACTCCTGCTCATTAATGACTCTAGAGTGAAACGAGCCACGTGTATGTATGTATCTACATACATTCTACCTCTCTCACGAGCATCGTTCACGTCGGCCAACTTCACTCCAAGGATGTACAGTCAAGTAAAAAAATTGACAAAGCAAACAAGTGATTAGGACTCTAAAATTTGCAAATCGAGACCGTGGTGTGAGTATATATGGTGTGCCTAGAACTCCTACGACACGCCCCTTTCTTCGAGGTTAAAGCCTTTAAGTGAGATGTGTACCAACTGTCTAAAGAAATCCCTATATTGTTAGGGAATTATTTTTCCGGCGAACGCTATCCTGCTTGGTAATGCCACCTTGTGTAGTTGTCGTGTGAGTTATTTAAAGTCCCGCTAATTTTTTCCCCACGCAGATTCAACGTCACAACAATTAATCACCACCGATCTAGGGTATTTTGACGTCGTTGGTACACATCTTACTTAAGTCCAGTCCACCGCGAGAGAGAAACTTTTTTGGAGAAAGAAGCTGCACTCTTAGGCACACCATGTATACTCACTAGGGTGTTTAAAAAAAAAAGACGAATTTTTTTTTTCTTATGGTGTCCAAAAATTGATAGTATACCTAAGACCAAAAATTTTGGCGCCAATATGAGCTCTCAATATCAATAGTAAGGTTTGCCTCTATCTATTTCTTTATTTTCTATTTAAATAATACAGGAAATATTTTTTTTATTTTTAATTTTTATTACTTTAGAACGGTTCATCGTAACAACAATCTGAAAAAAGAGATTTGTAGGAAATTTCACGCTCTACAAAAAACGTCTGAAGATCAAAGTTCCTCAGATCAACCGTTTCAAAGATATCAGCGATAAAAAATAACACTAATCAAAAATTTCAAATATTTTCCAATAAAACTAGAAAAAAATATCATATGCCATATTTATATTATTTTTTATGTAAAATTACCTTAATTCTGTTAACCTGAGACTGTAAACTAATATAATAATAATATAAATATGGCATATGATATTTTTTTCTAGTTTTATTGGAAAATATTTGAAATTTTTGATTAGTGTTATTTTTTATCGCTGATATCTTTGAAACGGTTGATCTGAGGAACTTTGATCTTCAGATGTTTTTTGTAGAACGTGAAATTTCCTACAAATCTCTTTTTTCAGATTGTTGTTACGATGAACCGTTCCAAAGTAATAAAAATTCAAATATAAAGAAAAAAAATTTCCCGTGTTATTTAAATAGAAAATCAAGAAATAGATAGAGGCAAACCTTACTATTGATATTAAGAGCTCATATTGGCGCCAAAATTTTTGGTTTTAGGTATACTATCAATTTTTGGACACCATAAGAGAGAAAAAAAAAAATTCGTCTTTATTTGAAACACCCTAATACCCACACCACGATCGAGACCATTAACGTCGCCATTGAATCTAATCTTGCAAAAAGAATCTCTCTACCCGATGGAAAAGGAAATGGCAAATTTTATGTCACGTATTGCAAAAATTATATATAAACTATCGATTGCTGATCGTTCCAAAAGGTTCACCGATTTTTATTGTTCCGTTTTTGTTTTTCCAAAATGGTTCTTCATAATTATGACTGCGTATGAATTTTTCTAGGGTGTCTACCATTGTGGAAAATCCTTGAACTCAGTGGATTTTGTTTTCATCCTGGAAATTCTTTGAATTTTTGGTATCCTCGTTGAGTTTTGAAAAATTGTTGTTTATGTCTTTATTACGATTCAGGAAATTTGAAATTAAGGATTGATAGACATCCTGATTTTTGACAAATTACTTTGAAAAAACATGGTATCGGTATAACTTATGTATGATCATTCCAAATTTTCGGGTTTCACATTTGTTTCAATTCAAAATCCTGCCATCGTTTATTTCGTTTTTGTTCAAACTATACACTCGATAGACACTCGATGATATCGGCCCTGGGAGTGCATTGTACCTGCACCACATAGCACGTACTTCTATTTAATCTTG
Organism: Diprion similis; assembly: GCF_021155765.1. Taxonomy (NCBI): domain Eukaryota; kingdom Metazoa; phylum Arthropoda; class Insecta; order Hymenoptera; family Diprionidae; genus Diprion; species Diprion similis. The sequence goes on from NC_060117.1 coordinate 6,172,788, forward strand.
AGCCTGTCGTGTCTGCAGGGCGACCTGCAGACCAGCATGTAAATGTAAATACCGGTATGTGTGTACCCATGTACACACTATGCACTCATATATATATATATATATATATACCTACCTGGTCAGGTAAATACATGCTAGCGCGCCTAGACGTGGTGGATGCCTAGTAGACTGAAAAGAAACGGAATATCCATTGTTGGAAACTCGCCCACGAATTTAAACCCCACGCCTGCATGGTACAGTGTAAGTTCAGCCTTTGAGGCTTTGCTTAAATAGAGACGGAACCAGAAATCGAAATTCACTCTGTCCTCGGTGATTCATGAGAACTATTTTATGGCGTTAGGAATATCCCGCGTCACGATACCAGGAGCGAGGCTCTCGCGAGGTCTTTTCTGTATATACTTATTATTATACAGTGTGTGTAGTAGTATGGATTAACGTTTAATGTACTCATGTTGGAGCACCGACTATATATATATATATATATATATATGTGTAAACGGCTGTAAACCTCGTCCACTCTTTGACTTTGTTCATGTGCAACCGCAGACCATTGGGCATAACCCTGATGGCTTTTGGAGTGCATCGGAATATCTCGGAACATCCAAATATCACTTTGTTATACGCATACAAGTTGTTTCAGAGTAAACACCGCAGTATGTTGAGTTGCCTACTACTAAGGGGAAGAATTATCGGTAAAACAGACCTACCGACTCGTCATCACTTTAGTCGAGTTAAGTTATTATATATATTATTCACTATAACGTGACTGCGGAACTCGATCACTTAACGCTTCACAGCATAGGTTTGTTTACAACGAAACAACTGCTTGGACAAATCCACATAAATTGACAACACGAGAAAGTTACAACTCAGTCGCGAGGACTTTAAACACGCTGCCTACCGATAACTCGGTACTTCTGTTTTACCGATAAAAGGATGGGTTTTTATTACCGATAAATCGGTAGAACTGTTTTACCGATATTTCTTCCCCTCGGTGGTAGGCAACTCAACATACTGAGACGTTTATTTGGAAACACTCTGTATGCGCATAATTTGTAATGTATATGCAACTTACAAATTTTCAGACATCTTGAAAAAAGTGCGAGGAAACGAGTTTTTCAAACATTTTTCGTTATCGTAACGTTACTAACTTCATTCTCATAGATATTTTCTAGAGTTCATTTGTTTTCAATGTTAAAGCTTTGGGAAGTTGAAGGGAAAAATAAACAAGTTCAATACAACAAGATGTGGACGTATAAGGAATCAACTGTTATCAACTATATTGATGACGTTTCAGGAAGTTGAAGTAGTTCGTACGATTCCGACACAGCAAAACAAAGTTTAATTAACATATAATTAAAATTTGTTTGTTTTTATTAATAAAGCTCAACAATGTTAAAATTTTAAAACAATTATTTACTCCAACGGATTGAAATATATGATAAACGTAGAATTCATTCGTTTAAACCATTAATGCTCCACGAGGTTGAAGTTCGTTCAACTCTAACGTAACGAAATATAGATCTAGGTGCATGTAGACAAAGAATTCATTTAATCCCACTAATGAAGTTTCGTCACAATGATGCTCAAAAGTTCGTACAACTCCAACGAAACTGTATGTATAGAATTCATTTTTTTTTTTTTTTTTTTTTTTTCTCAATTTCAGGAATTAAAAAATGTCAAAAATCGTCGAAAAATGAAATTAAAAAAAACTACATTTTCAGTATTTTGTTTGATTTTTAATTCATGTCGTGGTGTATTGTTATAGATTCTTTCTTACTGAATTGAAGAAAAAAAAAAATGTATGAAATTTTAATATGAATATTAAAAGATCGCTCGAAAAGATCTAAAGAAATGCACGAAAAAATTGAAAAAAAAAATTATGAGCGACCTTTCAAAATAAAAATTTTGAACCGAAACTTCCGGAAACTTGTTTTTTTTTTTGTCTGTAAAATTATACCGTATGGAGAAAAAAAAAAATTACAAAAAAAAAAAAAAATCGATTTTTGACGATTTCTGATGATTTAAAAAATGTGGAGCGACCTTTGAAATTTTTTTTTTTCAACTGTCCCTTGGAGTGGGCTCTCAAAACAACAAAAACTAACATTTTGTCACACGAGATTCGAAAAAAAAAAAAAAAAAAAAAAATAGTCGTTTTTTTTTTTTTTTTTGCGCCACTCTAATATACATGCATGTATTAATTTGAATGATCATCCGTTAGAAGAAAACTTTATTAGGGATAGACCGGAACTTGGTGGTGCAATACGTTGAACGAATATAATCATACATATGCATAACATGTGTGTTACGACGTGCTCACGCATGAAAATTCGAACAGACGTTGACTGTGATGTTGAACGAAACGGTTATTTTTACATTTCATACATCTATTTGAATTCTAGCGCTGCGTAGGATATAACCGATATAGCTTATTCAAGAAGAGCTTATTTTTATACAAGCACACACAGTTGAAAAGACTGATCAATCAATCAATATACGTAAAACTAAATTTGCCCGGAAGGTACACGTTACAGGACAGTTATATATATTTATAATATTTAAATCTTAGGTTGCGCAAAATTTCAATTTTTCATTAATAAATTGAACAGCCGAATTTATTACTACGATTCGTTTAGTTTAAATTATTGCGATCAGATCTCATTTTATTCATTCGAAATTATGGAATTTCATATCGTATTTGAAATATAATAATTTTCATTTTGGAGGTTCATAAAAATTTAGCCATTTAGTGAGGGAAGGAAATTTTTTTTTTTTTTTTTTTTTTTTTGTCATTCAACTTTCAGGCAATCGTCACGAACAAAGCTCTGATTTCTTAAAAATTATACTTGTTAACGAATTATTACAATTATTCGCCTCACAATGAGCTGTGCTCGAGTGAAATATAAAATATTCAAAATCAGAACAAAATGGATGAATAATAATTCTTGTTTGTAAAACCATTTCTGGACTGGACACCCTTTTTCAGAAAGCATTTATATACACATGGTCAGAGAAATTTAAATCAAAGAAAACAAACTTCAAGTATAAATATTTCTCGTCAAGAACGCTGACATTGGCAGTGAAATTTTTATTTCATGCTTTTCGTGATCGTAATCGTTTTCTACTCATTCGCTCATGAAATTAACAGACGTTCCATTGTAAGATGCGTTGGTAGATGGGCTGATTAACTAATTTTCAAGGTTGAGGTACTAATTAACCCTGACTACTTAGTCAATGAAATTCACGACTTAGACCATGCGAGAGTTATTCAGTCGTTTATTGTCAATATTATTATCATTATTGTTGTTGTTGTTTTTGTTTAAAATTATCACATACCTATACGTCTTTAATTATTATTGTTCCTTACTTTGAAACATTTGTTTCTACAGTCTGTGCAATTTTCATAATTCTGAATTAGTTTATCTGGCTCGCATTTCTCGTCAGGATTAGTTCATTCAAAATTTATAATATCGAAAAATTTAGGATCAAGATAGCGAGGAATGTAAAATTATTCTTCTACGCAAAAGCATCAGCTTAAATCCACTATTTTTTTTTTTTTTTTTTTTTAGTAGCGAAACGAACAATTTAGAGTCAAACGGTTAAAAAATTATTGCCATCTATTATTTACGCCATAATTATTATAATCTTCAATTTACTATCTTTATACGGTGTAAAATTATCTAATAAATATTTTATAATACTATTATTGCCTAATATCTAAATACTCGTTTATACCGACTACGAAAATAGTTATAGTTTGAAAAAATTTTTGGTGAAAAGTAAAATAATAACTAATAGAAAATAAAAAATTTACCATAATTAAACAATTATTTCAATATAAATATTTATATCGTAGTTTATACATACATTATATTATACAATATGGTAAATAAATATTTTCTATTACGTAAATAATTAACTGACGCGTTACAGTTTCTGCTGACAAAATATTTTTTTCATTACTTCACCAACAAACAACCGTTAAAAACTTTTCTCTCTCTCTCTCTCTCCCTCTCTCTCTCTCTCTCTCTCTGTCTAGGCACAGATTTATATTTATTGTCATTATTATTATTTTTATTATTATTATTATCGCTGTTTTTGTTAATGTTATTAATTAAAGTATTGTATATATATATATATATATATATATATATATATATATCTCTCTCTCTCGTTGCGGTAGCTGTTGCTGATTTGTGCGGTATAAATATTTAATTGATATATAAATAAGATTAGAAAGAAAGGTCTAATAAACGATTAAAAGTGTGCGCCGTGCAGCAGTTTGGTGATAGTTCGTCGTGTGTAGCTAGCGAAGATTCCGGAGTGACCTCCACCTCCGCTTTTAAATCTATTCTGGAGATGGTTCTTGGCTAACTTTAGAATTTTCATTGGCCCAGGCTTTGACTTTAAGCGTTTCCCACTAGGAAATATGTCGCTGCAATTACATGTGTGTTATACATATATATATATACATATACATATACACATACACACGTGTAAATACTTTGTGCGAATGGTGTGTAGGTATTATTATTATTATGTATATTAGGGTGGCGCAAAAAAAAAACCTTTTTTTTTTTTTTTTTTTTTTTTTTTTTTTTTTTTTTTTTTTTTTTGAGTCTCGTGTGACAAAATTTTAGTTTTTGATATTTTAAGAGCCTGCTCCAAAGGACAGTTCAAAAAAAAAAAAAAAAAATTTCAGAGGTCGCTCCACATTTTTTAAAACGTCAGAAATCGTCAAAAATCGAACTTTAAAAAAAAAAAAAAAATTTCTCCCGTTACGGTATAATTTTATAGACAAAAAAAAAAGCCTCCAAAAGTTTCAGTTCGAAATTTGAATTTTGAAAGGTCGCTGATAATTTTTTTTTTTTTTCAATTTTTTCGTGCACTTCTTTAGATCTTTTCCTTATTAAGCGACCTTTTTAATATTCATATTAAAATTTCGTAAATTTTTTTCCTTCAATTCAGTAAGAAAGAATCGATAACAACACACCACGAAATAAATTGAAAATCAAACAAAATACTGAAAATATAATTTTTTTAATTTCATTTTTTGACGATTTTTGACATTTAAAAAAATTTGGAGCGACCTCTTAAAATTTTTTTTTTTTGAGCTGTCCTACGGAGTGGGCTCTTGAAACATCAAAAACTAACATTTTGTCACACGAGGGTCGAGAAAAAAAAAATTGTCGGTTTTTTTTGCGCCACCCTAATGTATATACATATGTATTAAAGACGTGATAATCCGTTGCTGTTGCAAATTCACCGTATAATATAATCTCGTTTTTTATATGGGGTATTCCACGCCAATTCGACCGGTGTTAAACCCCGACGATCTCAAAATCGTTTCACATATTTTTTTCCAACATTCTAGTCGGTAAAAAACGTGGCTTGAATTTTTTTTTTTTTTTTATCAAAAAGTTAATTTTTTTTTCATCAATATTCGAAGTCGATCGCGAATGCCCGTTTTTTTTTTTTTTTTTTTTTTTTTAATTTTCACAAAAATTTGAAAAAATCTAGTGAATCACACGAACCACCACCCCCCCCCCCCCCTGTTAAGGAAAACGTGGGCCAACTTTTTATTCCGTTTTTTTTTTCGGCACCTAATTCGAAATTTTGAAATTTTTTAACTTGAAATTATCTTTATTAACTTAAGTGGCGCATCATCGAATTGGTGATGATCTTATCGGTTTTTTATCGCACATGTTAAGCACAACTTAATTAGTACAAATTCATCACCGTTATGCTCTGTTCACGTCAGTTTTAAATTCAAGAGAATAAAATGCTGCAAGTTTTGTGCCGAGGTATGTACAATAACCGATTCGTGTACACACCTAAATTTGTACCTTTAATTGACTCAGAAAAAAATTCGAGGAATCTAAATTGAGAATGCGATATACCGATCTCATGGTTGAATCTTGGTTGAAGCTGTGTAGCACGGAATTCCCGAAATTTCATCGTTATTTTATGAAAGCAGGAATAATCACTCGACGATTGGCTCGCGGAATTCAAAATTGGAAATAACGATGACGTGTACAAAAATTTTTTTTTTTTTTTTTCTGGGTGGCTCATTTTTTAACTTCTTTCTTTCTTTTTTTTTTCATTTTTCGTTTAAGATGCTCTAGTCGAAAAATTTTACAATCGACAAATATATTGAATATGTGATAATAATTGCACTGCAATGTTAAGTTAGTAGCGTGAATTTAATTCATTATACATATATATAGGTATATATAATATCTATAAGCAGATGATTTTTAATTATGCCCGAAGTAATAAATTTTCACTTTCGTCCTCGTTAATTTCTATAAATTATTAAGGAATTGTCGTGTTGAGAACAAACAAAAAATATACGTATACATATATTTATATATAGAGACAAATTTATTTCCGTTAATTATACCCGTTTCATTGTATTTACGATTGTTGTTGTTGTTGTTATTATTATTATTATTATTATCACTTATCTAGCAATTTTTTTTTAACACATCAACAGGTGGTTGCCTAAGAATTAACTGTTGCGATGGTTGACTATTACCGGATCCTCGACGTCTCACGAAGTGCCACTGGAGCCGATATAAAAAAAGCGTGAGTATATATATATATATATATATGTATCGTATATTTCTATGTACCGTTGATTAAATTTTTTTTTTTTTTTTTTTATATATATATGTATATATAAATTTTTTTTTAACCATTCAATAGCGATATTTCACCCTTTCATTTTCATTTCGTTTTTTTTTCCGTCACGGTCTTTATCTTTCAGCCGGCAATTATCGATCGTCATTGAGAAACGAAGATATTTAAATAATTCTCATTTCTTAACTACGTACGACTAAAGACAATTCTGGAAATTTCTTGAATCATTATAATTATCTTCTTTTCTTTATTTTTTTTATCTTGAATTGTTATCGAAATAACGTGATTGTTACACACACCCCCCCCCCCTCTCCGACGTCCATTCATCAAACTTTTATTCGACGAAAATAATTGAAAAATCATTTTGAACGGGAAAATTGTGCTGAAATTTTACGAAGGCTCGAATATCCGAGAGAAATCGAAATCAGACTAACTGTAAATAAAAAAAAAAAAAAAGTAATTCTAAATATTTCTACGTGTTTATAATATTTCTAAAACTATCACCATCCATTCCAATGACTAAGAAATTACGTTTTTTATTTTTATTCAAATACAGCTCCTTTTAATTAATAATTGATTTTGATTTTTTGAACTGATTGCGAAACAGTATTTTTTTTTCAATTTGTCGAAATTTAATTATTAATCTTTGAATAAAAACTGTGCACTTCCCGTTATAAATAATTTTTCGTACACTTTTAAAAATTCATAACAAAATAGCTTCGTTTTTTCTGATTTTATAAATCTATACTTATATATACTTACTCAGCGCTTCTGGAAAAAATAAGAATTGGGTATATAGAGTGTTGAGGATAAAAACGAATTTATATACATATATAGAAACCACTGACGGAAATACATAGTGAACATTTGACTAACTGTGATCTCTCGACCGCATAGTGATGCATTTATTATTCATACCGTCTCGGATGATCTTCCGTGTGATAAAACCCGAACATCCAGGCTCTCTTACGGAGGGCTCTGACCCGTTTCACGGCCACCGAATAGTCATAGAGAAATCAGAACCAGAAATAAACTTTTCCATAACTGTTACGTACGATTCTGGTTTAAAAAAAAAAAAAAAAAGAAAAAAAAAATGGAAAATGAAAAATGGAAAAAAATAAATAATCCGGTAATGTAAACTACGGAATTTCTATCGTACATGTGAAATATCTATATCTATATGATATTATACCGTGTGTCTATGAGGAAAGAGTGCACAATCGTTCGAATTTTATTGGCTAATAGTTATCGCCTGATTCAGCAGCCGACGCAATACCAATCTAGACTGTTAGAAAATGTCTCTAGGGGCCCACAGCTAACGGTGGGCTTCTAGGGATATTTTCAAATTTTATTGGCAGACAGTTACCGTCTGATTGAGCAAAAAATGTTCCTAGGAGTCTACAGCTAACGGTGGGATTCTAGGGACATTTTTAAGTTTTATTTGCCGACAGTTATCGCTTAATTTAGCAAAAAATGTCCCTAGGAGTCTACCGTTAGCTGTGGGCTCCTAGGGACATTTTCTAACTGCCGCGATTGGTATTGCGTGAGGTGTTAAATCAGGCGGTAACTGATTTAAAGAAGAAGTTTCTAGAAAATTTCAATAAAGCATCTATAGTTCTAGTGACGGTTTGAATTAGATTCTTGAAATTACCAGAAAATACGGAACAAGTAACTTTTTGGTATGATTATAGTTGTTATTATTATGCATTTTCTGGTCAGTGGCAATGTTAAATCTGATTGTTTAGTTCGATGCAATTTTTCAGTTGAATATCGGCTTTAATATCAATGTATTATTAAAGTAGCAGTAAATAATCGCAAAAGTTACGTTAAAATATGGTTGAAAAGTAACAATAATCGAAAAAATAAGCTCATTTTCATTTTGTATCCAGAGTTATGTTTTTCGCTTATGGTGAAAAATGAAAATTAATAATCTTAAGCTCAAAAGAGTCGAGAATTTCCAAATTACATAACGAATTTTGCAATAATTATACAATTCACGATCGTAATCAATCGTAATGTGAAAGTCGAAGATTAAATTATTATATTAGGAATGCCGAAGCGCTAATACCAAGGGTACATTGTATAAAACCTGTTTCGTTTTCAACGCTCGGATTCAACGTCCCGAAACTTGATATTTGAGCTTCGCTTTGAATTCCGCTTGAAAACAGTTTTTTTTTTTTTTTATATACATATATTATTTCATAATTAAATTTATTAGATACCAGTTTTAAAAAAACTAAAAAAATATTTTTCTTAGCTAAGAGCTGTGGGATATGTTTTGTTTTTTAAACTCAAATACTTAGTTAATTATCGTGAGTATTCGGTGTAATATTTTGAAAATTCTATCGTAACTCGGATATTATATTGTAAAGTAAAGTTTCTACTTTTGTGTATTTTTAGCAATGTTTTATCGTTCCGTTTGATTTCCTTTCCTCACCTTGATTACGATTTATTGTGCAAGAAGTTTGGGTCCTTGATTATCGATAAATATTACCGATCACTTTTGTATTAACTTCTTTACCGAGGGAGTTGCCTTTCTTATCGACAGATGATACAACAGTTTTGCCTGCGCGCGCCGATTCGATCGGTTCTACTTCATTGATAAGAATAAGGCAGCTGCGTGATAAGTTAATAGATTTCTCTTGTACTGAAACTTTTTTATTTTGTTTCTCCTAATGGCTTATGTCGTTCGAATTGAAAAAAAAATTCATTTACTCGATGTGTATGAATAGTTAATTTTATTTAAGTTTACTGAAATAATTTCATAATATATTAATATTGTTACAGATACAGAAAATTAGCACTAAAATGGCATCCCGACAAGAATCCAGAAAATTTAGACGAATCAAACAAAAAGTTCAAGGAGATCTCGGAAGCTTACGAAGTTTTAATCGATGGTAATATTTTTATATCTTTATAAAATTTTATTCAAACTATAATTAATTATTACGAAGATCTTATTACTTGTATGAAATATATTTCATATTTCACGGCTATCAAGAGTCACTCGCTTGGCATGTAATTTACGTTATAATTTGTCTTGTCACTATAGTCATTTAATTTATTATATATTACTGTACAGCTAATGTGATCGTTTCGATAAATCTCTTTGTACAAGTAGAAGTAAAAGATTCTGTAAAGTACATCCTCATTTCGATATGAATATCAATGTGTAATCGAATTTCGGTAACTGCCTAAACTGTCACAACAGCTTCATCCAAAACAAGCTTTGCGCATTTAGTCATAGCACATCCATCGCTGGTAGATTTGGCACAACTATAAAAAAAAAACAAAAAAAAAAAAAAACTTTGCAACATCATCCATGTGCACTTTAATAAAAATTTTATTTTGTTAATTAGTCAACGTTCACTCATTTATCAAATTCTAGGCAGCCTTCGGAGATGGTCATTATAAATTTTAATTACACCGACTCCGGATAGCGAGACGTTTTTTTTTTTTTTTTTTTTTTTTCATCATTTTTCATTTTTCTTCGCCGTTCCTTCGTCGAGATAAGGCTAAGAAATCAGTGTACTACAATGATCGAAAGAATTCCGTTTCAATTATTTGTTCAAATTTTTTGCTCAAACCTGCGACACTCTCGGAAAAAGGATCCTCAAATTTTGCAACTTCTTTTCTCTCGGTACGATTCTATAATTTTCGTAGCTCCTTATTCCACTGGTTGTATGTACATAGGATCCTCGTTAGAATTGAAATTAAAAGAAAGAAAGAAAAAAAAAAAAAAAAAAAACAAAAAAAATTACAATGACAAATTACTGCATGGTTGTGATAAAACATGTGTCTCTGGTGACATAAGTACCAAGTATGTAATACGTAATACGAAACTTGAATTGAAAAAGAAAAAAAAAAAAAAAATAATAATATCGGAAGTAATCGAGGAACAATTCAGTTAAAATTAGTAAACAACGGTTTTTTTTTTTTTTTATCACATTCGCATAATTTACTCAGTATAATCGTTTTTAATTATACCCTGATTATTGAAATACTAACAGATTAATTAAATCGTACATTTATATATTGAACGTATAGTCTGTTGTTTATGTATAAATTAATTGATAAGATACAACCGCGTGGTTTTATAGGTTTCATGTTTATTTTAACGTCTCTCTTTTTTTTCTTTTTTTTTTTTTTTTTTTTTTTTGTTTCGAAGGAAATCAAGTTTCCGTTTTGAATCATGTGTACAATGCTTTTGTATAAAATCAATCGAGTCGAATCGACGAGAGAGAGAGAGAGAGAGAGAGAAAAAAAAAAAAAAAAAAAAACCACCTCTGTTTGTTCCCGGATTGTGATGTGACCTGATATTGGTATCCAGATGCGAAAAGAAGAACGTACGATCAGCGATTGTATCAGAAGGCGTCATCAAGGCCAGGCCGTGGATTCACCTTCAGGACTTTCTTTGACTCTCCTTTCCAGCGATATTTTGGTACCATTGATAAAACAAAAAAAAACAAAAAAAAAAAAAAACACACACACCTTAAGAGTGTCTCCAGAATAAGAGATCCCTGAAACATCGTCTTCCCATCAAATGATATATATCTATATACACATACACCTATATTGCTAATGCTAAAACTGGTTTCTCAGCCGTCATTATTATTCAGCCTATGGTAAAATTCGAGTTTTTAGGTGCTGCTGCTGATTGTACAATTTTAATTTTTTTTTTTTTTTTTGTTTGGTTTTTTCTGCCTTTTTTTTTCATCCAAATCTTCATTACAAAAATATACTGTATATATTGCCTGCACAGAAATTTTCAAGTTATATTTCAACTCCAAATATTTTTATCTGTAAACTCTACGACGGTATTCATAAAACAAAAATTGATATTAATTTTCCACCCATGAGTTTTGTTTTTTGTTTTTTCTTATGTTTTACAAAAAAAATCATGGATTTTTCTCGTAAAAAATGAGTATAAAAAAGATAAAAAAAAATTTATTTTTGTTTATTACCAGAATTTCAAAGGAGAGTTTTTGCAAAAAATATTCATTCTAAGGTTCTACAGAAATTTTTTGGGACGGGTGGGAAAAATAATACCAATTAAATTTTTCTTGCTTACTTTAAAATCATGTTGAAAGCGTCTTGTCTAGAATCACTTCGACATCATTTGAAACTAGATTATATTTCTTCAAATTTTAATTGAATATATTCATTTTGTATACAAAATATTGCGTAGGCCGATCAAAAAGTTTTACTCTAGTATTATTTTAACGGGAATTCCTTCCACCAAATAATCCAACGGTCGTTACCAGAGAGGCACCCCATCACAACTAGCAACCTTGCCTTCTAACAAAACTGCGCTGCCTGCATTTTCGCTTTTTGGATGAGATGAAGTGATTTTTTATTAATGTGTGTGACTGAAACCAAAGAGAAGTTTTCCTGTAACCCATATTAAAACGGAACGCAACTTACAAGAAGAATTAAATGCTTTTCATCGATCTCAACGTTAAACTGTTTGTAAAAAATCATCTCACGTACACAATGGTACTGGACTACCAATTTATCAATCTCCAAACCCCATCGTCGTCGTCTACTAACAGCCCGCAACCTGCATTTGCTTTTGGATTCGGAGTGAACAAGCCGCTATAAGAACTGCATGTAAACATAGTTTTTCTTGTGTTTATTTTTATAGAAAAGAAAAGACGCGTCTACGATCAGTTCGGAAAGGAAGGTCTTCACATGCCTCCCGGCAGTAAAAGGCGTCACGAGGATGAATTCGACAGACAATTTGGCGGTCCGTTTGTTTTCAGAGATCCTGAAGATGTGTTTAGAGAATTCTTTGGCGGAACACCATTCGAGGATCTATTTGCTGGTAATTACTAATCACATAATTTAACCAATTTAAACATCTATAATTTCTCCTTCGTTGTTATATATTTCTTAATAATTTGCCATTTTTTTCATAACTCTGGAAATTGTTAAGAATTATTCAACATGTTCTGGTTTTGCGCAGAAAAAAAAAAACCAGTAATACTTGATTCACTTTCTCTAATATCTTTGTAAGGATTTTCAATGCGATATACATTGTATTGTAATCGATATTTTCACTCTTAAGGTTTTCACGGGGGCGGCACACGTCGCGGACTTAACAGACACAGTCATCCGAGCAACAACAGCCTAAGCGCACCGTTCTTTGGACCACTGGGACTCAGTTTGGGACCACATTTGCAGGATGTACTCGGAGCCAGAGACGGTAGTTTCACATCGTTTAGTACATTTAACAGTAGCTTCGGCGGGCCGAGCGGTGGAGCAGCTGTGAAGAGGACGAGTACATCGACGAGGTTCATCAATGGAAAAAAGATAACAACGAAAAAGCAAGTATTTCCGTACAACGGAAACCCAATAACTTTACATATGAGATTTTTGTTGAGCATTATATTTGTAATCAACTATCGAAGTGGAAAAATTACTGGCGATAACCTTATTAGCTGATTCTCTGCTAATGGAAAGTATTGTTTCTAAATTTTTTACAGAGTATGCGAGAATGGGAGAGAAACGATAATGTCCTACGAGAACGACGTGTTGAAGTCAAAGACAGTGAACGGCGTACCACAATCTATAACGTACAGTTAAATTGAATATTCCCCATTCGTTAGATCTCTGTCCAACGGTTGCACAAACTCCCCTCCCCCTCACCTGAATCATTAATTAAAAAATTTAATAACCACCCTCACTGATGTATTAAGTTATAATACCATTCTTGCTGTTAACAATAATGTGGCAATGTTTGAGCATTGCAAGACGTCACGCAGTATTAATCCAATTATTAGGATGATTTTCATCCGTATCCCAAAGCCATTTTGAGGCGAAAGTCTGGAGTTCTTTGTGTTCCTCTGATTTTTTACCAACTAAACATATCATATCGCTCTCAGACTAATAATTTTAAGCGTCGAACTTAATATTATAATACGGAGATGCATACTAACAACACTTATTGACCAATCTTGCAATGTAAGAACATCACTTTCCTTCGGCTTGGAATTAAAAACTTGCGGTGTTATTTGTGTCGAACGTTTTTGGTCGTTTTGCAAAGAATACAAAAAACAATTCTTGTCAATGTCAATATTTTGACAGGTGTGAGGGGCCGTCTACGAGTCGTCGGATTACAGAAGAATCCAAAGGTGCAAGTTTCAATCATAATATAAATCAAGATTCGTCAAAGTATTCGAATGATTTGAAATCCAAGAAGAAATCGCCGATAACTTCATGTTTGAATATGAGAGCACAGAAAAATAAAAAATGAGTAACCAACGTCTGCCAATATACCTATTTAGTTCATAGAGTTGTCTATAAATTTCCGTGTCTCTATAATAATTATATATTATCCAAAAGATGAATTGAAATTGACGTTAATTGTTTACATTTCAATTTTCATCTTATTCTTGTTTGGTTACGAAGCGGGCAATCAGGGAAAGTTGAAGTTTAGCAAAAGTAAAGAATAAAAATTATTAAAGTTTTGTTTGAGAAAACGATGGTGAAAAATATTTGAATGAAATTCTGAATAAGGAATATTCGAATTGAAATGAAATTGCACGATGTCATCCGAGCTTGACATATCCGTAGTAATGAAATTGTAGAAACCGCGACGTATTTCTAGAATAAAATTGAAAAGCTAGTATAATTTGTAGAGAACGAACAAAAAAGAAAGAAACAAACAAGTGACAAGAAATTGTCTGAAAAAAAAAAAAAAAATGATACATCGATATTTATCTGCATACAGATTGCTGTTACGTATGATGAGTATCGATTTGATGAATAATTGTTTGTTAGACGTTGGCAATGTTGCTAGATAAAATAAAAATTGAATCTATGAGAACAGCCTATGCCGTTAAACGAATTATAGCCAATGCTACGAATATAGTAAGAATGAAACTAATTTATAACGATTAAAGAAGAAAAAAAAAAAAAAAAAAAGAAACAAACAAACAAATGTATCGAAAGAACGTATGTTGTTGTAATGAACTTCGCGACGCTCTAACCACACTACACATATATTATAAGTTACACATAATGAAATAACACCCATTCTAATTTTAAATATCCTACGTTATAATATCTAGATAAATATTCAAATAAATTATTCTTAATTATTTTGTTAAGGAAGGTAAATTTTAATCGTGAAAATCATTCGTTCGGTGTGTGCGTCAGGTATAAATGATGATACAAAATAAAGCGAGTATCCCTTATTCTTAGCTTATATAATTAAAAATCCAAGCCCAGTCTGCCCTTTAAAACTGTATCGCCCACTGTACGTTTTTCTTAAGCAATTAATTGACTACGTATGTGTATATAATGATAAGACAAAAATGTTAAGCTTCTGAAAAATACACTACCATTATTCACTATTATTATCCTTTCATTAACAAATAATGCGAGTTTTAAAAGAATACGTAAAAATTCTTTCTACGGAAATGTTCGACATGAAACGAAATTTAATTCAAAGTCTACGGCCCGATGTAAAATCCTTTGTTTAGAATTTGAAAGTTCAGAAAAAATTTTATTTGCACCCTATACTGATCGCCATATTTTTTCCAACCTGTTTCCGGTACTCTGGCATTATAATGTTAATAATTGTTGAAACAGCGGTAATTAATTTCCACCCTAAAAACGAATCTATATTACAACTGTTGGCAATTTCGAAAGTATCCTCGAATGTCGTAACGATTTAATGCGTATTTCGGTTAACAAAGGTGATAATGATTCACAATATCATCAGCGAGTGTAAATCATCTTTTATTAAATCATTTTTAGAACCCCATAATAAATATAATAGGTAATATATTTAAGTATATTTCGGTTTGTTACATAACGTTGACGTAACGTTTAATTTATAACATTATGCGTGTTATAATTTAACCCTTTCTACTTGGTATTAGGCATGGTAACTATCAAAACATACCATATACATATTGCACAATTTTAAATACGAAACATTTCCATACGGATTATGTAAATGATCCGCGAAATAAATAGTGAGAGTTTTGAATTGATAACAGCTCTAGCTGGGGTTCAATAATTATGCGGACATATTATTTGTGCGTTGCGTGAAATGTTTGTTTGTGTTTTACAAGTGTTTTTTCATTTGTTAAAAAAACAAAAAAAAAAAAAAAAAGTGAAAAAAGTAACAAAAGAAGAAATTGACATCCAACTATGTAGATAACGCATAATTTTATAGAAAAAAAAAAAAGGTTTTATTTTTTGCCAATAGAAGCGACAAGCGATGCGACTTTGGCGATGTATTTTTCCTTGGCTTCGTCCTGACTCATTCCTTTTTTCTGTTCCCAAGCATCCCACTTCGCTTTTCCTTTGAAATCAAGCATGCCTGGTCGGGCTGAAAATTTTTGAGAAATTATATAAAGTGTAGTAACTATTTCTTAAAACACAATTCATGACAGAGCAAATGCGTTATTTTTGAGATTATATCTATTCAAAATTTCGAACAGTTTAATGGTGGCGGTAAATATCGAGGTACATACATATACTACACTAACTAGGTCGTATTTAATTATAAAAACTGTTTTTGATCGCATATTTTACTCTACGCGAATTTAATATCACGAAATGGAGGTCTAACAGCTTGCACGATCGTTTCTGTACCTTGATAATTGGTATAAATGCCTATTTAATACGATCAGCTGATTACTGGCGCCGACGCCATATTGTACTTAGGTACAGGTATAGGTCCTGGAAAATGTACAGAGCTTAGATAGATTCTGACACGTTCGATATCCCTGGAATTTTCCGACCTACGATGTTGGTTGAGCACCGTTTGCACTACCGGGCGTGCGCTGCAGATTCTTTTTTGTTTTGCGCGCAGTCGGTAGAGCAGTAGTCATCCAACACCGTATTCGGGTTCCTAGGGATATCGAACGTTTTAGCATCTACCTAAACTCTAGGTACTTTGCAACATTAAATATAAATAGGCTTTGAGCCGTTGTTTTTTCTGTTTTTTTTTTTTTACTTCTGATTTAGAATTTATGTCGAATTTTCGTAAGCCACAATTATTTGTGATTTACTTAACATCTGCGAGAATTTTCTCGCAGTTATTCCCGAATAATGAATGATTCTTGTTGCATGAGAATTGTCAGATACCTTACACACACAGTTAATGAGTTGACTATCGTTTTAGCATGAATTGTAGAATCGAAGTCTATTCGTTGCTTTCATACTTCCAGCATATTAATCGCTCACGATTAGCGATAGTGTATACGGAGTTGAATTAAATTTTTGGAATAATTGAAAATATCAAAGCATCGAGTAGATCCATGGACTTAAATATTGGCGGGAATAAAATCAGTTTTTAAATTGTATTCGTAATGTAATTACTTGTATTGATGTCACCAACGCTTGCCTGTTTGAACAAGGCGTAAATTTCCAAAAGATCAGCATCGGCAGGCTGAGAAGCCAATTCGGTGACTTCTTTAGCAGCTGCATTAAATTTCTGTGGAGTTGAATCATGAGATTGCGATTAATTAGTGAAACTTCAGCTGGCCTTTAATTGTTCCAATATTATTAGCATGCCTTAAACATTATTCACAACGTTTCTCATTTCAAATCAAGGTTCAACAACGTTTCGCATTATCATTCGCATCTTTATGTATCATTTCCATGACCATTTTTTTTTTTTTTTTCCGTACGCGTTCATTAAACTCGCCTCAAAGGTCACATTGAGTTAAATTATACGTGACTAAAAATACCCGCATTTATCGTTAGTCTCCAACATATTTTTTTTATCGCGTAAAATACCCGAAGAGAATGTTGAGTCTAATACTTGCGATAAAAATGGAATGATAAGTTGACCAATCGCAGGTAAAAGAAATTTTTTGTGACAATTATGGGTAGATATTTTTGCCTCCGGCTTTAAATTTATCTTTCTCCAGATAAACTTCTTGACCGGCAATCTGATTAGGAGTTAAGTTAATGATAGTCATTTAACTGGAGAGTAAGTTTTAGTCAAAAGGAGAATCCAAAGAGAAAAAAAACATCACTGGTTAGAAAAAATTCAAACGGTATTATTTTGAAAACTAATCGAATGTGTGATATATATATATAAATAACAGATGTATCGATTACTACGAGGTTGAAGTTAGTAACGTTACAAAACAAAACGTTGAGAAAAAATCATTTATTTTCTTATTTTTACAACGAAAATTGCGAAACAACGGTTTTATATCAGCATCAATTGTTTCGATAACGTTACCAACTTCAACATGCTCTGCTGCAAAGGTAGCTTACCTCGTCTAAAGACATCTTTCAGCGAAGTTAGTTATCTGATTGAATCACAGATGGCTCTACCTACGAGAATAAAATTATCAACAAATATACCGTGGAAGGTACAATACATACATAATTTTACAATCGAAATTAGTATTTAAGAAAAATTAACCCTGCCTACTCACCCTTCGAGTATGCGAGGGAAATTTTGAAATTCAAGGTCAACTCGTAAGGTGATTTTTAAGGAGAGACAAAAATCGGCCTCCCGCGTTGTCGACTACACTTGACTTAACCGTTGGCTGGCTGCGGTGAAGTGGACTGTGAACTTGGGAAGCGCCTCTACAATCGTATCGTGCGTTCATTTCGCTAGCAGCCATCTATAAATTCGAATCACATAGTGGGGGAAACGCCGCGTATATACTTAAGTTGACGATCATTCAAGAGGCATTGCGCTTGACCTTGATTTTTCTGTTGGTGAAAAATTACTTCTGTAACTAGTTTTTTACACCTCATTTTTCAATTTGAAAATCTAATAAACAAAACAATGATGTTTTTGTTTCTCTTTCAATTATCACCGAGTATATGGGATATGTTGTACTTTTCTTTAGTACATTTTTCTTTCTCTTTTCTTTCATCGTAGCCTCAAGATGGCTGACCGGTCCGAAACGTTGAAGTAAATTACTATCATAACGATCATCTTCGACGAATTTTCTTCGTTCATCATTCATTATGATCGTCGTTATAATTATACTAATGAATATAATATCGATGTCACTGGGGACTTTAAATCGTCCGGAATATCTGAAATACGTGGAAACAACTTGGGAAACAACTACGATTAACGTTATTCGACGAACTGCGCTATTACGAAACGAATATCAGTTTTGAACCTGTAAAGCGTTCAACAGTTATCGAATGGAAATATAAACGCGGTTCGACAAATTTCAATTTGATATGTTGAACTTGTCTAATCCCATTCTGTTTCACGGTTTTCCAACTTTTCATTCAGCATCTTTCATATCCGAATTTCAAAGATTTCGATCACGAATAGTTGCGCGCTTACATATTATTTTGTTGGGTGGTGCAAGGTAAAGATATTTAAAAAATTCGGCTATTTTCGTTTCTCTGCAAAGAAATTAATCACAGAATTTTCACCTCTTCTAAGCCTCCTGATTATAGGTTTGTAATCTCAAAGCGATAGGATTACACTATCACGTCAGATTATATCCACGTGCATGTATCGTTATCACCATTCCACGCAACAAACTCGATACAATTATCATTTTATAAGATTACTGCATTAATATGCAGACGTGCTTAAATATACATTTTTTTAGTCACTTTATCACTTTTACGTGATAATTCAAAATTAAATTTCTTTCACTGCCGTAATTTTATTCCGCTTGTCGTTATAACATTAGATATCAATAATTTTTATTTTTATAATTTATCCGCACTTTATAGTGTATACATACATGTGTGATTATCCACGACAGTTTAGCAGAGATTAAGTAACATGTAGATAGTGAAAAAGTAGCGATACAGGAAATTCGTCCGAGTTTCTATACCCATGATTTCATAATATAAAAATTTCTACTCATTCAATGTATCAATCCTCTTTCCTGTTAACAATATTATTATTATTATTATGATTACGGTTACTGAATTCTATTTGTACTTCGCTAACACAGTGTCAACGAATTTAATGTACGCTTCTTTAGCCGCATCCTGCGATGTGCCTCGTTTGCTGTCCCACGCGTTCCATTTTGCCTTTCCTTTGAGGTCCAACAAACCTGGCTTTGCTGTAATTGAAGAAAAAAAAAAATTATTGATATAATTAAAATTGTTCTGTTGTAGATGCTCTTTTACCCCGACGATCGTTGGTAAGAAAAAAAAGTAAAGTTCACTGCAGATGAAAAGTAAAGGACAGGTGAAAAATGACTAAACATTACACAGTAAAGTAAGAACCGATTTTTTTTTTTTTACAACTCGAAAGAGAAAAAACAATTTTCCTCAAGTATTTTTCAGTTTATTTAAATAAATGGTCTTCGTAGCCATTTAAGAACTCTGTAATTGTTGATTTGATATAAAGTCTATAGTTTTTTTTTTTTTTTTTCTGGAATAACGTGAAATTTTTATGACTCATGACGAATGTGTTCATTCTGCTGTATTTTACTTGCAGTTAACGAATCGTTAAATTAAATTAGAGAATCGATTGAATGATTTAATCATGTGTTTTACTTGGCGAGAAATTTTTTCAGAATATAATTAAAATTGTTACTATTATCTGCATGTATATCCTATTATTTAACTTTATATACAACGGATTGTCGTCCTCGTAATTAATTACACACCATTTATTACGACGAATACGATTGTACTTCGATCGTTATATAATCCATTCGAGGCAAACACATTAATCACACTTTATCACTGTGCAAAAAAAAAAAAAAAAAAAAAAATGTTTATACCTACGTAAGGATGAATTAATTATTTTTTGGCATGCAATGTATCATAATGATTATACATTTTTCTTTTGATCACAAAATCCGAAACTGAACGTCATATACATTATAAAACACACACACACACAAGGCTTTGAAATCACATCTTCTTTTTGCATTAGAAAAAAAGTACACGCGTCGAGTAGGTACATAAAAAGTGAAAAAAAAATTTCACATACGTCGTCCTTTGGACTAGCATTTTAAACTTTAATTCTTTATCCTTGTAACTGTAGTCTTATTTTATTTGCAGACGTTTTCATAAATTATGTGAACTAAAAAACGGGGAATTGAATACTTCGCTTCTATACTTACGGGTGTTGTTGTCTCCTTCGGTTCCTTGCTTGAAGAAAGCGTAAAGTTCCAAAAGTTCGTCGTCGGTCGGTCGTTTCGTTAGAGATTTTACGGCTGCGGCGGCCGATTGAAATTTCTGTATGTAACAAGCAATATATCGAAGTATGTATTAGAATAATAAGAAAAAGAATTACTCGACGCAAAAATGTGCGATTTCAATATCGGGTGTTCTTAGAAATATTTTCACACATTAATTACAGGTACGAGGTTCAACGATCAAGCCTATTGCTGTTCCTTCGATTGGAAATATTCTAATCACTCTGGCCATTAAGTGCGGACCTTTCACTCACTGTTAGGAAGAACACCATTTTTTCCATTTTTTTTACCACACATCCGGTCGGCAACTCTACGGTCCGTTCTCATTACATTCGATTTCAATAAGTCAATAATTCAATGGCCTCGCTTGATATAATATGTTAATATCGAAAATCAGTTTCGTAGCTCTGAAAGGAAGAGTTAGTATACGTTACCATTATTTTTAACTATTTCGATGTAACTTGATCTTGGCGCAACAATAAACTGATGTTAAGGTATTACTTTACTTAGAAAATGTAGGAAACTATTGACAAATATAATCATACTGAATAACTATTCATATTGAAAATTTTCACGTAATCTCAACAATCTTAAACCGTCGTTACAACGATACTGATTTTCTCAGTATAGTCACACAAACGTATAATTCAAATTATGAGTAACTAGGCAAGATATTTGTGCAAAATGTTACGTGAAATGAAACTGCATACTTCATGTAGTTTTTCTTTCATTTTCATAGTTTGCAAATTTCTAATAAAGCAAGTTTAACGACTTATTGTTAGCGATAGGAAATCCGCGTAAATAATTGCTGTGCATTTGAACAATATTATTTAATTGTATAACAAAGTTTCACAATGCGTGCAGATCAATTGTCAAAAATTAAAATTTTCCGAGTCTTAACACCATAATCGGTGAAGTGGATAATCATAAGTAATAATCAAAAGCTCGTATATTGTTTGGAAAGTTGATAATTTTCGTTTCTCACTACGGGATTGAGAAATCTTCAAATCACATTCAATTTTGTGGCACAATTATACGGATTGGTAATTAATAATTATATTTTAGTCTCTCACCTCATCTAGCGACATTCTGAGTTGTGTGAAATCTTCGGTGGTTGAGAGTAGACTGACCGAGTATTTCGCCGTCCCCACTCTTTAATAGAACAAAAAGTCCGAATGCCGTCTCAGTGACGGGATACAGTTTATCCACGCGATCAAAAACATTCAAACACGCGGAAATTTTAAAAGCGAATAATTACGCAATTTCAATTTTTTCATTTTTCCTATCAAGTATGATCATTACTCACTGTAATCCAATAGTCTGGGATTTTTACATTCCTTATTACGTGACTGGAAAAATTCACCAGCTTTCAAAATCTAATACATACCACAGAGATATTATAATCAAGGGTTTTAGCTAATGATTAATTATTTGAGTTAAGTTTATTCTAGAAACGAGTTCCTCTATCTTACTTATGTTAGAAATGGAATCGGTATATACATGTTATACACAAATACATGCAGACAATATACTTCACCGCACGCTACTACAAGAGGTGACCAAAACCCGCAATATTGGCTTTATCACTTCAATATGATTATGCCTGGAGCATAATTTTATAATTCGTTTTTTGCTTTTGTAATAAATTTTTTTCCGGTACACAACCGGACAGCATAAGAACATCATAAAATAAAATGGATGTAAAGTTGCAGTTTAAAAAACAATAAGGCAGCGTTGAAAATAAATTTTATAGACAATATTTGACCGCTCGTCTGTTTCTCCTCTAACGATAAGCTGGCGTTAAATTCCTACTTGACCGATCGAAATAACTAGTATTATAGCTTTTCGAACGTATTCTAAAAGAATACTTAAAATTACTTTGTTTCTCGTTACGGATCGTTTGTTGTACAAAGCTGAATAGTAGAATTTAGGAGACCATTTTAGTGACGTCAAGCAAAAATTTCTTTACGCAAAAACATGGCACCTCTTTTTCGTGCTATTCTTATATGTTCTGTATTGTTGAAATCTGCATAGGTTGAGGAGCGGAAAGTTGCGAGTATTCCAAAATTATTATAGTTGGATACTTTAGAATACGTTAACATTAATTTTGATTCTTAATACTAAGTGCAGAAATGCAGATACCGTGCAACGATTATTTCTATATTTCCATATAGTCATGCCATTCGTTGAGAAAAATTTAACAAGTTTTAAACTTCAAGATCGAAAAGACCATGTGGTATAATTTTTGTTTACGATTGATTGAAAAAGTAGGTATTAAAAAACAAAAAAAAAATAATACCACAGTAAGATTCTGATTTACCGACGTTTCGAAATTCCTCAACAAGTAGGTATAGTAAACTTTTTAACCTGCAATTGAATTTATTTACATCTAAAGTTAATTCGAAGTTCCATATAAAGACGATGTAACGTTCATTTAGAGCAGCTGTGCCTAGACACGTTGAGAAACCTAGTCAACTTCTGGAATTTCAGAGCCTTAGAGAGGCCTATAAAACTGGTTTTCCTAAAGGCGAAGAAAAAAAGGACAAATTTCTATTGAACTTCCAAATATAATGTTCAATTAAGTATTAAAATAATAAGGAATAAACTGTGTGAAGACATCTGGTCAACTAGTAAAAAAGAAAGAGAACAAAAAAAAACCACGATTGCGCACACAATTTTCCAAGAGTTTCAAACCGTCCACAAAGGAATCTGCATCATCGACGATGACTGTTTGTACGATCTGGCAATCCGAGTTATGCTCGAGTAATTGTAGACCTCGGTTGACGATGAAGCGAGTTTTTTATCGAATACCGCAATACGATTGCCGGTGGCTGAATCACTCCGATTTGTCTGTGTATGATATTTGTATATGAGATTACGACTCATATGCGAGCGTCATCCTACTTCAGAAAATCATTGACTCAGTTCCGTTCGATTTCGTTGCCGTTTTTCAGAGTGGTGAGGGTTGTTCTCTTCAATTGATGTCTCAAGTTTTAAGTTAGAATAATTTCACGGCAGAATAATATCTGTTCAGAAGTACGCTAACAGTTCAACTTTGTACCAGTGCTCGTCTCAGCAGCTGGGACTGTATAATTCCGAAATCGAAGAACCGTTACTTTAAAACTCCTTTATGAAACTCGTTTTTATACCCAAGTATAATATTACGACTCTAATGTAATGCACGAAGCTAGGAAAACTTTTCATCCGACGATTTATACCTGCATCAACAAATTTCTTCAACCTCATTCAAATCTTCTGGTACCGCCGGAATATGTGGGTCGTGGTAGAAAAGCAAGAAACGGTTTCTCGGTCCCGTTCATTAATTGTCTACAATTACAATGATCATTCTTATAATCATGCGAAATTTCATAACTGTACCCGTAACTCTCACGATTATATAACATTGTATAGTTACTGAATTTCTGGAAAGATAGTTGAAAAAATGTACCCAAAATTCCAGGTTTTTCCAAACAATTTATCAAGTTTCAGCTTTTTCGAAATCCCAAGGGTCCTCTGTTATTCGAATTAGAGAATTCGAAGAGTTTGGGTCTTAAATTAACTTCGAAACAAGACCCTACGAGTTTTCGATAAATCTTAGGAAACTTGTTATCTTCAGACATTTCATTTACCATAGAAGCAACGAAATTCGAAAATGACGAGATCGAGGACAAATTTCGAAGCATCGATTAATCGAGTCCAAAAAAACAATCGAACATGACTCGATTGAATCGGTAAAACGAATCGATTACCAGATTATTTCATATTTATTAAAACAGTGCATACGAGACCAAAGTTTCGTAATTCAAAACATTTTTCAATGTAAAATGAAAACATTCTTTTTATCTTTCGTTAATTATATCAAATAGCTACTTAGCAACTAAGACAACGATAATAATTAACACTTCAATCCCATAAATTGATATTGTATCGCATCGTTCGTTGGAGCTGTAAAAAACAAAAACAGATCGCATGGAAATGCTCAATCGATTATAATCGATTAATCGAGTTTGAAAAACAATCGATTAAAATCGATTAATCGGGTAAAAATACTCCATTATTTTTCGTCATTCTTGTCTGATTGCGTATGAAGCGATCACGGCTGATTGCGCGGCAGGTAATTGGTGTCGAGAACCGCAAGTTCTCCTTGCTCACCTGCGTTGGAATGCGGGAATTCTTCAGTTCCCTGACGCACCACTTTCCGAAGGCGAAGATTGCCGAGTGAATCGTCGGAGACACCCGAGCTGCTTCACTGACTAGGCGCACAAATTGCTGAGACAACAAAATACGAGTCGCGCGCGCACTTCTGTCTCACGGGTCCGTTTCTTCGTTCTTCTTTCGTCGCTTCAACTTCTTCTCGTTTTTTTTTTTTTTTGTTTTCTCATTTTTTTGTATCTTTACGCTGGTACCCATCATTCCGCGAATACCTAAATCATATCGTCCGCAACCGAGATCCTAAAGGATCGCGAATGTAGATCATAAATAATGACAAACAGTCGCGTTTTAAGGTTTTGAACACGTGTCACGCGCTCCGTAAACTTTGCTGTGTAATAAATTAATCTTTATTAAATTCTTTTTTTGTTTTATTTTTGTACATTTTTTTTTTTTTCACTATTTTTCTTTCATATGTATATACATATGTATTTGTGTAATATGTTTGTACATGTATGTATAGATATACGTAAAAATATCTAACTGTACTTCTGGGATTCTCGCACCAGTATATACGCAACGTTTTCAAGGCACAGTTGATACATTCATATGACGTGAAGTGATCGTACAGTGACAAAGTTTTTAATATACTTCCGACACTCGCCCAATGGTCGGTAAATAATCGTAATTAGTAAGCTATCGTTAAACAGTCGTCAGTTTTCCTGATTATTATACTCAAAGTCTTAGCGCAGCAGGAACACTTGCGAATTCGATGAATACGTATTGCTAAACGATTTCTCAGCACTGTAAGAAATTGTAAAGAAATTTTCGGGAAATTCACATCGTTTATACTATATATACGTGGATTTTAAAAGTTTTGTCTTCACTTTGTGTGCGTGTGCGTGTGTGTGTGTGATTGTGTATAATAATCGGCATTGTAATATGCGTGACGTGTGGTCGTTACGATCAAAGTGATACTATATACGTATCTATCGTGGGTGCGAATCGTGTATTGATTTGGAGAATCGACTTGAGGTCAATACTCATTGTCAGTTTTCCCAAGTCTCTGAAGTGCGCAAGGATTGCGCGGCGGGAAAAAACGGTGAAAATTCGAAGCATCGTTATAAACGAACTGCGGCATTGCACCCTAAACTGCAGGCGTATTTTCATGTAATACGCGCGATTACGGCCGTTGGCACGAGGCTAATTCTTATCTGAATTTAACATATACCTAAACGTATAAGAGTACAAGTCTACAAGTGACACACCTTCCTTATAGCTTGACGACGGTGCTGAATAAGAAGGGAGTGCAATGATCAATGGAAAATTGAGGAAATTCAAAAGTACTTGTTACGTAAGATGGTCATCGTAGTTTCACGTGGTTTCGCAGGGTCATCGAATACACATTATTCCAAAGAAAGAATTCGGAGATAAACGTTGAATTTTCACGCCGCCAGATTACAGCCGGTTCGATATCATCGTTATATATATATACATATATACACTTATGAGTGGAAATAATAAGAGGAAGAAATACGGAGACGCAATAATACACGATATATTGTAATATATGACTGGAATGTACGCCTAGAGTGACTGAGAAATGAGTTATAGATCACCGACTGCGAATCGGAGCTTTCTTCACAGGAATCTGCAGAGTGCTTCGACGAAACCTCATGAACCACCGGATAAGATCGTGTATGCTACGCTAGACTGTTTGGCCTTGAAGAGAGCCAGGCTGCCTTTGCAATTGGTGCCTATTGACAGCAATGATAGCAATGCCTCGGCTAAGACAGCTGATAAAACCGACGCCGGTAGGAAGGCGGCCAATTCTGGGAAGACGTCGTCTCGACGTCCAAGTTTTAAAGTAAGTCCCATGGGTGTAATAACAACACTGCCTTATACACGCTGAGAGAAATTTTATTTTTTTACGGTGATGGGAAATATTTTCTGAAATTGGTATAGATCCCTACAATCACGGCTTATATGTTGATTTATTTATTTATTTATTTCATCAGATTGCTTAGATTTTCAAATAAAAAGATAAAAATGATAATAATCATGACTAGAAATTTTTATAGTTATATACACAATCGCATATCTACGTAAAGGATGCGTTCCGAAACTAGCTGCAGTGAAAAAAACTCCCTAGGATAGAGACAGCGCTAGTAACAAACTCAGGAGCGCAAAAGAGATAAAAGACTGTCGACAGTATTGGAAGATAATTTCGGAACGCACTCACAGTATATTCTTAGTTTGAAAAAGAATTTTTATCATCCTGTAAACATAATCGAAATGTAGCGCGGAGTGAGCGTTGGAATGAAAAGATGACGAGAATTTCAAGTTTTTATGTCATGCACATGCATATAACCACACGCGGAATACCTTATAGTATAGAAGAGTTGTTTTCGATTTCAAAGCACGAATGCCGATCGTGTGTGAATATATATAGTATACGCAATATACATCAGTATTCACACACGTATGTACGTGTAATGAAAATGATCGTACTTCAGCTTCGATCGGAACTTATACAGGTACTCGTGTAAGACATGGAACGCGATTTTCTCGTGCACGTGGATCGTATCATCGCGTGTTGTATAAGTCGAACAGACACGTACCTATCTATACATATAATTGTATGTACAGGTGTATTTTTGTAGATGACATTATGCACAGTTCCACACCGAAGAGGGAAAGCGAATCGTTTTGTCACCCACACAAGCGTTTGTGGTTTATTAAAAGAAATAATACACTCAAGTCGAGGAGACGCGAATTTGTAATTTGAACATATTTGTGCACGTCTATTTTTTCGCACAATAATTATGCTTGTATGTACGTAATGAGTGGGACTGAACGTGGTGTGAGTATACATGGTGTGCCTAGAACTCCTGCGACACGCCCCTTTCTTCGAGGTTAAAGCCTTTAAGTGAGACGTGTACCAACTGTCTAAAGAAATCCCTATATTGTTAGGGAATTATTTTTCCGGTGAACGCTATCCTGCTTGGTAATACCACCATGTGTAGTTGTGGTGTGAGTTATTTAAAGTCCCGCTCATTTTTTCACCACGCAGATTCAACGTCACAACAATTAATCACCACCGATCTAGGGTATTTTGCCGTCGTTGGTACACATCTTACTTAAGTCCCGTCCCGCGCGAGAAAGAAACTTTTTTGGAGAAGGAAGCTGCACTCCTAGGCATACCATGTATACTCACACCACGGGACTGAATTCCGTTGACCTCTGGAGCTAAAGGAGAGGTAAACGAACAAAAAATCACACCGCGAAAATTGAGTGGTTCCACACTTCAACTCCATCTCATACATTATTATACTCATGTCTAAAGAGTTATTTGAATATCTTTGCGGGTGTCCGATTTTCGAACGGCACTCATTGCATGAATTTATAATTATATACCGGTTTTGTATTTCCAAAAATATAAATGAGAATGGCAAAATTCTTATGGTCGAGAAAATAACCTTTATTAATTAAACGAAAACTATGAGAATATTTATTCCATTTTTTTATTTGAATCATATTTTTATAGAAACATATCTAAAAAAAATTTTTTTAATCACTATCATGGTATTTAATGGAGAAGCTAGTCGCGATAAATTTACAGTCAATATCAATAACAGATCAGGGAAAGATGAAAGTACTGGAAATACGAATGAAATAATTAAAAGAAATTGCGTTTGTGGAATTTGCATACTAGTCAGAAAGACATTTTTTATTTAGTACAGACAATCACAAAACAATTCGTTCAACAGGACTGCTTCACAAACATTATGTAACATTATACACTCTAAACAAGGAGAAAATGATGTTAGTCACAGAGAAAACTGTAACGTCTCAGTGTTCTTTTATTTCCGGTTCAGTAAGAGAAACGGTAAGTTTCTAACCGGAAAATTCGGAATAGATTGGGAGACCTAGTTTTGTACATATATGAATCATCCGGTGGCTAACCGTGGTTGCGATATTTCTATTCGTATTAAAATTGAGGTTTCGAATTTGCGCAGGTTCGATCCGGGTCAAGTTTACACTGGAAACAGCGACATAAGGTAAACGTCGTGACCGGTAAATTTGAAAACACGCCGAAGGAAAGCGGCGGCAGCAGGCAAAGTTTGCTGTCAAAAAATGGGAATACCGTCAAAGTGCCATATTGTAAAAACGTGTCAAAAACACTTCCGGAACTGCTGAACGAGCTTCTGGAGCCTGAGGTGACCACGTCACCAAGTCCGGAACTGAGTAGCAATTCAAACAAGCCAGAGAAACTTAATAGCCATATTCGTAAAAGAAATAAGACTGATTCGCGGAAACAGACGAACAGGGAATCCGGATTCGTGAAACACGGATCCAACTCAAGATCTTTGGGAAAGTTACGGAACCACGATGGAAACTGTTCAAACATACAGTTGCCTGTAGGATCACTTAATGACAGTGCTCATTTATATACTTTGTCAAACGAGGCTAATGAGCCGATGGAAACTGGTTATTCTATAATCAAATTGCCCGAAAGTAACCCACTTAATGTATCTGAAGGAGTTGAAAGGCAAGAAAATTCGTCGGAAAATGTGGAGAGGAAAAAAACTTGCACTGTTTTACCAGTGGCTGGAAAATTCTCAAATAATAGAACAGACTTGAAGTCTTCGAAGCTGAAGAGCCTGTCCCGGGAAGAATTGAGGAATGTTAAAATATCCGAACCAACAGATTTCGTCCACGTCGCCTCGGTGACGAATCCGAAATTGATAGTTGAAAAGAACAGATCGAATTCTGCGTCGACGGTGAGTCAGAATCGAATTTCCTTGACGTTACCGATCAGTTTGGACGCTGATGAGCAGAACAGAATCCAGTCGATGACGAAAAACTGGTGCAGTAGAAACCTGACGAACGGGGGAGAGCTGAAGAATGAAATTAAGGTGAACAGCCATAAATACGTGCCGATGAGCCCCGCCGATCTGAGCAGAAAAAATGTAAAATCGAAGACCGCGTTCTTTGATCAAATGAAAAGCGATGCGACCGTGGCGGCGAAAAGGGAACCCCTGAGAAGGCTGCAGTGCACGAATGGAAACGTGGCCGACCGCCAAGAATCCGAAAGGGAGAAAGTACCCGAGCAGCTGGGCAACGCAACTGCGACGGTGGTGAAAACGGGTGAAAACGAGGCCGAGGAGAAAATTTATGAACTGATGGCTGACGTTCCGTCAAGACCAACGCCGAATTCAAGCTTCCTGTGGAGCAGCCAGCAGATGAAAATCTCGAAATCACTAGCCAATCTAGCCAACGGAACAACTAGCCAGCGAATATCTTACAAGTCGAACAAATTCCCACTCGAGGAAAGACAAGCCTCGGTTGACTCCAATCCCGACGATGAGTACGAGGAATACGAAGAGTATGACGAATATGACCACGTGGGACCCTCCAGAGAATCTGCCGAAGTAAGTCACAGTTGATAATCCAATCTCAAGGGGGACCCTAACATTTTAACCCAAAAAATAGTCCTCCGTCATTAACCCAAATTGGTCACACCTCACTAGAATCGCCCTAATTCGCCCCCAGTTCCAAAAAACTGATAACCTACCTCAACAATGAGTTCCAAAATTACTCTACAAGAAGTTTGAGAAATTTTGGGCTGTAATTCACCCAGAGTGACCAATTAGGGTTAATAGTCATTGCCTGTATTGTCTATGAATTTGCAAACGGTTTTTATGTGTGTTGTGTTTTTCGTACACAAAGTACCCGTTTCTATGATAGTAAAGTGAGTCTGCAGCAAATGCGCAAGCCCGGAGTACAGAAAAGGCCATTTTTAGATCCTGCGCATGCGCTGTCGCAAACAAATCTGAAATTACGCGACTCTAACCTCAATTTCGTAATTCGTCAAAAAAAGAAAAGCGTAACACACTCTTGTTACATAAGGAATCGTGTGCAGCAATACCATTTTTGTACTTGAAAATTAGAGCCAGACCCTGTTTAACCAGAAAAATATTTCGCCAGTCCATTGGAATGCTTTGAGATAGGTTTTGATTTTTAGAGACAGTTGAATCTCCTGATGTTTTTCGAAAATAAGAATGAGACAATTTTTTATCCAGAAAAAGCTTATCACGATATATCATTTAGATTAATTCTTTGAAGTAAGTTTTGGTGGCTAGGCATGGTTGAATTTCTTAACATTACTCATTCCGGGTAATTAGAACACTGTCTTTACTTGGCAACTTGATAGTAGTAGATGTGAAAAATGTATCCAACTTGTAATTGCAATCTGACAATGAGTAACGATTATTCTGTTTCAATCTTCCTTAGAAGTACGATTACGACGACGTGGGACCAACGCTTGTGGAAGAAGTGACAGAATTGGAAGGAAACGAGGAAGACGTTTACGACGACGTGATGCCACCAAGTTATGCATCGATAGGAGAAAACACGTCGCCGAGTGGCACAAGAGCTAAGAGTGGTTATCTTGCGGTTCGAAATCTTGACGGGGATCGTTTCTCACCGAAAATGGAAGCCTCGATGATAGTTCCGCCGAAGGAACAATTTGTCAGAGAAGCATTGTTGCAGCAAAATGATAAAGTTAATGGTGAAAACCCTTACTTGTCCATTAACAACGAATACTCAAGTCTCGAAGACGTCTCCTGTGATCATGACGTCTACGATGACGTTGATCTTCCTCATCAGGAACGCGTCAATAGCTTATACGCTGGCTCTCTATCGGGATTGAATTCTACCAGAGATGAATCCGAGTGGGAAGATTTGGATGAAACGTTGCCGCCGCCACTTCCTCTTCCGTTACCTCAACGAAATGGAACAAGGTAAATTTTAACCTGTGTTTTTATTTCTTTTCAACGACCTCTAAAAACTCCATTAGTAGTATCCCTACATTTGTATTTTGGGATATCTGTAGCTTTAGGGTGTTAAAGATAAATCATTTCACTTTATCGATGAAAGCAAACGAAACACGTCATAAGTTTTAGGACAACTTATGAAGTAAAATGCAAATCATTTCTAAAGCAACTATATTTGGATATAACATTCTAAATGCAGTTTTACCATAAAATTGTTTCAAGTGTTTTCGAATGTGGGAACTTTCGCAAAATAAAGCGAAAATATGATATTGAAAAATTTGATAATTTCACAGGTCGTCATAGTTCTGAGCACATTTTACTTCTGAAATTTTTCACTGACTGCAAATTCATTCTTTTATTTTAATTGCTGCATCTGTTACAGGAATGATCGTTTTTTGATTGCATTTTTCAGCACGAAGGGGGGAGAAGATGTTCAGGTGACACCTTGTAAGAAAAAGTTGGGACTGACTTGGTCGCACAAAGTACGAAGACAACGGTCCAAAGCGTCGCGAGAAAATTCAGCACGATCTTCAGCCCAGAATACCTGCGACCACACCTCAGTCGGTAAGCAGAAACAGTTCCTTTTCTCACGTATCGTCCTCTAATTTTCGCATTAGTTATTCACTTCACGGTGATATATTCCTGCTTCCCGATTGTCTCTGTTGTTATTATACCTTCTCGACTTTCGTACGCATCAATAACACAAAGTAAATACATAGTGTGTATAATTACTTATCCATTTATTAACTTTCGGATATTCTGGTGGACAAGGTTAACTAATTTACTATCGCATTTTGTTTAAAAATATGTGTTAGTCATTTGTTACTGAGGAATAATAACACGTGTAAATGTGCTTGAGGTAAAATTGCATGTCGATAACAAATAATTGGTAAAAATTTAACACTTCATATTAGTTTTATATCTCAATAAAAGAATCCTTGTTTCTACGTTAATTTTGAATTTTTCCAAAATCATTTATTTCTATTTTGTGGAAATTCAGATGTGAATTTTCACTAAAATTGTTTTCGGTAATTAATTACATAGGATAAATTAACTAAATTAATACTTCTGTGTAATGAATATAATAAATTTTTCTCGTGACGGGCTCTTTCACGTCATATTTGTTTTTTTATTATTAAATTTACATAATTTATGTTCTAAGGCAAGCAGAATTTCTAGATACATCAATTGTATGCAATATATATATATATATATATATATATATATATATATATATATATATATATATATATATATATATATATATATATACACGTCAACGAAGAGACAAAATCAAAAAGATTATGAGTTATAAATTATAATTTCCTCTAATCTTCTTCTTTCTTATATACATCTCTAATCGCTTCTTATGTGTGTTCAGCTATCTATGTGACCTGTTCAATGTTTCATCTCGATGTTATCATGTGTATGCATACGTGTAAAATGTGTAATGACGTATTCACACGATAAAATAAAGCTTTACTCTACTCTTATACTATTCTATACTGTTAATGACATCTATTCGAATCGTAATCTAATCTATTTTATGTATACTTCAATCTGTTAACAGCGAGACTGCATGTTTGTGCATGTATCTATGAATTGTGGATTATTATTCATATGTATAACATCGTTTTGTTCTATTATCTTATCTCCCAAGTTGCACTTCCTTCCCCTGGTTATATTTTTATATTTTATCACATTCCTGTCATATCTGCTTTTCATATGTTTTTAAACAAAATTATCACTCCAGAAGTACTGAATATATACAGAATTGCTAATGGCGTGCTATCAAAGAATTTTGATACAGGATAAATGAATGAATTCTCACTTTGACTATAATCTTTATTAGTTAGACTAGTTCAACCAAATCATTCTCGTAGAGCAAAACAAGAAATACAGTAAAACGATTTGTGGGATTGAAAACAGACGTACCAATACTTTTTTAACACTTCGATATATTTATAATTGTATGTCTGAATGATATTACGTGCAATTGACGTACTTAAGTGTGAGAATTTAAGGTATTCTGATGCGTTGGATTATACAAGGCCTGTTGAAATTATTTGAAAATGATTTCAAAGTATGAGCATGCCGTAACGACAATTATATCTGACCGGTAGCCGTAGATTGTACAGTAATTATTGGCGCGTGACTCATCGATTGGCACGTGCATGGAGATAGTTGTATCCTGCCTGTGAATGCAGTGCTCCTTTTGATCGCGCGCTGGACAATGTTGGACTTTTAAACTGAGAAATTGAACAACGGTAAGGTTCAGATTGAGGTAGGTCGGATATGAGGACCTTGAGGGAGATTCAGTTCTGTAATCGTTGCAATGACAAATGCGAGTCGATTGTGTGTTACAACAAATTTGTGTGAGATTAAATTTGAGTGATGGGTTTGGTGGTGTTTCGGCGGACAGCTGTGTGTCATGAAATCGATTTTACCGGCTTGTTACGATTCTTTTGAACCTGGATTACTCCAAAAAACTGATTGACAAGGAAACAAACATTGGAAGCAGATGATTAGGAAATTAAACAAGATAAGAGTGATAGTATGATGTGGATTATTTGCACGTTCTGGGTGGTTCCATTCGTGCGGAAAAGATCTTTGAATAAATTCTCGGACGAAATAATTTTTGCACAAAAAAGTAGAAAAATCTATACTTAAATCGATTTTGGATGATTCAATGACTAAGGGTTCCGAATATTGTTGCGGGAAAAATCAATTGCGTAGAATCCCATTACGCTGCAAGCAACGCCTGAAAAGTAAGAGCCAAAAAACTCGTGATTTTCATCGACATTTCTCTGCTAATGGGCCTACGCTATTTTGAATGTGTTTTCTGAGTTCCTGGGCGTCGAATTAGTCTAAAA
Organism: Diprion similis; assembly: GCF_021155765.1. Taxonomy (NCBI): domain Eukaryota; kingdom Metazoa; phylum Arthropoda; class Insecta; order Hymenoptera; family Diprionidae; genus Diprion; species Diprion similis. The sequence goes on from NC_060117.1 coordinate 6,207,408, forward strand.
AGCGTCCTACGGATCGATTCCCAGACAAAAGATTTTTCGGCCAAAAAAAAATCCAAGGCTAACCCCTTTGCATTTTTGGCGAAAATTTCGACGACTTTGAAAAGTGCTGCAATTAATTCTTTAGGGTACTATTCCGACGTGATTTTGCGAGAGGAATCGATTAATCGCAGTCCCGATACGCTGCGAGCAACACCTGCAAAGTTACAGCCGAAAAACTGCAGATTTTCATCGTCATTTCTCCGCTGCTGGTCCTAGGATATTTTTCATGTGTTTTCTGAGTTCCTGGGCGTCGAATTAGTCTAAAAAGCGTCATACGGATCGATTCCCAGACAAAAGATTTTTCGGCCAAAAAAAATCCAAGGCTAACCCCTTTGCATTTTTGGCGAAAATTTCGACGACTTTGAAAAGTGCTGCAATTGATTCTTTAGGGTACTATTCCGACGTGATTTTGCGAGAGGAATCGATTAATCGCAGTCCCGATACGCTGCGAGCAACACCTGCAAAGTTACAGCCGAAAAACTGCAGATTTTCATCGTCATTTCTCCGCTGCTGGTCCTAGGCTATTTTTCATGTGTTTTCTGAGTTCCTGGGCGTCGAATTAGTCTAAAAAGCGTCATACGGATCGATTCCCAGACAAAAGATTTTTCGGCCAAAAAAAATCCAAGGCTAACCCCTTTGCATTTTTGGCGAAAATTTCGACGACTTTGAAAAGTGCTGCAATTAATTCTTTAGGGTACTATTCCGACGTGATTTTGCGAGAGGAATCGATTAATCGCAGTCCCGATACGCTGCGAGCAACACCTGCAAAGTTACAGCCGAAAAACTGCAGATTTTCATCGTCATTTCTCCGCTGCTGGTCCTAGGATATTTTTCATGTGTTTTCTGAGTTCCTGGGCGTCGAATTAGTCTAAAAAGCGTCATACGGATCGATTCCCAGACAAAAGATTTTTCGGCCAAAAAAAATCCAAGGCTAACCCCTTTGCATTTTTGGCGAAAATTTCGACGACTTTGAAAAGTGCTGCAATTAATTCTTTAGGGTACTATTCCGACGTGATTTTGCGAGAGGAATCGATTAATCGCAGTCCCGATACGCTGCGAGCAACACCCGCAAAGTTACAGCCGAAAAACTGCAGATTTTCATCGTCATTTCTCCGCTGCTGGTCCTAGGATATTTTTCATGTGTTTTCTGAGTTCCTGGGCGTCGAATTAGTCTAAAAAGCGTCATACGGATCGATTCCCAGACAAAAGATTTTTCGGCCAAAAAAAATCCAAGGCTAACCCCTTTGCATTTTTGGCGAAAATTTCGACGACTTTGAAAAGTGTTGCAATTAATTCTTTAGGGTACTATTCCGACGTGATTTTGCGAGAGGAATCGATTAATCGCAGTCCCGATACGCTGCGAGCAACACCCGCAAAGTTACAGCCGAAAAACTGCAGATTTTCATCGTCATTTCTCCGCTGCTGGTCCTAGGCTATTTTTCATGTGTTTTCTGAGTTCCTGGGCGTCGAATTAGTCTAAAAAGCGTCATACGGATCGATTCCCAGACAAAAGATTTTTCGGCCAAAAAAAATCCAAGGCTAACCCCTTTGCATTTTTGGCGAAAATTTCGACGACTCTGAAAAGTGCTGCAATTGATTCTTTAGGGTACTATTCCGACGTGATTTTGCGAGAGAAATCGATGAATCGCAGTCCCGATACGCTGCGAGCAACACCTGCAAAGTTACAGCCGAAAAACTGCAGATTTTCATCGTCATTTCTCCGCTGCTGGTCCTAGGCTATTTTTCATGTGTTTTCTGAGTTCCTGGGCGTCGAATTAGTCTAAAAAGCGTCATACGGATCGATTCCCAGACAAAAGATTTTTCGGCCAAAAAAAATCCAAGGCTAACCCCTTTGCATTTTTGGCGAAAATTTCGACGACTTTGAAAAGTGCTGCAATTAATTCTTTAGGGTACTATTCCGACGTGATTTTGCGAGAGGAATCGATTGATCGCAGTCCCGATACGCTGCGAGCAACACCTGCAAAGTTACAGCCGAAAAACTGCAGATTTTCATCGTCATTTCTCCGCTGCTGGTCCTAGGCTATTTTTCATTTGTTTTCTGAGTTCCTGGGCGTCGAATTAGTCTAAAAAGCGTCATACGGATCGATTCCCAGACAAAATATTTTTCGGCCAAAAAAAATCCAAGGCTAACCCCTTTGCATTTTTGGCGAAAATTTCGACGACTTTGAAAAGTGCTGCAATTAATTCTTTAGGGTACTATTCCGACGTGATTTTGCGAGAGGAATCGATTAATCGCAGTCCCGATACGCTGCGAGCAACACCTGCAAAGTTACAGCCGAAAAACTGCAGATTTTCATCGTCATTTCTCCGCTGCTGGTCCTAGGCTATTTTTCATGTGTTTTCTGAGTTCCTGGGCGTCGAATTAGTCTAAAAAGCGTCATACGGATCGATTCCCAGACAAAAGATTTTTCGGCCAAAAAAAATCCAAGGCTAACCCCTTTGCATTTTTGGCGAAAATTTCGACGACTTTGAAAAGTGTTGCAATTAATTCTTTAGGGTACTATTCCGACGTGATTTTGCGAGAGGAATCGATTAATCGCAGTCCCGATACGCTGCGAGCAACACCCGCAAAGTTACAGCCGAAAAACTGCAGATTTTCATCGTCATTTCTCCGCTGCTGGTCCTAGGCTATTTTTCATGTGTTTTCTGAGTTCCTGGGCGTCGAATTAGTCTAAAAAGCGTCATACGGATCGATTCCCAGACAAAAGATTTTTCGGCCAAAAAAAATCCAAGGCTAACCCCTTTGCATTTTTGGCGAAAATTTCGACGACTCTGAAAAGTGCTGCAATTGATTCTTTAGGGTACTATTCCGACGTGATTTTGCGAGAGGAATCGATTAATCGCAGTCCCGATACGCTGCGAGCAACACCTGCAAAGTTACAGCCGAAAAACTGCAGATTTTCATCGTCATTTCTCCGCTGCTGGTCCTAGGCTATTTTTCATGTGTTTTCTGAGTTCCTGGGCGTCGAATTAGTCTAAAAAGCGTCATACGGATCGATTCCCAGACAAAAGATTTTTCGGCCAAAAAAAATCCAAGGCTAACCCCTTTGCATTTTTGGCGAAAATTTCGACGACTTTGAAAAGTGTTGCAATTAATTCTTTAGGGTACTATTCCGACGTGATTTTGCGAGAGGAATCGATTAATCGCAGTCCCGATACGCTGCGAGCAACACCCGCAAAGTTACAGCCGAAAAACTGCAGATTTTCATCGTCATTTCTCCGCTGCTGGTCCTAGGCTATTTTTCATGTGTTTTCTGAGTTCCTGGGCGTCGAATTAGTCTAAAAAGCGTCATACGGATCGATTCCCAGACAAAAGATTTTTCGGCCAAAAAAAATCCAAGGCTAACCCCTTTGCATTTTTGGCGAAAATTTCGACGACTCTGAAAAGTGCTGCAATTGATTCTTTAGGATACTATTCCGACGTGATTTTGCGAGAGGAATCGATTAATCGCAGTCCCGATACGCTGCGAGCAACACCTGCAAAGTTACAGCCGAAAAACTGCAGATTTTCATCGTCATTTCTCCGCTGCTGGTCCTAGGCTATTTTTCATGTGTTTTCTGAGTTCCTGGGCGTCGAATTAGTCTAAAAAGCGTCATACGGATCGATTCCCAGACAAAAGATTTTTCGGCCAAAAAAAATCCAAGGCTAACCCCTTTGCATTTTTGGCGAAAATTTCGACGACTTTGAAAAGTGTTGCAATTAATTCTTTAGGGTACTATTCCGACGTGATTTTGCGAGAGGAATCGATTAATCGCAGTCCCGATACGCTGCGAGCAACACCTGCAAAGTTACAGCCGAAAAACTGCAGATTTTCATCGTCATTTCTCCGCTGCTGGTCCTAGGCTATTTTTCATGTGTTTTCTGAGTTCCTGGGCGTCGAATTAGTCTAAAAAGCGTCATACGGATCGATTCCCAGACAAAAGATTTTTCGGCCAAAAAAAATCCAAGGCTAACCCCTTTGCATTTTTGGCGAAAATTTCGACGACTTTGAAAAGTGTTGCAATTAATTCTTTAGGGTACTATTCCGACGTGATTTTGCGAGAGGAATCGATTAATCGCAGTCCCGATACGCTGCGAGCAACACCCGCAAAGTTACAGCCGAAAAACTGCAGATTTTCATCGTCATTTCTCCGCTGCTGGTCCTAGGCTATTTTTCATGTGTTTTCTGAGTTCCTGGGCGTCGAATTAGTCTAAAAAGCGTCATACGGATCGATTCCCAGACAAAAGATTTTTCGGCCAAAAAAAATCCAAGGCTAACCCCTTTGCATTTTTGGCGAAAATTTCGACGACTCTGAAAAGTGCTGCAATTGATTCTTTAGGGTACTATTCCGACGTGATTTTGCGAGAGGAATCGATTAATCGCAGTCCCGATACGCTGCGAGCAACACCTGCAAAGTTACAGCCGAAAAACTGCAGATTTTCATCGTCATTTCTCCGCTGCTGGTCCTAGGCTATTTTTCATGTGTTTTCTGAGTTCCTGGGCGTCGAATTAGTCTAAAAAGCGTCATACGGATCGATTCCCAGACAAAAGATTTTTCGGCCAAAAAAAATCCAAGGCTAACCCCTTTGCATTTTTGGCGAAAATTTCGACGACTCTGAAAAGTGCTGCAATTGATTCTTTAGGGTACTATTCCGACGTGATTTTGCGAGAGGAATCGATTAATCGCAGTCCCGATACGCTGCGAGCAACACCTGCAAAGTTACAGCCGAAAAACTGCAGATTTTCATCGTCATTTCTCCGCTGCTGGTCCTAGGCTATTTTTCATGTGTTTTCTGAGTTCCTGGGCGTCGAATTAGTCTAAAAAGCGTCATACGGATCGATTCCCAGACAAAAGATTTTTCGGCCAAAAAAAATCCAAGGCTAACCCCTTTGCATTTTTGGCGAAAATTTCGACGACTTTGAAAAGTGCTGCAATTAATTCTTTAGGGTACTATTCCGACGTGATTTTGCGAGAGGAATCGATTAATCGCAGTCCCGATACGCTGCGAGCAACACCTGCAAAGTTACAGCCGAAAAACTGCAGATTTTCATCGTCATTTCTCCGCTGCTGGTCCTAGGCTATTTTTCATGTGTTTTCTGAGTTCCTGGGCGTCGAATTAGTCTAAAAAGCGTCATACGGATCGATTCCCAGACAAAAGATTTTTCGGCCAAAAAAAATCCAAGGCTAACCCCTTTGCATTTTTGGCGAAAATTTCGACGACTTTGAAAAGTGTTGCAATTAATTCTTTAGGGTACTATTCCGACGTGATTTTGCGAGAGGAATCGATTAATCGCAGTCCCGATACGCTGCGAGCAACACCCGCAAAGTTACAGCCGAAAAACTGCAGATTTTCATCGTCATTTCTCCGCTGCTGGTCCTAGGCTATTTTTCATGTGTTTTCTGAGTTCCTGGGCGTCGAATTAGTCTAAAAAGCGTCATACGGATCGATTCCCAGACAAAAGATTTTTCGGCCAAAAAAAATCCAAGGCTAACCCCTTTGCATTTTTGGCGAAAATTTCGACGACTCTGAAAAGTGCTGCAATTGATTCTTTAGGGTACTATTCCGACGTGATTTTGCGAGAGGAATCGATTAATCGCAGTCCCGATACGCTGCGAGCAACACCTGCAAAGTTACAGCCGAAAAACTGCAGATTTTCATCGTCATTTCTCCGCTGCTGGTCCTAGGCTATTTTTCATGTGTTTTCTGAGTTCCTGGGCGTCGAATTAGTCTAAAAAGCGTCATACGGATCGATTCCCAGACAAAAGATTTTTCGGCCAAAAAAAATCCAAGGCTAACCCCTTTGCATTTTTGGCGAAAATTTCGACGACTTTGAAAAGTGTTGCAATTAATTCTTTAGGGTACTATTCCGACGTGATTTTGCGAGAGGAATCGATTAATCGCAGTCCCGATACGCTGCGAGCAACACCTGCAAAGTTACAGCCGAAAAACTGCAGATTTTCATCGTCATTTCTCCGCTGCTGGTCCTAGGCTATTTTTCATGTGTTTTCTGAGTTCCTGGGCGTCGAATTAGTCTAAAAAGCGTCATACGGATCGATTCCCAGACAAAAGATTTTTCGGCCAAAAAAAATCCAAGGCTAACCCCTTTGCATTTTTGGCGAAAATTTCGACGACTTTGAAAAGTGTTGCAATTAATTCTTTAGGGTACTATTCCGACGTGATTTTGCGAGAGGAATCGATTAATCGCAGTCCCGATACGCTGCGAGCAACACCCGCAAAGTTACAGCCGAAAAACTGCAGATTTTCATCGTCATTTCTCCGCTGCTGGTCCTAGGCTATTTTTCATGTGTTTTCTGAGTTCCTGGGCGTCGAATTAGTCTAAAAAGCGTCATACGGATCGATTCCCAGACAAAAGATTTTTCGGCCAAAAAAAATCCAAGGCTAACCCCTTTGCATTTTTGGCGAAAATTTCGACGACTCTGAAAAGTGCTGCAATTGATTCTTTAGGGTACTATTCCGACGTGATTTTGCGAGAGGAATCGATTAATCGCAGTCCCGATACGCTGCGAGCAACACCTGCAAAGTTACAGCCGAAAAACTGCAGATTTTCATCGTCATTTCTCCGCTGCTGGTCCTAGGCTATTTTTCATGTGTTTTCTGAGTTCCTGGGCGTCGAATTAGTCTAAAAAGCGTCATACGGATCGATTCCCAGACAAAAGATTTTTCGGCCAAAAAAAATCCAAGGCTAACCCCTTTGCATTTTTGGCGAAAATTTCGACGACTCTGAAAAGTGCTGCAATTGATTCTTTAGGGTACTATTCCGACGTGATTTTGCGAGAGGAATCGATTAATCGCAGTCCCGATACGCTGCGAGCAACACCTGCAAAGTTACAGCCGAAAAACTGCAGATTTTCATCGTCATTTCTCCGCTGCTGGTCCTAGGCTATTTTTCATGTGTTTTCTGAGTTCCTGGGCGTCGAATTAGTCTAAAAAGCGTCATACGGATCGATTCCCAGACAAAAGATTTTTCGGCCAAAAAAAATCCAAGGCTAACCCCTTTGCATTTTTGGCGAAAATTTCGACGACTTTGAAAAGTGCTGCAATTAATTCTTTAGGGTACTATTCCGACGTGATTTTGCGAGAGGAATCGATTAATCGCAGTCCCGATACGCTGCGAGCAACACCTGCAAAGTTACAGCCGAAAAACTGCAGATTTTCATCGTCATTTCTCCGCTGCTGGTCCTAGGCTATTTTTCATGTGTTTTCTGAGTTCCTGGGCGTCGAATTAGTCTAAAAAGCGTCATACGGATCGATTCCCAGACAAAAGATTTTTCGGCCAAAAAAAATCCAAGGCTAACCCCTTTGCATTTTTGGCGAAAATTTCGACGACTTTGAAAAGTGTTGCAATTAATTCTTTAGGGTACTATTCCGACGTGATTTTGCGAGAGGAATCGATTAATCGCAGTCCCGATACGCTGCGAGCAACACCCGCAAAGTTACAGCCGAAAAACTGCAGATTTTCATCGTCATTTCTCCGCTGCTGGTCCTAGGCTATTTTTCATGTGTTTTCTGAGTTCCTGGGCGTCGAATTAGTCTAAAAAGCGTCATACGGATCGATTCCCAGACAAAAGATTTTTCGGCCAAAAAAAATCCAAGGCTAACCCCTTTGCATTTTTGGCGAAAATTTCGACGACTCTGAAAAGTGCTGCAATTGATTCTTTAGGGTACTATTCCGACGTGATTTTGCGAGAGGAATCGATTAATCGCAGTCCCGATACGCTGCGAGCAACACCTGCAAAGTTACAGCCGAAAAACTGCAGATTTTCATCGTCATTTCTCCGCTGCTGGTCCTAGGCTATTTTTCATGTGTTTTCTGAGTTCCTGGGCGTCGAATTAGTCTAAAAAGCGTCATACGGATCGATTCCCAGACAAAAGATTTTTCGGCCAAAAAAAATCCAAGGCTAACCCCTTTGCATTTTTGGCGAAAATTTCGACGTCTTTGGAAAGTGCTGCAATTAATTCTTTAGGGTACTATTCCGACGTGATTTTGCGAGAGGAATCGATTAATCGCAGTCCCGATACGCTGCGAGCAACACCTGCAAAGTTACAGCCGAAAAACTGCAGATTTTCATCGTCATTTCTCCGCTGCTGGTCCTAGGCTATTTTTCATGTGTTTTCTGAGTTCCTGGGCGTCGAATTAGTCTAAAAAGCGTCATACGGATCGATTCCCAGACAAAAGATTTTTCGGCCAAAAAAAATCCAAGGCTAACCCCTTTGCATTTTTGGCGAAAATTTCGACGACTTTGAAAAGTGTTGCAATTAATTCTTTAGGGTACTATTCCGACGTGATTTTGCGAGAGGAATCGATTAATCGCAGTCCCGATACGCTGCGAGCAACACCCGCAAAGTTACAGCCGAAAAACTGCAGATTTTCATCGTCATTTCTCCGCTGCTGGTCCTAGGCTATTTTTCATGTGTTTTCTGAGTTCCTGGGCGTCGAATTAGTCTAAAAAGCGTGATACGGATCGATTCCCAGACAAAAGATTTTTCGGCCAAAAAAAATCCAAGGCTAACCCCTTTGCATTTTTGGCGAAAATTTCGACGACTTTGAAAAGTGTTGCAATTAATTCTTTAGGGTACTATTCCGACGTGATTTTGCGAGAGGAATCGATTAATCGCAGTCCCGATACGCTGCGAGCAACACCCGCAAAGTTACAGCCGAAAAACTGCAGATTTTCATCGTCATTTCTCCGCTGCTGGTCCTAGGCTATTTTTCATGTGTTTTCTGAGTTCCTGGGCGTCGAATTAGTCTAAAAAGCGTCATACGGATCGATTCCCAGACAAAAGATTTTTCGGCCAAAAAAAATCCAAGGCTAACCCCTTTGCATTTTTGGCGAAAATTTCGACGACTCTGAAAAGTGCTGCAATTGATTCTTTAGGGTACTATTCCGACGTGATTTTGCGAGAGGAATCGATTAATCGCAGTCCCGATACGCTGCGAGCAACACCTGCAAAGTTACAGCCGAAAAACTGCAGATTTTCATCGTCATTTCTCCGCTGCTGGTCCTAGGCTATTTTTCATGTGTTTTCTGAGTTCCTGGGCGTCAAATTAGTCTAAAAAGCGTCATACGGATCGATTCCCAGACAAAAGATTTTTCGGCCAAAAAAAATCCAAGGCTAACCCCTTTGCATTTTTGGCGAAAATTTCGACGACTTTGAAAAGTGCTGCAATTAATTCTTTAGGGTACTATTCCGACGTGATTTTGCGAGAGGAATCGATTAATCGCAGTCCCGATACGCTGCGAGCAACACCTGCAAAGTTACAGCCGAAAAACTGCAGATTTTCATCGTCATTTCTCCGCTGCTGGTCCTAGGCTATTTTTCATTTGTTTTCTGAGTTCCTGGGCGTCGAATTAGTCTAAAAAGCGTCATACGGATCGATTCCCAGACAGAATATTTTTCGGCCAAAAAAAATCCAAGGCTAACCCCTTTGCATTTTTGGCGAAAATTTCGACGACTTTGAAAAGTGCTGCAATTAATTCTTTAGGGTACTATTCCGACGTGATTTTGCGAGAGGAATCGATTAATCGCAGTCCCGATACGCTGCGAGCAACACCTGCAAAGTTACAGCCGAAAAACTGCAGATTTTCATCGTCATTTCTCCGCTGCTGGTCCTAGGCTATTTTTCATGTGTTTTCTGAGTTCCTGGGCGTCGAATTAGTCTAAAAAGCGTCATACGGATCGATTCCCAGACAAAAGATTTTTCGGCCAAAAAAAATCCAAGGCTAACCCCTTTGCATTTTTGGCGAAAATTTCGACGACTTTGAAAAGTGTTGCAATTAATTCTTTAGGGTACTATTCCGACGTGATTTTGCGAGAGGAATCGATTAATCGCAGTCCCGATACGCTGCGAGCAACACCCGCAAAGTTACAGCCGAAAAACTGCAGATTTTCATCGTCATTTCTCCGCTGCTGGTCCTAGGCTATTTTTCATGTGTTTTCTGAGTTCCTGGGCGTCGAATTAGTCTAAAAAGCGTCATACGGATCGATTCCCAGACAAAAGATTTTTCGGCCAAAAAAAATCCAAGGCTAACCCCTTTGCATTTTTGGCGAAAATTTCGACGACTTTGAAAAGTGTTGCAATTAATTCTTTAGGGTACTATTCCGACGTGATTTTGCGAGAGGAATCGATTAATCGCAGTCCCGATACGCTGCGAGCAACACCTGCAAAGTTACAGCCGAAAAACTGCAGATTTTCATCGTCATTTCTCCGCTGCTGGTCCTAGGCTATTTTTCATGTGTTTTCTGAGTTCCTGGGCGTCGAATTAGTCTAAAAAGCGTCATACGGATCGATTCCCAGACAAAAGATTTTTCGGCCAAAAAAAATCCAAGGCTAACCCCTTTGCATTTTTGGCGAAAATTTCGACGACTTTGAAAAGTGTTGCAATTAATTCTTCAGGGTACTATTCCGACGTGATTTTGCGAGAGGAATCGATTAATCGCAGTCCCGATACGCTGCGAGCAACACCCGCAAAGTTACAGCCGAAAAACTGCAGATTTTCATCGTCATTTCTCCGCTGCTGGTCCTAGGCTATTTTTCATGTGTTTTCTGAGTTCCTGGGCGTCGAATTAGTCTAAAAAGCGTCATACGGATCGATTCCCAGACAAAAGATTTTTCGGCCAAAAAAAATCCAAGGCTAACCCCTTTGCATTTTTGGCGAAAATTTCGACGACTTTGAAAAGTGCTGCAATTAATTCTTTAGGGTACTATTCCGACGTGATTTTGCGAGAGGAATCGATTAATCGCAGTCCCGATACGCTGCGAGCAACACCTGCAAAGTTACAGCCGAAAAACTGCAGATTTTCATCGTCATTTCTCCGCTGCTGGTCCTAGGCTATTTTTCATGTGTTTCCTGAGTTCCTGGGCGTCGAATTAGTCTAAAAAGCGTCATACGGATCGATTCCCAGACAAAAGATTTTTCGGCCAAAAAAAATCCAAGGCTAACCCCTTTGCATTTTTGGCGAAAATTTCGACGACTTTGAAAAGTGCTGCAATTAATTCTTTAGGGTACTATTCCGACGTGATTTTGCGAGAGGAATCGATTAATCGCAGTCCCGATACGCTGCGAGCAACACCTGCAAAGTTACAGCCGAAAAACTGCAGATTTTCATCGTCATTTCTCCGCTGCTGGTCCTAGGCTATTTTTCATGTGTTTTCTGAGTTCCTGGGCGTCGAATTAGTCTAAAAAGCGTCATACGGATCGATTCCCAGACAAAAGATTTTTCGGCCAAAAAAAATCCAAGGCTAACCCCTTTGCATTTTTGGCGAAAATTTCGACGACTTTGAAAAGTGTTGCAATTAATTCTTTAGGGTACTATTCCGACGTGATTTTGCGAGAGGAATCGATTAATCGCAGTCCCGATACGCTGCGAGCAACACCTGCAAAGTTACAGCCGAAAAACTGCAGATTTTCATCGTCATTTCTCCGCTGCTGGTCCTAGGCTATTTTTCATGTGTTTTTTGAGTTCCTGGGCGTCGAATTAGTCTAAAAAGCGTCATACGGATCGATTCCCAGACAAAAGATTTTTCGGCCAAAAAAAATCCAAGGCTAACCCCTTTGCATTTTTGGCGAAAATTTCGACGACTTTGGAAAGTGCTGCAATTAATTCTTTAGGGTACTATTCCGACGTGATTTTGCGAGAGGAATCGATTAATCGCAGTCCCGATACGCTGCGAGCAACACCTGCAAAGTTACAGCCGAAAAACTGCAGATTTTCATCGTCATTTCTCCGCTGCTGGTCCTAGGCTATTTTTCATGTGTTTTCTGAGTTCCTGGGCGTCGAATTAGTCTAAAAAGCGTCATACGGATCGATTCCCAGACGAAAGATTTTTCGGCCAAAAAAAATCCAAGGCTAACCCCTTTGCATTTTTGGCGAAAATTTCGACGACTTTGAAAAGTGCTGCAATTAATTCTTTAGGGTACTATTCCGACGTGATTTTGCGAGAGGAATCGATTAATCGCAGTCCCGATACGCTGCGAGCAACACCTGCAAAGTTACAGCCGAAAAACTGCAGATTTTCATCGTCATTTCTCCGCTGCTGGTCCTAGGCTATTTTTCATGTGTTTTTTGAGTTCCTGGGCGTCGAATTAGTCTAAAAAGCGTCATACGGATCGATTCCCAGACAAAAGATTTTTCGGCCAAAAAAAATCCAAGGCTAACCCCTTTGCATTTTTGGCGAAAATTTCGAAGACTTTGGAAAGTGCTGCAATTCATTCTTTAGGGTACTATTCCGACGTGATTTTGCGAGAGGAATCGATTAATCGCAGTCCCGATACGCTGCGAGCAACACCTGCAAAGTTACAGCCGAAAAACTGCAGATTTTCATCGTCATTTCTCCGCTGCTGGTCCTAGGCTATTTTTCATGTGTTTTCTGAGTTCCTGGGCGTCGAATTAGTCTAAAAAGCGTCATACGGATCGATTCCCAGACAAAAGATTTCTCGGCCAAAAAAAATCCAAGGCTAACCCCTTTGCATTTTTGGCGAAAATTTCGACGACTTTGAAAAGTGCTGCAATTAATTCTTTAGGGTACTATTCCGACGTGATTTTGCGAGAGGAATCGATTAATCGCAGTCCCGATACGCTGCGAGCAACACCTGCAAAGTTACAGCCGAAAAACTGCAGATTTTCATCGTCATTTCTCCGCTGCTGGTCCTAGGCTATTTTTCATGTGTTTTCTGAGTTCCTGGGCGTCGAATTAGTCTAAAAAGCGTCATACGGATCGATTCCCAGACAAAAGATTTTTCGGCCAAAAAAAATCCAAGGCTAACCCCTTTGCATTTTTGGCGAAAATTTCGACGACTTTGAAAAGTGTTGCAATTAATTCTTTAGGGTACTATTCCGACGTGATTTTGCGAGAGGAATCGATGAATCGCAGTCCCGATACGCTGCGAGCAACACCCGCAAAGTTACAGCCGAAAAACTGCAGATTTTCATCGTCATTTCTCCGCTGCTGGTCCTAGGCTATTTTTCATGTGTTTTCTGAGTTCCTGGGCGTCGAATTAGTCTAAAAAGCGTCATACGGATCGATTCCCAGACAAAAGATTTTTCGGCCAAAAAAAATCCAAGGCTAACCCCTTTGCATTTTTGGCGAAAATTTCGACGACTTTGAAAAGTGCTGCAATTAATTCTTTAGGGTACTATTCCGACGTGATTTTGCGAGAGGAATCGATTAATCGCAGTCCCGATACGCTGCGAGCAACACCTGCAAAGTTACAGCCGAAAAACTGCAGATTTTCATCGTCATTTCTCCGCTGCTGGTCCTAGGCTATTTTTCATGTGTTTTTTGAGTTCCTGGGCGTCGAATTAGTCTAAAAAGCGTCATACGGATCGATTCCCAGACAAAAGATTTTTCGGCCAAAAAAAATCCAAGGCTAACCCCTTTGCATTTTTGGCGAAAATTTCGAAGACTTTGGAAAGTGCTGCAATTCATTCTTTAGGGTACTATTCCGACGTGATTTTGCGAGAGGAATCGATTAATCGCAGTCCCGATACGCTGCGAGCAACACCTGCAAAGTTACAGCCGAAAAACTGCAGATTTTCATCGTCATTTCTCCGCTGCTGGTCCTAGGCTATTTTTCATGTGTTTTCTGAGTTCCTGGGCGTCGAATTAGTCTAAAAAGCGTCATACGGATCGATTCCCAGACAAAAGATTTCTCGGCCAAAAAAAATCCAAGGCTAACCCCTTTGCATTTTTGGCGAAAATTTCGACGACTTTGAAAAGTGCTGCAATTAATTCTTTAGGGTACTATTCCGACGTGATTTTGCGAGAGGAATCGATTAATCGCAGTCCCGATACGCTGCGAGCAACACCTGCAAAGTTACAGCCGAAAAACTGCAGATTTTCATCGTCATTTCTCCGCTGCTGGTCCTAGGCTATTTTTCATGTGTTTTCTGAGTTCCTGGGCGTCGAATTAGTCTAAAAAGCGTCATACGGATCGATTCCCAGACAAAAGATTTTTCGGCCAAAAAAAATCCAAGGCTAACCCCTTTGCATTTTTGGCGAAAATTTCGACGACTTTGAAAAGTGCTGCAATTAATTCTTTAGGGTACTATTCCGACGTGATTTTGCGAGAGGAATCGATTAATCGCAGTCCCGATACGCTGCGAGCAACACCTGCAAAGTTACAGCCGAAAAACTGCAGATTTTCATCGTCATTTCTCCGCTGCTGGTCCTAGGCTATTTTTCATGTGTTTTTTGAGTTCCTGGGCGTCGAATTAGTCTAAAAAGCGTCATACGGATCGATTCCCAGACAAAAGATTTTTCGGCCAAAAAAAATCCAAGGCTAACCCCTTTGCATTTTTGGCGAAAATTTCGACGACTTTGGAAAGTGCTGCAATTAATTCTTTAGGGTACTATTCCGACGTGATTTTGCGAGAGGAATCGATTAATCGCAGTCCCGATACGCTGCGAGCAACACCTGCAAAGTTACAGCCGAAAAACTGCAGATTTTCATCGTCATTTCTCCGCTGCTGGTCCTAGGCTATTTTTCATGTGTTTTCTGAGTTCCTGGGCGTCGAATTAGTCTAAAAAGCGTCATACGGATCGATTCCCAGACAAAAGATTTCTCGGCCAAAAAAAATCCAAGGCTAACCCCTTTGCATTTTTGGCGAAAATTTCGACGACTTTGAAAAGTGCTGCAATTAATTCTTTAGGGTACTATTCCGACGTGATTTTGCGAGAGGAATCGATTAATCGCAGTCCCGATACGCTGCGAGCAACACCTGCAAAGTTACAGCCGAAAAACTGCAGATTTTCATCGTCATTTCTCCGCTGCTGGTCCTAGGCTATTTTTCATGTGTTTTCTGAGTTCCTGGGCGTCGAATTAGTCTAAAAAGCGTCATACGGATCGATTCCCAGACAAAAGATTTTTCGGCCAAAAAAAATCCAAGGCTAACCCCTTTGCATTTTTGGCGAAAATTTCGACGACTTTGAAAAGTGCTGCAATTAATTCTTTAGGGTACTATTCCGACGTGATTTTGCGAGAGGAATCGATTAATCGCAGTCCCGATACGCTGCGAGCAACACCTGCAAAGTTACAGCCGAAAAACTGCAGATTTTCATCGTCATTTCTCCGCTGCTGGTCCTAGGCTATTTTTCATGTGTTTTCTGAGTTCCTGGGCGTCGAATTAGTCTAAAAAGCGTCATACGGATCGATTCCCAGACAAAAGATTTTTCGGCCAAAAAAAATCCAAGGCTAACCCCTTTGCATTTTTGGCGAAAATTTCGACGACTTTGAAAAGTGTTGCAATTAATTCTTTAGGGTACTATTCCGACGTGATTTTGCGAGAGGAATCGATTAATCGCAGTCCCGATACGCTGCGAGCAACACCTGCAAAGTTACAGCCGAAAAACTGCAGATTTTCATCGTCATTTCTCCGCTGCTGGTCCTAGGCTATTTTTCATGTGTTTTCTGAGTTCCTGGGCGTCGAATTAGTCTAAAAAGCGTCATACGGATCGATTCCCAGACAAAAGATTTTTCGGCCAAAAAAGTTCCAAGGCTAACCCCTTTGCATTTTTGGCGAAAATTTCGACGACTTTGAAAAGTGCTGCAATTAATTCTTTAGGGTACTATTCCGACGTGATTTTGCGAGAGGAATCGATTAATCGCAGTCCCGATACGCTGCGAGCAACACCTGCAAAGTTACAGCCGAAAAACTGCAGATTTTCATCGTCATTTCTCCGCTGCTGGTCCTAGGCTATTTTTCATGTGTTTTCTGAGTTCCTGGGCGTCGAATTAGTCTAAAAAGCGTCATACGGATCGATTCCCAGACAAAAGATTTTTCGGCCAAAAAAAATCCAAGGCTAACCCCTTTGCATTTTTGGCGAAAATTTCGACGACTTTGAAAAGTGCTGCAATTAATTCTTTAGGGTACTATTCCGACGTGATTTTGCGAGAGGAATCGATTAATTGCAGTCCCGATACGCTGCGAGCAACACCTGCAAAGTTACAGCCGAAAAACTGCAGATTTTCATCGCCATTTCTCCGCTGCTGGTCCTAGGCTAGTTTTCATGTGTTTTCTGAGTTCCTGGGCGTCGAATTAGTCTAAAAAGCGTCATACGGATCGATTCCCAGACAAAAGATTTTTCGGCCAAAAAAAATCCAAGGCTAACCCCTTTGCATTTTTAGCGAAAATTTCGACGACTTTGAAAAGTGCTGCAATTAATTCTTTAGGGTACTATTCCGACGTGATTTTGCGAGAGGAATCGATTAATCGCAGTCCCGATACGCTGCGAGCAACACCTGCAAAGTTACAGCCGAAAAACTGCAGATTTTCATCGTCATTTCTCCGCTGCTGGTCCTAGGCTATTTTTCGTGTGTTTTCTGAGTTCCTGGGCGTCGAATTAGTCTAAAAAGCGTCATACGGATCGATTCCCAGACAAAAGATTTTTCGGCCAAAAAAAATCCAAGGCTAACCCCTTTGCATTTTTGGCGAAAATTTCGACGACTTTGAAAAGTGCTGCAATTAACTCTTTAGGGTACTGTTCCGACGTGATTTTGCGAGAGGAATCGATTAATCGCAGTCCCGATACGCTGCGAGCAACACCTGCAAAGTTACAGCCGAAAAACTGCAGATTTTCATCGTCATTTCTCCGCTGCTGGTCCTAGGCTATTTTTCATGTGTTTTCTGAGTTCCTGGGCGTCGAATTAGTCTAAAAAGCGTCATACGGATCGATTCCCAGACAAAAGATTTTTCGGCCAAAAAAAATCCAAGGCTAACCCCTTTGCATTTTTGGCGAAAATTTCGACGACTTTGGAAAGTGCTGCAATTAATTCTTTAGGGTACTATTCCGACGTGATTTTGCGAGAGGAATCGATTAATCGCAGTCCCGATACGCTGCGAGCAACACCTGCAAAGTTACAGCCGAAAAACTGCAGATTTTCATCGTCATTTCTCCGCTGCTGGTCCTAGGCTATTTTTCATGTGTTTTCTGAGTTCCTGGGCGTCGAATTAGTCTAAAAAGCGTCATACGGATCGATTCCCAGACAAAAGATTTTTCGGCCAAAAAAAATCCAAGGCTAACCCCTTTGCATTTTTGGCGAAAATTTCGACGACTTTGAAAAGTGCTGCAATTAATTCTTTAGGGTACTATTCCGACGTGATTTTGCGAGAGGAATCGATTAATCGCAGTCCCGATACGCTGCGAGCAACACCTGCAAAGTTACAGCCGAAAAACTGCAGATTTTCATCGTCATTTCTCCGCTGCTGGTCCTAGGCTATTTTTCATGTGTTTTCTGAGTTCCTGGGCGTCGAATTAGTCTAAAAAGCGTCATACGGATCGATTCCCAGACAAAAGATTTTTCGGCCAAAAAAAATCCAAGGCTAACCCCTTTGCATTTTTGGCGAAAATTTCGACGACTTTGAAAAGTGCTGCAATTAATTCTTTAGGGTACTATTCCGACGTGATTTTGCGAGAGGAATCGATTAATCGCAGTCCCGATACGCTGCGAGCAACACCTGCAAAGTTACAGCCGAAAAACTGCAGATTTTCATCGTCATTTCTCCGCTGCTGGTCCTAGGCTATTTTTCATGTGTTTTCTGAGTTCCTGGGCGTCGAATTAGTCTAAAAAGCGTCATACGGATCGATTCCCAGACAAAAGATTTTTCGGCCAAAAAAAATCCAAGGCTAACCCCTTTGCATTTTTGGCGAAAATTTCGACGACTTTGAAAAGTGCTGCAATTAATTCTTTAGGGTACTATTCCGACGTGATTTTGCGAGAGGAATCGATTAATCGCAGTCCCGATACGCTGCGAGCAACACTTGCAAAGTTACAGCCGAAAAACTGCAGATTTTCATCGTCATTTCTCCGCTGCTGGTCCTAGGCTATTTTTCATGTGTTTTCTGAGTTCCTGGGCGTCGAATTAGTCTAAAAAGCGTCATACGGATCGATTCCCAGACAAAAGATTTTTCGGCCAAAAAAAATCCAAGGCTAACCCCTTTGCATTTTTGGCGAAAATTTCGACGACTTTGAAAAGTGCTGCAATTAATTCTTTAGGGTACTATTCCGACGTGATTTTGCGAGAGGAATCGATTAATCGCAGTCCCGATACGCTGCGAGCAACACCTGCAAAGTTACAGCCGAAAAACTGCAGATTTTCATCGTCATTTCTCCGCTGCTGGTCCTAGGCTATTTTTCATGTGTTTTCTGAGTTCCTGGGCGTCGAATTAGTCTAAAAAGCGTCATACGGATCGATTCCCAGACAAACGATTTTTCGGCCAAAAAAAATCCAAGGCTAACCCCTTTGCATTTTTGGCGAAAATTTCGACGACTTTGAAAAGTGTTGCAATTAATTCTTTAGGGTACTATTCCGACGTGATTTCGCGAGAGGAATCGATTAATCGCAGTCCCGATACGCTGCGAGCAACACCTGCAAAGTTACAGCCGAAAAACTGCGGATTTTCATCGTCATTTCTCCGCTGCTGGTCCTAGGCTATTTTTCATGTGTTTTCTGAGTTCCTGGGCGTCGAATTAGTCTAAAAAGCGTCATACGGATCGATTCCCAGACAAAAGATTTTTCGGCCAAAAAAAATCCAAGGCTAACCCCTTTGCATTTTTGGCGAAAATTTCGACGACTTTGAAAAGTGCTGCAATTAATTCTTTAGGGTACTATTCCGACGTGATTTTGCGAGAGGAATCGATTAATCGCAGTCCCGATACGCTGCGAGCAACACCTGCAAAGTTACAGCCGAAAAACTGCAGATTTTCATCGTCATTTCTCCGCTGCTGGTCCTAGGCTATTTTTCATGTGTTTTCTGAGTTCCTGGGCGTCGAATTAGTCTAAAAAGCGTCATACGGATCGATTCCCAGACAAAAGATTTTTCGGCCAAAAAAAATCCAAGGCTAACCCCTTTGCATTTTTGGCGAAAATTTCGACGACTTTGAAAAGTGCTGCAATTAATTCTTTAGGGTACTATTCCGACGTGATTTTGCGAGAGGAATCGATTAATCGCAGTCCCGATACGCTGCGAGCAACACTTGCAAAGTTACAGCCGAAAAACTGCAGATTTTCATCGTCATTTCTCCGCTGCTGGTCCTAGGCTATTTTTCATGTGTTTTCTGAGTTCCTGGGCGTCGAATTAGTCTAAAAAGCGTCATACGGATCGATTGCCAGACAAAAGATTTTTCGGCCAAAAAAAATCCAAGGCTAACCCCTTTGCATTTTTGGCGAAAATTTCGACGACTTTGAAAAGTGCTGCAATTAATTCTTTAGGGTACTATTCCGACGTGATTTTGCGAGAGGAATCGATTAATCGCAGTCCCGATACGCTGCGAGCAACACCTGCAAAGTTACAGCCGAAAAACTGCAGATTTTCATCGTCATTTCTCCGCTGCTGGTCCTAGGCTATTTTTCATGTGTTTTCTGAGTTCCTGGGCGTCGAATTAGTCTAAAAAGCGTCATACGGATCGATTCCCAGACAAAAGATTTTTCGGCCAAAAAAAATCCAAGGCTAAACCCTTTGCATTTTTGGCGAAAATTTCGACGACTTTGAAAAGTGCTGCAATTAATTCTTTGGGGTACTATTCCGACGCGATTTTGCGAGAGGAATCGATTAATCGCAGTCCCGATACGCTGCGAGCAACACCTGCAAAGTTACAGCCGAAAAACTGCAGATTTTCATCGTCATTTCTCCGCTGCTGGTCCTAGGCTATTTTTCATGTGTTTTCTGAGTTCCTGGGCGTCGAATTAGTCTAAAAAGCGTCATACGGATCGATTCCCAGACAAAAGATTTTTCGGCCAAAAAAAATCCAAGGCTAACCCCTTTGCATTTTTGGCGAAAATTTCGACGACTTTGAAAAGTGCTGCAATTAATTCTTTAGGGTACTATTCCGACGTGATTTTGCGAGAGGAATCGATTAATCGCAGTCCCGATACGCTGCGAGCAACACCTGCAAAGTTACAGCCGAAAAACTGCAGATTTTCATCGTCATTTCTCCGCTGCTGGTCCTAGGCTAGTTTTCATGTGTTTTCTGAGTTCCTGGGCGTCGAATTAGTCTAAAAAGCGTCATACGGATCGATTCCCAGACAAAAGATTTTTCGGCCAAAAAAAATCCAAGGCTAAACCCTTTGCATTTTTGGCGAAAATTTCGACGACTTTGAAAAGTGCTGCAATTAATTCTTTGGGGTACTATTCCGACGTGATTTTGCGAGAGGAATCGATTAATCGCAGTCCCGATACGCTGCGAGCAACACCTGCAAAGTTACAGCCGAAAAACTGCAGATTTTCATCGTCATTTCTCCGCTGCTGGTCCTAGGCTATTTTTCATGTGTTTTCTGAGTTCCTGGGCGTCGAATTAGTCTAAAAAGCGTCATACGGATCGATCCCCAGACAAAAGATTTTTCGGCCAAAAAAAATCCAAGGCTAACCCCTTTGCATTTTTGGCGAAAATTTCGACGACTTTGAAAAGTGCTGCAATTAATTCTTTAGGGTACTATTCCGACGTGATTTTGCGAGAGGAATCGATTAATCGCAGTCCCGATACGCTGCGAGCAACACCTGCAAAGTTACAGCCGAAAAACTGCAGATTTTCATCGTCATTTCTCCGCTGCTGGTCCTAGGCTATTTTTCATGTGTTTTCTGAGTTCCTGGGCGTCGAATTAGTCTAAAAAGCGTCATACGGATCGATTCCCAGACAAAAGATTTGTCGGCCAAAAAAAATCCAAGGCTAACCCCTTTGCATTTTTGGCGAAAATTTCGACGACTTTGAAAAGTGCTGCAATTAATTCTTTAGGGTACTATTCCGACGTGATTTTGCGAGAGGAATCGATTAATCGCAGTCCCGATACGCTGCGAGCAACACCTGCAAAGTTACAGCCGAAAAACTGCAGATTTTCATCGTCATTTCTCCGCTGCTGGTCCTAGGCTATTTCTCATGTGTTTTCTGAGTTCCTGGGCGTCGAATTAGTCTAAAAAGCGTCATACGGATCGATTCCCAGACAAAAGATTTTTCGGCCAAAAAAAATCCAAGGCTAACCCCTTCGCATTTTTGGCGAAAATTTCGACGACTTTGAAAAGTGCTGCAATTAATTCTTTAGGGTACTATTCCGACGTGATTTTGCGAGAGGAATCGATTAATCGCAGTCCCGATACGCTGCGAGCAACACCTGCAAAGTTACAGCCGAAAAACTGCAGATTTTCATCGTCATTTCTCCGCTGCTGGTCCTAGGCTATTTTTCATGTGTTTTCTGAGTTCCTGGGCGTCGAATTAGTCTAAAAAGCGTCATACGGATCGATTCCCAGACAAACGATTTTTCGGCCAAAAAAAATCCAAGGCTAACCCCTTTGCATTTTTGTCGAAAATTTCGACGACTTTGAAAAGTGTTGCAATTAATTCTTTAGGGTACTATTCCGACGTGATTTCGCGAGAGGAATCGATTAATCGCAGTCCCGATACGCTGCGAGCAACACCTGCAAAGTTACAGCCGAAAAACTGCGGATTTTCATCGTCATTTCTCCGCTGCTGGTCCTAGGCTATTTTTCATGTGTTTTCTGAGTTCCTGGGCGTCGAATTAGTCTAAAAAGCGTCATACGGATCGATTCCCAGACAAAAGATTTTTCGGCCAAAAAAAATCCAAGGCTAACCCCTTTGCATTTTTGGCGAAAATTTCGACGACTTTGAAAAGTGCTGCAATTAATTCTTTAGGGTACTATTCCGACGTGATTTTGCGAGAGGAATCGATTAATCGCAGTCCCGATACGCTGCGAGCAACACCTGCAAAGTTACAGCCGAAAAACTGCAGATTTTCATCGTCATTTCTCCGCTGCTGGTCCTAGGCTATTTTTCATGTGTTTTCTGAGTTCCTGGGCGTCGAATTAGTCTAAAAAGCGTCATACGGATCGATTCCCAGACAAAAGATTTTTCGGCCAAAAAAAATCCAAGGCTAACCCCTTTGCATTTTTGGCGAAAATTTCGACGACTTTGAAAAGTGCTGCAATTAATTCTTTAGGGTACTATTCCGACGTGATTTTGCGAGAGGAATCGATTAATCGCAGTCCCGATACGCTGCGAGCAACACCTGCAAAGTTACAGCCGAAAAACTGCAGATTTTCATCGTCATTTCTCCGCTGCTGGTCCTAGGCTATTTTTCATGTGTTTTCTGAGTTCCTGGGCGTCGAATTAGTCTAAAAAGCGTCATACGGATCGATTCCCAGACAAAAGATTTTTCGGCCAAAAAAAATCCAAGGCTAACCCCTTTGCATTTTTGGCGAAAATTTCGACGACTTTGAAAAGTGCTGCAATTAATTCCTTAGGGTACTATTCCGACGTGATTTTGCGAGAGGAATCGATTAATCGCAGTCCCGATACGCTGCGAGCAACACCTGCAAAGTTACAGCCGAAAAACTGCAGATTTTCATCGTCATTTCTCCGCTGCTGGTCCTAGGCTATTTTTCATGTGTTTTCTGAGTTCCTGGGCGTCGAATTAGTCTAAAAAGCGTCATACGGATCGATTCCCAGACAAAAGATTTTTCGGCCAAAAAAAATCCAAGGCTAACCCCTTTGCATTTTTGGCGAAAATTTCGACGACTTTGAAAAGTGCTGCAATTAATTCTTTAGGGTACTATTCCGACGTGATTTTGCGAGAGGAATCGATTAATCGCAGTCCCGATACGCTGCGAGCAACACCTGCAAAGTTACAGCCGAAAAACTGCAGATTTTCATCGTCATTTCTCCGCTGCTGGTCCTAGGCTATTTTTCATGTGTTTTCTGAGTTCCTGGGCGTCGAATTAGTCTAAAAAGCGTCATACGGATCGATTCCCAGACAAAAGATTTTTCGGCCAAAAAAAATCCAAGGCTAACCCCTTTGCATTTTTGGCGAAAATTTCGACGACTTTGAAAAGTGCTGCAATTGATTCTTTAGGGTACTATTCCGACGTGATTTTGCGAGAGGAATCGATTAATCGCAGTCCCGATACGCTGCGAGCGACACCTGCAAAGTTACAGCCGAAAAACTGCAGATTTTCATCGTCATTTCTCCGCTGCTGGTCCTAGGCTATTTTTCATGTGTTTTCTGAGTTCCTGGGCGTCGAATTAGTCTAAAAAGCGTCATACGGATCGATTCCCAGACAAAAGATTTTTCGGCCAAAAAAAATCCAAGGCTAACCCCTTTGCATTTTTGGCGAAAATTTCGACGACTTTGAAAAGTGCTGCAATTAATTCTTTAGGGTACTATTCCGACGTGATTTTGCGAGAGGAATCGATTAATCGCAGTCCCGATACGCTGCGAGCAACACCTGCAAAGTTACAGCCGAAAAACTGCAGATTTTCATCGTCATTTCTCCGCTGCTGGTCCTAGGCTAGTTTTCATGTGTTTTCTGAGTTCCTGGGCGTCGAATTAGTCTAAAAAGCGTCATACGGATCGATTCCCAGACAAAAGATTTTTCGGCCAAAAAAAATCCAAGGCTAAACCCTTTGCATTTTTGGCGAAAATTTCGACGACTTTGAAAAGTGCTGCAATTAATTCTTTGGGGTACTATTCCGACGCGATTTTGCGAGAGGAATCGATTAATCGCAGTCCCGATACGCTGCGAGCAACACCTGCAAAGTTACAGCCGAAAAACTGCAGATTTTCATCGTCATTTCTCCGCTGCTGGTCCTAGGCTATTTTTCATGTGTTTTCTGAGTTCCTGGGCGTCGAATTAGTCTAAAAAGCGTCATACGGATCGATTCCCAGACAAAAGATTTTTCGGCCAAAAAAAATCCAAGGCTAACCCCTTTGCATTTTTGGCGAAAATTTCGACGACTTTGAAAAGTGCTGCAATTAATTCTTTAGGGTACTATTCCGACGTGATTTTGCGAGAGGAATCGATTAATCGCAGTCCCGATACGCTGCGAGCAACACCTGCAAAGTTACAGCCGAAAAACTGCAGATTTTCATCGTCATTTCTCCGCTGCTGGTCCTAGGCTAGTTTTCATGTGTTTTCTGAGTTCCTGGGCGTCGAATTAGTCTAAAAAGCGTCATACGGATCGATTCCCAGACAAAAGATTTTTCGGCCAAAAAAAATCCAAGGCTAAACCCTTTGCATTTTTGGCGAAAATTTCGACGACTTTGAAAAGTGCTGCAATTAATTCTTTGGGGTACTATTCCGACGTGATTTTGCGAGAGGAATCGATTAATCGCAGTCCCGATACGCTGCGAGCAACACCTGCAAAGTTACAGCCGAAAAACTGCAGATTTTCATCGTCATTTCTCCGCTGCTGGTCCTAGGCTATTTTTCATGTGTTTTCTGAGTTCCTGGGCGTCGAATTAGTCTAAAAAGCGTCATACGGATCGATCCCCAGACAAAAGATTTTTCGGCCAAAAAAAATCCAAGGCTAACCCCTTTGCATTTTTGGCGAAAATTTCGACGACTTTGAAAAGTGCTGCAATTAATTCTTTAGGGTACTATTCCGACGTGATTTTGCGAGAGGAATCGATTAATCGCAGTCCCGATACGCTGCGAGCAACACCTGCAAAGTTACAGCCGAAAAACTGCAGATTTTCATCGTCATTTCTCCGCTGCTGGTCCTAGGCTATTTTTCATGTGTTTTCTGAGTTCCTGGGCGTCGAATTAGTCTAAAAAGCGTCATACGGATCGATTCCCAGACAAAAGATTTGTCGGCCAAAAAAAATCCAAGGCTAACCCCTTTGCATTTTTGGCGAAAATTTCGACGACTTTGAAAAGTGCTGCAATTAATTCTTTAGGGTACTATTCCGACGTGATTTTGCGAGAGGAATCGATTAATCGCAGTCCCGATACGCTGCGAGCAACACCTGCAAAGTTACAGCCGAAAAACTGCAGATTTTCATCGTCATTTCTCCGCTGCTGGTCCTAGGCTATTTCTCATGTGTTTTCTGAGTTCCTGGGCGTCGAATTAGTCTAAAAAGCGTCATACGGATCGATTCCCAGACAAAAGATTTTTCGGCCAAAAAAAATCCAAGGCTAACCCCTTCGCATTTTTGGCGAAAATTTCGACGACTTTGAAAAGTGCTGCAATTAATTCTTTAGGGTACTATTCCGACGTGATTTTGCGAGAGGAATCGATTAATCGCAGTCCCGATACGCTGCGAGCAACACCTGCAAAGTTACAGCCGAAAAACTGCAGATTTTCATCGTCATTTCTCCGCTGCTGGTCCTAGGCTATTTTTCATGTGTTTTCTGAGTTCCTGGGCGTCGAATTAGTCTAAAAAGCGTCATACGGATCGATTCCCAGACAAACGATTTTTCGGCCAAAAAAAATCCAAGGCTAACCCCTTTGCATTTTTGTCGAAAATTTCGACGACTTTGAAAAGTGTTGCAATTAATTCTTTAGGGTACTATTCCGACGTGATTTCGCGAGAGGAATCGATTAATCGCAGTCCCGATACGCTGCGAGCAACACCTGCAAAGTTACAGCCGAAAAACTGCGGATTTTCATCGTCATTTCTCCGCTGCTGGTCCTAGGCTATTTTTCATGTGTTTTCTGAGTTCCTGGGCGTCGAATTAGTCTAAAAAGCGTCATACGGATCGATTCCCAGACAAAAGATTTTTCGGCCAAAAAAAATCCAAGGCTAACCCCTTTGCATTTTTGGCGAAAATTTCGACGACTTTGAAAAGTGCTGCAATTAATTCTTTAGGGTACTATTCCGACGTGATTTTGCGAGAGGAATCGATTAATCGCAGTCCCGATACGCTGCGAGCAACACCTGCAAAGTTACAGCCGAAAAACTGCAGATTTTCATCGTCATTTCTCCGCTGCTGGTCCTAGGCTATTTTTCATGTGTTTTCTGAGTTCCTGGGCGTCGAATTAGTCTAAAAAGCGTCATACGGATCGATTCCCAGACAAAAGATTTTTCGGCCAAAAAAAATCCAAGGCTAACCCCTTTGCATTTTTGGCGAAAATTTCGACGACTTTGAAAAGTGCTGCAATTAATTCTTTAGGGTACTATTCCGACGTGATTTTGCGAGAGGAATCGATTAATCGCAGTCCCGATACGCTGCGAGCAACACCTGCAAAGTTACAGCCGAAAAACTGCAGATTTTCATCGTCATTTCTCCGCTGCTGGTCCTAGGCTATTTTTCATGTGTTTTCTGAGTTCCTGGGCGTCGAATTAGTCTAAAAAGCGTCATACGGATCGATTCCCAGACAAAAGATTTTTCGGCCAAAAAAAATCCAAGGCTAACCCCTTTGCATTTTTGGCGAAAATTTCGACGACTTTGAAAAGTGCTGCAATTAATTCCTTAGGGTACTATTCCGACGTGATTTTGCGAGAGGAATCGATTAATCGCAGTCCCGATACGCTGCGAGCAACACCTGCAAAGTTACAGCCGAAAAACTGCAGATTTTCATCGTCATTTCTCCGCTGCTGGTCCTAGGCTATTTTTCATGTGTTTTCTGAGTTCCTGGGCGTCGAATTAGTCTAAAAAGCGTCATACGGATCGATTCCCAGACAAAAGATTTTTCGGCCAAAAAAAATCCAAGGCTAACCCCTTTGCATTTTTGGCGAAAATTTCGACGACTTTGAAAAGTGCTGCAATTAATTCTTTAGGGTACTATTCCGACGTGATTTTGCGAGAGGAATCGATTAATCGCAGTCCCGATACGCTGCGAGCAACACTTGCAAAGTTACAGCCGAAAAACTGCAGATTTTCATCGTCATTTCTCCGCTGCTGGTCCTAGGCTATTTTTCATGTGTTTTCTGAGTTCCTGGGCGTCGAATTAGTCTAAAAAGCGTCATACGGATCGATTCCCAGACAAAAGATTTTTCGGCCAAAAAAAATCCAAGGCTAACCCCTTTGCATTTTTGGCGAAAATTTCGACGACTTCGAAAAGTGCTGCAATTAATTCTTTAGGGTACTATTCCGACGTGATTTTGCGAGAGGAATCGATTAATCGCAGTCCCGATACGCTGCGAGCAACACCTGCAAAGTTACAGCCGAAAAACTGCAGATTTTCATCGTCATTTCTCCGCTGCTGGTCCTGGGCTAGTTTTCATGTGTTTTCTGAGTTCCTGGGCGTCGAATTAGTCTAAAAAGCGTCATACGGATCGATTCCCAGACAAAAGATTTTTCGGCCAAAAAAAATCCAAGGCTAACCCCTTTGCATTTTTGGCGAAAATTTCGACGACTTTGAAAAGTGCTGCAATTGATTCTTTAGGGTACTATTCCGACGTGATTTTGCGAGAGGAATCGATTAATCGCAGTCCCGATACGCTGCGAGCAACACCTGCAAAGTTACAGCCGAAAAACTGCAGATTTTCATCGTCATTTCTCCGCTGCTGGTCCTGGGCTAGTTTTCATGTGTTTTCTGAGTTCCTGGGCGTCGAATTAGTCTAAAAAGCGTCATACGGATCGATTCCCAGACAAAAGATTTTTCGGCCAAAAAAAATCCAAGGCTAACCCCTTTGCATTTTTGGCGAAAATTTCGACGACTTTGAAAAGTGCTGCAATTGATTCTTTAGGGTACTATTCCGACGTGATTTTGCGAGAGGAATCGATTAATCGCAGTCCCGATACGCTGCGAGCAACACCTGCAAAGTTACAGCCGAAAAACTGCAGATTTTCATCGTCATTTCTCCGCTGCTGGTCCTAGGCTATTTTTCATGTGTTTTCTGAGTTCCTGGGCGTCGAATTAGTCTAAAAAGCGTCATACGGATCGATTCCCAGACAAAAGATTTTTCGGCCAAAAAAAATCCAAGGCTAACCCCTTTGCATTTTTGGCGAAAATTTCGACGACTTTGAAAAGTGCTGCAATTAATTCTTTAGGGTACTATTCCGACGTGATTTTGCGAGAGGAATCGATTAATCGCAGTCCCGATACGCTGCGAGCAACACCTGCAAAGTTACAGCCGAAAAACTGCAGATTTTCATCGTCATTTCTCCGCTGCTGGTCCTAGGCTAGTTTTCATGTGTTTTCTGAGTTCCTGGGCGTCGAATTAGTCTAAAAAGCGTCATACGGATCGATTCCCAGACAAAAGATTTTTCGGCCAAAAAAAATCCAAGGCTAAACCCTTTGCATTTTTGGCGAAAATTTCGACGACTTTGAAAAGTGCTGCAATTAATTCTTTGGGGTACTATTCCGACGCGATTTTGCGAGAGGAATCGATTAATCGCAGTCCCGATACGCTGCGAGCAACACCTGCAAAGTTACAGCCGAAAAACTGCAGATTTTCATCGTCATTTCTCCGCTGCTGGTCCTAGGCTATTTTTCATGTGTTTTCTGAGTTCCTGGGCGTCGAATTAGTCTAAAAAGCGTCATACGGATCGATTCCCAGACAAAAGATTTTTCGGCCAAAAAAAATCCAAGGCTAACCCCTTTGCATTTTTGGCGAAAATTTCGACGACTTTGAAAAGTGCTGCAATTAATTCTTTAGGGTACTATTCCGACGTGATTTTGCGAGAGGAATCGATTAATCGCAGTCCCGATACGCTGCGAGCAACACCTGCAAAGTTACAGCCGAAAAACTGCAGATTTTCATCGTCATTTCTCCGCTGCTGGTCCTAGGCTAGTTTTCATGTGTTTTCTGAGTTCCTGGGCGTCGAATTAGTCTAAAAAGCGTCATACGGATCGATTCCCAGACAAAAGATTTTTCGGCCAAAAAAAATCCAAGGCTAAACCCTTTGCATTTTTGGCGAAAATTTCGACGACTTTGAAAAGTGCTGCAATTAATTCTTTGGGGTACTATTCCGACGTGATTTTGCGAGAGGAATCGATTAATCGCAGTCCCGATACGCTGCGAGCAACACCTGCAAAGTTACAGCCGAAAAACTGCAGATTTTCATCGTCATTTCTCCGCTGCTGGTCCTAGGCTATTTTTCATGTGTTTTCTGAGTTCCTGGGCGTCGAATTAGTCTAAAAAGCGTCATACGGATCGATCCCCAGACAAAAGATTTTTCGGCCAAAAAAAATCCAAGGCTAACCCCTTTGCATTTTTGGCGAAAATTTCGACGACTTTGAAAAGTGCTGCAATTAATTCTTTAGGGTACTATTCCGACGTGATTTTGCGAGAGGAATCGATTAATCGCAGTCCCGATACGCTGCGAGCAACACCTGCAAAGTTACAGCCGAAAAACTGCAGATTTTCATCGTCATTTCTCCGCTGCTGGTCCTAGGCTATTTTTCATGTGTTTTCTGAGTTCCTGGGCGTCGAATTAGTCTAAAAAGCGTCATACGGATCGATTCCCAGACAAAAGATTTGTCGGCCAAAAAAAATCCAAGGCTAACCCCTTTGCATTTTTGGCGAAAATTTCGACGACTTTGAAAAGTGCTGCAATTAATTCTTTAGGGTACTATTCCGACGTGATTTTGCGAGAGGAATCGATTAATCGCAGTCCCGATACGCTGCGAGCAACACCTGCAAAGTTACAGCCGAAAAACTGCAGATTTTCATCGTCATTTCTCCGCTGCTGGTCCTAGGCTATTTCTCATGTGTTTTCTGAGTTCCTGGGCGTCGAATTAGTCTAAAAAGCGTCATACGGATCGATTCCCAGACAAAAGATTTTTCGGCCAAAAAAAATCCAAGGCTAACCCCTTCGCATTTTTGGCGAAAATTTCGACGACTTTGAAAAGTGCTGCAATTAATTCTTTAGGGTACTATTCCGACGTGATTTTGCGAGAGGAATCGATTAATCGCAGTCCCGATACGCTGCGAGCAACACCTGCAAAGTTACAGCCGAAAAACTGCAGATTTTCATCGTCATTTCTCCGCTGCTGGTCCTAGGCTATTTTTCATGTGTTTTCTGAGTTCCTGGGCGTCGAATTAGTCTAAAAAGCGTCATACGGATCGATTCCCAGACAAACGATTTTTCGGCCAAAAAAAATCCAAGGCTAACCCCTTTGCATTTTTGTCGAAAATTTCGACGACTTTGAAAAGTGTTGCAATTAATTCTTTAGGGTACTATTCCGACGTGATTTCGCGAGAGGAATCGATTAATCGCAGTCCCGATACGCTGCGAGCAACACCTGCAAAGTTACAGCCGAAAAACTGCGGATTTTCATCGTCATTTCTCCGCTGCTGGTCCTAGGCTATTTTTCATGTGTTTTCTGAGTTCCTGGGCGTCGAATTAGTCTAAAAAGCGTCATACGGATCGATTCCCAGACAAAAGATTTTTCGGCCAAAAAAAATCCAAGGCTAACCCCTTTGCATTTTTGGCGAAAATTTCGACGACTTTGAAAAGTGCTGCAATTAATTCTTTAGGGTACTATTCCGACGTGATTTTGCGAGAGGAATCGATTAATCGCAGTCCCGATACGCTGCGAGCAACACCTGCAAAGTTACAGCCGAAAAACTGCAGATTTTCATCGTCATTTCTCCGCTGCTGGTCCTAGGCTATTTTTCATGTGTTTTCTGAGTTCCTGGGCGTCGAATTAGTCTAAAAAGCGTCATACGGATCGATTCCCAGACAAAAGATTTTTCGGCCAAAAAAAATCCAAGGCTAACCCCTTTGCATTTTTGGCGAAAATTTCGACGACTTTGAAAAGTGCTGCAATTAATTCTTTAGGGTACTATTCCGACGTGATTTTGCGAGAGGAATCGATTAATCGCAGTCCCGATACGCTGCGAGCAACACCTGCAAAGTTACAGCCGAAAAACTGCAGATTTTCATCGTCATTTCTCCGCTGCTGGTCCTAGGCTATTTTTCATGTGTTTTCTGAGTTCCTGGGCGTCGAATTAGTCTAAAAAGCGTCATACGGATCGATTCCCAGACAAAAGATTTTTCGGCCAAAAAAAATCCAAGGCTAACCCCTTTGCATTTTTGGCGAAAATTTCGACGACTTTGAAAAGTGCTGCAATTAATTCCTTAGGGTACTATTCCGACGTGATTTTGCGAGAGGAATCGATTAATCGCAGTCCCGATACGCTGCGAGCAACACCTGCAAAGTTACAGCCGAAAAACTGCAGATTTTCATCGTCATTTCTCCGCTGCT
Source organism: Diprion similis (assembly GCF_021155765.1). Lineage (NCBI taxonomy): Eukaryota > Metazoa > Arthropoda > Insecta > Hymenoptera > Diprionidae > Diprion > Diprion similis. Next base: position 6,238,359 of record NC_060117.1, read on the forward strand.
GGTCCTAGGCTATTTTTCATGTGTTTTCTGAGTTCCTGGGCGTCGAATTAGTCTAAAAAGCGTCATACGGATCGATTCCCAGACAAAAGATTTTTCGGCCAAAAAAAATCCAAGGCTAACCCCTTTGCATTTTTGGCGAAAATTTCGACGACTTTGAAAAGTGCTGCAATTAATTCTTTAGGGTACTATTCCGACGTGATTTTGCGAGAGGAATCGATTAATCGCAGTCCCGATACGCTGCGAGCAACACTTGCAAAGTTACAGCCGAAAAACTGCAGATTTTCATCGTCATTTCTCCGCTGCTGGTCCTAGGCTATTTTTCATGTGTTTTCTGAGTTCCTGGGCGTCGAATTAGTCTAAAAAGCGTCATACGGATCGATTCCCAGACAAAAGATTTTTCGGCCAAAAAAAATCCAAGGCTAACCCCTTTGCATTTTTGGCGAAAATTTCGACGACTTCGAAAAGTGCTGCAATTAATTCTTTAGGGTACTATTCCGACGTGATTTTGCGAGAGGAATCGATTAATCGCAGTCCCGATACGCTGCGAGCAACACCTGCAAAGTTACAGCCGAAAAACTGCAGATTTTCATCGTCATTTCTCCGCTGCTGGTCCTGGGCTAGTTTTCATGTGTTTTCTGAGTTCCTGGGCGTCGAATTAGTCTAAAAAGCGTCATACGGATCGATTCCCAGACAAAAGATTTTTCGGCCAAAAAAAATCCAAGGCTAACCCCTTTGCATTTTTGGCGAAAATTTCGACGACTTTGAAAAGTGCTGCAATTGATTCTTTAGGGTACTATTCCGACGTGATTTTGCGAGAGGAATCGATTAATCGCAGTCCCGATACGCTGCGAGCAACACCTGCAAAGTTACAGCCGAAAAACTGCAGATTTTCATCGTCATTTCTCCGCTGCTGGTCCTGGGCTAGTTTTCATGTGTTTTCTGAGTTCCTGGGCGTCGAATTAGTCTAAAAAGCGTCATACGGATCGATTCCCAGACAAAAGATTTTTCGGCCAAAAAAAATCCAAGGCTAACCCCTTTGCATTTTTGGCGAAAATTTCGACGACTTTGAAAAGTGCTGCAATTGATTCTTTAGGGTACTATTCCGACGTGATTTTGCGAGAGGAATCGATTAATCGCAGTCCCGATACGCTGCGAGCAACACCTGCAAAGTTACAGCCGAAAAACTGCAGATTTTCATCGTCATTTCTCCGCTGCTGGTCCTAGGCTATTTTTCATGTGTTTTCTGAGTTCCTGGGCGTCGAATGAGTCTAAAAAGCGTCATACGGATCGATTCCCAGACAAAAGATTTTTCGGCCAAAAAAAATCCAAGGCTAACCCCTTTGCATTTTTGGCGAAAATTTCGACGACTTTGAAAAGTGCTGCAATTAATTCTTTAGGGTACTATTCCGACGTGATTTTGCGAGAGGAATCGATTAATCGCAGTCCCGATACGCTGCGAGCAACACCTGCAAAGTTACAGCCGAAAAACTGCAGATTTTCATCGTCATTTCTCCGCTGCTGGTCCTAGGCTAGTTTTCATGTGTTTTCTGAGTTCCTGGGCGTCGAATTAGTCTAAAAAGCGTCATACGGATCGATTCCCAGACAAAAGATTTTTCGGCCAAAAAAAATCCAAGGCTAAACCCTTTGCATTTTTGGCGAAAATTTCGACGACTTTGAAAAGTGTTGCAATTAATTCTTTGGGGTACTATTCCGACGTGATTTTGCGAGAGGAATCGATTAATCGCAGTCCCGATACGCTGCGAGCAACACCTGCAAAGTTACAGCCGAAAAACTGCAGATTTTCATCGTCATTTCTCCGCTGCTGGTCCTGGGCTAGTTTTCATGTGTTTTCTGAGTTCCTGGGCGTCGAATTAGTCTAAAAAGCGTCATACGGATCGATTCCCAGACAAAAGATTTTTCGGCCAAAAAAAATCCAAGGCTAACCCCTTTGCATTTTTGGCGAAAATTTCGACGACTTTGAAAAGTGCTGCAATTGATTCTTTAGGGTACTATTCCGACGTGATTTTGCGAGAGGAATCGATTAATCGCAGTCCCGATACGCTGCGAGCAACACCTGCAAAGTTACAGCCGAAAAACTGCAGATTTTCATCGTCATTTCTCCGCTGCTGGTCCTAGGCTATTTTTCATGTGTTTTCTGAGTTCCTGGGCGTCGAATGAGTCTAAAAAGCGTCATACGGATCGATTCCCAGACAAAAGATTTTTCGGCCAAAAAAAATCCAAGGCTAACCCCTTTGCATTTTTGGCGAAAATTTCGACGACTTTGAAAAGTGCTGCAATTAATTCTTTAGGGTACTATTCCGACGTGATTTTGCGAGAGGAATCGATTAATCGCAGTCCCGATACGCTGCGAGCAACACCTGCAAAGTTACAGCCGAAAAACTGCAGATTTTCATCGTCATTTCTCCGCTGCTGGTCCTAGGCTAGTTTTCATGTGTTTTCTGAGTTCCTGGGCGTCGAATTAGTCTAAAAAGCGTCATACGGATCGATTCCCAGACAAAAGATTTTTCGGCCAAAAAAAATCCAAGGCTAAACCCTTTGCATTTTTGGCGAAAATTTCGACGACTTTGAAAAGTGCTGCAATTAATTCTTTGGGGTACTATTCCGACGTGATTTTGCGAGAGGAATCGATTAATCGCAGTCCCGATACGCTGCGAGCAACACCTGCAAAGTTACAGCCGAAAAACTGCAGATTTTCATCGTCATTTCTCCGCTGCTGGTCCTAGGCTATTTTTCATGTGTTTTCTGAGTTCCTGGGCGTCGAATTAGTCTAAAAAGCGTCATACGGATCGATTCCCAGACAAAAGATTTTTCGGCCAAAAAAAATCCAAGGCTAACCCCTTTGCATTTTTGGCGAAAATTTCGACGACTTTGAAAAGTGCTGCAATTAATTCTTTAGGGTACTATTCCGACGTGATTTTGCGAGAGGAATCGATTAATCGCAGTCCCGATACGCTGCGAGCAACACCTGCAAAGTTACAGCCGAAAAACTGCAGATTTTCATCGTCATTTCTCCGCTGCTGGTCCTAGGCTATTTTTCATGTGTTTTCTGAGTTCCTGGGCGTCGAATTAGTCTGAAAAGCGTCATACGGATCGATTCCCAGACAAAAGATTTTTCGGCCAAAAAAAATCCAAGGCTAACCCCTTTGCATTTTTGGCGAAAATTTCGACGACTTTGAAAAGTGCTGCAATTAATTCTTTAGGGTACTATTCCGACGTGATTTTGCGAGAGGAATCGATTAATCGCAGTCCCGATACGCTGCGAGCAACACCTGCAAAGTTACAGCCGAAAAACTGCAGATTTTCATCGTCATTTCTCCGCTGCTGGTCCTAGGCTATTTCTCATGTGTTTTCTGAGTTCCTGGGCGTCGAATTAGTCTAAAAAGCGTCATACGGATCGATTCCCAGACAAAAGATTTTTCGGCCAAAAAAAATCCAAGGCTAACCCCTTCGCATTTTTGGCGAAAATTTCGACGACTTTGAAAAGTGCTGCAATTAATTCTTTAGGGTACTATTCCGACGTGATTTTGCGAGAGGAATCGATTAATCGCAGTCCCGATACGCTGCGAGCAACACCTGCAAAGTTACAGCCGAAAAACTGCAGATTTTCATCGTCATTTCTCCGCTGCTGGTCCTAGGCTATTTTTCATGTGTTTTCTGAGTTCCTGGGCGTCGAATTAGTCTAAAAAGCGTCATACGGATCGATTCCCAGACAAACGATTTTTCGGCCAAAAAAAATCCAAGGCTAACCCCTTTGCATTTTTGGCGAAAATTTCGACGACTTTGAAAAGTGTTGCAATTAATTCTTTAGGGTACTATTCCGACGTGATTTCGCGAGAGGAATCGATTAATCGCAGTCCCGATACGCTGCGAGCAACACCTGCAAAGTTACAGCCGAAAAACTGCGGATTTTCATCGTCATTTCTCCGCTGCTGGTCCTAGGCTATTTTTCATGTGTTTTCTGAGTTCCTGGGCGTCGAATTAGTCTAAAAAGCGTCATACGGATCGATTCCCAGACAAAAGATTTTTCGGCCAAAAAAAATCCAAGGCTAACCCCTTTGCATTTTTGGCGAAAATTTCGACGACTTTGAAAAGTGCTGCAATTAATTCTTTAGGGTACTATTCCGACGTGATTTTGCGAGAGGAATCGATTAATCGCAGTCCCGATACGCTGCGAGCAACACCTGCAAAGTTACAGCCGAAAAACTGCAGATTTTCATCGTCATTTCTCCGCTGCTGGTCCTAGGCTATTTCTCATGTGTTTTCTGAGTTCCTGGGCGTCGAATTAGTCTAAAAAGCGTCATACGGATCGATTCCCAGACAAAAGATTTTTCGGCCAAAAAAAATCCAAGGCTAACCCCTTCGCATTTTTGGCGAAAATTTCGACGACTTTGAAAAGTGCTGCAATTAATTCTTTAGGGTACTATTCCGACGTGATTTTGCGAGAGGAATCGATTAATCGCAGTCCCGATACGCTGCGAGCAACACCTGCAAAGTTACAGCCGAAAAACTGCAGATTTTCATCGTCATTTCTCCGCTGCTGGTCCTAGGCTATTTTTCATGTGTTTTCTGAGTTCCTGGGCGTCGAATTAGTCTAAAAAGCGTCATACGGATCGATTCCCAGACAAAAGATTTTTCGGCCAAAAAAAATCCAAGGCTAACCCCTTTGCATTTTTGGCGAAAATTTCGACGACTTTGAAAAGTGCTGCAATTAATTCTTTAGGGTACTATTCCGACGTGATTTTGCGAGAGGAATCGATTAATCGCAGTCCCGATACGCTGCGAGCAACACCTGCAAAGTTACAGCGGAAAAACTGCAGATTTTCATCGTCATTTCTCCGCTGCTGGTCCTAGGCTAGTTTTCATGTGTTTTCTGAGTTCCTGGGCGTCGAATTAGTCTAAAAAGCGTCATACGGATCGATTCCCAGACAAAAGATTTTTCGGCCAAAAAAAATCCAAGGCTAACCCCTTCGCATTTTTGGCGAAAATTTCGACGACTTTGAAAAGTGCTGCAATTAATTCTTTAGGGTACTATTCCGACGTGATTTTGCGAGAGGAATCGATTAATCGCAGTCCCGATACGCTGCGAGCAACACCTGCAAAGTTACAGCCGAAAAACTGCAGATTTTCATCGTCATTTCTCCGCTGCTGGTCCTAGGCTATTTTTCATGTGTTTTCTGAGTTCCTGGGCGTCGAATTAGTCTAAAAAGCGTCATACGGATCGATTCCCAGACAAAAGATTTTTCGGCCAAAAAAAATCCAAGGCTAACCCCTTTGCATTTTTGGCGAAAATTTCGACGACTTTGAAAAGTGTTGCAATTAATTCTTTAGGGTACTATTCCGACGTGATTTCGCGATAGGAATCGATTAATCGCAGTCCCGATACGCTGCGAGCAACACCTGCAAAGTTACAGCCGAAAAACTGCGGATTTTCATCGTCATTTCTCCGCTGCTGGTCCTAGGCTATTTTTCATGTGTTTTCTGAGTTCCTGGGCGTCGAATTAGTCTAAAAAGCGTCATACGGATCGATTCCCAGACAAAAGATTTTTCGGCCAAAAAAAATCCAAGGCTAACCCCTTTGCATTTTTGGCGAAAATTTCGACGACTTTGAAAAGTGCTGCAATTAATTCTTAGGTACTATTCCGACGTGATTTTGCGAGAGGAATCGATTAATCGCAGTCCCGATACGCTGCGAGCAACACCTGCAAAGTTACAGCCGAAAAAACTGCAGATTTTCATCGTCATTTCTCCGCTGCGGTCCTAGGCTATTTTTCATGTGTTTTCTGAGTTCCTGGGCGTCGAATTAGTCTAAAAAGCGTCATACGGATCGATTCCCAGACAAAAGATTTTTCGGCCAAAAAAAATCCAAGGCTAACCCCTTCGCATTTTTGGCGAAAATTTCGACGACTTTGAAAAGTGCTGCAATTAATTCTTTAGGGTACTATTCCGACGTGATTTTGCGAGAGGAATCGATTAATCGCAGTCCCGATACGCTGCGAGCAACACCTGCAAAGTTACAGCCGAAAAACTGCAGATTTTCATCGTCATTTCTCCGCTGCAGGTCCTAGGCTATTTTTCATGTGTTTTCTGAGTTCCTGGGGCGTCGAATTAGTCTAAAAAGCGTCATACGGATCGATTCCCAGACAAAAGATTTTTCGGCCAAAAAAAATCCAAGGCTAACCCCTTTGCATTTTTGGCGAAAATTTCGACCGACTTTGAAAAGTGTTGCAATTAATTCTTTAGGGTACTATTCCGACGTGATTTTGCGATAGGAATCGATTAATCGCAGTCCCGATACGCTGCGAGCAACACCTGCAAAGTTACAGCCGAAAAACTGCAGATTTTCATCGTCATTTCTCTGCTGCTGGTCCTAGGCTAGTTTTCATGTGTTTTCTGAGTTCCTGGGCGTCGAATTAGTCTAAAAAGCGTCATACGGATCGATTCCCAGACAAAAGATTTTTCGGCCAAAAAAAATCCAAGGCTAACCCCTTTGCATTTTTGGCGAAAATTTCGACGACTTTGAAAAGTGCTGCAATTAATTCTTTAGGGTACTAATCCGACGTGATTTTGCGAGAGGAATCGATTAATCGCAGTCCCGATACGCTGCGAGCAACACCTGCAAAGTTACAGCCGAAAAACTGCAGATTTTCATCGTCATTTCTCCGCTGCTGGTCCTAGGCTATTTTTCATGTGTTTTCTGAGTTCCTGGGCGTCGAATTAGTCTAAAAAGCGTCATACGGATCGATTCCCAGACAAAAGATTTTTCGGCCAAAAAAAATCCAAGGCTAACCCCTTCGCATTTTTGGCGAAAATTTCGACGACTTTGAAAAGTGCTGCAATTAATTCTTTAGGGTACTATTCCGACGTGATTTTGCGAGAGGAATCGATTAATCGCAGTCCCGATACGCTGCGAGCAACACCTGCAAAGTTACAGCCGAAAAACTGCAGATTTTCATCGTCATTTCTCCGCTGCTGGTCCTAGGCTATTTTTCATGTGTTTTCTGAGTTCCTGGGCGTCGAATTAGTCTAAAAAGCGTCATACGGATCGATTCCCAGACAAAAGATTTTTCGGCCAAAAAAAATCCAAGGCTAACCCCTTTGCATTTTTGGCGAAAATTTCGACGACTTTGAAAAGTGTTGCAATTAATTCTTTAGGGTACTATTCCGACGTGATTTTGCGATAGGAATCGATTAATCGCAGTCCCGATACGCTGCGAGCAACACCTGCAAAGTTACAGCCGAAAAACTGCGGATTTTCATCGTCATTTCTCCGCTGCTGGTCTTAGGCTATTTTTCATGTGTTTTCTGAGTTCCTGGGCGTCGAATTAGTCTAAAAAGCGTCATACGGATCGATTCCCAGACAAAAGATTTTTCGGCCAAAAAAAATCCAAGGCTAACCCCTTTGCATTTTTGGCGAAAATTTCGACGACTTTGAAAAGTGCTGCAATTAATTCTTTAGGGTACTATTCCGACGTGATTTTGCGAGAGGAATCGATTAATCGCAGTCCCGATACGCTGCGAGCAACACCTGCAAAGTTACAGCCGAAAAACTGCAGATTTTCATCGTCATTTCTCCGCTGCTGGTCCTAGGCTATTTTTCATGTGTTTTCTGAGTTCCTGGGCGTCGAATTAGTCTAAAAAGCGTCATACGGATCGATTCCCAGACAAAAGATTTTTCGGCCAAAAAAGATCTAAGGCTAACCCCTTTGCATTTTTGGCGAAAATTTCGACGACTTTGAAAAGTGCTGCAATTAATTCTTTAGGGTACTATTCCGACGTGATTTTGCGAGAGGAATCGATTAATCGCAGTCCCGATACGCTGCGAGCAACACCTGCAAAGTTACAGCCGAAAAACTGCAGATTTTCATCGTCATTTCTCCGCTGCTGGTCCTAGGCTATTTTTCATGTGTTTTTTGAGTTCCTGGGCGTCGAATTAGTCTAAAAAGCGTCATACGGATCGATTCCCAGACAAAAGATTTTTCAGCCAAAAAAAATCCAAGGCTAACCCCTTTGCATTTTTGGCGAAAATTTCGACGACTTTGGAAAGTGCTGCAATTAATTCTTTAGGGTACTATTCCGACGTGATTTTGCGAGAGGAATCGATTAATCGCAGTCCCGATACGCTGCGAGCAACACCTGCAAAGTTACAGCCAAAAAACTGCAGATTTTCATCGTCATTTCTCCGCTGCTGGTCCTAGGCTAGTTTTCATGTGTTTTCTGAGTTCCTGGGCGTCGAATCAGTCTAAAAAGCGTCATACGGATCGATTCCCAGACAAAAGATTTTTCGGCCAAAAAAAATCCAACGCTAACCCCTTTGCATTTTTGGCGAAAATTTCGACGACTTTGAAAAGTGTTGCAATTAATTCTTTAGGGTACTATTCCGACGTGATTTTGCGAGAGGAATCGATTAATCGCAGTCCCGATACGCTGCGAGCAACACCTGCAAAGTTACAGCCGAAAAACTGCGGATTTTCATCGTCATTTCTCCGCTGCTGGTCCTAGGCTATTTTTCATGTGTTTTCTGAGTTCCTGGGCGTCGAATTAGTCTAAAAAGCGTCATACGGATCGATTCCCAGACAAAAGATTTTTCGGCCAAAAAAAATCCAAGGCTAACCCCTTTGCATTTTTGGCGAAAATTTCGACGACTTTGAAAAGTGCTGCAATTAATTCTTTAGGGTACTATTCCGACGTGATTTTGCGAGAGGAATCGATTAATCGCAGTCCCGATACGCTGCGAGCAACACCTGCAAAGTTACAGCCGAAAAACTGCAGATTTTCATCGTCATTTCTCCGCTGCTGGTCCTAGGCTATTTTTCATGTGTTTTCTGAGTTCCTGGGCGTCGAATTAGTCTAAAAAGCGTCATACGGATCGATTCCCAGACAAAAGATTTTTCGGCCAAAAAAAATCCAAGGCTAACCCCTTCGCATTTTTGGCGAAAATTTCGACGACTTTGAAAAGTGCTGCAATTAATTCTTTAGGGTACTATTCCGACGTGATTTTGCGAGAGGAATCGATTAATCGCAGTCCCGATACGCTGCGAGCAACACCTGCAAAGTTACAGCCGAAAAACTGCAGATTTTCATCGTCATTTCTCCGCTGCTGGTCCTAGGCTATTTTTCATGTGTTTTCTGAGTTCCTGGGCGTCGAATTAGTCTAAAAAGCGTCATACGGATCGATTCCCAGACAAAAGATTTTTCGGCCAAAAAAAATCCAAGGCTAACCCCTTTGCATTTTTGGCGAAAATTTCGACGACTTTGAAAAGTGTTGCAATTAATTCTTTAGGGTACTATTCCGACGTGATTTTGCGATAGGAATCGATTAATCGCAGTCCCGATACGCTGCGAGCAACACCTGCAAAGTTACAGCCGAAAAACTGCAGATTTTCATCGTCATTTCTCTGCTGCTGGTCCTAGGCTAGTTTTCATGTGTTTTCTGAGTTCCTGGGCGTCGAATTAGTCTAAAAAGCGTCATACGGATCGATTCCCAGACAAAAGATTTTTCGGCCAAAAAAAATCCAAGGCTAACCCCTTTGCATTTTTGGCGAAAATTTCGACGACTTTGAAAAGTGCTGCAATTAATTCTTTAGGGTACTAATCCGACGTGATTTTGCGAGAGGAATCGATTAATCGCAGTCCCGATACGCTGCGAGCAACACCTGCAAAGTTACAGCCGAAAAACTGCAGATTTTCATCGTCATTTCTCCGCTGCTGGTCCTAGGCTATTTTTCATGTGTTTTCTGAGTTCCTGGGCGTCGAATTAGTCTAAAAAGCGTCATACGGATCGATTCCCAGACAAAAGATTTTTCGGCCAAAAAAAATCCAAGGCTAACCCCTTCGCATTTTTGGCGAAAATTTCGACGACTTTGAAAAGTGCTGCAATTAATTCTTTAGGGTACTATTCCGACGTGATTTTGCGAGAGGAATCGATTAATCGCAGTCCCGATACGCTGCGAGCAACACCTGCAAAGTTACAGCCGAAAAACTGCAGATTTTCATCGTCATTTCTCCGCTGCTGGTCCTAGGCTATTTTTCATGTGTTTTCTGAGTTCCTGGGCGTCGAATTAGTCTAAAAAGCGTCATACGGATCGATTCCCAGACAAAAGATTTTTCGGCCAAAAAAAATCCAAGGCTAACCCCTTTGCATTTTTGGCGAAAATTTCGACGACTTTGAAAAGTGTTGCAATTAATTCTTTAGGGTACTATTCCGACGTGATTTTGCGATAGGAATCGATTAATCGCAGTCCCGATACGCTGCGAGCAACACCTGCAAAGTTACAGCCGAAAAACTGCGGATTTTCATCGTCATTTCTCCGCTGCTGGTCTTAGGCTATTTTTCATGTGTTTTCTGAGTTCCTGGGCGTCGAATTAGTCTAAAAAGCGTCATACGGATCGATTCCCAGACAAAAGATTTTTCGGCCAAAAAAAATCCAAGGCTAACCCCTTTGCATTTTTGGCGAAAATTTCGACGACTTTGAAAAGTGCTGCAATTAATTCTTTAGGGTACTATTCCGACGTGATTTTGCGAGAGGAATCGATTAATCGCAGTCCCGATACGCTGCGAGCAACACCTGCAAAGTTACAGCCGAAAAACTGCAGATTTTCATCGTCATTTCTCCGCTGCTGGTCCTAGGCTATTTTTCATGTGTTTTCTGAGTTCCTGGGCGTCGAATTAGTCTAAAAAGCGTCATACGGATCGATTCCCAGACAAAAGATTTTTCGGCCAAAAAAGATCTAAGGCTAACCCCTTTGCATTTTTGGCGAAAATTTCGACGACTTTGAAAAGTGCTGCAATTAATTCTTTAGGGTACTATTCCGACGTGATTTTGCGAGAGGAATCGATTAATCGCAGTCCCGATACGCTGCGAGCAACACCTGCAAAGTTACAGCCGAAAAACTGCAGATTTTCATCGTCATTTCTCCGCTGCTGGTCCTAGGCTATTTTTCATGTGTTTTTTGAGTTCCTGGGCGTCGAATTAGTCTAAAAAGCGTCATACGGATCGATTCCCAGACAAAAGATTTTTCAGCCAAAAAAAATCCAAGGCTAACCCCTTTGCATTTTTGGCGAAAATTTCGACGACTTTGGAAAGTGCTGCAATTAATTCTTTAGGGTACTATTCCGACGTGATTTTGCGAGAGGAATCGATTAATCGCAGTCCCGATACGCTGCGAGCAACACCTGCAAAGTTACAGCCAAAAAACTGCAGATTTTCATCGTCATTTCTCCGCTGCTGGTCCTAGGCTAGTTTTCATGTGTTTTCTGAGTTCCTGGGCGTCGAATCAGTCTAAAAAGCGTCATACGGATCGATTCCCAGACAAAAGATTTTTCGGCCAAAAAAAATCCAACGCTAACCCCTTTGCATTTTTGGCGAAAATTTCGACGACTTTGAAAAGTGTTGCAATTAATTCTTTAGGGTACTATTCCGACGTGATTTTGCGAGAGGAATCGATTAATCGCAGTCCCGATACGCTGCGAGCAACACCTGCAAAGTTACAGCCGAAAAACTGCGGATTTTCATCGTCATTTCTCCGCTGCTGGTCCTAGGCTATTTTTCATGTGTTTTCTGAGTTCCTGGGCGTCGAATTAGTCTAAAAAGCGTCATACGGATCGATTCCCAGACAAAAGATTTTTCGGCCAAAAAAAATCCAAGGCTAACCCCTTTGCATTTTTGGCGAAAATTTCGACGACTTTGAAAAGTGCTGCAATTAATTCTTTAGGGTACTATTCCGACGTGATTTTGCGAGAGGAATCGATTAATCGCAGTCCCGATACGCTGCGAGCAACACCTGCAAAGTTACAGCCGAAAAACTGCAGATTTTCATCGTCATTTCTCCGCTGCTGGTCCTAGGCTATTTTTCATGTGTTTTCTGAGTTCCTGGGCGTCGAATTAGTCTAAAAAGCGTCATACGGATCGATTCCCAGACAAAAGATTTTTCGGCCAAAAAAAATCCAAGGCTAACCCCTTTGCATTTTTGGCGAAAATTTCGACGACTTTGAAAAGTGCTGCAATTAATTCTTTAGGGTACTATTCCGACGTGATTTTGCGAGAGGAATCGATTAATCGCAGTCCCGATACGCTGCGAGCAACACCTGCAAAGTTACAGCCGAAAAACTGCAGATTTTCATCGTCATTTCTCCGCTGCTGGTCCTAGGCTATTTTTCATGTGTTTTCTGAGTTCCTGGGCGTCGAATTAGTCTAAAAAGCGTCATACGGATCGATTCCCAGACAAAAGATTTTTCGGCCAAAAAAAATCCAAGGCTAACCCCTTTGCATTTTTGGCGAAAATTTTGACGACTTTGAAAAGTGCTGCAATTAATTCTTTAGGGTACTATTCCGACGTGATTTTGCGAGAGGAATCGATTAATCGCAGTCCCGATACGCTGCGAGCAACACCTGCAAAGTTACAGCCGAAAAACTGCAGATTTTCATCGTCATTTCTCCGCTGCTGGTCCTAGGCTATTTTTCATGTGTTTTCTGAGTTCCTGGGCGTCGAATTAGTCTAAAAAGCGTCATACGGATCGATTCCCAGACAAAAGATTTTTCGGCCAAAAAAAATCCAAGGCTAACCCCTTTGCATTTTTGGCGAAAATTTCGACGACTTTGAAAAGTGCTGCAATTAATTCTTTAGGGTACTATTCCGACGTGATTTTGCGAGAGGAATCGATTAATCGCAGTCCCGATACGCTGCGAGCAACACCTGCAAAGTTACAGCCGAAAAACTGCAGATTTTCATCGTCATTTCTCCGCTGCTGGTCCTAGGCTATTTTTCATGTGTTTTCTGAGTTCCTGGGCGTCGAATTAGTCTAAGAAGCGTCATACGGATCGATTCCCAGACAAAAGATTTTTCGGCCAAAAAAAATCCAAGGCTAACCCCTTTGCATTTTTGGCGAAAATTTCGACGACTTTGAAAAGTGCTGCAATTAATTCTTTAGGGTACTATTCCGACGTGATTTTGCGAGAGGAATCGATTAATCGCAGTCCCGATACGCTGCGAGCAACACCTGCAAAGTTACAGCCGAAAAACTGCAGATTTTCATCGTCATTTCTCCGCTGCTGGTCCTAGGCTATTTTTCATGTGTTTTCTGAGTTCCTGGGCGTCGAATTAGTCTAAAAAGCGTCATACGGATCGATTCCCAGACAAAAGATTTTTCGGCCAAAAAAAATCCAAGGCTAACCCCTTTGCATTTTTGGCGAAAATTTCGACGACTTTGAAAAGTGTTGCAATTAATTCTTTAGGGTACTATTCCGACGTGATTTTGCGATAGGAATCGATTAATCGCAGTCCCGATACGCTGCGAGCAACACCTGCAAAGTTACAGCCGAAAAACTGCGGATTTTCATCGTCATTTCTCCGCTGCTGGTCTGAGGCTATTTTTCATGTGTTTTCTGAGTTCCTGGGCGTCGAATTAGTCTAAAAAGCGTCATACGGATCGATTCCCAGACAAAAGATTTTTCGGCCAAAAAAAATCCAAGGCTAACCCCTTTGCATTTTTGGCGAAAATTTCGACGACTTTGAAAAGTGCTGCAATTAATTCTTTAGGGTACTATTCCGACGTGATTTTGCGAGAGGAATCGATTAATCGCAGTCCCGATACGCTGCGAGCAACACCTGCAAAGTTACAGCCGAAAAACTGCAGATTTTTATCGTCATTTCTCCGCTGCTGGTCCTAGGCTATTTTTCATGTGTTTTCTGAGTTCCTGGGCGTCGAATTAGTCTAAAAAGCGTCATACGGATCGATTCCCAGACAAAAGATTTTTCGGCCAAAAAAAATCCAAGGCTAACCCCTTTGCATTTTTGGCGAAAATTTCGACGACTTTGAAAAGTGCTGCAATTAATTCTTTAGGGTACTATTCCGACGTGATTTTGCGAGAGGAATCGATTAATCGCAGTCCCGATACGCTGCGAGCAACACCTGCAAAGTTACAGCCGAAAAACTGCAGATTTTCATCGTCATTTCTCCGCTGCTGGTCCTAGGCTATTTTTCATGTGTTTTTTGAGTTCCTGGGCGTCGAATTAGTCTAAAAAGCGTCATACGGATCGATTCCCAGACAAAAGATTTTTCAGCCAAAAAAAATCCAAGGCTAACCCCTTTGCATTTTTGGCGAAAATTTCGACGACTTTGAAAAGTGCTGCAATTAATTCTTTAGGGTACTATTCCGACGTGATTTTGCGAGAGGAATCGATTAATCGCAGTCCCGATACGCTGCGAGCAACACCTGCAAAGTTACAGCCGAAAAACTGCAGATTTTCATCGTCATTTCTCCGCTGCTGGTCCTAGGCTAGTTTTCATGTGTTTTCTGAGTTCCTGGGCGTCGAATTAGTCTAAAAAGCGTCATACGGATCGATTCCCAGACAAAAGATTTTTCGGCCAAAAAAAATCCAACGCTAACCCCTTTGCATTTTTGGCGAAAATTTCGACGACTTTGAAAAGTGTTGCAATTAATTCTTTAGGGTACTATTCCGACGTGATTTTGCGAGAGGAATCGATTAATCGCAGTCCCGATACGCTGCGAGCAACACCTGCAAAGTTACAGCCGAAAAACTGCGGATTTTCATCGTCATTTCTCCGCTGCTGGTCCTAGGCTATTTTTCATGTGTTTTCTGAGTTCCTGGGCGTCGAATTAGTCTAAAAAGCGTCATACGGATCGATTCCCAGACAAAAGATTTTTCGGCCAAAAAAAATCCAAGGCTAACCCCTTTGCATTTTTGGCGAAAATTTCGACGACTTTGAAAAGTGCTGCAATTAATTCTTTAGGGTACTATTCCGACGTGATTTTGCGAGAGGAATCGATTAATCGCAGTCCCGATACGCTGCGAGCAACACCTGCAAAGTTACAGCCGAAAAACTGCAGATTTTCATCGTCATTTCTCCGCTGCTGGTCCTAGGCTATTTTTCATGTGTTTTCTGAGTTCCTGGGCGTCGAATTAGTCTAAAAAGCGTCATACGGATCGATTCCCAGACAAAAGATTTTTCGGCCAAAAAAAATCCAAGGCTAACCCCTTTGCATTTTTGGCGAAAATTTCGACGACTTTGAAAAGTGCTGCAATTAATTCTTTAGGGTACTATTCCGACGTGATTTTGCGAGAGGAATCGATTAATCGCAGTCCCGATACGCTGCGAGCAACACCTGCAAAGTTACAGCCGAAAAACTGCAGATTTTCATCGTCATTTCTCCGCTGCTGGTCCTAGGCTATTTTTCATGTGTTTTCTGAGTTCCTGGGCGTCGAATTAGTCTAAAAAGCGTCATACGGATCGATTCCCAGACAAAAGATTTTTCGGCCAAAAAAAATCCAAGGCTAACCCCTTTGCATTTTTGGCGAAAATTTCGACGACTTTGAAAAGTGCTGCAATTAATTCTTTAGGGTACTATTCCGACGTGATTTTGCGAGAGGAATCGATTAATCGCAGTCCCGATACGCTGCGAGCAACACCTGCAAAGTTACAGCCGAAAAACTGCAGATTTTCATCGTCATTTCTCCGCTGCTGGTCCTAGGCTATTTTTCATGTGTTTTCTGAGTTTCTGGGCGTCGAATTAGTCTAAGAAGCGTCATACGGATCGATTCCCAGACAAAAGATTTTTCGGCCAAAAAAAATCCAAGGCTAACCCCTTTGCATTTTTGGCGAAAATTTCGACGACTTTGAAAAGTGCTGCAATTAATTCTTTAGGGTACTATTCCGACGTGATTTTGCGAGAGGAATCGATTAATCGCAGTCCCGATACGCTGCGAGCAACACCTGCAAAGTTACAGCCGAAAAACTGCAGATTTTCATCGTCATTTCTCCGCTGCTGGTCCTAGGCTATTTTTCATGTGTTTTCTGAGTTCCTGGGCGTCGAATTAGTCTAAAAAGCGTCATACGGATCGATTCCCAGACAAAAGATTTTTCGGCCAAAAAAAATCCAAGGCTAACCCCTTTGCATTTTTGGCGAAAATTTCGACGACTTTGAAAAGTGCTGCAATTAATTCTTTAGGGTACTATTCCGACGTGATTTTGCGAGAGGAATCGATTAATCGCAGTCCCGATACGCTGCGAGCAACACCTGCAAAGTTACAGCCGAAAAACTGCAGATTTTCATCGTCATTTCTCCGCTGCTGGTCCTAGGCTATTTTTCATGTGTTTTCTGAGTTCCTGGGCGTCGAATTAGTCTAAAAAGCGTCATACGGATCGATTCCCAGACAAAAGATTTTTCGGCCAAAAAAAATCCAAGGCTAACCCCTTTGCATTTTTGGCGAAAATTTCGACGACTTTGAAAAGTGCTGCAATTAATTCTTTAGGGTACTATTCCGACGTGATTTTGCGAGAGGAATCGATTAATCGCAGTCCCGATACGCTGCGAGCAACACCTGCAAAGTTACAGCCGAAAAACTGCAGATTTTCATCGTCATTTCTCCGCTGCTGGTCCTAGGCTATTTTTCATGTGTTTTCTGAGTTTCTGGGCGTCGAATTAGTCTAAGAAGCGTCATACGGATCGATTCCCAGACAAAAGATTTTTCGGCCAAAAAAAATCCAAGGCTAACCCCTTTGCATTTTTGGCGAAAATTTCGACGACTTTGAAAAGTGCTGCAATTAATTCTTTAGGGTACTATTCCGACGTGATTTTGCGAGAGGAATCGATTAATCGCAGTCCCGATACGCTGCGAGCAACACCTGCAAAGTTACAGCCGAAAAACTGCAGATTTTCATCGTCATTTCTCCGCTGCTGGTCCTAGGCTATTTTTCATGTGTTTTCTGAGTTCCTGGGCGTCGAATTAGTCTAAAAAGCGTCATACGGATCGATTCCCAGACAAAAGATTTTTCGGCCAAAAAAAATCCAAGGCTAACCCCTTTGCATTTTTGGCGAAAATTTCGACGACTTTGAAAAGTGCTGCAATTAATTCTTTAGGGTACTATTCCGACGTGATTTTGCGAGAGGAATCGATTAATCGCAGTCCCGATACGCTGCGAGCAACACCTGCAAAGTTACAGCCGAAAAACTGCAGATTTTCATCGTCATTTCTCCGCTGCTGGTCCTAGGCTATTTTTCATGTGTTTTCTGAGTTCCTGGGCGTCGAATTAGTCTAAAAAGCGTCATACGGATCGATTCCCAGACAAAAGATTTTTCGGCCAAAAAAAATCCAAGGCTAACCCCTTTGCATTTTTGGCGAAAATTTCGACGACTTTGAAAAGTGCTGCAATTAATTCTTTTAGGGTACTATTCCGACGTGATTTTGCGAGAGGAATCGATTAATCGCAGTCCCGATACGCTGCGAGCAACACCTGCAAAGTTACAGCCGAAAAACTGCAGATTTTCATCGTCATTTCTCCGCTGCTGGTCCTAGGCTATTTTTCATGTGTTTTCTGAGTTCCTGGGCGTCGAATTAGTCTAAGAAGCGTCATACGGATCGATTCCCAGACAAAAGATTATTCGGCCAAAAAAAATCCAAGGCTAACCCCTTTGCATTTTTGGCGAAAATTTCGACGACTTTGAAAAGTGCTGCAATTAATTCTTTAGGGTACTATTCCGACGTGATTTTGCGAGAGGAATCGATTAATCGCAGTCCCGATACGCTGCGAGCAACACCTGCAAAGTTACAGCCGAAAAACTGCAGATTTTCATCGTCCATTTCTCCGCTGCTGGTCCTAGGCTATTTTTCATGTGTTTTCTGAGTTCCTGGGCGTCGAATTAGTCTAAAAAGCGTCATACGGATCGATTCCCAGACAAAAGATTTTTCGGCCAAAAAAAAATCCAAGGCTAACCCCTTTGCATTTTTGGCGAAAATTTCGACGACTTTGAAAAGTGCTGCAATTAATTCTTTAGGGTACTATTCCGACGTGATTTTGCGAGAGGAATCGATTAATCGCAGTCCCGATACGCTGCGAGCAACACCTGCAAAGTTACAGCCGAAAAACTGCAGATTTTCATCGTCATTTCTCCGCTGCTGGTCCTAGGCTATTTTTCATGTGTTTTCTGAGTTCCTGGGCGTCGAATTAGTCTAAGAAGCGTCATACGGATCGATTCCCAGACAAAAGATTTTTCGGCCAAAAAAAATCCAAGGCTAACCCCTTTGCATTTTTGGCGAAAATTTCGACGACTTTGAAAAGTGCTGCAATTAATTCTTTAGGGTACTATTCCGACGTGATTTTGCGAGAGGAATCGATTAATCGCAGTCCCGATACGCTGCGAGCAACACCTGCAAAGTTACAGCCGAAAAACTGCAGATTTTCATCGTCATTTCTCCGCTGCTGGTCCTAGGCTATTTTTCATGTGTTTTCTGAGTTCCTGGGCGTCGAATTAGTCTAAAAAGCGTCATACGGATCGATTCCCAGACAAAAGATTTTTCGGCCAAAAAAAATCCAAGGCTAACCCCTTTGCATTTTTGGCGAAAATTTCGACGACTTTGAAAAGTGCTGCAATTAATTCTTTAGGGTACTATTCCGACGTGATTTTGCGAGAGGAATCGATTAATCGCAGTCCCGATACGCTGCGAGCAACACCTGCAAAGTTACAGCCGAAAAACTGCAGATTTTCATCGTCATTTCTCCGCTGCTGGTCCTAGGCTATTTTTCATGTGTTTTCTGAGTTCCTGGGCGTCGAATTAGTCTAAAAAGCGTCATACGGATCGATTCCCAGACAAAAGATTTTTCGGCCAAAAAAAATCCAAGGCTAACCCCTTTGCATTTTTGGCGAAAATTTCGACGACTTTGAAAAGTGCTGCAATTAATTCTTTAGGGTACTATTCCGACGTGATTTTGCGAGAGGAATCGATTAATCGCAGTCCCGATACGCTGCGAGCAACACCTGCAAAGTTACAGCCGAAAAACTGCAGATTTTCATCGTCATTTCTCCGCTGCTGGTCCTAGGCTATTTTTCATGTGTTTTCTGAGTTCCTGGGCGTCGAATTAGTCTAAAAAGCGTCACACGGATCGATTCCCAGACAAAAGATTTTTCGGCCAAAAAAAATCCAAGGCTAACCCCTTTGCATTTTTGGCGAAAATTTCGACGACTTTGAAAAGTGCTGCAATTAATTCTTTAGGGTACTATTCCGACGTGATTTTGCGAGAGGAATCGATTAATCGCAGTCCCGATACGCTGCGAGCAACACCTGCAAAGTTACAGCCGAAAAACTGCAGATTTTCATCGTCATTTCTCCGCTGCTGGTCCTAGGCTATTTTTCATGTGTTTTCTGAGTTCCTGGGCGTCGAATTAGTCTAAAAAGCGTCATACGGATCGATTCCCAGACAAAAGATTTTTCGGCCAAAAAAAATCCAAGGCTAACCCCTTTGCATTTTTGGCGAAAATTTCGACGACTTTGAAAAGTGCTGCAATTAATTCTTTAGGGTACTATTCCGACGTGATTTTGCGAGAGGAATCGATTAATCGCAGTCCCGATACGCTGCGAGCAACACCTGCAAAGTTACAGCCGAAAAACTGCAGATTTTCATCGTCATTTCTCCGCTGCTGGTCCTAGGCTATTTTTCATGTGTTTTCTGAGTTCCTGGGCGTCGAATTAGTCTAAGAAGCGTCATACGGATCGATTCCCAGACAAAAGATTTTTCGGCCAAAAAAAATCCAAGGCTAACCCCTTTGCATTTTTGGCGAAAATTTCGACGACTTTGAAAAGTGCTGCAATTAATTCTTTAGGGTACTATTCCGACGTGATTTTGCGAGAGGAATCGATTAATCGCAGTCCCGATACGCTGCGAGCAACACCTGCAAAGTTACAGCCGAAAAACTGCAGATTTTCATCGTCATTTCTCCGCTGCTGGTCCTAGGCTATTTTTCATGTGTTTTCTGAGTTCCTGGGCGTCGAATTAGTCTAAAAAGCGTCATACGGATCGATTCCCAGACAAAAGATTTTTCGGCCAAAAAAAATCCAAGGCTAACCCCTTTGCATTTTTGGCGAAAATTTCGACGACTTTGAAAAGTGCTGCAATTAATTCTTTAGGGTACTATTCCGACGTGATTTTGCGAGAGGAATCGATTAATCGCAGTCCCGATACGCTGCGAGCAACACCTGCAAAGTTACAGCCGAAAAACTGCAGATTTTCATCGTCATTTCTCCGCTGCTGGTCCTAGGCTATTTTTCATGTGTTTTCTGAGTTCCTGGGCGTCGAATTAGTCTGAAAAGCGTCATACGGATCGATTCCCAGACAAAAGATTTTTCGGCCAAAAAAAATCCAAGGCTAACCCCTTTGCATTTTTGGCGAAAATTTCGACGACTTTGAAAAGTGCTGCAATTAATTCTTTAGGGTACTATTCCGACGTGATTTTGCGAGAGGAATCGATTAATCGCAGTCCCGATACGCTGCGAGCAACACCTGCAAAGTTACAGCCGAAAAACTGCAGATTTTCATCGTCATTTCTCCGCTGCTGGTCCTAGGCTATTTTTCATGTGTTTTCTGAGTTCCTGGGCGTCGAATTAGTCTGAAAAGCGTCATACGGATCGATTCCCAGACAAAAGATTTTTCGGCCAAAAAAAATCCAAGGCTAACCCCTTTGCATTTTTGGCGAAAATTTCGACGACTTTGAAAAGTGCTGCAATTAATTCTTTAGGGTACTATTCCGACGTGATTTTGCGAGAGGAATCGATTAATCGCAGTCCCGATACGCTGCGAGCAACACCTGCAAAGTTACAGCCGAAAAACTGCAGATTTTCATCGTCATTTCTCCGCTGCTGGTCCTAGGCTATTTTTCATGTGTTTTCTGAGTTCCTGGGCGTCGAATTAGTCTAAAAAGCGTCATACGGATCGATTCCCAGACAAAAGATTCTTCGGCCAAAAAAAATCCAAGGCTAACCCCTTCGCATTTTTGGCGAAAATTTCGACGACTTTGAAAAGTGCTGCAATTAATTCTTTAGGGTACTATTCCGACGTGATTTTGCGAGAGGAATCGATTAATCGCAGTCCCGATACGCTGCGAGCAACACCTGCAAAGTTACAGCCGAAAAACTGCAGATTTTCATCGTCATTTCTCCGCTGCTGGTCCTAGGCTATTTTTCATGTGTTTTCTGAGTTCCTGGGCGTCGAATTAGTCTAAAAAGCGTCATACGGATCGATTCCCAGACAAAAGATTTTTCGGCCAAAAAAAATCCAAGGCTAACCCCTTTGCATTTTTGGCGAAAATTTCGACGACTTTGAAAAGTGCTGCAATTAATTCTTTAGGGTACTATTCCGACGTGATTTTGCGAGAGGAATCGATTAATCGCAGTCCCGAAACGCTGCGAGCAACACCTGCAAAGTTACAGCCGAAAAACTGCAGATTTTCATCGTCATTTCTCCGCTGCTGGTCCTAGGCTATTTTTCATGTGTTTTCTGAGTTTCTGGGCGTCGAATTAGTCTAAAAAGCGTCATACGGATCGATTCCCAGACAAAAGATTTTTCGGCCAAAAAAAATCCAAGGCTAACCCCTTTGCATTTTTGGCGAAAATTTCGACGACTTTGGAAAGTGCTGCAATTAATTCTTTAGGGTACTATTCCGACGTGATTTTGCGAGAGGAATCGATTAATCGCAGTCCCGATACGCTGCGAGCAACACCTGCAAAGTTACAGCCGAAAAACTGCAGATTTTCATCGTCATTTCTCCGCTGCTGGTCCTAGGCTATTTTTCATGTGTTTTCTGAGTTCCTGGGCGTCGAATTAGTCTAAAAAGCGTCATACGGATCGATTCCCAGACAAAAGATTTTTCGGCCAAAAAAAATCCAAGGCTAACCCCTTTGCATTTTTGGCGAAAATTTCGACGACTTTGAAAAGTGCTGCAATTAATTCTTTAGGGTACTATTCCGACGTGATTTTGCGAGAGGAATCGATTAATCGCAGTCCCGAAACGCTGCGAGCAACACCTGCAAAGTTACAGCCGAAAAACTGCAGATTTTCATCGTCATTTCTCCGCTGCTGGTCCTAGGCTATTTTTCATGTGTTTTCTGAGTTCCTGGGCGTCGAATTAGTCTAAAAAGCGTCATACGGATCGATTCCCAGACAAAAGATTTTTCGGCCAAAAAAAATCCAAGGCTAACCCCTTTGCATTTTTGGCGAAAATTTCGACGACTTTGAAAAGTGCTGCAATTAATTCTTTAGGG
Source organism: Diprion similis (assembly GCF_021155765.1). Taxonomy (NCBI): domain Eukaryota; kingdom Metazoa; phylum Arthropoda; class Insecta; order Hymenoptera; family Diprionidae; genus Diprion; species Diprion similis. Next base: position 6,260,433 of record NC_060117.1, read on the forward strand.
TACTATTCCGACGTGATTTTGCGAGAGGAATCGATTAATCGCAGTCCCGAAACGCTGCGAGCAACACCTGCAAAGTTACAGCCGAAAAACTGCAGATTTTCATCGTCATTTCTCCGCTGCTGGTCCTAGGCTATTTTTCATGTGTTTTCTGAGTTCCTGGGCGTCGAATTAGTCTAAAAAGCGTCATACGGATCGATTCCCAGACAAAAGATTTTTCGGCCAAAAAAAATCCAAGGCTAACCCCTTTGCATTTTTGGCGAAAATTTCGACGACTTTGAAAAGTGCTGCAATTAATTCTTTAGGGTACTATTCCGACGTGATTTTGCGAGAGGAATCGATTAATCGCAGTCCCGAAACGCTGCGAGCAACACCTGCAAAGTTACAGCCGAAAAACTGCAGATTTTCATCGTCATTTCTCCGCTGCTGGTCCTAGGCTATTTTTCATGTGTTTTCTGAGTTCCTGGGCGTCGAATTAGTCTAAGAAGCGTCATACGGATCGATTCCCAGACAAAAGATTTTTCGGCCAAAAAAAATCCAAGGCTAACCCCTTTGCATTTTTGGCGAAAATTTCGACGACTTTGAAAAGTGCTGCAATTAATTCTTTAGGGTACTATTCCGACGTGATTTTGCGAGAGGAATCGATTAATCGCAGTCCCGATACGCTGCGAGCAACACCTGCAAAGTTACAGCCGAAAAACTGCAGATTTTCATCGTCATTTCTCCGCTGCTGGTCCTAGGCTATTTTTCATGTGTTTTCTGAGTTCCTGGGCGTCGAATTAGTCTAAAAAGCGTCATACGGATCGATTCCCAGACAAAAGATTTTTCGGCCAAAAAAAATCCAAGGCTAACCCCTTTGCATTTTTGGCGAAAATTTCGACGACTTTGAAAAGTGCTGCAATTAATTCTTTAGGGTACTATTCCGACGTGATTTTGCGAGAGGAATCGATTAATCGCAGTCCCGATACGCTGCGAGCAACACCTGCAAAGTTACAGCCGAAAAACTGCAGATTTTCATCGTCATTTCTCCGCTGCTGGTCCTAGGCTATTTTTCATGTGTTTTTTGAGTTCCTGGGCGTCGAATTAGTCTAAAAAGCGTCATACGGATCGATTCCCAGACAAAAGATTTTTCAGCCAAAAAAAATCCAAGGCTAACCCCTTTGCATTTTTGGCGAAAATTTCGACGACTTTGAAAAGTGCTGCAATTAATTCTTTAGGGTACTATTCCGACGTGATTTTGCGAGAGGAATCGATTAATCGCAGTCCCGATACGCTGCGAGCAACACCTGCAAAGTTACAGCCGAAAAACTGCAGATTTTCATCGTCATTTCTCCGCTGCTGGTCCTAGGCTAGTTTTCATGTGTTTTCTGAGTTCCTGGGCGTCGAATTAGTCTAAAAAGCGTCATACGGATCGATTCCCAGACAAAAGATTTTTCGGCCAAAAAAAATCCAACGCTAACCCCTTTGCATTTTTGGCGAAAATTTCGACGACTTTGAAAAGTGTTGCAATTAATTCTTTAGGGTACTATTCCGACGTGATTTTGCGAGAGGAATCGATTAATCGCAGTCCCGATACGCTGCGAGCAACACCTGCAAAGTTACAGCCGAAAAACTGCGGATTTTCATCGTCATTTCTCCGCTGCTGGTCCTAGGCTATTTTTCATGTGTTTTCTGAGTTCCTGGGCGTCGAATTAGTCTAAAAAGCGTCATACGGATCGATTCCCAGACAAAAGATTTTTCGGCCAAAAAAAATCCAAGGCTAACCCCTTTGCATTTTTGGCGAAAATTTCGACGACTTTGAAAAGTGCTGCAATTAATTCTTTAGGGTACTATTCCGACGTGATTTTGCGAGAGGAATCGATTAATCGCAGTTCCGATACGCTGCGAGCAACACCTGCAAAGTTACAGCCGAAAAACTGCAGATTTTCATCGTCATTTCTCCGCTGCTGGTCCTAGGCTATTTTTCATGTGTTTTCTGAGTTCCTGGGCGTCGAATTAGTCTAAAAAGCGTCATACGGATCGATTCCCAGACAAAAGATTTTTCGGCCAAAAAAAATCCAAGGCTAACCCCTTTGCATTTTTGGCGAAAATTTCGACGACTTTGAAAAGTGCTGCAATTAATTCTTTAGGGTACTATTCCGACGTGATTTTGCGAGAGGAATCGATTAATCGCAGTCCCGATACGCTGCGAGCAACACCTGCAAAGTTACAGCCGAAAAACTGCAGATTTTCATCGTCATTTCTCCGCTGCTGGTCCTAGGCTATTTTTCATGTGTTTTCTGAGTTCCTGGGCGTCGAATTAGTCTAAAAAGCGTCATACGGATCGATTCCCAGACAAAAGATTTTTCGGCCAAAAAAAATCCAAGGCTAACCCCTTTGCATTTTTGGCGAAAATTTCGACGACTTTGAAAAGTGCTGCAATTAATTCTTTAGGGTACTATTCCGACGTGATTTTGCGAGAGGAATCGATTAATCGCAGTCCCGATACGCTGCGAGCAACACCTGCAAAGTTACAGCCGAAAAACTGCAGATTTTCATCGTCATTTCTCCGCTGCTGGTCCTAGGCTATTTTTCATGTGTTTTCTGAGTTTCTGGGCGTCGAATTAGTCTAAGAAGCGTCATACGGATCGATTCCCAGACAAAAGATTTTTCGGCCAAAAAAAATCCAAGGCTAACCCCTTTGCATTTTTGGCGAAAATTTCGACGACTTTGAAAAGTGCTGCAATTAATTCTTTAGGGTACTATTCCGACGTGATTTTGCGAGAGGAATCGATTAATCGCAGTCCCGATACGCTGCGAGCAACACCTGCAAAGTTACAGCCGAAAAACTGCAGATTTTCATCGTCATTTCTCCGCTGCTGGTCCTAGGCTATTTTTCATGTGTTTTCTGAGTTCCTGGGCGTCGAATTAGTCTAAAAAGCGTCATACGGATCGATTCCCAGACAAAAGATTTTTCGGCCAAAAAAAATCCAAGGCTAACCCCTTTGCATTTTTGGCGAAAATTTCGACGACTTTGAAAAGTGCTGCAATTAATTCTTTAGGGTACTATTCCGACGTGATTTTGCGAGAGGAATCGATTAATCGCAGTCCCGATACGCTGCGAGCAACACCTGCAAAGTTACAGCCGAAAAACTGCAGATTTTCATCGTCATTTCTCCGCTGCTGGTCCTAGGCTATTTTTCATGTGTTTTCTGAGTTCCTGGGCGTCGAATTAGTCTAAAAAGCGTCATACGGATCGATTCCCAGACAAAAGATTTTTCGGCCAAAAAAAATCCAAGGCTAACCCCTTTGCATTTTTGGCGAAAATTTCGACGACTTTGAAAAGTGCTGCAATTAATTCTTTAGGGTACTATTCCGACGTGATTTTGCGAGAGGAATCGATTAATCGCAGTCCCGATACGCTGCGAGCAACACCTGCAAAGTTACAGCCGAAAAACTGCAGATTTTCATCGTCATTTCTCCGCTGCTGGTCCTAGGCTATTTTTCATGTGTTTTCTGAGTTCCTGGGCGTCGAATTAGTCTAAGAAGCGTCATACGGATCGATTCCCAGACAAAAGATTTTTCGGCCAAAAAAAATCCAAGGCTAACCCCTTTGCATTTTTGGCGAAAATTTCGACGACTTTGAAAAGTGCTGCAATTAATTCTTTAGGGTACTATTCCGACGTGATTTTGCGAGAGGAATCGATTAATCGCAGTCCCGATACGCTGCGAGCAACACCTGCAAAGTTACAGCCGAAAAACTGCAGATTTTCATCGTCATTTCTCCGCTGCTGGTCCTAGGCTATTTTTCATGTGTTTTCTGAGTTCCTGGGCGTCGAATTAGTCTAAAAAGCGTCATACGGATCGATTCCCAGACAAAAGATTTTTCGGCCAAAAAAAATCCAAGGCTAACCCCTTTGCATTTTTGGCGAAAATTTCGACGACTTTGAAAAGTGCTGCAATTAATTCTTTAGGGTACTATTCCGACGTGATTTTGCGAGAGGAATCGATTAATCGCAGTCCCGATACGCTGCGAGCAACACCTGCAAAGTTACAGCCGAAAAACTGCAGATTTTCATCGTCATTTCTCCGCTGCTGGTCCTAGGCTATTTTTCATGTGTTTTCTGAGTTCCTGGGCGTCGAATTAGTCTAAAAAGCGTCATACGGATCGATTCCCAGACAAAAGATTTTTCGGCCAAAAAAAATCCAAGGCTAACCCCTTTGCATTTTTGGCGAAAATTTCGACGACTTTGAAAAGTGCTGCAATTAATTCTTTAGGGTACTATTCCGACGTGATTTTGCGATAGGAATCGATTAATCGCAGTCCCGATACGCTGCGAGCAACACCTGCAAAGTTACAGCCGAAAAACTGCAGATTTTCATCGTCATTTCTCCGCTGCTGGTCCTAGGCTATTTTTCATGTGTTTTCTGAGTTCCTGGGCGTCGAATTAGTCTAAAAAGCGTCATACGGATCGATTCCCAGACAAAAGATTTTTCGGCCAAAAAAAATCCAAGGCTAACCCCTTTGCATTTTTGGCGAAAATTTCGACGACTTTGAAAAGTGCTGCAATTAATTCTTTAGGGTACTATTCCGACGTGATTTTGCGAGAGGAATCGATTAATCGCAGTCCCGATACGCTGCGAGCAACACCTGCAAAGTTACAGCCGAAAAACTGCAGATTTTCATCGTCATTTCTCCGCTGCTGGTCCTAGGCTATTTTTCATGTGTTTTCTGAGTTCCTGGGCGTCGAATTAGTCTAAGAAGCGTCATACGGATCGATTCCCAGACAAAAGATTTTTCGGCCAAAAAAAATCCAAGGCTAACCCCTTTGCATTTTTGGCGAAAATTTCGACGACTTTGAAAAGTGCTGCAATTAATTCTTTAGGGTACTATTCCGACGTGATTTTGCGAGAGGAATCGATTAATCGCAGTCCCGATACGCTGCGAGCAACACCTGCAAAGTTACAGCCGAAAAACTGCAGATTTTCATCGTCATTTCTCCGCTGCTGGTCCTAGGCTATTTTTCATGTGTTTTCTGAGTTCCTGGGCGTCGAATTAGTCTAAAAAGCGTCATACGGATCGATTCCCAGACAAAAGATTTTTCGGCCAAAAAAAATCCAAGGCTAACCCCTTTGCATTTTTGGCGAAAATTTCGACGACTTTGAAAAGTGCTGCAATTAATTCTTTAGGGTACTATTCCGACGTGATTTTGCGAGAGGAATCGATTAATCGCAGTCCCGATACGCTGCGAGCAACACCTGCAAAGTTACAGCCGAAAAACTGCAGATTTTCATCGTCATTTCTCCGCTGCTGGTCCTAGGCTATTTTTCATGTGTTTTCTGAGTTCCTGGGCGTCGAATTAGTCTAAAAAGCGTCATACGGATCGATTCCCAGACAAAAGATTTTTCGGCCAAAAAAAATCCAAGGCTAACCCCTTTGCATTTTTGGCGAAAATTTCGACGACTTTGAAAAGTGCTGCAATTAATTCTTTAGGGTACTATTCCGACGTGATTTTGCGAGAGGAATCGATTAATCGCAGTCCCGATACGCTGCGAGCAACACCTGCAAAGTTACAGCCGAAAAACTGCAGATTTTCATCGTCATTTCTCCGCTGCTGGTCCTAGGCTATTTTTCATGTGTTTTCTGAGTTCCTGGGCGTCGAATTAGTCTAAAAAGCGTCATACGGATCGATTCCCAGACAAAAGATTTTTCGGCCAAAAAAAATCCAAGGCTAACCCCTTTGCATTTTTGGCGAAAATTTCGACGACTTTGAAAAGTGCTGCAATTAATTCTTTAGGGTACTATTCCGACGTGATTTTGCGAGAGGAATCGATTAATCGCAGTCCCGATACGCTGCGAGCAACACCTGCAAAGTTACAGCCGAAAAACTGCAGATTTTCATCGTCATTTCTCCGCTGCTGGTCCTAGGCTATTTTTCATGTGTTTTCTGAGTTCCTGGGCGTCGAATTAGTCTAAAAAGCGTCATACGGATCGATTCCCAGACAAAAGATTTTTCGGCCAAAAAAAATCCAAGGCTAACCCCTTTGCATTTTTGGCGAAAATTTCGACGACTTTGAAAAGTGCTGCAATTAATTCTTTAGGGTACTATTCCGACGTGATTTTGCGAGAGGAATCGATTAATCGCAGTCCCGATACGCTGCGAGCAACACCTGCAAAGTTACAGCCGAAAAACTGCAGATTTTCATCGTCATTTCTCCGCTGCTGGTCCTAGGCTATTTTTCATGTGTTTTCTGAGTTCCTGGGCGTCGAATTAGTCTAAGAAGCGTCATACGGATCGATTCCCAGACAAAAGATTTTTCGGCCAAAAAAAATCCAAGGCTAACCCCTTTGCATTTTTGGCGAAAATTTCGACGACTTTGAAAAGTGCTGCAATTAATTCTTTAGGGTACTATTCCGACGTGATTTTGCGAGAGGAATCGATTAATCGCAGTCCCGATACGCTGCGAGCAACACCTGCAAAGTTACAGCCGAAAAACTGCAGATTTTCATCGTCATTTCTCCGCTGCTGGTCCTAGGCTATTTTTCATGTGTTTTCTGAGTTCCTGGGCGTCGAATTAGTCTAAAAAGCGTCATACGGATCGATTCCCAGACAAAAGATTTTTCGGCCAAAAAAAATCCAAGGCTAACCCCTTTGCATTTTTGGCGAAAATTTCGACGACTTTGAAAAGTGCTGCAATTAATTCTTTAGGGTACTATTCCGACGTGATTTTGCGAGAGGAATCGATTAATCGCAGTCCCGATACGCTGCGAGCAACACCTGCAAAGTTACAGCCGAAAAACTGCAGATTTTCATCGTCATTTCTCCGCTGCTGGTCCTAGGCTATTTTTCATGTGTTTTCTGAGTTCCTGGGCGTCGAATTAGTCTGAAAAGCGTCATACGGATCGATTCCCAGACAAAAGATTTTTCGGCCAAAAAAAATCCAAGGCTAACCCCTTTGCATTTTTGGCGAAAATTTCGACGACTTTGAAAAGTGCTGCAATTAATTCTTTAGGGTACTATTCCGACGTGATTTTGCGAGAGGAATCGATTAATCGCAGTCCCGATACGCTGCGAGCAACACCTGCAAAGTTACAGCCGAAAAACTGCAGATTTTCATCGTCATTTCTCCGCTGCTGGTCCTAGGCTATTTTTCATGTGTTTTCTGAGTTCCTGGGCGTCGAATTAGTCTGAAAAGCGTCATACGGATCGATTCCCAGACAAAAGATTTTTCGGCCAAAAAAAATCCAAGGCTAACCCCTTTGCATTTTTGGCGAAAATTTCGACGACTTTGAAAAGTGCTGCAATTAATTCTTTAGGGTACTATTCCGACGTGATTTTGCGAGAGGAATCGATTAATCGCAGTCCCGATACGCTGCGAGCAACACCTGCAAAGTTACAGCCGAAAAACTGCAGATTTTCATCGTCATTTCTCCGCTGCTGGTCCTAGGCTATTTTTCATGTGTTTTCTGAGTTCCTGGGCGTCGAATTAGTCTAAAAAGCGTCATACGGATCGATTCCCAGACAAAAGATTCTTCGGCCAAAAAAAATCCAAGGCTAACCCCTTCGCATTTTTGGCGAAAATTTCGACGACTTTGAAAAGTGCTGCAATTAATTCTTTAGGGTACTATTCCGACGTGATTTTGCGAGAGGAATCGATTAATCGCAGTCCCGATACGCTGCGAGCAACACCTGCAAAGTTACAGCCGAAAAACTGCAGATTTTCATCGTCATTTCTCCGCTGCTGGTCCTAGGCTATTTTTCATGTGTTTTCTGAGTTCCTGGGCGTCGAATTAGTCTAAAAAGCGTCATACGGATCGATTCCCAGACAAAAGATTTTTCGGCCAAAAAAAATCCAAGGCTAACCCCTTTGCATTTTTGGCGAAAATTTCGACGACTTTGAAAAGTGCTGCAATTAATTCTTTAGGGTACTATTCCGACGTGATTTTGCGAGAGGAATCGATTAATCGCAGTCCCGAAACGCTGCGAGCAACACCTGCAAAGTTACAGCCGAAAAACTGCAGATTTTCATCGTCATTTCTCCGCTGCTGGTCCTAGGCTATTTTTCATGTGTTTTCTGAGTTCCTGGGCGTCGAATTAGTCTAAAAAGCGTCATACGGATCGATTCCCAGACAAAAGATTTTTCGGCCAAAAAAAATCCAAGGCTAACCCCTTTGCATTTTTGGCGAAAATTTCGACGACTTTGGAAAGTGCTGCAATTAATTCTTTAGGGTACTATTCCGACGTGATTTTGCGAGAGGAATCGATTAATCGCAGTCCCGATACGCTGCGAGCAACACCTGCAAAGTTACAGCCGAAAAACTGCAGATTTTCATCGTCATTTCTCCGCTGCTGGTCCTAGGCTATTTTTCATGTGTTTTCTGAGTTCCTGGGCGTCGAATTAGTCTAAAAAGCGTCATACGGATCGATTCCCAGACAAAAGATTTTTCGGCCAAAAAAAATCCAAGGCTAACCCCTTTGCATTTTTGGCGAAAATTTCGACGACTTTGAAAAGTGCTGCAATTAATTCTTTAGGGTACTATTCCGACGTGATTTTGCGAGAGGAATCGATTAATCGCAGTCCCGAAACGCTGCGAGCAACACCTGCAAAGTTACAGCCGAAAAACTGCAGATTTTCATCGTCATTTCTCCGCTGCTGGTCCTAGGCTATTTTTCATGTGTTTTCTGAGTTCCTGGGCGTCGAATTAGTCTAAAAAGCGTCATACGGATCGATTCCCAGACAAAAGATTTTTCGGCCAAAAAAAATCCAAGGCTAACCCCTTTGCATTTTTGGCGAAAATTTCGACGACTTTGAAAAGTGCTGCAATTAATTCTTTAGGGTACTATTCCGACGTGATTTTGCGAGAGGAATCGATTAATCGCAGTCCCGAAACGCTGCGAGCAACACCTGCAAAGTTACAGCCGAAAAACTGCAGATTTTCATCGTCATTTCTCCGCTGCTGGTCCTAGGCTATTTTTCATGTGTTTTCTGAGTTCCTGGGCGTCGAATTAGTCTAAAAAGCGTCATACGGATCGATTCCCAGACAAAAGATTTTTCGGCCAAAAAAAATCCAAGGCTAACCCCTTTGCATTTTTGGCGAAAATTTCGACGACTTTGAAAAGTGCTGCAATTAATTCTTTAGGGTACTATTCCGACGTGATTTTGCGAGAGGAATCGATTAATCGCAGTCCCGAAACGCTGCGAGCAACACCTGCAAAGTTACAGCCGAAAAACTGCAGATTTTCATCGTCATTTCTCCGCTGCTGGTCCTAGGCTATTTTTCATGTGTTTTCTGAGTTCCTGGGCGTCGAATTAGTCTAAGAAGCGTCATACGGATCGATTCCCAGACAAAAGATTTTTCGGCCAAAAAAAATCCAAGGCTAACCCCTTTGCATTTTTGGCGAAAATTTCGACGACTTTGAAAAGTGCTGCAATTAATTCTTTAGGGTACTATTCCGACGTGATTTTGCGAGAGGAATCGATTAATCGCAGTCCCGATACGCTGCGAGCAACACCTGCAAAGTTACAGCCGAAAAACTGCAGATTTTCATCGTCATTTCTCCGCTGCTGGTCCTAGGCTATTTTTCATGTGTTTTCTGAGTTCCTGGGCGTCGAATTAGTCTAAAAAGCGTCATACGGATCGATTCCCAGACAAAAGATTTTTCGGCCAAAAAAAATCCAAGGCTAACCCCTTTGCATTTTTGGCGAAAATTTCGACGACTTTGAAAAGTGTTGCAATTAATTCTTTAGGGTACTATTCCGACGTGATTTTGCGATAGGAATCGATTAATCGCAGTCCCGATACGCTGCGAGCAACACCTGCAAAGTTACAGCCGAAAAACTGCGGATTTTCATCGTCATTTCTCCGCTGCTGGTCTGAGGCTATTTTTCATGTGTTTTCTGAGTTCCTGGGCGTCGAATTAGTCTAAAAAGCGTCATACGGATCGATTCCCAGACAAAAGATTTTTCGGCCAAAAAAAATCCAAGGCTAACCCCTTTGCATTTTTGGCGAAAATTTCGACGACTTTGAAAAGTGCTGCAATTAATTCTTTAGGGTACTATTCCGACGTGATTTTGCGAGAGGAATCGATTAATCGCAGTCCCGATACGCTGCGAGCAACACCTGCAAAGTTACAGCCGAAAAACTGCAGATTTTCATCGTCATTTCTCCGCTGCTGGTCCTAGGCTATTTTTCATGTGTTTTCTGAGTTCCTGGGCGTCGAATTAGTCTAAAAAGCGTCATACGGATCGATTCCCAGACAAAAGATTTTTCGGCCAAAAAAAATCCAAGGCTAACCCCTTTGCATTTTTGGCGAAAATTTCGACGACTTTGAAAAGTGCTGCAATTAATTCTTTAGGGTACTATTCCGACGTGATTTTGCGAGAGGAATCGATTAATCGCAGTCCCGATACGCTGCGAGCAACACCTGCAAAGTTACAGCCGAAAAACTGCAGATTTTCATCGTCATTTCTCCGCTGCTGGTCCTAGGCTATTTTTCATGTGTTTTCTGAGTTCCTGGGCGTCGAATTAGTCTGAAAAGCGTCATACGGATCGATTCCCAGACAAAAGATTTTTCGGCCAAAAAAAATCCAAGGCTAACCCCTTTGCATTTTTGGCGAAAATTTCGACGACTTTGAAAAGTGCTGCAATTAATTCTTTAGGGTACTATTCCGACGTGATTTTGCGAGAGGAATCGATTAATCGCAGTCCCGATACGCTGCGAGCAACACCTGCAAAGTTACAGCCGAAAAACTGCAGATTTTCATCGTCATTTCTCCGCTGCTGGTCCTAGGCTATTTTTCATGTGTTTTCTGAGTTCCTGGGCGTCGAATTAGTCTAAAAAGCGTCATACGGATCGATTCCCAGACAAAAGATTTTTCGGCCAAAAAAAATCCAAGGCTAACCCCTTTGCATTTTTGGCGAAAATTTCGACGACTTTGAAAAGTGCTGCAATTAATTCTTTAGGGTACTATTCCGACGTGATTTTGCGAGAGGAATCGATTAATCGCAGTCCCGATACGCTGCGAGCATCACCTGCAAAGTTACAGCCGAAAAACTGCAGATTTTCATCGTCATTTCTCCGCTGCTGGTCCTAGGCTATTTTTCATGTGTTTTCTGAGTTCCTGGGCGTCGAATTAGTCTAAGAAGCGTCATACGGATCGATTCCCAGACAAAAGATTTTTCGGCCAAAAAAAATCCAAGGCTAACCCCTTTGCATTTTTGGCGAAAATTTCGACGACTTTGGAAAGTGCTGCAATTAATTCTTTAGGGTACTATTCCGACGTGATTTTGCGAGAGGAATCGATTAATCGCAGTCCCGATACGCTGCGAGCAACACCTGCAAAGTTACAGCCGAAAAACTGCAGATTTTCATCGTCATTTCTTCGCTGCTGGTCCTAGGCTATTTTTCATGTGTTTTCTGAGTTCCTGGGCGTCGAATTAGTCTAAAAAGCGTCATACGGATCGATTCCCAGACAAAAGATTTTTCGGCCAAAAAAAATCCAAGGCTAACCCCTTTGCATTTTTGGCGAAAATTTCGACGACTTTGAAAAGTGCTGCAATTAATTCTTTAGGGTACTATTCCGACGTGATTTTGCGAGAGGAATCGATTAATCGCAGTCCCGAAACGCTGCGAGCAACACCTGCAAAGTTACAGCCGAAAAACTGCAGATTTTCATCGTCATTTCTCCGCTGCTGGTCCTAGGCTATTTTTCATGTGTTTTCTGAGTTCCTGGGCGTCGAATTAGTCTAAAAAGCGTCATACGAATCGATTGCCAGACAAAAGCTTCCACGACTAAAAAAAACCTTAGCCTAATCCCATTGGATGTCTGATGAAAAGGTTGACGATTCATGATGAAGCTGGAATCAGCTTGCCGAAGCATTATATTCACGTTCATATGCGAGACGAATCGATTGCCGACGGTCTCGACCTCTTGGGACTAACAGACTCAATGGAACAGCTCAAAAATATTAAATATGCTTAACGTTGTTTATAAATATGGGGCAGGAACATGAAGAATTCATAAATCCAAATAGGCACAGAGTTTCGTTTTAATTGATTTCCAGCATATTCATCACTTATCCATCCTACTTACTACTTCTTATACAAGTGTCCGTGTGTCAGTGTATAGTACATGAAAAAGTTGCCAAATCATATTCAAGCGAACGAAAAAAAATTATGAAAAATGATAGAACGTATATAATTCAATAATAAAGCTGTCTATTATATCGAGATTAAGGAGTAAAGTACATATCAACTGAAGCAGGATCTGTGAAGTTGTATATGAGACTGTACTTAATATAGTTAGTTAGTATATGATAAGTTCCCCCCTGTGCACAGGTGCAATGCATCTTCGCAGGATGCGATATGTACAATATTGCCTCGTATAATGTATTTCGAATTAGAATAAGTAAATCATCAAATTCCCATTCGTTTTGTTTGTATTTCCTCAGCCGGTGGTCCTACGCTCTTTATTGTGTCCTCTCTTCGTCGGTCCTACGCTTTTTTCCGTGTCCTTTTTGCATTGATCCTACGCTCGGTTTCGTGTTCTGTCTGCGTTGCTGAATGACGGATTGATCGAATTATTCCTTGCCCAAGATCATATGAGCCTTAGAACTTGCACAAAATCTCATCTGAGTTGGCAGTGAAATTAGGAAGATGCAGAGAAAAGCTATTTTTGGATTCCCAAGCTGAATGTCATTTTGATGAGATTCATGTCCCGTTCAAAGTTGTACGTTTCGTGCTGTTTGTCCATACGTGTGTAAGGCATGTTGTGTTAACATTGGTTTAAATATACAGCTTTCAATGACAGACAGCAGATCGATCATCGACTTTGACACAAAAAAATTCATTCATGGCATGGCAGCATTGCACATGCAGTATTTCCTGACACTTTGCGTCCGCATGCATAAATCGTTATCATCAGAAAATCGATTATTTATTGTCTAGTTGATTTTATAACGTGGGAGAATATCTTTGGTTCGCGTGAGATTAGAAACTCTGGTGTGAATCATGTTTTAAAGCCACTTAGAGTCGACGTGCCTTATGTAAATACCATCCTTTTGGTTCTAAATTTTTCGCCCTACTGATTAGTGATGAGGTTTGTCTCTCTCCGTGACAAAGTCACTCTGCTGACCATGACGGTCATGACACAGTGCGTGACACAGACGAGCACAAAGTAATATTATAGATGTGTTGAATGATCAGCACAAGAGTCACGCGCTACATGTACCAAGTAAAAGTTTGTACGTGTTACGCGTGACCATGACCACCTAATCACGACGATGACCACGATCTTCACAATCAACTTTCCACCAATATCGTGTTCGTACTTATTTATGCATAATGGATACGGATTGCTACGCGTAATTCGTTGAAAATAAAATTCCTAAAATTTCGGAAAGGCCGAAGCGGAAATTAGGAAATCGATATTCAATATTTTGTGTACCAAATTTACGTGATCGGCTTACTTTGATGAATTTTTATTAACTTATATCGTGTATGTAGTAGATCAATTATCGCGGCTATTAAATTTCGAGGAAACAATTGATCATCGATATAAACGACGCAAGGAGATGGAATTAAATTTTTCAAGTAATAGCAATACTAACAACCAGTAATTTTAGTTTTCTGCAATTACCGACTGGATTCAGACCGCGATCCATTTGAACGAGTCGGTAAGTGTAGAAAACTGTACCTTCAGGCCCATTTCGCCCACCGAATATATCGCGCATGCGTATTTAGTCGGTATTGGAAATCCTTACCTTATAGATCAACAGGAAGCAAAAAGATCCACCTTCTCCCAAAATTAGCCTCAGCTTCAGGCCTGTATCTAGAAATTAATTACATATGTTCATATATATGACGTAAGTCCCTATATTGTATGGCGTTAACACTGCAGATGGGCAATATAAACGAGGTGAATTATTTTTCAGATATTTTTTTATTTCTGGACGGTGCTGAATATCATGAAAATTCACGCAATGTTTTTTGACAAATGTTTAAAGCTGCCTGTATCAAAGCTGGACAAACTTATCTTTTGCGATGGTCAATTGCTCAACTCGGAAGGGGTTTGATCTGATATATTATTAATGGAAGGGTCATACATTACTGAAAATGTAACAATTAAGGCAAATGTTTCGTTTCAAATAAACGGATGAAACAAAATGGCTCCTTAGAAAGATGTGGACAACTTCATTGGAACTAACAATGTGTAAGATTCAACTAATATCTGAGGCCAAAATCACTCTACACATGTACTTATTGCCAGTGCAGTGAACTGATCGTGATAAAAATGAAAACGAGTTTGATTAAAATTTATATACTATACTATACCGTTAGTATTCCCAAGCTTGCATACTTCTGTGAGCCTCATCTGGTTTTTAATCCGGTTAGCCTCAAGTTGCGTGGGATGGGACGTCTCGCATTCCCATGATATTATAGTCAGCGAAAGCAATTCAATTTTGCCTGCACAATGGAATAATTATGCTTCAGAGCAAGCTTATGCCATACTTTTTTTCTTCATATGTATGGTATACTCCAAGTACATACGTAATAGAAATGGACACCTAACGCCCACCTGGAAACTCACACACATTAGACCATGACTATAAGCATGAAGAGTGAAATTTATTTACCAGAAATTAAAACTCAGTTTGCTTTTTAACACTTTCTTTATTCTGATTATAATCGTTTCTAAAACGGCGGAATCGCACTTACGTGCAAATAGTTGCACCTCATATACTACACAGCGTGTGCAAGAGAGAGTTTTTACATCAAATACCTATACCTTTAACAAAGTAATCGATTTACCTGCTAATCATTCACGTGTAAAGTTATGTAAATTGAGTTACGGAATTAGCATAAAAATTATTAGCATATGATGATGATGATGTTGGTACCTTCACATACATTCGTGTACCTTTATTATATGGTATCCTTACACTAATCTTGTACCAATAATCAGTTGCAAAAATTCATGCTTTACATTCTAGAATGCACTGGAGAAGTTGTGACTTGAAAAAATCAAAGATTATAAACAAAAAAAAAAAAAAAAAAAATTCTGGTGCAGGAAAAACCAATGTTCCCTACTGTCAGAGGTGGCTGAGCAAGTACTGATACGAATACGTACAACACGAATCACGTTGTAGTGTTCGTATATGTATAACTTGAGTAGAGAGACGAAGTGAAAGCGCGCGATATCGCGTTCTCAGTCGATTCTGAGCCTCGAAGCTAAACGTGCGTCGTGCCGGTCCTGAGGTTTTAACATTCAAGTTACACAGTAAGGTATTCAAGTCGCGTCCTCGGAGGCTAGCGCGACGCAAGACTGGGACAAGGCTGGTTGTCAAATTAATGAAAAGAAATTGAAACGTTGTGCGTGATGAGTTGATAATTTCGTAATGAGGGAAAGCTTAAAGACATTGTCTCGGAGGCCGAATACTCAGGGTAAGTTCCTCCTTGGATAAAATCGAACTCCTACTTGCGGATACTATCGTATACACCATGTATATATAATATATATATATATATATATATATATGTGGATTCATATACCTGCATCCACACGATGTAGTCTGAGGTGTGGTGAGATCATGCCGTGAGTTAACCTTGAGATTCGTTTCAAGTCGCTGTCAGCCTTGGTACCGGATCGGTATTGCTGCTTGGTTCCCAAGAGAGAAAATTCATCCTCACTAATTCGGATCGTGATGCAGGCCTTTTGAAGGATGAACAATTCGAATGCGGCCTAATTCAGTTGAGACTTTTGCTTCCTGTTAGAGACGAACTAAGAGAGGTGCAAGAGTTGTCCTGTTACGTTACCGAAGGTCTTTTACTTCCTCATTTAATTTTATAGACTGCACGTTCAATTTCATCGCTTTTCAAACTACGACGATCGCTTTCAATTAAACTGGTATTTTATGATGACCAGGTCACGTGACCGCTCGTTTATTTATCATTGGTATCCGGTAAAGGACCTTGTCAAGAGGTCTCGCTTGATTCCGCATGGACATTAATATAATACGGCGTAACATTATAATTCTTTCCGGATAGCTCAGATCAATGGTAGAACTTAATGTGACGTCTTTGACTGGATTTCATTATAGTATTTTATAATCAATGCTGTTAAGTGTAACTTGTTAATCTGTGAACGTAACTGCCTCTTACAATTACTGAATAATATACAATTCATGTAGTCGAATAATTAGAGACTGACGATTTGGAATTGGAAAAGCAAGTGGAAAGAATTGTAAAAACTGTTTTAGCCCTGTTTAAAATTGATCTACTTTCAATCTACAAATTTTAAATTTCGAGTATTTATAGTATAGCTGTTGAATAGCATGTTTAAAGTATTGTTTTTGCACCGTAACCCAGAAATGACAATGGACCTACAAATGATTGATTTTGTCGCCTGTAAGCTGTTTTCCACGCAGTACAAAGGCTAAAAAAATTGTTCAAAAGATGCGTGCTAGTCGACCTAAAAATGTTAGACTTCTTTCAGACGTATTTCACATGTTATTTGCGGCTTTGTGCCTTGTGAATTTTGCCTCTATTCGCCAGAATTTGCGGCTGTAAAAATTGCTCCCAAGTTGATTGTTGCCTGTGGTTACCAAGTCCTCAAAAATGGATATTTAATTCTTTTTTCACTTGAAGGAAATATGCGCGTAAAAAAAAAATGGTGCTGTCTAAGTTTACAATTAGCATATGTAAAGTTGTCGGCTATATATATCGTCTCACAATCTCAATATTATAAGATCTTTTGCTTTTCAGCATATTCATTGGTGTATAATCGTTAGCTACATTCAGTAGAATATATCCACCGTTCCGTGACGTAGTTTGCAACATGCAAAGAACTGGGATGCGATACCCAAACCTGTATAGCGTTCGAAAATATCAGGAAATTGTAACTTATTATGCTTACTTTCCACTTGAAATCGCTGACCACGATGGCAAGATGAAAAGTAATTTTGATTCGATCTAATAATAAGTGCATTTTCTAGTCTATTCAGATATTCCTAAGCATACCTATATAACTAAATATGTTGTAGGCAACGTTGCAGAACACAAACTATTGAAGACAGTTTTATGATTAGTAGAGTGAAGAATTGTTGAAGCTATATGACTTCTTTCATTTTTTACTAATGCAATTGAATTTCAAGCTGAATGTCGTTGCGATTTCATATTCAACGAAATTCAATTTAACTATACGAAAGTGGAGTGTTCGCTATAAAATATGTATAGTACGTTCTAGGTATAATGGACATAGTACTGTATAGTAAGTCTATATAACAAGCTAACTTAATTCGATGCTTCAAGTATCGTCCAAGGGTGTGTACTTAACTAACACTTACTTAATCCTCATGCTTTTGTAAATATTGTTTGACTTTCTTTCCGACTTTTAGACTAAGGAGTACTATTTTTCTGTCTTGCTTATTGGATAAGATTTCCTCGTATCATTCTCGATTCAATAACTCTATTCATAAATTAACATCCCTGTGTTAGGTAATTATACAGATAAATTGTTTACTTCTCTCAGTGGATAATCCTGGTTATAATATTTTTCAATCAGACTCAGGATCCGATAACAGCAACTACGAGTCTCTCTATTCGTCGCAACTCGATGACTTTAGTTCGGACTCAGAAACCGAGAAAGAAAATCCAGAAGAGAATGGTTTTTCTCCGGATAGAGATGACGTTTACTTGGAAGCACCTTCTCGGCCAACGCCACCGCCGCCAAGAGAGGCAAGTCTGACACAAACTTTGGGCCGAAGAATGAAGTTGTTGCGCCGTACCTGGAGCCTCACTAAAGGGAGTTTGGGAAGGATTCGCAAAAAAAGTGCTGGCGAGCATGAAACCATTTACAGTGAAACCATCCCGAAGGATCCGAGTGCTGGAAACCAAGTCGGTACCAATACTGCGGATCACAAAAAGTACTTCAGCTTCAAAAAACATTTTCGCAAGAGCGTAATGGGGCTGTCAACCTTCTACTTGGACAACAATGAGAATAAATTTAACGTAACTTATGCCAATGATAAGGAGAAAATTTATAGCAATGGGAATTGGTCGAGTGGTGAATCCAAGAGCTGGCAAGACGATGACTCTGTACAGTCCCAAAACAGTAATACAGGTGTGTAATAATTAGCGGGAACCTTCAAATTTTTTGGATTATCTTTAAACGTTGATGAGATTTTTTATTTACCTCAAATTACAGACCGATGTAGTCTTCTCGCCGAAGAACCTCTCTATCAATTTTATGCTGCTGCCGCTGCCAGAGTTGCCTTCGAATCTGACTCCGACGGCTATGAAGAGGTAAATTGTATTTCAATTTCATTTCTGATGACTAACAGTTTCGCTCGAACTTCGCTTTGGAAGTGATCGAAAAGTTCTCATCTTTGTCTTCTTCGCAGGTCGAAGGTCTAATTCCAACACAAGCGACCACTGATCTCGCAAAACCCGGTCATAGAACCCTTTGGTGTCAAACGCCTCAAGTTGTGAATAACGGTCTTCATCGTGAGTTCCAGTACTACAACTAAATCAAGCTGATTATAATGTGTCAACACTTAGTGGTCCATGTAATTAATCGCATTGTTTAATCGTAGAAAAACTTACGGCCGAAGAGCGGAAACTACAAGAAGCTAAATTTGAGATCCTCACTTCGGAAGCCTCGTATTTGAGTTCACTGCGCGTTCTTGAAGAAGAATTTGTAAAGAATGCTGAATTGAATTCAGGAATCTTGTCCACGACGGAAAAAGAGAAACTTTTTGGTGGGGTTCCTGGCATTCGAAAAGCTTCTGAAAGGTTATTGGCTGATCTTGAAAATGTTTGGATGGATGATCCAATGATGTATGGCTTACCAGATGTCTTGTTCAAACATGCAAAGAGGTCCTGCAATGTCTATGTGCAGTACTGCTCCAATCAAGTCACCATTGATACAACTCTAAAAGAGTTGAGGTAAGTTGATTCTGATTGTGAGACCAAAAAATGCCAGAGTCTGATCGAACTAGTTATTTGTAATATTACTTCTTACTTACAGGGGAAGAAAGGGTTCCAAATTTCTAGATATTCTATTTCGTATTGAAACACATCCTGCCTGTCAGAGTTTATCGCTACATTCCTTTCTTATGTTGCCCATGCAACGAGTTACAAGGTACTGAATACAGTGATTGACGTTAACATTATAAGTGTATTAATGAATGAAACACACGATTAATTACCGTCATTTTTGCATATCGTAGACTGCCTTTGTTAGCTGACGCAGTCTTGACTAAACTGGGAACTGATCATCCTGAGCGCACTTTGTGGGAAAATGTTTTAGCCAGCTTGAGCAGGGTGGTAACAGAGTGCAACGAAGGGGCGAGAGCTGCGGGAAGACAAGTTGAAATGGAAGCATTAGCAAGGTATGCGAAATGATGTTGAACTGATTTTAATTAAGTGTAGTAATGGCGTAATTTTCAGTAATTACGGTAATTCATCGTACAATGTTGAACTATGAAAGTTCGACACAATGTTGAACAATCATTCAAAATTCAATGTTGTTATCCTCGTTTCAGAAAGCTGGAGTATTCGCCGAAGTTAACACCAATAACATTAAGGGACAGATATTTAATCAGAAGCGGTCCAGTCATTCAACTCTCGCCTAAAACAGACGGTGATTACAAGTTGACTTTCGGAAAGAGACTCACTAAGACTTCGTTGCATCTTTTCTTGCTGGTGGACTACCTTTTGGTTACCAAACCGAAATTAAGGTGATAGAATAATAGATGAATAGATTTATAAATTAATCTACCGATGTCTCTAATGGTATACTGCTTAAAAAGTACACATAATCCACTGGAAGTTTATTAGAACTGAAAAACATTTTACTGAATTGAATAATCTAACAACTTGATTTTAGTCGATGACATTCAGATATGCTCAAAACGGTTGGTCATAAAATTTACCGCCATTTCGGGCCTTGATTTGATCTATAGTTTGTTACTCTAAAATAATGTGAAATCTGTAAAGAAACTATAGTAAATGTACGTTTGTATTAGTCTTTGATATACCAGGCTGAGGCGATTGGAATTTGAAAGTAAGATAATTACATAATTCAAGGTGAAGATGATTTTTCAGTTTTATGTAAATATGAATCGAGAATCATTGCATTAAAATTCAATCCACCCAAATTTATTATCTAATGATTACCTTGGCGATCACAAATTTGGTACAGTCAAGAAAACTAGAGACCAGACTTTTCGGATACAGTGAAGCCTGTGTGCTGTCCAGCTGTTTGATTAATGCTTAAATTTACTTTCTTGATTTAGCTCTCACGATGAAACGTATACGGTGATTGATATATGTAAGAGGAATTTGGTCACAATGGAATCAGTTACGGAAGATTCGCCGTGGGCTGGTCGTCACGCAATGATGTTAACGTTGCTTGAAAATCATATGGGACGTGAAGTGGAATTTGTTTTGACGTGCGAGAGTGACACAGAGCTTATGCGGTGGATGGATGTTATCAGTCCACCAAAATCTAGTCTTATCGGTGAAACGCTGTACGAAAGTTGGGACTGTCCTCAAGTAATGGCGTTGTATTCTTATGCACCAGTGCAACCGGACGAGCTCGCTTTACACCCTGGTAAATTGATGATTTATATGAATAGTTGAAAGTATCATTTGTCTCTGAATTTCTTTCTCAAAGAAACACAAATTTTAGGTCATGTCAGAACTTTTTCAGAGAAATTTTTCGCCTTGCAACAGACGACGTCTTCGAATTTTTGAATTCCGAGGACGCCGTCTAGTATGGCGGTAAATGTACGTCGACTAGGTCGTATTTAATTATAAAAATAGATTTTTAGCGCTTATTTTAATCCACATTGACTTAATGTCACGAAATGAAAGTTTGACGGCTTGCACAATGGCTTCTGTGCCTTGATATTTGTGAAATTTATTCAAATCGATCAGCTCTATCAGTTCTGACGTCATATTGCTAAAACCAAGATGTCGACAAGAGTATGGTTATGAAATATAATTAATTAACTTCTACGCCTTATTTCTTCAAGATAACTTGGTTGCAGCTAATCAACCTTGCGATGTTGGCATAGACATGTTTCTACTTCAGAATCTACGAGCGATTACAATTTTTTGATTTTTACTTTACAGGAGACGTTATAAACGTTCTACGAAAAATGGCGGACGGTTGGAATCACGGAGAAAAACTATTAGACGGCGAGCAGGGTTGGTTCCCCGCAAATTACACAAAAGAAGTAGCCTCTGAACATGTTCGTGCAAGAAATCTCAAGCAAAGACATCGTCTCCTGGCTGTAACCGGGAATTTGCTTCAAAAGAGAGGCAGAAATAGCGTCGCACACTGACTCAATGATGAGAAAAAAAAAAAACATTCCACTTAAATGATTATACTTAATTAATTCTTATATAAATGTATATGCATATGCATACGTTATTGTACAGTAAATACCTGTGATATGTTTGAACAACGGGAGAAAAATTTCATTTGATTTGCCAACTTTGTTCCGGTTGTAAATCGAGACAGAGGTAATAGAATGCAGGAGCATTATCAAATTAAATTATGTAAATCCGATGGCTGTAGGAATTCGTCGACCTTTTGATCAAAGGTGTTTACCGACTAAATATTATACTCGAACCAAGTTTACGCTGAGCAAACACTGCTTTGTAATACTCGAGCTGGAAGGTTGCCAGCACACATATTATTAAAGTACTTGACAATTTGAAAGCTTATACTCTATATATTATAAATGTCGGACTTTAGTGCTCAAATACATAGTTAAATCAAAAAGTTTTACATTGTACATAAAAAAAAATAAAATAATATTTATTTATCGTAGCTAAGTCCTTAACTTGTATCATTCCACCTATCCTACTAATTTACACCATATGTAAATACTAATAATAATTAGTCCAACTAGTAGCATCCGTAAAAATCCAGTACCTGAAATGTATGGCGATTTTTCCTTGCTAGTGGACTGGATTTTCTACAGAAACTCAAAATCGTTAAGAAATACTGAACGTTTAAGAAAGACTGAATCTGGTGATTAGCTAAGCCTACGTAAAGATGTATAAAAATAAGAGAAGAAATTACTTAGAAACCCGTGCTTATCAAAAGTAAGTGAACCTTTATTAATTTTTCAAAAAGTTATAGACATATGCAAATATTCAACATCATTTTTACAATTATAAATTTAGATTTCGTACATATATATTTGTATACCCACAATTGAGGCTCTACATACCTATACCTACGCATATAAGAATCATCTGTTACTAAACTTGGGGCGCGTTCTAGTAAAACGAAGATTTTAGATCCGCATGTGCAAATCTTAATCCTTCGATCATCAGACCTAGAATCTGATAATTTAAGATTTCAATACTTATCCTAGTAGTGGAGAATTGTTAATGACAACAATTGTGAAATGGAAAATGTTTTCAATTCGATTTACTTTGACCAGTCTCGTAAACGTTTTTTGTTTCTTTAAGAAGAAGCTTGAGTTATTTCAAAGTAAATACAACTTGTTTGTATCATATTAATTTCACAGTATTCTAGGGATAGATTAACGGGGAGGAAAATTCAAGAGTTATGTATAATGGATATTGGAAGTAAAATTGGAGGCGTAGCACGTACAAATAAACGTAATAAATTTGTTTCACCAGTAACTAAAGTGTTAAGATCATAAAATGCTCAGTAAAAGTTTGTTTTAGTACAAGAAATTTCATTAGTAGGTTTATTATTGAATTAAAAAATCTGAACATCTGGAATGCGATGATCTAACGTTACGTATAATCAAATCATATTGTTGATTTTAGCTTCAGTGAGGTTGTTTTTTTTTTTTTTTTGTTTTTTTCTTGAACGGAATAACCGTAGGTACGTATCGTGGGCATAAGAATTGGCACCAGTTCTTTTGTCAATCTAATGAGTAAGAGTTGATACTTAGATGTTATTGTAATCTAGTGTAGTTTCAACTATTTGCCGTTTCAAGCATACGTATATTATAAAAATTTTACGTAGACACAGAGCTCAATAGATAAATATGTAGATCATGTTCAGTCAAGTATGCAAAGAGAATCAAACGGCGTAAATACATTCTGGTATAAAACACCGTGAATTCTTATTTCTACACTGTTTCAGTCGTTTCTTTTTTTCTCGGATATATTTATATCCGTACTCTCGAATTTCCAGATGGCTTCACTTCAAATAATCTCCTTACGAAGTAAACTTGCAAAGTCGTCGTTGCTGTTATCACTAACAATTGTGCGATTGACCAATTTTGAACATAGGAATTATTATCCAATAATAAATTTATGTCTCTGGCCTCTCGACTTCGACTCAAGTGCTGAATTTGCAACATCTCGTTGATATTCTTCTCAACTCCAACAATAGTTCTCTGCAAATGATTAATTATTTTTAGTAAGAAAGAGAGGGTATGAAGTATAAACTGTAATTAATAGTTTGTATAATATCATCAACCACTAAAAAATAAAAAGTAAAGTTATGTATTCTTAGTGAATATCTTACCGTGAAATTTTCAACGGATAGATTCAACTCGTTGAGTTCTTTTGTGAATTTATCCCATTGATCGTATCTGCGCCAAGTATAAAAAAGGAGTGATTATCGACAAATGAATTATAAAAAAGTGTCTCGGTTAAATAATTTTTACCCACATAATCAGGATTTGTATATTCAAATTCTTTTCAGCAACTTTTAAATATGCCTGAAGAAAAACTGTGATATTTGTGATAATAATTATATACGAAATATAAGATTTAATTCTAATTGCCGATTATAATTTCAAACTGTTTAAAATTTCCTGTTTATTTTCAATTTCACAATGGAGTAGCAACACTGAGTTTCCTAATGAATAACAATGATTGGTAATAAATACATGCAGCCTAAAAATCATAGGATAATCATTAATTCAGCAAGTCAACATCATCAACTTACCTTATCACAGTTAGATAAAGATTAACCAGTTTGGATGCGAATCTGGAGAATTGATTATCGATACAAACACTGTAGTAACCTCCAGTGGCAGATTGATCCTGATAATCAGCGCTTGTTCGCCATTGGTAAGGATATACTATCTGCCCTGTTGGATTCCTAACAGCAAAGCCTGCCATTCCGTCTCCGCCTCTCAACACCTGTTTGGAAAGAAAGATAATTTATTAATAAATGATCGCACATCATGTGAGAAAGATTTTTCTTGTAGCGTCTTATAAATCTATACCATACATAAATTCAAGAATGTATTTCCACGGCTCCAAATTTAAATTGAATCAAAAAATCACTTCGAGTAGTGGAGAAAATTAATAATATTTAAATCATTTTTTATTCAATTAATTAAACAACTATTCTACATCATTCCGATGATTCCCTAAATTTAATCTAAAAAATATTCTACTTCTACTTTACTAACGAAAGTGTTAAAAATTTTGGAAAAATAAACTTTTAAGTGAATTCAAAATTTTCATTTGAGATATAGTTATTTCTAAATGATGATATAATTAATTACATACAATTAAGTGAATAGTTTTAACCTTAATTAAAAATATATTGAACTAATTTATGACCATCTACAGTCCATATGGCCGAAATTATATCCTGAATAATGTTTAAATTAGAATGGAATAAAATTTTCCATATTATAATATTTAATGATATTTTAATTATTCTAGTAATGATGATACTTGTCATTACTCTTGAATAAACTTGGAAGATTTTCGTGTAATTTAAAATTTTATTCATCAAGTAGGACGATAGACAGACAGTGAGCATGTTGGATGACAAGATAAGGAAGCTGCTAGTATCATTGAAATCAGTATAAATGTAGTATAAAGTAGCATATATTCACGCATAAAGTATATAAAGCATGAAGATAAGATAATAACGAAATAAAATTAAAGTTGATAACGATAGTTAGAAACAGAAATTAAAAATAAACAAGATAATAATGTGTATATCGCACCTGAAAGCTGACATAAAAAGTTGCTCCCGGATTGACATATTGAAAGTAGCAGTCTTCTTTGCCGGGATCTATATGGACTTTATAATCCATAGCAACAGCAGGAAGGGTTTCGTACCATGGCTTGGTAGTTTCTGTTTGTGCTATAGCGAAAAGGGCACCAAAAATCAAGATATCCAGAGCGAAATACATCGCGCACATTTACCGGAAATAACTCGAGACTCGTGTACGAAGATTTTACTCCAACAAGTCATCCCCACTCCGGAGGAGTGAAACTGCTTTCGCTGCCGTCCGAGATCGCAACATTTTTCTCGACGGGCCGAAAAGCACCGCTATCAACAAACGGTAAACACTTTAGACCGGACTCGCAGAGATACTTGATAAGTGAAATACACTGGCTGGCTGGCAGGCAGGCGGCAGCTAACCGCTGCCGGCTTTCACATTTCACACACACACACACTTACTTACTTAAACAATAGTTATATTTTGTAAGTTATTTCTGCGCATGCGCACATCGTTGAGGACTTTCTGCGCATGCGCAAATCACCGATATTTGATTAACATGGTGGTTATACTTATATATGTCCATAGGCATGCATAAGACGTTATATTGAAAATCAATTTATATAAGAAGATTAGAATTGCTACTCACTATTCTCTTATTGTATCAAGAATTGGATCCAATATTGTTTTCAGCATTATATTGATAATTTTAAATTACCCAAGAACCCTTGCGAAGGGCACGACTGAACCGAATAGGCAAACTTGTAACTGATTTTTGATGGCTAAATTATCGATTATTAGTATTTAGTCGAAGGTGAATTTATACTTTAATTACTCTAGCTGTCATTTTGTTTGACCTGAAATAACATTTGATATCTAACGAGCTCCGAAAATCAATGTAGAGTCGAAATAAAATTACAAGTGCTTCTAACAGCGGCCATTTTGATTCTGCAAAAGAGTTCGAATCCAACTGATTAATTTTTTAAAAACAGAAAAAAAAACAATGTTTTCGAACGTTATTTCGCAATATACATTTTTAACGAAGTCATATTATTTTACACAAGTACGGGAATCTGATATTGGTAACAACCGTAAGAAATTATTGTAAACACATTTTATAATTTATTCTCATTTGCATACTGCACACAGTGATCTGCGCAACCAATTATTCATAAATGAAAAATATATTAGAACAGCAATTATCTACGCTAAAACGTAACTATTGTACAACGAAGAAAATCTTCTGTGTTTGTAAAATATATACTTTTTCATAGTCTGACATAAACAGTAGTGCGCCAAATTTATTAATTACATATATTATATAGTTTTTATTCTTTCGTTTTATACGACGTTTATATATAGTTCATCATGTTGTGTGCGTATTTTACTGAATTTGTTCATGTCTTTTTTAATTTTTTTTTTTCAAATTTTTTTTTTCTCTCTCTCTTTATATTAGGTAATAATTCATTATACTTTTGTACGGAACTTTGTCAACGCTTTACATGTTAGCTTTCTTTAAAATACTGGAAAATAAACATTGTCACAGCTATGAATATAAGTGTACATATTATACGTGTGAAAAGCTACTTCATATTTATTTATATCACTGCTGGAGACCGTAAATAGTTAATTGATACGCAAGATCTATAATGTTCGCTTGCTGTAATAATGGCGATTTAAAATTTAATTACATACATAATATTTATATATGTATATATGATTATGAAACACTGCGTTGAAATTTACAATGGTCATTGAAGCAGTGATAAAAATTTCAATTCAAACTATCGAATTAAAATTTGACTATGTTTTATAACTGGTATCACAACAGATTGACTGTTTTTCTTTAAAGATAATTTTCGTACAGTGCTTAAAATTAATTTTTTTTTTCTGTTTTTTCTGTTTTTTCTCCCTCCAACCACAACCTACAGCTCTGAACAACTGTTATATACTCCAATGGAACGGATACGGAACAGCTATTATTGTTTTTTTCATTTTTTACTCTTCATCTTTCTCTATAGGCTTTCACAGCTGTTGAAGGCTTATATGGTTTTTTTTTTTTTTTTTTTTGCTTCGCTTCAATTATGAAATGATATATTATTCATCGATATGATATCTTCATTTACATCGAAGAAAGCATTACTTTAGGTAATGTGTATCATATCAGAACAGAAACGGTATAAATTTTTTTTTTTTTTTTTTTTTTTTTTTTTTTCGATTTTATCCTCGGGATATATAAAAATTATACTTCGATAGTTTAGTTATTTTCTTTTTTTTGCTTTTTTTTCTTCAAATTTAAAAAATGGCAGATGTCGATTCAATTTTTCGAGTACCGATTTTTTTTTTACAGATATTACATTAATCGTACGTACATTTATAGATAGGTAATATCATAGTACTTTGTGAAATATATCAGACATTGGCCAACTATAGTTTAGCCGGTAGATGTTGGTGCCTCTAATATTGAGTGCATTCATTACATAAACGTGTTAGAATTTCATTGAGAAATTTGCCTACACTCATCCATATAGGGCTATGGCTCAAAATTATATCAAAGTTTAAGTTTTTTTTCTTCTTAGTTTTGTTCGTTGGCAAATGAGTCTTATGCAGTATATATCATAACATAGATATACATGTATAGTCTTAGAAAGATTGGGTTGTAAAGAAAACTTGTGAAATGTATTTTGTATGCGAAAAAGTAAAACCTTCGGTTTCCAGAAATGTCCATATTGCAATTCACTATTAAGATTTTCTTAGTGCTATAAACATATTATATTGCTGATAATCAGGAAAAATTTTAACGGTTCATCGGTGTACATAACTGTATAGCTATGGCACCTTAATTTTTTATGGCATGTTCCGAATATTAATATATTTGTGAGACAGATCGTTGCCAATTTATCGTCAACGAATTTGAAAATGACGTTCTTGTCCCATGTTTTTTTTCTTTTCGTTTTCAAAAAAGAGGCACCACTTAAACATATTCGTACATATAGTTATACTACATTCCTTACATCCACTGCGAATCACATGGCTCGATTAAAAATATACATATACTCATACATATATATATATATATGATATATATATGATATATACATATATGTCGTTGTTGCAAACTTGATTCAGTATACATTCTGCCAATAATAACATCTATATTGTCCATTAAAATTCAAGCAGGATACCTTTTCTTGTTTGCAATTAATTATCGTTTGTGTTGCGAATATTATATTGGCAATTTCAAATATCTGACAACCTTTCGATCAAAGTTTGGTAATGAAGTTAAGTACGTTTCAAATATTCTCAACAGATGAGGCCTTAGAATTTTTTTTTCTATCTATGCATATGTCGTCAAAATTATTAACTCAAAAATTCTAGTCTTTGAGTGTGAGTTGTCAGAAATTTCGCTTCGCATATTCTTATTCAAAATATTATTTGTACAAGGCAAATATGTTTCAAGATTATAATTTGTAAGTTTTCTATGACAGTTATATATACTGGCATTTGTTTTCACAAGTCGTTTATTGTTTCTTGTTTCTATTTTTTTTTTTTTTTTTTCCCCATTAATGACTTGAATTTCGGCCAGATAATTTATTTCTCCACGGTGTGAATTTCAATTATGAAATATCAACAGTATGCATTTTTATACTTCTTTATTGACTGAAAATAATTTTTATTAGGTTCAACCTTTGACGTAATTATTGTGAAAGAAACTTTGTACTTGAAGATTAATATTTTTACTCCGACTACACGGATACAACCGAATAGAAATCAAAACTATTCTTGTTTTGCTTTGTAAATTTTTAAATGATTTATCCAAAAGTAGTATTGTTTAAATCAAACTGAACAGAAATATTTGAGCCAATATTATTGTTTCGTTTATTTGGCAAGGTAAAAAAATGTGTGATGCACAATTCGTTTTGTACCAGCTGCATGCAACGAAATATTCAACAATCACTTTCCGGTCAGAATAGTCTTATTGTCGCACAATTAAGAAGCTTCTAATAATATTTCCAACAACAATCAGTAGTTGATATAATAACAATTTATCATTGCAATTAATAAACACAATATATACGACACTAATTTGTTAAAAATATAATATGCAGCATAGGAAGATCAATACTGTGTCCAAAGAAACCATTGATTGTTGTTATATTTTTGCTGTTATTTATGAAGCTATAAAATCTTTGTTTCTATATAGTCAACTGAATTAGAGATAAAGAAATTGTAATTTTTAAACATGAACGATAATTCGTATTTTCACTACTCCATAAAATAATGAATAACTTCATAATCATTAGACATTATTAGGCTTAATAAAAAATCATTTGCATAAATTCTGCAATTCCTCTTCTAAAATACTGAGATACTAAGGCTTGTGCTTTGTATTTTTACGTTATTCAGTCAGAACGGAAGATTAAAATTTATCAGGAAGAAGCAGGTTGAAATTCTGCCTAGATTCTCATCAGTTAGATTCAAGTTCCCACAAAATTTGATTATATCGGTGTCGTATACCCTATTAAATGGTTGAGCTGTTCGAAAGTATGATGAATGAAATTTTTTTTTTTTTTTCCTGCTAAGCATAATAATACTGTAAATGAAATATAATTTGATTCTTATTAAATTCATTCGTACATATCTTTTTGGGCCGAAAAATGAAAAAAAAACATCTGAGGTACTAGTCAAACATAATCTTTCGTACTTTGATAAAAAAAAATCAACATATTCATAAACGACCCACGTCAATACACAATATTAATTGCACTCAAGGCAAGGGCATCGTTCAAAATGCAAGCGATGGTGGATAATGAAGTGTACAAATTTTTTACCAACAGCATTCAAATATCTGCTATGAGTGTATTAATTTTACGAGTCAATTCTTATGACTCCCAATGCTCTTGCCTGCAATTGTTCGCGTTGTACGTGCCACAGCTTTTACATATGCACATACATTACATTACGATATATTATATAATGTATTTATAGTATATATTTCACAATTAAACACTAATGTAGGCCATGGCATATATATATATATATATATATATATATATATATAATTATTATTTTTTTTTTTTACTCCTCTTACAATTTAAAAGGGTCTGACGGATTTTAGCTTCTAGTAAAATACATTATTTTTTTTTTTTTTTTGTTTTTTTTTACTTCCTCTTTTTACATCAACAAACTTATCTATTATTTTAATAAATTGGTGGATAACTACTAATCATATCCTAGAGTACGCTATGCAGAAAGATTCAAGGGAACGTCAGTATGAATCATAGCCGATTCATTTTTTCTATGTAACACGAACGCAATATTTACAAATTTGTATACTGTTGACTTTTAGGAGATAAATTTTCAATTGCTAGAATTTAATTAACTGTGAAATCGTATTTCAGTTAGTTTGCTCATCATTTTGTTCCGCGTAAAAAAAATACTGATTGATAGCTACCAAGTGTCGAAATTAAATTACAAATGCCAGCGTTGTTTGACATTGAATAGAGATTTTTATCCGAGAGATAATTTCTGCAGAAACAATTCAAAATTTGTAGAAACGAAAAAAAAAAATTTTTTTACACCGGTTAGCGAAACGGAGCAAAAAAGATTGCCTACGATTCACCCTTGATAATTTTATCTTTGGTCACAAATCCTTAAGACTTACTATAATTTGCAAAACTTTCGAAATTTATTATCGAAACGGAAAAACAATCGTACTTTGGTTAATCAGACCCTCACTTGCATGCCAAAATGCAAATATATGAAAGACAATATTGTCTTATGTGTTAATATATTATTCTTGATTCAGAATAATAATCGTTCGTCAACTGACGCACAACACACTTCACTTATTGAAGCTCAAGATCACAAGGTTTACAATAAAATAACGATAAATAACTATAAGTAGTACAGTACGGTAATAAATAATTCTAAAAAAACCTACGAGAAGATAAAAAGTTACGTTATAATATAATTAAATCGTGCACAAAATCATACACGCATATATAAAGTCGACTCTATGCAATACGTAATTACGTTTCGTTCTAATTATCCAGATCATTTTGTATACGACTTAGATTTGCATCGATCTTTTATTTTGGAGTAGTTTGTTGTTTTTTAGGAAAACTCAAAATCGAATATATTGTCCCGGTTTCCAGTAAGTGTAATTAAATATTTGACGATAGCAATACTGCAAATTACATGAAAAAGAAAAAAAAAAAATGTATATATAGAAGTTAAATAAAGTTTTAACTAGTATGAAATATTTATCATAAAAATCGATTTAATTTAGTAAATAGCTGGAATTTTAACTCCTTCCCATCATAAAAAAAAAAAAAAAATCAATTTTAGAATATTAAAAAAAAAAATTAAAATAAATTTCATAGCTTGCAAAGGTTTGTTTTTAACCAGCAATTGTTACATATATGTTTAAAAGGAAAAGAAAAATCATTACAGTCATTTGATGACGAAGATTTTTAGTTTTTGGGAATGAATCAGCTTCCCAATAGATTATAAATTTACGGAATACAAAATAATCAATTCCATATTTCGTTGATGGTAAAAAATTGATGTGTACATGTGTTGATTGATACATCCGTTTTGACTTTGTAGTTGAAAGATGAAAAGCCATCGGATGTTCGAGTGGTTTCATGCTATTTCTAACTCGATAATACCAGTGAATACATCTTCAAATATAATTTTAAACTATTTCTTGATAATGAGTGAGATGACGAGATTTGATGAGACCATATCAACAAACTCTTACGTGGAAAATAAGAAATGTTTTTTTCTAACAATCAAACAAATCTTAAAAGAACTTAAAACGATTAGAATAATAATCATCACTTTCATTGTGGAATAATACTAATTATATCTCTATCAAATTCCGAGTTTTAGTTGATAAAATTTTACGGTCAAACATTGTTAGAAAATTCCATTTCCTACAATCTTTCCAACTGCTTCGAGTTTAGAGAAGATTACACTTTCCTGATCGCCTTCGTTTTCGTCGATTTTTCTCCAACTCTGCAGGTGGCTGGTTCCTGATTATACGGACTACCTAAGAAGTTATTTCCATATATTATCGTATCATTGAACGAAAATGTACTTCCAACATTAAAGTTTAGGGAAAAAAATCTCATGCTGAATTTATTTTTCAGGAAACATTTTAATCTAGCGAAGCGTATAGATATTCAAATAACAGCCTTCAGGGAAATAGAAAGTTCAAAGGATAATAGTTTTGAGTTCAAAGTGATTCCCTTCCGTATTAACAAATCAAAAAAAAAGCTCAAGCAGCACGATGCTTTCTTTACTTATTTATTCAGTAATAGTATAACTAATAGTAGTATTATTAATTGTAATCGCAGTATTACCTCATGGAATGCGGCGTCTACATTGAGCGGAGGGTCCTTGGCTGAAGTTTCGATATACGGAATTCCCAATCGATGCGCCAATTCCCTGCCTTGTTCCTCGGTCACTTTCCTCAGATGTACAAGATCAACTTTATTAGCGACGAGTAGCATTGGATACACATCGCGATCCTTGACTCGCAAAATCTGTGTATAGAAGTTGACAACATTCTCATACGATTGTTTGTCCGTGACGGAATATACCAGCAGAAAACCGTCTCCTTTGCGCATATATTGTTCTCTCATGGCGCTGAACTCCTCCTGTCCAGCGGTGTCGAGTACTATGAAAAAAATTTACGAACGCAAGTTAAGGCGGGGGTAAGGGTTTGCACATTCGAAAAATCGAATTTTTTTTTTGTCTCATCTTATTGTTAAACATTTCAGGAATATATTCTCAAAATTTTTAGTCGATCTGATCAAAACTCTTGAAGGGGGGGTAAGGGTTTCAGCGTAAAAAAAAAAACACTTTTTTCGCGAATTTTTTTTTAAAGTATGGATTGAGTAAATTTATTGAAACCTTTTGTACATTATTAAGCATACTTTTAACAATATTCTGTAATTTTTTCATACAGAAATATTGCAAAACAAGCCGGTGACAGAGCTTTGTTTCTTCACTTTTTTAGCTCAATAAACTTTAAACGCGTTTTTCGCAAAACTACTTTTTCAAAGTCCGTATTCACTGCCATTTACAAACTACTTGACCGATTCATTTCAAACTTGGTACACATTTTCTACATATAAAATACCTTCCCCCAACGTTTAGTTAACATTTTTTTTTTAACATTAAAGGGGTTTCCCACCCACAAAATGGCGGAATTTTTCGTGGAAAATAGCAGTTTACACTTTAGATGGCCACCAAAAATTTTGAAATGAAAAAAAAAATAATCGTAGAACGTTGGGGGGAGGATTTGATAATACTTTGATTAAATTTTAATGGATTTTGGTTTCAGATAATTTCCGACCGAGATATAGTGAACACTGCAAATGGTTTTTTTTCTAAGACATTCTGGGGCAAGCTCTGTCACCGGCTTGTTTTGCAATATTTCTGCATGAAAAAATTACAGAATATTGTTAAAAGTATGCTTAATAATGTACAAAAGGTTTTAATGAATTTGCTCGGTCCATAATTTCAAAAAACATTCACAAAAAAAGTGTTTTTTTTTCACGCTGAAACCCTTACCCCCCCCTTAAGGCGGGTGTATACGTGTAGATATCTGAAAAGGTCGTGGAATCTTGGAGATTTACAATTGGACATCGAATTATTCAAGATATACCACATTTTGATAGATAAATAAAAAAACAATGTATTGAAAAAAGTGGGATCGTCATGAAAAGGTAGATGAAACTGAAGTAAATCAGTTGAACAGTTTTTCAGATATCCCGAGCATGGCAAAAACGTGTCACTGAGCAAAATAGTTTACATCATTTAACGATGCTTCGTATAAATTGTTTCTTATAAAAACAAGATGAGAAAAAAAAAAGATAGTCAAGTTTGATTTAGAGATTTTTAAATAAAACTAATCCCAATGAAATTGAATAATTGCTTGTCGTCGATAATCGAGATTAGAAGTTTGGAATCCCAGTTAGAAATATAAATGAAAGTGATTTACCATCCAGAATGCACCATTGCTTGTCCACCTCCGTGTGTTGAATGTAGCTGTCTTCTATCGTCGGGTCGTAATCGGTGACAAAGAGTTTTTGGAAGAATTGTATCGTTAGGGCACTTTTTCCAACGCCTCCATCCCCGACAACTACTAGTTTGAAGGTCAGGAGATTATCATTGTTGGGAGGTCGCGTCATGCCACCTCTGGGTCCTCCTCCCCCGCCCCCGCCGCTCTGCCTGCGTCTACCTATTCTGCCAATCCCTCTTGCACCCCTGATATTCTGCCCTCCACGCCAACGTGGCTACATCAACAGTGTAATTTCCTTGATCGCAGTTGCACCCTTAAATTGAAAACAAGATATTTTACGCATCGTTAGCTTTGGCTTTCACTGTCAACCAGTGCGAGTGAGTCAATCGCGCAACCGAAGCGATATTCGCGTCGATCTAAGTTCAGTACTCAAACTAAAGGATGATTTCAAGTTACAAATATTATTGCGTCGACGAGCATGATTACTTTGTCGTACATTTATTTGATTTGTTAAATTGACGTTGATGACGTTAATGTAAGATAATATGGAAGAGAAAATCACTATTTACAATATTGGAACGACTTTGACAATATTTCTCTGGGTGAAAATAAAGATTTTATAAAGTTAGATTGAGAAAAGCTTCAAAGTTTTTTATGGTATGAGTGTATCTTGTATCTTTTTTTCAATTAAACGTAATAAAAAAAAATTTTCAAAGGAAAACGATATGCTAGATTAATTAAGGATAAATTGATGACAAAATTGATAGATTATACACAATCCTAGAAATTATTGTAATAAGATTAAATTGTAAAGAATAAGTACAATTTAGTATACTCGACGTTTTTTCGTGTAGGATTACTTAAAATGCCATGTGATTTTGTGATAGCGTTTATTGTTTGACTAATAAATGAGGAAAAATGTTTACATAAGATTTTGTAAGAAAGTAGAGTCTTGAAGATATCAACTGTCAACTGCATTTAACGGTGTATTAAAATTTCTGGTTCGTCATGATATGCGGTACTTTGCAAAAAAAAGATAAGATCTACCGCCACTAGAACGGTTAAACAAAGTCACAGAGAATTGCAATTCGAACAACGGGAGTAATAAGTTATACAGAAATAAGAAGAAGGGGGGAGGGAACAAAAAAAAAGAAAAAAAAAAAAAAGACGAGCGATGGAACATCGAACTGTTTACAGACAATCGAACGTACGGGCGGCGGGCGTGTTATTTACGTTCGATCCACTGTATTGTCCAAAAACGATAGCTAAGCAGTGGGAAAAATTTTAACGTCATGCATACGAGAATCCGTGAGTATAAGCGGCGAGCAGTTACTGGGCACTATAAAGAGAACGGATGCAATAATTCATTAAGATTGGTAAATTGCTCACCTTACATCGTCTGTCACTCCTGTTGGCGTCACAAAGTATTACGAGCTGCTTGCTCCACGACTCGCTGCTGGGGCTGACGTCTGTCGTCACATAATTCACAGAGTTACACGCGTGCGCGTCACGGCATAAAAAAAACTAATTTTTCTAACCGACGACGTAGCGATGCCAAGCGACGGCAAGACGATGTGGACCGTCCGAGTAGTCGCGTGAAACTGAGAAAATTTATCCAGTGAGTTCAGGTTCTATCCGTTCATATCAATTATTCCTTAGTTTCAGCGACAACCGCTTGGAAGCGGTCGAGTAGTTTTATTCGCCTGCAAGCAGGCAGCGCAAAGAAAATTACATTTATGCCATTTAAGTTGCCTGTTTGTAGGCGGATCAGGCATTCGTACGAGTGGTTGTATGTGCCTGTAAGCAGGCAACGCAAACGACATTTCATTAATGCCATTTGAGTTGCCTGTTTGTAGGCGGATCAGGCATTCACATGCGTGGTTTTATCTGCCTGTAAGCAGGCAACGCAAACGACATTTCATTAATGACATTTAGGTTGCCTGCTTACAGGCGGCACGAGTATTCAGTTCACCGTTCGATTTGCTATATCTATTTGTATTGTTTTAAGTATTATCGACTGTTTCAGCTTGGTGAAAAGCACCGTGCAAGAATAATCGGTAAATAAGCATTTTGCAGTGCCTGTAGTGGATAATTGACGTGTCAACTGTGACAATTGTAAAGGAAAAAGATTGACAATTGAACGATAAAGAACAAATGATCAGGTGATATTTTTCCCAATTTTTCAAACTTTTTTTATCGAATCATATATTGTGTACTTTAATTGCTAGGAATAATAATACTATATTCCGTTACAACAATTACATGATAATCCAAAACGTGGATTCCAATTATACAGAATGTATTTATAATAGACTAGAATGAGAATTATAATACTTAAGATTTCATGGATACCTGCTACGAAACTTAATTACAATGGGTTTCATAATACAGAAATGACTAGTGAACATAACGTTATATCTAACCAATATATTCCTTAATTTTTAGTTTACTAGGCTCGTATCTTACATAATTATAAGAAATTTTAATAAGTTAATTGAATAATAGTATGTCAGTGCCGTAACAATATGTCACCGCGCGTAATTTCCTATTAATGTGAGTAACACGGATACAAACTTCTTCGAATTCTAATTGTTATAATTATTTTTTGTCAGGCGATGATAATTTTTGCTGACTTCATTTACTTTAAAAATTTGTAAACGACTAATTTTGCGTAGGTGCTTTAACTAAAGCTGGTTGGTAAACGACAGTGGAATGAAAACCGGAAGCTGTATAAGAGGTTTGGACACACAATTAATTATCTGGCGGGAGGAACATAGTATTTCAGTCACGACACTGAGACGCCAAATACACGTATCTAGGGGTTTATATGACAAAATGTTATTATGGATACGAAACATTAAAGTCTATATTCTTTGTACATAGAGATATTGAAGTATCTACATCTACAAATGGAAAACATTGATTTTCAGGCTTGTGTAGCCTGCGACTGGACATTGTAAAGCACTTCCCTCAAAACTATGGACTAGTTTGCAAATTTACCAGTTTCATTTGAATTATGAATCGTCAAACTTAAACTAGACTTAGTCTTTATCTCTGGTGTAAATAATCTATTTTTTCATATTGCACAAGACCCGATTTTTTAATAGACTAACCGTAAGAAGAAAAAAGTCGTCAATTTGAGTAGCACATTTACATCTAGTCTGTATAAGCAAAAAAATAAATAAATAAATAAATAAACTGGCCTTACGTTCAGAAAATAAAATCATATTTGATATCATGAATGTCATATTGAAGTGACTCTCAAAGTCCAGCACGTGACAAGCTACGTTTGCCAAATTCTACGTATGGATGGATTACATGTGTGGGCCTTCGTAGGCGTAAAAATTCTACAAGAACGTGAGACTTCACATCGCAATGTTCTAATCTCTAATTACACAAAACTTAGGAGGCTACTTGACTACTGTAATATAGATACATGTACACAATTACAGTCGATGGATTCACAGTCGGGAATTAATCGGTTCAAAGTTATGTGTTTGTTCTACAGTAATTGGATGATTCGCAGTATTTTTCTGTCCTTCACTCGAACATCTAACTACCGCATGTAAAAAGTAATGAAAATACGAATGATAAGGTGTTTTTTCTATATATTTTTTGATCTTTTCTACAGATTTCTTGATCGGAAACACGAATATTTTTCTTGACAGTTGTTAATTTCTCATGACTCTAGTGCTGAAGAATAATTTTGATTCAGTACGTGGATATAAAGTTTTTTTGAAAGTATTTGCAATTATATTTTCGATCGAGTAACTAATTTTGTTAAGAGGCGATGAGTTACAAATGTTTATAGTCGAACTGTGAAAGCAGCAATTGCTCGACATTCATTTAACCGACTCGTCTTCTCGACTAAATATTACAATTATCTAACCAATTTATTTCTATATAACAACTATGCCTATAATAATACAACATCCAACAGATCCTGAGCGACCAAAATACTCCCGTCTTTTTTTCTCAAATTGTTTAGAACATTTCAATAAAATTAATACTACTGTATTTAGTCAAGCCTTATTTGATTTTATGAGATAGTCATAACGGTTTCACCAAAGTTACACACTACAGTTTTTATTAATTTATGGACTCAGTCTAATCGATGCCAAAGTTGGATTTGAGTGTAGTTTGAAAAAAAAAAAACTTTTTCCACGCGAAAATAAAATGTAATTTAGTAATTTTTGATTCTTTGTTGACATTTCTGAAAGCTTCAGATTGAGTGTTGAATTTTCAAATCTCTTTTCAAATGTATTTCTTGATCGTATGTTGAGATTTAGATCCTTTCGCAATATTTTTGATTGCATTATGTAAACAAAATACTTTAGCATTTGATTTTATGCTAAATCTACATAACAAAATAATAATTATCACACGTAGATTCACCTTATTACGTTATGATAGTCAGCAATAAAATTGACAGTCTTATGTCTAGCTATTGTTGCTGTTTTCAAGCAGAAGGCTAGAATCATTTTCCACATAGTTGCCTCTAGATTTAAACTGTATAAGATAATAGCGGTGTTATACAATTTCATGTAATGTACTTTCTATGTTGTATGTATATTTATAATTGAGTCACCCCTGTTATTACAAAGTAAGCTCATTCGTCTTCTTAATTACACGGTATTTGAGAAAAAAAAATTGAAATAACAAAACATTACGAAGTAGTCTAATATAATTTGATATCTTGCTGAAAATATTTCTTTTTCATTTGTTACATAACTCTGATATTTTTCTAGAAGGTATTCCATATTTCGGTTATTCAATTTTTTTCTTACTGCAGACTTTTCTTTAGATATTTTGCTGTCACTACGATCTCATCAATACATTTATTTTCTCCTCAGTTTTCTGGGATCTAAATTTCTGTTTTTACGATTAACATTCGAAGAAAGCCTCGGAAGAGGTATTTTTGTGAAATTTTTTAATCTCACCAAGCAGTGTTTGAGATCATTTTTACAGAACACTGTAATTGACCTACCATCTTCCACTTTACGTTTATACTGTACGTAGCCTTTCACTACCAACGTAGGTATTTATAATTTGGCGCATTTCAGTCCATTTTAAATGATTTTCATATCTTTGTCATAAACTTAAATAATTTAATGCATAGATAAGTATATTGCTTCGTACATCGACGATGCCCTAAGCCTTTGAGCTATAATTTTAAGATAAGTGGCACTAATTTTTGTTTAATGTTATATAGTTAATAAATCGAATAGTCGCTGCAATAATTGCAGAGTCAATAAAGTTAGAAATCGTTCGGTATTTTCTGATTTCGTAAGTTATTAGTTTTTTAATCTCATTTAGGTAAAGTTATTTTTTCACAGCCATTATCGTTTGGCTGACTGGGAAATATCGTGTCACGAATCTCATTACACTTGTGTTATTGATGTTCGACGATGATTTTCAAATTTGTTACTGCGTACTACCTCACTGCAACACATCTTTGTTTCGCACTCAATTAATAGAAATGAGAATTCTCTCTGTTTCACATTTAAGGACTGATTTAATTTTAAACTGATTTTTGTAGCTTCTTTCGAAATTAGAATACTAACGGTTCTATACTTCAAAATTTTGATTTACTGATTTGCATTTTAAAATAATCTGTATTTTGAAACACAATAAAACAAACTGTCATATATTTGAAAATCCTATGTTTTCACCCTTCGATTTTCTAATCTTTCTCCAATCTTTCCCTCACACTTAAATGATATCCTTACGATTTCAGCCCTACAAATTTGACTCCAAATCTGTTAAAAATGAGTCACTTCGTTTGATCCAAAAAGAAAAATAAGGCAAAAAAAAAAAAAAAAAAATAGCTCGTTCAATCATAAAATCGAAGAGAGTTCGAGACTGCTGTAGCGTTACTTTTGGAAAAACATAATTATATAATCTTGGCACTGGATAATGATGATTTTTGAGCCTTGTACCGTAAATAATAGAGCTAATTATATAGTTACGATTCAGAATATGTGCGGGGCGAGTTGCAACTTCCACAATGAAACGGGCCTGGCGAATACGGTGACCTGACCCTTTTCCTTACCGCCAACCAAGAAGACGTAGAGCGGCGCAGGTCCTGGAGTGTTCGCCTCTGTGGCGGCCATTTTGGCCCTCTGTCTTTCAGCTCTGGAGGCGCTGAGGGCTCGTCTCGAGGGTGATCCTAAGGGCAGGCTCTTCGGCGGAGCCCGAGGTCTCATTTCCTGGAGTTCGAGGAGTTCCTCGAATGTCTGTGACGCCGATCGGCCCGGTCCATCCTCGAGGACGCTGTCAGGCGGACTGTTAAGCATCTTGGCGTATTTCGCGTCGACGTTCATCTCGAGGCCCAAATAGTTCGGATTGCAAAATCCGAACTGTCCTTCACGAATTATCTTCTGTTTCGACGACTTTTTGGGCCAGTCGTCATCTCCCAGAGGATCGCCGGGACTACGAGCTTCGATGCTCGCGTAATCAGAGGTCGATTCCTCGCCCTCTTCAAGGTCTGCGAATCTTACCGATGCCGAGGTTGGGATCTTCGTTGTAGTCGGAGTTTTCGGGGTTTGAACTGCCTCGTAGAGGTGGGAAGTGTAACTGTCGCCACGTGTTGGTGGCTGGTAGGCCTGATGAACTGATGCAAAATCCCTGCAAAATGTCAAGCGAATATTTTTTAACAGATTCAGGGAGCAGTATAGTTTCAAAGTTGAAGTTTTTATTGTTACTTGATCAGTTGTAAGTTCTGGGTAATTGTTTTGCTTCAATCCATCAATTAATCGATTATTTGAAATTTTGATTCGCTATTTCGATTAATTTTAATTTTCTTTCCCGTAATTGCCAAGACGAAAGTAAACACAGAGGAATGACTTGTTGATGTTACTAAATATGGCGAAAGAATTAATGTTTTCCTAGTTCAAATGAATGTCATTTGATTCTATGAAATACTGTCCTGTCAAGTGGAACCATATGAATTTGAATTAAAGACATTTTTGCCACCATATTTGTTTTTTATGCAAGACTAAGTTTACAAAATCAAGTCTTTGCCTTGTCTCAAGTTCAAGTTCATTGGGGTAGTGATATTCAAAAGATGCCATTTCGTGGCAATAAAATCTGCACCTAACCAACTCTGTTAAATATTTAATGATTTTTATCGCATATCTTATGCATGACTGGTTACATTGTTTTAATATTTCAGAACAAAAGTCTGACAACGTACACGATGTCCACTGTGTCTTGATATTTGTAAAATTTACTGAAGACGATCAGCTGATCACCGAGTTCAACGCCATATTGTTCTATGTAACTTTACAGCAAAGATCTCAATCTACAACTATTCGACATTGATTTTCTTTCGAAAACTCGAAAATACCTTGGCTCCGCCTCTGCGACTTCGATGAGTCTCGTGGTTGGTGGATCCTTATTGTACTCGTCATCGGTATCTTCATCTGGATCAACGAAAACGAGCCTCGCGGCTTCTACTGGGGTAAGCACTGGGGTAGGCAAGGTTAAGGCCCGAAAATTTGGCACAGAAATCGGATCACGGATCATTCCCGACGTCGAACGAGTTTCCGCCGTTTTTGGAAGTTCGGGAAGTTTTTGGCGTCGTTTAGCCAGTGCATTGGCACTGCGGGATTTGACCATCCCTGTCGTCGACTCGGCCACTTCAACGTCGACTTGTTGAAATGGGTAGTACGAATTCACCTGGAAATGATGACTTAGTTTAAAATTACCTTAAGAAAGGGGAGAAAAAATTTATGAGAGTAGGTAATCACGTACTTCTTTTGGACTCTCTTCGTTGTCTTCTTGGCCACTAAGTACAGAGTAGCTGCACTTCGCGGGGTGGCTTAATCTCGAAAGGTTTATCTGCGACAGTTTCGAGATTTCCTTAAGAAAACTGGGCCTTGTTGAGGCCTCAGACGGTGAGACCCTGTTCGACGACAGCCTGGGTCTTTGGCTCCGAAATCTAGCCTTGGGATGATCGATACACGAGCCTCGAAGTAGAAGCTCGGAAACCGCGAGAGCCACACTTTCCGCTCTTGGTTGTGGCTTCAGCCCAGGTACGCAAAGTTTCTCCCAAGTCTCAGTACCTGAAAATCATTCGATAGAGTATAAAATAAAAATTCTGTTTCAAACGTTATAAACGTGCGGTAACAGATTCTGAGACGCTAAATTTTTTGTGTACTCTCTTTGTGTACCTCATGACGTTACAGATTTAGCTATCCATTATTTCATGCTAGCTTACTTCTCGCTTGAACTGCTTTTTGGTAATGTACTGTTTTTTACATGTAATTTATTTAGGCGCGAGTCGATCTTTCGACGTATATCTTTCGACTGACCGAAATGAAACCTCCATAGTTCGTTGGTGGGCAACCCGCCGCTTTCGCCACCGAATAGAAGCATGCAGCTGGGCAACCTGCACGCAGCGTGTCCGTGAAGAGGTCCTGGACCAGGTTTACTTTTGAGCAAACACCACGAGGCTGTATTGACGTCCCACCGCCAACAGTCGCTTCTCTCCTGCAGATCTGTCATACCGCCGTAAATGTAAACCGCATCTTCGTGAAGCACTGCCGAATGCTTGTGTCTTGCTGCTGGACCGCATTCGCTCGATGAGAGTAAATGCCATGATTCCGTTTCTGCGCATATTGTAATCATAGTAAAAAAAAAAGGCACACGTGGGCCAAAGAACGATAAAAAAGAAAAACCACAAACTACTATAAAAATCACATCTAATCACATGAGATATCAGAATTGATCGTTATACTGCATAATTAGATGTAATCATGAATTATGGTCAAATCTCTGATATTTCATTCAATCAGATCTGCTTATATATGATCGTGGATGTAGTATCAGATTTGATTGGATGGGTATATACCCGTAATATTTGCAGATCAGACCTGACATTCTGTGATTCAATTGGCAAATACGGGGTCTGTAGGTTTTACGCGTGATCTATCAGTTCCAGGCATGAGTAAGATTATTTCGGGTTGATTCGTGCAAATTTTACGTGAACAATTCAACATACCGAGACAAATCCGCCCGCATCTATGCAATTCAGAGTACATATCACCTAAATGTCGATCAGTGAAATGTACTCTGAATTGCATAACTACAGGCGGATATTGCCAATATGTATCCTGGGTTGCATAAATGCAGGCAGATTTTGGTAAATATACTCTGAATTGCATAACTACAGGAGGATTATTCCTGTGTTAAATTATCGATGTAACATTTCCACAAAATAATTCAATATTAGACATTAAAAAGTCTCACTATTACATTGACAGTTAGATTTTGGATCTGACAATGTGTAATAATATGACGTGACCACTTCTTTTTCTGTGGTATTACAATGTTTGACCGAATTTCATGTTTGCCTGGCTTTTGCAAAAAGCGTGCCACACTACTTAACCATCGTAAAATAATAAACCATGCATGAACGTTGAGTGTCTAT
This sequence comes from Diprion similis, assembly GCF_021155765.1. Classification (NCBI taxonomy): domain Eukaryota; kingdom Metazoa; phylum Arthropoda; class Insecta; order Hymenoptera; family Diprionidae; genus Diprion; species Diprion similis. The sequence continues at coordinate 6,303,855 of NC_060117.1, forward strand.
ATATAGGTAAGTATAATAAAAGTTAAAAGGTTTATAGTGACATTTGGCACAATGTAGGCTATAAAAGAATAATATATATTTCTGATCACTTGTCACGTATAAAGTTACACAGGAACCTCAACATTGTGACGTGATGGAAAAAAGGCCTCATATAACAAAGAAGTATTCGTCCCGTCCAGTTTGTGGAATACGTATCATTTCAGACTGCAGTCTTCACGAGTCTAGCCATAAAAATCTCATACACACGATATGACATCCCCGCAGTTCAGACGTGAAATATAGTCTGTTTCAACGATGCGATTCATGCTCAATATGTCAGACTAATGGTCCACTCAAATGTCAAACAGCTTTCGGCCCATCAACCTGTGGTTAACAGCAACTAAAAATTATGGGGATTCCGGGTATTCCGCAGGAGTTACGAAAACGAAATTGTTTGTAAAAAGTGCGGCCCTTTTCCCGATGATAAGTATTTTTCTTAAAGTCTGCAAGCGTACTCGTAATCCTTTACAGCTTCAGACAAAATATTAGAACAAAGCATATGCGTACAATTAAGGTGAATGATTATATGAGTCGGCAAAAATATGACGCAATATTTGGCAACAGTATTATCGAGTGTTTTGCAGATTGCTTATTCCAGGCGCGCATAAATTTTTGACTCCTATAATGTAGACTTGAATAATATGAATTTAATGATAAATCGATAAACATATCCTGCAGGTCAAGTTACCGAAGTGGAAGGCCCATAGCTCTGGCGAACTCCCTCGAAGGTCCTGATAGCCACCGTATATCAACATCTGTCCTCGATGGACGAGGGCGGTGTGTCCTCTGCGTCCTCTCGGCACTGCGCAGCCTCTTTGTGCTCTTATTTTTCTCCAAGAGTTGTTCTGAAATGGAACAAAGAAACGAAGGAGGTCAATATTTTTAGTGAATACAACAGCAGTCGTGTTTTATTTATTTGCTTGCCTTTGTGGCTTCACAAATATTTTTATATGCGAGGGTTATAATCTAACTCAATTTAACACTGGTAATTAGTTACCGTTGAGAAATTTGAGTCAACATCGAATTTCAAAATTTTTTAGACTCTATTGTAATTTTTAATTAACTGATTTAATGTGTCAATATGATGTGTTTTTATCATGACTATGAGCTTATTATAGGTAGCATGGAAACAAGCCACTTTTGCGCCTAAGGATAGGCAATCGAGAGCTACAATTTCGTGCCTGACATGGCAACTGTAACCCTAGTTGCCAATCTGCAGGCGCCAAGGTAGCTTGTTTCTACTTTTAGATCCGGTTTAAGGGGGCTGATCACCGTTTCAGGCTGGAGTTGAGTTAAAAGCAACCAGTCTCATTAAAAGACCATTTTCATCATTGATGTCATTTTTTTCTCAAATTTATTATTCTCCGTCTGATAAACTAATGGTGAGCTTCAGCAATTTTCATGTTCTTCGAAGATTAGGGGGTGGGCATTTACAAAGGGTATAGAAATTCTGTCAATGACGACGGGCGGCGAGGGGGAAGGGTATATGATCAATAGTTAAGTACGGCCTAGTCACTAGTGACTAGCGGATCGGACTGACAAAGGCTCGTAGGATCTGCGCGAGGGGATGAAGTCATAAGGAAGTCTTTGATAAAGGGTATAAAAATTCTCCATTTTCTTTTTTCTTCATCACTTGCCACACTTGAAAAGTCTTTTTGTTCAATACGTACAAGTTCCTCGCTTACTATTATTGAGGTTGAAAAAAAAAAAAAAATTATTTATTATAACAGTTACGCTTGTAACTGAAAAATCGAATATCAGTTAATTAGAGCAATCTCGGCTATAAATGTGTAATTTTACAGAGAGAATATTTGTCAAGCTTTTGGAAGATATTATTAGAATGGTACCCATATGGGATAGATTTGTCAAACAAGAAGATGTCATAAGAAGAAGTACACTTGTTGGTGTGAATCTGCGAATCCTCAACGGATGTTATTCGATGCATTTGGGTGGATAGACTTGAGTTACAGCTTCCTTCGAGTGACGGAGTTGAATACTTAAAACTTTATTGATATCTTCACAAAAGCCTGTATGCAGTAAAGAAAAGCAAATATTCCATACCCAAAGTTTGTTTTCATCTATTATCAGTTAACGCAAGTGTGTAAAATGAGATTTCAAATTCATGGTAATAATTATAAAAGCAAGCTTTTTGTAAACAATTTTTCAACTACAGTTATTTTATGAAAAACGTAACATTACTTAAGTTCATACATTATTCTTATTGCACGGCAGATCTTCCTGGAAAGTTGGAATATTGTAAAATATGAAAAATGTGTTTTGCTGTTTCTGTTACTACATATGCGATAAAGCTTCCCCTGAAGCGTCGCGACGGCGCCAGAACCCTTAATGCTCGGTGAATCGTTAAAATCACTCGAGCCCTAGATTTATCGAATTGGAAAGTTGATTGCAAATATAATCCCCGAGCACGTGCAACGTCTCGCCGAAAATCTACTCTGGCTCGTTTTAAGATCTACATTAAAGAGCGAAATTATCATTCTGGAAAATTTTAAGGCAGTAATTATTGCCACTGCTAAACAAAAAAAAAAAAAAAAAATCAGAGAAACAAGTGAGAAAAGACGATTCTTTCTTCCGTAATTTTGAAAAATGTGAGAATCTAATCGCGTGTCAGTTTTTGCGACTGATATGGGAAATTCGATTATAAGACTTCACCATTTCAGTACTTTGAGACTTTGTTGACCCATTTTCCGCGCGCCACTTTCCCCGGACATTGTTGAACTTTTTCGTCGCACATAGTAACGACAGTTGTACCAAAAGTTCCGCGGAAGAGTTTTTTCCTCCGACGAAATTCTTTTCTTTTACTTTCCCTCACAATTTACGGTGCTTTGCGAGATTTCGAGTACGTACAACACATAAAATTTATGGATTAATTTTTCACGGATGAATGATTTTTCAACTTTCTCTACGATCAACGAATATTTTTCACACACGCCCATGTTTCTCTGCCGATTTTATTCTTACCTTACCGTCAAACTTTGTTCACTATATCAGATATAACACCCTTACAACTTGTTTACTTGTCACGACTTTCCGCAAAATAAGAATTCGGAGAAGTTCTGTCATTTTTCATTTCCGTCAAAGCGCCAGTAAATTTTTACACTCTGCAAATTATATTGCTAGTCAATTATTTTTTTCTATCTCTTTAGTTATTAAACAGATTTTAATCCCGAGTAAAAAGATACATGTTTCAGAAACAGTAGAAACCGCCTCGTAATTCGGACGATGGTCTCTATTAACACGCATAAAGTCTAACTTATTGATCTTCATACGCACGAATATCGATGATTCGGATTTAGAAAAAATTATACCTGAATTGATTCATTGGTCACGCTTGATTGAGTAAATTCTTTCAATATCCTGGAGATTAAAGCGTTCCTTCAAAGCTGGCATTGGCTCTGCAGGGGTTCTGCACCTCTTGGATCTTTTGATGTGTAGTGGCAATCATAGAGCATTTACCCTCGAGGGTAAGAAGACTGCAGGCAGTTAGGGGTGGAGAAGAGGGACGACGTGGTGTTGGAAAGTAATTACGTAAGCATGTGTCGTGCAAGAATATAGTTACACTGTTCAATCACTCGATATATTAGAGTTTAAAGACCCGAGTAGCTCCTTTGAAAGTTAAGGGTGAACAGGCTGGAACCTTAGAATTAGAAGTCAGGAAAAAAGTGGGTAAAAAAACTGTGTAACTGAAAAAATTGGGTTTTTACTGTCTGATAAAAATGAAGCTAAATGATACAAATAAGATTAATTATATGAACGAAAGAAACGAGTTTCCAATGCGAATGTTAAAAATTGTTGAACACTGGCGTTTCTAATACGATTCTAACGTTTTGTTTCTAGTACAGTAGTTACACCTTTTTTTCTACTACCGTAAAATTTTGGACAGATTTTCTTCTGGTAAATGAGTAATTAGTAGATACTTAAGCTGCAAAATTACGCTTTTTAAGATGCAACTGCTGTACTTTGAGGTTAGCATGAAAAATCACATGTGAAGTGTGCTCAATTAGAATTTTGAAGTAAGCAAGTTTGAGTCCTGAATTCGTAATTAGTGCTGAATTCTTTGAAACGCCTGGCATTTCAAGAGGAGGGAAGAGAATCATGTAAGCGAGGGGAATCACAGAACGAAGTCGGAGAGAAACACACTCGAATGGTTGGCAAAACGGGGAACCCCGCCCCTTGTAGCTACTCTCACTTTTTCATCAGTTCAGTGATTAAAAACAAATGAACGAATGGTCGCCATAGCAACACGATAAAGTAGAAGCCAACCCTGCAAAGGGCTGAAATTACGGGGATGAAATCCACGTTCGAAGTAGTCCATAAATGTCGCGTGGAGATGAAATATTATTTAAATTTTCAACCGTTCGTAGCTGTTATAATTTTTCGATTTTGATACTGAATAATTCATTTTTTTTTTATTTATTACTATAACGACATATGAGGAAGTCAAATTTTTCATTTTTATAAGGGAGAGAGAAAAAATCTGTATTTAATTCTGTATGATAATTTCGATTGTTACACATGTTACACGGTTTTCGAGATTTAAAGCCCGAAACAACGTTTCAGCCTTCAACGAAAGAGAAAGAGAAAGATCAACGAAAATCTACTAGATTCATTTGAATTGATAACTCTACGATGGTTCATTTTATACAGAATATTATTTTTTACAATTCTAATGAAAAGCTTTCAGTGAATTTATATGAAAAAATAGTCTTCCACATAACATGAACCATGACATGAGAATGAAATCGAAGGAATTGACTTACAGATTTTTTTTTTTAATTTCAAAGTGATTTGAAACAAAGCATCGATATTATTATTATTTTTGTATTTGCAAAGAGATTATTGTAGCATGCAAAGATAATAATTCAATTAATGCTTGATGTGCGTATATTTCATATTAAAATTAATGAACTTGGGTAGAGATTTTTGGTTCACCGACCTCCATAGTCGAGATTTTCGAACCGAAGTCTTCGGGAAGGAAGCATAATACAGGCACAGTTTCGTGACGTACCTTACCTCTATATATACCTACAGCGATAAGAGTATCGATAAAACAATACATACTATAGTATTAGATGATTATTTCCGACCTTTAAATTGACGAGTTAAAGGGACGAAAACAGCTGACACTCAACTACTTCCTGATGTTTCGCATTTAAAATAACATCGCTTTCCTAATTGAAAAATGTCCCCATGACGTCAGAGCGTGGTTGTCAGCGCCATTTTATCACCACATAACCTAAGTTTTTAATTTCAATGGTGGCAATTTTTTTCCACCAGATGACGCGTTGCAAAATGATAATCCCAATAGAGAGGTGCTGTATGAAGTGGTTTTAAAATTATACCATAACCACTCGCTTCAAGCTAACACTACAAGACACTCGGTACGTATATATATATGGTATGCAAAAAGCTTATGGGGGTTATGGGGAGAGATACGGTGTTTTAGAGGCACGGGCAGAGAGATAAAGAAAAAGGAAACCCCTCCGTGGATAAGAAATATGTAGCTGCTGCTGCTACAATATCGTAGCATACACGCTGAGGTATACATGTACTCGAGAACTTTACCCTCTTGGGGCATGTCGTCTCACACCATCTTCTTGCTGCTTGCTTCCTCACCTTTCCCCTTAAAAACGAGACCAGCTGTAATATTCAACGACGTGTGTTGTACATGTAATACTGTATGCAAGGAGTATACGACACAAAGGAAGTCAAGCATTCAACCTTTCAAACATACCAGAGCAGTGAGATTTCTACAACGATTCTTTCAGTCACTTTCTTTGTTTCTGATCCTGCATACCTGGGATTCTGTTGCGAATAAAGAGTAGAAACTGTTTATATAGTGATTTTGCGTTTCATACTTTTGCAAGAAACTTGAAATATTCAGCTAGAAAGTACGAAACTAAAGAGATTCGAAAACCGCTTCTTCATGACTGTCAGAAAATGACCGTAGGAGCCCACAACTAATGGTTAGAAAATTTCCCTAGAAGTCTCACAGCAACGGTGGGCTCCTAGGGACATTTTTTTCTCCGTCGCATTCTATTTCCGATTATTTCTCGGTCTCTGGTTGTCTCATTTCCTCCGTTGATACCTGCGCTCGTGTAAGACTTTTCGATTTTTTAAACAAATTAATTTGTAGACTTGTTTTGTCGTAGATATTCTTTGTTAAGGTCATGAAAAATCTTTTGGAGTAGAGGTAAAAAACTGGATTTGTCGATTGATTCAAGGATCAGAATATCGAGTTTTCACTTACCCGATAATCTTATTCATAAAATTTAAAAATGTGGAAAGTTCAAGTACAGAATCACGAAGCATAGAAAGGTCAAAACATAAAATGGCGAAGTCGAGAATCTGTATACGATTCTACATTATCGAGAGGAATTCTGACCGTTCTACAATTTGGCACTCTTTAGTTCTACCAAAATAAATATAATTTCCGAATATTACCCGATGCAATACCAATCGTGACTGCCAGAAAAAATCCCTAGAAGTCCACAGCTAAGGGTCGGCTCCTAGGGACATTTTCTGGCGGTTGCGATTGGTATTGCGTGAGGTGCTCAATCAGGCCGATAAAATTCGAACTACTTAACGCACGCGTATAAGTTGCGCACTTTTCTCATGGACACCCGGTACACTATTAATCATACTTGAATCGTGATAACTTCGGCAAATTTTTCGACTGTAGAAATCTTCTTATTCTATATTTTCTCAGCTTAAACTAATTCTGAGGCGCAGTAATTAGTAAGTTTTTTTGCGCCAAGTAGCTATATGCATGTAGTACGTAACTGTGTATGTATAACGTGCCCATATACTCAAGAAATCCCCGGGGACATTAGGCTAGAAGGAGATGGCCGTTAGCACCAGATGTTGCCAAAAACCACCCTCCGTCTAGATTGCCATTTAGGCGAGGGATAATCGTTGTAAATCTTGAGTAAAATTGAAACGTCATCGCCTCGAGCCAATGATTCTGATCTTTACCGCAGACAGCCTATTGACCCGAGCCTGCAATTTGCCGCCAATCAATTAATAATAATATATAAATACTAAGTATTAAAATATATATTCTCATCTTTTTTTATCAGAGCTTCATTCTCGTATTAGCTTAGTTACTTGAGGTCAGTTTAAGTCAAACATCCTTCACTGTTCCAGAAATACATTTCAAAAACGTGAAAACTCGTTTCCCACTCGTTTCAATTCACTTACTTAACTTTGTGGCCCAAATCTATTGCCGCATTACCCTCGTCATCCTATCAGAAAATCAAATTTCCGTCTAAGATATTCGAGGACGAAGGAGGTTCAGGTAATTGAGCAACAGAAGATAAAAACGTCTAGTCATCGTCACGCGACGATCATCGAAGCTGTTTAATTTCCTGTAACGACTCAGCCTCGAGTCATGGTTCGTTCGATCTATACTTACTGAATGGGTCAAAGTTCCCGAAGTTCTAGAGATGAAGCTGGAAGTTGAGAAACAATGAGCAGAAGAGCCATGCCGATTACAAGACAGTGTAAGTTTTTGCTTCCTACCCTGTTTAGGGAGGATCGATTTGTTTCGCACCAGGGTAAAAGTGGCAGCATCTGTCAGGGTCTCAAGGATCATCCCCAAGGGACATTTGTCTTCGTCTATTATTTTCCAACTTGGGAACGTCGCAACTCGATTACTAGCTAAGACATCGGTAGCATCCATCTGATCTCGCTGAAGAGGTGACATCGTACACGGATACATAGTGCATGTACTGCACCCTAACCGCTATTGCCTCAATATGTTCAGCACGCTCCCCACTAGCTCGATGTCCTCCACCCCGGGCTGTCTGCAGCCCTCCGTCACTCAAGTTCTGGATGCTGATTGGACAGGGTTGTGTAAAACTTGTTACCGATGACGTTGCTATTGATTTAGCGGTTTTCTAGGGGTGGTAGAGCAGCCGAATTTATCTGGGCCTACCCTACACGTCCCTGTCTGAACCTCGAGTTCAATAGGAAACACCGGTATAGTGTTCCATACCTTGACTATGTTCAGCTGTTCTGAATCACGGAGTGCTGATGGTATCAAAGCACTTTGAACTAAGCTAACCTAACCTAAATTCGATATTTAGAATATAGGTAGGTACCGTAAGAAAAATACCTTGTACGTATTTTTAAATCAGATGGTCTGTCTATTAGTCACCACCCTTCGCCATGTTTTTATTGCTATGCCATGTCACGTTTGGTGAAAAAAAAAAAAAAACTAGAATAATTCATCCTTTGACACCTCGAAGAAGAATAATGGTCTTAGATGTGCGACACTTTGGAAGGGGGAAGTTGCGACGACAATGGGGAATTGATGACCTGCCAAAAGCCAGGGCAATACTCTCTACAAGATCGAAACGATGGTCCAGTAAGTTGTCGACATCTTTTTTCTCTTCTATGACTTCGATAAGTAATTATAGTAATCGAATCATGGACTGCGAAGGTATGAGCTTTGTTGAAAGTGTATCTAATTTTCCAAGTCGGAATTCATCGGGTGCAAGACTTTGTGTTTTTATGATGGTTGAAGGCTGGATAACCTTTTTTTACGTTCTAATATGCTACCAACAATAATTACCTACTTTATATTAAACACAGCTATCCCAAAGAAAAGGAATGAAGTTCGAGACCGGGGGGTTAAAATTGAAGGTCTAAATATTGGAACAGTTTCAGGGGTGGATGGAAACCCAGACAGCGTGAGTTACGGAAGGCGTTAAAAGAACCCCCTTAATAAGAAGGGAAGATCTTCTCCCCGCTATCAATATTGCATAATCACGACCCTCCCTCCTTCCACGCTTTTTATTGTTAGACTGGAGACTCACTCCAAAAAACAGCTAGCAGCCATTTTCTGCATATGGGGTATTCCACGCCAACTCGACCAGTGTTAAACCCCGACAATCTCAAAACCATTTCATGTTTCTTTCTAACATTCTACTCGGTAAAACAAGTGACCTGAATTTTTCACAAATTTTTTTTTACCAAACTGTTTAATTTTTTTTCAAATATTTATAAAAAATAAACAGTTGAAGAAAAAAATTTGAAAAAAATTCAGGTCACGTTTTTCACCGAGAAGAATGTTAGAAAAAAAACATAAAATGATTTTGAGATGGTTTAACACTGCTCAAGTTGGCGTGGAACACCCCATAGGTACATATTATTGTACAGTGACAGAATTTTAAATGATTACTCGTTTGTTTTGACAGTAAGAAATTGCATTGATTATTATATCGGTGTCATCGCACAAGAAAAATTTAATATTAATGTTGATTAAAAAAAAGTTGACGTTTCGTGATGCGTACCTCACTCTGATTTTTTTGTGGTCAGTGCGAGTTTGTTTCCCCTTTTTTTTGGCTGCCTGCAGTATTCACGTTATATTTATTTTTATTTTCAGTTGCAGTAACTCTAGGAATTCGAGACACGTTTGTGGAGTAAACGGCTCCTCCATCGTCTGGATAGGAGGTAATTATCCCGAACGCCCTAGAGTCCAGTCGTAAACGCGTCGCGCAATTTATTTCTCCGTGAGGTGAATTCTGGCAAATTTTTATACTCGTAGAGTCTCTTTTCCGCAGGCTTCATTCAGCACTGCCACTTTCATTCTATCAAATAATTAATCTCACGAAGAATTGAAAGAATTCTATTGGGGCCGTCAATGTGGGTGTGGTTAGGACAACAACATGACATGTCAGCAATAAGCTGATCATTTTCACTAGATTTACCAAATAACAACCAGTTTATTGGGATCCTTAGTTAGAAGACATCATTTGGTGGCAGTGAGTTTTTTGGCATTAGCTAGCTAAGTCGTGTTTGATCATAAAACCAGTTTTTGATGCATTCATTGACTCAATGTCGAAAAAATAAATATGCAAAAGCTAGGAAAATGTTTTCTGTCCTTTGGTATTTGTTATATTGGCCTGAAACGATCAGCTGATTGTCAATGCCAACGCCATGTTGCTCTAAGCATTAGTTAAACCAACATGGCGTCGATGCAGGCAATCAGCTGATTGTTTCAGGAAAATTTCTAGAATACCAAAGGTCAGAATCTCCATTTTGTGACGTTGAATTCATGTAGAGTAAAATATGCAAGGCAAAACAGCTTTTATAATCATACATGATCCAGCTTAGTTAATTTTTTTCAGAAAAAAAAATTTAGTGCATCACAAAATGGCGTCTTCTGAAATCAAGAATCCCAACAACATTCGGGCAACATTATGCTGTAACACCGATTGCACAAATACGTGAAATTAAAGTTTCTTACCTTGACATTGTAAACCCAAAGCGGCGTTTCTGTGCCTGCTGAGAATCCAAGCTCCCCACCAAAAACGTAGAGACAATCCTTGTAAGCGACTGCACTGTGTTCTTGCAATGCCGATGGCCTTTCGCCGCCAGGATGCAGCTCCTCCCATCTGCTTTCAGCTGCAATCATAATAAAAACAATTTCAACTCCAGCAATCATCTTCCATGGGATTACCAAATGAGCAATGAAGTGTGATGAATCTTCTTTCTTTGTTAGTTCAGGCAGAATTTCGGTTTAATTAATACGTTTCAGGGTCAAAAACTGGTACCACTGAGTGTGAATTGGTACAATAATTTTTAGAAAATTGTATAAGGTCAAAGTAATAGACATAAAATTATTCTATAAGGTAACGCTGACAAAAATTCTGCGAAACCTCGATAATCTAGAAAAGGAAGAAACAGAACGGCATCATTGAAGATTCTGAAAATCTGATAGGAAATCTCGAGGGAAATCCAGAGATTTTAATCTTCACGATGCAGATGAAAGCACAAGGATAAACTATAATAGGTCCTAGAAAACAAGGAAGATAACAAAAGCAAGAGTTGAAGTTCTTTCTTTGGTGTGGACTTTTTTTTAGTAAAAAACACGCCAACGGCTAGACTCGGGATTAAAAAAGAACATAAGGAAGAAAAAGTATAAAATGGAACCATTAGTGTCGAGACGTTGTGTGCCTTAAAAGAAGGTGGTCTCGGCGCATTGCGCACTTTCAACTTTTCTTCAGGACAAAAAACCGTGGTCGAAGGGTCTGGCGCAGGGTAGAAACGGTCGATTAAATTTAGCAGGCCGAAAAGGTCTCTGAGGATGTAATTGGAAAACTTGTTTCACCCTACCGACAGAAATTCCATGAATTTCTGCGCAGCCTCCTCGGTGGAAAGATAAAAACAAGAATTTTGTTTCGGGTTTTCATGACAATTCTTACCTTTTCAATATTGTTTAACTCAAAGTTCGAAAGAAATGTGCGATGCAATCTTCCAAAGCTCATGAGCGAAGGCTTCTTCACTTTTAATTTGACCGATCATTGCATGACGATGCAATGACTCTCGGACAATGGTGGCATTGTTTCACGAACAACGAGATTGATACAGCACGTCGTGTTTGCTGCAATCAATCTCGGGCATCTCTAGAAGAACCCTATGCCTACGTTCCAACGACTAGAGTAGGCAGTGGCGTGTTATAAACTCAGATGGAAGTTCCTCTTTGTTCTGAAGCACGCGTCCCAGTGCCGAGTAACTCGCTCGTGAGTTCCTCTTGACCTGCTGAGGTCGGTAAAAAAAAAAAAGATCCACTTACCGACAAGTAGTACATATCGGGCATCGCCTATTACAATTTCTAATTAAATAACTTATATTACCATGGAAATATAAATTACAATTGACGTTTGTATTTTATGACAGTAAAATGAAAGAAAATATAAATGTAATTCGGACGAAGTAAAATGCAAATTTCATTCGAATTTTGTACCCAAAAAAATTCAAATTCTAGGATAATCACACGCTGTTTTCACACCATCGAGACGTGACAATGGTTGGGTCAATACGGCGAAGCAAATTACGGATGGACAGATTTCAACGATTTTTTCTGTCGGATTCAGCCGACCGGCAAAGAATACCAAGCGTTAAATATAAGAATCCTCGAGGCTCGAGGGTCCGGATTCTGTAGATTTGAGTTCTTTGTGCCAAGCTGCACCCTCCGCTCTTACTGCATCGACAGATTCCCCCAAGCGCGCGGTTCAAGGACCTCTCGCTCCTCAGGGAACCACGTTTTATTAAAGTTAAGGGCAGATTCAAATTGCATGAACTCGTCGTGGTCAATATTTAGAAGAGACCTAGGCGTTCGAGCTTGCGAGGGGGCGCAAAGCACATCCCCAACTACACTTATATTGCCCCATATTTCTTCCCCTATTAGCATACCTAAGTCGTTGGCATACTTTTCGTATAACTCAAACTCTAATTGAATTTTTCGCGGTATATTTGGCTCGGCCGATGTAACATATTCATTCTGTTGTCACCAAAAAAAAAAAACAGGTGTTAATGTTTCGCTTCTACATGTTGTTTTCAAGCAAACACCGCAGTATGTTGAGTTGCCTACCACCGAGGGGATCAAATATCAGTAAAACAGAAATACCGAGTCATTATCAAGTTATATAATCACTGTAACGTGATTACCGATAACTCGGTAGGTCTGTATTACCGATATTATTTCCCCGTAATGGTAGGCAACCCAATACACTACAGCGTTTAATTTGAAACAGCTTGAAATATGATATGACGAGGCATTTATCGAGAAGAAATTGCGCTTGCCTATGATTTTACATCGACAAATAATGTCTCTACTTTTATTCACGAATAATTATCTGTAAGACTAAGTTTGAGTAACAAGAATACCCGACAAATAAACTTGATTATAAAACAAAGTCACAAATACATGTGTATAAATATTACAAACCCCTAAATTATTAGGTAAAGTCCTCGTCCAAAGAATTTCTTCTGACTTTTGCCAGATGGTGGTGTATAATTATAAATGAATTCTTGTCACTGCAGGTTGGTGCAAGGACGATGAATTTTTAGCGACAGGTTGAGACGCCAAAATTAACGCTATAGGTCGGCAGGATTTTGTCGATATTTTTAAACCGCCTAAACATGACTGGTGCCGGAAGCACTAGCAGCGCTTGTAAAGCTTCGAGTGTTCCGAGTGCCGCTGAAACTTTTGATATCGTTGTGAAAACTGGCGTCGACGGCGTAACGTTTCAGCCGATTTTCATCGTTGACGGTGTTGCGACGACGTCGGTGCTTCTTTTTGAGTCGTTTACCGCCTGTCCCCTCCGCGCTTCGTTTTGAATGACGTCTCTTATTCTTGACGGAGTATTTTCCAGCTCTACGTCGTCTTGGTTTGCTGCTGCACTTTTTATCCGACAATTTTCCATCCGTCAATGACTGCGACTCGTTTCTCGACGTAAAACTGTACCGTCCGTTGACGCATTTCAGAATTCCATATGCGACGCAGCGTTTCAGTACCCCTTGCATCTAATTGTAAACGAATTTTAAACTAAATGTGTACGAATTAAGATACTTTAAGAAGTAGGTGTGACATAAAGATGCAAACTTTTGTAAGAATCCACATTCAAATATTTCACACAACCATGAAAATTCGAGCACCAAAAAATGCAAATATGCAAAAAATAAGTCCCTAGACTATCGAGTATTAGAATAATTGATGATTGACATAGCAATAAATAACTTTTTTTCGTGCAGTAAAAGTTGAAAAATTTGCACGCGTGTAAATTAGGCACGTCACGTAATATTTATCGAATTTATTGTTAGGTATATCCGTGAGCTGTATAATCACCTGTCGTTTCACCATCGGTTCGTCAACGCCGTATTCAGAGTTGATATACTTAATAATTTCCCTGGATGTGCAGCCCTGGACCTCGCTCATATTCCGTATCGCTTGAACAACGAAGGTTAATGTTTTGGGCCCACTTTTCACCATCTTCGTTTTTTTTTAACGTTCAACCGTTGCATACGTAATATCATTCAGGCACGGTAATTAGAGATGGAGACTTGATCCAATAAAATTGTTGATATTTTATAGCCAAAAAATTGGCAAAACGAATAAATTCTGTCGACAAAAATGATTCAATGTCTAGTTTATTGCAAACAAGATTTAATTTCTGACCTTGATTGATTGTTCAGATGAACTAGATGTTGAACAAGTATAATAGTTATTATCGATAACCGTTATCATAGAAGAAAAATCATGATACCTACACATAAAAGTAGCAATGAATTCGGAAGAATGAGTTATACTGTCACTTTATAGTTCAATTTGGGGATGTTATATGCACTCTAATAATTTTATTAAAGTATTAAAATGCTGCTAGAGCACATTGAAGAAGATTTTAGGGGGCAGAAAGTATAAACCTTACATCGTTGGTTCATTCAATGAAAAGCAACCTAACACTTCTGAAAGTATATCTCAATTAATATGGTTATTGACAGCACGTCTAAAACACGATGATTAACCACGTTTAATAATAAAATGAATAACAATCGATGAGTAAATATGTTATAGATGTGATACCAGTAGTATTACCAATTTTCTAGAGTTCTTTGATTTTTGACACAGAAATGCAAACCAATTTGAAAAAATCGCGTTCACTTGAGCTGGTGGAAAGATTTTGACTTTTATATTTATAGCGTACTGTATATCATCTCTGAATATCGCTTCAAATGCATGATGAAACGTTGTTCAATTCACGCAGCAGACAGATATATATATATATATATATACAGCTGTCTAAAAACCACTAGTCGTTTATTGTGGTAAGTTTCTTTCTGTTGGTACTACGTAAAATGACTTTTGATTGTAGTTTGATAAGATTGAACAGTAGATAAGAGGGGATGTAGAAACAAAAGCAGAAGGATATAATAATAATAATAATAATAATATAATACATTATGCCTGGGGCATTATTATTAATTAACTAATACAACTTGATTGCTTTTTAACTAACATCTTGCAGAAATTCGCAGTATTACACGTATCAAGTTTGTTCTTTTTTGTTTTTTGAACGTCCTTCTCTTGTTTTTCGGCCGTACCACTCCCCTTTATTTCTAGGTTATGTGTTTCCGCGTCAGATATTTTTGTCACGGAGAGAAAGCGCGGGGGCCAGCGCCGCCATAATACCCGAAACACCCTGTGGCTGATTCCCTCGGGATACGAGAAAGGGGTGCAACCCTTCTGTGGGGGTTGGTTTAATATTCACCCACCTACGTATACGTATATACATACATATACTCCATCTCTCTCTCTCATTCCTGATTGATAGTCTCTGGTAGAGCTCCGTGCGGTCAGAAATTTCCCTGCACGTTCTGTATATTCGTTTGCTCTGAGTTTCAATCAAAACGCAGAAATTACTCGTTCGTTTGTGAAAAATAGTTTTACGAATAAGATATTAGCTATCGTAGAGTGAAAATGAAACGAATTCCCTAGATTTTAAACAGTTTATGAATTTTGTGAACGGTCCTTTTGGGATTTGGATCGGAATCGCAAACGTTTCAAACAATAAATTGTCTTTTAACCAATTCGTCATACGTCACAGTAATTTGTTTATATATTTATTTTATAGTATCTTTTAAGTCTCACTGTAGGTTTAGTTTCTAATTAGTTCCCTAGATATAAGTTGGCTAACCTTATTGGTACACAAAGGGTGCGTTCCAAAACTCCCTAGGACAGAGACAGAGCTAGTCGCGAACTCGGCAGTGCAAAAGAAATAAGAGATTGTTGATAACACTGAGAGCTAATTTCGGAACGCATCGAAAGAAATGAACTCTCTCTCTGCCTATCGCCATGTTGTGATACACGCGTTAAAAATTTAAAATAAAGAGTTTCTAAAACCCTGAAACATCCACCTCTAAACAACGCTCTCAGATATTATACTTATTATCAGTGCATTCGTGAGTACAATAAGTAAGTTAGGTTAAGTAAGGATAATAAGCATAATCAGCAGCAGCTACTATTGAAAAAGAACCTTCTCTGATGCTGAATGTCAAATTTTATCGAATATATCGAAGAGTAACTCCATCATAAAAATATTCATGATGAATATCCTGGGTTATCGGAAACCCCTTTGAGTGAGAGAGTTTCTGCATGACCTTTTGCAGTATTGAAATACCACCAGTTTCCATTCATATATTCTCGAAGAGTTCTCATACCGTCATGTTCATGCATGAAAACCTAAAAACAGGGTCAAAGTATTCATGAGAATCGAGAATTCTGCGTCAAGAATCTAGTTCAGATGATCTAGGATTCATACCCGAGTTATATGATCCATGAGTAAACTCAGTGCCTCCTTTCTTATTTCTATCTCTCTCTCTTTCTCTCTCTGGAAACAATAAGAATCGAGAAAAAGTTTACGATGATTGTTGAGATCATGATATCGTTGATGAATGCAGTTTGCGATGACTTGCGATAATGTGAAAGTGCAGCATCAATTACTTAGGGATAACAACGTAGGGAAATAAACATCGTAGAATGTTGACTCGGGTTACAGCGATCCGGAAATGAGTCAACAAAACATATCCGCTGCACCCTCGCATCGATGCATGTAAGGCAGGCTTCTGCTGTTGTAGCTACTTATACAGAACTGTTTGATCTTCCTTCTAGTAGCCACAAATATTGACAGAGTTGACCCTGTTTACGGAAGAAGATAATCCGGAGGATCAATTATAGGCGTAACGACAATCAGAAAGATGGAGAAACGTACAGAATGGGAAACAAGCATTTAATTAGGAGATTGAAATCAGTAACGTTGACGTAGCAAAGCATCTTTGACAGAGTTTAATCTCGAAATTACTAATTCGTTTTGCTGTAATTCAAGGATAGCACAGAAAAACGGTGTAAGTGCTAAAATACCGGAAACAGGTTTTTTTTTCTTGAAAGATTTAAAAAAAAAATAGAACCGTATGCAGGTACTTGCGAAACAATATGGCTGAAAAAAATTTATTCGTAAAGTTATAAAAATTTGGCAATACAAAACGGTGTAATTAGTGACGTCATATTATGATTTTTCAAGAGAGCACAAAAATGTCCCGAAATTTGATTGATTAAATTAAAACGAAAATCTAAAAGTTCTTTTTAGAGTTTTTCATGCTCTTTTCGCGAGTAATTTTCTCGAAAAATTTGAAAAATACTAACTAATTTTTCTTAATAATTAATAAACGATTTAACCTTAAATATGCATCGTTACTTTAACCTTACAGGCTTGAACTTCACTGTAAACCGCGTATGAGACATTGACTCACTGTCTGAAATGTATTACACAAATTTGTACAGAATATACCATAAAATATTTTTCTTTCATAGTTCAATAGTGAATTTCATCCTGCCATCTCACTTTTATCCTACATGAATAATGACTGTTTTCCACTTCAGTTCCAACAAATTTATTCCTATTGGCACTATTTCTCGCTGAAAATAGCGGAACTTTTTCGCTCTTGGATTGAAAAACGCTTTCTACAACTTTTAATACGCACATAGTTTGCTACTAAGAAAATATAGGCATATAAGACACACCTCAATGCGTGACTTAAATCTCAGGATTCAAGGGCTTGGTTAGTCTGAATAATGGTACTCTTCCTGTGGCGTCGGTCGCCTGAATCCCGTGGGTTCAAGATTTACTATATGGTAAAATTTAACTACCAGAAAAGCCACGAAAATCCTTGTGGCTAGGTAAATGGAATACCTAGCGAAACTGTCATAGTTCCGCTCTATCTCATAGTTACGATGAGTACACGATTATCACTGTCATTTCTCCGCTTTTATTCAACAGTTATACGATCTGATTAAACAATTAAACAATGCTGATACATTTTTGGAATCGAAAAATTTGAACTAAGGATGGAACCAGTGCTTTTCAGTATACATATAATCGTTGGTTACGTTCGAACCTTTTCGTAGCAAATTAGCTATTCAAAGCTAAGTTGAAAATTAAGCGTGAAAAAGTGTTTTTTCCCCTTCAAATGAGCCCTAGATAATGACAATGACTGTAAAACTCACCAAGGCTGTAGCGCCACAAGTCCTTTAAGGGAAGATTGCCGTTTCGACCACCCAGAAGGTACACATGACCGGAAAGCAGGGTAGCGCTATGTTTACTTCGCGATGGTGGTGCTGGACCATTCTCAGTTCCTGCAGCTGTCACCGAACTCCACATTCTTCACCTGAAAATCAAAAGTAAGACGGATACTGAGTGAAGTCCGACATAAAAATGTGGGAATCCATGCTTCGAGTACTTGAAAAGAGGTTTTTACGGTATGGGCATTGAAAAGTTCACTTTTTGTGGCAGTTTTCGTTCCGTAAAGTGACGCTTTATACGGTAGCGAACAAAGTTGCGGAATAAAGTCTTTATTCCGCAGTTTTGACGCGCAGTTCGAAGTGCGCATCCCAAACTGCCGAATAAAGTAGCTTCGTCGAACAGATCGCGACATAACCTCACTCTTCGTTTTGCTTTTCAATGCCCATACTGTAAAAAATATTGTTTGTGGCATGCCCGTAAACCGTTTTTTGCCTCGGATAATTTCAGTACTCGCTTCCGGCTCGCCTTCAGCTAGTCCTGAAATCTTTATCCTTGCCAAAAAAACAGGCGGTTTACGGGAATGCCACATAAATAGCTATTGTTAGACTTTTGGATCGGTGACCTCTTAGACTAGATATATATATATACACAATCCATGCAGCAAATCATCGAACAAAGCACAACGGAACATTTCTATTTCCCTAAATGTAATCTAGCTCCATCTATTCAATTATACTAGCGACCTTCTCCCCCTGGACTAATTCCACGTAAGAATAGACGATATTAGCGACTCCTTATCGGCGATACTATCTCGCGTAATCGCGGATGCAACGGAGAGAGTAAATTGAACGGCAGTATAATGGATACGAATATCCATTCAGTCCACCCGATCCACTGGAGGGTATGCCATTTATATTCGAACCTTTCTTGCTACATCCAATTCACTTACAATTAAGCAACTCGCGGAAGAGAATTGCCTGTTTTTGTCTTTGCGTTTCGATTCATCGGTAATTAAGACGAATTATTATTCATACATGATTGTCAATTCCGAAGAAATCGATATAAAAACCATCTATCATCAAATTGTAGAAATTCTTATGCCGGTGTTCGATCAATATTTCAGCTTTTAAATGGAACAATTTACACCATAACGGAACGCATGTCGTTTCACATAAATTTTGTAGTTATATCAAATTTCACAACAATTTGTACAGCAAATTTATATACTACACCAAAACTGATCAAAAGGGTTTTGAGCCATTATTTAGAATTATTATTGTAAAAAAAACGAGACCAATTGCAAGAAGAACGAATTCCAATAAATTTCAGCACGTATTTCGAAAAACTCGAGGTGGAATCAAAATTCACCTAGAATTATTTCAAGCCTTGTAATATCCGGTAAAAACGTTGGGATCAGAATAAATAAAAAAAAAAGGAAGGAAGGATATGTCACACGCCAGGTTGATGAATGATGGGGGAAAATAGATTTTAGTATGTTACATAGAATAAAATCAGGATTACACACAAAGAGTTTTTCTCGTAGGAAATGATTGTGAGAAATCCGTATTCTCTCTACTTCTTTCATTTTATTCTTCACCCTTTTCGCTCCGCCCTTCTTTTCCCCGCATGTAATGCATTATTCACGACTTCTTTTGACGCTACTGAAGGAACCAAAAGCCCTTGGAATTATCGAACTAGACTCGTTATACACGTTGCTGCATAAAACCATCCACACTATCTATTATACTGACTGTAAGTTTAATCATTCAGCCAATTGTAAGTTCGTTGCTTAAACAAATACTATAAAAATCTGATTAAGAGCTTCTGTAGTGTCTTAGTGTCGTATTGTAAGCTCGAAAACAGCTTGATTTTATCACTGATATAGCCTAAAACACGAATTTTCTGAGGTACCAAAAATGGCCGCCAGGCGTCGCAGAGGCGCTTGCGTCTCCCGTGATAGAAGCAAAATCGATTACATCGACAACCAACAACTGAGACTCTTCGATGCGCTTTGAAATCTGACTGATAACTGAACTTGAAACCGATCCTAATAGTCCAGAAAAAATAAGTCTGAATTCAAAATATTCGGCTCGTAGCTGTATTTTGGTTTACAGGGGTTTTCGATCCTCAGGAATTCAAATTTGAAGTCATTTTTGAGCTGCATAGTTGAAAAACAACTTGACCATCGTATAGAGCGGAAAATTCTACATCGAATTATGTCCTCATATGTCGGAAACCGAGTCAGATTAACAAATTAAGAAAATAGAAATCCTACTTATCGACGGTATCTAGGGAATTTTTGTCAAATAATTTCTTTTTTCATACTATGTTAATCCGACTCCATTTCCGACATATGAGGACATAATTCGATGTAGAATTTTCCGCTCTACACGATGATCAAATTATTTTTCATCTATCGACAGCAATTCTTGAGGAAAATGCAAAAAATGTCAAATTTGGCAGTTTTCTCGAAACCCCGACTATGCAGGCCAAAAATGACTTTAGATCTGAGTTTCTGAGGGTCAAAAATCGTTGTAATCAAAACTACAACCACGAGCCAAATATTTTTAATGCAGACCCATTTTGACTGGACTATAAGTTCTTCGTTTAAATCTACGATTAATTAATAACTGCAGTATTTTCTGTACGCTCCAACGTGCAAGCACCATCATTATAATCCCGGCATAGTTGCTTTATCGACTTCGTCCGCATTGTAGGTGCATGCACCGTAATCTGCACCCTCGAGGAAGCCCCCCTTTTTGGAAGTACCTTCACCCATTATCCGACTGCAAATATTATTCTATAATTCACTTCACCCTGCCATTGATGTCTCCTTTGAAGTGCTCCTGATGGGTTACTCCTCACTTGTTAAAGCTTTCTTCCTCACTTTCGTACTCAGAATTTCACGATTTTAGATGCGATGTGTTTTTTATACTTTTGATTTGGATTTTTTAAGAGTTTTTCTAACAGTATAAACTGTACTTCAATGAAGAAGGTGACATTTTATTGAGATGTAAGACGGCGTTCTTGGCTAACGAAAACTCTTGTATTTCAAATCATTTCAGATGACATAAGATTTAGTCGAAATGAGTCTCACGATTAGATAGTATCGAATAGAGCGTGTTCATTAGAGCTATTAAATTGCTAATGGCATCGTATGGACGAAATTCGAATTTAGGACCTTAAGATACGTCTCCTATTTGTCAGACGTCAGAAACGTCCTCTGGGTTTCGTTGATTAGTATATGGGGCATTCCACACCAAAACAATCTACTATGACCCTCACCATCGGCGATTTTTTGATTTTTAAGTATAGTGTAGAGTGTAAAACAGAACATTTTTCACCGGATTTTAAACTTTTTGGACCACTGGTTTGATTTTTATTGCTCCCGAAAAACAAGAAAATCCAATTCTCAAAAATAGCATCTATGATTGGCCTTAATTAAATTCTGCTTGGCTTCAAAATTTTCGTTTTTCATCCAAAAATTCATGAGGAAAATTTCTAGTCAATCGATTGGGGTTATTCATTCGAAAATTGGGTTTTCGTGGTTCTAGGAGGAAGTAAAAATCCAATCTTCGGTCGAAAAGACCTAAAACCCATTGAAAGATGTTTGTTTCTTTGTATATTTTGATACTTATTGTTAGATGTGACGTATTATTACATAAGAAGGTTTCTCTACGATATGTACATAAATTTGTCTTATTTGGCATCAGTTCCTTCTGAGGAATTGGCTCGTTTCCTATTTTCATCATTTCTCCAATGACCCGTAAAAAGCAGCATAAAGTGTGTATAATCTTATATACAGGAGCCTCAATTGACTCAGTATTACTTCCTATTACTGATATTATTATACAATAATAAAATATAAAAACGCGACACAATTATCCTGTTTCAAGAAAAAAAATGCAAGTACCTGTTTTTACTATAATTACTGTTTAAACAAGAATCGTAACAAATTTTTTCACGAAACGCCTGCGGTATGATAACTATAAATTCAAAAAATTAATACTCAAACATTTTAAACAATCATAACTCATGTTAGCATATTATAGCGATTTTTGCATCAGGATCTAGGTTACGGTATTAAATTGGCAATAAATTGCATGCAGCAGCACTCGAGCTTGCGTACTTCTTCGCTTATGCTTTGAGTATATGTATATGTATTAGACTGTATCAAAAAAATTGACTATTTTTTTTTTTTAATGTTATACTGAAAATATTATTCAAGATGACGAAAAAAAAATACCATCAAATTTTTAGATTTTAATATTGATTTTTAGAGGTGCCTCATCGCGATTTTCTACTTTCCATAAGAATAACATGGCAAAAATGATTCTTGCTCCTTGCGATTTTTATAACTAGATAACGACGCGTTGTACAGAAAATTCATAAACATGTTTCAGTAGGAAATTGAACGTTCTACAAAAAAGGTCTCTTGTCATTTTACGTTAAATCTACTCCTTCAAAAGTTATTTGAGGTCCTTTGTTGATGTTTGACCTCAAATAACTTTTGAAAGAATAAATTTATCGTAAAATGAGAACAGACCTTTTTTGTAGAACGTTCAATTTCCTACAAAAACCTGTTTATAAATTTTCTGTACGACGCGTCGTTATCTAGTAATAAAAATCGCAAGGAGCAAGAACCATTTTTGCCATGTTATTCTTATGGAAAGTAGAAAATCGCGATGAGGCATCTCTAAATATCAATATTAAAATCTGAAATTTTGATGGTATTTTTTTCCGTCATCTTGAACAATATTTTCAGTATAACATTAGAAAAAAAAAAAAAATAGTCAATTTTTTTGATACAGTCTAATCATCAGTATAAGATTTCATCCCTTTGTTATTATATTTCATACGTGAATAAGTAAAGGAAAGTTTCTTCTTAGGAATCATCGTGGAATCATAAAGGACACTGTACTGTCTGGATTAGCAAGAAGCAAGGGAGACTTTGGCGAGAGCCGAAATTCGAGTTATTCAATTTCTCCACTCTGCTTAACTCTTGAGGCAGGGAACAGCGTGAAACACACTCCAATTATTACCAGCCTCGATGATCCCTTTCTGGTATCAATATCGGATTTAATTTTCCTCCTTGAGGATCCGTAGCACCGTTAATAAAAACGTCCCGTCGAATCTCTCTCGATAATTATTAGATTTGAACAGTTCTTCAGAACACAATTACAATTTATTTTGTAAATATCTGTTGTCAAGTTATTTTTGTATATTTACATATTTTATATATATTTTTTTTTTCGAATTCGTTTAACGATTCTAACACTGAAGCTTTTTCCTCCAATTAACAGAATTTAAACTCACTCACGATATGTTTATACCTACATGACGCGTGTTTGAAATGTGTTCGACAAAGTGTAAAGCTAACGATAACGATGGCGCAGATATTTTCTCATTCGTTTTCACTCACTAATGATGCGTTGCTTGTCTCCAACTCGATATAGGTATATGCTTTTATCCAAGGGGAGTGATTGCAAAGCACAAAAGATAAAATAAGAACAAATATACAAGCGAGTTCTGCAAGCTCTGAAGAAATAACGGCTGCAAGACTCATGGAAACAATTATTATTCATCTTCCGATTGAAAAAGAAATTTTTTCAACAAGATTTATAACGAATTATTACAGTTTTAGATAAAAATGATCAAATTTCAATTTCCCGTGAAGTCAAAAGCTTTTTTTAAACAATGTTTAGATGAAAATGGTCGTCGATCGTCGTTCACTTTGTAAAATCAAATTAAATATTCTTGAAAAAGTCTAAATTGAAATAAAGAAAGTAAGACTTGTGAGGAGACAGTTTTTTGAAAATTCTAAGTTATTTTCAATCTTGGAATTGTATAATATTTCCTAAAACATCGCAACGCTTTTTCAGCATTTCGTTTTTTCGATTACCTCTGATCTGCCGTCATTAGCGATGAAAAAAAATAAAACAAAAATCTGTACACTGTAAAAAAGAATTTATTCTCCAAGGATCAAATAACTTCTCCAAACAAGAATCCTTTCTCTCTCTCTCTTTCTCTCTCTTGCACATAACAGTATAAATTCGAGTCACGTTGAAGTAGAAATGGCGAGGGTTACAGCCTTGCGTATTTTGAACGCCGCAATCTCAGAATTGATCTTCGATCGGTTGAAAAATTGCACCCACCAAACCGAGCGACGGTAATCCATGGGACATAGATCAGTGTTGGAGTTTAAGGGGAACATAAAACCCAGCTCGAAACCTCGGGGCCCTTGAATTATCACCCGTTGTTTTACGCGTGGTTCTCAATGTGATCCAGAATCACGAAAATCCAGTGCAAGACTCATAAAATTTCGATCCAATATCATCCTCCCTTCGGAGGAAATCTCAGGATTCGTTTCATTCTGCAGGATCTGAGGGATAAACTACAGTTTTGAACGATTTTAACCGAAAGGCTATTCACTCGTTGAAATCGCTAAACAATGTTGATTACCGATTTTCGTTAAGGAATTGTATTAAACCGCTCGAATTTGTCTGAAATTGTTTAAAATCAGCTTGAAACTGTTTAAAACTATTTGAAAATTGTTTCAGGCTCCTTGAAGTTAGTTTCTAAGCGTTTGTAATAAATTCGAAAAAGCTTAGTATTACCGATAAATCGTTGATACTTCCTGAAATTAGTTTAGAAGCAGTTTACAATCATTTTCAAATCGTTTGAAAGCGCTTGATGCCACTTCGAATTCGTTTGAAACTCCTTGAAATCAGTTTGAAACCGTTTTTAAAGGGTTTGAAAATCCCTTATAATCAGTTGAAATCACTTATAATAGTTTCAAACTCTTTAAAATTATTTTCAATATCGTTCGTAATAATTTCGAAACCGTTTGAAATCAGTTTGAAACCGTTTGACACCGTTTATAATAATTTCGAACTATCTCAGAATTACCGATGAATCTTTAACACTCCCTGAAACTAGTTTAAAACACTTTGCAATCATATTCAAACCGTATGAATTGCGTTTGATACCACTTCGAATTCGTTTGAAACTCCTTGAAATCAGTTTCAAACCACTTTTAAAGGTTTGAAAATCCCTTAAAATCAATTGAAATCAGTTATAACAGTTTCAAACTCTTTGAAATTATTTTCAACATCGTTCGTAATCATTTCGAAACCGTTTGAAATCAGTTTGAAATAGTTTGTAATGATTTTGTAGAACGGTTTGAAATCGCTTGAAACCTGTTCACAATCATTTGACCCTTGATCAGCAAATGAACAGCCTTTCGAATATGCCATTAACCAAGCATAAAAAAATAAATAAAAAATCTTCAGTATTTCTTATTTGTAATTTCATTGGCTTATGCACCTACCCGTCACGCGATTGCTGGCAATTTCCCCCCAACTTCATTGTTTGAACAAACTAGTACAAGGCACACGGGGATAGAAATTATCTCATTGAAGGCAGCGGGAGAAAGGATTCTTGAAGGTATATGAAGAGCACTCGGAAGAAAGCCTTGCACGCTTTTAGAGGGAACACTAGTTTTACACACAGCTCCTCAACGTTCATTGTATACGAATTTGAAATTGCCGGTCTCGTTTTGGAAGCACTTGTGTATATAGATATATATATATATCCTTCTGCTTCACTCCCTGCACTTCGTAGATATTATACTTCATTGTGAATTCAACGACCGAACCACGTGACACTAAATTACCGAAAACTTTCAGGTAGGCACCTCCCGTTATATTTCGTCTGAAACCACGAAGTCGAAGGATGATGTAAACGTGACTTGCGGCTAAATTCACCCTTGAAAAGTAGATCTGGCCACCTTTCGACGACATTGCGAAAAATTCCCTACTCATGAGTATAATTCCAACTATAGACTCTGATCCTGTTTTTTTTTTCATAAAATATATGAAAAATGAATGAATATCGAAAACTCGAGCCACAGTTTGCAGCATTTTCATTCCTTTCATCTCTACTAATAAGTGTAAGTTTCTTTTTCGGGATACATGCTACCATAACCTAAACACTGCTAGTAAGATTCTTGATCGCGCCATTTTTAGTAATTTCAGAAACGAAAAATTCGGTATTATCAAGATTTCAGGCTGCAGGTCGTCCTTAAGAAAACAAATCTGACTTTACATCCATGATTAGTGATCCGAAAAACATTACGGTACCAATTTTCATTCAAATCTATTTATACATTTTCAAGATATTATAATTTTTTGAAATCTTGTTAGTTGAATAATTAAAAAATTACCGAACCGATCACAGCCAAAATCTAATCAGTTCCAAGTTTGGAAAAGCCGCGTCGTTTGAGACCAAAATCATTAAAATCCGGTAACTCTATTTCGACATACCGTCTGACAAAAAATTCGATCACACACATGCATACAAACACACAGATAAAAACCCAATTTTTCACTTTCGGGGTGATTCCAATAAATTCGTTTTTACGGCATGGGAATTGAATAGTACACTTTTTGTGGCAGTTTTCGTTCCGTAAAGTGACGCTTTATACGGTAGCGAACAAAGTTGCGGAATAAAGTCTTTATTCCATAGTTTTGATGCGCAGTTCAAAGTGCGCATCCCAAACTGCCGAATAAAGTAGCTTCGTCGAACAGATCGCGACATAACCTCACTCTTCGTTTTGTTTTTCAATGCCCATACCGTGAAAAATATTGTATGTGGCATGCCCGTAAACCCTTTTTTGGCTCGGATAATTTCAGTACTCGCTTCCGGCTCACCTTCAGCTCGTCCTGAAATCTTTATCCTTGCAAAAAAAAAAAACAGGCGGTTTAAGGGCATGCCACATAAATAGCTATTTTTCTCCAAAAACTGAAAAACTCCATCCGAATTTCAGAAATTTCAAACACTCAGCTCTGCGGATAGGAGGAAAGAAGTCAGGAGGCCGAGTAAACTCGGTAACTGGTAAAACCGCAGTGTTTGCTCAGGGAGCGGCGAAAGACGAGGGCGACGAGGGCGAAGCGATTCCCTTTCGGTAGGAAGTTCAGGGCGTTCCTGGAGTTAGGGTTACTAATGGCCCCTCGTGTTCAGCTGCAGGGGGACCTCGGACCCCCTGGTGCGTCTTTTAAACTTTCAGCTGCAAGGGAGTTGAAGGGAGTGTCCGGGCGAGAATTGGGGGTATTTCCTACCGTCGCGTCACCCGCGCATGGAATCCGGTTAGAATGTAATCCGCAAGTTCCCTGATTTACCGACCCCTGATGATTCGCCCGCTCTGCGCTTCCGTGCACCCTCAGGAACTCGAATTTCACCCACGCAGGCTATCCTGTGGCGGGAACGGAATTCGACGTTCTAACGAAATCCTCGAATCTTATCAAAAATAAATTTCACGTTTTTTACGCCGTCACTATTGGATGGTGAATGTGGAAGCGTGTCCCTCACACATTTCGATTCTTATAGTTTTTAGTGTGATGTTCTTGCCGATCGAGAAGGGTCTCGAATTTTTTTCACATTTTCTTAAGCACATTTGAAGTTTTTAAAAAATCAATACGACCAATTCTGAACTTGCCGTTTTTAAAAATCTGAAACAATTCACACCGATTCGATGATTTAAGGATCTTAATATTTATTATTTTTTCGAAAGTTTTTTCTAATTTCTGTAGTTTGGAATTGAAATTTTTATGAAAAAAGAAATCTCAACAAAATTTCGAGACTTTCTTAGGTCGGAGCAACGTCGTACTGAAAAATGATAAAAATTGAAGGAGGTGAGGGACATGGACTGCTGATTTAACGTAGGATGTCTCAATTTTTTTCAGACGATCTCTAGGATCTCTACGGTGAACAGTATGAGCCCATAAATATTAGAGACACTCCGAAAACATCAGGGTTCAATTATTTCGAATGTTTAATTATAAAACCTTTTTTCAAATAGGATCTTTGCGGGAAAAAAATTATACTCGTATTGAGCAGAGAAAGCCAAAATATTGAGTCATATTTTTTCTTTTTTCAATTGAACAAAAATTGACGAAAATACAGCAGGTTTTAAACTTATAACAATATGACGTCACCCATGCTGAGGTATATGATTATAATATTACAAGAACAAATTATTGCCAGTATTTCTCAGCTTGCATTGACACAAAAAAAATTTTGTCACAGAGTAGGAATGTTGTTTTATTCGCGATTACTATATTACTGATGAAGATAGCATTGTTGCAGATTTTTTAACGGTTTTTGCCCTCTTCATAACTTTTGTTCCACATGGTATATCCGATTCATCCAATTACCAACGTCAACGTAACGAAAGATTAAAAAGAAATCACTTTTTACAACTTTGGAATGTCTTTGAAATAATTGAGTTCACAGAATAATATTTCAAACTTCAATCTCCCAATATTTCAATCTTATAATGTTATTTTTCGAGTTTTGAAACTCATGTTCTGAGAAAGAATTCAGATCTATTTGAGAAAAAAATGATTTTCAAAAATTATTATCCATCTTTCTGCATCCCTTATTACCTTCAGAATTGAGTTAAATCCTCGGGAATCTGGGTTCATTTGGTAATATAATCTTATAGTACATAAGAAGAAAGAAAATCTCTCAAACGATCTCAAATCTAGTCTTAATCTAATCAATCTTACGTGAGTTTATTATCTACTTGAAGCTAGTTTTTCGTATACAAGCCACATCGTCGGAGTAATTTCCGTAAATGGAAGACGAACTTGTTGGCTTCTGAAAGCGAATTCCTCAATTTATAAGTGGCTTCCGAAAATCGTTCTATCGATTTACTCTACATAATGTGAAAGCTGGGGCTTTTAATTTCCCAAGAGATTGAAGAAGAAAATAATAAAGAAGTCGACAAGCATCGACGTCCGAGCCAAGTCAAACGTTGCTTATATTTCGTGAATCGTGATGAAACTGCTACAGTACAACGGCAGTTTCAAATAGCTTTGTTTCTTATTTAGAACCAACAATAGTCAACACCCAGTGTAATAACCTCGTACTTCGTTCCACTTTGTAGGCATCGATTATTGGATCGTCTCGCGCTGTCTGAGCTGAAGTATTATTACACATAGAAACACAACTGCAAATATTCTCCCCAAGTGTTAGAATACCTTGTGACAAAGCACAATGAAAAATTGTAAGAATTTAACGATCATCATATGATTCGAATTTTGATTTTGCTGTGTCACGTGACGTTAACCGAAAGTTTATGTCGTCAGTGTACTACAGAAATTAATGCATCAACCTCATGACTTGCAGTTGAATGTACGATGAGAAGTTTGCTTTGAATACTGATGTCAGATCCAATTCACAGTATTAACCGCATTTGACTTGTATAAATAGAACAACTGCGTTAATCTGACGGATAATAAAAAAAGAGCATCCTGAGAAACTGTTACCACAGTTTTATTGATATTTCCACAACAGATATCAGAGACTAATTTATCAGCCAAACGGTAGCTTTGTGTACAGTAATTTTTATGCCTTTTCTTTCCGGCTAACTTGTTTGCGATCTGGAAGAAAATGTGAGTTCGTTTCTATACGAATTATGTAACAATGACTCCTAATCTATGACGTCGACTGCATCGCCAGTCACTTTCACATAATTCGTATAGAGTTGAAACAGCATTTTGTTTCGGACCAAAAAAAAGTTAGCCGGAAAGATAAGGCATCATTAATGAACATTACTACACAAAAAGACTTGATAGAAAACTCAAGTTCGTATCGTTATTAGTTACTTCTTGAGCTTTCGACCGAGGTTGATCGATCAAAACTTTAGGTACAGTAAAATGAATAAATTCCTTAAGTTTCCGGCTAACTAGTTTTTCTTCCGAAACAAAATGCAAGTTCAATTCTATAAGAATTGTGTAACAATGACTGTCGTGAGAAAATGGGATGCATTGTCACATAATTCAGATAGAATCGAAGTCACGTTTTGTTTAAGACCGAAAACAAGTTAGACGGAAGGTTAAGGCATTGATGCATAGTTTATTGTACCTCCAAGTTCGTAGACCCTTTTCTTTTCATGTCGTGTATTCTGCTGCAGAAAATTCTCACGATGTCCGTATAAAAGAAAAGTTGCAGAATATGATAAGAGGGGAAAACTCGCATGGAAGACAAAAAGGAGAATAAGAGGGATGAAAGAGTAAGGAAAAATTACCGGGGTATCAAATGACGATGCACATCGCGGACGAAGTGGATCGTGTATAATGATGGTTAACAAGCTTACCTTCTCAGCTCGGTGAACTCCACTGGGATCTTGTTATCTTAGGTGTAGCTGCAACTGCAACCACGATGCGAGTGACCCACATGCATGCGGTGATAGAATTTAAATTACTTCCCTTACTCTCGTTCCAAACGAATTTTTTTTAGTATAATTTTTTTTTATCAACCCTGTGGTTCACTTTTGGTTTAAAAAAATTCAGACAATCTTTCACTTCTCATTTATCGATCTTTTTTATCTTCGTTATAACCGCAACAGAATGTTGTATAATCTATGTTTAATACTGTTTTATCGATTAAGCATCCACGAGATAAGAATTATTTATATACTTTTATAAAGTGCGGATATAAACACAATTGTGAATACCGTTTAGTCTTCAAATTTATACACAAAATCTTTCAGATTTTTATAATATAATCACTAGTGTTAGAAATGTTCTATGATTACATCCGGATTACATGGACCAAATAAAAGTTTAAAAATTCTCACTCACGCACTGATGGTATCAAATCCAAGTACAGTTAAATGCCTACTCCAACCCTCAGAAACGAACAACAGGTTCTTAACTTCACACCTTATACTCATATCGACAAACAAACAGCGACTCGTCCATAGTCATCAATGCTGCATGTAAACAAACATATACGTATGTCACGTCACTATTTCCCCTGGATCGGAACCAACGGAAAGAGACGTCTGTTCGTTTTCAATGTGGCAATCATCATCGAACGGGGTAAAAGTTATCGAGCGGGATGAAATTTTTTTGCACACCTTGATCGGTTTTTGTTACCTAATTTTTGTATTTAAAGACGTAGAGCGTCGCGACGCACGACGCTCAGTTCTGCGTCTGTTCTTACACTGCGGCCGGGTTCTCGGCTTGCCTGGCTATCGGCGTCGCGGCGTCGCGGCGTCGCGCAGGCGCTTAGAAATCAGCCCCAAACTCATCCGTAGGTCATCTACGTGCCAGGAGCTTGCAAGCAGCCCCTGCGAGGAGGGAAACCTCGGCAACGACTTGAGGATTACCAGATTCGGGCTGAGCGATGACTTGAAGAAGTCATTTCCTCCTCCCCAAAATTCTCTTGAGATATATTCGCGCAGCTTTCAAAGCGAGTTAACGAAAATCGCACAATGTTGCTATTATTTTTACCCCAACTATTATATCAAATATTTACCCTTATTTTTTCTCACGAGCCATATCTTGCTGAAAAAGAAACTCTAGAAAACTTTAATCCAATATTTTTTTTTCTATTAATATCTTCAGACAAATTTCTATTGTCTAATACTGATTTGTAAATAAATAATCGTTGTGCTTGAAAAATGTTGTGGTTTATTTTTAGCAAAAAAATCCTTCTATTTTTTCCCGACATTTTTGATTTGTTATGAATATTGTATGATTTATCATCCAATTTTTTTTTTTTTTTTTTTTTTTTCGTCTTATCCGAAATAATTTCGAAAAAACGTGATTCGAAGAACTTATCAGTTAACACTCGAGCAGAAATTTTAGCGATAAATTCTGAAGCTCTATGTAAAATGTTTCGGGGAAAAGATTCAAGCAAAAAAGCTCTGGTCTGTTCTACACAATATAAAAACAGAAAAGTGAAGCGACTGTGATGAACGAGATAGAGGAAATGAGTTATTTATGTATGATTCTTGGTCGGGAAGTAAGATAACAATAAAATAAATTTTGTCTATTTCTTTCGCGTAAGTTGAGTCATTCGGAAATTTACTTATTTTATCTTCCGCGAGGTTAAAACGAAGCCAGATAAAAGTACCGAACTAAATAGCATGTTTAGTTGTTTCAACCATGCGTCTGTGTAAAGTAGTTGCATAGTTCTAGTATAAGTACGAAGAAGACAGAAAAGCGTGCAGTAAATTGAAATTAAAACAGTTCCAAAAAAAATTTGAAACTAATCTTCTATTAAAAATTTATAATACAGTCCCAGAAGCAATTCAAATTATTCTTTTTTTATCTTCCTAAACTTCCTGAATACATTCATCGATAATTTATTCGATTTATATTTTTCATGAATTTTACTGCAACACTTCAGTTCAAGTTCAGAATACATACTTTCAGTCATATTATATCTATCGTTGATTTTTATAATCATTAAATGATTTCTCCGCGTATTCATTGACTTATTTGTCAGCAACACTGGCATTGCTCCAAGGATGTGGTTATGCGATTGCTGTAACACTTCCGTCTAGTGCTTCGCAACAGTAAGTATTGAATATGACATATTTCACTATCAGCCAGTTATAAGTATTACTGTTCAAATATACGAAATATATATCCTAAATTAACAATTTGAAAAAAAGTTTTATGTTTAGATAGTTCAAATTAGCGAGCAAAATGAGCCGAAAAATATCAGAATCGGATAAAACAAAGTATATTTTGATTACAAAAACTTTCTTTCAATTGTTGATATCTTAACTCGTTTTATTCAAATTTTCCCAGATTCATTTCTGTTAGATAGTAGCCCAGGTAATACAAAACTTAAGAGTTGTGAGAAAGACGTCTAAAGGATGTCTTCTGCGCCATTTTCTGACGCCTAAAACATATCTTCATGCATAAAAAGATGTCCTTGGGGTCTTAGAGAGGTCATAAAATGGCGCAGAAGACATCCTTTAGACGTATTTTTGACAACTTTCAGTTTTGTGCTGTCTTGGAGGGTAATATATTGTTTAACTCGTGGTCGATATCATTACTAATAAAAATTTCAAATCAATTAAATATGCGAATCCATACAATCTGCGATAAGAGCATGAAAGCATCAGAAAGTAAGTGTTTAGACGTTTTTGAACCCATTAGTTCGCAGCTTATTCCTAATTCATGACATGAGGAGACATTTTGAACCGCAAATGATACACCTCAACCTATGCATAATAAATAACGTGTCGAACAGAGTATGTCGACGAGTAGAATGGAAGAACAGGCTTGTGTGAATCCCGCAGACAGTCTGTGCGCAAAACTGTTTCTACTGCAAAGTCGGCTGTCCGTCGGCGCTTTTACTACTTCGGTTTATAACAAACGGCGGGAAAGCAGACGACGCGCATGCGCGGCGTCCGTTGCTACGGAGATGCGGAACGGCGCGCGGTGCGAGAATTTGTATTGATTACTCTCTATCCTGTCATCTTTATATATCTCTCTGTATCTCCCACCACTCTACGGGACGCTGGATGTGCGCTGGAAACACACGAGTATATAGTGAGATTGGTCTCGCTGTAACTATGAGCAAAGGTACATACATAACACAGGATCAAGGCGGAAATTTCTTTCGCCAATTTCTGCCAACGATGATCAGAAAGAAGCAAAGATTTGATCGGTTTAATTCAAGTCATTCACGCTGGGACGCAGCGTTCCACCTTTCTTTTTGGCAGTTTTTTATTTACTAAACTATGTACTTTTTTGGTAATAATTGTCACCAGTTTTTTGCTTCCACATGGCCCATGAAATATTCCCAAGTCTAAAAGAAATATAAAATTTATTCATTTATTTATGGGATAAATATAGCAGATGTAAATAAATTATTGAAATTCATACTTTTCCACGAATCTTCTATTTTCTGCTAGTCTACTATGAAAATCGAAATGCCAATTTTCACACAAGCTTAATACATTTAAGAATTTTTTCAAAATTTTTCTTGTTTTTTTTGTTTGTCCGCCATATTGGATCCGCCATTTTAGATTTTTTAATTTCGAGTTCAGATTCGTAATCAGTGACTCCAAAAACCATGTCTGTAACGTAAAGTCTTGTCAATATCAAATAACTTTTCGAATTTGCGTCCGCCACATTGGATCCACCATTTTAAATTTTCGAATTTCGAGGTTAGATTCGTAATCAGCGACCTAATTTGGCGATGGTACTGTCCTTTTGAAAAACTGATTCCAACTTTATTCACAAGCTTGGCAAATTCTTCTATCGGGAAATAGTTACAATTCAATGGTCAGATTTGAAAGCTGCTCAATCAATATTCCGAATGTTACAGCATTTAGTTTTAATCATAAAGTTTGTGATGGAACAGTTTTTTCTATTACACAAAACCACATGTATGCACATAAGGGTGACTTTATATTACAAAATAAATGAAAATTAAAATCAATATACATATATCAACCAAAAGTACATAAGATACCTAATATATTGTTTGGTTGCACTTTCATCCTTCGCTTCTCCATTATTTTCTATTTTTCTTAAATTCATTCGGTATTTGGTTATTTCAAGTATCCTGTAATCGGTACTGATTTCATATCACGAACCTCTGCGCAAAAATTTTCTGCTGACATTCATTGTTGTGTACATAACCTAATCAGCCTTTCGATGCGAGCTGCGCTTTTTTCAGGTCACGAGTTAAACGTCGTGCGGATTTAGCTTCGCTTGCGTCTTTGCGAACGATTGTTCCTGCTAATTAGATGCAAAAATACTTGAATTATACGGTATTTAAAAAAATTCACCATTCGATTTTAGAACTGGCGGTAAATTTGAACCAGCAAAGAGTTCACCATAAACGAAAGTGGAAACTTGAGCCATTTCCTTCGGAAATTTGCTCTTCGAATTACATCGTTATCACTTTAAAAGAAATATCTCCCAGCAGCAGACGACAAATATTTGAACTACCGGGGTTACTGGAAAATGTAATACACGAGAAATAAATCGACAGTGTCTCTTTCAAGTGGCCATCGGAGTCTGATTCTCTAAGTGCCAAAAACTGTATCCGTCATTTTACATGGATATGACCTAATCCCACTGGATTACAACGATTATTACTATAAGGTCTTGTCAGTGTCACCGAAAAAAAGTTTGCGCAGGCATTGTTACGAAATAATTATAATAACAAAACAACACGGAAATCTCGCAATTCGTCACGGCAGTCTTCCGCAACCTTCTTCAAGCCCGAAACACAATGGCGCATTTCGCTAATACAAAGGATGTGTCACCTAACTCCCAAATTATGGTTACTAGTCTTTTTTTTTTGTTTTTTCTTTTAAATATACATCGCACACTGTATACTATATTTTCTTCACCTAATAACGTATCATTACAATAACACATATTTATTCGATTCACATCTCACTTTGGAATGAAGTTTGAATGAATATTTTTCACAATCGTCGTTTTACCCCGAATATTTTTGGTAACTTTTTTTTATCACCAATTATTTCAGATCTGAAAAAACCGTGGAGTTTTTTTTTTTTTTTTTGTTTAACTACAATCCTTCTGCTTCTGGTTTTTCGTATATTCGTAAATACACGTCCTTCCGTTTCCGATTTTCGATAAAAAGCATTGTCGTATGGATTCCAATAAAGCAGGATTGATTCTCTGCAGCTTTATTTCGAGCTTGGCTTTTCACGCTATCAGTTTAGGTGTCTGAAAAAATTGTGGTCCAAGCATTCTTTTCAGGCACAGGCACCGGTTGTGTTCGATGGAAGTAAACTTTTTTCCCTTGAGGCTCAGGCGCCAAAGTAACACAGAGAATGGCCAGCAGGATAGCCGGGGGCTGCTAAGAAATAAATGTTGATGAAAAGGAAGGGAAAAACGTGGTAACAGAAGAAAACGCTAAAGCTAAGGGAATTCGACCGAAGAAAAACTACGTAATATATACCCTAACGTAGATATCGCGTGTGCTTTTTCGATAAAACTTTTTTTCGTAATCGAGGAGTTTCGCATGTCGAAATAACTGCTGAACCGCGTCGAAGAAGAAAAGGATTAGATTATTTGAAGTATGTACTAGAATTTCCTTAGAAACATTCAAATAATGAAAAGCAAAAAAAAAAAAAAAATTCCAAGCTACTTTCTGCTCTTTAAGAATTATATTTGCAAAATATTTTCTAAACGTTATTCATACTCTTTTATTTACACACCTGAATTATTATTGCCTGCATACCGGATTCACGCAGAACGCTCCAAATTAATAAGCGGATCTAAGTTTTCACCGGAAATGTTCATCGACCGTGTGTATAATGACATAATCCTTGAGATTCCTTGAATTTTCTACGCACAGTTACAAGTCTGAAACACGCTGCAAGAAACAATGCAAAGCATAAACTGACTCGCTGGCTTTATTTCTCACCAGGTGAGAAACAGATTTGTATCTTTCCAAACTCATGTTCATAGATCATCTTCTCTTCCTGAGAGTTGTCAATAAACGTATAGTTTTGTATTTACATATGCACTGCATTTTGTGCAAGACTGTTCAAGGACTGCCAAAACATCATAACTCAAGAAATATGGAATGCTAATTGTTTTTCCAACATCATGATTCAGCGTAGAAATCCGAGGCTGGCCACAAATTTTTGTAAAAAAAATTCCACGATATTTTCAGATTTTCTAGAACCAAAGTCGCAGTTTTCCCTGACATTTTTCCGGTTCTAAAGTTACTAAAACCTAAATCGTTCAGTTTATTACCTTTGAAGTCGGTTTAAATTCAAATTGAAAAAAGAATATGATGTACAAAAAAATTAGCTTAAGCCAACTTCTTTTCTCGACGTAAAGAAGTAAATTTTTTCACCTCAAAAAATCATTTCTAATTCCTATTACAGAAAAATGGTATCTTCGCTATCTTCCATGGCCAAAATAAAAATTTACCTTTAAATTCCCTGATATTTCCAGACTTTGTGTGGCTACCCTGAGTTCTCCCTACAGCATCTAAGAAAATCGAGTCAATCTCTTCTCAAGTATTTTGATATTCATTTTCGTTATGACCATAATGTGTTTGTGAACAAGGCCAGCAAAGGAAGATGTCACAACAGCGACAGTATCTTGGTTCAATTACAAGAATCTTGGTCTGGCTAGCGTCACTGCCATTGTAGAGATCGTAGAGCTGGAGTGTCATTAGAGTTGGAGGTACCATGCGTGACAATAATCGCATGGTTAGGTTCTTCGTCACACTTTTGTTTTCACCGTACTCATCATAGCGTCACACTTGGTGATCGCAGGGAC
This sequence comes from Diprion similis, assembly GCF_021155765.1. NCBI lineage: Eukaryota > Metazoa > Arthropoda > Insecta > Hymenoptera > Diprionidae > Diprion > Diprion similis. The sequence continues at coordinate 6,340,867 of NC_060117.1, forward strand.
GAAATTCAGTGGATAGATTTTTTATTATACGCTCCTGGAACAAGAGACACTGAGAAAAATGTGAAATATCTTTCGAATTATCCATCGTGCATTTGGAATGTTGATGGTAACATTCCTACCGCAGGATAGTGAATATGATCATGAGACGCCATTGTTCATTAGATATATATATTTTCTACTGTCTACGATGAGAATTTGAACGATGGACTACCGAATCGTTAGATTCCTTTGACCTCGCGGAAGATAAGAAGCATGAAACCAATTTTGAATGAAATGAATTCGTCCCTGAAGGGCAGGCAACCTGTGATAGTTCTCCCTCCCATATGCTAGTTCAACGGCTATATAAGAGGTGTAACTGGGAGCGAAGAGAGTCACTTTTGAATCAGCTGAGTGCTAGAAGATCAGAAGACTTAGTTGGAGTGTGTTTTCGGAAATTTCTTGTCTCGTATTTCATAGTAGTTATTAAAAATGAGACTCCTGTGTGGTGTCTCAACCTTTTTCCTTATCTTCTGCGCAAGTGACAGTGCTCATACTGTACCGAATCAGAAGAATAGAGGTTCCAGATCAACCGTGGACAATGTTCTGTTGTTAGATAAAAAATCTGACGAAAGATTATCCATTGATTTAAACGATAAACGGAGCAATGCGTCGATCGCGTTTGATGATAAAGAGGGCGAAGCTGAGGATGGAAGAATATTGGCTAAGCCGGAAGAATTCCGGAAGACGAAAAAGCCGCGAACTTTTCTTGGACCACTAAGTTTGGATTTCAAAGATAAGTTGAATCCGAAACGTGGCATAATCTACGACACACGCGACAGTATTGGTGGTGGCTTCACTGGTGGTTAGTGCAAAATTTTTATACACTCTGTAATATTAAAACACAACGTGCCATCAACTTACTGCTTCATATTAATAATTTTTCGAGACATTCCGAGGTCAAAGATTCAACTATTTAAAATTTTGGTCCGTCTGTAATTCTATCTTTCCATTCACTCCACAGGCTTCAGCTGTTGTGGATCCAGGTATGGAAGTTCAATGTACCCCGAGAGACCTGAATATGGTTACAGCGAGTCCTCTGGGGGTGGACGATATTCGTACAGACCATCAGGACGCCCAAGTGACAGGTTGTGGCAAAATTACGATTGTATTATTCACTCACATCTCTCATAAGATTATCTGACGTCGTATTGGCTCACAGTCATTTCATATTCCATACCACAAAGGTGCGTGAAATATAACTCCTGTTCCCTAACTCATCAAAATTTATTTAAAAACTGTGATGCTACTCTTTCACTTCTCGATAGACTAATCACGTTAATAAATATTTTGATACATTGTAGTGTCAACTGTTTGACGGATCACAGCTCGTTGCATCTGCTCGGTACGAAAGTAGCTGACTTTCTCAAGCGACAAGTACACCAATTTTTTGATATATTGTACTGCAAAAAGTAGGTTACTCGATGTATATAGTCGACTGATCGTACCTATGCTGAATTCATAAAACATTTTTTTTCAACCTTTTCACTTTACATACTTGTGCTGGAAATGGTTTGTATCTCCATTTTAAGCATCCAAGATGTTCTGCGACAAAGTTAGGTGGCCAGAATAATTATTTATCCTTATAATTGGACCCAGTGGTCCCAAACACTACTCCACGTTAATAAAGTGATATAACAATTCGATTGGTACACTCTTGGTGTAATTCACACATTGTGAGAATGGTCCGCTACGATATAAGGTATTCATTAGTTCCCTTCATACGATAGGTATGGCACACCGAGTTCTGGTCATCCGTCAGATTCGTTTGACGGAGATCGTCGGCCTGGCGGTGGAGGGGGAGGCGGTAGTTACGGTGGTAGCTCTGGAGGATCATATCCCTCGAGATACGGGCCACCCAGAGGAGGCTACAGCGGTGGAAGTGACGGGGACAGGTATGATGAAACCGCAAACTCATGAGTCTTGTATAACACAAGTAACACATAGTCGACTCACATTTGACATATCGCGGGCAGAAAATGGAGTCGACGAATTGGAGAACAATGAAGAGAGCGTATTTGAAACCAATAATTTACCGTATTTCAACCATACGGCCACGATTGTTCGTTAGGTTGTTAATTGATATTCAGTAGTGTACCTACAAGTCGCTTGTAAATTGACTTGTCGTCAACGAAAAATGGGTAAACGATGAAACTATGAAAAATCTTCAAGACGTTTTTGAAGATATTCGTCGACATAGTACCAAGGTTGGATCAGGTTCGACTTTTGGTCTATTGACAGTCATTACCACATCTCACAATCAGGCAAACAGTCAGCATCTTTCCGACTTTCTCATACCCAACCCATTACAGGTATAACAACGAATTTCGCCCAGGCTATGGAGGTTCATCGTCATCCAGTTCGGCAGGATCTAGTGGATTATACGGTCGACCGAGTTTTAGTATAAATGGACTTGGTACCTACGATCAGGGACATGGATCTGGTTATGGTGGAAGTGGTTCGAGTATCGGAAGTAGTTTTGGCGGAGGTGGATCGAGCGGTGGCCACAGTGGCTATGGTGGTATTGGGTCTAGTGAAGCCGGCTATGGTGCAAGTGGACCAGGAGGTTTTGGAAGCAGTGGATCTGGTGGAGGTGGAGGATACAGTGGCTATGGAGGTAGTAACAGTGGTCCCTTTGGCTTTGGTGGTTTTGGATCAATGGATCACGGGTTTGGCGGAGGTGGAAGTTACGGTCACGGAGAAGGAGGAATGATGCCAAGTCATTCTGCTGGCGGAAACATTCAGACCCAGAAGGTCAGTTATCGTTATATTGGGCTATTTTTTGGGATGAGGAATTCCCAGGCTTTGTGAATGATGAATCGTACCCTATTTTATCAGGCCTTGGCTCTGAAAGCTCTTGCTGGTGTTGCGCTGATAGGAGCTGCTGCTGCCTTAGCAACGAATCCAGTGCTGTTGCCTCTGGGAAGAAAGAGGCGGTCAGCTGCTGACAATTTCTGGAATGAACATCCTTTGATGTTATTGAAGGAGTATATTTCCCAGGTACTTTGAGTTCCTCCTCAAAATAGATATCGATCATGTCATCATTCTACTTCCGCACGTAAGTTGAATACATTGATTCCTTTACCACGTTAATCGACATGCTTAATCCGCAGATACCTAGAAACGATATTAAGAAAGAAGATATCGTTATTCTAAGTCGTTTCCTGGCGTCCCGAAAGTGTGTTGCCAGACTGGCTTGTGAAGTACAACGAGAATACTTCGCGGAACTCGCGCAATACAAAAACATAAACGATAGAGAAAACAGCATATATTACAACTTGGAACGTCGATTTTTGGATTTGTATGACAACAATAACTTTTTATATAATATTTACCTGGTTAACGCCATTCACTGTCTAAGGATTGATCGTATATAACTTTCAGGGTACAAAGCAACATTTTGAACAACAATTACCTCAATGAACATTTGAAGAAAGAGATCAAACTGGCCTTAGCGATTGGTGCCCAAGAAGGAAAATGTGAAATCTTTCTGTGCACCGTGCCGGTGGACTGATAAACATTGTTCACTGATTAAGTTTTTAATAAATTTAAGTGCTCACCAAAATAACTGTATTACATTAAACACATCTGCTCTTGTTTGGTTATAATTGCTCACTTAGGTTGTTCTTTATTTTTTTCCTAATCACAAAGTAGATTCCCAATTCAATATTATGGGTATATGTTTGAAATGATCACTTACTTCGCGTGTAACTCATAATTGGCTGATAGAACACTTGGACCAGTAGAACAGGATATAAGCTTTATTATCTGGCTGATAGATTAAGTCTGTGAGATTTGTACTGCCATCTAGCGGTTGGTTTTCGATCGTCGATAAGTTAGAGACGAATTTTATATTACCAACGGAATCCCCGTAAGAATAGAAAGCGTATAATAAATGAATGCTCACTTCTATGGGTTTTTTTGAAACTGACGTGTCCCAAGGCAGTAACCTTGGAAAACGGCAACCGACACAACGTGGCAGTCTGAAAGCGAGCAGACGGCCTTGTTAATGCTTTAGTAATAAGTATTGTTTGATCGACGAGTGTCGAGCAAAATGACAACGAATTTTAATTCAGCTACGTAAAGGCTTAGTGAGTCGATCCCATTTTCAACATATCCAGTTTATCAACTATTCACACGTGGCGGTCTGTAACCGCGGTAAAAAACGGATAATCCCGTTGAGGTTAGATTCACTCGTCAAACGCACAAACGGTGCACTTGAAAATTGCCGTATACGGCAAATATTCGACACCGAGTTGGAACATGTTGAACGTTTTGATATTTTGAAGTTAGCAAACTTGAATTGGCTGTAGAATCTTGAAGAGAAAGAGCGTGAGTAATTTGTTTTTTATATAAAATTTGATAATTTTACTTTCAGAAATTTTTTTATACAAATTTATAACCGATAAAATTATTGTTGACATTATCTTTATTGGCACTACAGTTTTAGCCAGTATTCGTCGACGTAGAGAATCATGAAACGACGTTCAGAAAAAAAGAATACCATCGAGGATGGAAGTGGTGAACCATTCGACGCTCAACAACACGGAGATATTCGTGGCGACGAGAAAAACATCGCTATATTATTCTTTCTCTATCTTCTACAAGGCATTCCAATCGGTCTATCCAGTGCTATTCCTATGATACTCCAAAACAGAGGAGTTTCGTATCGTCAGCAGGTAAATAAATAAAAAATAATCCAGAACAATCAATAATTAAATTAAACTTATGAGAAAACAGTTAATAACATATTTTCAGATCCAAAATTTATATGGAAGAAAAAGTATTTCACGATTTATATAGATTTTATTTTGACTATTTTTCATCAAAGTTTTAATACTGATCTGTTTTTATAACGTTTAATTCGGATGAATATCACTTCGACTTATTGTTAACTTTTTATTAACTGTGCCGAAGTAATATTTTTATAAGATTCTTTGAAAATGCTAAGGATAGTGTAACAAAGTCGATAACATTATGTTCTTAATGTATCAACCGTTCTTTTCCTGCAATTGTTTTCAGTTTTCTGTCACGCCTCAGGAAATCACCTATTATGATGCTTCGATTCATGTATTTGTCACATATATTTGCATAGTAAATTGTACGTTTCAGTCTTGTGATAAAATCAACAGTACGAAAAAACGAGTTCATTTCAATGCACATTGACTCTTATCACTCAAACTACATTACTCAGCGTCAGAGAAAACTCTTATCTCAAATTTTTGCAGTAAAACATTTATCAATAAATGGAAAAACTTGCGTTATTATCTTTGAAGTTACATAAAAATATCGTATTTATTGTAGAACTATTGCACATGCTTCGAAGTCATTAGTATTTTGGAGCACAATGATTTTTATCACTTATGCATTAATAATCATTTTTTTTTCCTCTGTTTCAGGCAGAGTTTAGTTTTGTAAATTGGCCGTTCTCGCTAAAATTATTATGGGCTCCGATCGTTGACTCCATGTTCTCCCAGAGATTTGGGCGAAGAAAAACTTGGCTTATACCTACTCAGTATTGCATGGGGCTATTCATGCTCTTTTTATCTAGTAACATAGACACTTGGCTCGGCGACAAGAATACACACCCAAACATAGAATTATTGACTGCGCTATTTTTTTCTCTCAACTTCCTCGCCGCCACTCAGGACGTAGCGGTCGATGGTTGGGCCCTTACCATGCTCAAAAGGTATCTGGTCACTGCTCGGATGCAATAAAGCTATCAAAGACTGTAAAAACTTAATCTTGTTAATTTTTCTAGGTGTAACGTGGGTCACGCATCCACATGCAACAGCGTCGGACAAACTGCAGGCTATTTCCTCGGTTATGTGTTATTTATAGCACTTGAATCGGCAGCATTTTGCAACGGTTATTTGAGATCAACGCCGTCCGAAGAAGGACTGGTCACATTACCGGGATTCCTTCAATTCTGGGGTTGGATATTTATCGGCACAACAACCCTGGTCGCAATTTTCAAACACGAGGACAGCGTTGGGCCTTATAAAGATGAACCAGAAATGGATATAACGCATGCATATAAATTGTTATTAGATATCATCAAGTTGCCGAGTATTAAAACACTGGCGATCATTTTGTTAACTGCCAAGGTTTGTCGATTGTGACTTACTCAGGGACTTTTTTCCCAATCTGTTATCAATACTTCGATCGAATTTGATAAACTATCGAACTGTCGTTCTAGATTGGATTTTCTGCTTGTGATGCTGTGACAGGTCTGAAAATGGTAGACGCTGGTATTCCTAAGGAAAAGATGGCTTTAATGGCAGTTCCTATGGTGCCGCTTCAAATTGTTTTACCATTGGCCATAGCAAAATATACCGTCGGACCAAGGCCAATGGACGTTTACTTGAAGGCTATGCCGTACAGGTAAAGTTAAAAGCAGATAACATATCACATGGTCATTAATTCTGCAGTTAGATAGTTGCTATTATCTATACAATGTTCGACATTTGAAGTTTCTAAAGTTTTGCTAATATTTTTCCATCGGGTATCTGATGTTTTAACCAATTTTTAGCTACTTCGTAATTAACGTCATACTGGACAAAAGTTATTGTACATTAGTATGATTGGATCTACGAAATAACAAAGTTTTAATCAATTTTATCAAAGGCCAGTTATCACAAGGATTATGCGAGATTCTTTGGAGGACTGCTCTCGGCCGCTGTCTAATCTTGCTTGAAAAGTGGCGACGATTTCTATTCCACCTCTTTTTATTAGCTGCAACAACCTAGAACACAAGGACAGACCTAATTCTTAAAGGGGGGGTATCAGCGTAAAAAAAACACTTTTTCTGTGAATTTTTTTTCAAAGTATGGATTGGAAAAATTCATTGAAACCTTTAGTGCATTATTAAGCATACTTTTAACAATATTCTGTAATTTTTTCATGCAGAAATATTGCGGAACAAGCAGGTTACAGAGCTTGTCCCAGAGCGTTTTAAAAAAAAAACCATTTGCGGTGTTCACTATATCTCGGTCGGAAATTAACTGAAATCAAAAACCATTGAAATTTAGTCAAAGTATTATCAAATCCTCCCCCCAACGTTCTACGAATTTTTTTTTTTTTCATTTAGAAATTTTTGGTGGCCATCTGAAGTGTAAACTGCTATTTTCCACGAAAAATTCCACCATTTTGTGGGTGGGAAACCCCCTTAATGTTAAAAAAAAAAATTTTAACTTAACGTTGGGGGGAGGTATTTTATATGTAGAAAATGTGTACCAAGTTTGGAACGAATCGGTCAAGTAGTTTGTAAATGGCAGTGAACACGGACTTTGAAAAACTAGTTTTCAGAAAAACGCGTTCAAAGTTTATTGAGCTAAAAAAGTGAAGAGAAAAAAAGCTCTGTCACCGGCTTGTTTTGCAATATTTCTGCATGAAAAAATTACAGAATATTGTTAAAAGTATGCTTAATAATTTACAAAAGGTTTCAATAAATTTGCTCAATCCATACTTTCAAAAAAAATTCACAAAAAAGTGTTTTTTTTTTTACGCTGAAACCCTTACCCCCCCCCCCCCCCCCCCCCAAGAATAATAAAAAATAGATACATCCAAGATAATAACTCAACCGTTGAATAATTTCACAGGCTGGCTTTTGGATTGGTTGCCGCGTTTTTAGTATGGCTTACACCCTTTGTAGTGGTGAATGGAGATGTTCCACTTTATTACTACATCGGCCTCATCGTCGTTTACTCCATCCATCAGGTAGTGTAGCCATCACCTTTTGGCGATTGCATCCATCTTCTTGTATCATTTTACAAAAATTTATATCACTCGTGTTTTATCAACTTTCAGGTCACTCTCTACAGCATGTTTGTAGCTGTGATGGCATTCTTTGCAAGAATAAGCGATCCTGCTGTGGGTGGTACTTACATGACGCTACTCAATACGCTGTCCAATCTCGGTGGGAATTGGCCGGCTACAACCGCTCTCTGGTTTGTTGATGCTTTCACCTTCAGGCAATGCAGTACGGATCCTACAAATGATTGCAGTACCGTAGCTGAACGAGAGGTGAGCCGTGACGCTATTATAATGCTTGACGTTGTTTGCAGGAGTTCCTTAAAACTGCGTGAAGCTCCAGTAGCATAATTCCAAATTTTTCGCTATCGTACGATCGAAATGTGTTGTTTTTTTCTGAAAAATTCTTAATTTTGTTTTCAAATTCATCATTTCTCGTAATTTTTTCACCAGAATAAATTAATATAAAGCATTGTTATTGACAATAACGTCAACCATTAAAATCGGTATCTCAAAAATTGCTCAACCGATTCACCTCAATCTTGGAAACAGTATTTTTGGTCAAGTGTATTCACTTTGCTACAATCCGAATTTTTTTTTTTTTTACAAAATTACAACCGTTTTGAAGCTGGAATTCGATTATTTCGTCCAGAATTTACGTATACTTTTTCTAATTAACGAAAAATTTGATGGTGAAAAAAAAGTGGATTCGCAAAACATGTCAACGAGCGAAATGGTCAACATTATTATCAATAAATGGTTTCTTTAAATTGATTCTTTTACCGGTGTTACTTGTATACATGAAAAGGTAAGGAAATATGATTCTCTCTGAAATAATAAAAGTCACTAAAATCTGATTGTTAATTGTACTTGTAATACTCTTTCAGCAATGTGTGAATACTAGTGCTGGCAAGTGTCACACACAGTTGGATGGATACTACATTGAAAGTTTACTTTGCGTTATCATTGGTATTGTCTGGCTGAGGTGGGGGCGAAGGAAAATCAACTATTTACAAAATAAACCACATTCGGCATGGCAAGTGGTGACACCGCATCATAAAAGTTAACGTCAGATTTTCAACGTCTAGATTTTCTAATTTTTTTCTTGTGCATGATAATCAAGGAATCGGTATCAACTAAAATTTTCCAAGAAAAAACCAAAAAACAAGCACAAAGTTTTATATATATATATATATATATATCATTTCGAATCAATTCATAACTTACAATAACAATAGATTTGTTTCGGCCTTCGAATTTGGCTGACTTCGACTCTTGTAAATTTTAATTATCATAAAATGACTGAAAACTTAGCTTTTCAACGTAAAGGCTGACCGTGAATTTGTTCGTTGATTTCATCTTTGTAATTCAGAAAAGAAACACGTAACTCAATTCAAAATTTTTATACTCCTATGGTTTTCAGCACAATTCGAGCAATATAGTGTGTTGCAAGGTTTCGACGAGAAACTTAAAACTAAGTATTTATTTTTAGTACAGACCTATACTTAAAGTGTGTATGGTGCTTCTATTCCATTCGATATGTTTTTACCGTGTGTTAAGCCAACGGATGCATCATTGCTTTCAGTTCGATACATACCAAGGTCGTGAAAGAATGGTGCACCGGAAATATTCATTCGTATTCCGTGGCAAAGTTTTCTGGAAACGAAATTTTCCTGCTAAAATTTTTCCATAGAGTATAACTGCGAATTTCCTTTTGCGCCAAACTAATTACACTCTGCATAAAAGTTGTGATGAATCTTTGTGCTGCTTTTGTGCCGTGTGTCGCAATTGTTTGTCTTAAATGCGGGCGGGACTCGTTAAATTTATTTTACTGCAGGTTGTAGAGAACATAGTATTTAAATAATTCTATTGCCGAAAACGTTCGGATGGTGCAGTTCTCTTTTTTGTTTTCCTTCTTCATTTTTATATTCTTGTGAGAATTCTTCACACCCAAGTGGACAGAAATGATTATTTGTTTATTGTTGTTTTTCTTCTTCTTTTTTTTTTTTTTTGCTATTCGTTTCGTCATTTCTCATTCTCGAACTTTATCGTACGGTGAAAAACTTGATTGTTTATATCAGTTACATTCCCCAGACGAGACCATTAAAGTTTGAATATAAACGTGAACATGTAGATTGTACATGAAAAATGAAATGTATCATACTATTGTATTTATAGAAAATGAATTAGTCTCATGTCGATTTTATTAGAGATACAGTACCCCAGTGAAAATGGTGTCCAAAAATTTTTTTCCCATAACGCTTTGAAATGAGATTTATGGTGAAGATTTTGAAAAAAATTCAGACCACTCAATCGTCTCTGATTCTGATTAATTTAATTAAATCTCATTAAAATTGATAAGAAATTGAATACCGAATGACGTTTTTGCGTAATAATGATATTAGATTTTGTCGAGAAGTATTTTTGGCCATATTTTCACTAGGGTTCATAAAGTATTTGGCTCCAAAGACAGCGAAATATTTAAATTAAAACACCAGTTTGTATACCACAGTTTGTTATGAACCACAATATACAAATCGTGATTTTTGGAGAACCGGTTTGTTTCACTTTCTCCCATAATTTCCATTTCCTTCCTATGAATGAATACTGTCTAGAAAAAATATGGTTTATTTTTATACCAACTCCAACATGCGTAACATATACAATTAATAATTGATAGACGTACATATTTCAATTTATGTTATTTCGGTACACCTGTTACTACAATCCTCATCATATATTTTAGTCTGTATAGATTTAGACTTATTGTTAAATTTAGATTTCAGACTCTGTATAGATTTCTGAAAAAAGTCTTACTCTGTTCGTGAAAATCGAGGAAAGGTCAGGGAAATGAAAACATGTGCAGAATAAAATATGAAATCTCGTGAATCGCGCGCCCGATTCGTTATTCAAACATATTTAAATTAGAGAACTTTCCACGCCTTCGGAAAATTATTTTGTCACGTTTAAGCTCTTTGGTGCAAAAAAAAGAAAATTAAGGACCATCAATTATCACTATAAAATGTAAAATTTCTTTTATAAATTCTGTTTTCCTTCTTTATCTAGGTTTTATACTTTTTTTTACCGCTGTAAACAAGATTTATAAAATAACGATAAAATTTTATATAGAGCTCGCTAAAATCATCTGCACATTAACTGTAAAAGTATTTTCCGCATATTATTAAATCCTAAATCATATATTATTACGTTTGATGGCGTGCAGTGTATCGATCATTTAACGATATCGCTTGTAAACTGACGTCAGAAGTTTATAATAATGTCTCTTCGTTATCGCTGATATTTAATAGCTGAATATTTTGACTTATACTGCCGATTGTAACGTACAGCAAGAGCGAGAAAAAAAAACTACCAGCAATAAACAAAATGTCCGATTAATTTGGAATTGAACTTCTATTTATAAAATTTATAATGTTGGAAAACTTTCTCATGACATCAGAGCCTGGTTAGCGGCGCCATTTTATGATCACATAACCTAAGTTTTTTCCAATTTTAATGGAAGCAAATCATAATTCTTGGGGTTACAAATTATTTATGTCACATAAATTGATCGATCATAATCAATAATGTATCTGTTCTATTATTCAAACGCGAAAAAAAGACTGTCAACGGTCAGCTGTCAGCCTGGTTGAATTAGTTTGATTTTTTTTCCACCAGATGACGCATTGCAAAGTAACAATCTCAGTAACGTAATACAACGAGAATATCTGTTGAATCGCCTCCATAGATTATTATTATTCTTCAATCATTACTACACCTTTGGTCGTTTCATCAAGAACGACTAAGGAAAAATGTCTTATCAGCATATTCTAGGAAAATTAGGAAACAAGGATAGAAATACAATTTGAAAATATTCGATCCGATCATTTCGAGATATCAATAACAATACATTTTATATACCGCATCAAAAAACAATATACAAATTACTAAATTTTCCTTTAATCACTACAGCGACAAAGTGTTTTCACTCGTTTTCAATTCAGTCCTAAGATCTTCTCAACATTTATGATAAATGCGAACCTGCCGTTACAGGTGTTGAAAAATTTTCATCTCCACGTTTTTTTGTCGTCTCTTTAATCTCGTGCAGATTAGACGATCACATAACAGACGGAGTCGGCTTGGGTTTTCCCTCACTTTCATCCAGAAACATCGTTATTTCTGTGTTTCCATAGCAGGTTTCGCGTGCCACAGGAGTAGGTAGAAACTCCGGTATCGATTCAGCCTCCGTGACTTTGACTATTTCTTTCTCTTCTCGAGTTGCTCTCGATTTTATGTCGCCTTTTACAGCCATTCCGTTCACCACAATTAGTAACGAAAGTACCAAAATCATAACGGAATGTTAATTACTGCAGTTAAGTTGCAGATTATCAATTAGCCAAACGAACTGCGAGGCTTGAGCCGGAGTTTGTAACTGCAGATTGAAATCCGGAGTCGGCGAAATATACGGCGGTGTTATCGAATATGTTTTACAATTCTTAGTGAACACTGATTGCACACGTATGGACTTATAAATCGCGCATTCTTCTTACCGCTGCGTATAAAACTTTTGCACGTGTATACTTGCAGCAGTTGTTTGTACAACTTCTTGACAAATAGGTATTAAAATATTGATTTATTAAGATATATTACAATAATGATCATAAAACAAGGAATTTTTTATGCCAATAGACTGTACGCATTATTAAAATCCACAGTTTTAGCGTTTTAGAATCCAATCCGTGCATTCCGAGGAAAAATTCACCGAAGAACTGCGAAATTTATAAAACTGTATAGAAATAAAATACAACGATAAATTAAAAAAATTATCATTTGTCACTGAAAATTTCAGGTACGCGAAGTATTTTTGAGTTGTTTGTAAAGCGTCATTTCCAATAAGGATGGAATGAGAAATATTTAACGATTTCATTGGTGTAAGCTGGTTGGAAAATGTCCTTATGACGTCAGAGCCTGGTTTTCGGCGCCATTTTATCACCACATAACCTAAATTTTTCATTTCAATAGAGGCAAATCATAATTCTTGGGCTTTCAAATTACTCATGTCACATAAATTAATTAAACATAATCAATAATATACCTGATCCAGTATCCATACACGAAAAAACACGGTTAACGTTCAGCTGTCAGCCTGGTTGCATTAGTTTTATTTTTTTTTTTTTTCACCAGATGACGCATTGCAAAGTGGCAATCGCAATAGTTAAGTTTACGTTTATCAAGCTATACAAGACTCATCGATACGTTATAATCGCATTGTTCCAATGTTTAGAAACGATATACAAGCTTAATAAATCAGTCGATTACAGTAGAATTTCAAATTTCAATACATGTGAGTATTCGAGAAGGTTGATGTCAAAAGTGCAAGTATATTTTCTCGCACTTGTGGCCTATATTGCAGTTTTTTTCAAGTTACGTGAGTCAAAATGGGTGCGTTGAGTCAACGGTAACAGAAGTGAAACTCACGAGTCGATTATATGTACTTGTTTTTTATATTTTTTTATTTTTTTTTACCCTGGGATCGTCATGGCACAGACAGAGAATAATTTAATATTAATAGTAATTTTTTGCGTATAAAAGCTTGTTATTCTGCACTTGACATCCAACATACACGCGTCTTTGGCGATTGAAACAGTTTTCTCATCTCCACGATTCAGTCTAAAGCCTGGTTATTATAATCGTTGATACAGTTATTCGTTATTTGATTTAATTCAAGATTGAATGAATTTGTACTAGAAGTTCTGCTCCGATCATACTAATTACATCAATAATTATCACTTGGATGTATTTAAACAGCAATAGAAATTCTACTTATCGACGGTATCTGGGAAATTTTTTTTTAGTAATTTTTTTTTTCAAGTAGTTTGTCAATCCGACATGTGAGGACATAATTCGATGTAGAATTTTCCCCTCTGCACGATGGTCACGTCATTTTTCATATATGGATAGCAGTTTTTGAGGAAGACTCAAATTTGAGTTTCTGAGGGGCGATAATCTTTGTACATCAAAATGCAGCCAACCGCAGCCGAATATTCTGAATTCTTATCTATTTCTACTGAACTATTCTTACCAACGTGCTTAAAGGCACTAAGGATGGCCAAAAATAATCGATTTTTGATTCCATCGATTATTTTTCAAACCTGATCAATCGACCAACTCGATTATTTTTCCTCACAATCAGTTTTTGTTTTGACTTTCATAAAATTCATTCCCAGGGACTTCAGTACACACAAATATGATGGTATCCTTGAGCTCACTGAACAAGCCATTTTGGAATGTATTATAAAAAAAAGCAAAAAATATATATCAAAGTGTAGGAATTTTCGAAAAATATTTTCTTAACACGAGGAAATTATGTCGCATTAAATCCAGACGTTGATTTATAACTTTACTCTGATTTTTACTATGAGTTTGAGATATCGATAAATAAATAAACTTTGTTTAACACGATTTTACACATGTTCATTACAATTCTCTATACGCAAAATTTGTTCCGGACATTAGACATCATGTTTTTCATTTCATTTTTATTTATAATTAACCGCAGCATCCTGGATCAGCTGAATTGTTCGATTTGGTGTTAGGAGATCGCTTTATCAGATGCGAAGTTTCAGTTTCACCAGATAGTTGAATTATTTCCTCTGCGATGTGATGCGGACTTCCTTCGTCTGCAACGGCTGCTGGAGCGTGGCGACGATGAATCTATTTTATAAAATAAAGTTTGAATTTTGTTTTGCGAACAGATATGAAAACAATCGTTGAATTTCCACAAGTGCAGAATAGACGAACGAAAATATCGACGAAAATTTCTATAGTTTTTATTAAAAAAATATACTTCTGAGTAGCAAATGAATTTCAAGACCTTGTTGAACCGAAAAAATCTGTTCAAAAGTGATTAAAAAAATTTGAGAAAATCAGTAATTTTTCTTAAATTCCAAAATATCGTTCTGGTTTTAACAAAAGCAAAACTTTATCTGACGAAACTTTTTTTTTTTTTTTTTTTTATTACTTACGCGGATGAAATAAAAATTTATTTATTTGAATATAAACTCAAGGCAAAAAAAAAAAAAAGATTTTCTCGCGTAATCATAATCATTTCTTGTACCAAATTGTCTTGTAATTTCAGCAATATTCAAACCGCGATTATTATAACGAAACGATATTTAATAGAATTCGTTGTAAAACTATAAAAAAGTCAATTTTCCTCAAAAAAAAAAAAAAATAAATAAATAAAAAATTCAAAGCACTTGATAAATTTATAATATAGACATTATTACTGGGTTGAAGAGAAGCGAAATTGGATCTGCTTCGGGTGAGGCATCCTTTTCTTGTTGAAGATGATCGACGTTTCGAGCAAGTGCCGTGCTGCACGCGACGATCAAGAAAACAAGACGGAACGACATTTTGCAAGAATGATATTGCAGCAGCTGAATCAGTTCCTCGATTGCAAACAGTGTCTGAATTAGCAGAGACGATGATGGAGCTTTTTATACGATTTTCAGCAGTAAACTCCAGTGCACAGGTCTTTAGAAACAACGCAGGATGGTAATAAAAAAAATGAAAAAAGTCAATAGATTCGTTAAAATTCTTGGCCTTTTTCATATTTACGAGACAGTCGATACGTCAATGTCACAATCGTGGTTGTGATTACGTACTCATTTTATCACTTTCGAGCCAGAAACAATGCTATTAAACCGTTCAAACATAGCAATGGGCTTTTTTTTTCTCATAAAAATTGCCGAGCTTCGGTTAAGTTAGACGTGGAATTTTTCGAAAAAAAGTTTTCAATTATATGCTTTGTAGGAGCAAATACTTGTGACAACTTCACATAGAATTGAATCGAACTTTTGAATGCATAATTTTTTTTGTTTAGATCTTTTGGAGACGATTCGAATTTTCTACAGTTTTTCAAAACCATCTTCAACACCAAGTTTGAAAAAAATTAGATGCATTTGTACATCAATTTAAATATCTAGAAACCTGGATTCATGCTTTCTTCGTTTGTATAAGGTTTCATAACAAATTCAAATTACTTTATCCGTATGTATCTAACTTCCTACTCGACTGCCCGGTGTTATAAGTATCTCTAAAGCTACTTCCGTATCGAGAAAGTTCGCCACCTAGTAGCCGTTTATAGTACTAATATGCTGACGTTTATCATCAATATATTCTGTACTTGTTTCAAACAATTTTTGGTGTTTCTTTCTTTCCTCGTAAACAAATCAGTGCAATTATTGTCTAACTTTGTTGCGAAAACAACAAAGACAAACTTTTAATCACCTTTCAGAAATTCCATAAAGAAGTAGTGTCTTTTTAGTAGTCAACAGTATTACGTACAATCCATTCTGCAAACTTTGGTCAACACGAACGAGACTCGACAATAATGTACAACGTTTTTTATTTCGGATACTATATATTCCCCAACAACGTTCTGTAACTATTTGAAATTAATAAATATTGTAGCGTTTATTTATAATATATATATATATTTATATGTATATATATATATATATAGTTTTCCCAGCATATTCTCACCCTCGCCTCGCGACAATGCTCAACAATACATAATCACATTATAAATTTATACTATATTGTCTTGGTTTGTAGGTCTAACATTTGTACATATATAAAATACCGGGTCTCAAGGCACCCTTTCTCCAAAATGATTTCCTAGACAACAGTTGAGTCGTAGTCCTAACAACGCTAAATCACGCATGTTAATCTACATTTTATCCAATTTCTTGAATTACTTGACTGAATTCATGGAGCATCAAAACTCAAGGAAAAGGGAAGGACGCGATGTAGAATTTTAAAGTTTGAAAAAAAATTGTGCAACATTTTTTCCTCCGCTAATCTGAAAAATAAGAGTGAGAGTATTCTTCGGAGATAATTACCAGTGTCCTTCTCTTGAAATTTGAAACATCCTTTCATCTGGAGGTCGGACTACCCCGAAGGACCCAATTTTAGTAACTTAGAAATTTTACTACCCATTTACTGGTCATCCACCGTGAATCGTGTTTCAGGTGCCTCTGAGCTAATCAGTAGATATATGAATATACAAACATTTTATAACAATTTTATAAATATCTATTTTGATGCTTCGTCGTAGGAAAGTATTGGTACTTTGTCACTTGATTGACCCAGAGTTGCACCCCATTTTGCACCCCGACCAGCCTCCGGGGTGGCCATTAAATTTGACCGAGAATTCGGCGACGTAGCTTCTTTACTATGATGAATTCCATACAGGAAGTAAACAAGCATACCTGAACAACAAAATTGATTTGTGAAAATTATTCAGTTAGTCACATTGACTCGTCGCTTCACATAGTTACTACATTGCTAAGAATAGCTATTTATGTCGCATGTTCTTAAACCACCTGTTTTTTTAGCAAGGATAAAGATTTCAGGACGAGCTGAAGGCGAGCCGGGAACGAGTACTGAAATTATCCGAGCCAAAAAACGGTTTACGGGCATTCCACATACAATATTTTTTACGGTATGGGCATTGAAAAGTAAAACGAAGAGTGAGGTTATGTCGCGATCTGTTCGACGAAGCTACTTTATTCGGCAGTTTGGGATGCGCACTTCGAACTGCGCATCAAAACTGCGGAATAAAGACTTTATTCCGCAACTTTGTTCGCTGCTGTATAAAACGTCACTTTACGGAACGAAAACTGCCACACAAAGTGAAATTTTTAATGCCTATGCCGTTAAAACGTTTTTAATGGTTAGGCTTAAAATAGGATAGTAGCGAATGGTTCAATGGTATTCGTATCACGAATTACAGAAGACATATGTAACATAGTATTGTTGAAAGAACCCACCTAGTATCATCCATACAAAGAAGCGAATCCAAGTCAAAGATGACAAGTGAAACATTAACCCAATGTTGCAGAAAATGCTCAATGCTGGAACGAATGGAACCAGTGGCACACGAAACCTTGCATTGAGTCCCGGAGTTTGTTGATGGCATCCAATCACGAAAAGACCTATGAGAACCATGTGAGGTACTCTTTGTGTTGAATTAAATTTTCGCGATAATTTTTGCGACATCTGTTCATGTCTAACAGTACTTACAGATGATCAGCAGTAACCCAAGGAAAACGAAGGCGAAATAATCGCCAAGTCGTAACTGAGTGGACGGTTTGAACGAGATGTGTAGCGCTGCACACATCGGAACACAGAGAAGGGCGAACAAAAGTGTAGCTATTGTGACACATTTTCCTGGTTCAAAACGACCCAACACCCATGCCAACCAAGAATATCGGGGCTTGAGCCTTCCAGTTCCTTCACTCAAGTCTAAAAGCTGTTGAAAACGGAATAGATAGCGTTACGAAATCACTTCCAATCAGTGAATATACGATATCAGTGTCCTTCTTCATTTTTTCCAAGTTTAGATTGAACAATCTTACATTCTGACAGTAGATAAGTTGTGTATGTTTCACCAATATTTGCAAATTGGACAAAAAAGTGACTTTCGATGTTTCGATTCCAAGAAATTCATCGTATCCTATCATCAAGTCATCTTTACCTCAGCATTCGATGAATGGATGCTATTGCAGTCACTTCCCGAGTGTGAGTCTGGACCCTCGGTCATAGAAGAACCTGGAGTGCTGGGAGTAATGGCTTCGGTAGCAGAAGTCGATGTTACCTCGGGACGATACCTCAACACAATCACACTCGCTGAGACGATCGTGTAGGCCAAAAAGGTTCCAATTGACATGAACTCTACGAGGTGTTCGAGGTCGAAGTAGAACGCGATTGACGAACAACACAATCCGGTGAATATCAGACTGAAGATCGGTACTCTCGTGAACGGAAATATCTTGGCGAAAAAGCCAAACAAGAGTCCATCGCTTGCCATTGAGTACATAGTCCGTGGCAGGGAGAAAAGTGATCCAAAGAGTGTCGTGGTCATGCCGCACAAGGCACCAATGCTGCGAAAAGATGTTTTTTCGGTCATAGTACAATATCTCGTCACGCAGTTCAAGAAACCGATTCAAGGCTGATCCAGAACTTAACAAGTAGCTGGAATTTACCTGATAACATATTTCGCCCAAGGCAGAACCCCGGAAAAAGCGTCCAGTAGTGCCGTGGTTGGATTTATTTCCCGGAATGGTACAACCGCAGTTAGGGTTCCACCTATAACGACGTAAGCTGTGGTCACTACTACCATGGCAATGATTGTGGCAATTGGGATACTTCTGGCTGGTTCTCGAGCCTCCTCTCCAGCGGTTGCGATTGAGTCGAAACCAACGAATGCGTAAAAGCAGGTGGCCGCACCTGTAAAATAACGAGAAGATGATCTTCCATTGTTTATCAGATACGGATCCATCATTCCAGTCTCGTCAAACGTCCAGAATTACCTGCCAAAACACCGTTAAATCCAAATGGAAGAAAGCCGTCTACGTCATTGACCCAATTATCGATATCTGCGTAATAGAATCCCATACCGCCGATCATTATTATCACTACCAGATTCACTAAGGTCAGAACTGCGTTCACCATCGCTGACGCTTTTACACCAGCGGCAATTGGAATTGTGTAAAGAAGACACACGGCGGCGGCTAGAAAATCGTAGCAGGGAGGATCGTCTGTGTTTCTGTAGCCACATACCAGGTGGGATGAATAATTGCTCAATAATCCGCCCGTCAGAGAATCAACGTACGCACTCCAGGCCCTGGCAACGGAGGCTGCGCCTGTAAAAGATGACAGAAAAAAGGTCCATATAACTAAAATCTTGTGATACTGTATCAAGATTCACTTCAGCTTTTATAAAAAGAAAATGGGAAAGACAAGTTTCTTACAAGGAAAGTATAGACCAAAAACTAAGTGACACATTTTTGTAAGTAACACCCTTTGACATGCCTTACTTTGGAGGGTGGTTTCACCCTTTCGCAGTGCTTAATGGCAGACAAAAAGAAATACGTGTTGCTTAGTTCTTAGTCTACAATAACATATTACAAAAGAAATGAAATCGGAGAGATCGACTTGGGATACCTTCCTTATGTTAGTCTCCTTAAATTCGAAATAAATTTTTTCCAATACATGGCTCACCGATCATGTGCTCCAACATCACGTTCCATCCGATTATGAAGGCCCAAAACTCGCCGATGGAAACGTATGTGTAGACGTATGCACTGCCCGCTTTTGGGACCCTTGCACCAAACTCTGCGTAGCATAGAGCTGCCATCAGTGATGCGAACCCCGCCAGAAGAAAACTTAGGACAATTCCTGGACCAGCGATATATCGAGCAACGATTCCAGTCAGGACGTAGATCCCTGCTCCGACCATATGACCGATTCCTGATGTCATGTGAACGGAAAACCATACAAACATGAAATGGGATGGATTGGTTTCAAAATTGAAGTAAAAATACCGGTTATATTTCATACCCAGCAAGGTGATTTCGAAGGTGGACAAGCATCGTTTTAAAGGAGTTTCCATGACGTTTCCTCGGATCTTTTTCATCCGATTCATTTTGGCGCACGTGTCACTCAACACGTGGCCCAAGATCATCCTTCTGACGCCCGGCATGATCGTTTTGTTACCTGGACAAAATACACGAATGGATTATAATGTTTCTAAAGAATTTTTTCCTTCTTGGTTTCAATATTCAATTACCTTTTTTACCGTTATTACTACAGTATTCAACTACTTTCTTTTATTTTAGCTTCTCAGACTTTTCAAAAATGGCATGAGATCCTAACGCTTCACCAATGAAGACAAACAATTCAATGATAGATCGAATTGCTTCCGAAAGGCATTGCAGCAAATGAAAGTGAACTACCAAAGTCAAATTGTCATAAAACTGATGTAAAATCAATTCAAAAGTAGACAGAAAATATTAGTTTTAAGATCATGCAATCGCGAACGAACGTCATGTTCTCTCGTCAATTTCGAAACCCGATACGATTCGTTCTGAAAATGAATGGAGCAGAGTATGATTGGAATAGCTCTCCAAAAAAGATGATTTGCTTTGGGTGGAAAAATGCAGCAAAATGATTGCACAGCAATGTTATCAGTAACACAAATGATGTCATATGTGACTGCCTCAATAATTGTCGAACCGAAACTCTAGCAATTTGTGGGTTTGTCCGCGAAACTGCCGTTAAGTTCGAGCATAATTGTATCTTTATCTTCAAGTCAAGGTGCATGTTTAAAGCAAAGAAGGGCATTAACTGTTGACTCACCTTGGGATGCTATAATTTAAATGAAATCGCTTATAAAAGGCAAACCGTACGGGTTACACAAAATCGCAATGGTTGCTTACCAGCGTCCGTAACGTCACGTCTCACCACTTTTACTGCGCCAACTCAGAAGCTAATCGATAAAGCCCAGAAACCAGTTGCGCACTTTGCGTGCATTCGTTCGAATACTAAGCTCACAACTTTTCCGAAACTTTGTTAAAAATTGAAAATTATAATAAATCCGCAAGCTCATGTCTATAATCTTACAAGTTTATATAACACTGCTGTCAAAATTTGCTTCAAAGATTATTATTGCGAAGTTGAGTGTAGTAGAAGCTTCCAAATGTGAATACTAAAATCTTCTTTAACCCTTTCATGCATACGTTTTACCTTACATGCGATTCACTTGACATTTTGCATTCATGGGAGTTTAGGTAGGCTGATTAGGAATCTGAACTTGAAATTCGAAAATTTAAAATGGTGGATCCAATATGGCGGATGTATATTCAAAAAGTTATTTGATTTCAATAAAAGTTTATGTAGTAGAGTTTTTGGGGTCACTGATTACAAATCTGAATTCGAAATTTTGAAAATTCAAAATGGCGGATCGAATATGGCGGACAAACAAAACCAACAAGAACAATTGTGAGAAGAATTTGTAAAACTTTTTTGGTGTGTTGCATTGCTCGCACCAAATTAGCTTTGAATTTTATTTTCTCAAAAACCATGCAAAGAGATTCTTCCCAATTAGCGTGTAATAACGAGTTGTGGCATATCCTGGCTTTTCTCATTGCCTAAATTTTATCATCAGCTACCACATTCTTGATACCAGCAATTGCACAATCTGTATTACCGACCTTTACCGGTAACTCTGCCCGATAAGCATCGTAGATCCGTATTTACCAGCAATGTGGTTGCAGGGACCTGCATCAAGTTTCTCCCTGAGAGAGGTGAAAATTTAAATATTTCATTTAGTATAATTAACACACACATTGTAGACTGGATACTGTACCTAAAAAATAATCACTCTGAAAAATTAAACTAACTAATAACTTTCCAGTTCGATAAAAATTCAAGCACGACGAACTTTTTCTAAGGTGAAAAAAATTTGGTTTACAATGAAATCATTTATACACTTGTTTCGAGTGATCTTTATATCGCGGCGATGATCTTAAGGGGTTTGTACACTTGCAAGGCCAAAAAACAAACGTTTTTTCGCGGTGCGTAACGTAACTCATGACTGGATCATCTGAAACAAACAAAATCGCTGGAATTAGTTAAAAACAATATTCTCTTGTACTTGACGGTAAAACATTTTGAATTTTCGATTCATTTTTCTTTACAGAACCGAAAAATGCAAGATTTTCATACTGACAAAAAATTTTCTTTAATTTGTACATCCGCCGTTTTGTCAAAAAATTAAACTTTCATAAAATCTCACTGTCGAGTATAAGAGAATATTGTTTTTAACTAATTCCAACGAATTTGTTCGTTTCAGATGATCCAGGTATGAGTTACGTTACGCTTGTTGTTTATCACTTTTTTTTACATGAAAAAATTATTATAACTTCTCGAAATGTGTGTCTTTTAAACTGATAAATATTAATCAATTAATAATGAAAACTGTCTTCAAAAAAAAGTTTAAAAAGAAAACGTTTTTTTGGCCTTGCAAGTGTACGTAACACCTTAAGCATAATTTTTAGTATAAACTCATCATGTCAGTGAAACACAGACTCGGTAATTATGTCAGGAATTCAGTTGGGATAGTTTATTAGAAAACAGTACAAAGTTATTTTGGCTGACAAAACAATTACATCTGTTTTGAGTTTGAAGTTCCCGTCGTAATTTAAACATTATGTTTTCAGATTATCTTGCTGTTAATTTTATCTCATTTTCGGCTCTGGACGTGTTGAAGAATTATACGACCTTTGTAACAGCTGCATAACTACGATACGAGAAAAATTATTTCCGATAAATACAACAACCAGATTAAACGTTGCTGAATTCTCTAAGCGGATTATTTACGCGTGTAATTCATGACGAGGTCTATACATGCAATTACGAATGGGAAGAGAAATTTGTCAGTCATATGATATCGGAAATGGAGTTGTGATAATCGTTGTAGAAGTTAATAGTTAGAGAAATGAAAATAGATATATTATGTATAGTCTAATAATGGACTTATTCACATCATCGCGCATTTTTATAATACATAAATAATTGCGTCATCACGAGTGATGGAAAATTGGGTTACTAATTATATCATGTTTAATGCGCCACCTTTTTTGTGCATATAATAACAAATGGACCCATTTGTTCGAAACTACGTTTAGAAAACAGACTACATCGGCCAAACAAGCCAAGTTTTTTACTTGTTACGTGAAATCCGATTATAGAAAGAAGCTCAGATTTAGTGGTTGAATTATATCTGAACTGTATAATATAAATAATCAGGCAGGAGAGAAGAAATGCTTAATTATTAAACTTTCGTAGAATCCTAGTCAAAAACTGTACCGGATCATGTGTTTGTGAAAAATAAACTGAAAATAATCCAAACCATGAAGATATTGTCGTTCAAAAAAAAATTAAACTTCTTTTTCTCACTTTAGTTTAACATTACATTCATATTATAGTAGTAAAAAGTAGTAAAAACAGCCATTTCTTGACACCGGCAGAACAGTCTTGATGAATTTATAACCGTAGAGTAATCGATGGACAATTCATAAATTCACGTAAGTCGTAGTACTTATAATAATAATAATTAATCGTTATAGAGTATACAATTCCATTTCATTTCACTTTTTCGATTTTCAATTCTTCCTTTTCAAAATTTTCAACAAAACTACGGGGCAATTGCCTATACGTAATAGAGTAATATTTTTAAAGTAGTGGCTGTATAGATTGTAATTATAGTTCTGTAATTACATTAGTAGAAATAGTGGAGCACTTCTACATGTAACGTAACGTACAACCTACTTGTGCTTACATCACATATACCCGCAATATTACACCTACATATATGCATATGTTACATGTTACTTGCGGCTAGTTAACTTGCAAGAATTCCGTTGAATAAGATGAAAAAATTCATCAGATTATTAAGGGATGATCCCAACGTAACGGATCGAAAAATAGCTGATTTTCGCGATTTTTATTTCCTTGATTAAAATACGATAATCAGTCTAATTTTTCATGATTAGACCAAAGAACAGAGAATAAATTTGTAAACACTTGTTTTTTTTTACGGTTTTCTCGAAACGTGGTTTTTCTAAACGGTGTACAATCTCAAGGAAAAGAGTTTTCAAATTCGGACACAAAATTCTTCACACCATTTTTGAAATCTTATTTTTTTTTTTTTTAACGAAAAACTGTCAAAAAAATTGGCTAAATTAGATAGTTTTTTCTCAAACCGCCGCCATTTAGTCTATTTTGTTAAAGAAAAAAAAAGCCTTTTTTTTTCGTCGCCATTTCCAACCGTTAAAATAAAATGTAAAATAGAGTAAAATTGAATGTTTCAAAATTCACTTTCTGTTCTTCACGAGTGCTTTGATTTGACATAAAAAAAAATCAAGACCGATTAGCGTATTTTAACCATAGAAGAGAAAATCGCAAAAAATGGTTATTTTTCGAACTGTTACACTAGGATGATCCCTTAATATATTCAAGCATTGTCCGGCTTAGTACAGACTTCCGGTATAACTAGCCACACCGACTAAATTTCCTAGTTCTAATTACTATACTTTATATATTTTTTTATTTTTTTTTTTATACGCGATTTTAATTTTTCATCAAAACCAAAAAATACAATTTTTTGAGTACAATATTAAAATTAAATTTGAAACTGTTATAACGAGAAAAAGTAATTATTTTTGATTACGATCATTCGTACTCTATTTTCTTGCTGGTAACTATTGCAAGAATTTGTTCTTGATGTAACGATAAATTAATATCGAGGCTTGTTTTAATTGAAAAAATGTAGTCAATCGAAGAAAACGATTTGACTTTGCAATAAACAGAAATGTAGTATTGGCGACTATAATCGAGGCATTCCATGTTAAATCAAGCATTTTGCAGGTAAAATACGTTCGATTGACAGTTTTAATTCATTTGATTTTTTTCATGTATTCTGCTAATGAAAAAAAGTTGGTATTCACATTTTCATTACATGACTCGAATTTAGAATTTCAATTTTGATACTCGCCCTCTTGTTCCAGTGGCTATACCTTCAAAAGTAATGAAGTTAATTGGACAAAACAAAGAAGCATCTGAAAGGGTACGAAATACTCTTAAAAGTAACATTTAGTACAAATTTTTTTTCCTGTACAAACAATTGGCTCTGAATTTCATAAGTTGAATTCTTTTTAACTTTACTGTTGCCTTCGACAAGCAATTTTGAAATTCTAAAAATCATGTGACTGTATTCGTTTACTGATCACATATTAACTCACCATTTTTCAAAATTCACCTAGGATGAGATCTTTTTGATGAAAATCGATCCTCTTACCTCACGACAATGTGCCTCAAAGTACAGGATTCATTTTTTAAATTACCTTAACTAATTTATTATATTAACGATACCCGTTTTAATGAATTGTACTTTTGAGAATAAAGGAAGTAACTCATTTCGTACTAATTTCGTATCAACGTAACATATGCATATGGAGTGTAAAACATAAAGTCACATGAGGCTGAAGTTAGTAACGTAAGCGAAGCGAAACGTCGAAAAGAAAAAAGTAACTATTACAAAATTTTATAGTGACGTCAAAGTGACTAACGTTTTCAAAATATCAATTTCTTTTGCCTGATTACAATTTACTGCATTTCAGACGATCCAAAAATCGGGAAATGGCGGTTTCTCCGAACCGTTAATCATTACAACAACGTTACTAACTTCAACTTCAACCTCGCGAAGTTACAGGACCGTTTATAGAATGGCACTGAAGTAGTAGGACTGTGCGAATTTATAGACCGTGGTGTGAGTATACATGGTGTGCCTAAGAGTGCAGTTTCCTTTTCCAAAAAAGTTTCTTTCTCTCGCACTGGACTTGACTTAACTAAGATGTGTACCAACGGCGTCAAAATCCCCTAGATCGGTGGTGATTAATTGTTACGACGTTGAATCTGCGTGGGGAAAAAATGAGCGTCACTTTAAATAACTCACACATAGTCGTGCTACACACGATGGCATTACCAAGCAGGTTAGCGTTCGCCGGAAAAATAATTCCCTAGCAATATAGGGATTTCTTTTAGACAGTTGGTACACGTCTCACTTAGAGACTTTAACCTCGAAAAAAGGTTCGTTTCTTAGGAGTTCTAGACACACGATGTATACTCAAATCACACTATAAGACGCGGAATGATTTCATTATCGTCTATTGTATAGTGTATATATATATTATATGTTTTATGTATTACATAATGTAGTAGGTATATATATAATATATATATATATATAGGCTAAACTGCTACTTAATTAACTTTCAGGATTTTCATTTATTTCTTCACATTAATCGTCAGTCTATTATCGGCGCTACGTAACTTACAGGATTAGGAAATAACGCATGAATTTCTCTTGGCGTCGGTTCGTTCGCGGATCTGTTGGAGATGCTGAAGCTGCGAAGGCGACGGCACGTGGGCGCTGCTCACTCTTGAGCTAAGATGCTGAGGGGGTGGTAAGGATTGCCGTCGTCTGCGGCGCAAAGCTGGACTCAAGTTGTACTTCACCTTAGCCTGTATCAACAGCTCCTTGAACACCTGGTTTATGTTCGTGTTCTCCTTCGCTGATACCTCCACGAAACCGTTTTCCCAATCGACGGTCACCAACGCCTCTGTGCTCTCCCTGTCCACCTGGATTACCCCGATTCAATCAATTCTTCGTCGAAATAAGTTTTTTTGTTTGTTTTTTTTTTTTTTTTTTAGTTATCGACAGGTATCGGTTTAAATTTTGTAAATTTACAAAAATTTTTTTCGCATTTACTAACAGAAATGTTACAAATAGTACAAATACAAAGTGGACCTGCTGAAACGTTATTTTTAACGTTTTTTAAACTTTTCCAACAGTATACGGCTGACAAATCGTCTCGTGTTATTGGGACTGTCGCTTTGCAATGCGACATCTGGTGGAAAAAATTCAAACTAATTCAAACAATTTAACAGCTAATCGTTGAACGTCTTTTTCGCGTTTGAATAATAGAACAGATATATTATTGATTATGATTAATTAATTTATATGACATGATTGATTTGAAAGTTCAAGAACTACGATTTGGCTCCATTAGAATTTCAAACTTAGGTTATGTGGTGATAAAATGGCGCCGACAAAAAGACTCTGACGTCATGAGGACGTCATCGAATAATTACCTCGCGATTTTCGTCAGCCAGATCGACTTTGTTTCCAACAACGACGATCGGCACCGCGCTGTAACCTTTGGTCTCGAGTATTTGGGCCCGAAGAACCTTCGCCTCAAGGAAGGAATTAGAATCGTTGACATCGTAAACCAGAATGAAGGCGTCAGCTGAGGAAATGGAGAGTGCTCGCATAGCCGGAAATTCGTAGGCACCGGAAGTGTCCAATATATCAAGAGTTAGCTGGATACCGGAAACATTGAAGTCGCCATGATGCATTTCTTCTACGGTTCGTTTGTATTTAGCTGAGAATGTGTTGTAGAGAAACTGGCTGATGATCGATGATTTTCCAACTTTCGCTGCTCCCATTACAACGATTTTGTGACGAAACGAGCTTTCCGTTTGCTTCCTACTGTTGCTGTCCGCCTCTGATAGCCTTTCGGTGCTGCTCATCGTCAATGCAAAGTGGATCAAACGAGATCAGCATTAATTCGATATCAGTCCTTTAAAAAGTCCGATCACGGATCGCGCTTTGCTTCGACTTAATCCCGATGAAAATAGGGGCGCGAAAATCGACTTGGAAGGAAAAACGAACCAACTTTTCACGTTCGAAAATTCCCTCACGATCCGATGTTAGTGAATTTAAATCCTTGAATAGATAGTGTTTCTCTGTTTTGTAAATCGTTTTAAATTCAATTCCAGTACATTTAATCTTATATTTTTTATATTCAAATAAAATTTTTATTTCTTTATTAGGAATGAGTCGGGATAATCATATCCAGAGGAAATCGAGCCCAATTGTTATAATGGATTTAAAAAACTACGATTTATGATCGGATCTTTGATTTTTGTCTTTCACCTTTATATCGGTTAATGTATATTGTAATAAGTGACAGGTCAAAGCTTGTGGAATATAAATGTCGGTTTGTTGGTTTTAGTATTAGCATAAGCGAGACTCGCCCGGGTGCTGAGAAAATAAAAGTTTTACGGTGTACGTTTGCATATAAATAATTCATACTTTGACAGATTCTGGTGTATAATATATATTTGTTTAAGTAAAAGCTCTCCGTGGTGGATGCTGCTGCTGCTGATGCTGATGCTGCTATTTTCTCACCTATTATTCTTCGGCAATTCTTCTTCTTGTTCCTCCTTGAGAGAAGATGGCTGAAGGCTAAAACGTCGACGAAATTGATGGCGGCTCTTCATCATGTTTCTTCCCCCTTTTAATATCTGTAAATATGAATAATTCGTCCAAGTTCAGATATCAGAGTTGCACCTGAATGTAATATAATATTATAAACATTAGGGTGATCCATAAAAAGTTAATATTTGAAATTCGACCGGCTCACCTTCGGATCAGTTCCGAATAATTTAAAAATAATTTCCTCATTTTTTCAGATTTTTTTTATCTCAACTCTAACCCGTGCCCGTAAAAGGGTGGATTTCCCTGTTTAACCCTTTTAGGAGCACATTAAATCCACCGAAAGGATTTCGATAAAAGTTGGTACAGGAGGATTTCTTGGGTCACTGATTACGAATTTGAACTTGAAATTAGAAAATTCGAAATGCTGGATCCAGTATGGCAAAATCAAGTGACTTTTGGTATTTTGGTGCACTATATATTGTATCCGCGATTTTAAACTTCGTAATTTTGAGTTCAGATTCGTAATCAGCTACCTCAAAAGTCCTTGAGTACCAAATTTCACCAAAACCGAGTGACTTTTTGGATTATGGTCCACCATGTTGGTTCCACCATTTTGAATTTTCAAATTTTCAGTTCAGATACGTAGTCAGCGACCCAAGAAACTCTGGAGAGAAATCCAAAAAATCCAGTCTCCTGCGATCACGGGTTAGAGTTGAGATAAAAATCTGAAAAAGTAACGGAATTACTTTCAGATTATTTGAAGCCGATTTCGGAAATGGGCCGATCGAAATTCAAAAATAATCTTTGCAAGAACCACCCAAATATGTATATATAAAGTGAATTGCTTGCGATTGAATGCTTTAATGCGCATGCGCTGAAATTCGAGGGCAAGAGTAGTTGACTTTCCAGGACAACCAACGGTCGTAAGTTCAGACGACAGGTCACCGCGATGTATTTAACCTGAAAAATGTTGGTCATCCTGACAAAGCAACTGTTCTTGCTCTCGAGTCTTAGCGCATGCGCATTAAGCCATTCGATCGTTATGCATAATAAACGATGTTATATTGTATAATTCCTTAGCACCAAACCATGATGTGAGTACACATGGTGTGCCTAGAAGTGCAGCTTCTTTCTCAAAAAAAATTTCTCTCTCGCGCTGGACTGGACTTAAATAAGATGTTTACCAACGGCGCCAAAATACCCTAGATCGATGGTGATTAATTGTTGCGACGTTGAATCTGCGTGGGGAAAAAATGAGCGGGACATTAAATAACTCAGACCACAACTACACACGATGGGATTACCAAGCAGAGTAGCGTTCGTCGGAAAAATAATTCCCTAGCAATATAGGGATTTCTTTAGACAGTTGGTACACGTCTCACTTGAAGGCTTTAACCTCGAAAAAAGCGGCGTGTCGCAGGAGTTATAACACCACAGCAGCAAACAGCTGAATAGCAACTATCACTCAATAATAATAATTTGACAGCATATTTGCAGCTTTCTAATTGTTATGTATGTACAGTTGTAATGTAATTTCTCGAGCCGAAAAAGTGTTCGCCGCAAGTCGAAAAGTTGAAATCGAAAGAGTCGAAAAGAAGTTTGTCAGTGATAAAAAAGGGATTCGTTTTTCTTATCGTGAATTGGCGGCGGTCGCTATATGTAGCAAGTGAATGTCCATTGGACCCGCCATCCTTGGGGCCAATTTCGAGTCGCTTCGATCAGAGTCCTTTGAACGTTCGCAAAGAGGTTCTTTGTCCGCCCACACATTGTACAACACCTTCGAACCTGAAGCTCGAAGAAGAACGCGAGATAAAAAAAAATGAAACTTTTCACGATAGTCGAATTATCTCACGATGGTGGATGGAAGAAAAAAATCAATTCAAAAACCTCATATTTTCGATGTCTCATATATTTTTCAGCAAATCATTGAATATCTAGCGATAACTTGAATCCATGTGGCTCGATGATTCGTTTCACGAAACACCATTTTTTATGAAAATATTACGACTTTAACTCGAAATTTTATCTAGTAAAATTTATTTCATAACTTTTAGTTATAAATTTTATATGGGTAATTCCATAATTCGATTTTCGATTGAAATGTCGCACTTGTGTCACAATATACATATATGTTGTTATGTTTTGTAAAATTTTGAACAATATCGAATTATCTAAAACCGATATTCACGTCACGATTTTGAATCACGTGTGATCCGATTCGTTTACTCAATTTTCCTTCGTTCCTCTTCTCGGATAAGTGAATGTTAAATTCATTTTCAGAGGATCGAAAACACGCGATCTGCGAATGAAAAATCACCTTTGAACTTTTCTACCACGAGGCTAATTCGTTTTAAATTTTACGTCAACAAGTTGTATGTACAGTACACATTTGATAATCATTACAGTACGAATTGTACGCGTTTAAGGATGAATTGGCTATACATTCTCTACCAAAAGTGAGTCTAGTCGAAAATATTTCGATACTTTGTGATAAGATGAAGATCTGGAAAAAAATCGACGACTATAAAGATCATAAGAAAATTGAATTTTGATATCAATAATGCCAAAATTTGCCGATAAATTGTTTAACAGAAACATTGTATAACAAATTATCAGGGAATATTTTTTCATCTCTAATGTGAGATGAATACGTTGATTTTTGTGAATAAACACGAATTTTGAAAGAATATTCTCACATTTTTGAATCTTCCGTTTTTCAAAGTTATAAAAAAATTTTGAAAAATGGAAGAAAAGTCTTAAATCTTGGTAGAAACGTTGTTCATTAAAATTAAAAAGTTTCCAGGTTACCGAACGAATACTTTGGTAAATACAGCCTTTTTGCAAACCTTCGAAAACGAAAATTTCCAATGTATAAAAAAATTCATGTACATTCAAAAAAATCAACGAATTAATTTCACACCACAAGAAAAACATTCCTTGAAAATTTATCAAGCAATCTTTTGTTTAGATAATTTATTCGTAACTTTTGGTGCATCATTATTACTTAAATTAAATTTTCTTATCGTCTTTTATTATCGTTGATTTTTGTTTATTCAGATCTTTATCTTATCACAAAGTATTCAATACTGCGAACGAGACTCACTTTTGGTTACGAATATACAGCGATTACATCCTTAACTAAGAGCCCGAGTCTGCATGAACGAAGAGTGTAAAATTATGTACACGTTGCTTGTCCAACATTAATGTTGTATTCCTGTGTCCATCGATTTTGGGTTAGACGTCTCCTTGCACGAAGCAACTTCACGAATATACAAGGTACATGCATACAAATACATACATACATACATATATACATATAGATTCACGAACGATGGAGTAATATGGCCGATGTATAATAATAATGTGCATTAAGGAACATTTCAGATCGCGTTGCTGAGTGGTTCCGCCTACGTTGGAATACGGTGCAATTAGTTTCACTCTGGCCATTCATTCTTCTTGAGAAATGGAAATCCCTCAATTCTGCAAAACTGCGAAACTCGAGAGAAAGATTAAATCGTAATTTATTAATCATAATGTTCTTCTGTATTAAAGTTGAAAATTAATTGAATTTAGAAGAAAAAAAAAGTTCATTTCGAAATATCGAATCAATGTGTATTTTTGATAATTTATGTTGTAAATAAAATCCGTGTGAAACCTCTTAGACTTGACCATATTGAAATTGAATTTATTATAAAAATTGCTAGCTTTCACTTCTGAAATTGACAAGAATTATAGAATACTAGAAAATAGTAGAAAATAAGTAATTCAGGCCAAATGGGGTAGCCTTAAATTTTTATAAAACAAATTTTGTTTATTAAAATGTTTTTTTCAAACAGTCAAAAATTACTTCTATCAACATTATTTTGAATTTTCAGAAATTTTCAACATATTTTTTTTTCCATTCCCTGACATCTGAAAATCATTTTTATTTTCTTTGGTTACAATTTAAGAAAAATAAAAAGATTCAGCGTATTTTATTTGAGAAACCAAAAAAAAAAAGAGCATATTTTTGTGATTTTTTTTTACAGAGTGCCTTATTTATTAATACTTTAAAACTTATTTTACATTATTAAGCATTATTCTAAGAATATTCTGTCACATTTTCATTAAAAAAATATTGAAAATTCAGCCATTGGTAGTTGTGATAACGAAGTAACCTCAAAAAAAAGTTTCCATGCGGTAGTCAAAATTTCTCAAAAACCTTCGGACCGATTTCGCCTAAACTTTGTACACTTCATTAACATACTAAATACTAGTTTCTGAACGAAGGATTTTTTTTTTTTTTCAATTATAACTTATTTTTTAATCAAACAAAAACATCAAATCAAAGTTTAAATCAGAGTTTTTTGATTACACCTCCACCAAAATTTCAAAAATGAATATTTTTTTAATTCCTTCCTCTAAATTCAAGATAAACTTATGTACCAAAGAAATCTTTTTGGTTTTTTAATTTCACATGAAGCAATCACGAGTTAATATATTTTTATGAAAATGTAGCAGAATATTCTTAAAATATTGCTAAACAATGTACAACAAGTTAAAAAATATTAATAAATAAGGTACTCTGTGAAAAAAAAAATCACAAAACCTATGCTTTTTTTGGTATCTCAGATCCTCATCCCCCCTTAAGTGCCCCGATTTTGCCTTCATCCCCTATACGACACAACTTTTGTAGTAGAAATTTCAAAGCTCAGAAGGAGTCCAAAAATTTCACAAAGGACCTGGCAATCGCATACGATAGAACTTTTTCTTGATACATTGAAATGAAATATTGATGCGAAGACGCCTTGAGGGACAAATTCGCTATACTTGTTGCGATAAAAAAAAAAAACAGCCCTCGGCGACCCCTCGATGAGAATTATGGAAATCGAAGTAAAAAAAAAACAGAAAAAGAAAAAAGAAAAAGCAAAAAAAAAAAAAATATATAAAATCGAAAGAAAAAGAGATCTGCGTGGATTATTTCTTTCCGGATCGTATCTAATTAAATCCACCTGTAAACGGATGAGACACTGTGCTTGTGTATAATAATAATAATGAAAACGAAACTGTTTCTTGCAAAGTGTAAATTTGTATACGGTGTGAAATTTTTCGCGGAACTTTCGTGCGATGGTTACAGTGAGGCAAAATACTTTGTGCGATTATATTCTTGCCCCGTAAAAAGAAGTAAAGTAATATCTAACCAAACGGGGGGGGGGGGGGGGGGGAATAAAAGTAAAAGTAGAATTGACTTGCTTGGACATCGAGCGAAAGGTTTCGAATCTATAAGAAATGTAGCGAACCAACGATATAATTAACCTGATACTGAAGCTGCGGAATGAGATCCAAGACAAGGAAAGAAAGAAAAAAAAAAACAAAAAAAAAAAAAAGACATCACGGTAGAGGAGAAATTGAAAGAAAAATACGATGGTATTGTTAAACGGAAAAAACGTTCTTCTTTGGTCTTTCATAGTATTCTTAATTATCGATGAGGACATCATCTCGTGTTGCACAATTTTTTAAACTCCTTATATATATATATATATATATATATATATATATATATATATATATCGTAAAACTTTATATGGAATGGAAACTTTGAAAGGAAAATTCGACATCCCATGGAGAAAAAAAACAACTATATCCTACTGTAATGTGAATATAGATTTACGTATATTTGTTATTCTGAGTAATAATCGTGAAGTTAAATATTTAATTTGAGATTCAAAAGATTCACAAGCCTCAACGAGATTATCGCCAGGCTACGAGTTAAAATCGTTACGACGCTCGTACAGAGATAAGAGGAATAATGAAAATTCGTCGTTCCGGTTATATTATTGTGAAAAAAATTATCTACCTGACATCGTGAGTTTCTTTTTCCGAACTGCGAGTAAAAATTGAAACGAAAAATTTTCAACGACAGGGAATAAACCAACGATTTACAAATAACGATTTTAACCGAGTATTTTTTTAGAGGATTTTTGTATTTACTTGTTTTTTTTTTGTTTTTTTTTATTCAAATTTCAAATTCATTCTATATGTTATCCAAACTTTCAAAGTCAAAGCTAAAACAACATTTCCAAAGAAATGTGAAATTTTCTTTTCTTTGATCAGTAAATTTAAACGATTTACCGTTACAGTTTCAAAAACATTATCCATTTTGAAACCAGAACTGTTTATTTTAGTTATGATAAGAAATGGAAATAGTTATAAGGACTGTACAATGACTGCAGCCAGATGTTTCGTTCATTCGCACTGAATACCCGAGCGGATTTTGATGATTTCGAACTTTGTTAATTTTCCAAAAAAAAAAAAAAATAAATAAATAGTAAAAAGCAGAATACAAATACCGTGTAACTGAATAAAAATAAAAGAATTTTGAAATTGTTCCAAATAAAAATATATAATACTCAAAATCAATGCAGCGTAGATTATTTCAATGATTTTTTATAAATACGATAGACGCCAATGCATGGGAATAAAAATGTGTTTGACGTAGGTCAGGATTCGCTGTGTTTTAGGTTCAGTAGCTTGAAAGTAGGGCTGGCGTAGAGCCAAAAGTGGCATGTGGCGTCGTTGAAGAAGAAGTAACATTGCAATGCGCGCTGATAATTGAGAGGTCAAAGAACCTGCTGAGTGAACGAGTAAGTAGGGGTGAAACAGTTGAGAATAATAGGGAACAAAGAGCAAGTATTTAAAGGGTTTAAAAAGCGTCTATTCTCGACTTAGTCGAACGCTGCTAAAAATGCTCGATTGATTTTTTCAGTCACAGTGAAATACTCAACGTCCCAATACAAAAATTTCCATATCCTACCCTTATTACAGTTTATTTACAATTTTAAATGGTCTTTGTTACCTTGAAGGATTATTAGAATATGGAAACATTTAATTACATAGTTTTTCGATTTTACATCCGTTATATCGGGTCCACCATCTTGGATTTACCAATTATCGAATTCTGACTTCAGATTCGGGATCAGCGACCCCGAAAACTCCCCAAGTAACAAGTTTCCGCTAGAATCATTGAATTTTGATAATTTTTCCGATTTTACATCCGTCATATTAGATCCGCCATATTGAATCCGCCATCGTGGATTTATAAGTTATCAAATTCTGACTTCAGATTTGGAATCAGCGTCCACAAAACTCCCAGAGTAACAAGTTTTCGCCGGAATCATCAAATTTTGATAGTTTTTTCGATTTTATATCCACCATACTGGATCCGCCATCTTGGATTTATAAGTTATCGAATTCCGACTTCAGATTCGTGATCGGCGACCTCAGAAGCCTCGGTGAAATGAGTTTCCGCCAGAATCATCAAATTTTCATAGTTTTTTCGATTTTACATTCGTCATATTGGGTCCACCATCTTGGATTTACAAAATTTCAAATTCCGAATTTAGATTCGTGATCGGTGACCTCAGAAGCCCCCAAGTAATGAGTTTCCGCCAAAATCATCGAATTTTAATAGCTTTTTCGATTTTACGTCTGCCATATTGGATTTATAAGTTATGTAATTTTGACTTCAGATTCGTGATCAATTGTTCTAGAAAAGAGCGAGTAACAAAATTCAGGCCAAAATATTAAGTTGAAAAATGTGTGTCTGAAAGGGTTAGCTTCTGTTTCCCTTACAGTTCTTTGGTAAAGGCATTCGCGTGAAAGCTCTGTGCCTGCGTTATTTATCTGTTTAATAACTCGTCTGCAGGGAACGATTTTTTATTCAGCCCGGCTAATTAAGAGGTTTCATTATTCATGCTGAAGATGGATCGTCCTGGAGATGACGGATGATACAGACAATAAGACAAAACCCAAAACCACGCCTAAGTGATTATCTAGTATAAACCAGGCTCAGCAGGGTATAAATTCGGCTCGCAATCTACGCGCGACAGAATTTTTTTAAACTCCCCCAGAAGCTTCTTTCTTTTCTGTTTCTTCTCATTTAAAAGCCGAATGGCGTTGAGAAGCTTTACACTATGTCGTACAAATAAGACAACATTATTTCATAGTTTCTTTCAATTTTTATGAACAATCGTTTATTTCTTTGGAAATAAGTTCCTAGTAAATCGTTTGGGACGTATTTTTTAGTATTCAACAAATTATATATTCACTTGAGAGTAAAAACTGAGAAAAAATTGCTTTCATGATCGTCGCGTTAACTGCTTTCAATCAACTTTACTTCCATCCACTTTGGTTTTGCTTTTGATTTTTTTTTATGCCAGCATGAATAATTTTTCCGAATCGCAAGAAAATGGTTTTAAAGAAATAGCACAAAAAAATTTCGTTGGTTTTCGATTCCATAATCGTTGTGCTCGCGAATGTAATTCGCACTCTTTACAATTCCGTAACTCTGACCTCGGATTAAATTGTTTTATAATAGTAGATAGAAAAAAAATCTGTCCTCATAAAGGAGTCTAATTAATTAGTTGAATAGAATCTGTAAGAACTATTAGCAGTAGTTCAGTAGTTGCAGGAAAAGCTTCCTTTTATGCAGTGGTCCCATTGTTCTAAATTCCGTTGCAGTCTTCTTCCTCTTTTATTTCAATACTTTGAGGTGTAGAGTATGTAGTGCAGGTGGACTGCAGGGAATAAGAAACTTCCCAGTTTCTTGAGGGCTGTTATCTGGCAAGTTATACAAACCCTCCGTGACTCGTGGCTTTGCCGGTAATCTCTCGAGAAAGTCCCACTTGAACGAACTCGCCGAAGTCCTCGTGCGGATTTTTACATGTTCTTTTTTCTCTCCTTGTTTCCAGTTTTCACCATGGTTGAAGTACACTTGTTAAGCCTTCCCCGGGATGCGGTGCCGACGAAAATTGGTTAGAAATACTCTCACACTCGCGAATAATAAACGTTCAACTCGCTCTTTTCGCTTGCACAAAGATCTATTTTTTTTATCCTTCCTAAAAGTGCATCACGCCTGACGCAGAACGCCGTCAGCCACTTTTATATTAACATAACTATAGTTTATAGCTGCTATAACAATCCAGAGTTAGCACAGAAGATTATGTCAAAATTTCATGACACTCGCTTCAGCAGTTTTTGAGACTATCAGCAACAAACACTATCGATAACAGACTTTTCAGGTCTGTTTTACCGATATTTGTTCCCCTTAGTGCTAGGCAATCCAGCATACTGCGGCGTTTACTCAAAATCGAACAAGCAGTTTGTCAAATTATCGACAACAAACAAACGAACCTTGTCTTTTTATAATAGTAGAGTAGATAAATTCGGTTCATAACATCCATATTACTTCGTAAACTCTGTGGAAACTAGTCGAAATTTCATGACAATCGTCCCAGCAGTTTTCGAGATTATCGGTAACAAACGTTATCGATAACAAGCTTGGTCTGTTTTACCGATATTTCTTCCCCTCATTGTTAGGCAATCCAACATACTCTACGGTGTTTACTATGTAGATTTTCTCTCCTACGAACAATTGCAATTCAATGCAACTTTGTTTCAAACAAATGTTCAACGTCTCCTAGATTCGTGGATGTGTAAAATTCGCATTATGCAGCCTCATAAACGTTATTCATCCATTTTAAAGACCGTATCAGTATCTCTGCGTTTTAATTTCCGATTTAAACGTGACCGTCGCCGTGTTTTATCGTCACTCCTGGTGTCACCGAGTCGAGCTCAGCGGCTTTATCCTGCAAGGCTGGCGAATCGAATTTGCCGTGTTTACACCGTAAAGCAAACGGATCCTGCTGAAGGCATCTCGTCTAACGGGGTAAAAAGTGAATTGCTCGGTTGATTCAAGAAGATTACGCGTAGGCTGTATAGGTATACCTGTGCAGAAAAAAACGGATGAAGAATCTCGAAGCGAACGCGGTAAATTGAAAGGGAAAGTTCGGGGTCGAGAATTTCCAATCTTCGGAATAAATTGCATCCGTTTCATAATTCTTAATAGCTTTTTTTTTTACACCAAGTTGAAAAATTTTACGCTAAAAATATTCACCTCCACGCTCAAATACATTTTATGAAATTTAATATCCTGTAAGCTTTCCGGATGACTGACAGACGATTATTATAAAGTATATTCGACAAGTCTATTAAGCTCTGTAGCGTTCGATGATCCTTGATATATCATTTGATTCGAACGATCGCCTTGACGAAATTCAATCATTCCTCAGGAGTGTTAATTTTCTCCAACTACACTTGAAAGATACTTAAAACTTCAACGAAGCGAAACGATATCACGATGTAATAACATTAAAAATAACTAAAATTTGAATTATACCAGATCTTGTAAACAGAGATTGTAAAAACCATTTTTACATCATTTATCGGTATCCATTGATTCTTATATCGAAAAAAAAAATTCTCAAATTTTATTCCTGTATTGCGTAAAGGTATAACTACATGACGGAAGAAATTTTCAGTAGAGAAATTGTTTTCAAATATTTTCTTTCGTCGACGCCCGCTGCGAAGGTTTCTCGCCCCTGAACGAAACGATCAGTGCGTAAAAAAAAATTGCTTCTGCTTATTTTATCCCCGACCTTTTTTTTTTTTTTTTTTTTCGCCCAACGAGTTTTCCTCCTCATCTTGCAACCGGGTTTGCTTATTTATTCATGTATGTATTATTTATTTATGTACATACATACCTATGATATAAGCACGTTAAACTCTCCTAAGCCAGCTCATTGTCACCAAGGCCACGTCCGGTTATCAAAAGACATTGTCGGATTGGCTGGGCTCAAGGGGAACAACAAACGATATTCACCCACAGGCACTTCTGAAGCAAGGCTTCAGGCTTCCAAGCGTATATTATAGAGCTTTCTGAGTTCAATCATGCGTAGGGATGGCTAAAGGCGTGGAAACGAGATTCTGAATATCTGTGAAGCGAAGTAAGCCTCTCGGTTGTAATTTACTACCGAGAGAAATTTAATAACGATGACAAGTAAATGCAGTCATCATCCTTCGTCAAGTTTATATGCAAAAAAATTTTCTTCACCCTGAGATATTTTTCCAGGGTGAAATTCGTCAAGAGATCATCGGAGAGATGAGTTGAAAATCTGTCCCGTCAAGATTTCAAAGTGACGAAATTTTTTTACACATTCGTTTAAAACTAGACAATTTTCTATCCTGATCATCGAGAAATTAAAATCTTTTGGAAAAATGCGAATAACACATTATAGAAGTGGAATAAAATCGTCGATCGAATTGTAGAATGTTTAGGATCTGTGGGATCTATAGAATCAGATTGGAATACCCGGTACACAGTACCATTCGATTCGTATTGATGGTAACAGATAAATTCTGCTTATTTCACCTCTCATATTTGATATATTGTAACCTTTCGATTTTTGTGGGTAACACGTGACTTTATACAGAGCAACATCAAGTTGATCGAGGGGGAAAATAAAGGGAGGGGAAGGTGAGAGGAGCATTCCCGCTGTGCACCTGACCCGTCAACGTTTTCCCAATTTTGGCAAACGCCGTATACAATATACGGTAAATTCTCGTAAAAGTTTCATGCCCCCATGAAAGACTTCGCGGGGTCCCCGGTGGTCGCCATAACTCGCTGAATCACATCCCCGATTACATCTCTGGCCATTAACTTCTCATACACGTACACAAAAATATCCAATGGTCACACCAAGATTTTTGTAAATGGTGTTTCATGTCGTAATTTCCCCCCACATGAAGGTTCCTTTTATCGGAGAAAAAACCTGAAAATGATTTCCCAAGAAAAATTATGTGTGCTTTATTAAAGATCCGACCTGCTGTGTATAGTATAAAGATGTTTCGTTTCTTTGAACGATCACCGTATACGTTATACAACACGTGTCTTGTTATTACATAATGAATGCAAAATAATTCTAGGAGAATTAATCGAATGAGTGGATAATCATTGGGAAAATAATTCATTTTCGTGGGTAGATTATACTGATTATGTTAAAATTTGAACACATGAATAATGTATGAATTTCTTGAGAGTACATTTTTTGGTTAATTAATGATTTCCAACAATTTTTAGACGTGTTTTTTTTTTTCTTCCTTTCTTTCTTTCTTTGAGAAATAAATTTCGTTCGATCACATCGTGCAGAAGAAACGAGCGATTAACTGCAATTTATTCATGAGTTTGTAAAGGTATAAGAAATTTGATAGATTCTTGTTACGTAGGAGAAAAAAAAAAGAAAGGTTAATAGAAGGAACTCAATGTTATCACTGTTTTTGTCAAGTTCAATGGGAAATTTGGAACTGTCAGTAGCAGAATCAACCGAGATTGGTAGGTAGATACAAAATCATTATCTTCGAGATCCAATTTTAGGGCTCGTCAGCAGCACCTTAGTGTTTGAAATCGTATATAAGTAATTCATTTTCCCATAGATTTTATAAAGAGTGAAAGAAATTAGTCTATGACTTTAGAAAAGATAAGATATATACGAATTTTTCTAATTCATTAGACTCTCAGAAAGCCTAGTTAATTTAATTAAGCCTCAATTCGAAACCCATTGAAAAATAAATTCTGATCTGAGTTAAAATAATTATTTGTCTTAATTTCAGTATTTGACTCTGTCGATAATGTACATCAAAGCTCGTCGTTCCGACCACCATGAATCATGGGTTATCATCTTCCAAATTACGAAAGCTGCGGAAATTCGACGAATCAGCTGGATGTGTACTTTGATATCGGATAACTAGTGGTTTCTTAATTGGGATAAACAGTCCATTCAACACCCTTAAATTCAGTTCGATTCTCTACGCTTCTGATCAATTTTCAGGCGAAAAGCAAATACGAGAATGACCGTGAATAATTGCAGCAATTATACCCTTCGAGAAATTTCTACTGGAACTTGACGTGGAAATTTCGGTTTTGTATACAGTGTGTCTATGAGAAAAGTGCACACTTTATGCGCATGCGTCAAATCGTTCGAATTTTATTGGCCGACAGTTAACGCCTGATTGAACATCTTACGCAATACCAATCGCGACCACCAGAAAATGTCCCTAGGAGTCGACCCTTAGCTGTGGACTCCTAGGGATTTTTTTTGGCAGTCACGATTGGTATTGCATCGGGTAATATTCGGAAATTACATTTATTTTGGTGGAACTAGAGAGTGCCGAACTGTAGAACGGTCAGAATTCCTCTCGATAATGTAGAATCGTATACAGATTCTCGACTTCGCCATTTTATGTTTTGACCTTTCTATGCTTCGTGATTCTGTACTTGAACTTCCCACATTTTTAAATTTTATGAATAAGTTTTTGGGGTAGATAAAAATTCGATATTCTGATCCTTGAATCAATCGACAAATCCAGTTTTTTTACCTCTACTCCAAAAGATTTTCCGTGATCTTAAAAAAAAATATCTACGACAACACGAGTCCACAAATTAATTTGTTAAAAAAAAGCGAAAAGTCTTACACGAACGCAGGTATCAACGGAGGAAATGAGGCAGCCAGAGACCGAGAAATAATCGGAAATAGAATGCGAAGAAGAGAGTGAAATGGGTTTAAGTACCTGCAAGGAGAAGAGTCGAATGGTTGGCGCCTGCCTGCCCATACCTCGAGGTCTTCTACTTGTTACCGCCTGATCACCTCGCCTTCAAGGATTTCGCGGATGAATTCATATCGTCACGGCTTTTATATTGCAATATAAAGACTCTCCTCGAATCCCTCCGGCGTGGCGTGAAATCTCGGTCAGAATAAGGCAGGGTTTATTAAATAACTAAATTTTCAACTCGGAGGATATCCTTCACAGGCAATTGCAGATGTATATTGAAGAGAATCGAATCGACATAATTTGAATAAGAATAATAATGATTTCTCAGGCTGACTTAATTTGTCAAACAAAAGCGCCGCTCGACGGTTTTTTTTTTTTTCTTTACTTCTACACAACACTGTTTATTATTGTTATTATCATCATTATTATTATCATTTTTTAAAGAGAATTTCTTTGACCAAAAATCAATAATTTTTTGCAAATTTTATTCCCGACTCAACCATAATGTTAACTTTTTTGACCTGAAAAGCGGGACGAAAGTAGCATATCATTCCCTCTGAACTTTTTTTCCCTAATTCGGACTTTTGCAAAAGTAGCACTTTTTTCCCGTATTTTTGGGAAATATGACTTTGGTTATGATTTTTTTTTTTTTAGTAAAACAATCGCGTTCCACTTAGGTCGGTATAATCACCCTTGGGAATAAACTACAACTTTATTCCCTTTGCCGGAATGAATTGTACAACTAAAGTCAGAATTGGTGGAGAATGGAATTGTCGGGGTTTTAAATAACAACACGGTCATTTCGCGGTTAATTTAGTGACGATAATTTGCTTGGGCGTAAAAACCCTTACGAAGAAGAGAAAATGCCCGGGCGAGCCAGTTAGTAATAACAAATTTACTTGGCAAAAGTGACATCAGACTTGATTACATGAAAGTGAGGACCGCTAGCGGTCAACCTTAACCTCTAACTTAATGGACGCCACCCAAGAGAGCTCTCTTATTTTAGTTTAATGATCCTGTGAGGGACGGTCTTAATAGTAAGAAAAACAACACTTGGATCAATGTGTAGTCGCAAAAAGGGTGTACCCCATGGTGTGCCTAGGAGTGCAACTTTTTTCTACAAAAAAGTTTCTCTCCCGCGGTGGACTGAACTTAAGTAAGATGTGTACCAACGGCGCCAAAATACCCTAGATCGGTGGTGATTAATTGTTGCGACGTTAAATCTGCGTGGGGAAAAAATGAGCGGGACTTTAAGTAACTCACACCACAACTACACACGATGACATTACCGAGCAGGGTAGCGTTCGCCAGAAAAATAATTCCCTAGGAATATAGGGATTTTTTTAGACAGTTCGTACACGTCTCACTTAAAGGCTTTAACCTCGAAAAAAGGGCCGTGTCGTAGGAG
Organism: Diprion similis; assembly: GCF_021155765.1. Taxonomy (NCBI): domain Eukaryota; kingdom Metazoa; phylum Arthropoda; class Insecta; order Hymenoptera; family Diprionidae; genus Diprion; species Diprion similis. Next base: position 6,384,177 of record NC_060117.1, read on the forward strand.
TTCTGGGCACACCATGTATACTCACACGACGGTCCGCACTCGTTCACTGCCGAAACTTATCTACCAAAATTCTCGCGCTCGCGGTTATCAGGTCGTCAAACGACACTCGCCTGCCCTCTGGTTATGAGCGCTGAAACTACAGACTAGTCGAGGGGCAGCACGCCTCAGGCTACACTGAGGGCGATAAAGGAGCGAATACCCTTGTGACATAAAGTAATATTATTACAAGATGGCCACGGATCGAGTATTTATGAAATTATTCTATTCGGGAGTTACGGAGGTCCTTTTAAAAATTGAAAAATTTATGCATTTATGTACGTGCATGTATTTATGTACAGAAGATTATAGAGATTCGGAAGAAAAGATAAGCGGATATTTGATGAATTTCAAACTTTTAATTAATCTAACAAGGGACCACGTATGGAGCTGCAACTAATTATTGCAGGCTCACAACGCGACGTATGTAATACACACGTGAATATTTTCTACAAGTACTTTATACCTCGCACTACACACTTTCGTTTTTATCTTTCTTTATCGTCAGCGCGATAAGCCGGGCAAAATATCTGCAACCCATTACTTATGTTCAATAAACGATGGAAAGCAGGTGGATAATTTCGACTGAAAAATTTGATGAATTTTCTGGAAATCGATTTTCGATTGCATCGATTATGTTTTCCGAATTAATCGAGTATAATCGATTATTTTCCACACTCAATTATTTTTCCGCCCAATTAGTATTTGTTTTTTTTTTTTACTCCCATGATCGATGCGGTAGAATATTAATTAAAGTGATTAAAATATCAATTATTATCATTATCTTACTTAATAAGTACCTATTTGATATAATGATTGAAAGATAAGTGAATATTTTCATCGGAAATTGAACAATATTTTGAATGAAACTATACAAATTATCAAAAAAAAAAAAAAAACAATTTCCGCGATTAAGACTACGCACTGAAATTTGTAAAATTTTTGGTTTCAAATACACTGTTTCAAAAAATACAAAATAATCGATTAATATTCACCAATTTAATTGAGTTAGTTTCCTCGAATATTTTTAGCTCAGTGGCCAATAAAGTGATAAAGTTTCAAAAACTCTGACTGCAAAATTTCGTTCCAGGCTGTGAAAACTCTGATGAAATAGAAAAATCTTATTCAAATCAGGGTTATATGGAGCATTGTTTTCCTGACAGCAGGAAAATCCGAAATATAAACGCTTATGTGACACCGGGCTTTGCGGGGTGCGAAAATTGAAGATTTGCCTTCAGGATCTAGCACGACTCAACCTTTATCACCATTTTTACACCTCGATGATTCACTTTCGAGAAGCTTGAAAATTTACACAATCCAAGAAAAATAATATAAATATGCTTAGGCCGAAACGTTTATGTAAAAATTTACAAAAATAGATAAGAGTGCTTAAAAAATTCGAATAACCCAAGCTAATCGTAAGATATCATCAATTTGAGAGCTTTTGTAATCATATTTTTAGAAAAATCAACCCAAAAACATGAGAAGAAACCAAAATGAAACACGTAATCGCATTAGAAGATACTGTGATTTAAATGCTTAATCACTATGAACGTTCTACTTATAAAACCTTGTTCCAAATGTCTGGAATGAATATTAGCTTTCGTGTCATTCGCATTTGCTCAGCTTCCCGTTTTTTTGGTATACAGTATTAGAGATCCGAACAGTACAAAAATCAGTTACTAAAAAAAATTGAAAGAAGGTGTTTTAAGACTCGATTTTCCACCTCTAAAAAATATCCTTACGCGCCCAAAAGATATCTTCCCGAATTTTTGAAGGTGAAAAAACTGGTCGCAAAGCAGCTTTTTTTAAAAGTTTGTTTTTGATGATTTTTTGAGTAGTGGTTTTTGCACGGGTTGTTTCACCGAAACGATCGAGGCGTCAATATCATTGAAAATCATTTCGTAATCTCCGAAATCACACTGAAATAAGTAATTCTGGATTAGTAATCATCGAAGTATCATTATTGGTAGTCGTGAAAAACCATTTAGGATTACAGGAATCTCTTCGTAATCTTAAGAAGTGATGAGAAATCACGTGATCAAAGTAAAATTGATTTGTCAGTGAATCACTCAAAAAAAAAAAAATTAAAATAGGTAATCACGAAATAAACGGTAAAAACAACCCTTTGGTGTAATTGTGTAATAATTTTTGTCGAACTTCCGGTTGAAGTTTAAAAATAAAATACAACTGGAATACAATGATCGGCAAAGAAGGGGGTCAGAAAATGAAAGACCGCTGAAGTTGGTCTACCGTAAATGGTAAATTCCTGGCAGTGTTCGCCGGGGGTTGCCGCAGTGCAACGAGCTGCAGTTGCACCGCACGGCCGTGGGAAACTGGAGTAGGGCAACGACCCAGAAATACGGGATTATAGTATCCAATCGCCTCCGTTCGTTACACCCGCAAACGAAACCCCGGCACCGCGGCGCCAAGGCGCGTTGACTGCTCTGCCCTGCCTGGCAGCACCGAAACCTACGAGGATGTCGATGCCCGAGGGTGTGCCAGACCACATCATGTGACACTCGCTGTGCAGGTCTCGGATTGCTGGAAATGTTTCTTTTTCCCACCGACACAGCTTTCGAAAATGCTGTGTTTTGTTTTTAAGGGGATGCTAAAGTCAGTCTTTACCGACCGAGTAAAATGTCACTCAATTTTTATGATGTCGAAGCCCTGAACGTGAATACCCAAGAAAAGCTGTTTGTTTAAATGTAACGATAATAAAACCCCCCTGTTTCGCTGTTCAGAGTATGTTCTCTCAGTAATTACCGACCGAGTAAAATTTCACAAAGCCGTATGTGTATAACCGATGTGAAAATACCGTAGTCAGTGCGATTCTATACACAGTGTGAAATATAAAGTGAATATCCAAGAAAAGTTATTTGTTACCGACCGAGTAAAATGGCACGATTTTTAATGATAATGTTGACGAATGGATTGAATTTTTATCACGAAACAAAAAAGCATTTCCACATTTTTCTTCGATATTGCATTTAGAATTACGCCGACTACTGCATTTTTAGATAAGTGCTGAGTAGGCTTTGATAATAGTCGAGACGCGATTTTTTAAGCAGTCTTTACCGACCGAGTAAAATTTTACATCAACCTTAATACTATTCACGCTTGCAAGTATGATATTCGAGCGAAACATGTATAACCAGGGCTTTTGTTATGTTTGTAACCTATATACATATGGGGCATTCCACGTCAAATTAGCAGCTCATGAACCTCATACTCTTCGAGTTTAATCATTTTTTAGTATGATGTTCATATCGATCCAAAAAGTTCTCAGAATTTTTTAAAGATGTTTTATCCACCGGTTAAACTTGAGAAAAATCGAAGAACCATTTCCAAAAATTCCATTTTTTTTCAAATCTGAATAAATTCACATAGATTCTATAATTTGAAATGTGATTTTTAAGCACCACACAATAATGGGATATCAATATTTACTATTTTTTCGCAAGTTTTTAGTTTTCGATATCAGTGTTAAACTTTTTTTTCCATCCTCTAATCTAAAGAAACAAAAAAAATTTTGACATGGAAGAACTGAAAATTTGCGAAAAAATAGTAAATATTGAGATGCCATCATCGAACGTGCGGTGCACAGAAATCACATTTCGAATCATAGAAAATTCGAATGAATTTTTTCAGGTTTTTAAAAATGGCTTTTTCGGAATTAATTTAGCGATTTTTTATAAAAAAAAAATCTAAAAAAATTCCCGAGATTCTTTAGGGTTGGCAAGGACAATGAACTAAAAAAAATCAAAACCGAATGGGGGAAATGTGGAATACCCCATACACATTGCCGGGCATTCGATGAAGCGCGGCGATATTTTGATTTGATTTTTCTCACAAAGTTCATCGGATCAGAAAATCCTTTCTTTATTCGAATCTACGTCACATAACGCGGGATAATATCGTGCGAAAATTGAATTCTATTAAAGTTTAACATTCACGGCATGGTAGGAGGCGTATAAACTCTCCGGGATGAAATCGACCGCAAAATTAAACGATGCATTTCACTCGATATATACATTCGATATTGCATATTATACTTTGGTATGAGAATTGATACAGATTTATAGTCAATAGGGTGTAGCAAAAGAACCGACTATTTTTTTTTTATTTTTTTTTTATTTTTGAGTCTCGTGTGACAAAATGTTAGTTTTCGATGTTTTAAGAGCCCACTCCGAAGGGCAGCTCAAAAAAAATTTTTTAAGAAGTCGTTCCACATTTTTTAAAACGTCAAAAATCATAAAAAATCGAATTTATTTTTTTTCTCGTTACGGTATAATTTTATGAACCAAAAGAAAATAAGTTTCTGAAAGTTTCAGTTCGAAATTTGAATTTTGAAAGTTCGCTCATAATTTTTTTCTAATTTGTTAGTGCATTACTTTAGATTTTTTCAAGCGACCATTCAATATTCATATTAAAATATCATAAATTTTTTTTTTCTTTTATTTAGTAGAAGAAAAAAAAACGGACAAAACTACACCACGACATGAATTAAAAATCAAACAAAATACTGAAAATACAATTTTTTTAATTCAATTTTTTGACGATTTTTGACATTTCAAAAAAATTTGGAGTGACGTCTTAAAATTTTTTTTTCTGAGCTTTCCTTTGGCGTGGGCTATTAAAACATAAGAAACTAACATTTTTTCACACGACACTCAAAAAAAAATATACTTCGATACGATACTTCGGATGCTCCGGCGTTTTCAGCGCAGGTTTCAGTCCATAAATTCTTACCCTTCACAGCAAGCTGAACTATTTTATTCTATCGATATACATACATATATATATGTAGGTGATGGCTTTCTGTTTGCAACAAACACAAGCAAAGAATTCCAATGTTCTACTCACGATTTACATCCTCTACAAATCCTTATAGCCTGCTGCTCGCCTCTGATGATTTCCCGAGATAGCGCACGTTGCACGAGGTTCAACGTACTATTATAGGTACTTTACAAGTATATTTTCAACCAGGTTATGGAAGCGATATATATATATATATATATATGGGTCAACCCAGCTCACTCCGACCTACGTAGACTCGTTGACCTCTCGAATTTGGCTGGCAATTTTTTACATAACTGTTCTCCCTCTGAAAAGTACCAATTTTGTTTTTGTTTTTTCTTTTTTATATTTTTCGTACACGATTCGAATTTTCAACAATTTTTCAAAACCATCTTATCGATCGATGTAATTTAAAAATTGTCTGTCGGATGTATAAAAATTTTCAAGCTTAGAACCGAACTCGGGAGATTTTTTTATTCTCACTGTTTTCAAACTTTTTCTGGTAAAAAAAAAAAAAAAAAAAAAAAAAAAAGAACGTTCAAAAAATTTAAAAGTGGGAATCATTTTACTGTATATCATTTTCATACGTCATAGCGGATTTTAGAAAAAAAAAATTTTCAGATATTTCGGAACCATTTTACGATTTGGAATTTTTTTTATCAGACAAATGAAGAGGGAAAAACAAATTTCTTGCGAAAAGTCTGAAAAAAATTCTCAACAATCTGGTGTGAAATATGAAAATGTTTCAGCAACTATCCATGGTAAAACAAATCCGGCTTTTAGTTTATTGAACGTTTTTTTTTCTGAAAAAAAACGTGAAAAAAGTTAGAAGAAAAAATCTCCATACTTTGACTCTAAGGTTGAAAATATTTTACACATCTGACAGACAATTTTTCAGAATTTTGTCGATCAACAAGATGGTTTTATAAAATTCTAGAAAATTCGAATCATGTCCAAAAAATCTAAAAGAAAAAAAAGAAAAAAAATTAGTACTTTTGAAAGGGAGAACAGCCTGTTGTATTCATGACGAACCGTTTTTTCTATTCTAATTTTTTCTGTTTCTCAAAACGTGGTTTACTCCAGTTCTCATATCTATAGATTAATAAATGCGGACCTCATGGTTAAACGCCATCAATCACCCCCATTATTTCACTGATATTACAACCGACTCGTACAATTCACCCCATTAATCCTTGTTTTCAAACGACGTGACAAGAAGAATTAACACGACTGTTCCAATGTCACCATCAATCTAGTCCCATTTTATTGTAATTTTTTCTTTCTCTTTGCATTTACTTACTTCCACATTCGTCCTCACGTCATTGTTATTTATTATTATGATTTTCTTTGTTACGAAATTTTGCTTCTTATCGCAGTGAGGTAAAATTGGCACTATGCAAAACTCTCCATGCAGTGGGAAAAAAAATTTTTTGTTTCATGGTTACCATGTAACAATCCTTCGGTAAGTATTTTTATTTTCAATCCATAACCGTAAAGAATATATTTCAATGTAAAAAATGAAAAATCTAGTATCTGTTACAACCTGTTCGTAATAATTGTCACTTCTATCAAATTTTCTTGAAACACTTTTGACAATTTAATGTTAATGCGACTGTAAATTGACTCGAATTTTTTTCATCCGCAATTTCGACTGAGTAAATAGTTTTTTGCAAATATATGTAAGGGAATGTGGGGCAAAGTGGACACCTTAAAAATTTTGATATCTCGAAAAACTTGGGGGCAAAGTGGGCCCTCAGAAATTTTTTAAATAACAAGGTCTAAAATTAATCACCTGAACTTTTTATTAAATATGAATTACTCTTAAGATTTTATTCTGATTTTAAGAATTATTATCTCAAGGGTCCCACTTTGCCCCACCCTCCCCTATATACATATGTGTTGCATACAAGTAGACATACGCAAATGTCATGGTGGAGATTATCGGTTTCCCATTAATCCTGAAATGACCAATTTGCCAATACCATTCGATAGAGGAAATGGCTTACCACGTTGACGTTTACTTTTTGATCAATATATCATTACTTCTTTTGCAGAATTCACGGTGAAAAATCACTATGGATAATCTGAAGCCGCAAGCTGATCGGATAACTTTCCCGGTTCCAAACCGAACTTCCAATTTCCGTTGATCGACGAGGTTCGAAATTCGAAAGAATCCGTTCCACGCATCGACTGAAGGAAAAAAATGCCACCGATATTTCCACCGGATTGATCTATACACCATGCATATTCGCGCAAAACCTGACACGCATCTGATACTGTCGAGCCATTAGACGCGACTTACCCTTCGAGATGGGTTTCTAGTCCTCCAGCGACAAACCATTGCCAGAACGACATAAATCAGGGGGAAAAAATAAACTGAAAAGTCTCCGGGTCACGGGTTGTAATAAAAATATATACTATATGTATATTGGGGTGGCTCAAAAAAAACCGACTATTTTTTTTGTCCTCCAAAGGACAGTTCAAAAAAAAATTTTTAAGTGGTCGCTCCAAATTTTTTTAAACGTCAGAAATCGTCAAAAATTGATTTTTTTTTTCTCAATTTTTTTTCTCGTTACGGTATAATTTTATAGACAAAAAATAAATGAGTTACCGAAAGTTTCAGTTCAAAATTTGAATTTCTAAAGATCGCTCATAATTTTTTTTCGTGCATTTCTTTAGATTTTTTCGAGCGACCTTTTAATATTCATATTAAAATTTCATAAACTTTTTTTCTTATATTTAGTAAAAAAGAATCGATAACAATACACCACGACATGAATTAAAAATCAAACAAAATACTGAAAATATAATTTTTTTAATCCAATTTTTTGACGATATTTGACATTTCAAAAAATTTAGAGCGACCTCTTAAATTTTTTTTTTAAGCTGTGCTTTGGAGTGGGCTCTTAAAACGTCAAAAACTAACATTTTGTCACACGAGACACAAAAAAAAAAATAGTCGGTTTTTTTGCTCCACCCTAATGTATATATTTCCTGCAGATCCCTTGGTTCTATTCATTCTCTTTTACAACCACGACAGCACGTACCGCAGCAGTTTTTCACCCCCCTTTTTCGAAATTCTCGTTATGAGCTACAGCAGGCGAGATTCTTTTCCAAAAAACGTGTTGGAGTTAATTTCTGCAATTGCTTAACCCGGAGGGTATTTATAATGTGATATTAATCCTCGTGTGTTGATTCTGAATATCAACCCTTGTTTCATATATAAAAGAACTCGAGAACTCGTGAGTCGTGATTTTTTTCCAGTTTAATCTTAAATGTGATAAAATATGCGAAAGTAAATCAGGAATTACGTCGATGATAATCCGATGACGTACTTTTCCTTTCTTGGTAATAAATTTGCAAAGAGATTTTTCCCGGGGCTGAATTGCAAAATTATAAATTGCGTTTTCCGCGTCGCGGGGCCAATCGAAGCTGACCGTGATTCTTTCTGCAAGCTCATTTGTCAGTGTGACCTTGATTTACGATCACGGCGCCTTTGTGTTATACATATATATATATATATATCTATGCCTAAGTGTCACTGGAAAGAGTAAATAAAATTAAAAGTTTCCCCGGATATTTCGGAGGGTCGTAAATCACGCCCCTCTTGACCCGTAACAGCGAACGAAGCTCGAGGGTTGGAGTAATTCAACACATCCGCCAAAGAATCCAACAAAAGCCTGCAACACCCTGTTGCTGTTGAATAAGTTTCGAGACGGGGGATAAAAATGACGAGCAAGAAATAAAAACAAGCCGCGAACAACGACTTTTTTCGAATTACTCATCCGGCGAGGAACAAGATTGCAAGATATCAGCGAATCAAGGCTCCAAGGAATTCACCCGAGAGTCCCACGCATAGAACACCTCGAATCTCCCAATCTACCACCTACGGTTGGTTGGACAATCTCGAACTCGATTCCCGGAAGAAACGCATCGATCCACAAAGTTTCCCAGATACAGCTTTCGAATTTCAGTCTTCCCCGCAGTTCCTAATCTGCTTTCCATCTTTATTTTTACACCTGATCTGTTACTACAGCCGATTTTACCCCCCCGAGCACGGAAATACGCGCGAATACTTCGTGAGCCAGAGGCAATTTTCATACAGTTGAAGAAATTTCAATTGACTTACGGTTAACAAATGGTTCTATGATTATACAATTTTCTGATCATGAGGATCCGAAAATCGGTATCATTACCATTACAACGGCCATTAAATATTGTTAGCAGTATAAGAAAATTTACTGAGATTGTATAATTATTTAGTGTGGATTATAATTTTTTATACACTAGATTTTCTGGTTTCAAGAACATTACGTGGTGTGAGTATATGGTGTGCAGCTTCTTTCTCTAAAAAAAGTTTCTCTCTCGCGCTGGACTGGATTTAAGTAAGATGTGTACCAACGGCGCCAAAATACCCTAGATCGGTGGTGATTAATTGTTGCGACGTTGAATCTGCGTAGGAAAAAAATGAGCGGGACTTTAAGTAACTCACACCACAACTACACACGATGGCATTACCAAGCAGGGTAGCGTTCGCCGGAAAAATAATTCCCTAACAATATAGGGATTTCTTTAGATAGTTGGTACACGACTCACTTAAAGGCTTTAACCTCAAAGAAAGAGGCGTGTCGTAGGATTTCTAGGCACACTATGTATACTCACACCATGATCTGTTCGTGGACTTTAGTGTATGCTTTTCAATTCAACAAGGTGCAAACGAAAATCTGTCTGAATAGTTTAGATTAAACAAAAAGTCCAGTAACAGGAACTCGATTTTCTTCTTATAAAGAAATTGCAAAACTAATTTCCATAAATCAATAAACTGTTCTCGGAACAATATTTTTCGAAATTATGGCAACTGGAAATGTCTATCGCAGCGTAAATATTGCGGTTCAAACTATTTCAAAGTCCGGTTTGAAATCGCTGAAAACATTTGTCGTGGATTTATTCACGGGTCGTAATCACTGTTCCTATGGAAATTTTTCAACCGAGCGATGATATCAGAACCGTATTTGCACAGATTGCGTCAATTGCCACCCCGTGCGATACGGTCAATTAGAGCGACTGCTATACTCGGGCAGACGTATAACGACTAGAGATAGAGTCTAATTGTTCCCTCAAGTGAACCGCGGAACTTGCCACACGGGACAAAACGACGTCCCTCTGCGAGGTGGTGACTGTGGTAATTAATTAATTAACTAATTAATAGCGAGTTCCAAATCCCGGCATTGAAATGAGCGTCTATATATGTAATCAGAACTACGATTTCATGGTCCTTGATTCCTTTAATTACATCAGACCGATGTAGGAAATAATTTTTAACCACCCTGTGATGCATATGCGGATTTGTTCGATCATTAAACTGCAATTCCTCAACCACACGCGTGAATTTGGTAGATTCTAGGGGAAAAACTAGCCCTGCATTTTTTTTTTTTACTCTACTAAATTTTTCATGTCGTTGCCGAATTTTAAAACACGTGCCACAGCATCGCGTGAAGTATGGATACCCACAAGCTGACGCTGCACGGAAGGAATTCAAAAAAATGGAAAAAACATTCTCATCAAGAGATAGTAAACCCACAGCAGAGCGGATGTATAGCCAAGGATGAGTGCTGTCCGTATAACTCGAAGCATTGCAGTGCGCCTTTTATCATCCGGAGCATTAAAAATGTATCTAGTCCCGGATAATAAACTCGACTACTTTACCTTGACAGAGACTGGTAGCAGAACTAAAACGCAACCACTTCGTGCATTTCAAAGGACAACTCAACCACTTGGTATTACACTGTGGCATAAATTTTCACATGGAAACCACGAGCGTGATTCGGCTCTGGCAGTTTTCGCTTGAATGAAATAAATATGATGTTCAAATGGCCGATGATCATGACCGTTTAAATCACTTATTTTAATTTTACCTCTCGAAAAATCATCCCACGTTGGATTTTTACCGATAATAATAGGTAACCAAGGCCAGTTCTGAGTATAGAAAATTCCCTTACCGACACTTAGCCAAGACACAAACCCTTTTCAAGAATGCTCGATCGACAAATGTCGGTACAGGAATCTGTAACCGGAATCGGCTTTGTCTAACTCCTAACGACTATGAACTCGAAAAGGAGTCCCAACATAATATCATGGCACTACGTAACGCCTACCGTCGTCTTAGCTGACACAAATGTAAATTTGTTCGAGGGTTCCAAGAGAAGGTATGTAAAATACTGTTTGACTTAGCAGTGCTGACCCAGCTAATTCGCTAACTAGACCGTGACTTGGGATTTTATACACTGATAACAAACCTGAACCCTACCGGCCAAAAGATGGCGATGAATACCAATGCCGTTATTTTGACGGATATACTGGACTGATTGCTCGACTTTGGGCACGGTCAGTCGGTATAAAAAGAACCTAATTTCACCTGACAATTTATCTGAGCTAATAGATCATCGGTTATTGAATATTTTCTTCATTTTTTATTCTGCTTCACAAGGGAAGACAATGAGTGGAATTCGACTATAATATGACTTATATCGTAAAAGTTTCTTTGATTCTCAATTCTACATTATTGTTCCCGTTCTCTTATTTGTTGTTATAAATCATCGTACAAGTTATCTTACAGCAGAAGATATTAATAAGTTTATTATTTGCACAACACGATCGTTTCTTGAGCAAAAAGTAATCCATCTACCGCCACGTTTCTACTATTAGTAAACGCTTGGAATTGAAGTCACAAGTTGTAACTAAAGTTTACTCGTTATGCATCAAACATTATATTATACTTATACTGTCCAATTCTATACGTGCTTGTGCAAGTTTTATTCAAGTTTATCGAGTTAAGCTCGTTGTAATAAAATGTTGAAGAAAATATATATAAAAAAAAAAAAAAAGAACAAACAAACCACCGCGAGAGATTTTTACTCTATGACGCCGATACATTATTGAGAAAACTTCAAATTGAATTTATCAGGCAGGTTGATATATAAGGTTTCTCGTCGAGGAGGAAACTCAACAAGTGGAAATAATTGCTTCCTTATTCAAAATTTAAACGTCCAAGAACTGTGTTCTGCTCCTTAATGACTTGTTCGATTATATTCATATATATATATATATATATTTATTCAGTTAAATAATTCGTTCAAAGATCTATCTTTTCATGGTTCTTGAATTAAAATGTACCTCGTACCAAAAAGCTGCGGTTTAAAATCGGTACCCTGCACGACTTCCGGTCAAGCATTTCACTTGATGATAGCTTTCGAGTAGAACAAAAAAAATCACAACAATGGGTGGTGTAAAAAAAAAAAAAACCACGCGTGTAATTATTATTTGGAATAAAAATAATAAAACGAGTAAATATCATTCTAAACTCGCGTTTGTTCGATTCATTTTCACTTTTAATTGAATTTTATTTCAACAAAGGAAACGTTTTAATTGTTACGCTAGAAAACAAAGGATTATTTAATTTGGATTGAGGAAATCGCAGTTTTAATAAGTGTGAATTTGTTCGAACCATAATTTCTTTCCGTTCGATCAACTAGACGAATTGTTTTTTTTGTTTTTTTCAAAAAAAAATCTCTTCTTTCGGTACTCCGTAATAAATTAATATCTGTCGATCGAAGAAAAACTTGCTAGTAATTCAGAAAGATTTCTATTTTTGTGAAATGATTAAAAGGATTCTTAGTCTAGAGATGACAATTTCGCGAGATAAAAAAAAAAAAAAGAGTAAATCTAAATTATTTATCCACTATTTAAATCCATTCAATTTCTATTTCAGTGTAAAAAATAAAATCAAAATTGTAAATTCGTCTCCATCGCGTAGTAGAAATTTAACGAACTAAAACCACCGACGAAAAGACGCGCAGCTGCAGATAGTATACAAAACAACACTTTATCCAGCCGCAAAACGAACACTAGACTTGCCTTAAAGGCAAGTCGATACGGGATTGAGAGTTTCCCAATCCGTACGAAGTAGAAAACAAAAAAAAAAAAAAAAAATAACACAAATTTACCCTGCCAAATCGAGTCTCGATAAAAATTCCTAGCATTTCAATTATCGACACAGAGAAATATGACTAGATAAAAACAAAAAAAAAAAAAAAAAAAAAAACAACAACAACAAAAACAACAAAACGTGCAGAAAATTAATTATTATCGACTAGTAAGAAACATTAATTGATTGCAAAGACTTGCCTGATCGAAATGCACACAAGATTTTCACCCGCAAGCAAGCGTTGTTCAACAAGGCGAAGTGGTGGTGGTGGTGGTGGTGGTGGTGGTCAACAGGTAGAAGCGAAAATCCGCTTCCGTCGGATTTGAGGAAGCGAGCGGCGAAAAACCGGCCGTCGTTTTATAAAGCCGAGGTGTGAGAAACAGAGATGGAGAAAGAGAGAAAGAGAGAGAGAGAGAGAGAGAAAATGACGGCAGGGGAGGAAGAGACGGAGAAAGAGATATAGAGAGAGAGAGAAAGGACGAGGGGCAATTGCGAACCGAACTTTTTCCACCCCCGAGTCAATCAGCAAGCTCTGACGCGAAGAATCCTCGACGCGGCTCGCGGCGTGAGTGACGAGCTAGCTGTGTCCGGTACGTTTTGCCGGATTCCCGGCACGGCTATCGAGTCGGCGGCTGCGCTTTCGCCTCCCGCCCCTCGTTAAGCTCGCTACCAGGCCTCCGCGCCGCCCCAACCCTTCCTTTTATACGTAACGTAACGTAACATAGCGAGGCCTCGGCCCTCCCTCCGGCCGCGCAGCGGAAACTCCGAAAGTTGCAAGAGGCCTTTCTTTTCTCGAAATATACATATATGTATGTATGTATGTATATATTTATATACATACATTTATTGGGGTGGGCCGGATTTTTTTATTTTTTTTCTTCCTTTAGTTATCGTGAAAATATATCATTATTCAAGATGACGTAAAACAAATTCTGTGAAAGTTTGAGAGTTGATATTGAAAGGTGGCTTATAGTTCCAAGGAGTGTTTCTTTTTTCGAAATGGATATATATATATATATATATATATATATGTATATTAGACTGTTTCAAAATAAATCGATAATTTTTTTTTTTTTGCTTTACACAATCTTAAACTATACTTGGACATCAAAAAATAATCCTCGCGAAATGAGGGGCCGGTCCTTCAATATTTAGAGGTGTCTCATCGGACTTTTGTCTTTTTTTTTCATTTCGTCAATACGTAAATAATTAATTTTCATGGATGGAACAAAAACATTTTTCTTGTCCTAAAATGATGAATATATTCCAAACTTATGTATAAATACTGAATATACTAGAAAAAACGAACTTGATGATCGCAGCAACCATTATCGGTCGATATATACGTCGATAAATGCAAAAAACAAAAAAAAAAAAAATACAAGAATCTTCGTAAAATTGAATTTTTCACTATCGTCAATAATCTTCAATGAATACATTCATTGATACGCTGTTACGATAATCATTTTCGGCTACAAAAAACTTGACTTATTGCAATTGGGGTATTTTTGTCTATGGTCTTGAACTATTTGAAACAAATATTGTTTTTGTTCCTCATTTTTAGTCAACAAATTATTATATTCCTCGACAAGGGCTATCCACGTTCAGCTGAATCATTTACTACTTTCATTTGTGAGAAAACCCTTAAGCACGTTTGAAAGCTTTCAGTAGATTCCCATTGTTTGAGAGGCTCATCCAGGAAATTATGGGGCAATTCACATTGTTGAAATAAACGCTAAATAAGTATCAATTAATGTATTCATTTAAAATCGATTAGAAGTGATTATCGAGGTAAAAAAAATCTGAACAAAAACAAACGAAAATAAAGATTGTATACCATGGTGTAAAAAAAAAAAGTGAATGATTTAACTGCCTCCCCGTTTGTTTTGAAATTTTTTTAAACTTCGGTACAACATTTCGGGGATCGAAAAAATCACCCCCGTGAATTGTTGCAGATTTTTTATACCACTGGTTAAAAATTTGTCTTAGTTTCGCACTAGTTTAATTATTATAACTTTAGATTGTATTCACCGAGATTTCATTTATACGTCTTACTTCTCTCAAGTATTCGACAAGACTGATGAACTGATGAGGCGCTGCAGAACAAGATTCGGTTATTACCTGTCGCTCCGGACACACAAGAGCGTAATATAAACGTAAACAATCCGAGGTTAGTTTTTGTACGTATACCCATGTATGGGGCATTCCAAGTGAAATCGAGGAGTCATTTCCCTCGGGTCATCGTATCCTTGCATAACTTTTTTTACCGCATTGATTCCACTCGAAAAAAGCTGAATTTTTTTGGAACAATTTCCTCGCTACTCCTTCAGGTGGCGCGACGATCGTTTTCGTGTAAAAAAGGTTTAACAGAAAAAACACCATTTTTTTAAATTCTACAATTTTTTCCACAGACTCTGACTCGTAAATAAGCAAGATCTGTCATGATTAGAAAATAGGACACAGTTGCTTCACATTCGATTATTATTATTATTATTGTTTATTTTTTTTTCAAAATCAGTCTAAAATCGCGATTTTCATGGTGTTCGTCATCGGTGATTTGCATGAAATTTTCACCACGGATAACACCATGAAAATCGCGATTTTAGACTGTTTTTGAAAGAAAAAAAAAAAAACAATAATAATAAATATAAATTATAATAAACAATAGACATAATTTATAATATATAATAATAATAATAAATAGCAATCTTTACAATCTTAGAGAGAGAGTTTCGGCTAGAGATAGAGTCCTTTAATGGAGATTCCTATTTATTTATTTATTTCAAAACATTTTGAGGCTAGTTGCGGTTAAATTTCGAAAAACTCCAGAATAAGAGCCACCCTATTGATTGCATTGGTTTATGGTCAGATTGAGAAAGCCTCTGGACCAGAATACACCCTTAATTTGAAATGATAATCGGTTTTATGTTTCATCAATACGATCATTCGCTATGTGAATTCCAAAAAAGTATCCGTTTCGGCGGACAATCCACTTGATTGAGTCTAAGAAGCGTTTTTTTTATTCAAATATATTCCTTAAAAAGATAATCTCTTCTACACGAAAAAAACTATGTTGTTTTTTTTTTTTTTTTTTTTTGCTCTCCATTTTTGCTTCACATCAAACTAACAGATTTGAAGAGAATATTTTGTGATAGATAATAAATTTTCTGGCTCTAATTCTGAGTGCAAATTCGAAGAGGTTATTAGTCGTATTATTCAGATTTTCTCAAATTTGTTTTCATCATACGGTATAGATGTTTTTTAATTCGCGTTCATTAATATTCTCGTAAATGAAATTGCTCAAGATTTCTCTAACAGTTTTTTTTACTCTGTTCCTGACTTTGACTTTGGATTCAGGCATTGGTGGTCCATCCATTATTAATGGGAAACGTCTGCGAAACGCCTCCAGACTTTTTTGTTTACCGTGAAATTTTAACTATATCAATCAAGTTTTCTGCTACCTGAAACATGTATTCTGCTACCCGACTTATCGCCTGATTGTATTCATCAAGTTCCTATAGATATTTGCTCAAATAACTTCGAAAATTGGCATTCGTTAAAAGCTATTTGCGTCATAATTTTTACCTGCTGAAAAAACCAAAATCTGACGATTACAAACTTATTTTCAATTGATCATATAATTCACGAATAAATCTTCGGTTCGTAAAAGACTGACAATCTCGAAAAATTTTATTTCACTTGCAATTTTCATATCGTTAAATCGAAGATATTCATTGACTCTTTTTCAATTCCCATTTTGACTTTGATTTTCAAATAATTAGTGACATAATGCAATATTATGCCATTGTAAATTCCAGCAATAACCAACGTTTCAAAGGATTTCGTTACTGGGGAGAGAAAAATTGTGTAAAACGCGATTTGCTCAATTCTTTTCGGTACTTCGATATCTCATTAAAAAAAAACTAATCCTCCTCACTAACAAATTGAAAGTAATTCATTAGAATATATTTTCATTACAGCTGATTGTTAAACCTCGTTTTGTTCATTACGGGAACGTAGAGAAGGTACTGGGCATCGTTATGCATTCAGATGCATATCTGCACGTGATTTGCATAGAAAACACAGAAGAATAACGTTAAGTATATTTCTAGAACGTGTGTGCTCAATTTGCCATCAAGAATACACTGCAAGTTTGCCAATAAGTAGAAAAAAATGCAGAATAAAAATTTCCCGTGATGAAAATTTATGCGAAATTCCAAGTGATTCCAATTGCCAAATTTTCAAAGTTTTCATAAATCATTTGGACTTGAAAAAACTAAAAAATGAGAAAAGTTATCTTCATAATATTTTTTTTACGGCATGGGCATTGTAAAATCCACTTTTTGTGGCAGTTTTCGTTCCGTAAAGTGACGCTTTATACGGCAGCGAACAAAGTTGCGGAATAAAGCCTTTATTCCGCAGTTTTGTTGCGCAGTTCGAAGTGCGCATCCCAAACTGCCGAATAAAGTAGCTTCGTCGAACAGATCGCGACATAACCTCACTCTTCGTTTTGCTTTTCAATGCCCATACCGTAAAAAATATTGTATGTAGCATGCCCGTAAACCGTTTTTTGGCTCGGATAATTTCAGTACTCGTTTCCGGCTCGCCTTCAGCTCGTCCTGAAATCTTTATCCTTGCCAAAAAAAAAACAGGCGGTTTACGGGCATGCCACATAAATCGCTATTATAATCCTGTAACTGTTTTGAAATTCGACCATTCGGGATGTTGGAAAATTTTGTTTCCTTCAAACAAATACTTTTTGAAAAAATTGTAAGCACGTCACAAATGCCAGTCGCGTGTATACTGTGAGAAAATCTCCTCTATGCCCATCTAATTTCACTGCAATCTTTGCCAAAGTGTTTAAAATTGTCAAACAACTTAATCGAACATTCGATGTGCTTCTATCAAAATTCGAGCGACGAATCGTTTACGACACGTGCAGAATGACCTTTATTAACCGACAGGGATGCTTTGCCAAAGTCGCAAGAGACCCTGCAGGTGGGATTAGCTGAGGCTTAACGAGGGTTGGAATCGGCAAAGCCCGCAAGATTCGACAAACGATTCTGCAAGTTGTAGGACGAGCCTCTTAAAAACCGTTGAATTCCGTTTATTTGCGAAGGCTCGGACGATGCGTTGTTATCCGTATAATCCGTCACGCAGCCGCGATTGAGCGAGAAGAATCGTAATTAAATTTATGCAAATTCTTCTAATATTCGTTGGACACGTTAAACCCTCCTTTTCAAAGCGGAAATCCCAAATTTTGGATCTTATTTGAAGCTTCGAAAGCATCACCTGCAGGAATTATGGAATTATAATACACATCTGATTTCAATTTCGTCACTTGTACAAAGTGTTTCGGATAAACATCGCAGTACGACCGGTTGCCTACCGCTAAGGAGAAAAAATATCGGTAAAACAGACGTACTTAGTTGTTGATAGGTAAAGCGTTTAAAGTCCTCACGAGTGAACTGGAACTGCCGGTATTGTCAAATTGTGTGGATTTAGCTAAGCAGTTGTTGATTTGTTTATAATCATGCTGAAGTGTTCACGTTAATGTGATTATATGTCTTGGTAGGTCGATTTTACCGATATTTATTCCCCTCAGTGGTTGGCAACCCAACATACCGCGGCGGTCACTGTGAAACACAGTGCATACTGTGATTTATTCTACTTCTTGAAACTTAATTACCTTCACGTTGTACGATGCGAATTACATGAAATTTTTTTTCTTTGAAGAAAAATTTCTTTGCTCCAGCAGATAAAACTTAAACTTCAGAACCTAGACCAGAAAAAAGTAGGAGATAAACTTTTTCTACACCCGATCAATAACAATCAGCTATGCAGTAATCCGACGATCGGTTCGAAAGGTAAAGATTTTTTTGCCAAAAGAGAGGTAAAATTGAATTTTCATCAACTGCGCAGCACTAGTGACCGCATTGAAACGAACCTCATTAAGTGGAGAGAAATGCTCCTTTCAATTCGTCCTGACTGCAAGTTGCACGTATAATACCAAGAAAAAGGAAGGTAATCCATTGGACGATGATTACTTCTTTTGATTCGCGTCGCTCTCACCTTACATGGCAAATCCCCTAAGATTTGATTAGAATAAAAAAGATGAGAGCAGTCTGAGTAACAGGTCCAACACAAGTGTCAGGAGTTGGAGCGCGTCTAATAAATCGTAGCAACGGAGCTTACAGACATAATCTCATGGAACACATGTGCCCAGTGAGGATTTTTTTCTCATTTTTTTTTTTCCCCCCTCTTTCTGCAGATGAATTACTCGCCAGACTTTCGACGCCGACACGAAGCGAAGTTTTGCCGAATTAGATAAAAAAAAACTGTTTTAAAATTCTGCAACACGTATGGCAACTTGCAAAAATTGCGCCAATTGGATTTGCTTGCAGCTGTTACATGTAACGTACGACGAAAATGATAAACGGAAGCGGAAAAATTGTCCTCGCATATGTTTTAACTGATATATTATACCTATTTGTAAAATGTGATGAAAGGTGAGAAAGAGTCACAAAATCAATTGAAGGAACAGCAGGTGGTGAAAAGAATTTTCTCAATGTGTATCTACCATTTGACTTTTTTCTCAGTGCGCAGAAACGTCAATTTCAAACGCGATTCGAGACGGTCCGGAAACTTTTTTCGAATCCGTAAAAAAACAATTCCATTTGTCGATGAGACAGCCACTGCTGTCACTGAAACTAGCTAGACCAAACTTATTTTCAAGACAATAGGAGAAAAAAGTTTGTCTCCTTACCGAAGAAATTCCGTTGACGAAATTTCTTTTTCCCACGGTATGCTGCAAGTTATTTTTAGATTTCACTTGACTGGAGGCAACAATCATTCTTCAAAACGTCTCGAACTGGTTTTTATTTCGGGACTAAAAATATTGCCACCGACAATTGGAGAGTAAAAAGTATCCCGAGTCGTCCACGTCATGTGGGATGATAAAATAGGAGGTGCAGTTAAGGTGCTTATACAGACCCGTTGTACACCTCGAAAATGCAGGGATGCAAAACTCCTATACCGCTCAAGCGATCAGAGTGAAACTTGGGCAATTAATGCCCTATTTTGGCACAAAGTAGAGCGTCTTTTTACTTTTTGAAAATTTGGAAAAAAAATTTACAGATTGGTTACCACTCACAGAAATTGGCCAAATTTTCACAGTTGCACTGAATGGATCGACCTATCCGGTATGATGCCACTCGGCGGTGATAAAACACACATTTTGAACCCAGTCCCATGAGATTTGATGGTGAAATGACGAAATAGCAGCTGATCTGATTTTCGATTACAAAGTACACCGAAATCTCATTTTGGCGACATTTGTTACCGACCTTTCATGCATGCCGGTAATTTTTTACCGACATTACACGCATACATTACCGGCATGCGCGTAATGAGATTTCGGTGTACTTCGTAATCGAAAACCAGATCAGCTGCCATTTCGTCATTTCACCATCAAATCTCATGGGACTGGGATCAAACTGTGTTTTTCATCACCGCCGAGTGGTATCATACCGGATAGTTCGATCCATTCAGTGCAACTGTGAAAATTTGGTTAATTTCTGTGAGTGGTACCCAATCTGTAAATTTTTTTTCAAAATCTTCAAAAAGTAAAAAGACGCTCCACTTTTTGCCAAAATAAGGCATTAATTGCCCAAGTTTTACTCTGATCGCTTGAGCGGTATATGAGTTTTGCTTCCCCGCGTTTTCGAGGTGTACAACGTTTCTTTATAAGCACCTTAATAGTGATGGATGCGTTTCTTGCCTATGTGAAGAAGATGAAGAAGAGTAGAGTAATCGTTCAGTTTTAAATTGAATCGTCTGAAAGCTATGAAAAAATTCTGATCGTTACGTGAGATATTTATTACTCAGATACACCCAAATATGTGTTTGAATCAAATTAACTCATGTAGAACTCGCTTGGCTCGTGATTCACTTCCGAATCTAGGCCACCTACAACACTTGTCTCATGAATAGGTAATCAAATCAGCTCAGTCCGCAGCTTAATCTTGAGTCAACAAAAGCGAGGAACCTCGTTCCAAGTAAGTTTCCTTGAAAAAATCCTTGACTCATTATCCATTGGCAAAGTCGAAAAGCCTGGAATCGTATAATTTGTACGAGAGGTTATATTGCCTTGTTAAAAAATCCTTCGGAATAATTGTTACACGGTGATAAACCAGGAGAGTTGAAAACCGTCTTTAAGAATTTAATTACACACGACTGTGATGTTCGCCGTTTTTACAGTCCAATCGTGTTTTCGCAATATCCCGTGAATTGGTTTCTGGACCGAATTACTTTGCCCTGAAAATGAAAAAAAAAATTTGACAAATCAGAACGGTTATCAATAATTTCGATGTGGAAGTAGTGTGAGTCAATTATGATTTTGGTAATCCATCTGGTTTCGGTAAAAAACTCAATACTTTTTTAACAGTAATTGTTGTCAAGTATTGTTAAGACATGTAACAAAGGAAAATAATAAAATTTATTCCTACCACCAAAATACTAGTAATCTAAAATGCAAAACTGACTTGATTTTGAAGCCCTAATTTAATAATAAAAATTGGGTCACTCTTACCCTTTGCATAATACTCCTTTGAATTGTTTAAAGAGGTGAAACCGTAGCTCGTGAACTCTGATTAGCTGACGATGAATGGTGTTATTGTCGGCACGACAAGAATGTTCTTCACCCTCCAGCTGCAAATTCTTGTTTACCCCATTTAAGCTCATTACACGGAGAGAATTTACGTGAGGAGAGGAAATGTATTACAAGCAAACGGTAAGTATGAGCAGCAATGAGCGAATGAAAGCCTTGTCACAATATTGAACTTGGAGTAAAAATGAAGAAACATTGTAATATTACGAAAAAAACGTAAAAAAAGCTATTATAACTGTCGGAGTTGCGAACGAATTTTATTTCTCACCTGATGTTTCTTTACATTTCCCCTGACTCTTCATCATTCGTAACTTTTTAGAGTGTAAAAACATTCCATTTGTTTATATACAGTCTATATTTGATTGCCGGTATATGTAACCAGTTTTTTTTTCTCCTTTCTTTCCTTCTTTCTTTCTTTATTTAAATTATCTGACTACAAGATGAAGATGTGAATTGTGATATCGATAAAAATTTCAATTCAACCTTGACTTTAACCTGAATCGCAATTTATTTCATCCATAATCCGAGGAAAAAAATAGTTTTACTAAAAGATTTTCGTCTCCATCGTATACCAAAGAGGCATGGAAGAGAAGGAAAAAAAATCTATATGTATATAGGTCTATATTACGGAACATCTGGTATAACTATCGATCTTTTTACGAGCCCATCAATTATGTATTCCGCTAATTTATCAACTCCTACGGTTTTATTTCAAACACCTCTGCATCCGGCACGCTGATATTATTACACCGCGAGAGTTTCGATTCTATAATAGTTTTTTTTTTTTTCCTCCGCTGTAGATGTGAAAGCGTAGTCAAGTATTCTTTATTAATTTTATACATTTTCATCTACATAATTTATATTATATGTATAATAAACTCTGATCTGTCCCTCTGAATATCATCTATACACATGTATACATATATATGTACAATTATTATATACAATTTTGTGGAACGATTATCTATAACGTGAAAAAAGAAGAAGGAAAGTGACAAAGAAAAAATAAAGAGAAAAGAAGAAAGAAAAAAAGAAAGAAAGAAAAAAGGAAAAACAACTTCACAGAGATCAACACTTATGAAAGAAATATTCATTCTAATCGCGTAACAAAACATACACGCCAGTTGAAGCGTTAATATTGGTATCAGGTGAGTAGAAAAAAAGAAGAAAATCATTCTCCGTCTAAAGATGAGTCGACGTTACGTAACGTCTTGAAGCGCTTTCCGCAGCTCGTTCGTCGTTGTAACGCGGTCGACGTTATTGATGGGCATCGGAGCGTTGTTGACCACGTTCGCCAATTCCATGGCAGAAGCACGTCTCGCTGCCTGAAACAGGATGCGAAATTTATTACCCCTGATCTGCGTCGTTTCGTCTCGTATTCGAATCGTGAATATATAACGTATGAACCGGAGCGAGTGTACCGACGACGGTTACGATTGAAGATGAGAATCGAAGACGGCAATGAGGGCATTTTTTTTCACATTAAAAAGGCACTTAAGAACTTTTTTATTTCGAAGAAAAAGAATTCAAAAAAAAACTGTAAGTGCCTGAAGTTGAGAATTAAAAATGACCATAAGTGCAGTTTTTTTTTTAAACCAAACACTTACGGCCTTTTTTATTTCAAAGAAGAGAATTTAAAAAAGCTGTAAGTGCCTGAAGTTGAAAATTAAAAATGACCATAAGCGCATTTTTTTTTTTTTGTTCAATTAAACACTTACGGCCTTTTTTATTTCAAAGAAGGGAATTTAAAAAAGCTGTAAGTGCCTGAAGAGGAGAATTAAAAATGACCATAAGCGCATTTTTTTTTTTGTTCAATTAAACACTTACAGCCTTTTTTATTTCAAAGAAGGGAATTTAAAAAAGCTGTAAGTGCCTGAAGAGGAGAATTAAAAATGACCATAAGTGCATTTTTTTTTTAGTTCAACACTTACGGCCTTATTTATTTTAAAGAAGAGAATTTAAAAAAGCTGTAAGTGCCTGAAGAGGAGAATTGAAAAAAGCTGTAAGTGCCTGTAGTAGAGAATCAAAAAAACCATAAGAGCCTGAAGAGGAGAATTAAAAATGACCGTAAGTGTAATTTTTTTTTAGTTGAACACTTGCGGCCTTTTTTATTTCAAAGAAGAGAGTTTAAAAAAGCTGTAAGTGCCTGAAGAGGAGAATTAAAAATGACCATAAGTGCGATTTTTTTTTAGTTAAACACTTACGGCCTCTTTTATTTCTGGGAGGAGAATTAAAAAAAGCTGTAAGTGCGTGAAGTGGAGAATTAAGAAGGCCATAAGTGCCTGAAGAGGAGAATAAAAAATGACCATAAGTGCAGTTTTTTTTTTTTTTTTTTTTTTTTTTTTTCTACATTCAAAAAAGCACTTACGGCCTTTTTTAATACTCCTCTTCAGACACTTACAACCTTTTTTAATCCTCCTCTTCAATTCGTCCAAGTAACGAACACATATCGAAACTTGTAATATGTTTCCGGAACTAAACTCTTCAAGTTCAATTCCTCATGTGTATTATGCTCAATATTTACACACCGGCGTGAATAATCGCGGTCGGAGTTTGTTTCGAAATTCAGACGATGATGGAAAAATCTTTGAAAGCTCAACACGAGCTGTGATCGTATTCAGATTTTGCAGAAAAGAAGAAGAATTTTTGCAAACAAATCTGTTAGCAATAACGCCCTCAGACTAATGAAATGCTCTCTTGATCGATTATTGTATTTTCGACAATATTTACCAATTGCTTTACAATCGCAATCTTTTATCTTTTTTTAAAAATTACTCAACGATTTTCATCACGTGTCGTTGCAAACTTTCAGCCAATCTATCAAACCATTCGATCAATGTTCTCGCCACCATGTGACTAAGCTTTTACCTAAGCTGACGAAAATCTTTCTATTAAATTCTGAAAGGGTATAATTAACCCTGGAATTAAAATTTCGTTTCAATAATCCGATTATATATGTATGTATATATATAATATATATTAGGGTGGCGCAAAAAAACCGACTGTTTTTTTTTTCTTTTGAGTCTCGTGTGACAAAATGTTAGTTTTTGATGTTTTAAGAGCCCATTCCAAAGGACAGCTCAAAAAAAAAAAAAATTAGGAGCTCGCTCCAAATTTAAAAAAATGTCAAAAATCGTCAAAAAATTGTATTTTCAGTATGATTTTTAATTCATGTCGTGGTGTATTGTTATCGATTTTTTCTTACGAGAAAAAAAAAGAAAAAAAAATTATGAAATTTTAATATGAATATTAAAAGGTCGCTCGAAAAGATCTAAAGAAATGCACTAAAAAATTGAAAAAAAAATGATGAGCGACCTTTCGAAATTCAAATTTTGAACTGAAACTTTCGGAAACTTATATTTTTTTTTGTCTATAAAATTATACCGTAACGAGAAAAAAAAAATAAAAAATAAAAAAATCGATTTTTGACGATTTCTGACGTTTTAAAAAATGTGGAGTGACCTCTGAAATTTTTTTTTTTTGAACTGTCCTTTGGAGTGGACTCTTAAAACATCAAAAACTAACATTTTGTCACACGGGACTCAGAAAGAAAAAAATGTGGGTTTTTTTGCGCCACTCCAATACATACAGGAAATTTCCATTTCGAACAAACAATTAGACTGAATGTAGCGAAAAATGATTTACATCGCCAGCGTAAACAATTAGAAAAATTCAAACCCCAGTTCACTTCAACCTCACTAGGCCGCGTGAAAATAATCTCGGAGTGATGAATGAGTCTAAAAAAAACAGTCCGACCTTTCCGAATGTGTCATTCGTATTGGAGTAAATCCTCCGAAACTGCCAGAAACAAAACCACATTTTATCGAAAACTTTTGTCCTGTCGTCAATGCGAAAGGGATGAAAATAAATTGTTTTTATTTCACAGTGGATGAAAAAAAAAAAGTTTGACATTTCAGAGTATATCGCTAATAAATTTCCAAATTGAGGTAAGAATGTAATAAAGGGAAAAAAAAAAAAAAAAAAAAACATAATAATAATAACAAAAATAATAATAATGGTAGTTAAATCGGTAAAAAAAATGTTTCAGAGATGTATAAAATATTATGAATATTAATAAAATTCGAGATATCGATGAAAATTTCAGACAAAATTTCAAATTTCCACCGTAAAAAGTTGGCCGAAATTTGATCGACAGAAACGGACTTGTCGTCGTAATGCGAAGAGAAACTCGGGGGCGAAAAGTTTGAGAACTCGACACGTGTATCACGTGGAGATCATATCGTGGTTAGGGACTAAAGTGCTCGTGCCAAAAATATCACCTGTAGCTTTTGTCCCGCTGTTTATGACACTTGACGAAGAAAGAAGCCTCGTGGCAGAATCGGCAAGTGAGAGGAGTAAGAAAAATCAATGCTGACAACGAGATGAAAGAATATGTCCTTCCGTTATATATATGTATATGTATGCATACGTTGCCTTACGTCTGTTCAATAGGAAAAGAGCAAAAGATAAAGACCCCCGGCTTTATTCTTCTCGGGAGAAATTTTTTTCCCTCAATATTTATTCCACGTTTTATGTCAATATCAGTGAATAAAAAAGCTTCAATCGAATGAGGAAAGTGGTTTCCCTTGATTCATCGTATTCTCATAACTAAATCATTCTGAAATTCGATCAGGGGACCTGTGTGGAATGAAAATTGTGTCCTGCAGGATCGTTTTTAATGAGAAAAAAATTTTAGATATTAATTTTGTTTAATTTGAAAAAAAAAAAAAAAAATTTTTTTTAGGTAACATTTGGTATCTTTACAATTATAACGGATGTAGTTATATCATATATCGTTCAAATTTTTGATTAATCTAAAAAATTGTTTAATCTGTTGCGTTATTTTATTTTATTTTTTTTTATTTTTTTTTTTTAAGTAATTCCTCTCAACGTCAAATTATCGCAATAATCAGAGAAAAGATTTTCTATGTGGTACCAAAAAATAAAAATTCAATTTTTCATCCAAAATGGTATTTTTTGTTTTTTTTTTTTTGGGAATGGTAAAAAATTTCGGTACGCCGTGTCAACTGGACGCGTATTTTAATTATCCCATCCCGGTTTAACCTTGACACGTAACTCAGGGCTGCGGTAAAGCAAAGGTAAGGGAGCGTCTTTGCGTGGGATTGAGGGTGTGTTTACACGCAGTGTAATCCCCT
This sequence comes from Diprion similis, assembly GCF_021155765.1. Classification (NCBI taxonomy): domain Eukaryota; kingdom Metazoa; phylum Arthropoda; class Insecta; order Hymenoptera; family Diprionidae; genus Diprion; species Diprion similis. The sequence continues at coordinate 6,410,821 of NC_060117.1, forward strand.
TTCGTTAGCCGTTAAGCAGGAAAATTGAATTCAAAATATTAGACAGCGGTAAAGCCGGGTGTAATAACACTTTCACCTAAATTATTATAGATCCTCACGTCAGGTTTGAAATTTTGTACCTGTTATAATATTTTCAACTAATCCTAGGCTGTGACATGGGATAAATGTGTCAGATTTACGTAGGTGCACGTGATATATCAGTAACTTGGATCGAGAATTGATTTGAATCAATGGTAAAAAACAAAACAAAAAAATTTGAATGGATTTACTGATAGTCAAGTAAAAATTGGTCTGCATTCGAAATACTCGGCTCGTGGCTACATTTTGGTTTTCAGGGGTGTTTTCAACCATCAGCAACTCAGATCTGAAGTGATTTTTGAACTACGTTGTCGGAGATTTGAGAAAACAGTGTAATTTTACGTTTTTTGCGTTTTTCTCAAAAACTGCTGTCGATAGATGAAAAATGACTTGACCACCGTGTAGAGCGGAAAATTCTACATCGAATTATGTCCTCATATGTCGGAAACGAACTCGGATTAACTAATTATGAAAAAAAAACTGTTTTACAAAAATTCCCTAAATACCGTCGATAAGTAGAATTTCTATTTTTTAATTTTTTAATCGGACTCATTTTCCGTCATGTAATGATTACAAATATAGCCAAGAGTCGAATATTTTTAATTCAAACCTATTTTGATCGGACTATAAGATTTATTACATGCGATAAACATAATCGTCAAATCGCCTAGATTTTTAAGAATTTTTTATTTTTGAGACTAAAAATGAAGCGTCAGTATCGTAAGTTTGTGTTTATAATTTCAATACGTTCTATATTCATATTTTCAAAGATATATCTGCAATTTTCACTCAACATACGAGTATCTCGTATAACAAAATTAATAAATAAATTATAGCAATAATTTTCAGTTAAGCAGCCTCCTCGAGATTATTTAGAAGAATTCGTGATCGTCAATTGCTTGTGAGTAAATACGCGATAAGTTAGGTTGAATTTCATATTAACCCAACCAATGACTGACCCCCACATTTTTTGATTTTCTTGAAAAAAATTTTGGCAACTGAACCAACTCTGAAACAGCACCCTGAATTTTTTCAACTTTTTCATTCGACTGGTTGATTATTTATAAATATTGAGAGTGATTTCGAAAAGGTTCTTTTTAAAGGCTTTTTTTAAGGTTCTCAAAATATTGTAAAAAAACTGTGTTTTATTTTCCAAACGTTTCAAGACCAAGCCTATGATGGGCCGATTGTTTTTTCTGTTTTATTTTAGAACTTTTGATTTTTCTGATCAACCAAAACATCGTTTAAACCGTCTGAAAATTCCAAAAAACTCCCAAGTCTTCCTTTTTTCACTTAGAGAATTTCTAGACCGGTTTCATTATGATGTTGATAGAAATAGTTTAATGTACCAAGAAATAAACAAGAATTGCTCCACAATGGGACCGGTCTAGAAATGTTTTCATTGAAAAATAGCAGTTTTGAGAATATTTCGGGAAATTTCCAGACTATTCAAACAATGTTCAAGTTGACCAAATAAAATCTGAGTTCTGAAAAAGAAAATTGGAAAGAAAATTGGCCCATCGTGGGCGCGGTCTTTAAATTTTTGGAACAGAAAATACAGTTTCTGCGAGATTTTTTTGAGAATTTTGGGAAAAGTCCTTTTCAAAATCACTTTAAATATTTACAAATAATTGAGCAGTTGAATGAGAAAAAAATCTAAAAAAAAAATCAAGGTACTATTTCAGAGTTGAAACAATTGCAAAAACAAATTTAAACAGAATCAAAAATAGTGAGGGTCAGACATACCTGCAATATTATTTCTCAAAAGTTGGAGATTATAATGCATTTCAATTATAAATTATTTTATAACAATACATTAATGCAATCCCTTCTTCTGCCGACTTTGTACAATCCAGAAATTTTCTTCAATCTATCTCTCTTTAATCTTCACTCCAATTTGTAGAAAAGCGAGTCTGCTACTTTTCGACGATACCAGCTCGAGACTCGACTTTTTTAATCTACCGCAGAGTTATTTAATATAGCACACGTGCAATACACGGAAACGTGGTGTGAGTATACATGGTGTGCCTAAAACTCCTACGACAGGCTCCCTTATTCAAGGTTAAAGCCTTTAAGTGAGACGTGTACCAACTGTCTAAAGAAATCCCTAAATTGTTAGGGAATTATTTTTCCAGCGAACGCTATCCCGATCGGTAATGCCATCATGTATAGTTGTGGCGTGAGATATTTAACGTTACAACAATTAATCACCACCGATCTAGGGTATTTTGGCGCAGTTGGTACACATCTTACTTAAGGGGTTAGGGATAGTCAAAGCCGGGAAAAAATGAAAGTTTTCAATAATTTTTTTTCATAGTAATTAAATGAATTTTATAAAACCAATTATGTAAAATTATTCTTTGATGTTTCAAGTATATTTCTACCAAATTAAAAAAAAAAAAAATTAAAACGTTCGACTGAGTTATCGCCATTTTCTCCGACAATGATTTTTGAAACATCGTTTGCAACGACAGCGATTACAGCCGCCTGGTTTACCCGAAATCAATCAGATAAGAATAAATCATTAGTTAAATAGTTAATCTAGTTTTTGGTAAAAACTTTTTTGATGTTTTTCAAAATTCCCAAATTCGCGATTTGTCAATTTTCTCAGGTCGTGTTGATTAGAAAATTGCTTCAACTAAATTCTACTCGATTAAACTCGGTAATTATTGTAATTTTGAAAGCTGCATTTGGTCGCGTGAATTTTTGAGTGAGAAAAAAAACACAATAAAATGCAAAAAAAATCACAAATTAATCATTTCCCGCATTAAGTGCTCAACGCCAGGTGTGAATTTAAATAATATTATACGTACAAAAGTGCCCGAACAGCCGGTCTGTTGCGGTATAAGTGTGCTTGAAATATTAAGGATAAAACGAGAGAGCGCACGAAAAAAATGGTCGTAAAAATTTAATTCGCGTCTCAACCTCAACCCCTTGACAAAAGTGATGCAAAAAATTTGAAAGAATTTTCTTCTGATAAGTAGAGAATATCAGAAGTTATTGGGAAAGTTTTGTAATTTTTGAGAAACTCGTAGAGTCCGAATAATGAGATTCAAAAAAGCTCTTTGTTCCTAAAAGCTTAATTTTAAGCCGGCGAAATGAGCCTTTCAAGTATTTTTTTTTAACAACTTTATTGTAATTTTATTTTACAATAACAGCAATCGAGGTAATTTTTTTTTTTTAGTAGAATTCTATCGCCAGATTTTAGTACTTCGTTTATTGTTTATCTTTCGATTCAATTCACTGTATTTGTTCACCGGGAAATGTCGAACTTTTTTATTATAAAGACATCTTCCTGATTCATGAGATAAAAGTTTTACCTTAAATTCGTATATTTCGAAGGGGGATAAAACCTCATCCTTAAGAATTTATACGTTTTAGGTGTATCTTTTTCGAATATTATTCATTAACAACGAATTTTGTACGGAATACCAATTGAAATAAAAAATTTTGTATATCAGTATTTACGACGTTTAATGAAAAATAGGACTAAATAAAATATGAAATCAAGGGAAAGTCTACGATTGATCTGAATCGTGTGGCAACATAATTTGTTTATCGGCCAGTCTGTCAGTCAAAAAATTTGACGTAAATTAAACAACGGCGTATTGCCTCTTTATTGAAATCGAAGAAACGTTATTTGTTAAACCGAAGTAGCCTGGTTCGTCGAATCTCAGATCGTCGTGTTTATAAATCGACGTGTCTGACCTACTTCAACGTTTTTCATATTTATTGAATTCAATTTCTAAGGGAAACGCATTGCTTCCATCAATCTCCCAGATCTTGTTCATAGTTATTCGCCAATTTTTAACCGTGAAGATTAAATTCCAGTAATCGAAAGCACGTGGAATTTGAAGATTAATTCCAGTAGGCAATCGATTTAAGGATCGATAATTTTCAAACCATGTTTCAATATTTGAGGACAGATGAGTTGTCGGTCCAAAGAAATTTTAAGAAAACTAAACACGCCATCAAAAAAATCCGTCAAAAATTTTTGGACAAAATCGATCAAGTTGAATTGCTTTTTTTTTTTTTTGACAAAACCAACAACTCAATTTAAAAGCAATTACGTTACTTTATAATTATTTTTTTTTTGTTTGTTAATTATTACAAGCAATAGTTAGTGAATTCATGCTTTATGAACAAAGATATGAAGGTTTCGAATGAATTTGAGACGAAAATAAACACCGATCCATCAAATTAAGTCGAATCTAAAATCGAACAATTTTCAATTTACGATTTTTACTTTTCTTTTGAAAATATATTCTGGGCAAAATTCGACGAAATCAACTTGATTAATTACGATTTTTATATTGTTTGGTGAATTCGTTTTTACTGGTTTTTTATGCGATATAAATCCTAATAAAAGAATATTTGCAAAATCTCGATAATAAATATTATTTGCACTAATAATAGTGAACAGGAATAAATAAGTAACATCCCTATTAAGAATATCAAATAGAAATGAATCTCAGCAAATTCTAATAACACAAGCTATAATACGATATTAATAATTCAAATAAAATTTCCGACAATTTGATAAACAATTTTTTCCCTTTTTCCGGACTTCTGAACTCCTGCGTTGGTCCTAATTCCACGCTTCAAGAGCTCGTTGAAAAAACGCATGCATCGAAGAAGTTTCCGTATTCGGTGAAACGGAACAACGTCGTTTACGTTACTCACTTTTTGCCTGTCTCGTCTGGCTGAGTAGAGGACCCAGAGGACGTAAATCGTCATAATTAGTGCCGGGACGAAAATTCCTGCAAGGCTGGAGGATCCGCGCATAAGGACATGGTGAAGAGCGAGTAGAGTAACGGCGAGAGCTGTTCCTCCGGCAATGTAGCGTCCTGTTCGCCGACGTTCGTCCTGCAGAGGAACGAAAGCTGTCGGTTAAAGACTGTCAATTAGGATAAATATGGCCGATGTAATCCTTCGAGAATACACTGGATCATCTGGACTCACATTCTTCAACTTGGATGGAAAATAACTGTTAAACAGATTCGAAATTCGCGCGCTTCTGGCCCTCTGGCGGTAGTTTGAGATGTTAATAGGTCACGTGATATAACCTAATACTCAAAGTTTTTCTAAAATAATTTTTTGTTTTTCGTACTTATTCATACTTTCAAACTGCACTATCACGTGCTACGACAATAAAAGTTTTCCCCTGAATTTTCCACCGCGATCTAACGCTTATATTTGAAATGGTAACACATTAAAAATAAAAAAGGGTTACTTTGACCCAGAGTGTAATTGATGCTCGAAAAAATAGGTTTAGGTATACAACGCGAGCATGTTTTACGCGTTTTTCCACGCGTCTTTTGACGAAAAGGTTTAAACACTGGGTTTTAATTGTGAACATCTCGTTGTTAAACAACGTCAGAGAAATAAAATTATTTTTTCACCCAACGATCTGGATAATCGATCTGATTCTATTGAGAAATAGCACATTTTGTTCGAGGATAAATTCCCTAGAAATTTTGCTAAGCAATTTATTTCTACGGTTCGTCAGTTGACAAAAAAAAAAAAAAAAAATCCGATAAGTATAATCGTAATAATTAACAGAATATGATAAATTTGTGATTCAACAAAAAAAAAAAAAAAAAAAAAACTTTGTTTTCAATAGTCATTTGAATTGGACGATCTATGGAGAATTTTTTCACGAATTAAATCAGCTATTGCTCGTTAGAATCAGACAATTAATACGTACTTCTATAGCAGTTATTATATATAATAAAAAAAATTCATTGGCTCATTATGATTAAAAAAATTACAGAAGCTATTAGTCCGGCCGTGGACCCCAAAAAAAAGGAGGCATCGTCGCAAAAACGCTGCACAGCCGCCATTTTGAAATAAATCGCTTCAAAAAAATTATTGTAAGCAGTCACTGATATAAATAACAAAATCACGTTTCTGTTATCTAGATTTATTTTGTAATATTTCTGAAAAAAAAAACCCAAAAAGCCTATTTCTTTCGGCCTCTAGAGTGGCCTAAGGCCTTAAAATTAAAAACTTAGGTTATGTGGTGATAAAATGGCGCCGACAATCAGACTCTGACGTCACGAGGACATTTGCCAATATCCAGCCTGCAGATTCCTCGCTGCAGTCAGAATCGATTCTATTATCGCCTTTTAACTCTTGCAGTAGTTCAATTGTATTTATACTAAAAGTCGACTCGTACACATTAAGGCAATGAAATTTTCTGAAGCCTTGAGCTAAAATCAACGGGTATATACTGCTCTCGCAGTTTTAACAAAGGCTTAAATTTCGCGGCTCAGAAACGGTTCGAGAGTTGAAAAAAAAGAGTTGAGCAATATTCCGGCGAGTAATTTTGGCCCATGTCCTTTAAACAATGCCCAATGCAATTAATTATACAACCCGCAATCTTGACGCGTGCGTCGGGGAATTTAAATCCGTCTGGCGCAGAATCCACTGACCTATGAAACTCCGTATAGCTTAGTATTATATATAGTCGAAGCAGACGACATGCGTACATCTGCGTGCCGAATAGCCGTCAAAGCACCGACTGGGAACTGCAGTAAAAGTGCGAACCGAAATGCGCAAAAACTATTTAACGTCGCCCCTTTTTCGCTGTATAATTCCACCTGTTTGTTCAACGCTCCGAATTAGAGTCTGATGAAATTGAATTGAAAATGAAAAGTATTTGTTTTTATTACCTTTATTTTTTCCATAAACTTTGGTGTTTGAAAATTAAGGTAGAATTTGAGAATAAAATCGTGATTATATTGGGTCTATTGGATCCATTTTATATGTTATTGTAGTATTGTAAGGAGGGGGGTGGTTTCTAGTATGATATATCATGATTTTGTTCGAAGGTTTTAAGTTCTCAAATTCGAAAATTGATGGAAAAAATCAGGGTAACAATAAAAATTCTTTCTTTTTTTTTGTCAAACTGTGTAGTATGTTTTTAATAAACTTTAGGTATTAAAAAAGAAAATCAAAATTTTCATCTAAATATTGCTCTTTTGAACCATATATATATATATATATATATATTAGGGTGGCGCAAAAAAACCGACTATTTTTTATTTTGAGTCTCGTGTGACAAAATGTTAGTTATTGATGTTTTAAAAGCCCACTCCAAAGGACAGCTCAAAAAAAAATTTTTAATAGGTCGCTCCAAATTTTCTTAAAATGTAAAAAATCGTCAAAAAATTAAATTAAAAAAATTGTATTTTCAGTATTTTGTTTGATTTTTAATTCATGTCGTGGTGTATTGTTATCGATTCTTTCTTACTAAATTAGAGAAAAAAAATTGATGAAATTTTAATATGAATATTAAAAGGTCGCTCGAAAAGATCTAAAGAAATGCACCAAAAAGTTGAAAAAAAATTACGAGCGGCCTTTCGAAATTCAAATTTTGAACTGAAACTTTCGGAAACTTATTTTTTTTTTTGTCTATAAAATTATATCGTAACAAAAGAAATTTTTTTTTTTTTTAAATCGATTTTTGACGATTTCTGACGTTTTAAAAAATGTGGAACGACCTCTTGAAAATTTTTTTCTGAGCTTTCCTTTGGAGTTGGCTCTTAAAACATCAAAAACTAACATTTTGTCACACGAGACTCAAAAAAAGAAAATAGTCGTTTTTTTTTTGCGCCACCCTAATATATATATATATATATATATATATATACAATGAAAACATCGGTAAAATAAATAACTGTGACCAATTTAGACAAACTACGCTTACTCCAAGGGTGGTTGAGATTAATTCTTACTAAAACCAGCCAAATGTCAAGATAAACAAAATCACTGTTGACAAGTGTAAAATATCATAAATTTCCACAACTGTAAATAAAAAAGCGCGTTAATTCGTTGATGAAGATATTTACAAACCTGTCTGACATCGTGAAAGACGAAGTTTAATTTTCCCAAAAAATTTACAACGTGATGAGAATACAGTCAACAAATTGCAAATCCTGAAAACAAGTCTTGAAATTGATAGAGATAGAATTGAGATATTTCGAGCTAATTCTCTTTTACTTTTTAGTCTAATTTTCAAGTTGTAAGCGTGTATGTTTGAAAACACATTCGTTGTTTGAATAATAAATAATCTTAACCGCAGGAAAGCTTTATGGATTCTATAAGAATTCTATAAGTCCGTAATTTAAAAGTGGCGAATTTTTTCGATCAAAATACAGTTCCGGGATTTGCCAAGGTCACAGGAATTCACACCTACTCGTCTATCTACTTCAAATAAATATACCGCAACTCGAGGCAACCAAGCGTGAAGATGATACAATATACATACTTGAGAATGGTAGAAAATCTAGTATAGATTTGAAAATTTTCATATAGATTTTTATAATTTTTTTTTTATAGAAACTGAAAGAATCTAATAGTTTTTTTTTTTTCATAATTTTTAAATCGTTCGAAATAAAGCTTTAATAACTAAACTTTCGTTTATTATTCCAGAATTTAATATTTTAGTACTTTGAAAACACAAAACATTTTACAAACACTGAATGAACGACTCTAGCCTGTAATAAAATTGATTAAAAAAAAAGTTTGCATTTTTGTCGAATCAACTTTGTAAATAAATCGTTTCCAGGAATCGCGCGATATTGATCATGAATGAGGACATAATTTCGATCCTAATTATCATTTTCCTTTACTACATCTCGATTCGCGAATGATCGCCAAACATAAATGAGTGATTGTAAATCATACTCACAGATGAGGAAGTCAAAGGTCGCAGAGTGTTCTGAGAAGAAAGCTCCGACTTGGGCATGACGAGGATGATTTAAAAGCACCGAACTGGAACCATCCGGACAATAACGGCGCCCCGGGTGCACTTATAAATAGTGATTGTGAGTATAATTCAACGCCGTGTGAGCGCGCAATAAACCGATGGGGGATATTCACTATTTCCTCTTCAGCACGTATCACAGTCTGGTAAAAATATTACGATCTTCTCCCCGGAACCGCCATGTAAACAGCGTTTGAATGCAGGGGGCCGAGTCGTTATGATCATCAACGTTAGCCGCCAGCGGCGAAAGATCTTCGGCGCAATCAAGGCGGCGTCGTAACGTTTCATGAAAAACTATAAGGTGAAATGATTGGTGGTGGACGTGCGAGTTGCACGGCACTCGAGAGACGATGAAAATCGAGAAAAGAGTATTGGAACGCGAAAAAGAAGACCGCAGTTCAGTTCAATGCATGCGCGACGGTTAGCCGTCCGCAACTGTTTTACCGACAGAGTACTCGCCGCACTTCAGCCTGGAGGCCAGCTTCTGTGTGTTTCCCTTCCTTCCGATGATCCACGCGGTGTTAAATCTCCGCCTATAACCGTTGGCATAATAAACAATATTCGAAAATGCTGGTAACGCGCCGTTGGGGCGTTCGGACCGATCTCGACGATCTGCTGGATCGATCACGAGGGATTCCCCCACCCCTATCCTTAACCTTCACTCACCCAGACGCTGATTCTTGTATGAGATACTGGGCGCCGTTTTCGGACGCCAGTTATTAACTTTACTGCGTTCGTCGAGTGGGGAAATCATTCACTTGGAAATCGCCTCAACGATTTAAATTCATTCACGCTGATTTCTAGTGATTTTTGCGATCGATGATTACCTGTACCTTCACGATGTTTTCGTTGATCGATTAATCATCGAGTTAATCCATTTCCAATTTTACCCCTGATCTATAATGATTTCTTAGAGTTCTGTACAGGCGACTATCCGCAGTGATTTCCAAACTAGATGTAGAATCCACAGAGTAAAACACTGGAAATCTGTGTTCATTAGAAGAATACTGAGAAATCATTAGAAACCAATAATGAAAATCATTCACTTGGGAATCGCCTCAACGATTTCAATTCATTCACGCTGATTTCTAGGGATTTTTTCGATCGATGATTACCTGTACCTTCACGACGTTTTCGTTGATCGATTAATCATCGAGTTAATCCATTTCCAATTTTACCCCTGATCTATAATGATTTCTTAGAGTTCTATACAGGCGACTATCCGCAGTGATTTTCAAACTAGATGTAGAATCCACAGAGTAAAACACTGGAAATCTGTGTTCATTAGAAGAATACTGAGAAATCATTAGAAACCAATAATGATTTCTCTTGGGAGTCAATCATTCACTTGGGAATCGCCTCAACGATTTCAATTCATTCGCGCTGATTTCTAGTGATTTCTGCGATCAATTATTACCGATTCGATCGTCAAGTGATTGATTTCTAGCAATGATTTTCTAGCTTTCTACAGAGGATTTACTCTAGTAATTTCCTAGCCGAATGTCGAATCTTCGCAGGAAATTACAACACTTCATTACAAAGTATTGGAAATCAATTATATAAAAATGCTAGATAATCATTGGAAATCTATGGAAATCGTTTAATTGGAAATCAAATGAACAATTTTAATTCAATGGCATTAATTTCGAGTGATTTCTATTGTTTTTACCATATATCCTGTGATTTTCAGCGTATCAAGTGATTGATTTCCAATGTTATCACTAACTGTTAATGATTTCCTAACGTTCTATACGCGATTTGTTGTAGTAATTTCTGCACAAGTATCGAAACTACACAGGGCATCATCACAATATTCGCTGAAAACTTCTGAAAATCAACAAAAGCAAATGATTGTATAAAAGTCAATGTACTAGTCAAATGAATTGAAACCATTTGACGTTTCCAATTCACTTGATGATTTCAAACGAGTCTCAATGATTTCAGTTGTCTTGATTGATTCCTCGTCGTTACAAGTAACATTTAAGTCGTTCAAAATCCTTTGATTTAAAATTTGATTTCCGATTGTCAAATGTTATGACTTCCACGAGTGAATGGCTTGGAATGGTTCTTTTATTTATGTTCTAAACTTGTTGAGCTGAAAAAAAAATGTGTAAAATATTTCAAAATTCAAAGTATTTCAGAGAAATTATCAAAGCATGTATTCAGTCCGCTGGATTTTTATAAGCCTTCAAACTTGAGCGAGGAGAATGGCCGGAATGCAAATCAGCACTTCCATTCTTTCCAAGCATTCATGTCGATGTATGAATTCCAATTCACGGTTGGAACGAAGTGAGTGTAGTCACATTTCAATATTGATTTCATGGCTGAGTTTTCATCATCGTCTTCCATTAATTCCCAAGGATTTATCAATGTGCGTATAGCGAAACACCATACATCCTATATAATATAATATAAGACGAAGACACAAACAGTATAAGCTTTATTGTAAACAAGATCCGTGTACACCGTTGATGTAAAGTTTGAAACTAAATTTGAATTGATAATACCGCGGAATATTTGTTGTGTAGATGATTAATCGACAACTTTGGACCGAGTTCAGAATCTCGAAACGGTTTGACAATCATCAATGAGAACTCAAACAACGCGACGAAACTTCCTTTCTATTATAGGAGAAACTCACGAATGTTATATTATTTTGTTGATTGTACTTGCTGAATATCAATTACTGACTTTGATTATGCTTATTGTCATATTTAAGAAGCGTGTTAAAATAGTTTGAGAAATAATCAAAATAGAGATTATCAAGTCAAAGTGTGATAAAAATTGCAAAAAATCCGTATTGAAAGAAAGAAAATAGCAGATAATAAATTTTTTCGTAAAGATTTTATTGTTAGTAAAATTGTAAAATTATGTCGCATGATTTTTGCCACAGCGGTAATAATTTTTCGCAAGTTTTTCATCAATCCAACTACCTGCAGCTCAATCAAGAATTCAATTCAACGGTTCATCGAGCGATTAAAAAATAGTTGCCGCTACGGAAAACTTATTACTCATTCTTTTTTTTTATTTTTTTATTTTTTTTTTTTTCATTTCAGTCTCCCGATCACTGCACGCAGTCAGTTTTCAATTTCGTCGCACCCGCGTGACAGATCTATATATCTATAGACATATGCATGGATAGGATGTGCATTCATTGGTAAAAAAAATGGGGAACTGCCCAAATGGAAGTAAAATAATAAAAAAAAAAGAAAGAAAAAACAAATCCATTTCAGACACAAACACGTACATGCTGACGAATATTGGAAAAATATTACATATCCGTGAAAATTGTTGCCGGAAAAAATCACTGAAAATTGCGGAAAAAAGGTTTTTTTTTTTTTTATTTTTTTTCAGAAGGAGAACAATTCCAAACAAGCTTTCAATTATTTGAGAGCGTTAAGAAATAAAAACTTGCTTTAATTGTAATCGACGGGGTTTAATCACTCATGGATTAATTGGGACACCTGATTTCAAGATTATGTACAAAGGTTTCAAAAGATTTCAGAGATTTGAAAAGTTTTCAAAATATATTACAGAAGTTTTACAGATTCTAAAAAGATTTCAAATGATTTCAAAGGGTTGGAAAAGATTTCAAGAGCGATTTCATCTCGGATTTCATAGACTAAAAAATATTTCAGAATACTTCAAAGACCTCAAGAGACTTCGCGATATATATTCGCGAAAAATTGTACACTCTTGATTTCAGAAGTGATTAAACCCCCGATTTTAGTTAAAATTTTGGCAAATTTTTGCACGGCAATTTCTAAACAACTGTAAGGAAAGAGTATTGATCATTTTTTTCTTTTTTTTTTTTTTTGGTTTGTTAAATAAAAACGTGTAGCATTGTTTTCCACAGAGACATATAAATTTATAAAGGCTTTGTTTAAAAATCGATAGACGATTGGCGGGTTGAATTTTTTCAAGCTTTGTCTGCGTATATGTATATATATATATATATATGTATTTATATATACATATAATATGATTTGTTTACGGACTATTTACGGACTCGGGTTTTAGCACCGCATCATCCTGCATGATCTAGAGCTTCTACCAGCACTCTTCAAATTTAGCAACTGTTTTGTTATTTGTTGACCTTGTCAACGGGCGCCCGTTTTACCTAATCCAACCCCTCATATTATTGGGGCGTGTGATTTTTGTCCGTCAGAGCCTCGTGAAATTCGCATTTTTATTAGCTTTACCGGTTGCGTAAGCCGGATGCGAACGATGAAGTGCCGGCTGATGTTTGCCCGAGGCAACCCGTCGCCTCTTCTTGTATCTCACCCGCAAAAATATTCTGCACACAAGGTGCAAAAACCTATCAATATATCGGTATAAAAAATCGATCCCTTTCAACGAGAATATTACCACACAAAGAAAAATTTTCAAATATATGTATTACTGTGTACAGTTACGAAAATTGTATGGATAATAAATTTTTATGCAATTGTTGAATACTCGTCATTCGTTAATTTTTCACATTATTTTCTACGAACGATAATAATCGACGAACAAACTCATAGCGTGTCATGATTATTTTTCAAAACATACTAAGTATGAAATCAAATTTTTTCTACTTGACTGTTAAATTTATTAATTTTATTTGTTAATAATAAAATCATGTCGAAAATTGTTCTACAAAAAGTAAAATAGAGGTTTCCTAAATTTTTTCATTCGTGTTAATTAAACCCCAAATTAAAGCGGTGTAATTATTTTTATCTCATTCCGTGTACTAAAAACTTCCGTGACATGATTTCTGTCTGTTATATCACCGTCCGTGTGTAACGAAAAATTCCATGCGCCACTGCTCGACGAGCCATAAATCTGCATGTCATGGTTCTCTTTGCTACTGAACTATAGATATATATGTTATATAATATCATTGATATCGTCTCTACCCTCGCGCTTTCACTGCGGTCTGGTTTTCGTCAATTTTAATCCATAAGTGTCATATTTCCCTTGGGAATTATCATGGGATTTCAATTATTTCAAATACGAATTGAGATTGTTACTTTGCAATGCTTTATCTGGTGTTTTTTCGCGTGTTGATGGTGGAACAGATATATTATTGATTATGTTTCATTAGTTTATGTAAAATAAGTAATTTGAAAGCCAAAGAATTCTGATTTGCCTCAATTAAAATTAAAAACTTAGGTTATGTGGTGATAAAATGGCGCCGACAACCAGACTCTGACGTCATGAGGACATTTCCCAATAATGATACTAAAATTGAAAAGATTTCTTACTCCATCAAAGTTAAACAGAATTCTAAATTCACACTTGTAACTAAAAATCACACTTGAAATCTCCTAAAATTAAATAATGCAGATATTATATATATATATCAAAATATAATAAAAATTTTCTCAATTATCAATTATATTTCTATACATAAGTTAATCACTCGTTATCAGCAGTAATTTGTGCCGCGTTCAGAGAGACGGAAAATTGTCAAGCGTTTGTATTTTCGTACAATATAATTGCGTTTAGCCAAGAAGCATACTTGAATTGCGGGAAAAATATCCACGCGTTATTTGCGTACCGTTTAAAAGCTTCGCCAAAGCCAGGATCTAATCATTAATATCACCGTTCACCCCCGCGTGTGATAAAACCACGGGATTATTTTTAGTTCAATTATTGCGCACTGACTCTCTCGCAATTAGAACAGGCTGTATCTGCATAGTCTAGTCAAAATAGGTCTGAATTCAAAATATTTGTTTCGTGGCTGAATTTTGGTTTACGATGGTTTTCGTCTCTCAAGAACTCAGATCTAGTCATTTTCGAACTGCATGGTCAGGGTTTCGAGAAAACAGCCAAATTCGAAGTTTTTTTTTTTTGCATTTAACTCAAAAACTGTTGCCGATGGATGAAAAATGACTTGACCATCGTATAGAGCGGAAAATTCTACATCGACTTATGTCCTCGCATATCGGAAACGGAGCCGGATTAACAAATTAAGAAAATAGAAATTCTACTTATCGACGGTATCTAGGGAATTTTTGTGAAATAGTTACTTTTTTCATAATTTGTTAATCCGAATCCATTTCCGACGCATGAGGACATAATTCGATGTAGAATTTTCCGCTCTACACGACGATCAAATCATTTTTCATCTATCGACAGCAATTTTTGAGGAAAAATGCAAAAAAAAAAAACGTCAAATTTGGCCGTTTTCTCGAAACCCTGACTATGCAGCTCAAAAATGACTTCAGATTTGAGTTTCTGAGGGTCGGAAATCCTTGTAATTAAAACTACAGTCACGAGCCGAATATTTTGAATTCAGAGAAATTTTGATTAGACTATAATACACGGCAATTTAGTTTCTCCGTGCAAAACAAAAAAAAAAAAACAAAGAAAAATTGTCAACAATAATGAAAGACATATCTATAGCTATAGCTCTGCAAAATATTTGTCGTTATTATATTACGTAATTATATAATGCTGAACTTGCCAGGTTCCGGTATCTATTCAAACGGGGAAAACAAAGTTTCTTCATTAATTACGTATCGCTAGCCTTACGAAAGTAAACGATCTAACATGTTTCCGCTGAAAGTTAGATTGTATCCCTTAAACTTTGATTGATTATTTCATGGGTGAACTCAGTTTACGCATATATGTACGAACCAGTCTTATGCATATGTATGTGTGTACATCACATATGTATGTGCATACAAATTTATACATTATCTAATCGCCCGAAAGTTTCTGGGTAACCCTGTTATGTGTAAGTCCGTATTTATACATATACATATATGTATACTAGGTTGGGCAAAAAAAAAAAAAAAAAAAAAAGTTTTGAAAATATCGTTCAAGATGATGAAAAACAAATTCTGTGAAAGTTTAAGCTCTTAATATTAATATTAAGAGGTGCCTCATCACGATTTTTGATTTCTCATTTAAATAATACAGGAAATTTTTTTTTTCAAGTTTGGAATTTTATTGCGTTCGAACGAATGAACTAGTTGTAGAAATCAATACATATTCTTGTAGGAAATTGAACGATCTACAAAAAAAGTCTCTTGTGATTTTTCTCCTAATCGGCTTGTTTTAAAGTTATTCAAGGTTAAAGTTTAACCTCAAATAATATACGATGACTTCCATAATTTTTATTATTATTATTATTATTATTATTATTATTATTATTATTATTATTATTATTATTATTATTATTATTATTATTATTATTACGAAATAATGGCTGAAAAACATAAAACATCATATTTTTCGTGAAGTTCATCAAGTGTTCTTTGGTAAAACATCGAAATTTTTACGAAATACCAATAATCGTAAGGAAAATCGATTTTCCCAACAATTATTAGTATTTAGTGAAAAATTTTGATGTTTTGCCAAAAAAGAAGAAGAAAAAAAAAAAAAAAAAAAGAAACACTTGACGAACTTCACGAAAAATGTGATGTTTTATGTTTTTCAACCATTATTTCGTATATTATTTGGGGATGAACTTTAACCTTAAATAACTATTAAACGAGTCGACGACGTGGCGAAAAATCACAATCAGACCTTTTTTTTATAGATCGTTCAATTTCCTACAAGAATAAGAATTTTTCTTTACGATACGCCAATCCGTTCCATGATTAATAAAATTCCAAAATAAAATAGAAAAAAAATCGCAAATAGGCACCTCTTAATATTTAAATTAAAATCTCAAATTTTAACAGAATTTTTTTTTTCCTCATCTTGAACAATATTTTCGCGGTAACTACCGAAAAAATAGTAATTTTTTTTTTTTTTTTTTTTTTGCTCCACCCAGTATACACACATGTTAGACTGCTTCTGATGAGGACAATTTTTTTTCTGACTGAAAAAAGGTCCAACTTTGTACTTTAGGATTTTCAGCTCAAGTTCATAAGAGGTTCATTCATTCCACGCGAATCTTTCCCATTTAAATTAACGTATGCAAAAATTGTATTACTCATTCCAGTTTCAAGGCTGCCAGTGATTGAGGTCCGAGAAAAAAAATTTCATTAGTGGCATTAATATATGAAAAATAGTTTCATCTCAGTATCAATAATGCACACTTTTTCACGAATAATGTTTGTTGGTCCGATAAAAAGTAGTATATTGGTGTGACGACGAATGAAGAAACGAACTAAAGCTCAAAAAAACTCAATCATTTATAGATTAAAAAAAAAAATTTTTTCTACTAAATATTAATAAGGAATATATAATAAAAAAAAAAAAAAAAAAAAAAAACACACACACACACACAAAAAAAACCAAAAAGAATTTCACGAAGTACGAAAATAGAGGCAATTAATGGCTTTTAATTGAAAACCTCGAACGTGAAAAAAAGTGATTTTTTTTACATTTTACTTCAATGGAAAAAATAACATCTTATACTTGAGCTAAAAATTCTTTGCTTCCAAGATAATTTTTTTATAAATGGGATGATAGTATTTTCGAGACTTGAAGTGCGAGCTACGATTAATGAAAATTCATCATCATTATTGTTTAAAAATGGTTCTAAGATCCGTGATTTAGTTTCCAATCTACGATTAATTACCCACCAGGTAAACAAATTGATAAACAAATGTTCAAACGTTCAAATAAAGCTGATAAAGATAAATTTGATCGATAAACTACGCATGCCTATACATCTCTTCGTTTTTTTTTTTTTTTTTTTTTTTTGTTATATATATATATAAAGCTGAAAATAACTTTAGATCATAAATTTCAACCAACAGTCCGGTAATTATTATCAACATCGGAGACATTACGTATATTATTTAATATTATTTTCAACAATAAAAAATTTTTTGTTTTTGATAACGATCAATTTTCGCTCAATTTCGTTGTTCTTCGAATTGTCTTATTATTAATGACAAAATCTTCAATGATGACACAGCAATTCATTCATCTTTGTTAAAAATCTATATTTAGTTCATCATTGAATTTCATAATGATGAATGAAATGAATTTCATAATTTGGGCTATCATTTTTTATTTTGTAAATTGTTCAAATTTATGAGATATTCAAACCAGGAAAAGCAAATTGAAAGTTATAGTTCGTGAAATACTAATTCAAAACGATATAAGTATTTCGAAAATTAACAAGATTTTTCACGTCAAGTCTTGAATATTTATTTTGAGGAAAAAAACATAAAAAATAATAATAAAAATAAATAAATCGATGCTAATTTTTTTCAATCAAACACGTTAGACGAGTTTTAAGTAATACTTACTGGTTTCGCGAGTTTGAATACCGTGGGTGCAGCTGGGCACGAAATATAGACGATAATTCGATTGCAATATTTTCATGCCACTCAACGACAAAGTGAAAAACAAGAATCGTGTAGAATTTAAAATTCAAGTTGGGTAATTCTGATTTCAGTTTAAAATTAATAAAATATCACAGTTTGTACGGATTTTTATACAAAGAAAATAGCATTATTAAACAAATTTCCAATAATACCAATTAATATCGAATAAAAATGAATCACATTTGAATTGTTATCAGTGTAACAGTGTAACCCTTCGTTCAAATAAAGTTTTTCTTAGTCGATTTTCCTATACGATAAATAAAATTAATAAAGAAAAGTAATTATTTACCTAATAATAATAAATGTATTTCATGTAATAAACGAGGTTACATAATTCGAAGTATGAGCAAAGTCTTGGCGGAATTTTTTTTTTTTTTTTTGTTGTTTTTAAATTACTTCGTATAAAGAGAATCTAAAGAGAAAAAATATAATTTATTCTTAACTTTCACTAAAAATCGTTCTTTTTATTAATTTTTTTTTTTTTTTTTTTTTTTTTTTTTGCAAATATTTTATGACACTGTCGATAGGGGGTATAATAAAAATATTTGATCGAAAACACTTTCCAAATGAAATTACACACCGTAATCCAACCTTCGTAAATCGGATAGAGAGTTTGGAGGTGAATGAAATGCAACTTTTACTTTTGAAAATGTATAATTAAATTTTGATTTTTAATGTCTCTAAACCGCATCTGTTTACCGGGTTCTTTCGACTCTTCGCCATGGACTCGCGAATCACACGTCATTTAATTTTGGCTTAATAGTTTACTTATTATTAGATACGAACTTATCGGGCAGCTTGTTGCAAAGACTGGGAGCAATAGTTGCTCTGAAAAAATATCACGAGTTAGCGTGTTGGAATTTGACACGTTCTCTAAAGCCTTTGCTAAATTACGCATTTGGTTGCCCGATTTCATACTTAAAAATTACTAATATTAAAATTTTTCACTTTTTAACGCTACATGATCCCATTTTCTACATGATCTAAAGAGAGAATTCATTGGCTATGAATAAAAAATGATACCTTTAATTCATGTGCGACGAATATTTTGCCTGTAAAAAAAAGTTTTCTAAATTTAGTGCAACATGAGAAGATATATGGCAATGCAATGTTAGTCATTGCGTTCAATCAGGGTTCAACATTGTCAAGTTCACTGTTTCCCGACACAAGACACGGAGGATACTATAAACAAAAATCTATGTGTCAAGAATGTCAATGCCAAACAGATCGATCTCCAGCTCTAAACAGGAGTTGACTGATTATCACCACGTAGCGTTGAAAGGAACGAATCAAGATCGTATTCGTCGTCGTACTGCTGCTGCTCCCATAGCTCTGGGAGACTTTCTAACACAGATCGACCAACTCCAACGAGGCCAGAAAATCCTGACTCGTTTCCATCGCCACTACCAGAACCCCCCTGTCCGTCCATTCTTTTATCCTTGCTAGTATCCAAGGAGAACAGATCCAGTAACTGAAACATTATATGCAGGATTATTTACTATAACTTTCCAAGATTGTAACTTCCAAACCATTTACAAGTCTCAGTTTCATTTCGAATAACTTTGCAAATCATCATGACCTTACGATCAAGATAGCAAGTATCCGATGACATTGCTAAAATGTTTTATACTCACAGGAAAAAATATCAAAAACAGTAGTAAAACGAATGGGAAAGAAAATATAGCGAAACACTTACCTGATCTGTTCCCATGGTTTCCATAGATGCGTTTTCCGTCGAGATGACGGTGTTAGCGGTGAGCAGTTTGAACTTTTGTAGTCCCATAATCTTTTCTTCGAGTGTTGCCCTTGTAATCAATCGATAAACATTGACAACTTTCTTTTGTCCGATGCGATGCGCTCGATCCATTGCCTGTAGATCTTTCATTGGATTCCAGTCGTGCTCAACGAATATCACCGTATCTGCTCCGGTTAGATTTAATCCCAACCCACCGACTTGAGTGGTCAAAAGTAAAACGTCGATAGATGGATCGGCGTTGAAACGGGCAACAACAGAATGGCGTTGCGACGCCGGCACGCTTCCATCGAGACGTAAATAGGTAACTGTGGGTAGATGAACTCGCAGCAAGTCTTTTTCCACGATATCTAGCATGGCTTTTAGCTGGCAGAAAATCAGCGCTCGATGCTGGCTGACCAATTGTTGCTGCTGGCCATCCGTCGTCGTTATAGAAGTCATTGAGACCGGTTGCTGCTGTTGCTGACCGATACCGCAATCTAGCAAGAGTTGCTTTAGTGCGGGAAGTTTAGCGCCGTGTTCAATGTCGGTCAGAGAACTTTGTTGATGCTTAAGCGAAGCGCAAACCTGAGAGATAGATTTCAATACAACGATATGGAATGAAAACACTCTTAAAACATAATAATAATCTGCGAATACCGAGTTATTGGGCAAGACATGTTGTACATTTATAAATATGTATAAAATGGTGCGATTCAATGTATTTAAATGTATACTCACGTAATGATATTGCGGATGGCGTGGGGTAAGCACTAATTTCGGATGATTGCAGACATTTCGAAGATAACGTAGAGCCTGGAAAACGTGTGTACCCAACGGATTGTCAGTCGGTGCTGGGCTGCTGAGAGACGCTGAATGTCGTGTACGGAAATCTTCGTAAAGAGTACGTTGTAACGGGGACAAGTCGCAGTAATAATCCTGAGTAATTTTCGGAGGTAGGTCTTGCAATACGTCTTCTTTGTTACGCCTCAGTAAAAAAGGTAACACCTGTCAAGCACGTAATTAAATAAGCACAGTTGAATATTTTTTTCGAACTCTCTGTTCGTCCGAATGTTTCCATTTTGTGTATTCCATACGAATAACCAATTATACAAAATTGATAAACGTTCACCTCGAGAAAATATATAGAAAAACAATCTAAAGACACAGTATTTCAGTAAGTAAGCATTTGGAAAGTTAAAAGTCACATAAAATTCCTCGCATTTGTGATTAGAATGTGACAAATACCTGACGATGAAGAGCTTCCATAGCCAACGCGCCTGCTTCCTGATCTTTCGCTCCCGCTTTGGGTTCGCGACTGGCTAATATAGGTCGTGAATAACGTGCTGCGAACTGTTTCTCACTACCGAGGAATCCAGGCATGAGAAAGTCGAAGAGAGACCATAACTCGAGGACATCATTTTGCACCGGTGTGCCGGAAAGTATCAGACGATGATGTGCTCTGAGCCGTTTGGCAGCCTTTGCACTTTTTGTTTTCCCATTTTTAATGATGTGTCCCTCGTCGAGTATACAATAATTCCATTGAATGGACTCAAAAAATTCAATATCTTTCCTCACGATGTCGTAGCTGGCGACAACTAACCGATACCGAGTTATCCGTGGACGTAACTTTTCACGTTCCGGTGGTGGTCCGGCGTATTGCAAGGCCGATAGATCTTTTGGTTTGAAGAATTTTTCAGCCTCGTAAACCCAGTGACCAGTCAAAGTAGGCGGACAAACAACGAGACTGGGAACTGTGTGCGGATGATGGTAGTGATCGGTGGCCAACATGCATAGAGTCTGCAAAGTCTTTCCGAGACCCATGTCGTCGCATAGAACTCCATGAAGCCGGTAACGATTCAAAAAGGCAAGCCAATTCAGTCCCTGGTGTTGATAAGCACGCAGTTCAGCCGACACTGGGACCGGCAATTTCGTATCAGGAATGCTTCGTGGATTTAATAGTTGTTCCAGAAAATGTCTTTCTTGAGCTTTTTCATCCCTAGTAGAGATTGCGAAGAAAAAAAAGTATTAGAGAAAAACTTCTTTAATTGGAAAATGTAACGAGCAACAATTTTATTGTATATAGTACTCGCTAGAAGTGTATTTTTCTCGTTAAATTGAGAAAATTGTCAAAAAATTCAATAAAAAATCGTGAATCAAGAAAAAAAAAACATTTTTATGACACCATTCGTAAACGTAGTTACAAGAAAATCTGTTTGTAATTTACCCAAGTAGAGGTGGATCTCCGATAGCTCCAGGATCGAGAGGCATCAGTTGAACAAGAGTTGCAAAGGTTGCGCTGCAGGTAAGACGCACAGCTTGATTTTGATCGCTCATTCGCCCAAGTAAAGGTACAACAAGAAGAACAGCATATGGAACAACGCCTACGCCTAAGCTCTCGACCAAACAAGCGAGTGATTCGGCTGCTCCTTGACGTTTAGCATCTACTTCAGCGGGAGCTATTATCTTGACCTTATCCGTACTTGAGCTGTCTTTGTCATTACTCGGCTCTAAGAGTGGTATTATGCTTCGAACTACGTGCTTCATTACCTAGGTAAAACAGAAGAATTTCTTATTATAAAAAAAACGTCGACGGGTATGCTGCAGTGACAATTAATGACAGGAATTTTACACGTTATCAGTTCAAATTACTTAAAGAGTCATTCAGAGAATTATTCTTGTTTCATCTCATTATTAAAACTAATGGTAACATGTAACTTTAGATGTAGTTTTTTTCATCTTTTAAGGAAAGATTAAAGAATATGAAAAGTTACAGGCACTCAAGTCATTATTCGGTAATCCAAAACTGGGAATTGGCGATTAAACTTGCATGTGATCTTCTGACATATGCAATATACAAACAAGTGATAAACAAATTCATTCTATGACCCAATTTCAATAACAGCGAGCAGCGAAATTCAAGTTTTAAACTCAAGGGTAACGTAAATTAGAAAATGGCAATGGGTCCGACTAATGCAACGAGTCAAATCTAAATTCTAGTTCACAAAAAATAGAATACATCTGCGTGGATAACGACTTTACCTCTTCGGTGCGCAGAGTGCCTAATACGGCAATGCAACGGGCAGCCATGTGTCTGACAGCTCTATAAGGATGTGCCAAGAGATTGCAAAGTCGTGGTACACACTCAATGGCGGGAGGTAAAAGGGACAAGTCAAGACTCGGAGCGACTGTTTCCAGCACTTGGAGACTGGACACCAATTGAGTCGCTTCATCCTGATGATTTTGTTGATAGGAATACTCGTCGGGACTGCAATTTTTAAGAGCTGCTGGTAACATCAGTTCCCAGAGACGTGGTAGACGCGAGGATAGCTGGGCTCCGAGCAACTTTGTTACGGAGGTAAGCGCTAGGGTTGCGCCACGACGACGAGTTCTCGCTGCCTTTGCTTCCGGTTCTTCGTACGCCAGTAACTCTTCAAGTGGTATTTCCGTGGTTGGAGGTCTCCCAGGACCACGACCTCCGTTACCTCCGAAACCGCCACGATTGTAAGCCACTCTTTCTGCGTGTCGTTGTCTGTTTGTCAATGTAAGAATACCCTCAAATGGCTGTACGTCGCCTACTATCCGTGGTGTAAACTCCGGGTCCGAGCAAAGAAACATACACAAGTTTGAAGCAATCTGGAAAATCAATGCCAAATTTGAAAATTACTTCTCAACGCTTCATTTTCATAATGGCACGATTGAATCGCTCGATTGTCTATCGAAAATTAAGTACAGCGTAAGTCTGTTTAAAAATATAATATTACTTTGTGATTTGGAGAGGGTTTTCTTTCCACGCAGAGATCTATAAGGTGTGCGAGATGCCGTGCAGCAAGACTTTGCAATTGATCATTTTCTTCACGTTTTATTGATTCCATGAGCGGCTTTACAAGAGGATTGAGAGGACAATCTGCGCCCGGAAGACAGCGCAGCATTGTTGCAGCTCCCGCCAGCGCCGCCATGGATGTTATATTGAGCGCATGCTGTTGCATCGCAGTTGCAGTAGCACCTGATTCTATGGCACGTCGTCGTTCCTCCAAACTGTCCAAGACTTTGGGTTTCAATTTCACTGCAGTATTTCCGCTTCCGGCAGCAGTTCCAAAGCCTACCAGACTGGAAACAGTTTTACCCGTAAGTATAGTGATTTGTTCAAGAGTCATCACCCCTGTGCTAATCGCTGCTGCATCGAGACCTGTTCCTTCCTTGAGCGGTAACTTGTAGTGCTTTAGAGTAGCGATATAGTCACGAGTCTCTTGTAACAAGCGAGTGAAGGTCACAGCAATCTCATCGTAGTAAACGCACTCATTCAGACAGCCCAGGAGCTTCTCCCTAACGTTACAAGACATTGAACAGTGTCATTTGTACTCACATTATTCGAGGGAATGTGTTCGATTATGTGATTATCGAGAATTCATTACATTGATGAACAGTCTATTGAATCTCAACAAAACTTGCGCAAAGTCAATATAATACAGTTAACTACATACTTGAGAATGTCAGGTATAACTGGCGGATGGGGTTGTTCCAAGGTTGCCCAATGAGCCATTGTGAGTCCCGCGACGGTGCGTTGCAGGGCAGATCGTGAGGCTAAATGAACCAGCAGAACTTTCGCGTAACAAAGTGCAGGGCTGGGTGTATCTGGGGTGTAAATTACCCCTGGAGCAGGACGGACAACGTAGCAGGAAAGTAGGCCAAGCATTCTCGCTGCCATACAACGTGCGCGAACGACATTGCTTCGACGCGTAGCCGGAGCTACAGTTTCTACACCACCTATGTAGACTTTCAATTCCGACGCCGACTTGCCGCCACCATTTCCGCAGCCACCGCTACTGCCCGAATCTGATTGGGCGTCGCTTCCGTTACCGCCGCAACTTTTTGTCAGTCTGAAAATTTATACATATGAGAAATGATTAATCATTGAGTAAGAATTAATACAGACATAAAATTTTCTTCTAAATTGGAGAAAATGCTGTCAGATATGTCGACTCGCTGACAGAAAATTGGGATTTTAAGCAGATTGGATTTGCCTGAAATTTGCTGTCTATCCGAGGAATAATTTCCTAGAATGGTATCCCTTGAAATCAATGCGTTCAAGAGATTTGGGCAAAACAAAAACAAAAAAAAAAACGTAGAGTGTAAAGAATATGTTAAAGAAACAGAAGGTTTACAAAAATAAACAGAGTAAAAACTCAAAACAATGACAGAAAACTATTAACAGATAGATGTGGAAGACTTGATGCTAGAAAAAGATGCGATTAATACCATGCACCGAGTACTACGTCACTATTGGAATAAAATACATCGGCCATTGTGTCAGTAATTGCACAAAAGCATATATGCTATCGTACGCTATGTGAAATGTGAATACTGCGACGTTGACGAGCTGTTTAATACGCATTGGCCAAAGGCCTATACACAAAATTGTTGAAATATGAAAGTAATCGAAGCAGACAATAATATAAGCTTCAAAAAGAGAATTGATCAGTATCTCAACTGGCGACACTGCACTGTAAATAAACGTACAAACATTAACAATCTTATCCATATACAGATCGATTCTTCCCGAAATTTTGGCTTCTTCTGCGATTTGAAAATAAATATGTATCATTATTTTCAAAAATCCGCCACCCCTTCAGTCAATCAGACAATTAACCAGTTTACTGGTAAGCGAGTGAGCCACTTTTCGTGCCAAAACTGGTACGATCAAGTACGCTATAAAATTCCAAAAAGAACCTTCGGCTTCAAAGTTTCATGGAAATCCATCAAAATTTAGTGTAATTATTCAATGTACACGTCATTACTAGTTTTGCCATAAAAATTTTGTGCGCACATATGCGTCATTACCAGTTAACAGCTTAAAGACATAAGCCAACGTAAAAACAATCACAAAACAGAACTGCATCGGACATCGCGTTCAAATTACAAATAGTCAAAAAATCTATTTACATTGGCCAGTCCCTACCATTCGGTAGATGTCTTAAGGGATATGCGTTAATTGTAGTCCGCCTGAACGGTGATCTGATTGCCTAAAGGCTGGGCATCGCAACGGCTAAACTATGCCCAATTTCAAGATTTTGCAGAGCTCAGTGTGAATGTAATCCGATCCTAGAATAGAAGAACAATTTTAATTTCAGTTTTGTGTCAATGTCAATAGCACATAGTGCGTCCGTTGTTTGATAATTGCTGCGAACCTAAACGAAAAAAAAATCATTTTCATCCAAACAAGACTATAATCTACAAACTTCGAGCTTCGGAAGTGTGACTTCAAGATGTTGCGCAGGGCTGAAATCATAAAAGAGGAAAAGACAAGCTGAATATATACATAAAGAGAAATTATAAAGCATGATTTTCTTCGTCGTATCTGGTAAACAGTGAAAACTATTTCATTGCTAGTTAGGTACTTTCATTCTTTCATTCTTAATTAAACAACCTTTACTTCATGTTTGCTATGAAGAAACAGATCAAGCAACGGTATCGATAAAAAAAAAAAATACTTTTGGATTCTGTAGAACATTTTAATGATGCTGAAACTAGGCGCTAATAGCAGGCTGCTGATTCACAGAAACATCTTGAACATATTGTTATTTTCTTACGATTAACCCATTTGAATCATCGGATAAAAGTCAGAAGAGTTAAAACTCGAATGGTTTCTTTAGCAGAATCACCTTATTCGACAACATTTTTTAAATCTGCGACTTGCTGTTCACTTCTAGCTTCAAATGTTACAGTTTACTATGGAATATAAATATTTGTTTCTTTACTTAAACAACGAGGAAGGGAAATTAGAAAATTGCTATAACTACTGACACATTTGGGATATGGAATTAGGGGATTCCAAGCTTAAGGGGGAACTACAATGAAATTTTGATAATATCGAGTTTTTGATTTTTCAAACGACTAAAAAAGATATTATCAAAAATTTCTCTCAACAAAATTTAGATTATGGTAATACGTGTCCTGAAAAAAAATTTCAATCTCCTGCGATGAAAGTGTATACGCAAAAAAACTTTCGGCAGAAAATTTCCAGCGTATCGCTCCCAAAAGTTTACATAGAAGGAAAAATTTGAAAACTCAACACATTAGATTTTCAATAGCATAATTATAATTTTTCGAATAAACGAAGACACTCTGGTATCATCAGAAAACGATGTATAGTTAAATCGATGCACTAAAAGATACTTTTTCTTACAACTGATGTAAATGTGTCTCTGAAAATGGCAACTTTATTAACCAAGCGATCATCCAAAACCTTTTTTTCAGATAAATATTTCTCGTAATAGAACATATATGTGAAAATGTCATCGATTAAGCTCAACAAAGAAGATAACTAATCATTTAATATAAAATTTAAACAGAAACATCGCATTTACCTTGAGTTATGCTGAGTTGTTGTAGCGGCAACCAGGAGAGCAGGACTAAACGGTACATGTTCCGGTTGCATGGCAAGACAAAGCCACGTGCTGACGAGAGGACAGGAAGCGAGCAGCAGCAACTGCAGGTCACTCCGTACGACAAGATTCTGCCACACTCGCTCCGCCACTTCTTGTATAGCAGCCACGTGTTCCACTAATGCGCGCTGAAACACCTGGCGCAAAGCTTCCTGCAAAACGCTGCCACCAGCGTCCCCCCAACGATCCTGCTCGTCTTTGGGATTTCCATCGTCTCCCGTCAGTGTAAGCAGCGTCTGCAATGTGGCTTTTCTCACGCTCGAACTCGAGTGACCTAAGAATGGCCACAACCTTGGTAAAACCTAAACCGCAAGCATACAAAACTATTTATCAAATGAATAATAATACTGTGATTATAATTATCGTTATGCGGCATTGCTATTTATTACGGATCCTCGATATGAGTAGGTAGTTTCGTCATACTGAACAACCCGCAAGCTTAATATTGATCTGTAGAGAATCAACTAAAAATTTTGATTTCGTCGATTCTTTGAACAGGTTTGAATATCTTTTGCTTGTTAATATTGAAAATCAGAAATTATAAATGAGTATGCAGTGATAATTTAAAGCCAAGAAGAAAAAAATTATTTCATAATTATACAAATTACCAATAAAATTCCAAAGAAATAAATTCACAATTTTCAACATCGAGATTAAAAGATTGATTCAATCATTCTAAATTTCTAATCAGCTAGAAATTAAACCAACCTTAGATAAAGGTTGCGGCGTAAGATGTTCACGGGCAGCAGGTAAAGACAAAATTGCAGCAAGTAGACCCATGAAGCTGTTACAGGCAGCGGCCAGATCGTCCTGTTCACGCAGGAGTTCCCAAAGTCGTAAAACGACAGCTTCGAGTTGCGACGGTGTGAGAAGTTTAGGCAAGACGCCAGCGACCGGAATCAAAGCGCTCGCTGCTGCAGCGCCAACGTCGTCCACTGGATCGGCGAGTCCGTGCATAGCTGCTGGAAATGCCCTCGGTAGCAGTTCGTCGAGAAGATCGTCTCGCACAGCTAGCAAATATTTTAGTGCCAAAAGGGCGCCGTGTCTAGCTTCCCATTCGTTATGTTCGAGAAGTTTCAAGACAACGGACAAAACCCCCAACGCTCCGCCCTCTTTAACTTTGTCGCCATCTTCTTCGGTTTTGACTTCCACTTTGATTGTTTTCTTCCCATTTTCATCATTTTCTGCATTGTCGGTACATGGCATTAACAACAATAAAGAACCCAGAGCCTGAGCACAAGTCTCGCGAACCGGAGCTACGACTTGATCTGAAACAAAGTCACCAAATCTGTCCAGACCCAAAACGCAGAGCAGTCGCAACGCAGCGTCTTCTACCCATCGACGGTGATTTTCCTCCATCTCTTCTTTTGTTTGATCTCGTGACTTGCCAGCACCTGAAAGGAATCGACGCGATCAACGTAACGAAGCGCTAACTGTGAATGGCAACTTTTTTTGTAAATATTTCAAGCCACATTGTGATAATACAAAGAATAATAGTTTTACATAAAATTGCCAATTGCTACTAATTCCACCTTTTCTTCAGACAGTAGAAAACTAGTGAAATATCATAACATTTCACTTCGCTTCACGTTTCACTTAAAATTACCGAATATACGATTATTGGGTGAGAAATGAATAACATTACGAATAAAATGTCTGATGGAATTCAGTCAGCGTGACTTTGTAGGAAAAAAATGGTAAATTTACCTTTTCCATGTAGCCGAACAAGTTCACGCAACGCGGTTGCAGCGCCATGACGAACTTCCCACTTCTGGCTGAACAGGTCCTGACAAAGACTCTCTGCAAACGATTCAAGCGGCCACTCGACGGCTGTGTCAGGCCAACATCCAGTTCCGTCCGGCACTCCCCAGTTGCCTCCCTCATCGCCACTCCACGATGCTTCAGACGTCGTGTTTTCTTCTTGTTTTGGCTTCTTAAGCAACGGTTCGCCACTGCCACTTGTTACCGAACTTTGATGATCTTGCGTATCATCGGGCTCCCTGGAACGTTGCTTTGAAATTGACTGACGTGCCTGAAAAAAGTAGACTCATTGATTACGATAATCCTGAAGGTATGAATGAAATATTTTTATCACGATATTAAATTTACTAGCAATTTTTTTTATCTAATCGATAAATTCTAGAGTTTATTTCTTCCTTCGTATAAAATTTTTTAAATATAATGAGCCCTGAAAATCTAACTTTAAACAAAATATTATTCTATTGTAGACCTGAACTAGCTTAAATAAAACGTTAATCGCTAATTGATTCGAAGTAACAAACCTTACGCCGTGCACGATTCATTTCTCGACGGCTCAGACCACTGGGTTGGCACATCGTCTCGTCGATGGGCATTTTGATTTGCGATGCACCAGGCGCTTGCACAGATGGTGCGAAATCGTCATTTGTGAATAATTCATTGGTATCGATGCCCATGAGTCGAGGATGGAGACCAAATTTTGCAGCAAAAATTTTTTCCGTTTGCTGCGAATTGGGTTGCTCACTTGTCTCAGCAACAACTAAGTCGTACTCGCTACCCTCAGATCCGGTTAGATGTAAACTACGTGCCAACACTCTTGCCATATCGAAATCTCGCAAGCTGAGTCTGTTGGCTTTACTGAACTGACGTACTTGCCCGTCCTCGGTTTCATCTACAAAAAGTGAAAAATCACATTTTTCAATAAAAACTGAACGTTTTTTCGTTATGATCTTTTCGTTACAATGTAAGAAATCTTGGCTGGAAAACTATCTAACTATAAACTATTGAATATCTTGATTAGGAAGGTTTTATAAATTACGTAACGCTATATGGGATCGTGCTTACATGGCTTTCCCTATATTGTACTATAGAATTTAGCGTTACTTAATTTATGGAAGCTTCTTGAGGTGGAAATTATCAGTATTGAATAATTTCGGTTCCAAATATTGTGTTTCAAGTAATGAGACAGACCTCAATTCCAACATTTGGTTCTCGAATTACGAAACTTTTTGAACACCTGATGTTGACATCCGGTACATACGTACATACGTGAACATCTGTGTACACCAAACTTTGGATACAATGTAAACCAACATAACACGATACTTTATACCTCTCCTCAAATATACAGCTGAAGCTACCATTCAAACTCGTTTCCATTAAAATTATTAAGTTTTAATAAAGTTTATTGCTTTTAGTTTCTAAGTTTTGGATGCTAGGCTTTTGTCACCGGCTTGTTTTGCAATATTTCTGCATGAAAAAATTACAGAATATCGTTAAAAGTATGCTTAATAATGTACAAAAGGTTTCGATAAATTTGCTCAATCCATACTTTAAAAAAAAATTCACAAAAAGTGTTTTTTTTTTACGCTGAAACCCTTACCCCCCCCCCCCTTCAAGAGTTTTGCTCAGATCGACTTAATATTTTGAGAATATATTCTTGAAATGTTTAACAATAAGATGAGACAAAAAAAATCGATTTTTCGAAAGTGTAAACCCTTACCCCCCCCTTAATTAAGAATTGACGAATCTTATGATCATTTTCTAAATGAAACGATCAAACTACCTTGTTGCAGCTGAGCGTCAGGCACATTTAGGTGTAGGGGTTTCGGGTCCCATTGCGGAACTTGGGCCAGTATTGCTTGAACGGCATGTGCAGCGGCTACTCTCGTATCCCACTGAGGTGATTTTAATAACGTAGAAACTCTAGCTAAAAGATGATGCAGTTCATGTGGATGCAGGCGTTGGGCTTCGCCGAGCTGTTGCGCTGCAGCTCTTCTAGTTACGGCACTAGATCCAGTTTCCAAGAGTACAAAAAGTCGGTCCAATCTATACGCAACAGATTACCGTAAATATTTTGGAAGCGGAGATCGAATTATCGTTCAAATATTCTTTTCTTTTTTTAAATAATGAGATATTATTTCGATTTGAAATTTGATTGAATTGAATATTGATTGGAATAAGATTTCTATTATTCGATACTTCGCTTATCATTTACACTTGAGACTTGGAATTTCGCAATAAGCAAATCGGATTTTTGGATTATAATTTTGTTTCTGTTACAGTTGTTAGAAAATTTTAAATGACTCGATATTGGGTGAAAGTGGCAAGTTAGAATCAAAGCAGAAGCCATCTTCTAGCGATGGCGCATAACACAGATTCAGAAAATATTCTTTGCATACTTTTACTATATAATGAAAATAGAATTTTATTATTGTTGAAAAGTGATCAAATTACTAAAACTAATTACCGTGACGTCATGATAAATTTCTAGTTATAACAGAGGTTCGTTGGAAATTCTGCAACGAGAAAATAAACACAAGATTAAAAATTTGGTTCAATTATAACGACGATTCATTAGCTCGTAAAATATTTTTATATAACCAGAAATTCATTGCTTTGTAAGATGTAACAACGAATGTCGATGAGCAGGCGATGAATGGTAATTTTTCAAAAGTGTCGAAAGGTCAAATTATCAACGATTTGATGCGAAACAACGATATCAAGTTTTATTAAGGCTTGACGCATAAAAATATACTCTGAAAATCATTTCAATTAGCAAACAGCAGGAAACTCAGGTTTCCAAGGATGCTAAATGTTTGCGTTTTGATGCTGAGTCGCACAGATTTATGACAAAACTTTATCATCCATCATTACTAGCCATATATGTACTTCGATAAATCGGTATCACAGTATTCAACGTATAACGAGTAGAATCGTTAATAAAGTGTCAATTTCATCGACTGCTTCTGGCATGACTTGAGCACCAGACTAAGCATGCAATAAATCATAATTCCCAAATCTCTGATCGATTAAATTTGTGAAAACAAGCAAGGAATTAAGGGAATAACATTAGACGTTCAGAGGCGTGCCGTAGACGCTAACGCGAGAAGGATAATAGACGTTGAAACGTTTTTATTCACACGTAACCCCGATCGCAATCCCAATATGGATATAATAACAATCGTGCAATATGTGCTCGCAGTTTTCACCCACGGGTTCATATTTACCTCGAGTTTCGGTTCACTCAGGATATTTTTCAGCCTCAGCTGACCTTCATAGCCATATTCCACCGAATAGCCACCGTAAAAATTACATTAATTAAATAAATTAATGTTAAACTCGAAAGAAAGAATACATTTTTTGGAGAGGAACGCATCTTACAAGCATCAAATTTATACTGACAGCCATATTGCCGATGAACCTGAGTTTTGTCCGGGGATTTACCTCCGATTGGACGGTTCTTAGGGGGGAAGATCAAAGTCACGTGATAATATCGACCAATCAGAACTCGCGCTTTACTCCTCGCTCAATTCAGCCGTGGAATAATGTAAGAGGTGCGTTCGTTTATTGCGGTTGAATTCACTCCGAGTCTGAACTCCGAGCAACTTCAGAGTGATCTGCGCAGCTTGAGCTTAAACGTCGTGGTGTAATGAGAGTGGGGCAGGCTGACGATTGTGGAATTCACTCTGCCTTATACCGCATCCACATGATGTTCAACCTCAAGTTATATTCACATAACGCGCACAACAGATTCCCCTAGACGGATCGCAACAAGATCAGCATAGCTCACCACGCCTTCACTTGTTTTCTAATTATTCAATTATTCTCTTTAACGACGCTTGTTATTGTTCTTCTTCTTCGCAATACTTTTCAATAAAAGATATATTTGGTTTATATTAATTAGAAGTCTTGACCGTCTCGTTCATTTGAATTGCTACAGATGATAAAATTTAACCGCCATCTTGAATTCTAGACCAATCAGAAGGCAGCTTTAAACGGAAAATATTTTCACGAGTGAAAAACAAGTGCGAATCAGACCCCGAGATTCGTCGTTGTATTCTTATTATTCAAATTTAACCGGCATGAACATCTGTTTCAGAACTCTATAAAGCTAGAATTTCATGAGCTGCGAAACATAGTAGCAACAACAGCAGCGTTTTCCAGCATTGAACGCTTCGACGATAATATAAAAAAGTTGCTTGTAAACAAGACCGTAAGGTCACGTGATGTAGTTTCCGATTGAATTGACGATCGCAGCTCCACATAGCGATGAAATAAGAAAGTTGTATTACAAAATGGCAACGATTGCAGGCCGTAGTTGTGTTTTCCTTAATTAAATTTCATCAATTGAAACGATACTTAGTTCATCGTCCAGTGTTATTATAACACAAGAATAACAATGAAGTAGCGATACAACCGAGGTAAGTAATCTCGTCGTACAACTTCATTACCGTTTCACAAATTTAGCCCCAATATATTTACC
The DNA here is from genome assembly GCF_021155765.1 of Diprion similis. NCBI lineage: Eukaryota > Metazoa > Arthropoda > Insecta > Hymenoptera > Diprionidae > Diprion > Diprion similis. The sequence continues at coordinate 6,444,368 of NC_060117.1, forward strand.
GGATCGATAAATCGATGCGCTACTTGGCCAATTCTAACCTTAACTTAACTAACCGTAGCGCCCACTTTTGCCGCCTGTTTTACATACAAGGACATACATTTTCATTTCACTGAAATTACTTCCTTCCCGTCTATTATCTAGTCTCTCTACACATATTGCACACCATATACGACTAACCACACGACTCGTGCTTCATGATCCGCAATTTTAGGGACAGAATCCTGTAACTTACAGGCCCATTAATCCACAGACACGTATCAATTACTCGAACACAATTGTGTACATACTGACTTGAGCTGGCTGTTCTCGGCCTTAAAGTACTCGTTCCACCCACTCATCCGTTGCTATATGTATTTTTTTTTTAGTTAAGTTAAGATTATTTTTGCAAGAACTGTACCGTTGATGGATTGTTTTCTTGCAGGAATAAAAAGTAAATTAATGTATATGCTAACGAGTTCAGGTTCCGAATCATCCTCATTTGAAATTACAAATCGGGAACAATTAAACTGATATGTAAACCTGTAAGAAATTGTACAATGTATACCGTCATTGAATATATATTTGAATACGAGTCAATGCAGGGTCATTAAACTGAAATAAATTTTACGAGAGTTTATCGACTTTACCAGTGCCGATAAAATATTAAATTCCTTTTTATTCGATTCGATATTTACTTCTTTTAATCAGATTCGACTTATGCTTATTGCTCATTTTATTTATCAGTAATTTTCAATATCTCCAGGTACAAAGCAATATGTATAACGGTATCGGATTGCAAACGCCCCGAGGTTCAGGGACCAACGGGCACGTGCAAAGAAATTGGGCGATAGTCCGTAAGACTAAAGACAAAGTTTCGTACAAAACTGAAGAAGAACTACAGAAGTTGGACCAACTGAATAAACAACCTAACAAAGAAATCTTGGATCATGAAAGGAAGCGCAAGATCGAAGTCAAGTGCGCAGAATTTGCCGACATTCTCGAGGATCAAGGGTAAGTTCCACTTTAGATAGCTCGGAACTGATATGACATCGTCATATTGGCCGAAACTATTTTCATCGACTCTTCTTCTGATTTCAAATATCGAATTTGTTGTATACGATTACCACAGTAAACTAACTTAGAATTCATGTATTTGTAATTTTTAATTAGCTGAGATTGTCATTGATAAAATCACGAGTTTATTTCACGATTCATACTTTTTAAATTTTTGCGTTTTATCAAACTATTTCAAACCAAGATCGCCATTGAAGTGTGTATTTAGAGTATAAATGAAACTATGACTTTCAAGTTTAAACAGAATTTAGAAAACAATTTCTATTACAGATTTACTAGCGAGGAGGTCGGCGAAAAGGTTGAATCATATCGCTCTATGCTAATGGGCAGCGATATTCAGCCCAGCGTTCCTCGTGACGAATTTGGCCGCGTTAAGTGAGTATATAGTCTATTCATGCGTTGTAACTTTACCTATCACTGCGTGATTGATTCTGAAATCGTTGCTTCAAACGTGAATGGATATAAATTTCGTAATCCTGATGTTTAGGACGTACTTTACATTTTTTTGTTTTTTAGAATTCTGATCACTCGGCTCTCAAAATATTGAGTTTGTATTCAAATATTCAAATACCTATATTTCTTACTTTACACAATATCTGAGAGATTAAAAAGTTTCATAAATAAAAAAACCAAAGACGTCGCGTCTATGTTTTCAGTAAAAACCATACTCTTCCAATTTTGATTACGTAAACCTAACATATCGATCGTATTTCCGCGAAGCATTTAGAAAACCTTTTTTTTTGGGGGGGGGGGGGGGGGGAAGCAATATTCCAGGATTTCCTACGTAACGCAGCGTTTGACTTACTGCTGATATCAATGAGCCGGTATTGAAAAGACGTCCGTCCCTCCTTTTTAATGATCTGGTCTGATCCCAGATCATCCACCCGAGGAGTATAAAAATTGAGGAAACGAATCTCAGACCTACGAAGTTTTTTATTTTGAAGTCTATATTGGTTTATAAATTCGTAAAGTTATTAATACTTGTCGATCAAAATTGTTTTATATACAAGTTTTAGTGCAGCGTGTTTTTTAGAAATTGAACATTGCGAATTATGTTTAAACTCTTTCGGCATCGAAGCACATTTGCTCAATATAATTATTGTAACGCCAATTGTAAGTGCAATTTTCAACCCTTAACATTCCCGCTTCTCAAAACGCTTTGGTGATTGAATATGCGTAGAAGTAAAACAACGATGTGGTTAACTTTGTGTCGAAGGGTTAAAGGGGGGGGTAAGGGTTTCAGCGTAAAAAAAAAACACTTTTTCTCAATCCATACTTTCAAAAAAATTTTGGGAATATATTCTTGAAATGTTTAACAATAAGAAAAGACAAAAAAAAAAAAAAAAAATCGATTTTGCAAAAGTGTAACCCCCCCCCCCCCCCCCCCCCCCCCTAATCATTCGAGAAATATTTTGTAATCTTCGAAATATCTTGGATTATTTGAAATCTGAAATTTTCTAAGTAACTCGAAATCTTCAGAAATATTTTGAAGTATTCTAAAATCTTTGGAAATTGTTTGAAATCTTTTTAAGAATTTAGAATCTCTCGAATATCAGTGAGACTTTGAAATCTTGGCAATCTTGTAATCAAGCGAACTGCAGCCAAATTATGATTAGAATTTGATATTAGTATGAACTCAACTTCGTATCTTATCTGCATGATGTATGTATATAACTCTGTGAAATCGATAGACTTGGATCGCACGTTTTTTTTTTCTTAATATAGAACCAAGAGTGAACGATTTCGACCACAAAAAAAAAAAAAAAAACCTTTTTTTTTCTTTTATATGGGAAGAGGTTAAACGTTTACTGCAGTAATGGAATTTTTAATTTTCTAATATCTCTCCAACCAAGTAATAAATCGCAAAAAAGCAAAAATAATGCGAAATATTACACTTTTGAATAATTTTGAGCAACAACCCTTTAAACATATCAATTTCGATCAAATTGTTAGTCGAATTAAATGTGGTTTAAACACGTGGTTAATCACCCTCGAAACATATTGTGTACACCAATCACGAAATAGTTCGATTTCGTTTAAAATCTCTAAAATGCTTCCTGAAATTTCGTAAAATCACGTGAAATCGGACAAAATCCTAAAGAACCCGATGGAATTAGCTAAAATTCTTGACATCACGTGAAATCCCTGAATTTCAATGAATTTTTTTGAAAATTTATAATATTTTTGTGAAATTTATTGAAATCATCTGAAAACTCTAAAATATCTTTGAAAAAATGCGAAAATTCCGGTAATTTATGAAATATTTAAAAAAAATCATTCGTAATTCTGTGTTAAATCTTGTATATTGATCTGAAATCTTTGAAATCGCTTGAAGTCTCTGAAGTATTACGAAATTTTACAAAATCATTTTAAATACAATGAAATTCTATAAAATCATTCGCAATCTCCGATACTTATGAAATCCTTGAAATTACGTAAAATACGTGAAATTCTCCGAAATCGTTTGAAATTTCCGCAATTTCCGAAGTCTTTAGAATCACGTGGAATCCCCGAATTATTATATTAGTTTACAGTCTCAGGTTAACAGAATTAAAGTAATTTTACATAAAAAAAAATAATATAAATATGGCATATGATATTTTTTTGTAATTTTATTGGAAAATATTTGAAATTTTTGATTAGTCTTATTTTTGATCGGTGATATCTTTGAAACGGTTGATCTGAGGAACTTTGATCTTCAGAAGTTTATTGTAGAACGTGAAATTTCCTACAAATCTTTTTTTTTTTTTTTTTTTCAGATTGTTGTTACGATGAACCGTTCGAAAGTAATAATAATTCAAAAATAAAAAACAAAAATTTCCCGTCTTATTCAAAATAATAGAAAATAAAGAAATGTTTAGAGGCAAACCTACTTACTATTGATATTAACAGCTCATATTGGCGCCAAAATTTTTGGTTTTAGGTATACTATCAATTTTTGGAAACCATAAAAAAACTAAAAAAAAAATCGTCTTTTTTTTTTTTAAACACCCTAGTGTACCCATAGGTACGTATGGGGTTGGTTTCGCGGCCCAGCATAACGCAAAACATACGTCCGAGAGCATAGAAGGTATAAATCTCACCCCCGATTCGCCTCCCCGTAATATCGACTTGCTATGGCGCCGGCGCCCTCTTCGCCAGCGATAGGGAAGCGAGAGGGAGGGAGAGAGAGAGAGAGAGAGAGAGAGAGAGAGAGAGAGAGATATTCGACGAGAGTTCACTCTCAGTCAGCATCCCGGTGCAGATATCAGTTGGGAAATGAATCGACGTATCGTCAGGCTTCGCGTAGCCGGGCTGCGAGTCTGCAGCGCAGAGTATTCGGATATAAATAAATAAAAAAATATGTAGCTTACGTTTTAAATATTAATTAAAATTTATTTATAAAATCACAAAAGTCTTCCAATAGTTCGTAATTTATCTATATATATATATATGTATAATCTAATATAATAATATATTAGACTTAATTTAAATAATACAAGTTTACCGACCTCTTGAAGTAAAATAACGATAATAATAGTAAAAGTAATCTTAAAAAAATTAACAATAAAAATACTAGTAGTATAACAACGATAACATAATCAGTAAATTTATTCGATTATAAATATAAAAAAAAAAATCGGGTTCACACTTTTATATATATATAATTTATATAAATTACAAGAACAATATTTTCTAATCATACAAATCGAGAACGATTTTTGCACAAGAAAATAATTGAAGGAAACAAAAACAAAACTTAATTCGATATTCGCGAAGAACAAGAATTTACCGTATCGTATAATAACTAATGATTTGTGTTGGGTATTGACGATGAACTGTGAAGAAAACTGTACTTTTTTTTTATTTTTTTGTTTACGAATATATAATTTCCCAAGTCGTTGTGAAATTTTGTGAGGGCGGTTCTTCCATTTATTACGCAGGTCAAAACTTCGTGTTAAGAAATAAAATCCATGTGTCTCCGGTAAAAATGATAAATTTATTGAAATGAATATATAAATGACATAACATCGTCGAATTTTAAGTACCAATATAATAATATTTTTTTAACATCATCTATATATAACTTTAACTTGAAGTGACGGGTATTTATATAATAATAATAATAATAATAATAATAATAACAATCTACGGTAATCGAAATACAAGAAAAATCGTTGATCTTTTGTCAACAGAGAAAGAAATGACTGTTTATAAATTTTTTTTCTTTATGTAAAATTAATAATAATCATGATAAAATATGTATGCTAATTTGAAAGAAAGATTAACTTAAAATTTTTAATAGTGTGCCTGAATCCAATGTCTTCCTTAAATCTTTAAAACGAAATTTGATATTCCAAGTTTATAATAATATAACAATGATAATAGTAGTAGTGACAAGAATAAATAGACGTGTAACGGTAAGAATAATTGGACAAAAATCAAAACCTTAAATAAAAAAGGTGCAGAATCGGAGTTAAAAAATTGAGAAAAATGTACGATTGATCGTAAAAATACTTTCTCTTCGCAGTGAGAAGATATTCTTTCTCATCTTTGAATGGTATAGAAGAGATTGGTGTTTTTAGTTAAAAAAAGCAGAAGCTCGAGGCAACAAAAGGTGAAGTGGTATGGAGGAAGTTGGGAGGAAGCTATTACATTTCCCTCTCAGAATTCACCGCGTCTCTCGTTCTATAATCCCTACCCCATTCCCTGCAAGTATTCTCCCTGGTTGGGGATTAAAACACTTCAGGAGGATTCTTGATTGTCTATCTCCGATTAGCATACGGAAAACGGTGCCTCCGCAATCCCAATTAACTATCGATTTAGCCCAAAGAATGAGGAAAAAGCTTATCTTGAATAGACGGAAATTTATAATTCCTGATTGTATGTACATACATTTATTAATTAACAAAAAAATAAGCAAACTAATACGGTATTTAATCGTCAATTGATACTTCACGTGTCATTTTCAAAGGATTTTTGGGTCACACGATTGGGGCACAAAATAACAATTCATTCTTATTTTTTTTTTTTTTTTTTTTTTTATTTATCTATATGCGACTGTATATTAATGAGCAGTGATTGGGGCTTTTTGGATTGTGAGACGTGTGAAGTTTGTTGTTAAAAACGTTTCCTCGATGACGATGTCTTCGCCATTTCGTGTGAAAACAGCCAGAGGCCGCGGTCCGGCCGATGGCCGAGCTTTCTTTGAGCGATTGTGGAAGGGAAATTTTTTCCTCGATCGACAGAAACCGTTGAAACGATCGAGGCGGAGGAAATTACAAGCCGCAAAGCAAATCACAGCGGCAGCTAACAGAAAAGCAGCTCAGCAGCAGGCTAAACAGCATTGCTGTTGTTGTCAGCGTACGCTTCGCGATATTCAACTCCATCTATTGGCCGAACGCCGCAGCAGCATGCGGTCAGTTGTGAGGTGATTATTATTATTATTCCTGCAAATTGTCAGCCATATCACTTATGCGTTATAAAACATTGTCGGGATATTCTTAGCGAAGAAAATGAGCCCAAAAACGTTGAAATCGGTTCGAAAATAACCGAGTTTAACCATTTTTATTGTTCTGATTGTGAAATATTTTTCCCAATGCTTGTTACGACGATGTTAGCGCATGCGCGCTACTAAAATGCTCGGTTTTACACACTGGGGCTTACTTGGCGCATGCGCGTTTTCCGATAACCTAATTTTACGCACCGCGAGTGAAGTTATTGAACCGAGTTCAACGTGAAGTTTGCGCGTTTAGGTTAGGTTTTATGAAGTCTTTGTACATCTCGATTTCCCTTGATCCACTTTTTAAATTATTATCTTACTTTCGTTTGCTTCTCAAATTAAACTTCACCTCATAGATGTTTGAAAAAAAAAAAAACCGTGTGTCACACGTGTGGATGGGCCAAATGGATCTTGCTTTCATGGCACACGCTGCAAACTTCACGCTCATCGGAAATCACCTACTTTCACCACGATAATGTATTTTTTTATTATTTTTGTATAATAACTGCACTTATCTTTCATCCAATTAGGGTCCTCAAAGAATCCATCTCATCGTCAGGCGATTTGTAGAGAATTTATTTATTTACGAACAAAAGGATCAAGCGATTCTACTCATATCGTAGTAGGTTTGACGAAACGCGTTTTACAGTTTGAAAATTATAGAATAATTTGATCTTTCTGATGTTATTTATGATCAAGTTTGTTTTGTCAAAATTCCATCGTTTCAATAATATTACTATATTATTATAATTTAATATCGATGTCTCACTTTATTTTCAGATGAATTTCACGTAGATAACATGTTCTTGAATTAAGCGTTTCTGACATAAAAAAAACACACACACATTGAAAGATTCATATCTGTCATATCTTTTTTTTTTTTTATTATTATTATTACTCTTCAAAATTTTTATAAGATTGGGAATATTGTTTTATTTATAAAATTAAAAATTTATGTGCTTAACTTGAAATGATTATTCTACATTAGAATTTTTTCTTTGCGAACTGAAAGACTCATTTGATGAGTAAATGTTGAAAAAGAAATTAAACGGCGCAGCTTCGTCCGAATCTTTCGTTTTTAAATCGGACAAATAAAAGTTTACTTAAATTCGATGATATTTTTCAAAGTTCAACAATTTTTTTTTTACTGCCATATGTTTAAAGAAATTATGATTTTATTTAAAATGAACACATCAAAATTGTATACTTTTTATTCTTATATAAAGAAAACGCAGGTTATTATTATTATTATTATTATTTTTCTATTCCAAATCAATCACAAGTTCGATTTTTACAGTTTGAGCATATAATTTTTGTCTCGGATTGAACGAATTTCAGGGATTGTAAATAAAAAATATACACATCTTGTACGGGGATGAAGTTAGTAACGTTACTGTAACGATTCATGTTTAAGAAAAATCGAGACTTCGCGCCATTAGGAATGTCTGAAATTTATTAAACCATGATAAACAAAATATAATCTTATTTTGAAAAACGGATTACTTGGAAGTCATTCCAAAGTTGCGCAATAATGATTTCTTCCCTGATGTTTCGTGACTCTAACGTTGTTAACTTCCTACAATGATTTTTAACGAATTAAGATTTTGAAATTTTAGTGTGTTTTGTTTTAATACAGTTTACTGAATTTCAGACAATTGTAAAATCGAAAAAATAACAGTTTTTTCTCATCATGAATCGTTACGATAACGTTACTAACTTCATTATGATCTAACTTCACGAGGTTGAAGTTGACAACGATATCGTAACTATTCATGATGAGAAAAAATCGTTATTTTGCGATTTTGCAATTTTCTGAAATTCAGTGGACCGTATTAAAACAAAACACACTAAAATTTCAAAATCTTAGTTCGTTAAAAATCATTGTTAAATTAAGAAAGTTGTGATTTTTCGTCAATGTTTCGTTACGATAACGTGACCAACTTCAGTACGTTCTAACTTCACGAGGTTTGAAGTTAGTAACGTAATCGTAACGAAACATTGACAAAAAATCACTACTTTCTTAAATCTTACAATGATATTTAACAAACTACGATTCTCAAATATGATTGTGTTTTGTTTTAATCCGATCTACTTAATTTCAGACAATTCCAAAAGCCCGAAACATAACAATTTTCCCTAATCATAAATCGTTACGATAACGTTACTAACTTCAGTACGATCAAATTTTAACCTCATCATTTTGTTCCAATACGAATAACCTCATTTTCACATCAACTTTTCTAAAGGTGACAAAACAAAGTGCACCCCCTCCATTAGGGTGAGCCAAAAAAAAACTAACCTATCGAATTTATGGCTCAGAAAGGACCTATAAAAGCAAAAAAAAATTTTGCTCAATTTTAAAAGGTGTCGCTGGCCATTTGAAATTTTCCATTTAAATAACACGTAAAAAAAAAAAAAAAATTTTTCCATTCAAACTGAAATAACTTTTCAACTATTTGAGATAAAATTTTTATTTTTGCACATTCTTGTAGGGCATTAAATTTCAAATGGCCATCGAAACCTTTTAAAATTGATCTAAATTTTTTTTTTTTCAACCGGGAGAATTTTTTTCTCGTTATATAAGGTCCTTTCTGAGCCATAAATTCGATAACTTAGTTTTTTTTTTACTCACCCTACCCTCCATAGGTGCAAAGGTAAAGGTGTGCACGCGGGATTAATAATCATTCCGGTAATAATTAAGTGCAAAGGGGACAGCTGGCACGTATTGATCCGGGGAAAAGTCGTGCAGTTAGGTTATGCGTGAGGGTGATTTCTCTTCGTCCCGCTCCTCGCCGGCCTCCGTATCTCCCTCCATCCATCCATCCATCCATCCATCCATCCATCCATCCATCCTCCCCTCTTCCATTTTTCGAATATCAGGGGTTGGCTCGCTTCGTTCGCTCGACAGCAGCAGCTCCAGTATTATGTCACTCCTTTACCTACTCTTATCGAACTCTGTTCTTAATTTCCGAACCTGAAAGGCTTTGAAAGAAATTATTTATAACCAGCTATACATAATTTTATTGCGTTAAATTATACAATCATCGGTCGTACGATATTAATACTTTTTTTTTTTACATTGTTGTTGTTGTTCGGTTTGTCTATCTTTTTTTTTCTTTTTTTTTTTTTTTCTTTCATTTTTTTCCCTATCAAAAAAATTCCCTAAAAATCCGAAGGAATATTCTGCCGCCGGTGATGACGATTATTTGTATTGACAAAACTGCGTACGATGACTGTTAAATTGCCAAAACGGTATGTCTTCAATTTTTCACACACACACACACACACACACACACACACACACACTTCTCACATTTCTATTGTTTATTTATTTTTTTCCAGACCCGTAATGTTCTTTTTGGAAAAAAATTTACGAATAATCTAATGTAAATTTTTAGGGCTCGTTGTAAATAAATTTCAACAAAATGTTATATACTGGGTATAATTAAAATTGCAGTTGTAGGAAGTAACAAGAATTTTTTTTTTTTTTTTTACTGTTTTACAAGTTGAGTGAATTGTCGAAATTTTCATACACGGTGAATTCGATATATACTTTCAACCGTTGATGTATTTACTCAATATTATATAATCACAAAATTCAACTTAAAGTTTTTCAAAACTCCATTTTCCGGAGATCCAACTTGGCCAATGAATAATTCTATTCGATTTTCATTCGTTTAAAAGTCCCAACAAGTTTCAACCCCCCCCCCCCCCCCCCCCCCCCCCCCCCTTTGATTTAGCCCACAATACCTAATATTGTGTTTTTCATTTAAGAATTTTCGAATCGATTCATCATCACAAAAAAAAAAATTTCAAATTTGGCTAATCAAATTTTTTCCATTATCAAGACAATATTTTTATCTATATGGATTTTTTTTTTTTTTTTTCTTCTTCCACGAAAAATTCACTAACTTTGACTTTTGCAAGAATTAAAGATATTTTCAACAGTTTCCAGCACAGAATATTTACTTTTACAAAATAACTGTATTTTAAATTGTTACAATATTCATTATAAACAACGAGAAGCGTTACAATCCAACTAGTCTTTGCTTTAAGATGAGTCCACTCGATGCGATCGATAATTTTTGTAAAAAAAGAAAAAGAAAAGAAAAAGAAAAGAAAAAACCCGAAGCATACATTCTTGGATTACACCATTGTCTGATAAATTGTCGTTACGCTTATTTTACAGCGTTAGAGAAACACACCAAATAGCCGAGGCACAACAGGAGAAGAATGCAAAACTACGGGAGGCGTTTGGTATCTCAGAATTTTTTGTCGAGGGAAGCAGCCTGGATCCTGAGAGACACGCACGAGAAGCCGAAGCGAGAGCAGCTGCTAATAAAGTCTATGAATTAGTAAGAACACCGAGCCCAGAACCAATCGCTGCTACAACGGTGCCCGAAAAGAAACGTAAGAGAAAACGTTCTAGAAGTAACTCAAAGAAGAAGAAGGGAAAGAAACACAAACGGGACAGGTATGTTCAATCATAACGGTGCACGAGTCGACGAAGGCTAGACTTGTTAGGATTCCTGCTGACATTTTGCTTCTATCTCTCTCTATCTCTCTCTCTCTCTCTCTCTCTCTCTTATGTTTCGCATCGACAATTTATACATGACTTATACATTATTCAATTTGTACGCAGCGTTTTTCTTTTTAATCATTACGAATTGCACTTTCCTCGTCGATTCAAAAGTTTTTATATATTCTAACACGATATCAAATCTCTGACTCGTTAAGGAATGTTTGATCGAAAGTTTGTAATTAACTGAAGGAATATTCTCACATGAACAGCAGCAGCAACCTAATCAAGTCGAGGCTTCTGGGCTGGCATCCTTTACCCAGTAGTGTCCTCGTTTCCCCCGAAATGTTCATTTATCACTTTTCGCACTCGTTCATTCGCTTACTACACATCTGATGTTTTTTATACTGACTCATAAACCGCCTACTATTTCATGCCCCGTACACGTTTCTCTGTTTCAAACAGAACTGAGGAGGACTGAGTGCCTACCTAGTAGGCTCAGTAGGTAAGTGTGCCCGTCGCGTCTAATTTCCAAAAAAAAAAAAAACCTCAGACTGAAAAGACTGACTAGTATTTTTCATACATACTTATAACGTCGAAACAATATTGTGTATATTAGGGTGATTTTTTTTTAACGACTATATTTTTTTTTTTTTTTTTATTCAGTCTCCATCGAAAATTTTGTTCTATATGTCGAACGAAAAATTCTCTAAAAGTTATAGCTCTTAATATCAATATTAAGTACTCGCCCAGGGCGTGAAAAGATTTCCTATATAAAATACACGCGAATCGAAGCGTTTTTTTTTTTTTTTTTCAAATCTCTACAACTCAGTGAAATTTTATGATATGACATTGGTCTTGGTCGCAATTTACGCAGAATTGAACGATCTTCAAAAGTTTCTGGAACGTTGTGAGTCCAACTTACACTGGTGAGATGGTACAGGTCACTATAGTTGATTTTTATCCAAAATTCTCCATTTTTCGCTGTTATCTCCGAAATGATCAACTTTACCAAAAAAATGTGAATAAAAACTTTGTTGGAAATTCAATTTTCTACAAAAAAAAGTCCTGTAGACCTTACTGCTCAGATTGATATTTCTTGAGATATCGAACTTTACCTTCTTGTCGTATAAAATTTTTATGGTTTATCGAATCAAACGTTTTAAATTATTGATATTGCATTGGAATTTGATTTTTTTCAATTCGATTCGATCCATTCGATCTATTTCATTGGAATATCAGTAATTCAAAACGTTTGATTCAATAAACTATAATGTTTATTGGTTATATTAGATTAAAACGTTTAATTCAATAGAACATAAAAATTTTATACGTCAAGTAAGTTGAATTTCGATATCACAAGAAATATCAATCTGAGCATTTTGGTCTAACGGACCTTTCTTTTAGGAAATCAAATTTCCAACAAAGTTATTTTTTACATTTTTTTGGTACAGTTAATCATTTCGGAGATAACAACGAAAAAAGGAGAATCTTGGGTAAAAATCAACTTTAGTGCCCTGTACCACCTCACAAATGTAAGCTGCACTTACGCCGTTCTAAACACTTTTGAAGATCGTTCAATTCTGCGTAATTTGCGACCAAGACCAATGTGATATCATAAAATTCCGCTCAGTTGTAGAGATTTAAAAAGAAAAACGCTTCGATTCACGTTCATTTTATATGGGAAATCTTTTCACACTCTGGGCGAGTACTTAATATTAATATTAAAAGCTATAACTTTTAGGGAATTATTTGTTCGACATATAGAACAAAATTTTCGATGGAGACTGAAAAAAAAAGAAATAGTCGTTCAAAAAAAATCGCCCCAGTGTATATATATATATATACGTTGTATAATATACATAAGTCGAAGCAAATTATTACCCGAGGATTAGGAATCAGTAGATAACGTTATTTTCTTCAATGATGCGCTGCAAGTATCTTCAATTTTTCCAGAGTAAATGTTTGCTATATTTCTTCACATTTTTCACGTCTTTGCATCTCTTTACAAAAGTGAGATTTAAATTTAATCCTTTTTTTTTTTTTTTTTTTTGTCATATCCCCTTGAGAAATTTCTAAATGATTAATCTTATTCATCATTCAGAATGTTTTTTTACCATACTTTTCCTTTAACGATAAATTTACCGTCGTTTCGTTTAACGAACAGATTTGTGTGTGTGTGTGTGTGTGTGTTTTTTTTTTTTTTTCTTCTGCTTGATGGAAATATAAAAAAATGAAATATTAAATACAAAGGTCGAGCAGATATTTACTTTTTATCAGATTTAACTCTTTCTATAGTTTAATTACAATGCGATATATTCATTGCGAAAGAGTGCATTTTTATTATCTGTTTGTTGATGTTGTTATCTACCAATAAAGCTTGTTGTTAATGTCATCTCTCTATTTTTTTCTGACAAGTCCGTCCCTATCGATGGTTATCAAGGTAATGCTAATCCCATATTTATATCAATAATCCTGAAATTTTTCTGTATTACATTATGTCTCTTACTACTTATCAATTCCATTGAAAGATAAATGGTTTGTTCTCAAATTACCGACCAAAACTTTCAAGTTATTTGTTAGCAATAGACCGACGTTAAGGACAATCATTGAATTTTTCTTTCCTTGTACCATTAACCGGACTGATTAAAACTAATACGGTAGCGTCGGAAAGAAAAACCATAATTATCATCGTCTACTTTGCAACAAATTACAAACGATCTAAATGTTCAATAAGTTTTCTGGAACTTAATCCAAAATCGAAATGGCCGAATTCGAATACTTAGATCACATTCGTTACAAATTTTTTTTTTAACAATAATATGTTATATATATATATACATATATATTTATATAATGTAATACAGCTTTTTTATATTGTTAGCACAAGGTATGCACTTGTCGAGAAGAAGAACGACGGAAGTCGACCACTCCAAGAAATTTGTTATTTGCAAAGAGAAAAAAAAAATTATATACCTTCATCCGATCATTTCTTTGAATTATAAAACATTTCAACTTTCGTAAGTGATTAACTATTTTGGAATCTCCTAGATCCGAGTCCCCGAAGGCGAACAAGAAGAAGGAGAAAGCTAAGAAAAAGAAAAAGGAAAAGAAACATAAGAAAATAGAAGTCTCTTCATCCGACAGCGATTCCTCGAGCGAAGATTCGGACGATAGCAGGTAACGAATTTATAAACTTTTGTTAAATACGTAATGTTGTTAAAATAACAACTCATTTAGACACTTTTCGATCAAGTGTCTTAATCGGTTTTTTCATCAGTTCGATTATGTCTTAATATCTGCAAAAATGCACTTGGAATGTGTGGCAAATTCGCATCATTTAATGTGGAAGTATGTTTACCAACATTCAGTCCTTTTTTGAAAACGCTGAACTCGAAAACAGATAAAAAAAAAAGGATAACGAAGAGAAGGGTCGGATTAAAATGTGATTGTTTTGCAGCTCCTCGGACAATGAGTCTAAAAAGAAGAAAAAGAAGAAGAAGAAGAGGTCTAAATCAGATGGAAAAGATAAGCGTGAGGTAGGGAATAGTTACTTTGATATGTGAAAGAAAAGAAAAGAAGAAGAAAAAAAAGAGAGAGAGAGAGCGAGAGAGAGAAACTAGTACCAACTAAAAATTTGACCTTGGCACGAGAATCGGGTGCATGCAACATATATTGTTTGTGTTTTTCTTTTATACAAAACATAAGTCGTCAACACAAGTAAACATTAAAGTAATGAAAATTTGCATTCTTTCTTGATTAGCATGGAAATTCATTGCTTATTTGTTGGAAAAACAAAAAAACAAAAAAAAAAAAAACAAGATTTAATCTGATTTTCAAGTTACCGAATCATTATTTCAAAGTGTAAATCTCAGTATTGTTTGTAATTATCAGCGCCATTTGACAGGAGGCATTCCCTGAGTGAGTACCTGATATGCCGCTACTCAATGTAATAATAATTATTCGTAATCTACATTCGTATGAATTTACGACTGTTGTATGTTCACTTGTTTTGTGTCAAGCACCAACACTATAGTTCAAAGCTTATGTCATAATAAAACATTGTTTATTCCTTGTTAGAAAAAAGAAAAAAAAAAAAAAAAAAAACAGAAAATTCACTCCGGATTATTTATCCGTTTTATGAACTCTTTTCTACTAAGATCGATAGTCCTAACGAGAGGAAAAGAAAGGAAAAATTGAAAGATGCGAATTGAAACCATTGAATTACTTGAGTAGCTATTTGATTTTTATTTTTATTCACCTTCATAGTTAAAACAGGATTAAGGACGTTGCCTGGAATTTGCACAGTTCAAGTTCTTGCAGATGCTCGATATCACCTTCTCGTATCTTTGTTTAAAAAGTCAACAACAGTTTTGTCTCACCTTTAAGTTTATCTATGATTCTATATTACGATTCTACCTGAATTTTCAAATCATATCGGAGTCTTGGAAAAAGCAAAAAAAAATCAACAAACTATTGAATTAAATTTTTTCCACTTTGGTGGAAGAAGCAATTTTTTTATTTACGATCCATCGAACCCATAACACAAATCCATTCTTTGTCTTCGATTTAGGATCACCGCAATTGGAGTCAGATCAGCCATTTGAAGCGGCAACTCGTGTGGACAAAATAAATCCATTCAAACCCAATATTTCCACAAAGTACAGGCTCTTTACTTCTTATTTCATATTTTATATTTCATATTATGAAACGATTTTTTCAAACGCGGAATGCGAAAGATCGTTCAGTTTCAAACTAGGCAACATCCTTAATATATAGAAATATACATAAAATATACAAGTTTATGGGACGTGGACGAATTTCCTTACGTACGACATGGAATAAACAGACTACCTATGTTATCACAAGAAACAGATTATGAAATATAACATTATTAAGTTGCAATTCGAATAAATAAATAATAGTCGGTACTGGAGAATAAATATGACTGCATGATTGGTGTTCGTTCCATGAATTTTAATTGACTCTTGATAATGGAGAACTATTTCTTTTTAGAAGAAGAAGGTAGCTGCGAAAAAGAAACATCAGTCATCCGACAGCTCTACCGAAAGGTAAGCAATAGTCTTACGTAATAACATTTTCAAATAATCGTACGAAAGTTTAAACTTTTTTATACATCGAAAAAAATTCCTCGCGCAGTGATGTTGGAAAACTTTTTTGTAACAATAGTGTAAACTTCTTACAATACAGGCCGTGTTGTTTATTAATGATTTTAACATTCTTTGCAGCTCTCCAGAGCGACCGAAAAAGTCTTCAAAGCATGACAAAGTGGCGGAAACAATTCAAAAAGTAGACGAAGCTGAAAGTACTAGCAAAAGAACAGAATATTTGAGAAGAGAGTTGGAGGAACTTGAGAAGCGGATAAAAGAGCGAGAACAGAAAGAGTTGGAAGCGCAAAACCAACTGAAAAAAGACAAGGCGGAGGAGAGAATCAGGCGCAGGAGCCGTTCGACTTCTCCAAAGCAGAAGGAATCTAGAAACAAATCACCGAGGAGGCAGGATAGAATCGGAAGAGTTGGAACGAGGAACGAATCGCCTCCACCTCCACCTAGGAGACCTAGAGAATCGCCTGCTAAGAGGGTCAGTTTAGAAAATCGTGACAAGTCACCGTTTGCGCAAAGAAACTCGCCCTTCCGTCGAAACAGGTCGCCGTCGAGGGGAAGAACCGAGAGACGTTCACCACGAAGACACTCTCGGCACCGACACGTATCACCGTCGCCAAGAAGACAACGATTCTCAGGATCGAGGAGACAACGACGTTCGATTTCACGAAGCAGAAGTCCATCGAGGTACGAACGATACAGTTCCAGGCGAAGACCCTCGCCACCCAGGCGTAGGAGGTCAGGATCTCGGTGGAGGTCAAGGTCGCCACGACGAGGCAAAGAGATAAGAGAGAAATCTAAGGATCGTAAAAGTCGCAGCAAGTCGAGAAGCCGCTCAAGGCGATCCAGCCTGAGTTATTCTCCGGTGCGTAGGAATCCCGAACGTTATAAGGATATTTTAGAAGACAAGAAAAAGGAGCAGAAGAAGAATGACAGCGAAAAACAAAAGTCACGCTCGATTTCACGGAATCGAAAGGTTCAAACCATCACCCCGAGAGTTAGTCTGCGCTCTTCGAGCGAAGATGAAGGCGATCTAGCTGACGACGAGCCAAAACAAGAGGACGAAGAGAGACAGAAGGAGTTGAACACTTTGAAACAGTTGCAAACAGGCTTGGCTGCCAAAGCCAGAGAATCTTTAGGTAAAAAAGTAATCAGCCCAGTCAAAGTAAAAGTCGAGAGGAAGGATGAGAACGTTTTTGACATCGCGCTGCCGGATGAACCACCAAAATTAGCTCAGAAAATCATCGGCCCTCTACAGGAAAGGTTCAAATCTTTTTCACCGGAGCAAGCTACCGCTGCGATATCTCCACCCACAAGTAGATCGCCTTCACCTGCTTTGCCCTTGACGAGAGCTGAAGCGGCTGTGAGATTGAGGTCGCCCACAGAATCTCCGCCTCCGGTGACAACTCATTTTCTCCAAAGAGCGATAAGGTCGAAATCAAGAAGTCCTGTCAAAAAAATAAACCGTTCACGTTCTGGATCAAGGTCCAGATCCCGATTGAAATCGAGATCTAAATCTGTTGAAAAATTTGCCAAGAATAATCGTTCGAGATCGGGATCAAAGCACAGAAGTTCCAGGTCAAGTTCTACTTCTGTATCGCCGGTGAGAGTGCGGCGCAAATCGGTTTCCAAGTCTCCAAGACAATCGAACAGAATTTCACCGAAACCCGCGAAATCACCGCCTCAATCCAAGTCAGCGTCGAAGAGCAAATCTCTGTCGAGATCGCCTTCACGGATCTCAGATAAATCTAAGGACGTTTCGCCAAAAAATATGTCTATCTCTCGATCCACCACAAGATCACCGGCTTGTTTCGTTTCTACAAAGATTTCTACCTCTCGATCGCCGTCGAGATCTCCGATAAGATTGCGAAAAATTTCGCCTAGAAACAAGTCGTATTCTAGATCGCGGTCAAGATCCTACTCGAGGTCACCATCCAGAGAAAAGGGCCTCTCCAGGTCGCCCAGCAATCAATCTGCCGTGTAAGATATTATTTAAGCTTTCAAACATTACTGGGTTATTAAGGGGGGGGGTAAGGGTTTCAGCGTAAAAAAAACTACTTTTTTTGTGAATTTTTTTTTAAATTATGGATTGAGCAAATTCATTGAAACCTTTTGTACATTATTAAGCATACTTTTAACAATATTCTATAATTTTTTCATGCAGAAATATTGCAAAACAAGCCGGTGACAGAGCTTGTCCCAAAACGTCTTAGAAAAAAACCATTTGCGGTGTTCACTATATCTAGGTCGGAAATTATCTGACATCAAAATCCATTAAAACTTAGTCAAAGTATTATCAAATCCTTCCCCCAACGTTCTACGATTATTTTTTTTTTCATTTAAAAATTTTTGGTGGCCATCTAAAGTGTAAACTGCTAGTTTCCACGAAAAAATCCGCCATTTTGTGGGTGGGAGAAACCCCCTTAATGTTAAAAAAAAAATTTTAACTAAACGTGGGGGGGAGGTATTCTATATGTAGAAAATGTGTACCAAGTTTGGAATGAATCGGTCAAGTAGTTTGGAAATGGCAGTGAACACGGACTTTGAAAAAGTAGTTTTGAGAAAAACGCGTTTAAAGTTTATTGAGCTAAAAAAGTGAAACAAAAAAGCTCTGTCACCGGCTTGTTTTGCAATATTTCTACATGAAAAAATTACAGAATATCGTTAAAAGTATGCTTAATAATGTACAAAAGGTTTCAATTAATTTGCTCAATCCATACTTTCAAAAAAATTCCCAAAAAAGTGTTTTTTTTTTTTAACGCTGAAAACTCCCCCCCCCCCCCCCCCCCCCCTTCAAGAGTTTTGCTCAGATTGACTTAAAATTTTGAGAATATATTCTTGAAATGTTTAACAATAAGATAAGACAAGAAAAAATTCGATTTTTCGAAAGTGTAACACCCCCCCCCCCCCCCCCCCCCCCCCACCCCCCCCTTAATTAGCCACAGCAGCGTGTAATGGAATTTAGATTTACAAATTTCATTTCTCGTGTTCTATTTTTTAAATCTTGACTCAAGTATAAAGTGTATTGACTTTTATACGAGTTTTACAGTCTAATGAGTAGGATTATATCGCATATCCGAAATATTTAACCCTTTGATTCACATATTATTGTGCTGAGTCAACTTTTATAACAAGATTGTTTATGCTAATATTCAGAAAACTAATCGAGATGATTAAAATCTAAAAATAGATCACGAAAAAAAAATGCTTTGTGTTTCAAATAAGGATAAAAAACAATTTCAGAATGAGATCGACGTCCAGGACAAAGCGCTCGGTCTCCAGATCGCCACAGAGATCGAAGACATCTGTTTCACCAGTTCTACAGAAGTCTAAAAGCAGGAGCAGATCACTGTCAAAAAAATCGAGAAGTCGCTCTTTGTCAAAAAAATCTCTTAGTCGGTCACGATCTGTTTCTAGAGAGTCTAGAAACAAGGCAAAGAGAAGTCACAGTCGCAGCAGCTCACGCTCTTCAAATAGGTAAAAGTTTTGGTCCAAGTAAAATCTGACAATATCAGAATAGATTGTTGCTAAAAGGATAAACTATCCAAAAATACTGTTCCAAATTTTTATTAAATCGATAAAGTTGTTTTTGAGATATCGTAGGCATGAAAAACTTCCGAAATTCCAAAAACTGACACACTTTTTTACCTATCTGTTCGTACATGTACCCCCTTGAATAATTCTTCACAGACGAAACAAAATCACGAACCAATTAGACAAATAAATAATACAAAACGTAGATATCACTTTTTATCTAGTAATGAAACCATATCTTTGTCACAGTTCTACTAGGCACAGTCGACGAAGCTACTCTAGTTCTTCTCGATCGTCGAGCAGCGGTTCCAGCCGTTCGTCGCGCTCGAGTTCCAGCAGCTCTGCATCAAGTAGATCTCGATCACCATCAATTCCACGTCGTCATGGTTCACCAAGCTTTTTAGACAGACGTCGAATCACCAGGTAAGCTATATTTAACCATTGTTACTGATTAATTTTGTAGTTATATTTCGCATATAAATATCCAATGCACCAAGCTAGAATACGTAATTACACTTTTATTTTGTGTAGCAATGATTCGTCCACTTTTATTTATTTATTTATTCAATAATTTTTAAAACTTTATTGTTTACATGTTATGTTTTCCCTTCATTTTTTACTACAAAATTATGACATATATATTATTATACATATATTAGAAACTTTTACCGTCAAACTAACGAAACGTAACAGTGCCCGATAAAAATAATAACTTGGCATTCTGGCGTCATCGTAAAAGTCTATAAGAACTAATAACTACCCAAAGCGATCAGCGAATTTCACGTCATGTGTGAATCGTTTCAGAAGTTGATCTTTAGTTCGCACAACTCATACGCAGAGATCTGTATCCAATTTGACGTTTCCAGCTAAACTTATATACATAAACGTACCTCTTTACTTCGACTGCTTTGCTAATTTGTAAAGCAGCGAAAATCGAAGCTGTATTGTCAGGTTCGTAATAGTAATCGGTAAAATTATTTGACCAATCAGGCTTTCCTTTATTTTCTATCCTCAGTATTTGATACGCAATACATTTTTTGTTCAATCAGACCTGGCAATGTTTTATCCCTTGACTTTCAGTGACACACATATGAACATTTGAAAAAAAAACATGTTTCTACTACATTGATTCGACTGTAATTTGGTAGATCAACGGTTTTGAGGTCGCTGAATCCGAATCTGAAATCGGATTTCCAAAATTCATAATGGCGGATGCAATATGGCGGACGCAAATTCGAAAAACAGTTTTTGAAATCGGATTTCTAAAATTCAAAACGGTTGAACCAACATGGCGGACGCAAATTCGAAAAATAGTTTGATTCCGATTCCGGATAACGGTTTTTGAGGTCGCTGAATTCGAATCTCAAATCGAACTATTTTTCGAATTTGCGTCCGCCGTATTGGATCCGTTATTTTGAATTTTGAAAATCTGAATTCAGATTTGGATTCAGCGACCCCAAATATCGTGCTACTGAAATTTTAGGATAAATCTATGAAAATTTGTTTCCAACACAAAAATGGCACGAAAATCTCATTTTCGTCCGACAACAAAGGGGTCAATCATTTCATTGTATTCTATCTGAATGTGTAAGATAAACTTACGTCAGATTCGGATCTGTAAAATTCTACATTTATTCAATTTTATTACGTTCGATTCAATGTTTTTAAATCTGTCTCAATGTACTGATTAAATTTTTCATTTTCCTGTATGTTCAATCTGGCTGTATGCAAATGAAGAATATTTTTTCTACGCTTTTCTGCTCTCTGAAATTGTGACTTCCCAGATGTAAACACACAAATTTTGACCATTCACGTTTTCTCTTGTAAAATGGGTTATCAAATTTAAACAACGACGTTGCATTCCCTACAAATAGTTTGCCAATATTTTCAACTTAGAGACCACGTGTCTACCTATAATACTTATGAAACTAAATAAAAATGACATCTCAATAGTCTAAACATTATCTAATTGTCTTCTCATTGTTGCTGAATATAACAAATTCGATAGTTGCAAAATCTTTGCAGTGAATTTTTTCTTTCCGATGATTCATGAGAAAGTTAAAGATAAAATCGTTGAATGTCAGTGTATCAGATAAATATATACTGAAATATCCTGAAATTAGCTTTATCTGAATCTAATGTTTTGTTTTTATTCTATCCAACAGAAACAGATCGAGGGACAGGCATAGAAGATAGTGTTGCGATTCTCTTCAGTTATTGTTTTAATTTCCTACATTTATTTAGAAAGTAAATACGATAAATTAATTCACTTCTTTCTCCTTTTTCTTCGTATCATGAAAAAAAAATTTAAGTTTTTCTCAAACCTAGTTTGTAACACGCAATCCATTCTAGTTCAAATAATCCAATAAACCAGGACGACTTGGTCGGCTGGTATCTGTAAGCCTTATTGTGTTAGCTTAATGTACGATGTAATTATTGCGATTCTTAGCTATCTATTTCGCCTCACAGTTAATCTTTTCAAACCAATACCCGCCCTGGCACAACTCAAAACAGATTAAAATTTATTCTAAAACAAATCTTGTACAGGATATATCATTCATTTTCCTAAGAATTATGCTTTACAATGTTATGAGGAACACTTATTTTTAGTTGTAGCATGTGTGTATTTTTCACGTAACTTATTGTAAATTTATTATGGCTGGTAGTGAGTTTTCTTTTATATCATATACATACTCACATATGTATATATATATATATGTGTGTGTCTGTGTGTGTATATATATATATATATATATATCATCAATCAATTGCAAATAAACAACGCGTTTAGTTGCGAAGCCTTTTTAGTCGTTTCTTCATTTTGTGTTGTGATTTATGAGCCTTTTGTAATATCCAAGTCATCTGTTTCATCAGAATGAAAAAATTGAACACTAGGTAAGTACCGTTTATTTTATTTTGCACATTTATATTGAGTTATTCAATGTCGCATGAAAACGCTACCCTGTATCGCATGTGTTCTTTATTTTTTTTTCATTATTTTTTCTTACAGTTATCGTTTTCATAAATTTTTACTATCGACAACAAAAACTTATCGTTGTAGCGAATACTTACATATTTTTAGTTCATACATATATACATACACATCGTGTTATTTCAAGCGTATCTAAATATTCGTCAAAGCTTTTCTTTTTTGAGGGGTAAAAAATTTGTGCACTATTCAACGTTCCTAAGTACCAACACTTACGTTGAAGTCATAGATTCGTAAAGTACAGTTATCCTCCAAAACTTACGGAATGAGGAAAATACGGTTTGATCTGAACTGAAGTATCGTGTGAAAAAATGTAGATTTAACAAATATTTACTATGAAAATTATCTCACATGCTTATGTCTCCATTTATTAACTACTACTAAGTCAAATACGGTAGCATTAATAATGTTTTACACGTCGAGACTTTACTCAATCGGTATTAGACAAAGACAAATGTTAATGAAAAGAAATAACATGCATGTAAAAAAACACGTCTCGTTACAGTGACAACTAACTACTAATTTTTCGTTGCCGATTCTACTACTATCAATAAAATAACGTTCATTACAGTGCTAGAAAACGACCAATTCCTTATCATCGACCAACACCATCGCCACCATCTTCTCCCAGCAGTTCCGAAAGCAGTAGACAGAGCAATTGGTCAAGTCCTCATTCGAGCCGATCACCCACTCGTAGCCCATCGTACAGTCATTAAGACACGTTGGTCTCTCGTTCAAAGGGTTCTAGAAAAATCAGATGTTCCTACGTGTATACAAAATTTAACGTGGTCATACTTCTACTTGAAGATTTAATCGGGCTTTCTTATTTATTGACCCTTCGTTGTCAGGGAGATTACAATGTGATTATTATTGTTTTAATTATTTTCTATACGTTATTTGCCAGATTCTTGTACTATTAGGTGATGCCTTGTGCCTAGTACCTATCTATAACTAATCGCGCAGAACAGACTTTGTCAATTGTGTTTCGAGAGGCACACTTTTCCCAATTTCTCTGACAAAGAACTTTAGATTACGTGGAATATGTTAAAATTACACTGTTAAGTGCTTAGTACATTTTATCGCAGGCATCCAACGTTGTTATTACACTTTTATGTGCAACTTTCTAGTCAACTGTATTAAATACAAACTCACAAATGTTGGAGGAAAATTATTTTGTTAATATAGAAGAAAATGATTATTTATCGAGAACAAAATTTAATGATATTTAACAAAGTACCATCGCCCAATATAGTCAAAGGAGGAAATTCACAACAGTAAAGTACCTTGATTAATATCAATAGTATACACTTATATTTCAATAACTGAAGCTGAAGGATATTACTTGGTCTTTGATCAAGCGTTGCATATTTTTAAAGCCTCCTTTTCTACTTCAAGTATCTATTTAGAAATTTGAAACCCTACTAGATTGTGATAGTTGGATTCTACGAAGCACAGTTGCGAGCATACTCAATAAATGTTTTTATACAATTTAAGTGATATTCATATAGCGACAGTATTTACTATTTTCAGTAGTCTGAATATCTAAGCAATAACAAATCCGAAAGAGATTTGAACAATCTTAAGCTCACATGATTCTACGTCATTATTTATTTCATTTCATTTTTGTCCCTTTTACTAACTTAATTCTGTGTATTTTTCATATTATTATTACTTACACCTCGCCGCTGCATATCGGTCAATCCATCTCGACTCGAGTGAATCCTGACTGTGAACATCGCAGACTCGTCTAGTTTTATTATGAAAACATTCCGATTTACTTGAATTCATTTCATTCTTCTTACATTCCAACGGTGCGTCAAACACTTTTGTCGTAAGAAAATTCAAACATGGAGGAATCAATTGTCAGACTGATTAAAAGCTTTGGAAAAGTTTACTCGCGTTAGATAAAGAAAAAAAGCAAGAATCTTTACCAAGGGAGCTGGGAAAAAATCCAATGCGGACAAAATTCATCGAGAATTGATATAAAAACCGTTACTCGAATCGAGCTGGTTGTTGTTATCCGATGTACATTAATAGGTGTATTGACAATATCATTGGGCTAGTTTAATTTTTGTGAAAATTTACGTTCGTTGCATTTGTTAAATGCACATTTTTGGAATAGTTTTTATCCGCACGATGCAGTAATCAGTTATACTGATACGTCGACGCTAGTCAAATTAGGACATTCCGTGACTGTTTGTAGAATATGTTAGTCACATCTTATATTGACCAATATTCGCAAATTATTGTGATTTAATATTTTTGTGCAATGTTAACTATCCAGTCCTGTGTACATATAGATTATTGGTTCACCTAGGAAAGGTCACCATTGTAGCATAATTTATTCTTACTGGTTCAGTATTTTATACAATACTCTAATACCTATTTATTTATTTACTTATTTATTTATTTATTTATTTATTTATTATATTTATCTAGCTAGTCACTGAATTACGATCCTACTTGTCTATCGCAAGTTACGGACCCCAACATATATACATATGCATTTGAGGCTGTTCATTCTAAACCGGTCGCAAAAAGTTTTCTTAAACAGTTTTTTTTATTCAAGTCCTTGTATCACGAATAGTTTTTTTTTAATGTATGAAGATGGGATAAAAATGATAAAAAATCATTACTTTTTTAATTCAAATAGTCAAGTCTGGAAGGTTTGAGGTGGACAGCTCGGTGTGTTTGAGCGTGTTCTTTAGTAACAAAAAGTTTGATACACATACACGCTCAAACACATCACAAGATGAAATGTAAAATGTTGATTCGTTCTATAAATACTCATTGGTCTAAGACGTGTAATACCTTTATATATTATTAATAAGATACCGAATGAAAAACCAGGCGTCACTTCAAAAGACATATGGTTCAACTAAAGAGGATACTGAAGTTAATTTTCAACATATATTAGTAAATATAGCAGTTATTCCAACAAAAAAGTCATTAAAGAATATTAATATTGCATTTCCGATGAAACACCGAAATATTGGAATTCATTCGAATGATATTTTTACCACACAAAAGATTTTATTTATACGAGTTCAATGTTGATCGTACGCCGATACTTTGTCTTAACATTATGAAAAAAAAATAAAAATAGGGAATACAGTCTTGACATCCCTCACCAAATGCTCTTTCGATATGTCCGAGGTCTAGTTTCTCGCATGGTATTCTACCCCTTGTAGAAAAACATCAATTATACTATCGATTTTAATATTATGTGCAAAATGCAAGCCCAATAATTTATTTAGCGTTACCGAAATCAACAGTATATTTAGTTGTTATCGCACTACCGGACTCCGATACCTTTACGGTGGACGTCGATACTCTGCACCGAAATACTGGTGACCTGCGGTAGCAAATCTTCGTAAGTGAATAGATAGAAAGTAACGTGCCAGTCCTATTTCAAATTATACCCATGCAATTAATTTTTATTATATTAGTTCCATTATACTCGATGGAAGCATCTTCATATTTGAACGATTATTACGAAGTGTCTGTTGTCGAGTATTTTTGATCATTCATAGTATCTTACAGCAATGAATAACTTGAAAATACGAGTAGGCGTTGCTCGTTATCGCTTTGAAAACGTTTCAAGAGAAACGTAAATGTCGCTAATATTAAACAAATTAGCAAATTCACTGCTCTAATACACTTGTTGAATTTAGCTAATTGGACAAAGAAAAAAAAAATATAAATGAGAAAATATCGAATTGATTTGGAATTCTTTCTATTCCAAAAGAAATCCTTCGTGATTGTGTATTCGAGTACGACATGAATAAAAAAAATTAAAATAAATGAACGAATAGTTGTTCGCGTACCTAGTATATAATTTTAAGTAAAACAAAATGGCAAGTTGATTCACACATCTTTGAGAAATTTTTGAGAAAATTACGATTCTACGGCTCGATTGTATTTAGTCTAGTCAAACAGAAACGGTGGCGATACCTACACAGGCTGCTTCAGTAGCCTGGAAATTTCAAGATTTCATTTCTTTTAAGCGTTGAATTCGACGACGACAAACTCCCGATTTGATTGAAAATAAGAAATGGTTTAGAAAAAAATGCGTTACAGTATAAAACTTTTATACTGTAAGATTTTTGCAATCGTCAGTTTTCAAAACCAGAATAATATTGAGACTTGAAAATTGCTACCATATTGCAAATGATTTTGAACCCTTCGCAAACAAAATAGTTACTAATTCAGAATGTTAAAATCGTTGAAGAAAATATCTGATGATTATATCTGTAATATACTCTGTATTGTTGTGTGTGATTAAATCAAAATGCTTTCAAATTTTACCCTTCATTACAACCTGCTAATCGTGAAATTTTTATATATAATTTCAACTGTTGATCCTACGATGTTATCGAAGATATTTTTTGAATTCTTAATTAGTTCCAATTAGTGGGAAAAAGCTCCAGAAAATCGATACTTTTTGCAAAAAAGAAAAAAAAGAAAAAAATAAAGAAATAAACCCGAGCAATAATTATTTGGTAAAAAATTAAACGATTGTGATCAAGCTAATGTTAATTGTTTAGTCGTCATTGCAGGATTCCCTAGAACTTAATTGGTGCAAGAAGGATTCTCTATATGGACACCAAGCAGGATTGTTTTTTGGAAAAAATGATGATAATGGTAAAGGTAAAAAGTAATTTCTTCGATTTAATATTGTCTTGTTTTTATTTCTATAATTTGGCCACCACTTTAAATAGGAAAACCATTTAACAATTAATATTATCATTTCTCATTTCGAAATTAGTTTGTGCCCTGAATCATTTTACACACTCTATAACTACACAGATCATATTATTGTACAGATAACAAATATAATTGAGCAAAATATAACTGCCATTAGCGAGCTATAACAGATTATTCTAAGTCTTAATAAGACCGCAGGCGGAGATGACATAATCAACGTATCAAATGTCATATCTTATTGGAGTACATACATGGAATTTACAAGAGTGTATAAAAAATATTATTTATAAATCATCGTCACTCGACCAATTCTTAATCCTTGCGCGCTCGGTCCATCGCTGCTTGCTTTGCTCTCTTATTGGCCAAGTATATCGACCAGAAGAATCCGATCAGATTTACCACCAGCACACGTAGCTGTAAAAGTATGCAAAAGAAAAAAAAGAAAAAAAAAAAAAAAAAATAGAAAAAAATCAAAATGTATCAACAAATATATAAGGTGTTATAAATCATTAATTGTTACATAATTTCAATCTATAATTTACTAATTATCAGGATTGATATAAATTCATATCAATATGTAACGATTTTTGTTGCAACAGTCTATTAAGGGGGGGGGGGGGGGGGGGGGGGGGGGGGGGTTCGGCGTAAAAAAAACACTTTTTTGTGAATTTTTTTTGAAATTATGGATTGAACAAATTCATTGAAACCTTTTGTACATTATTAAGCATACTTTCAACGATATTCTGTAATTTTTTCATGCAGCAATATTGCAAAACAAGCCGGTGGCAGAGCTTGTCCCAGAACGTCTTAGAAAAAAAACCATCTGCGGTGTTCACTATATCTCGGTCGGAAATTAACTGAAATCAAAATCCATTAAGATTTTGTCAAAGTATTATCAAATCCTCCCCCCAACGTTCTACGATTATGTTTTTTTTCATTTAAAAATTTTTGGCGGCCATCTAAAGTGTAAACTGCTATTTTCCACGAAAAATTCCGCCATTTTGTGGGTGGGAAACCTCCTTAATGTTGAAAAAAAAATTTAAATAAACGTTGGGGGAAGGTATTTTATATGTAGAAAATGTGTACCAAGTTTCAAATGAATCGGTCAAGTAATTTGTAAATGGCAGTGAACACGGACTTTGAAAAAGTAGTTTTGAGAAAAACGCGTTTAAAGTTTATTGAGCTAAAAAAGTGAAGAAAAAAAGCTCTGTCACCGGTTGTTTTGCAATATTTCTACATGAAAAAATTGCAGAATATTGTTAAAAGTATGCTTAATAATGTACAAAAGGTTTCAATAAATTTGCTCAATCCGTACTTTCAAAAAAAATTCACAAAAAAAGTGTTTTTTTTTTTTTTTTAACGCTGAAACCCTTACCCCCTCCCTTAATATATTCCTTATTGACAAGATTTGAAAGTATGTACTTAAAATTATGAATCAATTTTTTTCGAGTCCATATTTTCTCTTTCATTACCATTGGTGGGACGAATGTGATGTTGATAAATTGGAACAGTGTTAAGTACTTCAAGTTTGCCGTCAGAACAGGCAAGTATAACTTCGCCAACTGAGAGTAGGATGTTTCGTGAGTTTTTCCCTGAAGAAAAGTTAATACATTTAGTTGTTACGCATTGCTATATCCTCGTGGTAAATATTCATCAAGCCTGGATTATTTACCTCAAATCGTGCGAGCATGTACAATGACAAGACCTGGAAACACGGTGTATACAAAAGTCTCTCTATCAGGAGAATCCCAAGCGAATGCTTTGTTAACTTGTGGACATGCTGGTAAAAGAAATGAGGCGCTGGACCGCCAAAAATGAAGCTAAAAAGAAAGAAAAACGAGATAATAATATGCTCGTAACATTTTTACAAAGGTTTACTAAAATGTATACGCCATTCTGTTCTGAACTACTTATTAGGATAAGTCGAAAACTCAGCTAAACACGATTAAAGAAGATTCATGCTAAAGTTTGCGGAAGTAAAATAGCGTTATCATTTTAATAGGGTTGAGAAATTGTACATTAAGGAGAAACCTTTCGGTTTGATATTGTTATAGGACAACAGAAAACATAGGAGACCTTTGAATACTGTAGTCACATTGTAACTAAGTGTACCCTTTGAAGCCCTCAAAATTTTGTTTAAGAATTTTCTTTCTATATCAGTCAGCTTTCAAAATATCTCGATGAATTATTTAAATATAAATAACCAGTATATTTTAATAATTTCTTTGGATAGAATGTATTCGCGATGCTCACACGGTGATTAAGTATCTGATTAACTGAAACGGACACTGTTGCAAGGAGTCTGGACAGAGAGTTCCAGGGTACACAACATTCCCATGTAGTACACTTTCTAAGATGCCGACTATCGTTTAGCTTTAGAAAAGTCAATTCAAAGTTAACAAAAACAATAAAACTTATTCAAGATCGATAAAAAGTTGAAAAAATGGTCAGAAACAAAATATCTTGGAATGAAATTTTTTTTGATACCTTATAAACCTTGAATAATTGGGACAGTAAATTTTTTCGTTCGATACATTTGTTGCAACAATGTTATAAACACCGATCTCATTGTTTTCTTGAATGCTACGAAATACGTGATTTTTAATTCAAGTTGCAAAGCATGTTGAATAAATTATTGTTGACTGGTTGTGTAGAGTTTGATACCATACAGCAAACTCAGTACAACGAAGCAGAAAAAAACTTGGATAAAGCACTCATTTTGGTAAATTCCAATCACATTTCAGATCTGAGAATTAAATAATCTCCAATTCCAATATATAATTACTGGAATTAAAAAATTGCTCTATTTAATGAAATGAAATTGTAATCATTGTTATCGGATAAAATATGCCTATTGCCCAAAGAATTTTAGCATTTTACCGCAACTCAATTGTTGATAACTATCGCAAGAAATATAAAGTATGCTCGTACCTTTTGATCATGAGCCAAATACTCTTCCACGTTTTTACGTTTGTACCTGATAAGATGGCTTAGCAAGAATACGGTTTTTTTTTAATAACTGCATTGCAATTGTTAAATTCAATCTCGTTTCTTATACCTGGCGACGGAGGGGAGGACAAAATATTGCTGATTTATAACGCGAGACTGAAATAATTTCTATTTTCTTAGTGTTAGAACACTCTGAACGGCCAACACACAAACACACACACACGCACACACAGTTTGTTAAAGTATCAAATCTGTCTCACCTTGACATATCTTTCAACTATTTTGATTCGTTTATGAATTCGAATATTTGAGATAATTTCAAATGAATATGTGACATTTTGGTATTCAACATATACAACATGGATTTGTTGGCGAGAACTGCTGAGAGTCGAGACTCCTTGTAGACCTCGTTACATTATAGACGCTGGCATTGGTAATGATCGTGAGCATCGCGAATAGTAATTAACTCTATCTGTAAAACAGTGTAAATTAAATTTCTCTTCTTCTTTTTTTGTTCTTATTTGAAGAAGTTTTCCAAGTTTTTGGTAAGTTAAACATTTTACGAATAGACGATATCAGAGTAAAAGCTTGTTTTAATCTTTTAATCTTTCCTACAGGTCCTTTGCTTGAGGGACTCATATATATCGATATGTATATACTAGACTGTATCAAAAAAATTGACTATTCTTTTTTTTTAATGTTGTACTGAAAATATTGTTCAAGATGACGAAAAAAAAATACCATGAAAATTTCAGATTTTAATATTGATATTTAGAGGTGCTTCGTCGCGATTTTCTACTTTCCATAAGAATAACATGGCAAAAATGGTTCTTGCTCCTTGCGATTTTTATAACTAGATAACGACGCGTCGAAAGAAAAAATTCATAAACACGTTTTTTTAGGAAATTGAACGTTCTACAAAAAAGTTTTCTTGTCATTTTACGATAAATCTACTCCTTCAAAAGTTATTTGAGGTCCTTTGTTGATGTTTGATCTCAAATAACTTTTGAAAGAATAGATTTATCGTAAAATGACAAGAAAACTTTTTTGTAGAACGTTCAATTTTCTACAAAAACGTGTTTATGAATTTACTGTAGGACGCGTCGTTATCTAGTTATAAAAATTGCAAGGAGCAAGAACCATTTTTGCCATGTTATTATTAAGGAAAGTAGAAAATCGCGACGAGGCACCTCTAAATATCAATATTAAAATCTGAAATTTTGATGGTATTTTTTTTTCGTCATCTTGAACAATATTTTCAGTACAACATTAAAAAAAAAAAAAAAAATAGTAAATTTTTTTGATACAGTCTAATATATACTTGAACGAAACGTTTTTCCAAATTTGCATTCATAAATGATGTCAAGCAACTTACCCGAATAATGCGAATGCAATTAGACTATCTTGATTGAGGTGCTTCCCTCCGGATAATTTCTGTGATACATAATTACCCAAAGTTGCAATGCAGCAACTGAAATGGAAAAGTACATACATACTATCTAATAATCTAAAACTCTTCAAGTAAACAAGTAATTCTGAGTTACGTAATACATCGTTGTCGGTACGACTCTTTTATCATTTTACATGATTTACTGGATTTTTCAGTAAGGTCTTACAGTAAAAATATATGCGTTGATTATAATATGAAAATTTTTTTTAAATATCTGGTAAGAACATCAAACAATTAACTTATACGAAAAATTTTCATTGACTTGATTGATTTATCACTTTCTTCTCGCAATATTGTATCATGAATATCAGAATATGACGAATCATTTTTTACCTCGTAAGAGCCTTCGTTTTCAGCGGAGTTGAATGAAGACTATAAAAATAAGCTCCAACCAGATCGTAAACAATGTCTACAGCTTTTGATACAGCCATTGTCACGAATTACCGCCGTTCCTTAGGGTTGATCTTAATTGATTTTCACTGATCTCTTCTTGCGGTACAGTGTCTCTGACCTCTATCGTCTCTAGTCTCTAGTGTTGTTATCTCTCGTTTTTTTATTTGCTCAATTGTGTACATACTTGACGACAATTATGCTGATTTTCAACTTATCGGTATTTTTAACTCAACTAAAGACTATGATTGAATAAACATGACGACGTGTGTTATCAGTTTTTACCTAGAAACCAGTACATTGTAAGACGTCTCTGATTTCTAACCTACATTTCCGCGCGTAGATAAAAGATGCGATCCGAAATTAGATTCAGGTGCATAGATCAGTAATCTCTTATCTCTTTTGCGCTGCCGAGTTTGTGATTAGCTCTGTCTCTGTCCTAGGGAGTTTTCAAAGTTCATTCAAACTCTGCTACACATCAGCTTTTAAGCGTATGTATAGACGAGGGATTAGATTGATGAGAATCGTTGGCAATACGTCGGTGACATTTAATTTAAATAGAAAACTGCGTTTTGACATTGACTAATATATTCAGTCAACAGCTAGCAACAGATTCGGACATCTGGGGATGAGCGCTTGCAGCAATCAGTCGGTAAAATCGTTTAACCAGATTCCAATTTCTTGTTGCTCTTCCTTAGTGGCATTTGCCGATCCACCTCCTTGTTGAGGTAAAATTTCATTTGCAATAAAAAGCAGCAGCAGTTTAATAAATTACTAGATGTTAACAACATGTGTCTAATAATTTGACGCAGTAGCAGCGTTACACATAAATTTGCTGTTCTGTTCGGATCATTGAACTCTATCGGATGAATGAACTTGAAGCATCAAATACCTGCGCTGGAAGTGCTAGTAACTTTTAGTGAATTGCTGCTGCTGCCCCTGAATCTTACCTTTAGTATTATTTCGTGATTGAAAAATCCAAGCCTGATTCAAGCACACTTCAACTTGTTTGCCTCCGTTGAAGCGCTCACGTCAAAAATGTTTGAACAACAATCGTGCGGCATGAAAGAGAAATCATTTTACAACACTGTTCAATGTCAAAGTTTTTCTTCCGATGGAAATTATTTATTAGCTGGGAATATATATGGCGATGTTTCTGTTTATGAGTAAGTACCACCGATTCATTTTTTAATTCAAGTATTCGATAATCCATGAACCTACTAGGTTAAGTCGTACGATTTTACAGCATGTTTATAGTGATTGTTTTTTATCTTACAAACTTGATTGTACGAATACGGTTGCAGTTGATGATGAGAAACATCGTCAACTTTTAAAATTGGAAAATTATTCATTAATAGGTTGTCTAAGGTACTGGGTCCCTATCATGGAGATGACTGTGATCCAAGAGGGCCGAATTATCAGTTCAATGCGTATACACAACAGCAAGTTCACAGCATTACAGCAACAGATAAATTTCTGATTACTGGAACGGTAGGAGAAATATCTGGATGGGACTGGAAAGTTGTGACTTCCAATAAAGTATCTAAAATTAAAGTTTCCTGGACGATTCAGATACCAACTGTTAAGTAAATATCTATTGCACAGTACGTTATCGAAGCTTTAATGTATTAACAAATTGATGGAACTAATTTCATTTGTTCATTTACATTCCACTTATTCTCAGCCGGTTTTATTTATCTTTTTTCATAATTTAAGGGATAGCTACGTTAAGCCGGATGTCAACTACATGCTAATTTCACACGAAGACAACGTACTACATGCTGGTTGTGGCGATAATAAGATATATACGTTCAGCTTAGAGGGTGGAACGTTACTCAGAACACTCGAAGGTCATGAGGATTTCATCCATGATCTTTCAATTTTGTAAGTTAAATTTATTAACACAGAAATACCTATGGATTACTCTATAATAAATAATACATTTAAATCATTTTGAATAGTCACAATCATTATCAAATGAAAGAATTGTTGCAAATATCAACAGGGGTAATCAGCTGGCATCTGCTAGTGAAGATGGGTCAGTAAGACTGTGGGACATGAGAACAAAGGAAAACACAAACGTCGTGAAGCCTTTCTTAGCAGACAAAGTAAACAGACCGGGGCTCGGCAAATGGATTGGAACCGTTGATTTTACGGAAGACTGGCTTGTAAGTTATTCTAGAAACTACAGTGAGAGCTTGAGAACTCATGGACACCTGTTGAAATTGTTACATTTTAAGGGAGTGTAGTTTCAGCTTATAAAATACTACGTGATAAAATATACTATACAGTACAACATGAAATTCATTGTATTAATCCTCAGCTCTGTGGAGGTGGTCCAAAGTTGGCTCTCTGGCATATGCGAACCATGGAAGTGGCTACGATATTTGACTTGCCTGATAAAGGTATTCACGTTGGATCTATTCACGAAGAGAGAATTATTGCTGGAGGAGCAATGCCGAACGTTCACCATCTCACCTACCAAGGAGAAGCGTTAGCCGAAGTTCCGACGTCGAGCAATACAATTTATTCTATCGTTCATCAAGAGAGTCCACAAAAATTATTGAGTATGGCCGGATCAAGCAATAATATTGACATTTGTACAAATTTCAGCTATAGAGAAATGGTACTGAAATTTGCTTGATATAACAAATTAAAACACCTTTATCAAGATACAAAACTGAAAACTCCTATTCTGCTGCAAGTCACTGCATAGCTCTACCTCCAGAACTTATCGAACTGTAGAGGCAACCAATAAAGTAATGTTACTTTTTACCATCCAAGATAATTTTGTTTAATTATTTTATTCATGTAAAATATACTCCGTTTTAGTAAAACAGACCTATTAAATTATTGATAATCCCCCCATGGGACTGACACAAGTTATCTTGCGACGCTTGTGAAGTTTCGGTACTCAATTAGGTGTACAAATAAAAAATTTCGAAAAATTTCATTCTTATCGTCAGATAGAATGTCGAAAAATGATTGACACGTAATTTTTTTTTTTTCAATTCAATGCTTATTAACAAAGATATAGCAATTAGAATTCCGCGTGACGTCATAATGTTATACATGTATTACATTGTAGTATATCTATATCTAGTAACATTGTGACGTCACGCGTCAATTTCAAACTGCTATATCTTTGTTACGGAACGTTAAATCGAAAAAAGAAAAAATACGTGTCAATTATTTTTCGACATTTGATCTGACGATACTAATGGAATTTTTCAATTACACACCTAATTATTTGACCTTTTTAAATATTTAAGACAAGAATTAGCATATTAATATTAAGTGGTTATTTGACCTTTTGCAATGATACATTTGTCATTAAATATTAATCGTATTTGTACTGCATTTGAAAGTTTTATTACATGGTATGTGACGTAAACAGAATCGAAGTCGCATTTTGTTTCGGACCGAAAACCAGGTTAGCTGTAAAGTGGAGGCATTTAAAGCATTTTACCATACATAAGTAGTTAGATTCGTATAGTTATACGGTGTTTTAATCGCTGAAATGGAGACTTTCCAGTGTGAAATGGAGACTTTCCAGTGAAGTTGCTTTCTGATTGGTCGGAATCGTTTTCGCCCGTGAAATTAGGCCTACGGCGATGCATTTCAGAACACATTTACATATACTACGCAGTGTTGAATGACGTAAGTATGATAGTGTAGTTAGAGCATTTTGCACCGTGGTTAGTTATGTATATGATAGATCTGGCTTCGAAAACTTCTTTTCCGATTTCCCACAATCCCGAGTAACGAATTGTATGTAGTAATACATACAACTAGAATTATTAACACAACAAATTTAAGGTGAGATTCAAGTATGAAACCAATCGTATGAAACACCTGAGTTCATAAGATGAAAAACGCGTCAGTTGGTTTTTTTTCATGAAATAGGGTTCAATTTCAAGCTGTGCATTCTCGCAAGGTGTTGCACGTTTCTTACCACAAAGATTTAATTCATTTATTACCTAAATTAATAGCCAGGGTTACGAATAGAGTGTTTGTATATACTTTTATAAGAATGGGGCTAATTACGTCACGCATTTATAACCTAACATGTCATTTGTGAATGTTACACACGTCAGCCTACATAACTTATTTAATACGATAAAATCCATCGTGAATTTAGTGTTAAATTTTCGCAACTTTTAATGCAAAAAATAATAAATATTAAATTGCACTTCACACGTTTTCTGTCTTATCTTCACAGATGGCTGAGAAACCCAAGTACTATGGAAAAAATCGTAGTATTGTACGCAGAATTGGATCGTTTCTACCGCTGAAGCCTCTCCCAAAAATCTACGTCAGCGTAACTGCTTTACATTCAATGAGCAATTCAATGATCATTGATGATGCAAACTCAAACGTTGCTGACACAAATGGATTTGGATTGGGAAGGTAATGCATTCTGTGAACTTATAATTTATTCTTAGACACGAATTAAGCATGTTGTTGTATTACAATTTCTGTATTCCAAAATTGTTAAGCTGAGTGGGAATATGGGAATAGGAGACGAATCGAAAAAGACAGTATTCAGATAAATAAAAAAAGACTGGGAAAGTGATTTCTGAATTTAAAACGTCAACACAATCTCATTGGATATTTTCAAAGCTATAAATTAAAGCTGAAAAATATTGTTCAGTGACAGCAGAGCAATGGAATGTTGACTTAGGGGGGGGGGTAAGGGTTTCAGCTTAAAAAAAAAAAACACTTTTTTTGTGAATTTTTTTTTAAATTATGGATTGAGCAAATTCATTGAAATCTTTTGTACATTATTGAGCATACTTTTAACAATATTCTGTAATTTTTTAATGCAGAAATGTTGCAAAACAAGCCGGTGACAGAGCTTGCTCCAGAACGTCTTAGAAAAAAAAACCATTTGCAGTGTTCACTATATCTCGGTCGGAAATTATCTGAAATCAAAATCCATTAAAATTTAGTCAAAGTATTATCAAATCCTCCCCCCAACGTTCTACGATTATGTTTTTTTTCATTTAAAAATTTTTGGTGGCCATCTCAAGTGTAAACTGCTATTTTCCACGAAAAATTCCGCCATTTTGTGGGTGGGAAACCCCCTTAATGTTGAAAAAAAAATTTTAACTAAACGTTGGGAGGAGGTATTTTATATGTAGACAATGTGTACCAAGTTTGGAATGAATCGGTCAAGTAGTTTGTAAATGACAGTGAACACGGACTTTGAAAAAGTAGTTTTGAGAAAAACGCGTTTAAAGTTTATTGAGCTAAAAAAGTGAAGAAAAAAAGCTCTGTCACCGGCTTGTTTTGCAATATTTCTACATGAAAAAATTACAGAATCTTGTTAAAAGTATGCTTAATAATGTACAAAAGGTTTCAATAAATTTGCTCAATCCATACTTTCAAAAAAAATTCACAAAAAAAGTGTATTTTTTTTTAGGCTGAAACCCTTACCCCCTGCCCCTTCAAGATTTTTGCTCAGATCGACTTAAAATTTTGAGAATATATTCTTGAAATGTTTAACAATAAGATAAGACAAAAAAAAATTCGATTTTTCGAAAGTTTAAACCCTTACCCTCCCTTAAGATCTGTTTTCAAATGTGGAACTTTCCAATATAGACATAAATTTATTTACATTACTATTTCAACGATATAAAACAACGAGTAGCTAAGATTTGAGTATTAGGTATTTTGCACAGTGACATATACATATCTATACTTTTTTCAAAATATCGTACACTCAAGTGACATTAAAGTTTGACTTTATGTCTGTCAAGTTATTTACTGACAGTGTTAACGGGGAAAACATTTTCAGCGGGCGATTATCTGGAAGTAAGCCAGACCTGTTAGAAACAATCAGCTTCGGTTCTGAAGTAAGATTGCTTGCCCTGGAACAGGAATTACAAGAAATGAGAGAGAAGATTGCAACAATCGTCCAACACATCAAAACACCAGATCGTAAATATAAGACTGTATTTAATAATATTACCTATATTTGATGTTATACTTCTTGAAAGTTTTATACACGTGTTATCTGCTGGTTATTACCTAATAATTTCAGCGTTAATTGATTGCTGTGGATCCTAAAAACAATTGAGCCTAATTATCCCGTGTATTCTGAATCATATATTTGCAAAGACTAATTGCGATAGCTCAATTAACATATTTGAAATCTATTGCAGCACCGTCCAACACGACCAGTGAGAATGCATATGCAAACGACCCACCCCGACCTCCTCCGCCACCACCACCACTTCCGCCACCAAGTACACCACACATAGCAAGAAGGGCCAGCTTGCAAGATCATACAACAAATGAATGGCATAAGCCACCCTTGAATAGCCAAAAATCAATGGGAGATATTCTAAAGGAAATGGACAAGGTCAAATTGAAGCCTATTGCAAGGTGAAAATCCCCTTTATTATTTGTAATCGACTATTCTTAGTGATAAGAATGACGCATTCCTACAGAAAGTCAGGTGAGATGTATTATCGTTGAAAGAAGTGAATCTCGCACGGTGTCACAACTCTTTTTTTGTTCCATGGTACTCAAGTTAGAGAAATGCGTCGTGACTTTTTGTACATATTAAATGTCGTCCAGATTGATATATGAAAGTATTGAAAACCAATTATATACGTTTCTTTTTACGATACATATTCACACTAGGGTGATTTTTTTTAAATGACTTCTTCTTTTTTTTTTTTTTTGTGTCCCCATTGAAAATTTTCTATATGTCGAAAAAAATTCCCTAAAGGTTATAGCCCTTAATATTAATATTAAGTACTCGCCCAGGGCGTGAAAAGATTTCCCATATAAAATACACGTGAATAGAAGCGTTATTTTTTTTCATATCTCTATAACTCAGGGGAATTTTATGATATCACATTGGTCTTGGTCGCAATTTACGTAGAATTGAACGATCTTCAAAAGTGTCTGAAACGTCGTGAGTCCAACTTACACTGGTGAGATGGTACAGGTCACTAAAGTTGATTTTTACCCAAAATTCTCCATTTTTCGCTGCTATCTCCGAAATGATCAACTTTACCAAAAAAATGTGAATAAAAACTTTGTTGGAAATTTAATTTTCTACAAAAAAAGGTCCTGTAGACCTGATTGCTCAGATTGATATTTCTTGAGATATCGAACTTTAACTTCTTGTCATATAAAATTTTTATGGTTTATCGAATCAAACGTTTTAAATTATTGATATTGCATTGGAATTTGATTTTTTTCGATTCGATTCGATCCATTCGATCTATTTCATTGGAATATCAGTAATTCAAAACGTTTGATTCAATAAACTATAATGTTTATTGGTTATATTAGATTAAAACGTTTAATTCAATAGAACATAAAAATTTTATACGTCAAGTAAGTTGAATTTCGATATCACAAGAAATATCAATCTGAGCATTTTGGTCTAACGGACCTTTCTTTTAGGAAATCAAATTTCCAACAAAGTTATTTTTTACATTTTTTTGGTACAGTTAATCATTTCGGAGATAACAACGAAAAAAGGAGAATCTTGGGTAAAAATCAACTTTAGTGCCCTGTACCACCTCACAAATGTAAGTTGCACTTACGCCGTTCTAAACACTTTTGAAGATCGTTCAATTCTGCGTAATTTGCGACCAAGACCAATGTGATATCATAAAATTCCGCTCAGTTGTAGAGATTTAAAAAGAAAAACGCTTCGATTCACGTTCATTTTATATGGGAAATCTTTTCACGCCCTGGGCGAGTACTTAATACTAATATTAAAAGCTATAACTTTTAGGGAATTATTTGTTCGACATATAGAACAAAATTTTCGATGGAGACTGAAAAAAAAAGAAATAGTCGTTCAAAAAAAATCACCCTAATACATGTAATTCTTGCAGGCTCAATTCTTAGAAATGAAAATCTCACTGTAATTTACTTCAGCCATTCGACTTCTTATTCTTTCAGTTTCTACTGCGGCTTTTATTATAGTACACTTTGCTCTTTTATATTGATAGCAATTTTGTTTCCTTAAATATTTAAGTGCGCAAAATTTAGTTTCAAACGAAATATTAAATAATGCGTCCTAAGATAAGGATTATGTTTGGAAGAAACTCTAAATTTTCGGTTTCTTCAAAGCGTATAAGTTCTTATTCAGCTCATGTAGCTAGAATAAATCTGTTGGCAAAATAGTTGCGGTCTACTCTGTTGTTCGATTATTAGCAATGAGTGTTCATATAATACAAAGATAGTTTATTACAGATCGCCAGGTGGAGGACCATTGAAGGTAAAGCGTGGAAATGCTCCTAACAATGATCTGCAAGAAATTTTGAGAAAGCGGTACAGCGCTGTACAAGCTGAATCTCCAGATAGTCGAAACTCATCCATCATCTCAGCTCACAACGATTCATTTACCCATTAAAAACTCCTGTGAAAATCAAATATTTAAATACGATATGATGAAGACTAGTGATTTTTTTTCATCCTCTATTCCAATTGAATTACAAATCGAAAATTTTTTACTTCATCGTGAAATAAGATTTTACCTTTTTGCAATCACATATCTTTTATTTGAAACGAAATTTATTACCCTATGTCGAATCTCTTTATCCGCCAAAGAGGGTGCTATTGATATTTTAATTTGAATGATTGAGTTGTCATTATGCGTGTAGTCATATTATAATATTACATACCTGTCAATAATTAAAGTTTTTGATAAATATAAATAATGTTGCATCATAAGTCTCGAAAGGAATCTGACTTTTAAATGTCTACAAGCAAAACGAAATGCCAGCTCATTTATCACCATTCCAGTTATGCACAACTGAGTTAAATTTTTTTTAAACACAAACCGTTACAACACAAAGTATTGAGGACATGTTCTCAAAGTTTTTATTAATTCGCCATGTAACCAGAAAAAAGTACGATTACACATAACGTAAATTTGTAATTCTACTCCATGACTACCCTGAAATTACTGTGAATAGAACTGTAATCTCAAGGATAATACGTACATATTCTGGGCTTGGTTAATTTTACGATCTATTATACATGTGTATAGATGTTCAGGTGTCATATACATACATATATACATGTGTAAATGTATATGTGTGTTTGTTAAATGGACCACCGGTGATAACATAGAAGGCTGGTTTTACTCATCTCACAATATGTAAGCGTATTTTGAGTCGTTGACTTGCAGTAGGTGATACATTTAAAAGTTAGTATTATCGAATGACGAAAGTTCAAAACTAAGAATTACCAACAACAACTTCACATTATGTGTTACTAGAAAATTATTAAATTTTTTAATAGCTCAAGTTTGTATGCTTTGAAAACACTCTTCTTTGAGTGAATCAAAATTCATTTTATTTTTAATGAATTGTAACTCGATCCCTACATCGATCTATAAAACTTCAGCCTGAAACACTAATTCTGAGATATGAAGCAGCTCGGGCCAGTGATTTGTGTGTAAATGTTGAATAAGATGGAATAACCAGTTATAGTTTAATTGCCTATATCGAGGTGTGGATTGAACTGTATCCTCCTCGAATAACTAACTACGTGACATACGCAAGACTACTCTTACAATATGTAGCTTCTGTATTACTTTTTTATCAGAAGAACATTTCAGTACTTGGCTTCGAAAATTGGAAATTTTATATCTTACTGAAAATTGTAATGATGCTACATGGCTCTAATTGCTGAATTCATTTAATAGTGTTTCAATGTTATCTGTGCGTAAATAGTAATGATCTTCCCACGTCAAAAATCGCTTACAAGAGACCGAAAAAAATTACCGTGTTTTGAATAAGCTAGCGTAAAAAAATCGTGCAATTTGATTTTACCCGTTTTAAATGAATAGGATGATTATCACCTTAGGTTGTCGAGACTGAATGCTATCATCGAATATGAATGTGGAAGCGTGTTTTATACCCGAGGCTTTGACGACGTAGAGAATAAAAGTTATTGTTACATAAATGATCTTATTTTTGACCGCAACACCCCATTCACACACCCTACTCCGTACTATATTTTATTAAATTTATATTCCTTAGCATATGCCAAAAGTACAGAAATGACGATGTGAATCATCAGTTTTTCGGCTGCAACTTTTGATCCGTTGAGTGCAACGTATTCGAGTTACGCGGAATCAATTCTTCTAGCAAACTTATGTCCATGTAGTGCTCCGGAAAATTCGTGAGAGCATTATCGATATTCGTCGAAATTTTCGGCAAAGATCCGAAGGGGTTAGCCTTCCTTTTCTCTTGATTTACGGGGCCGAAAATTTTCCGTCTCGGAATAGATTCGTATGACCCTTTCTGGATTAATTGGACGCCCGGGAACTCAGAAAACATGGCGAAAGGAGCGTAAGACCAACTGCATAGAAATTGCGACGCAAAGATCAGCAGGAAAGAAATTCAAAAACGTTTTTCGTCTTTTGGTTGTAACTTTTAATCCGTCGCTTGCAGCGTATTAGG
This sequence comes from Diprion similis, assembly GCF_021155765.1. NCBI lineage: Eukaryota > Metazoa > Arthropoda > Insecta > Hymenoptera > Diprionidae > Diprion > Diprion similis. The sequence goes on from NC_060117.1 coordinate 6,487,009, forward strand.
ACTGCGCTTAATCGATTCCTCTCGCAAAATTACGTCGGAATAGTGCCTCGAAAAATTTATTGCAGCACTTTTCGGAATCGTCGAAATTTTCGCCAAAAATCCAAAGGGGTAAGCCTTACTTTTTTGGTCATTTTCGGAGCAGAAAATTTCGCGTCTCGAAATCGATTTGTATGACCATCTCTAGAGTAATTCGACCCTCAGGAACTCAGAAAACACCTTCAAAATAGCGTCAGAGCAGCAGCAGAGAAATGACGACGAAAATCATGAGTTTTTCGGCCGTAACTTTTAATCCATCGCTCGCAGCGTATTGGGACTGCGTGCAATCAACTGATCGCTTGAAATTACGTCGATATAGTGCATCAAAGAATTGCTTTGAGCATGTTTCAGGGTCGACAAATTTTTCGACGAGAATTCAAAAGGGTAGGAATTTCATTTTAGAGATAGGAGGCTGAGCTCTTGCCTCACCTAATTCTTTTACAGTAATGCTGAAGCGTTTTAACTAAGTATTAACAATTTAATTGGGATAATCAAGTTTAACTCTATATTCGCAATAGATATAGTTGCATGTATTTTATTTTTTGGTCTCTGTAACTACTTTTTTTTTTTTTATTTTTATATGAAGGTGAACAGAAAATAAGAATCCTACGTCCATAAAACTAATTGTTGATAACATGTCTGTAGAGCCTGAATAAAATCATGAATATAGAATCTATGACTTATCACTTACCTGTCCTCACTCCATGTCTCCAGAAATTTCCACAAAATTGTGTCTAGGTAACAGAGTGATGATAGCGTCATCGACAAGGGCCGTTTCGGTTTATTTTTAAGCCGCCTACTTAGAGGCAACCAATCTTACATACTTTGTAAGTGCCTTATTGTAGGCAACCAATCTTACGTAACTTGAGAGCGCCTAATTATAGGCAACTAATCCGTCGAATGATAGAGTGCCTAATTATAGGCAACCAATCTTACGTTACGGAGGAGTGCCTTATTATAGGCAACAATACTCATCAATGAAAGACTTCCTCGGCTCAGATGTGCTCCTGATACCAGAAGGAATTTTACGCCGAAATTTCTCCGATTCGCTTAATTCTAAGTGGCTGTAGCATGTAAGCAAGCGATCACATGCTCTCTCTAGCAAACAGGCATGCAATAAAGCACACAGTATCAACGTCGAAAGCAGTCAATCAATCAGTCCCTGTTTTTGGAAGAGCTCCTCGGCTCAGATGTTCTCCTGATACCAAGAGCAATTTTTGGCTGAAATTTCTCCGATTCGCTTAATTCTACGTATCTGTAGCATGTAAGGAAGCGATCACATGCCTTCTCAAGCAAGCAGGCATGCATTAAAGCACACAGTATCAACGTCGCAAGCAGTCAATCAATCAGTCCCTGTTTTTAGAAGAGCTCCTCGGCTCAGATGTTCTCCTGATACCAGGAGCAATTTTCGACTGAAATTTCTCCGATTCGCTTAATTCTACGTGGCTGTAGCATGTAAGCAAGCGATCACATGCCTTCTCAAGCAAGCAGGCATGCATTAAAGCACACAGTATCAACGTCGCAAGCAGTCAATCAATCAGTCCCTGTTTTTAGAAGAGCTCTTCGGCTCAGATGTTCTCCTGATACCAGGAACAATTTTCGGCTGAAATTTCTCCGATTCGCTTAATTCTAAGTGGCTGTAGCATGTAAGCAAGCGATCACATGCTCTCTCTAGCAAACAGGCATGCAATAAAGCACACAGTATCAACGTCGCAAGTAGTCAATCAATCAGTCCCTGTTTTTGAAAGAGCTCCTCGGCTCAGATGTTCTCCTGATACCAGGAGCAATTTTCGGCTGAAATTTCTCCGATTCGCATAATTCTACGTGGCTGTAGCATGTAAGCAAGCGATCACATGCTCTCTCTAGCAAACAGGCATGCAATCAAGCACACAGTATCAACGTCGCAAGCAGTCAATCGATCAGTCCCTGTTTTGAGAAGAGCTCCTCGGCTCAGATGTTCTCCTGATACCAGGAGCAATTTTCGACTGAAATTTCTCCGATTCGCTTAATTCTAAGTGGCTGTAGCATGTAAGCAAGCGATCACACGCTCTCTCTAGCAAACAGACATGCAATCAAGCACACAGTATCAACGTCGCAAGCAGTCAATCAATCAGTCCCTGTTTTTGGAAGAGCTCCTCGGCTCAGATGTTCTCCTGATACCAGGAGCAATTTTCGGCTGAAATTTCTCCGATTCGCTTAATTCTACGTGACTGTAGCATGTGAGCAAGCGATCACATGCTCTCTCTAGCAAACAGGCATGCAATAAAGCACACAGTATCAACGTCGCAAGCAGTCAATCAATCAGTCCCTGTTTTTGGAAGAGCTCCTCGTCTCAGATGTTCTCCTGATACCAGGAGCAATTTTCGGCTGAAATTTCAGCGATTCGCTTAATTCTACGTGGCTGTAGCACGTAAGCAAGCGATCACATGCTCTCTCCAGCAAACAGGCATGCAATCAAGCACACAGTATCAACGTCGCAAGCAGTCAATCAATCAGTCCCTGTTTTTGGAAGAGCTCCTCGGCTCAGATGTTCTCCTGATACCAGGAGCAATTTTCGGCTGAAATTTCTCCGATTCGCTTAATTCTACGTGACTGTAGCATGTGAGCAAGCGATCACATGCTCTCTCTAGCAAACAGGCATGCAATAAAGCACACAGTATCAACGTCGCAAGCAGTCAATCAATCAGTCCCTGTTTTGAGAAGAGCTCCTCGGCTCAGATGTTCTCCTGATACCAGGAGCAATTTTCGACTGAAATTTCTCCGATTCGCTAAATTCTAAGTGGCTGTAGCATGTAAGCAAGCGATCACACGCTCTCTCTAGCAAACAGGCATGCAATCAAGCACACAGTATCAACGTCGCAAGCAGTCAATCGATCAGTCCCTGTTTTTAGAAGAGCTCCTCGGTTCAGATGTTCTCCTGATACCAGGAGCAATTTTCGACTGAAATTTCTCCGATTCGCTTAATTCTAAGTGGCTGTAGCATGTAAGCAAGCGATCACACGCTCTCTCTAGCAAACAGACATGCAATCAAGCACACAGTATCAACGTCGCAAGCAGTCAATCAATCAGTCCCTGTTTTTGGAAGAGCTCCTCGGCTCAGATGTTCTCCTGATACCAGGAGCAATTTTCGGCTGAAATTTCTCCGATTCGCTTAATTCTACGTGACTGTAGCATGTGAGCAAGCGATCACATGCTCTCTCTAGCAAACAGGCATGCAATAAAGCACACAGTATCAACGTCGCAAGCAGTCAATCAATCAGTCCCTGTTTTTGGAAGAGCTCCTCGTCTCAGATGTTCTCCTGATACCAGGAGCAATTTTCGGCTGAAATTTCAGCGATTCGCTTAATTCTACGTGGCTGTAGCACGTAAGCAAGCGATCACATGCTCTCTCCAGCAAACAGGCATGCAATCAAGCACACAGTATCAACGTCGCAAGCAGTCAATCAATCAGTCCCTGTTTTTGGAAGAGCTCCTCGGCTCAGATGTTCTCCTGATACCAGGAGCAATTTTCGGCTGAAATTTCTCCGATTCGCTTAATTCTACGTGACTGTAGCATGTGAGCAAGCGATCACATGCTCTCTCTAGCAAACAGGCATGCAATAAAGCACACAGTATCAACGTCGCAAGCAGTCAATCAATCAGTCCCTGTTTTTGGAAGAGCTCCTCGTCTCAGATGTTCTCCTGATACCAGGAGCAATTTTCGGCTGAAATTTCAGCGATTCGCTTAATTCTACGTGGCTGTAGCACGTAAGCAAGCGATCACATGCTCTCTCCAGCAAACAGGCATGCAATCAAGCACACAGTATCAACGTCGCAAGCAGTCAATCAATCAGTCCCTGTTTTTAGAAGAGCTCCTCGGCTCAGATGTTCTCCTGATACCAGGAGCAATTTTCGACTGAAATTTCTCCGATTCGCTAAATTCTAAGTGGCTGTAGCATGTAAGCAAGCGATCACACGCTCTCTCTAGCAAACAGGCATGCAATCAAGCACACAGTATCAACGTCGCAAGCAGTCAATCAATCAGTCCCTGTTTTTGGAAGAGCTCCTCGGCTCAGATGTTCTCCTGATACCAGGAGCAATTTTCGGCTGAAATTTCTCCGATTCGCTTGATTCTACGTGACTGTAGCATGTGAGCAAGCGATCACATGCTCTCTCTAGCAAACAGGCATGCAATAAAGCACACAGTATCAACGTCGCAAGCAGTCAATCAATCAGTCCCTGTTTTTGGAAGAGCTCCTCGTCTCAGATGTTCTCCTGATACCAGGAGCAATTTTCGGCTGAAATTTCAGCGATTCGCTTAATTCTACGTGGCTGTAGCACGTAAGCAAGCGATCACATGCTCTCTCCAGCAAACAGGCATGCAATCAAGCACACAGTGTCAACGTCGCAAGCAGTCAATCAATCAGTCCCTGTTTTTAAAAGAGCTCCTCGGCTCAGATGTTCTCCTGATACCAGGAGCAATTTTCGACTGAAATTTCTCCGATTCGCTTAATTCTAAGTGGCTGTAGCATGTAAGCAAGCGATCACACGCTCTCTCTAGCAAACAGGCATGCAATCAAGCACACAGTATCAACGTCGCAAGCAGTCAATCAATCAGTCCCTGTTTTTGGAAGAGCTCCTCGGCTCAGATGTTCTCCTGATACCAGGAGCAATTTTCGGCTGAAATTTCTCCGATTCGCTTAATTCTACGTGGCTGTAGCATGTGAGCAAGCGATCACATGCTCTCTCTAGCAAACAGGCATGCAATAAAGCACACAGTATCAACGTCGCAAGCAGGCAATCAATCAGTCCCTGTTTTTGGAAGAGCTCCTTGTCTCAGATGTTCTCCTGATACCAGGAGCAATTTTCGGCTGAAATTTCTCCGATTCGCTTAATTATAGGTGGCTGTAGCATGTAAGCAAGCGATCACATGCTCTCTCTAGCAAACAGGCATGCAATCAAGCACACAGTATCAACGTCGCAAGCAGTCAATCAATCAGTCCCTGTTTTTAGAAGAGCTCCTCGGCTCAGATGTTCTCCTGATACCAGGAGCAATTTTCGACTGAAATTTCTCCGATTCGCTTAATTCTAAGTGGCTGTAGCATGTAAGCAAGCGATCACACGCTCTCTCTAGCAAACAGGCATGCAATCAAGCACACAGTATCAACGTCGCAAGCAGTCAATCAATCAGTCCCTGTTTTTGGAAGAGCTCCTCGGCTCAGATGTTCTCCTGATACCAGGAGCAATTTTCGGCTGAAATTTCTCCGATTCGCTTAATTATAGGTGGCTGTAGCATGTAAGCAAGCGATCACATGCTCTCTCTAGCAAACAGGCATGCAATCAAGCACACAGTATCAACGTCGCAAGCAGTCAATCAATCAGTCCCTGTTTTTAGAAGAGCTCCTCGGTTCAGATGTTCTCCTGATACCAGGAGCAATTTTCGACTGAAATTTCTCCGATTCGCTCAATTCTAAGTGGCTGTAGCATGTAAGCAAGCGATCACACGCTCTCTCTAGCAAACAGACATGCAATCAAGCACACAGTATCAACGTCGCAAGCAGTCAATCAATCAGTCCCTGTTTTTGGAAGAGCTCCTCGGCTCAGATGTTCTCCTGATACCAGGAGCAATTTTCGGCTGAAATTTCTCCGATTCGCTTAATTCTACGTGACTGTAGCATGTGAGCAAGCGATCACATGCTCTCTCTAGCAAACAGGCATGCAATAAAGCACACAGTATCAACGTCGCAAGCAGTCAATCAATCAGTCCCTGTTTTTGGAAGAGCTCCTCGTCTCAGATGTTCTCCTGATACCAGGAGCGGTTTTCGGCTGAAATTTCAGCGATTCGCTTAATTCTACGTGGCTGTAGCACGTAAGCAAGCGATCACATGCTCTCTCCAGCAAACAGGCATGCAATCAAGCACACAGTATCAACGTCGCAAGCAGTCAATCAATCAGTCGCTGTTTTTAGAAGAGCTCCTCGGCTCAGATGTTCTCCTGATACCAGGAGCAATTTTCGACTGAAATTTCTCCGATTCGCTTAATTCTAAGTGGCTGTAGCATGGAAGCAAGCGATCACACGCTCTCTCTAGCAAACAGGCATGCAATCAAGCACACAGTATCAACGTCGCAAGCAGTCAATCAATCAGTCCCTGTTTTTGGAAGAGCTCCTCGGCTCAGATGTTCTCCTGATACCAGGAGCAATTTTCGGCTGAAATTTCTCCGATTCGCTTAATTCTACGTGACTGTAGCATGTGAGCAAGCGATCACATGCTCTCTCTAGCAAACAGGCATGCAATAAAGCACACAGTATCAACGTCGCAAGCAGTCAATCAATCAGTCCCTGTTTTTGGAAGAGCTCCTCGTCTCAGATGTTCTCCTGATACCAGGAGCGGTTTTCGGCTGAAATTTCAGCGATTCGCTTAATTCTACGTGGCTGTAGCACGTAAGCAAGCGATCACATGCTCTCTCCAGCAAACAGGCATGCAATCAAGCACACAGTATCAACGTCGCAAGCAGTCAATCAATCAGTCGCTGTTTTTAGAAGAGCTCCTCGGCTCAGATGTTCTCCTGATACCAGGAGCAATTTTCGACTGAAATTTCTCCGATTCGCTTAATTCTAAGTGGCTGTAGCATGGAAGCAAGCGATCACACGCTCTCTCTAGCAAACAGGCATGCAATCAAGCACACAGTATCAACGTCGCAAGCAGTCAATCAATCAGTCCCTGTTTTTGGAAGAGCTCCTCGGCTCAGATGTTCTCCTGATACCAGGAGCAATTTTCGGCTGAAATTTCTCCGATTCGCTTAATTCTACGTGACTGTAGCATGTGAGCAAGCGATCACATGCTCTCTCTAGCAAACAGGCATGCAATAAAGCACACAGTATCAACGTCGCAAGCAGTCAATCAATCAGTCCCTGTTTTTGGAAGAGCTCCTCGTCTCAGATGTTCTCCTGATACCAGGAGCAATTTTCGGCTAAAATTTCTGCGATTCGCTTAATTCTACGTGGCTGTAGCACGTAAGCAAGCGATCACATGCTCTCTCCAGCAAACAGGCATGCAATCAAGCACACAGTATCAACGTCGCAAGCAGTCAATCAATCAGTCCCTGTTTTTGGAAGAGCTCCTCGGCTCAGATGTTCTCCTGATACCAGGAGCAATTTTCGGCTGAAATTTCTCCGATTCGCTTAATTCTACGTGACTGTAGCATGTGAGCAAGCGATCACATGCTCTCTCTAGCAAACAGGCATGCAATAAAGCACACAGTATCAACGTCGCAAGCAGTCAATCAATCAGTCCCTGTTTTTGGAAGAGCTCCTCGTCTTAGATGTTCTCCTGATACCAGGAGCAATTTTCGGCTAAAATTTCAGCGATTCGCTTAATTCTACGTGGCTGTAGCACGTAAGCAAGCGATCACATGCTCTCTCCAGCAAACAGGCATGCAATCAAGCACACAGTATCAACGTCGCAAGCAGTCAATCAATCAGTCCCTGTTTTTAGAAGAGCTCCTCGGCTCAGATGTTCTCCTGATACTAGGAGCAATTTTCGACTGAAATTTCTCCGATTCGCTTAATTCTAAGTGGCTGTAGCATGTAAGCAAGCGATCACACGCTCTCTCTAGCAAACAGGCATGCAATCAAGCACACAGTATCAACGTCGCAAGCAGTCAATCAATCAGTCCCTGTTTTTGGAAGAGCTCCTCGGCTCAGATGTTCTCCTGATACCAGGAGCAATTTTCGGCTGAAATTTCTCCGATTCGCTTAATTCTACGTGACTGTAGCATGTGAGCAAGCGATCACATGCTCTCTCTAGCAAACAGGCATGCAATAAAGCACACAGTATCAACGTCGCAAGCAGTCAATCAATCAGTCCCTGTTTTTGGAAGAGCTCCTCGTCTCAGATGTTCTCCTGATACCAGGAGCAATTTTCGGCTGAAATTTCTGCGATTCGCTTAATTCTACGTGGCTGTAGCACGTAAGCAAGCGATCACATGCTCTCTCCAGCAAACAGGCATGCAATCAAGCACACAGTATCAACGTCGCAAGCAGTCAATCAATCAGTCCCTGTTTTTGGAAGAGCTTCTCGGCTCAGATGTTCTCCTGATACCAGGAGCAATTTTCGGCTGAAATTTCTCCGATTCGCTTAATTCTACGTGGCTGTAGCATGTGAGCAAGCGATCACATGCTCTCTCTAGCAAACAGGCATGCAATAAAGCACACAGTATCAACGTCGCAAGCAGGCAATCAATCAGTCCCTGTTTTTGGAAGAGCTCCTTGTCTCAGATGTTCTCCTGATACCAGAAGCAATTTTCGGCTGAAATTTCAGCGATTCGCTTAATTCTACGTGGCTGTAGCACGTAAGCAAGCGATCACATGCTCTCTCCAGCAAACAGGCATGCAATCAAGCACACAGTATCAACGTCGCAAGCAGTCAATCAATCAGTCCCTGTTTTTAGAAGAGCTCCTCGGCTCAGATGTTCTCCTGATACCAGGAGCAATTTTCGACTGAAATTTCTCCGATTCGCTTAATTCTAAGTGGCTGTAGCATGTAAGCAAGCGATCACACGCTCTCTCTAGCAAACAGGCATGCAATCAAGCACACAGTATCAACGTCGCAAGCAGTCAATCAATCAGTCCCTGTTTTTGGAAGAGCTCCTCGGCTCAGATGTTCTCCTGATACCAGGAGCAATTTTCGGCTGAAATTTCTCCGATTCGCTTAATTCTACGTGGCTGTAGCATGTGAGCAAGCGATCACATGCTCTCTCTAGCAAACAGGCATGCAATAAAGCACACAGTATCAACGTCGCAAGCAGTCAATCAATCAGTCCCTGTTTTTGGAAGAGCTCCTTGTCTCAGATGTTCTCCTGATACCAGGAGCAATTTTCGGCTAAAATTTCTGCGATTCGCTTAATTCTACGTGGCTGTAGCACGTAAGCAAGCGATCACATGCTCTCTCCAGCAAACAGGCATGCAATCAAGCACACAGTATCAACGTCGCAAGCAGTCAATCAATCAGTCCCTGTTTTTGGAAGAGCTCCTCGGCTCAGATGTTCTCCTGATACCAGGAGCAATTTTCGGCTGAAATTTCTCCGATTCGCTTAATTCTACGTGACTGTAGCATGTGAGCAAGCGATCACATGCTCTCTCTAGCAAACAGGCATGCAATAAAGCACACAGTATCAACGTCGCAAGCAGTCAATCAATCAGTCCCTGTTTTTGGAAGAGCTCCTCGTCTTAGATGTTCTCCTGATACCAGGAGCAATTTTCGGCTAAAATTTCAGCGATTCGCTTAATTCTACGTGGCTGTAGCACGTAAGCAAGCGATCACATGCTCTCTCCAGCAAACAGGCATGCAATCAAGCACACAGTATCAACGTCGCAAGCAGTCAATCAATCAGTCCCTGTTTTTAGAAGAGCTCCTCGGCTCAGATGTTCTCCTGATACTAGGAGCAATTTTCGACTGAAATTTCTCCGATTCGCTTAATTCTAAGTGGCTGTAGCATGTAAGCAAGCGATCACACGCTCTCTCTAGCAAACAGGCATGCAATCAAGCACACAGTATCAACGTCGCAAGCAGTCAATCAATCAGTCCCTGTTTTTGGAAGAGCTCCTCGGCTCAGATGTTCTCCTGATACCAGGAGCAATTTTCGGCTGAAATTTCTCCGATTCGCTTAATTCTACGTGACTGTAGCATGTGAGCAAGCGATCACATGCTCTCTCTAGCAAACAGGCATGCAATAAAGCACACAGTATCAACGTCGCAAGCAGTCAATCAATCAGTCCCTGTTTTTGGAAGAGCTCCTCGTCTCAGATGTTCTCCTGATACCAGGAGCAATTTTCGGCTGAAATTTCTGCGATTCGCTTAATTCTACGTGGCTGTAGCACGTAAGCAAGCGATCACATGCTCTCTCCAGCAAACAGGCATGCAATCAAGCACACAGTATCAACGTCGCAAGCAGTCAATCAATCAGTCCCTGTTTTTGGAAGAGCTTCTCGGCTCAGATGTTCTCCTGATACCAGGAGCAATTTTCGGCTGAAATTTCTCCGATTCGCTTAATTCTACGTGGCTGTAGCATGTGAGCAAGCGATCACATGCTCTCTCTAGCAAACAGGCATGCAATAAAGCACACAGTATCAACGTCGCAAGCAGGCAATCAATCAGTCCCTGTTTTTGGAAGAGCTCCTTGTCTCAGATGTTCTCCTGATACCAGGAGCAATTTTCGGCTGAAATTTCTCCGATTCGCTTAATTATAGGTGGCTGTAGCATGTAAGCAAGCGATCACATGCTCTCTCTAGCAAACAGGCATGCAATCAAGCACACAGTATCAACGTCGCAAGCAGTCAATCAATCAGTCCCTGTTTCTAGAAGAGCTCCTCGGCTCAGATGTTCTCCTGATACCAGGAGCAATTTTCGACTGAAATTTCTCCGATTCGCTTAATTCTAAGTGGCTGTAGCATGTAAGCAAGCGATCACACGCTCTCTCTAGCAAACAGGCATGCAATCAAGCACACAGTATCAACGTCGCAAGCAGTCAATCAATCAGTCCCTGTTTTTGGAAGAGCTCCTCGGCTCAGATGTTCTCCTGATACCAGGAGCAATTTTCGGCTGAAATTTCTCCGATTCGCTTAATTCTACGTGGCTGTAGCATGTGAGCAAGCGATCACATGCTCTCTCTAGCAAACAGGCATGCAATAAAGCACACAGTATCAACGTCGCAAGCAGGCAATCAATCAGTCCCTGTTTTTGGAAGAGCTCCTTGTCTCAGATGTTCTCCTGATACCAGGAGCAATTTTCGGCTGAAATTTCTCCGATTCGCTTAATTATAGGTGGCTGTAGCATGTAAGCAAGCGATCACATGCTCTCTCTAGCAAACAGGCATGCAATCAAGCACACAGTATCAACGTCGCAAGCAGTCAATCAATCAGTCCCTGTTTTTGGAAGAGCTCCTCGGCTCAGATGTTCTCCTGATACCAGGAGCAATTTTCGGCTGAAATTTCTCCGATTCGCTTAATTCTACGTGGCTGTAGCATGTGAGCAAGCGATCACATGCTCTCTCTAGCAAACAGGCATGCAATAAAGCACACAGTATCAACGTCGCAAGCAGGCAATCAATCAGTCCCTGTTTTTGGAAGAGCTCCTTGTCTCAGATGTTCTCCTGATACCAGGAGCAATTTTCGGCTGAAATTTCTCCGATTCGCTTAATTATAGGTGGCTGTAGCATGTAAGCAAGCGATCACATGCTCTCTCTAGCAAACAGGCATGCAATCAAGCACACAGTATCAACGTCGCAAGCAGTCAATCAATCAGTCCCTGTTTTTAGAAGAGCTCCTCGGCTCAGATGTTCTCCTGATACCAGGAGCAATTTTCGACTGAAATTTCTCCGATTCGCTTAATTCTAAGTGGCTGTAGCATGTAAGCAAGCGATCACACGCTCTCTCTAGCAAACAGGCATGCAATCAAGCACACAGTATCAACGTCGCAAGCAGTCAATCAATCAGTCCCTGTTTTTGGAAGAGCTCCTCGGCTCAGATGTTCTCCTGATACCAGGAGCAATTTTCGGCTGAAATTTCTCCGATTCGCTTAATTCTACGTGGCTGTAGCATGTGAGCAAGCGATCACATGCTCTCTCTAGCAAACAGGCATGCAATAAAGCACACAGTATCAACGTCGCAAGCAGGCAATCAATCAGTCCCTGTTTTTGGAAGAGCTCCTTGTCTCAGATGTTCTCCTGATACCAGGAGCAATTTTCGGCTGAAATTTCTCCGATTCGCTTAATTATAGGTGGCTGTAGCATGTAAGCAAGCGATCACATGCTCTCTCTAGCAAACAGGCATGCAATCAAGCACACAGTATCAACGTGGCAAGCAGTCAATCAATCAGTCCCTGTTTTTAGAAGAGCTCCTCGGCTCAGATGTTCTCCTGATACCAGGAGCAATTTTCGACTGAAATTTCTCCGATTCGCTTAATTCTAAGTGGCTGTAGCATGTAAGCAAGCGATCACACGCTCTCTCTAGCAAACAGGCATGCAATCAAGCACACAGTATCAACGTCGCAAGCAGTCAATCAATCAGTCCCTGTTTTTGGAAGAGCTCCTCGGCTCAGATGTTCTCCTGATACCAGGAGCAATTTTCGGCTGAAATTTCTCCGATTCGCTTAATTATAGGTGGCTGTAGCATGTAAGCAAGCGATCACATGCTCTCTCTAGCAAACAGGCATGCAATCAAGCACACAGTATCAACGTCGCAAGCAGTCAATCAATCAGTCCCTGTTTTTAGAAGAGCTCCTCGGTTCAGATGTTCTCCTGATACCAGGAGCAATTTTCGACTGAAATTTCTCCGATTCGCTCAATTCTAAGTGGCTGTAGCATGTAAGCAAGCGATCACACGCTCTCTCTAGCAAACAGACATGCAATCAAGCACACAGTATCAACGTCGCAAGCAGTCAATCAATCAGTCCCTGTTTTTGGAAGAGCTCCTCGGCTCAGATGTTCTCCTGATACCAGGAGCAATTTTCGGCTGAAATTTCTCCGATTCGCTTAATTCTACGTGACTGTAGCATGTGAGCAAGCGATCACATGCTCTCTCTAGCAAACAGGCATGCAATAAAGCACACAGTATCAACGTCGCAAGCAGTCAATCAATCAGTCCCTGTTTTTGGAAGAGCTCCTCGTCTCAGATGTTCTCCTGATACCAGGAGCAATTTTCGGCTGAAATTTCAGCGATTCGCTTAATTCTACGTGGCTGTAGCACGTAAGCAAGCGATCACATGCTCTCTCCAGCAAACAGGCATGCAATCAAGCACACAGTATCAACGTCGCAAGCAGTCAATCAATCAGTCCCTGTTTTTAGAAGAGCTCCTCGGCTCAGATGTTCTCCTGATACCAGGAGCAATTTTCGACTGAAATTTCTCCGATTCGCTCAATTCTAAGTGGCTGTAGCATGTAAGCAAGCGATCACACGCTCTCTCTAGCAAACAGGCATGCAATCAAGCACACAGTATCAACGTCGCAAGCAGTCAATCAATCAGTCCCTGTTTTTGGAAGAGCTCCTCGGCTCAGATGTTCTCCTGATACCAGGAGCAATTTTCGGCTGAAATTTCTCCGATTCGCTTAATTCTACGTGACTGTAGCATGTGAGCAAGCGATCACATGCTCTCTCTAGCAAACAGGCATGCAATAAAGCACACAGTATCAACGTCGCAAGCAGTCAATCAATCAGTCCCTGTTTTTGGAAGAGCTCCTCGTCTCAGATGTTCTCCTGATACCAGGAGCAATTTTCGGCTAAAATTTCTGCGATTCGCTTAATTCTACGTGGCTGTAGCACGTAAGCAAGCGATCACATGCTCTCTCCAGCAAACAGGCATGCAATCAAGCACACAGTATCAACGTCGCAAGCAGTCAATCAATCAGTCCCTGTTTTTGGAAGAGCTCCTCGGCTCAGATGTTTTCCTGATACCAGGAGCAATTTTCGGCTGAAATTTCTCCGATTCGCTCAATTCTACGTGACTGTAGCATGTGAGCAAGCGATCACATGCTCTCTCTAGCAAACAGGCATGCAATAAAGCACACAGTATCAACGTCGCAAGCAGTCAATCAATCAGTCCCTGTTTTTGGAAGAGCTCCTCGTCTTAGATGTTCTCCTGATACCAGGAGCAATTTTCGGCTGAAATTTCAGCGATTCGCTTAATTCTACGTGGCTGTAGCACGTAAGCAAGCGATCACATGCTCTCTCCAGCAAACAGGCATGCAATCAAGCACACAGTATCAACGTCGCAAGCAGTCAATCAATCAGTCCCTGTTTTCAGAAGAGCTCCTCGGCTCAGATGTTCTCCTGATACCAGGAGCAATTTTCGACTGAAATTTCTCCGATTCGCTTAATTCTAAGTGGCTGTAGCATGTAAGCAAGCGATCACACGCTCTCTCTAGCAAACAGGCATGCAATCAAGCACACAGTATCAACGTCGCAAGCAGTCAATCAATCAGTCCCTGTTTTTGGAAGAGCTCCTCGGCTCAGATGTTCTCCTGATACCAGGAGCAATTTTCGGCTGAAATTTCTCCGATTCGCTTAATTCTACGTGACTGTAGCATGTGAGCAAGCGATCACATGCTCTCTCTAGCAAACAGGCATGCAATAAAGCACACAGTATCAACGTCGCAAGCAGTCAATCAATCAGTCCCTGTTTTTGGAAGAGCTCCTCGTCTCAGATGTTCTCCTGATACCAGGAGCAATTTTCGGCTGAAATTTCTGCGATTCGCTTAATTCTACGTGGCTGTAGCACGTAAGCAAGCGATCACATGCTCTCTCCAGCAAACAGGCATGCAATCAAGCACACAGTATCAACGTCGCAAGCAGTCAATCAATCAGTCCCTGTTTTTGGAAGAGCTTCTCGGCTCAGATGTTCTCCTGATACCAGGAGCAATTTTCGGCTGAAATTTCTCCGATTCGCTTAATTATAGGTGGCTGTAGCATGTAAGCAAGCGATCACATGCTCTCTCTAGCGAACAGGCATGCAATCAAGCACACAGTATCAACGTCGCAAGCAGTCAATCAATCAGTCCCTGTTTTTAGAAGAGCTTCTCGGCTCAGATGTTCTCCTGATACCAGGAGCAATTTTCGACTGAAATTTCTCCGATTCGCTTAATTCTAAGTGGCTGTAGCATGTAAGCAAGCGATCACACGCTCTCTCTAGCAAACAGGCATGCAATCAAGCACACAGTATCAACGTCGCAAGCAGTCAATCAATCAGTCCCTGTTTTTGGAAGAGCTCCTCGGCTCAGATGTTCTCCTGATACCAGGAGCAATTTTCGGCTGAAATTTCTCCGATTCGCTTAATTCTACGTGACTGTAGCATGTGAGCAAGCGATCACATGCTCTCTCTAGCAAACAGGCATGCAATAAAGCACACAGTATCAACGTCGCAAGCAGTCAATCAATCAGTCCCTGTTTTTGGAAGAGCTCCTCGTCTCAGATGTTCTCCTGATACCAGGAGCAATTTTCGGCTGAAATTTCAGCGATTCGCTTAATTCTACGTGGCTGTAGCACGTAAGCAAGCGATCACATGCTCTCTCCAGCAAACAGGCATGCAATCAAGCACACAGTATCAACGTCGCAAGCAGTCAATCAATCAGTCCCTGTTTTTAGAAGAGCTCCTCGGCTCAGATGTTCTCCTGATACCAGGAGCAATTTTCGACTGAAATTTCTCCGATTCGCTTAATTCTAAGTGGCTGTAGCATGTAAGCAAGCGATCACACGCTCTCTCTAGCAAACAGGCATGCAATCAAGCACACAGTATCAACGTCGCGAGCAGTCAATCAATCAGTCCCTGTTTTTGGAAGAGCTCCTCGGCTCAGATGTTCTCCTGATACCAGGAGCAATTTTCGGCTGAAATTTCTGCGATTCGCCTTATTCTACGTGGCTGTAGCACGTAAGCAAGCGATCACATGCTCTCTCCAGCAAACAGGCATGCAATCAAGCACACAGTATCAACGTCGCAAGCAGTCAATCAATCAGTCCCTGTTTTTGGAAGAGCTCCTCGGCGCAGATGTTCTCCTGATACCATTAGCAATTTTCGGCTGAAATTTCTCCGATTCGCTTAATTCTACGTGACTGTAGCATGTGAGCAAGCGATCACATGCTCTCTCTAGCAAACAGGCATGCAATAAAGCACACAGTATCAACGTCGCAAGCAGTCAATCAATCAGTCCCTGTTTTTGGAAGAGCTCCTCGTCTCAGATGTTCTCCTGATACCAGGAGCAATTTTCGGCTGAAATTTCAGCGATTCGCTTAATTCTACGTGGCTGTAGCACGTAAGCAAGCGATCACATGCTCTCTCCAGCAAACGGGCATGCAATCAAGCACACAGTATCAACGTCGCAAGCAGTCAATCAATCAGTCCCTGTTTTTAGAAGAGCTCCTCGGCTCAGATGTTCTCCTGATACCAGGAGCAATTTTCGACTGAAATTTCTCCGATTCGCTTAATTCTAAGTGGCTGTAGCATGTAAGCAAGCGATCACACGCTCTCTCTAGCAAACAGGCATGCAATCAAGCACACAGTATCAACGTCGCAAGCAGTCAATCAATCAGTCCCTGTTTTTGGAAGAGCTCCTCGGCTCAGATGTTCTCCTGATACCAGGAGCAATTTTCGGCTGAAATTTCTCCGATTCGCTTAATTCTACGTGGCTGTAGCATGTAAGCAAGCGATCACATGCTCTCTCTAGCAAACAGGCATGCAATCAAGCACACAGTATCAACGTCGCAAGCAGTCAATCAATCAGTCCCTGTTTTTGGAAGAGCTCCTCGGCTCAGATGTTCTCCTGATACCAGGAGCAATTTTCGGCTGAAATTTCTCCGATTCGCTTAATTCTACGTGGCTGTAGCATGTAAGCAAGCGATCACATGCTCTCTCTAGCAAACAGGCATGCAATCAAGCACACAGTATCAACGTCGCAAGCAGTCAATCAATCAGTCCCTGTTTTTGGAAGAGCTCCTCGGCTCAGATGTTCTCCTGATACCAGGAGCAATTTTCGGCTGAAATTTCTTCGATTCGCTCAATTGTAAGTGGGAGTTTTTATACGACCCACCTGTCCAAGATGTTCTCTGAATACTAGGAGCAGTTTTACGCTAAAGTTTCTCCGATTTGATTACTTAAAATTGGAAGTAAGTGTAAGCACTGTTTTCAATAGTAAGTCCATTGCAAGTTAAGGATATACCTTGTAAGGGAAGGAGTGAGATATTTTGTGGATAACTGAAACAACTATTCATGATTATCAAATTTCAATTTATTTCTGTGATTAATTTAACATATTCAATTCGTGTATTTTTATTAGTACTCCCAAGCTCATTTCACAAACTCCAGGTCATAATGTATGTTGTTTGTATATAATATTATATATCATATATAGCATACTATATTCAACTATAATACGTATTTCTGTATTCAATTTATAGTTACACATTCATGTACATACCATCATTACAATTATTCTTATTCTATTTTACATTTTCTAGATCCATGGATATTACACGTGTACGGTATAGTAATAACTTATACAGTTACACATTCATGTACATACCATCATTACAATTATTCTTATTCTATTTTACATTTTCTAGATCCATGGATATTACACGTGTACGGTATAGTAATAACTTATACAGTTACACATTCATGTATGTACCATTATTACAATCATTATTATTATATTTCACAATTTCTAGATCTACGGACATTACATGTGTACGGTATAGTAATAACTGGCAGTACAACTTTTAACAGTAATGGCAGTAATAACTTTTTTGGTCATTTTCGGAGCCGAAAATTTTTTGTTTCGGAATCGATTCGTATGACCATCTCTAGAGTAATTCGACGCTCAGGAACTCAGAAAACACCTTAAAAATAGCGTGATAGCAGCAGCAGAGAAATGACGACGAAAATCATGAGTTTTTCGCCTGTAACTTTTGACCTATCGCTCGCAGCGTAGTGGGACTGCGCCCAATCGATTTCTTCCGCAAAATTACGTCGGACCAGTGCCCTAAAGACTCATTCTCAGCACTTTTCAATGTTGTCGAAATTTTTGCCAAAAATCCAAAGGGATTAGTTCAGTTCAGTCTAGTTTAGTTTATTGTTACATGATTTTGTATACATCATTTTAGTGTCCCATTTCTCGAGTACGCGTGTTTGTCTGATTCATTGTGTATGTATGTATCTTTTCCTGGCTTTTCCATTATTCACCGATATGTACATGATGTAGTTTATTCTCTCAACGCGAGCATTTTCATGCTCGTGTGTAGCCAGGGTGGTTTTGGTGCCTCTTGTTTTCTTGTGATTTCATAATTGGTTATTCTGTTAGTGTGTTAGTTTTTCCTTCCCCTTCCATCCATTGTAGTCATTACTCCCTTGCCGAATAATCTATCTTCTTATGTTTCTTTTGTATGCATTTACGCATTTTTCACGTATACTTTGAGGTATCCGATTATATACAATGGCCGCAATATTTTTTTCACGTCTCTGTCCTCTGGTTGTGTGAGTTCTGATATACCTAAGATTATTCTTCTTCTTCTCTCGAGTGCTGTAGCATTAGATTTTTTTTGGCCGAAAAATCTTTTCTCTGAGAATCGATTCGTATGACGCTTTTTATACTTATTGGATGCTCACACTGACATCCGAACACTTGTACTAGGGCTGAGAATATGTGATAAAGACATAAAAAATATGTTAAACCTGAACTAAAACAACACTCCGTAGCTACGAATTCGTTATTTACCTTTCACGTTATCTTAAAAACCTTCCGCAAAGGTCCTACCCAGCCTTGCATACGAAATGTGCACTTCAATCGAACTGGATTTGAAATGCGCCAAACGTTATCTGTTCGCGAGAAACCGCAAGATCGCATAAATTTAAATCCTCTACCTTTACTTATACGCTGGGAATCGATGTGATTTCTATTTATTATCTGATTTCCACGTCATTTTGTCTCTGAAAATTTTGAAAGAAATTAGATATCTTATGGCGATTGCAAGTCACGATTGTTTTGCCTGCAATAGTTGTCGGTTATGAAGAACTTCTCTTACCGACGTGATCAGCCACTCGGTAGATAATACATGAAACTGCTAATACCCCCCAAACTCTCTGAACTCACCCAGAGACCCGTCGAACTGTGTCGAAGGAAAAATAACCCAGAGCTGTGAGTCTTTATATATCTCCAGTCGATGGCCGTGTTACGTCGTCTACACGGTGAATGAATGCAACCCGTACACTGTATAGTAGGAATCCGTGAAACGGGCGAACCAAACGTCAAAACGCGCACGGAAGAAAGTTCGTAATTTTTTGCCCGAGCGACAGCACACTATAAGGTTTCGAATAGATAACTGCCCGTTTGGGAAATATCGACGAAAGAAATCAGGCATAATGTCGGTTCATCGATACACCCACGCTGTTGTGTGTAGAATTCCCCTGTCGTTGAGAACTCGCGGCGAAGTAACGCTAGATGAAGCTAGAAAACAACACGAGACCTTCGTACGTGTGCTTCGCGACCTGGGACTCGACGTAGTCGAACTTCCACCCGACGAGGGATCACCGTTGTGTGCCTTCGTCGAGGATCTCGCCGTCGTCTGTAACGGCATCGCTCTAATCGCTCGACCCAACGAACCTTCTCGCACGAAAGAGGTAAGAAATACGATAAAACGCAAAGTTATACATTTAAGTATCAAGTTATATCATCCTGTGCAGTTGCAGCGAGACTTGCATGTACCTCTTCGTCGTATTGCAATACTGGGATATTATCTTTATACCTGAGATCTCGATCCGCCAAGCTTTATTCAAAACTCGCGTTGTTATCTCCACAGAGTTCAAATAATTTAACTTCTTAGAAGTGAAAGTGGATCTCTGTTAGTACTGCATAGTTGAAGTTAGTAGCGTTATTGTAACGATGCAATCTCAGGATTCTCTGATTCTCAATAAAGCAGAACAAAGCTACTCCTATTTTCCAAACTCATTTCTATAAAATTTAAACTTAAATTATTTATTCTTGAGTTATAATCACTTAATTTCTGAACTTTTGCCAACTAAGTTGATAAATCGAAACGTCAGGCATGTGTAATGTTAATAAAACATAAACATATTATGCTACTATGTAATACATGTAAGAATTCTAATATATCGTTCAACAAATGCTTTGAACATCTTCCAATAGATGTAAAATTCATCCTGCAATCTGCAGTATATTCTAACAGAAACAATTCAATCCATATCTGAACACACAATTTTGTAATTTCTATCTTTGCATTCATGTAACATGTTTCTGCAACACGTTTAATAAAATGTGTAACTATTCATACATTCGTCTTCATTTCAGAATGTTTACAATATTTTGGTACTATTTTCATTAAATAATAATACAGTAATTATGACTTTGTTCTCCTTATTAACATGATTATGTTGTGTTACAATATATAAGTCTTTTAGATCATACTTGAAACATATTTTTCTTTCACAAATCATTGTCATATATTAACCAGAGTGTTATTGTTTATAAAGCCGTTAAATTAATTTTCATTGGTGATTTACTTTCCTTGTAATAAAGTTTTCCTTTAATTACTTGCCAATTAACTGTATTATTTTGATAACGTGAACATTAATCTCTAAACAAATAATCAGCAACTTACAACGATATGTTATATGAACAAGTTAGTACAACACAAACTGGTTCAAACTTTTCTCTAGATGAATTACACACAAGGCATCGTTAAATTTTAGATTGAAACTATTCGAGCTGTTCTAAAAAAAGAACTAGACATTCCTCTTGTGGAAATTGCTGACCAAAATGCCAGGCTGGATGGAGGAGACGTTCTGTTTACAGGTAATGATGATGTAGTTTTCAATGTGTGAAGTTGTGTGATGGTAATACTGTGTAAATCAGTATTATGTTTATCACCTCATTTGTGTGATCTTTTATTCATAGGACGGGAATTTTTTGTGGGATTGTCACAATTCACAAACGAGGCTGGTGCTCGAGCAGTAGCTGCAGCATTCCCAGAGTACCCCTGTGTTCCCATCAAGGTCGGTGTTGACTTATTGAATAACATGTCATTAAGTCAGGATTACATCATACGTTTAAATATATCCGTGATATGCGTATCGTATTAAGCGACAAGTGTTTGTTTCATTCAATTTCTCATCTATTCAAGGTGGGTGATGGTGGCGAAGAGGTGATAGTGGAGAGTTTAACCTCAGCCCCACTTCAGGTCGGGATGCGCTAGTGTAGCTCTTAAATATGAAATATATTATGAAAGCCAAGCTCGTTATAATTGTCACGATTTTAAAAACACCTCTGATTTTTATTGTAAGCCATTGCGGAGAGATTTTCATTTCTTAAAGAGCATAGTTCGCTTTTTATATCCTTGAAATATGCATCAGACATAAGTCCAGTGTTGTACAAGATAATAATAATTATTATTATCTAAGTATAAATAGAATCATTCGTGATCAAATTAATCTACATAACACGAAAGATAATCAAAAAGATAATGATAGAAACGGAAAATTCTTAGTATGGTACACTGTTAATAATTTCTTTTCAAAAGACATTTCCAATCAGAGTCTTGACTACGAGTGATGTCGCATATGTTTCAGTAAGCTGTTTATCTTATGTTCATACCTTATGTAAAAAATACTTTATAATTTATATGAAAACAAGATGAAAATGGCAGAAGATTTATCTAGTTGAAGACGAAAGATGATCTTAGCTCTCATCATGTCTTTGAGATAGAAAAAATTAGGGGAATTTATTATCTTATATGATTATCGTAAAATCAGCTAGATAATGTACAAGAGTGGACATAATGTAATGAAGTGGAATTCCTAAAGAACAACCTGTAGTCCGGCACGTTACGCACGCAACATTAAATGCCACACAATTATGTAATTGATTCAATTATCACTTCACAAAGAGCACAGGCTACATTCGTCTGCATACCTTGTTAACACAGATTTTAGTAGAACGTTTTTTGCTACAGTAACATTTCGAGCTCGTTGTAAAATTACGTTTTTTGTCAAACAGCTACAAATTTGCAATATCTGCGCTTTTTATGATATTCTCATACACATATAGAAAAGCTTTTCTGTTTACATATCGCTTCGTACTGTATCACATTATGAACATAAACAGGAATCAGACAATGCATTTGAGTAAAGATATGCTGACCATATTCTTAACTGCGAATGCATAGTTCTTGATTTTTCACTTAATTA
The DNA here is from genome assembly GCF_021155765.1 of Diprion similis. NCBI lineage: Eukaryota > Metazoa > Arthropoda > Insecta > Hymenoptera > Diprionidae > Diprion > Diprion similis. Next base: position 6,508,767 of record NC_060117.1, read on the forward strand.
GTAGTAAATCTCAAACAGTTTCATGTACTCACGTTCGAATGTGGTTAAAACAATGTTTCAGGCGGCATTTAAACCTAATACTTCAAAACTTGATTAATCCTGATCCTTAAATTGATAAATCATTCAATATTGCTTGCAATCATCTTAACACTAATATTTCGATAAAGGTTGCAGAATCGAAGCGTTTGAAAGCTCTAGTTACTATGGCTGGTCCTGACGTTATCTGCGTGGGTGCAGGAAAGGAATCTCAAGAGGTTTTAAAGGTAAAACTATACGCTTATAATTTCTGTAAATAATAAATATTTTTTCTATAAGAACACGTGATAATGAGTGTGTTGATATAGCGAATTGAACGAGAGGCAACTTACACTTATCAAACGTTGACGGTGCCTGAAGATGCAGCAGCAAATGTTGTTTATGTCAACGGGACACTGATTCATCGTACAGAGGCCGAAATTCCAAAGTCATGCAGGGTTTTTGCTGAAAAGGTTGAGTTTCCTACAAAATTACTCCAAATATCTGAATTAGCCAAAGTGAGTTCTGGTCTTTCTTCGTGTTGCTTATTGGTCCGTAGACCAAGGCACATTCGTAGTATTTAAGCTCCATATGAAATTATGAATTTGCAAATAAGAAACGAATGAGTTTTCAGACCAGTATAATTATTCAGGAGTATTTCAAAATAAGTGAAACTCATTAAAAAATAATAATAATAATAATAATAATATATTATTAAAATATAGGCGGTCTCTGAGACCTGATAATATTTTAACATTCTCAATATTATAGAAACTATGGACCTTAATTAAAATTAATCAGAGACTTGAGATAATGAATGTAATCGTTACCATCAAAAGCAGAGAACACAAAATATTAAGTATATCAGATCTATAATATATTTAATATTAATATATTGATATTGATACGATATTGAAGAGTAATATATTCAAATGTCGAACATTTTTACTATAAAGAAAATATTGCATTTATTAATAACAGTACAATGTTATCGTCGATTTTTAAAGATTTTAACTATTGTTTTTATTTATATTTATTAAATAAGCTTTGCCTGACTGAAATGTATTAACTGACTTAGTGCTCATACGAAGTCTTGCAGGCAGCATTGCATTCTCATCTTTTAAAAATATTTAGCCACATATTTATTTGAAACCTGATCCAAGCAGCTTCTATACCAATTTTATTATATTATTAATCTTATACATTGTATTTATTTTTACTCGAATTAAGAGTTGCCACTATTTTTAAGTTCTAAGATTTCCCTAAATCTTGCCCATTTATCAGTAGTACTGTTTCAATTATCAAAAAACATAACATCCGGTAACTTATCCATTTAATAAAATTCCTCAACTTTTCCGAGGTTCTACGAATTTCAGACTGTATGTCAAACCTGATTCTTTATGCAAAAGAACAATTCAATTGTTACACACTACTATACTGATAACTATTGAAATTATTATTATTTCTGGAATAAGAATCTCACATAATTCTTACCAAGTTTTGGTTACCAAGTAATTATTAATAAGATAAATTTTGACTCATATATTGTTATATTTTATAATATTCAACTACACTTAAAATCTTGACGCAAATTTTCGTCATCATTTTAGAATCAGATAAAGTAGCTCATCTCATACTTTAAATATACTAAAAAATGAAAATATAAATCATGTTTCATCTCAGCAGGATGAAAGTGAAAAGCCACAAATTTATTAATATTCAATTTCTACTCTCTTATGACTCTTTACTAGTCACGTTAAGTCCTTTTCCTAATGCCCGATTCAACTGAGAATTTCTAGAGTAAATATGTATTTAGATTTAGATATTTGCTATTTAATACTTACATAATACCAGCACAACGCATACCATAAAGATGCTTGGCTCGATCGTACAACAGCTGTAAACTCATACTCCTTATATTTGTGTTTGTATATTTGCTGTCTCCTTTTGCCTTGGTTTACTGCAAAATAAATAGTGTTTTCAATTAAAAAATTAAATTATATGTAATTTAATTTGAAGTTTCTCTTACCTGTTTCTTCAAATTATTTACTTAAGGATAGTTACAGGATTTACATTGGGTTTGGTCCAAACTTGTTCTAATCCTCATTATATCGCAATTACTGTATATTTTTACAAAACATATTTACAATCTTTTTAAACAAACTTCGTATTTCTTATAAACTTAAGGACATGTTACAATGTCTACATTTGTGTAATTAACTTTCAATTGTACAGGTAAACTCAAGAACATACTGTGATTTTAATTTTTGTTCAAATACCGCATCAATTTCCAATTGTGTTCAGTTCTAAGTTAAATAGTATAGCAAGACTTAAATGCTTTGGCATTGACGAATCCTAGAAGTGCCTTGAGCCTCCCACCTGAGCCCACATCAAATGTTCTCGGAAACTCAATTCCTGGTCTTCTCATATACAAAACATGCATTGTCTGTTCCCACTTGACTGGCGATATTATTTGCTTAGGTAAGTACCTCATAATTTGATTCACATTCTTGTATCTCTTTCCATCAACATTCGAATGCACTGATACTTTTGGTTGTTCAAACATAATTGTCCGAAGAGCTTTCTTAAATATATCCAATGACGGGATCATCAACGAAGTATGGAACGCCCCAGATAAAGGAAGTCTCTTTATGTGCCGAAGACCCATGCTCTTCCCATTAGTTTCAATGTATTTCAACGCCCGTTCACTACCAGCTAATATTTTCATATCAGGATGTAGAAATATTGCAACTCTGTGGATAAAATTACATCTTTGTACCATAATTTGGTAGGTTTTTAAATTAACAAAAAAAAATTAGTTCATCTTTAAAACAACTTGATACATAGATTTGCTTGTGAAACTTATTTAAATTGTACAAGCAGAAGTTAGTATCGTTAGAAAAACACTATTTCACAAGCTTAGAATTACTTTCAAGGAGTTAATTTGACAAAATGCTTAAATTGATCTTCGTAACATTACTGTAACGATGCATTTTCAGGAAAATTCTTGATTTTGCAGTCGCAGAATTGTTTGAAATTCATTTGAACACAGTGAAACTGTAAAATGGTAATTTTGGCCTAATACAAAATATGATTATATAAAGCAATTTTTCCCTGAAAAGCATCGTAGCATTATCATTACGAGCTTCACCCTCAAATTTCCAATTGGCTACCTGCACTCTGGCATAGGATCCCCGGCATCCATTGCCCAGTTCTTTGCTTTTTCGCATATATCGGACATCCTGGCCTCGGGTGTGTTGTGGACGGAAAGCATACCTTGGGGGACCAAATTAGCGGCATCCTGCATTGCTGCAGCTCTGACGCCGACGAGTCTAATGCCATCTTCGAAAGTCATTGCACCTGAGAATATCAAGGCAGTAATTTCACCAACGCTGTATCCAGCGCAAGCGATGCACGTGTCCAAAGCCCTGGGCCTGTTTTCTCTCAGTTTTTCTAGAGCGGCTAAACTTTTGACCACTGTAGCAGGCTGGTTGTATTCAGTTCGATTCAACGTCTCCTGTGGACCTTCGAGGCAAATTTTCAACAGATCGTAACCCAACGCTTCGTTGGCTATTTCGAACAGGTATTTCGCCTCTGGATAATGCAGATATCGCTTGACATCTCCGACTTTGATATTTCCCTGTCCAGGAAAGAGGATTATCGACGTATCGGATGGGTTTATGTTTGGTCGATCAGCATACTGGCCTTGCACGTTCGGGACGCAGTTTTCCGGATAAGCACTTGTTGCCCAACCTGAATTTTCGCCAGGGTCGTGAATCGTAGCGTCCTCAAGAAGCTGGGAAATTTCTGACGACTTGGTGTTAGTCGTTTCATGATCCCCATTCTCGGAATGTGGTTTGTCACTCAGCGAGCGACTCAGCATGCACCGGGATAACCGGAATAGGTTAGACCGGCTCGAAATCGTTCCATAAAATGTTCGAGGAAACATCTTATATTCGGCGAGAAAATCGCAACTAGGCGATTTTACAGTGCCTACTTAAAGCAACGAGTGAATACAAACTGCTTATTTACTTACATTTAGAACACAGTGTATCATTAAAAATTGTAAATTTGATAGACCGCCATAGCGCGATCAAACATTACACAACGCTGTAATCACTGGACTGATTCACGCTGAACTTGCAGCAGACGCTATTTAATCGAAATGGTATATCGACTATCGAGTCTACGCAATCGAATCAGCGTATGTATGTACAAGATGCTTAAGAGTAGCTGAAAACTCCCTAGGACAGAAACAGAGCTAGTGAGAAACTCGGCAGTGTAAGAGAAATAAGAGATTACTGATAGCACTGGAACTAATTTCGGAACGCAAGACAAGATGTAACTCCACAGGTAACTGCTCGTATATCTGGGCCTGATGTAGAATTTACCGTGAATTACGCGAGTCAATTTTTAAACTCTTATAATCAAACTCATTGGCAAGCTGTAAAGAAAATCATTAAGACTGAACCTTAGAGTATATACAGTATAAGGTCTGAACCAAGGGATGCGTTCCAAAATTAGTTCCAGTGCCATCAGTAATCTCTTATCTCTCTTGCACTGCCGAGTATATCACTAGCTCTGTTTCTGTCCTAGGGAGTTTTCAGCTCTGCCGGCCAGTTTCGGAACGCATCCTAGAGTGGACTAGAAAGTCTAGGATGGCTGGTAATGGCAGCCGCCTGGCAGCACTGCCAAGCGTAGAATACTTGCGCAATCAAATGATGCAAAATAATTTGAGTCTCCCCTCCCTATTGAAACAGATGAATGAGAAGATGCGCAGTATCGAATTGCGCAAGTATTCTATGCTTAGCAGTGCTACCAGACGGCTACCGGTATATTGTATTGGCCCACCTTAGGCTCAATACATGGGCTTGAATTAAAGTCATGCAGACCAATGCAGACGACAATTGGACAACGCAAAACAAGGAGCAATAGATAATAAGCGTCCGTAGCCGTTCGAAGTGTTCCAATAAAATGAATTTAGCTGTATCTAAGATTGGTTTACAATTGTCGAATGTATCAAATGTTACGCATTTATCCCATTGTTTAAGGGGGCATTTAACAAGATTTCCAACAAATAGCAATAACTCTGTGATAATACTGAGAAACAAGTCTACCAGATCTAACCTGCTTTATGAAAATCGAAAACATTGGTTTGTACCTAAAAAAGAAACCATCGGCCCTTACGGATGGTTCTTATTGGCGAGTAACTAGTAATTTTTTCAACTTACTTTTTTTCCACATTTCAATAATTAGCAACTTTCAATATTACTTCAAATTCAAAAGTCGAGTCAGCAACGAAAATTTATTATACCTTACGATCGCACATATCTTTTGCTGTGAAACCGTCAACACTGTTACCCATCAACTAATTTTGAATTAAGATAAGTATCTCAAATTAACTTTATATTACTTTTTCAGAGTTTGCCTGTCTTCTCTTTTGGTTTGGGATGCTGGCAAATTGAAAGGCGCCAATGGAAGTTGGCTCTAATAAAAGATCTGGAGACTCGAACAACCTCTGCACCTGTGCCTCTGCCCGACGAGTAATTAGTTACAATTAAAAAACGATTATGAAGCCCAGCTTGCATAGTAGCAAAGCACACCGAAATTCTTTGAAATAAATTAATTCAATAGAGTTTTCAACATCATTAACTTTGCACACGATTAAATGCAACTTTTAATTTGATGACTTTAATACATTATTAAAATCAACTTTAGCATGACTGTTAACTTCAGCTTAATAGAAAGTTCAATAATCAATATTGGTGTTTTGATTTGTAGTTCATATTTTCATTTAATTATCTATACTTTCAGCATCGAAGAATTACAGACGATGGAATACCGACCTGTTAAAGTAAGGGGAGAATTTTTACACGATCGAGAATTTCTCGTAGGCCCGAGGAGCTTGATTATTGACGGTGCTCCTGCTAGTGGCGACGGAGGTGCATTGTTAACTCCAGGTAGCGTTCGCACTGGATTCATGGTCATCACACCGTTTAAATTGGAGGGCAAGGAGTGAGCATATTTGTGTCATTTACTTGTTATTTAATCACCTCACTACTTCAATTAAAAACAGTATATAGTGTTTACATAGAAAAAAAACTCAAGTTCTGTTTATTTTGAAAAAAAAAAAGAATAACAGAAATTTGTCTTTCATTTCAAGAAACTAAGATTTTCTAAATCACGTAAGACAAATTGGTTCTCATGAAAATTTTTACTTTCCAGCACAACTATTCTTGTAAATAGGGGTTGGGTACCATTGAAAAAACGACATCCTGAAAAACGACCGAATGATACGGTGAAGGGTGTTGTTGAAATCACCGGAATTGTTCGTTTGAATGAAACAAGACCGCAATTTTCTCCTAGGAACAATCCAAGAAATGGTGCTTGGTATTACAGGTAAAGTTGATAGTAAAAAAAAACTTTGAAACGAATGATTAATAATAACTACGTTCCTCCCCTGAAATATTTTACTAAAATTTTAATATTCTCTTTTTAGAGACCTCAATGCAATGGCAGAACTTGTAGACACTGAGCCCATTTTCCTTGACTTGATTACTAATTTAAACACCGAAGATGGGCCGATTCCCAAACAAACACGTGTGACAATGAGAAATGAACATATGAGTTACATATTTACTTGGTTTACGCTATCGTTGGCGACTGGAGCTATGTGGCACAGAATGTTTATACGCAAACTACCTCTACTTTAATTTTGGTTTACTGTAATATTGTATAATTTGTACGGTATTTCAATCCGTATCGAGTGACATGGAGTAAGATATTGTAAAAAAAAAATATTGGTAGAAGATCATTAAATTATCATGATAATTCATACAGATATACATGTAGTTGTAATTTTTTACTAGTACTAACGCGGTAAAAAATTAACCCAAAATGTAATGAAAAATTACATTTTTATTTTCTTACAATTCTACAGTTTCTTACTAGGTAAACGCATCCCGGAATGTATTTTTCTTACTCGTGTTGGTTTTTGTTTACTTGACAATTAAAAGACTATTTTCGGAGAATCAAATATAGAGAAATAAAATCAGATCTCTAGTATTCATAACTATATCTACAATTGCAACAGTTTGGTTCGTTTAAGATACTGGAACATATATTTCATAAAAATATATCTTTTAGAGTAAAATTAGGATTACTTGTTACAAAGTCTATAACAATTTTTTTTTCTCTACTAATAAAATTGTAAATATTTATGCTACAAGCATAATATACGTACATATAATTATACATATTCAACAAATTTTTTAACCTTGAACTGCGTAAGTTTTATTAGATGGCTTTTTATAGCCGGAACAGTGAATTATTACTTTGATATTACGTTTATTGAGAAAAGAATTTGTTCATTTGAAGAAATTCTGCGAGTATTAATTGGGAAATATCAATGAGATTTCAATACCTTCTTATTATTACAATTGAATTTTGCTTATATAATCGATTGAAAAGTTCGTATACTAGTTAGTTAGATTATTTTTCAATTTCCAGTAGTTTAGGAAAATGAATTATTATTATACTTCAATAATGGAAGTTTTACTCTCACTATAACTGAACCCATAATTTTGGTGAATCAAAATGCTCCCCCTGCGTTTAAGAATTGATTTCTTTTCATTCGTTACCTTAATTAAACACTCGTTCAGTCTTTGAACAAAGTTCACACCTCGGAACTTATTTCCAGTAACATATTATAAATGTATAGCAGGCATAAAAAGGCATTTGCTTTAAAAAGTTTGACTGTTGGTCTATGCAAAGTTCGCATTATGAATTTCGTACCTTTATAATAACGTTTAAACCATATTGCAGTAATTTTTACAGAATGATTGTTCCATTTTCTTGGGTAAAATTTCTCAAGTAAACCCTGCTACTTCGTATTTTGAATGACAGCTAAACAGTTAACATGGAGAATAAATTTCATCTGAAGGAGGAAACACTCATTTGGTTTACTCTGATATTTAATTTCTTTGCTACTTTAGTTAGCGACAGGATTATAAATATTTTAATGACAACTATCTCTGAGTATATCTTTAGCAATAACAACAAACAGTAGATTGTGCGTCCTAATTATTAAAATATACATGCGTTGGAAAAATTATCTAATTCGAAAAAAATTAGGAAATACAAAAAAGGGTTCTTCATTATATATTCTCTGTGAAGAATAAATTTAATCAGTACTTTCTAAAATTTAATAATTAATATAATATGGTATTTTATTTAGTGATCTTAGCACTGTCAAGAGAACGATACGCTATCGAATAGGATTTACCTATGGAGATAATTGATTCCTCTGAATGTCTACTGTTTCGCACATGCTTTAAACATGCAATATCTCGAGTGGCAGGAGCCAAATGTTACTTTGTATTTTATCTAATGTTGCAAATCAATATAAGGAAAAGCAATCGAAATTTATTATAATAATGAATTCGGAAAACTGTATTGAATGTACATAATACTACGTACGTACGTCCCACCAATTAGAAGGGCAAATACATGTTTTTACAATTAAGAAGTTCCGTCTCTAGAGTTGGGTTGTCGAACAATTTGGCTGAAGCCCAAATAAGGTAAAAAAAAATAATACAGACATATCTTAAAAGTAATAAATTGATTAACTTACTTTTCGCATTAATAATACTACTTTAACTATATTAGCTTTATGGCTTTCGGTTCATTCGATTCCTGCATTGGATATAAATGCATATGTCGCAGTACCTTTACTTGTTACGTTTGAATTATAATTCTTATGTACTACTCTTTTGGATTGAGAATGAGAAACAGAAAATTTACGATTCATCGTAACGGTATTGAAAAAATTCAACAAAACCGATCAGTATCCTACTGAACATTTTTCTAACGTTTCCTACGTATATTTTACTGTTAATAGATTTTGAAGTAGTATTTATACAATTTTATACATATCTATCTCTAAGGTAATTGTAATCTCTTGTGCAATATTCTGACTCACATCTCAATACATGTTCGTTTATCCAAGAGTCTCATGATACTTTTTTGGCACGATTTCAATGATAAATAATCAATTATTAGGTGGCGTAGGAAAATTGATAGTGTCTTTTGACTTTGCTTTCCACAGATGGGTTATATTTAATTCACGGTCGGTGCTAGTAAAAAATTTTCACCGTAACCTTAGTAATATCGCTTTTTGATATAAATAACATGGAAGGAGATACCAAAGCGCTTCTTTTAATGTGACAAATGGTGGTGAAACTTTAGTGTACACCGTATTGTAGCTAAAAGAAAAGTGACTCAATTGACTATTTTGTGAAAAGCGAGGAAGATAGCATGCGAGAATTTATGAAGAATCTTTTGTACAATTTTTTATCACCCACCTAGCCATTGATTATATTGTAAGTGTAACATTTTTCGACATATCACTTGTTGATGATACCACCATGAGTTGATATTCACAAAATTCAAATGATTACACAGAAAATTTTTAATTACAGTGGTGACACCTTTCCAAAATGATATTTTTTCAAAGATTGCTTAATATTAATTTGTTATTATTTTCATCGAATAGTTGTTATACTTACTGAAAATTTTAATGGCCTTTTGCTGGTCCAGAAGCTCGTTGATCTTCCATGCGACCGGCTTGCAGTCTCTGAATGAGGGCAAACAGATCTTCTTCGGGCACGGTAGTCCTTGATGTTGTGTTTCCGTTTCTTCTTTGGTTTTGTTCCTCCTCTGCATCGTGTAATGTTGAAGCAGCTGGCAAAGGACTACGTTGATCCTCTAAACGTGAGCCTTGGCATCGCACTAGCATTTCAATGAATGAATCGTCAGCTTCCTGCCCAATTGGTTGTGGAGGAGGCCTATTCGTATTTCTGTTCGTATTCAATCCGGGCAAGCAAGGCAGAGTAACACGCTGCTCATCCATTCGCTTACTTTGCATTCCAGCTATTAGTTCCAACAAATCTTCTCCTTCTTTCTCTTTTTGTTCTGGAGTCGCTGCTCTTGGTCTCGGTCTCGGTTTCTGATTGGCATTTAGCACACAGCGCTGATCATCCATTCGGCCTGATTGAAATCTTGATAGAAGTTCGAAAAAAGATTCTTCTTCTTCTTCTTGCGAAGGTTGTGGCGCGATTCCAGCTCTAGCAGGCAGAGGCTCACCCATATCTTTTTGCTTACCATCCGGGGTTAACTGGATAAAAAATTAGATAATGAATTACAATATTTCAGATTGTATACATGATGGATAAAGGGAAAATTCATCAATTTTCAGTCGATAATACACGTTCATCAACGTCTTTGTTTTCTAAAATGTGTAAGCATTGTAACATGCGCTGAATCTGAAGGTACCAGGTTTTAAGATCATTGAGGTTTTAAGACAGTTATTGTAGATTACCAGACTCTTCGAACATTGTATTGTTTACTGAAAATTGATAGTTTTACTTCTATCTAGTTTATCTACAGATTAATACACAATAATCTTTTTCAAAGAAGACAATATTACCGGTTCGATGGTCCTTGTAAATAACTATATGCAAGGAAATACCGAATAATTACAATAAATTCGGTGATTCAAGAACAATTTGTAGTCTAGTGATACGTTAAACAAAAACATTCCATCGCTCACCTTGATCAGATCCAGATTGTCCATGCTCTGTCTTCTCAACCTGTATCTACCTGGCGAAGAAGCGGCTATAGCCGAAGCTTTGGTCGTTGGAATTAAATGCATTCCGTTTCCACTTTCTGCTTCTCCGTCGCCTTTTTCTAAGCCTAAAAGTTTCTTGAGATCGGTAACGTTCATCTGAGCCGTAGCCTGACCCATTGGATCGTTTAATTCTTTAGAAATGTTCAAATGCAGACTGGCAAAGTGCAGTGCTTTCTCATGGTTAGCCATAGCTGAGTAAGCATTTCCCAATGACCAACAGGCTCGACCTTCTCCGACTCGATCCATCAGCTGTTGCGCAATGGAAAGATGACGGAGGTGATAGTCTACGGCAGCCTGGTAATCGCGGAGAAGCGTGTAAGTATTACCAAGGGAATAACACGCTTGTGCTTCTACCGCTCGGTCACGCAATTCTTGAGCAAGGACCAGCGTACGTCTGTGAAAATTTTTTGAATTGTAATTATTTTAGCATCCAATGATGGTATAACAAAATTTCAAAGTACTTTGAGCTTCAGCCTGCTGATAACTTACTTGTAATGTTGTGCTGCTTTTTCAAATTCCCCAAGAAATATGTGCGAGTTGCCCAAATTACTGTTGGCTCTTCTCTCCGCAGCTTTATCACCAAACTCTCTTGCAATTTTTAATCTTTCATTGTGGTAATGAATCGCTTGTTGAAAATCACCCAGCAAGTAAAATGTGTTTCCCAAATTTCCACATGCCCTCCCTTGTGCAGCTGTATCGCTCAACTCTCTCATCAGCTTCAAATTTTCTCTAGAAAATCACAATTATTTGATCAGGTAATTAGATAATAAAAGTTTGAAACTACTGTAATGCATAGGTTTCAAACAAAAAATATTAAAGAGTTGTGGTATCAAGTATATATATAATATTACTGAATTCGAAGAGAAGGTATTCTATATGTGCAAAAGTAACATACTCGTAGTAATGAACAGCTTCCTGAAGACACTGTCTAACGTCCTCAGGAAATTCTCCTGGATCTTGTTGTCCGACTCTGCCAATTTGTTTACCCTTTGCGTGATAAACATTTCCGAGATTGTAAAGAGCTCGACCTTCGCTGAGCTGATTAATAAAGAACGCTTGATTAAAAATGCGAATGCATGAGGATAAAAGTGTGGAACAGAGGTGAATAAAACAAATTACCTTATCGCCAAGTTCTCTTGATATTTCTAAATGCCTTTTGCAGCATATCGTAGCTTCGTCAAACTTTCCCATAACTTTCAGAGTATTTCCAAGATTTCCACTTGATTTAGCCTCCCCTAACTTATCTCCCATAGTTCTTGCCAATGTTAAATCATGGTTGTGATACTGCATGGCTTTGACGTAATCACCAAGATAAAAGTAAGCATTTCCAAGCTGGCTGTAGATCGCGCTCAACGTTCTTAAGTCGTCCGTTCCAGCCTGTATCGCTGCTTGAAAGAATGCAACACCTGTGCGACAATCACCTTCCTTGCAAAGACGCTCGCCTTCAAGGGCCAATTCCAAACACATGTTGCTATCTCCTCCGCTGTTCTGTAAATGGAAAAATCGTTTTATGTCTAGATATATGGATGGCGTATCGTTCTATGATTGGAAAAAATTGGATTCAGAGTTGTTTTGGCTAGATCAACGTAACGAGACGAAGTAGACGAGCGAGATTAATTTTAATTACTATTAGAAACGAGTGAATATACAAAAAAAAAAAAAAAAAAAAAAAAAAAAAAAAAAAAAAAAAAAAAAGAGTAGGAATCGTAGTGTGTTTGCGTTACGAAGCAGTAGTTCACATTAATCTTTAGATGTGATGATTAATTTTAAACTTGGGAAAGGTGCGGAATGAAAAATGAATAGGAAAGCGATGTGGACTGTAAGAAGTGGGAAAGAAATCTCTGTGAACAGCGTAATGAATACCCGTATGACTCATTGCACGTAGGTAAGGCTCATATGTATGTACATATATATTGAAGAATTTAAGTGACAAATGACAAATAATGAGGTAGAAAAGGACATGTGATTCACTTACTTGACCGTCTACTGAGAGATTTTCTGCACTTGCACTGTGCGACATTTTCATTGGTCAATTGCTAGCAGATCGTAAGGATTGTTGAAGGCAGGAATAAACAATTTGTTATCCGGTGAAGAATTGTTGAACTGTATAATTTGACGTAAATTAAGCTTTATGTGTACGAGGCACTCCCCTTCGTCAAAAGATCGTCATTTAGAAAAGTCGAAACAATAAATTTTAGCATTTTTTTGAAATTAGATATTAGTTGTTGTGGCAAATAAAAATTATTTATTACTACATCAAACACTCCCACTTGTTTACGACAAATTCACACGATTATCAAACGCGTCACCCTAACCGCGCAGCAATACTATGCAATGCATTCGCGACTTCGCGCAGTTCAATTTAGTTTGTGGCTGGTTTGTAGTACACATCGGTGTAACCAGATGACACTAAATGCAATTATGAGTGCGTTCCGAAATTTGCTGGCAAGCGCTAAAAATTCCCTAGGACAGAGGCAGGACTACTCATGAATTCGGCAGCGCAAGAGAGACGAAATATTGTTGGACAGCACTGGGAACTAATATAAAAATGTACCCTACGTTACAGGAGTATTCGTGTTATTTACGTTGTTTGAGTCTCGTATTCAGTGAACTCACTGATCTCTACCTCTTTGGCTAGTTTCTAAACTAATTGGCAGTGCTAAAAATTCCCTAGGACAGCGGCAGAAGGACCGTGGGCAGAGGTGCTGACGAACTTGGCAGCGCAAAAGAGATAAAAGATTGTTACAGTACTGGAAGCTAATTTCGGAACGCACCCTATATCACACAATCCACGTAACACAAGACGTTACTGGTGTTCATGAAAGATGGTATTTCCCAAAGGGGATTAGCTTTGGTACTTCCAATGCCAATTTCAGAGAGATATTATAAACAGAGTAGGCAAGGTGTAGGGATTAGCAGGGGATAGCATTAGGTGGAAAGATCGAACGCACAGAAAGAGTGCGAAACTCCAATGACCATGGGCATAGGAATACTATCATATGTCCATGCTAATGACTGAGCTATCCTTTTCTACCAAGCATGCGCGGTGTCTTAATTTGTAGAAAAGGATAGCTCAGTCATTAGAGTTTCTCTCTCTTTTTGGAACGTCTACTCCTGTTTATAATATATTTACGGCCAATTTATTTAAATAATATATATATTATATATTATATATATAGACGGCCACACATCAGGTGCAGCCCGTGAAAAACGGTAATAACTAATTAACTTCTTTTTTCTTCGTGACTCTACTATTCATTAAATGCCGATTATACAGAGATTAAGATTTCGGTTATCTGTGATAGACTGAATTTTTCTACCTATTTCTTCATCGCTGCTACGAAAATATCTTTGCAAAAGTTAACAAAAGTACGAATATTAAATAAAATTTGGTCGTTGTGACATTTGAGCCTTTTGATAGGGCAGTCGATGTCTTAAGGGTTTCCTTTAGCGTAGCCCAAAACTTCATTCGCTCCTCAAAGAAAGAATGCCGAACGTTGAGCTCCACTTCAGGCCCGTTTCCAATTTGAAGATAGTTGTTCTCAGCAGCCGAGTATGGTTTCCATATTGTGCCGTTGGGAGCCAAGGTTGTCGGTGTTCTGAAAAATCAATCGTTTAACATACTTGTCTAATGAGTTAAGTAAAATAATAATAATTTGTTGTTGCGTAATAGTTTACCCATTGGTTGCAAAGGAGGTCCACAACTGAACCATGATGTCTACGATTTCCAAATCTTTTTTGGTCGTGCTTTTATTAAAATTTCGTCCGGCAAACTGCAACTCAGGGTCAAAGATGTAGAAAGTATCGTCACCGTGAGTTACACCCAAATCTGCGGTTGTGTTGTAATCAAGGTAAGTGTTGCTAAAAGTGCCATGATAACTGAAAGTGTAGAAGTACTGCGGGTTCTTCGCAACAGAATGTTGCTGTAGAAGTGCATCGTAGGCTGGATATCGAAACATGCCATCGCCGATGGCGTGCGTAGTGTTGACGAGTATCTGCGGATGGATCAAATCATCGTAGAGGATCCATAATATAATATTGTATATAGAGATTTAGCACGTAGATGAATACACTCAATTAAACCGTAAGAATTATGGTTTTGTGACGTATAAGAGAGTTTCGAGATTGAATGTTTCATTATTTCATGAGCCCATGTTGAGTTAAAAGTATAAACATAGTTATCAAGCATCAAATTCATTTTTGCAATCCATTTTAGTTTACCGAAACAAAAATGATTAGAAAACATCTAAAATGATGACATGAGCATATTTTTACGGGAAATTGAAAAAATTCAAAATCACAAAAATATCGAATACCCTAATATACATGGAGTCTACGGCTTCGTGTTTCTATTGATGCCTGAGGGTCTGGGGAATATACAATACTGAACTTGAGCAGCGATGTACTTTTGATCGACGTTCGTTTGCAAATACGGCTATTTCACTACTGGCTGGCTTGAATAACCACATGAGAATCTGAAGTAGCTATTCCTCTCGACTAGGGACTAAAAGCCCAGAACCCCGGGTTAGTTTGTTTTGCCTAATGTCACAGCAAGCACAAGTTTCTTGATTTTTTGAAATTACTTACGACACTTGTGTTGGTGGTCAGATCGTTGTTCAAGTAATATGACTTTATACCATTAACGTAAGCAGTTCCGTTGTCCGGTTGGTATGTCAAGCTAATAATGCGAGGCAAGACAAAGTCATAATTCTCCAGGAAATCTCGAAACAGTTCTTCATTTATGAACAAACCTACAGGTGAACCCAACCAGGAGAAATATGATTTTGGAATAAAAAATTATGTAAGTCTAGGTTTCAAATATTCTTCTCAGATCAAGAAAAACAAAACGATGGATCGATCACATGGTGAACGAAATTTGGAAGAGTGCTGATATCAATTGTGCGTAACTCGGTTGTCAGAGGTCACGAAAAGGAATCTGATTATACATTGAAAACAATGATTTCCCGGTATTGGTCCATCGTTTTCACCTTTCCATTTCGATTTTTACAATCACTACGACAATATGAATGGTACGATCTTGATATCCAGTCTGCCACGTTCGATTCGACATGCTCTAATTTTCAGAATTTCTAAGCCCGTTTTTTTCTTGGAATTGAAAGCTTCAATAGACGTAAATTTTACCTGCAGTGTAGAAGGTTCCTTCATCTCGGGCAACACCGGAAATCCAAGGCAGGTCACGCATTTTTCCAGCAGCAAAAAGGTTCGTGGGACTGTCGGTTAGTACTGCGCCTTCGACGTCCGGCTCATCGGTAGGGCCCCATATCAGCGCTGGATATATGTGCCACTCAAAAAACAACGGTTCCGTGGCGATAATGTCAGCGAAGTCAATGGTTCGCAGGCAGTCGATTAGACTTTCCGATGTTTCGTTGAAACACCCGACGTACTCGCCAAGTTGAAAAGCGCGGTTCGCGTAAGCAGCTCTCGGTAAGTAAGCCGACGGTGAGAGAGCTGATCCACTCTTCGTGATATATTTATGAAAAAGCCCTGAGTCAACCCACAGATTGGTTATGATAGATGCTTGTTATTATAGCTATGCTTTAGATTCAATTCATACCAGGTTATTTCGTTGAAATTTTAGGCGGGCAATTCAGCACAAGCTAAAATCCGCCTGGATTTATGCAGTTCTGTGTACATTTGATAGAAATCCGCCTCAGTAAAGTGTGCCCTGAATTGCATAACTTCAGGCGGATTTACCCTGTGTTAAATTGCCTACGTAGTACTTTCACGTAATAAAACGTCGTGCAAAAGAGTGAATTCCATTAAAAAATACGTAAGATTTCCAGGAAATTAGAAACGAATTGC
Source organism: Diprion similis (assembly GCF_021155765.1). Lineage (NCBI taxonomy): Eukaryota > Metazoa > Arthropoda > Insecta > Hymenoptera > Diprionidae > Diprion > Diprion similis. The sequence goes on from NC_060117.1 coordinate 6,525,292, forward strand.
AGTTACTTGTAGTTTGCCGACAAATAGAGTGTAGAATCCTGTGGAATTATAGAAACTTGTCCACTAAAGAAAAATCGAACGGATCTACAAATAATATCTACTTCTATTTCGCATGTAACATTATTGTATTTTTATATATTGCAATGATAAGCTTTGGTGTTTTACCAATTGTTGCGTCTGACAGTGTCAACATATGCACACACACACTGCCTGAACTCGATCCAATGAGTGTGACTCGATCAGGATCACCGCCAAAGTACTTTATGTTGTTTTGAACCCACTTCAGTGCCAAGACCTGATCCTTGAGTCCCCAATTTCCTGATGCCACCTCGTCACCGGTGCTCAAAAATCCAAGTGGACCAATACGATGACTGGGAAGAACCAGTACTATATCTGCATCAAGTAAGTATTCCGGGCCGTATCTATCAGATCTAGCATTTCCAGTCCTGAAACCTCCTCCGAAAAGATACACCATCACTGGAAGTAACGCCGAGTTCGTGCTCTCCGGAAGCTGCATTTGTACACACAGAAATCAGTAGGGAACATGAATAGTGTATCCCGATTGCGACGCGAAGGCAGCAAATACACGACCTGCGATCGCCAACTACTGGCCCGAGTCAGATACAGTCACACACGATATCGCTTTACGAGTTGAGCATTCTTTTCTTTACCCTCCATAAACAAAAGAATAAAGTGGCGGGGCTTTGCGTGGTATTGTTGCGGGACGTGATTCGTCAATATCTTTTTCCTAATGACGAAAGTGAAGCAATCGTGGACTGCGCATACGCAAAACTATCTTTACAACACTGAGATGAAATTGGCCACTTTTGTCCCGCTAAGCTGCTACGCAAGGCCCCATTTTCCATGCACGTGTGATAAGAGAATTATATCTTGCTACCCTACCAATTGCTTGTAATACTAAGAATAAATCAGTGGAGGCAATTCAGCCGCAAGCATGCAATTAATGAATTTGAAAATGAATTTCACGTGCAGAACGGTAGAAATTTTGAAGATTCGGATAACCGTAAAACTATATGATCAAACTATTTTAGCTCTAATTTTATCTGGGATGATATATTTATAGTGCTGAATAAAACGCGAGATGTGAATTGATTTGAAAATTATTCGCCAAAAGTTTTTCCTACAGAGTCTGAACGAAAGTGGATAAAGTATCTGAATCACCTGCGGTGTGTATAAATTCAGCCACAAGCAGTCTTCATCGCCCAAGACGATATCCCCTGAGGCTTGAGGGCACATGCTCAAGTCTACGGTAGGGTTGCGAGATCCATTCCAGCCATCTGCAGCCACGGGATTTGCAAATCTGTCGTGCAAAGTTTTCTCAACTTTTGTAATCGGTTGGGGCAAAATATTAAAGAGAAGAACAGCGAAAATAAAAAATGAAAGAGAGAAGTGAGTGATTTATGCAACAGTTGCATCACGCAAAATTGTCTGCCTTGTATTGATATTGTACCTGAGATTCCCAATTGGTGGTTGTCCATAAGGAATTCCCAAGAAAGCAGAAATATTACGATTATGATTGGTTGTTCGAATTATTCCTTGCAGGGTTCCTTGAGGAATCGTCACCACCGGAGCGGCGATATCTTTTGCCTGGACGTGATTTATCGAACAAATACTGATCGTGAGTGAAAATAGTAAGAGTACACATTTTATCGAGCAGTGAAAGAACATCGTGACGACGGGTTGGTGTGTGATCAGGGTAACCTGAGGACTGGTGAAATCGCAAATCTTATTATTGTAGGGATAAACAAGTGCTACGTATACAATTTGCCTACTTACTGTATAGGTCTTGGTGTTAAAATGGATTATGCTTTCTCTATCTTCACTGCCGCTTCATTATCTTATTTCATGGTAACTGTTTTTGAATCAAATTAATATTACACAGGCGGTTGGGTTAATTTATAGTCTATGAGGGTCAGATAATATCTATATAATATATGTGCACGATCAGATGTGAATATTACCACACAAAAATTACTACTTTACTGATGGATTAATTATACACAGTAAATTTGTGTATGCAGTTTACGCGCAACCCGTAGGGTATTCAGTGAAATTACATTAAAATCCAAGGATCACAGGTGATTTTTAGTTTCTGTATTAAAGAGTGTTGTCAGATTGTGACGAAAAATTACGAGGAGTGATCACCTTAAGTCTCAGACTATTATTTAAACAAGAGAGAAATATATGACGTGCGATTGTCACACGCGTCGCATATCTATACAGTTGCGTGAAATATAACAGCTGTACAAAGGAGACGACTTAAGGTTGATCCACACTATATGGCACGGAGCCAAAATCGATCAGAAAATAGTATATTACGCACCTAGGGAGGGAAGTAGGCTATTCCAAACTGCGTGCAAGGTTGACACTCGAGCCGAAGATGAGGGTGGCAAGAACGCAATTTGGAACAACCTTTTTCACTCAAGTATGAGGTATACCATTTTTCACCACCCCCTGCATCGGAAAGTTGTACTTTCCGTACAAGTATGGTAAAAAATATATTCCAAACGTAAAATCGTGGAAGGCATTGTACGTAATGAGCCACTCGAAGTATAGCGATACTGGATATCAGGAAAATGTCGGAAGAAACAGTCAGGTAACAGAAAGTACTCGTTAATATTAAGACATTGTGTCTTGCTATTCGATACGTTTTTGCAACTTCTTGTTTTCGTCTTCGACTAGAATTGAGGTTATGAAAGCTAGTTCATCGGCACTCCACGTCTGGTTCATTACTACTGCTGAACGTTAACTGATGGATAATTGCAAGTGTAGTTCAACCTTTATTCTCTTGACGCTCAAGGTGTGCAACACGAGGTCAACAAACGAACTTTTCGGCGAACGCCGCTCATAATCGCAGACTTTCGCAAACATATGTGCTGCGCTGGCGCGTGGCAAGTTCGACATTGAAACATGCGTTATTTAATCTAACAAGTGTCAAACTAGAAATATTGATTCTGTTATTGTTGCCTCAAAACCATTATTTTTATCACTTACGTTTTCAGCTTTGAATCTATGGTCTAGTCGAAAAGCACCTTTTTACGATTTTCAGTTAGAGATCTCCTGAAAATATGGTTTAGGTGTAGTTCGATTCGGAATCGCGTCTAGAATCTTTTCATTTATCAATTATTCTCTACGATAAATTAAGCACCATTAACAGGCACTTCTATTTCAATTTGCATCCGTTGTTTACAAAGATTATTTTTATATATTATCTGATATGATATTAATCCAATTTTAACGATACTTAATATAACTTTTAGGAATTTAAGTATTATTTCAAGTAACATACAATTTTCAAGTAACCTTTTAATTCCAGCTTCAAATCAGTGAAGTGTATCTTTTATTAAATTGTAGAAACACCTGCCTGTTTATATAACAGGCCTGAAATAATTCTAACCATAACTTTCAGATATTAAGTATTAAATGAAGTATAGTTAGTATTAAACAAATTGACAAATCGAAGCAATTCATTGTACTACTTATTAATTGTAGAATCAGTAACCAATAAATCCGTGTATATTATAAAATGATTAAACATAAGTGTCAGAAAAAAAAACCATTCCATGTTCTCTCACCAACTGCTGCGGATTGAGTTTCGGTGACATTTCTAGGGATATTGCATTTTCACTGAAATAGTACATAATTGGGCGGGTTTCGTCGCGTGAGATGAAAGCACGAGAAATGAGAATTCTCGCACAAAGTACATAATAGCCCCCCAGGTTATACCTTCTCATTCACGTAATGATTTGACCGTTTCGAAAGTGTCTTGACGATAGCCGATATCACCTCAGTTAGTTTAGAGAAATCGGACTCACCCTAAGCTGCGGTACCACCACCTGTTCCTCGTCTGCTGACGTCGTCGCTGGCTGCTGCCAGATCCTGAGGCCTCTCTTCGATGACGAGGACGATCCGGAAGCTTTCTGGATCTGCTTCGTCGTTGACTGCTGACCTCTGAACCGTGTAGTCTCTAGTGACACGAAGGCGATCCAGTCGCTGTCCATCGTCATCCCTCATCCTTTCAGGGTCCTTGTTACGGTCTCTCCTGTTCGACTTCGGTGACAATTTTCACTTTGCTTTAAATCCCGACTTTTCTTGGATAACTCACACTTGTGGCTTTTAGATTTTACAATTTCGAGGTAGCACGTGTTATATCCCAAGTGTCAAGTGCTCTTAGGTATATATGGGGCAATCCACGCCAATTCGACTTGGGTTTTACCCTTGACCTCTCAAATTTGGCACCGCAATTTTTGCTATGATTGTTCTCACTTTGAAAGGTATTCAGTTTTTTTCGAATCAATTTGAATTTTCCACAATTTTTAGAAACGATTTCATCCACCTCTCAAGATTGAAAGTTTCAAACATTCTGAAAAATCCTGCGTCAGATATCAAAAGTCTTAAGCTTCGACCCGCAGTGATACAATTCTCCTTTCTTACTGCTTTCAAGCTTTTTCCGAAAAAAAAGTTTAAAAAATTAGAATTAAAAGTCATTCTGCTATGGATGGTTGTTGAATTATTTTACATGTCACATCGGATTTTTGAAAATCTTTTCACATTATTCGGAATCATTGTACGATTTGCAATTTTGTTTATCAGCAAAATCAAGAGGAAAAAAAATGTTTTGTGAAAAATCTGAAAACATTTTCAAAACTCCAATGTGACGTATACAAATGTTTCAGCAATCATCCACGGGAAAATGACTTTTGCTTCCAATTATTTCAACATTTGTTTTCGGAAAAGCTCGGAAACAGTAAGAAGGGAAAGTTTAAAAATTCTGATATGCTGACGCAGGGTTATTCAGAATTATTTGAAATTTTTTTTTTGGTAATGTAATACTCTATGAGATGCTGTAACATGCGATAGACACCTAAACGCGTATCCGGAACGACTACGCTGAGAACGGATCAACAACAGACCTGAATTCAAAGTAGCGCTCCGTTATATAATCGATCAGGGGAGTGCGAGCGCCCTCTTCTGCGTGTGCTGAGAACTATAACGCGGCTTCAAAGAGAGATACAATTATAGAATTTACCTACAGTTACTATTTTAGGAGTATAATATTCTATGTAATTTATCGAAGTACAATAATGATTAATTCTAGAATATTATTACAGTTTATTCAATATCGATCTTCAAATACTAGGGTCACGTTGCTGCAATTGCAGTTAGTTGTATATTCTTAAAGGGGATTAGGCTTGAACAAATAATCTTTAGATCTTAGGTGGTTATAAATTTCAGGATAAGGCTGCATACATGTTTCGTGTGATTTCCTTTTCCAGTAGTATTCTTTAGTTGAGATAGATCGGCTTATATGTGTTCAAGGATAGCCTACAGTTTCTCGTTGCTAGTTGTCCGGCGTTGCCACGTATACGTGATCCGTAACCGAAATCACTGGTATTTTTTTTTTTTTTTGTAACATTATTATTGTAAGTTTCAAAATCTTAGAACTTCAAACTTGTATGGAAACTCAATTCTCTTAGTAAACATTGAGGATTAGTTCGGATCAAATAAAAATGTACAAAAATTAAAATTTAAATGTTTGTTGTTATAACTTGTCTAGGGATATTCGGATGGTTGAGCAGTTTCCTTGGATGATTTACTGTCAAAATTCTCACCTTTGGATCTTGGTTTCTTGGTACCGATATTCAGAAATAGTTACAAGCAATAAAACATACCGACCTTCCGGTTGGATGTTACATGGCCGTAACTGTAACCAGACAGCTAGTGCACACCGCGTGTGCCCGTGAAAAACATTAATAACTAATTAACTTGATCTTTCGTCGTGACTCTACTATTTATTTAATGCCGATTATACAGAGATTCGTATTTTGGTTGTCTGTAATAGACTGAATTTTTCTACCTATTTCTTCATCGCTGCTACAAAAACATCTTTGAAAAAGTTAAGAAAAGTACGAATATTGAATAAAATTTGGTCGTTGTGACAAATGAGCCTTTTGATAGGGCAGTCGAGGTCTTAAAGGTTTCCTTTAGCGTAGCCCAAAACTGCATTCGCTCCTCAAAGAAAGAATACCGAACGTTGAGCTCCACTTCAGGCCCGTTTCCAATTTGAAGATAGTTGTTCTCAGCAGCCGAGTATGGTTTCCATATTGTGCCATTAAGTGCCAAAGTCGTCGGAGTTCTGAAAAATCAACTGTTTAACATACTTGTCTAATGAGTTGAGTAAAATAATGATAATTTGTTGTTTAGTAATAGTTTACCCATTGGTCACAAAGGAGGTCCACAACTGAACCATGATGTCGACCATTTCTAAATCTTTTTTGGATGTGGTTTTGTTGATATTTAGTCCGGCAAACTGTAACTCAGGTGCAAATATGTAAAAGGTATCGTCACCGTGAGCTACACCCAAATTTTTCGTTGTATTGTGATAAAAGTAAGAGTTGGTGAAAGTGCCCTCATAATTGAAAGTGTAGAAGTACTGTGGATTCTTTGCCAGAGAATGTTGCTGTAGAAGTGCATCGTAGGCCGGATATCGATACATGCCGTCGCCGAAGGCATGCGTGATGTTAGCGAGTATCTGTGGATGGGTGAAATCATCGAAAAGGATCCAAAATACTGTAATATATATATATATTACAAAGATATCTCGCTACTGCCACCGCCGCTGCCGTGTCAAAAATTCGTGATTTAACCCTTTACCCTATAGATATACCCTTATGGCTATAAAGATTTGACACGTAGTTAACATAACACTCGATTATAAATATCCATAATCCCCGATTAGATTGTTTTGCCTAATATTACAGTGAGCAAGTGTTTCTTGATTTTTTGGGATTACTTACGACGCTTGTGTTGGTGGTCAGATCGTTGTTCAAGTAATATGACTTTATACCATTAACGTAAGCAGTTCCGTTGTCTGGTTGGTATGTCAAGCCAACAATGCGAGGCAAGGCAAAGTCATAATTCTCCAGGAAATCTCGAAACAGTTCTTCATTTAGGAAGAAACCTACAGGTAAACCCAACCAGGAGAAATATGATTTTGGACCAAAAAATAATGTAAGTCTAGGTTTCAAATATTCTTCTCAGATCAAGAAAAACAAAACGATGGATCGATCACATGGCGAACGAAATTTGGAAGAGGGCTGATATCAATTGTGCGTAACTCGGTTTTCAGAGGTCACGAAAAGGAATCTGATTATACAATGAAAACAATGATTTCCCGGTATTGGTCCATCGTTTCCAACTTTCGATTTCGATTTTTTCAAGCACTACGACAATATGAATGGTACGATCTTGATATCCAGTCTGCCACGTTCGATTCGACATGCTCTAATTTTCAGAATTTCGAAATCGACTTTTTTTTTGTAATTTGTAGCCCCCAAGGGACATAATTTTTACCTCCACTGTGCATGGTTCCTTCGTCGCGGACAACACCCGAAATCCAAGGCAGGTCACGAATTTTTCCAGCAGCAAAAAGATTCGTGGGACTGTCGGTTAGTACTGCGCCTTCGACATCCAGCTCGTCGGTCGGGCCCCATACGTCGTTTGGATATGCGTGCCACTCAAAAAACAACGGTTGCGTGGCGATAATGTCAGCAAAGTCAATGGTTCGCAAGCAATTGATTAGAGATTCCGACGTTTCGTTGAAACACCCGACGTACTCGCCAAGTTGAAAAGCGCGGTTCGCAGAAGCAGCTCTGGGTTTGTAAGCCCACGGTGTGAGAGCTGATCCACTCTTCGTTATATATTTGTGAAAAAGCCCTGAGTCAACCCACAGATTGATTATGTTAGGTGACTGTTAGCATAATAGCTATGCGTTAGATTCAATTCATACCAGATTATTTCATTGAAATGTTAAGCGGGTGATTTCGTACAAGCTAAAATCCGTCTAGATTGATGCAGTTTGGGGTACTTTTTAGAGAAATCCGCTTGCATTTGAGTAATCAAGAGCACATTTTATCGATCAATATGTCTCGTTGTTCACGATTGTCATGATATGTAGCATTTTCGAAAAATGAAACGTCGTGGATCAAAATGAATTCCACTAAAAAAATACGTGAGATTTTCAGGAAACTAGAAACGTCTGTCGACAAATAGAGTACAGAAACCTGTGGAATTATTCCGACCTTGTATACTAAAGAAAAATCCAACGAATCTATGAAGAGTATCTACTTCTGTTTCGTATGTAACATTGGTGTATTCTTATTTATTGTAATGATAAGATTCGTTGTTTTACCAATTGTTGCATCTGACAGCGTCAAAATATGCACGGACACACCGCCTGAACTCGCTCCCGCTAATGTGACTCGATCAGGATCGCCGCCAAAGTACTTTATGTTGTTTTGAACCCACTTCAGTGCCAAGACCTGATCCTTGAGTCCCCAATTTCCTGAGGCCACCTCGTCACCGGTGCTCAAAAATCCAAGTGGACCAATACGATGACTGGGAAGAACCAGTACTATATCTGCATCAAGTAAGTATTCCGGGCCGTATCTATCAGATCTAGCATTTCCAGTCATGAAACCTCCTCCGTAAATATACACCATCACTGGAAGTAACGCCGAGGTCGTGTTCTCCGGAAGCTGAATTGTACACACGGAATTTAGGAGGGATTATAAATATTGATTCTGATTACAATCTTACGTCAAAGTCTCATTTTCCATGCACGTGCGATGGAAAGAATTATATCTTGCTACTCCACCAATCACATGTATTTTTGACAAGTAACTTGTGAATGAATTCTGAGTTCGCAAATTATCAAGCACTATAATTATATTACATCATCACTGATGAAATTAGAGCTGGAATAGTTTAATCATTACAGTTTTATGGTTATCCGAATCTTGAAACTTTCTACCATTTTAGACGTGAAATTCCTGATAGAGTTCATTAATCGCGTGCTTGCGGCTGAATTGCCTCCACGGATTTATTGTTCGTGTTATGTTACTTACAGAGTCTAAATGAAAGTGGTTAAAGTGTCTGAATCACCTGCGGTGTATATAAATTTAGCCACAAGCAGTCTTCATCGCCCACAACAATGTCCCACGAGTTTTGAGGGCACATACTCAAATCCACGGTAGCGTTGCGAGATCCATTCCAGCCATCTGCAGCCACGGGATTTGCAAATCTGTCGTGCAAAGTTTCCTCATTTTTCGTAATCGGTTAAGGCACATTAATTATTACAGAGAAAAATAGCGAAGATATAAAATGAAAGAGAGAAATGAGTGAGCGAAAAATTGTCTGCCTTGTATTGATATTGTACCTGAGATTCCCAATTGGTGGTTGTCCATACGGAATTCCCAAGAACGCAGAAACATTACGATTATGATTAGTTGTTCGAATTATTCCTTGCAGGGTTCCTTGAGGAATCGTCACCACCGGAGCGGCGATATCTATTGTCTGTACGTGATTTATCGAACAAATACTGATTGCAAATAAAAATGGTACGAGTACACATTTCGCCGAGCAGTGGCAGAACATCGTGGCCCCGCGTTGGTGTGCGACCAGGGTAATCGGACGACTGGTGGAATTGCAAATCTTATTCTTGTAGGGGTAAATCCTCATGTTCAAATGGATTGTGCTTTCATTGCAGTATCTCTACTGGCACTCCATTACCTCATTTTATGGTATCTGTTCTCGAATTATATGACGTGAGAAGAAAGAGGAATGATTACTTGGAGACTCAGACTCTTATTTAAACAAGAAAGTCATATATTGTGACGTGCGGTTGTCACACACACGTTGGACATCTACAGTTGTGTGAAATATGATAGTTGTACAAAGGCAACGACTTAAGGTTGATCGACAGTAAGGTGACTGTAAATGCTTCCGAAAATTTACAGAAATATGATATGGCAAAATGAAACGCGATCTTATTTTCGGGACCTTAATCTGAAAAGATGCTTCGATTCCCCTATAGGCATTGTTATGACTTATGATATCACACTTTGTCTACAAAATGGTTGATGGTACGAACGTTAAGATTATTAACCTGATATTCAAGGTATTATATTTTTTATGACAGTCTTGAAAATCAACATATATAATAGCTGTATTTGCCCAACGGCAACGATAATCACCTTAATGTCGGCTCGACATGAATTATGTTCCACGAAAAATAGATACGAGTTTACAATGTTTTTTAATCTGCGAATGATAGTTTCTGCCAATCAAGACTGCGTATACTTTATCATTCGTTTATTGTCAAATGTTCAGTATAGGCTTAAGACGTGGCGAGATTGTACTCATAATAATTATTTACGTACGTGTAATTTGGAACTGCACATATTACCACGTAGCGAAGATAATTCGACATCAGCAATACCTCTATGACAATGATTTAATTTTTCACTTATCCTTGGCTCGCGTCTTTTGAGTTACCTATGAATGCAAATTCGTTACACAAATTTTATTCAACGATACAACGATCCAACGAATTTTCAAATACACCCTGTAATCGATTCACAGGACGCAGGGACCCGAAAAGCGTGACGCAGCTCAACTAAACATCTAATTCAATGAATTTGCAGATTACAGTGGCAGCCGCCAATAGCAGTGCGGAGCTCCCGCGATCGCTGGGAAATAGAACGCGGCTGCAATTTCATGTTCCGACAACTGTTGACTTTTGGGAAAACCTGTTGACCGACTACTGTCTTTTGTTTGACAACAATGGCTTCGACCGAGCATAAGGAGTTGGCTGCATTCATAAAGAGTGTTCATAGCAATTTACGAAAAGAATCGCAAATTTATGGCCCAGAAGCCGCTTGGAGAAGACATGTGGCTGAAAGTGAAACATTGCAGTTTAGGGTTGTAACGTTTCAACCCTTTGATTATTATTGTTAGCATGCGAAAAATGATGAGAAATCTTATTTCAGAAATATGCGAAGGCAATGCAAAAGCTAGCAACGAAACACTGGGCGGAGAACGTAGCGGATCCAAAGAAAAATACGAAATGTAGAATAGACTGGGTGAAGTCACAATGTTGGGAATATTTTTTCAGGGGTGGTACAGAATTGTTTTGGGACAGAGAGGTGAATATTAATCGGAAAATAGCGAACGATCAACGTATCAGCGGAATATCAACATATCAAGAATACCCAAATTCTGAAAACGGTAAAACCGGTCTCTCAAACGAAAGGAAGAAGTTGATTTCGGAAGACTGATTGATTTGTTCAAATTCAAAATTGACGTCAGTGGATGACAAAGATACACCAGATCGGAAACAAAGTCTCAATGAGCATTCTACTATGAAGCAAAATACAAAATTTGAGAAAAGCATTGAAAACAATTTGCAAATAAGTAACAATGAGCGCGATTCGAGCACCGCACAAGTTCTGCACAGGGAAGGTTCGAAAGTAAAGTTGCTGGACGTGGAAAGTTGTTACAACCCCTTTGTCGATGTAAATTTTTCTAATGTCACTGCTATTGATCTGGCTTCATCTTGCAAAGGAGTATTGCAATGCGACTTTCTGAGAATGCAAATAGGACAGGAAAATATATATTCTGCCGACAAGCAGCAAGTTGAATAACTGACTGTGGAATCTTTTGACACAATTGTGTTCTGCTTGTTGCTAGAATATTTACCATCTCCTGAGCAGAGATACGCTTGTTGCAAAAAGGTTTACAATTTGTTGGGAAGTGGTTGCTTATTGTCGATCATAACTCCAGATTCAAAGCATGTTGGCGCTAATGCGAGATTCATGAAATCCTTGCGCTATGTTTTGTCGAGTCTTGAGTTCATGCGAACAAAGTATGAAAAATTGCCTCATGCTCACTGCCTGGCTTTTAGAAAGTGCTTTTATAAAATAGTCCGGTGGCTACCGACATTTTTCAATGTGTTATTTGATAAAGCTTGGTTCATCTTTTTATCTGTTTTAATAATATAGCCTATCAACAAAATCCACTGCTGCCACCTCGATCGCGGGACAACGCTTATCAGCAGCTTATCAATGTTGTTTAAAAAAACGAGTAAATGACAAACATCATAAAAGCTGAAACTTTACCTATCGTTTAATGACATATCAGTTAGAAAAAAAATCACCCACTGCCACCTGTATCGTAGAACGATGTACTCCTGCCATCGACATAATGATGTGAAAAAAAAAAAAAAAAATGACAAATGATAAAAGCTGAATTTTTTTTTACCGGTAGTTTATTAATAGCGAAGGCATAAAAACTTATGCTGCCAGCTATTTGTCGGAACCTGGCTTCGGCAGGAGGTTGTGAAGTTGTTGTTGAATAAGTGACACACAGTACAGGAACAACTCCGAAGACATCCCAAAAAAATATTTTTCATCTATTTTCTCTTATTTCTTTCGATAAATGATTTTACAAAAACATTATAAAAATATTGATACGTATAAAAATATTTATAAGTATGGAAATATTGATTTAAGGGAAGGGTAAGGTTTTTAAATCCGAAAAAAAGGCACATTTTCATGATTTTTTTTTGCGCTGATATGAGTAATATTGTTTTATTCACTTTATATATATATATTATAATATAACTTCTGAAGTATATTAGAAAAAATTTTCAATAACAAATATTGATAAATATGCCCGTGACGGCGGATCTAAGGAGGCGCCTTGAAAAAAAAAAGTTATTTTGCGGTGAACATGATAACTCGTTACCGGATCATCTGAAACAAAAGAATCGATATGCGTTTTAAAGGTGATACATTTTCCCAGGTAATCACGGCGAGCTTTTTTTCCGTTAAATTTTTTTCTATTTTTTAGTAACAAATTCACCGAGATTTTTTTAGCTAAAATCGCGTCTTTCACTTCCAAATGCTGCAAAGAATCGAAAAAAATTAATAAAAAAAAGCTCGCCACGATTACCTGGGAAAACATATTACCTTTAAAACGCATATCGATTTTTTTGTCTCAGATGATCCGGTAACGAGTTGTCATGTTAACCGCAAAATAACTTTTTTTTTCAAGGCGCCTCCGGAGATCCGCCGTCACGGGCATATTTAGCAATATTTGTTATTGAAAATTTTTTCTAATATACTTCAGAAGTTATACTATAATATATATATATAAAGTGAATAAAACAATATTACTCATATCAGCGCAAAAAAAAAATCATGAAAATGTGCCTTTTTTTCGGATTTAAAAACCTTACCCTTCCCTTAAATCAATATTTCCATACTTATAAATATTTTTATACGTATCAATATTTTTATAATGTTTTTGTAAAATCATTTATCGAAAGAAATAAGAGAAAATAGATGAAAAATATTTTTTTGGGATGTCTTCGGAGTTGTTCCTGTACTGTGTGTCACTTATTCAACAACAACTTCACAACCTCCTGCCGAGGCCAGGTTCCGACAAATAGCTGGCAGCATAAGTTTTTATGCCTTCTCAATTAATAAACTACCGGTAAAAAAAAATTCAGCTTTTATCATTTGTCATTTTTTTTTTTTTTCTCTCACATCATTATGTCGATGGCAGGAGTACATCGTTATACGATACAGGTGGCAGTGGGTGATTTTTTTCTAACTCATATGTCATTAAACGATAGGTAAAGTTTCAGCTTTTATCATGTTTGTCATTTACTCGTTTTTTTAAACAACATTGATAAGTTGTTGATAAGCGTTGTCCCGCTGCGCTGGTGCGGCGGCAGGAGTTGATTTTATGTCAAGAAGGCGTTTATATGACACGAAAACAATGAAATTATTCTTTATCAAATGTGTCACAAAAAAATGTCGGTAGCCCCCGGACTAAAAGAGTCGCTACCAGATGGGCAATTTTGCAAAAATTTCCACAAGACGACGAACTCTTTCATTCCGATACTAAGATCTTTATACCACAGGATTTTACCACATGGATTAGGGAAGAGACAGTTGAGTGTGTTTCAGGTGATAAGAAAGCCGATGTTAATTTTTATAATGAATTGCCACATGCAAAGCAATAAATATAATTTACTGACAGTATTGCATTCTTATTTCCTACTACCTCGACGCACCATGTTGTTTCGAAAGAAAGTTTCGAGCCACCACTGATGAGCGAGAAGGCGGATTTTAGATTGGATTTGTCGCAAGAATTTATTTAGTTGAAATTCATTATCGAAAGCTTTTAGCAATCTGTAAAATCTACGGACTTAGATAGATCGGATTATATTAGACGAAATATAAGCTAGTTCCATGTATGTACTACGGAAATTTGGGAGGATATTTCTATTAAAATCAATTGATTATCCTATAAAATCTTTAAAACGTTTCGGAGAGTAAGAGAGAAAAAAATCGACTAGAAATTGTCTAAACAAAATTTCAACTGAAGTATAGTTTTTCTAACAACATTCAGCAACTGATCGGAATGTGCAAAACTCACGAATTTTTTCATAACGAATTACTATTTTCAGGTCGTCAAGATGTCGTCCCATCTAAACTGGATGATCGTCCGCAACAACAATGCGTTTCTGTTGAAAAAGCGCAACATCAGCAAGCTCTTCTCTACGGTAAGTTGAGCTTACCAGTTCGCGTATACCGTAAGAGAATAATAGACAATTCGACAAATCTTTAAGCAATGCACAGAACTCAATTGGATAATATGCACATTTTAATTAGTTAGAATCAGCAGATTTCACGATTCAAATCTGTAAGGTTATATTCCGCCACGTTACTTCTCGCAAGCCTTTACATCCCAAGGAATCACATGCAGTGCCCTATTTTATCTGTGTAATTAATTTTATGTATGAAGTTATGCTGTGTCTATCTGCAATATGGAGCGAACCAAGCACGCTGCGAATTAAAAAAAAAAAAAAAAAAATGATAGACGTATGAGTACAAGCGCAAGGTGCACACTTCAAAAAAAAATAATTCATGACTTTTCAAGTACTATATATCAAGAATAAACTAAAATCCAGTTACTTCAGCTTTCTCTTGAGATTTTTGTCATTCGTGCGAGTGTTTTGAATAATCGATGATAAGCTTGTACTTCGTATAGGACGACATGACGTTACGACGTTAATGTTGACGTGGAAAGTTGTAAAAATAATCGCTGAATACGAATAATGTGTATCAGCTCATCTCCAATCCCCCCCTTGTTTTCTCAATGTGAGTGCATACTAATATGCGGTTATACTACATACATACTAATAAACTATACACGTATGAGATAATTTCAATACCGGTTTACAGCTAATGTACACACAGACAAAAGATTTAATTAGCTGAACAAGAGGAAAAGTTTGATTAGCTGAAACAGACAGGTTTGATTAGCAAAACGGACAAAAGGTTTAATTAGCTGAAAAAGAGGACAAATTTGATTATCTGAAACAGAGAAAAGGTTTGATTAGCTGAAATAGAGAAAAGCTTCATTTTAAATTAGCTGTAACAGAGAAGAGGTTTGATTAGCTAAAACAGAGAAAGTTGCTACAAGTACAGTGATAAAATCGATGTCGAGTCCAACATGATCTTCGCGGCAACAAAATTTACCTCGATTATTCTTAACAACGATAACAAATTGCATATTTTTTTGATCATCATCTATTTCCCACCAAGAGTTATTGAAATAAATATTTTCTTCGACTGGAATTTATAGGTATCAGTGTACTTGTAAAAAAAAATTGCTTTGTTGCCCCGGAAGAAAAAGTAATACAATGGTTGGAAAACAAATAATTTTGTACACCTCAGATATATTTCATAAATACATCGGCCAAGGTTCTTCACTATCACAGTACATTCTGCGATTTTTATCTCTGCGCGTTGAGCACCGGCTTACATATGCCGCGCTTTCTCTCATAACCACAAGGTATCAAGTGGACGCGCAAAAGGCGCGGTCAAACTTGAAAACTTGTTTGTTCATAACAAATGTGACTCAACAGCTGAAAGCTAAGTATATCAAGAGTGCTTAACTTTGCCACGTACTATTAGCGAAATCGATGCGCAAAAGGCGCGATCAATCGATTCGCATCATTAATTGCCTCGTTAAAAGCGGGTCCCGTTTCAATGATTACTCGGCGCGCAAAAAGGCGCAATCGTATGAATTGTTAATAAGTTTCTGATACTCAGGACTTGTCGTAAAAACTCTGTAGAAAACCAATCCGCACCTACGTTCTTTCAAATCAGATACACGGCGATGCGGATTGTTGTTCTCAGATACGAATCAAGTCCGGGAGGGAGGTTGGAGAGCATGCATTATTGTGTGGCGTGACGGTCGGCGGTCCTCTTCGACGCGAAGTTTTCGAGCTCAGCATCTCTCCCTATCTAGCGTACCACGGAACGCGATGGATGGTCCAGAGATGCGTTTTGCCCATTCAAACGATCACAGAGATTAATTGAATGAAATAATGATGGATAATGATTGAATAATTGAATTGAATAACGGCTGGTAAGGAATTGCAGAGTAAGAATAAATGGATAATTAAACCTCCTTAATATTCAAATACTGACGAATGGTCTAGACTCGTATACAGTCTTTCAAGTGCTCTCGGAGAAAAATTTCTGTGATAGTTTGACGCTGTGAATTACAAAAGTTAGTAACATCACGGTATATCGCGAGCTTCCTACCCTCGCCTGATTCCCAACGGAACCACCCAACGGAAATGTTGAAAAAGGATTCTCACGCAGATCCGCATCAAACCCCGCGACGGATCCCAAAACGACCACCTAGCTTTCCGTTTACCTATATTCGATCTAAGCGATTCTCCATTTCTTCCAACACACATCATTCCTCCTCATTCGCGCCGTGGTCACGGTCACTTACTTTTTCGTTGATTACCTGTAGCGAGCAAAATGTTTTTGTACCATAGTCCGCCTACTCAGAATACAGTACCGTGGTTGTATCACGCCAACTTTAATATTGTATGCATTATTTTAGAAAATACTGGCCGACTATCGGTACACCAACCTTTTGTAAAATGGATCAAAAACATCCTGTATGCCAATCAGCATTTTTCTAAACGAGCTAAGCTTGCAGTTGACTGTTACTTGCTGCTTGTGAAAAAATTGAAAATCATTCGTAATATAAGATGCAATTTCATTACGTTACTTTATGCTAGACTTTGCAGTTTCATCAATTCAATAATAATGTGAATAACTGAATACATTTAGACCTTAGGTGAAACCACCACTTAAACGACATAATTGTTAAATTCAAATCTAGATTTGCGAATGAGTGATGGTTACCTGTCGCGATGCTCATTCTACATTTAGCAACGCGTAAAATTTCTAAATTTAACTAAGATTCAGGTAAATCAGATTGCGCAAAAAAATGATTCAACTGAAATTCAAGCACCGTTGCGATTGCGAATGAGCCTACCCATGCAGCTAAGAAATCGAAGATTGATGTAATATTATTGTTACCGTCACGCCACATGACAGGGGAATACCAGGGAAATATCCGTAACCTAAACACGTGCAAACTCACCAATTTCTACCTCCTCTGGGCTGCTCCACACTTTAGATGTAGTAATTGTGATAGATCTCAGGTTGAATAGTGAAATGACGCACTTATTACACTGCAATAAGAATATATCAGAATAATACTCATGCAACATACTTGGATCAGATATTGTTTCATTATAGATACTGTCGATTTCAAACAATTTTCTATCAGTTTCATGAAACGTAATTAAGGACTCAATAATATTGAATTTCAACTAAAAAGGTCAACTTCTTAGAGTCCATTTAGCACAATAGTGTAATAGAAAATTATCTTGATTGTGCACCTGTTTTTCATTTTTCAACAGCACTGAAGCCTGGTCAGATGGTGCGTTTTATTTTTCGATGTTTATTGCTGGCCTCAATTTAAATAATCGCGAAATTCGATTAGTCTTGCTGCAGTTCATTTCTGTAATCAGATAAAACAACACCAGATATTGTTAATATTTTATTTCCAAAATCCATGTACGTACAGTAGTCAAAGCGTATATTTTAAACCTGTTGTAATAGTTATGCCAAATCCTTAAAAATATAATAGATTGCATTATACCTGTTGCTTTTCGGGAATAAATTGATCTCCTCAGTCAATGTAGGATGTTTCTCAGAATTTATTGATAGAGTCACTCGATCCAGATAATCACTAACACCAATCACTGTTATTGCATCTCGTTTCTGAAAACAGGTAAGATACCACGATATAACTTTAAAATCGATCTACTCATCAAGCATAACTTAACTACTATTTTCAGTAAAAATAATACGACGGTTATAGAACAATTAATCGTTCACGTTCCTTGGTATTTACCGTTATATACTGCGTTGTCGTCAGATATACATATAAAAAGATTATAATTCGAAAACGAGAAAACTAAGCTGCCGAAACGTACGAGGTATTCGAAATTCGAAAATAAGTACCTTCGTAATAAACAAACGATGTATTATAGTATCGATCCTCAGAAAAAAACGCGACGGAAGATGAATTTGACGATTCGAAATTCAAGGAAACATTACAGTGGTAAACACGAATCTCGGTATGTTTTAGAAGGGTATACTCCATATTTAGTAGTTACCAAAAATGCGCGGGCAAAAAACAAAACACAACACACTGCGGACAGAGGCAACTTTAAGTTACACGTACGATGGTAAAATGCGACGAATTTAACTCACCTTCAACATTTGCAGGGTGTTTTGATGTTAATAATACTTTGATTCTCCGGGTCACTTTTCTGCATGTTGTGTAGTAATTATCGAATGTAAATCATTAGAAATATGCATTGATTATAACACTGCGATTTGGATTCTACAACACCGAAGTGCGCAGATCTCTTCGAGCTATTTGAATCGGAGCCAACTCGATCTACTCTTCAGACGCGTCTTCCAGCGAGCACTGACTGGAACCGAATGAGCCGGTATAATATGACCAGCTGCTAGAGAGAGATAGGTGGAGGTCAATCTCGGTCTTTATCTATTCAGGAGCGTAGCAATATGATGTAGGCCCCTTAACGTACTAGGCCAACACAAATTTGGGCGCGCGCACTGCGCATTCGAATTTGACATAAAATGAACGTTAATTGAATTAAAAAACTAATAGGAACCAAAATAAGGATTATAATGTCGATCACAAGCAAGCCTTAGATAACTGAGAAATCCATCAATATCATTGTACGTTCGATAGGGTGACGATATTGATAGAGGCAGGATCCTCGATTGATAATTTTGTGACCTGCGACCGATATTGCTAGTTATTTTATTTTGTAACATATCAATTATTGTAAGTTTCAAAATTTTTAAACTTCAAATTTGTATGGAAACTCAATGTTCTTAGTAAACACTGAGGATTGGTTAGAATAAAATATAAATGTACATAAATTAAAATTCAAAACATTGGTATATTTTTTTTTTCTTACTCGAAAATTTTCGAGAACTTTTAATAACGTACCTCAAATTGTTTCTTGTTCATTCGTGATTGTTATACTACTAGGGATCGGGGGGATATTATATCTATCACGTCTCTGGCACGCCCTATCCAGCAATCGACACATGAACTTCTTAAAAAGAGAGAGCAATTGACTACCACCTTGATCTCTCTTTGTCTAACTCTAGCGGACACGTATCGAAGGCTTTTATATTGGGATTGCACAGTCCATACTATATGTCGATGGGTTCTACAGTAGAAATCATCATTGCCTCAAACGCTTGGGCGTGTTGCCTACGATACGGCGTTTGCGATGGGATAATTTATGCTGGATAATTTGGCTTCACGTTTTGGAGGTTCCGCAGTCCGAGGCCTCTATAGTTTATTACAGCAATGCTATTAATTTTATATTATATTGATTACACATCTTTTGCAGTACAGTCTTTGCAGTACAGTCTTATTTATCTCCCGAGCTACAGGGTGTGGCGTAGGTTGCCTACAATGTGGCTCTAAACTCCGTGCTTGCAACTAAGTCTTGAATAATATTTGAATATCATAATGTTAGTGACTTGTAATGATAAAATAATAATATCATGGTTTCCTGTAAGGTAAGGATCTCTAGGATATCTCTAGGGATATTCGGATGGTCGACCAGTTTCCTTGGATGATTTACTGTCCAAATTCTCACATTTCAATCTTGGTTTGTTGGTACCAATGTTGTTGAGAAATAGTTATAAATAATAAAACTTACCGCGATAGTGCACACCGCGAGTGCCCGTGAAAAACGTTAATAACTAATTAACTTGATCTTTCGTCGTGACTCTACTATTTATTTGATGCCGATCATACAGAGATTTATATTTTGGTTGTATGTAGAAGACTGAATTTTTCTACCAATTTCTTCATCACTGCTACGAAAATATCTTTGAAAAAGTTAACAAAAGTATGAATATCGAATAAAATTTGGTTGTTATGACATTTGAGCCGTTTGATAGGGCAGTCGAGGTCTTAACGGTTTCCTTTAGCGTAGCCCAAAACTTCATTCGCTCCTCAAAGAAAGAATACCGAACGTTGAGCTCCACTTCAGGCCCGTTTCCAATTTGAAGATAGTTGTTCTCAGCAGCCGAGTATGGTTTCCATATTGTGCCATTAAGTGCCAAAGTCGTCGGAGTTCTGAAAAATCAATTGTTTAACATACTTGTCTAATGAGTTGAGTAAAATAATGATAATTTGTTGTTTAGTAATAGTTTACCCATTGGTCACAAAGGAGGTCCACAACTGAACCATGATGTCGACCATTTCTAAATCTTTTTTGGATGTGGTTTTGTTGATATTTAGTCCGGCAAACTGTAACTCAGGTGCAAATATGTAAAAGGTATCGTCACCGTGAGCTACACCCAAATCTGTCGTTGTGTTGTGAAACAAGTAGGAGTTGGTGAAAGTGCCCTGATAATTGAAAGTGTAGAAGTACTGTGGATTCTTTGCCAGAGAATGTTGCTGTAGAAGTGCATCGTAGGCCGGGTATCGAAACATGCCGTCACCGAAGGCATGCGTGATGTTAGCGAGTATCTGTGGAGGGGTGAAATCATCGAAAAGGATCCAAAATACTTTAATATATATATTACAAAGACATCTCGCTGCTGCCACCACCGCTGCCGTGTCAAAAATCCGTAGTTTAATCCTCCACCCTATACACATACCCTTATGGCTATAAAGACTTAACACGAAGATAACATAACACTCAATTAAAACGTAGAAATTATGGATTTGTGACGTGTAAGAGAGTTTCGAGATTCAATGTTTCATTTTTTTCAAGATCCCATGTTAAATCAGAAGTATAAACATTGTTCCGAAGCATCGAATTTATTTTTGCAGTCTATTTTAGTTCATAAGAAAAAAAAATTGAAAAACATTTAAAATTTCATTCGCTTACCGGCACGTGTTAGTATTATCCGAAAAATGTTATATTCATAGGAAATTCTGTTTCTATGATATGAACATATTTCTGATGGGAAATTGAAAAAAATCCAAAATGACAGAAATAACGAATACCTTAACATTAATGGAATTTCAGGCTTCATGTTTCTGATGATGATAGTGTCGAAGGCTTATGCGGAGGATGCTTAAGGTTCCTAGGGAATATCCAATACCGACCTTAAGTCGTGATGGACATTTAGCACATTGGCAATAATATTTGCATCACGATATGAGAAACTGAAGCATCCCTTTCGACTCGGGAGTAAATGCCCAAAATCACAGATTAATTTGTTTTGCCTAATATCACAGCAAGCAAGTGTTTCTTGATTTTTTGGAATTACTTACGACATTTGTATTGTTGGTTAGATCGTTGTTAAGGTAATATGACTTTATACCATCAACGTAAGAAGTTCCGTTGTCCGGTTGATATGTCAAGCACATAATGAGGGGCAATGCAAAGTCATAGTTCTCCAGAAAATCTCGAAACAGTTCTTTATCGTCGACGAAATCTATAGGTGAACCCAAACAGGAAAAATATGATTTTGGACCAAAAAATTATGTAAGTCTAGGTTTCAAATTTAACTTTCAAATCAAGAAAAATAAAACGATGAATCTATCACATGGCGAATGAAATTTGCAAGAGTGCTGATATCAATTCTGCGTAACTTGGTTTGCAGAGGTCAAGAAGAGAAATCTGATTATACAGTGGAAACAATAAATTCCCGGTATTGGTCCTTCGTTTTCAACTTTCTATATCGAATTATAGAATCAGTACGACAATATGAATGGTACGATTTTGAAATCCCGTCTTCCACATTCGATTCGATATGCTCTAGTTTTAAAAATTTCGAAATCAACTTTTTTCGTAATTTTTAGCCCCCAAAGGACATAATTTTCACCTCCACTGTACATGGTTCCTTCGTCGCGGACAACACCTGAAATCCAAGGCAGGTCACGAATTTTTCCAGCAGCAAAGAGATTCGTGGGACTGTCGATTAGTAGTGCGCCTTCGACATCCGGCTCGTCAGTAGGGCCCCATACCATCCCTGGATATGTGTGCCACTCAAGAAACAACGGTTGCGTGGCGATGATGTCAGTAAAGTCAATGGTTCGCAGGCAGTCGATTAGAGATTCCGACGTGTGGTTGAAACATCCGACGTACTCACCAAGTTGAAAAGCGCGGTTCGCGTAAGCAGCTCTCGGGAAGTGAGCCCACGTTGAGAGAGCTGATCCACTCTGCGTTATGTATTTATGAAAAAGCCCTAATTCAACCCACAGATCGATTATTTTAGATGACTGTTATTATAACTTAGCGTTAGAGTTAATTCATATCAGGTTATTTCGTTGAAATGTTAAGCGGGTAATTTCGTACAAACTAAAATCCGCCTAGATTCATGCAGTTTGGAGTACATTTTAGAGAAATCCGCTTGCATTTGAGTAATTGAGAGTACATTTTATCGATCAATATATCTCGTTGTTCACGATTGTCATGATATGTAACATTTCCAAGAAATGAAACGTCGTGGATAAAAATGAATTCCACTAAAAAAATACGTTAGATTTCCAGGAAATTAGCAACGTCTGTCGACAAATAAAGTACAGAAACCTGTGGAATTATTGCAAACTTGTACACTATAAAAAAAATCCAACGCATCTACGAAGAGTATCTACTTCTATTTCGTATGTAACATTGGTGTATCCTCGTTTATTGTAATGATAAGCTTTGTTGTTTTACCAATTGTTGCATCTGACAGCGTCAAAATATGCACGGACCCACTGCCCGAACTCGCTCCCGCCAATGTGACTCGATCAGGATCGCCGCCAAAGTACTTTATGTTGTTTTGAACCCACTTCAGTGCCAAGACCTGATCCTTGAGTCCCCAATTTCCTGAGGCCACCTCGTCACCGGTGCTCAAAAATCCAAGTGGACCAACACGGTAACTTGGAAGCACCAGTACTATATCTGCATCAAGTAAGTACTCCGGGCCGTATCTATCAGATCTAGCATTTCCAGTCTTAAAACCTCCTCCGTAAATATACACCATCACTGGAAGTAACGCCGAGGTTGTGTTCTCCGGAAGCTGAATTGTACACACGGAATTCAGGAGGGATTATAAATATTGATTCTGATTACAATCTTACGTCAAAGTCTTATTTTCCATGCACGTGTGATAAAAAGAATTATATCTTGCTACCCTGCCAATTACCTGTATTTTGAACAACTAATTTCTGAATGAATTCTGAGTTCGCGAATTATAAAGCACTATAAATATATTATATCATCACTGATGAAATTAGCGCTGAAATAGTTGAGACATTATTGTTTTACGGTTATCCAAATCTTGAAAATTTTTACCATTTTACACGTGAAATTCATGTTCGAGTTCATTAATTGTCTGCTTGCGGCTGAATTACCTCCACGGATTTATTGTTCGTGTTATGTTACTTACAGAGTCTAAATGGAAGTGGTTAAAGTATCTGAATCACCTGCGGTGTATATAAATTTAGCCACAAGCAGTCTTCATCGCCCACAACAATGTCCCCCGAGTTTTGAGGGCACATACTCAAATCCACGGTAGCGTTGCGAGATCCATTCCAGCCATCTGCAGCCACGGGATTTGCAAATCTGTCGTGCAAAGTTTTCTCAACTTTCGTAATCGGTTAAGGCACATTATTACAGAGAAAAATAGCGAAGATATAAAATGAAAGAGAGAAATGAGTGAGCGAAAAATTGTCTGCTTTGTATTGATATTGTACCTGAGATTCCCAATTGGTGGTTGTCCATACGGAATTCCCAAGAACGCAGAAATATTACGATTATGATTAGTTGTTCGAATTATTCCTTGCAGGGTTCCTTGAGGAATCGTCACCACCGGAGCGGCGATATCTTTTGCCTGGACGTGATTTATCGAACAAACACTGATCGTAAGTAAAAATAGTGAGAGTACACCTTTCGCCGAGCAATGGAACAACATCGTGACTACGCGTTGGTGTGTGACCAGGGTAATCTGACGACTGGTGGAATTGCAAATCTTATTCTTAATGTAGGGATAAGTCCTCACATTCGAATGGATTATGTTTTCATTACAGTATCTCTATATACTGCCACTCCATTATCTCATTTTATGGTACCTGTTCTCGAATTATATGACGGAAGAATAAAGTGGAGTGATCACTTGGAGACTCAGACTTCTATTTAAACAAGAGAGTAATATATTGTAACGTTCGATTGTCACACACTCTATGTGCCTAAGGGTTGATGGTATAAACATTACGATTATTAGTCTGCTCTCCAAGGTGTTATATTTTTTATGACAGTCTTGGGAATCAACATATGTTATAGCCGTATTTGCCCAACGGCAACGATAATCACCTTAATGTCGGCTCGACGTAAATTATATTCCAGAAAAACTATTTTACAACGATACGAATTTACAATGTTTTTTAATCTGTCAATGATGTTTTCTGCCAATTGAGACTGCGTATACTTAATCATACGTTCATTGTCAAATGTTCATTAGAGGCTTAAGAGGTGGCGAGATTGTACTCATAATGATTATTTACGTACGGATAATTTGGAACTGCCCATACGACCATGTAGCAAAGATAATTCAAAATCAGCAATACTTGAATGAGAATGATTTAATTTTTCACTTGTCCTTGACTCGCGTCTTTTGAGTTACCTATGAGTGCAAATTCGTTACACAAATTTTATTCAACGATACAACGATCCAACGAATTTTCAAATATACCCTGTAATCGATTCACAGGACGCAGAGACCCGAAAAGCGTGACGCAGCTCAACTAAACATCTAATCCAATGAATTTGCAGATTACAGTGGCAACCGCCAATAGCAGTGCGGAGCTCCGCGATCGCTGGGAAATAGAACGCGGCTGCAATTTCATGTTCCGACAAGTGTTGACTTTTGGGAAAACCTGTTGACCGACTACTGTCTTTTGTTTGACAACAATGGCTTCGACCGAGCATAAGGACTTGGCTGCATTCATAAAGAGTGTTCATAGCAATTTACGAAAAGAATCGCAAATTTATGGCCCAGAAGCTGCTTGGAGAAGACATGTGGCTGAAAGTGAAACATTGCAGGTTAGGGTTGTAACGTTTCAACCCTTTGATTATTATTGTTAGCATGCGAAAAATGATGAGAAATCTTATTTCAGAAATATGCGAAGGCAATGCAAAAGCTAGCAACGAAACACTGGGCGGAGAACGTAGCGGATCCAAAGAAAAATACGAAATGTAGAATAGACTGGGTGAAGTCACAATGTTGGGAATATTTTTTCAGGGGTGGTACAGAATTGTTTTGGGACAGAGAGGTGAATATTAATCGGAAAATAGCGAACGACCAACGCATCAGCGGAATATCAACATATCAAGAATACTCAGATTCTGAAAACGGTAAAACCGGTCTCTCAAACGAAAGGAAGAAGCTGATTTCGGAAGACGGATTAATTTGTTCAAATTCAAAATTGACGTCAGTGGATGACAAAGATACTCCAGATCGGAAACAAAGTCTCAATGAGCATTCTACTATGAAGCAAAATGCAAAATTTGAGAAAAGCATTGAAAACAATTTGCAAATAAGTAACAATGAGCGCGATTCGAGCACCGCACAAGTTTTGCACAGGGAAGGTTCGAAAGTAAAGTTGCTGGACGTGGGAAGTTGTTACAACCCCTTTGCTGATGTAAATTTTTTTGACGTCACTGCTATTGATCTGGCTCCATCTTGCGAAGGAGTATTGCAATGTGACTTTTTGAGAATGCAAATAGGACAGGAAAATATATATTCTGCCGACAAGCAGCGAGTCGAACAACTGACTGTGGAATCTTTTGACACAATTGTGTTCTGCTTGTTGCTAGAATATTTACCATCTCCTGAGCAGAGATACGCTTGTTGCCAAAAGGCTTACAATTTGTTGAAAAGTGGTGGCTTATTGTTGATCATTACTCCAGATTCAAAGCATGTTGGCGCTAACGCGAGATTCATGAAATCCTGGCGCTATGTTTTGTCGAGTCTTGGGTTTATGCGAACAAAGTATGAAAAATTGCCTCATGCTCACTGCCTAGCTTTTAGAAAGTGCTTTTACAAAAGAGTCGCTACCAGATGGGCAAGTTTGCAAAAATTTTCACAAGACGACGAACTTTTTCATTCCGATACTAAGATCTTTATACCACAGGATTTTACCACATGGATTAGGGAAGAGACAGTCGAGTGTGTTTCAGGTGATAAGAAAGCTGATGTTAATTTTTATAATGAATTGCCATATGCATAGCAATAAATATAATTTACTGGCAGTATTGTATTCTTATTTCCTACTACCTCGACGCACTATGTTGTTTCGAAAGAAAGTTTCGAGCCACCACTGATGAGCGAGAAGGCGGATTTTAGATTGGAATTATCGAAAGAATTCATCTTGTTGAAATTCATTAGCGACAGCTTTAAGCCGTCTGTAAAATTCACGGACTTTGATAGATCGGATTATTTTAAAATTATTATATTAAAAAATCTACAAAACGTTTCGGAAAGTAAGAGAGGAAAAAATCGACTAGAAATTGTCGAAACAAAATTTCAGCTGAAATAAAAATTTTCTAACAAAATTCATCAACTGATCGGAATGTGCAAAACAAGCATGAAAAATTATAAAATTTCCTCGAATCTACTAAACAGCAAAGACAGGCTGATCGAAGTGATCGAAATTGCGTGTTTGTCTTATTCAAGGCATGGCGTGAAAAAAAAAAATAATCATCGATAAGTATTTTTTCTAGTTTATCGGCAATTCTATTGGTTGAAAACTAGGGAATCGCAATTCGTGACCTGACCTAACAGAATTTCCCTATTTCTGGATCAATGAACAGCAATATTCAATTCGTTAGTCAGAAGCGCTGTGAAGTAGGTCGTATCCGTCTATCGATTCTCGAGACCACAAAAAATGTCGTAATCGAAAGATCAATTGATACCTATGAGAGCAAGTCTCAATTTTACAATTTTATACAATGTAAGTTACAGTTACTTTTAACCAAATGAATATCAAATTTGCAATTGTGTCAAAATATTTTTACGTACAAATCATTTGCACGAATAACTCGTCGTTAAATTACCGGTAGTCGATATAGTTACAATTTGACTGCATTACGCCAATGACTACTTCCGTAATTTCCTTCTTCCGCTTCTTTACAGTTGACTGTAAACGGTGAGTAAGGTTTCGCTAATTTCAGGATCTCATTGACAATTCTAGAGAACGTATTTCGCATTTCTAAAGTCACTTGAGGAGTTTCCTTCAGCCATGAATCACGGCGATTGATCAATAATGTTATTATCGTATTACTTTCGTTGATTAGGCAACGATTTCAAAGCACGTGTGCCGCCTCAGTGACAACACGCCATTCCTTATTCTCCATGTGCAAAACGTTCCGTAGGATTTTTTCCGTATTTTTTCACAACGAATTTCTATTTTCAGGTCGTCAAGATGTCGTCCCATCTAAACTGGATGATCGTTCGCAACAACAATGCGTTTCTCTTGAAAAAGCGCAACATCAGCAAGCCCTTCTCTACGGTAAGTTGAGCTTACCAGTTTGCGTATACCGTAAGAGAATAATAGACAATTCGACAAATCTTTAAGCAATGCACAGAACTCAATTGGATAATATGCACATTTTAATTAGTTAGAATCAGCAAATTTCACGATTCAAATCTGTAAGGTTATATTCAGCCACGTCACTTCTCGCAAGCCTTTACATTCCGAGGAACCATATGCAGCGCCCTATTTTTCTGTGTAATTAATTTTATGTATGAAGTTATGCTGCGTCTATCTGCAATATGGAGCTAACCAAGCGCGCTAAGAATTTAAAGAAAAAAAAAAAAAAAAAAATTAGTTACGTATGAGTACAAGCGCAAGGTTCACACATCGAAAAAAAATACTTCATGACTATTTAACTACTATATCAAGAATAAACTAAAATTCAGTTACTTCAGCTTTCTCTTGAGATTATCATCGTTCGTGCAAGTGTTTTGAATAATCGATCATAAGCTTGTAGTTCGTATAGCACGACATGACATTACGACGTTAATATTGATGTGGAAAGTTGTAAAAATAATCGCTGAATAGAAATAATGTGTATCAGCTCATCTCCATCCCTCCTTTGTTGTCATTCCATTTGTTCGAGTATATCTATTAGTCATAATCATATAAAAGGTAACAAGCTAGATCGTATTACATCAATTTCTATATTTCGTGTATCAGCGAGTCTTGAGCAGTTTTTTTCAGCATTATCTTAATGAAAAAAAAATTCTAAACCATGATCGATTGATAATTGATTCACTGTGTGTGGAAACTTAGAAAAACTTGCAATTTTGAAAGTTAAATTACTAAATATTAGGTGTACGAACACTTATGCATATGGCATGTACTAAAGTTGAGATGCTTGAATTATTACAGGAGCCAAATAACCTGACAAATCTGAGCAGCTATCGCTACTCAGGTTTGGTCCATCGCAAGAGCGTTGGCATTGTTGATACCCCAGACAAAAAGGGTTTCACTGTTGTTTATAAGAAGGCAAAGGCAGTCAATAAGCCTGCCAAAGCAACCGTTAGACGGACGATGAAGGCTGGTGCTCGTCGCTCGCTGCACAAACTTCGCACTCTTCTTACGGCCAACAAATACAGAGTGGACCTAAATAAGGTAAAATTTCTTCGTCATTTTTACTTTAAAATGCTAAAGTGTAAGAATTCTGCTTTTGGTATGATCGTCTAGTTTGTAGAGAAGAAAGCGAAGCGTCGTGAGAGTCCGATTTTAACTTCACATTTAATTTTATAGGTTGCCCTGCGCCGTGCTTCTGCCGTACTGCGTTCGCAGAAGCCGTTGCCCGCAAAGAAGATTCGTGCTCCGAAAAAGGCCGATTAAATTGTACAAGTCAATAAAAAATTTTAAATAATATTGCCATTCACGTTTTTGTTGTTTAATACTTTTTTATTTTATTTTATTCGTATCCTTGTTATCTGTAAGGGAAAATCTGGGTAAGTCTATGACATTACGCAATTAATACATGTAAAAAAAAATATTTAAAATGCAAATTTTGTTTGTCTAGATGAAGATAATTATCTGGACTTGTCAGGAAATGTCAACAGTCCGTTGTCCGAAGATTGATCAGATTGACTTCGATCTTCCACAGACTAGCGCTTCGCCATAAGATTCAAAAAGTGAGTTCAGAATCTCTACTTATAGTATTATTTGATGTGTGTAAAAACCTTGTATTATTTTTTTTTTTCAATTATAGATCCTGTACTCTGACAGCATTAGTTACATACGCCAAATTATTCATTGGTCAACACTGTCTGCTGAAAAAAGTAAGTTATTGTTATCGAAAGTTTGAATCAGATCATTGCAAAGTAATATATTCTAAGTTTTCAGGCAACAATTGCCATAATATTGTGATGACAAATTTTATCACCAAGATCTATGAATGCCGTGATTTTTACTATTTGCTATCTGATTTCTAACATTTTTATATACCGATGAAATTGTATCATGCAACCTGTTTTTAAATCTTGTTTTTTAATTGCAGGTTTTGCAGAGCAAATCTTCTTTTCACATGAGTCTTCCCTAAGTTTGTTGGATTACTGACTCAAGAAAAACATGACGAATAAAAGTAAGTCACTATGATTGAATTCGCAAATAATCTCTGGATTAGAGAGACTTTAATGTTTTTTATAGTCGCTAATTTTCGTACAGTAGAACTGCCACGATTTACATGATGACACTCAATATCACCAAGATCTATGAATGCCGTGATTTTTACTATTTGCTATCTGATTTTTGGCATTTTTAGATATCGATGAACTTGTACCGTCTAATTTGTTTAAACCTAGTTGTTTTTTAATTACAGGCTCAGAGGAGCAAACTTTCTCACATGGGTGTTGACTAAGTTTTCTTCGATTACTGACTCAGGAAGAACATTATGAATGAACGTAAGTCGCTATGATTGGAATAGCAAATAGTTTCTGGATTACGAGAGAATTTAATATTTCTTATAGTCGTACGATTCACATGATGACGCTCTATATCACCAAGATCTATGAATGCCGTGATTTTTTCTATTTGCTATCTGATTTCAGGCATCACTAAATACCCGTGACACTAACATGTAACATGTGTAAAAGTTGTTATTTTTTCAATTGCAGGCTGTACAAGATGCACTGTTGCGCATAAAAATTCGTCATCAGTTAACTTTTATCGGATCACTGGCTAAACAGCAAGACCGTCATTTAATATGAGTAAGTTGCTACAATTGAAATTCAAACTAGTCTTTTTGTTCGAGGGAAATGAAATTCCTTTATTGTCGAGACGCCAAAGCAATCAGAATTTAATATGATGATACACTTTACCACCAAGATCTATGAATGCCGTGATTATTACTATTTGCTATCTGATATCATTACAGTAATAATAGCGCCATCAAGCCCGTAAATTCGATTAATCTTGAACCTGCTCTTATTTTTTTTTTTGCAGATCTGTGATTTCATCATGTGATCAAATACTGCTGTCGGATCAGTATTGGAACCACGAGAAAAGAGTGAGTTATTGTTAGCAGTGAAATCACAAGTAGCTGAAACTACAAGACTATAAAGCTCGGGATTGTTAATCGTCGTGACTTTGATGTTATGCTAGTTTTGTAATGTTTTTATCAAAGAAACGAGTCCATTTTGAAGTTCTGATGCACATTGTGACGATATTAAGAGTGCCATTAGAGATTTTGCTATAATTTTGGAAATAAAATTTACATACCTTCTTTTTTATGGTTTACCTGTTGCCGCGATTGTAGTTGATTGTAGATAATAGAAATGTAGTAAAATAGTACTAAAGTATTTCTCCCAGTGACACGCGGAACCACCAAGACGCATGAATGTCATGATTCTTTTTATTTGTTATCTAATTCAAAAATACATTTTATTTAACGTACACGACTTTTATATATGATGTCTTAAGCACATCGTGTGTTTCATTTAACATTGGATGGTTTTGTCGAATTTTAAAAGTTTTAATTAATGTAGAATTGAAAATACATCATAATTTTTTTTTTTATTGTCCATTTCGAAATAAAACAGTTATACAAAAGAATTATCTACCTGGTTTTATGATTATCCCTGTCGAATTTAGTCTTTACGATCAACAACTTTTCATTTTTAGTTGAGAATTTGAAAGCTTTAGCTTTTCGATGTTAGTGATTCCTATCCCAGAATAATTCGAGTAAATAAAACGTAAGTTGTGGGTCTTAGAAATTTATGCGGACTTCTATTGCAAACTATTTATACTTCGTTTCGGTTATAAAAATGTATAGTCCATCCATTTTTAATATTTGTAAATCTCGTAACGCTTAAATTTAATAGACAATGTATAAAAATATTTAATCTCACGTAAAATTTGATGAAAAAAACTATAAATAGATCACCTTCATCATCTAACATTATCATAGTAACAATTCGATGTAAAAAATAAATGCTTTGGTGCATCATTGGTTCGATAGTTGTTTAAAAAAATTACGTCGAATAGAAGTAAGGTTTTTTGATAGTCAAACTCAGATGATTGTAAAAGTTCATACGCAATTAATACTTGCATTTCTGAGAAAAACGTATGTACCTATTCGTATAATCGATTGATCAAAATTCTTCGGCAGAATACAGTATCTGTGTAAAGTGAATTTAAGAATATAAACTTGAACGAAAACATTGAACATTCGAATGAATAGAATCGTCGATAAAATAATTAAATCGCATAATATAACAATAACATTTTAACAAGTGTATAATATTGTAAAATTTAAACTCTTTGATCACAGATTTAAGTCAGATTTTGGAAGGCTGAACTCCATGATATTTCTCCATGTGATAGCGATAAGACGCTAAGTGTTTGTAAGTCTTACGACAATCGTCGCAATTGTATCTTGTTTTAACCGAATGATTAATTTGAATGTGTCTCTGGAGACTCGACATACGTCTGTAAAGTTTTGGGCAACTGTGGCATGGATATGGTCTCCAATTGTCGTGCGTTAATACGTGTGCATACAGGTATGATTTAAGTCCAAATTGTTTCTTACATATGTCGCATTCGTACGGTTTTCTCGCGTCGTGAATTGAGCAATGACGACGCAAATCGCTGGCACGTATAAAAGACTTGTCACAAATTTTGCAGGTGAAGTTTTCAACCTCTGGTGTTTTGTTGCGTTCAACATTTCGATGGTTTGTTCTTGTCGTTGATGCTCCATTGTGTTTATTTAACATGTGTCGCTTCAGGCTTGACGTTGTAGTGAAACCTTGGTTACACGGTTTGCAGTAATGAGGTTTATGATCGGAATGACTTGCCTTTTTATGTCTTCCCACATGTGACAATTGTGTAAATCGTTTGTCACAAATAGGGCATGGGAAACGTCGTTTTAGGTTCGGTTTAGAAGATTGAGACTTAAGCTTCTCGTCATCTTCCTTAAAGATTTCAATGTGTAAAAATTCAATGTGCACTTCCATACTTGATTTTTCTTTAAAACGTTCACCACAAATATCACACTTGTATAATTTTTTAGATTCTTTGGTATTTACGTTTTCCCCATTTGGAGAATTCTTTGATTTATTATCTATTTTAGATTTTTTCCCATCTTTTTTTTGATTCTTTGATGCTAACTGTGAATCCTGGGTAAATTTAGTCTGTTTGATCAAACATTTGTTCAGGCTTTCTAGACTATGTGTTTCAATATGCCGTCTCAGGGTTGATTTGCTTTTGTATGTTCTGTCGCACTTGTCGCAAGAATGTATTTTCGATTCATGCGATCGTAAATGTTGTTGTAAATATTGTTTCAACTTGAATTTCTTTCCACATGTATCACATTTGTGACGATTGGACGCATTATGAGTTTTCACGTGTCGAGTCAATAATGACTTGTATTGAAATGGTTTTTTGCAGATTTGGCAAGTGAGATTTTCTTTGATTTGCGCCTTATACTTTCGATGTTTTTTCGTCTCACCTTTACTCAGTTCGGATTGAACAAGGGCTGGTGATTTCGTATGTTCCGTTGGTACTTCTTGAACATTGATAAGATTCTTGTCATCATATGCATGTCGAACATCAACAAAATCCCACGGTAATGCGTATCCATTATATCTGGTCGATTGCATGAGTGTGTTTTCATTCAAAGTTTCAAGTTCTACAGATTCTGTTTTCAAACGTAGACTCAGCTGAAAATTTCCACCATTTTGTTAATACTTTTCGGATATGAAAATTAGGACGCATCTTTAATTCAATTCATATTCAATATCGATTTTAGCTAGTACTTTTAAGAATACAAAAAATGATTTTATAGCTAACAGAAGTATGCAAAAAATATTTTATGCATGATTATAAATAAGAGGTTGAAGTTGGTAACATTAACGTAACGAAACATTAAAAAAATATCATTACTTTTGGGTCGGCACTCAAATGGACTGGAATAAATTCAAAAGCGGTTGATGATTAACTTATAAGTCGTTACTATAATTAAGCCACAGCCAAGCTACAGCATGCAAATCATCTAGTTTTTTTGAACCTCTTTATGTCTCTGAATCCATGTATCAGTTTGAAAAATTTGACTCCTAAAAAATGCTCACCTCAGATATTATACTATGAGAAGTTAATAACGTTATTTCAATAATACGAAAAAGGCAGAAAGTTTTTTAAGCTACTGCGACTCAATATTGAAAATAAGAAATTTCATATTGATGCACTGTACTCACTTCTGTGCTTGTTTTCGAATGAAGTTCAGCCAAAGATGTTGAATTACATGTTTGAGAATCTTCATATTTCAATGCTTCTTGATTATGCCAATGTTTAAGGGGGATAGGTGGAACTAAAAATTCGAGATGGCAAGAATGAGCAGTGTTCCAAAGATTTTGGCTGCTATCTTGCACTTTTGGAAATTCTTCTTTACATTCAATTTTTACACCGCACGATTGGTTGTAATCAAACGTCAAGTAGGATTCCAAACTATCATAGGCCTCAGTTTTAATGTCGTAGCAGTTTTCAATCCCCGGTTCTTTTTTAACAAATTTGCAGAGTTCCATAGTGACTTATTCGTTTTCTTCAACCCTCTAGTTTTAGACTTCAAATTATTCCTCAAGCATGCCTTAAACCTGATGCAAACATATGGAAAAAGAAAAGAAAATAGGTTCATGAATTTCAATCTGTAATTATAGCTCATCAACAACATTAGGCAAACAATTTTTAGGTACAGCCTTATCAAGTTTCTTAGAGAATATTTTTAAACAATAATCGAGTCACACTAATAATTACTTAATAATTGAATATAGATTGAAACTAAGAATTGGATGTATGATTGGAGTAAACAATTTAAAAAATAACGTTATAAAAATCACAGGCGTACCGTTATTGTAATATGTAGTTATCAATGTCGCGTTTGATAACTGTTGTTTGCATAAAAAATTATCGCGGAATTTATTTTCACTAGAATAGAGCAATAGAAAGCCTAAAATAATATAACATAACCTGTCTATACATGAAAAGTTGTTGGGTTGCGTTGAACATGTGTATGCAACCTGTGGATTGTGTACAAGTTCCGAGTGATCGGAAAGTCAAACGGTCGAACATAACCTAAGAATTTTGTTTGTTTACGTATCTGAGATTCTGAATTCCCGAGTTAGCAAAGGTCGGATTGGATCTTATTACGTAATATATTATCGATGATAAAAAAGGGTTTACCATGTATAAGAGGTGGATCTTGATTGGTCCAACTCCGATTGTCAACTTTTCAGCAGTAATATTATCGACAGAATAAAGTTAATAGTATAAAAGGTGCATCCTGATTGGTCCAACTACGTTTGTCAACTGTTTACCGGTGATATTATCGACAGAATAAGGTGAAGGATATAAAAGATGCATGCTGATTGGTCCAACTACGTTTGTCAACTGTTTACTGATAATATGATTTAAACACAACAGTTTCGTCTACTTTTCAGCGATTTGATAATCTATTTGAATATATTTTTTAAGCAGCTCTTGCCGGAAGAATGTAACTATTTTCCGGAATTATATCCCGATGACAATTCCGTTTAAATAAAAAAAAAAGTTGTTTCCCCGCAAAACCACTTCAAAAATTATAGTACTTCGCAAGGTAGACTGACTTTGTATTGCTTGGTACTTTCGTTATTTTTTCTATTTTGTAATCAGGGGGTGTTCATGAATTACATCAAGTATTTTTTGAGCTCCCGGGTTCTTAAAGTATTTTTCTTTGCAATAGTCTTTTCAGCTGAAGAAGTTTCTTCAAAATTCAAACGTCTGCTGTAGTAAGCGCTATTTCCTTACTTTCATAAATTGTTGAATACAAAAATGATAATTCGTTTTATTACATCGTTCAGGTAAAAAAGCAGACAATTATTCATGGAAAAGAAAAAAGTAGCACCAATGGCGATTGTTCGCCCCAAACTATTATTCTTCAGGTCAAACTAGCGCGCTTATGAGATTGTCTCGAGAATTTAAGTTACAGATCATATTTCACTACTTTACGTGAGTTGTATCGTGTAGTTTTATGTACATTTTACTGCGTTATAAATTACACTCGCATCTACGTGATTGAGATGACTAAAGATTTGATTGAACATACGTTAATATTTTCGTTTTAAAAATATCAAAAAGTTGTATCAAAACAAATAGAGCTTGTCGTTGAGTTAACAGTTCAATAGTTGAAACAGGCAATGAATTTTGTTGTTACTAAAATCTTTTGCATTAAACGAACATTAGACTTGTTCAAGAGCACGCAACGTATTCTTCGTATGATATCATTTATAATTCCGTTGACTCAAAATTTCGAGGGATTTAGCCGATATTTAGTGGTCTAAACCCGAATACTTATTATCGTTAATACTGTTTACGCGGAGCTATATAAATTTTAAACACGTGTCAATAGTTTTTGTTCATTTGTAGTCTATGTCAATTTCAATGATATGAACTTAGGTATTATGCTTTCTTCGTTTGAACTAGGTTTGATGTCATATTCGTATTATGTTATCCGTATCTCGGTTCTCAGTCGACTACCCGGCTTTATAAGTATCTCTGAAGCTACTTCCTTAGTGAGAGAGTTCGCCACCTAGTGGCAGTTTATAGTACTAGTATAATGATGTTGACGACGAATATATTCTCTACTTGTTTGCAATCATGTCTTGTCTCTTCCACCTCGTAACCAATTAGTACAACTGATTTAACCAGTCACGCCAAACAAGCTCCGGTTAGATCAACAAAGTATGACATTCAATCGATGTAAATTTTTTGTTGGCTAAATTCATGTACTTACTTTACTTGAAGTATCTAATTGTTTCTGCCAACGAGCCTGCGATTTGGAGGAACAACACATAAATTTCAAATGAAATAATATTTAGTTGGCTCACTCGGTCACGAGAAGAAAGGCTCTTGTTGAATCAAGGAATGCGTTTGATTAAATCCTTTTTGACAAACTGACTAAATCGAAATTGTTGTATCGATGTCATCGTATTTGGAATAAATAAGGGATACTAGATCGAAGTGAATGGAATCTAATAAAATCTATTTTGTTGGTTAAAAAATCCCTTTCCCTCCGTTTATAGAAGAGAAATAAAATAAAATTGTAGTCCTGTAGCAAATATGAGGATGAAATGTTGTGAAAGATATTTTTCGTTATAATTTAAATAAATTGTGGAGTTTCATTTGTCTATTCGATCATTTATTTCACCCACCTTTTCTGCGAATTTGACGATGTGATTTATTTGATTCGAAGAAAAAATTGTTTCGCTGATGCATATTCAGTATAAAGTCA
This sequence comes from Diprion similis, assembly GCF_021155765.1. Classification (NCBI taxonomy): domain Eukaryota; kingdom Metazoa; phylum Arthropoda; class Insecta; order Hymenoptera; family Diprionidae; genus Diprion; species Diprion similis. The sequence goes on from NC_060117.1 coordinate 6,562,382, forward strand.
ACGATCCCTTTCTCTTTTTGATACGTGCGTAGTAATAGAAATTATGGCCTTTTTAGTACTATTTGCATCGAAAATAGGAGTAAAAAGATTCCAACAGCAACATGTTTCGCATGATTATAAGTCTGAAGAAAGTGGAGGAGGTCGAAAAAGTGGGAGGCCACGGTGGTCACGTGCATCTGGCAATCAGGTGTCTTGGGAGAGCGGTGTGAAAGACTTTTGACGTGATTTTCAGAGTTTTGCTGCGTTTAGGGAAAATTCCTTTTGACATGTATTAAATACCATAAGATGAAATTCTGGCAATATGCAACTGTTCAAAAAAGATCTTATGGATAATTAAGTTCTCACTAATATTATTTCCAACGATTTCCAACTTTATCTTGGAAAAGTTTGCGAAATTTGAAATGGGAAAGATGGTTTTACTATGGTTAGGAAAGTACTCATATTTTTTCGTCGATTTCAGTCCATTGACTGCTAAAATATTTATAGTCATCCTTGTAATGAAAACTTTTCTCGTCGAGCGGAAAAAATTCTTACCGTATAAGGTACTCCTGCGGTTGTTATATCCTTGAGACGAAAAATGACATAACCGAGCGTTGGAAGATTTTATTCTTGGCGAACCTTGAGAATATTGAGTTTATAAAAATATTCTGATTGCATACGTATAGTAAATTCCCGGCTGAGCAGTACGGGTGAAAAAAATTTTGAAAATAGGTCAGTATACAATATTATGTAGCCGTGTTTCGTCCTTCTTGTATAATTAATGTGACGGAATGCCCTGATGGCATTCGTTGATTGGCCATTTTTGTCGAATTCATTTATCACGTTTCCAGGAAACTTTTCCACAGTTTCGTAACTGAATTAGTTTACTGCTAGTTCTCACGCATTTGAATACGACATACTTTTAGCTTACTTGCTGTATCTAAGACGAAATGTACAATAAAACATATATAATCGTTGCAGCGGGTAAATCTACTCGTACATAGAAGTACGTCAGGCCATCCGGTTTGAATTCAGGTTCTTACATAAACGGACGAAACATAAATAAACTATAAAAAGACAAACGTTCCGTAGGCGATACTCTGGTATCTTTTTTTCTGCAGAACACCGTCTGGTGATTGGTGGGATCGGGCAGAAAATATTCCCCAAGTCGTAAATTATGATTTTTATTCACTTTAGAGAGGGTCAGTGTGTTTATGATTAAAGACTTTTTGGTAAATTTTTTCATTAGACTTAAATACATCCCGGATTTGAAGTTTAAATTATTCCATCGTACGAGAAATAATTTATATAAATGAATATATTGAAGATTCTTTTAAACTTAATAGTAAAAAATGAGCAGCAAACTCGTAACTTATTTCGTTAGCTTAAATTTATGGAATCCTGCACAGCATGTGGAAATTGACTTTTTGACTTTTTGATCTATTTCAGAGTACATTGAAATCGGACAGTCCGTGTTGGAAAAATTACTTAACAAAGAATTTAGACGAGGTAAAATCAACGTTTTAAAAGTGAAACTGAAATTCAGTGATTGTAAGTAGAATTTTAATATCAGAACCTATCTCTGTAATATCGTAAAAAATAATAAATCGTGAAAGGAAGAAAGTTTTTTTACAAACAACTCTCGAAACATTACGCTAGAAAGTTTTTTTTTTTTTTTTTAATTTTTATGCACTAATACAGTGATTTTTTTTTCAATTTCGATAAGTTCGCAGGGCTTATTTGGTTTGCTAATGGATTCTTTACTAATTATTTGAAACGATTGTTTAATAATTTTATAGTACATGTTTCCAAGTCGAGCCTCAGTTAATTAATTATAACCCGTAATAGTTCTATATATAAAACGTTATTGGGATCAAACGATGCTTCAATTTCATTAACGAACAATAAAAGGAATAATAATTATTTACCTTGAAAGAAATGATACAATAATTCAATTATTATAAATTAGTTATGAATAAAAATCTGACCATTTTTTAAGTTGAAATTCGGAGAAAACGAAGACATTGTTTTACTCAACTATATTCAACTCGATGGACTTCAGTCAGAACTTTTTTTAAACTTTAGTTAGATAATTTATCTTTTGCTTACAGACTTTATGTTCAATTAACCGGACACTCGAGTGGGAAAGTCCGTGTTTAAATTGACCAAATGATTTGCGTGCATCAGACTATTTTAATTCGTATTATTACTTAACATCCGATAACGGATTCAGGATTTTTGGTAATTAAATCATTGAAAAATGACGAATAATATTGAAAAAAAGTTTGATTAGTATTATTGCAGATATCGTCAGTAAATATTCGGATGAGAAACATCTCTAGGGCGAAGTTTGTTTTGGAATTAGATGATAAGTACGTGTCCACAAAACCGGTTACATAAGCGAAAGAAAATATCGATTGTGTGGTCATTTTATCTTCAAATAGATGCATGTAGTTTTGCACATTAGCCACTCGGTTATGATAATAAACTTATAATATTGTTTCCTATTTCTCTGAAATCCCGTAGGTGCGTGGTATATATATATATATATATATATATATATGTACGACTAAGAGACTAGTAATGGTATTACTCATCGAATATAAGAAGCATGAATTGACGTAAACATTGGTTAGACAGATAATCACCAGGTTGGATTTTCAGAACTTATTATGCAATGTCCTAGCGATTGGTTAGTGGTGTTTAACTCATTTTTTTGCGCGGACGTAAACTGGAATTTACCATACAAATATAAATGCTAATAGATTTTCTAGGTAGGTGTGCGTGGCCCGAAGCTATGATCAATTTCAGGATAAGTCTCTAAGGACCTTCTTCTGTATTTTGAATGCGAATTTTTTTAAAATTGAATATTAATATATTCTCTCAATTCATATGCGTGTCGCAAGTTCAAATAAATGATAAATCACTATTTTGCAAGGATAATAGGCCTAGTCATTGTGTCTAGTATTCCGTATATTTCAAGGTCTAGGTTGAAGTAGACTATCTATATACCGTGTGTCCATGACGAAAGTACGCTCCTTATGCACGTTCGTCAAATCGTTCGAATTTTATTCGCCGATAGTTACAGCCTGATTGAGTAGTCGACGCAATACCAATCGCGAGTGTCAGAAAATGTCCCTAGAAATTTTCTGACAGTCACGATTGGTATTGGTAGAGCTGACGGTGGGCTTCTAGGGACATTTTGTGAGAGTCGCGATTGGTATTAGTACAGCTAATAGTGGGCTCCTAGGAAAATTTTGTGAGAGTCGCAATTGGCATTAGTACAGCTAATAGTGGGCTCCTAGGGACATTTTCTGAGAGTCGCGATTGGTATTGGTAAAGCTGACGGTGGGCTTCTAGGGATATTTTCTGACAGTCGTGATTGGTATTGCATCGGCTATTCAATCAGGCGGTAACTTTCGGCCAATAAAATTCGAACGTTTTGACGCATGCGCAAAAGGTGCGCACTTTCGTCCTATTCATGAAGCAGACTTTTCCGTTTAATGAATATCATGACCTGTTACAACCGACTAACAAATTTTTGTCACTTGTATAAAACAAGAAACGACCATACGAAAAACCCGTCTAAAATTCCATCAAATTGCTATTCGAGAATAATTTTTGCAGCGATTATTTTGTTAAAAGAAATGAAACTCACCTATGTTTTACGGAGTTGGTATATTTTTTTCTTTTGTTTGTATCATTTCGTGAATGTTTAGTTGAGAAATGAGTGAATTAATCGATGGTCATCCTTTGATCTTAATTTGTAACTGATAACACTTCAAAGGTGTGGAGAATCTAGTTCACCTCGCTCGCAGATATCGCGATTAGCATATTTTGTGTACTTCGTAAGTTGGTGAAAATATGTATATGCCTGAATTTTTGTAGGTGGGTACATAACAATCTTTGAAGGATTTGGAATAAATTATATCCTAATATACAAGTTAATGTATATTTTTTCCACGAATTAAGACATAGTTAGTCAATTCCTTGTAATTGTCTCTTTTTATACGCTGATATTAATCAATTTCGTCAAACGATTGACAGCTGCAGACTATGAGTAATGTCTCGCGTTCTAAAGCAAGATGACGCATGAGACATTCATAATTCATACGTCGCCCCGGGTGGCTGGTTGGACATATTTAAACGTTAACAACAAATCTTAGAAATCACATTCAATTTCTAAATAAAAAATCAACCAGGCGTAAAGTCGATTGATATACTTCCTCCTAGATTCACCTCGACTCGATACACAGATACATAGTAGCGTAAAAAAGACCGTTTCCAATAATGGTAATATACTTAATCCTCGCTGTAAATGGCAAACGTCATTCTTGAATCGTGTGAAATAATGCTAGAGGTCTTATAATTAGCATTTTGGTTCAGCGATGATTGCAGAATGGAAAAATAATGATATTCTTGGTAAGCAATTGAGATGCAGAAAAGTAGAGAAATAAATTCATCAACACCGTAAAATTATCATTAGATGTATACATGTCGTCTAATATGGTATAATTCACTGTAATGACATCAGTGTAAAATGAAACGGTAATTTTTCTATTCGACAAAGTACAACAATCGAATTATATGATTATCAGGATGTCGATGACTGTGCAATACCCGTAACCCCATCCAATGTTTTTAAAATGTCGAAGATTACGAAGAACGACACATATATACACCTTCATTGTCTCATTAGTATGCTAAAAGTTAGAGTAAACAAGATATGTGCCATGAAAGAGTTGGTCAAATACACGAAGAATGGCCAAGAGTTCAGGGAATTCGGACTCTGGATGCTCGTTGGGTATAAAATCTCGGACGCACCGCTCTCTCAGCATCAGTTAGCCGTTCTGTCTGGACCGCATCGCGTCTGTAACCATGAAGGTAAATAGAGATTTGCAGTATAGAATTAATTAATTATTCATTAGTTAGACAGATTACGAAACTTCTGTAAAAATTTCTTTCGTGTTTCGAATTCGCCCTAAAGTGCTGAATTGCTTGGTTAGAATTTAACATTACAATTGCGTTCACACATTCGCGAGTTTAGATAAACGTGAAATGTTTCTAGTTTTTTGAAATTTCCAAAGAATAAAAATATCTCAGTGCAATTTAATAATCGCATTTAGGATGATGTTCATTGATCAATTTATAAATGTTTAGTCAGACTGTACGTTCTGAATCATGTGACAAAATTTGCTCGCTTTGGTCGCTTGTTTTGTTTACCGGATCCCTATAAATCCGAGAAAATTATTCGCTATATAGTGCATGACTTAAGTACCGACGAGAAAACGAATTTATTAAAATTTTCTCCCAATTAAAAACCAGGTTGCCATTTTTCTATTGATCGTTGTGGCTTGTGCCGTTACTGCAAAGCCTGGAGGGTACACGACAAAGTATGATAACATCGACTTGGACAGTATCCTGAACAGCAGACGTCTTCTTGATAACTATGTTAATTGTCTTTTGGATGCCGGAAATTGTACACCGGACGGCAAAGAATTGAAGAGTGAGTGAAATTGAATATTATCAAATGATTTTCACATCGAATTGACGGTGATTATTTCACAAGCGAAAGAAAGTAAGTCTAAGGTCATTCTCGTTACGAAAACTTTCGCTTTTTACAGAAATCCTGCCTGACGCCCTGAAAAATGAGTGTAAAGACTGCAGCCAGAATCAGAGACTTGGCTCGGAGAAGGTTATCCGGTTCTTGGTGAACAAGGTAAGTTCATGTCGCCACTCACCGATCGCCCTTGATATTAATCAGACATTCGGGCGAAATCTGTAACCTCGTGACTTACGATAATATTCAAATTTTTGCGATTCGTCCAAGAGAAATGTAGCCTGCGATAGAAATTCTTGTATAACTTGACCAATTCAAATTCTCACTATCCAACTATCTTCGCATAAATTACTCGTGTATTCCAATTTATTGGTTTCACGTTTGAAGTTTTTTTTTCAATTCGTTAATAAATCCAAATTCATCTAATTATGCACCGACGAATAATTACTACAGATCAACCAAACAGGAAGGAGCCTGTTTAAAAAATATTACAGAGTTCAGATTACGTTCTTAGATATTTCTCCTTGTTTTTATCCATGCATAAATATAATATATTATGTTAGTTTTAATATATTTCTTCCGTTTTACAGCGTCCTGATGCGTGGGACAAACTGGCTACGAAATACGATCCCGAAAATGAATACAAAAAGAAGTTTCAGACTGAAGCAGAAAAAGCTGGAATCAAACTGTGAACGTGACTAAGAAGTAATCTGTTTTCGTCTTTTTTTTTTGTTTTTTTTTTTTAATACGAATTTGTTATTATATTTCTCCCAGATGTGACAAGTTGTTAAATATATACACCAAATTTACAAATTTAAAATTGTTCTCTATATATTATCCTTCTGGCCTTTGAAAATCGGTAGTTCAGCACTTTATAGAAAAGAATAGAAATCAGTATGACCGGATTAATTTCTCATTGATTAGATTTGCAAATAATCATTCGGATAGAAGTTTTATTTTGAATTGAATTTGGCAACAAAAATGATTGCTTCAATTTAGCTTTGTAGACCCAAATGTGTAATTTAAAAATCTGCTAAATTAAGTAGGTAAAGTCATGTCGATAAAAAAACGAAATAATAAATTCTACCTGCGGACGAGATAAGAAAAAAAAATCTCTGTAAGACGAACCAAATTGAACTTCATATTATATCATCCGATGAAAATTTCTCGTTGGAAAATGGTTGGGAGCGTTGATCTCGTGCTTGAGTGCAGGTATTCATGCATCTATACTTATGTATGCGTATTCATAATACACGTTACGTAAGTCGGTTACATATAAATGAGATTTTTTTTAAACGACCTGTAGTAAGTTGAAGTATGCGAGTTACCTACATATACATACATACATCTATAGGTATAAAGGTGAGCAAAATACAGGCCAAATGTGTTAATCTGGTGAAAGTTTCGGGCCGCAGCTACAATCTTGCAAGACTCGGTCTTTCTGGAATTTTCCACATTCTCTTTTGGCAGGTCTCTGCTCGTGCAAACTCGTAACGTATCGACGACGACAAATCGAAAGACATGTCATTCAAGTTACGGTGATGACGAGCGCGTGATGGAGCCAAAATGTCAGTTGAACCATTTGCAGTGGGATAAGCAGTTTATATTGATATCAGATTATTGTAAGTTCCGCGCATTGATTAGCTACGATTATAAAGTTGTTCACACTGGCTGTTTTTAAAACATCGATTTAAAAGAAAAAAAAAAAAAAAAAAATCTCTTAAAAAATAATCAAGTAAGTACTTAAACCACAAACTCGTTTTGCTAATCAGCACGCCAGTTCTTTGAGATAGCTGTTGCAGCGCCAGATTAAAATCTGCAGCCTCCGAAGACTTCGGGCTGAATAATACTGAAAAGAATTTCTTACCTTGGGTTTAACTTCTGAAAGAATTTGATAAATTCAATAAAATCGGAAAAACTTACACTTATCAACCTTAACCAGAGAAGCTGACTTTTCTTTTTGGGTTTCTTCTTGTACCTTGTACTGTATATGAAACGATCTGATCGCTGCGTGATACACAAGTACAAGTTCTGGTGCAAATCAATAAATTGAATCCGGAATATGGGGGAAAGAGAAATGTGAAATAGTGTTTTCTGTTCAAACTGGTTCAATCTTATCTTGGGATATCATGCCTTGGTCTCTAGCAAATGGAATTTCATCAACGTTAGACCTGAGTGTTGATTGCGATATGTTCCTGTTGTAGCTTTTTCGGAGGATTTAGGATTTTGGGATTTTTGATTTTACACGAGTATGGAAATATTCTGACGAGTTTTCTCATTTATGAACTGTAATCAGCTTATATTCAGCTGAACCGATCTGTGGATTTCAGAAAGTAAAGTTGTTTCAAATTGGAGACGATGAATTCGAGAATTCACCAGCGAAAAAATGAATGTGAGAAATTAGGTGGCGGAAATTGAACCCTACATGTTCTTTTGGAGCATTTGATGTCTGATATAGATCATTGTAGGCAAAAATATATACCGACATGTAACTGTTGACAATACGTTTATAATTCCTCGTAAACGCTTCTTCAGAATACCTCTTCGTCTAGACTTTGAAGTAGGCAATCTTTGCGTCGGAATAACCTTTCAAGTTTTCTGACATTTATCGAGGAAAAGACGATTTGGGACTCTAATGGTTGGAGTGCCGACAGCTTCGATCGACTAATAATAATCTGTGGAAGGAGCTCGCTGAGACGAATTCTAAGGGCCACGCGACCCATTCAAATCGCAGATTACCACCAGCCATCCTATTCGCACGATAATTATGCATTATTCGGGCAAGCAATCAGCACCATTCACGACCCTCAGACCCAATAAGTCGGCTAAACACCTCTTCTGCATCTCCCTGTACGTATATGTATTTGTATATATAGTACATTTAATGTATAGGTATGTGAAATGCAGATAAGAAGCTGGCTATTTTATACAATTCACCATTCACCAATAGCAGAACCAATTTGCAGAATTCCCGATTTCGGGATGTATATACCGGGTGATTTCCGTGATGCGCCTCATAGGACGACTCCTAATTACAGGCAAAACAGAGTACAAGTCCACTCTGAGCAGCTCTTATTGTTGAGTGTGTTCCGAAATTAGCTAGGAGCGCTAAAAAGTCCCTAGGAAACAGGCAAAGCTACTCACAAGCTCGAAAGCGCAAAAGAGATAAAAGACTGTCGATAGTACTGGGAGCTAATATCGAAACGCACCCTAAGATGGCGTTGGTGCAATCGAATTCCCACGAAGAGCCAATCAGATTGAACCCGATTGAACCCTGATTGCTAAGCGCCAATCAGGTTGTTTCTCTTATTGGTTGTGAGCACCATTCTGGCTTAAATGCTTTTTCAGTTGAAAACCCATATGAGATACGTCACCTTACTTCCACCCTCCATATGTCATTGAAAAGGGTGTCAAACGCAACCTCAGAGTTCTCATTAAATAAGCCATTATAGTTCGGTAGAAACACATCGTTGTGTTTCACTGGATACCTACAATGATCTTATTATGGCTCTCCTTGTCTCTGGCATAGTCGCGATAGAATGTATTATTATAGAGCTACATGGTAGTTTAATCAAAAGCGGGGTGGTTCAATCCGTAATTCAACAGGAAACAGGCAGTAAGGGCGTATTCATTCCTATCTACACAAGCCCGAGGCCATGTCATGTATACCACACCTACACCTGTGTGTACTCACAATTTATACAGAGTTGCCATAGAACTACTACCTTCACTGAATTAACAGAAATAACCTCAGGCGTTTAATTTACTTAGCATTTCGCCCTCCTTTCATAATTCAAGTCAGTTAACCGTACTATTTTGTCAATTTAATATATATATTGACGATCGAAATTATTTTCTCTTTCGATTAGTGAACGGTGCCAAATACTTGCAATAAATTTTTATTACCAATCACTGGCTTTCTAACCTAAATGTTTTATGAAGGCGTCTTCTTTGGTAGCTTCTACGTTTCACTTAATTTGTTTATTTACTCTTACAGTTATGCACACAGCGATGCAAGCGTGTATCTCGAGTTGCCCAGTGCAGGCGCTCAGCGATTCTGGCGTTCATGTTCATTGTTCACATTGCTTTATAATGACGCGCACATCGTACTCTTTAGATTTTTGCATACGTACACTGACAGGATTAGGGAACGTTTTCATCTAATCCTGTTACCATTTGATTTATAATCATCAGAAAATACAGAAAATGACTGGAAAGAATGGGCAAAAGCAAATTTGCAGCCTTCAGCAGAGGCATTGCTCTTAAAAAATGCATACAATTCATTAAAATTTACGACAATACATTTACCTGATAGAATGTCGCTTTGCTTACACCATTTTCAGCTCATGGTTAACCACAATGCCTATGTTTGGTGTTACTTCGTTTAATAATTACGCCCACTTTGCCTCCTGAAATACATTTATCACGTACTTTAACCCTCCACTGCCTGTATACAGGAGTGTTTTATATGAGGGTAATGCATATAATTTCTTGTTGTACGAACAAGGTCTAACTATTAAAGTCTAGCCGAGCAAAAAAAAAAAAATCCTCTTACTGAATTTCTAGCTCAAGTCTAAGGGGTGCCTCAGAGCGTCCCAGACAGCACAAAAATTAAAGTTACCACAAAGACGTCCAAAGGATGTCTTAAGCACCAGTTTCTGAAATTTATAAGACCCCAAGGACATCTTTTAGGCATGAAGATATCTTTTGGACATGAAGATATTTTTAGGCCTCAGAAATTGGCGCACAACATATTACACGTGTTTTTGACGATTGTAAGTTTTGTGCTGTCTGAGGTGTGACTTTTTCCCAATTCAATAAATAACATATAACATAATATTTTAAAAGAACATGCTTATTCTGACTATCATAGTTATGAAAAATATTGTGAAGTAATTGGAATTAGTCTACTTTTTCCCATGTTATTTAAATAGAAAGTTGTCTCATGGTAAAGAGACACTTACAAACTTGAATTAAAAAAAACAATAATATACTTCAAGAGCATTTTCAGTTTAGCAAACACTAACTTAGTAACGTTAAGACCTTGATCTAGCAGAAATATGAAATAAAATATTACCCTCATATGAAACAGTCTAACGTATCCGTGCACAGAGATAGATGACGGAAGGTCAAAGGGATCCATATGGCCTGCAGACTGTCCTCGTAGCTAGTCTCATCCACGCGTATAGTGACCATCCCTGTTTTCTGTGCTCCTGGGGCGACTATAAATCCGGATACTCCTGCTCTGACCAACCCCTGGGACTTGGACGTGGTTGGGTCTTCCTCGGCATTTGGGGTTCACATCGATTACCTGCAGCTCCTGTACGCCATGCGCCAGGAGGTGAAGTCTCCGCTATCCTGACGATCCACTGTCCGTCGTCCATCGGTCTTTTGGGAAAGCTGCTGCCTCGTTCTTGTCGCGCACTTTATCCTTGTAGAAAGCTGGACTTGAAGATTACTGCAGTCTTGCTGCTTTTCGACTTTCCCACTTATTTTATACTTGACCTTTGCTATCTCCGACTACGATTCGGTTCATGTGAGGTCAGGTGAAAATTTTATGGATAAATATAAACTTCATTTCTTCAGAGGTGCAAATTTCAAACTTCGCCATTTTCCAAGGTTCTGTGAGTAATACAACAAAAGTTAGGAAAAGAGATATAACCGTTTATAAAACTTTCAGCAGTTTTATATTTGTGCCAATGATGGTGAAGACTAACGGAAAACATTCCTAGCATCTAGTAGAATTAAATTTAAGCAAATTCGAATAACACAAGCTAAGATATCTAATAATTTGAGAAAATTTTGTGGGGTTAAAACGTTAAAAAACATTTCACTCTGCTGTTTTTGAATCGATTATAGTGTGTTTAGGCTCATTTTGCTTGCTGACCAGATCCCCTCAAACTGTTTGAAATGTATTTAAAAATTCTTACATTATAGTAGAATAATAATTCGTAAATGTAATTGTTGACGAACGTCTATTGAACTAGATTACAAATTTTTTCAGACGATCCTTGGAAATCTCTGTAGTGAACAAAACAAGCCCCAACGCCTTAGAATCGGATAAAAAATACCAATACTTCAACCATTTTGAAGATTCTAATATTAGAATCTTATTTCAATTTCTTTGTATCTTAGCTTGTGTTATTCAAATTTGCGCAGAGTCATTTCCATTGTACAATGGTAACGTTTTTTGATTCGTATTCACTACCACTGGTAAAAATACCATTGCTAGAAACATTTTTAACGGGTTCTTCTCTTCTTCTGACTTTTTAACTGTGAAAAGATACTCGTAAACTAGTCAGGAAGTTAGTTTCACCAGATTTCCACAGGTTTCACCAAAGTTGTGCAAATCGGCATTGCAAAGCTGTTTCATTGTCGTGAGGTTCCATTTGTAGCGTTAATCTCTGGGGGAGCAGAGGACAGTCTGGTTCAATGACGGGTCGAAAGGGGATGTAATCAAGTAATCGTGTGCGTATTCCTCGTGACGTACACGGAGTGGGTACCGTGACTATGAACTGTCGTTTGCCTTTGATCGGGAAACCGCAAAACCCATCAGAGAACCAGAGCACCTCCGTTGGGAATTCGTGTAGACTCGTGATTTATACACAATTTTGTTGAATGTGAAACTGAATCAACGGTCAACGATTGCCGCAGTCGAGTTATTATACGCAAACAAGTATTTTACCTATAATGATTGCGATATTATCAAAAGGGTGGTCAAGAAGTTCAATTCAATCATGAAATAATCATACGGTCAGGGTACTTTAAAGTACAAAAAACTCTTTAAGACTTGAAGCTTGCACGAAATGACAATACAGACTAAATGGTAATCAACCATAGTACAAAGTAACTGGTATAAATTGGTAAAACTATGATCATTGACCTGCATTTGTAATTAAAATACAGGGTGTCTACCACTGGAGGTAGAAATATCGTTAAGCAGACCTACCGAGTTGTCGGTAATTAGCAAAGTTTTATATAGATCACTTGAAAGGACTTTGAACACAATATCGATCGAGTTACCCACCGATAAGTCGGTAGTTCTGTCTTACCGATATTTGTGCCCTTCAGATCTAGGCAACCCGACATACTGCGGCGTTTACTCGGAAACACCGACGTACGTACGTACAAGAGATGCAGTCGAATTAGCAGAATAAAATATTCAGATTTTTTTGATGTAGTAGAAAAATAGTTTGAGAAATACACGGCACGTCGCCGGTGCTTCGGCTCTCACATCTGCATTATTCATGATTTTCCCTGCTTTTTTCCCAACCCTCCGCCACGACCAGCACCGCCCCTTTTTTCCAACGAGCATTGCAGGGTTTTTTTCGTTATACCAATCGTTACCGTTAGTGCGTTTTTTAACGCTTTGATGCTCGGTGCCCGATGAATATGAGAAAGATAAATAAAACTGCGGTACGTTTGAATCTATCGGCCCAATTATTTGGTCGTATCGCTCGAGATTCGTGTCAAGTGTAAAATTGGCGTTTTGCCACTGAAAAGCTTCGGCGTATGAACATTCATTCACGCGTAGAAATGAAGAGCCCTACGCATACCGGTGCAAGTTGAAAAAAAGTTGTTGAAATTGACACAGACTCGTTGGGGCAATTAAATATCGCACGAAAAATCCAGTTCAATTAACAGGGTCGATTCCCTTAATCTCGCTACTCAATTTTTAATTCTAGACTCATGTATGTACTTTCCAATTAATTTTGCACTTATAATCTGCAGCTTTAAACCGCGATGAATACTTACAGCTCTAGATCTGATGTCAAGCCAATTTTAAACTGGCAGGGTTTCGCTTTGATATAACTCGAAATTGGATCAGTATTTTGAACAACACGAGATAGATAGAATTGCTTTTGAGGTACTTCAGAGGACGCAGTAGAAACATCGCTGAATGGTCAGTGCGCGAATAATAGCTGCTTTTAGCTGGGTATCCGCGCGCTATCTGCAATTTCGCATTGCTTTGGACGGTTGTTTATTATACTGGCATTGCATCACTGAGCAATAATTTTGATCGTTAGTTTTGCTTTGAAACCGACATTTCTATATATTGTGAGTGTAGCTCAATTAACGACTCGAAGCCTTTATGCTGCGCTCCTGTCTTTCGCGTTTACAGGTTCGTACGATTTTGTTAAACTTTTTCATTCGGCCGTTATCCTATTTTCGAAATATAAGAAGGCGACATATAAAATGGTGAACCCAATGGAGAGAGCAAGAAAAACTTTAATAAACCAAAATTAAATAATTGAACAAAATTTGTGTCGAACAAAGTGAATGGCAAATATTATAAAACTAATAATTAGTTCACCATATTTATTAATTTTAAATTAGTATAATTTTTGCATTTCAGGATGCCTCGTACTAATGCAATAAATAAATACGAACCCAAACTTTACAAGCAAATGACGATTAGAATAGTAGCTATAAAAGCATCCTGTGCCGATGAATAAATCAATTGCAGTTGTATCATATTTTGGACACAAAAACCTTTCTCGTCGTAAGTATTTCGGGTGATGGATGATTCTCTTGAGTATAAACTCAACTCGTGTTAAGAAAAAAAAAAATTTCCAGGTATTTAAATCGGCTTGCGCATTGCTGCATTTACTAACAAGATATTCAGTAACAAACAATGGCGACAACTCAAATATATCTGCAGTCGTGATACACGTCGGGGGATATTTGCAGAACCTGTATGTAAATATATAAGTAAATACACTACCTGTTTGAACAAGTATCACCCACGTATACGGCATATGTTGTTCCACTTGATATAACATATGCTTAACCCGTGTACATTCTCAGTCAGTAGACACAGGATTTTGTTTATACATCGCCGATGTAATAAAAGGTAAACACTGTGTCAGAAATCTGGTGTCAAAAGCAACACGATTTCACTAGCACTCTACGCAGTCGATAAAAATTTCGCACCGCAAACCTCAGTCGGTAACTAATCAAGATAAGAACGATAACTGACATCATTTGAAATCGATCCATCTGATTCGACAATTTTTGATTTGTAGATCCGAAATAAAGATTGGGTTCTGCATTTTAGCACAGCACAGAAATGCACAAAACATGATTTTAAGAAGACTTAAAACCGTCTGACATGGCGCCAATATTTAAAGATGATTAGAACTCGAGCTCCGGATGAAACGCTAATATATCAAATGCAGCCAAATCGTCAGGTTTGTTAATACATTTCTTCGGAATAACACATAAACAATTGTAAACTGTGAGCACAGGTGCAGTTTAGTAACACCACTAATTGTCTTTGACAAATATCAATGCAGATTGAATAATGTCAGTTCATTTTATATTGTATGAAAATAGTGATTTTTACATTTTTTCGCAACTGGTGATACTGTAATAAACTGGAAGTACGACGTGAGTTCTGATAACACATTAGGCGAAGAGAAGGTCCTGCATTGAATAAATTCCAAAATTTGCCGGTGGATAATTGAGATTACCGGAAATTCCAACGTGCGATGACATATTACAATTTCCTTTGGGATTAAGGACTGGTTGACGCGAATAACGGGGATGACATTAAACAGGTCCAAGTCCCAGAGGAGCCGTGGATTTATTATGACTTAACACACGCTGTGCCTGGTATTAACTCACACACTTTCATGCATGCGAAATACTCATTCCAGCCTGCGGGCGAATCAGTACGAATTTGTACAAACTTCAACATAACGTACGAACATCCGTCTCCTGCTCTCGCACCATCAACGTTTCAGCACATTGTAAATATGCGATTAGGTATAATTTGCGATCGTAGATATTACGTACTTTCTACAGGGACAGAGCAGTACAAAAAGTTTCAGTTCAAACACGGATTTATACTAATCCAAGTATTGGATCGATTTAAACCTTTGAAGCATATATTTTCCTTTGCGGTCAAATTCCCTGAAATTGGGTATATCAGGGTTCTCGAGGTCGCTGATTTCCAAAATTGGGTCAGGTCTGAGAAATTTTCAATTATGATCAATTTTTATTTTTTCAGACCGTCATATTGGATTCGCCATCTTGTATTGTGAAATTATGACGTTGGATTCGTTTACAGCGACACCTAAAACCCCCATATAGCAAATTTCAAGCGAATTGGATCAATTTTCATCTTTTTAGTCCGTCATATTGGATCCGCCATCTTGTATTTTAAAATGTTGACGTCGGATTTGTTTTCAGCGATAACGAAATCCCCCGGATAACAAGTTTTGAACGAATTGGATCGATTTTAATATTTCGAGTCAATCATGTTGGATTTCCTATCTTGTATTTTGAAATTTTGTCGTTACATTCGTTTTTAACGACCCCAAAAACCCAGGATAACCGAGTTTCACTTTTCTAGTCCCGATAACCTTCCCACAATTCCGTTTATTCTATTTTCAACACATTACCATAACAACTTACTGTTAGCGAAAAGAAGTTGCTGGCTGCTGTTTTCAAAGTCTAATCCATAATCTCAATGAAAACTTTATGGGTAAATCCGTGACAAAATAAGCTGGGTTCAGTACGTTCTGGGGTTTCACTGGTTGCCGGACCGAAACACACCGACCCACGAACACGCCAAAAGGTAATGTACGAGCCTTCTCAGCATATAGAGAGGGTGGTAAAACAAGAGTTTACAGTGGACCGTAAAAGTTGCCACGAGGGTACCAATCTCAAAGTGCACACACACCCACTAAAATTTCATATGTATGGGTTATGGATACGAACCTTCTCCTGACGTTATCTCACCAAACTATGCTGAATTATGAACAGTTAATAGAACGTGTTCATTTGCAGCACTCTGGAAGATGGCGAACACAGTGTATAACAATTTGAAATGACTGCCGTTTGGTTGATAAGTGGCAGCACTCGGATACTGTGCACGATGAATGAGGACCGCGCTCGTTTTGAATACATATGTAGTAAATAATGGTCAGATGTTCATTTTGAAGCATCCACTTGGGAACATCCCGTTCCAGAATTAACACGGGGTCATTTTGAACCGAAATTTTTTTTTGTACTAGCGCTGAGTGGTAAAGTCAACTTCGAGCACGTTTCCAGACGTACATTTTTCTTTTTTTGGAAATAGAACTGCACAGGCTCAAAGGTGGTTCAATTTACTACAAAAAGTATCTAAACTTTTTTTTCGAAAAGTGCATAGTTGCTGAGGTACAATGGAAAATGAAATTATAAATCCTCTCTCCGTTGCTGGAATATTCAAAGCTCAATATTTTCCGGGGTCAGATTGACCCCGTATTCAGTTGACGGGTCGTGGCGGAGGTGTGTAAACGAAGGGTTGAAAATTCTACGGTGACTTGACCCTAAGGGGTTCAGAAAAGAGTCTTTTTTTTTAAGAAAGAGCGGAGGTGAAAAAAAATTTCATTACTGCCTCAATGACGTTGAAATTTCGAAAAAAGTCTATCTTCGGAAATCTCAAAATTAAGATATCCTTGAACCCTTCAGTGGCTATGCTTTGTATGACGAAACTAATGTTTTTGTGAAACCTGATATGCGTGCGATTTTTTTAGTCCCGAAAAATTTAGGTTGAAATTCAAAAAAAACAAGAACTCACGCTAAACCGGAGGAATGTGAGCCAATATTAAATACTGCCTCATCAAATTACTATTTCTTTTTTCAAGACTTTGGGAAAATCCTTATAACGTGATGTTTATTTGGTTTTTAAAATATTATTACCGAAAAATTTCAGGTTTGACAAAACCTTTCTTTCGTCCCATAAAACATAGCCACCGCAGGATTCAACGATATCTAATTTTGAAATTCCCGAAAATAGCCTTTTCACAAAATTTTAAGTTCGTTAAGGCAGTGTTAAAAATTTCTTCCAGCCTAGCTCTTTGGTGTGAACTATAGCTTAGAAAAAACTATAAGAATCTCGGAAAAGAGCTAAGTCTAAGAAAAAGCCTCTTTTCTGAACCGCCCAACTTATCACACATGTGTGCATCCATCTACGGTTGGTACTTTGCAGCCAGAGTCACGTGCCTCGGTGTCGACGTGCTCTTGAAACCGGGCACACACACTTTGCCGGTTTCCATTGTATTTCTACGGCACGAGGTACGGTGGTAGTTAGTGAACTTTACTTCAGTTTAACTTTGTACAAGTCTATCAAGATATAGGCAATCGCCTTACGCCATCCTTTGGGTTTATCTCATATAAGTCCTCTTTAGGTTGAAACTTGAGATATTACATACGTGACCGGTACATTATACGTATATGGTTAAGGATATAATACGAACTACAGTTCCACTTGCAGGATTGCTTTTCCAACCACAATCCAACGAGTGTTCCGAAAGCTTTCGAGTATTCACTGCAGCATGACGTACATTTGAGCCGTATGTTAACCGTCCAGATAAACCATTGCGTGTTTCCCTGGATCATCCGGGATTCATCCCGAGGTTGTTCTGCTTTATCATCCCACGTCATATACGGCGTAACAATTTGCCACAGAACTGGCTTAGGTGCGGACTGACCAGAGCTGTCCGACGTACCGGATTTTATCACCTGCACCGTCGTACGCTCTATAAATTTACGCGCCACAGGCTTCGAGTAATGGTTCTTCCCGCGCACTCACCCATCCTACGTAAGATCCCTTGGGCAGGTGAAATCGAGCGGTCCTGGAGTCTCTGGAGACACGTCTGCCCGAGCAGCCAGGTGAGGTCGTCAATCTGGAATCAATTTGCAGTCTACCGACACGCCTATTGGGGTCGTCACTTTGCGATACGTCATCTGGTGGAAAAAAATCAAACTAAAGCAGCCAGGCTCACAGCTGACCGTTGAACGTATTTTTTTTTTGCATGTGGATGGTAGAATAAGTATATTATTGATTATGTTTCATTAATTTTTGTGATACGAGTAATTTGAAGCCCCAAGAATTGTGAGTTGGCTCCATTAAAAGTAAAAACTTAGGTTATGTGGTGATAAAATGGCGCTCACAAATAGGCACTGATGTCATAAGAACATTTGTCGATAACGTCTGCTACCTAATTTTCCGGTTAAGCTGCTTGGTAAAAGTTGATTAATTTTTTTAGGGTTATTCACACTCATCATGATATCGAGAAATGATGTATGCAACTGATGGAGATATGGTTATGTGACCCAATTTTTCATCAGAGATCAAAAATGTCGGGACTGTGATCCTCTGGAAAGTATAAAATGCAATTGACGAAAGGTGCTTTTCGAGATGGATTCGCAATTTTAAGCTGCGAAGCATTTGATATCTCAGCTGCTAACAAATGCAATTATATGAAAGTAAAAAAACAAATTTTGAGGATGCGGAAGATGCAGGGGGGAGATTGAATTTTCCTGGCAGTAAGGTGAAAATGAATATGAAATGAGGTTCAGATTGACGGTGAGAATGTTGACGACTTTTCGTTCGTCGAGGCTTTTATGGATAAAACAGGAGTAAATTTGGCGTTTATACTTTTTTCGTCTTTCACGCGTTCTCACTAATTGATTTCATTCCATTGTTGCGCGGCTAACAGCAGCAATTATCCCAGAGCTTTCAATATTCCGATATTAGTCGAGCATCTATTTGCATTTATTGTATCGTCAATTCGTTCTCAGTTTGTTTCTTTTTTAAAGGTAAAATATGCTAATGTCATGCCGTGATCAAAAAACTCAGGATTAACATGATGAATACGTAAATCTCACATTAGAATTCTATGCTGTGAATCACATTTTTAAGGTACGATTACAAGCATACCAGTCACATAAAGATCTGTACAAAGTGATTACTAAAAAATCAATGTCTTTTCACTGATCTTCAGAAATTGGCGAACTTTCGAATGAGAACTATGCATACAGTGGATTCCTAATGACGTAGATTTGAAGAGTACTATTTACCTAGTGAAATTCGTCGCAATTCTGTTAGTTAATATTTTTCATCACAATATGCTGAAAACTAAAACTTTTACGAGAAGAATCACGATTCTGTAAAATAAATTTACAAAATTATCTTTTATACACGTTCGTTGATTTATTTTCTGGCAATCTCTGTAAATCCCTTCTGAGGATAACTCAATCGCCTGATTTTACCTCTAAACGCTAATCAATAAGACATTCAGGTCATGCAGCAATCCTACTTTTATCGACCGATCAAACCTTACTCATTGAGCATCTTTTATTTACGAAATTATTGTAATTTCTGCTTTTTGTTTAGCATCCTCAATAATGCATGAAAACAATCTCACTATGGTTTATTTTACTCCTCATTCTTTCCGGCATTGCGGAAAGTATATAAACTTATTTGCACTTTTTGAATTCCGCAACGAAAGAGCGATGCGCCGTCGAAATTGGAACCCCTTTCGTTGACTTTTTTATTTAATACAGGAATAAAAGGAGAAGTTGCTCGGTCGGTAAAGGTAGGACTGTTACATGACCTTAAGGGTTGTCCTTAAATGTAAATTATCAATCGCATACTTAACGGAAATAAGGCACCAAATACGAATACAACCAGCTTCGCTATCGTTTGTATAAATAATCACTTCAGTATAGAATAACTCGAAAATTATAAAAATTGGCCTCAAAATCTAATTCGTATGCTGCTTCAATCGATAAATATAATTTTTTATAATACGACAAAGAGCGTGTTTTAAAGGACTTAAAGATTATTGTTGAATAGGTCTAAAATAAAATTTCTTTATCGTAAAACTGCAAGCCTTCGTATCTGAGAAATACTAGACACAGAAGAATATTAACCTGCAGGATCTAGTTGTGATAGTACAATGAAACCTGAACGTATGTCGGCAGGGATCCTAAGAAAAGTTTTTTTAATAGTTACCGGGGCAGCTATTATACTTTCGTTACGTATAATTCTTCCAAGAAGCAAACAGAGCGTGCCTAATTGAACTCTTAAAAGCAGCTTGAAATAATTTGGTTAACCGCACAAGGAAGAGCTGATGAATTTACCTAGACGTCTGGAGAAGCTTTAAAACGACGGGCGCTTGCAGCAGTTTTTATTCTTTTTATCTTACTCCTGCTCCTCGTCATGATTTCTTATACTTTTATTGCATCAGGATAACCAGGCGCTTTCGTTAGCAAAGGCGAAGCCTTTGTTCAATGGCAAATTAAGAGCGGTAGAAAGATAGAAACTTTTCTATAGGTACTTATGCTCCATTCATCAGCTGTTCTTGTGCTAACTGAATATTGGATTATAACTGTGGAGAACGTTTAACCTAGCGATGATTGAACGCAATGCTTGGCGTAGTGTAGAATAGCTATTTATGTGGCATTACCGTAAACCGCCTGTTTTTTGTCTAGGATAAAGATTTCAGGACGAGCTGAAGGCGAGCCGGAAGCGAGTACTGAAATTATCCGAGCCAAAAAACGGTTTACGGGCATGCCATGTACAATATTTTTTACGGTATGGGCATTGAAAAGCAAAACGAAGAGTGAGGTTATGTCGCGATCTGTTCGACGAAACTACTTTATTCGGCAGTTTGGGATGCGCACTTCGAACTGCTCATCAAAACTGCGGAATAAAGACTTTATTACGCAACTTTGTTCGCTGCCGTATAAAGCGTCACTTTACGGAACGAAAACTGCCACAAAAAGTGGACTTTTCAATGCCCGTGCCGTAAAAACGATATTTATCAAGCACATATTTTGTTATTAACCGGTTCACTGGATTTGTATCATATATGATAAAAAAAAAGTTGTGCCAATTCTGCTTATGTATCATACATGATGAAATCGAATAACTTTCTTGTTTTTCAACCAATTTGAATGAAACTTGGTGTACAATGATTTTTGGGGTCATTGAATATAAATCTGGGAATAGAATTTCAAAATTCAATATGGCAGATCCAAAATAGCCGATTCAAAATAGTTGCAATTGTTCATATGTTACAGAGATTTAAAAACAAAACTTCATACAGGGGTTTTTGCCGTCACTGATTATGGATCTGAAGTCAGAATTTTAAAATCAACTTCTAATAACATTTTTTAACTTTTACGAATGATAGTTGAAAAAATAATTATTGCGATAAAATTAAAAGCACGGAAAAACCATTAGTATGAAAAATTTGAATATGGTAGGAGAGAAATTGAAATTTAGAAGGTATTTAATAAATTGAAAAATTCACCCCTTGTCCCCAATTTTACGGGTTGAGAGTTGTAGACAAAATTCGAGTATCTGCTGCAACTGCTCCCAACTCAAAAATTCAAAAACATTTTCTGATGAATTGGAAAAATTGAAAGAATAACCCTCAACCCCTATAAATATGGTTGGGAGTTGGCAAATCGTATCAATAACCCCCAAAATCGATTCAGCGACTCAAGACATCCCTATATTCCAAATATTATGGGATTCGCTTCATTTTTTAGTTTATCAAAAATCGATACGTATATATATATATATATATATATATATATATATATATATACCGTTAATTTTAATAAAGTCTAGTTTTACGTTGATTATTTATCAAATTATCATATTTGTGAGCTGATACGACTACGTCCTAACGAAATAAACGACACTGCGGCATCCGACACCTTCTGTAGCTGTGTCAATTGAATTTAATATCGTCTAAACAAAGTTGATATGAATAAAAAAAATTCGTTTCATCGTAATTATTAAAATATTTAAGAAACAAGTATGAAAAACAAAAAATTTTTGGTGTTTATTATTTCATAGCGAATGACGGCGCATATACCTAGACAAGTATTGTGTTCAAGAGACAATGGTGTGAAATTTGGAGACATGACATCGAGTTTCAAAATATTCAATAAGCCTTGAACAAGCAAACAACTGCCTTCACACGTGTTGTATAAGCATTAATTTTTCCGCGGCTATATCCACTGACTAAATATCGTGTCAAGTAAATTCATCCAATTGATCTTCTCTACAAGTCAGGCTAAAAATTATGTGACAATGATATAGATTTTTGAACTTTTACACCTTTCGTCACAACTCGATATCTAGAAATTTATGAATAAGCTCAGCTGAACACAAAGTTTTTCGATTTCAATCGGCTTTCGTCTAGAACTTGATTTCTCTATGATCTTCTACCAGGATATCAGGATGGCTAGTTATCCATAAGCCAATGCGCAAGATAATTTTTGGTAAAATTCTGTGCAAGAGTTATGAAAAATTCTTGAATGCTATTTCACAGAACGTGCTGATACTGACGAAGAGAAGCTTACAATTCATACCTATAAGAGTCAAACGCAATGCATGAAAAACCTTTCAAATCAGGTCAGGAAAGTTTCACTATTCAAAATAAAAATCTCGGCAAAAATGCGTTTTCATTCCAACTCTGATCTGACAGCTGGAATATTCAACAAAAAAACTTTGAAAGGGTTATAAGTAGCTTTGGGGGGACGGTTTATAATAGCTTGAGCAGTGTTTCGTGAAACGAACCGGAATTTTGAATTTCGAAAAATTTAGCAATTTATGGTATTTTAAAAAAAAAGGATGCGTTTTACGTTATAAATTTTACACTCTAATTATTTTTATAAAAAATTTCAAATCAAAATATCAAAAATTAGGCTCAACATACTCGATCAACATTTACTTGAGATACGATGCCGACCGTGGAGCAACTTTTTTTTCTTGGTGTTGTAGATCACGTGATTTTTTATATAGTAATTTTTGTAAAAACAAACTGAAGCTAAATTTTCTTATAAATTTTAAATACCAATAAACAATGTGTACTATATATTTTTAATAATTTCTATTGTTATCCCTACTAAAAAATTAGGGTAGTGTTAATAATTTTTTTGAAATTGAGAGAACTTTTGAATTGAGATTAATTTTGTATAATAATAAGATATGAAACAGTAATATTTTCTTGTGATTAACTGATGGATAATTAATTCTGAGATCTAAGAAGATCGATTTATAAAAAATCATTTTTCAAACGAAATGAGTTTCATCGAACCAATGAAGTTGAAAATTCAGCAACTAAAAATCTAAGAAACTAAAATTCACGATAACGAGATTGCCCTAAATTTGACGTGCTAATTAAAAATTAGTCTGTACGTAAAACAAGACATTCTTTAAAAATGAACTAATTAAATTCAGCTTGATTGACCCGAGTTACAGCTTATTGAATAATTCGTTTTTTTTTTTATTCATGCGTTATTTTCTGAGCAATAAAAAAGTGGCGCGTTTTATCAACGACCTGAAGTTTCAAATGTTAAAATTTAAATAAACAGATCGATTATTTTTTTTCTTTAGGCATGTTTCAAGGGAAAGAAAATTTTAAGGATGAATATAATTCTGATGCCGTAAGTCAGTGAACCGAAAAGTTCCGAAATCAACAAAAGAAAACATAGAAATAAGATAGAAAATGAATAAATCATTGCAATAAGTGAGACGGTAAGAATTACGAGTGCAAAAAAATTGTTTAAATAGAATATTGTAGTCACCTTCAGTAGGGTCCTCAGATCCTTCATTAATGAGGTCGAGAAGCGGAAGCATAGCGGGTAGCTAAGGCCGATTGCGAAATTGCAAGATGGCTGGAAGCTGGTGTTAGGTGTCGAGGTGAGACCATCATCCACTTGATTGCAATCAATACAGTTGACTGGGCTTCGCTCGGTGCGACAACTACGTAATAATTACAGGCCTGTTCGATCAACCGAGGCTCCATAACTAGGATAAGTTGTACCTAGCCTAGCACCCTGTCTACAGCACCCGAGTATAGAAATTCTCTTGACTAAGGGAGGTTTTCGTGTACGTCATGCCTTCTGGAAACAAGAAAATACCCGCCATGCAATAATTAGGGATTAGTGGAATACGGTTTCATTATTTCTGGTCACTGATTGTGCGTCTTGTTTAATTTCTTATAGTTACAACAAAATTCGAGTCAAGTGGGTATCGTTTCGATAACGGCTTGAATATTGTTAGAATCTTTAAAAAAAAAAAAAAAAACTGTGGTAACTATTTTGTAGGATGACACTGTTCTGCTAAAAAAAAAAATTTCTTCTTCTTATTATTATGTATAATTATCATAGATTTGATACCCTCGAATCGAAATATAGTAAGAAAAAGTATGTACCATATATACTTTTCATAGAATTATTTTTTAAGGGCAGGAATTTTTTTTTTTTTCCTAAGAGAATGAAAATGGCGTCATGCCGCCATTTTGTCATTAATTTCAATGAAAATTTTTGATAATGTTCCTGAAACTATTAATAATAAAGCCCTAGAACTCGAATTGCCTTAAGCGTAATAATAATAATTTTTACAGTTACGAATCGTCACATTTGTCATACGGTATCAATTATAAATGTAAATGAAAACAATTGGCATCCATGTATATTAAGTGTGGAACATATTACTATGTAAATACCACGTTTCCGGTCAGATGGAAATATCGAAATTGGACTATCAAATACCAATAATAAAACAATAATAAAAATACATGCATTTAGATTGATTCTGACCTTTTCGATATTCCTAGTAATTTTACGACACGCGGTTTTTCACGAGCATCGTTGCGTTGGCACTACTGGCTGACGCGTAAAATTACTAGCGATATCGAAAGGGTCAAAATTAACCTAAGTGTCTGTAGACAATAGAAATATCATTGATTTTCGATCCAATAAATCTGAATTTGGGATAGTAAAAATGCTTCTGGCGACTTAACAATAAACATTGCTAACAACTGGAGCGCAATATTTATGACCAAGTAGCGAAATGAAGGGGCGACGAAATAGCGGTTTGCGATGACTTTTGGACAGTAAATTTTACGCAAGTAATTTTTTTCATTAGTTGTTTGTTATTAGAAAATGTTTAATAAAGCACGAGAGCAGCTGGCATGTAGTTTAAATGTCTTTGCACTCGTAAACATCGGAGTTTCACACAAAGAAATGAATAAAAATTATGCAGCGTGAAGTGTACTTGTAAGCGTGTGCTGTTTGGGTAAGAAAGTTATTTCAAATGTGTTTACTAATTGTATTCTGCTACTTACAAGTTTATTGTATTATCTGTCGCTTTAACAGTCAATAAAAAGTGAATGTTATCAGTCGGCATGAAGTCTGTTTAGATGAAACAACGAAAGAGCATCTCTGGGCTTGTTATTGCTTGTTTCTTAAACATAGACAGATAAACACGAGTATATTATTAGACGAAACAAGTAAACGTCTGGCTGAAATTGAATACTGCAGTTGTTACCGCTAATCGATACCTACGTATTGTACATACATTGATCGGCATTCGTTTGATGATGTTTTCTGACATCTTTTGACCGTCTTGTGATCTCTGGACACCGAACAAAAATAAGGTTCGAACAAAGTGCCAGTTCGTCCGTTTATTCAGGCAGCGTTTTACGATATTTTGTACACGTGTGTACAAAGTTCTCGACCTTCAGGCAGGAAATTCTTCGGAATCGGATCGGAGCCAGACATTGATGTTCATGCGATCCATTGTTGGTAAACATTAAAAGTTCACATACCCGAATTTTTAACAATCTAGTTAATCCATATTTTGAAATATTTGATCGTGAAAATTGAAGGGCGAAAGATTTTGAGGGCCTAAGGCTGTAGACTTTTTAGCTTTTTGGGTAATCCGGTCTGAAGATAGAGATTCGACATTTATAATATCTCTTGACACCTGGCAGCGTTTTTTAATAACGTTTCCTGAATTTATTGGCGATTCACCACCATTCAATAATATTGGTCTGGCAATAAGTAATGACTCTCTAGAAAGGGCAGAAACCTTAATGATGAGTGCAGATTTTGATGAATATGTACTTTACTCGATAGCAGCATCAAATTTCTGACGGTAAGCATGAAATTATCAATTTCAGTACGATGTTCTAAACTGACTAACTACAAATACAAAACTCTCTTCTCAAACGTTTAGAGTCTTGACTAGTGATAACTGCAGGCCATAGTGTTTGTGGCGCCTGATTCTGGCAGTTTGGACCGATTTTACATTCAACAGGTTATTATAAAGCTTCCATAAATATCACGGCGAATAATTTTCCATTCAAATTGTTTGAAAAAAATTTGTTATTATGAGAAATCAGTGAGGATTGAATCTAATATTCAATAACAATATCAGCATCGTCTATAGATTTTTCTATATCACCTGTATCCAATTAGAATTCGACCATCTTGTGAGTTTCTTATCAGTGGATAATTGACGGAAATTGTTCCATTGATGATGCTGATATTTTTACCAAACAGTAACATCAATGTCGATTGATTTTGTTGATAGATAGAAATCAATGGAAACGTATTATCGACGGTCCGTTGCAACGGAATCTTACTGACCAGCGGGATAATTGAGACTACATTTAGAAAATAAAATAACATTTTACGGTTAAAAAAAACAATTTTTTGATTCCTATATTCTAACAGATTTCTTACACTTGAAAATTTTTTGTAAATAGTTGGCCCCACGGTCAAATATATGTACACACTATACATGCAATTGAAATGATGTTGATTGTCGAAATAATTTGTAATTGGTATTGGCAGACTGCCATATAAATTGGTTTTCATAATAACAATAAACATAAGTCTGTGTGGAAAATGAACATAAAAATTCTTTAATCTTGCTACGTAATCATCCATTATATCCATTCTCGCTTCGGATCTGCTTCACTACCGCCAAACACTGTATATTTTAGAAATTTTGTGCCGAACATAACCTGCTTCGTAAAATTGGTTTCGGACGATATGGATGGAGATTGAAATATGGGGTGCGGTGAATAGGAAATGCGGATTTCTCACTGACGACAGTGCCTTTATTCTGAAGGATGACTTTTATTCCGCAGTTTCTCCTCCTTCTGTTTTATGGGTACAATCTCGTCGACCAATAGAATTGAATTATCTAATGCACGCGCAACTGATTGCTTAGTCTGCAAATTTTTACCATTTTTCCTCGGTATAAACGAATGAATTAAGGATTCAGCAACATTTGATCATCAACAACAGTTTGGTAATGTATTTCCGGGAAGAAATGAATGGATCCAATTAGACTGAGATTTTAGATTCATCTAATTTGATTTAACGATGTATGATTTGTAAATCTATTCAGATCATCAAATTCTATTTCGTTAGTTCAGATTAGACAAAGACAAAATTTGGATCTAATGAAATCCATCATTCATTTGTACCGGGATTCCTCTTTAAGTCATTCATTCTCACCAAATAATTAAAATGGTATCAAAAGTTATAATAATTTGCAATAAATAATAGTTACATAATTTATTGCCACACATATTCTCCTTTGTTCATTTAGTACTTAGCTCACAGTATTTACGACCTGTTGTTGAGTATCAGATGTGCATCCATTGTCGTTTATGCCAATCCCTCGTCGGTAAACTTCACGTGCCGCTTGGCCTCCGTCGGTAACAATTTTGGGAAAAAGTATAATTTTGTGATCGAAATACAACGATATTCAATATAGAGTATTAGATGCACTATGGATCTGATTCGAAGAAAAAAGAAGAAAATATAACTTTTTCAAAATGCGATCTCTGATACCATTTTTAAAAGATCATCGGGGACTCAGGGTTGCAGATTTTGCAGTCCTTAATGGCACGGCCCAAATCCTTTTTTGGGCCTCTCCTATCACAGCCAAGAAGCTCCACGGAGCCTTGGACCTCCTAGGATAAGTCAGTCCTCACAGCCACCTTCATCTTCGGACATCCTCCTCAAAACAAATCGCCAACACCCATCTTTTCTTAATCGATTCATTGGCCATTTCAATTAATAGTTTTTTCGATTGATCGGTCAGTTCCGATTTAGAGTCTTCCATTGTTTCATCAAGTTCATCGAATCGATACCAAAATTTGTCATGTATTCCTTCATTGCCAGATAAATTATTGTGCATAATTTGAAGCAAAACATTGTGTGGCTTTGAAAATATTTTATACAAAAAGCGTCTACAAATTAATTTTGTTGCAAAAGTTAAATGTTTATACCAAGTGTATATCGAATTCCTTTGTAATATGCGAATTGTTTTTGTATTTCCAATCAGAAGATAGAATTTCTTTTCGACTGTTCCTAAAAATCGCGTTGATACTTCACAGAAAGAAAGATTAGGTAAGATAAGCCATGGATTTGATTTTTTGGGAGGTGAAATAGTTACATATTCAAACTAAATTACCTGTAAATAAAGTTCGACCGTAAATATATGAGAAGCTCGTTCAAGGGGATTGTAATGTAGTTTACGTGGTGCCTCCTTGCATAGCAAAATCAGTGACCACATTTATAACCAAATTTTGAAATTTTACATTGCTTGCGTTGCCCTATGTTCGTGCTTCACGATCCTCATAATTTTTAAAGATCAGTTATAAAATTTTGATTGTTTATCAAGGGAGAGGATACAAATCAGCATCAGGACTCAAATAATAATTTCCCGAAGCCATTGGACCCAATGATCAGAAGTTTTCAAGATAATCCATTTTAAAAATGGTTAATATGCAACAACAAAGTCCGTGACTCACCGGGTAGCTCAGTAGTTTGGATGGCGGCGGACCGCTGGTTAAATTTCTCATCATGAGCGTGAACTTAACCTTTCAAAGTTGGGCTGGTTATTGAAAATTGATTCATTCTTCTGGCTCTCAGGACAGAGAACTTCCCCCTCTCCTCAGAGATTCAGCGTGTTTGCTCGGCGATAGTCCGCCGAGTACTACTAGATTCTCGAACTGACAGAGTGGTGTGAGTATAGATGGTGCGTCTAGAAGCGCAGCATCTTTCTGCAAAATAGTTTCTCTCTCGCGCTGGACTGGACTTAAGTAAAATGTTTACCAACGGCGCCAAATACCCTAGATCGGTGGTGATTAATTGTTGTGACGTCGGATCTGCGTGGGGAAAAAATAAGCGGGACTTTAAACAACTCACATCGCAACTATACATAATGACAATACCGAGCAGGGTAGCGTTCGAAAGAAAAATAATTCCCTAACAATATAGGGATTTCTTTAGACAGTTGGTACACGTCTCACTAAAGGTTTTGACCTCGATGAAAGAGGCGTGTCGTAGGAGCTCTAGGCACAACATGTATACTCACTCACACCATAACTGATAGTGATCGAGTATCAGGCCTCTATTTCATGCGCTGTTGTTATTGGTCGAACCGCTTACCTCGCAATTGTTATTGAAGCGGTTCATCGGGTTCACGTCAACAAGAGAGTCTGTTATGATACCTCGAATTCAAATCTGCCGTTGTCAACGGCTCTCGCACCGATAAATATTTGTGATATATTAAATTTTGATACAAAACTGAAAAAAGAAAACTTTGGATGGCAAATTGACGTGTCTTTTTTATTTTATTAACAATTTACAAACATTCAATGCAAGTACTTTAATTATACAACGTATCGTAAGTTTATATTTTCACTCCACAGTCGGGGTTTTGTTGTTAATTTGTCATAAATATCGATAGTTAAGAAATACTATTTTCAATAATAAGCCCGACTTTTCAAGCGAGAGATAAGCGAAAGCAAGATCCGCGTTTGTCATTAAAAAATACGAAATAACTGTTGATTGGCATGGACTTGATCAATTCCACACGTAAATGATGTGGGCATACGCATTGAAGAAAAAGAAAATAAATAAAAAGAGGTCATTTGAAAAAAGTCGCTCACGGCGAGCATCGAACCAGCGATCCACCGCTTACCAGATTACTAGGTTACCCGGTGAGCCACGTTCTTGCACATCGAGCATTCAGTGTCGATAACACGCTCGCAATATTTCAAAATGGATTTTTTCGAAAACTTTTGACTATTCGATCCAGTAGCTTTGGGGAATTGTTATTCGAGTCCTGATGCTTCAGTACTATAAGTATGTAGAATTACAAAAATGTCATTGGAGTATGCCGGATAGTTTTGTAATTATCTCGAATGAGATTCTTGTATAAATACGATTGAACGTTACTCAAGTAAGTTGGTTTGATGATGCAATTATACTACGAAACTCGTTTTGCAATTTTACAATGTAGATGTTTGGATGAAATTAAAATTTCAGTCTGCCTTTACCGACCGAGCAAAGTCACCCTTGTATTCCGTATATCAAGTAAACAAACGAGCGAGA
Source organism: Diprion similis (assembly GCF_021155765.1). Taxonomy (NCBI): domain Eukaryota; kingdom Metazoa; phylum Arthropoda; class Insecta; order Hymenoptera; family Diprionidae; genus Diprion; species Diprion similis. The sequence goes on from NC_060117.1 coordinate 6,592,926, forward strand.
ACGGTTTAAAATTTGACTGTGTATCGGTATTTCATCGCGGAATTCAGGAAAGTTGGTTATGTTCTGAATATCACCAAAAAATGTCTCATTCTCTGACACGTATTACGATTTTTGAATTTTCCGCATTTCTCGGACGGAAAAGTTCATGGTCGAAAGACTTTCCGCCATTCTGGAAATAATGAGGAGCAGAATCAGCCATTACAGGACTATTTTCATGCAATTTATTGTATGTAGAAATATGAGTCCCTATTGCAAAAATTTCTTCATGACGTCAGAGCCTGGTTGTGGGCGCCATTTTATCACTACATAACCTAAATTTTCAATTTCAATGGAGGCAAATCATCATTCTTGGGGTTTCTTTGTAAGATCAAAGAATGATGTTCGAAGTATAAATAATTCAGTCATTGCAATTTGATCGTCGTTTTTATCGTGAACAAATGTTTGATTACGATTATTGATATTTAATTACCGTTGTCATACTTTTTCCTGAACGTGTATTGGCTTTGCCAGATATCGATTCATGTTTCCACAGTTTGGACAGATGTCTGTGCAGTCGAGATATTTAAAAATGCGGTGTAATGTAATGAAATTGCCTGGTTATTCAATCGGCTTGTTTAGTTGTGATAAGGAGATTCGAAACCTCGTCACGGAAGATTTAGCATTATACATGAAAACTCCAACTAGAGAGAAATATAATCACTTTTTTTTTAAATATTTTCTAGGCGTTCTGAAGATAGCTGAATAAATGAAAGCATTGGACTGAAATGTTGGGTGAGAAAAATATGTTCCCGGTAACCCCAGAAAGAAATCCTTTAATTCTGTCAGATACCTGCTGAGTAAAAATGAGGAAATAATAGCTATTTATGTGGCATGCCCGTAAACCGCCTGTTTCTTTGGCAAGGATAAAGATTTCAGGCCGAGCTGAAGGCGAACCGGAAGCGAGCCGGAAGCGAGTACTGAAATTATCCGAGCCAAAAAACGGTTTACGGGCATACCACAAACAATATTTTTTACGGTATGGGCATTGAAAAGCAAAACGAAGAGTGAGGTTATGTCACGATCTGTTCGACGAAGCTACTTTATTCGGCAGTTTGGGATGCGCACTTCGAACTGCGTATCAAAACTGCGGAATAAAGACTTTATTCCGCAACTTTGTTCGCTGCCGTATAAACCGTCACTTTACGGAACGAAAACTGCCACAAAAAGTGGAATTTTCAATGCCCATGCCGTAAAAACTAATATACAATAATATTACTCGAAAAAGTGTCCATGTCGAATGTGTTCTGCAATCAAAATCGAAAAAGTGTAACAAAAAGTTGTATTTACTTTCATTCTCGACGATAAATGTGACTTCTACAGCTTAGCTATGAAAATTCTGTACACCAATTCAAAAATATGAGTTTGAAGTTTGGGTGAATATACTTAACATGTCATCCTTCAATCCACAATTAAAGAATTTAACTCTTGATCCGAATGAGATATAAGTTGTGAAGTACGTATATAAGAATATCGAACTTTGGAGAGTGAGAATTTACCGCGGGAGAAAGTATTCGAAAGAAATTTGAAGTGTCACCACGTAGGGCCAAGTTTCACGCTCTTCTAAGTCGGTTTACGGTTATATGTTGAGCTCATGAGTTAGCTAGCCTTTTCTGAGTTCATAAGCGTCTCACTAGGGTTTAGTACGGCTTTTTAGTTCTACAGCTTTTTCATCGACCTATTTAAGAATAGCAGGACTTTCTCGGTCGAGGGAACAAGTAGCAGCTCGATACATTACGGCTTGGTTTCGTGGTCTTTCGTTGTACTCAAAAACAAAGTTCACTCACCAAAAGATGTACGAGAGCTCATTCTTGACTTTTTGTTGCGGGTTCTTACATCAAGAAATTTGTACTGCAGTATTTTTTTAAAGCCAATGGCGCATGATTCCAGTTATACTTTGCAAACTGCAAAAAAATAAGTCGAACAGTAAACCGACAATCAAGAAACGCTTATTCCGAAAATATTATTCGCTTTATATTTTCTGAACATTGTGCAACTCGAAGAACATCGTCAACACATATTGAATTTCAAATAACGTATGACTGCTTCATATATTGTCATAATAGAGTCTGAAACGTGTTTTGAATAGGCATAGCTACTTCCAGCAAATCGTTTTCTATTATTCTGATTATCTTACAGCCAACTGAGAGCTGAATCATTTGATTAATCCTATACCTAAGGACACGAAGAAACGCAACATAATTCATTTTTCTGGATACTTTATCAGAGCGACAATGATAAGGTTCCAGTTAAAAGAAAGTTATGTTTATTTACACAAGGCAAGTTGATGAAAACAAGTTTAAACAGATAACGGCGTAAAGCAGGAGAACAATAGTACCGATAATATTAATATAGTTTATATGAAGATGCGTGAAAATAATAAAAAATACTTTCAATGTGTTGAAAACCCCGGAGTTATAATAATAATCGCATCATCATGAGAATTGTGCATACTTATACAAGCGTATAAATCCAGCATGTGTGTTGAATGTAAACACACGGTTTTTACCTCAGTTATTCCCATTTGCGTCATATCTTGTGGTACTGCAGTCCGTTTGTAAAATCGCATGCATATTTATAACACCTACGTAGTGCAAGGCTCAGAAAAACGTTTTTCAAAAGAAAATTTTTTCCTAGAATACTTGATAATCAGTATCAGGTTTCTGCAATTTCCTGTAATAGCTTTCTCCAAAGCTTAATTCCTTAGTCCTGCCAGTTTAAAACGAGCTGAATTTTAGTATGCTTAAAAAATTTCTAGGTTCATTTGAAGTAACAAGGTAAGTAGTCATGTAGGTTCGACACGCTGTTTTTGGTAATGAAAATAAATTATGATTATAGAACTAACGTCATGCGTATGCTTTTGAGAAATTAACAAAAATTTCATACAGTCGAAGAAGTAATATGGTGGTGAAAAGATTAAAAGGACCTATAGACGATCACGTGATTCCATCAAATTGCATAAAAATTAGAGCATATTTAAAAGCGTTTGAAAGTTTATGAAATTGTTTAGAAATTTCAACAACTTGACAGACCGAATTCGTTATAAAATTCTATGAATATAATAATCGGACCGTCAGAAACCTCTTAACTGTAACATTTCAAAATCTTAATTTTGAAATGGTCTAATTTACAAAATTCAATAGACGGAAAATAAGCAAGAAGTATTTTCGAATAGAACGAGTCGATTCAGAGATGAATTGTATTATAGTAGTGAAAGGAAAGTGCTGTTGGTGTATGAATAATATAAATTATATGAAGTACGCATCAGAAATATAGCCAATTGATGACACCGTCGATGATATTAAACGTCATTAAATACATTCGGATACAAAAACAAGCTAGCAAAAACTTAGTAAAACGAGAGCTTGACGTTTAGTGAAGTACATGTTTGTGCGACTGATGCAAGAACAAACAAAAAAAAAAAGAAATAGAATGACATACCACACTTGTCGGTCGTGCGTTGCTGACTAAAGAGGAGTATAAAATGAAAATCGTACAGCAGCAGCGTCGTAGTCGCCTAGCGAGCCTGATAAGCTCGATATGAATAAAATAATTGTGTTACTCATTATCGGTGCGCTGTGCCATCAGCGGACTTCCGGTAGACCAAGTCACGGTGAGAAGCATGATCATCACAAATCAGGCGGTGAGTATTTTGGCGTAGAGTCACATGTGGATGGACTATAGGGATAGGGAACGGAGATCAACTACCATATTGATCCCTAAGAATTAAAGATTCTTATGGAAACAATAATGATGATCAAATCACTGAATCTTAATTATAGCCGAGATATTAAATCTTAAAAATCAAATCAGGTCCGTGGTTTTTCAACGTGGAATTGCCTGCTTCTAACTACAAGTTTTCCAGCAAAAACACTCGGATATATTTTCATGAATGAATTATATGAATTTACTATTGCGATATTGTAGAATCTATGCCATTTCTTTATTCCTGCGTAGAATGAAAATTAATTGGAGTGTCTTTGTTCAGAATTGTGTATAGAATGGGGCTGTTAAACCCTTTTTTGCTTCTGAGATACGTGGAGTTTGATGTTTACGTCAATGGTGAAATCGACTAGGGCGACCCCTGGACCTTTACTATTTTATTCTCAATTTTTGATAACACAGTGCTACGAGAAGCACCTTTGAAAAATATTTCTTACATTTTTTTTACGTGTTGGTAAGATACGATTTTTTGAAGTTTCGTCAGCTCGAAAAAACTGAGGAAAAACAGCATTTTTCGGACGCCTGGATAACGTCAGAATCTCTATTAGTTATATACTATCGTGACCTTTCTGAAAAACTATAGTAAATATTTTAAAACGTCTTTCGGAATGGCACATGTAAAAGCACCAGACACAACGCCAATGAAAGATTTAATGAATCACGAAATTAGTTTTTGATGCGCTAGACATGTACATACTCCACCTGAATTATTTACATCGAATTATGTTACGTTATTAATGTTCACATACAGTAATTGTTATATGCCAGTGCATATTACTCGGACACTGTTGTTGGGAAAGCCAAAGTGTTACCGAAGTATTTAATTTAGTAGGTATGTAATAACAATTGTAATCAAATAATTCAGATAGGATAATCTAATGCATTGAATGGAGGATGAAGTGAGGAGAACGGTGTTACGTTTGGAAGCTATAATTTATTTATCGCCACAATCTAAAAAGCTTGTATTATAGAGAAAAGAATCCTAGCACCGAAGCATATTTCTTGGATTCAATTTTAGGTCACTCTTAATATTTGAAGTTTTCCTATTCAAAAAACACGAAGAAGATGTGAAATACTTATTCTAACTCTTACAGTCAATTTGATTTAAAAAATTACTTCTGATTATTTTAAGCGGCTAAATCGTCGACTGTATTCACTCGCTGAAAATGCGTATAAGGTTGAGTCTGTATAATTAAATTATAACAAATAGATGAATAGATGATATGAATAGATGATATCCGTATTATTCAAACTGAAAATTTCGAGTTACGAGAGTGAATTCAACATTGGATTGAAAAGATATCTTTCGGTGAGGGTTCTTTTCTTGTAGTTCAGAAATCTTACAGGTGAGAGCGAAGGAAAATGTTGCTTCTAAACGAAACACCCTGATGCAGACACCGGCAAATCCACATTGGAGTTCAACATACTCATAAACTCATTAATGCATACTGCTGATAAATTAACTAAATAATGTACATTATATTTTGCAGGATGTGTTCGAAGATCAGGCGATGAAATGAGATCAGGGGAAGAGAAGACGGAGGAGTATATAGCAATGGATGAAGATCTGGAGGTGGAGGTGAGCGTGTGGGAAAAGATGTACAACGAAATGGACGAGGATATCCGGAAGGATCTAGAAAATCTAGATCTGGATCTGAAGAACCATATAGAGCAGGAGAAGTACCGGGACGCGGAGAAGGGTGTAAAGGAGAGGCATCTAGAAGAGGAGAAGCATATCGAGGATGAGAAGTATATGGAGACGGAAGAGCACGTGAAGAAGGAGCATCAAGGAGAGAAAAAGCATCTGAGGAATGAAAAATCTTTCACGAATGAAAAATACCAAAATATGGAGGAAGACGAAGAAGAGGAATACGGTGAAACACAGCTGGAGGACCATGAAGAGTACGAAGATGAAACACAGAAGAAACACTACGAAATGGAGAAAAACCGAAAGAAAAAATTTATTACGAAGGAGAAAGGTCAAGAAATGGAGACAAATCAGAAGGAGGAGAAATACCAGCATTTAGAGAAAGGCCAAGGAAAGGACAAGAATCAGATGGTGGAAGGTAAAGGAGAGGAAAAGAATCACATGGAAAAAGGTAAAGGAGAGGAAAAGAATCAGATGAAGGAAGGTAAAGGAGAGGAAAAGAGTCACATGGAAAAAGGTAAAGGGGAGGAAAAGAATCAGATGAAGGAAGGTAAAGGAGAGGAAAAGAGTCACATGGAAAAAGGTAAAGGGGAGGAAAAGAATCAGATGAAGGAAGGTAAAGGAGAGGAAAAGAGTCACATGGAAAAAGGTAAAGGGGAGGAAAAGAATCAGATGAAGGAAGGTAAAGGTGAGGAAAAGAGTCACATGGAAAAAGGTAAAGGGGAGGAAAAGAATCAGATGAAGGAAGGTAAAGGAGAGGAAAAGAGTCACATGGAAAAAGGTAAAGGGGAGGAAAAGAATCAGATGAAGGAAGGTAAAGGAGAGGAAAAGAATCACACGGAAAAAGGTAAAGGAGAGGAAAAGGATCAGAAGGAAGAAGGCCAAGTAAAGGAAAAGAATCAACAGGAGGAAGGTAAAGGAGAGGAAAAGAATCACATGGAAAAAGGTAAAGGAGAGGAAAAGAATCAGAAGGAAGGTAAAGGAGAGAAAAGTAATCAGAAGGAAGAAGGTGAAGGAGAGGAAAAGAATCACATGGAAAAAGGTAAAGGAGAGGAAAAGAATCAGAAGGAAGAAGGCCAAGTAAAGGAAAAGAATCAGAAGGAGGATGGTAAAGGAGAGGAAAAGAATCACATGGAAAAAGGTAAAGGAGATGAAAAGAATCAGAAGGACGAAGGCCAAGTAAAGGAAAAGAATCAGGAGGAAGGTAAAGGAGAGGAAAAGAATCAGAAGGAGAAAGGTCAAGGAATGAAGACCAGTCAGAAGGAGCAGGAATACCAACAGATTGGGAAAAGCGAAGGAATGGAGACAAATCAGAATAAGGAGAAACACCAACAGAGCGGCAAAGGCCACGGAATGGAGACAAATCAGAATAAGGAGGAATCCCAACAGAGCGGCAAAGGCCACGGAATGGAGACAAATCAGAATAAGGAGGAATCCCAACAGAGCGGGAAGAGCCAAGGAATGAAGTCCAATGAGAACAAGGAGGAATACCAACAGAGCGGAAAAAGCCAAGGAATGAAGTCCAATGAGAACAAGGAGGAATCCCAACAGAGTGGAAAAAGTCAAGGAATGGAGACAAATCAGAAGAAGGGATACCAACAGAGCGGCAAAAGCCACGGAATGGAGTCCAATCAGAACGAGGAGGAATACCAACAGAGCGGGAAAAGCCAAGGAATGAAGTCCAATGAGAACAAGGAGGAATCCCAACAGAGCGGGAAAAGCCAAGGAATGGAGACAAATCAGAAAAACGAGGGATACCAACAGAGCGGGAAAAGCCAAGGAATGAAGTCCAATCAGAACAAGGAGGAATCCCACCAGAGCGGGAAAAGCCAAGGAATGGAGACAAATCAGAAGAACGAGGGATACCAACAGAGCGGCAAAAGCCACGGAATGGAGTCCAATCAGAACGAGGAGGAATACCAACAGAACGGGAAAAGCCAAGGAATGAAGTCCAATCAGAACAAGGAGGAATCCCAACAGAGCGGGAAGAGCCAAGGAATGGAGACAAATCAGAAGAGCGAGGGATACCAACACAGCGGGAAAAGCCACGGAATGGAGTCCAATCAGAACGAGGAGGAATACCAACAGAGCGGGAAAAGCCAAGGAATGAAGTCCAATCAGAACAAGGAGGAATCCCAACAGAGCGGGAAAAGCCAAGGAATGGAGACAAATCAGAAGAGCGAGGGATACCAACAGAGCGGGAAAAGCCAAGGAATGGAGACAAGTCAGAAGAACGAGGGATACCAACAGAGCGGCAAAAGCCACGGAATGGTGTCCAATCAGAACCAACACAATGGGGCAGTCCAAGGCACGCAGACAAATCAGCAGAGAGGCGGACACAAATCGCTTCTAAGTTTGGAAATAAACTGAGTAAATGATTTAGTGATTCAGAGGACAATGCACACAACGAATATTGCTACTCATTGAAATTTGACACCTGCTCCCCGTCGAGGAGACCAATATACTACATGAAAAGCCTTATGGTATCAATGTTAGCTTTATTGCTTATTCATAATGAAAATGAAATGTACGAATTTAAGGACAACCGATGTAGAGTCACAAGAAATCGCAAAGTGACTATGAAAATGTAGAGTTGATATCTTTTTTTTCGAATGATTCATACGTATATTACACTCCTACTTTAAGAGAATTACAATATTTCCAAATCACTATATTTTTGATGAAATCGAATAACGAAAATTTGCTTGCTTTAGGAAGAGCGAAATAAAATCTTGCACGTTCGACATAATCGCATTATAATTTTTCCAAACTATTACAAATGAGTATTTGGATAAAAATAAAATTAAAAGTAACAAAATAATTTAAAATATTACTAAGAAGGATAAAATAATACCTCCTAACCCTATACAGATTTAAAACGAGAAACCTGGAGCGCATGTAATAGATTATTCATGCGTGAATAGTTCACCTAAGTCAGTAATTATTTTATTGCACTGCAAATGATATGAATTGTTATCTGAGTTTTCTCAACAACAGCTACCCTCTAGACTCCTTGCTATTGTCTATTGCATTATCCTACGTTTTTCGTTTTAAATCTGTACGGAGCTACAAGAAATTAGTTTATACTTTTTAGTTCGTTTCAAAAACGTGGTAAATTGAAAATCTTCCTTATAATTAAATAGTTATTTTCTGCTATGCAGTCTTGTGTGTGAAATTTTCCAAATCGATTTTAAACATTTTGATGTGCTACTTCAAACGCTTGTCGGTGAGTCTTTTGTCAATTGCGTCCCTGACCACGCCTGCCGTTTTCGTCTGTCGTTGGACGTGTTCGTCTGACGTCTTCAACTACCTTCGGTCTCCGTCGGCTATTGTCGTGTCCATTGGTCTTCGGATACCTTCGGTCTCCGTCGGTGGTCATCGTATCGGCTTCATGTCGACGTCAGGTCGCGTCTGTATAATAGTTTTATGAAAGAGACTGCAGAATTTTTACCAAACAAACAAATAATATTGCATTGTCATTCAGTTCTAAGCTATTTAAAGTTTCAAGTCTCAAGCTCATTGGGAAGTTGGTTTAAAATCGATTGCAAGTATATACCGAATGGACAAGCAAACGCAGATAAGGAAGCAAGCTAACAAAAACGTGGTAAAAATTATGGGTCCTTATCTGGACTTCTGGTTCTACGTACGTTTCCACAAGGTTATCAGATATTTTCTACATATAAATAATCGAAATGACAATGTGCTTCAACATTGAAACACCAATTAAGCCAATACATACCAACTCAAGAAAAAACTGTCTTACTTACACCTCTTCCTTCTACCAGCCAGAAATTCAAATTCTGTATGCACACTGCTCGAAAATGAACAGTTTAAAAGAATTATTTAGCACTTTAGCCGTGCGAGATTATAGACGATTACGCAAATTGGAGCGAACTAATATCATAGCGGATTTGGTCGTTGGCTAAAATCCTAACATTTCGGAAACATTCTGCAATTTTTCGGATAGTGTTTTAGAATTTTTATCAAATCCCAGTTGCAGAAAGTAGATGCCTTTTCAATTAAATACGCGTTCTCATTGAGAATATTAAAGTTTCATACATTTCTTACAGCTAATGTAATTCAAAATACTTGCTTTTAGAAATATTTTTGTGAAACTTATTATTTATCTCTATCACTTTTCTGCACTCCCAAATACCCAACAGTAAATAATACTGTTTCGAAACGTATAGTACTAATGTTCATCAAGATTATAATAATTCACATGGAGATACTATGATCTATTATTATAGAAATGACTATTACAATACTTCGATTATATCTGAATTAGTAGATACGTTTTATTCTAATTTTCGATACGTAATGAAACAAGCATTTATGCCAAAAAATTTTCCGTGTAGTGAACACTAACTGATTTAGAAACATTGCCAGAAGCACCAATCTTGTAAGTTTTCTAGAAACCACGTCCACACACAGTATCGCGGAAAGTGATAGACCTTTGTTATGCATCGAACCGCACAAATCCAAGAATGCATGATTTAGAAACGGTACCACGTCTCATCAGAAGACAATTCAGCTGATATCATTTCACGAAAAATGAACTCGTCAGACATAATCCCATCTACCTTCTAGTGGAATAGACCATCATAGATAGTGCGAACATCTTGAAGAGGTTCTGTACCTGAGCAACGAATCAAACCTTCGTGGCTACTACAAACGATAAGGATCTCGCAACAAAAGTCTCGCCGATATTCAACGCGTACTCATTATTCATCAGACTGAATTGTATCGTGGCCTATTGTTTAAGATTTACAGGGAATATTTGCAAGTTAGTCGAATTCGCAAGATATGTCGCTCAAGTAGAGAGCATAACAACGGACCGCAACGAAGGAGACACGGCACCAACATCAGGCATGGGCAGGTTGTCGACTCAAGAGGTCATGGAGTCAATGACTGTTTCACTAAAATTGGCTCAAGGAGAATCTTTCACGAAAGAGTGTTGCGATCTGCAGATAGACCGCAGCGTACACAAATGTAGCGCCACTCTGTCTTTCGATTTGTTCCTAGATACGGTGGGACTCATAATAGTGGGCAGAATCTTAGTTATGGTACCAATGTCTTTCGAACAGAAGTATCCTATAAACATTCATAAACCAAGCCAATAATTGTTCATAAACGTATTGGATTATTGCACGCTAGATGACCGTCAGTCATGATATTATTGCGAACACGATATTAGCTATTTTCATTTAGGAATAATGCAGATCTTAGGCCACGACGAGTAGTATACTATTTACAATGGTATGTTTAATGGTAGTCAATTGGCTGAGAACTGGCTGGCGATACTCGAATTCAGAGCCTGGACCAGTACAGATAATATTACAAAAAATTGAAATTTCGCACAGAGAAATTAATTGTCCCATCAGATACAAACTTCGCGATCAAACGACTTCAAGTTACTGTTAAGCGTAGAGCGACGATAAAGCTGGAAAGTCAGTGACAACCGAATTTTATGTAACTCTGTGAACAGTATTTTTTACATGATCTCCTACATGAATCATGACTGTCCAATTTGAAACGTTTCATGAAAATAAAGGCACTACAGGTTCAGTGTCAAATGATGAATCTTGGATATGGAATACGGTCCAGTGCCTGTAATTTCACCAGTATTGGAACGCTCTATTTCATGTGGTTATACATTATTGGCACAGCATCGAATCACGGTGGCTGAATGCTGAACTTGGGTTGGTATTGGTAGTTTTACCAGAACTGGTGCTAGTAACATGAACAGTACTGGCTTAGCAGCGGTAAACAATGATTGGATACCGGGTCAGGGCCAGTAATCAGTAATGGTGATTCTACTAGTAAGCTGGTACTGAAAACATGGATCACTGTAGGTTTAGTACGGGTAAACAATGCTTGGATCTTGGATTCGCGTAAGTGATGGCGGTTTTGCTAGTGCAGTGAAATTCCCCAATAGCGGACAGCTTCGGGACCGGAAATCTTGTCTACTATAGACAAGTGTTCGTTATTGGGAGGTATATTTTCCATTATGCTTTTCTGCCGAAGACTTCTAACTTGTCCGTTATAAAGAGAAGTTTCACTGTACTAGCACTTGAAATATGGAACAATTATGGTTCAGCGTCGGCAAATAACGTTTAGATATCGGTACTGAGTCAGGGCTGACGCTTATTACCAGTACCGGCAAAGTCTTCGTGTTGGCTTTTTTTTCTTCTACTGGCTGCTAGATCGAAAGGCCGAACCATATCTCGCACGTCTTTCGATTGTCAGCATGGTGAAACAGTATTAATACAACAAAACACGTTTCATAGATTGCACATGTATGTAATGCGTAAATGGAACCATCCTCTCTGTTTTCCGAGGATAACGCAAGAACCGTGAGTATTATTAATTGCTTGAACAGTTATTGATTGCCACAAAGACCGATGGTGTAGCGACGAACAGTTATGTTTGAATGTCAATAGCTGCGCGAATCAACACTATACGAAATAAATTTACATTTCTGGGTAAAATGTATGATTGTAACGATGTTTATACAGTTGGCATACATGTGAGTCGTTCGTAGGCCGGTTTAATTTATGCCTACTTACATTGGTTCTTATTGGCTAAGATAACATCATCGTACAGTGGTAGCGCAGGACACCGAATTTTCTTAATGACAAGAAATGAATGACAGCTCCCAGACGTCATTATATGTGAAGGAGATATGCTATTTGAATGAATAATAACATTATTATCAAAGTTATGGCTTGGCCAATAATTGACTCAACCTTGTAGCAAATGTTCCACCCTATTATCGAATTTGAACGAGACTTCCTGAATAAATACTCAGAATATTCAAGATCAGACAGTAGAATACTAATCGACTGTGCATTTAGTTGATTGCTGATATGATAATCAACAGGTTCTTGAGTACAGAATCTGTTAACCTTCTTGGTCAAAAATCCTTGTCGAAGAATCTTTGTAACATATTCATAGACACCATATCACTGATGATGAATTTCTTAATGGAGGATGCACGTGGTGAAGAAAGGGTTTGATGTGATTCATAGGTAATGTTCATTTAATGAATAACCATAAGAAAATAATTACCGTTTCATTAATACGTACGAGAGAAAAATTTGCAATGGAGAAACTGTTCGATAAAAACAAGCTTAAGAAACTAAATTACTTGCAATAATAAGGTGAGAATCGACACCTGCAATTATAATGATGGTTTCCCCACCGTGTATACCACAGACCAAGGAAAAGATGAAACGTTATACAAAGTAAGTTCTAAGCAACTTATCGAGTAACCATCAAAATACTGGCCGAGATGAGTGATTTAAATTAATTCAAAAACATGAAGCATAAAGATTTCACACCGGTGTTGATAATAACAAGATACTTGAAATGGAAAGAACACAGACGATGGACCGTAATTATGCAATGTAGGTTATTATTTTAACTAGTTTAGTCTAATGAAGGTATGTGGTCTTCACAAAAACATTTCGTTGAGTAGATAATATACTTTTGAGTAGTGTGAAAAAACTATTGGGAGTCATTCAGAACAATTGGGTGTTTGTTATAGTTTTTTGATTATACCCGCCAGAGTACTTAATTAGGGCAGTTTGTAGTTTCATTATTTAAAGTTGTGATAGGTAAATTGCTTTCATACCTAAATATTGCAAGAACTGCTGATTGTTTGATTTTGATAATTGCGAATACGTACTAGGTGAACATATCGATTCGTTTGTTTCAGCAAACACCGACATAGCAAAACTTTTTGAAACGTAGTTAGATGATAGCATAGTGTGACTTTTTAATTGAATCCTCGTCAATAGTCAGTAAGTTGAAGGTGACACTTATTGATGTATAACTTATTATACATCAATAAGTCATTGATATCATATTATAAAGGGAGTATAATATGATCAAAAGTGACCTTCGAGTGTGACAAACACCTTTGTTTAATTGATGTACAAAAAACAACATTTGTAATAAAAATAAAAGATTACCGATCACTAGTTTAGTCATTTGATTCAGATTCAGCTGGTATCCAGCAAAAATTATGCCATTCAGGTGCTAATTATTGTTGATAATAAAATTCGAAAAGATTTACGACTGCATTTGATAAATATTCTACAGCCTACTGGTCTTGTTGATGTGAAATTACTTCAATCTCACGTTTCGGACTTTACTACTCAACTACTTATGGTGCTTTAAATTGAACTGGAGAATTAAAAATTAAGACTTGATTCATTCAATTCAATTGCAACTCATAATTGTAACATTTATGAAGAATTTAGCGTAGTGACGTGGCCTTTTACTATGGAGTTTTTTGAGTCTGAAATCTCTTCCGGGGGTATTCCTCAATGACGTGACACTGAAGACGTTGATCAATTTCATGTTGTCGTCTCGAGTCAAAACGATATAGTGCGCATGTTCAAACAATATTCACTTCACAATATTTATGCAGGTGAATTTAAAGAAGAACTAACATGACTAACAGAAGGCAAAGCGTCTACCTCAGATAAGTATAAAAGGAATGGTCTGTTAGGTGTAGATGATACATAGCCACTACGTCGAATCAGCTAACAATGGGTAAAATACTTAGACTGGTCGTGTTTGTGATTCTCTGCTACCACTTGGTAGAAAGTTTGCCAAACCGATTTGGCAGGAAACACAGAGGTTGCGGTGATTATTTGGGACACGAATCAAGCTCAAAATTGAGACCATATGGCACCGGGTCGTTAGAAGAAACAGAAACTGGTTCTGAATCGAGTTTAAAAAATTACGGTCAACATCATATTAGGTCAGAAGCAGCAGATGAAGAGGTACCAAGATATTCGCGAAATAGTCACCGTCATCATGATGCTGGATCATTAGCGGCAAAAGGAGCAGGATCTAAATCATTGCACCACAGACATAGTAGTCACGGTGGTGCATCACCAGCGTCAGCAGTCGAAAGCCCTGGATCGTTGTCTCATAGTTACAGCAATAATGGTGTAGACAGTAACGATAATAATAGTGACGAGTCATCGACATCAACAACCATTAATTCGGATGAACACTCTGTATCCTTGTCAGAGACTGACGGTGAAAACCGTGACGGGTTATCGTCATTAAAAACAGGATCTGGACATTCCTCGAAATATCATGGTAATCATCACATCAGGCCATCACCGCTAGGAGTAGGAAGATCTAGATCTCCGTTGAACAGTTACGCAGATAACTATGATAAGTTATCACAGACAGAATTGGCTCGATTTAGATATCTGGGAAACGGTTATGGTCATCATCACCCCAGGAATTATGATAGTCACTCGTTAGCGGAAGGAAAGTCGACGTACCCGGCACGGGGCTTTGACAATAATAACCATGGGTCATCGGTGAATTCAAAATTAGGATCTGGATCTTCATCATACGGTCACAACAATGATAACGCGGAATCAGTGAATTCAAAGATAAAACCAGAATATTTCCTGAATAGTTACGATGATGACGATCCGTCAGATGTAAATGAATCTGAATCTTTGTTATTGGACAGCGACGATACTTACAGTGACATTTCATCGGTAAATTCAAAAGTAATATCAAAATCTTCGTCAAACAGTAACGCAGACGATGAGAACGATGCAGTGTCATCATCATCAAAATCAACGGCGTATGGATTTTCATCTGGCTATTACGGTAGTAAGGATGACAACTCTTTATCTGACCCTTACGGTGATAAAGGCGGTAAGTCATCAGCATCAACAACAAGTGCGTCCGGGTCTTCCGCGACGGCTCAGAATGCAAACGATGCAGTGTCATCATCATCAAAGTCAACGGCGTCTGCATCTTCATTCGGCAATTCTGGTAATCAGGATGACAACTCTTTATCTCACCATTACGGTAATAACGGCGGTAAGTCATCAGCATCAACAACAAGTGCGTCCGGGTCTTCCGCGACGGCTCAGAATGCAAACGATGCAGTGTCATCATCATCAAAGTCAACGGCGTCTGCATCTTCATTCGGCAATTCTGGTAATCAGGATGACAACTCTTTATCTCACCATTACGGTAATAACGGCGGTAAGTCATCAGCATCAACAACAAGTGCGTCCGGGTCTTCCGCGACGGCTCAGAATGCAAACGATGCAGTGTCATCATCATCAAAGTCAACGGCGTCTGCATCTTCATTCGGAAATTCTGGTAATCAGGATGACAACTCTTTATCTCACCATTACGGTAATAACGGCGGTAAGTCATCAGCATCAACAACAAGTGCGTCCGGGTCTTCGGCGACGGCTCAGAATACAAACGGCGCAGTGTCATCATCAACGAAATCAACGGCGTTTGGATCTTCATCTGGCCGTTATGGAAGTGAGGATGACAACTCTTCATCTCACCATTACGGTGATAAAGGCGGTAAGTCATCAGCATCAACAACAAGTGCGTCCGGGTCTTCCGCGACGGCTCAGAATGCAAACGATGCAGTGTCATCATCATCAAAGTCAACGGCGTCTGCATCTTCATTCGGCAATTCTGGTAATCAGGATGACAACTCTTTATCTCACCATTACGGTAATAACGGCGGTAAGTCATCAGCATCAACAACAAGTGCGTCCGGGTCTTCGGCGACGGCTCAGAATACAAACGGTGCAGTGTCATCATCAACGAAATCAACGGCGTTTGGATCTTCATCTGGCCGTTATGGAAGTGAGGATGACAACTCTTCATCTCACCATTACGGTGATAAAGGCGGTAAGTCATCAGCATCAACAACAAGTGCGTCCGGGTCTTCGGCGACGGCTCAGAATACAAACGGTGCAGTGTCATCATCAACGAAATCAACGGCGTTTGGATCTTCATCTGGCCGTTATGGAAGTGAGGATGACAACTCTTCATCTCACCATTACGGTGATAAAGGCGGTAAGTCATCAGCATCAACAACAAGTGCGTCCGGGTCTTCCGCGACGGCTCAGAATGCAAACGATGCAGTGTCATCATCATCAAAGTCAACGGCGTCTGCATCTTCATTCGGCAATTCTGGTAATCAGGATGACAACTCTTTATCTCACCATTACGGTAATAACGGCGGTAAGTCATCAGCATCAACAACAAGTGCGTCCGGGTCTTCGGCGACGGCTCAGAATACAAACGGTGCAGTGTCATCATCAACGAAATCAACGGCGTTTGGAGCTTCATCTGGCCGTTATAGAAGTGAGGATGACAACTCTTCATCTCACCATTACGGTGATAAAGGCGGTAAGTCATCAGCATCAACAACAAGTTCGTCCGGGTCTTCGGCGACGGCTCAGAATACAAACGGTGCAGTGTCATCATCAACGAAATCAACGGCGTTTGGATCTTCATCTGGCCGTTATGGAAGTGAGGATGACAACTCTTCATCTCACCATTACGGTGATAAAGGCGGTAAGTCATCAGCATCAACAACAAGTGCGTCCGGGTCTTCCGCGACGGCTCAGAATGCAAACGATGCAGTGTCATCATCAACGAAATCAACGGCGTTTGGATCTTCATCTGGCCGTTATGGAAGTGAGGATGACAACTCTTCATCTCACCATTACGGTGATAAAGGCGGTAAGTCATCAGCATCAACAACAAGTGCGTCCGGGTCTTCCGCGACGGCTCAGAATGCAAACGATGCAGTGTCATCATCAACGAAATCAACGGCGTTTGGATCTTCATCTGGCCGTTATGGAAGTGAGGATGACAACTCTTCATCTCACCATTACGGTGATAAAGGCGGTAAGTCATCAGCATCAACAACAAGTGCGTCCGGGTCTTCCGCGACGGCTCAGAATGCAAACGGTGCAGTGTCATCATCATCAAAGTCAACGGCGTCTGCATCTTCATTCGGAAATTCTGGTAATCAGGATGACAACTCTTTATCTCACCATTACGGTAATAACGGCGGTAAGTCATCAGCATCAACAACAAGTGCGTCCGGGTCTTCGGCGACGGCTCAGAATACAAACGGTGCAGTGTCATCATCAACGAAATCAACGGCGTTTGGATCTTCATCTGGCCGTTATGGAAGTGAGGATGACAACTCTTCATCTCACCATTACGGTGATAAAGGCGGTAAGTCATCAGCATCAACAACAAGTGCGTCCGGGTCTTCCGCGATGGCTCAGAATGCAAACGATGCAGTGTCATCATCGTCAGAATCAACGGCGTCTGGATCTTCATTCGGCAGTCCTGGTTATGAGGATCATAACTCTTCATCTCACCATGACAGTGATGATGGCAGCGAATCATCAGCATCAACAAAAACTCAACCTGGGTGTTCATCGAAGACTGACGATGCTAACGATGCTGCGTCATCATCATTAACAACATCGACATCTGAATCTTCATATGGCGGTGACGGTTATGAGGGTGATAACTCTTTATCCCATCATTATGGTGATAAAGGCGGTGAGTCATTAACATCAACAAGTGCGTCCGGGTCTTCCGCGACGACTCAGAATGCAAACGAAGCAGTGTCATCATCATCAAAATCGACGGCGTCTGCATCTTCATTCAACAGTCCCAGTAATAAGGATAAGAACTCTTTATCTCATCATTACGGTGATAAAGACGGTAAGTCATCAGTATCAACAACAAGTGCGTCCGGGTCTTCCGCGACGGCTCAGAATGCAAACGATGCAGTGTCATCATCATCAGAATCAACGGCGTCCGGATCTTCATTCAGCAGTCCCGGTAGTGAGGATGACAACACCTCATCTCACCATTACGGTGATGAAGGCGGTAAGTTATCAGCATCGACAACAAGTGCGTCCGGGTCTTCCGCGACGGCTCAGAATGCAAACGATGCAGTGTCATCATCATCAAAGTCAACGGCGTCTGCATCTTCATTCGGCAATTCTGGTAATCAGGATGACAACTCTTCATCTCACCATTACGGTGATAAAGGCGGTAAGTCATCAGCATCAACAACAAGTGCGTCCGGGTCTTCGGCGACGGCTCAGAATACAAACGGTGCAGTGTCATCATCAACGAAATCAACGGCGTTTGGATCTTCATCTGGCCGTTATGGAAGTGAGGATGACAACTCTTCATCTCACCATTACGGTGATAAAGGCGGTAAGTCATCAGCATCAACAACAAGTGCGTCCGGGTCTTCCGCGACGGCTCAGAATGCAAACGATGCAGTGTCATCATCATCAAAGTCAACGGCGTTTGGATCTTCATCTGGACGTTATGGAAGTGAGGATGACAACTCTTCATCTCACCATTACGGTGATAAAGGCGGTAAGTCATCAGCATCAACAACAAGTGCGTCCGGGTCTTCCGCGACGGCTCAGAATGCAAACGATGCAGTGTCATCATCATCAAAGTCAACGGCGTTTGGATCTTCATCTGGACGTTATGGAAGTGAGGATGACAACTCTTCATCTCACCATTACGGTGATAAAGGCGGTAAGTCATCAGCATCAACAACAAGTGCGTCCGGGTCTTCCGCGACGGCTCAGAATGCAAACGATGCAGTGTCATCATCATCAAAGTCAACGGCGTCTGCATCTTCATTCGGCAATTCTGGTAATCAGGATGACAACTCTTCATCTCACCATTACGGTTATAACGGCGGTAAGTCATCAGCATCAACAACAAGTGCGTCCGGGTCTTCGGCGACGGCTCAGAATACAAACGGTGCAGTGTCATCATCAACGAAATCAACGGCGTTTGGATCTTCATCTGGCCGTTATGGAAGTGAGGATGACAACTCTTCATCTCACCATTACGGTGATAAAGGCGGTAAGTCATCAGCATCAACAACAAGTGCGTCCGGGTCTTCCGCGACGGCTCAGAATGCAAACGATGCAGTGTCATCATCATCAAAATCAACGGTGTCTGCATCTTCATTCGGCAGTCCTGGTTATAAGGATCACAACTTTTTACCTTACCATTACGGTAATAAAGGCGGTAAGTCATTAACATCATCAAGTGCGTCCGGGTCTTCCGCGACGGCTCAGAATGCAAACGATGCAGTGTCATCATCATCAAAATCAACGGCGTCTGCATCTTCATTCGGCCGTCCTGGTTATAAGGATCACAACTTTTTACCTTACCATTACGGTAATAAAGGCGGTAAATCATTAACATCATCAAGTGCGTCCGGGTCTTCCGCGACGGCTCAGAATGTAAACGATGCAGTGTCATCATCATCAAAATTAACGGCGTCTGCATCTTTATTCGGCCGTCCTGGTTATAAGGATCACAACTTTTTACCTTACCATTACGGTAATAAAGGCGGTAAGTCATTAACATCATCAAGTGCGTCCGGGTCTTCCGCGACGGCTCAGAATGCAAACGATGCAGTGTCATCATCATCAAAATCAACGGCGTCTGCATCTTCATCCGGCGATAACAGTTATAAGGGTGTCGAGTCAATAATGCCGAAAATTGAATCTAGACCTTGGTTTAACAATGACCACCATAAAGGCATCAAGTCATCAATATTACCACAAGGAGAATACAGACTTCTATCCCACATTTATGGTGATAACGGTGACGATTCATCATCTTCAGCGGACACGGAATCTTCCTCCTACAGTTACAGTGATAATAGTGACGAGTCGTCGACGTCAACAGTATCAGAATATGACTATTCTTCTATGAATAACAATGATAACAGCGACGAGTCATTATTGTCAGCACAAGTGGAACCTCGATACTCGTTCAATCAGTACGGTGGTGGAAAAAAATCTGGAACTCCATCCAACAGTCACGGTAACTATGGCAGCGGATCGTCAACGTCAGCAGCAGCAGAATCCTCATCTTCGTCTAGCAGTTAATCTCCGTCGAATAAATCCGGTACCCACGGTGACGGTCCATCACTGTATGCATAAGTAGGATGTGGATCCTAGTACAATAAATGTGATTAAAGTTGTTGCGGATACGGTTTCGTCACAAGCAGAGATATTGCTTAGTACAGAAAATCATGCCGTGATCATGAGTATTGTTAAGTTTTACGAGACATTCTTTCCTTTTTCTGATGCCAACTGTACGCTGCCTTGAATCCAACCGTCCTAGTCAGTTTCAATTATTGTACCAGTTTAAACATGAATCAAATCAGTAATACCGGCTACTACCTGAAACATGCTTTTGAACGCTAGACTAGCTTCGCAGGCTATTTAGATTCTCCCGCAACTTTGAATTTCTTCTGGAAAGTCAAGTGAATGCTAGAACTGTACCATATTAGCAAAAACTTATTACTTCCTTTCTGCTTCACCCATAGCTTCTGATCAACATATCCTCTAGGTCTAAGCTTGAAAATAACTTTGCCACGAATACTTCTGTCTGTGGCTGTATCACACTCATTTCTGATCCGTACCAACAGTCCGATTAATTTAGACTATTACTCAACGTTATTCGTCTATTGAATTATCAGCATCAACAAATTCTGGTGTATTTCTCAACTATAGCCAAATAAGGAGGAACATTATGAAATATGTCTGGTACCACGTTTTTATGTGATCTTTACCCTCTGCTTATAATATTCCACCAAAACAACACCTCCGCAGGCAGCCACGATTTTACAACTGCCACATCATCACCTGACGGACTGCTATTAGGTATAATCTCATTCAGAGAAACTTTACAATCGCTGAAATATTACGATGCGACGGGGATCACGATTCGAGATTCTTCACATGATTTTTGAAAAATTTATACACTACAACTCACTCTTTATTTATAGTTGAATGGATTAATCTAATTATTCATAATGCGTAACCTTTACTATCTATCATTAATTTCAGTACAGCCCCAGGTCGTTGACTTTTCTTTGAACAATGAAACTGATACGTATCTTCTGCACAAAAATGAGTTTCAGTGCTGTTATAATCACAATCAGCATTCATATGCATCGTTTTATGGATATACCTGAATAAATTCACATTCATCAAACTACCTACTTTCGTTCATTACTTTTCGAAAACTTGCCGATTCGGATAGTGCATCGATTTTAATGAGCGGTATTGTAGATTTTTCGAGCTAACGATTCAATTAAATTAGTTAATTATCTCTATCGATATTTTCCTTCCACCTGTCGTTCGACTTGTTCCGTCGAACATGATCACTCTATTTATTAATGCACAACTGATATTCACTTGTTTGTCACTATATATTTTGTATCGTTTTCCCAAATAAATATATGTCAACTGTTTCACCCAAAATTCAAGCATCTTATTCTCCTATTAAAAAAACAAGAAACAATATCCATTATGGCCATGGTTGTCCTTGCTTTTCCGCATTCGCCACAACGTCTTTGCGGTCACTTCAACAGCTTCATCTGGAAAATTCGTCTGTTACCTACAGACTTACTCGTTCGCTAAATCGTTTCGTCATTTTTAGGCTACGAGCAAAGGTGGAAAAGTAGGACCTTGAATACACCCAAGATAAATTCAATCTATCTATTCAATTCCTATCTCTCCAATCTTACTCTTAGCTAGATAATTTGCAACACATAGATTTTCGGGTACTTGATATTTTATCATTCTACAATGTTATTATTTTGCTTTATTTTGAGTCATTGAAGACCTCGTAATTTCTGAAATGAAAAAGCTATGGCTAAATGTATGGAGCACGGTGCTGCCGCTTGCTGTAATGCGGTTGAATCTGCAGCACAACGCGAGTCGATCGCGACACGTTGCTGCTTGTTTCATGGAAGACTGCGATCAGGTTCTTATAGGGAAGAGTGGGCACGACGGCCCCCCTAAGCCGGTTACAACTTTTTGTGGCCTTTTACCATCAAATTAATTTATTTTTGTTTTACTTTGATCAAATTCACAGAAATGTTACCAAAACTCTAAAAAAAACATTTTTTTTTCTGGGCACGGCGGTCCCTCTCAAAAGTAATAGAAAAGTCAATTTTCTCCAGGAAATGGTAAATTGGCCTGAAATAGCCTAAGTCGGTGGATACTCTAAATTTGCAACAATGCAAACAGGATAGAAATTTTTTTTTACTCAATTTTGGGGTGGTCCATTATGCTCCAGATATCTCATATTGGGCTAAAAATAAGTAAATACATCAAATTTACGATAATTTGGCAGAATGAAATAAAAAATTTTTTTGGCCAAATTTTTGAGGGGGGCCGTCGTGCTCCAACCCTCCTCTACATAAACTCGAGGGTTTCGTTCCTATGCTAAAAGTGTGATGCAAACATTTTGTATATTGTATCAGTTAGTCTGTTATTCAGTAACGTGCGACAAGTACGAGTATCTATCACGGTTAAATTGCTGCACAAAACTCGATACCTAGGGTTTTCGAAACTATATTTATCCGCCAACTAATTCGATAATCCGTAAGTTAATCAGATTATCTCGTAATTTATACATATATCACGTTTATGTTATTATATTCCAAGCTCCAATGAGACGGATTTTTGATTCGACCATTTGATTTGGAGAGATTAACAAAAATGTTCGCAAAAGTTTCAAAAAGTCGCAATCTAATGAAAAAAACCGCAGATAAGGCAAATTTTGATTTCTAAGAACTCCTAAAAAATCGACAAAATTCTAAAGTCTTGGATTTTGTATTTTAGATATGGCGTTCATTTGCAAAAATGCCCACCGTTTTGCGAAACGTTTTCTGCAAAGTTCCACTTGAACTGATGCACAGGAGTTAATTTATAAGATGTTTGAAAACTTTTTTTTTCGTTTTGAAACGAAATCTTACAACTTTCGAATGCTTAAATAAGACAATTGTTGTCAATTGTAGGTTTATCTTCTTTACTACCATTTGTTGGTGAGTCTAACTACTTAACTACAAAAACTGGGTAACATGTTTTCATGCATGAATTTCAAGTGATAAATGTGAAATACGAATTAAAATGATTTGTAAAATATAAAGTGGTATACTATATACTATAAATATTTATATTTTTCCTAATAGATGAGATACGCTTTATTCATTGTTATTTTATTTTGGACGTGCCTACCTAATTTTATTCTTTACAAACACCTGCAGTCCTTTGTATTACGGTAGCTTTAGGGACATTACGTAGATAGTCAAAATTCGACTGCGTTGCATGTCTGATTAACGTATTAGATTTTTCAGAGTTTGGCAACGACGAGTTATATCATTGTGAAAGCTTTGTATATTAACTTTCTATGAAATGAAATGGGAACATTTCAGAAATTACCCAGCTTCGTTGAATATCAATAAATATATAAAATGAGATTATAAAATGAATTCAGTCTTGTGTCAGGAGAATTTGTAGAAATGTATGAAAGCATCCAAAGTGGATTTCCGGTCAAAATGAAAAGTGAGTTACCGGTAAGACCTTATTCAAACCAGCTGATTGTTTTTGTCGTTTCGACGTATCAAGGAAGCAGCATGAAATCTCAAAAAACGACTGGAAAAACGCCATTTTGAATTGCGAGCGAATAAGACGCTATTTCAAGTATACCTTTATTTTTTCTGAAATTAGGTTGGCAACCTTATTTATAAAAATTAAATCAAATGTAAAAATGTAGAGACAGAGACTGAGGGTATAAAATCGTCAGATTGGACAAGAATATAGTAAGCTAAAACGTATAATGATTGCAAAATCCTGTCAATTCTTTATTTCGGCTGTCTGTATTTTACCTCCTTATGCTTAGACTTGTGGACGTCCCGTTTAGGTAATAATATTATCGGTAAAGATTTATTAAAAACTTTTAAATATTTTCTCTAAATGATAAAATATAACTAAAATTCATTTCAGAGTACAGAATAGAAAAAAAGTAACACCTGGCTAAAATCGCAAGGAGCACTTTGATGGGTGGTTTAGTCGTGAAATATTTTTGTGGATTTCAATAAAATAAAAAACCTGCGTATTAGGTCGTTGATACCCACGAGTTCTCTTTTATAGTTACTGCAAAGTACTTGAATCATCGCAGGTCAAATAATCAAAGTTCTACTGCACGATATTATGCAAGTTTTTGAATTCTTATTTGCCGAGCGGTAATGTTATCAACCTAATTTCGAGAAAAATATATATACTTGAGATAGCGTCGTTTTCAGGCGTATTCTAAAAAAGCATGTTATCATTTTTATACGTCGGTTTTATGGTGGTCGCCGATGGAGGCTCACGATCAGCGCGTCTGATTTCATTCGCACAACGGCTTTCCTTTCTTCGTCAGGCTACTGAAAGATAAACTAACCTCCCACCGATTCTGGAACTGTGAGTGTGTAATGTCGTCGTTGAATTTTTCGGAGAACAATTCGCAATCGGATGGATATTTCCATCCAGATTTAAGGATGGTAAAGAAACTCTCAAAGACTTTCCTGAAGCTTGAAATTTGATAATGATACGCGTGATAAGCAGCATCTGTAAAGTAAAACCTGAGGTCTGGTGGTTTTGTGTGAAGACTGCTAAAATTGAAACCTCATACCTCAAAAACTTTTTATTTACACCTATGGAACTAAAACAATAATACATTACGATACGAGAGCAACATGATAGACGTTTATAGGTTAGTATGATGTTTTTAGTACGAACCGTAGCTGGAGCCGAGACGAAGATGAGTTCTGAAAACATCGCACTAGCCACAACGCTTCGTATCGTACCGTATTTTTTTAATCATTGGATGAAAAAGTGCGTAACATGAATATTGTCGCGCCCGATAGTCATGCGCAAAACGTTCTGCGCAGTTTGTTGTGGCACGACAAAAAGTACCACAATACGTTCGCTCCAGTGCTCTCGATTTCAATAGAAACTTCTATCTTTCGTAGGATTTTCCACGAGGTGCTTGAAGGATTTCGTGACCATTGAAAACAACTCGAGCAGCGTTAAATTCCGACAGTCTCAAAATCATTTCATGTTTTTTTTCTGACATTCCATTTGGCAAGAAACGCACCTTGAATTTTTTTCAAATCTTTTTCTTAAATCGTTTATTTTTCATAAGTATTTGAGGTCGATTGCGAATGTCCATTTTTAAAATCTGAAAAACATTCTCAAAAACCCAGTGAATGACACATTATGACATGACTACACTCTCTCGGTGTAATTGTAGATATCTTTTACTGAATAGAGTTGCGCATCATCAAATTGGTGAAACCGAACATTTAAAAGTAAATTGACGCTTATTTGACGCTTCCGATTTGATCCTGTGTTAATGCTGAGTTAAAAAATTTCGAAATTCCGAATTAGGTGTAAAAACAAAAATAGAAAAAAATTCGATCCACTTTTTCCTTAACACGAGGGGTGTTTTGTGGCATTCACTGGATTTCTGAAATTTTTTTCAGATTTAAAAAAATCGGCATTTGCAATCGACTTGAAATATTTGCGAAAAATAAACGGTGTGGTAAAAAAATTTGAGAAAAATTCGGGTCGCTTTTTTTTTACCGAGTAGAATGTTAGAAAAAAACATGAATACCCCATAGGTTTTTAGTCTTTGGGGCGTTTTGAACGCTAAGGGGTTGATTGTGTTGATGGAATGCAATGCGGAACGCACTGATTTAGCGAAAATCAACTTCATCATGTATAATAAAATTAGTCATGCCTCGTTGTAATAATAGATACAGGTAACAGCTCATGTTCATGCCAATATTTTTGAGCTGGCTATCGTGAAGATCGGAACGTAATGCCGGTAACGATTATTGTTAAACTCGTAAAATGGTTAGGTTGTCAATTGCAATGAGTAAATAATTATACGACTGAAACCCAGACGAGCGTTCGACGCTCGGTGTGCTTTGCATAAAATAATTTTAGCCAGTCATCGCAGCTAAGCGTGAATATTATTCTCTTGTGGTAGCGACGGAACGCCCTATTTTCACGTATCCAGTGGGGTATAGACAACAACTTGCAGACTTGCAGCTATGTGAATAAATATATGAAAAATAATGAAAATACTTTTAAAAAATAGGCGAGAAAAATAATCAAGCAGCGCGAAACATTCGCAACGAAGAAGATATAAATAAAAAACAAGGTTAAGTAACCAAACGCCTTACGATAATAATTTTAAAATCAACACCAGTAATTATGATGATGGATCTTCCGCAATGTCTATCGCAAATGAAGTGGAATTAGAAGTGTTAGAAAGAAAGAAGTTGTGAGGAAATGATTAAGTAGGAGTATGAATACTTAACGTAAATGTTTTTAATCGATTAAAAAACATGACGCAAAGCATTTTTAACGGTGTTGATTGCATTTACAGAATACGTAGAATCAACAGATATTGACCAGTGAGTCTGAAATTCGTATCGTAATGAATATAACAATTGACGGTTCATTTTAACGATTTCACATGTTTGTAGAAAAATGTTTTGCTTTTAGGACAACATATTTTGAATATTGTGTGTAATATTGAAAATCAGTCGGTACCATCAGATTTTTATTAGTTTTTTGATAATCTCCATCAGAGTATCTTCGTGTCGTCGATAGTTTCATTGCGTAAGGGTCACAATGTGAAATTGTTTCCAAATAATGACCAGCAATCAAAATCCGAGTCATTTACGTAGATCTTAGTTTATCCCCATTCAAGCACTTTTGTACATTTTTAGTCCTCAAACCGACACAGATTTAATTTCTGTAATTTTTTTTCCAAACTGCACCTTCGAAGTACTATGATACACATTTTACTATTGTAACTGGGAGTTTACAAAAATATAATATAAATATAAATATATAATTTATAAAAATAAAGGCAGTTGGGGCCTCTTAAACCCCATTCAGACTTTGATGTAAAATATTTAATTGCATAAGTATAATAATCGTTATACGAACCGTTTTTTGAATTTTGTATTATTATAAAACTGTTTAAAGGGATTGTACGAATAAAGAAGTTACACGTAAACTTTTTTGAACTCTGTGTTTAAGAATACATAGGAAGTACGAAGTTCAAAAAACTGCAAATTTGTATTTAGAACATAAATTCAAACAGAATCTTAACAGATTTATTGAAAAAAAAAAAAAAATAATTTCCAATACGGTGTATCGAAATAGTTTTTTTTTTATCGTGGCCTTGGATGTTTTTTTTGGAGAAATAGATTCTAATGAAAGCATAAAATCACTGAAAATCGACAAAATTTGATGTTGTATGAATTGTGAAAATGTGGGCGTGTCACTTATGTCGATTGAAATTTGACTCTAGGCACCTTGTATCCAAAAAAGAGTATAACAGCCCCATTTTTCACGCAGTACCGAACAGTAGACCCCAAAACATTTCCGTTTATTCTGAAACGAAGAACCGGCATGGTTTCAAATTACTTTGCCCCTCCAATAGCTCGAGCTAGACTCGTTTGGCCACCGGTTTGATTTAGGAATAGAGCCGCGGGTTCTTATACAAACGTAATTGTCCAACGCTCGTCAATAAAACATATGTACTGGGAAAAGCGTCAACCAATTCTTAGAAAAAGCCGCTTTTTGGAGGGAACACTATACTTCAGTGTAAAATTCGTCAATTGCATCAAAGTTTACAATTCCTGATATATGTAAGGATGGGATAAAAAATGTAGTCGACAGATCGATAGTGTCTAAAAAAGTAATCCTTGCATATTCTTGGATCTAAAAAGCAGTTTTATGAATCAGAATTTCCAAAAAATTTATGTGAATTTACTAAAGACGGAACGGGGATATCTATTATACACTTACGTAGTTGACTCTAGTCAACTCGATGAATATTTCTAGCCATATCACGATCACACATCTGAAAAATATCATTCTGCGATGAGCGATTCAGTTTGTTGCTGCAATCTGTCTAAATTATTGTGAATGAAAGCTAAATATGACAATATTGATGCAATCTGCATGAAATATTGTGAATGCAAGCTAAATATCACAATATTTCTGCAACCTTATTGTAGTACAGTATGTATACGCGCAAGGTTGTCATGATGCTAGAATTTTTCTGATACATTTTTTATCGTTCGGGGACTAGTCATGTCATAATATTTATCCAGATGAACTTGGAGGAGAAGTGGTATGATTTCCTTCAGACGGTTATCGCGCACGAGTATAAAAAGAAAGAATTGGAAGGTATAGAAGTTACACGTCTACAGAGTTACCTAAGTTCAAGATGAGTAAAATAATTATACTAGTACTTGTAGCTGCTCTCTGCCACTGTCTGGTAGAGAGTATGCCATCTAGTGGTTCTCAATCATCGTCGACATCCGATGCTAAGGGAAGTAGTTTAACTGAAGGACTCACAGATACTGGAAAGTCTACGGCAAAATCGGCGACAAGCGCTGCTTCAACTGCTGAGTCATCAGCAGGATCTGATAGCAAAGGGGGTAGCGATAAAAAGGGCAACGACGATAAGTCGGGAAGTGGAAAGGACAAAGACCCTGGCTCAGGAAATAAAGGTACATCGAAGGATAAAGGCAGCGATCCAGGAAGTTCAAAATCACCGAAGGCTGCCAATGGAGGTGGCACTAGTCCAGGATCTTCAACTTCACCGGGCACTGGGGGCGGTACTGGCAATGGGGGCACTGGGGGCGGTACTGGCAATGGGGGCACTGGGGGCGGTACTGGTACTGGGGGCACTGGGGGCACTGGGGGCACTGGGGGCACTGGGGGCACTGGGGGCGGTACTGGTACTGAGGGCGGTACTGGCACTGGAAATTCAACTTCACCGGGCACTGGGGGCGGTGATGACTGCGACAACAAACTACTTTGCGCTGAACTCACCCTCGGTTAGGGTGACGAACTTTTGTGAAGAACTCCCTCCGATTATACCAATTATTGCGTCAGTCCACGTGTGAGTTAAAGTGATGGATACTAGTTAATTTTCGAATCACTTGTTTCAAATCCACGACTATCTTAATCCTTTCTTTAATTTTCGTCCGGTAGTTTTGATTTGTTTTAATTCTGGAACTCTATGGTGCCAGTAAGAGTTCATTACGTTCTCTGTTTTTTCTCAATATATTTGGATCAGCATATGTTCAAGGTCATTACTTATATAGAGTTCATTATCACTACCTTTTTCTATTACTATGGCATTTTCATTTCATATAAATGCAAACTCTTCAATTCATTTTGGACAATACTGGACTACGTGATTCGTAATATAATCCAATCACTTCATCTTCACGTTATCATGGATTGAAAATATCACTAATCAAATTAGAGAATTTTAGATTTAAGCTGATATGATTAATGTCGAATTTCGAATCTAAGCTTGTCACTGATCGTGGATGGAAAGAGAAACGCTGGGGTGATGATAAAGCATTATTATAAGTAAATAAAATTTTAGGTGAATTGTATAGCGCATTTGTAACACAAATTTTCGTATTTTATTCTTTACAAGCCCTGAAGTAACTTAATAGTTGGAAGAATTGTCAAATTAATTTGAGAATATACACAATAAAAATCTGTAACACTCATGATCATATTTTATGACTCGATGAATTCCGGCTCAGGAATACTGAGCGAACGAAAGTCTTATAAAAATAAGTACCGATAATGAAATTAAAAAATAGGAAGCGAAAGTACTCGTGAATTAGCATTCCTTCGGGTATAGCACGACGAAATTACGCCAAAATAGACGACGGAAGAAAAGTCTAATTATACTGATGATTGTTCAACAAGTCTAATGACTAAAAGTTTATTTTCATATGGTATTTTCATCATAACTAAGTATAATTTCCATCTATCTAACGCGTGTAATTGCTTTCTATCATGTTTTAAAATTTAGCCGCTAAGATTTGTTAACTAATTTCAGCTAATATATATATGTCATATAACACTATGAATTCTTACACAATTTATTTGATTTTTCCGGTTTCAAAGTTTCTTTTTTACACGCTGATGATAAAGAAAAGAAAAATGCTAGCGAATAATACAATAACAGATCATGCTGCTATTGTAAAATAGAAAAATGGCAAGATTAGGTAAAATCAACCTAGGATGAGAGATCTTATAATAAATAAAATGAAGTATAAAAACCTGCGTTGAATTCCCAAGAGATGAGGCGGATCCTTTTTGTCGGCGGCCTGCAGTCGCGCAGTTATTCGTACGAGCACTTGACACTTGAAGCTGATGGTAAAACAACTCGGAGAGTCCTGTCCTATGAACAAACAGCTTTTCTGAGTAAGTAGTAGAACTCGAGCACGATGTACACAACCTGAAAATAATCGAAAGTACAAAATAAGTGTTGTAACCTGAATCTGCCCAAAAGTGAGAAAAGCGACGCACTATAAACCCTGAAAGTGGTGAAAACGAACGATTCTGAAATACAGTTGGACTCATTTTGGACAGACTGTCAGGCATTTGATTATGAAGTAGATAAAAAATGTCAGGCGATAAAGCGTGGTTGATTTCATGTGAAATTCCCCGTGTAATTCTGCCTATGTTTCGATTCTATTAGCCTCCTCACTGTCGACCGACCACCTTTTCCCCATCAATGTGACCACCTCCTCTATAAGGGTGGTTGAGAGTGGTCACTGAGGCGGAATTGCCGTTTTAATTGGGCCGTGTATGAGAAATACGGGCTACTGTGATGTATGTGGTCCAAAATGTGCCGAGCGAGGCGAGCCTCGCGAGCCTCGCTCGTGGTTTACCAGCTTCGGGATACGCGCGGCTGGAAAACTCATTTTCACCATCCAAACGGACTACTTTCCCATTATTCTCGCGTAATTAAGATCAACACATGTTGACATGCCTCGCCCACCACCGGTACCACTCACATTTTACTCCCTGCGTTAAAACTGTGGTCGGATTTGTTTCTGCACTAACCAATTGTCCACAATCAATCGTATTCAGTTCTGTCCATGTTGAGGTTAGAATTTCAGGCAACCTGATTGTTTTGTTTTTACTTAGAAAATGGATAATTTTTAAAAGCTTAGTATTTCTAATTAATATTAATAATATTTCAATTCTAATTCGATAACCAAATATGCGGGTGAAGATGTTGAACAGCTATCAGAAAGACGTTCGTCTCCAAATTCAAGCTATCCAACTTTCCACTCGATCTTCTGCCTCTTTCAAATAAAATATTTTGAAGCCGGAATACTATCGCATCGGCTGTTCAAGAGACCGACTCAAGCTACAGAGGAAACGTTCCCGCTTTCCTTTATTCACCCAATTATCCTCTCAGCGGTTCGCCGGTCTAGTGTGTAATCCCTAGAAGAGCCTGGCTCTCGTTGCTAAGCCCCATTCCTAACCTAAAAACCACGCCAGGCTCACCGAAGGACGAAAATTCGGCACTCGTTCTTCCTCAATTCAAGTCACAACTCAAGTTATTCACAGACCAATTAGCTGCGTTTGGCTAATAACTGCAGGCAACCATGACGTTCCAAAATTGGCATCATTGAAAACTCTGTGGAAAAATGATGTTAAAGATTTATATTGTCCCACATCAAACCGCGAGTTAAGTATGGTTGGTGTAAAGTGTAAATAGAAGGTTTTAATTTTCGTTGAAACGAGAAGGTATTTGAATTGTTCAGCATCAATGAGGGTGAGACGAGGAAACAGGGTGAGACGGCAAAACAGTAGGAAACAACAAATGTGAGGTAGACGTTAACAAAACCTTCGTCGGTCTGGGCGTGTCAAATTAATGATGACATTAACAAATTAGCAAAGAACAATGGAAATAGCGGCAAGTACATCCTGTGAGAGAATAGCGGCCAGCGTGGATCCAGCCGGTAGAATTCTCTGGGAAAAATAAAATCGTAAATACTTTAACTCATTAGCGGTGATGAATGTTGGGAAACATGTGGCCCCGTCGCCATATATCATAAGGGTACTCCTGTATTCACACGTACATGTGTGTATCTGCGAATAACTTACACTCCAACCGAAAGTATGGCATTCCTTCGTAAGCACAACGCAGCATCCTGGACAAACTGTTTTTTTTTTTTGTTTAATGCCAAGCTGAATATCAAACTGGCGATAAGAAGAATTTCGAAACTGAAGGAAAAATAAATTTTTGATACTCTCAAACTTCTTTCGTTTATGCAATATACTTGGGTTCATTCCAGTGTATATTTTTATAGAATAAAATTTGGTATCAATTCAACGCTATTTGATGTCAACTTTCCGAATCGACAAAAAAAAAAATATCTCATGATAGTCTATACTGACCAGTTTTAGTCAATTTCAATAACTCGATTTCTTTACGGTGTATATTTATTTCGTAGCTCTCAGAACGATCAGATGTCTACTGTGTTTCATCACGTCAGTGCGAATCTATATTTAAAATTTCTGGTTGTCCGAATGAGACTTAAGCGCATTTAGTTGAGGTGATCTCGGGCAAAACTGTGTCGTCGTAGTTCGAAGATTTTGTCACGGATCCAATTATGTAAACACTGCCCTCCATTTACCAAATTCCATGCTACAGGTTTGATAGCTACGTTTGGGTACGTGGCAGGATTAAAAAACTCCCTTGTTTTTATGTCAATCTCTGCAGTTGTCTGACGAAACTAACAATAAAACATAAAATTGTACCAACATCACTAGGGTCATGCAAGTAATTGTAATCCTTGTATTTTGTAGTAGTTGACTTTGGAAGCGTATCGATATCGATTACCAAAATATCATTCAAGTTGGTTGAATCTATTACTCAATCAACTAGTGATAGAAACTCAGAAAACTTGAATTAATATTGGTAAAAGTGAATGTTATTATAATAAAAAGAACCGCACGAATATGGTAGTCTTAGAAACGACTGACTACTTATTTATTAAAAAAAAAGTATTCTAGCTTCTCAGCAAATGACAAGTCACTTTGTTTTCATGATCATGACGTGTCTACAGTCGTCTTAAGGTGTTCAGTAATAACAGAAACACCAACATTCGCGCACGGGGGAAAAAAAAACTACAGATAACCTTACCGAGGTATAGCCGGACTAAGTTGAAACCTCGGCTTGCTGATTCGACGTCTGATTCGTTTTACAATTTTTGCGAGCTGTGGCGCAGGTCCTCCTCAACACGCCTGGGTTTGAACCCATGGTTTGGAGTTTACAACCAAGAAACATTCTAATCAAGTAAAAGTACTTTCATTTACAGAACACAATAGGCGCTTCATACTATGTCATGGTCCTGCAGTGGTGCTCTCTCTGTCGCAAGATCGAAGGAGTGGGGAGCAGCCGCCAGATGGGAAAAGCGTAACCGTATCCGCTTCAGTAAACGTTTCAGTTTCCATAAAAATTCTAGGTTCGTTCACAATTTTTGTATCGAACAACCTTGCTATTGGTTGCATTTACAACGAATACCCAGACATGCAGTAAATATTTAAAATCTGATTGACTGTCCGTGGAACCTTCAGTACGAAGTTAAAATTTGGCTAGATTCTACTGACAATGAAATGGATTCTATGAAACCGTTACCGATTGGCGTTGTAAATCATAGCACCGATTATCTATTCTCCAACTTTTTACTGAAGCGGTTTTTGTTACGATAACGGACATTATAAACCGTCTTTTATGTACTTATATAAGTCTGTATAGCATAGACTTTCCATTGCAATGAAGGGGGTAAATCCATGTACACCACGTTGTGTGCATGACTGTGTACACAACGCAATTGATTGGTTGTGTACGTGGCATGGTTATGTTCACAAAATGGTTATGTTTGCTTGCTTCCAAATGCTGGATTACCCAGCTGACCCCTTTCAGGTGAGTCGAGATTCCTTGGCCAGGCTTGACTTCCACTTACCGCTTAATGATTACAGCTGTGAGATCGTTTATGCGTCATAAACTCAATCGACCGAGGATCACACATCCGTTATTAATTTCAAAGCTGAAATGTTGAGTGCTCGAAGAGGATAACAGACACTACGAATGGAGGTCATTTTTGTTTATCTTTCGAGGTTTGTCAGCTGAAATAATTGTGGACACGCTGTCTATAAAGTATACTGCTCAGCATACTGCGCATTTCAATTCGATTGCAAACGTCGAAGAGGTTGAAGTTCGTAAGATTAACTTAACGATGCTTTTTCAGAGAACTCACTAATTCACAACTTTAAGATTATCTCGAATTCAGTGAACCATGTGATAGGGATTAATATACTTATAATTTGCACCGTCAACTCACAACTTCTTCAACGTTATTCTATATGGTAGCGAAATTGTAATTTTTCCTGCATTTGTTTCGTTACGTTGGCGCTACTAACTCCAATTTCGTATTCTACGAAGATTTTTCTTTACTATACACACACTCCATAGTACTAATCTACGTCTAAATAAAAATTTGGTATTTCACTTGAAAATATTTATTTACTTTCCTCAACGAATGTCTAGATATGTCTTACACGGGGTACTAAATTCATTATCCATACCTAATAATTTTAAATTCGATACGAAAGATCGTCTTTACAAAGCTACACTCTTCAATACACATTCCAAGCTGCAAAGCCTCTTTGCTTGATTGATCGTTCCATGAAAAGAGGCGGTTCCGTTCCGAGAGACAATAATATTTTTCTTTACTCATAGTCAAGACATAGCAGTGTGTCACCTTTTAATTCCAATCATCGGAATTTCGTCAATAATATACAAGACATTTAGAACGACGGCGACTGTATAAATACTTCAGCTATGATCCAAACTCTACAAATGCCGTAAAGGTGATACATAAACTTAGAAAAATATTTTCTTACAATGTTGACTGTGAGTCAGAATGCTTGAAGTATATTTTAGCATTTCCATTTATACAGTACTCGTTATTTTAATACCGCCATTTTCAAATTTCAGCAATGCACGTAACTCTGACTTAAACTACACAATGGAACGTAAGTTGAGTTCACGATTTTGTTTAAAGCCTGGTTGCCTGTTATCTCAATCTCCTTGTTTCTCTGCAGAGAGCGAGGCACAGAAGTTTTACCAAGTAAGCGAGGGTAGATCAAAAGCTGATTGGAGAAATGTTGCACGTGGCAGTAACTGTTGCAATCGATTTGACACTACACTATTAACCATGTTAAAACGCGGCAGTAATGGGTAGTAACCGATTTGGGTTCAATTAACAATTACTTATGGGTAGTATGTGCATTAACGGCTGTCGTCTCTACTCAGAGTTTGGCTGCTCTGTCAAAGGAGTTAACGCGTGTATGTTATTAGTCGAGAAGAGGTGATATGGGAGGACGAGATTTCCTTTTGAGTCAGACACAACGTTCCGTGAATACAAAATACGGTTTAGACGAGCTTGATTACGAATCAGTATCTGGAAACTTGGTAGCTAGTGGAAATTTATGTTAAGATATTACCACGCCAATTTTAAACTCTATTGTGGTGGCAGTAATTTTGATGGCTGCTCAGGAAATGAGTAATATTGACAACTTTTTAAACCAATGACAGTATTTCTGGCCTTGATTTTTGCAAACGGTTAGCACTAGTGTAATAAAATCTACGGCGAATGAGAGAACGGCATTTCAAAAATACCCTGAATGAGAGAATCTCTCATAATGAGATATTGTAGAGGCTTAAATGATGCTTTACTGGTGTTTTTGCATAATTATTTGTTTCCACACCGCAGTTGCTCTTCAACTACCGTCTAAAACGCTTGTTCCGAATTTCGATCACCTCATTGAATCGGCCATTGAAGATCGTCAGATCGTCTTCCGTAGTAACCAGAGAAATACAAGACGATTACTTGTTCGTTGTGAGTGAATGTGAAAGATATCAAAGCACATGACATACATCATGTAAGTTCTTGAATTTTCATTTTGTGATATCAAGTCAGTGAAGAGCAAGAACTGCCATGACAAACCGTGTTAGTAATATTAAACATGACCTAGTCAGAGCAGTACATGTACTACCGCCAGATACTGTCATCTAACAATAAGTTTAACTGTCTCAACACCATTGACTCGAGATAGCTACCGACAACAAGAGGCTTTCTAGACAGATAAGTTACGAGTAGCTTGAAACACAGATCGGACAAAGAGGGTATGGTCCAGATAGATCCCTATAAAGATCAGACCGATTCACCTATCCAGCATTCGTTTCAGGGTTGTGGTTCACTGGTCCTTGGTGTAGTGGTAGCATCCACAATTTTGTATTTTTCGTATCTACCATGACTTTCGTTTCTTGCAGGGTGCTGCATTCACCCCTCCTTCGCAACCCCAAGTACTAGTTCTCCATCAGATCCTTTCTAACGATGCCGACATCGTCTGGCGGTATTCGTCTTGTCGCGAATCTCGTGTATTTTATTATTTGGAAACGAAACGAGACCAATTGTCCTTTGCGATAAATCACTGAGGGCATGTCAATCTCAAGGTATCGACTTTTACTCTTTTTAATCCACGTCACCGTCTCTTATGACGCATTTCTACTTCATGCCATCGAAGATTTGGCCATATTTTTTACAACGATGACATCAAAATACCACGTTAGAGCACATGCTTTACGTTGAACAGTTGTCGTATCATCGTATAATCACGTCTGTAACATAATTATCTAGATTGTCTCACTGCTCGTTTTCTTTGTTTACTGTAATGAATATTGTCAACTTTTCGTTCGACGGTGCAATTAGTTTGTATTGAACTTTTAACATAGGTCCCAGTTTCAGTTATAGAATTGAAACATAGTCTTTCTCTTCCTTAGTATCAGTCGACTAATTCGACCTCTTACAATCAGTGGTTGCGGAGATTTGAATTATTTAAATTAACGATCAAAAAGTTTCAAGATCCATAATTTATATATTTTTTTGAATTTCTCAAAATCCTTCGGCCAAAAGATGTTTCTCTGCCAAACGTAATAACCGAATTTCATTCAAATCGCTGACTATAAAGAACAAGTGCGGTAAACTTGATGTGGAACCACCCATATAATTCACAGTGAAAATAATTTCAAACGCATTGCTAAAGTACGATTACGACGTACGTTTCAATGGTTAACAAGACACGATGCAATCGGTATATACTTTGCTTTATACCGCCAATACGCGAGGTAAAGGTGAATCTATAAATTCTGCAGTGAAATATTTTCAATTCAAGTTACTATAATCACGCTGCAGTGTGACGGAATATAAAAACAATTACGTCGGCCTACCGTTAAAATATTCAGCTGAGAGGACGATGCATTTTCATGAAGCACACGGTGGGAAACTGTAGCGTCATTTCCTGCCACAATTGATATTCAAATTTCTAGAACTTTTAATTGCAATTATGATAATGCTTTTATAGTGCAAGCAAAATTTATAGTACAGTCCAGCGAAATAGCCAACCTGTGGCAAACTCATTGAAAAGAGACTGAAATGTAATAGTAATTTCATTAAAAACGGCAATTAATGGCTCAGATATAGTTACGTCGTGGCGCAAGGGTGGTGAAGAAATACAATAGGATGGCTAATGCTTGAAATATTTCTTCCATTCATTTCCTTTTGTTCTCAGTAATAGCGCACCGTACAGCAACGGAGAAAAATTAAGAGCTGAATTACGCGTCTCACTTTTTTACTGCCTCCTACGGCTAAAATCCTCTTAATTCATACAATTTTTTCCGTTTATCAATGATCGATTTTGCGATAGCTTTGATAAGTCCAATTGTGAAGTAACTTTCCATAAACCGATGTGCATGTGAATCTTTAAGTTACACTATAAAAAAAAAAAAAAAACCCAGCTCGAATGAGCAATCGCCAACAGTCTCTGTATTACGTCAACAGACGCAATTGGAAACAACAATGTTAATGTAGGTACTAAGGGTAAGCGCATTAGCAGCTACTTATCGGAGAACTCGGTGGTAAAGTACTTGCAAATACGGGCACTGAGTAGCGTGTAAAACACTATCTATTTAAACATTTGGATGATTTATGTAGTGACTGGTGCAGACTCTCACCAGTAACGAGAAAGCTTTGTTTGGTATTCGGTAACACACGAAGAAGCTTATTCAAAGTTTGGGTAAGGCCTGAGTAGGGCGGGTGAAATTCGCTCAGGTGATTCTAACGTACAAGAGTCCTCGCCATTGTTTTAAGGGTGGATAACATTCAATTCCATCAGGGTTTTTTCCGCAATATATATTAGTCGATTTTCTGCATTACTTATTTCGCAGGGTTGTCATGATGTTTCAAATAATAAGTAACTGCAGAGTGACTGCCTAACAGCTGTGTTTACATGTCAACTTCTGGATTCAGAGAGGTAGTGGAAATAAGCACCCTGGGTATCGAGATCCCCAGTTGTACGTTCGTGCGTTGGGATTACGGTCAAGTGGCGTTCTAGCAAACAGTGATGACCAGTACAAAAACCCTTCTGGCTATGTCCAATTTATTCATATTCAAACAATATAACAACACGTACTTATCTCAAAACTTGTAATTATTCAGACAACTACACTGAAAGTGAAATTACAAACGAAGTTAGGACTGAATTCTGAAAACTAATTCACTTATTCTCTTCATTCAGTCATTTGCTTCTCCAAGCTGAATTAGTATTATATTATTACCAACAAATTGTTTATTACAGATGAGTGGATCCTACTCATGTCTCTACGACGAGTAACGTCTTTTTGATAACGACTGGGGACAAAATCTGTATTTGCAAAGTTGGGTGGGTGTCACATTGGAACATTAGCGCATGTTAGTAACATCCTTATGCAATGATTTAGTTTTGTAAATGAAGGACATACCGCGGATCTCTAAATGATTCTTCGCAGGTATTCGATAAAGGTCTAATAGACGTTTCAATGTTCCAGTGGAACCTTGATAGCAGTGGCACTTGAAATGTTATGGCAGCACATTGCAACAGGGTTAACGGAAAATCATTTGGTGATGTTATGGAAATATTCTATATATCGGCACCACGGATGGTAGAACAATAGCCGGAAGTATCTCATAACTAAGATTAGTGCCAAGCAAAGTATCTCAAGCAGAAAATTATAAGGAAAATCGCTGAAGCGTTGATGCTGACGCTGGGCGAATAACGTCGTATACATTTGGAATAATTTGAAAAGTTTTTACGTGAGGAGATGATGTACGAACTGAACAGCGTTGAGCATGGTAAGCAGTTTCACCAAAGAGAGTGGGTGATGTGTAAGTGGATATCATTTATCGAAAAATTAAAGAGATATCCTTCACTTTGCCTAGTCAAACGCTATGTAGACACTCTCGCACAAATAATAATTCACTTCAATCTGATCAATTCGCATTAATTGCTGATGGTGTACGTCACTATGTCATCTGCATAGTGAGGGAATGTGTATGAAAACACTTTGTTCTACATCCAAGCTGCCTTCTAGCAAAATGATCAATTTTACCTCACTTCAATCATCGGGATATCGAAACCCATCAATTTGAACAAACAGATGTCCCATAAGATATTATAAAGTTCAGTGTCAATGATTTTATGATAAGCCAACCGAATGCAAATTTCCAGTAAGAATTAGATGTTGGTGAATTTTTACTCTCGAGACTTCTTGTTTCCCCAGAATCAGAATGGAGCGTCACTTGCTGAGGCAGAGCGTCGTATGTTAAAGGTGAGCTTCTATAAGAAAGTTAATCGTACTATCATGGTACAGGAAGACATCGTGAAATCACAGGCATTAGTTCGTTGGCACTCTCATGAAACCTTGAATGACGAACTCGGCGAGGAATATAATGAAAAAATAATTTCTTAGGTCTGAGTGAAACGGATCTTAGATAGTGCATCGTATGTATAGTTTGTTCAGTACTGAATTAGTATTTTCATCCAAGTAAGAAAGTATTAAATGAAAGGGGAGGGGTCGAAAGTTTTTAAGCTTCAATCCACACCAGGAGTAAAATGTAAATACGAGGAAATTGCGAGTGCCAAGACAGCATTTTGAGCCGAGATCAATATCCAGGCAAATATGGGAGGGGAGACAGTTTTTATTCTGTTACATTAGCTCAAAAGCAGGGAATCTTTGAACCATCGAATTCAGGTAGATCTGCTATAAAGAAACTCTGAGGTGGCCTAAGTCTTGATCATCTTCATGAAAATAGCCAAAACGCCAAAGTTAATCGGATGAGGCCCAGTAATTCTTTTCTCAATATCGAATATGGCAACAACCACAAAAATTGGCTAAACAAGTACGACCCGTGTTTAAATTTACCTCTCTTTCCCATCGATTTTTGAAAGGATAATGTGTTCCAACATAGTAAGCGAGAAAAATGTTGGTGTTGAAATTTAACGGATCATTCCTTTAGTTATTGAAGAGGTTATTAGTTTGAACAGGACTAATTGAATACCCAAACGGAATTCCTCTGAAGTTGAAGTGAAATCTTGCATCCCTCGCAATAGCATGTGCAGAGATTGAAAACAAAATTTGGAATTGCACAAATTTTCATATCAATAGCATTGGTGAGGTTAGGTTATTTACCAGGCTTTTTATCAGTTCAGCGTGTGCAGTGAACGCGGCGCTGTTGTTAAGATCAAAAATTTAAGGATCATTCTACACATACTCTTCATCTCTTCCTGGATAGTGATATGCACTAGGGCAAATGAATTTCATAAGTATCACCGATATACCGTAGGGAACAGACCAGAACTTATGATAAACAGAGATGGCCAACGGTTGTTATCCATCCCGTTGCGGATGTTGTCCGGGCTTATATGAGTTATAATGCAAATCGATTAATTAGACACTGCCCACGGAGACATTTCCTGACTCTCGTTACGGGACGTTAACATTGTACTGTTGGAGTTCGATTCCATTAGTGTTTCCCTTGATTCATACTTATAGAGGCTACTGTTATCTGCTCAAATCTGCACTAGATACTAGAATTCAAATATGTTCATCTACTAGCCCATAATTCCGTCTGTACAAATACCAGGGACATGTAGTTTTCACTTGGGCCATTTTGATGGGCCATCATTGGAGGCCATTTTTTATTTCTGGTAAAAGTTAAAGGCACAAGCGTTTTGTACACACCTTTATCGTTAATTACGAAATCACCAATGTCACTAGGTTAGATCACGACGGGGAATCTAATCCCGGCAACAACTGCCTGGAGTGTTATCGGTTGCATATGTTCTGGTCTCAACCTATAACGTGAATTTTTGAATTAGCGGAACGATTCGTGGGCTCGAGCTAGGCAACCAGAGTTATAATTAATGTTCAGGTTGAGTATCGTATCCTACCACTGTCATCCCAAATGTTAAACATGATTCGTCAAAATAACCTAAGTATTAGAAAATCTCGAAAACGAAAAGTTGAATTCGGATAATCAACTACGACAATAATGAGGCGATTAAGAGTAGGACTGTCATCAAATTTAGGTTGAAATTTGGGAAATTTGCTCCACCTGAACATGAGCTGTAACACCGGTTACCTGCCTCAGGCGCACGGATTATTTAGCTCTTAGAAATACTCACGGTATATCGGTCACT
Organism: Diprion similis; assembly: GCF_021155765.1. Classification (NCBI taxonomy): domain Eukaryota; kingdom Metazoa; phylum Arthropoda; class Insecta; order Hymenoptera; family Diprionidae; genus Diprion; species Diprion similis. The sequence continues at coordinate 6,634,500 of NC_060117.1, forward strand.
TCGTGAGAATTCGGTTAAAACCTGTCAATACTAAAAGTTAAAAAAGAAAATATTTTTTAATGCTATTGAACATAATTTCAGTTATAAAAGAATGTGGAGAATTATTTTTACTATAAGGAAATAAGCTGTTGAATAATTATGATAAAGTACACCGATAGTGTTGTTTAAATTGCTGTGGACTTGATCGCCAAGATGGACGAATAAAATGATAGATTAATAACGAAGATGTACGCAGAAGAAGATAAGAAAATAATTCAAATAAAGTAGAAAAAAAGAGTAAAAATAATGATTAGATAATAAATTAATAATAATGATAATAGATCAAAAACATTTATATCTAAATCCACTTTTACAACAAAAACTTTTTTTTCTTTGATTTAGTGAAGTTCGGATACGCTACGCAAAGAAGAGTTTCCTTTTTTGCAGAGAAAAGCATTTGCAACTTGAAGTGCGTAGATATTTTTTACTCATCTTTTCATTTTTTTATATACATATTTCATGTATCTTCTGTATATTCCAAACTTCAATTTTCGCCTTTTGCCTGCAACAGCTGACTTCTGTAACTGCCAAATCTTTACTTTTTCGGTGAACTCACATGAGAAAGGATGGCCTGCTTGTATTCACGTCTAGACAAGATACTAAATTAATGGTTCTTTACAATATTTTATGCCAAAACGTATTACTTTGAACGTACCAGCTGCCACTGCACAGTCGTAATGTTCTAACATTTTTATTGACTTTTGGCCTTTATCCTCCGTTGATATTACGATCTACGATTTGAGATTATGACGCACTTTCACAAACTTTACATTTAAGAGAAGTCACGATTTATCGACTAAATCTTATAAATTTTGATTAACATATAAAACATGACTTACTTGTTCGCTTGCACTTCGTGCTTGTTGGAATCTGAACTCGACTTACGATAACTCAGAGCAAAGTTCGTGGTATGACACACAGGATGCAGTCATAACGGAGACGCGAATAGTAAACTGATACCTGATGTGATATATGTTTCTGCTTCTTGATAAATAAACTTTAATCATTCATCACTTACAATGTGCAATTATTATTTAACAAACACAACAGCCTATTTCAGCTCAGGTGAAATTTTTATTTTCACGGAAAACTTCTATCACCATTCTCACATCAATTTTTGGTAAATTGTTTGAGGTTGCCCTTTGAAAACCAATTTCGGTTATAAATTCGTAAGAACACTAATTATACGAAGAAAAATTAATGGCCATGCATGGGCAACATACCGCCAACGTACTCTGTGACGTCAGCTATAGCGTCAGTCAATCACGAGCCGTTCAGGCTCGCGTCCGTTCCTGTAGGATTGTTTACGGGATTGAATCGCATACAGTATCACGCGAATGTAGCATATCCAGATCGGTATACCTCCTCATTTTTATCTCGATGTAAGTTTCGTACGGGTCGAGCGGCTTTGTATATCATTTTTAGACTCATACGAATCTCTGATACCATCGACCAGATATAGCAAGATCGACGCCGAGTCTTATTTTTGTCTTGTTAAACTTCTCACTGATATATTATATACATAAATCGGCGTAACTTCTGCAAAGAACGGTATTTTTCTGTGTCATCCTTGTAGTCATACAACTTTCAAACGAATGTTATGCATCGAAATTTCCACGAGGTAAGAAATATTATGAATAACGTATCTCAATTCGCCTTTCACTGATTCCACTGAAAATGGAACTTGATCGAAACAAACCTTCATTCTAAAAAATACTCTGAAATATCGTAGTTAATTGTGTAAGAGTGAAAATATGTGATAATATTATCGCCCTATAAAGTATAGACCAAAGACTTCTATTTACAGTAAAGCAACCGCGTCTCGTGAGTGAACTTCTTTTGGTTATGTTTTTAACGTACTTGGTGTGGGATACTTTCGTGTCTCTTGATACGCTGGGTGCGTCGCTGGCGGCGCGACGTAGCTAGATGGGTGGGGTTGTGGGGGAAAGAGAAGGGATCTTGCTTGCGCAGGATAGTCTGATATTGTGTAACATCAAGTAGCGAGGCAATGCCCTTGAAAACTGTTTCACGATATGCTTTCAGGATTCTTAAGAGGTGTTGATGATGGACTGCCCACGACCGTGGCAGTAGATATGATGGCAACGTCCTACAGTACAGACTCGCACATGCGATTACAATGTTAATTGAGTCATTGAGAGTAGGAAATTCCTGTACCGAAGCCACTGACTTCATCCTCAGTCTAGCTGTACTATTTTTAGCATATTTTGATCAATGCACGAGTCGGCCATAATGTTTCCACGATAATACTATGAATTTGAAAATACGTAAGAAAATCTGTGTGACCCAAATTATATAAGCTGTAAAAACCACATCAGCATCTATGAATTATTAAATTTTTGATAGCTGACCGATTTACGTATCGGTTTGTTGTGCGCATGATGAACCAAATGCTATCTCTTAATTTCTAGATTAATCGGAACAGCGAGATCTGAGCCAGAGGAGCGCATCGGACCGGTTGTTTGAGCTTTGAGTAAGAATTCATGCTCTCAATAAACCTTGCATATATCGGCAAATCTAAATACGGAGAAGTTGGCTTGGTTTGGCGCGACGATAAATTTTCACAAATAATCAGTGGCACAACCGGTCCGCCCGCGATGTTGGTAACATTTATTTGCTTAGCATTGCCAACCTTAAAGAAATTTCTTTAGACCCGTTTAAAGAAAAAAGATGAGTTGTTTTCTTATTAGGAAATATTGTCACTTAGGCCGGAATCTGCAGAAAATCTAAAGAACTCTGACAAAATCTTAGGACTTGTAGGGATATCTCTAAAAATGGTCTGTGAAATCAAAACAACAAACTAAAAATCAATCAATTATGAGGTTCCTGAAAAAATATGCACCGATCAGATAGCGTTTGCAGTTCGCAAACGTACTTATTTGACAAGTTTGTGATCCTAAATATTAAGCCTCTGGTCTACACCATTTTCTGTCGCAACGTTTATACACATGCTGGGTCGGGTCACTAGTGACCCAGGTGTGGACCAGAGAGTTAAAACTAAAAGCATTTCATAGAAGTAAAAGTTCCTTATATCCGTATATTTATGATTCAGATTGTAGAGTATAAATCTGTCTGTGTAACGTCGTTTGTTCATTATCATTATCTATTTATATAAAAAATTGTTAATTTTATAAAGCGAAAAAATAAAATATATTATGTATTCCTGTACTTATTGAGTTTCAGTATCGTCAAACATTACTCGTGAAAATAAAAAATATGAAGAATTATTGTGGCGCTATCTAAATGAAAAATCTAAAGAATCGGTCTAGCGTCATTGAAAGAATTATTCGTCCGATAGGTTGGCAATGCTGAATCCAATAACTACGTACATACATACACGCTAGAACGTGTAATTCGTTTACGTATCGCTATCTATATCGGTTTTTTGCGGTACTGAGGTAGGCAGTGCGTGTATCTTCACTCGCCTGTGAAGGTAGGAATGCAGCTAGCGCAGGTATTCAAAGAAAATTCAGTTTTCATAGCGTTGGCGCAATGAGTCTGACTGACGACTGTCACAGCTGCCCCGCTTACAACGAGCGTCGCCCCTACCACTGCCATGAACTCTCCATCCCTACTCTTCGCCCATAATGGTAAGCGCCAACAAGAATAACTCACACCAATTCCTTATATTTATATACACGTACGAGTTGGATTCTGACTGATTCAGGGCCGTTTGTGTCGGCTGCTGCACAGATTAAACAGACGGTGGCAGATGAAACCGGTGCATTCCATTAATCCTCGCATTAATCGGTCAGAATCCAGTACGTTATGTGTACGAGTGGCAAGGCATGCCCTGACATATAATTGCACTATATGTATACCAATGAGGCATAATAATAATACAGGTGTAGGCGGCGCGAGGCTTAAAACAATAAAACAGAACGGAGTTAAGCAACAGCGTGACTTTGCGTAAAGTATCATTCACAATTGACTTAGTGCAATGGCAGTGCAGCGCGGCAGTTTAGAAATACGAATACCATGCGAGCGTTCATAACCGATTAGTGTACCGGTAAACCACTTAACGCTCGCATGGTATTGGTTTTTCCAAACTCCTCCACTGCACTAACTTGATTGTGAATGATACTTAAAGCAGCCACTGAGCCATACGAGGACTTGACTTATATATCATAGCTCGATTGAAGCGGCAGGAACTGTTTATTCTTTTTGTCCGGGGATCGGGGCGTTTCCTTATCGCTGTGCTTACTGTGTTACAAATCCCGCCTCGATCGGGGCCCGATGTTCGTTATCCTCTATTGCGTTCGTTTGTATGTATATACTTACGTGTTTACACCTCGTTGAAATTCGAACCACGTTGTTGGTAGCCGATGCATCTACTCGTCCCACAATAGATTCGAGCTGCAGCAGAATCCCGGCGGCCATTATCAACGATCTTGTATCATTACACCATCCGAGCAGTTTGGATCTAAAAACGACCGCAAAACCCGGCCGCATCGTCCCGGCGTGCCCTACGAGCCTTGATGTGCAGCTGTTGCTGAGCGCGGCTTGGTTGGTGTGCGTTAGTGTCGGTCAGCAAATGGCGGCTCGCCGTGTCGGTGAGTGTTCGTTTGTTTCATGGTGCGCGCGACGCGCACGGCGCAGTTCGTCTGTTTCTGAAAACAAGAGGGGGCACACGGAACGGTACGAGCATCGGCAGTTCTGCTAGAAATCCGAGATAATCTTATTTTTTAATTCGATCTCCCACGGCTGAACAAGGTACTTGATTACGATTAATAGAATGTCTTGACGGAATCTGTTTTTTTTTTTACCGAACTGATGCTAGTTCAGTCCGATAATTCGGAGTTTTACGATCAGACTATCTACATAACCTCAAATTTTTACAGCGATATGCTGTTGGTAGAAGCTGACGCTCCGTTGATGGATATTTGAGTGATTACGTCACGGTTCAACATCGAAATGGCTCGGTCTTTCACCTACGACAGGCCTCTGGATGTGAAAATCATACCCGCTTCGGAGAATACGAATCACGAGTTTCAGGTGAGGATTTATCATGTCATTGACATCATGTCTGTCATCTTGTTTTTCCGAGTTTTCAGTTGTATGTTTTTTCAACGCCATATAATAAATATTGGATAGTGATGAAAATTTGTGCACAGAATTCTGTGAAATAAGAAAATTATTTTCATTATGCTACCTCAAGAATTATGTTATTTATACCGGTTATCACACTTGTTTTATAATCCAATGTGGACTGAACCTTTGTACTTAGATAAGGTGCCATCTATATCTTGCTTTGTGTACCTATACGATAGTATAAATGTGATTGTGATGAACAATTGACCTTCAACTATGTATCCAGATTTTGTATTGAACGTTTTACCTGTATGATTGATACTAGATCAATGCTACCACGAGTGTAAACAAATTCGATTACTTTTATCATAAAGTGTTGAAATGTTAACTTCGTTCGGTTAGTCGTAGTTTCAGTTACCAATTAGAATCTATGGGGATTTTAAACATTCCCGTGTCCAATTAATTCAGATATTACACAATACAGTATCGAAGAAGCTTGAAATCGGGACGACTCAGAAATTTTTCATAAATTACGTTTGTTTTTGATTTTTATACTTCTTTTTCTATTTTATGTTATTATCTCTGATTGTATATTCAATATGATGTTCAGACTAACAATGGGAGTGTCTTGTTAATGTAACATTGAGAAACTGTGTATCAGCTGATCATTTTTGTCTAAGTCATTTGAATATTTACGTGCCGAAGAAATATTGAATCAACTTATATCCCGAACTTTTGATTTTGAACCTTAACCACCAGGGAATATATCAGTTTTTCGAATTCAACTAGCAGGAATATTTCGCTCGGCATATGTCATTTTATTCAACGACTGCGGTAGATTTGCTTTCTTAGATTACCCGCATTATTGTTACTTGTTTGTGCTCCCAGGAAAATTTGCGTACCCTGTTTGTGTTGCACATTCCATTTACTAGAGCAGTTTTTGCTTGAGGAATAGTATATTGCATAGAAGTGTGGAAAGTAGGTGATTTTCAATGCATGTGAAGTTGGCTGCGTGAGTAGTACAGGCTAGTGCTCTAATTACATCAGTTGTAGTATGAACACAGCATTAGCCGAAGCGTGCGCTGTAATCACTTGAGTCAGATTTTACTCATCTGCACGTATGATACACGTGGTGTTTGAATAAGTTGTTTTCCTGTTAATCTCAAAGTTCTTGAAGAATTTTTGATTATCACCAAGTTACTGGATATCCTGTCCACGCAACTTAAAATCGCAGAACCTTTTTTATCATGTAGGGTAATCAGCTGAATCACACGTCCGTTATTGAAAGATTTATTTCATTGTGGCAACTAAAGATCGATACTTTTTAGTGTTATCAGCTAATTAGCCACTTATAAACAGCGTCACCTTGAATCAAAATATTATTAAACTAAACCCTAGTGAAGTGAGGGCTACGCTGTATCCCATGCGATTTACTCGAATAAACCGATTCGATTAAAGGTTTTACCTTTGGCATTGTTTAAACCGATACTGATAAAGCAATGTTGTTTTGTTTGCATACAGTAAGGTATATGGTATCTTATGTTTCCGAAATCTTGATTGATTGAAATCTGGACTTACCGTGTTACGTATTAGGTTCTGGTAATGAATTCTTGATGACTGCAAACAGTCATGACTTTTAGTTTTATTGGTTCAATGAGCGAAAAAAGTTTGTCCAACCTGAAAAAAATATCCAAGAGAAGTAGATCGAGTGAGAAGTTATACAGCAGGTAGCTACGTTGAATATAACAATTTTAATGGGTATGAAATTAGTTACGTTACAGTAATTATGCATGTTCAAGAAAAATTGATACTTCGTACATTTGGGATTGTTTAAAATTCAGTAAACCATGATAGACAAAACATACTCAAGTATTTCGAAAAGTCGATTCCTGGAAAGTCATTCAGAGATTGCCAGGTAATGATTTTTTCTTTGACGTTTTGTTACGTTAACATTATTAACTTCAGCCTGTCAATTTTAATGATTCCAGTTTGCAAAGTTCGAAATCAGATTATCCTATGATTCTTGTGCAGTGAGAAATCTCAGCGAATTATACATAAGAGCGAGAATGAGCAAATATTTTCATCTGCTAACCAAAGCTCGCTAACTTCGTGTGATCAGTCACATCGAATCCTTTCCCCAAATGTCAAAACTAGCGAGCGCTTTAAGATTATTTTAAATTATAAGATATGTTCAGTTACCGACTGGTTCATAAAAATTTACAATATGAGAATGTAAAACCAAACGATTAATAGTTATACGATTAAATAAATAATACTGAATACTAATAGAAGTAGAAATAGTAATTGAATGAAATGAAATCGTGATCTTTCTATCGTTAGTTCAGCGGTGTTCTTAATAAGTGGAAATAGGTGGTTGAAAGTAACGTTATTGTCGCAACAAAATTAATAAGAAAAATTGGTGGTACACGAATAACATCGATTATGAAAGCGATTGCATAAGTTATTTCACAAATCAGCAGTAAACAATCTAATCTATCAAGGTCAGGCATTGCGACATTTGCTTGCTTCTGTCGTCATGCTTGTTGCACAAGCTTGTCAGCTCTTTCTCTAGGTCTGCTCGAATTGGTGAATCAAACCGGCAGTTGCAGACTTGAGCGTAGTTTGGTTCTATCAATTAATGTAATCAATCTAGTATAGTATAGTTTTCTTAGACTGTCACAGGATGATTTGAGTTCTTGAAAAGTAGCTGTATGAAATTTTGAGAACCTTGTATTTCAGATCCTGATATGGGAAGTTTATTATTGATTTCAATTACTAATAATGCTGTTTTCCATTATGTGCTTTTCTTGTCGCAATTGGATGTTAGGTCGCTATCCCAATGCTGTTACTTACGCCAAGTTATAAATTCTGATTCATTTCACAACCAATTATCATTTCACCTGATGTGATAGAACGGAAGTTATTCTAATATAATTTACATAGAATGAAACCCGCATTTCGTTTCGGACCAAAAACTAGATAGTCGGAAGAGTATGGTATTGATGAATGTTATTGTACATCGTGACACGGCATCAAATTATGTTGTCGAAATACAAAGCAATCATCAGATTGTAGATTTACAAATATAACATGAAATTAGACGCTTTATTTTTTTTTTTAGTTTCAGAGAGTATTGGGGATTAAGAAAGAAGTGGAAGATGTTCCGCCGGATGAGGAAATCGGACTGCCTGAAACAGAATCAGCAAATAATCTTCAGCCCGCATCTGCAAACACATCAAAAATGCCGCCCATCGATGGTAAAGGCGAAACCCATCCCCACCTTGTGATAAAATTTCGTGATCTTTTGACACGCTCAGGACAGAGCTATGGAAGAAATGGGAAAAACAAGAAACGTGAACGTGAATACTTGACAGAGGACAAACTAACTTCATTTGAAGCGGATAGAATTAAAAGGCGTAGATCTGAATCAAGTCGCACATCAAAAAGGCGCAAATCTGAATCAAGTGTCACGTCAGAAAGGCGTAAATCTGAATCGGGTGTCACATCAGAGAGGCGTAATACGAGGTCTTCAATTCTTCAACAAATACGTTCAAACTGTGATAATGTGAAAAAAAGTGCTACGTTGAATTCGTCAAAACTAAAAGAAACTAATGACAAAGCTAAAAACAAAACCGTACGCAATTCAACTCCGATGATCGATTTGAGTAAGAGTGGAAACATGCACATAAATTGTGACGTCTGCGGGTTGCATTTTACAAGCTATCCAAATTTACAAGCGCACAAAAATTATTATTCTACAGACGGAAAATACCAATGTAACCTTTGTGGTTTAAGATTTTCCAGATTTGGGGTGTTATCGAGACACAAGAGGGTTGCGCATTCCACCTTACCCCGTCAATATTGGTATCGGTACAAATGTGATATTTGTATGGATCATTTTAAAACGAGAATAAGCTTGATTGTACACACGACACATTTGCACGCCAAAGAATTGACATCGAATAAAAAAAGCGAAAGGTTGTACAAAGAAGTAGTTCTAAGTAACATTGTGTCAGGAAAAAGAAGGAGACCACAAACGTCCGTAAAGAACTCTAAGCGTAGCATGAAATCTGCAGCACCAAGCAATTTTCACAACTCTAAAGTATCATCGGTCGAAATAACTCAGTCTTACACAGATTTCATAGAGTCTGTGGGAGATACAAATAATAAAGACAAACAAATCGGTGAAACATTTAGATCTGAACAGGATTCCGGGTGTCAGAATATCTCACTAGATAATCAAGCTACCAACGGCGCTGTCGATTCGAATAACGAAAAAGTTAATAGAAGGTCAACTAGACAAAGTTTGAAGTATGTCGAAGAATCAAATTCAGCCCAGTGCGATGGAGACAAAGTTATGACGCAGCAAAAACTTGAACCATTAATTAAGGATTCAGAAAAAACGTGCATAGGATTGAAAAAATCTCAAGAAGTAATGGGTAATAGTGTGTGTAGTTCAAAACGAGTGTTCAATGAAAATGGAGGTATGCAAGAATCGAAAGACCATAGTAAGCAACTACATGGATTACCACGTGGGAGTGAGAGAAGCCTCTCAAATTTGTCACAAGATGGTCCGCCGCAACTACAGCAAGATTCATTCCAGGGCATAGCAAAATCAGCCAGTAAGTGGAACATGGCAGAATCTCTTTACCAACCATTAGAGACTAGCGTAGAAGACTCTTCCCAAAAGTCGGGACATAATGGAAATTCGTTCACTCAGAAAAAATGCTTGAATGTTGCAGAAGATGAATCTGTTGCAAAAGAGTTCGACCTGCAGCAAGATGGTACAAATGAGAAGAAAATATCCCCGTCATATGAACAGTTGAATTATCAGGTAGGCATAGTTTTATCACACGATGAATTAGAAGAAAAAGTTGACCTATCCACAATGAATATTGACGTTGATAATTCAGCTGTGAAACGTATCAACTGTGGAAATAATTTAAATGAAACTAATGATTTTGGAGATTCACGCGAGTCAATTTTCGTCGGTCATCAGGATAAAGACGTTGATGTCAAAAACTGCGAATCAATATCCCTTAGCATGGCTGTTTCAGCTTTAGGCGTTCCTTTAATAGGTTCGGATAATATTGAATTCCATGATGCAACCATGCTAAGAAATTATGAAATTCCGTATTATCAAATTAATAAAGATGTCAAAGTGTCGTTGGTAAAATTAGAGAATATGGTGGATTTGCCAGAAATTAATACTCCGAAATCATCGGTTTGCGATATTATTAGATTAACGAAGACTGAAAAGCCGAATTGTTATGTAAGTGAAAAACCTTTCGCAAATAGAGGAAGATGGCGTATTTCTCGGCAGAAAGAACGAGAAAATGTTGAATACAATAAGAAATCAAGATCATTTGTTAAAAAAACGCACGGTGCTATTGGTTACTGTCCACAGGTACTTTCAAATGACGGTGCGTCGGAGGAACGTGGGGAATGGGAAACTGCGAAACAACCAGATAGATTTTGTTACGTTTGTAACAAAGTTTTCCAAAGTAAGGGATCACTGGTATCCCATTACATAAAGATACATATAGAGCCTGGATCTTTTCGATGTTGTTTGTGTAATGCGCATCTTAAGCGTCCAAAAAGGTTAAGGAGTCATATATTTAAGCACTGTCATACGTCAATTGAACAAATCTGTCGGAGATTCTGTAGATCTTGCAACGGAGAATTGAATATTTTTTCATTAAAAAATATTTGTGCAGATTGTATAAAAGGACAAAGGCTTAGTAGGGGTAAAGTTTTACAAAGAATATTTGGAAATATTTCCGTGTTGGATAAACAACAATTAGCTCACACGTTAGCGTGTGAGAAAATAAGTCCTTCAGACAATAGTCGTGAATTGCTACATGAAACATTGGGTGTGATAAGTCCAAAAGATGTTAAAGTTATCTCAGCAGTCGATGATTCTGCTGAAAACGGCTTAAAAGTTCAATGTTCGACTACGTCCCGCGAAATTTCAAAAAATTCGAAATGCTCTGGATCTAATCGTTCGTTTTCTCAAAGTAGTATGGTGCAAACTGATTTAGAATGTCGCAAACCAAAAACTCAGATTGGTTTTATGTCTCATGGTTATAAAAAGATGTCCAGGACTTGCAGTTATAAAAGTAGAACGAAAACTTTAAAAGTGGGATCAAAAAAACGCTTCAAATCAATAAATTTTGCCGCACATGATAAAGAATGTATCAAAAAACTAATTACTCGAAGTAGGCCCGAGTTTTTCCAAAGAAAAACACGCTCGGTAAAACGTCGTATGATAGGGCCTCATTTTCGCAGCAATACCAGAAAGTCTTTCCATCACAGGTGCAAGACATGTGGATTGAATTGTTGTTGCAGTAAGAATTTGGAAGTACATGAAAGACGCTATTCGACAGAGGGAAAAAATTCTTGTAAAACTTGCGGACTAACATTTGCTTGGAAACATGTATTGGTTGTACACATGAAAATGGCTCATAATCCGAAACCCCTATTCTCCAGAAGAATCAGGTGTGAGATTTGTAATCAGGGTTTTTATAATAAAAAGTTTCTTAGGATTCACCTCGCACATTTTCACAACATTAAATTCATCCAATGTCAAGTCTCGGAAATAAAATTCGACACCAGTCAATACTTGAATGACCGTAGAAGATATTATTCCAAAACTATTAACTTGCCGTGTCATAGTTGTGATAAAACATTTAACTCTAAATATGCATTAGAATACCACAAAGTGCAGATCCATAATGCCGAAGAACCAAAGGTCTGGAAGTATTCGTGTAGTACGTGTGACTGCGCATTTCCCGATAAATTATCGCTGCAAGCCCACGTCCGACACTTGCATGTGGTTCAAGATAACGATTCCGTTGTGACGACGCATATGAAAGGTGCACATGCACCAGCGGATCAACATCTCGAAGACATCGAGTTCTCAGATAAAACCGAGGACGCGTTCATCAATTCAAACATTGAAATGAATGGTTCAATTTCTGGTAAACACAAAAACGAAATTCAATGCGACAAAGCAATACGTGAAACTACGAATAGTCCCATCGTCAAGACACATATTCTGAGTCAATATAAATGCGACATATGCAAGATAAGTTTTATGGAGCCACATGATATACTCGATCATGAATGGGAATATTCTAATTATGGTACCAATGCGTGTGATGTTTGTAACCGAAAATTTATGACTAAGAGTCATCTGGAGAAACACAAGGTCAAACACTTTCGAAAAGATGCGATCTGCATGTATAAATGTCATGTCTGCAAGGAAGATTTCACAATGGAAGATGATTTGAAAATGCACGGACTGCATTTACACGGACCTCAATTTATGTTCGAGAAAATTTCTGAAACGAGTGAAAGTCGCGAGTCTAGTATATCAAATTGTGAAAAGGTACATGATACCGATGATACTTTGGATGTTGTCATGGGTAGCGGAATAGCCGAAGATGAAGGAATACTGTTGTTTCAAAAGATTTCAAACAGATTATCTGCGGAACTGGTGCTTGAAAATTCATACTGTTGTGATTTCTGTACAGTAAGTTTTGGTACCAGGTCTTTATTGACGAATCATATGAAGAAACATGCCTACCGTCCATATTATACAAATTCTTCCAAATACCTCTGCTTGATCTGTAAAAATACATTTCGGACTAACGATATTTTGAGAGCTCATGTTATACATTATCATACATTAGATCATAAACAATCGACTACAAGTGAGCCTGAACCTTTGGAAAAATCTATTCCTGATGAATCGCTGAAATCCCAAACTAGCGTTAATCGTGACTCTACGAGCATTGACGATCAGGATGTCCAGGATACGGTGGAAACTTCACCTTCGAAACACGCAAATTTAAATCAGTCACTTAGTTTACCAAAAGACTGCAGCGCAGTCGATGACTCAAGCACTACTCCATCCGAAGCAAAAAGTCAGTCATCCAATTTTACAGATGACGTTCACGAAGATCAGCAAAACCATGAAAATATTTCGACTCAAGCGGAAGTAACGTCAGTCTCAATCGATGAAGAATTGTTCACCAGCGAGTTGGAGAAGTTGATATGTACCATTTGCACACAGAACTTTGACTCCACTGAAGAAATTCGAGCACATTTTACTTCTGTTCATATGATGAATGGAGAGTATGCATGTACGTTTTGTGGGGAAATATTCTCGTATTTCATGGATCTGAAACGCCACATTTTTGGACTCGATGACGATTCTGAAAATTATACATGTTGTCGTGAAAAGTTACGGCAAGTCATGAAACTAGCTGGTAACACGAGTTCACCCAAAAATCATCATGAAAACAAGCAAAACGAGGAAAATTTACAGATCTCGTTATTTCATGAAACTGACACCATTTCAAAATCTAGTGAAAAACCAAGTTCAAATAATTTGATTACCTTGGGTCAAGGTGACATTTGTGATGAATCATTTTCAAACTTTACGACTTCGTTGAAACGTTGGGATTCATATTTTGATAAGGATCAGTTGCGATGTGATCTTTGTGATATTACGTTTATAGATCAGAGATTATTGAACATACATAACATGAAGCATCATGAAAATGGACAAGAACTTTATATTGCCAGGAACCAACAGAGCTTGCAATTAAATCTTGATGACCGAACTGTTCAAATTCGTATGCAATACGAAGTCATGCTGGACAATAAACTTCAAGATGGGGCCGCTATTACAAGCAGCTTAGTGAACACAAATATTTCCGGTAATTTGAGACGAGTTCCCATCTCAAGTGATAAACTACTCAAACAAACTATATCGTCCAGTCTGCAAAGCCGAGTTGCTAAAATACAACCAATTGCCGAAAATGAAAATGAACCTGATATCAACGAACAGATCAACGCTGCAAATGATGCATCATCAAAAGTTGATTCACAATTGAATCTTGAATCACAGCAAGACACCGATTTATCGAATAAACTTGACGATACAAAAAGATGTGAAACAGAACAATCGGTTGCGCAATTTCGAATAAAAAGCTCTGCTAGCTTCCAATCTGACGTAAATCCTGTACAGTCAACTTCGTCAGTCGGTATACGTTACCACGAAAGTTCTAGTGAAATTCCACGGAATTCAAGTGATGAAAATTTGACTTACAAAATGGTGATAACAGGTACTAATGATGATATTGAAAAGCGATACGCTCCAATAAAAGATATTGAATATAAATGTACACAACAGAAGCAACCATCGTTGCAATCACATGTTTTGAGCACTGGTCGAAATTTAGTATCCATCGTACCCACCATGCGACGTTCAAGAACGCCTGACCACACGTATAGTTCGCGTAGCCAAAAATCACGCTCAAGCGACTGTGCAGATGAGAAAAGGTTAGAAATTGTACCCCTTTCTTCAGATGATACCGGTAACTCAATCTATCTCGTTTGTATTCAACCCACAGTGGATAGTTCTAACGACAGTGAGGTATTGGATGTAGTAAGTACTCCCATTGAAAAACCTCATGTGAAAGAACACACTGCTAACAAACTTTCACGTTTGTTACCATCAACATCAGGCCCCGATGTCCGCCCATTCAATTACAAACGCGTTGAGTCATCCTCAGAGTTTGGTAGTGAGCTTGACAATAACAAGCCAACAGTAGCACCGAAGGATCGTAATCTCAAGCCTCACTTGCAAGGCGGTGTCCAAAAGCGACGTTTAAAAATACTGCCAATACGATCAAATGTTGTCATCAGTCCACTGCGGAGTTCCTCTTTTGAACGGAACAGTAAAGCGGGCAATGGTGATGGGAATAATTTACCCAATGGTTGCGCTCCACGAGGCGGCAGTTCAGGAGGTAATGGGAACACGAAGGTATTGACACGTCACAACGTCAATAAAGAATTGCAACGTATAAATAATATCTTGCGATGCAGCTATTGCACAATGCTATTCAAAACACAAAATCAACTAGTTGAGCACATGCTGGCACACAAAGCGAATAATCAATGCCCTGCATGCGGATTGAGTTTCTCAAACGATAAAGCACTCCAACAACATTTACCCGAGCATCGAAGTTCGAAATGTATCAAATGCAATAAGGTTAATTTCTTCAATGATCCTCCCTGCTATCCTGCAGGAACATTTGTATTTTGTACTAAATGTAATGCCGTGCTTCCGCCCCCATTGAGAACAATAACACCAACGTCAAAAGATTCGCCCGATCGTATTATGAAATGCGGTATCTGCATGGAGACTTTTAGCACCATTTCTCAAATGTCTGTTCACTTTAGAAAAAGCCATTTGTCATTCCTTTGCTCCATTTGTAATTTGGGATTTAGTTCGAAGAGTAACTTGACGAAACATATGGAGGCCCATAGAGCAATATAAAATTAAATATTGTGGCATGTAAAGTGTAAACGGTCTTTACGCATGAGGGGGACAAAAAAAAAAAAAAAAACGCACCAAGAATATGAAAGTGGTCACAAAGTATGATTGATCAAGTGTGTGGTTACAGGAAACTAAATTTTTCTCATCAACACACATAATTTTGGGAATCTTCCAGTTACTTTATCGCTTAGAAAGCAGTTAGGTTACCTTATGTATTTCGCTATAAGTTCAAGATGTCACAAACAGCTATAAATTCGAGTACTTGTAGATTTTCATACTTGTACTTTATGTTAGATTCTTATTTTTATAGTAACGCAGTAAATTGTAACAGTTGACAAGTTTTATAATAGCTTTTGATTTTTTTTTTTTTTTATATGTACTCGATTGGTTCAACGATTTTTACTCGTTAGTTCGAACGCTAATTGTATCAACTAATCGTTTTATTTTAGTAATAATACTATGAAATTTTAAGCCTTACGTTAAATGCTATGAAATCTTTCGTTTCAATGATATATTCAAGTCTTAACTCACGTGTTTAAACTTTTTGATATTTGCTTCGGTAGCTACTTACTTAGTTACTTTTGACTTATTCTATGAATTGTATATCGATTCTCACTTCACAATGGTGCCGTCTAAATTTAAAAATTATAAACATGAAGCCTTAAGTATTGATATTTGTAAGTTCATCGCGATAAAAGATAATAATTTAACCAATTAGCACGATTTGATAGTTTTTATCGCTTGTCACCATATTCCTCCGACGAAACTTTGTTAAGAGTCATTATACTGACTGCAGAAGATTAATTCGTGCCTGAATCAGAATGTCAGATTCAAAAGGTTTCGTCGATTGCATGGTTTCGTCAAACGACACGCCGTTCGAAAGGTTTTCCATTACAGAGAAATACATTCGCTATTATACTTATGTTACATTTAATCGTTAAAGCTCTCATATATTTCAAATAATTTGTACAAATGAAAATAAAATGAAACTGTATTCTTGTAGATTTATATGACCTTATCTTATACACTACATAGGTGTTATTGTCTATATGCATGCAATAAATTATTTTCAAATGGCATAAACAATTGCCCATGATTATTCGGTAATGCGGAAAATCAGTAATGTCAACGCTTTCTTTTATGGTAAAAAATCGATTTCAGAATCGGTATAATCAATAAAATAGTCATGTGTTTATTTTAATAGGTCGTGAATTAGGAAGCAAATATTAGTTTCTAAAGTAAGTACGTAGTATAGGCTTACTTTAGGTGGAAAACACTTAAGTCTTAATGAAGATTTGCTGTGGAAGAAGGTATTCGTTCAGTATAACGTCCGCTTCGGTGAACGAGTCGACGATCACAGGTAACGTGAAAACTTCACAACTCATGTAATAAAAAATTACATTCAAGTTTTGAACGTATTACGCAAAACTGGTTTTTCCATTACTGAGTATTATATCGTCCGAGCTATTTTGCCGTAAATGTAAACGAAGAGTTATCGAGAAGAAACAAAATTAATCAATGAAAGTGGATTGGTTATGTCCAGAATGATGCACAATCTATATCGCATTTCTTTATGGTATTATCTTCACCCTCATCAAATTTAGATTCTGAAGATAAAATGATACATCCTCTGAATTTTTCCAACTCAACAAACTCAGACGTGTCGTAAATCATTGGAACCTTGAAAGTTTTGGCAAAAAAAGCTTCCATATAAGAATAATGATATGTAGTTCGTTTTTTGTAGCTAGTCTTATGCCAATCGATATTGACTTTCGCGTCTATTACATTCCATCCCGCGTGCGTAAATTCAGAATTGCTTTTTATGGTTCTTTCAACATAAACCAGAAATTTCTAGGAGAACTTTGTGGACACTGGAAAGCTGTTAGACTTGGAGATTTTTAGTATGAATACATTATATTGCGGCATTAAAAAGGGTGAGTGGAAAATAATTCAATTCTGTAGGACCCTGTACCAATTATGTAAAAGCACACCTGTTCGTAAATTGTCTTGCTCAATATTTGATGAAAAAAAAGTTTTTGCAATCATGATACTGCCAAACGTTAGACACATGGGGTTAATCACAGTGAAAACCATATACAACGGATTACATTTATGCGGGATTCCAAACGGTTTACAAAGACCAAAAGAAGCTAACAAGTGTTACAATAATATCATGTATTAATAATTCTAAACATGTGACAATAACGTTATACATAAGTTACACGAATTTGAAATAGACTAAACGAATAACAGAGCTACTAAAAATTGTAAATCATGCAATAAGACCATAAATATTTCGAGCAGATTACACAGATTACAAAGTAATTTCGCAGACTACAAAGACTATAAATATTTCAAAGTGATTGTACTGATTACAAATATCACATTGATTACAATTATTGGAAAGACTACGAATATCACAAAGTTTTTCAGAATATTACAAGGATTGAAAAGAGATTGTGAAAAGATTACAAAGGTTACATGGATTAGTCGTAAGAAAATACAAACAATATAGGAAATATATAGATTACATAGAGATTATAAAAAATGTAACGAGACTAGGATTTCATGGGTTGCCCAGAATATTGAAAGATCGCAAAAATGACATTCGATGATATTGACATTACAGCAGAAATTAATTTCTAGGTCAGGCAGTGTAATCATGAAGTCTACGCACGCATCGTACTACTGCAACCTTTCTACGATTGTCACAAAGTAATTGAGAAGGATCTAGAGTGGTAAACAAGCTTTTGAATATACGTGAATGTCTACAATAGGATATGGAAGGTCATCGAACCATGTAGAAGATTCTCCGAGCAAATAGTAACCAGCAAAAACACTGAACCTCAGAGAATCTCAAAGTGACCGTCAAGCATTGTAAATGGTGAGAGAAGCAAAATAAGTTGATTATTCTCATGGTTATCAACAAATAATTTGAAATCAATTGTGTCTATTATAATAACAAATGACACTAGTCAAACGACACTATCAAAAGGTATCTAAATTTGGCTAATCAAGATGAAATTATCTAGAATTATGACTTGGATAAAATATAGAATATCATAGAACATTCTGGAAGAACCAATACTAGTCCAAGAAGGGTATGTGGGTGTGTCCATAGAATACAAAAGGAGAACCCTCAACACTCGACAGTCAGTTCACATCAGTTCACTTTTCAATAGGAATTTAAACTAATGAGATCTCCGCGAAAAGTAACTCCGGAATTTAATTCAGTAAAATAGGAACCTAAACTTGTTTAAATATTGAGTCAAGTTTAGATTACCGTGTGACAGTTTGTAACTGTGATCAGAGATAAAGTATCTCGATACAGGATTATTTCAATCAATAAAAATAGTCTTCCATTAATTTACACATACTGTGAAAAATAGTTGTGGGATAAATGAACAATTTACGTGTCTAAAAAAACTTACAACAATTTTGATAGTCATAAATTATGTTTGAGAGTCGCGTCCGTGTCGTGAACAAAGCAGTGTACGATGTAAACACAAACTGAATATACGCGAGTTAAAAGCCGATCTGTACATAGAAAAGAAACTTTAAGCCAATTAACTATTTCTTTAGGTCCGCGACGATAAAAATTTATTTCAATCCAGCTTGTGACTGAACCGTTACTGTACTTTTTGTACACTCATTATTTCGGTTCATACTGAAGTAATTGACTTCGCTATCATAGCGTGTATAAAAAATATTTTTTCAAATCATTTCACCAAAGTCGAATTTTTTCTCAAAGTATGTTTTACAAAAATGTCAGTCAAAAAAAACCCCAGCATGGACTTGAAGACAAGGAAGCCTGCGAAAACTGCGATCGTATATTCTCTGAGAGGCAAACGATCTTAAACCAAATTAGTATTATTTCAGTCTTTAACGAGTCAACTCAGACTGATGATCCTCAAAGAGTTTTGAACGAATAAACTCTACACATATTTCCTCTATTGTGCTTGATAATCCTTGATCAATACTGTGGCAAACAGATAACCATGATAGCAAAAAGTGGATTGGATTATCACCATATTAACACCGGAACGGGTACCAGTTGGACGGTTGAATTGTAGTTTAGTCGATACTCTGATCTCGATGTTCTGGTAGAAGTTGTGATGACTTAATGCCGTGTAACATCAAATAGCTGCAACGCAAGTTAGGAATCTCATACGGCAACCGAATGAGTGGTGTTAGTGCCGGGACGTGAGAAGCCCCTCATTGTGAAACTAAGGTGTGATTCTATTAGTCCAAATTATACGGACACTTCACTACTGGATGGAAGGAAAGACGATTACTTTCAAGAAGAATGACGTTAAGCACAATCGAATGGTTACTTCGGGCTTATGATACTTGTGGTTCTTTATAACATCGGCTTCGTAATGGGTATGTACAATGAATGAAAATTTTGATCTATCGTACAGTCATCGCTTATACAAGGACGTGCTATCATGTAACATTAATGAACAATCAAAGCAATGCAATACAGTGGTAATGTAAAACTTCGACTTGAGAGATCTCCGAATTTAGGTTATGCTTTACAAGTGCTTTACGTTATGGTAGCGTCCTCTACTTCGACGCATCGTGCATTGTTATAATGGATCAAAAATATGTAGCATAATTGGACATGAAGCGCACTAGAGTAGAAACCAACAATTGTTATGATTGTCATTTCATCCTGATCAGTGTTTCAATCAATTGTAATGTATAGTATTTCGATATACAAAGTGCTGTCAAATTGCACGGAATCTGAGGAAAAAGTACCGGAAGGCATTGGAAATTGAGCATCGATCGAGATGGACTTACATAATGTTTCGTTTTAATAAAAAGAATGGCTTTTCACCATCAACAATCCACAACGACATACATCTGTTGAGTAATTGAGTATTGTAAGTCCGGCTTGTTCAATGCTCAATTTTTATAGAGGAAACGTAACGCTTTGCGTGAAACATTAACTCTGGATCTCTATCTCGAAAATTTCGAATCCTGTTTATTTCTCTTGCCTTGAAAATTTCTTTTAGAAATATTCATCATCATCGTTATTAACTTTTTAAGGATCGTATTACGACATTGCATCTGGAGAAATATTCTCTTGTTTGAAATACATTCAAATTACACCCTAGAATGGGGGAGTATAAGTAGTACATTTAGGATTACTTTAGGGGACTAGACAGGTAGAAAGTCTGTTTTAGTGACCCATAAGTCTCTTAAGGGTCAAAGTCAAGAAATCCTTCGAGATGGCGTACGGTTATACATAATCCAAACACAAGTTAAAAACCACTTAACCTTACTCGTCCGAAGAAATAATCTCTGAACTTTATAATCTCAGTAACGTTTATCACGTTGATATTGTTAGCTTTAACTTACAGTTTAACGGACGGAAACTTATTCTTGACATTACAATACGGTGTTAGTGGAAACGTCGTCTACCATTTCCCAGTGAATGGCGATAACCAGTGTCTTCCATTACCGTCAGTTCAACTAAAGAGTTTCGATTTCTATGTAACAGCGCGCAAATGTCTTACGTTTAGCGATATAAATGTCCTCTTCATCGTTCGAGTATGGCTAATATGAAACGTACATAATTGTCGCCTGTAAGCGTTTGCAATATTGTAACTGTTTAGTCAGTACAAAAAAAAAAACGACACAGAAATGAAGATCATAGATAAAGGATGACGGCAGTTATTTACCAAATTTTTAAGCATGATAGAAGTATAAACAAAATTAGCTGAGTCACAATTATTGTCAATAATAAGTCATGTGAACTCGTTTCTTTTTTGAATCTTCAGGTGAAAAACATGTTATTGCAACTATGAAGATATCTAATAACGTGAACGGTACATGTTCAGTCATTATAACTCACATTCTCACTTACAATTAGTTATTTTAACCATATTTGGAAAGTTTTTCCTCAATTTGACCGTTAAATTTTATACGCGATTGTGATTAGAACATCTATAAGTATCTGGAAATTAATAGTATGCGAATCATCGAGGATTCACTTGGCATGCGAACGTTCTGAGTACATCCGGGGTGTATGTAACGCATTAATTTGTTCCTTTGGTTGAAATACATGTTGTGTAATTCTTGTGTGCGGAAGGGTGGCTTCGTGCGGGGAGTAAAGTACAAGAAGGGTATGAATAAGGGGAGAGTTACGTAATCTGAGGCCGGTTGTTGGCATACATTAAGTTCAACGAACAACGCACGTTACTACTACTTATCTAGCTAGGCCATAAATTCCTTCTCGTCGAGAAGTTTTACTCGGCTGCGCACCTGGGCAAATGAATTAGCCTTTATCTATAATCTGTTTCCAATAGTTCTTAGAAGCCATTTTCCCAATTCAAAGTTACCTTTCACCTATCTCCATTGACCCATTTCATTCCTTTTTCCAAACTTGTTGATAAGTTGATCCAATTTCTCCACTTTCTTTCGGGATAAGCAACGAAAAGGGTCATATTTGTCATACGTGCTTATATGTTATATACTTTTTTGTCTAATTCGGATCTTTTACTTCATTTTACTTCAAGGAAATCAGTTAGTCTGGGTCCAAAAGTGGCTGCTGCTAGTTTTGTGCAAAATATATTCGTTAGACTGTTTGAAAGAAAATTTTTGCAATTTTTGGCGTATCTGATGGCTTTCTTAAACTCACAATATTTCAGCGTGGTAACACACTTGCTCTTTAATATTGAAAAGTATATTTCTCATGTTCACAAGATTGATTTAATGAAAATCAGTGTGGTTCTCAATCACATTAACTAAAATATGTACATATCGGGTGTTTTTGAGTAAATACCACCATATGTTGGGTTGCCTATCAACGAGGGACACAGATACCGCTAAGGCAGATCTACTCAGTTATCGGTAGCTAACTCGGTAGGTAACTCGTTCAAACTCTTCGAGAGTGAGTTACACACAACTTGCCAACACGGGCAGTCCAGCTATTCGTGAGGACTTTAAAATGATAAGTTGGTAGTTCTTTTTACCGGTATATGTGCTCCTCACTGGTAGGCAGTCCAACACACTGCGGCGTTTACTCGGAAACACTCTGTATAATACAAGATGCAAGTTTGATAAATGAATGGGTTTAGAAGGAGATAGTAGAAAGGTATGAGCCGTACAGTGATCCATTATGCCTCCACTTCTCACAGAGTTTATTAATTACATTTAGCCCAAGGTACCGGTAGCGATATATGTATGAACAATATATTGTTAAACTTCTTCAGAGATATCTACTTGAACATTGTATACCGTATTGTATACTATATTGTATATACTACACCTATACGTGTAGGCATACAAAGTAACTGGAGAATTTATCCTCGTCCGGCGTGATAAATTGTCGAACTTTCATTCCTCTCTTATCCTGCAAGCTGCAGCTGAACTCATTTTTTAAACTGGGGTGAGCACCGCAGATCTGATTCCAATATTAAAACGGATGTATTCTTTTCATCGTACAATTTCACCACGGCCACTTGTACGTAAATAACTACACGAAAACATCAATTCAACATTTTACACGCATGTACGTAAATCTGTTCGATTAATTTTTAGGACTTAAAGTGAATTCGCAACGCGGTACTATGCAGTTCCATTTAACGAATGCAATCAACGATTTCCTGAATACTAGGGATGCATTCAAACGACAATACGTTCACCGTAATCCTGCAGTGTTTTTATTCCACGACAATAATACGAGTTTTTAATGGCTATGTATATTTTAAAGTCTTCTGTAGATGAGACGTATTACGCGTGTTTATACGCCATGAAACACATAGCACTCATAATACGTAATTTCTGTGGCTCAAGAGCTGCAGAAGCTTTATTTTATGAATCCCCCTCCCCATCCCAACACTATGTATCTTACTCTTCAACTCTTGCCACGTGTATTTGATTAAATCTGTTCACGAAAAATAACCATAAATGCTGCATCTGACAATAGTGATTCTGACAGTTAGAATTAAACAGTGGCCAGTAAAATTCAAACGACTCCCGGAAGAGAAGTAGCTGTACGAAATTATTTCGCATTATACGCAAAACTCTTTCCTATATCTTTTATAGTCTTGGGTACATGAAATCACGGACTCATAATAGCGCATGATTGTCAAGTATTTCAAGTTTTATGAATTACAAATCGACTCGATACTTGACATCACAGCCGGTCAACATTACCGGTGAACTTTCTTGTTGAAATCGCAATCTACTTTAGGAAGCAGTCACTTTGAAGTGACTTGAAATCGGTTGAAATCACACGCGTATTCACTTGTTGTAATCGCAAATTACTTTGGAATGCAGTTACTTGGAATTCGCTTCAAATCACTTCGAGTAACTTCAAATCGCTTTGAAATCCCTTGAAATTGTTTGAAATCATTGCAATCGTTTATCACTCGATCTATGAGTAAATATCCGCTCGATGTCAACCAAACGTTGACTAATGGCCACTTATATAAAAGTCGATTTCCAGGCAACAGTGTATGAGTTGACTGTAAATTGACTTGTCGCCATCAAAAAACACTTGAGTGAAACTTTGAAATTTCTTTAACTACCAGATTTTACTGATCTCATTGAATCTCTGTGGCAGGTTCTATATGGTAATATCTATGTTTCAGTTTCACTATGTCTTGATCTCGACACTTTGGAGAACTTTCGTGGACATACGGTCGACATAACCTTGATTTTAGACTTATTGACAGTGATCGTTACTAAATCCCAGACGAGTACAGTCACCATCTGTTCACACCGTACCAATCCTTACAGCTTTCCCATATCCGCGCGTACTTTCTACCACATCTGATACCCGAAATCTCTACCGCTCGTACCGCTACCAACAAGTTGCGGTAAGTTTAGGCGCGATCGCGGGGCTACGCGATTGGGTGGATCGTCGTTAACCGCAAAGATGGCGCCGATCGTTGGAAGAATAAATAACTGACCGGGAATCTACGCTCGGTTAGTCAGCCTGATTCGAGTCTCTGGCCATTCCAGTCACGCTCGGAACTCTCTTGTTCTCTTCCTCTCCTCTCCAATTTAAACAGTAGATTCTCCCCAGCCGATCGAACTTCCGTAGATTCACGCCTTCGGTCTCTGAATCTCACGGCAGCTCTCCACTTGCGAGACACAACCATTGATCGTACACTAACACCTCATTATACACTCTTGAAACAACTTTACTACTGTAATAATAAGGGGTTTTTATGCCTCAGCGGCTTTTCCCCTGTGAGCCAATAAATTGCAACAATTTCTCTTGGCTCAATTGAGTATTTAGACAAATTTATTTCGATCCATATTTCATCCTCCAATTCTTATTGCTTTTCATATAGAATCACGGAAGCCTTCCATGTTGGACAGTTTTCCGACGCTACACTATCTTACTAATTTTCTGTTGATTATAAGTAAGTCAAACGTAAGTCATCTGATCTCAGTATGCCGGCTTCAATTGACCAAATGACAGAAATGTTGAAACTTTCATAACTAAGGGTGTAAGTATGTCGATGGATAAGAACAACTGTTCCAATGGAACTATGGCGAAATCCCATTGCTAGACAATCGTTTCAAAAAATACTTTGTTGCTGCTACACCATGCTATCGACCTGTTTCTGCTCCTTCCGCAGCTACGCGATGCGCAACTATATTGCATTATGGCGATTCACATTACCATGCTGGATTGCTGCTAGCCTATTGGCGGTGTTCTAATTGTTGTCTGAGGCTAGTGCAGGCTCCCCTACCTTTGCAACTTGACAGAATAAAACCATGGATTTTCAACTATAATCGTGGATTTTTATCGTTGAGGCTTATGATTGCATTCACTTCGTTCACGTAGTACTCACGTAGTGACTGTGTGGCGTGTCTTAGTTGGAGTTTTGACCAGGCAAGAGGTAAGTGTCACAATTAGGTAAACTTAACCCTCCATCCCCGCTGTGAAAACTTGAGTGCCAATCGGAAATTTCCATCTTTCATAACTGTCTAACATGAAATTTTTTTTTCAAAGAATCAGCAAAAGATTTCGATCAAAAACCTGTTGAAGTAGGAAATACACAAGTCTTTTGTATTCAAGAATATCTTATCGAAATTTTCGACGGTAAATGAGAATCAGAGAACCAAAAAATAACAGTAGAGACCCAGAGCTGATAGTATCGAGCTCAGAAACGGTCGTTCTTTTTACGTTTTTGGAAATGAAGATTATTCTAACGAATTATCACGTAGGTAGGTAGTATCCACCCTCTGGTGGTGTAGCTACACTGGTGGATTACCCTGTATAATATCTCTTGGTATTCAACTTAAAGGCGAAGTCTAATCTTGTAAAGGTTAGGGAGAAGATTTACGAGCTGAAAAAACTGGGTCGACGCGATATATAACGACGCCCTTGAGACAGGGGGCGATGCGTCACAGAAGCGAGAACCACCAATCAGTTGGCGGTATTCCCTTCTACGTTTTCTATTCCCGGAATACCAAGTAACGCCGTGAGAAAAACATTTCGCGACATTTTTTCCTTGCCATCTAGAAATCGCGTCTTCTTTTTTACGTCTTATGCTTGCTTACAATGCGTGTAATATGTACGCAGCAGCAGCAGGCCGCCATGAATCTTTTTGCGACATACGTTTTCGCATGCCTATCGAGGCTCACTGAATATTTATTTGCCTCCGGAGCGATCGGAACATGTTCACGCCGAAGAGGAAATATAAGCTCCGGAAGTAGCAAAAAACATCAAATATATGTGTTTATCTGTCAATATGTTCTTCTTCTCGTGTCTGTCCGAAGTCGAGTGAACTTAAAAGTTTTCCGTGCTTTTTATCGACCCGTAAATACTTGGTTTTAAATAAGGAATCCGGTAAAAAAAATTTACGATATTGAATTTGAAAACAATACACTTGAATCGAAAATTGAATGAGTTATTTGAAGCACTTTTCAAGCGATACTCCGAGGGACACATAGAGTGTAGAGAAGATAAGGCAACCTTCCGAAAACCATAAATATTTTATTTATATGCCACGGTGGTCACGTGGCTTTAATAAGCTTTTGTCGATATAAGGTTATATTCTGCTACATAGCTTGGAAAAGCGATGTCCAAATAATCAAGTATCTAGAGAATATTTAAGATGTCGAAGACGTCGAGACGTCAATAAAATTTTCTATGGAAGTTACCTTCTTTGAATCTAAACTGCGAACGAAGCAATGTCACAAATCGCAAATTCAATTCTACTTCAATCGACACTCTTGTAATAACTTGAAAACTCTTAGAGAGTGATAAACTCTGTTACTTTTTTGAGTTTCCCAGCTTACTTCAGTCTTTTCAAAGACTCGGAGTCGTTTGGAAAATCTGAGAAAACGCCTGCGGCTAACGCTTCGGTAAAATTCACACCACGAGTAGGCTACCAAGTACGGTTGAAAGCCAAATCAAAGCTTTGATACGGGCTCGAAACACAGTACTGCCATTGTGAATCCCCTATTTTGCCGTCAGCTTCGAGATCTCGGCTCGCATGAATGAGTTATAGATTTAGGTTTCGACAGCTTTGACATGTAATTTCCTTACTGAAATATGTTATACATTATTGAATGTATTTTGCTACCACGTTAAAATACACAACTTCTAAGGCATACGCCAAAGTAAACCGGAGGTTGAATTCTCAGACCTAAAGTCAACTCTGGCTCATGTGATGAAAACCAATTTCAGAATTGTCCAAAACACTCGATCGCGTTTCTCCCACGTCTTCGTAAGTATCGGAAGTTCTTTACATATAAGGAACAAAGTCTTATCATCATCAGCCTCTGCATTGCGGTTCGATGTATCAAAATCGATGCTTCAGTTGCTACGCGATTCTACTCATCATCTCATTTTACGCAGATTTTGAGGAACAGCTCAAAGTGCGATGATTCTAATTACCGTTCCATTATAACGCTGCGTTTAATCTGGCAATGTTGTGATTAAGTATATATATAACGTAACTACCTGCACACGTTATATACGCGGTCTTAACACACACATACACTCGTTTAAACTGGGACAGAGTGTATACGGAGATTATATAATCCATCTACGCTGGTAGGTGTTGAATCCCGGTTGTTCCGTTCAAATTGAGTAGGGGCATGGGTATAACGTGGGTCCGACGTTGAAGAAAGGCTTTTTCAAAGAGGAAATAACGGCCACAGATAAAGGGTAAAAAAGATTAATAACTTGCAGTAATTTTTCAGATGGCCAATACCTTTGCCTTTTCGTATCTCATAAAGTTTCGAAACTCTCTTGACTGAAGAAGACCTGAATTCATCAATATAATGGAATGGTTGACGGTGAACTTTGAAGACCGCAGTATCTACGGTGATTCGAGAAATCTACATCAATTTTCTTTATCCCAAATGCATTTTGAATATCGTGGTTACTCGTACACAAAATCTTTTTTGTGAACTTTTGACGAAAACTTGCGGGATCTAAGTTTCAACCCAACGTGTTTCAACATGTTTTATTCAAAGATCAGTAAGTTATGGATTCTCGTTGTTCCGTTTCATTATCCAAATTCTTATATTTAGGAACAGCAATGATCTGAAAGGAAGTAAAAAAGACTTCAAATTTCTAACATCTTTTTCTGGAAGATTCATTCATGGATAACGTCGCTGCAGGAATCGAGGTGATCAATAATCCACGTTTGATAAGACATTTTGATTTTAGAATCGAGGATTCCTTTCTCTTGGAAGGAAGGTGATGACATTTCTATGCGGTCATAACGTATCTTTCAGTGATCTTGACTAAGGTTGCAGGGTCACTTGATCTGCAGGAATGATCAAGAAAAGCTGCTGCGAGATTTCAGAGTGATAAATGGATTCGCTGAAATCCGGTGACAAGGTAGAATCGTGGAATACAGGTCGAGGAGTTTCCAAGATCATCTGATATTAATCTCGCAGTCTGAAAAGGGAAAAACCGGCGAGATACGGGGCTCTAAGAAAGATACCGTTCCGTTAAAAGAAGTGACCTAAAGTTTGAGAATATTACTTAGAGAGGGTAGAGAATAAGAAATTACGCTTGACTTTGGAAGACAAAGTTCCTTGTCTCTGCTATGCGAACGAGCTCATTCTTGGTTGAACTTAAAAATCCGGCACAAGAATTGCACGCCGACGAAGAAGGTCGCGGAGTGCAAGCTAGCTGGTGAATAAATTCTAAGCCATAAATATTCCTCGCGGACCTGACGCAACCCAAGTAGAACAGTTCAGGAGGACAAACTGGGTGCCACTTAATACCACGTAGAGCTTATTTAATTCCCTCGTAACGTTCTTCTCGTCAGTGGAATTTTACCCCTTAACCATTCTTTTAAAATTATACGCGCCATTCCGTGAGTTTCCATTTATTAGTAGTTGGATGTACGTAAATTCAACTCGCGTGATTCACAGCCAAAATTGCATTTTCTCAGAGTGATATTCTACGGGGAACGGCGTTTCGTTTTTTGCAGCTCAACAAAATTTTTCCAGGGCACTTAAGTTTGTAGGATATTCAATCACGCGAAATGCACAGGCCTTCGGTATCAGGTCTTCAAAGCTTTCAAACTTTCGTCATGGACTATAAGCTTTCGAATAAGGTTTCCTAGACCTTATCAGAGTTCTTTAAAATCTGAGGCTGAAGTTAGTAATGCCAACGGGAAAACATAATTATTACGCAGGCTTAGAATCACTTTCGAGGACTTGGTTCTGCGAAATATGATTATACTTTATTTATCATTGTTTATTCGATTTCAGACATTTACAAAAGTGCGGTATAACGATTTTTCCTAATCACGCATCGTTTCAGTAAGTTTATTAACTTCGACCTAACTTCAAAATAATGTTTAGGATTTCTTTAATACTCAAATTCGTTATTTCTCAATTTTTTATGTTTTACAAAATGAAACCAATAAGTGATAAAAAACTAAGTAATAATACATTACCGTTCTAAAAATCCTTCTCACATTTTGCAACCTTATGATAGTGTTTGGCAATGTTATTAAAAAACAACACTAAGCGGTATACACTTTTCAGTGATCATTGGGTTACAATTTCAAATATTCAAACTTTTATGCTGGAGCTTCAGATGAAAAAACATATTTATTTTGCATATTTTACAATACCGAAAAATCTGAACGAAAAATCCGTTTCTGCCCAGATAAATTACTTCTCTCCTCCACCACTCCAAAGTGCAATGGCGCCGAGAAAAAAAAAATCCCCGCACACCAACCTTTTTACAACGAAGTTCCGCTTTAACCCTTTGAATTTAATTAAAGAGATTTGCAATATGAAATTGTCTTGAACAGAAAATATGGAGCATACTGGCATACATAAATTCGTTAGAACTAGCGAAGGTACTGACAGCCTGAGGCAAAGACCTGATGGGCCATCTCATCGTGGCCATGTTATTACCTGACTCGGACAGCACTCAGACATAAGGGCACTGGAGACTAGATCAAAAGAGGTGTTAACGCTGGGTCTCGTGAAATTCAATTTACCTGACGAGTACAGGAGTCGTAAGTTAAAATGAAATTAGCATTGAATGTCATAGACGGGCGAAAGGCAGACGCGAATCAAGTAATCGATCCTTTTTGCTAAAATTTTGGTTATCACACGATGCATTGTACGAAATATACGAAAGTTTTCTAATTTTTTCGTTTTAAATTTGTGACTCACCCCTATGGAAACAGAATTATCTGCAGTCCCTGTTGCAATAATCATAAATGTGTTCAGGTACCAAATTGACTGAACGTACCTGTAGAGCTCATTTAAATGGATACCTGACACCTTTGCAAGGGATCAGATCGATTTTAGGTCAGTACGATGAGCGATACAGAGGATTTGCTTTTCAATGTTTTACCGTCTTTTTTATAACTAAACCTGAGTCATCGTGGGTATATTGACTGACAATAAGTCTCCTAAACGGATTCAATTTCTCAAATAAACAAGGTTCTGTGAATGGAACGAATTACTTCCATTTGTGCCCCAGGAGATCTGCATGCTGTAGCGAAAATTTCTTGCGGAGGATTTCCCGCAGAAGAATTGATTGGTCGTTGCTGTT
The DNA here is from genome assembly GCF_021155765.1 of Diprion similis. NCBI lineage: Eukaryota > Metazoa > Arthropoda > Insecta > Hymenoptera > Diprionidae > Diprion > Diprion similis. The sequence continues at coordinate 6,664,955 of NC_060117.1, forward strand.
ATTTCATCGGTGGAATTTCGAATCTTCTTGAACGCGATACCCTATTCGAATATTCGAAACGATCCGCTTTGTCATAATCCCTATGCTCGTTATGGTAGCACGAACAACGTCCTATATTGAACTCTGTTGGGAAATCAAACAAGAGGGTGCGTGGTATACCTACGTGTTGAGAAAAAAAATATGTGTAACGAAGCAAAGCTGCTTGATGTTCAACTTTACTCTTCGATATCCATCCTGTGTTGATATCCACGAAATCCGCTCTGGTGATGAGAAAAAATTTCATTACAATCATTTCTTCGGCATATATTCTTCATAATAAGTTGGGTTTTATACGTGATTATTCGTGTTGTACAACGCAGGATGGCCACACACCTGGAAAAACTGAAAATGTTAGATTTCCATCATGGCAATTGGAAATAATTTTCTGAGGTAACAATTGTACTTTTTTCATCGAGAAGACAAATTGGATTAATCTCACTTTTTCGTATATTATATTTTTCTTCAATTCGAATTGAATTTCAATTAAATTAGAGTTAATAAGCTGGACGGTTTGGGTTTTTGTACTTTACTAAACTGGCAAAATGTCAGGGAAAAGTAGGTTTTAACTCCTGGGAAATTCGGAAATGTTATGGGATTTTATGGTAAATTGTCGAAATAGCAGCTGATCTGGTTTTCGATTACGAAGAACACCGATATCTCATTTTGGCGACATTTTTACCGACATTATATGCATGCCGGTAATGCATGCGTGTAATGTCGGTAAAAAATGTCGTCAAACTGAAATCTCGGTATTCTTTGTAATCGTAAAACCAGATCAGCTGCCATTTCGTCATTTTACCATCAAATCTTATGAGATACTTATATTGTATGGATTGCAGAAAATTGGTTATTCCGACAGTATGAATCTCTCTCTCTCTCTCTCTCTAGAGGTTTATTCTTTCGCACAAAAATTTTACCAACAAACATTTGAACCGTGCAACGTGTATTACGCCAGAAAAATCCTTCTGCAGAAGCGGTGATGCATAGTGAGGATGAAACGCGTTATTATTTCTGTTGGACAGTATAAGCTCTGTATTCTGCAGCTTCAACCTCTCGGACGTCAGATTCCAGCCTAGCATAGCGTCCGTATTAAGGATGGAGTCGTTCAGGTCGAAACGTTCTGCTCGACTTGTTCTATTTCACGAGACAAGAAATAATAGGAAACACTCCTCGCCGCCATTTTTCACTCCAACTATTCTTCTCCCGTTCTTGGTGATGTGGTTGGGTATATATCTTCCTTTCTTTCAATTAGCGCAAATAACGGCTTCGCCTGAGTAGTAATCTGGAGATTAATAGGCTCGTCTCGAAAGTGCGGCTCGTTTGTCTTAATTTTTAAGTTTTAATTCCTACCCCGAGAAGCCCGATTTTTCCTTTACCACTCACTGGCATACTTCGATGGTTACACACACACACACACGCATATATTTGAATATAAAACTCACTTTGGACATATTGTAATAAAACTCGCGCGAAGTTGCAGGTGCCGTGCAGTGCGAACGGAATACATTGGATGGATAAAAACTGGCGAAGCGTTTGAACGAGCAAATGGATGGGCATGTAAATCTCGTTTGATAAATGTGAACAATTTATAAACGAGCTGCAGAAAACTACCTATATATGTATATTACAGACGCTTGCTCTCGTCGAGATGTGGGGAGAGGTACGTAACGTGTAAGTTTTATACTTCTGTAGGAATAGTTCGAAGAAATAATCTTGATTGTGGAGTTATGGCTGGCACAAAATTAACCCTTAAATGGTAAGGGTGAGTCACTCGTGCCTGACGCTTTAAAAAGTGCTTCAAAGTGGTCGAAAAAATTCCGCAAAATGCATGAAATCTCGTCAACTATTCTAGAATAAGGACGAAAGTAGAGAAATCGGAAATTATAGAAACAAGCTGAATCTAGATACTTCATTTCAAATCCTTTTAATGAGTTTCAAAATTTGGTAGATCCGTTTCATTTCACTTTGCGTTGGCTCTTTTTATTTAGGAGATTATTTTCTACCAGTTCAGTGACTCACTTCTTTTTCATCATGTTACAGTTGCCAAATGTCCAATTTAACAACATTACTAACAGTATTCATACGTTGATTATAATCGATACACGGTAATATTAAATTAAATAGTACAAAAAAAAAAAAAAAAAAAACATAGAACCCATTTCAGTGACTTTGCAGAAAGTTGTCTCGATATGAATAAAACGAGTCGTCGTAGAGTGAAATTGAAGGAATATACGAGATTTTTAACGAATCAAAGCGATTTCAAATTAATCTACTTCCAGTATTTTTCATTTTCGCATCTCTAAAAAGATTTTAGCAGCTTACAAACGTAATGATTTGATAATTACTTAGTGTACGTCTGCAACGTAATGAATTTAAGAAAACGTATCGATTTTTTGGCAACCAACCTATCTTAACTTTCGTGAAATTCTCTATCGAAACAGCGAAGAAAAAAGTTCGTGTACATACATAGCATGGGGAAAAATTCGTACGATCCGAAAGTTCAACCATTATTATTACTATACTCGAACGAGTAAGATCGAAGAAGTAACTTCTTATATTTCCGTACTTCCGCGGAAAGAAAGAAAGCTTAAGCATGAAAAATACGCTGTTGGAATCGCGAGCCCGATATCATGATAACGTGGCGACGATTTATCACAATGGAACCAAGAACGATTCGGCATGTACTCTGCTTTAAGTTTCTGTACGTGTGCGTGCGTGACTCGAAATTTTCTGGCACAGAGCTCTTTACACTGTACTTAATAATTGTGCTGTAACTCAAAGGCAGTCGTTGTTTTCACAAACGATGTGAAAACTTGACACATTCACTATAAGTCGTTAATGATGATGTGTTTCATGTTTTTTTTTTATTATTTATTTAGTTAGAATCATAAAAATAATGAATTTTTATTTGAGTGTGATACACTTAGCAACAGTTGCAAGGCTGGATTGGAGAAAATGAATTGAATTTATATTTATTAAGTTTATCAATGAATATCGAATTTCGTTTGAAAATTTCAAACTTATAAATAAAATTGAAATTTAAAAAAATATTTCTATACACTTTTTGTCTCTTGTTCTGTTTGATTTAATGATTTTCAATTTTAACACTTTGAAAACCTCGAAGGGGCCATTCATTAATTACGTAAGGATGATTTTGACGATTTTTGACCCCCCCCTGCCCCCATATATAAGATTTTACGAACCTCCCCTCCCTTTTCTTACGTAAGATTCAATCTCGTTTTTCTGAATAAGAAAACGTTGTCAGAAAAGGATCAGTTAGACTAAAACTCAGAGTTTGACGTAAATCAAAGATTTTTCTTTTTTCGCAGATAATTTAGGTTATACTTTATAATTGCTATCAGATATAGATTATCTTTACATAATTAGATAACTATCTAGACTTTGGAATATTATTATCATAATTAAAAGTAAGTTTTTAAATAATCTTAAAGTGAACAAACATAAATCAGTTAAACAATCTTTAAACGAATAACACAAGAATCATTTTTTATTTTCCAAATGATTAAAATAAAATTAATACGCGGGAAGAATTCACTATAATATAATTATTATTTATGACATTTAAATAGATGAAAATGAACATATTTAAGATTTTTAGATTTTAATAAACAATAAAAATTTGTAAAATAAAATGTAAATCGAAGTGCACATTATGAAAAAAATCATTCAGCATCCCAAATAGAAATAGATTTTAAATAATAAATTTCGACTTGTAAAATATTACGTAAGAATGGGTTTTACCCCCCCCCCTCCCCCCCCCTCCCCCAAGATAAGGGCATGCATAGATTTTTTTAACCCACCCTCCCCCTGGGGAGCCTTACGTAATTAATAAATGGCCCCGTAGATGAGTTTGCTGTTTTTCCATTCACTTTTTGTAATCTTTACCGTGCTCTTACTATACGAAATCTCAAAACCTATTATTTTTGTCTCACGCATCATTATTGAATTTCCTTTTTTCTGTAACTTTATTTACATCTGAATACATTCTTTTGCTATTGTTGCTGTTGCCTTAAATCCTGAGGTTATTTAACCATAAACCCACTATATTATACACTACGAGAAAAAGAGGGAAAATGGTGTACATTCCAACACCTTCTTCACCAATCCTACCTTAACCTATGCTGTGACGCCTGTGTATACAAGCCCCAAGCATATACATTACCACGATTACGTATGTATACCAGAACCTCATTTTGACGGCCAGTTGTGGAATCGGCTCCGTATAGGACTTATTTTAATCAAGGTTGCACCAGCGCCATCCATGTTGTAATTGGGTATCTGCTTGCATATATATGTATGTAGATGTATTATATGGACGCCGTGCAACGGGTCTGACCGCGGGGACCACAAGGGTCCCCCACTATTTCCCACCACTCGGAGAGCCGATTCTTGGATGTGACACGGTAGGAACTGTCGTTTTGATCAGCGGACGTTAAGAAGAGGTCATATTGTATGTGAGATTGACGATTATATGTTGAAAAGTATAAAATATATCTATAGATTGATGGTTGGCAGTAAAGTGAACTAATCTGAAACATCACTTCAGACATCAAGAAACTGCGAAAAATGGTGGAGTTTTGAAGCTGCAAGTTGAAGTGAACATTGGCGAACAAGAACAATCCCTCTGTATTTTATGCGGAAGTTTCATTGACGACCTTTCGTATGATAAGAAGGTGTGCGGCCAAATAGTATCAACTTAGCTGTCAATCTAACCATCAAGGACGATGTTCGCACCACCTTATGCGGTCGAAGCTCCTCCTGACGAGTGAAAAAGTTGAAATAACAGGAAGGATTAGGAAAGTGTTCGCATGCTCTTCGAAATCCGCAGGTATATTGAAGTATACATGCAACCAACGTCGGAAACAAGAATCAACGCTGCAAGCAACGTATCTAAAAGAATAACCTGCGTCGAAAAAGAGGGTGACCCCTTTGGATTATTGGCAAAAATTTCGACGATTCTGAAAAGTGCTGCGATCAATTCTTTAGGGCACTATTCCGACGTGATTTTGCGAGAGGATTCGATTGAGCGCAGTCCCAATAGGCTGCGAGCAACGCATCAAAAGTTAAAGCCGAAAAACCGCAGATTTTCGACGTCATTTCACTGCTGTTGGTCCGACGCTATTTTTCATGTGTTTTCTGAGTTCCTGGAGGTCGAATTACTCTAGAAATGGTAATACAAATAGATTCCGAGAGTAGAAATTTTCGGCTCCGAAAATGAGCAAAAAAGTAAGGCTTACCCCTTTGGATTTTTGGCGAAAATTTCGACGATTCTGAAAAGAGCTGCGATCAATTCTTTAGGGCACTATTCCGACGTAATTTTGCGAGAGGAATCGATTGAGCGCAGTCCCAATAATCTGCGAGCAACGCATCAAAAGTTACAGCCGAAAAACCGCAGATTTTCGTCGTCATTTCTCTGCTGTTGGTCCGACGCTATTTTTCATGTGTTTTCTGAGTTCCTGGAGGTCGAATTACTCTAGAAATGGTCATACAAATCGATTCCGAGAGTAGAAATTTTCGGCTCCGAAAATGAGCAAAAAGGTAAGGCTGACCCCTTTGGATTTTTGGCAAAAATTTCGACGATTCTGAAAAGTGCTGCGATCAATTCTTTAGGGCACTATTCCGACATAATTTTGCGAGAGGAATCGATCAAGCGCAGTCCCAATAGGCTGCGAGCAACGCATCAAAAGTTAGAGCCAAAAAACGAATGACTTATTTTCTCAATTTTTTTTTGCTGCTGGTCTTTATGTTGTAGATTCGCGGCTGTCAGTCCTACGCTCTTTTTGGTGTATTTCCTGCGGTCCGATTGGTTCGAGAACGATCATGCGAAACGATTGTACGAATAGAATGTTTTCCTCAAATATGTAAGGCCAACCGTTTCATATTTTTTAATTAATTTTTTCAGGTACTATGTCGGAGTAATTTTTGGAAGGGAACCCGTTCTACAAAGTGTTGACTAGCTGCGAACAACGAATCCGAAGTACCGGCTGTGAAACATGAAATTCACATCGAGCTTCGAAAGAGGCAAGAAAGAAAAATAAAAAACTCAAGGCCATAAGGTTCCAGAATCAGATCAGTTTCAGTTTATTATCACGAGAAGTGTCGAGTGGCAGTGTAAAGTACTCCAATAAGTTGATAAAAATATCAAAAAAACTGATAAAAATAAATGCTGTAATATAACTAGCGATAACATGAGATATAAGTCTCTCATACTAGATGTAAGGAAGACATTGTACACTACATCAAGGCATATACAATATATGTTATATAGGATAGTTTTTATATTCGTTTGTTAGTAGAGTTTGAGATCTGACCTGCGTACTGGTTCATTGCACCTCTGTAAGATATGATATGTATATTGTTTTGTTGCTATTGTAATTAACTCGAAATGATTATAAATAAATCAGCAAGATTTACCGTACTTTGGTCGTACTTATTGTAATGTTCGTCTCAGCATGTCCTCTCAAGCGAACAGGCATACTTTCAGGCGCACAACATGAACGATGCAATCGATGTATCAATCAATCTCTGTTTTTGGACGACCTCCTCGGCTCAGATGTACTCCTAATACTGGGAGCAATTTTCTGCTCAAATTTCTCCGAACTAGCATGTAAGCAAGCGATCATATGCTATCTTAAGCGTGCAGGCATGCGGCAAAACACATAGAATAGACATCATACGCAGTCAATCATGCAGTCTCTGTTTTCGGTCGACCTCCTCGGCTCAGATGTTTTCCTGATACTAGGAGTAATTTTCTGCTGAAATTTCTCCGAAATAGCATGTAAGCAAGCGATCACATGCCCTCTTCAGCAAGCGGGCATGCATTAAGACACGCAGCATCGATATCATAAGCAGTCAATCAAGCAGTCCCTGTTTTTGGAAGAGCTCCTCGGCTCAGATGTTCTCCTGATACCAGGAGCAATTTTCGGCTGAAATTTCTCCGATTCGCTTAATTCTACGTGGCTGTAGCATGTAAGCAAGCGATCACATGCTCTCTCTAGCAAACAGGCATGCATTGAGACACGCAGCATCGATATCATAAGCAGTCAATCAATCAGTCCCTGTTTTTGGAAGAGCTCCTCGGCTCAGATGTTCTCCTGATACCAGAAGCAATTTTCGGCTGAAATTTCTCCGATTCGCTTAATTCTAAGCGGCTGTAGCATGTAAGCAAGCGATCACATGCTCTCTCTAGCAAACAGGCATGCAATCAAGCACACAGTATCAACGTCGCAAGCAGTCAATCAATCAGTCCCTGTTTTTGGAAGAGTTCCTCGGCTCAGATGTTCTCCTGATACCAGGAGCAATTTTCGGCTGAAATTTCTCCGATTCGCTTAATTCTACGTGGCTGTAGCATGTAAGCAAGCGATCACATGCTCTCTCTAGCAAACAGGCATGCAATCAAGCACACAGTATCAACGTCGCAAGCAGTCAATCAATCAGTCCCTGTTTTTGGAAGAGCTCCTCGGCTCAGATGTTCTCCTGATACCAGGAGCAATTTTCGGCTGAAATTTCTCCGATTCGCTTAATTCTAAGTGGCTGTAGCATGTAAGCAAGCGATCACATGCCCTCTTCAGCAAGCGGGCATGCATTGAGACACGCAGCATCGATATCATAAGCAGTCAATCAATCAGTCCCTGTTTTTGGAAGAGCTCCTCGGCTCAGATGTTCTCCTGATACCAGGAGCAATTTTCGGCTGAAATTTCTCCGATTCGCTTAATTCTACGTGGCTGTAGCATGTAAGCAAGCGATCACATGCTCTCTCTAGCAAACAGGCATGCAATCAAGCACACAGTATCAACGTCGCAAGCAGTCAATCAATCAGTCCCTGTTTTTGGAAGAGCTCCTCGGCTCAGATGTTCTCCTGATACCAGGAGCAATTTTCGGCTGAAATTTCTCCGATTCGCTTAATTTTACGTGGCTGTAGCATGTAAGCAAGCGATCACATGCTCTCTCTAGCAAACAGGCATGCAATCAAGCACACAGTATCAACGTCGCAAGCAGTCAATCAATCAGTCCCTGTTTTTGGAAGAGCTCCTCGGCTCAGATGTTCTCCTGATACCAGGAGCAATTTTCGGCTGAAATTTCTCCGATTCGCTTAATTCTAAGTGGCTGTAGCATGTAAGCAAGCGATCACATGCTCTCTCTAGCAAACAGGCATGCAATCAAGCACACAGTATCAACGTCGCAAGCAGTCAATCAATCAGTCCCTGTTTTTGGAAGAGCTCCTCGGCTCAGATGTTCTCCTGATACCAGGAGCAATTTTCGGCTGAAATTTCTCCGATTCGCTTAATTCTAAGTGGCTGTAGCATGTAAGCAAGCGATCACATGCCCTCTTCAGCAAGCGGGCATGCATTGAGACACGCAGCATCGATATCATAAGGAGTCAATCAATCAGTCCCTGTTTTTGGAAGAGCTCCTCGGCTCAGATGTTCTCCTGATGCCAGGAGCAATTTTCGGCTGAAATTTCTCCGATTCGCTTAATTCTACGTGGCTGTAGCATGTAAGCAAGCGATCACATGCTCTCTCTAGCAAACAGGCATGCAATCAAGCACACAGTATCAACGTCGCAAGCAGTCAATCAATCAGTCCCTGTTTTTGGAAGAGCTCCTCGGCTCAGATGTTCTCCTGATACCAGGAGCAATTTTCGGCTGAAATTTCTCCGATTCGCTTAATTCTAAGTGGCTGTAGCATGTAAGCAAGCGATCACATGCTCTCTCTAGCAAACAGGCATGCAATCAAGCACACAGTATCAACGTCGCAAGCAGTCAATCAATCAGTCCCTGTTTTTGGAAGAGCTCCTCGGCTCAGATGTTCTCCTGATACCAGGAGCAATTTTCGGCTGAAATTTCTCCGATTCGCTTAATTCTACGTGGCTGTAGCATGTAAGCAAGCGATCACATGCTCTCTCTAGCAAACAGGCATGCAATCAAGCACACAGTATCAACGTCACAAGCAGTCAATCAATCAGTCCCTGTTTTTGGAAGAGCTCCTCGGCTCAGATGTTCTCCTGATACCAGGAGCAATTTTCGGCTGAAATTTCTCCGATTCGCTTAATTCTACGTGGCTGTAGCATGTAAGCAAGCGATCACATGCTCTCTCTAGCAAACAGGCATGCAATCAAGCACACAGTATCAACGTCGCAAGCAGTCAATCAATCAGTCCCTGTTTTTGGAAGAGCTCCTCGGCTCAGATGTTCTCCTGATACCAGGAGCAATTTTCGGCTGAAATTTCTCCGATTCGCTTAATTTTACGTGGCTGTAGCATGTAAGCAAGCGATCACATGCTCTCTCTAGCAAACAGGCATGCAATCAAGCACACAGTATCAACGTCGCAAGCAGTCAATCAATCAGTCCCTGTTTTTGGAAGAGCTCCTCGGCTCAGATGTTCTCCTGATACCAGGAGCAATTTTCGGCTGAAATTTCTCCGATTCGCTTAATTCTAAGTGGCTGTAGCATGTAAGCAAGCGATCACATGCTCTCTCTAGCAAACAGGCATGCAATCAAGCACACAGTATCAACGTCGCAAGCAGTCAATCAATCAGTCCCTGTTTTTGGAAGAGCTCCTCGGCTCAGATGTTCTCCTGATACCAGGAGCAATTTTCGGCTGAAATTTCTCCGATTCGCTTAATTCTAAGTGGCTGTAGCATGTAAGCAAGCGATCACATGCCCTCTTCAGCAAGCGGGCATGCATTGAGACACGCAGCATCGATATCATAAGGAGTCAATCAATCAGTCCCTGTTTTTGGAAGAGCTCCTCGGCTCAGATGTTCTCCTGATACCAGGAGCAATTTTCGGCTGAAATTTCTCCGATTCGCTTAATTCTAAGTGGCTGTAGCATGTAAGCAAGCGATCACATGCTCTCTCTAGCAAACAGGCATGCAATCAAGCACACAGTATCAACGTCGCAAGCAGTCAATCAATCAGTCCCTGTTTTTGGAAGAGCTCCTCGGCTCAGATGTTCTCCTGATACCAGGAGCAATTTTCGGCTGAAATTTCTCCGATTCGCTTAATTCTAAGTGGCTGTAGCATGTAAGCAAGCGATCACATGCCCTCTTCAGCAAGCGGGCATGCATTGAGACACGCAGCATCGATATCATAAGGAGTCAATCAATCAGTCCCTGTTTTTGGAAGAGCTCCTCGGCTCAGATGTTCTCCTGATACCAGGAGCAATTTTCGGCTGAAATTTCTCCGATTCGCTTAATTCTACGTGGCTGTAGCATGTAAGCAAGCGATCACATGCTCTCTCTAGCAAACAGGCATGCAATCAAGCACACAGTATCAACGTCGCAAGCAGTCAATCAATCAGTCCCTGTTTTTGGAAGAGCTCCTCGGCTCAGATGTTCTCCTGATACCAGGAGCAATTTTCGGCTGAAATTTCTCCGATTCGCTTAATTTTACGTGGCTGTAGCATGTAAGCAAGCGATCACATGCTCTCTCTAGCAAACAGGCATGCAATCAAGCACACAGTATCAACGTCGCAAGCAGTCAATCAATCAGTCCCTGTTTTTGGAAGAGCTCCTCGGCTCAGATGTTCTCCTGATACCAGGAGCAATTTTCGGCTGAAATTTCTCCGATTCGCTTAATTTTACGTGGCTGTAGCATGTAAGCAAGCGATCACATGCTCTCTCTAGCAAACAGGCATGCAATCAAGCACACAGTATCAACGTCGCAAGCAGTCAATCAATCAGTCCCTGTTTTTGGAAGAGCTCCTCGGCTCAGATGTTCTCCTGATACCAGGAGCAATTTTCGGCTGAAATTTCTCCGATTCGCTTAATTCTACGTGGCTGTAGCATGTAAGCAAGCGATCACATGCTCTCTCTAGCAAACAGGCATGCAATCAAGCACACAGTATCAACGTCACAAGCAGTCAATCAATCAGTCCCTGTTTTTGGAAGAGCTCCTCGGCTCAGATGTTCTCCTGATACCAGGAGCAATTTTCGGCTGAAATTTCTCCGATTCGCTTAATTCTACGTGGCTGTAGCATGTAAGCAAGCGATCACATGCTCTCTCTAGCAAACAGGCATGCAATCAAGCACACAGTATCAACGTCGCAAGCAGTCAATCAATCAGTCCCTGTTTTTGGAAGAGCTCCTCGGCTCAGATGTTCTCCTGATACCAGGAGCAATTTTCGGCTGAAATTTCTCCGATTCGCTTAATTTTACGTGGCTGTAGCATGTAAGCAAGCGATCACATGCTCTCTCTAGCAAACAGGCATGCAATCAAGCACACAGTATCAACGTCGCAAGCAGTCAATCAATCAGTCCCTGTTTTTGGAAGAGCTCCTCGGCTCAGATGTTCTCCTGATACCAGGAGCAATTTTCGGCTGAAATTTCTCCGATTCGCTTAATTCTAAGTGGCTGTAGCATGTAAGCAAGCGATCACATGCTCTCTCTAGCAAACAGGCATGCAATCAAGCACACAGTATCAACGTCGCAAGCAGTCAATCAATCAGTCCCTGTTTTTGGAAGAGCTCCTCGGCTCAGATGTTCTCCTGATACCAGGAGCAATTTTCGGCTGAAATTTCTCCGATTCGCTTAATTCTAAGTGGCTGTAGCATGTAAGCAAGCGATCACATGCCCTCTTCAGCAAGCGGGCATGCATTGAGACACGCAGCATCGATATCATAAGGAGTCAATCAATCAGTCCCTGTTTTTGGAAGAGCTCCTCGGCTCAGATGTTCTCCTGATACCAGGAGCAATTTTCGGCTGAAATTTCTCCGATTCGCTTAATTCTAAGTGGCTGTAGCATGTAAGCAAGCGATCACATGCTCTCTCTAGCAAACAGGCATGCAATCAAGCACACAGTATCAACGTCGCAAGCAGTCAATCAATCAGTCCCTGTTTTTGGAAGAGCTCCTCGGCTCAGATGTTCTCCTGATACCAGGAGCAATTTTCGGCTGAAATTTCTCCGATTCGCTTAATTCTAAGTGGCTGTAGCATGTAAGCAAGCGATCACATGCCCTCTTCAGCAAGCGGGCATGCATTGAGACACGCAGCATCGATATCATAAGGAGTCAATCAATCAGTCCCTGTTTTTGGAAGAGCTCCTCGGCTCAGATGTTCTCCTGATACCAGGAGCAATTTTCGGCTGAAATTTCTCCGATTCGCTTAATTCTACGTGGCTGTAGCATGTAAGCAAGCGATCACATGCTCTCTCTAGCAAACAGGCATGCAATCAAGCACACAGTATCAACGTCGCAAGCAGTCAATCAATCAGTCCCTGTTTTTGGAAGAGCTCCTCGGCTCAGATGTTCTCCTGATACCAGGAGCAATTTTCGGCTGAAATTTCTCCGATTCGCTTAATTTTACGTGGCTGTAGCATGTAAGCAAGCGATCACATGCTCTCTCTAGCAAACAGGCATGCAATCAAGCACACAGTATCAACGTCGCAAGCAGTCAATCAATCAGTCCCTGTTTTTGGAAGAGCTCCTCGGCTCAGATGTTCTCCTGATACCAGGAGCAATTTTCGGCTGAAATTTCTCCGATTCGCTTAATTTTACGTGGCTGTAGCATGTAAGCAAGCGATCACATGCTCTCTCTAGCAAACAGGCATGCAATCAAGCACACAGTATCAACGTCGCAAGCAGTCAATCAATCAGTCCCTGTTTTTGGAAGAGCTCCTCGGCTCAGATGTTCTCCTGATACCAGGAGCAATTTTCGGCTGAAATTTCTCCGATTCGCTTAATTCTACGTGGCTGTAGCATGTAAGCAAGCGATCACATGCTCTCTCTAGCAAACAGGCATGCAATCAAGCACACAGTATCAACGTCGCAAGCAGTCAATCAATCAGTCCCTGTTTTTGGAAGAGCTCCTCGGCTCAGATGTTCTCCTGATACCAGGAGCAATTTTCGGCTGAAATTTCTCCGATTCGCTTAATTTTACGTGGCTGTAGCATGTAAGCAAGCGATCACATGCTCTCTCTAGCAAACAGGCATGCAATCAAGCACACAGTATCAACGTCGCAAGCAGTCAATCAATCAGTCCCTGTTTTTGGAAGAGCTCCTCGGCTCAGATGTTCTCCTGATACCAGGAGCAATTTTCGGCTGAAATTTCTCCGATTCGCTTAATTCTACGTGGCTGTAGCATGTAAGCAAGCGATCACATGCTCTCTCTAGCAAACAGGCATGCAATCAAGCACACAGTATCAACGTCACAAGCAGTCAATCAATCAGTCCCTGTTTTTGGAAGAGCTCCTCGACTCAGATGTTCTCCTGATACCAGGAGCAATTTTCGGCTGAAATTTCTCCGATTCGCTTAATTCTACGTGGCTGTAGCATGTAAGTAAGCGATCACATGCTCTCTCTAGCAAACAGGCATGCAATCAAGCACACAGTATCAACGTTGCAAGCAGTCAATCAATCAGTCCCTGTTTTTGGAAGAGCTCCTCGGCTCAGATGTTCTCCTGATACCAGGAGCAATTTTCGGCTGAAATTTCTCCGATTCGCTTAATTCTAAGTGTCTGTAGCATGTAAGCAAGCGATCACATGCCCTCTTCAGCAAGCGGGCATGCATTTAGACATGCAGCATCGATATCATAAGCAGTCAATCAAGCAGTCCCTGTTTTTGGTCGACCTCCTCGGCTCAGATGTTCTCCTGATACCAGAACTAATTCTCTGCTGAAATTTTGATGGTTTTTGTATCTATAATCAGGAATGAAAAGGTTAGTAGAACCGGGACGAATGTCAACCCATTGTCACCGTTTGTTCTTCGAGGTCTTCAAAAAGGGCCTAGTTCTATTTACTTAGATTGTATATTGCTTGATAGTCAGAGGGGAATTCAATTGCAATCAGTCCAATTCCTCTACATGCAACGGATGGAGGGATATGGGGATTACTAATAACGAGTCACAAATTTTTAATTCAAGTTTATTCAGGAACCTTAATTCTAGTACAACTGTTGTGGTGTCAGTGTATAGCAATATATAACTTATTGTAAAATGCTATTAAACTCCAAGAGGATCGAAATATAGTTAAAATAATAAAATATGACGTAAATAATCTGACTTATATCCAAGAAGGAGTAGCACAATGTACATTATCGAACGACAATAGGTGAAATATGATTGAGGATAGTTATAATTGTGTTTTGTGAGTATAGTCTAAGACGCAGGATGTGTGATATACATTATATTGTAGTATGACCATTTTTATAAGCACGAAAAAACCGTATTTATGAATGTGTCCGCGCCCAGCCGTATTTCCTCGGCGGTTGGTCCTCCGCTGATGTGTATGTTTATCTGCGTGCTTGCGGGCCCAATAAGTCTGGAAAAGATTGTACATAACAATACTGATAATAAAGGCTCTTGGTCAAGGAGAAGAGGCTGAAGCCTTTGCATCTGTGGCGACAATTTCGACGATTCTGAGAAGTGCTGCAATTAATTCTTTGAGGCACTATTTCGACGTAATTTTGCGAGAGAAATCGATTCAGCGCAGTCCTAATAAGCTGCGAGCAACGGCTAACATGAGTCACAGTCAAAATCCGAGAGGTTTTTATCGTAGTTTCTGTGCTGTTGGTCCAACGCTCTTTTTCGTGTGTTTCCTGCGGTTTAATTGGTTCGGAAAAGATCATGCAAAATGATTGTATAAATGGAATGTTTTGCTCAAAAAAGTGAGGCCAACCGTTTCATATTTTCTAATTAATTTTCTCATGCACTATATCGGAGTAATTTTTGGAAGGCAACCCGTACTACAAAGTGTTGACTTGCTGCGAACAACGGATCCGAAGTAACGGCCGTGAAATATAAAATTTACACTGAGCTCCAATAAGGTGTGAAGGAAAAATAACAAACTCAAAGCCATAAGGTTCCAGAATCAGATCAGTTTCAGTTTATTATTACTAGAAGTGTCGAGTGCCAGTGTAAAGTACTCCAATAAGTTGATAAAAATATCAAAAAAACACATAAAAATGAATGCTGTAATATAACTAGCGATAACATGAGATATCAGAATATTATACTGGATGTAAAAAATGCAATGTACACTACATCAAGCCCTAAATAACATATGTTATAAAAGATAGTTTCTACATTCCGTTGTCAGTAGAGTTTGAGTTCTGACCAACGTACTGGTTCATTGCAGCTCTGTAAGATATGAAATGTATATTGTTTTGTTGCTATTGTAATAAACTCAGATCAATATAAATAAATTAGCAAGATTTGCCGTACTTTGGTTGTATTTATTGAAATGTTGATCTTATCGACTAAGCGATTGCATGCCCTTCCAAGCGAACAGGCATGCATTTAAACATACAGCATCAACGTCACAAGCAATCCATCCGTCAGTCCTCGTTTTCGAGCGACCTCCTCGGCTCAGATGTTCTCCTGATACCATGAGTAGTTTCATGCTTAAATTTCATCCTTATTCTTACTGAAAGTGGCATGCAAGCAAGGAATCGCATGACCTCTTAAGAAAGCAAACACGCATTTCGACATACTGCATCAACACCACAAACAATCCAACAATTAGTCCCTGTTTTCGGGCGACTACCTCGCCTCAGATGTTCTCTTGATACTAGAAGCAGTCTTAAGCTAAAATTATTCCGATTAGTTCAAATCTAATTGCCCTTTCAAGCAAACAGGCATGCATTTAGACACAAAGCACCGACATTGCATGCAATCAATTAATCAATCCCTGTTTTTCAGTTACCTCGTCGGATCGAATATTTTTCTGATATCACTAGCAGTTTTCCACTGATATTTTTTCAATCAGCCTTATCTTAATGAGAAGTTTGCATGTCCTTCCAAACTCTCATTCTCCCTACCAGCCAGCATGTACACACATTGATCCACGCTCTCGACTTCCGCATGAATTACAATTGTTACCCTGTCACACACTATTTCAACGACATTTAGCGATAGCAAACGACTGTGAATTGCCACACACGGTAGCGGATCATAATTAAAAAGATTAGAACAAGAACCGCAAATGTTTTGTCACGCATTCTTAGAAGTTCACCTTGCGATGTCTGTTGAGGTTTCAGTATTCCTGGAGTCCAATTTGGATAAAAGAGATCTCTGCGAATCGATTTTGAATTTGAAATGGTTGCGTTCGATGAACATCTAAAATACCAAGGCTAAGTCATTCTGGATTCTGTCGGAATTCTGAAAAAATTCACAGTGTAACAATAATTTGCGTTATGGGTTAAATAGAGGTTATTTTTGTAGAGAACAATATTGCTACTACTTCAATCTTGAGGGTTAAAACACGAATAAGATCGTTTCCTTCCACAAAAGGTGGATCGTTTCCTTCCTATCGCAAGCTTGAAAATGGTGGATATGGTTTTCCCTCAAAGGACAGTCGCAAACAAATTCATCAGTATTTTCGTTCCTTCTTTAACTTGGATGTTGCGGCAGGTTGCAACGAATTAGAATAAAATTACGAATTAGAAAGCCTACCGTTTAAAAATTTGTTCGTGTGAAAACATTCCATCAAAAAGTCGCACTAGAAATATTGATTTGAAAAAGTATTCGTTCGAAATTCAACACTGAAAACTGATGAGGCTCTCTTAGAATATTGTTCTTCTAATCTAACTTTACACATTGGTTTCACTACCAGTATAAGTTTTTTAGTTAAGCTATACTGAGCAGCCCGAGTAGCCTCGTCTGGAGATGAATTCCGTGGATATTATCGTTCGCAATCTGACTGTTTCGCTAGTAATTCAGTAGTGTAAGTAATCCCTCAACCAATCAGCGATCCGATAGACGTGTAATGTGATTGTTTGTTATAAAGTTAAATGAGAAATTGGAAATCTCCACGATTCACCACTTGTAACTGTATCAACGATCTGCATCCATTATTCGGCATAGCCGTGGAGGATCGTGAGACTAAAGCTAGAAACAAAACTTGGAAAATAGAAGTTTATCTAGGAGGATTTAAATTCCTCCCAGTTACACAATATTGGAACGCATAAATCCCGAGCGTAATTCAGGTCCCTGAGGCAGTGTTGGTACCCACCCTTACTCAACCTTGCCTTGCGTAACATATAATCTAACCTTACCTTACTTCCCCGTACTTTGCCCAACCAAACTCGGTATAGTATACCTATATACAGATATTATGCGTGTATATATCTACCAGCGTCGTGTCGCGCCGAACCTCTCTGTAAAGCGGCTGGTTAAGGTCTAAGGCAAAGGAATACGCCCACTCGTATATTTCACTTTGTGCAATATCTTTAACATTCCTCTGACTTGATGGAGCGACGTCTAGTAGTCGGTTTCCTGGATTCGTTCCTTTCAAGTCATCGTATTATCGTCTCGAAGAAAATAATATCGCACTTCCATTTCCCGGCACACAAGCTGTAGGCGTCAGAAATTGAAAAGTGGGACGATAATGTGTATGTAGCAGTGCTTAAAAGAAAAAAAAAATCAAGATAGAAATGAAATCCTGTATAAGTTTTCTCATGAATAATACTTCGAGTATGTATTTCGGTTTATTCGAGATCCCGTCTTATTGTTAGTCAGAATTCGAGGGTCTATGGTAAATCGTCAGTTATTTAAATGTTCAATGGAACGAGGAGCGTGAAATGGAAGTACTGGAACGAGTTTGATGGGTATAATAAATCAAATTACATCATATTCTGTGACAGAAATTTCAAGTTTATTTCACAACAAACAAGGAAGTACTCGATGTGTTGTACCTCATAAATTTCTTTCACCCTTTGGTATTTTTCTGATTATGTTCTGTTCTAAACATATAATCAAAAAGTAATACCTAAGTGGAGACTTTCGCAGGCACTTGAATATTGAAAAATGTCAGTTTACTACAAAATTCATTGCAGATGTAAATTCATTGTGCCTTTAAAAGAAGTAATCGGTAAAATATTCGGTGATTGACTTACCGGAGCAACTGAAATACCGTCGTAATTTAGGTTATACGTACCTACGCAACTCAGCTACACGCCTTTGTGGGGTGGTCTGCAGTCTATTACGTCAGCAGGGTAGGAAGCACGGGATGTTAGCATACAAACAAGGTTCTCGACACCGGTAGGGGAATGAGCAGCGAAGCCCTGAGGACCAGGGAGGAGGATGAGATGCCACCAAAGCATCTGACTCCGTATAGACACACCAGCCATAGAATCCGTGATAAACATCACGTGCCCGTTACCCAATATTGGTGGCAATTTTCATCGGGTGACACGGATGCGGTAGCCAGTCAATTTGAGTCATCTAAAGTCTGCATGCAGACTGGCTAACTTTGCGTGTTCGCCTAGATTCGCTTTGTTGATCCGAGTGCACGTAGAATGGAGTAGAGCCAGATCGTATTCCGCACTTTGGGTTCATATTGCGCGCAACTTATTACCGTTGCACTGCAGTTGCATATGCAATAAGTAAGGCAATATTTTCAGCGTACGAAGGAATTGTAGAGACGAAATTTTCCTCCTAAAGCAGTCTTGAATAGGCGAAGATGTAATTCCCTGATTCTAGTTCACGACAAGCGTCAGCTGGCGAGACTCTCAGCTCTGAAAGGAGCCACGTAGAATTCGATGTGCTTCGATTTCCAAAATATAGCTTGGAACTGAGTGCCGATGGCACGTTGAAGTGGAGTACCAGTTATAAAAGCTCACCGTCCCGGAGGAGAAAGTACGACAGAGATTCGTGCTATACTGATATGCGTAAATTCCAGCACCACGCTCGCTGAAGAACTCTCGTAGTCTGCAGACTACTTGGATATGTCCCCAAGAAAGCTTTCAACAAAACCCATAAGATTGAAAGGTATTTCATCATTCACCAGATATCGCTGGATTTCCTGCTGTTTTTTTATTTTAATCACTTCTAACTCCTTTTTTCGTCCATCATTCCAAAGTTCACATCAAACTGTTTCACTTTGGGCTGTTCACTCATTCATGCTTTAGCGGGGACATATAATTAGGCTTGGTAAAAAAAAAGATTTTTATAATCCAGCATACTTCCGGTAACCGGCACTTGACTGTTAAAACTGTGCTGAATCAACAGAATCCTGTTTACCATTTGTTCTGTCCAATAAAAAGGAATAATAATTACGTACATTTTTTTTCGTATACGCAGCCCTTTTCTCTCCTCTCTCTCTTTCTCTCTCTGCCGACGCTCTTAGATAAACAATTACACACTTCTTTTTATCTCTCGATGAAATACCTAATATTTACTCACCAGATTACGAAGCGTTGCTAACATACACAATGTAAGCAGTGTTAATATAGCGAGTCAGTATAAAACGTGGTACGAAAATCGGAGTTCCACGATACTGAACACAATACAGGGTGCGGATTTCTGTAACGTTTAGCTCTGGATCCAACGATAAGACCGCACATGTTGAGTATTGTCAGGATGAAAGCCGAAAAGTACGCTGGATCAAGTCACCTGGTCAATATTGTTAAGCGTTTCCGGATAGACAACGAGGCAACTGCATTCAGAGATCGGCCCACGCGCGCTGTCTCTGAATAGCTACGTCTGGGCAAAACTTACTCTACAAGTATCTATTCATTCAAATGGTGCCCGGATTCTGCAATATCGAAACTCCATATGGTCTGTACCTAATATATATATGTATAATAAAACGTTTCAATCTTATTCTGAGGTGGAAAATCGAGAGAAAAATTAGTCACGTCATAGTAGCCGGTTAAAAAATGAATTATCCCATAGTGATAACGCGGTGGGAAATTATTGATAGTCTGTCTACACCAAAACTTCTGTATTCCAGTTGTCTTGCTTCGCTGCCTTTAGATTCAGAATATGGTAATTGGCAAGCGGTGTACTTGAATCTTAGCTGAAGAGGCACAGTCAAGGGTGGCGCGTCCTCGAGGATTTCTGGCCCCGAGCCCCAAAGACTTTGTAGGAGAGTCCGAGGTTCCCGTCGAGAGTACTTAAGCTAATTAGTGAAGCCCTTAATTGAGCTTATCTCCGTCATGCGATTTATGATATCATTTTTAGTCATTCAATCAAGTTCTAGTTTTTTTGATTCACTGCTGGTTGTGGGCGTTATTGGATTATGGAAAGCTGCAACGTGGTATGATCATAATAATTAATATCAATATCACGTTTAAATTCTTTACTGAAAATCAAACGCAGGACCTGTAGAAACTCAGTGTGTGAATGAGATTACCTTCACAAACCTCATCCTCATCTTATCAAAAAAAAGGGAATGACGGAACATCTGTTCCCTTCGATCAAGGTAGGGAAAACTTTATTTCCGCAATGAAAATTCGATCGTGTTCAGAATATCGTTTACAGTATTTTCGATTTTGACAGCTGGCCCTAAAGTTGACGTTAAGGTTCACGAAGACTTACCATTACTACATCAGATTTTTGCTGGATGATATTCAGTTAACTGCTGCTTTGGAGTTAGGACTTCTATCCATAGTATACCTACCTGTATGGAAGTTTACGAGACAAGTAGTAACGATAAAGTATCTGCAGTCCAGCGTAGTGAAAATCCATGTCGAGAGAGCCAGATGGTATAATAAAATTCTCTTGGAAGACCTGCCCAATGGTCAGTGAGTTTTGTGGAGCAACTATAACCCGTCCCACAACCAAGGTGGAGTTCTCTATCGGGATTCAGGATGAATTGATTGGTAGGTACGACACGGAAGTGAAATCCACTCGGACATTGATCTAGGAATCCAAACGGCGGTTGATCATAGCTTGAAGCGATATTCCTGACTCGTTTTCCAACAGCAAGAGTGCTTTTTGACACTTTCGTTGCATGTGACTTAGGTTTTGTGCTGGATTTTTTGTCAACTCAATCTGTCAGGATAGACTTAGAATTGCACGTCTATGTTTCTCATTCGCTGTCGAGAATGCTCTACAACTTTCTACGAACTTCCAAATGTTTCGTGACATTTTGCGGTATTTCCACCAGTTTGTCTTACCCTCCATTTGATCCTATTTGCATTTACGTATTTACCGCTGCCGCGTACATCTTACTCCTTCTCAGACAATCTGGATCAAGTCGTGCACAGATATATGTATAATATGTATCTTATACATGAGTGACGGTTTGGTGTATCATAATCCTAACATTAAGGTGCTTATGAAGCACCTCGAAAACGCGGAGAAGCAAAACTCCTATACCGCTCAAGCGATCAGAGTGAAACTTGGGCAATTAATGTCTTATTTTGGCAAAAAGTGGAGCGTCTTTTTACTTTTTCAAAATTTGGAAAAAAAATTTACAGATTGGTTACCACCCACAGAAATTAGCCAAATTTTCACAGTTGCACTGAATGGATCGAACTATCCGGTATGATGCCACTCGGCGGTGATGAAACACACATTTTGAGTCCAGTCCCATGAGATTTGATGGTGAAATGACGAAATGGCAGCTGATCTGGTTTTCGATTACGAAGTACACCGAAGTCTCATTTTGGCGACATTTGTTACCGACCTTTCATGCATGCCGGTAATTTTTTACCGATATTACACGCATACATTACCGGCATGCGCGTCATGTCGGTAACAAATGTCGCCAAAATGAGATTTCGGTGTTCTCATCGATATGTTGGAAAAATATGGCAGACTGCAAACATTTTTTACATATAATTTGTCTAATTCTGGTTAATAACGCTGGCATCATTACGTGAATATTTGACTGCTGGTAATGGAGGACAGTCTTTATCGATTCAAAGAGAACCAATTTGAGTCGAACACGAGTGTAAAAACAATCTGTACTCTGATCTTATTTCTCCCTCTTTTTTTTCTTCACCGATCTATCCGTTTCTTTGCTTGCTTCTGCTTTCTATTCTCCTTTCATGGCGTCTCAAATCTTTTGATAACCCGACTTCCAGTTTCGTACAGGGTGGAATATATTTGTTCGCACAAACTCTTTTCCTCCACCTTGAGGTGTGGAAGATATCTCACCTACTTGAACGCCGTGATCGATGTACCGCACAAAATTTCCAAGATCAAAGGTTGAGTCGTTATTAATACGTGAATAACCTCCGACCTTTCCAGTCTCGAGTTTATCGTTGGAGATAAAACAACATCGTCGAACCATTCATCCTGATTTCAGTTCTTATTCTTAGCCACTACGTAGCAAAGAATTGAAAAGGTCGTTTTTCGTTCTTGAACAGGAAAATGTTCGAACACCTGTCCTTGGATGCTGACTCTTGATGGCACATCTTCGACATCCACACAGTTTTTGAAATGTACTTCCAAGCATTGTCATGAATGGTAAACTTTCATCTTCAAGTACGATGTTTTGTTCACATATAATATTAAACATGGTCTCGAGACACGTTTGCGGACTTCTGGAACTCCTATTCTGTTTAAAAAGGATAAAGTATTGCGCGTTCGTTTCAACTTTCCAACCACGTGAAGCGGCTTGTCGGTATTCCGCGATATCACCTGACACGAAGATTGATAGGACCTAATCCGCGATATTGGCTGGTGTCTAGTAATATCGAGTATAAGCTCGCACCCTTCTAAACTAAGAGATCCGCTGAAGTTTTACACGACGTATAGGTTCTTCGCAACCATAGTAATAGCGCACGAACACATTGACGGTATACCGCGATACTTCGTTTGCAGCATAAACTTCAAACTCAAACTATTTGCTTCACGGGAAAGATAGAGGGGCTGGAATTCACGTTGAAACCATAAAATAAAACTTGATCTCAACCTCCGACCGGCAAGTCGTAAACGTCAGATCCTTTCGATATATCGCGCACTTCGATACAGCCCTAACTCATCTCTGCCTTAATGTATGTAATGTATCAATTCCTGACTCTTCTATAACAAGTCCAAAAATACATAGAGAAAAAGGATTTTATATAGATATGCCGAATGTTATAAGTAGTTAAAAAAATTGTTGTATTTATCTCGACTGTTTTTTCACTGATTCGAATGTAAATCCTTTTTCGCATAAAGTATCTCAGTCGTATTGTAGAATAGTAATTTTCCAGTTATTCAAAACTGAGCTACAAAAAACGTAACGATTTCTGCATTACTAATAATATGATCAAGTTAGGAAGTCGAGTTATGTGAAATAAATTATTTGCACACCGTCTGTTTTTCACAAATAGTATATTTATTTTACGATTGCAAAGACATTCAAGAGCCATTCTCTGTTAAGAGATTTTTTTCTCGAATTGATCACTGATTTTTCAAACATGGTATCACTGATCAATCCAGATGGAATCGTTTTAGCAATTATGCCTGCAGAAGACAAAGTGTAAATGCTTAAAAATAAGAAATAAAAAAAATAAATAGAATAAGTACCCATCCACAAGTATCTTTAATACCGTTGAATACAGAGCGATACTAATGGCTTCTAGCAATGCTGAAAAATGAGAACGGTTCGGTTTGGGACAAATATCAGATCAGAGGATCTCTGGAAATGTCTGATGTACCGGGTGAAGCGAATACTCATAACTCGAATCGGAGGAAGACAGCATAAAAATGTAACCAGCGCACCATTTGTTTGCCACAACATTATTTAAACAGGGTTTGGACATGTGACTGCACCCGGAATGCAGGCAATCAAATGAAGAACACCGATCATGAATCGTGGAAATAATGTATAATAAAATTCTACGCTCTACCGGTACTGTAAAATTTTCGATAGCAATCGACTATTAATTTTGGACGACAAGTAGTTTAAATCATTGCAGTTAATGTTTCGAGTAATTGAATTAGCATATTTTTCATATGATATGAACACTTTTTCTGAAAGTGCTGTCAGGAAATGCAATATTTTAAATATTACGGGCCTTCAAACAATATTCTATTCTGATTTATAACACTAGATTCTGACCTTCAAACCGGTGGTGGCGCAATTTCCATTTTCCTGGATTTGGGGTCTTCCATTTCCCAGCTTGCCGTTATTTCAAAGTGACAGTCGAGACGCCACCTGCTACCTCGCTTCCGTTGTTTTCTAACGTGTCTTGGTTTACTTACGACGTTGATTTGCGAGTTGATTGTCCATTCAGTCCGCGTTGCCGTGGTTTGAGTAACTGACCTAGCTTGGATCTTATACTTACCTAGTAGCCTTGTTTAATCATACCTTATCTGCTTGCTCAGTGGGTACACGACGTAAATTTGCCATCACGTTGCTCCATTTGCAACTGTCCATTTCTCAGCAAATTCTAATTCGTCTTGAGGTTAGGTTACTACTGTAGTTACGTTTTTAACTTGCGATGAATGTGCAGTTCGAACTTCCGCTTCATTGATCGAACGATTATCCGCCTGCTGTGTTTTAATCCGTGAAATTTTTTTTTTCAAGAGCATCTCATCTTCACTCTTCGAGAGACGCGTTTAGCTCGTCAATTAAACACCACCTTTGAAAACGAAATTAATAGCTCCGAAACACAGACTGTTTGAATTTAAGTATGTGAATCCTTTGGGGACAATATTCTTTCAGTGGGAGTGTTCAAGATTTGGAGAATGTAGTTTCCGTTTGTAATTCAAATCCAAAACAGTCTATCGCGAGTTGAACAGATCATAGACCCCTGCACCCACAAATTTATTATTCAGGGTCCTGCAGCAAAATTGGAATTGCTAATCAAGCCAAACAGAACCTTGGCATACATACGTATAAGAGAATACGAGACTGTACATATCCAGTTGGTGAGTATTATGGTGCTTATAAAGAAGCGTCGTACACCTCGAAAACGCGGGGAAGCAAAGCTCTTATACCGCTCAAGTGATCAGAGTAAAACTTGGGCAGTTAATGCCGTATTTTGGCAAAAAGTGGAGCGTCTTTTTACTTTTTCAAAATTTGGTTAAAAAATTTACAGATTGATTACCACCCACAGAAATTGGCCAAATTTTCACAGCTGCACTAAATGGATCGACTTATCCGGTATGATGTCACTCGGCGGTGATGAAACATACATTTTGAGCCCAGTCCCATGAGATTTGATGGTGAAATGACGAAATGACAACTGATCTGGTTTTCGATTACGAAGTACACCGAAATCTCATTTTGGCGACATTTGTTACCGACCTTTCATGCATGTCGGTAAATTTTTACCGACATTACACGCATACATTACCGGCATGCACGTAATGTCGGTAACAAATGTCGCCAAAATGAGATTTCAGTGCACTTCGTAATCGAAAACCAGATCAGCTGCCATTTCGTCATTTTACCATCAAATCTCATGGGACTGAGCTCAAAATGTGTGTTTTATCACCGCCGAGTGGCTTCATACCGGATGGGTCGATCTATTCAGTGTAACTGTGAAAATTTGGCCAATTTCTGTGAGTGGTAACCAATCTGTAAAAATTTTTTCAAAATTTTGAAAAAGTAAAAAGACGCCCCACTTTTTGCCAAAATAAGGCATTAATTGCCGAAGTTTCACTCTGATCGCTTGAGCGATGTAGGAGTTTTGCATCCCCGCGTTTTCGAGGTGTACAACGGGTCTTTATAAGAACCTTAAGACTACAGAGGCTAGAACTGTTCGTCTATCAATACCGAACAGGAGAAAGTATAGGATCAGAGTGGGGGGGGGGGGGGGGGGGGGGCAGAAAAAATAAGACGGGGAGGAAAAAGAAGGGATAGAGAAAACTGTCGTAAGGCGCAGATATCGAGAGGTTAGCACCCGCTTCAACCCACTCCTGCCGATCCTTTAAGGCCGCCTTTCATCAAATTGCAAAGCGCTGACGTCTCAACGGTCTTCTTATCGCCTAGGTAATATCTGGGCCTTTGTTTTACTAACGACACTTAAGGCAACATTGTTCTCGAGCGATTGATGAAAATTTATTCTATGCTTTTCGTATGCACACCGTGATGCGGATACACCTGCAGAGTAATATTACTTTCTGATTTACGTTGAGTTTCAAATATCAATCACATCTTATACAACGGTTTGAAATAGTTAGTGGAATTGTTACGGTGATAGAGTTTCATTATTTGTCTCATTCATCTTAAACAGATTTCAAAGTTGTCATAAGTGTGTTGAATTAATGGATCTGCACTGAAGCCGGCAGATTAATGATCGACTACAAGTTTGACGTTGTTTAATTGATGCTAATTAACTGAGTGATTTGAAAGTTAATTGTCGACTGAATCCTGGGATTAATCCTTCGACTGTGAGGTCGTTCATACAAGAAGCAATTACTTCCGGACTTGAGAAATGATTTAAAAATTTGGCTAATGGTTATAGTCAAATTGATCTGATTTACAACAAATGAAAAGTGCAAATGGTGCAGATTTATATTCTGCGCTTTAGAGAATGCAATCTGAGATTAATTTCGGGTAATTTGTTTCAATTTTGGAGACTTTCGACCCGATATTTGATTTTACGTAATTTTCGGACTCTTCAATAATTAATCTAAATAACATAAATAACAATAAGAGTTAACACCCTTTCACGATAGGCTATGAGCTTCGAAAACTAGAGGATCTTGCACGCTGACCATATCTCGCCGCGTTACTGTGCTTGACGGTAAGCGGAAGTGGTTTAGACAGCGCAATTAGGAGTGCAACACCGCCGCTTGATGAAATTCTGTTGGAACAGGGAATAGATTGGGAGAGCCAAGGGATGCCCTGGACCACCGACCGACCTGCATTGCAGACTCGGCACGTCGCGTCGCGTCGCTCGCAGGATGTACACGTAACAGTAGTCCAAGACTCCTTACGCTGCAGCAGAACAGTTTAATAAGATGCGGGGAGAATTTAGGGCGCCGTGGTCGACCTACTTGCCAAGTTATCTTTGCATAATGTTATTAATTAGTACCGAGTAACTATCCACTTGCTAGCCCATGACGTCTACTCCCAACGTCGTGCCTCTGTTAATTAATCCAGAAACTGCCTTGTGAAGAGAAGACTACAAACACCTCTGATAATCCTTTCGACTTACCGCGGGATGATGGTTCTGTTAGAAATTCGCCATGTAACGATAACTCCTTTGCCCAATTTTTACGCGCAAAAGTCTGCGTCCCACCCTCACTTAAACACGATTCACCCTGCTTTAGTTGCCTGCATGTGTCAGTCACTTCGTTCATCGCAAACC
This sequence comes from Diprion similis, assembly GCF_021155765.1. NCBI lineage: Eukaryota > Metazoa > Arthropoda > Insecta > Hymenoptera > Diprionidae > Diprion > Diprion similis. The sequence goes on from NC_060117.1 coordinate 6,691,932, forward strand.
ACCAAGCCTAACTGTCCAATTTTCTTTAGCGTCGTGACGTGTAAATTTGGAATACCTTGAGAGGATCTGTGGATCAATTATTCCAAGAATGGTTACCACTGTGATTCGAGTTGTAAGACTGATCAACAAATCTGAAGAGCTGAATTTTTTAAAATGATAATCTCAACGTGTTTTATGCAGTGGGAACGGTTTAATTCTTGTTTTGAATAAGTTGGCATATGTGGTTGTAGCTGGTGGTGATAGGTAAACAGTGCATTTGAGCATTTCAACTTGTCAGGGGATGTCATTACGCGACATTGCCCAGAGCCAGGTTATATAAGAGGGAATTGGTGTGCGTTATATATTGAACAACAGTCTCGAGTGCTTAGTAAATACTCAGTTTGGCTGGTAAATGCATACACATGTATTTGTAGACGCGACCCTGATATTGCCCGAACTTGAACGTGGCCTTTGAATGTTGATTGCGCAAAATTCAATGCGTTTTCATTCGCCCAGACGCAGACGAGGCGAGCAATTCTGTTAAAACGGTGCCAAGTCCCTTGAGTGGTGGGTAAAAATGTTGGGCAATAAATCGGGAAGAAGAACGAGGAGGTGGTGGTACGGCTATGGGTAAAGAGAGAATGAAATCATGCTAATTCCAACGTTGCCGGACATTCGTTATACCCTACTAAATCTGATGAGAGAAACGTTGGATTTTTATCTGGGTTACCTTTTTATCACCGAAGTGGTGGAGGCGCTGCGCTGGGTATAAGCTCGTCGAGGAGAAGAAGAAAGAAAAATAATGCAAGGTAATCAGGACGACAGGAATGAAATATCCTTGGACCTTCCGCAGTGAAGAGTGAACTTTAGCAGTCTTGGACTTATTTTAGAGCTGCGCAATAAAACGTCGTCGAAGCGTCGAATTTAATACCAATAGAGTGGGAAAATTTATTTCGAATTCCTTCTGAATGTGATATCACGTTTCGTATCAGAATCCAATCCCTTTGAGCAGTAAGCTTCTTATTGGTTAGTGAATGCTTTTCGTGGATCGTTTCCGCGGCGACGGGGGTTCCGCTTGGATCGACGAAGGGGGTGGAAATGGTGCCAGCGGGAGGATAAGAGAAGGGGAATCATCTTTCTATGACGGGCTGGTCTGCCCCAATCCCGTACTTATCTCGCCTCATCCATCTTGCTTGTGCTCCTCTTTATCAGTCCGTCCTCACGCCAAACCCTTTAACTCACGAACCTGCAGGGGGCGGATGCCGGGAAGCAAGCCTACGGGTATTAATAACTTTGTACTAAGCTGGATGAAAGGTTCGAAGACATGCCTACGAAAGAAACGAAACCCCCAAGCGGGAAAATAATTTCACAAGAAAAAAATAATAAAAAAAAAAGGAAGGAAATTTGTACCAACTCCTCTTTCCACCGCTCTTTCACGTCTTTCGTATAATCCCTTTTCATCGCGGCACATGTTCAACCATTTTTGCTACCGAAAGCGATCTTTCGTTTATCCTACTCATGATCAGTAAATTTTTTTCTCCTCACGACAAGTGTGTTGTATACTGTTCAAACTTCTTGACAGAACTTATAAGATTATTGATTGCTAGGAAAATTAATGTAGACTAGTCATGTGACTTAAACATGAAAGAACAGTCATCATTTTGGTTGTCCACAAACTCGTCACGATAACATACTTAATTCATCTTACCTCATCTCAAACATGGTTTGTCCTTTTCTTAACAAGCAACAACAGTTGTCACATGTTCGTCGGACAATGCCCTTAAATACTAGATGAGAGGGGTTGATTACTATGCAAAGATTGCAGTAAGATTGCAAAGATTACAGTACGATCACGAAAGGTTGCAAAAAGATAACAGATATTACACAAGATTACAAAGAATACAAACGATAACAAACAATTTTATTGCTTCTTACCCGCTTTTGAGAAATTCAATATTTATTTCAGTGTCAATTCTGTCAGACAACGAGTTGTGTCCTTTCAGAAATCCCAGGCCAACAGTCAAAACGTTTTATGGACTAAATCTGTGTAGCATCGAGTAATAGCCTATTCAAGATAAACCTGGAATTTAAAAGTCTCTTATGATATTCTTGAACTTGCACAAAACTTGGACACACGTGCAGGGTAATAAAACCCTTTATGCAACAAGTGGTGTATGGTTCGGAAAACGACAGTTTAAATTGGAATAAGTTGACGCAATCAACCCTTCATTTTAAGATATATACAAAAAGCAAGAACGCTCATTGTTAATGTCCTCTTGTCAAGAGGAAGGGCACAAGTAGAAGTTCACGAACTTGAATTTTCCACAATGGTCCAAGTCCCATAAGCTTTGAGAAGAACCAATCAGGAAGGTCGTTAGAAGTGGTAGCAAGCGATCTGACTTTATAAAAAGCACTGCACAGTCATTCCGTTGTCAGTCAGTCTTTATTAGAACATTAGAGTTCAATATAAACTTTCGAAGAGAATAGATTTCTTGCAAATTAATATTAATTTTCTCCAAGTTCGGTTTCTCTTTTATTTTTCTTTAGAGAATTGATCTCTGATAACCATTTCATCTCCAAACATTAAAAGTGCGACTAAAAAACAAACGTTAATTATTAACTCTGTAATTAAAAATTACAAACCTTGTCTTTCGTTAAGAAATACTATGTTTATAATTATATTGAACACTATTATTTCAGAGAGATTATTTTTAATAAACATTTGTTATCATGCTTAATCCATGTATGAAAGATAATAATCAGTTTCAAAGTCCGAATAGACTATTATTAGAAAATACTTTACTCTTATAGTCCAGCACAGTGATTCAACTGCCGCCAACATAACAATCGCAAGTAAACAATGTTATAAAATATTCGAATGGCGTGTTGCTGGCGTAGAAACTACGTCACAGTTCATCCTGTACCCGTTTGTTGCCACTAAGATAGAGACAACCACAGAGCCTGAAGTTCTCTAGATCGACTAAAGATAAGTGCAAGACCTAAGATGATACCTGCGTTAAACCACTAAGTTAACCGTAGTACCAATGAGTCCTGCAAGGACAATATCATCGTTGATTTTAAGTTAATTATTTTACGGAATAATCTCACAATCGTATTCAGCGTTAAAGTGTATCGTGAGTTGGGTTCTTTTCGGGTAAATAATAGTTAAACCTAATTCCTGTAATCATACAATCACGAATTATGAGAGGAAATGATCTTTCGAATCATCGAGTGGCTTCAAGCTCAATGAGACGATTGACAAAAGCAATTCCCGGAGAAGATTCGGTTATGATTCAGAATAAAAAGGCTGACCTAAATCAAAATACACACAAGAGTTTCTTTTATCTTTGAAACAAGGAAAGTTGTAGGCTGTCTCGACTAAGTATGAGCAAAAGGATATTGATTGCGTTGGGTTGAGGTTATATATTTTCAGTGATAAGCTTAGGAGCATCTGTGAAATTGATCCTTGGAGCAATATTTTTTTTCTTGGATTAACTTGTCGCTGCTAGGATAGATATGACACAGGTAAGAAGAGGAAATAGCAATTACCGGGGACAGGATCCCGTCGAGGGGTTACCAACTGACTGGGAGGTACGGTTGGGGCCGATAGAAAAAGGCGGATAACAATCCACCCAACTAGAACGATAGCCGGTCGGAACGGCATCACGCCAATCGGGTTTTCCCGAACCGTGGAAATCCTGAATAGGAAGGGTGAAGACTACGGACTGAAAGAAAAGCAAAAGAAGGCAAGAAAACTACTAAGAAGATAATCGATCGAGTAATGAGATCGAGCAATGGAAACTTTCGTCTTTTTTTGCATGTGTTTTGTATTTTCAACAATTCAGTTCTAAGTACTCCTACTTTGTACTGGAGTATCAAATCTGTTTCAGACCTATCTTGAAGACAGATTAATCAGAGTGAGCAACTGGAAATGAAAAAAAATCACAAGGAAGGTATCTATTTTTTTAAATATTTTGTAGTAGACTACAAACTAAGCCATACCAATTTTTTTACCTGCCATTAAGCACTTCAAGGGGGTGAAACCACGCTCTAAAGAGAGGCATGTCAAGGGGTGATTTGGCACTTTCACCCACGAGAACATGACATTTTTTGAGAAATGAAAAATGTAGTCATCTTTGAGGGGTGGTTTCACCCCCTTAAAGTGTTTAATGGCAGATAAAAAAAAATACGTGTCGCTTAGTTTTTAGTCTACTATAACGTATTACAAAGGAAATCAAATCGGAGAGATCGATCTAAGATGCCTTCCTTGTCAGTTATAGTCATTCCATGTTGTGGATTTATGGGTTATGGATACCTATAGAAAAGATACAGGATAGAGTGCGAGCTACGGATTATACTGGCGAAGTGATAGTTGTAAGAATGTGTAGGATATTCGATAGTGAGAGTATTTTTCATTTGATTTCGGAAAATCGACTTCAACATACTTGTCTGAAAATGATTGAATCGTGAAATTTGTCAAACATAAGTTCAAGTTCCAAGTCACGATTGATTTCCAAAAATTCCAACAACCACACACCACAATTTGGTACTCATATAAACACATGATTCTGAAATGATTCCACTGGTATCACAATTTTATAACGAAGCAGCGCCAATTTACCATATCCCAATGAAAACCATGGGTGAAAACGGTGTTTTGGAAAATGTTATAACAACTTGCGAGATATGTTGTATTTGTCGTCAGGTATTACAGGAACACGGTTTCAAAGGCAGTTTTTCTAACGAGGTGGGGAGTGTGTCGTAGTGTGTGTGCCGTCAGTACCGAAAGAAAAACTGATAAAAAAGTCGGAGGCCTTAACGTGGAAAAGATGAAAAGACGAAATATCCTTTGTGCGTCCCCTTACATTGGACTCGAAGGATCAAGCGTGTTTTCCTTTTTTCTGGATCCTCATCCGGATTTTGGGAAAAGCAATTTAGTTCAACTCCTGAATGACCTCTACACCTCCGTTGTTTCTATGATCACGTGATCCAGCGTAAGTTGGACTGATTTTTTCAACCAACAATTCAGAGAGCCCGATCAAGTTATTTCTAAACTTGAACAAGTTCACCCAACCCAACAAGTTCACGAATTTCAGTTTTTAACAACAGTTCGTCTTATTTTATGTTAATGATCCTTTTCATATTTTGCTTCGTTGACTTCAGTTCCTTCCATTAGTGTTCTTTCAATTTCTTCTGCTTTAACTCTTCTCATTTTTTCTGTCTAATTTACACTCGCCAAAAAGTTGATTCTATTTCTCAATCAATGCTTGGATTCGTTATTTGATACATTTCACCTACTGTAAATAGTGTTTATCATTAATTCCTTCACGTTCCGTTCTCAACAGCTCTTGTTACTTTCGCTTAATTTTTGTCAGCTAACTTTCACCGAATATACTTATACCACAGTTTTTTCTTGTAACGTCTCTCGCGCTTCCATTTTATCTTATATCTTGTTTGTTCAATTCTTACAGAAGTTGGAATACCGTATTCAACGGAGGTCCAATTTGAGATCAAATACTTGTTTCAGACAGAATCTTGAACCCAAAATCATTCAAAATATGGAACACTTGAACCATGCGTATGCGGGTTTTGACGTCAATCACAAACAGTTCGAAAACGTGTAACGTGAATTGAAAAATTTAGTACAAGCATCGAAATTTTCAGAAAATAGCCATTCAGAAGCCTTTTAATTTGATCAGGATTCTGCGACGTAATACGCTGCGAAACTGTAATCAGTACTCGAATAGTCCTGAATCAGGAACATATCGATCTTGAAATAATTTTTTGAGAAAGCCAGAGTGTCTGATGAAACTCCACCTCTTATAAACGATATTATTTCATCTTCTAAACACACACACACAGTGTAGTTTACTCAACAAGTGGGTGTAATAAAATTAGAAAAATCGAAAATCCAAAACAAAGAAATATCAACGTTCCAGATTTTTTAATTTTCCTATTTCCGCACTTTCGAACTTAGTATTTTGTTCTTCTGGAACCTTGAGCGTCGGGTTTCGAACCATTCGAAACTTTAATGTTTCGTAAAAGTTTGACCTCGTTACTTTAAGTTTCGCTACCAAAAACTTGGGAACTTTAGAAATTCGAAATTTCAACAAAAGTTGGTGAGTCCTGCTCGGTTCTAACGTCGTCAACACAGTATTAAGGCCCTGCAATTTCATTTTGAATTATAAATATGATTTATATTGAATCGAACGCGTTCCTACTAATTGGGTAATGAGAATTTGAGCCCGATTCACAGGTGCAATATTAATCAACCGATGGAATTACGCTCGTGACTGAGGGTGTGTACGCCGTTTCAGCAGCCCTTTGTCGCTCACCTTTATCCCACGATTTCCAACCTCCAACCTAAGGACTCGCGTGTTGCCAGTGTATCCCATTCCCATTTTCACCTCAAAGCACGGCCCCCAATACTCCAGTTTGCAATTGCGCGCACGCACGAACTTGTAATGCGAATTGCCGAATGGCGATGGCTGTACGATCCAAGCCCCGCTTCTTAAAGTTTAATGCAAATTTCCAATCTTCTCTCTTTTGTCTCAGAAAATCAATTGCTGGAATTCGAATGATATTTTGCTAATTAACATGGTAACTCAAAATTGGAAGCGTTGCAAAAAAATTTCATCCAAGGATGACTGAAACACATTTTTCAAAATCAATAAGAATCGGCAAAAAAAAAAAAAAAAAAAAAAAAAAAAAAAACAAACTTCTAGATGAAGAAAATTCAAACTTGCAATACGGATGTTCTCACATCATTTCACAGATAGTAACACCTGCAATTCGCTGTGCAAAATTATCAAAACAGTGTTGCAAAGTAATTCAAACAATTTTTCTACGTGATACTGCTCTCCTAATTGAAATATTTGCATAGATATTTGGAACATTACCGAAACTTTGTATGCTGTACGATTCTAATTCCAGTTCGCATACTTCCAACAGGAAACTGGTAAGCAGTTACAGCAGTAAAGCTATAAACGACAAATTATTTTCAGAGTAGGTATATGTATGAGCAGATGGCAGAATTAGATTAGCAATTCTAAATTGAAAATTGTGTTAGTAAACAAGGCTGAAATTTCGAGTGAATTTCCTTGTTAGAATACGAATAGATTTTACATCTTCTCTGGTGAATACATGGACAGCACTTTTTTAGAGTGAAATCTACAAGATTTACAAATCCGATAATAAGAGTTACAATAGGCTTAGGTAGATCTACAGCAATTGATCTAGATCTAACCCCAAAAAAGTACTGACCATGTATTCACCATAATAGCTTTAAAATCTACATTACAGTTTTTTTTTTTGTGTGTGATCGTGTGATTAACTCACCCATCACAGTGCAACTAGCGAAAATTAAATAAAAAATAGGATTACCGCAAATTTTCTTGTTGATCCTGTATCTTGGCCCTGTATGGACATAATCTTATGAAACGACGAAAATCGTAAGTATAACGTATTTTTTTTTTTTATAAAATCGATTTTTTGACAATTTTTTCTTACTAGTATTTATAATACGACATTGTTGAAAATACTAATTCAATTATAAACTGTAACAAATATATTTTAATTACATACAATTTTTGACAAAATGTTAGACGAATTTGAATTTATGGAAGTTATGCATTCGTAGGAAATGACTGTAATAAACTGTTAAATTTAATTGATATTTTGGATTCAATGAAAAGTTTAAGCGTCTATAAATATGTTGAGAACTATTGAGAAAACTGAAAAAAGTTGTTGATGGGTGCTTTTCTGCTACATTGGATCCTGAATTATAAGAGTTCTTAAAAAGTTTTAACTCAAGTTATCTAGCATTAGAAATTTCAATAACGCTCAACATTTATATTATTTTTAAACAAGTTGAAGAATTTTATTATTATTGTTTTATGATTATTACCATTCATATTTCAGGTCTCGGTTACTATTCCTAGCAGGCAATGGAAACTGTTCATTACGATTTTGAAAAAACTTATAAAAATAATTCTAAAGTATTTAAAGATAATGCTAATAACTTTGATAAACTTTTGAGGGCTACACTAGTTTAAAATACCCTTCACTTATGACAAAGCATTTTCAAAAGTTGGATATGATTCACATGTTAATGTTATGTTGTTGATACATCAATATTAAAGTATATTTATGGGTATTAGGGTGTCGCAAAAAACCGACTATTTTTTTTTTTTGAGTTTTGTGAGACAAAATGTTAGTTGTTTTTTGATGTTTTAAGAGCCCACTCCAAAGGACAGCTCTAGAAAAAATTTTCAAGAGGTCGCTCCAAATTTTTGAAAACGTCAGAAATCGTCGAAAATCGATTTTTTTCTTTTAATTTTTTTTCTCGTTACGGTATAATTTTATAGACCGAAGAAAAATAAGTTTCTGAAAGTTTCAGTTTAAAATTTGAATTTTGAAAGGTCGCTCATAATTTTTTAAAATTTGTTGTGCATTTCTTTAGATTTTTTCGAGCGACCTTTTAATATTCGTTTTAAAATTTCATAAATTTTTTTTCTTTCGTATAGTAAAAAAAATAGATAAAAATACACCACGACATGAATTAAAAATCAAACAAAATACTGAACATACAGTTTTTTTAATTTAATTTTTTGACGACTTTTGACATTTTAAAAAATTTGGAGCTACCTCTTAAAACATCAAAAACTAACATTTTGTCACACGAGACTAAAAAAAATAAAAAAATAGTCGGTTGTTTTACGCCACCCTACTGAGTATATGTGTGTATTAAAGGTTTCATTCCGGTTCCAAAAGCTTTGGAAAACTGTACAAAGGCGTTGCAGATGCGTTTGGCTAATTTTTTCCTCAGACCTACGTTTCGAGAAAAGACAATGACGTAGGAATATACTGTCGCTCGAAAGCTCGAATACATTGTCAGATGAATTAAAATCCCACCCCTTGCAGCGAAAAGTTCCGTCGCGCGGCCGCAAAACCTCATCTGACGGACTCTATCCTAGTATCCTTCCGTGGCTTCGAGACTCGTCCACAGGGACTATATCCTTTCGCTGGTGTACGAGGCAAGAGTGGCTACACTCGTGGAATAATAATGCACGATTCTTTGCGGCACCCTCATTTCTTCAGCTCTGCTTTGCCTAGTTCTCTCGGCTCTCGGACCGTTTTCAGTCTCGAAGCGAGCCATCAGGCTTCAAGATTTTCTCCCGCTGCCATATTTTCAGACAAGTGAGTTCATATTTCAGATTACTCCAACGCATCGCGAATACTCACAGCCAAAGCGAGGCTCGAGAAACCGTAATTTAGGGTCCGCCCGCTGGTATGCTTAAGGATATTGAAGCTTCGCGGGCCCGGGGATGAGGACGAAAAGAAGGGTGCAGGACGAACAGCCTCGAGAAACGGGTGATACCGACAGAGCGAGGAAAATAACCGAGACGGGAAAATTCCGATCACACCGTAATGCACAACGCTACAAGGGAAATTCTTACTACGAGCTATTGAAATTCTCACGAACGTGTACCACTTCCTGGATAATACCCGCTTCCGGAAAATGAGACCCGGAGGAAGCAAACCATTTCACACCTTTCCCTTCTTTATTCGTCGGGGTAGCTCTATACGCGCGATTCCATCAGTTGAGAAAATACTTCTTCCCACGGGTATCCCAAATCGGAAAACGGAAGGACTAATAGAGCAAAGTTTTCTGCCGATGTTAAGTAATGGCGGAATGTAATGCAAGCTGCAAAGTCTTGGGTTTTGGAAATTTCTTGATTTGATAAACGTTTGTGATGATAACTCGAGGCTAGACAGTGTAAACCGTTTTTCTTGTCATTCTCTTTTGGCGGACAAACTTATTTTCATTCCTAGCAAAAAATCGGTATCGAGATATTACGCAAAATCGGAACATCAGAGTGAAGTACCCGTAACACGAAAGTGCTCGGTGGATGTTTTCGGGTTTCACTCTCGCATTGCAAGCCGCAAATAACATCGATTCGATACTTGCTTCTATACATGAATGTAATGTAATTTGTTTCACAAGTGCTGACGCGGCTTGTAGTAAATTTGACAAAGGCAATCGTTACGGTAACTCTGAATTGGCGTTTATACAATTTGTCTGATTGCGAAATATTGCCTGAAAATGCAATGAACCTTTTGCTGTTAAGTGCAATTCAAATCCGGAATAGTAAAAGCAGCAATATAAGCGTCGGTACGTTGGATGTGAGCTTTCGTATTCGCCCACATCCACATACCTGCAGAACTTCAACGTCCAGTTGATTCCAGCATTCGTAGAAAACGATTTGGTAAACTTCCAACATCTACTTAGTCGAGGATCAAAGAAACTAAATGGTTTTCTGGTCACAGGTTTGTCCGCCATATTTTACGAAGTCACAGTAATTTCTCTGTGTTACAGTACCACAATGTTAATTCACGTATCATTGAGTAAAAAATGACCACTGATTTTCAAGTGTTTCTTTATATCTCCATAAATAATGTGTATCGTATAGACTTTTCTATGAAACTGTATACAGTCTAAACAAGCCTGTGTAACGCTTGCAGTGAATAATTTTCTCTCTAAGAAAAAACAGTCACGTCTCTCACAAATTCATCCAAGTTTGTTTAATTACTTGGGGTATCAATGCAAACGAGGATATTTCTAGCACTGAGGGGCACAAATATGAGTAAAACAGGCCTCCCAGCCATAATCACTTTAACGTAACTCCGGAATGCAATCATTGAACGGAGTTCAGAATGGATTACAAGTAACGAAACCGAACCGCTTGGTCAAACTTACACAACTTGGCAACACGAGCAGTTCCAGATCACTTGCGAATACTTTGAATCCACTACATACCGATAACTCGATAGACCTGTATTACCGATATTTTTACCCTCAATGGTAGGCAACCTCACGTACCGCGGCGTTTACGTGTAAGCAAGCATCCTGTACTCACATCACCTGACATTGACTGCTATCGATTCCCGAATATCCTCTAAACTGATTGCGGAGATTCGATTCGACGGTGGGTTCGAGGCGAGGTTCCAGGCAGAGAGATTGTCATCACAAAATATCGCTCGAGGGTGGAACTGGTCTCTGCAATTTTCAGGTAATCATGGATTGCTTATAAGGCTCTTAAAAAGTTGACGGCAGTAATTGGTGTGGAGAAAAGTTCATGGATGATAAGTGCATGTTTGCATATCGTAATTGCTCAGTGGCCAGTCGACCTATTCTAAATACATACCGACTGAATCTGAAACGCATTGTGCAGGTTCCAACAATTTGAAATTCATACGTTCCTCCATTTAAATTTAGTTGCGGCTTGTTTTCGCAGCACCTACATTCCAGAGGTTCACCACCGCAGTTTCCTCGGAAATGCCAATAAAGGACCTCCTCATCCATTGTCGCTCTGCTAATAAGGTATTCGAGTATCACAGAATGGTCTATTAGCGTATCCACGTGACAATGTAACAGTAGAATATGTAGCCCTTGTTCGTGACGAACATATCATTGTACTGCTGAATCATGTTCATACATATGCGACGTAGCTAGAACTGATTCTGTACTGTTGTAACCTGCCAAGCAGGAGTTGAAAGCTCAGTTTCAAATACTAGCATTTTTGTTCAGACGAGGAAATTAGGTTAAGTTACGTAGGTCATAATATGAATAGTTACGCTGCCTTTATACTGACAATGAGATTTATCGCATGGTCGATTTTTCACATTAACTCCCAGGCAGTCAATTGAATAGACCTTTCCTTAGGGAGGGGGGGGGGGGGGGGGGGGGGGGGGGGGGTGTTAAAAGTGAAAAAGAGGCATATTTTCGTGATTTTTTTGCAGCGATATAAGCAATATTATTTAATTCAATTTATCTCCATATTGTGGTACAACTTCTGAAGTATGTTGGAAAAAATTTTTAATAAAAAACGTTGATAAATACGTCGGTGACGGCGAGTCACCTGAGGCGTCTTGAAAAAGAGTTGTTTTGCGGTGAACATTATAACTCGTTGCCGGATCATCTGAAACAAAAAAATCGATATGCATTTTAAAGGTGATATGTTTCCCCAGGTAATCAGGAAAAGTTTTTTTTTTTTTTTTTTTTCTATTTTTAGCAGCATTTAGAAGTAAAAAACGCGGTTTTAGCTAAAAAAATTTCGGTTCATTTGTTATTAAAAAATAGAAAAAATGGGGGAAAAAAGAAACTTTTCCTGATTACCTGGGGACACATATCACCGTTAAAATGCATATCAAGTTTTTTGTTCCAGATGATCCGGTAACGAGTTATAATGTTCACCGCAAAACAACTCTTTTTCAAGATGCCTCCAGAGATTTGCCGTCACAGGCGTATTTATCAACATTTTTTATTGAAAATTTTTTATAACATACTTCAGAAGTTGTACCACAATATGTAGATAAATTGAATTAAATAATATTGCTTATATCACCGCAAAAAAAAAATCACGAAAATATGCCTCTTTTTCACTTGTAACCCCCCCCCCCCCCCCCCCCCCCCCCCTACAATTCTATGTTTAATGGGTCTCTGAAAAGAATTATCTTGAATTCTTTAACCTTTCTAACATGATCCAAAACATTATTGTTACGTCTACGATGAACGTGAACTTTAGCTTGAGAGTACCGTTTCTACAAGTTGCCATCCTACAAGTTCGTTTCTACAAGTGGCAGTCAAATAATTTAAATTCAATTAAAGTAGATTAAATGAAAATGTACGACGTTAACAATGAAATAAGTGAAAAACGAAGTTGTAGGATTTTTTGCATCAGAAAGCATGATGGCTTCGAATTTTGAAGAGATCTGACTATCTGACTACATCCCACAGAATGAGAGAGACTCGAATTACCTGGAGTTTCACCTCAGAGAATGATAAACTGTAGTTGAAACTTGTTCGCATACACAGTCGTAATGCATGTGTCTGACATTTGATAGAAATAGTGGTGCAGTACTGTTGCATGGTTTATTCTTGTCATACTCCAACAGTTACACAGTTGGATGTGAAGTGAAATTCAAGCTCGTTGAACTTGAGGTTCCTATACAACAATTTCATATCTTTGTTACATGAATACTTCTCAGATTTTCATTGGCACTGATTCCGGAAGTGTTTTTCGCCATAAAAATATGGTTCCACGTGGTTCCGTCATCGGCAAAGGATGGAATTTTCGTCCGATGAAATCAGAAATTTTTTACCCCAGAATTATAAGTAAATAGACTTTCGGTGTCACGCTGGCTGCGGAAATTGCTGTGAATTTCAATTTGATATCCTTGCACATTTCTTGTCGTCAGATACTCAAATGTTTGAACTAGCTTATTCGAGCCAATGTTTGATTTTCTACTATCAAATTCCACCCATGCCAGCAGTTCTAGTTTCTTGTACTATTTATTTTCATCAACTGTGAAAATCCCTCGAATGCTGCATACATTTGGTATTAAAATGCAAATCTCAAGAGAAAAAAATATTATCATTTGGATTGCACTGGAGTTTATATTCACGAATTTACCGTATAGTGTCTCATCCTTGAGGTCCAATGACGCTAAATATTAGATTCATTAGACGATCCTTTTTACTTTATACAGTGGATTGATATGACTCAATGTTTCTTTCTATATATACGTTTACAGGAATTATTGATATGATTAAATAATACATTTTAAGGCACTTTTATTCTACTAAAAACATTTGTTCCTACACAAGTATATAATTTCTTTACGTTTTTTATTGTTTATCACCTGCCTTGGGATATTCACTGTTCAACTGCAGATTGATTTCCGTTCAGATCTTATTTTCTGTTATTACGTTTAAGCCCTTTCTGTACATTTCAGGTTCGACCAAACTCTGGTACATAACGTGAGACTGAAAGTGGCCACTCAAAAAAACGTTTTTGTCAATTTCGAACGAGTCAAAATCGCACATTGGGCGATCGAAACAAGCAAAATTCCATTCATTTTCAGCTAATTAGCCTCCTCGAATAATTCTCAACTGGTTTTACGCTGTCTCCCAACGTTTCGTCTAATTTTGAGTTGCTACTTTCTTCTCACTTTTTCAGTTGCAGAAGCCACTACAGTGGCACCATTGAAAAAAAAAAATGTTTTCATTTTTTACTATATTCCATGAAAAATCTTGAATTCCTTTCCCTTTCTGGTAAAAAAAATAATTAAACTTTCGAACGATGAAGATTTTTTGTGAATCCATAAATCGCTTACAGTTGTTATAAATAAATATATGAAAGAAAGAGGTATTCTCGTGAATGTAATTCGTTAACGGAAAAAGTTAACTAAAAACGCTTGGAGTTCATTCGTTTGGCAAACAGAGATCTCAGAATGCTCATTAGATTTACAAAATTCAATGCACGAGGGCTACTTTCACCCTCCTTAGGGGTGCGTATAGATAGTATTGGGGGTTGCACCTAATCTCGATCTAAAATTGTACTGTCTCGAAACGAATGTTCATACAAATCCGATCCAAGAAGACTGTCTAAAACAACATTAATAATTCACCCCATTTTAGTGGTTGATATTAGTTGTATTAAATTTTTTATGTCAGATTCAGTATTTAAAATACTTAGGATACGTATAATTGCTCTTGCGTGCAAGAAAAACCAAATCCAAAAAAAAAAAAAAAAAAAAAAAAAAAAAAAATTGAATTGAATTGCGTGACTGAAAGGGTTTAATAAAAATTACGGTTATACATGTACTGCGTGGTTGGATACAAAGCTCTGTTCTAATTGTAAGAGGATTCCTCGAGGTACGTACAATATCACGTTAATTGGGGCAATTCACATGGTTACTAACAATTTAGCACTAACTATTTTACGAGGTAGTCTGTAGGATTGGAATCAAGATTTACACGCGTTAGACAACGTTCAACGTTTCAGTGAAATTCTATCCTCTTACAACTCTTGTCTACTTGACGATAGAATTTTTATGAAAACGGGAGTCTTTTTTGCTACAGTGTTTTCAAAAATCTTTTCCACCGTCGCGTTGGTGGTATTATTTAAAGTAGTTAACGAATTTCTATAGTTACATGAAATGCGTTTGACACTCGTCGCAGTTTGCAAAGGTAGCTGGTAATTAGTTTGATTTAACACGAAGCTCGGGTTCGCCTCTGAATCATTAACGCATTCATACATACGTAATAATGTATTCAGTATCCACATAAATATATGTGGATAAATTGGCACCGATGGTGGTTTTCAAAGTATATAACCTACAGACAACTTATTTTATTTCAGCTGAAATATCGTGCGCCTCGTATTACTCTGGTAATTAACTCGTTGTTGTAATAACGGGCTAACGAAGTCACGCAGACTGCTGATGTTGCCGCCGGCGCGGTGAATTTGTGGGGTAGGTTTACCTCGTTGCGATGAATTGCAGGTTGTATAATATATGTATAACATGTACGGAAGGAAGGTATGGCGTAGAGTAAGGTGAAATTGTATTTACCAAATTAACCTTTGAATTCAGCCTCGGGAAACTGTTCGATTTCAGACCTATTCAAATATACACGAAGTGTACATACCTGTGTGAACCTGGCACCCGACATGTTCAAAAATCAATTTTCAAAATTTCTATCGATTCTAAATCGATTGTAGTTGTTTGTAGTGGAAAAATTTTCGTTTGTAGTAAAAAAGCAAAAAAGATAAAGCATTTCCAAAAATAGGGGTAACCCCACTTTAAACTTTTCGAAAATCGTAAGAAGCTGCAGGTGCAAAATCGTTTGTAGTTGATTGTAGTCAAAGAATTTTCGTTTGTCATAGCCCCGGAAAAAAGTTACAGCAATTTTTTAATTTTCGGAAAATTGAAATTTGTTATTTTCTGAGGTGTATCGGATATTAACGTTCCTATGAACGCGGAATCGTTTGTAGTTGATTGTGGTTAAAGTATTTTCGTTTGTAGTCGAACCAAAAAAAAGTTACAGCGATTTGGTGATTTTTGAAAATGCCAACTCTTTTTCGTTTCAAAAAATTGCTGTAACTTTTTTCCGGGGCTACTACAAACGAAAATTCTTTGACTGCAACTAACTACAAACGATTCCGCGTCGATACTCACCCTTAAATCGAACGCACCTCAAAAAACGAAACAGATTTGACATTTTCAAAAATCACCAAATCGCTGTAACTTTTTTTTGACCCGACTACAAACGGAAGATTCTTCGACCACAATCAACTACAAACGATTCCGCGTTCATAGGAACGTGAATATCCGATGCACCTCAAAAAGTAACAAATTTCAATTTTCCGAAAATTGAAAAATTGCTGTAACTTTTTTCCGGGGCTACTACAAACGAAAATCCTTTGACTATAATTAACTACAAACGATTTTTCACCTGCAGCTTCTTACGATTTTCGAAAAGTTCAAAGTGGGGTTAGCCCCATTTTTGGAAACGCTTTATCTTTTTTGCTTTTTTACTACAAACAAAAATTTTGTCACTACAAACAACTACAAACGATTTAGAATCGACAGAAATTTAAAAAATTGATTTTTGAACATGCCAGGTTCACATAGGTGAAGTACATGTATGGGGTAAAAAAAATGACCATTTCTTTTTAGTTAGTTACCGTGAAAGTATTGTTCAAGATGGCGAAAAAAAAAATTCTGCAAAATTTTGAGCTCTCAATATTATTATTATTATTAAGAGGTAACTATTTGCGATTTTCCATTTCCCGTTCATTCAAACAGAGGAAAATTCTTTTTTTGTTTTGTAATTTTATTGCTCAACAATGGATTGTCGTACCGTAAAGAAAAATGGTGAAATTTTTTTCTTACTGTTTCTTAGCAACGAGTCTGAAATGAACAGTTTCCTTCAATATAGAGATGATAATATGCGTTTGAGTGATGATTATCTCAATTTTTCACGTGTTTTCCACAAAAACATTTTTCAGAACCCGTAAGTTTTTTTGAGACTTTTGTTTTAAGCAAGCCCTAACACTAAAGCCAAGTGCCCAAAGGAAATTCGAAATTTTTTTTAATTTGGTATACCCTACTGTATAAAAAAAGTAATTTTTAAAATTGTTATAGAATTTTCAAATTTTCTAGGGTTTGTTCCTATCACTATAAGTAGACTACTGGCATGAATGGGAAACGAGGTTTGCGCGTGCCAACGTATAACTCGGAGGTGAATATTTCAACGGTGAATATAATATAGTTGACGGTGAGGACCCGAACCGAAAGTCATAAATCTCTCATAAAATCGAGTCCTGCAGGAGCGGAGGAATTGGAAGGAGGCGAAAAATCGGAGAGGGAAGGGGGCAGAATTTTTGAAAATAGAAACCCGAAAAGCACTTTTGCTACTTTGATTCTGAAATTAGGGAAGACACATGGCCGAGCAAATTTAGGGGTCGCTTGCTTTATGTGTTTTAAAGCACCATTCTTTATCATGCTCGACTGAGTTCCGAAGGCTCGGGCCAAGTGGATCCCGAAATCGCTCAGGTGCCTCCTGCCCTCTTCCCCTTCGATCCCGCCGAACAATCTCTCTCTTTCTTTCACTCTTCATCACTCCGCAGGATAGACACATCGAGGAATAAGAGAAATGTGCTATTTTGAGAAGAATTTATCACTGTCGTAGCGTTTCTCAACGCTCTTGAGCAAGATTAGTTCGTTCTATTTGAATTTTATTGTTGTAAAAGTCAGGTCTCGCGTATCCGGTTGAAGATAAATCACGAAGCGCGTAAAATGACACAAAATTTTGTGGAGAAATACTGTATTTTGGTTTAAATTTTCAACGTTTATATAATTGTTTTGTTTCTGTCAATCACAATTCGTCATTATTTATATTTTCTTGAAATTTGAGAAACGTTTCAGCTGTCACATAATTTTTCATAAAATTCAGTAAATTTTCAAAAATGTGATGTTTCTCTAATTTCGAAACTTCGTAGCTACAGCATCGCTATATATTAATCATTTCACAACTTTTTAAGCGTGTTAAATTTTTTACATCATACTTTTTGGTTTTAAGAATATTTCAATTCCATCTTTCTACGCAATAAATATTTCTTTACTCTGGGACAAACTTCGCAACTTGAAACATCTTCTATTTGTTAATGCAATAATTTATGCGTACTTGTATACATGTATATATATTTCTCCTAAGTAGTTCTAATGAATTAGAAGTATTTGATCAAGATATTTTGCTTAAAACTGATCTAGCCCTAAAAAAAACCAAAAATGGTCAACGGATTCCACTCCGAGATTCTGACACTCGAACAAATTTTCATCAGCCAGCTTTTGCGATATGAAAGTTATCGAAATTATAATCGTGCACTGTAAAAACATCTGCACCTTCATCTGTACCCAAGTAACGTAAAATCGTACGATACAAAAATATTACATAAAAGTTTTGAATAATCTTACAAAAACTCGACGAACAATTTTCTGTGCGAATATTACAAGGGTTTTTTCCTAAAATTGCAAAAACCTGATTAGAGTTAAACTGTACATTATTTTGCATTGACATTTTTTTCATACCCACAATTTGCATACTTATAATTGACGAATTAGGGTTTGAAAAGTGCAGAAAATTCTTTTACCGCACTTGAACGAAAAAAAGTTCCCATTTTATGCTCCTTGAAAAAAATATTGGGTATAAAATATTTTAAATAAAATGGGATTCTTGTGACGTATCTAAAAAAAAAAATACTGTTCAATTTCAAAGGATTATTTACTCGAAGGATGAAGAGAGAGGGAGAGAGAGAGAGAGAGATCGTAGAAAAGTAAGATTGTTATTTCTTGCCTAGCGCGACGTGAATATACAAGCACATATAAGACACATGTGAGCTTCTTATATTTATTTGTTTGCGCATAAGATTTTAGTAAAGCGGAACGCGAGATCGCCAAAGGCTTGTGTCTACATACCAACGCAACGTCACCGTGCAGAAGTTGCGAGCTGCGTAAATATCCTTTCCGTTCCTTCATCGAAAGTTGCACGTCGAGGGTATAAGTATCGTCAGAATTCAGACGGAGTTCTGTTTTACGCCACTGTCAGCATCCAGGACAGTATTTTTTCAGTTTCTATTGATATTGGTGCCCCAACCTGAAGCCGAGATTGTGCTATACCTATAGTCGTATACATAGAAGCAGCACAAGAAGCCTGCGCGAGAACGAAGAAAACAGAGGCTGGTGGAGAGAGGATTGGGCATAGAAACGGGAGATTGGGAATCGATGTGGTAGGAAGAGCGACGGGTGCTCGAGGGGTTGGATACGAAGCGGACCAAAAAATAGGATAAGCCGTGCAGGATGGCAGAAAAGAGGGAAGAAAGAGACCGAGAGAGAAAGAGAGAGAGAGAAAGGAGAGAGATGTTGAAAGAGACAGATCAATGCACGACAGTAAAAGAGAAAGAGAAGAAGAAAAAGAAGAGGAAGGTACGAGAGGCGGGGACTCTAATTTCATAAATGAAATTTCGAATTTTCCGTTATCCAAACAATAGCTATACAATGCCAATAAATTTCGCCGTGCAGTTCTAATCAATTTATCTCTCTTACAATCAAGTTCCCATTGGGTTGTTGGTCGGGCGGAGATTGGAAGCCGACTGAGACCAGTTGCCGTTTCCCAGGTGGTGTTCATGGTGGGTGTAGTTTTCTTACATTTTACCGGAGCTTTAATGGAACGTTGGAATCGATTCTTGTTATCCGGCGATTTCTTGCTGTGGCAAGTATATCATAAACTAGTTAAAACTGTTTTCTTTAAAACTCGAGGAAATGGATAATTCACTTTTTTTTTCCTCGTTCCAATAACACACGTGCGTTTATTACAGTCTTCGAAAAGTTTCTCTTTGACGTTAATAAAATGTTTTCTATTTAGATTCTCCCAATGGCACAAGTGAGGCTTGTAACGGTTGTTATTCACATGAAAATTTTCAATCAATAAAGAAGAATTTTAGCTGATGATATAGAAATTCGTGGACATTCGGGTTAATTAACATTAAAATAATTTAAACGTATATCTGTAAATGGAGAATCCTTTAAATTCGATACTTTACTCTTCAGTGACTTTTCACTCATCGATATCGATTATCATATTTTTTTTTTTTTTGTTTAAATATTTTAATTCAATAAGTCGATTGCAAAATGCGTATAAATAAAATTGTACATATAAATTGTCAGGTACTCGTTCATTCATGCATACATTCATTCATTCAATTTTTTGCCAAGGCAACGAAAGATTCGGTAGCATAAACACTAGACAGTGTTAATTATTTTGTTAAAAACAGCCCAATATTTCCTAAGATAAAATGAAGTTTAATTTTAGTAAGCAAATATTTCTTCCCTAACGGTAAAATGTATTTCTTTAGCTGGAAGAATTTCTCATTATATTCATAGTAGATCGCGAAAAATGTGTGTAAAATGTGTTCATCCAACTATTTATTTTCGTAAAATTATGTCGGAGTTCTTGACTATCTCAAATCTTTGCACCGTAAAAAAAAAAAGCTGAAAACTAACATCAGAAAATAACAGATGTCTTAAACTGACATAATCTCCGTAAGATAAAATACTCAATGTAAATTGACCCTGCTAATAAGAGTTACGACTTATTCATCGCCGTTTCGAGTGGCTGGTAAGAACGGTGAATGGGCATGATCAAAAAACGATACCACAGGTCAAAAGCAGAGGCTTTAAATATAATAAGAAGGCCAAGATGAAAAAGAGAAGCAGGACTGTTAGCGGTGCGTAACAAAAGTCGACGGTCGGCCAAAGCGGAGTCC
The DNA here is from genome assembly GCF_021155765.1 of Diprion similis. NCBI lineage: Eukaryota > Metazoa > Arthropoda > Insecta > Hymenoptera > Diprionidae > Diprion > Diprion similis. The sequence goes on from NC_060117.1 coordinate 6,712,583, forward strand.
ATTTCATTAAGTAGCGTTTCAAACCCCTTTGAACCTTCACCCCAAAGTTACACCCCCTTTCTCCACCCCGCCATTTTATCCGACCCGGGCAGTCCTCTCGAGAAAATCATAAAACAAACGACAAAAGAAAGAAAATTCTATTTCTCTCTCTCTCTTACCCCCGCTTCCGTTCCCTCGTATCTGACTTCTCTGACCCCTCTTAGTTTCTCGTGTCCCTCAACCCAGCTACTTGGGATACGCGAAGGGTTTAGCTGACAGCACGCTTGGGAGCTACTCCAAGTTTCTTAGCATAACCCTGTCTCCGTCGAGGGAAGATACCCTCATTTCCTATCCCAGTTCTCTGGGCAGCTCAGGCTCCCCCCCCCTCACCTGCTCGCCCACCTCCGCCATTCTTGGCCACTCTTCGAACTAGAACTTCGTCGTGATAGTTTGACAAAATGCAGATTGCCTTTGCGCCCGCCGACGATGTGATGCAGCCCTTTTGTTTGACGTTTTTGCAATATAGGTATAGATATATACGATGCAATACCGACGACTCGAGGTAGCAGCGAGACTTTTCTTTCAAAGTATATTGGTACCCTGCCACAGAGTAACTACAGCGCTGTAAAAGACGACTGCTTCACATTAATATAGCTATTATGTAACAAACTTTTGAGACCGTGTGAAGACACTTTAGCTGTACAAAAAATGACCAAACAGTGTTTGCTGTGAGTGTGTAATTTAGAGTATATTTGGAGTTTGGTGGAAAAATTGCCGATCAATGCCAGCGGATAGGCTGCAGCAGCAATATTTTTAATGTGTAGCTTTATAGAACGTAGCTTTAATACATGTATCAGGAGTTTTCTGTGAAACTTTTTTTTTATTCAATTCCAGCAATCATGCAATCGAAGCTACATTTTAAGTATGTTAAAATGTAAAATGTAGTTTCACGCACATACTCGAAGTTTTCAGTGAAACTTGTTGCTCAAAGCCAGCTGTTACACAATCAAAACTATATTTTTAATATGTAGCTTTACACAAAATGTAGCTTTACTGCGAGTAACGAAAGTTTTAGGTAAAACTTGCCGCTGAACGCTACCGGATGAACGATACAAGCAACATTTCTAATGTGTAGCAACGGAATATGTAGCTTCACTGAAAATACCAAGAGTTATAAGTGAAAAGTTTCGCTCTTCGCTGGCAGATATGCAATCGAAGCTACTTTTCAAGTATGCTGATAGAGCTGATAGACAATAAAAACTTCATTTCGAATTCGTAGCAACACAAAATGTAGCTTCGCCGCGAATACCGAAAGTTTTCTGTGAAACTTGCCGGTAAACGCTAGCGGATAAACTACACAAGCAACATTTTCGATATGTAGCTATATAAAATGTAGCTTCACTGAAAATACCCAGAGTTATCAGTGAAAAGTTTCGCTCATCTTCGGCAGATATGCAATCAAAGCTACTTTCTAAGTGTTTTGCAAAACAAAATGTAGTTTCACGCACGTACTTGAAGTTTTCAGTGAAACTTGTTGCTCAACGCTAGCTGATAGACAATCAAAACTACATTTTGAATATGTAGCAGTATAAAACGTAGCTTCACTCCAAATACCAGAAGTTTTCTGTGAAACGTGCCGCTGAACACCAGCATATATTCAATCATAAGCACGTTTCAAATATGTTGCAATATGAAATGTAATTTCACTGCATAAGCCAGGAGTTTTCAATGAACCTTTTCACTCAATGGCAGCTGATAAGCAATCGAAACTACACTTTGAAGATGTACAAAAATAGGTAGGTGTAAAATATAGCTTTACTGTAAGTAAAAAGTGTTTTCAGTAAAATTTGCTGCAATCTGCCAGCAGGTAGGTAACCTGAGCTACAGAACATTGGTACAAAACGAAGCCTTGCTCACTAATCTGCTGTCGTGGAATGGCGAGTTTCACTGAAAACTTTCGGAACAATTTGCTGCGAATGTAATTTGTTATGTACAGAAATATTTAGTATTGATTCATTCGCTCCGAAAACTGCCGACCAGCAGTTTTCTTAAAGCTATCAAACTGCGGATTATAACGAATAATTAGTTACTCGTTATTCTGAATAGTTTCGAATCAGATATGAAACTTCTAATAAGAACCACCATTAGTCGCTATTTCTCATTGGTCGAAACTGTAAGCCACTACTTTACAAATGTATACATTCGAGCTGTTTAAAAAAAAAAAAAAAAAATGCGGTGAATTTTTGAAAAAACAAGAAAAAAATAGATTTGACTTCATCCAAATGATTTCTACTACTTATTCAATCTACCTATCATTGACTTTTTTGAGTTACGGATATTTTATATGCATCCCAAATACTTAACAACTAATAATCTGAGAAATGATATGTATGCAATTAGAAAACTATTATACTTACTCAACTGGAGAACAGCCAAGTACTTATAACCGTTGCCTTCAGTTATCACTACACCACTTACACTACGGTTAGTTTTGCAATGATTGCAAATTTTGCAAACATATCATATTAAGTTTCAATTACATTTATCACCAAATATTTTGAGATGAATAATATGTTACGAAATATTAGTCACTTTGCAAAACGTTCAACTGACGTTTACTTCAATGACAAAATCCACAGATTATTTCATTCGCAGACGACGCGACGTGTTGTCCTTCCAATGTGTATGCAAATAATGAGACACTGGAAACACGGTACACTTCTATTTACATTTCGTTTCACCACCAGAGCGAGCCACTTGATTCACTCAGTTTTTATTTTCACAGTTTAATATAATAATTACGTATTTAAGCTACAGCTTATGTAATGCATTGGTTACAGTGTTGACGATGAAAATTTGGAAGTAGTTACAAAAATAATTAAGCACCTATTGATGAACTTGGACCAAGTTGTTATAGTTTTTTACCTTGAATGGTATGCTTACTTTTGTTCGAAAACTACTTAATCTTATTTTTGAAAGTATGTAATGGATTAGAAGGGTATCTGTGTAAATTTTTTTCAACGGATAGTAGATTCATTTTATTCGTAGATTTATTTATTAAGAATACTCATCATCATCCAAATTTTGAGCGAAATGCTTCTGTTTCTGGTTCATAACTCACGAGAAACATCAGTTTGGTGCCCCCCTCTGATTTCGCTGAGACTTATGTATCTCGTAAAACATTTTTTTTTTCTTCGTCTGCGACAAAACGGTTGAGGGGTGAAAACGACCCTCAAAGATCGGCACCCAACGAGGTGATTTCTTGATGCGCTTTATCGATTCGAATAAAACTAACGCTGGAGTTTTCTGATTTATTGAAAAAACATTTCAGTGTTAGTTTCATTCAAACACTTAAAGCGCGTCAAGAAATCACTTCGTTGACTGTCTATTTTTGGGGGTCGGTTTTATCCCTTTAAATCGTTTTTCCACAGATAAAAAAAATACGTGTCTCTTAGTTTTCAATGTTCTACAACATACATGAGTCTCAACGAAATCAAACTGATGTTCCTTGTTAGAATGTCCAGATACAATAATACTGTAAAACGCTCATGATACAGAGAAAAAAATTCAGGGAAAAATATAGTTTTGGGAATAACGAGGATCAGTAGGATGTTTGAAAATAATATTTTAGATTTCCGATATTCGATGGTACGTGAGGTTACTGAATCCTGGAGTTTGGCTTTCATAACTTGAAAGATTGGATACTGCGGACAATTGACAGTTGTATTATTTAAAGATAAGTTCTGATGAAAATCAGAATTTTGAATTTTGTAAACATCAATAATTTTGTGGTAGTGGATTGAAAATAGATTCTTACAGCAATTAGGCGCTGGGTAAGAAGCGTTTTAAGGTGACTATACATTATCTCGAATAGCGAGGTGAATATGCTTTGTTCAGTTAGACACATCAACATATAAACGAGCAAAAAATTTTTTCCAATCACGAACAGCTAGCGGAACACATTTTTTCGGACAGCCAGTAATCCTCCCGTTTACCGAGCATCAATCTCCGGTCTCTGAAAGCTGTTCCTTTATTCTCAGTCTGCTGTCTTTTGTTCTCAGTTTCGCGTTCATTTTACACTCAACAGTCTGACTGCAATCGCTATAATAATTGTCGCGAGGGCATTTAAGACGCTTGGCTGAAGAGCAAGAGTAGCTGATAGTAGTATCCAGTTGAAAGCTTCCATTGTACACCTTTTGTCATGGCGTAAAATGACGGTGGTTATTATTGGCGGAATCTGTTCACGAACGGGGTGAATATTGTTTTGGAAAATTACTTATCAACCTTCAGATTGTACTGGGTACGCTGATAAAGAGGCGGGGTTGAAATTCCGAATTTGCAAAGTTCCGAAAACGTCAAATTTTGATTTTTTTCGTGGAGAAACTTTAAGTGAAGAAACGAAACTTTGACGATGTATCGAAGTTTCGAATTGTCTGAAAGTGGAAAGTCCCGAAAAGACAAAATACTAGAAGGGCGTAACTACGACGAGTCAAAGTTCCGGAAGTGCAAAAATGAGCAAGTTTAAAAATCGGAAACATCGAACTCTGTGAATTACTGGCTTGGTGAAATTGTGCCACGTTGATCTTTTCTTGTTTTGTATTTTCGATATTTTTCGATCATAATCCTGTTCATTCTGATTTTCGATTTTTCTGAATTTTTTTCACCCACTCGTTGAGTATACTACACTGTGTGAGTATATATTAATTTTGAGAATTTTGCTCGAGCGAAAATTTATTTTCAGAAATTTGCTGTAGCAGAACTTTACTTTTTTGAACTTTGCTCTATCGTAAAGTGAATTTTCGGAATCTTGCATGTCGCGCTTTGAGCCGTCGGGTTTCCAACCATTGAAAACTTTGATTTTTGTCGAGGCGGGGTTGAAATTCCGAATTTGAAAAGTTCCGAAAGCGTTAAAGTCAGAACATTTTGTGGCGAAACTTGAAATATAAAATGAAACTTTGTCGAAACATGAAAGTTACGAATGATCCGAAACGTGACGCTCAAAGTTTTGAAAAGGCAAAATTTCAGACGGACAAAATGCCGAAAGGGCGTAACTCAGACGAGTAAAAATTCCGAAAGTGTGAAATTGAAAAAATTAAAAAATCAGAAACAGACTTTCATTCCCTGAATTTCTGGCTTCCTGAAACTTCACCACTTTGATCTTCCTTTGTTTTTAATTTCCGATATTTTTCCATTCCGAATCCTGGTCATTATAATTTTCGGATTTTCTCATTTTTTACACCCACTCGTTGAGTAAACGACGCTGTGTAAGTATAAATTAATTTTCGAAATAGTACTTTATCGAAACTTTATTCTTCACAATTTTCCTCTATCAGAAGTTTGCTTTTCAAAACTTTGATCCATCGTAACTTGAATTTTTTAAATTTTGAATTTCGGAACTTTGAGCCGTCGGGCTTTCAACCATTCAAAACTATTTCATGAAAGTTCGATTCCTTCACTTCAAATTTCGCTATCAAATAATACGGAATCAGACGCTTTCGGAACGTTTCAAATTCGGAACTTCAACCTCACCCCTTTTTGTCTTCAAGTTTCGCCGCCAAATAAATCGGAATTAGGCGCTTTCGGAACTTTGTAAATTTGGAACTTCAACCCCACCCCACTGATGAGTATTTCAATTTCGTACATTCTACGAACTACATAAGTATATCACCTTGCAGCAGCTGAATCACACCTTGTTTCCTAACTCACTTGGATCGACGAAAATCTGGTGGAAGTGCGAGTGAAGGGTTTCAATATTGAGCAAGGGATTATTGAAAAAGTGGAACCCCCGTTACAATATATGAAAGCACGGTTAAGTACGGATTTGAGTTCCTGGGCGCAGATTATTCGGTATTCCCGGAAATTAAACGACGTCATTCGCAGGGCGTCTGAATCCGTTGAGTGACGGGCCGACGAGGCGGAGTATTAATTTTCAAAATAATCTGACAAGCAGATGGGATTCTTGTGTAAAGCACGTTCGAGTTTATGGCTGCTACGCTTCCAGTGTCTGATCAGGTACAGATGAGGCCTAGTAATGATTTCACCAGGGACACAGCATCACGTCCGTAAGCACTCTAGTCTACACCCAGTAGTTTTTCTCTCTTCCACATCCATTTCACGGATCCCTAAGCCTTGAATACTCGTGGATTTTCACCCGGCAGGACGCTGCTAGCGAGCTGTTATATCGCCTGACAGTGAATGTCATGTATTCAAAGTAGTGTTGGTGACGTATAAACGTGTCTACGACTTCATTTTGGTTGAACACCATATCTGAGTAAACTTATTCGAATGTTGTGTTTAAATTATTTAGGATTTTCCATATCCTGTGGACTTTGCATCAAGTAAAAATTTGTCTCATACATGATTGTTTTTCTCTTTATATTAAGAACATGGTAAATCAGTTCATCCCTTAGTCAGCCTTAGGACAAATCCCTCGCGCATTAGATTTCACTCGGAAAGGTTTTTCTCGTGTATATTTAATGGTGCTTTGGCTTGACTGTCTGAATCGAAAGCTAGACGTAAGCGAAAAACTGTTTCAAAATTCTCCAGCAATGTTATTTGCGCTGATAATAACGAAAAAGAATGTAATGAAATTTTTACTTTGTAACAGGAATGAATTGCAGGAAATTCGAATGACACAAGCTAACAAAGATGTCAAAAATTTGAAAAAAGCTTTGATGATTAGAACCTCGATTTTTCGAGCAGTTTTACGAGTTTCATAAACGTTGATTCTACAGACAGTGGAGCCCGTTCATCCTTAACTCAAGGTTTCCATTCTAAAGGTATAGGTACTAAGAGTTTTAAGATTCGTTATCAATTTTCACTAAGGAAATCAAATCACCTCCACGTTCTGGATCCTGCAAAGAGACGTCACTGCTAGTGTCACTTCGTCGATAATCGGTCGGTAATTAGTCGGTAATCGATGGTTAATCGAATTACCGATCGACCCGTCACGTATCTGGGCGTAGATTTTAGAGAATAATTGCGAGGAATAGCTGTATAGCATTTCTCAAAAACTCTGAAAAAACAATGGAATTCTCATGTCCGTCGAAATAAAAATTCAAGCTTAATTTTTCAATTGTTTTCTTTTAGCTGAATCATCCACCCAGAATTGTGTTCTCCATTGTAAAACTGTTACACACTGTGCAGGAGGTTCCTTAACGTTATTGTCAAAACTTTTTTGTATTCTCTGAGATAAACGGACTATTACGTTTTGAGTACAAAAAGTTTATGGAACGACGGTAGAAGTTGAAAAAGATGTTCTACCTCCATTGATTTTAGCCGAGGTGAAATTTGCGAGGAATATCAGTTTTTTGCTTGTGGAAAGTTGCGCATCTTTTCAAGGCGGGTAACAGAAGAAAGAAATCATAGCGTCTCACTCCTCCTCCGAATCCCACTTGGCTGCTGAACAATGGGAATGAAACGGTATAAAGACTTTCATGCGAGACACTAAAAAAGAGAACAACACCGACGACATCCCCGAAAGCATGGTGGCGAGAGGCGGGTAACGGCCCCAACGGCGGTGGCGTCGCGACGCTCAAGCCAAAGCATCTCGCAACGCCGAGGGCTTTTCAATTAACGTTACGGAAACGTTAAACTTATCTCTCACGCTGGCTGCTTATTGTCCCTGCCGCGAAGCGATACGGCATTTCTCCTTTGCCGTTTTCGAGGTGGTCGTCTCGCCTCCGCCAAGACCGTCGACGTCGTGTTTTCTAGTTCCATCCGGCCGCCAACACTCCCGATGTTAACAGCGACAGATAAAGCTGTCACTTTTTGTAGGTTGCAACGTTGCCATGGTTGCACTTGTGGTTCGCGGGTCAGTGCATGCGTGACGGTATGAACCACGTTCTTACGTACAAGTCTGGAAAGTCATGTGGTGGGGGTTGACTTTGTTGGTAATGCTCGTTTCGTAGTTATCGGCATGACCGGTAGGGTCGTTGTAATCAAGGTGTGGCTGTGCAACAGAGATAGAAATACACCTTGTAAGAAGAATCTTGGAAGTGTAGGTCTTCATGAAAAAAAAAACAATTTTAGTGGCATCATTTTGACCAGTGGTTTGGGTTCTCCTCAGGACCTTGTTTATTATTATTAATAATTTATATTATTGAAGTCGCTGACCTTATACTTTCTGTCCGACATGAGCAAGATTGTAAAATAATTTGTTTTGTGTAGATGATCGATATAATAAACAATGTCCGGAGGATGATCCAAATCACGGGTCGAAACGGTGACACAAAAGTTGATTTTGTTCACAAAGACCTACATTTCCAAGATTTTTCTTACGTATACATCAAGGTCAAGATCATTTATACAGAAAAAAAGTTCGTGGATCGTGGACTTTTATGGACCATCATTTAGAGCCAACATGACAGTATCTGATGTCAATATCACACTTATAACCAATATAAATCTAATATCATCTGATGTCAATGGAACAGTGTTTAATGTCAACTTAACACTAAGATTTCATCTGAATTTAATGTGTGCTTTGTCAATCTAACATTAAAAAAATTATAAAACAGATGCCTATAGTTTCAGTTACAAGCCAATTTCTAATAGTGGAAGACTACTCGATTAACCAGAATTGTCAATCAAAAGTAGAAAAAATTTGACATTCGTACAAATTATTTAAATTATTGTACATTAAGGGGATGTCAGATCACCGTTAAAAACGGTAAATCGTATTTTAGAATTCTCACTTTTTCTGAGTGATGAAATCGTTTCCAACTTTGAAAAGGGCGAAGCTTATAATTGTGCTTGTAGATTGGATCGGGAAAGTTCGAAAAATTGATGACGAAATACGAAAAATATCCGATTCAGTTGCAGCACGGTACAGTAACCTGAAATCAAGTGAAAACCAGCTGCAAATACTTGAGTGTTTCGGTCAAGTTTCCGAAATTCTCTCAGTCAACCTCCAAGTACAATCATAAGCTGAATAATTTCGCGAAGTTTGGAAGATTTCATGATTTATAAAAAAAATAATTTCAAAATACGATTTGCCATATTTGACGGAGGTCCGACTTTCCTCTACCGCTTATTTTACAAATCACGTCAGAAGTAACAAGTTGTAAAAATTTATCCCACGAGCCCCCAACGTCTTATATACGTCCAACATAATATTTCTTCATCTGGACAATCCACTTCGGTTTTGAGGGGAGAAGATATCGCTGGAGCTCATTTCGTACGTAGGTGTGTGTGTGTGTGCGCGTAAACGTACGATATACGAAAGGTCCTTCTCGTGGCTTATTCTCGCTTCGGCAAGTGGATACCCTCGTCATCCAGCCATACCACTGTCACCCCGAAAAGCATTGTCAGACCTGATAGAAAAATGCCTGACGAGACTCTGGGAGGCACCGAAACCGGCTATGTGTTTCTTTTACTACCTAAAGAAGGATCGAAGCGTTGATAAGGAATGCCATACGGATGAGCAATCCGACAATCAACCGGCCGGATACCCGGAGGATTTCATCGCGAGTTCATCGTTTGGGCCCAATTTACCGGACTCATATCTTTTTTCTTGCGTATCAATGCTGTCTACGTGTGCCTGAACCGCCTTCGTTATCGCTTTTGTTGAAAGCCAGGAGTCTTTGCGTGATGTGCATTTACGCGTCACCAGAATCGTAAATCACCTTTATGTACCGGCACTCTAGGTAACACAATGGCATGAAGACCCGGCGATACTTCTACAAACCCATGGATCAATTTTTAGGATAGTTATAAACTCTCGGTATCCATAAAATCTTCCGATATAACTCTGCTAGCGAGTGGCAAACTTCAGTGCTTGAGGGATGGAATTTCACACAATACGTCAGCATCCAATAATCCTGATTTCAAGTACTGCACATAGTTAGTTTGTGTTTGTGCAAGGTCCTTTTGAAAACTTTTTAAAGTCCCAGTGAATGGTACCAGCACATTTATCGTACGCTTTTCTCATGTAGTAATGGACTAATATGAATAGTTGAGTTTGGACTATCATAAAATAACACCGTTAAACTGTTCATTCATTTCTATACAGAGTACACTTTTGTTTCACTTTGATAGATCGAAAGTTGCTTTTCTGCAGTTGTTAAGGTTCATGAATCAGGTTTATCAAAAAGTCAAGATCTAATTCTTCAGCTATATCTTGGTGAATATGGATTATAACTACATTATTCAAGCAACTTTGCAGCATTGTTGATATTCAAGTCATTGAAACAAAACTGAAATATCTAAGATGTGGAATTCCACATGTACCATAGGCCTCACCTGTCATATAGAGTTTACAATTATTATTCAAATCTTCCTCTGGGAATTTGAATGGCGGTACGAATTGAGGTTGTGGAAAAGAAATGAAGCTCTTGCTTGATCAATTATGTACGAAGAAAGAGTCTCTCTCGCACTTTCCCTGCATTACTGTTGTAAGGTGGTGTCAGAGCAGCGCGCGCGGGCGAAGGAAGTGGACTTTTACTTTTATTCCCTCATTGCCTAAGTGCGGTTCGTTTAATCCTCTTGTGCTCCCGTCCGACCAAATATAGGCGAAATAAGGATCGAATTTAAATAATTAACCATTAGCATAGCTTTAATGTTCAATTTGCAATTCAAAACCCTGTCCTCTTTTCGTTTGTTTTTTAGGGTCTGCGCCGAGTCACTTTAATCCGGATTCCGGTTGTGACCAGCCTCCGACGAAGCTGAGTCTTTGAAGGGACTCCTGCAGGAGAAGGATTCGGAAAACGGAGGTCATAAGAGGTGGGGAAATCGAGAGACGGAGAGAGGGAAAATTGAGAACAACCACTCACTCGTCCTTCTCCACCTCCAGATGAGAGGACCTATTACTTACCGCCACTTATCTACACTCCCGCGTCAACGCTTCAGACGTCATTGCGGCTGCCCCAAAAGCTGGCGACGTAGAGTCACTCGATTTTTCCGGTTTGTGGATTTGGCAGCTCTTCATTCCACTTCGCCGAGAGTGTTTCTGATTTCTGTTAATCAGATAAACAGCCGAGAAGAGCACCCTGAGCATTTCAAGCTGCGACTATCCGGCTAAAGAGAATAAGGACGAGATTACCTCACTTCTTATGCAAATTCAAGCATCGCATTCTTCTGTTCCGAAATAAACTTTTCAACCTGTCGAGCTTGTGGATTTAATCGTCAGCTTGATTTTCCCTCGAAGTATTTCGTTAAATTATTTTTATTAAGGACTTGAAGGGCATACCTTCGAAGCTTGAACTATGGTGTACCGACTTCCGGAATCACGTAAGCCGGCTTAGCGAGAAAAAGCACATCCCATTCATTCGACAATATTTTCCAATTACATACAACGTGAAAGCCACTTGAGAGATTGACGTATCACACATGTCTGACACATAGATATAAAATTTTTCAAATCAGTACCTGAGAAGAAAAATTCTTGGCTTTCAACAACATTATCAACCTTTGAAACGAGGTTATCTCAAAAGTCAAAAAAGTGAAACGAAGAAGAAGTCATAACCTCTCGTGGTATCGGTGTTCGTACAATGATGAGCTAGATGGCGTCCTATAGTAGGTGTGGGTGCATGACATTGATGGCTCACTGGAGGCACACCATAAACGTTTCAAGTGGTTTACAACCGGCCACCAAGAGATGTACGCTGCGAGATCCAATTCTAGATCACTCAAGCAAACATTAATCCTGTTTGTACTTGTGCGCGCGTACCAACCCAACTTGTTTACACTCCAACACATTGCTGTTTACGAGAAAGTGTGTTTGTTCAGGTGATGTAGAAAAATCACGGCAAGGAAAAAGTTAATGAAATGATAAATCCTCAACGGAATAACGATTACTTTCGAAGAGGGGTTCGAGCATTCCGTTCCATCCGTATAGTGTGAAACACAAAGCATGTATCTACGTGGTTACACTTCTGTGCCATACTTGACTCCTTCCTAACACAAACGTAGCAGACATAAATCACGCCACCCTCATTGGTTGACAGACTCTCGAGTAACGGATAAACCTCGACGGATGATGATGCATGCCTCTTCTTCGCCCGAACTATAACACTGTAACACTGACGCCACCCCCAGTCAAGCACTATCCGTATCACGTCACAACAAGGGTGCGTTCTTGCGGAAGAAGGTTGTAAGCCTTGTACTCTACTTGTGTACGGACACAATTTTATCGTCATCGAATTGGCCAGAGGTAACTTGACGCCACGTGTGGGAACAGATTAATGGGGGTAGTTTCTGGCCGGGAGATGGTAACCCGTGCAGAGACGTGAACTCGTAAAGGAAACATTTGTTACATCCCGTAAAGCAGCGTTGAATTATTAGGCATATACTTGTAGCAAATACGTTTTGTTACTTTGGCGCGTGATATTCAATCCGCGGTATAAAATCAAGGGTCAAAAGTTTGGATCTTCCTAGAATTGCTGATTCTACTGCCCCTATTTGATTTGAATTGAATACATTCTTTCAAACACACTCCAATTCCGACATGAGGTTGAAATGTGAATTGTACTGGAGGTGTGTGTTTAACACGCAGCTATGGAGTGATGGAATTTGTTTATTCTTAACTAACTTTACTTAATTAACCCAACTTTGCGATAAAGAAACAGTCGACTAATTTTTGTTCGTCAGTCAGAACTCACCCATCAAATGTGTAAACATGGAAATAATATGGTTTTCTTTACCAAAGTAGTAAATATCTATTGTGTTAATCCATCTAACATCAGGTCGTTTGTTGTGGCTTCAAGTACCTTCACGCACCTACGATTTAACACCATCTCAATTGAATTATCCCAGGTTAAACGAGCGTAAAAACTGCAGGATTATTGGAAAGGAGCTAGGGTATTAAGAAACTCAGAGAAAGAGAGAGAGAGCGAGAGAGAGAAAGGAGGGAAGGATTCTCCGAGATGCGTCTTCTCATAAAGTGACCCTTTCAATCTTTGGTCTAACGGCTTTTCTGACCCTACCTTTCCTCCAGTTTCTGCAGCTTCGGCCCGGAGGCAGTTCGTTCCAACGTCACGCAAGGCCAACTCCTCGCAAGGTATTTCCTCGGAACTTTACCCGGCAGTTGCCCAAACGGCGATCAATGCCTGCTATAGACCCCTAACTTCTGATGATCTAGCCCCCCCCCCCCCCCCCCCCCCCCCTAGATGAGCTGAAATTCATCCAAATCCTGAATCAACCGAAATCGAAACACCAATATCTGCTTAATCTTTTGTAGATCACGCTTTATGACGATATCAAGTTTGAAGTTGTCCACAACTTATTGCGGTCAATCATTTTTACCTGATTTCACAAACGGAGGAGGCTTATAATAATTATACTACGAAATTTACTGATGTACAGACTTTGTTCGACGAATATCGGCGTATTTACAGTGCAGAATCGCACGTGACCTGGTCAGTATCACGAGACAACGAAAACAACGAAAATTTTGCGCAAATTACTCGATTTTAAAACTGAAGTTAGCTCCTTTCGGCAAATATAGACGTGTTTTAAAATAATTCAAAATTATTTTGCTGACGAAAAAGCTTAGAGTGAAATAAAGTCCGACAATATCAGGTTTGTAGATAGATTCAACAATTTTGGCAGAAAATCCTCGATTGAATTTTTACGAATCGTTCACTTATGACCTGATATTCTGAATAGTTGGTTTATTGTGATCGAGGTTAAAGTTACTCTCTGCATCATCATTTTCCTAAATTCAATGAAACTTTTAGTCTAGTCGATATTTTGCTCAGTCAGAAGGTCGCATTGGTCCGAAAATAAATTCAGTTTGATGAAAGGTTAAGGTAGTATAATTTTCAAATATCAAATTAAAGGGATCAGTTACGCCGTTTGTGGAATCTGCTTTGTGGGGAAAAATCACTTTACACGTGGAATGTAAATTATCGAAATATTCAATTTTCGATTTGTTCTCATTGTGAATTTTGAATAATTTTTACATCAACTCAAAAATCGATCCATGAGGATTTCTTGATACTAACTTAAATTTCTTTCATAAAATCAATTCGACATTATTGGTTACCAACAGACGATAATATGCGCAGTGTTTTTACCCTCAGAGCGTTCAACCCATTTTTTGGCTAGAGTGGGAACGAAAGTGACTTCTTACATTTCAAACACTCGAATCAGCACGTAAGAAAAAACACATATTTAATGATGTTCGATGTACTACAGCATATTACAAGATGTAAAAAATCGGTGAGGTACACCTGAACGAGTTCTATTCTCATCCAAAAGGATAACAGGATTCAGTGAAGGATTCTGGAGTTCAAAAACTAATTTGAACTAACTAAATTTCGAGTATCTTTACAGCTATGTGATCCGCTTCTTGTGACGAAGTGTAACGTCGTTTTACGAGCGTGTAAAATCGTTTTCGGATATCTGCAGAGAATGGTTCTGCGACTAGCGATGTAAGCAATTTCACAAAGTATAAGTACCCGGTTCAGAATCTCTGTGAAGCGATTTAGCTACTCTCGATTCCGTTTACACACTGCACGCGCAGCCAATCCAGACTCCAAAATCCGGACGAGAGATTTCGTGATTCTCTTATCCCCACCCTGACCTCTGACCCGGAACTACGTCCTCTTTGAAGGCGACGGAGCGATGAATCGCAGAGATCATTCGAAGACGAGTTTTTATCGGCACCATCTCCGAAAAGCTTGCAAAGCTCGCGGCAAGCATAATCCTGACCAGATTTTTAATCGGATTTGAATCCCTCTATTTCTTTTCACAGTCTTATCTTGACGCAGCATTCGCTTGTATAGGTTCACATACACATATATACCTACATAATATAATATATAACAGTACTTCTACGTGAACCTTGGCTGGTACGTACACAGTTTCAGGAATTGCTAGCGGGGGATATTGACATTTATCTCACGTTTTCACCCGAAGTAGGAAACTGATTGATATCGTAGATATATATATAAGTCTTGCCTTGATTGTGACTATTCAAGATACGATCCAATCCGCAGACGGAATTGGATAAGTTAACTGGACTGAAAAATTTTTCTCATCCATTTGCTTGGACTCAGACGTTTGAAATTAAGTAGGTACGGTACAAAATTACGGTTGGTTTAATAACCTGGTTTTAAGTGTGATCATATGCACTCATAAACTGTAATTGAAATTACAAATCATCATTTTTCTTTGGAGTAAAAATTAACGCCATTGGAATATTTGACGAGTTCTATAAATATTCGTGCAAACAACTTCAACATAATAATAAATAATTTTCACCATACTTCAGTAATATTTGCTCTTTTAAAACTAGAATCTGATTCTTGACTAGTGAAAGAAATTTCAAACTACAGAACTGATTAATTTCTTTTTTTAGAAAAATTCTATCACGCTAGATTACTAATGGACTCTTAAGGTAATTTATTATGCTTGAAGATAAATTTCATCAACTCAGTATTATCCGTATTCAGTCGATAAATGTTTCAAAAACAAAAAACTGTGGTTTAATCGATTTGATCTTTCATCAAAAAGGAAATATTCTTTTTTGGCAAATAAAGCATCATCTTGAGGAATCAAATTTGAATAAAATTACGAACGAATTGAAGAAATTAGATCAACTGGATTCACAGAAAAAATTGCGAATTATTATGGAACTTGGATTTGGACCAATTTTTAATTTTTTCATAAGTCAAAGGATGATACTTATCATCAAAAATGGCACTAAACACATTTTCAGCCATCATTCTTGCGTTGAAAATAAATAATTCTGCATATATGTGTTCGACGTTTTGGCGCCAGCTGCAACATTTTCGAAAACCTTCCTCACGTGACTCGCAATATTTCCGGAAGTTTGTTGCACAGCCTTTGATAATAACCGATATAAGTGACACTTGACTCAGTCGGTAAAGACTAATCAGAGTTTTCTCTTAACGAAGTATCTTTTTTTGATAACCACCCTCACGTGACTCGCAATATTTCCGGAAGTATGTTGCACAGCCTCTGTTAATAACACATATAAGTGACACTTGACTCAGTCGGTAAAGACTAATGAGAGTTTTCTTTTAACGAAGTATCTTTTTTTGAAAACCTCCCTCACGTGACTCGCAATATTTCCGGACCAAAGACACACAGGCTGTCATAATAACCATTACAAGTAACACTGGACTCAGTCGGTAAACACTGATCACAGTTTCCTCTAAATAAAATATCTTTTTTTGAAAACCCTGCTCACGTGATCCGTCCAATACCTTTTCCAGGTCAGACATTCACTCCGAATATATGAAGACGAGGATTGTACGAACGGATGCGCAACGATGAATGGAAATGAAAAATTTCGAGTGTGTCACTGGCTAAACGTATGACCTTCCTCGGTGTATTTTCGAACGAGAATACACGAAAATGCACTTTGAGACGTTGCCAGTAGCGTCGAGGTGACGACCGACGATCCGTCGGTTGCCGGCAGTAGGAGTACCGTTGTATACTGTATACGGTTAGCCATCGAGCCAAACAAAATTTGCTATTCTACGACTGGATTAACCTAGAAAACGCGTCTGCCTCGTTGCCTTAGACGCTGCGCAAGCTGGCCTCTTTTTTCGCTGGATCCCAAACCCCCGTAGCTTTGGCTTGTCTCCTCGGCTATTCTGTAGTTTTCAAGAAAATAATAGAAATATGTTTTCAGTCGGACAAAACTCTTCGAGGCTCCGGCGCCCCGTGGTCGCCTCTAGGTCATGCGCCTGACCTCACCAGGACATAAAAACAGTCTCAACCCTGTAACTGCTGAATCATGTTTCCTACATTTCGGACTACTATTGCACTAAATTTTCCGAGGGTAGAAGTGGGATTTTATATCTTGTGTAACCCATCTCGCCCGGTGACTGTTGAATGAAAAATGCATCAAGTACCGAACCTTCACGTCACTCGATACGCCACGTCGATACGCACGTGATGTTCGAATTTCTTCATCTCTCGGTCTTACGGCAGTTTTCTTCTGGCATGGAAAATCAGAAATCATTTCTGACTATTAGACTTAATTATTATGAAGAAATTTATCCTTCGGAACGGCTTTTGATCCTGGAACATTTTTCAGTTACGATCTTCAAAGTGTTTTCAAATCCTCTCAAATCATGAACAATGTGGACAAAGATAAATGTGGTGTGTATCAGTCACGTCACTCGAATTAAATAAGTATCAATTCCCATTAATTCATGGAGGATTATACGTAGAGATGGTCTAGGAAGGTTCTGGGCATGCGAACAATGATCAACTAAGATTAGAACAGTGTATGCATTGTGTAGTTGTTAAATACTTTGTGCAAATACGAAACTACAGCTTTAGATATCGATGGAATATATAGTAAAGTACTTATCCACCTGTTCAAATGTAGGTACATTTCAACGATTTGATTGGAAAGTCTGTAATCAACTCGTTTCAAATGGAGTAAATTGCACTTTAGATGCTGTTGTCAACAAAATCTGTGAAAACTCATTGAAGCACGATTCAGCATTAAATTTAGGCACATCTTGCGTTGAATTTCGTAAAAACACAAGACGAGAAAACAAACTATCATCATATTTGTCACATCTATCAAAAATATACTTCTTTGCATATGAGAAGATATTCTCCAAATTTGATTTTAACACTTAGATAGCGAGAATCTGAGGAATTTCGAAAAATCTTTTTTTCTAAAAGAAAAGTGATCCAAAATCCAGAACATTGCACCAAATTAGGATCAAACGTTGGCAGGTAAATGACCTTAGGGTTAAGGAAGTGTGTTGTAGGTGTCGAGTAAGTCGTGATTACAATACACATGTGTTTACCACTTCGTAGCGAAAAAATATTGGAAAATAAATTCCAATTGAATTTGCGACGAAGCAGCATTGCAGAATTTTTACGAGAGATAACGGACATGGTAAGCAAAATGAAATTACACAGGATACGATCAGTCTCTGCTGACGCGGCAAAGCGTACGTACCTATATACATATGCATACGCGAAGCGTTTCCCGAATAGCCGAAATTGCCGTAGGGAGGGAAAACGGGAAACGTGAGCGTTGACTGATTCCTCTTACAAAGAAACAAATTGGATCTGCGTAGTTGGTGTTCATGTTTGCGGTCCACAGACGGGGGGGGGCTTTGTCGCGGTGTGGTCAACGCAACATTGCGAGCTTGGACGGGTGTCACTATGGGTACCCTGGCCGATGTCGACCCTTTCAGCGATCGCTGATCCCTTCTCAGCGTTGACGCGTAAATTCATCACTTCGTGATGCCGCTTCACTGTTGTGCAAGTGAGGCTTTTGCCCACTTTCCGTTATGCCGTTACAAACGTTTATCCGCCACTTTGATGCCGGTTTGTCGCAGTTAACCTGCGGGGTGTGTCGAGGTGGTCCAGTAGCCGCTTGATCCTCAAGTAGATCTTCATGATTTATCCACACAACAGGAATGCCCGGAACTTCATGATTTATTATTATACTCTCAAAATTATGAACGCGTGATTTCATCGTCAATTTCAAATGAAGATCGGACTGTCATTTTCAATATTTTGAATCTTTTGAAATTAATATTCAATGATAGCCAGACAAGTTATTATGTAAGGCACAAATGATCTCCAAGCATCTTGAGTTGTAACAATATATATGTTAGGGTGGCGCAAAAAAATAGAATATTTTTTTTTTTTTTGAGTCCCGTGTGACAAAATGTTAGTTTTTGATGTTTTAAGAGCCCACTCCTAAAGACAGTTCAAACAAAAATTTTTAAGAGGTCGCTCCACATTTTTTACAACGTCAGAATTCGTCAAAAATCGATTTTTTTTTTTTTTAATTTCTTCTCGTTACGGTATAATTTTATAGACAAAAAAAATAAGTTTTCGAAAGTTTCAGTTAAAAATTTGAATTTTGAAAGGTCGCTCATAATTTTTTTTCAATTTTTTGGTGCATTTCTTTAGATCTTTTCGAGCGAACTTTTAATATTCATATTAAAATTTCATAAATTTGTTTCTTTAATTTAATAAGAAAGAATCGATAACAATACACCACGAAATGAATTAAAAATCAAACAAAATACTGAAAATATAATTTTTTTTATTTAATTTTAGACGATTTTTGACATTTTAAAAAATTTGGAGCGACCTCTTAAAATTTTTTTTTTTTGAGCTGTCCTTTGAAGTGGGCTTTTCAAACATCAAAAACTGACATTTTGTCACACGAGACTGAAAAAAAAAAAATACATATATATACATATATATATGTGGTAGCGATACTACCATCGTGAGTACTCATCCCTTCAACCCTGAGTTCAGAGCGCACAACAATTTGGTAGCGCAAGAGCCGATGCGCATCGTACGCGGACCGAATCACGTCTGATTTATTCGACTGATAACAGCTCGCTTTTATTCCCTGAAACTACTAGCGCCATCTGTCAGCCCGTAATGGTTTGCCGAATCAATCTAGTGTATGTCCGTATATTCGTAATGAGGTTATGTGACAGTCAGTGCCTGAGGCTTCTTATCTCACTATCGCGCCCTCATATATTTATATTTAGATAACTTGGAAAAGTTTTAACTGCATGACACAGTTCTAGTCGGGTGAAAAATCGAACTTTGTACAGATAGTAACAAAGTTCTGGTCGGATCCTAATTTATACAAAATACTCGAGGAAGACGAACGACCCAAATACGTACTGACGCCGAACGAATGTTGAGGCCTGCAAAGACATCCGATAACAGATAGAAATACCGGGTGTTTCTTATTTAATCCCACAGTATGTTGGATTACCTATCACTGAGCGAAACAAACATCGGTAATAACCAAGTCATAATTGCTTTAATCGAGTCAATTCATATAGTCACTTCAAGTTGACTCTGCATAGGTTATAAAGAACGAAACAACTGCCTGCCAAAAACCATACAATTTTGAAACATTGAGTAGTTCCATATCACTCGCGATGACGTTAAACTACCGATAACTTGGTATTACTATATTATCGATATTTGTTCCCCTCGGTGGTAGGCAACACAACATACCGCAGCGATTACTATATCAGATAAGCAATCTCGTAAACGTTCAAACTATATAAATAGTCACCAAGTTAATGGAATGTATTGGTGGGTCAAGTTGTCGATGACACTTGAAAATTTCGTCACGTACTTAATACCTACATTAGACCTGTCCTTAAGAAGGGCAAAATTGAATTTTAATGGTCTTACCCCCCAAATTGGTTCATAATAATTAAAAAAAAGTGCCAGGATTTAAAAAAATTTTTCCCTTTATATTTAGAAAAGCATTGATTTTTCGTGATTTTTAATCTTTTTTTTACCGCTGCCATAATTATCAGCTAAAAAATCTTAAATTCTCAGAAAATGTTGACAGTTATGTTACCTTTTTGTCGAATTTTTTGGAAATCGATACAAGCATTTTTGGACTAGATCAATCACATCTTTATTCTCTAAAAGTTGGAATCAGTTCAATCTATGTACGACGTCTGATCATCGATTTATGGGTATCAATATATAGTTTCGCAATATCGAACGATGAATCGTCACGTGAGTTAGGATCATAAGTGGTAAAGCATTTGGTACTGTATTGGTATTTTTTTTTTTTTTTTTTCTTGCGTTAAAATAAAAATTGCTTCACACAGCGGAGTTGTTTCTTCTTCATGAGTGACAAAAAACCATTCTATGTTAGTTTTGCTTATACTCAAGTAGATGGAATGTATTCGGAATTTTTAACCTTCGTGGACAATTCGCAGAAATGGAGAAGACAACCTTGGGCTTTCAGTTCTATGCATACCTAATCCCTAAGTGATATGAAAGAAGGACGCCAAGGGACAAAACTTTTCGCTTGAGTACTGGCACGACACAAGGTACATAAAAATGATGAATTTTTGTACGAACACCGTAGGACTATTCGTACAGACGGAATGTTGTGATATATATTATTTTTTCTTCTGCTGCGGATATTTTTATTTATAGGAACGAGAAGCGCATTCCAACAAACTATTTAAGATCTGGGATAAACAAATGGTTCGAGTCATAATTAACCAGAAAAAAATTGCGAGAATCGTTTTTGACACATGAGACTAAATATATTGATTCGTAATTCGTTGCTCGTATTTATTATTATTATAATTATACCTCAACATGATTTACTCATTCGACACAATTATGGCTTGCAAGTATCGTTTGCAAACACATTAATGCTATTTATCACTGTTCAGAATCCAACTGCTATTTACACACTATCTACATCATTCTGACCACACATTTGTCCCCGAACGCTCATATATCGGCTCTACTAATAACTAATTCGGTCTTTTATTGATGGGAGTGATCGACATTTTCTGTGTGTCGTGTTCGGATTTCTGTACAAAATGTTTGCCTTTCCCAAACAGCTATTGGTTTAACGTAAATCCATTAAACTAGCTAATTTTTTTTCAGATATCATTGCTTTTTAAAGGAAAATTTTGCATCCCGGTAATTTAATAGGATGAAAAGTTGTGCGTGCTGTGAGGAAATTTTAGAAATTGATGTAATTTGTTTCGAACTTAATTGTGACGTCTTTCACTGCAGGTTTCCATCATTTTTACTAGATTAGTGGATAGAAAAATTGAAGAGTTTTGACTGCACTTTGACGAAAATTTAATTACTTTTTTGCATCTTACACTTTCTCAGGCTGGAAAAACTAACTTTTGGATTTCACGAAATATCGAAAAGATGAAGGCGGGATTCTCTGTGTCGTTCTACGTTTTGTAATTGTATTAATTTAATTTCATAACAGAGTTGGGCAAACCACCTGGATTTAAAGTTTCATGCAAAGGGCGGTGAATGATTTTAGATATTATTTGAAACGGTGGTGGTTGAAAAATTGAGCATTGAGATGAGTCCTCATAATTATGAGTCGTATTTTCAGAACCCAAATGGGTTTTGTCAATAATATTTGCCTTGCCTCTGGAAGTTATAGCGCAGGTGACAGGTCTTTTTTTTAAACTTTAATCAACGAGTCTTTACATTTGCGTTATTTATGGAAATCGATAAAATAACTTTTACCTTTTTTACCATTTAACATTAGAACTAAGGGATCAATCAAAGTGGCTGGTTTTAAGTGTCGTTAACGAATTGTTATTTAAATATTAGATTGTCAGGATTGTTCCAACGTTTCTATCTATTCGTATAAGCTCAAGTATTAACGTAAATGAAAATCAATTCTAACTGAAGGATCTCGAAAATCAAAGATCCTCGGTCTTCGAGTCGTTATCTCTTAATGCCACCTTTGATCGCAAATGTTGAGTACTCTCGGTGAGAGTTCAAAACTTGCAATTACTCTGTCCTTTATACCTCCTTACAATTAGCATTATGTTTCATGCCTCTTTGACTGTATTATACCAATTAGGAAAAGCTACTCACTTTGTGCTTACAAATACGTACAAACACCTGATATAAATTTGACTAAGCGTACCAAGACTCAAAGCAGTGTACTGAAACGTATTTAAGTATCATTATCCCGTTCCAACACCTGCATTATGAATTCATCGAATATATTGAAAAAAAAAAACCCAAAATTACTCACGCACGTATAAAAATGCCTCAGTATCTGTACAAGCTTGTTCGCGGATTTACATGATAATCCATGAGTGGTAGGACCTTATGAACTGTGGGCACTGGAGGCTTCTGATTATCCTGGTTCTTAGCACGTTTGAAGGACTCAGCTGTCTCACCACTTGCTTCTGAATCACGAAATATGTGGCCAATTAAGCCAATGGTTAGGTGGTACAGCAGTTCCACAAAACTGAGTATAGAACCTCCCAAAAATAGGCCAAAGACTCCGCCAAATGACACTAAATAGAATTTATAATATTATTACCAATCAAGATGGTGTCATTCAAGATGTCTATAGTCTAAAGTGACTACACTGTCTTAACGATGTCATGAATACTTGATGGTGAAATTAAAATCGAAATTTTTCACTTCCAACGGGATTATCACATTCTTGGAATTACAAGAAGTAATTTCTGCTAATGTCCATGCATCTAAATCTTTGGATGGTTTGTATACGCGAATTACTTACCAAGTAGGTCTAGTTGGGTGTAGACAACATCCATTCTGTATCGTATCATCGAGGTTGACTCGTAGTGAACATCGATGAAGATTGTGTTGGAAGCTATGGATTCTCTCAATTTTGTATGCGTGACTTGGTACTGGTAGTTGTACCCTTCGCATTCCGGAGGGCAGCTGCAGTTCATCCCAATGGTATTATTAGCGAAGTAGGCGTTGTTTTCTAAAATATAGTTGTTGAATACACCTGAGAAAAGAAACGTAGGGACGAGTACTTGTCAAATGTCTAAGGTTCCAGTGTCGAGACCAGTTCCATAGTCGATTTTTCAAATAATTCAACAACACTCTACCGTTCTTTCTTGCCAGGCACAGAAGATCGTCCAAAACGCAGGCTCGTTCTGTACCTGCGAAAACAATTCCAGTGATGAAACGTGTGCCTGGATCTGTGGTCAACAGCGTAAATTGAACAAGTTGAATACCTGACGGCATCAGGAAAAGCGGATTGCATCCGCAGTGTTTGATGGCTGAATCACGTCGACACATGGTCAGACAGAAGTTTTGATTATATTCCATTTTGCCGTTGAGGTTGCAACTGAGTTTCGTTTTATCCAGCTGAAGGATCCTCTCGGTGGCATAAATAGACGGGCATGAGACCCCGATGCTTGAAAACGTTCCGAGTCCTGAATTTCTCCCACTGCTTGGCCAGGACTTTGGATGACCCACAAAGACCGTAACTTCTATAGCTTTGTCTGAAATTATTGTCGGGCTTCGCTAATGTATAAAGCTCACGATGTTTCCGTTTGCTACAATCTGAGTGTCAGTGTCCAATTCGCCAAATTTGAGAGTGATATAAACTAGCTCCTCATGTAGCAATGGTTGAGAGTGTAACTTTTTACTAGTCACAAACTATTCAAGACGATTACTATTATTGCTGGAAATAGTTGTGATAAGTATATAAATTGCCGCCATATTTACAGCTCTAATGAAGTTTTGTCCCAACTTCTTTTCTACTAAAAGATGATAACGATGGAGAATCAACTTCCTTCACTATCGGTCTTGGCCTCATCCATTGGATGAAATTACTTATAAATGGAGATGGAGACTGAATTTGCAAATGCATGATTAATAACTTCACTCAGATCATAAGTAAATGCACCTGTATTTGGAGGCTGAGACGATTTATTTAGGCTGACTACAAGCCGGATACCACTCCAATCACCCATCGTATTACTTCGTCTTGGCCTCAGCTCCTGAGAGTACGTCTTGTGATCGAAATCCGCAGTTTCGGAATTGAATGAGTAGCAGAAACCGTACTCGGTCCTCTGTGGCTCGAATATTTCGCAGCAATTTCTGTACGAAGCACGCCACCAGCAGGCACTCAAAAATTCGTCGCAGGTCGGTGCAACAGTTTGAAGAAAACTTGTCAAGTTCTTACCTACATTACATCAATTTTATTCATTATATGCAACGATTGTGTGTTGGATTCGAAATTTCAGAATCACCGATTCATATCATGTTTAAATTACAGTATCAAACGAATTCATTTGTAGTTTGTAAGCCTTCAAAGTGTTTTTATTATTGTAGTTTGGATTCAATTTTTTTTTTTTTTTTTTTTTTTTAGAAACGATTAGTTAAAACATAGACACATCAATAATTGCAGACGATTCAAAGACCGCCTGAATACTTACAATGGTAGCATGGATGCATTCCAATCACCGAATCAATTGTGTCCATCTTTATAACATTCTGTATTCAATAATTTGACTTTTGTTTCATCAATTAAGCAAGTTCGACATTGAATAAGTTTTTGACAAAAGTGTGAGTACTTGGCACGTCTGATTTCAGTTTCGATTTAAGCGTTTGTGTAGATAAAAAAATTCTGTACCATTCATAGCCAAAACCATAAATATACACATTACACGTATAGTGAATATGGCCACAGCTGGTATTAAAATTGAGGACAAAAACAAGAAAAAAAATATACAATATTAAAAGGATGCTATACAGTCTGTCTTTACCGACCGAGTAAAGTGTCACTTATTTTCATTATTGTATCAAAGACTAGGATGTAACTTGTTTTGACTTTTATCAAAGCCTTTGATTAGTTAGTCTCTACCTATCGAGTAAACTGTGATCAGGGATATTGAAATGAAAACTGTTATATGTAAGTGATATTTAAGTAACATTCTATGCGGTCGGTAAAAACTGACTATACGGTGTTTCCGAGTAAACACAGTATGTTGGGTTGCCTATCACCAAGGGGAACAAATATCGGTAAAACAGACCTACTGAGCCATAATCAGTCTAGTTAAGTCAAGTCAGATAATCACTTTGACGTAATTTGGTTATAAATAACGACACAACTGCTTCGCCAAATCCACACAACTCACTTGTTTACTCATAAATACCCTGTAAAGTCAGTATTTTTCAAAAATTATATACCCACCTAACAACGTACCGCTGAACACTTCGAGTGACCGATTTTCGAGGAATTGTAAGTTGTCAAAATCGCCGAAGGTCATGGTTGAGAGTCTGGTTACCAGGTCGCGGTACGTTCGAACGGCTTCCAGGTCATGCACAGGGACTATATCTTTTTCCATTTCGAGTGCTTTCTGCCAGTTCACTCGATTGCTCGGGCACAAAGTGACGCTGGGAAATGGAAGTTCTGACACTGGGTAATGCGTCGTTTCAACCACTGTAGAGGTTTGGGCTGCCTGAAGGAAGAAACGCATTTCTATCAGAAACTACCTATTGGAGAAATCGAGGCAAAAGGCATTTGCTCCGCTGGGTAAATAATTTTTTTCTGGACTTTGTCCATGCTATTCAGTCTCAGTAAGAGACAGCTGCTGATAATAACATCTATGCACTTATATAAATTTAAATGCAAGTGTCGAAGCAGCTTTTAATTTTGAGGAGCCTCATCTCAAGACGAGAGTGAATTGCTGGATTGCATATTCAAACGAAAGAGTTATCACCTGGAATCTACTAGATAATTTTGAGATGACTACGACGGTGCATATAAGAAAGAAAGTGAAAAGAATTGTCCAGATGAGACGTTCGATCCAATGTGCGCCTGGCTCAACTATGTATCTCAACCCGTGAAGGCTGCCTTTGGTGCAGTAGTTCTTCAGGAAATTGAATAGACATTTCAGTGGTTTCAGTTTCCGTTCTTGTGACGTTCTTTGTTTGTGCTGCAGCCAGTTGTTAGACCGCTTCGTTCTTGACGATATATTTCTGCGAACAATTGCACTTCCAGTCAAAATTCAATCAGGGGAAGTAAACGTCTCGAAAAAAAAAAAATAAATTAAAAAAAATGGCAGTATACAAAAGTCTCACCACCTTTTGTTACCTCGATAAATATCTTCTATTTGAGATAAATTTTTCATTTTTATTATAACATTCGAACAAAGATGTGTGAATTGATAATTTTTTTGCAAAACGGCGAACACATTTGTTCAAGATATTTGTAGGTTTATTCGAAACCAAGTGAATATAAATAGTTCGTTTCATTCTAGTGTCTTATAAATCGCGCTGAATTAAGTGGGTGTATAAATTGTATAAATTATTATATTTTTCTTTTTGTACTAGAATGTCGTTAGCTTGCAGAAGTATTTACTGATTAAATTATTTAATTAATTAGACGCCGAGAGTGAGTGCCACATCGGCCACAAGGGGAATTACAAGTCGAATGCCTGATTTTCTCGTCGAAGAACATTACTGGCAGCAGCAGCTGCTAGCATTTGATTTTGAAGTAATCGAAGAACGTTCGGTATAATAAACGAAGTTACGAAGTGAAATGTATAACGCGAGGTGATGAAGAAAGAAAAATAATTGTAAGTCAAGTTCACCCCACCTTGTGCTTTTGCTCGCCATCTAACCTCAGCTGAAAATTATTGAACTGGGGAAAGTCGGCTGATTGGGTTATAAAATATGCGATTCCACTTTATCCAATAACTGGGCACTTAGAGAGGTGCGTGAAAAACGAACCGTGCCTTCGAATCGCCTTGATTACTGGATGGTGTTCGGCGTTACACTGAAAGACAAAAGCTACTCTTTCCTTGCCCTGACTCGCGAATTTTTCTATCACAGAATCAGTCCAAACAAATACCAGTCTAATCCGTATGAGAATCGAGTACACAGTCAAGAATTGAGCTAATAAACGTAATTTATTTGATGGGTTGAGTATTTATTTTCCGTGGGCGACCTCACGCACGATATTTATCGCAAACGTACCCATCGCGTTATTTTGTGTAATTTTATCATCAGTAAAATCTTTAAAGAGGAAAAATTTCGTTTGCCGTGTTGTTACCGCAGGAAATCCAAGTTTTTAAGGTCTTATAAAAATATCATGTTTACCAATCGAATGCATCGAAATCAACTGTTATTTGCAAGTAGTGTGAGTTACGATTTTTTAGTCAACGACTAAAGGTCTGGCGTCAGAAATGGTGGATCAATGACATTCGGACTCAGGGAAAAACCCTTGGTTGTTACTTCATTCATAGAATTGTCAAGTTTCTCGAGCCTGTTTTGAATTCCTAAAACCTCGAGGCAATATGGGCGAAGTGATTTTCTACGGAGGCCTGAAATCTTGACTTTATTTCTGCAAATAAAATCTGCACATAGCTCAACACAAATACGTTCATCCTTGACGGTAAAAAATGCAAAGGAAGAATAGTTTGCATCTTTGGTGGATGAAAAACTAGCATTTTGTCACATTCGTGTTTTGAAGCAATAGATTAGGATAGAAATCTCATCTGCAGTTATCATTTGCCGAAAAAACTATTCGTGTCTTTTGAAGAGGATGGAAATAGTTACCGTTAACCGGTACTTGTTATTCTCGATAAAAGTTTTTTGAATATGATCTTACAATACCGGGACCATCTCTAGAAACTAAACAGGAACTGCACATGCGCCAAATGATTCAATTTCATTGGCCAGCGAAATTGCCCCGCGGAGTAATTTTCGTCAGCTAACCAAGGCGACCAACGTACACGAAATGTGACAAGGCTCTGAATATCTCGCGCGTAAAGTAGCGTATTGAGGTTAGGTTGTTATTTATTCCTACTTATCGTGAATTTTCTAAGAAAAGTGTCATTCAGCAATACCGTAGTTGATATTAGCAGATATTTAATCGACACAATAAAGGCGTCAATGGAGAAACAAATATCAAAAGCTACAGAAATTGGATCAGTTATTTATTGAAAGAAGAAAACTGAAATTAAATGTGGAACGTCATCAACGAGTGGGAGTCTAGACAAACTGAGGCAGGTAAGTAAAAATATTGTTTATTTCAAACAGATTCTTTATTTACATAAAATTAAAAATAAATGGATTGTTGAAACCCAGTAGAGGGTTGCTCCAGAGTAAATTTGTTACAGTGCAGTGCTCCGGAAGCCAGTAATCAGTGCCAATGAACATGAAATATTAAAATAAAATCAGTAACAAGGAATAAAAGAAATAGTGTATCTTGAAACACAAAGCTTAGGAGTACAAAAAGTAGCAATTCGTTTTTCTGTCGCAATTTATTGAAAATTAGTGGTATTCAAAACAATTAGAAGCTCTTGTCTGATGATAATATCTTTTAATATTTTCAGGTGGGAAACAAACATCATCGAAGCGAGACTAAAGTTGTCAGGCGTTGAAGCGTGTAAGTAAATTTCTGATACTATGATATTTGCATATTACAATATTTTCACATGTATTCAATGATAAAATTCGTTTGTTCTGACAGACTTGAAGTTTCAAGTTTGGATAATAGGATGACAATCATACCTTACCTGATGGTCAAAACGTTTTGGTGGCTAGGACCCTAGTTTCTCGATTGGTGCCACCGTTCCAACCATCGAACCTGGTTGTTCCGTTGTTCCATTAGACAACAGGTATCCGAAGGAATTTCTTCTGGTCATCGCCACCTTCTGAACATCAGTCGTGGCAAAATTGAAGAGCACGACACACTACAGATCATGGTGTTTGAATATTCCATCATTTTAGATCTATCGAGCCAATAGTAAAAAGTTTGTTATTCAACAATTGCTGCTAACTAATTTTACAGAGCAATCATTCCGTGCACCATTGTAATCCAAGCAGTATTATTGGCCCGCATTATTTTTCAAATTTTATTTTCGGCAGTTTTGATATTTTATTTTTCACTCTCTTGGTATTCAATTCAGATGAATAGTGTTTCAAGTGTTAAATCAGATTCCAAGGATGAATTTTGATGTGTAAACTGAACCAATCTCAATCTAAAAATGTTGGATAACTTCAGTTGAAAATGTCTTTAAAATCAATATTAATCGACAGTATCATCTGACTAGCTAGTTGCAGCTATCATCCGTGCTTGAGCCTCGTTCAACCCCAGCAAGGTCTAAGGAATGCATTCACTTACTAGTACACGTTACAAATGATCACTTTGTCTACAATAGGACTTACTTGCTGGCTAACTTTTTTATGATGAATCTTTATCAGGGAGTCATCCGGTAACTTATTGAAAGCTTGAAACCAGATTCAATTTTATACTCTTACAATGGTCCTTCATTGAAACTGAGAGTTTGTGAATCTCCATTTATTACAATTAATTCTGCATCCCATGTTAACACTGTTCGAAACAAAAAATCTCATCCTAAGATTGGAAATGGAATCTGCAATGCAAAAGTTATCTAGTGGCACAAGTTAAAAACAAAGAACCTTATAACGGTTTCTGCGACAGAGGGATTCCTTCCGGATATTCATGTTACTGGATGATGTTCGGAGCACTATGAACAAGATATTGTATTGGATTTAGGTTTAAGTAAATATTTTCATGAACTTCAGTGAAAATTAGATATTCATTTGTTTCAAAGGAACAAGGGGTACAATGTTGAATCCGATAAGTCAATATTTTCATATGAATGTTCTGAACATTACTCTAAAACATGATTATCCTTAAAGTTAATTACTGAGGCACATTTTGAAAATGTTGATTTTTAACTTGTGTCACAGAATGTTTCTGAGTTTTACTCTTCGGATTAGATTTCTTGAGATTAGATTTGAAATTGAAAGAAACCGTAAGATCTACAACTTCCTTTTCCAACCAACAAAAGTGGCCGATGATCTCTGCATGTGTCACGAATTGAATGGGAAGAGAAGACATCAGCTAACAGCAGAGATGCTATTATTTTGGCTGTATTTTCTGTTGAAAGAAAAAAATTTCATTGTTATTCTTAATGTATGAAGTAATGAAAATGATTGAATAAATTGTCCCCACCTACCTGCTTCGTTTCTTCCAAGCACCCAACATTTGAACAGATTTCTTGTTTCAATCAAATAGGACGAATTTTCAAAGAGCATCAGCATTAAATTCCGACCGTTCTTTGAACAATCAATTTTCAATAACAAATGCTTCCCAAGCCTTTCCGAGTGACTATCTCAATGACTTGAGATTCTAACCTCAAAAATGCATGTGAACTACATCGCCGACAGAAACAGAGTTTGACAGCAGGGTCTCGGGGTGGCCAGACTGCACGGACGGCGGATTTAAATTCGCGCATGCGCAGTTCCTGTTTAGTTTCTAGAGATGGTCCCGGTATGTAAAGTAGCAGAACTTGGAAAAGGAATAAGCTGTCCAATTCTCAACCTTGCAGAAGTAAAATTTTATCCTTTTGCTGTCGGTCTTGGAATCAAAAGTTTTTTTTATCTTCTTTTTTTTTGTAGCATAGCACGTTTTATTCTCCATAAAACCCTTGGTACGATTTTCTCGATTAGTCGCAGTTGGTGAGAAATGACATGTAATGTCTCGTAGTTTTCAGTTTCATTTTTCATAAAATATGTTATCTACATATTTTATTTAACGACTTGTCTGAGGCATGCTATCACGTTAGGATCATGCACTATATCTATATTTTAGCGAACAAGGCTTGTACTTTTCAAAACGAGGCTCTGTAACATAATTTTTATACTAAAAAAGAAAGACAATGAAAGAAACGAGAATACTCAGCCAACTCATCCGACACACTTAGATGGGCGATTATCGAGTACATTTGAATACCGACCCAGTTTTGACATTTTCTTGCTACACTGAACATTAGGGTGGCGCAAAAAAACGGACTATTTTTTATTTTCGAGTCTTGTGTGGAAGAATGTTAGTTTTTGATGTTTTAAGAGCCCACTCCAAAGGACAGCTAAAAAAAAAATTTTAAGAGGTCACTTCAAATGTTTTTAAATGTCAAACGTCGTCAAAAAATTTAATTAAAAAAATTATATTTTCAGTATTTTGTTTGATTTTTAATTCATGTCGTGGTGTATTGTTATCGGTTTTTTTTTTACTAAATAAATGAAAAAAAAAATTTGTGAAATTTTAATATGAATATTAAAAGGTCGCTTGAAAAAATCTAACGTAATGCACTAACAAATTAAAAAAAATGATGAGCGACCTTTCAAAATTCAAATTTTGAACTGAAACTTTAGAAAACTTATTTTCTTTTGGTCCATAAAATTATACCGCAGCGAGTGAAAGAAAAAAAAAAAAAATTCGATTTCTGACGTTTTAAAAAATGTGGAGCGATCTCTTAAAAGTTTTTTTTGAGCTGTCCTTTGGAGTGGGCTCTTAAAACATCAAAAACTAACATTTCGTCACACGAGACTAAAAAAAAAAAAAGTTGTTTTTTTTGCGACACCCTACTGGACATGTGCTACTTACTACCGAGGCAGAGGAACAGAGTGACTACCAAGATATTTTGTAGCATATTATTATTCTCAGAAGCTGATTCGATCCATTCGTTCCTTTCAGTCGGATATCTCGTTTCAGCCACCGCTGATATGATTCGTATATTATTTGTTTTCATTTTTTGTTCCATACATACATGATTAAATGGCTCGTCAGAAGAAGAGGCGACAGGCGCCGAGAGAACAGGTGAGCAGTGAGCACTAAGAGGTTATTTTTTATTCGTCCCACATTCCAAGGGCTTTTAGACCTGGAACAAGTTCCCTTGCTTATACGCTTAGTTCAATATATCTTCCATACCCATATTTTCTGAGTATTGTTCAACCCTCCATTATCTTGAGTCAACATCGAGTATTCCATGCTCCATTAGAAAATGATATAAGGACTCGGAATCACCGTTCGCAAAGGAGCTTGAGAAGATCCGAACGTGGAAAAAAAGCCAAAATATTTTTCGAACTTTGAGCATAAAAAACGTATCAACCAAACATTGGCAGGTTCTCCATATGCCATACTGAGAAAAAAAGTCATCGAATCAACTAAATGTGTGTTCAATTCAAGATCTGTTGGCTTAAAAAAATTGAGTTGAAATCAACTAAATATTTTGCTAGACCATCGACTCGTTGTTATCCTTCAGAATTCACCAAAACATCATACCTAAACGATGCGATAGATTTCACATCTCAAAAGTCCGCCATGTGCATGTAAGACACGTGATCGCTAATCTGCGGCGTAGGGTCAAAAAATGGAGTGATGCACTTACCATCAGTCGATAAAGCGATCCAATTCGCTTGCACGCATGGTTGATTCTTGTACTCTTTGCCAAATCCCAAGCCGTACTCATTGTAACACGTCGATTTTTGTTGTCACGTGCTGAGCTCCTCGAAGCGATGCTTGGTCATGCACTGCGTGAGAGGTCCGGCAAATCACGACCACCCTGGTGTTTGTACAGTTGTGTGTGCAGTCCAGTGGGGGGCTACAACCCTCCATGTTGCACGAGTGTGACGCTCTGAGAAGAGTAGCTGCGAGGGCCGTTTGTGCAATCCGACCACGTGCGGTCTGTTTACACTTTTCCAGGGACTGTCAATAGTGAAAGTGCGATGGAGTAGTTCAGATATTGGGACTCTTCTTGGCACCGTCTTCAGCATTGGGTTCACTACTCACCCATACAGGCCACTGACCAATCTTGTTCCCCTTCTCCATTACGTTCGTTTGTTCAATGAGACTGAATAGAACCGTCAATGGCAGTCAGACCAGCTTTCAGTCTTCATTACAGTAGATTTCCAAGTATTTTGATGTTCTTCTCGATAACGCCATACAGTGACGCCATGTTTGTTTCTTCACACTTTCCAAATACTCATGTATAAGACAGGGTTAACCATGAATTTCACACACCCTTCACTGTTTTAGAGTGATGTGTGAACCCTGCATTGAATGTAAGTTATTTGTTGGTACTTCGCTCTGTATGGTCGTCTACAATAGTCTCGATCTCGCGGAATCTTTGATGGTTTAGGTTTTCTTATTGGTCTTGACACCATTTGCCGTAAGGGTGGTGTACTGATTTTCAGAAAATGTTTTAATTTCATTTTCCCTTAGCCTGTATTGGCTTTTCATTAACGCCGAGTACCAGTTAGAGTCCCTCAGGAAAATCCTTCACTTCCAACTCGCAGATGAACCAGATATTCGTGTTTAGTTTTACTTATACTTGTCTAGTCTCTTCAGTTCAGTCAGTACATTTCCTGGTCAGATTACAGTTCAAACTGAAGGGTGTCCTGAACTTTCACCAACCCAGGCGCACACTTGTCAAAATGTTGTGTATAATGACTGATAGTATGTGAGAAGTCAAAGCCCTATCGAGCACATGTCAACGACCGTCATCGAAAAGGTCAAGATCACGATAACGTCAAAACAAAAATAAAATATCGTATAGAACTCACCATAGCAGCTGTACCTAATAGGATAAAAAACGTAGTAATCATCGAAATCTCAAAGTTTCGTTTAACTATTTTTGACGGTGTCAAATCAATTTTCAGTCCACTTGTACACTATTGACTATATATTGACAACCTAGCGAACATTCGTGAACATACGGTTGACATGCAGTCAACTATTGTTATGAAATACACTCTCTTCATTAGTCTCCGATTAGTTGATAACCTTTTCTGCCACCAATAAATCAGATAATAGTCGACCATGTGTCACTTGGGCAGCTTTCACTTTGTCACCCACAACAGCTTTCTACTGGAGACCATTATCTCCCGAAACATCTAATCCCAGAAGGGCTCCGAACGCTACGGTAAAGTCTTGGGACCATTGAGAGTCGACGCGGTATTTCTGAAACACTATTTCCGACATTATTTCGTCGGGAAATGCATCCTGCCGGACGGTAGCTGACCATCAAGTTGCTCAAGTTGGGTGTTGAAGGGTCCCGATGAGCTCCTTTGGGCAACGAGTCTACCGGACTTTGCACGCCAGTTGAACTGCTTATTTGTGGGAACTTTAACCTTCAACCTTTATAGCCCAAGTGACTTCACAAAGGTTCAGTTTTCCGCCTTGTACCTCTCCTTCCGAAGGCACACAAGTCCAAGCATCAATTTCGAGGTTAGCTAACCCTTACGGAGTAATGACGAAGACTGAAGTACATGACATGACAAGAGAAAACTGCTCATATATGAGGGGAAAGTACTGATCAATTGAACACTCTTACTAGTACCATTAAGATATGGAACTAGTTCATTTCACGTGGAAATGGTTAAGGATTTCTAAAACAGATATCAGGCTCACCTTCCATGAAAACTTCTTGAAACTCAGGTACGACAGATTTTGCTGGTTGCCGTCACCAGGTGTGCTATACCCACACTTTTCACCCTGGATCAGCGTGTTCACGTCTGTACCAGACTCGCTATACTCAAAGACTTTATTCTTCTGGTTTCATAATTTGAAATCTTCTGAAGTACTCGGTCAAATCGAAATTTGAAAAAAATAATATGTGGTCATTCAAGTGGCTTCAACGCAGATCAGAAACCTTTCATCAATCATTGACGATATTGACGAAAGAAAAGTGGAAAAATTGATATTGGTGTACTTTAAAAATACATTTTCACACATTAATATACCTTTCAACATATTCCCTTGAATATGGTGAGATACCGTCGACGTGGTTATTCCATTTCGTCGTTTCTTATTCGGGTTCTTAGCTGTAGGCGGATGGAGTTCCAAGGATCGAATTTCACAAGAGCTCGCGGTGTTCACAGTGAGACCTTCAGTGGTTGGTAGAAGCCTTTGTCACCGGTTTGATGGTCAATGGTGTAATTCAACTACGGATACGTCGAGTGGTTGCCTGTGTGCAGAACGAGTATAAAGTGAATGATCGTTTAGGACGACGATAGAAAGTGGATAAAGAAACATGAGAGAAAAGGAAATACGGAAAAGAGTTCACGGGTGAGGAGTTGAAGAACTCGGGAGGATACGCCTCTCCGATATAATATAACTATATATATATATATGATACATTATATTATATACGAGTCCTTTATTTGATCGATAATATCGCAGAGGCAACGTACCGGGTCCACTGGCAAAAACCGAGGAAATCAATTTTATTACAGCAATAAATTTAGAATCCTATAACTGAGGCATAATATCTACTGGTAATATTCAATCTATATGCATATTCGAGAGGCACACGAAAGCGAGAGTCGGATCTCCGAATGGGCAGGGACGTAAGCAAAAAATTGGAGGAAGAAAGAGAGGAGAAAAGCGAAAGGACGAACCGTAAAGGAACCGTGCGTGGGCTTCTATTAAGCTTAAACGGTCAACAGAATCGTGCGATATTTTCGCGTTAGTGGTAACGGCCAGCGTGTGGTTGGACTTCCAAGCAGCATCAACCGCACGCATTCTCCAAGTAGTTACGTACCTTAAATTACACGCCCCACTGCCATGACATCGTGGACCACAACAATTTGCGCTTCATGTTCTTGAACTTTACGTGCTTGATTCAAGCAAATGATAGCACAGGTCTGCAACCAAAAAATTGTACAAGTTTTTTTTTATACTGTTTTATATAAAATTTATATTTACTGAAACTGGGAAAAATAGGCAAAAGATTTCTATCATGTCAAGTTTTTTTCTTGAACTTGTGTTTGTAGTCTGATTTACGGTGAAACTCACGGTTAACTTGAAATCTGGATTCTTGATTCTAAAAATTATTCACCAAAGTGATTTCTTACTTTCATTTAATTTGTGTTAAAGTGAGATTTGAGAATAAGTACAAACAGGGAAACGGAAAATAAAAAGTGGACGCGTTTTCGAAGAAGTGTAAAAAAGAGGAAGAAAGGGTTTCATAGGCAAAAAGAATGAGCACGTAATTTGAAGTTCATTTCATGAAAAATTCTTTTTTTAATTTTATAAGAAATATTGTTTAGTTCGATGTAATGAAACCTTGTATTTTGCGAAAATACTGTACATAGTGGAGGGAAGTGGAAGTCATTTTTGGATTTAGCACAATGGAAAACATAAAATTTATCAAAAACATCCCATGCAGCTGAAATAAGATGTTTTTTTGCAAACCTGTGTAACTGCAGAATTCGACGTAAATTACTGAAGTGAGATTGATTAATGGCTGTTCACCACTTCCGCTACTACACGAGATGCGTTACAATTAATCTGGATAATTCAAAATATGACTATAAAGACTAGAAATTCCAAACAATACTAGATTACCATTAAAATTATATTATATTGCAATTTAATTATAATTTCACTACTTTTCAAACGTGAGTTGGTTTCTATTTTTTTGTTTCATTTTTTGTCATCGTGTATAAATCACACTGTGGACCCCAACACATTTTTCTAATTAATAAAGTCAAAGAAGTTTCTGATATCACGCCTTGCCTCACGATATAATGGTTTATAATTTTTCCTGTCATGTGATTTTTCAATAAAGCTAATTAAAAACACATTTCAATTACTTTCTGCTATACGCAAGAATAATTTTAATGTAATCACTCGACTTGGAATAATGTAACATCTCATTTGTAGGTACAATTGTAAGCTTCAGGCAATTAGGATGCTGTATGAACATGGATATGGAAACGATGCACATTAATACACAACATCAAGACCTTTTTAAGCTTGAATGCTAACTTGATTTTTGCAAGTCACTTTCAATTGAACTATACAGGAAAACATTTTCATATTTCTAAGTAATTTTTAATCGGCGTGCTTCAAAAGTTACCATCCAACAGTGTTGCTATGGCTGTTTAATTTCATTAGATTTTCACTTTTAATTCGCTTTGAATTTCTCATGGCACTGCTGGTCACCGAATTTGGATCGGACTACTTTCAAGTTAAACGAATTTGCGCATCTTTGGAAAATCTTCTGAATTGCTTCGATTTCGTAAATCAGCACTAAGGCAACTTCGCGTTACCACTTCAACTCTGGTATTAAATTTCACGTCTCCTGGCTGACAATGAGTGAAGAATAATCTCGAAACTTGATCCTCGCCCAGATGTTAAGTCTGGAGCTTTGTGTTACCCACGTATCGCGAAAATTGAAGGGCTGTTCACTGCAATTAGTCTCAAAATTGATACCTTGGCACAAGAGTGAATTTTCACCAACTTCTAAACAGGATCTATTAAAAGCGCACGTGTATCAGCTCACTGATTCTATTTGAATTGAAGATTTATTTAAGTTCGGTTGAGACTCTACCTAATCCTGGATAATGTAATCTGTCACCTCGGTGACACGGGTTATACTCGTTCTCAAAATAGCGGTTCTGTGAATTTGTATTATTCAATTATCTCTAAAACTCAGGCCGATTCTATATTCACGCCTTACGTGATAACCAATTCGAAGTCTAGACGTAATTGTCAAGCAGTCTGACATCTTTTGCCGCCAATCGAGTTTGACTTCGTACAAATTAGTTACATTATTTGCCACCTTAATCATGACCCCAAAGCCTTGCCTGAAATTTCGAATATGGACTCAAGGTGTGGGTATATAACTTAGTGGGTGCTCGTTAATTTCCAAGGCATACTTCGTACCTCCGAAATCGATGGGTAATGACGAAAAAACAATGCCTGAATTATTTCACATTTTTAGCTTGATTGAAAAGGGTGCAGAAATCCATTTGAAATTGCAAGAAACACAAGAATTGTCTCATTTTTCGAGCTAGTTTGATTTGGTCAGAAAAAGAGAAAAAGAGAAACGATAGTTTTTAATTTTTTCACTCAAAAATTGAAGCAAAATTTTTCTTTCAAATTCAAATTGATTAGACACGCTTTCTAATCAAGCTACAAATCTGAAGTAATTCAGACACTGTTTGTTCGTCATTATCTATCGATTTCAGCGGTGGGAAGTATACCTTGAAAATTAACGAGCACCCTAGACTACGTATGCAACACAGAATGACGCGTGCATAATTCATCAGCAGGTCGTGAAACCACCCTTGCTAATTTCTAATCTAAACTGTCGTGAAATATTCGTTGGCCTGACTAGGAGTGAACTATTCAGTTCGAGAGGTAATTATCAGAGCTATATATATACGCTGCGGAAACTTGGAATTAAGGTTCCAGCTAAGGAAGTGAATATATAATATCATATAAGCAGGTCCAGGTGCTCCGATCAATTAACAAACTCTCGGCCATATGCATTGAAGCTGTGCATAAGTGGCAGCCTTCAGAAACACAACTTTAACTATTAGTGATCAATGGATCATGTAGGTGCATCACATTTCTATCACGAGCAGAACGTTTAGCAAACATTTTCCGTGCAATAAAATTCCTTGGCATTGGGTATATTGGGATCCTTGAGATCGCTGATTTAAAAAGTGGGGTTATGTTCCATATTCAAAATGGAGGATCTGATAAGAGAAAATAGGATCAATTTTTATACTTCCAGTCCGCCATATTTGACCTGCCATCTTGAATTTGAAAATTTTGACACTGGATTTGTTTTCAGCGACCCCAAAAACCCTCGGGAAACCAATTTCGAAAGAATCGGGTCAATTTTTGTATTGTTGTCTCATGTCGTGTCGTCACACTGTTTACTAAAATATGAGAATAAACAGTCTGCGAATCGGCTTTTGAGATAGAATTTTCAAGGAGGTAATTAGGTACTATAATGTGCTGTAGACTCTGCCCAAGTGTGTGTTATTTAACCTCAGAAATACACCCTTCCTGGGTTAAGCATGTACTCAAGTCCGCCATATTTGACCTGCGATCTTGAATTTGAAAATTTTGATGCTGGATTCGTTTTCAGCGACCCAAAAAAACCCCGAGAAACGAATTTCGAGAGAATCGGGTCAATTTTTGTATTGTTTACTCATGTCGTGTCGTCACACTATTTACTAAAATATGAGCATAAACAGTCTGCGAATCAGCTTTTGAGATAGAATTTTCAAGGAGGTAATTAGATACTATAATGTGCTGTAGACTCTGCCCAAGGGCGTGTTATTTAACCTCAAAAGTACACCCTTCCTGGGTTAAGCGTGTTCTCAATCTTGCGATGAAACAGCACCATCAAGCAGACTCTAACGAAGTGCTTTCAGCAAAAGTATTCTCATTCTTGCGAGAATATTTAACGTTTTTCGATAGAATTTTTCGACCTTCCACTGACGGTACATTAACAGTACCTTCAAAAGAATTTTCTTCCATAAATCATTTTCTTGAAACTTGAGACTAACTTGATCAAGATCGTAAGGAAGCATCCTTGACGTAATTTAAGCAAGCATGTTCACGAGGTTTACAAACTTGAAAGAGTACTGCAGAGGTACTTGTAGTTCGAGTACTTGCGGTAGGAAAATTCTCATCGCGCTGGGAGTGGCTGCGAAAGAACAGAAACGGTAAAAACAAGCTCTTTCTATTTTCTCTACCTATTGCCGCGCGTTCCCCCGTTTCTTTCTTCGTAATTCCCGGGTCTCCGCCTCCCTCGCATCCCCTTTTCGCCCTTCCACCCCCTGCCTCCAGTACCTACTCCTTTCTTTTCGCCGACGTTCCTTGGCTCGTTCGCTCCTTGGCACCCTCACACGTATCCCCCATCCGAAAGGCGTACGGGTATTGACTTCGGGCAATTTACGAAATTGCTTTTATAAACCCTTCGGAAGTTGATTTTTACCCTCGCCTTATTTTCTTCCCCGACTACTTCAAATTTACCTATATATGTGTATATAAGCTGTGTTAAATTTATACATATACCGTCTCTGGACCGTTTTGCATAAGAAGAATATTATACGAGGCGAGTAGGATTTTTTTCTAAACTGATATTTCGAATCTTTTTTTTTTTTTAATATTAAATAAAATTAATTAAAATATGAATTTTTTTTTTTTTAGTGAATTATTTATTCAAAATATTGTTACTGATTATTTAAATATTTAAGAATTGAAACAATAGTACCATCAATTATCTAAATCTTGAATGATTAAAAATAGAAAAATTACTAATCATTTGAATATTCAATAGTCAATATTAAATATTTTTAATTGATTCGGTATTCAGTAATTGATAGCGAATGTGTGATTGATTTGTAAAATATATGATAATATATAATAGAATGTTAATAATCAGAAATATGTTCAATAATCAGCAGAATTTCCCTTATTTAAGGCCAATCTTTATCTTCACTACCTAATTCACTTTAAAGATCTCACAGTTTTTCAGAAATATGAATTAAGCTAAGTTAAAAGTAATTTCACAATTCTGACCATGAATCTCGAAATATTTTCTATACAATAAAAGAAATTCGACGAAGCTTTAAGCTCCTCGAAATCTTACGTGTCACAAAAACTACTTAGTAAAGAATTTTCAAATTTGCCTTAAATATCTAAGAACTGAGCTATTCCTTACGTCATACGTCAAGCACGGCAAGCAAGGACTTGTAATACGTACGTTTGACAATTAGTGAAATTATCCTCGTCGCGTAGGTTGAAGTTAAATTATCCTTCCAGGTCCTCCGAGAGTTTCATGCAGTGTTCTAAGACTGCAGTGTGTACTGCAGTGCAAAACCGAGCGAGATAATGCTAAATTAACCTCCGCCGGTATTATTCACTGCAAATTATAATCCGACTATGAATATACAAATCAAATATATAAAGAGATAAGCTCAAACGATAGAGTCGTCTGACAGTGAACAGGATCAACTCGTCAAAAAGAATTTTAGAATCTGACAGGTCATTCAGAACTCGTGAATTTGACGTGGGTGGCATTCTGTGGACACGTGACAAAGACCCACGGATTGCACGAACAAGAGGAAAAATTTTCAGAGATTATACCTGATGAAATTTAATCAAACACATGAAAGATTTCTTTGCAAAACATAAAACATTTTCAATTAAGGGACACCACTAGTGTGAAATTTTGATAAAATCCATTTTTTTTTGTTGCATATATCGATAGTCTATACGTTTAAAAAAATCATACTAAAAATTCAAGTGATGGGAATAATAGTTAGAGCACGAAATCAGTAACTTAAACTTAAACTTTAAACGCGTTTTTCTCGAAATTACGTTTTTTAAATTTGCCGCAGTTATAATTCAAAGACAAATCAGCTTCTTTTATACATGTTTCTTCATACCATGAAGCTCCAGTTTTCCGATCGAATAAAAAATGCAATTTTGGCAGGCAAAAAATCATCAAATTTTTGTGCAAAATTTGAAACTTTTTAAAAACTTCACCATTTTGTTAAATTGCAGTGTTTTTTTCGATCGATGGTCATGGTACGACCAATAATACCTTCTAGTTTGATAAACTTTTTAGTCTTTTTCATTTCAAGCACTGCGAATTTTTTTTTGGAGCCTTGGGGGATCGCGAATAACTCGTTGAATTTTCAATTTTTTGGTCCAAAAATTTTATCATGTATTTATTATACATCCACAAATATATCCTTAAAATATAAAAACATTCTACGTAACAGTTTTTTTTCAAAAATTTTCCAGAAATCATCTTTTTGTCAGGCGGTCACACTAGTGGTGCTCCTTAAAGTGTATATTATAATTTTTTTCCTAACGCAAGTTTTACTTTGAAAATCTTGTTTCTTTTTCAATTTGGCTCTCGTTCGACCTTTCTTGGTTATCTGGTAACGGTTTTCACTCGGTATATACGATATAGATCCTAGATTCGACGATAGGAAAACTAGGTCTTTCGGAAAGTGAAGATTGCAAGTCGTTTACACTTCTCTTATACCGAAAGTTTTAGCAGTTTGAAACAATTACGGGTAGTTGAATCGAGTGAATATTCGGGAAGGCGATATTCTCGAATTCATAATCACATGTACATACGTTCACGAGATCACAAGATTCTGATCAAAGTATAAACAGTGGACTTCAAAGGCGTAAGTTGGAACTGTTGGGTTTTGAACCTACAGAATTAGGTAAACCCTCTGAATTAATCTGAGTTTCACCCACCAAGTTATCAAATTATTCGAGTTATGTGGGCGGTAAGAAAAAAAAAAGAGAGAAAATACTCGTTAAAGGCCAGAGATGAACTCTCATGAACTACTCAATCAATTCAACGAATCTGAAAACCAATCGCGTCAAAAGCCAGCTGATAAAAGCAAACGTGACATTATCTACATTCACAGTTAAGTATTTGTCTGACGTCAATTCCTTACGGTTGGAATTCAGGTTATATCATTTCTTATTTGATGGATTAATGGTCCGGTCTTGTACGATGGAGCGTTGTGAGTTTTGATCATATAGGCATTGGTCAACTGTAACGACCGAGAGTTTACCTCGCCATAGAGTATATTTTATGGTGCCCGGAATTCTTAAGGGAACATATACACTGAGAATACGGCAAGTTCGTTGAGAGGATGAAGATTTATTCGTTCGCCAAAAATTCTGTGTCAAAATGTTTGCAGTAAATTGAATTAGGGTACACAGTGCCTTACTATTCGTGCAGGACATTGATGGAATCCTTGAGGTGCTTATAAAGACCCGTTGTACACCTCGAAAACGTGGGGATGCAAAACTCCTATACCACTCAAGCGATCAGAGTGAAACTTGGGCAGTTAATGCCTTATTTTGGCAAAAAGTGGAGCGTCTTTTTACTTTTTAAAAATTTTGAAAAAAATTTTACAGATTGGTTGCCACTCACAGAAATTGGCCAAATTTTCACAGTTGCACTGAATGGATCGACCTATCCGGTATGATGCCACTCGGCGGTGATGAAACACACATTTTGAGCCCAGTTCCATGAGTTTTGATGGTGAAATGACGAAGTGGCAGCTGATCTGGGTTTCGATTACGAAGAACACCGAAATCTCATTTTGGCGACATTTGTTACGGACATTACGCGCATGCCGGTAACATCGGTAAAAAATTACCGGCATGCATGAAAGGTCGGTAAAAAATGTCGCCAAAATGAGATTTCGGTGTACTTCGTAATCGAAAACCAGATCAGCTGCCATTTCGTCATTTCACCATAAAATCTCATGGGACTGGGCTCAAAATGTGTGTTTCATCACCGCCGAGTGGCATCATACCGGATAGTTCGATCCATTCAGTGCAACTGTAAAAATTTGGCCAATTTCTGTGGGTGGTAACCAATCTGTAAATTTTTTTTCCGAATTTTGAAAAGCAAAAAAACGCTCCACTTTTTGCCAAAATAAGGCATTAATTGCCCAAGTTTCACTCTGATGACTTGAGCGGTATAGGACTTTTGCTTTCCCGCGTTTTCGAGGTGTACAACGCTTCTTTATAAGCACCTTAAGGAAAAATTTCAATATTGTTCCTTTGCAAACTATTAAAAAACTGATAGATAAACATGTGAATACTTGAAAATGGTTATTCATCTCGGAAGATAAAACATGTACAAAAAAGTAGCGTCTCCCGAATATCTAGACACTAATCCATTCGTCAGTTTTACACGTTTGTGAACCAATAAGAATATGCAACTTTTATCGTTCCAGTCGTCACAAGTGTCGTGCTCTGAGTCAGAATTTCTCTTGATCGGTGCTGTCATTTATCAGGGGTGAAAACGGACGGAGCGCAACCCACTGTAACCTAGAGTAAACAATCACCATCACCATCACCATCACCCTTATCCTCGCCTTCGCCTTGGTGAGCTTAATCTCACCCAACCTAACTCTAGGTTACATCAGTTAAACAAGCTTCCGGGACCTGCAGAGGGGTGTGCAGTCATTTTTCGTTGCAAGGAGTCCCGAGGTGGTCCCAATCAACCATCCGACTTCCATCCGTCATCCCTGCCATGCAAAGTCCCCGCAGCACGCCGAATCAGCTCGGATTATTTAGGGGAGCCGATGCACGACG
The DNA here is from genome assembly GCF_021155765.1 of Diprion similis. Classification (NCBI taxonomy): domain Eukaryota; kingdom Metazoa; phylum Arthropoda; class Insecta; order Hymenoptera; family Diprionidae; genus Diprion; species Diprion similis. Next base: position 6,756,492 of record NC_060117.1, read on the forward strand.
TGTTGGGAATAGTTTTAGCCCAAGCTCAGATCTGGATGCATTTATTGTACTTTTCATCAGTTGGTATGTCAAGTTTATGACGAAAACTTATCATCTGGGTTTTGATAAAGGATCAGAATTACTTCCTTGAGATGAATACCCACCCAATTCTCCGAATTGTCAATTGAATCGAAATAAAGAATGGTTTGAATCTTTTGGTATAATGAGAATCGAGTGATGGTTCAGTCGTCTTTGCTCTTTCTCTTTAACTGCTTGTGTATTATCAAAAAAAATCTGTTTCCTGAACTAAAAATCAACTAAATGAAAGAATTAAGTTAAGTACGGAACGCGTGTAAAGTACTTGAGTAATTTTCAAAACTACTACTTTGCACGTCGCATACATTATAGTTTTGCTGAATTCACACATGACCATAAAGTTCCTGTAGATGCTGATTATACTATACGATGTGATCGTTTTATTTTTAAACACTGGTTTCCTGCTTGCAGATTTTTCTCGACAGTCCATTGCAGAGACATTTTGACAATTTTTTTTTATAGCATAGAACAAAACGGTGATGTCTGGTAATGCTAGATCTTCTAGTTGACTGGGAAGGACCAACGTAGTAACGCTTTATCACAGTGTTGACTTAAAACAAAACTCAGAATAAGCATCAGTCGATTTCATGGTTTCGTAGGAACAAAAATATCGTTAAAAAGACGGATTTGAGGTGAGTAATGGACATATTGCCACAGTGGTGAGAGGATTGATTGATGTGTTGGTTCATGAAAAAAATTTCAAAAACTATGATTGTCGTGTGTAGAATAGGTACGTTGTTGGTTGTTGGATTCTGAAGTGATATTTGATTAGTGGTCGATCAATGTAATTTGTTAATACGTATCAGGAGTATAAAAGTGAGAAAGGATCAGGCGGGGTGCGTTACGCTTTGAATAATTTATTCCGGAAGGTGGGCCAACTTACACGGAAGTTTTGAAGGGAAGGAGTCAAAGTTTCACGCTTACTCAGCGAACGAAAGCATCCTACACAGCTTCTTATTCCATTTCTTTATCTGACTCTTTAGTAGCGTTATAAACAATTCTTGAAAGGGGATAAAAAGAAATTTCAACTTTTAAAGACGGAGATGAACAGATACTAATTTCTTGTTCAACTTCGGATGAAGAAATATATAAGCCGTGGAAGAAAGTTGGAATACCTACCAGTTACACCTTGCGTAAATCGATACTCACAATGAAATCCCGTGTAAGACTTCAAGCCATTTGTCATCCTGGATACCTGATAAGATAACTGGGAAATAAAGCAAGCAAAAAGAGTGGCTCAGAGTTGGGCTTGGGTGTAATGTTTTTAGTCGGCTGAATGCTCCACGGCTTTACGAAACTCATCGAACTCCAATCGACGACAATTGCAGAGGGGCAGCTGGTTCTTATTTACCCTTGTCGATTTTTCCCTCTTCACTAAATTTTCACTCTTTTCGCAAAGTTTCATTCCAAGGGAGCCTGAAAATGTTTACTTCAAGCGAGGACAACACTCTTCTTTTTTCTTTTTTCTTTCTACAGAGAATTGAAAAACGATAAAAGTGTTTTTTCAATAGATTTTTCAGTACTTTCTCATGTCGGATTTATAAATATGGCGGACATTTTTAGGGGGCCATTTAAAAGTCTGAATTTCCAGGTACTAGACGATGAGAAAAAGATGTGGAAAGAAGGGAAAATATATGTAGAAAAAGCGAGAAACCTCCGTATCAGAAACTGTGATCTTCAGACGATTTGAGATTGTATCGTTGCTGCTGGGTTCGCTGATTGCTTCGTCGTCGGGAGAAATGAACGGTATCGTATCATTGATTACAGTGGGTCCTCACCTCAGGAAATGACTTCAATAACTAATGAAACGAAAACGGACGTGAAATTGCCCACTGACATTAATTGGTATTGCTAAATTGAGCGCGTTCCGGTAAATGGTTGAATCGTCGAATCAAAGTCAATAAAAGGTTCGATGTGGGACGAATGAGGTAACGGAAAAGACATCTGAATATCGATAACTTACAAAATAATATTGTATAATGTCATTGTTCTACCATAATTCTTTTTTTCCAAGAGATAATCAAATCTGCATGTTTTTATTTAGAATCATCTAAAGAGTGAACTGCTATCGATGGAATGGCCGGTCGTCTGCTGTAGTTTAATGCGTATGCGCTACAATGCGAAAGTAGTTGTTTCCCAGGATGACCAACCGTCAAGAACGTAACTTAAAAAATTTTGACAATTGTCGTCGGTAGTTGTCTTAAACACCGACATTTATAAAGATTTTTGAGGTTAGAAAAATTTTGATAATTGTCGTAGTAGTTTGATGCGCATGCGCTACAACGTGAAAGTAGTTGTTTCGCAGGGTGACCTGTATTGCTTGACTAGCTGGTATATTTTATAATATTCTTTTCAATCACAGTCACTTCTACTCTTTTACTTTTGCGATAATTTGATGTTCGTTTCACAATAAATTGAAGTCAAGACCTTGTTTGAGTTTAAAAATGTCAACTGAATAAACAAATTCAATGTCGTCGTACCCAAAAAATCTAGTTTTTCAAGACGCACTAATAACCCCAAAAAGTCGATCGTCAGATAATTTTTTATACAATCCTCAGAATGTTTATCAGGCCGTAATTACGAGGTAGCTCATAAAACAAATGAAATTTTTATCAGTCCAACATGGCGAACAAATGATACTATCTCTAAGTTTAAAAATAAATAAATCAGTTCGGTAGAAGAGTAAAAAAAAACACCTAAAGCTACAGTTCGCCGTATAGCGGGTTCACTTTTCCATTTGGTTACTCGTCACTTGGTAGTAATAGTTCCTCGGGTGGAAGTCAGATAAACCGATATATATATAATAGTTACATATATATATTAGAACGTATACCCACATGGAGTGTAAGAGAAGCGGATAGAATGGAAGGAGAAAAGTGCAGTTTAATGCCGCGGGTCTATCGGGTATCAGAAACTCGGGAAGATCCAACCAGTTCCACCCTTTCCCTTATCAGAGACGCCATGGGAGTTACACATATGCCGCTTACGATGAAATATCACACATAAATACAAGTCCTGTGGGGGCCAGCGTTACACGTTAGGTTTTAACCGAACGCCGAGGGGTTAATAAGATCAGATCACTTCTGAACCAGCGGTTACTAAACAACCAACTGCCGATGGCATCGCCGATAGGATCACGGGATAAGGGAAAGCTGGGACCAAAACGTCAGGGGAATGTGAAACTGTTTCGTGCCAATTCCAACGCCACTAAAGACCTCGGTCCTTGTTGCCCTTCGCCTACGGCTTAGCCGCAAATAAAGAAGGGTCGAATTCGAATGGGGTCGTTCCCTCTTCGGCTGAACAATTACTTCAGGGCATAGCGTCAAATTTCATCATTTCTTTATTAAGCCAGATCCGCAAAATTTTCTGCAAATGATTTGGGCGCTAGATTGAAATTTTTTTTTACCATTTCTATATTTTTTGTACTTTTTTTTTGTAGTTTTTATAGTTTGGAAGAAACTGGTGAATGAATTTTTTTTACTCTTTAAACAGATTCATTTTCACCTTCAAATTTTCGTCGTATATACGTACCAGCTAAAAAAATATGATCAAAAGTGTTTTTGACGTAGAATAGCCTGTTCTTCCGACCATGAAATTCGTTTTAGGTTGGAATCTCAAGAATTGAGGAAATAATCACTTTATTCACGCAAAGAACTGTGGGCTCGCAAGTGAAAATTTCAAATTGGAGATAAGAATTGAAGAATATGATAATATTTAATCTGTTAATTGCTTTCATTTTGTTTGTCGTAACCTGTTTCATGCAGATAACTCAGGGAATTTCATGTATACAAAATTTTATAACTATTTTGAAAATTGAATGATTTTTATTGGTGCGAAATGTTCTATTATTTTATTTTCATACTTTTTCTAAATTACGAAATTTAGCATCAGTAGGATGATCACTGATTTATATATTTATGTCAGCAATATATTCTCACGAAATTAAAACAACGGAACGTAATTTTGAATACCCGCACCTCTAGAACTTTTACCTGTGTTTAAATAAGATTTCAATCCAAGTTGAAATTCAATTTCGAAAAAGAATGTGGAAAATCCGAGGTGACATCGAAATTGCGTTTACTCTAAATAAGGGCTTTATATTTTTGCAGAAAAGGCAAGGGATTTGTAGGCTTCGCAACTTGTCTGATTAACATAAAATATTGTTGGAATTCACCTGGCTTCGGGGCCCCTTTATTCGCTTGATTTCACCCCATCCTGTAATTGATTGTGTTATAATTGGAACTGGAAGAGGAATTTGTATAATCTGTAATTATTATTACGGGCGACTAGCAGGCTACGCGTGGGAATCGGAATTCCCTCGGATCCCGGCAGGAGGAAACACTTTGTCGTCTCCAATTACCGGCCTGGACGAGGGTAACACGCTGAGATAGTCGTCAGTCCGTAATTTAAACTCACGCCTCGTAATGTTTCAGGAACATTTCAGTCTCCGAACAAGGTTTTGACGAATTCGTAGATCTTCAGGCTTATAATTGCTGCATTCAGAGAAAATATCTCGTGAAATTGGTGAATTCGTTTTGTTGAACGGTTTTATTATTCATTCAGAATATTCGGAAGAATATGAATTGATACTTGAACGTGAATTTTTATTATTATTATTTTTTGTTAGCTATTGTTAGCGCAAGCTATGCGAATTCTTACAAATATCTGACAACAAGTAACGTTAGATTGATTGATTTCAATTGCAAATTCATGTTCTCACGAATTACATTTATTACAGTCGAATTTTGATAACGACAAAAAAGATGTTCATTTGCTATTTTTTATTATTCCTTTATTGATAGGCGAATTGTTTTTCAATCTCATTGTTTTCAAAAATGATAGCTTCGAGTTTTTCGTCTATATGCAAGATATAGTAAAATTTGTAGGATCTTACAGTATCAAGTTGCTTTTCAATTACACCAAACGATATTTTTTGCAATACTTGTGGTAAAAGGTTTGATTTGAGAAGTGAACAAATGTAATATAAGCTTTTGAAATAAGTAGATCAAGGGCTTCATGAAACCTAACCTAGACGCGCAGACTTTAGGTTTAACTCAACGCAATGACGTTACCGACGGTGCGTAAGGGGTAAGGTAAGTTATCGGAGAGTGCGCATGCGTCAAGAAAGCCCTAGTGTGCGTGAAATTGAGAATTTCAGCTGAGCGCATGAGCCAGCGTCATTTTACTGCACTATTCAGGAATGGGGCACTTTACGCACGCACCACAGGCTTCGAAAATCCAACTTTTCATCTGTGTCCTGGTAAAAATATAATTTTCCACGATAACAGCGTCATTATTTTGGCAATAATCCAGCAGCTTAAATAGAAAACTCAGTATATATAGCGCAATATATATATATATATATATATATATATATAGCAATAGCGCAATCCTGGAAAATTGTATGTATGGAATCCGAATTAAAGGATAGATGAGGAGTGTGACAGTTTATATTATCGATATTACGGCGATGATATGAAATGTTGACTAGAAATGATTCAGAGATCGTGAAACAGTACCGTGAGACATAAAATTCTCCGAATGTATATCGTATGTGGTTGAGATGTATAAATTGCTTATTCGGAATATCGAATATTCTTTCAAAGTATAATCGAACATATGCGAAAAGTCACCAAACGTGGCTCTCCACGTTGGTATGTGTTTTGTACACATACATACGTGGAATTTTTCATTGGGAGGCTTAGCGGTGCGGAACCAATTAAACTTTGAGGTAAAATCGAATATTGGTATATGTATGCATAGGTATAATACGACAGGGTTGTTTTACTGAGCCCACCGCGATCGGTGGTGAGCTGAGTGAGTTGCAATGAACCCGGGAAACTCATCGTAACACAATCCGATCGAGGGAGAATTGACGGAGCTGTTTTATTTTTATCCGATCGGAAAACTCCACCGACGAGTCCATGCGATACACGCCTTTTCTATGTTGCAGTGGCTGCACAGTTTCAATTATCGGATGGGGAATGCCGTTGCGTGTCTATATACCAGGCTATTGCTAGTCATTTTCTTACCCTTTACAACTATACTACCCACTAGTACACTACTTTCACCAAGACGAAAGGTTTGCTGGAGAAAAAGTAGTCGCACACCCATCAATGGAAAGATAAAGGTATATGTAAGGTGAGTGTCCCAGTTGTTGACCCTGTTCCAATTACTGACCTTTGGTGGTTGATCTGCTTGATCCTGAGTTTTAAAATTACCGAAAAATTAAATTGCAGAGTTTAACCCTCTAGCAATTGGTCTTAGTGATCAAGAAGTTCATAACTTGTGCCGTGAATTTATAATTTTGAAAAATATAAGGTCCAGCAATTGGTCCACACGTGTCGATAGCTGATACACTTACTTTAGTTGAATCAGCAAATATATCGTTCCAAGAGCAAAACTGGAGTCGAAAATCAGAGATCTTCGGATTGCTTACTAAATTTCTGATATAACTATTTATTTCCCACTTGAAAGAACACAGTTGATAGATTTGTCGTTAGAGTTGTGTCAGGTGTCTTGTATAATTAATATCTCTATCAATATAATGAAAAATGCGTGAGCGGGTAAAAACTAGTGAAAAATGGAATCTAAAAAAGTTGATAGAAAGTTTTGAAGTTAAGGATATTTATTTTTCACGTACTACCAGCAATGTCACGCGTGGAAGCGGAAACGTATAACTTACGCGAACATCAACTTCTGTTTTCGAGACAAAGTAACTATTATAATACCAATGAACGTATGTATGCATAATGAAACGTACAAAGTGAAATAAATTCCAGTATGATTGTTTTTATCTTTTACTCGATCATTTATTTCCATTAATGGAATTCGTCGGGTAGTTAGCTATCACATTTATGTTATAAGAAAGCGATTTATAGACAGCTTTCACAGCTATTAAGGGGATGCCCTAATTGACGTATATATCTTCAAATAACAAAGTCCACGTTTATCAACGCGAAAATGGGTTTAACGGCCCCGTTCTACACACAATTCTGAACAAAAGCACTCCATTGCATATGTCGTAGGTAGCTGAGACAGGTTATTCTATCGTTGAGATATATTCACGTGTTACCAATGCTGCTAGTGAGGCCATACAAAACGCGACTGAACCACCGTGCTGCAAGCTATCTGCACCAATGGTAACCGATGCATTGTTTGCAAGCTGGGCTCGTATTAATCCCGATATGAACACGTGCCTGACGCCGATCGACAATCGACATCCACGATCAGTAATCACTGGTCTACCGGTGGCCCAGAATCATGGTGCAAAGAGCTGATGCGAGGTATTGAAGGCGAGAAGATGGGCGGTCAAAAATGATTGAAGGTATACGTGGACAAGAACTTTGATTGTTGGGTTACTAGAAAAATTATAGTGTATCCGTTACGATAACGGTTTAAATATTGTTCGGATTACAAAACAATGTTGCAAAACTATATTTATTGCGATTACAGTGTTCAGCGGTATATTTTACTGGTAATAACAACACTAAACTCAATAACTCAAAGACAAAATGCAATTAACGCGAATGACATGCGGCCCTATTCAGAGGTGAAGCTGGTGGACGAATCGAGTTGTAACCGAGCTTTGGTGAGAGAAAGTAATCAACATCAAATTATCGCTATCTATACAAGAAAATATAGTACAAGCAACCATGATCAAAAAGTATACCAACATAAGATGAACTAGATATTTTGGTTAGAACTACAAAACTCAGTACCATTTTGTACCCAGTACTATATTTTTTAGAACCACAGTAAGAAAATGAAGCTAGTGAACCAGTGTATGGTATCCGTAATTGGGAATTTCTCTCGGTCTACAACCGCACTCAATATCCAGAGTAAAAGATCCAAGTCGTCAACTAGCGTGACATGCCCGACGTTATTCAGCCTTGATCCAGGTATGCCGATCTTCCGAATCATCCGAGCTTGAGGAACGAGGAGAATGTTGAGCGAGCTAGGAATTTGAAACTAGACGTACTACGAGAAATTTGAAGCGTTCCGAGTTGGCATCGATCAGGCAACTATCTAAGGTGCACGCGTATCATGTGAAAGAAAGTATTATATGTTCAAGTGCTTATCTGGATCATGCGGGACGTAAAGACGCCCACGTCTGGGTCAGCTGGTAGTTCCAAGTGAGCAGAAAGTTTGAAGATCATCTTGAGGCGGGTTCAAGGATCAAGGCAGCTGGTTATTCGGACTGTGTATACCGGATTCCCAAGGAGGTGGTAGCTGCTGTGAATTATGGCCGTCTGTACACTCCAGTTTGCACACCGGACTCAAATGGGACCAAAATAGGTTCGCGCTCCTGCAAATTAGCCCTTGTCTACCCGCTCTGCAGGCTTGACGGCGTACACGCCGCTCTAAATCAACCGTTACACCTAGACCCAAAGCCACCTCAACTCGACTGCCGCATTAATTGACTGAAACCATCCGGTCATTGATCACCCTTTAGACGAGCGGATAAGGTGTTATTCAATTTTAGTATGATCAGTCTTGTGGTGGTGGCAAAAAAGTCCTTGCATTTCGAACAGTGAAATCACTCTCGATCTAAATCAACTTACAAGCTGACAATGAGCCGAGGGTTCCTTTCGAAATTGGAAGAACGTCACATTTTCCTTTCCTTCCAGATATTGAATCTAGCCCAAGTAAACTCGAACCATAAAGACTTCTTGGTATGAACAGAGTGTTTACCATGACTTAAAGCTGCTGTGACGCCAGGTAGCTGCGAGCAGTTGAAGATTAAGGTTTTGTTCTCTCTGGCAAAACTATGATTTAAACACAAGTTCCTGATTACAATATTTGAAGTATCAGGAGTAAAACTGAGCACTGACAATGTAACATAATCCGCATCAAGGTTATCAAAACCGTTTTCGAAAATCAGTGAGGGAGGTAATAAGTGGCAAGAATTAAAAAAACGTCGAAGGATAATAGTCTCCTAATTCCGAAACAAAATTGAACGAATCGACAAAGAACAGTGGAGAATGTGAGAGAAATTCTTGGCTCAATAGAAGTGAAAAAATCCGCAATACATACATACATGGGGTCTCTAAGATCCCAAACTTTTTCCAATCATTTTTCATTTAACTTGCTCAAACAACCTTGATTCAAGCTCACAGACTTTAAAATTATGTACGTTAAAGTCTGTGTTGGGGTCAACTGGACCCCATGTAAGTAAATCTGGTTGATATTTCGCCAATTAGATTGTTTATATTTGTATATTTTCGTCACGTAAGGAAACAGCGTATGCCCCCCCCCCCCCTCCCCGCCCCTCCGTCATGCAAGTTTTTCTCTTTCTCTGTGTAATCTGTATATTTTGAAGCTGAGCATATGATTTCACTATTGTCTCTTCGTAATGTATGTAAATAGTAAATAGTAAACACTCGAAACACACGTACATGAAACGTATGTGAAGAGTAAATACTTGTATCAAGTTATACAATTTTATTAACTTACTTTTCTGAGTCTGCATAACACGTACTTGCTGCAGTTCACATTTCTCGAATCTTCATTGCGAAATTGCAATAACGAGACGATATAACTCACGTGTGATTCAAAACAACGACGAATGACAAATAAGTTTTAACGAAATTTACACGCGTTCAGTTTTGAGGTTAAACAGCCGGCCGCGCACGATGCTCGCTGTTAGCATCTCGAATCTCGAAACTCGCACGCAAACACAAACTCGAATCGTATGTAATAGAAAGAGACAGAGAGACAGAGAGACAGAAAAACTCGCATGGTGGGGGCAAAACGCTTTTCCCTTATCTACGAGACGATTTCTACCAGTCAACTCATACCACAAGCCACGTTAAGGAACTTGTTCCGATAATTACACAAGTCTACAAAAATAAATACGTTATATGTGCTAGGGGTCGATTCTTATTCTTCTTGTGTATTTTTTTCCGATGAATACCAATCTGAACTCGGAATTGGGGGTCGATGTGAAAAATCTTAAGAAAAACCATTAAAAACAAAAAACTATGTTTTAACAATTTTTTCTTTTGGTTTTTGCATCTTAAGCTTTTTCGTTTGTTCATTCTGTAATACGGACCAGACTCTACAAATATGTATTTTTCCATCATACGTTTCGAGGTTATGTATAGTTAAAACCATGTTTGTGATTTTTTTTCACACGATCGGTACAAATATCGTCAGAAATCTGCTACCACGGAGTATTTCGACTACTATAACAACTGCCGTTTAACGGAATGTGTAGAACGATTCGTTCAGTCAACATGGTTTTTATGGGTGTTTATGGTTTTTTTTCAAGATTCTTCGCATCGACCCCCGATTCTGACTTCAGATTCAAAATACAGTCCGACCCCCCAGCACACACAACTGTTTTATTTTTAATACATAACGAACCTTCATCCTTCACAACCACATCTCTGCACAGATATTAGAGATCTGAGTTGTTGAGATGTTATGTGGCACGTCGGTGAAGTGCGAACAAATCTTGAACCGTCAATCTGACGTGCGGTGATAGGAATACGTCGAGATTGAACGAAAATCAGGGTTTGATCTGAAAACACAAGCTCCCTACTGACGAGCGAACCTGATATTATAATCAATAACTATGAACCTCGCTGCTGGCGTCTCGCCAAGCGATATTCTATAGGCTCCAGTCGGCTGTATCTAGCTTTCCGTGGCCGTTCAGACTCAACCGCTCTGCAGAAACTTCTCCCGCACAATGTCAGCCTCGAAACAGCTTTGGCCTCTACTTCAACGCGGCAGCTAGCCGGGTGGCAAGAGCCTTCCGAAGTGGGTAAGTATATGTGATATGACGGAGCCCCGTGAAGCAATATACGTCGTTTCACACATCTCTGATCTCTTCCCCACCTCTTCCGACGGCTCACTCTCGTGCCATAACCCCAAAAGTCTGACCATTCTCTTCAGAGAAGGGAAAAAAGTTGATGAACAACACCAGAAACAGTTGACGATCGAATCTTCAATTCCCTTGTATTATTTATTCAACTATTTTTTTACTTACAAAAGCCGAGTTTTATGGTGCCACATGGTCCCTAAAATATTTTCAAATCTAAAACAAAAAAATATAAATTTATTTATTCATTTATTGCAGAAATAGATTATGTGTTAACAAATGGTCGGAATTAATACTTTTCCATAAAAAAAAAAAACGTATTTTCTACTAATCTACCATAAAAATCCGATTGCCAATTTCTATACAAACTTAATATTATACAACAAAAAGTTTTACAGAATTTGTAACGGATTTTACTGCCTCCTCACACTAACACCGAGTAATATATAATATGTGTCGTCACGACTTTCCCCCTCTTCGTTGTCCGCTCGGTATTTACAGGTAAGCGACGTCTGAGTTTCGTCACTTAGCGCATAATTTACGCGAACCGGCCAGAGTGCTAGACAAGTATCGTTTAACTCATATCGCATGTATCGCTGATTCGCGCAGTTCAAATTAGCGCACTTTTCATCTCGCCCGAAAGGGGTAAGTTAATTATATTTTGCGTTCTTTGTACATTGTTCAATATTGCTCAAGGCCTAGTTTTTTGTTTTTTTTTTCGTTGTATATTATCAAAATTAGCATTCCAGTACGTCCAAGTACGTTCTGGTGCGTCACGTCGTGTTTTGATTTGATTCGAAACATCTCGATTCACCCACTTCGGTTCCATCTGACTGGGCATTTTGTTACTGGAAGAAGAATTTCAATGTCACACTTCGATTCTTGATATCTCGTTGCAAACAAGATCGCCTATTTGATATCGCAAAGTTAGTCACCGAGTTCATTATTGTTTGTCATACCCTCTTGGAATGCCTTATATATTCTACGTGAATTACAATTTGACTTTAAACTTGTCGCTACTTTATCACTTGATTCTTTCGCCTATTTCTACATTTGTAATTCTTGTATTCTATTTATACATTTCTTTCTCTATATTTATTTGTATGTGCTAACTGTCTTCATACTATTTATCATTTGCATACTGATCTCTCTTTACACCATTGACGCTGGCTACATTTGTTCAGTTTTATACAAGTATTGTTCTTCTGTATTCATGAGTGGTTATTTAACGGCGGCTGTATACAGTTGGTTAGCTCTTTTCATATAAACTCATGTCGCTTCTCTAATCGGACATTTTTTATATAAATCGTATACATAATATTGTTATAAATCTGGTTCATCATAGCGTTTATCTTTTAGGTACCCCATACCTGATCAATCTATGCTAATGAAGTTGCTCTCACTTTATACTTTATGCTATTTTTCCTGTTTACCGCAAATTACCTCACATCTTTGCATTTGAATAAAAAGAATCAACATAAATTTTTTTTCAAAATTTTTCTTCTTGTCTTGGTTGCCCGCCATATTGGCTCCACCATTTTGAATTTTCGCATTTCGAGTTAAGAGTCGTAATCAGTGAGCCTAAGAACCGTAGAATAGGAGATTTTATCAAAATCAAATAACTTTTTGAATTTATGTCCACCATATTGGATCCGCCATTTTGAATTTTCCGATTTCGATTTCAGATTCGTGATCAGCGATCCCGAGAGCTCACGTATGCAATATTTCAAGTGAATCGCATGTAAGTACATGTTTATCTCCTGGAGCTATAAAAATCTACTTGTTGGTCTCATGTTGCGTTACATAACCTAAATTTTTAATTTCTACGAACGTAAATCGGCTTTCAAATTGCTAACGCCTTGTAAAAAGATGCCGCATTGCAAAGTCCCAGTAGTCCAAATACCCAATGACATATTGAAATGTTGTTAATTCATTTCGAAATGATTTTTTCGAAATTCGAGACGTTATCGTTCAGAATCTGTTGAACTGAATACGTGGAGGTACAGTCTTCATTACTAAATCAAGTTATACAATATCAGTTGTTATTCCTAGCAATAATTCTAGCGTGTATTTCGGTCACGTAGTTTACTCATAGCTGCTCGAAGTTTCTAAGTTGATATACAATAAATACGGTAGATAATTTTAAATGACCTTATAGATACGGTAGCGTTGCAAACTCGATGGTTTCCAACTTGAGTATATAGTATAGTAAGTGCAGGCTGCTATTCCACGATACACAAAGAATAATCCATAGTAACATAGCTGAATTCAATTTCAACTCCGAAGTTGTACAGACCTGCATCCCCTCAACGCGCCTGCAAGACTGCTAGCAATTACTTCTAGAAAATTGGCCCTCGCACCCCTTGTCCATCCATCCGTTCGTCAATTTGTCCTCTTGTCGGCTGGTGCGTCGTGCCACCAATGGATAGATAATATTGAGGTCTCGGCAAATACAGGACTTCCGTTTCCGTGGTCAGCTCGAAACCAAATTGACGATGACCAGTTGGACTGGAGGTCACCAGCCACAATAGGTACCCACAATCGATTCTCACTTGTATGGTGAAAAGTAAATAGTGGGCTAACCGCCATTTTAAGAAGCGTCTAATACTTTGAAAATAATGTACAGTTGAAGGGAAAACAAATGTTTCCTAGCAAGACATTGACCGGATGAAATGAGTGGAGTAAAAAATTGAATACAAAATACGTTAATGCACAAAGGGATGAAAACTTTTTCTTCAGGAAGTCTCGAAGAATTTGGAATGCCGCGAAATTTATACTTTAATTCAATGAAAAATGAAGGAAGAATGAATAAATACCAGAGCAGAAAAGGAATGAAGAAATATTAGATTATGTACAGCTTAATATCTCCCCCCGGACGCTTAAGCCAGGAAATTAAGATACGAGAAAATTACAACAAGCTCAGAGAGTTAATTTAAGAAGAAGTAGCTACTCGCCAGTCACAGGCCTGGACACAATGAGATTCCGAGGGCTGACGCTTCTACGTTTCTTCTCCCTCCCTCGCGCCCACAACAGCCGCGTCTTTCATCTTTGCCTGCAGAGACCCCACGGCATAATGGTTATCTTGGTTTTCGAGTAAAGCGCACCCCATTCTCAGACTGAATAATGTTAGCAAATAAAACAAAAGGTGCGAGCAGAGAAATCGACCTGAAACGAATAAACATTTAGGTGCGGTTTTTCTGTAACTACAAATATTATTAAGTGACCCTTGTTACTGCGGACAATCGAAAAGAAAATGAGGTAATGATTAGCTAGGAAACTTTGTCTGGTGAAGAATCCTTGAACATCCTTGTTCTAAAAAACTTATAAACATGGCTCTGTTATAAAATTTTGACATCATCATTCGATCATCGGAACTAATCTGAACGTATTTTGATTACACCTGATCCTGAAACTGGTACTGCAATATTCTAAACTAAAAAGTCTGATGTTATGAAGACGTTACCAGAACTACATCGTATCCATTATTCATCACAATGCTTTGCAGCAGACCTTTAATGGTTTGAAACTTAGTTGACCTCACGATCGAATGACTCAATCGTAGTATCTTCATCCATATTAGCTTAAGGTCTCCATTGGAAGAAGCTTTAAGTGTTCTTGTACCTGTGCTTGCATACTTAAGCGTTTTATCAAATTTTAAATATCGACTTTTGGGGTACGTGAGAGGTTCTTTCCTCATGGAAAATGTCCGACTACATGTCGTATCGTTGAAGCACACATCCAACCGTGAACAAAAAGGACTAACTTGTCCTTTCCCAATTCTTATCCAGCAAACTGTATCGGTCTTGTGTCTTAAGTGCACGTTTAACGGTATTAAATATTCAAAAGATCCAAGCTCTGGTTGTCCGTTTCTTGGGCTCAAGTATAGAGTACACGACGGTCTATTCTCGGGTCGACTAAATAGTTTAACAGCCAGAACTTTTGGAAGGATTGAATAATAGATGGGGTAGGTACTGTTTCAGCGGGTGGTATAAGAGCTGCCGAGGATCATGGCTTGCGACAAAGCAGAGCAGCTCAGAGTCACGTGGGAATCCCTGCCGTTACAGTCCTGCCCTGTAGACGTCATATTTGAAAAACAGAGTTATACACGTGCGAGGTGAAAATCCTGCTGGCAGGGGAATTGGTGCAGGGGAAAAACAGCGAGCGTTTCTGATTCAATTAGAGTTTAATCCTGGCCTCGGGAAACGGAGCAGAAACGATGACGAGCTGACAGTGGAAACGAAGCAAGGCGCGAGGAGGGAGGAGGGAGGAAAACGGATTTCACCCCTGAAGAAAACCGGCCGGCTCATCCCTGGGGACAGGTTACCCGGTGTTCAACAATTGCGTTAACGCACATACACCAGGACGAGGATGGTTGGAAGCAACGGATCAGATCGAGTCAGCCTGCAGTCTGCAAGATGCAAGACGTTGTTGTTGTGAATCAGACGTCGTATGGACGCCAGACGAAGACTGTAAGAGGCGGTTGATTGAATTAAAAACTTAGCTCGCCTGGCTTGGCGCTATCCGACAACAGACTAGATGCTGTTTTACTTCACTTTGTAAATAATAAGTAAAGAGTAGATAATAATTACATGAAGAGTTATTGCGGGACCGCGATTCTTGTGCTGTGCGGATTGTCAATAACAGCGTTTTTTACTGACAGTTAGTAAATAAAAAAAAAAAAAAAAGAATATGAATGTGAAGGCGGAGGATCGATTCTACAGAAATCAGCTCAGGAATATTTTTCTACAGATTGTGTTTGACGCAACGCACATTTAAAGCAATCATCGAATCGTAAAAATCATGTATTTAATCATCAATTTCGTAAATTTTGATTCACTTTAATTTAATTTAAATTATTTTGTTAAATTCATGTGTGTTGTGGAACAAGCATTGTGTTGAATATGTAAAACTAGAAACTAACTCTGTAAAAAAATGTGTGTAAAAGAATTCTCCTGTAGAATAATTCGTACAGGATCATTTTCGATGCAAATCTTAAATTTATTGCTGTAGAAAAATGTTTTGTAAAAACGAATCTGTCGATGATATTCCGTAGAATATTTGCCATGGAGAACGGATTTCTGTACAATCGATTCTTCTTCTTCGAAAACGAATCTGGAGAAACAAACTTGAAAAACTGTCAACCGTTTCTCTCCCAAAAAACTGTCATCAAGTGAAATGATTTATGACATTGTCGATAAAAATCCTTTCTATAATTCGATTTAAATTAAAAATTTAAAACCAATCCCAACCAAATTGAGTAATCCGTCGTGGAGCAAAAACTTTCCAAAATTAACCAACTTCTTTAGTCGTCGACTCGTCTTTGAGTAGCGGTTCAAAAAGGACGTGAGGATCGAAAAGAAGAGAAGAAGTGAGCCGCTTCGCCGCAGCGTTATTTCGTCGATATTGCCTTATAGAATTACGAAGAGTGGAAAACAAGGTTACCAATTAGGATGAACCTGATTCTATTGTGAACCGTTGTTGTTCCGGAAGCAGCTGCGCTAACGGAGATATGGAAGCTGCCGGGCATTGATGCTCGCGGGATTCTCATAGGCGGGAGAAAATTCAAAAGCAACTTTTGGTCGGGCCACTCGAGTAAGCTCGCGAAGCCTCGAGTGGAACTGCTGACGATTGGCTTGAAAGAAGTTCAAGTCGACGCTTCGAGCCGGCTGCACGAGCACTTCAGAGTTTGGCTTGATTTAGAATCGATATACTCTAACACAAATCTGCGGGGGAAACTGTCCCTCTTCGTATTCGAATACGATTGTTCAAACGTGATCCGTGGCCATGCTTAAGTGAAATTAACCACAGTCAACCGGCGACGAATGGTCAACCGCAGCCAGCGACTGACTACCTATACACATTCCGACTATAATTGCGTGTCGCATGCCTAATTATCCGGGTTTGCTCTACGTCCAGACACTTGTCAACCGCATAATTCCGATCAGTGATCGGCAAAGTGCGTAAAACTTTTAACCCTTTGAAGCATACATTTTTTTTTGCAGTCAAATTCTTTTTAACTGGGTATATAAGGGTTCTAGAGGTGCCTGATTTTAAAAATCGGGTCAGATTTGAGAAATTTTCAAAATTCATAATGGCGGATCTACTATAAGCGAATAGGATTATTTTTTGTAATTGTAGTCCCGATATTGGATCTGCCATTTTGAATTTCGAAGTTCCAACGTCGGATTCGTTTTCAGCGACCCCGAGAATCCCCGAGTAATATAATTCGAGAGAATCAGATGAATTTTTATATTTTGAGCCCGCCATATTGGATCCGCCATTTCGAATTTTGAAATTTTGACGTCGGATTTGTTTTTAGCGATCTCGAAAAACCCCGAGTAATAAATTTAGAGCAAATAGAATTGATTTTTATACTTGCAGTCCACCATATTGGATCTGATATTTTGAATTTTTTGATTTTAACGGTGGATTCGTTTTCAGAAATCCCGAAAACCCCCGAATAATACATTTTTAGCGAATCGGATCAATTTTTACATTTTGAGCCAGCCATATTGGATCTGCTATTTCGATTTTGGAATTTTTACTTCAGATTCGTTGTCAGCAACCCCAAAAATCCAAGATTACCGAGTTTCACTTTTCTAGTCCGAATATAAATTTGGAATAACCGATTCAAAAAAGGTGTCTCATTAAATATGACAGAGATATTGAAGATGACTCAATGTTTATCGGTGAATATCTTTTAATCGGTTAGATTTAGGAAAATTTTACCTCAGTACTTTTTTATAGAGCGTGAAATTTCCTACAAAAACCCGTATTCAGATAGTTTATTGGTCCAGCCATTTACGGTAAAAAAAAAAAAATCAAAAATTTTCCATTTTTATTTACGTCTTATTTAAATGGAAAATGGAAAAAATTAAATAGGCACTTCAAAGTATCAACACTACGAGCTCATATTTGCCTGAAATATTCTATCTGAGATACTCTACCAAAATTTTGATGTGAGTTTGAACAAAAGAATTGTTTTTTTTTTTTTTTGCAACATCCTAATGAATTCTCTTCCTTTTCATAGTGATCTCTTTTCGAATTTGTGAAGCTGAAAGCTTTACAGCAGCGACACGCTTACCAATCTATCCAGTATATACTTATATGTACCATATATATATATGTATGTATAATCAAGGATTCTTCGGATCAGCCCTCCGCAATCACTCAGCCCTATCCCTTTCAGATCCACGTGTATCTACGGTTAGTACCTTATATATATATATATATACATGCAGGCATTAATTATAAGCGCCAGGAGATAAGGATACCTACGAGCTGCTAAAGTTAGATGGGGAGCTTTGAGGATCTTCTTCCAGGTGAATATGCCTGAATCTCCTTGGCGTGATGAGTTGTCACTCCTTGTCGCACCAACGACGAGTTTCACGCGTCTATTTGGCATCCTCAAGTCGAGGATGAACACAACCTGTAGCGAGGAAAAATCGCAGAAAAAAAATTGGAAGTCAAGTTTCGTTCGTTGTCTGAATAATTTTTACTGAGATAATCTTCTCAGATGAATTCACCGTATTTTTTTTGTCTTACAGAGACATTCCGAGTACGGTTTTCAGGCTTTAGGTTATCTAAATAAAATCTCACTATCTTCTTCATCTTTATTTATACTACGAAGATTAGATAAACTGATGGAATTCTGAAAAATAGATAATTTCTATGATAATGTCCTTTCTGAAAAAACTCTCAGCAATTATCCATTGTACCAATGATAAAACAAATTCTACCGAACCGAAAACGTTTTTTTTTTTTTTTTTTTTTTTTCAACCGGTGAAAAAAATATTTCATCTACCAATACCTACTAAATTTTACGTAATAATTGAATTGATTTCATGAAATTTTTCCTTATTTCTCGCTATTTTATCGTTATCTTTTCTATTATCTGGATGAAAATCAATACCGTTCTATCCTCTGTACCAAAAATTGCATGAGAAAGTATTTTTGGTCTTATCTAGTTGGATGTCTATGCGAATAATCCTGTCCTGCATCTCCATTATGAGGCTCATTATCCTGCAAAGAACACTGAACCCTGTGAGACAAATTTCTGCACGAGGTACTGTTTTGAGCCTGATTTTCCCTCCATTTCATTTTCATTCCTCCTTCGCTCCACCCTGCATTCTCGTTTTTTCCACGCCAGGTTTTTACCTCTGATACTTAAAGTCACGACAAGACGATCTCTCTTCCGTTCTTCCACTTTCAACCAACATTCTCTACGTTTAAATCTCTCATAATTACTCTATCCATTCTTGTCTCCGTTTATCTCCTAATTCTCGCAGCGTTATATGTATATCTAGTTAATACAGAGAGAGAGAGAGATAAAGTTTCATTGATTTATTTCATTTTTTCACTAACAAGAAACGGAAATTCTGACTTTCCTTAAACACCCTTTATCGTTAATTAATTATCCTGCGAATCAATCTCCCGCGTCAACTGTCCTTATAATACTATTGAACGACTCAATCTCGACGATATTGCATCACGCTCTCAGCTGTATTGTATATACATATTACATACATAATATATACGTATACATGTGAATATATATATATATATATATATATATATATATATATATATATATATTGTGCTTAAGTATAGCAAAGGATTAATCCTCAATTAATGAGGTCCAGATGGAGAGATTGCGGTGTTCCCAAGGAACGAATTAAGCCTAAGTCTCGGTAATAAATTTAGCTTTAAATTTACGCCCTGAGATAAGAAGGAGGAGAAAAAATATCATCTAATTATCCTCTCATTATCAAATGACTCGAAAGGAGGCTAATTCATGCACAGTTTTATGCGCTATATACATCAAGGTATGCGATTTTACCTTTTGATTTTCTAATAAAGAATTGAAGCACTGAGTTTGTTTCAGTGGTAAAGTTACACGAGGAAGTCATAAAAATTGACGGCCTAATTATCGGAAGTAAAACTCGAAGAAGAAAGTGGAAATGAATCACACAAAATATCCGTACCGTGTATGATGCTTCAATTTGATCATAAACGTAATTGTGAATATTGATACAGGCTTCGTTAGGCTTAATAAATACACTCTCAAATTCCATAAAAAAATTTTTTTATCGATTTTAATCACTTTTTGTACACGAAAATTGTAGGTGGAAATCAGTCTGTAAAAAAGGAAGGGCTACGGTGTTCATGATTTTTTGGAGATGGTTAACCTATATGCAAAATTAACAAAATGGCGGCCATTGTTCAAAAAAACTGACAAAGATCACTTTCTTTTACCGTTTTTTATAAAAAATATAGACTAAATCGAAATTAAAAAAAAAAGGAAGCTTCATTCCAAGGCCATTAACAGACTGAATCCAAAACCGTTCGATTTATTGGTTTCAGGTTAACCATCTCCGAGAAATCATCAACACCGCAGACCTAACCTTTTTTCAGACTGATTTTCAATTACGATTTTCGTGTATAAAAGGTGATTGAAATCAATAAATTCTTTTTTTTTTTTAATGTTATTTGAAAGCGTGTTTTTTAAGACTAACAAAGCCTATATTAATATTTACAGTTAAACCTTATTAAAAAAAATCTTGAAACAAACCCTTTTTTTCGGTAGTCAGTTCGATAGATCCTTTAATGATTATATTAGGACTGATTAATTACCAATCCATTGAGAAAAGAGAGATGATAAAATTCGAATCTTTTCATCATTTATTCATTGCATATCCTCTCATCGTTGTGATAAGCTGCGAAGCCTGCGTTAACGAGGATGATCGAGAGCGCCGTGATTCTTGATCTTAATATTCCATACATTATTCCAATATAATGTTACATACGTATAATATTTCAGTTCCGAAATGTGATCGAGTAACTTTTAATTTCATCATCTGTGTTCGCGCTCGAACCTCGTGGACCCATTTGTACCTCGCGCCGTTAAGGGTTCCCAGCCGCATGATGGCGCGCTGTGCGAAAACGGGGTCTGGAGGGCGCGCGCGCAGCTCCCGGCTTCACGCGCGCGCGCGATTTACTTAGAATCGAGCGCTCGAGTAGGTAGGACGTACTGCTAAATCTCTCTATTCTGCCCGTGCGTGCGATTACCGCGTTCTTCCCGCGCTCGGTCGGGTGTCAAATTCTTTCCATTTCACGTAGTTTTAAGGATCGCGTTTTTAGGGTTGGTTATGGAAACGGGGTCCACCCTTTGGTGACCTGAGGTGCTCGTTCCTAGGGGGAGCTCGACGCGGCGACAGACTTGTCGTCCGAGCACAACAGCGTTGGATCCCCGAGACGTCGGAACCGCTGTTTGCACGGCCGTGAGCCATTTTGGACGCTCCCTGTTGCCCCACTTCCACGTGACAGTCGGAAGTGCGGCGTGTTGATTAGTTGTACATACTTGGCAAGGTAGATTGAGATTATTGAATGTTCATTCGATTTAGATTGATTTGTTTAATAAGGAACGCGCCAGCCAATTTATTACTTTGTAGCCTGCCGAACTGATTTTTGTTGAATAAATACAGGACTTGCTTCGGCTTTTCTCTCTAAGCCGTGAGGGTTTTTGTGCCGAAGCAAGCGCTCTCTTATCTCTCGCGAAATTGTGGACGTTATTTATTCACACTCTCACTCACTCATCCCATCCCGATTAGCTTTGGAATCGAACTTTAGACAAGTTACCAAACAATCTGTTTAATTGAAGCTTACCGACTTCTCATCAAATGATTCAATCTATATTCCCTTAATGATCGTTGCTAAAAACTTTGTCAACCAAATTCTGAAACAGTTTTTTTTTTCAATAGACTTAGAGATGCATGCAATACAATCCGCAGGGGTGTGTAGAATTTTTGCGGGTCGGTGGGCAACCGAATAAATGAATTCATGAGGAGGAAAGAGTATGGTAGATATAGCTGTTTTGGAAATCCCGAGCGAAGTAATCACAGCTCGTGTCTAAATGCAAATTAGACTCCTGCAGGATCGGCGTCAACAAGGCGACTGCGGTGGCCTGGATTATCTATCGCGCGTATATAATCAGCGGTTAAGCGTACAACTTCGAGCTACAATTTGTCTAGGTGTTGAAATTAACGAATCTTAATATCGATCAACGTAAACGAGTTCGATTCATCATTTCGGTAATTGTGTGTACACTCAGAGATAGTGATGCTGAGGCAGATAATTTTTTGGACAAGTCGGTTACGTCGGTAATGCAGAATCAGCTCATAGCGCCTCCGCCGGCCGGCCGAGGAACTCGCTCAATCCTTGTGAACATAACATAACCTATAATCCTCAAATCTAACCCAAAAATACAAATTCGACGGGCATAGATTCAAACGGGTTCAATCTTTGTAAACATAATAAAAATATAAAAAATGTGAAAAAATAAAGTGAGAAAAAAAACACTCAACAACTTGGTAAGTTTCTTGGCTGTTTTTCCGGTATTGATGGATTTTAACGTAATTGTTGTTTCAACCCTTTTTTTTGCAGATGACGACCCTACGCAAGATTTTCTATCCTTCAGTACTGCTGCCGTTCTTACGCACTCAAATGTAAGTCAAGAAACCTTTACATTCGATCCTTTTTTTATTCTCTTTCTTTGAATTTATTCAGTATTATGTTTTGTATCATCACGTTTTGTTGTAAAATATGTTTTTTCAATATGTACATGGTTCTAGTTCTGATGAGCTCCCCCCCCCCGCTCCCATTAGGGCCGAATGGTCAACTCAGATTTAGTTTTTCTTCTTTCTGACCCGATAAGACCGAGAAAAATTTTTACATTTATATTCCATACATTCTACGATATAAAAAAAAATCCCCTTCAAATAACCCATAACCGTAAAATCTAACCCAACATACAAATTCGACAGTCATGGTTTCGAACAGGTTTAATCTTTGTTAGTATAGCATAACCCATAACGGTCGAATATAATCCAACAAAGATTCAAATGAGTTATGTTCTACTTACAAAGATTGAGTCTACTTGAACCCAATGTTCTCGAATTTCGTATTTTAGGGTTAGATTTATGTACACAAAGATTGAGCCTGTGTCATGTCCGGCTGCTGTTGGCACTGCGGGCTGATTCGGCATTACCAACGTAACGGACTTATCGAAAAAATTCAACGATTCATACTCATTGTTCCTAAGTGTACATACCTACGTCTAATGTATATGGGCCCATCCGTCTTGACGGCATTCAAGATCCGATTTCTGCCGGAGAAGCCTCAACCCAAAATCTGGCAAATCCCCCTGCGGTCGTTTCTCCCTTTCTCCATTAGAGGACCACGCTATCCTGTAGGATACCCCAGATTAGTTCGAGTTATACGCGTGGCGCGGTAGCTCTGCGGATGCAAAACGTCGACCACAAACCGTGTTTAGTTAGCGTATATCAGGCAATCACCAGTCAGCTGCTAGTCCCGAACGCAAATCGCGTCTCTCTCCCTCTCTCCCTCTCTCTCTCCTTCTCTGACTTCGAAAAATCTCTCTTTCAATATTTAATACCTTTACAATTAGTTTAGGTCTTCTATACATTTTTTTCACGCTCTTCGTCTTATCTCTAATTGATGTATCGTATTTGAATGCGTGTAAACCTTAATTTATAATTTTGTAATCTTTGTATCTTCGAGAATTTCTGTTATTTAAGTAATTTTCTAAGTTTTTTTTTACCTTGCGTCCGGCTCATTTTATACTTTGGAGTGTCCACCCTGGTATAATGAAATACCTTCTCTCTCTCTCTCTCTCTCTCTCTCTTTTTCTCTCTTGAGCCAAAATTAACCCATTACACTCAGGATAATCACTAATTTCGTGCAACTAAAACTTAACCGTTAAAGTGAAATTTGAGGTCATTAGCATACAACCCACTAAACGTTCTGTCAAAACAAAAGACAGTAATTCGAACGAACTATTTCGGACAAGAAAAAAAATGATGTACTTTCTGTATGAAAAGGTTCAGCACCACGAGCCCAAAGATTCTATTGCAATTGTGAAACCAGATTTATCATACGACAAAGTCATGCTGTTAGGATTGAAAAATGGTTGTTCAATCATTGTAAAAGAATCAATAACTATTACAATACAATTTATGCTTTATTCATTAAATGCAATATCAAATTACGAAACAAGAGTTCAGCATTATTGATGGTGGACTAGTTGAATGGAATTTCACCACAAATGATCTAGTTGAGATAATTTCTCAATTTGTTCATCTTACTTTTGTCGTGAGAAAGGATTTTCGACGCTATACTGAAAGTATTTTGCCACTTGAACGAAAATATTTTTTTGAATTAAAAACGTATTGTATTATTCGATTGCGGTAATTATTTAGCAACTCTAATGGTTTGGCAAATTCAAATACACTTTGTTCACCGCATAGATTCATTAAACTGTGTGAAACAATTCAGTTGAATTCTACCAGAGGCTGCTTCATCATATCGATGATAGCACGAAACAATTATTATTTCATTAAATTTATCCAAATGAAAATCGAGATCTTGTACGTATTCATAAATATATTCCGTTCCATTCAATAAACCCATTTGCAATCTCGAGACAACGGTTTTATCAATTTTTTTATTAGCAAGGAAACACCGTCTCCGAATAAAATTTATCTACGAAATACGTGTACAAATTAATTTTTGTTTGAAAAGAAAAAAGTTTTTTCTGAGTAATATCCTATCGATCCTCCGTGATTCGCATTTCGGTTTCAAAGGTAATAGTTTCGTCCCAATTTTCCTGCAGATAGCAGCGATTCTGGTTAGCCCGAGTAAAATCAATTCTGGCCAGATTCCCGGCCCTCACTACAAGAAGAATTTGTCGGTTAAACACGCCTGGATATATACCGTGTGTCCATGAGGAAAGTGCACATCTTATTATGCGCATGAGTCAATTTGTTCGAATTTTATTGGCCGACGGTGACCACCTGATTGAGCAATCGACGCAATACCAATCGCGATTGTTAGAAAATATCCCTAGGAGCCTAGAGCTAACGGTGGTCTCCTAGGGACATTTTCTGACAGTCGCGATTGGTGTTGCGTCGGCTGCTCAATCAGGCGCAAACTGTTTACCAATGAAATTCGAACGATTTGACGCATGCGCATAAGGTACGCACTTTCCTCATGGACACACGGTACATGCAACCTCACTTGAACACGAGGTGCCTTTGTCAGGGCCAAGAGATATACGAATACCTTAATTACAGACTCTGATGGCTTGTAACGCAGATCTGATTCTCTGATGGGATTAATTCTGACGTGCAACCACGACGATTACGCGATTTACGTGTAAGCGATGTGCGGAGTGGTGAGATTGCTTTAATATTTTGCGTTTGGAACATTATATTCGATGTTAAATTAATAAAAAAAACGTAAAGTCGAATTAAACCTGTTAAAAGATTTGCTTTTTAATTTTAAATAAAAGATGAATTTCGATCGAATGAAACAAAATTTTATCGTTCACTTATTTTAATACGTTTCTATTCCATTGAAATTTTTTTCATTTTAAACAAATCCAGAAGAATTTTCTTCTCACTTCTCACTAGTATGATAAACTGTGTGCAATTAGTGTGCATTTTTTCTTCTTTCTTCTTTTTTTCAATCCTCAATTAAGTGATGGAAATTTGTTCCCTTGAAAATCAAGTTTGAGGGTTCATTCTGGTTTGGACACTCGAAAACAAGATTATTTTTATGATTTTTTTAATAAAAATATCACTATAGATATTGATACAAGGTTTGTTCAAATCAACAAATACACATTTGAAAAAGATAAAAAACATTCGTATTCATTTATTTTTACATTTTTAATGTACGTAATCAACGGGTGAACGGAAGTTCTCAAAAAGTTGGTACGTCGCTGGCGACTTTGAGTACTTAATAACGGCTCATCTAAAACAAAAAAACAAAAAACATTTAGGTTCAGTATATCAGTAGCTCTGGCGCATTCTATGGAAATTAATATTTATTTTCAAGTAACAGAATAGCGGACATTTAAAGAAAAAAACATAAGTTAGGTTATTTTTACTGTTTTTGACCCCCCAAAAAATAGCAAAAATATAAATTTTGATTTGGTTATAGAAAGCACTGAAGCTATTACTGAGTAGAATATATGGTCAAAATTTCCGAAAAAACATTCTTTTGAGCAACCCGCGGTAAAAGTTTTTTTTAAAGAAAAAGTCTGACCTAAAGTCAATCAGCGATACTATTAGACTGCGCCGAACACTTTAAAATTTTAACACAACACTTTTAAATACATATATTTTCAAAAAATGTAAAAACAAAATCAATTTTTTGAAAGTTATGACCCAGAATGATCCCTATATTGATTACCGGCTTAAGTTTCGTACGATTCGTAAAATGTGGTTCACTATTTCCGCAAAGCAAATGATGATTATTATGTCTCGATTACATTTTAAATTCAAATTCAAATTGAGCGGAATTAAAAATTCCACCGTTTCAAGTACGAGGTCTTTGTCTTTTTTTCGTTTATGGGCATTAACATCTCTGGTCCCCCCCCCCCCCTCCCCTTTCCTCTCCCCCAAATTCTTTTCCTTTGTCACACGATTTGATTGAGCATGACGAAATCCGAAAAAGCCCGTGTCTTTCACCTTAGCAACACTCTTGAGGTTTGATTGAGTTATTTTCAGTGTAGATTTTCCACAAATTTTCCAGAAATCCTCGTCTTATTCATTGATTCTGTAATTTTTCGTTTCAAAAACCCGATCATTTTTCAATTTCAAAATATGTTAGGGAGTAAAATGATGAACAAATGGTGATGCAGTAAAAGACAAATATTTTCTGGAATAATCGTATCGATTATTGAAGAAATTAATAGTCACAAAATTACTCTCAGAATAGGCACGGTAGATAACACTATTCTGCAAAAAAAAAAGCTTTTTTTCTTCGCGTTCTTATTATTATGTATGATTATTATAAATTTAGTAAGAATGTATTGTCCCACGTATACTTTTTATGGAATTATTTTTTAAGGGTGGGGGCAGTTTGGACTGTCTAAACGTACCTGTTTTCAAGATGATTTTTTTTTTTCCGAAGAGAATTAAAAGACTTGAAGCAATTTTAGTTTGAGGGCTTTATTATTTATACTTTCAAGAACATTTTAGAATTTTTTTCATCGAAATTTAAAACAAAAGGAAATTTTCAATGAAAATATTTGAAAATGTTCCTGAAACAGTTAATAATAAAGCCCTTGAACTCGAATTGCTTTAAGCTTTTTCGTTTTCTAAAAAAAAAAAAAAAAAAAAAAATCTCCTAAAAATGACAAATTCGAAGTTTTGACCAATAAAAAAAAAAAAAAAAATCGTGTCCCGTGATATATATGTGATGTCATGAAATGAAAAGCTGATCTAGATTCGGTACTTCAATATCTTCATTTCCATTATATTTTTATTTGAAGGAGGATTTCGTTGCAGAGGAGTGTAATCCTTCGAGAATAATCAATTGATTTAAATAATATGGAGAAAAGTATCGTCGAAAGTGAGAGAAGCAATGAAAATTGTCAGCTTGTTTTACACTGTCTATTTTTTACGCAATACCGATAGCTGATATCACTTATACCGAATTAATTATCAAATTAATGATGAGATAAACGAGTATCATTAGTCATCGTGTCAAATTTCAATTTTGAGCAGACCAGTAGTTAATGCAAAGAAATTGTACTATTCGTAGATTTTCGTTCCTATTCGCCCTTTAAGGTGAATTAAAGGTTTGGTGAATAACCTGCGGATAAAAGCGAGCAGTAGTTTGTCAGTTTGGACAAAGACTGCCATTTGCTTTACGAATGGAAAATGGCGTAAAATGAAACCTGAGAAAATAGAAGCGAGGTAACACCGAACGCTATTTCCAAATTGAAATATTCACTCGAATCGACGTGGCTTCCCGATAACACGTTACAAAAATTGAACCGAGCGACTGATTGAGAACAGCGGATCCGCCATCTTCGATCTTTGATTTTCCTTCGCCGTATTTACGGATATTTACTCAAACGATCGAAGTGAAGCGGCAGAGAAACGCGCGAAGGAGAAGAAAAATAGGACACGGAAGCGAATTTACGATCTTAACGTTCTGTTAAATGCTTTCATTTTTCCTTCTCCTTGTTCTAGAAGTACTTCGGACCGGGGAATTGAGGTTAGGTCGAGCAGGACGCCATAAAAATATTTATACAACTGTTAACATATCGGAAGCTTGTTCGGAACAAGAATAATTCACCGAGTTGCAAAGATGAATTTTAATCGAATCAAATAAAATTCTCTCACTTACGCCTTACAGATTAAGATTCAAACAAAATTTTGTATTGTTAAGAAAAAGAAAATTGAAAGAATTTTTTTATGTGTTTTATTAACAAAAAATGAAAGTCAAACGTTGTGGATCGAATTTTATGTGGATAAGTAACAGCGAATTATATTAAATTGAGAACAATGGATCGTGTATAAAATTGTTGAACTATCTGTGGAAAATTCGAAGGATCAAGAATTTTTTCGAAGTTTGTGCTGCCACCATTACGTAATTTGAAACCGGAACTCGAGAGGTGTTGAAAAAGAAAAGAAAAAAAAATTTGTCGTATTTTCGTCGTTCGTTGGTTTTTTTCTTAAATTCCATTCAAATAGTTTTGACCATTTATCCAAAATGCAGGATATATGTAACCGAAAGTAGTAGAAGTTTGAAAAGTTTCGTGATATTTTTCTACCGAATACTGATGTGTTCTGATAATTTAGGATACCTACATGAAATAATCGTAAAGAAGTTGACAAATTCGCCATTCGGGAACCGGAAGCGGTAGAAGCTTCGAAACTTTCATGGATCATTTCCACCGAAAATCTGACTTTTTACTCAAATTTCAGGATATGCGGGATTTACAGTCAGATGAAAAATGTTTCAAATCAAAAACATAACAAAGCGAAAATTGAACAGGACAACTAAAGCTGATCAATTTGAATCTGATTCAAGAAAGTTTTTGGGACAAAAAAAAAAAAAAAAACGTTTCAATGCCGAATTTCAAGTACAAACATCTCGCTACTGCAACAACGTCAGACTTTTTTTTATCAGTAATGACGCCTCAATAGTCCGGAACGAGGAAAGAGAAAAAATGTATATTCACAAAATGCCGACGATTTGAAAAAAAATGTCTTTTGTACCCCTGTTTTTTTACCTTTCTCAATTTTTTTAAAACAGTAGCAAATTTTTTTTGTTAAATCCGTGTTTCCAACCATAGAGGAATATACAAAGAATATTTCCACTAAATTTAAAGTTAATCGGTTTATCAGACCTTGAAATATCACGTCAACCGTATCAAAAAAGGTAGTTTCGAGAAAAACGCGTTTAAAAATTTTTTAGTTGGCGCGTCACAAACATAACTATTACTCCAAAAATGATTAGAATTTCCAAAAATCCTCTCAGAGACTTATTCTTGAAGGTTTAAACTTTAAAAATATGGAGAAACAAAATCAATTTTTTCAAATTTCCACAAAAGAATGAACCCTTAAAGCTCTCTTTCTTCACGTTTTTAATTGTATTGATCTTTGGGTGCCACGTCACATCGCAGACGAATCGCCAGTGTTTTGGGAACGAGAAAATGATATCGTACTTGTGTCTTTTAGGTTAGGAAATTTTTAAGCCGTTGAAAGTCTACAAGTCCAAAACAAGTCTGAAGGAGGTAGAGAAAATAAAGAAATGAGGATGATTGAGGATATAATAAGAATCACCCGCTTGTTATACGCAGCTTGGAATTGGCAGCTTTCGTTCCAGAATGCAAAACCGCGAAAGCTCGTCTCTTTATTCGATATAATTTTTCCCCCTGATTGGATATTTCAAAGGAGTAAATCCTTAATGGTACAAAGGAAAATGAGCGCTCGATATTAAGAATACGATGCAAAGTGGGTATTACATTTTATTGTATGATGTACACTACCATTCCCCGTAAGTCCGAACAAACAAAACTCTCGATGTTTCAAGAAGAACTTGGAAACTGATCGCGTGAGCTTTAGAATATTTATCGGAAACATTAATTCTGTTCCAAGATGTCCGTTGTGGAAAAGTGAGCGAAGTAAATAACCGTGGCAGATTCTGGTATCAGCTTAAAACACTCGAGGGAGCGATGAACAAGAACAAAAGGGAAAGAAGCTTCAGTGAATTTCACAATCAGTGAACTTTGTTGTCATGCAAGGCTTACGTTGGGATGAATCTGCAATCAACTGCCACTACAATTTTCTTTTTCCACTGGTAGCTTCAACACCGTTTCAGAGGACTAAAAGAAGGTCCAATTTCTATCAGTGTGGGGCTCCTGTCATGCTCTGAGAAAAATTCATTCCTCAGGCTTGTCTGTCATCGAGTTACTCACATTCTCTGGCTGCCTGTTTTCACGTTGTTACTTAAGTCCGCGTAGTACTCCTGCTTTTACCGATCGAGAAAACCTGATTTCTTAAACTTCGTTTGTTCGTTTAATATAAGAAGAGAAAGGGATAGTTTGCTCGGTCGGTAAGGGTTGGAGTACTACATGAGCTTAATGATCATGAGGTTGCATCAACGTGCTCTTCAATCTGCCAAGCGCAAACGATGTATACATATGGGGTATTGCATGCCAAATCAACCAGGATGTGACCGTAGATCGTGACCTCCTCGATTTAGTCTGTGATTTTTTAAATTGCTGTATCGACTCTAAAAAATATTCGAATTGTTTTCAGACTCTTGTGATTCCATTTTTTTACTTAGGGTATTGAAACCCATCACTTCTTTGGAGGTAATTTCAAAATCTGAAAAGATTTAAAAAAATCTTGTGTCACTGATTACGAATCTGAAATCGGATTTAAAAAATGTAAGATAGCGGTTCAATATTCCGCACGAAAATTTCAGATTCGATTGAATCCGGAGAAAAAACTCTATCCAGGGGCTTCTGGGGCTGTCGGTTACGAATCTGAAATCAGATTTTGAAAATTCAGTATGGCGAATCCGAAACCTCTGCACAGAGTTGTTTGACCGTCTTCGATCAAATATGCAATTTTCGTTTGCCATCTTGGATCCACTATCTAGAATTTTCGAAATCTGATTTCAGATTTCTAAGCAACGAATCTGAAACCTCTGCACAGAGTTTTTTGACCGTCTTCGATTAAATATGCAATTTTCGTTCACTATATTAGACCCACCATCTTGAATTTTTGAAATCTGATTTCAGATTTGTAAACAGCGACGTCTAAAACTAATTTACAGGTTTTTTTTTTACCAGATATGATCAAATTTGAAATTCTCGTCCGCCATCTTGAAATTTCAAAGTCTGATTTCAGATTCGTAATCAGCGACCCGAAAGACCATGGAATGCTATCTTGTTATAAAGTTGTCTCAACAAAATAACCTGTAACTCAAAGGGTTAACCTCAAAAACAATTTAAGGTTAATAAAATCTTGCGCGTGAAAAGAATGACAATTTTTCCGAGTGTACGACGCTTCGTCAAGGGCCAAAGGCCAGCAATAATACGTCCGCCCTCCGCAACTTACCGGCTTGATTAAAATATCGAAAACTATTCCACGCGTCAACGGACCGACGGAAGAATTTCACGTATAGCGGAGATTCCTATCAAGTCAGACCTCCCCTGGCCTCGGGATAATCAATGCAGCCTGCAGCAGCTGGTATGTGTGGGTTTGTGCCAGCGAGGAGCGCAGACAGGCGCTAAAATCACGCATGCAATATGCAACGCTATCAGGCTGACCGTGAGGAGGGGTGGAGAGTCGGTATATGCATTTAGAGTGTTCATCGAGTTCGTCCGGCGTGACAAGCGCACCTGTACACCCTCTCCACAACCTTCGAGGCGAGGTGGATGCTGGAGACCAACAAAAACATCGGCTCAACCGCCTCTCGAGATGAAAGAGATCCGGCCGAAGAGGGCTGAGATGAGGAGGCGAAGGAGGAGAATGGGGATGCAGGGGGATAAAGCTGACGTGTAATATCTGCAGAGGTAGGTTGAGAGAGAGACGCAGTGGGAATTTCTTGCGTTTTAACGAAATGTATTTCCAGACGATGAAGCTGAAGCTAGCAGCGAAACTCGTTGAGTGTTTTGGAATTAGGGAAATGCAATCCAGTACCATCCTAATAGTTCTATAAAAGTATCGGGGGTTCAAGGCATTTTATAAAACTTTGATTCTCGGTCTAAACTACCTCACTAAAATGAACATCAGAACGTTTGGCTGGTAATTCTGGCTGCTAGGTTCAGCTTCGTTTCTAGACGCTGTTTGTAGAACATTTTTTGAAGGGGACACGACTATTGCAATCGCAATATTATCCGATCTTGATAGACAAAATAATTTTACTGTATAGATCTGATTTTGCAGGCCTAACGAAAGCTTTTGTATGTACTTATTATGGAACCAAACCCTTTCGTTAAGGGTGTTTTTCAGGTAAGAGCAGTAGGAAATAATCATTCTATCGTTTCATTGTCGTTAGTCTAACGGATGGAATAAAATGAAACCAAATACATTTGGAGGCTAAAAATTTCAATTGAAAAACTGAAAAAAAAAGTTTTGCAATCAGCTTCAAAATTAACTTCTGTATGTCGTGTCAGTCCAAGTGGAGCTGTGCATAAAACGACTGGCAAAACGGTAAACAGTTTCCGTAAAAACTTAGAGGATATATCGACGATTCTAGAAAGTCTTGGTTTTTGTATTTCGGATATTCCAATCGTTTTCTGCAGAGTCCACGCAGAAGGACGTAGAGGAGTTAATTTTCAAGATAATTTGAAATTGTCTTTTGCTTCTTAGAGCAAAAATCTGCAGCTTTCGAATGCGTTTGGGTTCACTCTATTCCGTCCATTAGTCAAGTCACAATAGGACATTGAATAAATTGCTCATTTTCTACTACCCTTATCTAGGAACCCCGTCAAACGGACGAATACAAAATAGTTGTACAAGTTTTTTTTCTTTTCCTGAAACTACTTTCCATTTTACTATTGCATTGCACATGCACCCGAGAATTTCTGCCAAAACTGAACATTTTTCAAAAACTGTCACCAAGTCATCGGGCAGTCGTCAATCAATCTGACCCTTAGAAATTCCATATTTCATGGCTGGAACGAAATGATTCTTGATACGTAGGTCGCGTCTCGTGATTTCCTATTCACCTCCACCGGTCCAAGGAAACAGCCCAGGAAGCATTTACATGAAATCCATAGCCAGGACCGGGACTCCAGGTCCTTGTTGGCATCCAGGTAGCATCGCAGACTCGCGAAGAGAGCGTCCTGCGGCTCGGCTGGTTCCCCGCAGACCAATTTCCGCGCTACTACTACTTCCGTTTCACCGCTGACTTCTCCTCCCTCATACCCTCTGCATCCGAGCGAACCGCACGAATCCGCTAACCAGGACATATCCCATCCACCCATTTTGCATATTCTCTTTCCGCATCCCGCTGCGGATAGTCTACGCTCCGCAAAACCATGATTCATATACACTTACCTCCTCAACTTCTTCTTTTTCTTCTTCTTCTTCTTCTGCCTTTTTTTTTTGCAATTCATCTCGCTCTTGGTCCGTGCAGCATCCCTCTTGTGACTTCTTTTCGACGAGTTTAATTATTCTTACGATTAATGTTCTACAGCTTGGGGATAAATAAACTGTCGACGAATCGTGGCACGGTTTTGCATGGTTAACATTATGAGCCTGAAGTTAGTAACGTTATTATAACGTAACATCAGGGAAAAAAATCATTATTACACTATTTTAGAATCACTTTTCAAGAAGTTGGCTTTTCAAAATAATAGTACATATTGTTTGGCATGGTTTAGTAAATAATGGCCATTTCCAAAGGTGCAAAGTAAATATTTTTCTCAAACACTCAAACATGCATCGTCACAGTAACTTTATTAACTTCATGCTCATTCAACATTGAGGGTCTCATCTGTAGCATGTGCGTTTCCTATTCTGAACCTTCTATAAGCCCGTATAGGATTTTGAGTATCTACCCTTGATAACAACTATAATAATATCTAATTCTGATTTCTACCTAATTTCGATGGATGGAAAAAAAAAAAATTTCAAACGCGCAGTAAAAAGCATACTAAAAAAAAAAAAAAAAAAATGATAATAAAAAATTACGTTATAATAGTTAGAAGTCAAACCTAGTTGATTTTCAAAGTTATTAATATTTTCTGTCACGTGTTTTTCCTGAACATGCTCCAATTCGAATATTGTATTTCCATTCCATTTCCATACCCTTTTCTTTTGTAAGACTGAAATCACCTTTTGGCTCGCAAAGTAATATTTTTAGATGATCTAATTTTGAATACAGGACGCATTTTGTGCCCAGTAAAATTTCCGATTATGATTACTATACAGTCCTCTATTGGTTTCATTTTTTACCATAACTGAAAAATACAGCTCTGGGTACTAATTGAAAGTTAGGTTGGATTCATCCTACTCGTGTCATTCTCCATAAAAGCTTCCTGGAAAATCTACAAGCCTGACTTTGGCGGCCCGATAAGATTCATGTAAGTATACCCGAGGGTCGTCCTTCCGATCCCCTAGTTCCTTATTTCGGAGTTGTTTGTTTCATGAGGATCAGGATGGACTGCATCTGAGCTTATCGATGGGGTCCCGTGCATTGAGTATCTGAGTTCTTCAATTATTCTACCCTAATAGTGATCTTTTTCAGGGAAAAATCTGCGGATGAATTTCTGTAAGGATGAATTCGACTCGTTGTAGGTGAACTTAGATGACGGATTTATTTGGAAAACCTTGTAAAGTACATGAATTTAACTTGAAAAGAGTTTTGAGCCGTTTTAATAAAAATTTAAAACATAAACTAGAAGAAACTTTTCCATTGACTCGTACATTGTCAAAAAATACACGTATTAATTCGAAGAATATCTTTTTAAAAACGTGTCAGAAATCGATGAATTTTTTTAAGCTGCAATTCCTTTTTGTGAATTTCATATTGTAATTGTGGTTTGAAACATGAAACTTAGACGAATTACAAATATTTCCAAAACTTCAACTTCAACAAAAGGTAAACGTGCTGACACAGTGGCCATTCCAATACTGGTGTTTTTTTTTTGTTGCCATTTTTCTAAATCCAACTGATATTATTAAACAATTAAAAAAAATTTCCAAATACATTACGACGTCATAAGAAGAGGCAAGAAAATAAATTGATGGACTGAGTT
This sequence comes from Diprion similis, assembly GCF_021155765.1. Taxonomy (NCBI): domain Eukaryota; kingdom Metazoa; phylum Arthropoda; class Insecta; order Hymenoptera; family Diprionidae; genus Diprion; species Diprion similis. The sequence goes on from NC_060117.1 coordinate 6,791,489, forward strand.
TGACTAACAATAAGCTTAAAGCTCTCAAGGTGAATCATGAAATGTCTGACCGCCTCCGCGACGTTGAATTTTTTAACGATGATTCAGTTTCCAGCGGGCACAGGAAACAATCAAGCTAGAAAGATATTTCAAGGCGAAATAAGTCGGTGGCAGGGTAAAACAAAACGTCGCGACTCATTAGAGAAAAGACGAGGGTCTTGTTAGGATATACAAGATTTATCTCAAACTAAAGAATCGGATTTTCTCGCAATCGTTCAAAGTTTTTTTCGATATAATTAAACTGTAACACTTCATGTTCCATCTCGTTTCATAAAACATGGTGAAAATGCGGCGAAGCTTGGGGTTTATAAGGAATTTTGAGACCGTAGTTTTTATCATCTAACAATGTATTTTTCATTTACTTGCGTGATACAATAGAATATTTCAATCATCCCGTTACGTACCTACATCCTTAGAAAAGAATATTTTTTTTTAATAATTTATATACTTACATTATAATAACTTACCCAAATTTAAATTCACTTATAATTATCCTTACAGTTTACATTATCTATGTACGCTTACCACAGGCTTATTTTACGCAATCTTATTACAACGCTAAATTTATTTTTACTCTTACGGGGGTCGAGAATACACGGGGATCTTTATTACAATCGAAATATTAATTCAATTGCTGTAATTTTCATTTAATTTTTCACCTAAAGGGTTCTGAATTCGTCGTATAACTCTGACTCAATTTTATTCATACCTTTTCTTTTTTCCCTAAAATTTTCTCTTCTTTTTGTTGCTGTTGTTTTTCTTTTTCTTTTTCTTTTTGCAGCGAATCGTATCAGAAAGAAACTCTACGTCATGAATTATTATTACATACCTACAGGTATCAAATGGTACGTGTGCAGCATACGGCTAACCGCGCATAACCATAATTTCTTCGAGAGTTGGTTGGAATCGTGCGAGCGTCCCAAGGGTGTCGAACAAAATTGAGTTAGATAAGCAAACCAACTTCACCCCACTCTCGAATATTATCATATTTCCTTCTCTCCTTATCGCCAATGACTAATCACACACACCTAAACACATTAATAAAATTCTTATTACTCGCTTATCACGCGATCGCTGCCTATTTATACCCTGTAGAACACGGTCAAACTTACCATTGAGTCAAGTCTACAAATGATCCTATGTGTGTGTGTGTATATAATATAATATATTTATGTATTTATATTATTTATAATGCATACGATCTAAAGAGATTTCCAACAGATCTCTTTCCTCTCCACAGCTATATACAGGGTGACACAGTACCCGCGGACCACCGGGCACTGACGGATTCCTTGCAAAAAAATAAGACTAAAATTACTCTTGACAATTTTTTTTTAAAGTAACGGTTTTCCAGTTAGAGCCGTTTGAAGTTCACCAATCACGGTGCAGATGGGATCGAGCGCGCGAGCCCTGCGCGAGGCTAGTAAAGCAGAGCCCGATGCAGCGTACGCTAGCCTCGCGCAAGGCTCGTTCGCCCGGCCCTATCTGCGCGCCACGATTGGTGGACTTCAAACGGCTCTAACTCGAAAACCATTACTTTAAAAAAAAATTGTCAAGAGTAATTTTAGTCTTATTTTTTTGCAAGGAATCCATCAGTGCCCGGTGGTCCGCGGGTACTTGGTCACCGTGTATATATATATTAATATATTATGACTCGAGTTTTTTTTTCTCTCTGCTTTTTCAAGTATCATTTTTACAATTCACTAGGCTGGTATAATAAGGGTAAAAAACACTTTCTTTGGATAGGCGTTCGTCTCTAGATACACATATGAAAATTTTCATCTCCTTTACTTCGTTACTATTTAGGTTTTAGTTCGCTGCACTTTTTCATCCCCCTTATTCTTTCCTACGTTTTTTTTTTTCTTTCTTTTTTTTCTTACTTGCCAAACATTTTTCGATGATATAGATTTGTACACCAGCTTTTGCACCCCTTCCGTTAACGTGTCCAATGAAAAGTTACGTCTCGTCCAAGGGCCGTAACTCTCGACGAAACTTATCCCCTCGGGAAGTCGTCGTGCAGTATCACTTTCCTCCGAAGTGTAACGTACCGTCCAACAGAGGCGAGGCTTCCTTACAAGAAAGAAAAAACTGATCAACGCGGTGAAGTTGACCCGAAAAGCAGGTCCCACAAATAAGTTGAGATTTTACACAATATCTCAGTTCCCCTGTTCGATGCCGAAAATACACAATTCACTCTCCTCTTACACAAATTACGTTTTTCCAGACTCTCACTGGACTAAAATCAATCAGTTTGATTATTACTGTTCAATGGCTGATCGTGAAAATGTCGTGAAAAATCTATTAAACTATAATTCTTTCATGCACTCTCTCTCTCTCTCTCTCTCTCTCTCTCTCTCTCTTACAATCAGTATACGACGCATATTATATGCAATCTTGGCCGAAATGGTGTCTATTGCTTCAGGTATTTCAATTCAAAGGAAATAATACTGATGATAAGGAAAAAAAAACAACTGCGTGGATATATTATTATACTGTTGGTAATTACATTATCCACTCTCTCACGTACTGAGCTTCCTCGAGTATTTCACCTCAGAGGTTCCATTTTACCGGAATGATACCTTATATATTTTCACTATGAAAAATTATCTATCTTGATATACAGGTATATTGTTTTTTTTTAATTTTCGTACAGATACACTCATCGAAGTGATTTGCTATAATATAAGATTACTAATTTACTAATTGTCTTGAGCATAATATTCATCACTCATTGTCTGATGGGATTAACACTTTTTTTTTTAACACGAACACGGTGTAAAAGGAGATTGCAATTTAACCGAGAAATAAATTTGTTTCTCAGTGATTAAAAGAAAATGAAAAAAAAAAAATTACACACGCGACTGATAATCGTTCCTTCTTCAAAATTCACCGATGTTTTGAATGATAATTATTACAAAATATACTGAGCATTGAACGTCCAATTCCATAAATCTAAATCTTTTGTCTCATATGTTTACATGTATTTATACCTACACAGTTTATAAATTACGTTTTCATTGCAATATACACTATTCAAGGGTGCGCGTTTTTGTTAACACGATTTTTTTTTTTTTTTTTTTCACTGTAAAATACACCAGAGAAATCCCCTTTTTCATTTATTTTTTCAAAATCAATTATATATATATATATGTATATGTATATAAAGTTGATTATCGATGATATTATTCACACCGTACTCCTTCAACATGACACGTTTACACAAACGATTATCATTTATTGCAGAGTGTCGCGATCCACTCAACGTTTTACAATCAGCTCCGTTCCGTTTCCGTTCCGTTCCGTCGTTCCCTCGGCGTTTCAGACGTCCATTGTTTCCCCGACGTATCCCTCGTCGGGGCTTTCCGAGTGTTCAGGTGCGCGATGAGCGCCCTCTGCTCTGGCGGCAACAGCAGCAGCGGCTTCCCTAGCGGTCTTGCCAAGAAGCGATCTGGGCGACATAGGCGTTGGTTCTCCGCGATAGGCGGCCGGTGGCGAAGGTATGAACGGGACGTCCGGCAGGACAGCCGGAGCAGTCGGTGAGGCAGGGATCTGCAGCTGCTTGAGTGGCGGGTGAGGTGGGTAGGGATAGCCCTCGGCGGTGTAGCGGGCGTCGCTCCTCGGGGCAACAGCGTCGTAAGGCGTCGACCTGGCGAGGAACTCGGCTTCCCTCGAGTAGCGCGCCTGGGGGGCAGCGGCGGATCCCTGAGGGGGATGGAGGCGGCGAGGCAGTGTGCTGGCGAAGGATATTTTCGGCAGGCCAAAGTCGACGGGGTATCCGTCGGTGCCGAGGTATCCGATCTGCGGCAGTTCAGGCTGCAGGCAGTACCGCGGGTCGTATTCGAGCAGCTGGCGCTCGCCACGCTGCTGCTGGTAGATGCCGTAACCCTCCGTCGCCTCCGGCACCTCGTTTATCAAGTCAGGCTCCGTCAGGTACTTTGCCGTGGGACTGCGGTACGCCCCTTCCACTGGTTCGCGTCGTTCCAGCGTTCCGCTCCTGCCGCTCAGCTCCCGCTCGCCGTACAGAGCCTGCTGTTGCCGCTCGAAATTCAGCTCCTTGCGCGGTAGGGTCGCGCTCTCCTTTACCACCGGCGTAATGCCCTTGCCGCCCTGCGCTACCAGCGACTTTGCGCTCCGCTTGCGGTCCTGCCGACGCTTCGTGCAGAACAGCACGCTGCCGATCACGCAGCCCAGCGCGAACAGCGTGCCAATCAGCGCTCCTGCCGCCACCGCCGCTACGTAGCCTGTGCTAGGCTGGTCGAATGGTGGCTCGATTGTTCCTCGCTCGCGCATCAGCACGCGCAGCGAGAGGTTGGCCTCCGCTGAACCAGCGCTGTTCTCCGCCACGCAGGTGAACGTTCCTTCGTCCGATTGTTCTACTCCCTGGAGGTGTAGGGTGTTGCTTTTGTTCGTGTGACCACGCTCTCTGTAGTAGTACCTGAAATTTGAAACGTTACGAATTTTTACCAAGCGCAGTCTTGGAACATTTATTCATCCGAGAAAAACAATCAGACTAGTGAAAGAACATGGATTACTGAAAATGCAGGTAATGCAACGTTCTTGGGAAAATCACATTGGGCATAACGGGTGTCATGATGTTACAGCGAAAATTCAAGAAAATAAATAAATAAAAATTGTTGAACTTATAAAACCTTTAAAGGATTGGATGAACGCAATAAGGTTCGAGTTGAATTTACTGGCAAACTATTGACCTAAAGTTCATAAAACTTTGACGTAAGCTTGTCCTTATTCAAAGCATTATTCAACAGGATTGAATTTGGACACCATCCAATAACTAAACACGTGAAAGTAATTGATTTTTTCAATAATGTCATGAAGTTAAAGAACAAAGTTGAGTAATCTAAAACTCTAGAAGGACATCTGCATATTCGGTACCTTACACTCTCGCTGATTCTAAGTGAGATTATTCTCATGTTGATTCTAAACTCAATTTAAATGCAAAAAATTTCATGCAGCGAAAAATAATTCACAGAAAAACTCGATATCATTTTTTTCTATGAAACTTCCGTGGTAATTTCGATGGTAAAAATGCTAGTACCTCTATTTCGGTATTTATAAAAATCATAAGAAAGTCTAAACAATGATCAATCCTATAATTCCACCATTTTCACAACCATGTCCGTTTCAGTACTGGCCTTCATTTTGATCAAGCACTTGTGTTTAGCACTGTAGTGATGTCGTTACGTATTCGTAGAACGTTTTATAGGGGACCATTATGTTGCAGAACGTAGGAAGAGTCGTATAGAATGAAGATAGCAATTTCTCTCTCAAGCACTATACATTCTGAAGCTTTCGAAGAATCCGTAGTCAATCAGTCTAATGAACAATACGATACACAATTAGTCTAATTTCACTTCGTAAGGTAATGTTCCATTCAGAAGCCACGCGATTTCTGTTTGATTGCGGGTAAATTTCTGCCTTCTATTTTTGGCTGAGTTGTGTATAAAATAACAATACATTTTCTAAAAATTCACCTCAAAGTTTAGTAAATCGACGACGTTTTCCGTATTGAACTTTTCCTTGCATATTTCCACACTTGAACGTTAGCAACATGTTTTCTGAAGAGAACGGTGCCTTGTGAAGTGAAATTGAACTACAAATTGATTGAAATCGTCTAAACTTTAATATACAAAAAAAATAAAAAATTGATGTACGACTAGGTTCTCTCAAGTTTTGATCCGAGATCTGTTCAGCAGCAAATGTTTCATAGTCAAGTTGGATAGCTTTGCTTACAATTTTTTCAAACTCACGCGAGGTAGAGTGTATAAACAAGTAAATAACGCTAAAACAAAAACACACATAGATGTGACGCAAGCTCACCTAGTAAGCGCTGGAGCGGAAGCAGCGTAGGTGTCGTTCTCATTCTGGGGTTCGTAAGGCACGCCGTTGAACCACCACGTGACCTTGGCGGATGGAACAGCGTGCACATCGCAGCGTAAAGTGAGGTTAACACCCTCGTACACCTCGACCTGTTCCTTGACATCGACTTTCGGCAGGCATGCGAGGTCGTTGACCTTAACAGTCTTGATCTGCTTCCCATGTAGCCTCGTTGGGGCCTCGCAGGTTGGTTCAGCCTCCTGGGGAGCGGCTGGCGCGGACTCCTGCAGCCAGGCTTGCATGGGCCGGAGCTTGCAGTCGCACATCCATGGGTTGTTGTGCAGGGTGAGTCCACGAAGGCTTCCGCCGAGTGGAAGCGTCATCTCAGGGACATGAGTGAGCCGGTTTCCGTCCAGCCTGAGCCACTCAAGGGCACCGAGTCCAAAGAAGGCGTTCTGCTCGACAGACTCGAGCCGACATTCGCTCATCTCTAGTACCGTAAGGTGCACCAGGGGGTGGAAGGCCTTACGACGTACCTCCCTGATCGGGTTCCCGTTCAGGATGAGACGCATGAGGCCCGCATACGATGGAAAGGTCTCCGAGGGTACCTGACCGATCTGGTTCCCAGAGAGGTCTAGCTCCACCAGACCCGTCAGTCCCATGAACGCCGTTTCGGCTAGATGGCTAATCTTTGACCTCGACAGGTACAGTTTCTGCAGGTTGGTCAATCCCAACGCGTGGAAGCATTGCGGTGGTAGGCTCACCAGGTGGTTATCCGCCAGGTCCAGTACCTGCGTTTCCTCGCCGGCACCTTGCGGCAGACCGATCAAACCGCGTTTTGCGCACTCGACCCATTCCTTGCCACCCTTCCACTTGCAGACGCACATCGATGGACAGCCCTCGGCAAACGTCGTCAGCCAGAGTACCGAACCCAGAAGTACTCCTCGCCACCACCACCGGACCCTGTGCGATCCTCTCGCCGAATCGAGCATCTTTTATCATCGATCGTTGTCTGGACAGCCGCCTCCAGGCACTAAGGTTTTAGCATTCGGTTGTCCCGAATCTCCACAACCCTTCGCTCCGAGCCAACTGAGCCTTCTATCTCTTCGACCGGGTTCTAGAATGTCATTTTGCCAAGGCACCGCCGTGGTGTTGGTGAGTTTGACGGGCCATTAGACGAAGATGAGGGTGGACATCGGTGATGGACTGATTCTGGAACAGAGATTAAGAGGGAAATGTTAGATTTAGGGATAGTTTTGCTCTCGGGGAGGTTAGTTACTCGACAGTCGACACTTTCTCTAAATTTCAGCACGAGATAATCACGTCGGAAGTCATTTAATCTGTTATGGTCACTACAAAATTCTAGTAAAATATCCGAATGTTGTTGGAACTAATTTGAGTTGACGATACTACATTTTCTGGCCATTGCAGCACCTAAATCCGTTTATTTGGTTGACTATATTTCCTCAAATATTCACTTATGGGGCTTTGTCGCTTTGGGTGCAAAAAAGAGTACAAGTAAAATGAAAAAAAAAAGACTCGTCTCCTGAGAAGTGAAAAGGGGATTTTCGTCGGGAACGTTAATGATATGATACGAGTAAACGTGGCCATCACTATCATTACGACCTAGGCTTTGATCCCTGATACTCTTCCCACGTATAGTCCCTGCACTGTCTTCTACGTCACCCGAACACGGTACTCTGCCTCTGCTTACATCCACGCTCTGGATGGACCGCCATTATTTCCGGTCATAATATCTCTGTAGGTGACCAACCGCCGATCGTCTATCTGGGTTTAGATAACCGCACACTAAATCTTTTTTTATGACTCTCCGTGATTAATGACATGTGCTGTTTACCCTCGGTGGATGAGAATTAAGTGCGAAATCATCCCAACGACTAAGAAGAGTCACAATCAGTTCAGAGAGTGAAAATCTTCCTCCCGAAATTGTCTCTTCATATTATACGAAGAAAAAAAATATGAGCACCCTAACCTCATTTATCTAAATATAATTTTCTCTTCGCTAATCGTATTTGATTGCGGTTACTCCTGAAAATTAAACTTGTGCACATGGAAAGAAGCTTAAAAAAAACATTATTAAATACAGATCCCCAATAAAAGAAATAATTGGATTGGGTATTTAAAAAATATAGAATAATTCGTTAAAAGTTGAATTCTCTGATTTCTCATAGGAATATAATTTGAAAGAAAATTGGAGGGCATGAGATTGGAGGTCTAAGTTTCAGTTTCACGTGAAATTCCCTGTATACGAGCATATAATATACGCATATGTACATATATGTACACCTATATTACATAAACATCGTGACCCTGCGTGTGACAGCCCTATTTAAAATCCAATCCATGCCGTGCCTATAAATCTTCACTTTCAATTAACGCTCTCCGAGGATTTTCGGTCGGAGCTTTTTAGGGAAGGGGTGAACTAGTGCTTTTAAGGCCACAACTCTGCTACCGGATCACGCTGAGATCTGGGAATTCACTCGTGTTCGAATATTGGTCTGTCATGTTCTGTTCGAAATTATTTTGTTGCCCAGTGCATGCACGTTCAAATCTACGAAAGTTTCGTTATGAATTAATAACTTCTTTACTGATTCTTTCAAGCGAAATGAATCGACAAAATTTCAACATTTTCGAAAGCCGTGCAGCAGAAATATCGGACTCGTGGTGTTCCACCAACATATCAAATTAAAAAAATGTTCAAGACCTTGTCAAGTATTTTTTGACAGCAAAAAGCAAGAAATTCGTGGCAAATATCAAGCAGTCATCTACATGCCTAGAATTTGTTTCGTCAAGGATTACGATGAAGCATTTTTTTCCCATGGAAGCTCGAGGCTGAAATGAAAGACCAAGTCAACGTTTCCTCAGTTTCGTTTTTGTTTTTTCCATATTCTTCCACGAAGGCGCAAAGACCGGCCAACATCGAGCCAAAGTCTAATATTAGCTGTCACATTGTACTCGGAGATTCTGGATGGCGTCAGACGCAGCTCACGTCAGGTTGAGCAAAAAAGCCTATCAAGTCTGGCGGGTGATTTTTTTTTTCTAAAGAATAAAGGTTTCCCGCACCGTTGAATGAGGGACCCCAGGGTCAATGAATTTCATAGCAGTCTCCGCGTCTCTCGGCTCGCAGAATGTGCTTTACTTGCAACATGCACGAGTAGGTCTGCTCATCTTCTTCTGGTTCCATTTCACCTTATAGTCGGTTTTTTGTTGGTTTTCTTAGCCATCCTGCAACCGCTCGGAGAATAAAATGTTAAAGCTGCAACTTGCGCGAGGAAAGTGTTTTTAGGATGAACAAAAAATCAACCCGGTGAATCGCACCAAGATCCAAGTGATTCGTAAGTATTTAACATTTTGTGTTTCATGCTTCAGAACTGTAGGCAGAAACTTCTTTGTGAAATTCTTAATCTACAAAGTTGTTGCAGGTCTTAGCGAGGTGTTGATAATTGTTGAGAACATTGTCATTTGATAATTCATAGGGAAATATGGTTCCATGACTTTCCATGAGTTGAAACAACAGAACAACAATGTTGCGATGCTGATGGACGAGAGGCGAAGGCTGGTAAAGGTAATCAAGTCACAATTATGCTTCGTAAACATGCCTCTTGAATTTTAAACGATCAGGTAACTCGTCGAATGTTATTATAATAATTTTAATGGCTCAGTGACGCGGAGTGCTGTCATGAAAATGCGATGTATTCCATAATGGAAGCCTAAGTGAAAAGTTCTCAGGCATCGATGGGTCGGACTACTCTGAGTGAATCTCTGAAACAACAACTAAACTTTGACTGAACAGTGTCATTCCAAAATCGGATATAAGTATGAATAAGTCATACCAATGGGTTAAGGTTCAGTTCAGGTTCATTCCATTGGATTCTGGTCATTGTCTAGGTGAAATTAATAATCCACAACTAAATCCAGCCGCCAATTCGTACCCAACCATTTTGGAACTGCTTCGCAATTGGGAGCCTGAATAAGTGAACACAAGAGTTTTGCATCAGAATAGCTGATATCGAATAACCAAAGTGAACTTCAATTGAGGTTGATGGAAAAAAAGTTGCTACCAGTCTCGTAATTCCTTAGTTACCTGAATTTCAATTAAAAGTAGAAAATGAACGGTCGATATATAAATTTTTTATGAAATCAATCCGTTTTTACGAAGCACTCGAAATGGAGTCAAGGGTATTGCGCTACTCTGCTTACACGGCCGTCCAACACTCTCGACGTGCATCAGGACGAGGATTTACGAGCTTCACGGACCATAAATTCATAACTTTTACTTGAATGAATAAAAGTCGAGAAGGAGTTCACCGTCAGTGAAAATTCGTCGCCTAGATTACATCGGCCAATTTATGAGGGAAATTTATCAATTCATACGGAAATACAATCTCACGACTGATGTTCTGTCACGAATTGAAACTGGTTTTAAGGCGATAGATCATTCGGTACACTCGTGAAACACCAACAACACTGACAAAGAACAGGCGTCATATTTACTAATTTTGATACTGTGGTCTATTCCAGCAGATTCAACCTTGTCAGGAAAGTTTTTTTTTTTTTTTACACTTGAATAATAGAAACTTACAAGAGCATTTACGTTGGAAGATTTCGCAACAACCAAAAATTGTTTTACTTCGACACGATGCTGTTTTAACGACATTTTCAGAACCAGAATTACAAGATATGACTTTCAATACCAATCCGGATGAATTATGATCTCATGAAGATGAAAGAATGTTGAAAGCACTTATTTTGGTATGCAAATTGGACGGTTGAAGAATTGGGTGAATTTTTAGAATTTGTATTTTGACAATCAAATCCTCGATCAGAGTAAAGTCTGTCTTGTTCAAAAGTACGTAGATTGAGATTCATTCGAATATTATTTTGATTACAATAAATTGATAGAAACCATTATTATAAACAATAATGTTGAATATTGTGTTCGGTGATAGTTTTTGAGATGTCCAAGATATCTTGGAAACGGCTAAAACCAACTTACTTCAATGTTAAAAAGATTGTTCTCACATTGTTTATCCTCGTTTCGTCCTTTCTTTTTTTTCTAAAGTTCCAATCCTTCGATATTCAAATTCAAATTTACTACAAAAATTTATGAGGATAAACTATCCAGGAATACTGTTCCCGAATTTCATATAAATAGGTAAAGCCATTTTTTAAATATCGTGGACACAGCAAAACCTATCAGGGAGTGAAACGCTCGACGTTATAGCCCATAGCAATGATTGTAGTAAGAAACCAAAATACAAAAATGAGCTTCGATCCTCCCACTTCCGAATGAAACAAACGCGAATCGAATCCAACGATTTCTTGTCAAGTTAAAAATTTCCAAGTTTCACCCATTTTCGAGCCACCTACCCTCATGACATAATACATTCTTTCAACTGTAAGAACAGAACCATTCAATGACAAGCTGAAGATGCATTTCATGGATCTCGTAATGATCGTCGAGTACCCAACGGTGAAAAAGCTGTTATATGAAGAGCTTTCAGAGGAAAGAATCTGAGTGTCGGAGAAGAGGAATAATCGCCAGGAGTGAAAAGCGGATTCTCTTTGATCTATCCCTCACCCTCCCCCCTCCCTCCCTCCCCCTGCCGAGTACATCCCCCCTCGATCAGTTTATCAGCAGCTCATCGTCGGTTTAAAATCTCGTTTGTATACAGTGGGTTTGCCGTTTCGAAAAAAAAGTCTCAAGACACGATTCCAGATCCCAGGCATAGCAACGGGTCCAACCTAACCTCTCCTGTATGTTACAGCTCGAAGCGCGCGGTTCTTACGCGAGTTGCATGGAAAGCTCCAAGTTTCCTGCCCGCTTATCTGAGCTTCCCCCGGCTTCCCGGCCTCCCTTAGCCTGCAGACTAACCGAACCTAACATCCCCTAAACCTTGGCTCGCCTCGAATCGACTTGCCGACGCTGAGAGAGGGACGTAAGCAAAATGAGATTGCGACTCCACTTGAGAGGAGTGATGTAATATTATTGCCGGGGTGTATTTTTTATTCCATTTCACTTTTCTCTTTTTCTTCATTTTTCTTCCAAATCTCGTCTCGTCGAAGCCTCTAAACGGCAGCACCAGTGTTCGACTTCACAATGCCAGAAAGGAAGGCGGAGTGCGATGTGGCCGCACGGATTCTGCTCGACTTTTCTCAAATTTTTCAACGCATTCGAACCAATGACGGAGCAAAGACTTCGTGAATAGAATCTCGACGCGGAATTTATAGTTATGGTTACTATCTGATACTCTGTTTTTACTTTTTTAAGATATAATGTGTGATCACAGTTTGAATAGAATAGAATTTAAATGAACAAATTAGATGTTTCCGGATAAACTAGTATGTTTCACTATTGCAATTAGTTGATATCGGAACAACAATAAACTGCTGCTATGAGCTTGTTCGATTGAAAAAAGTTGGTAAACTACCTCAACGTTGCGATGGCCAGAAAATTTATTATTCGTAACTATAATCACAGTGAATCGTTATTTGTTGGACATTTTCTTGTGATTACAATAATATTTAAACCATTACTCTAGCGATAATTATTTTATTAAAATTCTCCATCAACCGTCACAAACAAAATTGGTCTCGGTGGACCAGATATATAGAAGATTCCAAGCTTATGTTACAATTTTAATCTCATTTCTTATAGCTGTGACGTGTAATATGCACGGCATGCAATATTACGGAAACGTTTCTACGATATTTCTAAAAAGTTGCAGAAATATTGCAGTAATATTTTGATTTATAAATTCTGGCCGAAATAATACGAAATATAATTATTGCTGTAATGTCAGAAAGTCATGTGATTACTCTTTACATTGAATTTGAAAATTGGTGGTCTTTCATAATTTAAAACTGAAAACATTTCTCTGAAAAAAACAAGATAACTTATCAATCCATCTTTTTCGTATTAAAATATTTCAGAAATGAACAACGAGAATTTATAGCCATCAGGAAGTTTCGTGCAGTTTTAAATGAAAAATTTATTTGTTGTCCGTTTTTTTTTCTAGTTATAATTTTATTCCTTACAACAATCAAGTAATCTAAAATATAGTTTTATTTAGTGTGAAAACTGCAAGGTTTTTATTTAAGGAATATTAGAAAAATCAAACCGCTTTTCGATCTTCACGAAGTACTTGATGAATTCGAAGTAAAAAAAAACAAACTACAACCAACAATAATAATTTGCAATAATACGAATAATTGTAAATAATTAATGTTGATAAAACGAAAGAGACATCGTCAGAAAAATTTCGTACAAAGGGTTGAATCTGATGAAATTTTTTGAGTCGCGTGGATGGGATTTTCACTAAAATTAGACCGAACATTAAAGTGTTTTTCAGAAAGACCTGAAATTTTTTTCCAATATCCTGGCCACAATGCGTAGAACCCTTTGAGTTCCTTCCATTGATCCGGAAGAACGGAGGGACAAAATCGAGCGGTTCAAACTCTTGGCTTCGGCTCCTTTGCTCTTTGACAAAGTTCTGGTTCTTCGAGTTTCGCCTCATCCCCGTATAGCGGTACGATTTGAAGTGAGCTATTATTTACTGGGAATAAAAATGCCAATTTGAATCAATTAGTTCCGCCGGCGTCGCCGGCCGAAGATCCGCGAGGGGTTGAAGAACACGGAAATAAGGAAATGAGAAAATTTCTATATTCGAGTAATTCCTCGGTATAATTCTCTCTCTGGCGGACCATAAAATAACCAATCGTGTTTATTGATTAACCGTCGAGAGGACGGAGGGGCTAATGGCACCCGATACAGTGCTGGCCAATTTCTTTTCTCCTCTTTCTTTTTTCATCCCTTCCGAGAAGGAACGCGAGCTGTTTCTGCCCACCACCCCTAGCTTCTCGCTTTATAGGTTTGACTCGCAAACAAATGACTGTCAGAGTTTCCGTCGATCCTCGTAAAACTTTACCCTGCAACCCAACTCACCCCTCCATTTCCACTTTAGTCAGCGCATGAAATATCGCTCTCACGATAAACGGTTTGTATATGGCGGAAATTCCAGCTAAGATTTAGCGCCAAGCGTAAAAGTTATTCGGTAGGTTAAATCAGCTGAATCGACCTCGCTAATTTAAATTTAGCACTGCCAGTTCAAGGGGATATCCTCAATAGCCTGTCTCATTGAAATTCAAGCCAAGGACTCCAATATGTCATCTTCCCTGAACTTGGCCTTGAATTCGTTTCCCTTTGGTTTATTATCTGTAACTCTGGAGCAGTTTCTCTTGATATTCACTTTTTTCCCTCAATCTCATCAGTTTTCATCAATTTTTTTTCTCCTCTTTCTTTCACAGTCTTCAGATATCCGCCAACTCCATTTATAAATTTTCCTATCGTTCCTTGGGTGACAGTGTCACCTAGCAGATGAATTTTCCAACCAAGTTATACAAAAATACCTATGATTCAATCGTTATCCTAAAGATATACTTTTAGAGAAAATGTTTTTATAAGGTAAAATTCGATTCATGGTCACACACGGTATGCAGCTGACGAAAGATGGCACGTCTATCCTACTTAAATTTTACTCTTCCAATGTCTTCTCTCACACTTGGACGACGCGGCACCATGCAGCGAGTTTCTTCTCATGGTGAGAGGAGTCGCTATCCCTCGCCGACAGGTATAACACACCAGCTCCACGTGAAGAAACCATCGACACACGTGGCACCATTGTATATTGTCCTGGTTGAATGGCGGGGTCCAGGCCTTTGTACGGCACCATTATAGGACAGATGCTACGGTCGGAGATTTCGGTTATATCCACACTCTCTGGCCCTTCATTCGAACGAATCCATCCGACCATGTACCAGTTTCCCATTTCGGTCAACGGACGTCGTGTCGCGTCGGCTGCAGTTCTATTTCCCTTTGGCAGAAGCAAGATTGCATACACCGTCGCACAATGATGTCGCGTGCCAGTTCTCAGCCTTCCAACCATCCCCCGTAATATCCGGGGACAAATGGCCCGTCATCACGTTCACGTCTCTCTTCACATTGTTCGACAATCTCGTACTTCGGTCTTGGGATTCTTAGCACGATCTCGGCTAAAAAGCTTCGGTCAAAACCAACAGCAGAGAAAGTTATAATATGAATCAGGAATGCGTACCTCTTTTTGTGGTTCATATCTATATGAAATTGTAATCTATCAAGTTTAAGTTCCGTAAGCTCCAATAGTCACTGGTACACACCGATATACAAAAGACAGCACAACGTTTAACCTTCATGATACTAACCAGCTACTCAAAATTCATGTTCACTTCTCGAGCAATTGGTATCAGAACTCAGTCCAAGTGACAACTTGAATTTTCGTTCATGCTTGATGGATCGAAACTTCGGGTACCGTTCGATATCGTAAACCATTTTCAGTTCCACGGAAACTACTTAGGTAACGGTTCTGTTGAAGATTTCGACGTGGTTGCAATTGAAAGTGTGAAAATACGGTTTACAGACTCGTCGACAAGAATCTTATACGTATCATATTTCTGGAACGTATTGTGTACAGTAGTGTTCAACAGCTCTTTTCAGTAGGGTAACGGCTCCCAAGTGACTGTACTTCGTATGCTCTTGGAATTCCTTGTGTATGTGCATAAATCGTTACCAGACCATTATATGTAAAAGGAACAGGAAATGGTGATGTATTATACAACGTTGTTTACGTAAACTTGTGTCGTTAAGATGTATGTAAGTACTTCTGACAATGCCATGAATGGATACTGTCACAGCGAGAATCAGGCCGTGCGTCTTTAGGGACATGTTGTGTGATAGCTTTAACACAACTAAGAATCGTAACTTTATTATACCGATGTTGACCGACATTTTTTTATAGCATGGTCAGGGTTAGTCATAAAGTGTGTATGTGCAGAATTCGATTCTACTTTTACAAGGATGCACGTGTCGGAAGGTTTTAATCAAAAGTTAGAAACAGTGAAGGAAAACGTTTCAAAAATCTTCAGTAATGTTATTTGTCCTAATGCAAAGAACAAAATGATCAGTCTCTGCTTTTTTTCATACGAGTCTAATATCTTGAGGTGTATTTAAAAAAAACCTTCAAAAAATCTTGAACCGTATTATATAAAGCTGTGACGCACAAATGAGATTTCTGACGAAAATTTGTTTTTATGCCATACTTACAAGAATCGTTTTTTATCCATCTGCTATCAGAAATCCAATTTGGATTTCTGACGAAGTACAGTCTGCATATCGGCACGTTTTTTTGTGTGGCCTGTCAGTCTAGACGAAAAAACAATACGCCCACAACCAGCGTATAATAGCAATGTCTACGTTTTGATGATATAATATTACGTGATTCCCTCACGTATATCGTTATGAACATTCATATGAGACTATCTTAGATTCATACGATCCCATTCATTCTCACCAATATCTGATAAAAGGTTTTAGTTTTGTTTTTCATTTCCAAAGAGGACCTCTTCTTCAAGGGCCGAAACGTTAAGGAATAGAACGAATCACTATCGATCTTTTACACCGAAACCAATCCCATTTATTCGAAAGCAATTGTTCTTACTTTTCCTTACTTCAACAGTTCCATTCGTCTTGTGCCTCTTCGAGTCCGGAATATTTACGCTCGTTTTTCGAAAATTCTCTAGCGAATTTGATATTGGATCCAAGCGGCAATGATTGAAAGTAAAAATTCTACCCCCGTGACGAATTTTCCGGATCCTTTAGCTTTGGTTTTTTTTCTTTTGATTCTCACTTTCGTACATCAACAGAAATTCGTTTCGGTATATGGTCTTCGCTAAGAGGAAAGTAAATTGTCCGTCGTCGGTCGCCTTTTCCTTTACCTGCACTTTATCGGCGGGTTTCGCAGGGTGAAAATAACTTCTGATTTAGTACGCTTCCACCGTGTATCGGAGACCTCTTAGTTCCTCGGACTCGCACTGTTCGCCCTCAACCTCACCCTCGTCCTCGCCCTCGTTCCTCGGGCACCATCTTATTCGTCACAAAATTTTCTCACGTAGCACTCCGTGCCCGACTAATGGCGTTCTCCACGGAATGAGAATTCCTTCTGCGGGACTACAAATGGGAACTGTGATATATGATCCAGAAAAAAAGCAAGACAGAACGAATGAACTAGGCCACTTCCTTCCCACCGTAGTCCTGCCCGAACTCACCCTCGCGGATATTTCTTCTTCACAACGGGGGTGACTCATTCGCTATGGAGTACCTCGACCCTGCGAGTACCCGGATGGATTATATCAAGGGTAGTTTCCCACCCCATACAAGACGTCCTGTCCAAGTTCCCATTCATTCTCAAGTAACCGTTCGAAATTGTGCAGTTGCAGCCTAATATTGCATACAGAGTGTTTCCAATTAAGGTGCTTATAAAGACCCGTTGGACACCTCGAAAATGCGGGGATACAAAACTCCTATACCGCTCAAGCGATCAGAGTGAAACTTGAGCAATTAATGTCTTATTTTGGCTAAAAGTGGAGCGTCTTTTTATTTTATCAAAAATTGGAAAAAAAAATTTACAGATTGGTTACCACTCACAGAAATTGGCCAAATTTTCACAGTTGCACTGAATGGATTGAACTATCCGGTATGATGCCACTCGGCGGTGATGAAACACACATTTTAAGCCCAGTCCCATGAGATTTGATGGTGAAATGACGAAATGGCAGCTGATCTGGTTTTCGATTACGAAGAACACCGAAATCTGATTTTGGCGACATTTGTTACCGACATTACGCGTATGCCGGTAATGTATGCGTGTAATATCGGTAAAAAATTATCGCCATGCATGAAAGGTCGGTAACAAATGTTGCCAAAATGAGATTTCGGTGTACTTCGTAATCGAAAACCAGATCAGCTACCATTTCGTCATTTCACCATCAAATCTCATGGGACTGGGCTCAAAATGTGTGTTTCATCACCGCCGAGTGGCATCATACCGGATAGTTCGATCCATTCAGTGTAACTGTGAAAATTTGGCCAATTTTTGTGGGTGGAAACCAATCTGTAAATTTTTTTTCAAAATTTTGAAAAAGTAAGAAGACGCTTCACTTTTTGCCAAAATACGGCATTAATTGCCCAAGTTTCACTCTGATCGCTTGAGCGGTATAGGAGTTTTGCTTCCCCGCGTTTTTGAGGTGTACAACGCTTCTTTATAAGCACCTTAAGTGCCGGAGTATGTTCGGTTGCCTATCATTGAGAAGAACAAATATCGGTAAAACAGACCTACCGAGTCGTTACCTCTTTAGTCAAGTCAAGGTATGTAATCACATTAACGTGACGCCGAAACGCAATCACTGAACGCGTGAGTTCAGCGTGAGTTATAAATAACGAAACAACTGCTTGAGCAAATCTACAAAATTTGACTTGAAACGCGTCACCTACCGATAACTCGTTGGGTCTGTTTTACCGATATTTGTTCCCCTCAGTGGTAGGCAATCCAATATATTGCGGTATTTACTTGGAAATATTCCGTATTTGATTCAGTTTGTATACTATCATAAAATCATTTTTAATTTACTATTAGTTTGATCGATCAAAACTTCAGGCAGAGGAGCGATTCTGAGGGCAATGAGTAGAAATAAGGTGAGAAAAGAAACGCGTTCATTATCTGCCGGCGTGTTTGCCCGAAGGTGGCATTGATCGCAGTCTTGTTTACCACATAATTTCTGGTAACGCTTTTTTCCTCGTGACTTTGCTGACAGCGTCTGACAGTTAACGTGTCCGTAATAAAAACGGGACATCAGTTTCATCCTGCGGCAGGGAAGAGCGATAGAATTGGATGGGATGAACATGATGGATGTCTTCGATCTGGTACGAAGTTTAGTACCGTCTAATACTGACTTTTTGCAGAACAGTGTAGAGGAATTACCGTCATCCATAAGTTGGTTTCAAAGTATATGATATTGTAGACTGCATATGTAATGCAGTATTTAACGATAAAAGCAACAGTCAAGTGAACAGTATCGGAATTAAAATTGACGAAGTAATGAACGTGACAATATTCAAATGGTATGCTTGACATCATAGTCCAAAGTGAAAGTTTCGCGTAGAAACGTTTTGAAAAATTACTTACTGCATTAAAATTCCCACAACCAGAAAACATGGAGTAAAGATGCAAAAACATAATTAGTCAAATGCATGTCGATGGCTGGAGAGCTGCGTGTCAACGAATATTGTGCAGATGCTGTACTTGCAGAGAACAGTAAATAATACATAGAGAAAGAGAATGAAAGAGAGAATAACTATAATCCGAAGTGGGTGCAAGCTGACAGTCAGACTCGATTCGTTAAATATTGATAAGTTCACAGTCGGTTCCACCGGGGGGCGTAAGATGAAAAAGAATGTGTGAAACTAGAAGTCAGACAGTAAACTGTGCAGAATTTTTGTAATCTTTCCTTCTTGAGTTATGCATGAACGTGCATATTACAATTGTATAAATATACAGTGGCAGTGAAGGTCTTTTTAGTGAAGAAGAAAATAGCGATAAAAAAAATTTTTGAAGCAGTTATTTTAGATGTTCACCATGATGGATGAATTTTTCGATATTTTTTTCTTTTACTATCGAATATTGATCACCACTGGCATACTAACATCTTGAAAGAAAACGGCGGCCATATTTTTTCATACAAGGAGATATGGATGTTTAAGACGCAATCGTTCCATATATGTGCAAATGTATATCTATCTATCAATATCATTTCAATAACTCAACCGTGAATTATTATACCGTCTGAAGGCATGCCTTTTGCGAAACTCGCACACAAAGGGAGAAAATTCAGACTTCAACTTACGTCCATAGCGATATCATTCAATGAGATATATATATTTATGAAAAGATCCGTACGTACTCCGCACAATCAGCTGATGTGATCTTTTAGAATTCGGCGAAGGCCGCAAAAAATTTTATTCAGCATTCCGAGCATTTCATGTCTGTGTTTGTACTGACTGTACAATTGAAAATAGAACCAAATTATGGGAAAATTAAGGGAGTATATTTAGTCTGGAAGCAAAAATTTTAAACATTTTTCTAACTGAGATGAAAAAGAAATGAAAAACATTTTTACCATCCATTTTTTTTTTTACAAAACCTTTATTGACGTTTCCAGAACACAAAAATGATTCGTAAAAAAAAAAAATTAACAATACAAAAAGTTACAGGGTGGTAAAGTGGGGGCTACAAAAAAAAAGGGCGCGTCCTGGTTGACATGTTTTTGACTCTTGTAGTGTTCAGAATCAAAAAATCCAAAGAAATTCGTTATCAGTAAAGACGTCTGAATAGTCCGGAGTACGGACAGAGAGACAAAAAAATGATTATCAAGGGTGTTATTCTTGAAGGTCTTAACTTTGAAAATATGGAGAAAAAAAAATCGATTTTTTTCAAACTTCTAGACCAGAATGCCAAAATATCAAGGGATAAATTTTTGTGATCAGCATCTCGACATGGGTTGAAAAAATATAACCATTTTTTAAGCAGTAGAATTTCACTCTTCACACTTAAAGACTATTTTTTCCCAGAAGCAATACATTACTTTTAATACTATAATTCCACAATTTTATACGTCAGGCCAGACTAGAAAAACCTAAAATTTTTCACGCTTTATATACAAAACATCTTAACGTGTTTCGAAAATTTATGCAACATTGACAATCTCTGATAAGAGAGTAAGAAGAAATGGACGATTTTTCAATGAATAACAAAATTAAATTACGCTAACCTCAAGTATTACTCCTTGCATAGCAATAAAATTGACAGAACAGGAAGAAAAAAATTTCATTCATCTATAAATCCGAGGAGAAAAAAATGTGAAACAATGTGACCGTCCATATTTCTTTTTGTTTCAGAATTTCACACATTTCGTAATACAAGGATTACAAGAGATTATTGTAGTTTTTAATTTGACACGTTTGTAATGTCGTTACTGTTTTCGTTATCCTTCGAAAAAGTGCTTCTTCTGGAATTTTCCATCGGTGTGTATTACGCTGGTATTCTTTCGTCGGCTGTCTCACGCCGCCACGGTTACGGTGACTTTCATCCCCTCGAAGCAGTTTTCCATATCGCGAAGTGTTTCGAGAACGACTTGAGTACATTTATATTCTCAAATGTGGCACCATTCCACTTACGTAGGTTATATATATATATATATATATATATTTTTTTTTATCCATGTATCAAAACGAAATATTTTTATTTCAGCCATATTGCGAAACTTGCGCGAATTCTGCGACTCGAGTGTAGAGTGTGAAAAAAAAAGTCTTCCAAAAGATTAAAAACGATCAACTAAAACCTGCTAGCTTTGAGGGAGTCAGCGATTTAACGGGACGGGATTGAAATTCCGAATTTGAAAAGTTCCGAAAGCGTTAAAATCAGAATATTTTGGTGGTGAAATTTAAAATATGACATGAAACTTTGTCGAAACATGAAAGTTTCGAATGATCCGAAACGTGACGCTCAAAGTTTTGAAAAGGCGAAATTCCGGACGTACAAAATGCCGAAAGGGCGTAAGTCAGACGAGTAAAAATTCCGAAAGTGTGAAATTGAAAAAATTAAAAAATCAGAAACCGACTTTCATTTCCTAAATTTCTGGCTTCGTGAAATATCACCACTTTGATCTTCCTTAGTTTCGATTTTCAATATTTTTCCATTCCCAATCCTGGTCATTCTAATTTTCGGATTATCTCATTTTTGAAACCCACTCGTTGAGTAAACTACGCTGTGTAAGTATAAATTAATTTTCGAAATAGTACTTTATCAAAACTTTATTCTCCACAATTTTCCTCTATCAAAAGTTTACTTTTCAAAACTTTGATCTATCATAACTTGAATTTTTCGAAATTTTGAATTTCGGAACTTCCAACCATTCAAAACTTTCTTATTTCATAAAAATTCCATTCCTTCACTTCAACTTTCGCTATCAAATAATACAGAATTACACGTTTTCGGAACTTTTCAAATTCGGAACTTCAACCCCACCCCGATTAAACTTCACTGTAAGCCGTCTAAAAAAAATGAATTATTATTTTATTTTTCACTCATTTTCTCTCTCTCTCTCTTTTTTTCTAAACGGTTTATGTACGTCCGTATAACGTGAAAGTAGGATATAAAATAAAAAAAACCATAAATACGACGACGGGTTAAGTACGATTAATATACCGCGAGGGTGTGCAAAAGTGGTGTGTATATTTATACATATGAAAAGGCATACAATATACACATGTACATACATATATGTATACATATATACGCATATATACAGGTATATGTATACTGTCTTCGTCGACGGAAAAAAGATTAAAAAAAAAAACAGAAAAGAAATAAAAGAAAGAAATATGCGTGCTGCAGGAGTTAAATGTAAAAAGGCGGGGAGTTGCAAAACGTTTTATTTTCACTCGTCGCGAAAGCAGCGCAATTTTATTTGCATAACATTATTGTTTTGTTTTGTTTCTTGTATTTTTTTTTTTTATTTTTTTTTTTCGTTACTTTTCCGAATCTTTTTTTTTTGTTTTTCTCACCCTGTTTTTTCAACCCCCCGGCGCTTCTGCGCTGCTCGCTCCGAGCTAACGCGTGGGCGCCAGAGTATTCAAATATTCTTCCTCGGCAAAAATACCTCGACCACCGGCGAATCTCCCATCGGGTAGTATTTTCATGCAAAAATTTGCGCGTGTAAGGCATACATACATATATATATATATGTATGTGTATATATATATATATATATGTATAGATGTCGTGGGTGTATTCGTTTATACATATCTGCTGCCTCCTCTCCGTAGCTAGCTAGCTACAGCTATTCGTTTGCAATATTATCAGCAGCGACGTCGAGGCGTCGTAAAAGAAAATGAAAAACGTAGGTATGTAGGTATATAGCTACAACTGGATCCGGGGGTGGCAGCAGGATGTCCAAGGATCGGCTGGTCACCACACACCCTCAAGGATCCGGACTACAGGCGAAGAAACCGGCGCCCCTCAGAGCTCGTAAAATCCGCGATATCAACTCGCCGGTCGTTGTCCCCCCCCCCCCCCCCCCCCCCCCCTCCCCACCCGACGAGAATACCGACGCAACTATTTGCCGAGAATAGATAGAACGGTGGAACCTGAAACGCGGGTTCACAACTCAACCTCCGATATAGAATAAAGTTAATAGAAAATTATGATTGAAATTGGAAGATTACGATCGCTCGAGTGCTTTTAATGCCTGTGATATTCCGCTATTGGATAAAATTATTTGAGCAAATTTTTTTTTTTTTTCTTCGTTATTATTGAAATACGGCAAAATCTGCGGGTTTTTTTTTTTTTTTTTTGCCAAGTTTGATGATTTTTTTTTCTTTTTTTTCCTGTTAGTTAAATTCAAAGTTTCAAAATACAGGTGGAAATTATTTGAAAAACTGGGCAAAACTTTGAAATTTTCAAAAATGTGAAACATATATACGACCTTTGGAATTGTGGCGATTCTGTTTGGGTTTTTTTTTTTTTTTTCTGCTAGGTATGTTCTTTTTCATTCTATATTTTTTCCTGCCTTTTTCTGACTTTTTTTGTATTTCCATTTTGAATATTTACAAATTCTGCGATGCAGATTATTTCGTTTTTGGAAATTAGATATTTTTACTTTGACCTGAAAAAATCTTACGTTGAATTTTTACGTGCAGGAGTAGTGATATCGAAAGATTTTTTTGTAGACCGTGTCGATATATTCGAAATTCCAGAATATCGTCGTAAAGTAAAGAATTATTTATTATATTGACATATTTTCGAAGATCGATCGTTTTTTATATGATTTGGGAATTTTCGATTCATCGGTTAATCGGTCCTTTTAGTTAATTGTTTTTCCAATCAACCGATTCATCGATAAATTGCACAGTCCTCGGATAATTAATTTCTAGTTGAAGAAAAATTTATTGCGTAATCACTGGAATACACACAATAGTATGAACTTGAAAAGTATCTTTTCGCAAAAAATTATCTGACAAACTTAAGCTAAATAAAAAATTATTCACTATAATATCATTCAACCTTCTATCTTTTCGCGAAAAACAAACAACAACTAATTTAAGTGCCAATCCAATTGATTCAAACATTATTTCCTCTAACGACACTCACTTCATTCCATATAATCCATTCTTTCAGTTTTTGTTTAATAGTAATAAACATGCAATTTTCTACATTTAAATATTTCAAATTTTGATCAATAATTTAGTTTTTCTCTTGAATAAAAACTCTCGGTAAAGATGTATAAAAATTCAAAAAATATTTTCCTCCAACGACACTCACTTCATTCCATATAATCCATTCTTTCAGTTTTTGTTTAATAGTAATAAACATGCAATTTTCTACATTTAAATATTTCAAATTTTAATCAATAATCTTTTTTTCTCTCGAATAAAAACTCTCGGTAAAGACATATATAAAAATATTGTCACCCGTTTGTTTCGCCTTAACGACTATTATTATTATTACTATTTTTTTTTCTCCAAAATAAGAAAGAAAAAAAATCCACAGCGTTGGCTTATTTCTTAAATCATCTTTTATTACAACCAAGTCGAAATTTCCAGATTTCACACGTAAAATCGTGTAGTTACGTATTAATATACTTCCCACGCAGGTATCTATCTATACATATACCTACATATATACACACACATATATATATATACTCTGTCAGCTTTGTATCCCGGAGAAGCCGCATCACTTCGCCTCCGAAGCAAAGCGAGGCTTCGTGGCCGGCTTTGACTGCGCACATTTCGTCCTAAAATTCAGCTCAGCTCTCGGCAGGTGGTCCGCCGCCGTTTCAAATGGCAAACAGCAGTTGCCTACCGAGAACCACAATTGTCACCGCAAAATTCTCACACCACAGCCATCGCGGCGGTGCGCACAAATATATGCGAATCCGTCGGGTGTGTCGATAATCTGCAGGGGTTGCCGGGCAAAGAGGGCGAAAGGGAAGCCAGCAGGAAGCCAAATAAATCACAGCTGTCAGCCCGATGGCAAGTCACTGCGAGGCGAGGCGAGACGCGCGAGTTCGCATTTTGGTATCAATATCTGCTGGAAGGAGGAAAAGAAAGAAAAAGAAAAAGAGAGAACAAAAAAAAAAAAAAAAAAAAACGACCAAAGAAAAAGAAAAAGTTGGGGAAAAAAAAAAAGGAAATGGACGAAAAAAGTGTCGAGATCTGTCTGTGTCTCCTACGGGAGACAAAATTTTTCCAAGTATTCGATGCGTTCGGAATCAGTGCCAAAATACTGTGAACCCATGTGGCTTTCGATATCTGGTTATCTGCGCGTTAGCTGCGATATGTATTTTTTTTTTTTTTTTTTGTGTCACAGTTTGGAGCTGAGAGAAATTTTTGTTCACCGATACCTAAGCTGTGAGAATCGTTTTATTTCTAGGTTTGATCGCTTATTTGAAATCGGAAAATTTGTTTTGGGATTTTTGAAAAAAATATAAACCGTTGTGGAAAAAAGGTTGTTTGAACTTTTGGAATATCAGTGAAAAATAAGCGTTTTTTTTTTTTTTGAAAATTTTTTACCCTCTTTGTGCCGAGGACGAGAGGAGATTTTTTTATTTCCTCTTTTTCACCGGCGGCATAACTTTCTTTTCCATCGTCTTGAACAGCCGACGCAGCGAATGTATAAGTTCTACCCTTTTCTCTGGGGGCAGGGAAAATTCTGTTTCTACGTTTTTTCCGGGCCGTTTATCATGCTCTTCTTCCATTTAATCCTTATCTAATATTCTCGCTGTGCTCACGTTTTTAACCCTCAAATGTCAGATGAGAACCCGAATACCACCCAGTAGCATTTGGTGTATGGTGCGTTCTATGCTAAGTAAACGAGGTCGAGATCAAACACTTCTAACTTGAAAGACGAGCATTAGCTTTGCTTGAAAATTGAAAATTAAAAGTAATATTCACCGAATATTATTTTTTATGAAAAAGTGTTCTAAGGGGAACAAAATGGTTCTAAAATTTCTAAAATTTCAACGTCGAAAACGGTTGGGAATAAAAATCTGTAAAAAAAAAAAAAAAACGCATGCACTGTGTTATGTATTACGTACAAAGTTCGGAAACCAAAAAAAGCCAAAACACGAATGATGAGGTCAAATGCTTGTCGATTTGGTACGGAATGCCACATACATGTTCAGGGTGAAAAGTAATACCAATTTCGAAAAAACAGAAACCAGCCGAGTGTTTTCGGTAAATTTCATGGATATATTTGAGGTTCAAAAAAAGCACTTTTCAAACTTATATATTATCATCAGCAAAAAAATTGTCGCGTAGCAGACTTCGAAAGTGAAATACGACTTTTTGTACCACAATATTTTCTTTCTCCAGATGATGACTCTGAATACTTTATAGTTGAGTGATTCAAAGCTAAATTAGATTTTTATGACATTTAGAGAATTCCTTCTAAAGCGTGACATTTAAGGGTTAAATAAAATTAGTCCGATATATTATGAATGTGAGTTGAAATTTGTAAAGTGTAAAATTATTCGCACAAGCAGCGAACCAAGAGAGGTAAAAATTACTGCGTTCAATACAAGGACGAAGAATTAAACAGAAATAATTTTTCATTGGAAACGTTGGATTTCTAAGCAGGCTTACGAGTTCAGAGTTGAAGGGTTGAATTAATTCCCTCCACGATTTTAATAATACTCGTTCATATTTACATATATATTCAACAGTTGATTATGAATTCCACCGTGAATGTTCAAACTACGGTATTTATATCCGGAAAGCATCGATGTGAAATTCTAAGCCGTAGAGTTTGTTAAAATATGGTGAAATTAAAGACAAAAAGCTTTTGCGTATTGAACAGTGTATAACAATAGCCCTTTTTTTTTTTTTTTTTTTTACAACGTTTGAGTGAAAAATATTCTCAAACTTTTCGGTAAATTCGAAATTTCTTCACAAAATTGAGAAATTAAAATTGTAGATATTAATTTTTGTACTATTTTATACGTATAAATCAAGTACAATAATATGTCGGAAGAGTTTAATTAATTATAAATTTCGCATCTTGGTTGAGGTTAAAATTTGATAGTTAGTTTGATAACTTATTTAACAAAGTCGGGAGAAAATTAATTATCACAGCGGTGAACCCCTGCATGAAATATCGCGAGAGAGCTAGTAAAAAGATTAATTTCACGCCTCTGGAATTTAGAAATTTTTGTTCTTTTCTATTCGCTTACCTGACACGAGAGATGATTAATCGTAAGACATAATTATCAGCGAAGAAAAAGATGCGGTAGTCACGATTTGTCATTCGTGAACTACAGACTCGAATGGCATAACAGAATATTAATAATAATTGAACTTGTGCGAGCGATAAGACGCTGAATCCGGAAGTGATTAGAAATTTTCAAGTTGAAGCATCCTGCAAACGCCACCCCGCGGCGAAATTCACGAAAGCTGGCCGGCATAACCTCAAAAATGAAAGTCTTTAAATAACGCGTAGAACTTCAAGATTTGTTAGAGGGATCCTTAGTACATCACTGTTTGAACCGTGTTTGTTGGCAGTTTGTTGGAACGCTGAAATCTTAAATATTACTCGAAAAACTGCCTAACCTCAAAAATGGAAGTCTTCATATAACGCGTAGGCAACCTCAAGATTCTTTAAGTCGTACGCACTGCATTATTATTAAGTGTTACTGCTGAAACCCTGTTTGTTGGCAGTTTGTTGCAACGATGAAATCGTGAACATTATTCGAAACACGAGAGTGTTGCAAGTGTTCATAAATTATGCATCGAAGCGTAATCACAGTTTTACGCAACCGAAATTCTTTTTTTTCTGTGAAATTTGAAATTGATTTTTGCTTTCGTTTTTCACCGATCAAGGCCGCCATTTTGTTTATTGCATTCGATATCGGTTTCGTTATCGGCAACCTCGAAGACCCTTCTACGGTTATTTCACATAGATAAAGCTGTTTTTTTTTTTCAATAAGATTCGTCCACCATTTTGGGTCCGCCATTTTATTTTTTAAAAATCTGATTTTGTATTCATAATACAGTGACTTCGGAAACGCCTGACTAGAAAATTTCATAAATTTTTATAAAGGTCTTCTTGTTTTGATTAGCTTTTTTGAATTTCGCGACACTGTGAAACGGTCCAAGTTGTGGATTTATAAGTTCTTCTGTGTTAAATCGATAGCATAATCGTAGATCTGATAAACTGAACAAAAGCAGAAACGTAACGGAGCTCGTATTTGTACGGAGTTTAAAAAACCCCCGATGCAATCGAGGGAGGATCTTGGATCTTGGTAAATATTTCTTTACTCTCGCTCTTTGACGACGAAAACCGTGCGAACCGGCTCAGCTGAAGCTGTTATTTCTGTCTGCTGCTGCCTGCCTGTTTCCGGCGTACCACTGAATTCATCTTTTGATCTTGAATCATTCCTATTTTACGTTCATTGGGTGTTTGAATATTCCATGCTCAAATACTACGGTCTTCGCCTGAAAGAAGATTGAAAAAATTTCCTACGAAGATCAGCAAAATTATATTGGATTCCAGTGTATATATTCTTTGCGTCATTGAGATTTATTAATTGGAATCTAGCACCTTTTCGTTAATTTAATTACGAGATAATCTAACATTCAGAATTTCTCGCTTTAGTGTTTTTGCAAGCTAAAATAAATTTCTGAAAAATTTAAGAAAATTTCAAACCAACGTTATATAAACTGAAGAGCTACTCATTACATCCATTTTTGGTTTTAAGTTTTTTCAATATAAATGAAAATTTAGTAGATTTCTTGGAATTTTACTCTACGACGGTTTATTTTCTTGGGAAAACTGTTCCTCAGAAATTCGCTGAAGTAAATATTATTTTTATCAATTAGAAATGGAATATTACTGACTTAAAATCAAATAATGTAATCAATATCAACGCAATTTTACAAAAATTGTGTTTTCCTCGATACCAAGTGTGATGAGAAAAGTGCATTAGTGAGATGCCAGGAAAATAAGTAATCGTTAGGCGAAATCGAAAAAATCTATCGATTATTTAACAAGACTCTGCTTGATACTTCAGTATTTTTTGTCTTAAATTATTCTAATGTTTGAAATGGATAAACTCTTGATGTGCGAAAATTTTTAGTTACCATCACCTAACTGTCCCAATAATTGTTAACTGACAATTGTTCCAAAAAATTTCGAACAAAAGAGGTTTGACAAGCCAAATATATTTTTTC
Source organism: Diprion similis (assembly GCF_021155765.1). Lineage (NCBI taxonomy): Eukaryota > Metazoa > Arthropoda > Insecta > Hymenoptera > Diprionidae > Diprion > Diprion similis. The sequence goes on from NC_060117.1 coordinate 6,820,539, forward strand.
AATTTCTAGTCTATCAACCCTCTTTTGTTCGACAATTTTTGTGAGAATTTTCGATAGCCAATTAATGAGACAATTAGGTTGTAACTTATCCGATCGCAATTTCTATGGTAACTTTTGTTCCTTACGCTCCTCCAACAGCTGTGAAATATTTTCAGGTTTTTACAAGAATCGCAAAGCGAAGAGCTTTTCGAAAAACATCATTTTTTCACGTTATTTGAATACATATGAGACATAACTAATTGTAACCGAGTGACAATCAGTTGTTTTATGGAGCTTTATTATGAGTTAAAATTTAAGACGTGTCCCCTTAATAAATTAACCTCAAAAAGTTGACTGATTCCTGATTTATCAGCCTCTTCAAATATTTCGTAAGAAATCTACGCCTCAACGAAATCACGAGATTAGTGTGACCGGAAGGAAAGAGCGAGCGGTGTAAAGACTGCGAGAGAAAATGGAGGATCGGAGAAAAAGAAAGCATGAAGATTTAATTCGATCGCTGCCGGACCCTGACGACTAACCGAGTCTCTCGATGTACGGGAGATAGCTAGAAACTGGTCTACCTATACTTATTTTATTTTCTCTTAGGGCATGGCTGTGATGAGACTAGAGATTATGGAAGCTATCGCATTTTCACGAGCTGGTTGGAAGAAGGACTGCTGCACCATACATACCGAGATGCAATTCGAGGAATACGGAGCGTACGAAGAAGCTTTGTGCAGAAGATTGGCTGGCTTCTCAGGATCTTCGCTGATAGCATCGCCTCTTCCATCGCAGATTCGGTTCGTCTGCCCGCCTGTCTATCTATCAGTGAACGTGAGGTTGGGATCGGGGTCAGGCTGCAGATATCCTCCTAAGGGGGTGAAACCCGGTGAGTATCTGTCTGTCTGTCTGCAGACGTCGGCAAATACCGCGGGAAAAGTCTCAGCAGGGAGAGCAAAGTAAGGAGAAAAAAGGAAAGGAGAGAAAAATAGGTGAACGAGAAAGGACAGACTCGCAGATTGTGCAACTAGTTCGCAAAAGATACACTTTTGATCACGTGTTGCGCATACTAGTTTTCCCAACCGAGTGCGCAAAGTTCAATTTTGCGTACTGAAATGAGTGCGTAAAATGATTCATTCTCGCACTAGTGCGAAAATTAAATCGAAATATCTAGTTACTCTATAAAAACAGATATTTTCATTCAACATATCTACTATTTTGCGCACTCAGTATAAGAAAAATAGATAGATGGTAAAATTCTCAAATTTTTAAGAATCACCAGTTATAAACATATTACAATTTTTTCCTCAAGAAGGACTCACTTTATACAAGAAAAAACTGCATCAGATAAAATGTTCATATACACTCAAAGATTATTAATTTGAAAATACTCCATCATTTTTCATGACCAGAGTTCGATTTGTTTTAGAATTTCCCGTATGTGTATAAAATCAATGAATACAGAGTGGAAATTAGGACCTTGAGCGTTAAGTTTTAGGTTAGGGTTTGAGGAGAGACAGCTTGAGCTTTTCAACTATAACATATTCATGGTCATAATCGTCTGGATTCCGTGTGTCTAGTTCTTTCTTGTAAAAGTTGGCATGGTTGTTCCCTCGTAAAGTCCGCTTTATTAAGATGGCCGGCTCCAGCATTTCGGTGAGATTGCAACGCCGTCGGATCAACTCATGCCGTGTCTTGAAATATAGCGAGTACTTCACCGGCAATTCCGGCGCGGATTCCGAGCTGTGCGGTAAAATTCATTCCAACCATCTTGTCCCTGGACCTTTTGGACGACTTTGGCTCTATCCTACAAGCCGTAATATCCATGTCCTTGTTATCTTTCAGATATGTCACTCCAACCTGCGATTCAACTTAAAGCGGCCGACTCCATTTCCGCCTCGAAAATGGCTCGGTCTTTGGCACTCAAGATCAAAGTTTCAGACAAACACTGTCCAGGAAAAGGAACCGTAGGTCTTGACAGGTTAGGATTACTGCATACCGAGGCTGCATGGTTTTGACGGTTCAAAGTTTCGAACAGCAGTTCAAATTGAGTAAACATTTTTTTTCTGTGACATATGAGGCACCACACATTGCCAGACGTATGTTAAGGGAAAAAACTTCAGTTTGGTATAAGCTAAGGCTCTAACGTTGTCCCAGTGAGAAGAAAAATATGTGTATGGGTCATTCCATGTTGATATTTTTGATTTGATTTTTGATTTAAGGAAACAAAATTTCGTCAAACAGTTCGTGAGATATGCAGTTTCGCAAATTTTGATATTCTTGTTTTTCAAATACCTGTAACTTTTTGAAAAATCTGTCAATGTGAATGATAAGACGAGGCTCAAAACTTGTGGAATAGGATTTTTGAGAATCTAAAAATAACAAGTTGATCGATACACTCAATATTAACAAGAGAGATTAGTCTCAAAATTGAAAAAAAAACTTGATTAAAAAAGTATTAGATAATTTGTTGCTTTGCATTTTCAGAGAGTAGATTTGGTAACATGCAGTTTCAGAAAACAACATCTAAATCAGGAAATAGCAAAAAAAAAATTTACATCTCATAAATGGTTTGACAAAAAATATTTAAAAAATCAAGGAACCTTTTGCCATAGAATGCAAAATAGTTAGCAAAATTACAGCCAGATCAAAAATATAAATTTCGCATTATGCTGTGTTGCCATTGAACATCCCATGTATATTGCTTCAATGTGAAACAGTCCAGTGCTTGTGTGTTAAAACAAAATACAAAAACTTTTTGATATTTCCTTGCATATCATTTTTACAAAGTGAATTTGAAGACACACAATTTGAAAATAAAAAATATTTGAATTCATGGACCATTCAAATCGTTATAAGCATTAAAAAGAGGATAAGAACTACTCAAAATTTTAGAAAATTCATATTTCATGAACGGCTTGAAATAAGAATTTGAAAAAAATCGAATAACCTTCTCCAACAAAATGCAAGAAGATAATCAAGTTTCAATCAAATCAAAAAGACAAATTTTCGCAATATGTTAACTAAAGTTTTTGAAATTCTATACGTTCGGAATACATAAAACTCTCGCGAAACAAGCCTTTGATAGTTTTTTTTTTTTTTTGTACTTTACATTCGGAATTTCGGTGCGATTCCGTGATTTCGTGTAAGCTTCGTATGCCTACTGATCGCGTCGCATAATTCATGAAAGCCTCGCGGAAGCTCGCTATGCAGACAACACCGCAGTAGTCATGAAAAACTTCCACCCTCGGGCAAACAATTTAACTTCCCTCTCGACTCGCTCGATACTCCGCGCAAGGTTGTCTGCCAGTACGCGTCCAGGAAATGTTTGTCCCTCAGAAAACGAGGAAATTCATCTTCTGGCGCTCTGAGGCCACCTTGTAATATATCTTGGTTGGCTTTCGAGGCGCGACTGGAACGGGAAGCTCCGCCATAAGCTTCAACTGAAACGCAAACAGCCCTGATGCCGAATCAGACGCGCTCACCCTCAGCGATTTATCTGCATGGCAGACAGTGCAGGCAGCCGTTTCATGATTTATTCCTGAATCCCGAACTACCAGAAGCGAGCCAGGATTTCAAGTTTTAACTATTCCCAACATCGCTACACGTTGCGATCCTCAGGTACCGAGGTGACCCTCCTAGATATAGTCGAATGATATCCTCATGCGATCCTTGACTTACTTTTTTGCACGGTGAAAGCCAGAATTGTTTCTTAGGGTGGATTAATCGAAACGCACTTCGATTCTTGATTTTACAGAAAGACGAAAGGTGTCCCACGGCTGATGAGGTTAGCTTTAACTCGTAACTTTGACTTTTACTGGAAGAAAAATGTGCGATTCAAAATTGTCTCCAACCTTCATACGACGTCAAGACATCTTATTGAAAATGTCATCCTGGTAAGTCGAATCATGAATCGAGATTGACATTTTACACAACTCGAGCTTTTTTTTTATGTACTTTTTGTTCTGCAACTGAGACAACATTTTTCTTATAAATGTCTGGACTTTTCATTCTGCAAGGATCAATTGTCGACGTGAAATAGTGAACACATCGTGTTCGAAGTTTGTTGTAAAAATGAGCTTTTCGAGCTTTTCTAACTTGTGTTTTTGTCCTTGATGTCTGAAACCCGTGAATCATGGAAGGTTCAAGAGCTGTGAATCGTACGTTTTCCATAAACTGGTGTTTTGGTAAAACAAATGAAAATGTTTTCGATGTTAACAACAACAACTCTGAGACATCACACTGTAAAAAATGCATTACAAACATCTGTAGACTGCATAATAATTTCCTATCAATTTGTACCAGTTAACTTTGTAGAACTGCCCACACAAATTCCATCGAACTATTCAATTTGGCGATTTACAACATCGCCATTTTCTACAGTGTACCAACCGGTTCGTATACCTTTGCTCTGACCGCCCTCAAATCGCAGAGTTTATCCCGCAAATAGATATCGGAATATCGGTAAGCAGGTTATTCACTGTGAAGTACCGGTAACAATATCGGCTAAGCATTTCAATACTTTTCGATATTTCCTTCGGATCACCCACACGAGCATTACGAATATATCCTGTTGGTACCCGTAGGAAAGGTTTGGCTGTTCGGGAAATGGAGCGATCCATCCTTGTGGAAATTCTGTCGCATCTACCTCAATCTTGGGCTATATTTATAGGAACTTGAAGTGTATAGTCTTCGTAGTTGTTTCCATCGATACTACGAAGTAACGCCAGAATAATATCAGTTGGAAACAATTCCTGACATAGAAAATGACGAACCGTATAAACTTTCGATTCGGGGAATAGTTTTTCGCTTGTAGATAATACGATAGACCCGGTTAAGGTGCTTATAAAGATGCGTTGTACACCTCGAAAACGCGGGGATGCAAAATTCCTATACCGCTCAAGCGATCAGAGTGAAACTTGGGCAATTAATGCCTTATTTTGGCAAAAAGTGGAGCGACTTTTTACTTTTTTAAAATTTGGAAAAGAATTTTACAGATTGGTTACCACCCACAGAAATTGGCCAAATTTTCACAGTTGCACTGAATGGATCGAACTATCCGGTATGATGCCACTCGGCGGTGATGAAACACACATTTTAAGCCCAGTCCCATGAGATTTGATAGTGAAATGACGAAATGGCAGCTGATCTGGTTTTCGATTACGAAGAACACCGAAATCTCATTTTGGTGACATTTGTCGGTAATTTCTTACCGACATTACACGCATACATTATCGGCATGCGCGTAATGTCGGTAACAAATGTCGTCAAAATGAGATTTTGGTGTACTTCGTAATCGGAAACCAGATCAGCTGCCATTTCGTCATTTCACCATCAAATCTCATGGAACTGGGCTCAACATGTGTGTTTCATCACCACCGAGTGGTATCATACCAGATGGTTCGATCCATTTAATGCAACTGTGAAAATTTGGCCAATTTCTGTGGGTGGTAACCAATCTGTAATTTTTTTTTTCAAATTTTGAAAAAATGAAAAGTCGCTCCACTTTTTGCCAAAATAAGGCATTAATTGCCCAAGTTTCACTCTGATCGCTTGAGCGGTATAGATGTTTTGCATCCCCGCGTTTTTGAGGTGTACAACGCGTCTTTACAAGCACCTTAAAGGGTCGTTGCGACGACCCAAGGTTTATCCGTCGATTTCAAACGTTCGCTGCACTCGCAATCAGCGCGATGCGCTTTCACCGTGAAGCCATAAGCCTGAGGTAGGTAATAGCCACGGAAGTAAGTACGCCTCTAGTTAGTTTCCAGTAGAGTTCAAGCAGCAAGAGCAACGTGGTGAATCGCTACGCTTGTAACGCTGTTCGCCCTATTTTACGATCGTAACCTCGACTATTCGAAGACGAAAAGTTTACCAGCCGGCAAGCAGAGATACCCCCGTAAGTACTTCACCAAAGACGGAAGATCGACGATGCATAAGGGGCACCAGGCACAAAGATGTGGGCGGTGGTTTCGCCTGGTTTGCGGATGCCATGGAGGCTGGAAAGGAGCTTAGCAATTTGAGCGCCCTTGGGTGCCGCGGGCAGTGTTACTATGTGTGTTGCTCTTCCCAACCTTTCCCAACCTTCCAGGGAGGCTGCTTTGAGGCCAAACTTCCTATAATGAAACACGCTCTGGGTCCTAGTATTCCGGGTCTCTGGCTCTTCCTTCCCGCCCTTCAACCCCGTCTCTGGCACCCTCGGGCCACCCTTCTTCTGTCATGCTACACCAAACTAGCCACGATTCGATTCGAACACCCGGGCACCTCTTCAACAAACCCGAAGTCCAGTTGGGGATTAATTTGGTTACGAGGAAACGATTTTCACTGTCAGTACAAGCGCAGGTGAGACACCTCATTACTTAGCATGTAAGCTTTATGCTAACTTTGAATGGAAACTCTTTGCTGGAGGAAACTGGTATCAACTCGTTCATTTAGAGTGAAGTTGTTTGGGTACTGGACATAACCTCGAGGCTCCAGTAAATTTATCATTTTACCGGTTGGATCAACAACAGTGATGATGACGATGATGATGATGATGATGGTGACAGTAACGTGGTTTTGTAACGACGAGGTTGAAGGTAGCGGTGAAAGATATAATTTTCTGAATTTGAAACGAACGTGTTCAAGGATTTTCAATTTCAATCCATGTTTTAAAATTCCAAACGATCAAAACCATTCGGGACTTCGATTTATTCAGAATTTGGAATATTCGAGATTTTGACCGTTTAATGTTATTCCTGATTGGTTTCACAACTTGGAACATTGATCCGCACCCGAAAATGTTACAATGTCTGCACTTCCTTCATGTTGAAACACCAACTTGAAGCACAAGTCATTTGGTTTCCAAAAGATTATATATACATATAAAATTGAATCGATAGTCTGTTGTTGATCAAAATGTGTTCGAAACGAAGGGCGTGACGTTTTGCGATACTACCCTACCACAAAGAACTCTAGAAGATTTCAAGTTCACAGATATCTGAAGGGTCTCGGCAAAAGCGATCCTTGCAGCACAAGTTTCGTTCGGAAAAACGTTACTGGTAGGATCTCAACGGTTTCTTTGATGTTGATTCCAATATTTCCTCGATTGAAATATAAGCGAGGTAACTTTGTCCTCGGGAAGAACCCTCGTTGAGGAATTCGATCCACAGCGGACCCGAGTTGCGGATAAAGCGGGTCTGAGGAGTTTGCGGGGTACGTAACTCGCTCAACTCGGAATCTCAAAGACCTGCTTTACTTAGCGGCCCCCTACTTATCTCCATTGCATTGAAAACCTACTCAGGTCTCATCTCCGTTCAACCGATTATATCGATCATGTCTAATGATTCCACGCAAAGAGCTTCCCTTCAAAGGATATTTTACGTTATAATGAAGGTAGTATATTTTCCATCTTGTTATCCTGCATTGGTACCGAAAAATGGCAATCGAAATAAAAAAAAAAACAAAAACAAATAAAAATTATCAACTAGAATAAATGTATCACCACTAAAAATCCAGTAAGTTTATTGATTTGATTTGTGTAATAAATGCATCACATCTAGGAAAATAAGTAGCGAGAAGAGAAGTTTGGTCACAAAAAATCAGGGTACTTAAAAGAGTTAAAAACATTAGGAGAAAGATCGGGTGAATACAAACTAAAAAAATGTATTCTAACCAATGTTTTATATGATTTCTTGTTTTGGCTTGATTTTAAATGATTTAAAATTTGTTAAATAAAATTTTCGGTAATCAAATGAGAATTTTATTTTTGGAAAACCGTTTTTCATATATATATAGACTATACCGACTATTCTAAAACCAATGATAACTTTTCCAAACGGTTGAATATTCATCTTGCCAAGTATCGATGCTCTATTATTAGAGAATTTGGTGAATTTGAGACGGGTCTGTAAAAAATATAGTTTGAAATCGAGAAACAGAAATCTCTTCATAATTGCGGGACAGCTAATTGAAATCGATTATTTCTGCGGCGTTGAGAGAGCAGCGCTAGGGGGATTATTCTTGATACGCTTTGCAATCGTTGATGCGGATAATTGCGGTGATGTTGAACTTGGGGAAGTACAAAATTCCCGGTGGGCCTTGTTCAAGCACATTAGCTACCGAGTTTGTGGTGAAATTGCACAAAACCTGCTGCTGTCGCATTTTATGCTTCAGACAAGAAGAGTTCCGAGCAGTTTTAGTCAGAGTTTATCTGGTCGATTTAAAGTTTGAATTGAACCTCATCGCGAAATTGTACTTCTATTATAACAGTTTCACAAATTTATTTAATGTTTGACAATAGCAATATCAATTGCCTGAGAAATTTTGAAATCAAAATTCATCGAAAATTATTATATATTACGCATAATTTCGTCTAATAAGAATTTTCTTTTTCACTTTTGTTTGAATGAAAATCGATGTTTTTGGTAATTCTGGGAAAATTAGTGGATAACGGATCATTGAAAAAAGACTTACGAATTACTGGAGCCATCCAAGACCGGCAGGATCTGAAACTAAAAATGAACCATGAGGCATTGATTTTTTTATTATAATAAGGCTGGGAAAAGTGTAAAAAATGTCAATTTTCCTCATCGATTTCCAAGATCTCTTTAAAGCATCTGCGAAATTCTTCTGAATTGGAAATACGTCGTTAAATCATCGACGAATTGGCAATGTCAAATGATCTGGGTTATGTGAAATTGGCGTTTTTTAAATTGGGGAATTTTTAGTTGCTAAATTTTTAGTGAGTAAAATTAAAATTTTTTTTTATTGATAAGCGAATACATCACTGATTCTTTCCGTTTTATATTTATACAGTTTTAAGATAAAGTCTGAGATGATAAGCTTATCTTTAAGATTAAAACTAGTCCAACTTACATCGATAATTTAACCGTTATCTTTGCTAAGGAGTGAAAAATCACGAACGATAATTTCTTCTGTCTTACATAATTTGTACGATTGCTACTGAATCCTGGCATCTGAGAGTGAATTGACTATATATATGAAGTGAATAATAATAATAATGATGTTAGGAATATTTGAGTATCTTTTTCTTTGCCTTTTTATGGCAAAAGTAGCACGAGATCCCCGAGAGATTTCCTTAGAACAGACTGTAGGAATGGACATGGTTTTCTTATAATCTACTTTATCGATCGAGCTCGAGGCGAGTACCAAGAATTTTGCATAATTTATGGAATAATTTTTATATCCTTCACAGTTCTTTTGAATGCAGGAACGCCACGATGCTGTTATACAATTGCTTAGGTCAAAATGTCGAAGAATCGAAGAATAGAAAAATTGCAATATTAAACTTTAAAAAATGTCAAAATCTATACCCAAAAAATTCGTAATACATATAAAACAGCGAAACGTAGAAAAGTCGAAGTAAACGAAGTCGAAATTCACAATCGTCAAAACGAATAAGAATTTCTGATGATTCTATGTTTCGATCTTCGCTACTAATTTCCCTTTTCCATAATTTTACTTTTCTGCAGTATAATTTCTATCCTTTATCTTCCTTTTCTATATTTCGGGACTTCCTAAACATTTAAGCCGTTTAATCACAGAAGCCACTACAGTGGCACCCTAATTTTTTTCTTTGTCATTTTGTCAAAATGCTGATTTTTGTACGTTTGCAAGTAAACAAAAAAAAAAAAAAAAATACTCAATCTTTCGAATGATTAGGATTTTTCATCAATCCATACTTGTTATAAATAAACACATCCAAAAACAAAAACATATTTTAGAGCGAACATATTTCGCTAGCAGAAATATTTCATAATAAACGTACCAGAGGGGAGGGTAAAACGGGGTACCCTTAAAATTTTATAAAGAAGTTTTGTTTTTAAAATGTTTTTTAACATTATATTGAATTTTCAAAAAATTTTCATTCCTCGACATCTAAAAATCATTTTGTTTTCTTTAGTTACAATTAAAAAAAAAAAAACTGATCCAGCGTATTTCTGTCTTCGAGAACTAAGTATTATCTTAAGTACCCAGTTTTGCCCCCCCCCCTCTCTCCCCTTCTCCACGCACCCCTAGACTAAAAACGCTTAGAATTCATTGGTCGACAAACAGAGATATCAGAATGGCCATTAGATTTACAAAATTCAATCCTTAGGGGTAGTTTTCACCCACCTTATGGATGCATATAGATAGTATTGGGGGTTGCACCAATTCTTAGCCTAAAATTGCACTTTCTTAAAATAAATATTCACGTATAAGTTTCATTCAAAAACATTGTATAAAACAATTTTGATAACTCACCCCGTTTTCACACGATTTTAGGGGTTGTTTTTAGTTGTATGAAATTTTCTGATATCAGATTTGCATTCAGCGTCGAAAAATGTATAGGAAACTTGTAATTACATTTGGGTGCAAAAAAAAAAAACAAGAAAAAAAAAAAAGAAAGAAAATTTAACCGCCTCACCGGAAGTGTTAAATTCTACAAAATAGTGACGTTTTTATTTTCTGATCTCCTTAAATTTTCACGCCTAGACGCGAGAAAACTAATTACTGAATCGTCTAAAAACAATCCAGTTTCATGCCTAGACCATCGTTTTGCATTGGATGTCTTTGTTTTTCTTATTTCTTATCTCGGACCCATTCAAGAATTCCCAGCTTATTCTCTTTTGTCTCCCGTAACTGCGCACCCGATGACAAAGCTGAAACCGTGTCATATAATCTCGCATCCAGTGCTACCAACCCTCTGTTCCATCCACCATGAACCACGAGCACGACCACCAAGGTGCTTCTTTCTTCGTCCGTCAATCGCTTCTCTTGTCGAGAAATGAATTATTCATGACACTGTCAACACAACGGCTCTGCGCCACTTTTATAATATTATGCTTTAAGACCCAGCCGCTGCTGTCGCAAACGAGAGAGACTCTCGCATCCAACCAAGTTGACGGTGGGTGGCACATCGATTCCAAAGGTCTGCGAAATTTTCATTGCAAATGTGACACGTTTTGCCAAAATGAATACCGTTTTTTGAAGTGAAAATTTTTTTCACCCACCACACGTATATTCATTTCGATTCTACAAATTCAGCTTCTTTTTCTTCAACGGTAAAAACGTTGGGGGAGATTTTTATTTTTTTTTCAATTTTTTTTTTTACAACCTGACGATATTCGGAAGGATTTTTCTTAATCCAATTTCAAACACGCGATTCGCATGTCATGAATTCTCGCTAATGTAACGGTGAAAAAGCTATAGAAAAAAATTAATGATTTTGTGAAAAAGAAAAGTCTGCTGACGAAAAATGGAAGATGAATTAAGACAGAATATAGATAAACGTATATAGATGAAGTTGGAAAGAATCGATGTATCGATTATTCGAGTTTAAAAAGATATTCATTTTAAAACATCCTGTTGTTTGGAGGAAAATTATCGATTCTTTGATAATAATCGACTTAACATCGTCCATTCCAGAAAATAAATGATTAGTGAAAAAAGAAATGAAAAAAATAAAAGAATCGTTTTGTTTTACATGCTTGTTTGATGAAGAATTATCGATTCTGAATAAAAGTTGAACCTATATTTGATATCAGTATGTCACCTTTAATTCAAACCTATGCGATGTTTGCTTTCTAGAAATAATGATAAATTTTTAAACGATAATAAATAAAAATTACTCTGTTATTCTGAAGGATTATTGTAATGGCTTTGTGGAAAAGTAGGAAAAATCATTAATTCATTGTGGCCAACATTTTTAAAAGACGAATGATAAGTACGAGTTTAGATACTGATTCAAGTTCGCATTTTTTTCACCACGTTGTATGCATTTATTAAAAAAAAACTATAAATTATTACTTTCTATGAACTCAGTATGGGACAAAGTCGAGGCAAGTAATTGATTATGAAATAACTAATCATGGAGTTGAAATATCAGCTAGAGATGATTTTTTCATTTTCTGTGCCAATCGAGAAATGGACGGAAAAATTTTCGCAAATGAATTACACGTGAAATATTTTACAGGCAAGTCATTTTTGCTGTTGCTACTTTACACTGAAGAAATGATATTCTTTTGATCAAGGGGCCAGAATTGATGGTGAATTTAGCTGAGGATTTAAAAATGACAAGATCGATGTACGACAAAATATTTTAGAGATTTTTGAGGCTGATTTCAGGTAAGAAATATTTAGGGAAAAAATTACGAAAAAAACCTTTTTTTGCTTGTCAGTTTAGTAGACCTCTTAAATAATGTGAAAGTAATCAGAACATAATGAAAAGTATTCAGAATTTGGAACAAAACTTTTGCAAATTTGCCAGAGTCTTTTGAATAATATTTTAAAACGTTATTAGAATAAGGTTGGAAGTATTTTACAACCGTCGTAAAATGAATGCAAGTGTAATAAAGACTTTTTCTGTTTATAATCAGGTGAAAAGTTCCTGATCAAGGATCTTGATCATGTTTGCAATTTGCTAAAAAAATTTCTTCAAGGTCTTATAACAGATTTTAAAGTGTGAAACTGATAACAGTGTTAAAAAATGAATGATAAACAGTTTATTCTGTGATATTTCAAGACAACATTTGCAATTTCAATTTGACCTTAATTCACTAGTCCAGTTCAGTAAAAAATCCTGGCTATTTTACCGTAGGCCAAAAAACCTTGAAAATAATCCCTGGTAATACGCTGCGCGAGGCAAATGCTTTTCGGGAAAGAGGAATCTGTGTCATCACGCTTGTATTTTGCCAAAGTAGGTATAGTGCAACAGTGCAACGGAATGGTGCAAGTGCACGGCTAGCAAACTGGCCGGTAATCCATCCATCCATTTCAAATCCAGCTCGTTCCATTGTTACTCGGGTATTTTGCTGCGTTTACAGATTTCAACAACATCGTGAGGTGTGAGTCATGAATGCAGGTAAACTGGAGATCTGCATTATCGACGGTGCACTTTCAACGTTTTTGCCGGATTTGAATTTATTCCTGGTCTGATAAGAGTGATTTTTTAATCATAAACGGATCGTCTTGGAAAGATGTAAGTAATGGAAAGGAAACCAAGATTCCAAGTGATTACTTGTCCAAGTAATTTCGTTATTACTTTCTAGAGGTGAATATAACCTAAATCATTTTATCGAAATCACTTCACTGTAATGCACAAGATTTTTTTACCTACGAGTTTTGACCTTAAAATTATTTTATCTTATAATCGAATAATTATAAAATCTGGGATAAGTACAAAAAAATAAAAATTCGGGAAAAATAATTATTGAATAGCAATGTGCATACGATTAGAAGTGGGTGTAATAAATTTCTAAGAAATTCGCCTAGTTTTATTCTTCAGTTCAAGGTGCATTTTCCAAACAACTAAGTGAGGCATGTTCACAAAATTGAAGACTCTTAAGGTCGACAGAAAAAAAGTCAAACTGTGACGTCACTGCGGAATATATCCGCGAAAATATTTACTAGCCGTAATTTTATATAGACGAACGCGTCTTCTTTCACCATAATTCTGAAACTTACGAGAAACTCGCGTTTTCGTTGTCGCTGCGTATAAGCGGTGAAAAATACTCACGAATGCTTCAAGTTTAGAAAAGTCTTCGTCGGTTAGCCTCAAGCGTCTCTAAGAAAAAAAGAATACTCAAAATTGACTCCGTGGAGTAGTGCCATTCAGATGTGAAACAATTGTTGTTATAAAATGCAGGAAGTTGAATAGTGAAAAAATAAAAATTATCACGTAAAATTGCAAAATTTATTCATTCACTGTGCAATTAGTCAGTACTGCAGTTGTGTTTATAACTATTACTAGCAAAATAAGTTTAAAATGTTACTGTTAATTGTAACCTGGTCGATTTTTTTGAAAGTCGTATTTCTAGGAGCTACATTTTCAACCAACCAAGAATCATAATTGAATCAAAAGAATCAAACAACAGATTTATTGAAGGTTGAATTCTGGACTCAGGATTTTTGCAAAAAAATTTCGGGTTAAATTTATCAGCTGAATTTATAAATAAATATTCTAATAAACGGATATTTTTTTCGATACGGTGGAATTCGATATGTTTAGCTATATATTCGCATTAAATAATGCTATGGAGAATAATACTATTGTTTGTTTAATAATTCCGTTTAAAAAAAATCATTGTGGATCTGATACGTTTTCATCCGAATAACATACGCGTAGAATGATAACGCGAATAAAAAAATATCATACAAAACAATACCGTGTCGATAAATATCGCACCGGATAAATCCGTGTGAAATATAATCGCTGAATCACACCTTTGTGTGAATTTTCACCAGTTTATGCATGAGAAGTCGATTATGCAAATAAAACCGATTCGCAATTTATCACTGATTTATTCGTTCAGCTAGTAATTAAGTTTTCTTGGTATAATTTAATTAAGAAATTCCACCGTTTTTCCGGAGCATATGCAAAAATGCAAAAACTGAAAAGAAATTTTTTGTACTCTGTTCAGTTCTCAAGAAAATAAACCGCATTCTGTAATCGGATTCGCTGCAAGTTTCTCAATGGTGGAATATTTTTTAAAAATATAAACTTTTCATAGCTAAATTAGAATATGTACCGACTTTCCGATAAAATAATTTTCATAAAGTGATCAAGATATGAATATACTATACATTCTACGACTTGTCTTGTGCTTAAACCATTATTATTTAAGGGGCTATTCTGTTCTAAGGGCTTAAATTTTAGTCATTTTTCTAAGTGAGGTAAAAGAGAAATAAAAAACATTTTTCCGAATTATAATTTGTAATTTCGAAAATAATCTAAATTTTCAAAAATCCTCTGAGAGCCTTATTCTTGAAGGTCTAAACTTTGAAAATATGGAGGAGAAAAAAAACGATTTTTGGAAAATTTCTAGACCAGAATACCGTCTTAAGAGGATACTAAAGTCAGCCTTTACCGACCGAGTAAGATTTCATTTATCCGACTATTACCGAGCATTACTGATTACTTACGTAAAAAAGCTGCTGTTAAAGCAATTCTCAAAGTAATACCGATCGCAAATATTGGAAAAAAGTTTCATTCCACTGAACAGTAATTCCAAGAAATGTGTTTCTGCAATTGAATTATCATTTGTTGCAGGAATAAATATACTCGACGTTATCTTTACGTGAGAAAAAAAAGTATTTTCTTCACAATTTTCTTCAACATTTTCACATCAGTGTTGTTGAGTAAAAGAGGTAAAATAGATCGTCGATAATATCTGTATGTAGAATCCATACTTGCCGAGGGAGAATGATTACGGGATAGAATGAAAACTTCGGTACAAAATTATGACGACATTCATACATAAGTAAGCAGCGGCAGTCGTGCAGAACGAAGTTTAGCACTCAACGGAGCTTGAGCAAAGGAATGACGGTTCGCGTCTCTTAATGCCGCGTATTTGTTTTCACATTTTCCGGCCCTTCGCCACAGATGGCCGAAAAGCCGAAAGGCGCGGAGGGACGAAACTTTGTATTCAAATGTAAAAACTTTTGTTACAGAAAATATGAGGAATACAATGTTGCCCAGACACGGAGAGGGAGAAGGGAAAAGGGGGAAGAAGGAGAGGCGGTGAAAACTGCTCTGCAAGGGAGTTATATTTTACGAAATTTCGGCAACAACCTCGCGAAAAGTTGGCAAACTAACAAAATTATTTACAATCAGGCGCGAAAAACTTTATTCTTATTTTATTTTTTTTTATTTTTTTTTTTTATTCTTTATTCTTTCTTTTCTTTTTTCCTTCTCCTTTTTCTTCTTCTTTACAGCAGCTTTTTATGCTCGAATTATGCCGAATACGGTACGTATATGTATAGTTATATACTTATATATACACATCACATGAATAGAACGTGTATTTATATGTATATTCGAGTTGATTATGGTGCATATTTCTTTCCTAACTGTCAGCTATTCGTTCCACAACTTGGCAAGTAGAGAATTAAATTCTGACATACACTCGGCTGGGCTAAGGAATAATAATCGAATGAACCTAACCGTTTTTGGAATACATTAATAATGATCAGCAGACCGTGAAAAGAACCGTTTTTCGGGCACGATGGTTTATATATATATATATATATATATATATATATATATATATATATATATATAACCGTGAATTTTTAGCAAACAGTAGAGAAAAAGCACGCCTGCAGCTCAATTGCGAACAAAGGGTGGA
Source organism: Diprion similis (assembly GCF_021155765.1). Lineage (NCBI taxonomy): Eukaryota > Metazoa > Arthropoda > Insecta > Hymenoptera > Diprionidae > Diprion > Diprion similis. Next base: position 6,836,624 of record NC_060117.1, read on the forward strand.
ATTCTAAATCATCGGAGATCATTCCCGAGAGATTTCAGCACAGCTGGCTGGGTTTTATTTTTCCCTTCGATCCAACGGCCTGCAGGTAAAACGCTAGTATAGTAATTGAACAATTTCACGAGGTACTTTCATTGCCAATGAACTTTGAGGATGAAATTTTTTCATCCTAAAGCTCTCGGAACGATGCATAACAATTTCGATTACATCGTGCTTACTTCTCTCTTTATTAATCTCTGTTCAGAATTTTTTTTACCCTCAGGCTGCTTGTCCATGGTGGATCCATTCGTTTCGACTCTTCACGGTGAACGTGAGTTTTAAGGTCACGTAGTACTTGTGTCTTTACCGACCGAGCAAACTCGTTTACTTAATAATCTCGAGGTATTATCATGGTTACTTATTTTTTCATGGTGACCGAAGAACTTTAAAGCTACTAGACCGATCAGGTCCAATATATAATCAATTCTAAATTCAAAAAGTCTGGTTGGTTGAAACCAAAATCATTCAATTTCGTTCATTCCAGCGTTGTAACTAATTAATTACGTTTGTAATTATATTACTAGAGTAATTGATAATTATATAGGAAAATTGTAATTGCATTGAAATTAATAATAACTACAACAGAATATTGTAATCATAACCGAAATGATTAGTAAATACATAGGAAAATTGTAATTATACTCGTAACAATTAATAATTACATGGTAAAAATTGTAATTACACTTAAAATAGTCAATAATCACAAATGAAAACTGTAATTTTACTCGTCATAATTAATAATTACAAAGTGAAAATTGTAATTCTACTCAAAACAATGAACAGTTACATAGTAATTACTTTGTGATTATTAATTTTTTAGAGTATAATTACAATTATCCTTTGTAATTATTAATTATGACGAGTATAATTACAAATTTCCTTTGTAACTATACTTGATCTCAAAATAAAAAATTCCAACAGGATCTTGAAATATAATAAATTGAGTCGTTCGCTGAGTATGGATTTGTTTTTTATTTTTTTGTTATTTATTAACGAAAAGTTGAACGTTTCGACTTTACCGTTCGGTTCCCGGTCTGAATTTAACACATTTTTGGATCATAAAAAAAAAAAATAATTGAATTATAAAAAAATCATACGCAGCGATCGAGACAAAATGTACAAAAACATATTGTCCAAATTTGGTAAATATTGATGGTATCATTTTCGAGATATCCTAGGCACGGACTCTGAAAACGTAGTTTCGAGGTAATCAAGTTTAAAGTTTGGCAAATCAGTGGCAACTTCGACAATTCTTCGAATTTCATTATGCAATTTACGTACAATATTCTTCATAAAACGAAATTTCGAAAATCGATTTTTAAAATATTCTACTCGGATGTGTTTCCTTAAGTACCGTATAATATATGTAATTGGTAACCATGCTAAGGAATTTCTTTACACATCACGTACTTGCATATATAAATATTCCTAAACGCGAAAGGTGATCCCCAACTCCAAAGGCACACCCATATAGGCAGTTGATTAGTTCATGTCGGATGACAATAACGCCCGGAAGTAGGTAGGAACCTCGCTCTCGAGCGGATGCAGTTACGTATAACCTGAGGTCAGACTAGGTCAGGGGAGGGGTGGAGGTTTCTGCATAGCTGTAACGGAATGTAGGGTGCAAGGGGGGAGAGGGTATGGCGGAGGGTTGAGGGTAGAAATGGGGCCCGAGAGAGTTCGAGGGAGAGGAGAGAGGGAGCTGCTGCCTTGCCCAGAAGCTACCCTATCAGCTTATTAAGTCGCTACTAGCAGCCACGGCAGCAGCCAACAGCCAACAGCCAGCAGCCAGCAGGCGGCATACTGCAAGCAGAAAGCTATCCTATAATTTCTCGGGTTATATTGTAGTTTAGAGGGTACTAAACCCTCAGGCAAGTGGATAAGGAGAGGCGCCGCGGGCAGAAGTGGCCTTCGAGATGCGGTGGACGGGGGATGATAAAGACGAAGGGATGAATTGTTCGCCTACCCACTTTACAAAGTTTAGAAATATTTTCACCTTCAAATAAGATTCGCCAAATTAACGGACCTTCTTTACCCCATTTAGACTAAAATGATTTTCAACATCCCGACACGTCGTGGTAAGTTGCAGCTCTGCAAACCGATCACTGAACAAGAAATCAAATAAACAAAACAAAAAATGGTGGTAAAAAAGTATATAAGGGGCCATTCATTAATTACGTACGGATGATTTTGACGATTTTTGACCACCCCTACCCCCATGCAAGGATATATAAGATTTCTCGAACCCCCCCTCCCTTTTCTTACGTAAGATTCAATCTCATTTTTCTGAATAATAAGAGCAGTTATTATTAGCCAGGGCAACCGACCATCACGAGCTTAACCTCAAAAATTTTTACAATAGTCACTGGTAATTGTGTTCAACACCGACAATTGGCGAAATTTTTCAGATTACATACATCGCGGTTAACAGTCTTCAGGATTTACGACGGTTGGCAACCCTGGCAAAAAACTGCTCTTTGATTGTAGCGCATGCGCATCAAACTATAGCAAACCACAGTTCAATTTGCCGTTAGCAATTCGCTCTGTATGATAAAGTCACGATGAAAGGGTTAAAACATCTATTTTTCTAGACATAAAAATACAATTTATAAAGTTGTTTTATGCAAGAATAAAAAAAAAAAAAAAAAAACAAACAAAAACGGAAACTCGCGATAGAATATTGATCATTGAAAGGAATCTATTTATGAAAATTAAATGGCACTTGATACTCGGCACGAATTTAGCAATCAGGATAAATTTTTGTCGATAGATTTTATTGATTAATTCAGTGAATGCAGAGTTCTGTGAAATAATTATCTTGATAAAAAATATGTGTATGATAATGTTCAGGTCGCCTTAGAGCGCGCGTTCGGATTAGCATATATATTATGTACACCAGATGTGAACTGTGAGAAAATGATGAGTTCTATTTTCGTCTAATTCTACACTAATCAGCATATTCATCGGCGACTAATTAAAATTGGCGGGTTCTGTTCTCTTTTGAATCAACGCTAATTGGAACATTCACGGGCATCCAGGTTAAAATTGCAAAATTCTATCTTCTGATTATCATGTCTGATCTCTTGTAACGATATTTAATATTTATCTCGTTCATATGACATCCGATTGAATTTTGAAATTTTAATTACAATAAAAAGTCTGATATCTCAGCTGTGACGTGAAAGTTTAGCGAATTGCGTAAATATGAAGTCTGTGAATCCGTGTAATCAGTCGACATGTATAGTTATTTAAAAATAATTATTATATCGCTGTAGAACACTTTGAGATATTCGAATGTAAACCGCAGTTGGAGTGAATTTCAACCTCTCTCAACTTAAGCTCCTCGAACCTAGAAGATCTGCATTTGTAATGTACTTACCCATTTATCATATGCATGAACCTTCATTAATAGCAATGTATACCAGTCGGTTTTACAACCAGATCATTTGCTCTGGAATTAACTTTTTTCACAAAGGGATCGCATCATATTTTTCTACGAAATCTATTCCATCGTTGTGAAAAAAACTCAAATATATTTAGAAACCTCGAAGTCTTCTGGATCAACTTATAATTATAAGAAACAAACATTATAATGAAAACTTTTTACATTCAGGGTATTAATCGGAAAAAATAAAAATATAAAATTTATTCAATCAATAGTGAAAAAATATAAATTTCATAAATATGATTTATACGATTATATTAGCCATTGATTGCGACGAGCCTCTGGTTAGCGTTTTACATTTTACAAAGGGAGTTTTATTTCGTTCATGCATTGATCCCGAATGAATTGTGTACATCAGCATTCACTCTCGTATCATATGTTCGAAACTGTTTTGGCCTCATCAGTTATTCAATTTTAGTCGCTGCCAATTCACGGAATAAATATCAGTAACCTGAACCCAGGATGTGCGAATAAATTTTTATTACAATGCATGCGTCATGACTTAGGCCGATATTTTTTTTTTTAATGAAAAAATTCTTTGCCCGGTCAATGAATAAGGATTAAGACGCTCTGAGATCTGAAAATATGCATTTGGAGAATAAGGATCGGTCAATATGCAGGTATAGAAGTGCACTCATCTTTTCCGTATTATAAATTGAACAAAATTGAATCAAGCTTACGTTACATGATGGTTTGAGTTACTTCCATTTTCCACCAAGTAGAAATTCGAGCTTCTGCTACTTTTATATTTTGACATTTCTACTTCTTAGACTTTGTAATGGGTAAATGGTTTGAAACAAGTCTTCGATTAATATGGTTCAACAGTAGGAATACCTGATACAATTTGTTCTAGTCTACTTCATGGTTCTTATTTCGAATTTTGATATTTTTCACTTTTGAAAACGACTGTACTGAATTACTTAAATAACATTTCTACCTTCGAGTTTTAAACACAAAGCGTACGGGAAACTGAAGTTTGCAACCTTGCAGGAAATTGAGCCGACGTTTTTAGCTAGTATAATACAATTTCTTGCTCATTAGGCAAAACAGGAAATATTTTGTTTTGGATCACAAGTTCCCGATTCTTTAGTAAGGAGTAATTAAGGCGTATGAAATAAAATCTATATTTGGCTGAAGATTTTTTCGACCTGCATAAGGTTAGAAGTAAAATCGTCTGCGAATCTGCCTTACGTGCTGAAAGCGATTTTACAAGAATCTTTATAGGGTTGAGGGTACTGAGTGGAAGGTTAAGGGTATGCGAATGGAGGTGCAAATGATGGTCTCAAAAATTGCCGATATAAGGTGAATTTAGGTGCACAGTAGCCTTTTCTGTTGGATACACCGATCACAAGTCCATTTCAAGTCGCCTGTCGGCCCTCGAAGCCTTAGCTAAAAAGTGTAACGACTTCATCGGCAGAGGATGCCGCATTGAGGGAGGGGAAAAGATCCTATATACTTATCAGACTCTCACCACAGACTCTATTCGACGTAGTTATCTCGTTGGGTTCATGCGGTGCTCCTACATTTACCGACCGAGCAACTTCACGCTTTTCATTTCGATATTGAATCAGCGGACAGAAGGTAAAGGTTCGAGTTTCGACGGAGCATCACTCTGTTGTAGCGGAATTCAGAAAGGGTATTCAAATACTGGAAATCTTCAAGGATTGTGCGATTTGGCAAGCATTAATACTATAAGGGAATGTCGGAATGATGATATGAGTCGAAAACCACACCTTTAACGGTATAAGATCTCCTATCTCAGGATCAATTCATACGATCCTTTCCAGACTAATTTGGACTCCCAGAAACCTATAGAAAAACATCGATGTAAGCGTGGGGCCAAGAGTAGGGAATTGACTAAGAGAATAATCTGTTTCTTTGCTGTAAATTTCGATCGATTGCTCTCATCGTATTTAGACTGCATCCTATCGAATCCTCTACGGAAAATGCATAGATACAGCGCATAAACAAATAAGTTTCTCCATTTTCCGGCGTCGTGGAAATTTTCACCACAAATTCAAGGGGCGTTAATTTTTTTGGAGCTAAAAATGTTTTGTCGGAAATTCGATTTGTGCAACCCTTTCTGAAGTGGTGAGACCCCAAGGTACATGAAAATCACGAGAAAACAAAGCGTAAAAAAACAAAGAGGTAATGTCGATGAAAATCATCGGTTTTTCGGATGTAGCTTCAGTCGAGTTACTCCCAGTGTATTGAGTGTGTGTTTGATCGATTCCTCTAGCAAAATTACGTCGAAATAGTAACGCAAGAAATTTATTGCAGCACTTTTCGGAATCGTCGAAATTTTCGCCGAAAATCCAAAGGGGTAAGCCTTACTTTTTAGGCATTTTCGAAGCCGGAAATTTCTCGTCTCGGAATAGATTTGTACGACCATCTTTGAAGTAATTCGACCCTCAGCAACTCAAAAAACACCTTGAAAATAGCGTCAGAGCAGCAGCAGTGAAATGACGATGAAAATCATGAGTTTTTCGGCTGTAACTTTACAGGTGCTGCTCGCAGCGTATTGGGACTGCGTTTAATCGATTTCTCTCGCAAAATTACGTCGGAATAGTGCCCTACGGAATTAATTGCAGCACTTTTCAAAGTCGTCGAAATTTTCACCAAAAATGCAAAGGGGTTAGCCTTGGATTTTTTTTGGCCGAAAAATCTTTTGTCTGGGGATCGATTCGTATGACGTTTTCTAGACTAATTCGACGCCCAAGAACTCAGAAAACACATGAAAAATAGCGTAGGACCAGCAGCAGAGAAATGACGACGAAAATCATGGGTTTTTCGGCTGTCACTTTACAGGTGTTGCTCGCAGCGTATTGGGACTGCGTTTAATCGATTTCTCTCGCAAAATTACGTCGGAATAGTGCCCTACAGAATTAATTGCAGCACTTTTCAAAGTCGTCGAAATTTTCACCAAAAATGCAAAGGGGTTAGCCTTGGATTTTTTTTGGACGAAAAATCTTTTGTCTGGGAATCGATTTGTATGACGTTTTCTAGACTAATTCGACGCCCAGGAACTTAGAAAACACATCAAAAATAGCGTAGGACCAGCAGCAGAGAAATGACGACGAAAATCATGAGTTTTTCGGCCGTAACTTTTGAGCTATCGCTCGCAGCGTATTGGGACCGCGCTCAATCGATTCCTCTCGCAAAATTCTTTCGGAATATTGCCTAAGAGAATTAATTACAGCATTCCTCAAAATCGTCGAAATTTTCGCCGTAAATGCACAGGCGTCAGCCTCTTCTCCTTGACCAACAGCATTTATTATTGAAAATAATATGTACAATCTCTTTCAGACTCCCTGGGCCCGCAGGCACGCAGATGGACATACACATCAGCGGAGGACCAACCACCGAGGAAATACGGCTGAGCGCAAAGACATTAATGCATACATTTCGTTCGTGCTCATCAAAATGGTCATACTACAATATTATGTATATCACACATTCTATGCCTGGACCATTCCTACAAATCACAATTATAACTACCCTTAATCATATTTCACCTATTGTCCTCTGATCATGTACATTGTTTCACTCCTTCTTGAATATAAGTCAGATTGTTTACGTCATATTTCATTATTTCAACTATATTTCGATCCTCTTGAAGTTTAATAGCATTTTACAATGAGTTATATACTGCTATACACTGACACCACAACAGTTGTACTAGAATTAAGGTTCCTGAATAAACTTGGATTGAAAATTTGTGACTCGTTATTAGTAATCCCCATATCCTTCGATCCGTTGCATGTAGCGAAATTGGACTGATTGCAATTGAATCCCCCCTCTGACTATCAAGCAATAAACAATCTAAGTGAAAAGAACTAGGCCCTCTTTGAAGACCTCGAAGAATAAACGGTGACAATAGGTTGACATTAGTCCCGGTTCTACCAACCTTTTCATTCCTGATTATAGATACAAAAACCATCGAAATTTCAGCAGAGAATTGCTTCTGGTATCAGGAGAACATTTGAGCCGAGGAGCTCTTTCAAAAACAGGGACTGCTTGATTGACTGCTTATGATATCGATGCTGCGTGTCTAAATGCATGCCCGCTAGCTGAAGAGGGCATGTGATCGCTTGCTTACATGCTACAGCCACTTAGAATAAGGCGAATCGGAGAAATTTCAGCCGAAAATTGCTCCTGGTATCAGGAGAACATCTGAGCCGGGGAGCTCTTCCAAAAACGGAGACTGCTTGATTGACTGCTTATGATATCGATGCTGCGTGTCTAAATGCATGCCCGCTTGCTGAAGAGGGCATGTGATCGCTTGCTTACATGCTATTTCGGAGAAATTCCAGCAGAAAATTGCTCCTGGTATCAGGAGATCATCTGAGCCGAGGAGCTCTTCCAAAAACAGGGACTGCTTGATTGACTGCTTATGATATCGATGCTGCGTGTCTAAATGCATGCCCGCTTGCTGAAGAGGGCATGTGATCGCTTGCTTACATGCTACAGCCACTTAGAATTGAGCGAATCGGAGAAATTTCAGCCGAAAATTGCTCCTGGTATCAGGAGAACATCTGAGCCGTGGAGCTCTTCCAAAAACGGGGACTGCTTGATTGACTGCTTATGATATCGATGCTGCGTGTCTGAATGCATGCCCGCTTGCTGAAGAGGGCATGTGATCGCTTGCTTACATGCTACAGCCACTTAGAATTAAGCGAATCGGAGAAATTTCAGCCGAAAATTGCTCCTGGTATCAGGAGAACATCTGAGCCGAGGAGCTCTTCCAAAAACAGGGACTGATCGATTGACTGCTTGCGACGTTGATACTGTGTGCTTGATTGCATGCCTGTTTGCTAGAGAGAGCATGTGATCGCTTGCTTACATGCTACAGCCGCTTAGAATTAAGCAAATCAGAGAAATTTTAGCCGAAAATTGCTCCTGGTATCAGGAGAACATCTGAGCCGAGGAGCTCTTCCAAAAACAGGGACTGCTTGATTGACTGCTTATGATATCAATGCTGCGTGTCTTAATGCATGCCCGCTTGCTGAAGAGGGCATGTGATCGCTTGCTTACATGCTACAGCCACTTAGAATTAAGCGAATCGGAGAAATTTTAGCCGAAAATTACTCCTGGTATCAGGAGAACATCTGAGCCGAGGAGCTCTTCCAAAAACAGAGACTGATTGATTGACTGCTTGCGACGTTGATACTGTGTGCTTGATTGCATGCCTGTTTGCTAGAGAGAGCATGTGATCGCTTGCTTACATGCTACAGCCACTTAGAATTAAGCGAATCGGAGAAATTTCAGCCGAAAATTACTCCTGGTATCAGGAGAACATCTGAGCCGAGAAGCTCTTCCAAAAAAAGGGACCGCTTGATTGACTGCTTATGATATCGATGCTGCGTGTCTTAATGCATGCCCGCTTGCTGAAGAGGGCATGTGATCGCTTGCTTACATGCTACAGCCACTTAGAATTGAGCGAATCGGAGAAATTTCAGCCGAAAATTACTCCTGATATCAGGAGAACATCTGAGCCGAGGAGCTCTTCCAAAAACAGGGACTGCTTGATTGACTGCTTATGATATCGATGCTGCGTGTCTTAATGCATGCCCGCTTGCTGAAGAGGGCATGTGATCGCTTGCTTACATGCTACAGCCACTTAGAATTAAGCGAATCGGAGAAATTTCAGCCGAAAATTGCTCCTGGTATCAGGAGAACATCTGAGCCGAGGAGCTCTTCCAAAAACAGGGACTGATCGATTGACTGCTTGCGACGTTGATACTGTGTGCTTGATTGCATGCCTGTTTGCTAGAGAGAGCATGTGATCGCTTGCTTACATGCTACAGCCGCTTAGAATTAAGCAAATCGGAGAAATTTTAGCCGAAAATTGCTCCTGGTATCAGGAGAACATCTGAGCCGAGGAGCTCTTCCAAAAACAGGGACTGCTTGATTGACTGCTTATGATATCGATGCTGCGTGTCTTAATGCATGCCCGCTTGCTGAAGAGGGCATGTGATCGCTTGCTTACATGCTACAGCCACTTAGAATTAAGCGAATCGGAGAAATTTTAGCCGAAAATTACTCCTGGTATCAGGAGAACATCTGAGCCGAGGAGCTCTTCCAAAAACAGGGACTGATTGATTGACTGCTTGCGACGTTGATACTGTGTGCTTGATTGCATGCCTGTTTGCTAGAGAGAGCATGTGATCGCTTGCTTACATGCTACAGCCACTTAGAATTAAGCGAATCGGAGAAATTTCAGCCGAAAATTACTCCTGGTATCAGGAGAACATCTGAGCCGAGAAGCTCTTCCAAAAAAAGGGACCGCTTGATTGACTGCTTATGATATCGATGCTGCGTGTCTTAATGCATGCCCGCTTGCTGAAGAGGGCATGTGATCGCTTGCTTACATGCTACAGCCACTTAGAATTAAGCGAATCGGAGAAATTTCAGCCGAAAATTACTCCTGATATCAGGAGAACATCTGAACCGAGGAGCTCTTCCAAAAACAGGGACTGCTTGATTGACTGCTTATGATATCGATGCTGCGTGTCTTAATGCATGCCCGCTTGCTGAAGAGGGCATGTGATCGCTTGCTTACATGCTACAGCCACTTAGAATTAAGCGAATCGGAGAAATTTTAGCTGAAAATTACTCCTGGTATCAGGAGAACATCCGAGCCGAGGAGCTCTTCCAAAAACAGGGACTGGTCGATTGACTGCTTGCGACGTTGATACTGTGTGCTTGATTGCATGCCTGTTTGCTAGAGAGAGCATGTGATCGCTTGCTTACATGCTACAGCCACTTAGAATTAAGCGAATCGGAGAAATTTCAGCCGGAAATTACTCCTGGTATCAGGAGAACATCTGAGCCGAGGAGCTCTTCCAAAAACAGGGACTGCTTGATTGACTGCTTATGATATCGATGCTGCGTGTCTTAATGCATGCCCGCTTGCTGAAGAGGGCATGTGATCGCTTGCTTACATGGTACAGCCGCTTAGAATTAAGCGAATCGGAGAAATTTCAGCCGAAAATTGCTCCTGGTATCAGGAGAACATCTGAACCGAGGAGCTCTTCCAAAAACAGGGACTGCTTGATTGACTGCTTATGATATCGATGCTGCGTGTCTAAATGCATGCCCGCTTGCTGAAGAGGGCATGTGATCGCTTGCTTACATGCTACAGCCGCTTAGAATTAAGCGAATCGGAGAAATTTCAGCCGGAAATTGCTCCTGGTATCAGGAGAACATCTGAGCCGAGGAGCTCTTCCAAAAACAGGGACTGCTTGATTGACTGCTTATGATATCGATGCTGCGTGTCTGAATGCATGCCCGCTTGCTGAAGAGGGCATGTGATCGCTTGCTTACATGCTACAGCCACTTAGAATTAAGCGATTCGGAGAAATTTCAGCCGAAAATTGCTCCTGGTATCAGGAGAACATCTGAGCCGAGGAGCTCTTCCAAAAACAGGGACTGATTGATTGACTGCTTATGATATCGATGCTGCGTGTCTAAATGCATGCCCGCTTGCTGAAGAGGGCATGTGATCGCTTGCTTACATGCTACAGCCACTTAGAATTAAGCGAATCGGAGAAATTTTAGCCGAAAATTACTCCTGGTATCAGGAGAACATCTGAGCCGAGGAGCTCTTCCAAAAACAGGGACTGGTCGATTGACTGCTTGCGACGTTGATACTGTGTGCTTGATTGCATGCCTGTTTGCTAGAGAGAGCATGTGATCGCTTGCTTACATGCTACAGCCACTTAGAATTAAGCGAATCGGAGAAATTTCAGCCGGAAATTACTCCTGGTATCAGGAGAACATCTGAGCCGAGGAGCTCTTCCAAAAAAAGGGACTGCTTGATTGACTGCTTATGATATCGATGCTGCGTGTCTTAATGCATGCCCGCTTGCTGAAGAGGGCATGTGATCGCTTGCTTACATGCTATTTCGGAGAAATTCCAGCAGAAAATTGCTCCTGGTATCAGGAGATCATCTGAGCCGAGGAGCTCTTCCAAAAACAGGGACTGCTTGATTGACTGCTTATGATATCGATGCTGCGTGTCTAAATGCATGCTTGCTTGCTGAAGAGGGCATGTGATCGCTTGCTTACATGCTACAGCCACTTAGAATTAAGCGGATCGGAGAAATTTGAGCCGAAAATTACTCCTGGTATCAGGAGAACATCTGAGCCGAGGAGCTCTTCCAAAAACAGGGACTGCTTGATTGACTGCTTATGATATCGATGCTGCGTGTCTCAATGCATGCCCGCTTGCTGAAGAGGGCATGTGATCGCTTGCTTACATGCTACAGCCGCTTAGAATTAAGCGAATCGGAGAAATTTCAGCCGAAAATTGCTCCTGGTATCAGGAGAACATCTAAACCGAGGAGCTCTTCCAAAAACAGGGACTGATTGATTGACTGCTTGCGACGTTGATACTGTGTGCTTGATTGCATGCCTGTTTGCTAGAGAGAGCATGTGATCGCTTGCTTACATGCTACAGCCACTTAGAATTAAGCGAATCGGAGAAATTTCAGCCGAAAATTACTCCTGGTATCAGGAGAACATCTGAACCGAGGAGCTCTTCCAAAAACAGGGACTGCTTGATTGACTGCTTATGATATCGATGCTGCGTGTCTAAATGCATGCCCGCTTGCTGAAGAGGGCATGTGATCGCTTGCTTACATGCTACAGCCGCTTAGAATTAAGCGAATCGGAGAAATTTCAGCCGAAAATTGCTCCTGGTATCAGGAGAACATCTGAGCCGAGGAGCTCTTCCAAAAACAGGGACTGCTTGATTGACTGCTTATGATATCGATGCTGCGTGTCTGAATGCATGCCCGCTTGCTGAAGAGGGCATGTGATCGCTTGCTTACATGCTACAGCCACTTAGAATTAAGCGATTCGGAGAAATTTCAGCCGAAAATTGCTCCTGGTATCAGGAGAACATCTGAGCCGAGGAGCTCTTCCAAAAACAGGGACTGATTGATTGACTGCTTATGATATCGATGCTGCGTGTCTAAATGCATGCCCGCTTGCTGAAGAGGGCATGTGATCGCTTGCTTACATGCTACAGCCACTTAGAATTAAGCGAATCGGAGAAATTTTAGCCGAAAATTACTCCTGGTATCAGGAGAACATCTGAGCCGAGGAGCTCTTCCAAAAACAGGGACTGGTCGATTGACTGCTTGCGACGTTGATACTGTGTGCTTGATTGCATGCCTGTTTGCTAGAGAGAGCATGTGATCGCTTGCTTACATGCTACAGCCACTTAGAATTAAGCGAATCGGAGAAATTTCAGCCGGAAATTACTCCTGGTATCAGGAGAACATCTGAGCCGAGGAGCTCTTCCAAAAAAAGGGACCGCTTGATTGACTGCTTATGATATCGATGCTGCGTGTCTTAATGCATGCCCGCTTGCTGAAGAGGGCATGTGATCGCTTGCTTACATGCTATTTCGGAGAAATTCCAGCAGAAAATTGCTCCTGGTATCAGGAGATCATCTGAGCCGAGGAGCTCTTCCAAAAACAGGGACTGCTTGATTGACTGCTTATGATATCGATGCTGCGTGTCTAAATGCATGCTTGCTTGCTGAAGAGGGCATGTGATCGCTTGCTTACATGCTACAGCCACTTAGAATTAAGCGGATCGGAGAAATTTGAGCCGAAAATTACTCCTGGTATCAGGAGAACATCTGAGCCGAGGAGCTCTTCCAAAAACAGGGACTGCTTGATTGACTGCTTATGATATCGATGCTGCGTGTCTCAATGCATGCCCGCTTGCTGAAGAGGGCATGTGATCGCTTGCTTACACGCTACAGCCGCTTAGAATTAAGCGAATCGGAGAAATTTCAGCCGAAAATTGCTCCTGGTATCAGGAGAACATCTGAACCGAGGAGCTCTTCCAAAAACAGGGACTGATTGATTGACTGCTTGCGACGTTGATACTGTGTGCTTGATTGCATGCCTGTTTGCTAGAGAGAGCATGTGATCGCTTGCTTACATGCTACAGCCACTTAGAATTAAGCGAATCGGAGAAATTTCAGCCGAAAATTACTCCTGGTATCAGGAGAACATCTGAGCCGAGAAGCTCTTCCAAAAAAAGGGACCGCTTGATTGACTGCTTATGATATCGATGCTGCGTGTCTTAATGCATGCCCGCTTGCTGAAGAGGGCAGGTGATCGCTTGCTTACATGCTACAGCTACTTAGAATTAAGCGAATCGGAGAAATTCCAGCAGAAAATTGCTTCTGGTATCAGGAGATCATCTGAGCCGAGGAGCTCTTCCAAAAACAGGGACTGCTTGATTGACTGCTTATGATATCGATGCTGCGTGTCTAAATGCATGCCCGCTTGCTGAAGAGGGCATGTGATCGCTTGCTTACATGCTACAGCCACTTAGAATTAAGCGGATCGGAGAAATTTGAGCCGAAAATTACTCCTGGTATCAGGAGAACATCTGAGCCGAGGAGCTCTTCCAAAAACAGGGACTGCTTGATTGACTGCTTATGATATCGATGCTGCGTGTCTCAATGCATGCCCGCTTGCTGAAGAGGGCATGTGATCGCTTGCTTACATGCTACAGCCGCTTAGAATTAAGCGAATCGGAGAAATTTCAGCCGAAAATTGCTCCTGGTATCAGGAGAACATCTGAACCGAGGAGCTCTTCCAAAAACAGGGACTGCTTGATTGACTGCTTATGATATCGATGCTGCGTGTCTAAATGCATGCCCGCTTGCTGAAGAGGGCATGTGATCGCTTGCTTACATGCTACAGCCACTTAGAATTAAGCGAATCGGAGAAATTTTAGCCGAAAATTGCTCCTGGTATCAGGAGAACATCTGAGCCGAGGAGCTCTTCCAAAAACAGGGACTGATTGATTGACTGCTTATGATATCGATGCTGCGTGTCTAAATGCATGCCCGCTTGCTGAAGAGGGCATGTGATCGCTTGCTTACATGCTACAGCCACTTAGAATTAAGCGAATCGGAGAAATTTTAGCCGAAAATTACTCCTGGTATCAGGAGAACATCTGAGCCGAGGAGCTCTTCTAAAAACAGGGACTGATTGATTGACTGCTGATGATATCGATGCTGCGTGTCTAAATGCATGCCCGCTTGCTGAAGAGGGCATGTGATCGCTTGCTTACATGCTACAGCCACTTCGAACTAAGCGAATCGGAGAAATTTCAGCCGAAAATTGCTCCTGGTATCAGGAGAACATCTGAGCCGAGGAGGTCGACCAAAAACTGAGACTGCTTGATTGACTGCGTATGATGTTGACGCACTGTGTCTCGATGCATGCCTGCTCGCTAGAGATAGCTTGTGATCGCTCGCTTACATGCTATTCCGGAGAAATTCCAGCAGAAAATTGCTTCTGGTATAAGGAGAACATCTGAGCCGAGGAGGTCGACCAAAAACAGAGACTGCTTGATTGACTGCGTATGATGTTGACGCTTTATGTCTTCATGTACGCCTGCTCCCTTGGTAGAGCATTTGATCGCTTGCTTACATGCTACATTGCAGAAATCATCGCGTCAAATCGTTCTCAGTATCAGGAAAACATCTGAGCCGAGGAGGTTGACCAAAAACAGAGACTGTTAGATCGACTGCTCATCATGTTGATGCTATGTGTCGTGATGCATGTCTGCCTGCTTAAGCGAGCTTATGCCCGCTTGCTCATGTGCTACTTCCAAATAAATTTAGGTGAATTGGAGAAATTCTAGCACAAAACCGCTTCTAGTATCTGAAGAACTTCTGAACCTAGGAGGTCGTGCAAAAATGAAGATTGATTGATACTTTGATTGCGTAGTTTATTCTTTGTTTTGAACTCCATGCCTGCTTGCTCGAGAGAGCTCACGATCGCTGGTGTGTATGCTACTCACATTAAGAATACGGCAAATCAAAGAAATTTCAGCACAAAACTGCCTTTGGTATACGGAGAACATCTGAAGCGAAGAGGGAGTACAAAAACAAACAATTATCGATCGAATATTCGACTTTTCTCTCACGATTTTGATACCCTATCCCTCAGAATCGCCACATTTGTTCAGGGAAATCATGAAAAGGTTTGATGTAAATATTTCATTTTATTCAAAAAATCAATTACGAGTTACATATTTGACAGAGATTTCCACATTCATATATTGATATGACGCAAGTCCTACGCTACCTTATTTTCTACAACTAACAACATTATGGTTATAACATATTATCTTTTGTTAATTGTAGTTCACAACGCGTTCGGAGAACTGAGCGGGATGATGACGTAACGCTTCGTCTTTGCCTCAGGCACTAGATCATCTGGTCACGGGACTGGCTGGTGCACTCGGATAATTTCGAAAATTGGTTGCTCATCGATTCCTAACGCAGTAGTCTGTGTGTGCTCTGTCCATACCGGGATAGTCAGAGTCGGAATCATCGGGATCTGAAGAGTACAAGAGGTAGATACTTGACCTAGGCGTGCTGTGTTCATTACATGTGTGTACCTGACGCCGAGATAGGAATAGGAATGACATTTCAGCTAATTAGCATTAGCGCTGGGCAGTTTCCGCCAGTGCGGTGAGGCATAGCGTTGTACACGGCAGAAATGGCCATCTGCATGCAGGGAAATGTCATTTCAGGTACAGAAGCGTCCCAGCTTGCTGAATCCAGTTGAATCAAGCCAAGAAAAGTGTTTAGTTCTAACAAACAAAATTGTATTACAGCTAGTGAGTGAATCTCACACGAAACACAAATATGTTGATTTGCTCCACGGCAAGGTTTGTCACCATCATGATAACCATGTGATTCTGTGGCAATTGCAAAATCAAATCTACACAGTAAAATCGTTTCATATAAAGTCTGCAAAATGGTGGTGCAATTAATTCAAATGTTAGAATTATGTTAAAATTATCATTCCAATATATTTCGCGTCACATTAATTTAATCGAATTTCAAACAACGCCCAAGGATTATGCGACGATCAATGGTAAGCTGGTTTAATGGTATTTTAAAGAAAGGTGAGTTATGCTGATTTTACTAGATCGATACTATAAACTGCACGTCACAATTTGGTTCAATCTATCAGAAGCTGATTCATTACGTTGAAGATAGAGATCAATGGGAATGCATTATCGACGGTCCGTTATAGAGGAATCTTACTTACCCGCGGAATATGGCGAGACTACTTGTCAACATAACTGCTTTACGCTCGCTCTGATAAAACACGTTACCAACCGTTATTATTTATTTTTCTTTGCAATACGATAATTTAATACGAGATCACGCTGTATTTGCATTTATCAAATGAATAACCAATTTTGTTATTTTACTCTCTATATTCCAACACATCGTTTTGATTATATCGTACACGATACGTACCACTTCTTCAGATTTACCAAATCAAAATCAAGATTCTGTATTTAGAAGTACGTATATCGTTTTCAATTTAATTTATTTACATCTTCGACGTTTTTGAACGTTTTATTTTTTCGAAGAAATATCCTAAAAAAAGGATCTACCAATTGATGGTGAAAAGGCATATAGTTTTCTTTGCATGGAATGATATAACTACGTGTCTATGCAATAAGATTTAATAATTCACTTCGTACCGGCAGAGCATCGATCAGGGTCTCATACTTTTCTCCTTCTCCCGCATGCCGAAATCGACGACTGCAGGTAAAGCTGTATTATGGATGCCGAAAGTTATGTACCCATGCCTTTCGATTCCCTTGGAAAATTTACGAACGACCATTCAAAATGGAAGTCAGGCCTAAAATCGCTGCCGTATATCAAATCCTCTCTCTTGTCTTCTCTCAACCCCGTTTTCTCCTACGCCGTATTCCATCCCGTCCTCGACCATGTACGCACTTACAGCTCCCCCATCTCAATAATTCGTATCTCGCATCGCTTCGAATTTACTAGAAGAGTTAAATCGCCTGTGTAGCTTCAAACAAAGGGGGCCAGAAATACAGACCGATGTATATACCCTTAGCTGAAATTTTTCGACATGAAAAACAAAGTTCGAGGCGGAAAAGGAAGTTGGACAGAAAAAATGACATCTCCATTCCACCATTAAACGCACAAAGTACTGCCATACTTTACCTCATACCATCTCCTTGCATGAGACAGGATAGTTTATAAATGCACTTATTTTCATTGAATTTCAATTCCACTCATATGCTTCATCAACTTTTGTCTCAATCTTTCACCGGTTAGTATTTCCACGTGTTTTAATGTGAACTTTTAATTCGTGAACTTTTTCACTTTCACCACTTTACAATCTTACGGTTTTGAAACGAGTTTCAAGCACCGCTGCGGAAGCTTTGCTCAAAAGTAAATTCCTGAGATTATGTTCCAAGCAGTTCTGATTAAAAACTTACTGGTGCTTCCTTATAATTGGTAATTGCTGCACTGTAAACTATACCTAATACTTTCCCCTCAGCTGCCGCACAGAGCGTTAATCTTTTCCCGTGACATTGATATTAACTGCTGAAACTATTTACTAGCAAAAAAGTTTCACCGTTCATAATCCAATTACTAAGTTGAATAAGAAATCAGCGGTTATACCAATTTCCGTGAGGTGTAATTTAATTTTTCGATTCAAAGTGAATAAACTGCAAACGAAAACTGCGAATACGACGTGAATGTCGTCGTAAAAGTTATTCAAATCTTCAATACTCACAAGGACACCAAGAATTTCAGGAAACGGAAGTGGCCTCGCACTTTCGTGTGATCGTCCAACGCATTCATGGACAATATAGAGACGTTTTCGCATTTGAGATACTTATAGAATTCGCCAATGCTTCAACTGTAACAAGGATACAGTAATCGTGTAAAGCACATCAAGCCCACTCAATGTCTATTCAAAACCAGATGATCAAACGGTCTAAACAAGGCTGAAGAACACGACAACAACATGACAACAGGTAATGCATTGGTGGTTCAAAAGACCATCCCAATTGCTCTGTTAGCGCACTTGAAGGATTAAATAAATCTCTATTCCGACCTATTAGCAGGGAAGGACATAGTGAATTCCCTGTGGTTGGAACCAGTTTCGCTAGTGTGTTGTTTCAATTTCGTTATAGCGTGTGCAGAGTTCCGTTATAACTAGAAAACACGTTGACGCATGTCACACCTCTGGACGGGTGCCAATTGCAGAAGTGCAAACGGATATACAGGGAGGAAGAGATGGGATGCATACATGCATATCCATCGCTGGTGTTTTTCATGAGTTGAATTGTTCCCAACGGAATTTTTTAGTCCCATAAATTACGCCGTGTGGTTGTCGTGGATTTTTGGTACGTTTTTTTTTTTTAAATGACTGGTAACACGGCCATAAATCTGGTCGGAGAGATGATCGTGGGGCAACGAACGGACAGGCCAGTATACATATCATCCACTTCACTTTTTTCCTCTCGGTTTTTTCGGTATTCAACCTTCTCTCGCCGCCATTTCGGGCCTAAAAATACAACGAGAGGAGCCGAAGGAAGAGAGAGAAATCTGACAAAAACTCTGCACCGACGTCCGGGAAGCCAAACGCGCGCGTCGAACGGACGGTAATAAATTCGTCCAGAGATTTTCAATCCCAATTTAGCGAATTGAATTTCCTGCCCGCACCTTGTGCCCCGGACATCCGGGGTTCCACGATTCATCCCCGTGCATACGTCACGGCGCAGGACGATCAGCAGGCCCGAAAAAATGAGACACTGTTAAACGGCGACTCATCGATCACCATTAATGTACTTTGCACCCCTTTCTGCCTCTTTCTCGTTATCTCTTTCCCAAGTTTTCATCACAGATCCCACATTCGCAGTGTGACTGACCAAGTTTTTGGACCAACTAATGTCGTATTATTATCGTCGAGTAATGTCGAGGCTTTGGTTACTGCGAAAGAAGAGCGATAGACTGACAGGGAAGAAGATCTCTTTAGGATCATCCGATAATTGTCAGTGCAACGTATTCTGAATGATGCGGTTCAAGACTGGACTGTTTCGATCATTCAGTTCAAGAGTTTCCTCATTTCAAGATGCTTTCAACAAATCTTAAACTGATTGAAATGAAAATTGTAATTATTGAGTACCTATTTGTCGAGAACCTCAAAGAAGTTGGAACTACGAAAGAGGCTGAGTATTCGTTACTCAAGAGAACATGGGTGAGAACACCAATGAAAATTGTAATATTAAAAACACGGTGATTTCGCTTCATAATTAGAAAATTATTGCAAGCTTTAGCGCGTGAAATACTAAAAAAATATGCATCAGAATTACAGATCAGTATCTTCGTCAGTTTCTCAGAAAATTTGGTCTAGAGAACTGTAGTTGGCTGTTCACTGTTCAAGGATCCAGGTCCTCAAGATTTCATCACCGAAAGTGGAACTCTAGTCGACCCTCGGAGGTCAAACTATTACAGCACACCTCAGTGCCATGATCCGATTGTGGTTTCAACCACACCGTATCGCGTCCCAACTTTCGTGGAACTGTTCAAAACTAGAAAAGAGAAACTTGAGTGGAATTAATTTCCACGATTTTCTTCACGTTCAAAATAAATTAGACACTAATTTTATACAGCTGTATTCTGAAACAAGTGCAAAGATATTCACTCCTATTTTTTCCTTTTTTCAGTCCAATTTTTTGTCTTGCTGGTTTGAGTCTTGAAAGTCTTTTTGACTAGTTTCGGAAGATGTATTGTGACGTGAGAGAAATTTATAGTTACTTCCAAATAAATAATCTGACAATGCATCTTCTACGGCGATATGTTAATGCACTTTACATGCTTATTTGCTTTATGCATTTTTCTCTTTGAACTTCTTATTTTCCACGAATTCCAGTTCTTGATCGTGTTAGCTGAATGCACTTGATACACTGGAAGGTTTTCAATAAGACACAGTCACTTTACTACTCTGCAGATATACTTGACCTTAACTTTCCATATTGAAAAGTAAAGCTCCACTGTGATACGATATAGCCAGTTTATAAAGGCATAATGATCTTCATTCGAAAATTACTGACACAATTCATATAGACAAATAATAATATGATCGCGTGATAATTCGCACCAGTCGAGTTTCGCCGTTTCGAAGGAGAATCGCGGGGGTGAAACGGTACAGGAATATTAGGGTACGTTGCGTGAAGCGCGTAACGCAGAGAACGAAGAACGCAGCGAAGTGGATGGTTTCGAAGGAAAGGGAAGTCGCAGAGTTCTATTTGTCTCTGACTCCACTTCGCAAATCCAATTACAGCAAATTGGCGACCCAACTTTCGAAACCTTTCATCCCGGTCACAAGGGAAGCAGCACCGGTGTTACCAAGGTGCGTTATTAACGAGGGAAGGACCCATTTACCCTCCTTCGGAATTTAAAACGCGCACAGCATCTGCTGCGTTTACGACCGTCGCTGGCATGTACCATGGACACGACGACGTTATCAAAACCCATCCAACTCTAGTTAGAAGGGAAGCTAGGATAGCCTCGTCTGCTCTTGCCTTGAATGAAATTCTTCGAGCTTGACACGCCTGTTTTAATCCCTGATACCTTTATCGCAGTTCCTGCTGCAATCGTCAAATAGTACAATATAGAATTATATAAACAACAATTGGGACTCATTGTCGACATGCTAACGCTGAACTGGTGTGACATTTGCAGTTGGCCACTGAAATGCCAACGCAGTTCACCATTTCAGTTGATAATCAAACATCGAGATGAATTTCAGGTTTCTAGAAGCTCGTCCTTCTGGTGTTAATAATGAGATATTGTTCATGGAAATATATATATATCAATACGTGATTTGCAATAGTTTAACGTTCTTCAAAAGGAGTCCCTTGTCAATAGCTGTATTCCACACGCAGTATCGGTTTTCTTCGAATGCTGAAATCCAGTAAAAATCTCGGAACTCGATTCAATACGCTTGGCAAGAGGAAGTATTATATTACATGGTGATTGATCTGGTTTAACTGCATGTGATGGGTAGAGGATGTTGAAAAACTACCATATTGAATACAAATTCTGGGGGTTTCCAAAAATTTGTAATTGACGGTTACTGTTCAGACATCAAAAACCACGTATCGCGTAATCAATTCCTGGGCTGTGCATGTGACCACACAACGCCCATAAATAGACGAGTGGACTAGTGACGGTATTCGGATGAGTAACTTTCCGTAGGAACAAAAATGGTGATTGCATCATCAGACAGTAGTATAAAACCTACACACAGGCGGGCCTGCGAAGACCTTCCATTGTCCACTTGTCTAGCTGTGGACCTTGGATCCGCAAATTTGTTCACTTTTAAGTAAAACTATCTCGTTATTATCTCCAATTTGATTTCGGAAGGCTCTCAACTCTTCAACAAATATAAAATTCATGAGAAATACTGTTTCAGTTTTTCACAAAGGGGTCATTTGTCTAACGGAAGTGTATCAGACGTAGCTGAAGTTGTATGCATGAGGTACCAGTACCAAGGCATACAGTTCACTTCGCGTCATAGTTATAGATGGCATGCGGATATATATATTGATATATATATATAAGCGAAGGGATATGACCTAGGTCGAGGTAGACCGACAGGCGGGCACGGAATAATTAGTCGAGTTATCGCTTAACGGAATTAAGAGGGTTCCGAAACGGCGAACGGACGCTGGAAATCGATCCAAGCTGGAAGCTGCTGCTGATGCTTCTGCCGGCAGACTCCGGTCAACCCTGCGGAATATTAGCAAGGTGTTCATCGACCCGTCGAAAATTTGATGAAAGTCTGAGCGATGGCTGGCTGGCCACCTCTCACCCTCTCTGACGTCGGGCTGTCACGTTAAGCCTTCCATGTGCACGGTGATTTCGAAAATACGTGGGATATGCAGCCATGTCAGGTGACGCGCTGAGTGTCCCGGCTTCATCGTGAGAATGAATATTTGAGCACTCCGTCGTGTCCAAATGACACATTTCTCGCACGCCATGCAGTGTTCACTCGGTGCATAAAATCTTGAACATTCTGAGTGTGGGAGATATTATATTCCTAGCACGTTTTATTCAAAGTCGTAATAATTTAGTTCCTAAATGGTATTCTAAAGCAACGTACTGGGAACACGTGTCTCTGTCTATCTACAAGAGTCTCTTGTTTGAAACGTTTCGTTTCATTCAAGTTCTGGCTACATTCGATAATATTTTTGCTGTTTATCGGTGGTCATTACTGTCTGAGTTTTCACTTTCTGTGAACAAACATTGAACAATTTGTTGAAAATAACGAAGCGCAATTATCTTCAAGCAATACATGAAGTAGTCTTTAACGAATTTCATTTTCTACAACACGTACGTAAGTCAAAATGATTTGAAAATACGAGATTTCACTTAGCTTCCTGAAATTTACTCGACCGAAATTTTGTTACCAGAAGTGCCTGAATTTTTACCAAAGAGATCCGTTTATTCAAAAGTTTTTGGCCCCCAGTGGTTAAGAGAATATCGTAGCTGTCGGGTTGGAATATTCATCTCAATGCCTGCCTCAAGAGTTTTTTTGAGGATATCAAACGACGTCGACATGATTCAAGTTATGTGGCTGACATTTGGCACTGCGGTGAATAAATAAATCAACGAAAGCTTGATATTTCTCACCGAACTTGAAGGAAACTGTATACGGAACCAGAAAATTCTTGTGAAGATAATAAATTTAAAATGGCGATAGTACCTATTTATGCAAATATTGGATAGAATTCATCCAACTGGAAGCTTCGGTTTCTTAAACCTTGCACTTTAATATTTCTGAGTAACCACCGCAGTATGTTCGGTTGCCTACCACTTAGGGAAATAAATATCGGTAATACAGACCTACCGATAACTCGGTAGATAAGTCGGCAGATCTGTATTACCGATATTTGTTCACCTAAGTGGTAGGCAATCCAACATACTGCAACGTTTACTCGGAAACATCCTGTACATTGAGGTTCGCACTGCGTTTCTTATTTTTCGAGCATAAGCTACGGGGTGAAAAACTCATAAACATACTATTGTTTTAAGAATTGTCGAATATCCTTTTATAATAATCAGCAGTATGATGATGTAACCAGTATCAACACCTTTTCATTCCACATGAAGTAATAATACGTGCCAAAAGTAGCAGCTCTGTTTCTGTGACATTCAAAAATTCAGACTCAAAAATTTTCCGCAGGATGTCTCCGTCAAATTCGCTGTGCTGTGCTACAGGCGACGAAAAACTTGGGAAAAACTTTTTTTTCTGCTGTAGTGTTTTCGTTTTAATTTTTTTTTCTTCATCGAGTAAGCGCTGCAGAATGAGGCCAACAAATATTTGCCTTCCAAAGAACCGAGGGGTGGGGAAGAACTTTTTTTCTATCTAAGCCACCGCGCCACCGCCTCGACTGGCATGGCAGTGACGTGACGGCGGAAGTCGAGGTTTGCTTTTGCGGAATATTCCACGCGAAGCGCCAGAGTCTTTTGCAAATAGCAATTCAAGCACGTAGAAGCAGCCCGACGAAAACGGGGCGAAAGGGAGGTGCCGGGGAACGAAGGGGAGGTCAGGAGGAACCAGAAAAGGAAGAGGTCGTGTAGACGAGAGAACGGCGAGTAGAGGGTGTCGGGGGTGGCTGACACAGCAGTTGGTACCCGGGTGGAGCGGCCCCCAATCAGGCGAGAGGATTGTCTGCTCAAGAGGTGAATTTTCCTTGTTTTCACCCATTCCTGCAGGAAAAGAGAGGATAAAAAAGAAAATCGTAATATATCTACGAGGTGCGGGCTACAAGCGTCTGCGCCCGCATGTACCGAGAGAAATTCTAATTGTGGTTACAACAGGGTACTTGGGTATCTACTGTAACGAAAAAAAGTGATTACAACGCGCAATATACACTGTTAAAAATTTCTGCATGGAACTTTTATTCGGTTACGGAACAGTGAATTCACCATACATTTACTGTTTATTGGATCTAGAATCGGAATAAATTTATTACACAATTTCGTAAATTTAAATTACCTTTCCCTTTGTTTTTATAAATTTTAGTAAAATCAAATATTTTTATTGTAAATTTAAAACAAACACATAGTAATTAATGTCGCTACAACGAATTAGTAAACTTACTACACAATTTTGTAAATTCAAATTAACTTTTTGTTATTATTATAAATTTTATTAATATTAACATTTTTTATAGTAAATTTAACATAAAGACGTATTAATTTACGTCGCTACGCTAAACTTGTAAATTTTCAACCTGATTTCGTAAATTGACAACTCTTTTGTACAGTAAATGTGTAGTAAATATATAATCATTTTTTACAGTGTAATTAAACAATCGTACTGTATTTTCTCAAAACTATAATTGTGATAACTTGATGTTAATGCACCAATAAATCAGTAGTAGTAAATAAAACAAACAGATTTGATGTTGCAATAAACTGGAAAATGTTCTATTGAGAACTATAATTACGCTAACGATAAATAGTCGGTCGTGTCATGTTTTCTTGGAATTCAATTATACGAGTAGATAGTTGGAGAAGTGGACGGTAATAACAGTATTCTCAGGTAATTAATTTTCTATGGTACACCTGTTCTTTTTTTCAATAAAATAATAACCGTACAAATTTTTTTGGTTCATTAAGAAGGAAGCATGACAACTGAGAAAAGTGAAATCGCGGAAGAGATTAAACTATAAAGAAACGCTGTCTCCAAATTTGAAGTGAATCGGCTGAGTTAAATGTCTTAACTTCATCATCAATAGCTATCGATAGATTCTAGTACAAAAAAATATATACAGCAGCAGTTTTAGGAGAATTTTGTAGTATCAAACTATGAGAAATAAAAAATATTTCAGTGCACCTCGCACGAATGCATAGTGCCAATTTCATCCTCATAAGAAACGCTCAACCCCATTGCATAAGATGGATGCGGTGGAAATAGGATAATTGAATGCTGATCTTGATCGGGGATTGCGCAAAAACTAAACGCCGCTAGATTCAGGAACGGGTTTCGGACCCTCGCGCAAAAACCGTGGCCTAATTTTTTCTCCCTGCGGTGGATAGCCGCTGTTGTGATTCAGCGGGATTATCAGAGCAGCGATTCGAATCGACGTAGCCCGTTAATTTCATTGCTGATTTAATGCGAAATTCAGTTTTTTCATCTTTTAAATTTACTCTAATATGATTATATTCACCATCATTTTGAGGTACGCTGCACGCAAGGGTGAATTTATATTATATATATATACGCTCCCTTCTTCTAAGCTCGTTAATTGCTTTTTTATGAAGCTTAATTCTGCTCGATAAAACATTTATGTACCCATAACTTTTTGTTAAATTCAAGCACAAAAGCTGCGCACAAATATTTGCATCGTCAGAAGCCGACTGAAATTTGTAGGCGCGTGAGTAGAAATTGAAATCAGAAATCGATTTAATATTACTGCAGTAAATTTGGCGACGGAATCACCGTTTATACGAAAATTCGTGATAACTGAACACGGATAACACTGCAAATATTTTCGTAGTATTTAAAAACGGCGTAAAATTATTGTGTGGTATTAAAATCGTACCGATTTACCGATATTCTCGAAATACATGACGAACAACTTTATGGGTAAGTATAACAAAATTTATTCAACATGTGTATTATATGTGTGCGAAAATGCTTCTTGTTCGATGTCATCATGCATATGCGATTCGAATATTCACAGTATATTTTGAGAACATCAGCTAACAGTAGAATATCCAAAAGAATATGATTTGAACCATATTTCAGCGGACGTTCAACATACCCTGTGACTGTATATTTTGGGTGTATGATATTCAAATAGCATACATCTAATATTTACAGAATAATCTTGAGACATCTTACGCTATCTGGGAATTTGGCTGTGCAAACTTTGCAGGGATGATGTCACGTTTTTCTCATTTCCCCTATGACTACAAACTGCCGTTTATATAAACAGACCCTTATTTTATCCATGTGTGCATTCATAGGGACTTCGTGAATACTGGTTATTCATGGTTTCACTGTTTTTTCGTGTTAGTCTACAAATTACAGACGTTCGAACAGCTCCATTCGATACCTCAAGATTCCAAATTTGAGTTTGAGACTCGGACACAGAAAAATAGAACAGCACGAACTGGTTAATTACGTCGTAGCTTCAATCCAGTAATTCACATTTCTCAATATGTTCTAAGGATAACCAGAATTTTTTTCTACAGTAACTTTAACACTTTTCGAGATGAAGATCGGTACCATTTATGTATTCACGATTCATCATATCATCATTCCTCAAAGTCATATTGTAACAAAAACTCAAAAACGACTTGGTCCACCCAATGAGGTCATCATGGCGTCAAAATATCCAAGAACTGATAAAAATTTCGAAATTAGAATGAGACTTTGGACAGGTAACATCATCACCAAACATGCACTGATTAGTTTTTGCAATGGAATCAGTTCACCAAGCTTGGAGAACATTCAGATACCTACGACGCGAGGTAAAGAGTGCAAATTCATTCTCTGATCCGGACTTGTATTAAACTACAGCATGGAATGCCGGAAAATGGAATTGCAGTAGTAACTTTTGTGTAACGAGAAAACAGGCGGTCATTAGACTGCATTTTTCCGCGTTCTATCTCCGTTTCAAGCTCCTTTTGACGCATGCATGCAGTGTTCTCGGTAAAATAATCGCGCCGAAACTCCAGTCTGACACCCAGAAATTGCAAATTTTTATAAAGGCAGCCGCAAGGTATTTCCCCGCGGGAAACCGTCGTCCCGAGATCAAGATTCTCGAGATCGGACGCACTTTGCTGGGTTATACATACCTGAGCGCGGTTTTCCTTCTCGACACGTTTGTTCGCGTCTATCGCATGCGAAAACACATGCCTGCAGGATTTAGTAGCTACACGTGTGCGAAAGTCGATATATACGGAAATGCTTTCGATGTGCGATCAAAGTCCAAGCAACGGCTGCTTCTGGTTTCAGGTGTAAAATAGTGTGGACAAAAAAACTCTTTATATTCACGGTGTTCAGTTGAACAGAATGGAAATTTAGACGACGGATAAAAAAGGAATTCAAATACTTCTACGACCTCGTGAGGTTCCATTTTAGGTATACAAATATGTCAGAAGTTCGTGTTTTAGGTATGAACCATCTGGCTGACGTCAAAAGTCAAGTCTCAGACGTTTAAGCGGAGCTACATCTTTGAAATAGGGGAAAAAGACATCTTGAAGACGTTTTCGGTGGACGGTTGGGTCGTCTGTAGGGCTTGTTTGTCTGATACTCGAAAATTTCTCTTTTTTGCGAAATATTCGACGTCGTACGGATCTGTATTTAGGGTAAAATCGAATATCTGGTAGTTATAGTGAAGTTTATAGGAAATAGACTTCAATTTCTTCAATCTTCATTCATCCACGATTCAGTCAACCAGAAAATAAGCGAGTGTGATTAGGGATCGTCTGATTATTCAAGAGCGGATAAGATTAAATCGGGAACAATATGACATTCGTTTCAATGAATTTCGCATTCGTCGTCCTTCAGGCTACAGCAAAAGGCTATTCACTTATGAAAATTAGACAAATGACCTGACTTCATTGAAGATTGTTGTGAGTGATTTCCGTTGATTTCTATGTTATAGTGTAATTTTCGTTAATATTCGGTACGCTCGATGATTTCCATAGACTCTCAATGGCTTTTTAGTACTGTAAGCGATTTTCAGTGATTTTGAGAACAGAGGAACGCACGGGAAATCGCAACAACTTACTTTTAATCACTAAAAATTATGTCAAGCGTTAAGAAATCAATGGAAATTACTACGTAAATAGGAAATCAAGAAAAGCACATAGAAAGCAAAAAAAAATCTACAGTTATTGTTTGGCATCAGTTTTGATGCATCGAAACCATTCAGCGTTTAGCGAGAGCTTCATTTCGAACTGATCGATTTGGTATAAGGTCACAATATTTTTCATAGTATCCTATATAATACTACTAAAAAAGGTATTTTTGAATGAGGTCACAATGTTGTTGGCAGTAGATCCTTACTAGAAATCGTACGTTGGAATAAGGTACCAACTTTTTTGATGGTAGATACTACAGGAAAAAGTATCTTGGAATAAGGTTACATAAGTCGTTATTCCAGGTACTACTGTTAAAAGTATTCTGGAATGAGGTCACAGCTTTTTTGATAGTAGGTTCTAGTGAAAAAAATATATTAGAATGACACCACATCATTTTTGATGTGAAGTACTACCAGGAAAGGTATCTATAGTTTTTGACAATGAGTACTACTCGAAACCCTGTCTTAGAATAACGTCACAGCATCTTTGACAGTATGTATTACTAGAAAGAGTATCTTGGAATACGGTCACAGAATTTTTGACAGTAGGTACCAGGAGAAAGGTTATCTAGGAATGAGGTCAGAGTATTTTTGACAGCACAACGAAAAAGGCCATCTTGTAACTAGACCACACTATTTTATATAGTAGTAGTCTTTCATAGAATAGTACTATACATCACCTTTCACAATGGTCATGACCCAATCCTCATCTCCAAGGCTTCCAACTACCCCAAAAAGCCTTTAAACTCATTCAATACCCTTCAGTTCACAGCCTAGATTTCAAACTGTTAAACTCATCATTTTCTCGAGTAAATGGCTAAATCTTGTATCGAGCAGATACGAAGACTGTTCATGTGATGTGAGTGGCTCCAACCACACGGACTACTCGTGCACATTCCAACATCTCGATATCGCAAAGTGTATCTTGGAATAAGGTCATAAAATTTTTGACACTAGATACCAGGAGAAAGGGTATCCAAGAATGAGGCCAGAGTACTTTTGACAGCAAAACGAAAAAGGCCATCTTGTAACTAGGCCACACTATTTCAGATACCAGTCTTTTACAAAACAACACTACATCTACATCACCTTTCACAATAGTCATGACCCAATCCTCATCTCCAAGGCTTCCAACTACCCCAAAAAGCCTTTAAACTCATTCGATACCCTTCGATTCACAGCCTAGATTCCAAACCGTTAAACTCATCATTTCCTCGAGCGAATAGCTAAATCTCGCATCGAGCAAACACGTAAGCTGTCCATATGATGTGAGTGGCTCCAACCACACGGACTATCCGTGCACATTCCGACATCCCAATATCGGGTCTCTACGTGCGTCATATAGTCAGGCCTCGTTTGAAAGCCCGTTGGGGAACGCGGAGGCAGGTTCGTTAGCTGACGGTTGACGGCCACGGCGCCGCGACGGTGGCGGTTGAGATCGATCCCGGAACACCACGGGTGGCGTCGCGACGTGCCCCTGCCAGCACCGCAACCCGTCGTCGGCCACCCCGCTCCTTCTTTGTACGCCAGGGAGCTTTCCACACTTGGTGATACAGCCTTTTGGACAAATAGGGCAGCGCCACGGCGCTCCGTGGTTCAAACACGAGCGCGTTTCGAGGCGGTGGCGGGGAAGGGGGGGGGGGGGGGGCGTAGGCATGTACGTAATACAACGAGAGGAGAATGGGACCGTCGCGTTGTTAGGAAGTTCTCTGCGCAGAGTTTGTTTGCTATAGAATTTTTACTCGCCTTTTCTGAACGGCGCGCGGCGGAACGACGAGACGAGACGAGACGAGACGAGACTCCCGGAATCTCGAGGAAACGTCTTCTATATTGGCGCCTCCGCACGCACTGCACCCTCATACTGCTTCGGGGATGAAAACTCTTCGGCAGTCTGCGAGATTTTTTGTGTACTAAACTAGTGAAACTCTTAAGGCTGCTGGAAATTGATACTCATATTTTTTTTTTCACTTTTCATCACCTTTGGTGATGTGAGAAAAGTGTTGGTTTTGGTAGAAAATCAATTTTTATAATTTTAACGAATTTTTACGGTTTTGAATCGCTATATCTTAAGAATCTCTAGTTCTGTTTAATTTGAACTTCCGGTTCTACCCGAAATTAATCGATTTTCAATGTTTTATAGACAAACATATACTTTTTCTTTCTTATTACTTTTTCTTAATGAACGATAATATTTTTCGCAGTTTGTGTTAATTTGCTTTTAAATTTATGAACATTTTGTTTTCCTCAAACTTTTCTTCTTTCTAATTTTTTTTTGTTTTCAAAACTTCTTGATTTTTCTGCCGCGTCCTATCAGTTTCAGATTTTTCACTCGATCATTTTCGAGATCATCGCTGAATATCATCGAACAGATCGACATACTCTTCAATTTTCACGGTGATAAAAAGTATCGCAAAAAAACTGTTTTTCTAGCTTGTTTTACCTCAAAAGGAAAAAGTTATCACCAACGATTCAACGAGCTTTACATGTTTTGATATTCTGTGAGGATCATATATTGAAATAAATCCAATAAACAACTATACACGGAAATACGAACTCACAATTTTCACTCAAATTATTAACGAACAATTCATTCAGCTGCGCTTCATTACTTTTTCAAATCGTCGAAGCGGTTCGACTTCACAGTTACGCTGTGTCACTTTGCAAATTTCAATTACGTTACATGCTGATGGACTGGTGTTAAAGTATTTACGATACTCGGAAGAATCTTCGACGGTATGAAAATCAATGCAGATGTAACAAACAAGCTCTTGTTATTGTCAGATTCACTTGAGGAAATATTAATTTTACCCCTGGAGGCTCTTGTTTAATAACTCGCTGACAGTATGAGTATACAAACAGCAGTTTACGTAGATTATTGTGAAAAATTACAGCGCCGTCGCATCTCAAGCCACCATCCTCCATCAAATGGAAGGAAATACCGTACAATATCCTGCTCGCAGAAACGCGGTCCGAGGCAGAGAACAATTACAAGGTGCTGGAAAATATTAATAACCATCTTCGTCACGCAGCCAATATAGATTTGTATTTTGATTTGAATAAACAAATAAAGTATTCTTAACTTTATTCTTGTGTTTTCTTTTTCCTAAATTTCCAGTAACCTGGTGGACGAAAATTCTCAACAAAGTCACAATTCAAATTTGACAAATTTACATTTATTTTTCTCTATGTTCCTTATAACACAACATCGACGATTAGAAACTTTTTTCTTTAAATATAAATGCATGAATGTTTCTTAATTCAATCCTACCATTGATTGAAAATAAAGAATTGAAATCACGGTCTTAGAGTCGTTGAGTTTTCAGCCTGCATTCTTTAATAGATACCTTATAATCGCAAAATCGGTTTCATAACAGACTTCAATTCACGTCAGATTCTAAGATTGATGGTAAGATCAGTTTTCTCAGCATATCTGTTGTGAAACATAACCGATTGGTAATAACAGATTAATACCAAAACCAATCGATAGTCGATAATATAAGAAAAGTCATGATACATGTAATTGAATTCGATTCTTTTTATTAGACATGCAACATTTTACACAATTAAAAGTTACCGATTTACCTCAAAACAGAAAACAAATCACCAGAATCTTCATCCTGAAACTAGGAAAACACGAACAAACCGCATCACGTCTCGTTTGAGAAGGGATTCAGGATGAGAGATAAAAGAATAGCCGAAGATTCCTAATTTATCGACACAAATTTCCAGCGGTTTCTCGAGACGCAGGATACGGGATCAGAGATACTTGATAGTATAATCGGCGCGGTAGATCGATCGTCAGCGTAGAACTCTAGAGCACCGAAAAGGCTGGAGTGTGGCTGCAAAAAGGTCGGAAATCCTTACTGGCCAGCAGGAACGATAAGACTTTCAGCTTGAGATAAGCCGTGCAGCAACGGATTTGGGGTCGGACGATTCCGATCCTGGAAAAGGGATACGAAGGTACATAAATCGCTCCGCTGCGCGCAGGGCAGCGGTGAAAAGCGACGCGGACGGTAAGGTCAATGAAATTCGTCGGAATTCTAGCGCTTAATCGCGTAGCAGACTTGGCCGACACGCGGCCGCCGGACCGAGAAGAACTAATTTATAACCGGGGTCGTCCCGGGCCGCAAGGATCCCCAGGATCCCCAGGATCCAGGGGCGGCGGCGGAGGGCGTCGCCTGGGACAACGGCGCCGTCCGACACGCGAGGACCCGGATCGAGATCCGCGCAGTGGCGCTACGCCGCTATCTAGGCGTGTCGGACGTTCTCGCGGCAATAAATCAGCCTCCAGCTTTCGGGCACGCCAGTCGGTAAAACAGGGTACCGTCGTCATCGACGTAGGCGCGCGAGTCAGAATAACGCATCTTGAACACGGAGTAGGTATTAGTAAGGAGAGAGTCTTTCGTCACCGAAATGGTCCCCGTTTTTCTCGCTCACAGATGGCGCTGCACTCGCATAAGACCCTTCGCTTCTGGGTTATAGGCATGGATATATGTATACGTATAGATTGGATGAACGCGGTGATGGTCGGCCTCTTGTTTCACCTCGCGTTAAATTTAGGTGTACACTTCCGTGACCACAAAACTTGGTGTTGACCGGGAAAGGACCCCGCAGATTCCTTACGGAAATTGGCTCCTGGTTGGATTGGTTGGATTTTCAGTATGTTATAGAACGTATCTTCCCGTTGAAAAGTTACCATGGACACGAGTTCGAAAAAGCAGTAGTTTTCGGGATACAGGTTTCGGAAGAAAGGTGTCTAGATCTTTTTATATCTATGGATTTCGTTATTTTCAGGAATTATAAAGCTTCAAGGGGACTTAAAATCAAACAAATCACTCAAAAAACTGCACGGTTGATTCTCTAAGGTAGGTAGGAAGCTGCATTGATTCCATCCATGAACTCGGTGGTCTACTGGAAGGAAGTGCAACGTCAGATTTCACGTGAAGAACGAGACCCTCCGGCTCTGCAATAATCGGCTTTTCCTGTTTTTCAAGCGTGTACGGAGTCTCTGCGAATCAGCTGTGCAGTTTTTGAGTGATATATTTGCCTCCAAGTCCCTCTTGAAGCTTTGAAATTCGTCAAAACCGCGTGTTCCATAGATAGCAAAAAATCTATACACCACTTTCTAAAGCCTGTTTTCGGAAATTACTAATTTTTTACTATAAGTACTGAAAATTTTGATGACATGTATTGTAGACTGATCGCGAAAAAACGTCCAGTCCAGATTCGGAGTGATTTCGAAAATTGTTTATGAACTGGCTTGTGATTCACTCGCCGCATAAACATGTTAGCTAAACTGCTCTTTCTTTCTTCCTTTTTTTTTTGCTGTTTTCGTTTTTTGCGTGAAAAATGTTTGACGATGTGATGAAATTAGTTTCTATTTGAAGCCTGAAAAATTACACGCAGCATATTTCGCGGGGTTAAACCTTCTTAAAGCAGGATGGATATGCCTACACCGCACGAGGAGGCGCAGGATCGTACGTTACTTCCGCTCCAACCTTCATCATCCATAATTTTATCCCTACGAAATAAGGGTAATGATCTGACGCCTCGACGGGGGGTGAAAGGCTATTGTTTTTCGAGATGATAAGCGGCCGGTTGCACCGCTATTACACCGGCTAATAACTCTCCGCTTCCTCGAGTCCAGAGCGTCTATTTTGGAAATCTATTACGTCCAAAGCAGTCCAGTCATTAACCCCGTTTTTGCGAAGCCAAGGACCTGCAGCCGCGGAATTGCGCCTGGATATTCCGATGATTCGTGTTAATTGCGGGGTGAGAAGGAGAAAAAAAAAACTAACGCTATCCTCGCGTGTATAATCAGCTCAACGGTGTCTCATTTTTCGCCGACGGTTTCACGTCGGGATGAGGAAGACACCCGAAGGCACTGCTGTAATCGCTTCACACCGCAACCACGCCTCGCAATTCCGAACCCTTCGAAGCCGGCAATTGAGGTTAAACACTTACGGCAATGCTGCAATTAACGCCGATCGGTCTCTGGCAAAACACTCAATGGGAAAAGGCTCACTGATAGCAACTGAGGGTACTTTATTGTGCTCCTGAAGTCGAACGAACCTTGCCGATAAAATTACTCCATTATCGTGGTCGAAGTGCTCATTTTCCACGATCACAGGGTTCTTTGGAGCCTTTTAAAAGACACCTTTTTTAGGTATGTTGGACAATGTGGTATTAACCCTTTAAAGCATAAAGTTTTCCTTGGAGTCAAATTCCTTGAAACTGGATATATTAGAGTTCTTGAGGTGCTTGATTCAAAAAATTGGGTGAGATGTTAAAAATTTTTTAAATTCATAATAGCGGATCTAGTATGATCGAATAGGATCAATTTTTCTATTTGCAGTCCGTGATATTGGATCCGCAATTTTGAATTTTGAAATTCAGACGCCGGATTAGTTTTCAGCGACCCAAAAAACCCCCGAGTTATAAATTTCGAGCGAATTGGATCAATTTTCATATTTTCAGCCCAACAATGTGACACACTTGAATCTACTTTACTGCTGATCGTGGTGGTTAAAATTAAAGTTCAAGCGATGGTTTATCATTCACCTTGAAGGATTTAACAGATTAATTAGGCAAAAGAACAATTTAAAAGAACATGAAGCAACATGAGACCAATGAAAACAATTTTTTTATACATCGATAAATTTAATTGATGGAGTCTCTTCGCCCGAAGGATTCGGCTGGTTTGGCATGCATTAAACAAAAAGTACAACGTATTATCGATAATGAGTTATTACGATAGAAAATTCCATATCGAATATATGTAAAATTGACTTATCATCCCACGCAGTGTGGTGATTGGTGTTTCAGTGTCATCCCTCTTCGATAAACGGTGTTGACGGTTGAGCTCCGAAAAGTTCATCTTTTTAACATTTCTGAGCAATAGGAAGAATCCCAAGATCGATGAATATATATCAACGGCTTATTGGCACGGATATTATATATGCCGAACCGTTATCACCTCAGTTCAGAAAATACATTCTACCCCCGAAACGAGATTTGAAAATCATTGAACCCGATACCGTCTACCTTGTGGTAATGCAAACGTCAATATTATTCACGAGGTTTATAAATATGATTTGGAAAGCCACTGAACTGTTAACAAGTTTACCACCTCATTAACTCAATTCTATTGGGTAGATCTGTACATGATACACGAACTTAAAATAATAATTTCACCCCACTGCTATGGATGACAAACATATGATAATAACGATCGTTGAAACGTAGTGTTTTAAAAATTTACCTAAGAAGCAAAAAGAATTGAGATCGATTCAAAATTGTCTAAATTACTCTGATTGAAGAAAAAAAAAAAAAAAAAAACTTATTAACGCAGATCGTCTCGTGGTTAACATTTAAGGAATTTAATTTTCAGGCAGCCTATATGTGGCGAACTGATATAAATTGTATGATAATGTAACTTGAAACTCGCTGTAGTAGTTAACGCTGAATGGTTGGC
Source organism: Diprion similis (assembly GCF_021155765.1). Lineage (NCBI taxonomy): Eukaryota > Metazoa > Arthropoda > Insecta > Hymenoptera > Diprionidae > Diprion > Diprion similis. Next base: position 6,872,302 of record NC_060117.1, read on the forward strand.
CAGAGTCGGACTGCAATTCCGTAGCAATATTCGCCTGGTTATTCAAACAAAGTGTAGGTGGTACGAAATTAGTGTAACGTAGAGAGCACAGCTGGCCTTCCTTGCATTCCCGCGAAACGATCCAACCGCTAAATGTTGGCCACTGCAGAGAAAAGTCGCCACTTTTCACTAGTAAAGCTTTCGCAGGGATTCGGTGAAATTCTGCAATCCGCTCGAAAAAAAGCCGTGGCGACCTAAGAGGTCTGGAAAAAGTTACGATCTGGAAGGGTGTGTCCACACATATTGAGTGGCCTCGTAAAGGGTCCGCGAAACCCCAATATCGTTCTGAAAGGTGCGTGGCCAGAGCGCCGTGTATATCTATACAAACGAGTACCTCTGTCGTAAAAGGCCGTTAAGATTTTGCTTCCGTGACCAAGGGTGAAATGTAATATTATATCATATAGGTATTCATAAAAGAGGGAATATCGTGGCAAAAAGGGAAAAGGTATAAAACCAGAACACCGATATAAGTCTGGAATCTTGTGGTCCTTTGCATGATTTCTCCCGGTGAAAAACAACATTTATACTTCGAATACGATTCTTCGATTTCCAGTCATTTGACGCGCGATGTTTAGTGGAGGAATATCATATTGCTAAGATCAAGCTTAAGGGTCACTTAAGAGGAAGCTCTAGTCGATATTGACGGACAATGAATACATCTGCGAAACGATGCTACGTAATGGATTGTTCCTTTGGTGTTTGATGATTTATGAGTAATAGGATCTAACGAAGTCATGGAAAACATCGAGATCGAGAAAAAAAGAATTTTTCCCGTGTAGATACATACGTGTCACTTATTTTTACTCTACTCCAAGCCTACACATCGCTGGTGCGATTCAGCCGATGATAGCTTCATTCTATACTCAATGCCCAATAAAGATATGCAAAAATACTTGAATTTCGTGCAATAATCGCACCGCAAAAGAAGGACCCGTAATTCTTGGTAATTGTATTACGGATTGGCACCTACAGATCGAACGTATCAAGTTTCTGAAATGTTCAGGGTTCTTCCGTCAAAGTTATAAAACTGCAGTTATCTCACTCACCTTGCAAGGCATTTTAGTATAGTAGATATCGTTGATGACTATAACACCCTGTCAATCACTATCGTCAAGTTTACACCCAAGTTTCAATGTCAGTTTCGCTCCATTGTTACAAGGGCGAGTCCATTGAACGAGCATCGTGTACAACACCGTGCATTGATGTCGGTCAAAGAGTTATAACTTGCTTCGTGTTCCGCTAATCACACTTTCACTTCGTCCCTAATCAGCCTGTCGACACTTCGATGCTTTGTGAACGGTGCCTCGTCGATAATGTTACTACGGTACTCCAGATTCATGGATACTGACAGCATAAATTTTGTGTCGATAAACTACAGTGGACCATCCATCGATGCAATATTTCAAGAAAAGTGCCAAAGATGAGATACTGACAAAAAAGTTATTTCAGGTCCCTTTCTACGATTGGATTTCTTTTGAGGGTTCCTCTTGCTTTGGAAAGTGGTTTCACCCTTAAAGTGTTTCAATGGCGGATATAAAAAAACACGTGTCGCTTAGTTTTTAGTCTACTATAACATATTGCAAAAGAAATTAAATCGGGGAGATCGACTTGGGATACCTTCCTCGTGAGAGCAGGCAAATTTTGAAAACTGTTTACATGATCACTGAGTCATTATCATTGAATTTTGTCACCCATCGAAACACCCACGTTTTATGCAATCAATGTCAGGTGGTCACATGTGCAGGGGTATTGAGGTGTCAGACGGCTTCCGTTGTTTGTTCAGGCATCGGACTCCAGTGTCCGAGCACTTCGACTGGCAGATGCCAATTTGGCTGGTTTATCGATTCAAAACAGGCCAGCCCAGTCGCATCCAGTGGTGCGTGAATAGCGAGAGGTTTTCTGATGACTCAAGTGCTGGACGAGTGGCCGAGGCAATTTTTCGAGCTCATTAATGCGGGACACTGTGCACGCCGAAACGAACATGAGGGAGCCACTCCATTTCCAGAGTTTCTGGTCTCGCATATGGTTGCGAACGAGCGATTTTCCCGAATACTTGAGTTTCAAGGACCCTCGTCCGATGGGGGATGATAAATACGAGGTGCGGCTGTGGGGGTTGCGTCACCGCCGACCCGTGGGACAAGAAGTAATCGAAGGGATCCCTTTGCCTTCCGCGTTATCAAAATACGGTGATCCGTTTCGACCAGAAAATCCAGCCTCGGCTTGGGTCGCCCCGCTTGCAATTTATACCCCCCGTGACACTGAAGGGTTCGCTGTAGTTGATACATAAACCACGATTCTGTGTTCACCTTTTTTCCTACAACCCCATCCCAGCTAGGAATTCTGCGTGTCGAAAATGTACGGCTATGATACGTCGATTGAGTTTCTGGTGCGTAAACATTCTCCATACACCAACTCTCCGTTCCCGTATCGCGAATTTGGTTAACGACGCGTGACAACCTGCGATCAAAATATATACGTCACGGCGGAACCATCTGCCGACATATTCTTTTGTGTTCAATTTGTTTATTCAACGGTATCCGAATTTAGGCACGTGTGCGATTTTGTACGATAGCAAATTTTTTCAGCTGGATGCAATTAATAAATATCGTATGCTGACAATGTACGTCCATTTTTCAGAGGAGCTTTCTTGCGCCTCTTATGTTAAAGATTCACAATCATTAAAAATATCCTTGCGCAAGACTTCGCTTCTCGCACTTTTCAAAGAAATCCTTTCAAACTTCTTCTGAAGCAATTCATAAGACACTGATATTAAGTACCCAAAATTTCCCAATCTCAGTGATGGTCTTTCCTAATGAATTTCTTTATGCCATTTACAAAAAAAGCAGTGTGAATTCACGTGTGGATTGCACTATCAACTACTGCTTCTAATGATCACACCACGACCCGGCCATCACCATTATTCCTGGTAGTGTTGCCACGTGACCTGCGAAACGTGTTGTCGGTAGCTGGAGAATAATATCTGGAGAACAGCATCCAGTGGTCGTGACTGCGAACATAAACCAGTTGGAAATGGACCTCAGCATTTCTCCTTTCTTCATGCGAGAGGAAGGATATCAGTGTTAATGCCAAGTGTGGAGGCCATCGTAACCTTTTAAATTTCCTTGCTTAATTAAAGCTGAATGCCCTGAGAGACATTAACCGTCAGCAGAGTAGCTTTCGCAGGCACACAGAAACTTCCAGGCTCGTCCGAGACCGCAAACTGAGGACGACTCATGGGGATGTTGTGTACCTCTAATCTATTCAGAATCTAGGATTATCTGGTGTACACTATTCTCACCGCTTCTGATGGTTCTAAAGCCGTCTGTGCATTCGATCCATTGGTTTGCATCCTGCTCTTCGCCGAGTATAATCGTCAATCAAGACAAGAAACAAGCAGACTGTGGATGTGCAACATCGGTGGAATGTCTTCAATGCTTCTCGTGGTTAACGGAGGGTAAATTGGAATGGTTCATAGTCGGTTTCAGTGACTCACGAGCTTCTGAACAACAGTTATTACATCGATCTTAGGCGCCATTATAATCAATATACTTGAGAACAGGACAGATCCACTTGAAAAATGCTTGCAATCGATTCCATCAAACGTCCGACGGTGATACTATAGAGTTTTCGTACCTCAATCCAAAAATCACTCTCATTTTTATGACAATCAATTGAAATTCTTGTTTACTCAGCATCAAATTTTCTATGAACACTTTCTGTGGTACTGGAACAGTATGATGAGCACTAACCATGCGGTACCTTGTTGTTCATGAGGTCACAATTTTCTCAACTTCTAAAATACACTTTGCGCTCGCCTCCGTTAAGGGGGGTGAATTTACACGGCGGAAATTCGTATTCTTTGACAATAGAAAAGTTTTCCTCGCCCCTTTAGCCGAGGAACGTCTTAGTCCGCGACTGATCACATTTGGCGTTTGTCAAGTTGGCACCACTCCGGCAGTCTCAATGCGTGGGTATATCAAAAGTTTACCTTTTCTATGACAGAAGAAATCTCAAGAAACTTTTTCCCCTTTATTCTCGTCATCTCGTTCTACCTACTCCCTTCGTTTGCTCCAGCAATGCTTTACTGAAGCTTCTTTCTCCTCGCTACGTTAATAACGTTCCATTCGTTGTACACGAAATATTCTGACACTGGAGGAATTTTCTCGCCCTCTTGCCCTCGGGAGACAGTTCTACATCGTCAACCTGCGCATGAAAAAACGAATTGTACCATCGACTCTGCACATCTCTGGCAACGTAGAATTAAAATTGAGTGTCTTCTGAACAACTTTTTTAGCTTGACTCACGTAGTGGCTAGTTTCTATAAGTATGATCGGTAAAAATTTGTGCTCTGAAGGTCACGAAAAGAAACAAGTTGGACTTCCAAGATTCGACTTCGGACTTCAATCACGATTGTAGTAAAATTGAAATTTCTTCAGTAGAATCAAATTCAACCTGAAAATGCAATCCAATGATTAATAGCTATTTTTGGAAGATCGACATCCAAGGTTGAATTTTGAATATGAAGACCACGCAGTGTTTAAAAACATCACACTCATGACTGTCAGTTCTTCCTGTCAGACTTATACATTATATGTTACCTACGAATGTATCTATTCAAAGTGGATTCACCATCCGTTGGTTATTTTAGTTGTGTCAATAGGTCATGTCGGGCGTGTTCAGTTCAGGTCAGAAGCCTCAGAAGTTTACAACTCAAATGTTGTTCATCCTTTGACATCCATCCAACTTATGCTAGAATAACAATAATCAGTTTCGAATACCTAAAGATGAAACACCCAGATATTATCGGAAAGCTAAGGATGTACCATAGTTTTCGAAACTAACCAAAAGAATCATTAAACACCCAGCTGCTGAAATTTTGGTTCACTATTCGTGGTGTTTCGTACTATGGGAACTTGACACAGGCTGGTAGCTAATGTCAACTTTGCTGTCGAGTCAATTCAAGCTCGATACTGCATCAAGTCGTATGATCCACAGTACCAGCTACGCTTGTAGCCCACATCTGCACCTCAGAAAATGTTAACATGTGGTGACATATTTTTTAAAGAACGCAATGAGCTCCATGAGTCTGGAGGTTGATCTGCAGGTAATTAGTACGATTCCGATGATTAGTAGACTCCAGCTCACATGAACTTTTTATGCCATAGCTGAGAATCCATAGAATTCATTTCCATTTCTATGGGTCCGACTGAATGCTTAGAGGTAATCGACGCACTCGCACGGTGGTCGTTCATCCGTGGTAATGCAACGTGCGCATAACAGAACCATGTTCAGTTTGAAAAAAACGTATTCACAAAGCAGTGAACCGTGTGTTACTGCATGCACTTCGCGCGCAGTACAGAAATCGACTTCGTTTCATGTCCCTTCTATTTTCTTCGAAAGCTTTCACGCGCAAGCTGCATGCGGAACCCGCGTATAATATGAATGTGCTGCTCGCATCCTGCATTGGAAGTTTTCCCTCTTTCTCTACCTGTTTATATGGACCAGTTATAAAACCTCGGGCATTCAAAAATACCCCCGTATTTTCCATGAATGCCTATCCTGCCGGTAAAAAGGACCCTCTGCTTAAACGAGGGTGAGCGGGAAACGCTGGAAAGCCTTCGTTCTGATGCGTACACGTCGCTCCCTTCAAAAATTATTACAAGCCTCCGAGCTTTTAGTTGGCACGTGTCACTGCATATACTAGCTTATGTATGTGTGTACACTGGGAGATTATGCTAAGTAGAGACGCCCAGCTCTTTGGTTGTCCAAATTTCCCCCTCAAATGTAATTATGCACGTCATTTAATTTCCGGGTGGAATTCTGGTGGCACAATTTCTCGTTTTAAGTTCAGAATAAATCAAGTACACTGTTGTTTTTTTTTTTATTAATTATGTAAAGCTAAGTTGAAAGAAATAAATTTCATTCAACTTTCATAGTATTTTATACCCTCATCAAATGATGAACTAAAGTCGAATTCTTCTTACTCTGGACTTGTTAGATTCGAAATGGGGAGAAAAGTGATAACGTTAATTTTTTAAAACAGTTCGCTTGATTTGATCTTTCGACAAAATTGTTAACAACGAGAAAATCGTCGCAGTAACGTTCTTCAACTGCTGAAAATACACATAAATTGCATCTATTTCATACCATAAACAATAAACTTTCCAGATCATATTTTCCTTAAATTTTTTTAAAATTTTATCATTTTCTCCACACTGTTTGATTTTCATGACGTCAATGCACACGTATCTTGTACAAATATCGCATATTTCATACACAAAGTTTTCTAATCACGTTTTCAAGCAGAATATTTTTTAAAAAGTATTTATGAACAAGCATTTCGTGTTGATTATAATAATCATGCACCGAATAAGAGGACGAAACCCAAAGTTCTTCCCATTCGTCGATATCAGTCGTGAAGAGTACTCGTGAAGAGTATTTAATTTTTTCCCTTCACAATAATCATACCAAATTTTGAATAGCTGACTCGGAAGCGACGTGCCGTGGCAATTAGAGTTGAGAATATAATCCACCCCTGCACTCGCCGTTCTCTTTGCCCAAGTTACTCGCACAGCATTTACCTAGACGGATATAGGTACAAGTTCTCGCGGTAATTAGCCGTATTCTCAAGGGTGGTTTTGGGGCGGAACGTGCTCGAGCCAAAGTTGGGTAGGATAAAAATGGGGCGACGGGAGAAGCGGCGAGGTTGGTTAGCCCAGCTGTGCATCAATCTGTGAGATTACTCACGGAACTTTGAACACATCCTGACGTCGAGTTAAAAAAAAATGAAAAAGAAAGAAGAAAAACGAATCCAAGAACAAAACCGAGATGATAAACGTACCGTCAAAAGCAATCCCAAGTCCCCTGGGTGTTCGTTACACACGCCCCCAAACCATCGAACATGGACACCGTGGGTCCGTAACAACTTTGTTGAAGGTCGCTGTTTAAACGAGGCAAGTTCCGGAAATTCTCGGAAACCTGTACAGGCACAACTCGTGTCTACAATTGATAAGATAACGCGGTCCACACAGTTTCTCTAATCATCTATGTTCACCTGATGCCTGTGTGGACTCGCCATTAAGAGAAGTGGAGGGGTCCAAACTTTGGTTGGTACGCGTTAATTTGCTGCAAGGAATCGATGTTTCTCACATGCAGAAGCAACACCATCGAAGTGAAATTTCATCAGGCGTGGTCAAAGATAGGAGGTGAGTTAACCAGATACTTCTCAAATCCCTGCATCTATTTCTATGGAAAGCTTAAGGTGCTTATAAAGAAGCGTCGTACACCTCGAAAACGCGGGGAACACCGAAATTTCATTTTGGCAACATTTTTTACCGACCTTTCATGCCTGACGGTAATTTTTTACCGACATTACACGCGTACATTACCGGCATGCGCGTAATGTCGGTAACAAATGTCGCCAGAATGAGATTTCGGTGTTCTTCGTAATCGAAAACCAGATCAGCTGCCATTTCGTCATTTCGCCATCAAATCTCATGGAACTGGGCTCAAAATGTGTGTTTCATCACCGTCGAGTTGCATCATACCGGATAGGTCGATCCATTCAGTGCAACTGTGAAAATTTGGCCAATTTCTGTGAGTGGTAACCAATCTGTAAAATTTTTTTCAAAATTTTGAAAAAGTAAAAAGACGCTTCACTTTTTGCCAAAATAAGGCATTAGTTGCCAAGTTTCACTCTGATCGCTTGAGCGGTATAGGAGTTTTGCATCCCCGCCTTTTCGAGGTGTACAACGGGTCTTTATAAGCACCTTAAGTCCCGGATGACTTGCCCTTCCGTAGGACTTCGGTGAATTTTTTCCGTTACGCAAGAATTGCGTAGAGCTCTAGGGCTTCCGCGTTTATTCAACTTATGAGGCCGTTAAGATAAGGCACGAATTGAGATAAGGAAAGAGAGAACGGAGAGAATGACAAAATTATGCTCGTTTTACTGCCGGCTGTATAGAACGGGGTTTGGTGCATTCGGGAAATGACTCGAGAACGCGCGAAGAACAACCCTGAATAGTTTAATGTACGGGACAATGATCGTCCGCAGAATTATGCCAGGCTATCAAAACCCAATCGTTAGAAAAGAGGGAAAAAAAAAATTTCACACGAATGGTAAGAGTTCGGTACTTCAGCTTGAGCCCCATGGGAACGGCAAACGTACGCCTGCAGCGATACCTCATCCCAAACAAACCCGAAAGCTCTCGATGCTCGCGAAAGGTTGCGAAAGCTTCCTTCACCGCAACAAGTTTCGTAATTGGTTTAAAACAATTTTTTCGTCCACTAATTGCTTCATCCAAATTGTTTGGGTACAAAATTTGAACGCAATTTAAAGTGCCTCAGACCATTAAACCTCTTTGGACCCATACTCTAAGTATTTCCATCGAATTCATTCAAATTTTAGGTTATCCCAAGACTGACCTGACAATAGATTCGATTACTCATGTTGTCCAAGGGTCCTGAGAACGACCTTGAATTTTGTTTGTCCTTCAAAAGTTCTGCAAACCATCCTTGAATTTTCCTTTTGTCCTGGAATAACCTGAAAATGTTCTGAATATGCCCTGGAATTGTCTTTGAATTCGTTACGGATTTTTCACTGGACACCATGAATTTAACTCAAGTTATCCATCAAGTCTGTTTTGGAAAAAATTTGCACAGTTGGAGGTCAGATTTCTGACTCTGACAAATTGGTCTTGAAACTATTTCAACCTTTATTAATCTCCATTAAGCTTTTTTGGAAAAACTACAAGCACTTATCTGCAGATCATATATTTTCTGTCCATAGATGAGGAAGTCAGTTAACGAAATGGCAGTGTCATAGTCTTCTAAAGTGTTCATGATTCGATTGAAACGAAAGACAAGAAAGAATTCACAAGCTAGTAAAAAATGGTTTTAAATATGTATTTTACGGCATGGGCATTGAAAAGTCCACTTTTTGTGGCAGTTTTCGTTCCGTAAAGTGACGCTTCATACGGTAGCGAACAAAGTTACGGAATAAAGTCTTTATTCCGCAGTTTTGATGCGCAGTTCCAAGTGCGCATCCCAAACTGCCGAATAAAGTAGCTTCGTTAAACAGATCGCGACATAACTTCACTCTTCGTTTTGCTTTTCAATGCCCATACCGTAAAAAATATTGTATGCGGCATACCCGTAAACCGTTTTTTGGCTCGGATAATTTCAGTACTCGCTTCTGGCTCGCCTTCAGCTCGTCCTGAAATCTTTATCCTTGCCAAAAAAACAGGCGGTTTACGGACATGCCACATAAATAGCTATTCTACGTAAGGTTTACACTTCACGAAGCTCTATTTCTTCTACCGAGTTAATTTTGAGCGCTTAATTTTATCACATTCATATCTTTCTCCTAAGTTTAACAGTTTATTTTTTACTTCCTTACAACCTCAAGGTACGTTTACGTACTTAGTTCTTCCGTAAGTTTGAGATCTCTGTACTCCATGTATGCTTGGGACAGAGAATTTCACTCCTGGCAAATAAAATCCCTCGTATTTCATTATCCTCTCTTCCTCTTCCTCTTCCTCTTCTTCTTCCTCAACCTTTCTCCCTCTCAGCTCGCATTTTCTCGCCTGGACTCCGGGTTCTTAGACCCCAATCTATCCCTGCCAAATGAGGCATGTGATGCACGCATTCCTCAGACGCAATATCGAATTGTTGGATAACCTTTCGAGGGATTATGTATGGAAAAATGCCAACGATGGGAAGTGGCATGCCTTCGAGGGCACTGTGCATGTGTGTATCATGCGTTGGAGGAGAACCCTTCCGATCGTTTCCCCTCGTCACTGACAATTTCTATGACGCTTCGCCTCTGGTCCCATACCCATAAGTACGCGGTACCCGAGGAGTCGAGGGACGGATAATCTAGAGAAGCCTGAACCTCGTAGATTAAATTGAGCTGGCTGGAGAAGTTGGGACGGTATGTGAATAATTAAATGTATAGTCAAACTAATCTTGAGGGAGGTCAGCAGAACGGCTCGCAAAGTTTCTAGACTGTTGAATTGGGGCTTTTTGCTTATACCAAACTGACTTCGGTGCTGACAGCCCAAAAGCAAAAACTATGCTTTCAATCCTTCTGATCCAATGACGACGAAAATAGGCTCTGCGTTTCAAGAAATTTTATTCTCGTCAGAATTGAACGACCTCAAGATATTTAAAAAAAATTTAGTCTATCCGAATTGAAGCGATTTTTAGAATTGAGATATACCTGCTTTGCCCAAAGAGATATTCAGTATTTTCATGAAGTTTCATTGAAATTTTTTTTACTAAAACACAGATTCCTCTCGAGTGAAAATATTTGTGATAATTGTTAAAAAATAATGTTGATGAGCTTCGTCGTATAGTTTTTATAAAATATAATTCAAATTGCATTCACCCAATTGCGTTAACTTTTCCTATTATTCTTTGTATAATTAATAAAATTTAAGCTTTTATAATAAAAGTTGGCGAAATTTTTTATCTGCAAATCGTATTTATTTAATCCACATAAAAATCGGTTATATTTTCTTGCGATTAGGAAGAAAACGGACTCATTCTAATAATTGTAGAAAATCAAAGCATTTGGTAATTTAAAAAAAATGTATCAAATGTCCCCGGACGTTACACCTGCTTTTTGGAAAAAAATTGCGAAAAAATGACTGCTCTCTGATTATTCAGAGAGAATCTTTTCAGCTTAGTCAGAATTTGGTATTCGGCACGTTTTGCTCGTATACGACGGCACCACGTGAACAAGAATCTCCTAAGAATTTCAATTCTCCATATACAGTATATTTGTCTCGTGATTCAAACTTTGGTCACGTTTTATTCGAATTTTATTGCCCAGCGCTGTATAATCCTTTCACCTCACGTGAATTTCTAGTCCTATTTCGAGTTTTTAATTCCCATTTATCTTTTATCGCTCGATAATATCACCCGAATGTGAACCCCGTGAAGATGCGCGGAAATTGGACAAAAAGTGGCTCAAAAAATTTGCAAAAAAAAATCATTTTTTTCTGTAGAGTTTTAGTGAAATTTCGGTGAATTTTTTCTGAGTAGAACAAAAATAAATAAATTTCATGGTTAAACACCACAAAAAGTAATAACCGTTCCCCACTGATCTCTATATATGTAACGTGAATTCAGCAGCTATCGGGTGAAATTTGCACATGAAAACAAGAGAGAGAAAAAAAAGAAGAAAAAAAAAAAAAAAAGAAGAAGATCCGATACCAAATGAATAATACGAAATCAAAAAATGTGAAATGAATGGAATTTTTGCTCGAGCAGTTTCAGTTTACCGCAGTAAAAATACCAGCGGAAGCGATAAGGCGAATAAATGATTTGTTGTTCGGCTGGTTACCGGTGGCGTAAAACGAACCCCAAAACCGTTGGATTTTTCTACGGGCAGTTGTGTCGAGCTCAAGGGGTGAAAGAAACGCGTTGCTGCAGACGAAGGGCGTATTTGCGACTAACGCGTATCGCGCCTCGTGGCTGGATGGAAAACAATAGAACCAGTTCGTATTGCCTCCGTAACTCAGATCAACGAACCTCGGAACGAGAATCTGGGGTCGCATACTATTAAACGCTTAAATGGTTCTCCCTTGGAATCGAGCGGGGGTGCAGACTGAGAGATTCCCTCGGGAACGATAGCGCGAGCAGCCCCGAGAGCCGCGGAAGGCATTCCAACTCTGGCTAAATCCCCCAGTGCCTCGGAAAGAAGGGGTGGTGAAGAGGTTTCAGCCCATTGCGGGGGGTGGGGGGAGGGGGGGAGGGGGAAGGAAACGTTGGTATATTGCACGCCATATTTCGAGACCGATGGACGTCCCAGGATCCGATATTCATCTTTCGGAAAATGTTCCCATTCGTTCTTATAACTTACCCGAGAATAGAAATAAGGAAGGAAAAAAGAATGAACACTTTTCAAATGCGATATGATCGAGGATCCGGTCAAATTGAACATTTGCGATATTCGATTAAGGGATCGTCATAGTGTAACGGGTAGAAAAATTGATCATTTTTGGCGTTTATAACACTTTTTTTTTTTATCTCAAATAAAAGCAATCGCGAAGATTGGAAAATATATATATTGGCTATCTTGCTATAAGGGTTTTTTTTTTATCTATAATTGACAAAATGGCGGTGGTTTGTAAAGAAAAAGTATCAAATTTAGCCTATTTTTTCGATAGTTTATCTATAAAAGAAATTAGTTGTGTCCAAATTTGAGAGAGATAACTTGAAAAATTTTCCTTTGAGAGTGTACGCGGATTTGAAAAACCAATTTGAAATTGAATAATATAAAATAATTTTTATGACAAACTAATGTAACTAGATGCCAAGTGAATATAAGTTTGTGAGTCTCAAAAATTTTATTCAGCCATTGTTCGTATTTTGTTTTTGTTTGGTAAGCCGAATTTTTCAACGTACGAAAATTGAAAATTCGTTTGAAGCATATTACAGTGGGAATCGATTAATCGGATCGAAGAAAGTAATCTTCCAAAAAAAAAAAAAAATTGTGAAAATATACAGTATATTTAATACAGTGGCTAGTAAAGAGTGAAATATAATTTCATTATCGCTGAATCGGCACTGAATCAAGTGTGTAATAAGTTTTTGAAAAATTTTCTATAGAAACTGTTAATCAAAATTAAAATTGAAATCAATCACGATATTATTGTAATATTTCTGAAATCTAGGGATAGGATTTGATGTTGCAGCATTGTCAAATATTCAGGACGCGTTATTCTTTAGCAGTAGAAAGTTCTTTCGACGACGCGGTTTTATTGACGATTTATATTTACAACGCCAGTACCACAATGGCCGAAAGTTTGTTCTCTTTTCGTCAACAATTTCCACTTTGCTTCAACAGATGTTTCAATGAAATTTTTATGACGAATGTAAAAGTCTGAGAATTATTGGTGAAAACGATATTGATTACGCGATATATAGTAAGAAAGATGAAATTGCTTTAACTCGTTAATACTTTGCGAAAACTTGATGGCACGTGTACGAACTTTACGAAAAGTACGTGTCAGTATTCTACAAAGTTTTTCTACTGTTCTGAAAACGCGTTCAAATACAGAAGTAAGGCGATTTCAGGGGGGAGATACGTGTAGACGCTTAAAAAAAAAGTAATTTTTGTTTCTTTCATAAATCACTTGTAAAACTGTTATAAAATATATTCCTAAAATTTCAAGTCTTTATTTAAAAGTCAAGTTTGAATTAATTAATTACTGCTTTCAATTTACCTTTTCTGCCACTTTTTTTCAACCGCGTTTTTCAAAAGTTGATAGAAATATAAATTTTGTACAATAGTTTACGTTAAAAACTTATTTCTTGTTAAGTAATCGGAAATTTTGGGAAAATTTTGAACGTTTTAGTAAAGAAGATAACATGAACTTCAAGAAATATTATATTTTTTTCCATTTTTCAATCAATATTTCATAGTCAGCTAATTTTTAACCTTGAATAACTCTTGAATCAATAGATTTACAAAAAATCGCAAGAGACCTTTTTTGTAGATCGTTCAATTTCCTACAAAAATATGTACTGTTCTTAACGATACACTGATCCGTTGTTGAGTAATAAAACTCCGAAATAATAAAAACAAATTTGCAGTTTTATTTGAACGGGAAATGGAAAATCTCAAATAAACACCTCTTAATATTAATATTAAGAGCTCAAACTCTTACAGAATTTTTTTTTTCGTTATTTTGAAAGATATTTTCACGCTGACTAACGAAAAAAAAGTATTTAATTTGTTTAGCTCACCTTAAGAGAACTTTCAATGCGCAGAAGCTGATATCTCCATTACTTTCGTAGAAAAATCTTTGAAAATTTCTTAATAAATAAATTATTTATCCGTTAAAAAAATTGATGAAAATTACTGTAAAAACGGCGTCATCCCCTCTCGAAGAAACAGGGTATTATTTTACACAGCAGATCTGTGTTATTTTACGAATTTCAGTCAGGAAAATTAATAATAAGAAAATTCATCAGGATCTTTAATTATTTGGGAGAAAATTATGACAAGCCAGTTAAATGAAAGGACATGCTTGTGACTCTGTACAAAAATTAATTCAAACCAAAGACGTTTTGTACCACCGCAGAAAATACTCAGGTCAAGTAAAGGCTGCGCTGTATCTTTTCTTAATTGGCACTGCATCTCGGTTTCAGCTCAACTAATCTCATAAAAGCTCCTGTTTTATTGTTCCTCATCAAGAACAGCTGACTCAGAGTCCCACGTCTACATAATTGAACGATTCTAAGAACAGGCAAACACATCGGAGTCCAACGCGACCCTGCCAGCCCTTTTCTTATACCTATACCCTCTACGTTAACCCATTTTCTGAATGCTGCTGAAGTGACCGTGAAAACGTCTAACGCCATGTACCAAAGAAAATTGTGTCTGCCGCTTTCTTTTTCCCAGCCTTTTTCATCCTGCGACTGATTTACTCTCAGCTCTTGCTGCCTTATGATGCTTCTTGTGGATTTAAGACGATTTAATTTCATTTTTTAGATTTAGCTTGATATTTTTTCTTATATTTTTAACATCTATATTCAATGGATTCGTTTCATTCATGATAAGTTTGCCATTTCATTGATCACGTTGTAATTTAGCTACCGGTATTGTAACACTTTTATTTTTTGCCGATCGTGAAATTTTTTCGTTGCGAAACCAAAAAACAAAAGAAAAGGAAACAGGAAGGTAAAAAAAAACAGTTTTTTTTAATACTTTTCATCGAAGTAAGAAGGGTCTGTTCGACAAACTTCAGCGATGATCTCGAAAGCGATTTAGCGAAAAGTCTGAAACTGACAGGATTTGGCAGGTGAGTAAAAAAGTTTTGAAAGGAAACTTTTCCTAAAAAACGAAATATTCAGAAATTTTTTGAAAAATAAATATATAAACTGGGAAAAATGTTGAAAATTGATTTATTTCCGACAGGATCAAAAGTTCAAATTGAACAGGAAATGACAATTTTTCATGTTCATTATTTGATTGTAAAATCCTGTGAGTTTCAAATTTCTTCAGACCGATACTTTTCTAAAAACCTGTTTTGCGGATTCTAGAGGTTAGAAAACGTAAAAATTCGTTAAAATTGGTAAAAATGATTTTCGATCAGAGTTAAAAAGTTTTTTATATCACCAAAGATTATTGAAAGTGAAAGCTTGTATAAATTTTTTGATCCAGAGTTGAGTTCTGGATTATTTAGTGTTTGACTTTTTGGGCCTTAACAACATAAGTGATAATTGTTACTGCGTGGTTCAATTCCTTCGAATAATTTCGCCAGTAATTCATAAACTCAATCAAGTGATCGATATTTAAATTATGTCAAGGAACTCTGACCGCAGCCAAGTTATTACTTGGTCATAACATCGGTTCGAGGTTCATTTTGGCAAGGAAGATGCGACGATGGTCTGCTTTCCAGAAGCTGGGAAATTCGCCTTTGACAGAAACGCTCGGCTGGCAATTTGCCTCAAAGCTGCAGAGCCAGCGAAAATCGCTTCTTGCAAGGACAGGCGCACTTGAGTAGATTTTCGTATGGATCATTATTAATTGCTTCAAAGTCTAATGGGTTTTCAAATTATGAAACCTGACTTCACCTGAACAAAAATTGCGATGCTCCGAATTTCTTCTCTCTGGTATACTAAATGAGGAATTTCATGTCCACTCTCCAAAAAATTGCATTTCGTCATTTGATTATATGAAAAAGAGTGGTCTAAATTTTTTCAAAATTTTTGAATCGCATTTTTTTTGAGTTTTTCAAAATTTCAAAATTTCAAATACCGACCGAAAAAAAATTATTTTCGTATATTTTTGATAAAAGCGGTGATTTTTTAAACTCAAAAAATTACAAAACAAAACTTTTTACGAAATTTACTTAAAACTGCAAAGTTTTTGACTGAAACATTTTTTTGTTTAATCGTATGCTTTCAAGATATAACGGTACTTGTAAAATTTTAAAATTTTGAAAAACTCAAAAAAATGCGATCCAAAAATTTTGAAAAAATTTACACTACTCTTTTTCATATAATCATAAATTTAACAAAATTGCAATTTTTTTGGGAGTGGACAACTTTTTGACCGTTCTAAACCGCATGGAATGCCTCATATGTGTAACCAGTAATTTCTAAAGTATCGTTACGGCATCCATCTTACCGTGATTGCAGCATCTATGAAAGGCTGGATCGATGCGAATCCGTGCAAGCGTCTACGCAGCAAACTTCCGAATCATCTGAAAATAAATAATCATCATCTGTAACACATTTAAATGGATTTCTAATTCGTAAATTGCCAAGGAAAGATTTTTATTTACTAGAACACAGTTGTTCAAATGTTCTTCCGGAAACGTCGGTATTCCAAATCGTTAAATTCTAATCAGTTCAAGATTGTGGAAAGAATTTTCAAATTCGAATTATTGCTCTCACAAAGTAGTTGGAATTTTACGAGCTTCTGAAAATCTTTAAATACTTTAAGTTCAGCCTGTAATCAGTGGAATCATCAACGATGATGTTCGAAACTTTAGCATTAATTCTCTAAAAAATGTAACTTTTTCTCTTCAGTTTTAAACAAAATTGAATGTATAACAGTCCACAAAAAATAAAGTTATTTCCACGTTCACTTTACGTAACAGTTCGAAATAACTCAGCATCTGTACTTGAAATTTTTTAATACAAAGAAATTGACATTTCAGAGATATTTGAAGTTTAATTTTTCAACACTATCGTAAAATTGTCTTGAAATACATGGGACGCCTAAAGTTGAATTTTTCAACTCTATCGTAAGTTTCTAAAGTGATTAAGGTCTGATCAGAAAAGAAATTGATTGAGATTTTCAAAATCTTACGAAATGTAAAATAAATCTATTCCATACAAAAATCAATTCATCTGCATGAATTACCATTTTTTATAAATAAATCCTTCGTGAACAAGATGCTCGGTATTATCTTTAGAATGAAACAATATTCGAGTGGTATTTTCGTGTCAGGCACATCCTGCAGCCTCCAAAGGAAACACGTGCGCTTTGTCAGTTTCCCCACTTCGGATAGTCGGCTGAATGGGAAAGTCCTTAGGGAAGAGATCGGGATGTACTGTAAGCTGCAGGTGGACCGCAAATTGTGAGGGACGAAAGCCTCAGCGAGGAGGCTTTTCAGGACCCTCATTACATCTCAAAATAATTACTGTACCTACTTTGACGGGTGATCTTAAGGACTCGTTTGATACTTCGTGAAAGCGACGGAACGAAACAGAATCGTTTCCATCCCTCCCATACACTTCACGAACAATTTCACACAAAGAAGAACTATGCCTGATTAATAATTGGCTCAAATACATTATATTATATTATATTATATTATATTATATTATATTATACTATATATATGGGGCATTCCAAGTGAAATTGAGGAGTCATTTGCCTCATGTCATCAGATCCTTGCGTAACTTTTCTTTCACATTTCCTTCCACTTCAAAAGTAGCCTCATTTATTTGAAGAAATTTCTCCCTACTCCTTCAGGTGATGCAACGATCGTTCTTGTGTAAAAAAGGGACAGCTAAAAAAAAAAAAACCATTTTCAAAATTCTGCAATTTTTTTCACAGATTCTGGGTCAAAAATAAGTTTCCGAAATAAACGAAAATAAAAAAGTCAAACCCTAATAGTCATCACAGGAGCGGATAAAAGCAAAATAAAACAAGTCATTTTCATTTTTTCTGCTTCTGTAAGGACTATTGAAGTTTGATTTTTTTTATTTATTTATTTATTCTTATTTTTTTTCTTTGGAAACTAAAAAACAATGTAAAATAATATGAGGCTGCCGCAGCCCACTTTCTCATTATGATAGAAATTACTTATTTTTGACTCAGAATCTGTGGGAAAAATGACAGAATTTAAAAAATGGTGTTTTTTAGTTATCCCTTCTCCTACACGAAAATAGGAATAGCGAGACAATTCTTTGGAAAAAATTAGGCTTCTTTTGAAATGGAATCAATGCGAAAAAAAAGTTACGCAAGGACCTGATAACATGAGGCAAATGACTCCCCGATTTCACTTGGAATGCCCCATATATATACGATCCCGCAGCTACACGTGGAATTGGATTGAAAACTTTGGCTTATCAACCGAGTGTTTCGTTCCTTGAATCGAGTTGGGCCGAATATAATTAATCACGAGTTTGTACTCCCTCAGGATCAGTCAAATTTACAATTTAACGAGCTTCCGGACCTTCGTTGAAGTTTAGAATAAAATTTTAGAATAAAATTTTAGAGTAAAAAAGAAAAAGCAAAAAACAGTCATCGGTCTTAATAAAAACGAGCTAGTTTTGAGGTTTCGTAAATTTTTTGAAGTTTGTTATTGATTAAAAAATAGCGGTTTTCAGTTGAGTCTGAATAACCGTGAAAAATTAACGACTGGAAGTAGAAATCTAAAAAAAAAAAAAAATCACGAGTGTTTTTTACGATTGGAGAATCGTATAGAAAACGCCAAGCGAATCAAAAATAGTCAGGGATGAATTATCGGTTGAGTTTACAGGGAAAATCCTAAACGATATTTATCCTGAATCAGATCAACATTTCGTGCTTTTAAGAGATCTTTAAGCTCCGTATTCATTTTTCAAGATCTTATATTACGAGAATCATTATAAATAGAAATATAAATTACGAGTAAATTATGACGCAGTCTTTCAATCAGTATTAATTACCTTTCCAATTAACTTTTTAACCACTTAGAAGAAATTCACTGATAGATTTTACTACGAGTAAAAACGATATTGTTAAGGTAACACAATCGTGTTGGATTGTGTGAAAGCAAGATTTGAACACAATCTGGTCATGACAATAAACAAAAGTTAATATATATATATAATTGAGGCAACCATTCATCAAGATATCAATAAATTTGCAAATTATATAAAAATACTAACAAAAACTTAACCACCTGCATACAATGATGAGTAATAGAAAAAAAAATCTACTTTTTCGATCAATAATTAACTGCAGTAATTATCGCTGTCAGAACTTTGCAAAAAAAAACTTTCAAAAAAAATTTAAAAAACTTCATCCTACCTGAACCGCGTTAATCATTTCAGGGCACGATGCAGGATAATTGGAATTCTCCGACTCGCTAATCCCGTCTCTCGGTTGGCCCGTAATAAAACACACACAGACACACACACACATATATATATATATATATATATATATATATATACCTATATAATAATATGATATAATATTAATTATTGTGGTTGTGAATTTTCTCCCGCGGCACGTGATAATCAAGGAACGAGCTAATCGCTAATCTTCCTCGGAATACCGAGGGTGAAGGGGAAAATGAAATTACGCTGGACGTGCAGATGACGAGACTGAGACATTGACGTGACCACCGGGCCAAGGGTTGCAGGTTCACAATCAGCCGTCTCTCTTTACCTCGGAGATTAATAGTCCCGAGTCCGGTTCACTTTGTCACTGTCCAGTGTCCGCCGCGTCCCGAGAGCAGGGAGAGACCAGAATTCGGCTTTTTCATCGCCTCGTTCGATTTTTTCCACCCCTAAGATGGTCGTCACTTGGCTAAATAGTGCCGAGAATAATGGCGGCATATCTCATCCGGTCCCGTGACCATTAAAACCATGCGCTCGGTTGGCCCACGGGATTATAGAAACCCACTCGCCCTGCAGAATTACTTCGTCTTTTAGTCCCTTTGGATAAAAATGGCTGGGGGTGCTCGATTGTTCGGAAAAAATCGATTCCTGGGTCCTGGAATTTGAATAGCGGTTTCTTGGGAATCGGTTCACTTGGAATTCGATGCAAAAAATTATTAGATTCAAGATTTATTTATTATGATAAAAGGGGGTGTGTATGAAAAATTTCATGCGAACCCAACCAACCTCTGACCCTCACTATTAATATTCGATTTTGTTCAAAAACTTTTTTGCGATTGTCCCAACTCTGAGATAGTCCTTTAGATTTTTTCAGATTTTTTGTTCAACTGCTCAGTTATTTATAAATAGTTAAGATTATTTTGGAAAAGACTCTCTTTAAAATTCTCAAAAATTCTCAGATACTGTATGTTCTGAGAAATTTTTCTGCGATTGTCCCAACTCTAATATTGTACCTTGAATTTTTTGGGATTCTTTAGTCGACTACTCAACTATTTATAAATAGAGTCGTTTTGAAAAGGACTCTCTCTAACATTCTCAAAAATTCTCAGATACTGTATGTTCTATTCGAACGTTTCATCAAATGAGTCTATTTTCTCCATTTTCTTCATCACTTTTAGTACTTTTGATCAACTAATTGTGAAACATCGATTGAGCAGTCTGAAAAATTCTGTAAAAATTCTCAAGCCCCCTATTTTTCACTTGGACCATTTTTCGACTGGTTTCTATTGATATATGAAACATGTCAGCGTTAGTTTCATTCAAATACATGAAGCACTTTCATCCAAAACTGAGAAACCATCCCATTGAACGCCCATCTTTGAGACTAATTTTCACCCCTTTGAACCGTTTTTCTAGCGGTATAAGCAAAAAAAAATTACGTGAATTGAGAAGGACACCAAACTGATGTTTGTTGTAAGTCGCTCATAATTCATTAGAATCGACGAGTTGATTCTGAACTTTGAGAATCAATTCATGCAAGTTCGAAATAGTAGAGAATCGATTAAAAAGACGGATTTTTGAGACCTTCGGTGTATGAATCTTGGCATAATGGCATAATCAAGTCGAGATCGTTCGTTCCTAACTTCAGCAGTCTGCAGAGATGAACTTCTGGCTACTTGTAAAACTTTGATTCTGAACCTCGCCATGCGCGCATATCTGCCATTACACTTTTTGCAGCCCCTTTTCTTTCGGCTAACGCTTTTCCAGGGCGACGAAGGAGGTTCGCAACATCGCCTTGCAAGCACGTACAGCGTAGAGCTCCCATTTCCTCGACTCCCCGGAGGGCAAGGGTTGCTGGGTTCTTTTCTAAAACTGTCGGAATTATTTTCGCCTCCCGTGAAGAATATCACACGTCTCTATATATCCCATTGTTTAAAACTCAAAAGTGTATTACTAAACCTTTTTTTTTTTCTTTCACACGACCTAAGGGCATGTGGGACGTACAGTCTGGTCAAAAAAGTCTCGACATCAAAAGACTTTGAAGCAAAGGTCCCAAAAGTGTCACTGAAGCTATAATCGCGTAGCATATATAACTGAAAAAACTGAATTTTTGCATTTTTATTAGTACATTTTTTTTTTTTCAAAAAATTGAAATCACAAAATTCAAAATGGTAGATCCAATATGGCAATATCAAGTGACTTTTGGGATTGTGGCCCACCATGCTGGATCCACCATTCTGAATTTTGTGAATTTTGTAATTTCGAGTTCAGATTCATAATCAGCGACCCCAAAAGTCGTTGAGTATAACCGAATTACACAAAACTCGAGTGATTTTCTGGATTATGATCCACCATATTAGCGATGCCATTTTAAATTTTTAAATTTTGAGTTCTCCATATACCAAATTTTATCGAAATCCGTTGGGCGGAATTAATGTCCCCCGAAAGGGGTTAAAATAGTGAAATTTGAAAATGACCTTTTTAAGGACCACCCTACTACACTATAACATCAAAAAATCCTCTATTCCTAAAGCGTTAGGTGCAGTTCGCCTTTCGTTGTCCTTTTTTCTTTATACTTTTATCTCCTCTCGCAGGATATCTTGTCGGGGGCGTCTATTCCTCCCTCGCGAGACGTCCTTGAGAAGGTCCTCCCGAAGGACCACCCCCGAAGAAGAAAGAGAATCGGAGAGAAGGGTAAAGGGAAAGAGTCAAATCGTGGAAAAGTTTCTTCGCCGTCTCGTATATGGGCGGATTATGGGTTGGGCGGCGCCTATAATACGCCGGATAAATCCCTGCCCAACCCCAACCCTTCGAGTCCAAGCGGCGACACTGGGACTCGGTTTTCTCGCTGCCCAGCAGAACGGACCTCGATCTAATCTCCTTCATCCACCCGCGAAAGACACGGAACCGCGACCGGGATTCTAAATCCGAGAAGGGAGGTCACCCGCCGTCCATCCGCATCCCGCGGGGGTGAAAAGAGGGCGGATTCGCCCGTGACTCTTGCTCATGAATTAACGAGCCTTGTTTTCCCAAAAAGCACCGGCGCCATGAGCTCCCGCCTCATTGCGTACGAAACCACCATTATTCTCAGAGCGCGAGAGAACGGCGTTCAAAAAATTTCTCCCCCACCACCCCCCGCCCTTCTACTCCGTTGTTATATCCTCGTCGGGTGATAAATTTGGCAAAAACCTGCAGGAGAGAATGGGGAGGACGAAGGATAAAAAATGAGGAGAAAAAAAAAAAATATATTTGCGAAACAGCCTCACTTTCCCAGACTCTGAAATGTAGTAATGTATATGGGGCATTCCGTGCCAACTCACCGAACCCGTAGCCCGAACCAATTTAGATTATTTTGATTTTTTTTTATATGATCGAACTTCCACCAAAAACCAGATTTTTTATCTCCATTTTCTTATTTAAAATATCTCGAAAACGCCAATTTTTTCCAAAAAATTCACAGACATTCCTTGATGTGAAACAATGATTTTAAGCGCAGAATGGAGATTTTTCCAGAGAGAATCAAACATTTTATTTCAAAAGTTTCAACGCAAGTTGTATATATATATATATATTTTTTTTTCTTGTTTTACCGCTTCTTGACCGAATTTCCGAAATATGAATAATTATAGGGGATAAATATCTTCAAGAGAAACGAATACTTATATAATAATAAACCTAAATTGGTCGATACGATCGTGACGAGTTTCGTGAGTTGGCATGGAATGCCCCATATGTACGTGTAACTCCGGGTGAGAAAAGAGATCCGAGGTAAATGAGCCAGCTGTCCTGTAACTGGTAATAAGCCTCACCCCTTTCATGATTTATCTGCCACATGTGGATGCTCAAGCGAGAGGCTCTCCCCGTCCGGAAACTCGTGGAATTTAATCGTATATTTGAAAAACAAAAGGAAATTATATAAACGCGCAGCGCGTATGCATATGCAGGGAATTTCTCGACAATGATAAAATATTCGATTATTTATTACCGCGTTGGTACGTATATCGAGGATTAACAGGAAGGAAAAATTTTAATAAATAAATAATTAGTTTTTATAAAATAAACAACACTTGGCTAGAGTAATAAGGGAAGGTGGGGCAAAGTGGACCCCTCAAGAAAATAATGCCTCAAATCAGAACGAAATGTTTAGAGTAATTATGATTTCCGAATAATTTATATTTAACAAAAAGCTTAGGTAGTTAATTTTATCCCTTGTTATTTAAAATAATTCAGGGGGCCCATTTTGCCCCCCAATTTTTTGAGTTGTCAAAAATTTTAAGGTAACCACTTTGCCTCACTCTTCCCTACGTTCAAAATATCTCTTCAAGTTCCAAAAATTGTTCAAATTTGAGGATAAAATATCAGAGATAGTTTTTGATATACTTTTTTAGATAAATTCTAACTGTAACATATGGAACGAAGTATATAAAATTTTTTAACAAGTTTTCAAACGTATCAAAACCATTTTTCAAATCGTTTGCAAATAATTGTGCAAAAACTTTTCGCGGCAGTGTTTGCAAATCATTGTGAAAACAATAAACTAAACTCAATTTTAATTGTGGCATAAAACACAGCATGTTATGAAAATATTTCCTAAATCCTTTCCACTATTTTCAATTTACATCACTTGGTTCGCCTCTTTTCAATTTCGTTCTTCGTATCGTGTTTCACAGCCCTGTAATAAATGCATCTAACAATCGGTTTCCTATAATCTAGTCACCTTTGTTTTTTTTTTTTTTTTTTTACAAACAACAGTTTTGCGCGACAGAGTATAACGTTTTAAACAAAACAAAGCCGAGGAAAGCTAGTCACGTAATTAACCGTCTTATTTTCTTCGTCAATTACCTGCAGATCATAATTAGTACGGTTAATTACCTAAGCTGTAAGCCCTTCTACGAAGCAGAGGAGCTTTATGTTTTCTACATAGAAACTGGAAAGGAGATAAAATGAAACAGAGTAACGTAGATAAGATAATTAGCCGTGAGTACGTATTAATAATAATGGGTTCGAATAAATGAAATAATAATCAAAATTAATTACGGATACATCTGAAGTAAACAATCTCGAATTCGTCAATTCCGAAATGTTCATTAAACCGGCAAAAACTCAAGAAATTAATATGTCTAGTAAAAATTAAATCTAGAGCTAAACTAGACGGATGAAAACAAATTTATTTCAAGTCAAAATCTCGTTCGATCCATTCTAAGTACAGTGTAGAATTTCCTGTGCAATGTAATCATTCCCTGCATCGACAGGTAGAACATTCAGTCAATCTAGTATTTCCATGGACATACACCGTATGGTCACCATACCCGATAAAATGGTCCTCAATAGATCTCCATTAACCATCAGTCCACTTGCTTTGTAGATTTCTTACGCCAGGACAGTTTCTTGGGCTCAAATCGGGTGGTTCTCACCACCTGGAACACCTCGTTCGATTTATCCGTGGCTGTTCCTTTGAGCCCGAGACTTGTTCATCTTTTTCTAAATTGGCAATACCCAAAGTAATAGCCGGACTAGTCCATTCAAAATTAGATTTCCCTGAAATTATTTATTATTAGTCAGTCCAACGGCTTCGACATGAAAAGACATTTTTTTTTACCAAATTCAAGTGGGTTCACGCAAGTTGACCTTTTGCGATGACGGTTGTCTGATTTTATCATTTTGAGAACAAGTCTAATTCTGCGTAAAAACGATAAGTTTCACTTACAGCACGAATAAGCACTTCATCATTCGTTTATGACTTATCATTGAGACTGAGAGTTTTCGTGCCCATCATCATTTTTATGGAAGTCCATCTACCGGTTATACTTTTGGATTAATGTTCCCAGGCAGTACAATCACAGTTTGTACAGCACCGTTTTTACAAGAATATATGGACAAAAGAATCCCATAAATCTTTTGCGCTTATGATCTCGATTGTGAATATACATGCTACGAGCAGGTCCGAAAAAAATTTGATTTATTCTTACAGTTATATAATACCTTTGTTCAACTCTCTCGCAAGTGGAATCTTCATACCCAAAGTAAAACTTTAACCAAACAACTCACTTCGATCGCATTATTATTCGAAGCATAAATTAGTTTCTTCACTTCATCAAGAATGAATTTTAAATTATTATTTTATGGCTAATACCTGTTCGTTGAAACCTTTCCTCGTATTTGTGAAATATAAACAGACAATGCAGAACGTAAAGAAAGACTAACATACCACAATGAGAAGAAGTAGAGGTGTCCACAACATAAATTCTGTACTAACCCAACCTTTTCAGGATTTTCTGTGGTGTTTCCTGAGTGTGAAGACAGATGTCGGTCTGGGGGGTTGGAAGGAGTGAAACACTATCGAGCCTCAGCTATTCTACTCCCAGGAGGAGGAAGCACGCGCCGTTTAACGTTACTACAGGGGCAGTAGCATCATTCTCGACAACTCCGACATCGCATGGGGTTCCCAGCTTGTCGATACATAGAGTAATGCCTGAGCCCTGACACTGTCATTGGAATGCTCCAAACAAAGTTTAGACTGTTGAAACGATACCTCCTCTTTATCCATCTGATGGTTTGATGGAATCCATTTTTGTTCTCGATCTCGGATATTGCGAGCCTAAAGTATAAGTGTCAAACTTTCAATCCGTTGGGATTGAAAATATGGAAACTGGACTTTGTACTAGCTGGGTAACTGTCAAATGGGGTCAATAACAGCTGTGAGTACTTCAGCGAAACGGCAAAGTTCTGATGAGATGATTCATTTAAATCGAATGATTAGGTTAATGGACCTTCCTCTACCTTCTAAATACTGAGTAATTTTGTGTCAGAATGTTAATCGTACTTTCAACAGAAATCACGGTACCTTCAAAGCTACGAAAACCGGGTCTTTAAACCTAACACCGCATTGGCGCAATGGCGAGTCTAACCGTAAAGTACCGGTCTGGATTGAAGGGTCGCTTTTATCAGGGATTCATTTCAACTTTAGTGTCGCTGTAATTTAAATGGCAATCCCTCCATGGCAGGCTCGGAAATGAGGCTTAGAAGTGGGATACCGAAACTTGGGGATAAACGGAGCATCTAACGAAAAATGGTTGAATATTTCTTACAATAATGTGTTCACGGATTTAATTGTTGATAAGTTTTCACGTTCAAGTTTACACCAAGAACGTGTAATTGAGGTGAAAAGAATTTAAATGGTTGATCACTTCACCATGTTGTTGAACATGGTTTGTTTGTCCTGAATTTCCGGAATAACACGAAACGGTGAAGTTTCTTTAGACCTTTGTTATACTTGCTTCACTGTTACAAAAAGCTTTAATTATCCTTCAGCAATCTAGTCTAGTCCATGAAATGGTCAGAATGTGGTTGAATAGCGATGATCATTGCTTGTTTGAAGTTCACCTTTTTTCACGTCAAAATAGAGTTTCTTAGTCTCACAATCAGATCAAACTTGGTAATGTTCACTTTCACACTATTGAAAACAAACATCTTAACCTTGTCCGCAAATCATTTTGGTGACATTTGTCCGTAATTTCTTACCAACATTACGTGCATACATTATCGGCATGCGCGTAATGTTGGTAACAAATGTCACCAAAATGAGATTTCGGTGTACTTCGTAAGCGAAAATCAGATCAGCTGCCATTTCGTCATTTCACCATCAAATCTCATGGAACTGGGCTCAAAATGTCTATTCCATCACCGCCGAGTGGCATCATACCGGATAGTTCGATCCGTTCAGTGCAACTGTGAAAATTTGACCAATTTTTGTGGGTGGTAATCAATCTGTAAAATTTTTTTCCAAATTTTGAAAAAGTAAAAAGTCGCTCCACTTTTTGCCAAAATAAGGCATTAATTGCCCAAGTTTCACTCTGATCACTTCAGCGGTATAGAAGTTTTGCATCTCCGCGTTTTCGAGGTGTACAAAGGGTCTTTATAAGCACCTTAATCACCAAAGCGGTGAGTAATAATTGGACTTGGTCAATGGGTGCGGAGATCGGATTAGTCACCCCGTGCGACTCTTTTCCCGTTAATTTCCGATTTAACCTTTAAGTTAACGTTTACGCAGGTGACGTGCCAATTAACGAGGAGTATGTCACGCAAGCGAATTGTCCATGGGACACACCCCAACCATTCGTGCCCGGAGAGCGTGAAACTAATCACGATCATTCTGACTGCCGAGCGATTTTTCAACTCTGGAACCTACAACGCACCGCCAGAGCAGCGCGGAATGGTCCATTAGCGATCAATTCATATCGACGTGCCAAAATTAGTCGTTAAACCCCGCTCCCGGTGGATCGTTTGGGTAATTGTCTCGTGGCCAAAAGGGATAAACATACCTACATATCCTCCCGGGTTACCCCGCCATCGGGGAAGGGGACTATCGCTCGATTCGAGGGGCTGGGGGCAGCTGATTGGACAGGAAACGTGACCGATTCGCGGTTCTTCCCATAGCCAGCTGTGTAACTTCCGTCAGACGTCACCGTAGGGTTCACTAATTGAAGGCACTGTTCTGTAGAGTCATTTTCACGGGCGATCCATTTTCCTTTCAAAATTAAACTGAATCCTACATTATCGTTGGAAATTTCGTGACGATGGTCCATCGTGGTTAGTCACTAACAATTTGTTGACAAAACTTGTCTCAGTCATCAAAAATCATCACATGCACTTTAATAGTGGTTAAAACAAATTCGGCGAAAGATGACCATTCGCAAGTCCAGTTTCTGATCGATGAAAAGTAATAGTGTGGTCGATTTTCAACTGAAAAAGCGAACTGATTCGTCTACCTTTACAAGTACCTCAAGTTTCGATCGATCAAGTATGATGAAAAACTCAAATTGTCACTGATACTGAGTTTCAATTAACAGTTTTTGACGAATCATTAGAACCTGATGACAATAAGACGCTGAACCTCAGCTTATTGCCTTATTCATGCATATCTAGAACTCAGTATTGGTGACTCTTTGAAACTCCCATGAAGCTTCATTGATCGCAACTTCAGGTCCGTAACTTTATCCTACCAAAAGTTTTGATGGATCAGGCTTTAATAAAAGCACAAGTATGAAATCGGCAGTACCTACCGAGTTCTTGTAAAAACTACTATGCATTGCTAGAGCAACAATTGGTCTCAAAGTAACCCTCCAGAATTCATTCAGCTTTAATGACTTCGTTATCCAAACCCATTGTTACCATAAGTGATGACTTAGATTCTTGATCGAAGGTAAGTGATCGATTAAAACTTCAAGTGTTATACATGTTTCATAACCTCTTTTGCCTTCACATCCTACTCCGGTTTGTTAGAACCTTCTTTGCCGACTGATCCTTACGTTTGGACGTAGTAGCAGACTCTTTTATCTTCCATTTCGTGATCAGTATCGATCCTATTCCTCGGATCAAGATACCCGTCAACGATGGTTTGCGCAAACCACCAGACAAGCAATTCTGCCAACGAGACATTCGAGTGCTGATATTTCTCTCCTCCTCATCCTCCCCGGGTACAGATTAACCGTCTCCTGTCCACTGGCTGATGTTCAACGGCTGAGAATTCCAGGTCCAAATGAGTTTCACAGAGGTGGGTGGGTCTCGGACGACGAACATAGACCTCCTCGTAGTCCCAGGCTTAGCACTGCCTCCTTTTCACCAGCTTCTTCCCTTCCTCGTCCCTTGCGACCCTTTTGCACCATCGTGGTAACCGAAACGCGAGTGATAATGACCTTCTCTTCACGGCTATCGTCAAAGGCACCACTTTTGGTCACGAAAATTACGGAAAACTGTGCAACGTCTGCGGTCTGAATGTCGGTTGGTCCGTATACTCAGTATACACAGATATGTAAAACTACGCAGATAGTTAGCTGAAACTTGGGTTCGATCAATACTTTCATGCCATTACTTTTCCTGTTTCCCGTATGACGTAAGGCTCAGTAATCAAAACCACGCGCGTGCTTATTGGAATTGTACTTTCCGATCAACTATTTTCGAGATGCTATAAATTGAAATTCTTAATCTTCAGTTTTGCATGTTTTCATGTCTTTCAATTAACTTCTCAGCTTGTTCCATTTACAGGATTTCTGGTTGTTTGTAGACCGACGATTACATCAATATCCAACCAATATTATGTTAAGTTTTCCTCAGGATCATCGGTTGCAAATAGTGCAGAAGAATTTCATATTTGTAACAAAACCAAAACCCGAAAACACCGGAAACAAAACTTGACGTTACTTTTTTTTCAGATGTCAGCACGCAGAATCTGAAATTTCACTTTATTTACAATTTCCATGATGACTTTTCAAAAATTTATTCTTTGCCAACCCAGAGTCGGAAAATACCCTGACAAAATGGCGGCACATCTTTTCACCATACTCTGCACAAACATTACGCATCGACGAACCGAATACATGTCACGCATGTATGTATGCTGTATCCATATCATATATATACCATCACATATATACATCGTGTCGTGGATATGGCTGCTTGGTAAAAATATTTCACTCGTGAAAGAGCTCGACGTTCCCGTTGCGATGTCAAAAGTTTTACGTTTTGTTTGGCCAACTCGGTTCGTCTGTAGCAAACGTGACATTTTCTTTTTCTCCCCCTCCCCCCCCCCCCCTTCGTTTCTCTTTGATTTTCTCTCTCTCTATACCGACTGTTAAGTACCCAGTTTTTTACTCTTTCTTTTTTTGTGTGGTGAAAATCAATGACGTTCTACCAGCCAACCAGACCACCAATTAAAAACTATGCTGCTTCTCCAGAATTGGTTCACGGTGTTGGGTACACGAAGCATTCGTACCGTAGTTTCTGAACATCAAATTATGCACTTTCAGCATGAGTTATAATTAAATGTTGATAGACGGTGCAGTTTGTTCGACATTGCACGGTATTCATTCAAAATATATACGCGAGTACAGTCACTTATAAAAAAACATCCAATTAGTTCGAATTTTGAAGTCACATTTTACATATTCATTTCTTTTAAATTTTAAACTCAAATATTTAGATCGAAAGATTGTCTAAACTGTGGCAAAAACTTTCCTACAATTGTACGAACAGCTATAAAAGTCCCGCAAAAATCGCAGGAATTTCTATCGCAATAAAAACTTTCTTCACAAAAACGATTCACAAACGTAAATATTACTTTCGTGATTCGTGCCTTTGAAGCAAAAACCACAAGACTTATAACAGATTTTAACATTGTATCATTCATCAAAAACCTACTGTTAACGTCGTAAGCTTTAGTAGTTATATTTGGCAGGTGTAGGTATATGCATAAAGTAGAGATACGAGGGCCCGATACGTTGATTCATGGGCAAAGTTAATCCCTCGACACTAGCCGAAAGCTTTAAAATGCGGATTTACATCTGCATGGATGTAAACACAAGCGAAAGTTCCGCCAAGCAAACTTCGTTGTTGATACGAGCCGATAATTTCACGACGATTAATAGTAACAACAACTTTGCGTGCAGGGTATAAATATTTGTATAAATATTTTGAATAAATATAGTCAGATATGTAAATAAATACTATTTTTTTTCTTTCTTTCTTTCTATCTTTTTTTTTCACTTGTTTATAGTGGGTAAAGGTACACATACTTTTAGCACCGCAAGCAGGCTAATTCGCGCGCACTTTCGTTTTGTCATTTTTTTCTCTCCTCTCTTTCGTTTCTCGTTTCATTATCTTTCTCTCTTTTCCCCTTTATCACTTCATCAGCGTCAGTCTCTCCGAAATTAAGCAGAGAAAACACAACCCCAGAAGCAGTGATGGCATGAGTATGGCACGTATAAAGCCACCCCCACCCCCCCCCCCCCTGCCCCTCCTCTTCCACTCGCTCTCTTCCTTCCCCTTGAGAAAAGCCTCGTGCCTGAGACCCGTCACTCCATCCTCCAGAATATAACACCATCGTGCTAGTTGCTCGTTACAACGGAGTCAAGAATAATTATTACGCGATATACTTAAGTAATTGCGATCCGTGATGCGTACGTGTGTTTTGTATATATTATACATACGTAGACGGAATTATTATCTACTAGTTCATCTTGAAGGTAATGCTTCAGTTCTCGGCACGGATCGTTACGTCTGAATCCTCTGACGTATAATAATACAACACACAACGGAAACATTCAACAATTTCATTAATTGATATCTAGTATCAACACGGTAGCTTGTTTAGTATGCTTAAATTCTCAAAGGTTTTTGACCGGGAAATCAACCCTCAAACATGGACGATATCGTCCACCCTGAATTTTTTACAGTTAAATAATTTCTACTAATTGACGAAATGAAAATTTTGCAATACAGGGTAGTGGAATATCAAGTCAACATCTGAAACTGATAACCTGAATTTTTTGGAATTTTTTGAAAGGCTCAAATGAGGGAATAAGAGATCCATGTTAGCCGGTAACGTCGGTAAAAAACAACATGACCGACGGATGGTAAAATCTTTTATTTTCTGAACTGGTTTCTTCTTTTTTTCCAGGTTATTTGAACGGTGTAAAAAATTTTGGTTCTAAAATTGATCACGTGAACTTATCGTAGCTAGTAAAAAATCTAGAAAACTTTTTTATCTCACTAGAAAGAAATTCATCAGCCGTAAGAACATCGATAATTCAGTCACTAAATTTATTCCCGTACTTTTAAGATTGAAAATAATTGCGTGAAGAAAAATTTCAGCTGATTTCTCTACGTACTTCGTAAATAATATCGAGTTATACCCTCTGAAGGGATATTGTTTCAATTAACAGTATATTATCATGGATTTTCTTTACGGGATATATTTTTTATATGTCCGTAATTTCGCAGCGAGTAAAATTAATTACTCATCGCGTGAGAACTTTTTGAGTGAAATTTAACCCCTTTGTGAGAAACAGAAATGATAATATGGTATCGTTTCAATTTTCCTTTAACAAAGTAAAAGCAGAACTCTGAAAAAGTTTTTGAAAACAATCAAAGAGTACGAAAAAAAAAAAAAAAAAAAAAAAAAACTATTGTTACAAAATATTAAGGTTTTATAAAAATCGGTATCATTTTCATGCTTTGGCTTTTCAATTATTCCAGAATAAAAGATTTATAACAGAATAAAATTTTTCTCAACGTACGTATATTGCGATCTAGAAATTAAAAATGCGATAAAAAAAAAAAGAAAAAGAAAAATTCTCGCCGCTTATCGTATCATTTAAATATTGCAGGAAGATAATTAATTATTATCTCTGTGCAGTTGAGGTTTCGGTTGTCTCGTTTAGCTCTTGAAAATTTCACCCTGCAGGCCCTTCTGAAGGTAGGTCGGATCCCAGCAGCATCACGGAAAGCGAACTAAGTAATTAATGACTCTTATTCAACCGAGTGGGCGACGCAACGCTGCAGCTGCACGGCTCTGGGAAAAATGAATTCAAAAGCTCCGTTGCCCCGGGGTGCAGTTGAGCACGTGCCTGGATGCAGTGCAGGAAGGCGTGCGCGTTTATCCGACGAGACGGAATTAATATTCTGGCACATATCACCGCGGTGTGCATGCAGTTTCGCTATCCGACCTTATAACGGGTGCCACACAAGGAAGAACTTTGGTATGAGCCTGATAACAACGCCCAAGTTCGTATATCTGACGATTGCATGTGCAGCAAAAGTGCAAGGATTCCGAGGGAAAACGACTCGCTGAATTTTTAATTCGCTTTAATTCACCCGTTCGCTTGAAAACAAAAACATTTATTAAAAATTCCTTTATTATAATGGGGAAACAGTAAAGTTTTGAAATTTTGATTTTAACTATATTTTTTTCGCAAAAAATGGCAAAAAAGCGGTCTTTTTCAAATTTCAAAAACAGAATGGCATTTGCCCATTTTTTAAACCCCCTCGCCCCTGCATCACGGGACCTTTACATAATTAATGAACGGCCTCTAATAAGAATTAAACGAATTATTATGAGTTAATTGAAATGTTGAGGAATAACAGGGAAATAACTGAATTATGGAAAAATAGGTCAAGTTTATTGAAATTATGTTGGAGATTCGTGCCAGAATTATCTGTTTACAGAGGCAAAAAATATAATTGAAATTAAAAAAAATTAAGCTGAATTGAACGAAATGAATTTGAATTCACACGAAATACAAAAGAATGTATTCAAGTTTTTGAAACTCGCTTGAAGTGGAGTAAATTGTCAAAAATTCTCGAAAAATTGGTAATTCATGAATTGAAATGCGTTAAGTTGAATCGAAGAAATTTATGTGAGTTAAAAAAATTGATTTGTAATTAAAAAAAATTGATTTGAATTGACAAGAAATACAAAACAATGAACTGAAGTTTTTGGAATTCACTTGAATTGGAGTAAATTGCAGGAAATTGTTTAAATTGAGAGTGGGCTCGGATGAATCGTCTAAGTACCTGGACTTTTTGGAAAGTAAATATATTTGAGAAACAATTATAAGAATTAAATTAGAATTAGAAAAGTTAAATATAAATCGTTAAAATGATCGAAATTTTACAACTGAATTGCCCTGTACGTCGGAAATATGTGAAAAGTAAAGAAACAGTATTATTTGATTGTTGATTGAAAAGGTTGGACCGGAAATGTAGTCACAGGTTAGATATTCTCATAGGTGAGTAGATGTCGTATTCAGAATTAAGTAAGGTACGCACGAAATGCGTTAAATAATGGTAAACGATCAAGTCGTTTGACGAAAATAACGCGAACTAGGCACTGCGGACCAGATTACACGAACTAGGTGCAATCAAGTAGAATGCATGAATTAAATGCATTCGTGAAAGTTGCACGAACCAGGTGTCTTGAAATAGTTTGCACGAACTAGGTGCGTTAGTGAATATGCACGAACTAAGTGCAGTGTGAATAAGGGAAGGTTCTCGTTGTCAATCTGTTATTGAACCAATGTGGGTTTGTCTGATGGGCGAAACTGAAGTGAACTCGGCGCTAGTCAAACGAGAAGTGCGTTTCGCTAAGCAATGGCGCTTTTATAAGAAGGGGTTGCTCGGATCATCGAGGGTTCAGCAGTCGCTCGGTGACGTCACCGATTTAGAAGTACCGACTGAGAAATTCTCTTCTCCGTTAGCGAACTATACTTTTAGGTCATCGTTCATTCATTGTATTTGGGAGTGAGTTTGATAGCGTAAATCCATGCATACAGAATTTATTCGTTTCGTTACATATAACTGTTAGGTTCCTAAACAAAAATCGTTGGCAAATAATCCAAATTCTTGAATCCAAATGAGTAAATTGAATTTAAGAAGTTTATGTCAATTAAAAAAGTTAATTTGAAGTAACAAAAATTAGGTTGAATTAATCTAAATCATTTTAACTCAAAAATTATTGTGTGATTCAAAATTTGAATTATTTTATCTTTGACTTACTCAGAAAAATGTGAAAACATATAAAGTCAGCAGAAAATTTTTAGTAAAATAGGTACAAAATCGATACATTAATTCATGCTTCAAATGCTGTAAAAATGGAAGGAAAAATGTAATACAAGTAACTATAATCAGTGGAATTGTTATAATTATTTATACTTTATATGCTAATCTGTTTGTTTAGTTCAAATCAAATAGTCCAAATGGTCGGAACTCGGAAGTGTTCGAAAAACTAAATGATCCAAATTCCGATAGTGATTCAAAATAATTATTGCAAAGAGAGAAATCTTTATTTATGCCTTGCTTCTCTGAAGTCCTTAACCCTTTCAGCTGATTTTGATAAAAATTGGTGTCTGAAAGTTTTCAGGGTCCCTAATTACGAATCCGGCATTGGATTTTATAAATTCAAAATGGTGGATCCAATACGGCGGATATCAAATTTATGATGTACTTGTTTATTTGCGAGATGTTTATTATTTAGAATAAGAGTAAAAGACACAATATTGAAGAAATGCTTTATAATTTGTTTGAGCAATGAGCTCTCAGAAGCGGAGTAACAAAAGAAAAGTGCGACAGGGAATCAGATTTCTAATTTATATTAACAAATATAGTAACAACAGGTTAATGCGCATAATTAAGAAGCCAATCTTGGCGGAATTAGGTTGAAACGCGATATACAGATGCGGCGGAATGCTAAGAATGCGAAAATGTATAAAATGCTTAACAAATCATCAGAATAACAATTAATAACACCAAATGTACGAAACAATGAGTTATATATATATATATAATAAGATAACTCGAGTACCAGAATTTTTCGATATAGTTATTATTTTTGTTTAAATTTAGTTTAAAGTAGTTTAAATTTTGAAATTTTATCAATTTTTCTAAGACTCTGTACCTGCGGGTTTTTGGGATCACTGATTACGAGTCTGGTATTAGATTTTCGAAATTAAAAATGGCGGATCCAATATCTACGGTGGATATCAAATTTTGAAAATTAATAAACTGTTGAAAATCATATTATATATTCATTATTAATATTATTATAGTATAGCAATAAATTGATGTTAAAACTTTCTTAAACTGAAAAATTACAATAAAAATAAACAAATTTATTTTTCAATGCAATTATATGAAAATATTTTATCTCGTTTTGAAATAGTTATTGTAACGATACACGTTGTATTAAGATTACTAAGTAATTATAAGAAATGAAATTTCATTGAGTTTGAGAGGTTAAGTGCTGAGCAATTTTAGTTGCTGAGAAAAAATTTGAGTACAATTTTCGAGGATTCGTCTGAGAGAAAGTTTTGAACATTATAATTCGAGTCCGGATTTTAATTAATCTGGAATTTGACGTTCGTTTCGAGTAATGGAATTTGACATGATTACAGAGGATCTGAATTCTGGAAATTAGTAATTTCGACCCTTATCCCAGTTGAGGTTATACACTCTCTAATTAATAGGGATCAGTGGGACTATTTACTCATATCAGCAAACTTTCACCGAAGTGTATTTTAGAGATTGTATAATTTGTAGAGCGTAACGCAATCTTTGTAAATTAAATTTCAAGTGGAGATGCGAAAACTATATTAACGAAGATTTGTAAGGTACGAAAAAAGTTTCAGTTAATTGTAATTCATTTTATCGGAAGAATTATTCCATCGATAATTAAAAAACCCAACGAATTCCGATTTCATGTAAGTCCTGGAATAGCTTAATTTTAATGAAGAATTTCAAAGGACTTCGCATATTTTTGGGCCATTTTTCAACTCCCCTTGATTTGAATTGATTTTAAATTATTCTCTTCCACAACAAATTCTCCGTAAATCACCTGTGATTTATGCATTTTCTTTACCGCTTCCGATCGATCAAAGTTCAATCACAATTACTGCCGTTTATAAATCGGTTACAAATGACGTGAAAAATGTCCTCATACCGTTATTCTGAAGTAAGAATTATAAGACGATTACTCATCGCGAATTGAAATTACATTTTTGAAATCAGAATAAAAGTTATTAACGTTAATAACTGCATTTCGCAAGCTTTTCCTGCCTGATTTTTTTCTTTTAACAATTATCTGACACGATTTGCACGATTTAATTTGGTGCAAAATTTCACGAGAAACGGGTGAATTCAGATAAGAAATTTCGTCGGTTTCGAAATGTTTTCAAATTTTTACGTCATTATCGAGAAATCGTAAGAAATCGATTTTGGCGGTTTATAATTTTGATAATTCTGATCAAAGTCAATTCATGTGTATAAAATCTTATACATATATTATTAAAAAAAAAAAAAAATACACATATTCATCCCCGTTTAATCCTTACTGACAAACAATTGCGCTCATTGTTATTTTGACATTGCAAATTATATTTATGCACGGTTATCCATATCGAAAATCATCGAACATTCTCCACGTGTTAATTTTCTGTTGAAATATTTTGCGGTTAGACGATTCGACGTGATAGAATATAAATGACGAGCAAAAAATGAAAAAAAAGCAACGACAATCGAATTTTATTTTACAGATTAATAATAATATCAGCTGCATGGTTGCAATTAGTTGAACTTTAGTGAAAGACTCTTGTAAACCAATTTCTCTGGCATGATTTGGTTGTTATGACAATATTATATGAATAACTGAACAACAACCGATGGAAAATCATAAAAACATTTTTACTGTTATGAAATAAAATTTAGAATTATTTTCAAAAAATTATGCAGTATTATTACGTCTTGCGACGATATCGAATTTAGAAAAGGTGTCTTAAAATTGTTTTCGATAGAAAAAATGTTTCAAAATTTTGCTGCAGGTAAGAATGTTGAAAATTCGATTTTCAGGCGAAACCAAAAATTTCTTAAGAATAGTTTTAAAATAAGAAAACAACCATTGTTGGAAGAGAGAATAGAACATTTAAATATCTGTGATGCATTCTAAGTGAAATTGTAAGGAATTTGAGTTTGAAAAAGTGACAAAAAATAAAGTATGAACGGAGTAGCAAAAAATATGGCGAAAGTAGGCAGAGAGTCTGAATGTCCTCAGATATAATTTCGTTGTCCACCCAGCTTGCAATTATTCACATAACAAACGGCCAAGTCATGCCTGCAGTTGAGTAGCACGGCACTTTTTTTGCGATCTTTTTTTAGAAAAAAATATCGAAATACAAAGAAAAATCAATGGAACAAAAG
Source organism: Diprion similis (assembly GCF_021155765.1). Taxonomy (NCBI): domain Eukaryota; kingdom Metazoa; phylum Arthropoda; class Insecta; order Hymenoptera; family Diprionidae; genus Diprion; species Diprion similis. The sequence goes on from NC_060117.1 coordinate 6,909,943, forward strand.
CGAATCAATTATTTAAAGGTTAATTTGATTTGTTTAGTCAGATTTTTAATAAATTTGTTGCGACGTTTTTGTTAATTCTGAAGACTTTTGTCCGTTTTTTGAAAAAAAAAAAAGAAATTATCATTTTTTTGCAGGTATTTTTACTCAAAACCCGATATCCGATATTCAAAATCTACGAATAAATAGATAAAACTGGATTGACGTAATCGTTCCACGTTTTGGTTCGACGATTCGCATTTCGTGTTATACTTTTAATCTCGACCAAAATTCCACGCTTGATTCGTTCGCTTAGGTTGAAAAATATAAAAATTATTGGAATGAGAAATTAATTAAACGCAGAAGAAAAGAAAAAAGCTTCTTAGGGTTTAATTTTTCAATTAGATTCTGCCAGAAACTAAATACCTATTTAAAAATTTTCTAAGGATGATAAAAATCCTTGACAAAAAATATTCGATTTCGATAATCCAAAGAATAAAATCGCCTTCGAGTTCCAGCTGCAATCAAAGTGTTAAATTGTTACCGACTTGACCTGAGTGGAAATTGGATTCGGCTAAGTGCCAAGAAGCGCAACTCGGCTACAGTTGTTATAATTTATAGTTGACGATCAGTAGGAGAAAAGCTATAAGCGAATAAGAGTTAAATAGAAAAGCATTAGGAAATAAAACCACGTAATAGGAAATAAATTTTTTTTCAAGAGGGCACATCCGAGTAAATGGCTAGAAAAGTAGGCGAATTTTTATAATTTTTATCTAAAAAAACTGTTTATTCGATTTCATCCGTTTTTTTTTATTTCAAAGTTTATACCTTAAGGTATGTTCATTAATTTTTTTATCAATATTTATCCGCTCGTAGCGTTGTTACAGTGAACGTTTCGATTTTAACGTTCGTTTTCGTGCCTAAATTTGAACCCTTTTTTGGACGATAAAAAAATAAATGATTACGTTAAAAAAAAATCATGAGCAGCGAACGAAACAAAATGTATAAAACATTGTGTACAAATTTGGTAAAAATTGATCCTGTCGTTTTTGAGATATCCTAGACACGGACTCGGAAACGTAGTTTCGAGATAATCGAGTTTAAAGTTCAGCGAATCGACCGCAACTTTTACAATTCTTCGGATTTCATTATGCAATTTACACACACAATATTCTTCATATTTAAAACTTTCAGAAACGCGAGCGCAAAGAAAGTCGACTTTTAGAATTTTTTACTCGGATGAAGTCGTGTTTTTTGTATTCATTTCTAAAAATTGATTGTTTATATTAATTGTGTGGCACGTAGAATCAGCATCCTTCTTGATAACCGTAGTTTTTATTTTTTCCAAAAACTATCAACCCTGAAATCTCGTTGTTCCATTTCGTCACTAAAACCACGATCCAATAAACTTGAAAAAAAATTTCAAAGTTCTTCTACAAATCAAGTTCATCAAAAATTGGAAAGAAGGTGATAAAAAAGTTTTCACCTTGCATTTACACCGGATTGTGTGAAAATTTATATCAAGTATCTTAATCCAATAATCCTTTGATGCGGTTTATTTCAAATAAACTCGGGAAGTTCAGGGAATTAAAATTAATCTCCGAAAAGTTTCGTTTCGTTCTCTCATTCAATCCACGCGTATAATTTCAAAAAAAAAAAAAAGATCTATCGACGATGAATCTATATTTTCCACAAAAACACGAGATTTTTTAACAACCCCGCGTTTCTGTTTGTCGTTCAGCCGATTACCGGAAGATCCGGAAATCACGTTCACTTCGTAAGTAAATTCATGATATCCGCTAAGAAAAAAAAATAAAAAATAAAAAAAATGGTAGAATATGCGTAAAACATTTTCAAAAGTTGCGTAAAAATTCTGTAATAATTATATCCTTGCAGATCCACGTAAGACAAAATGAAAAATTCATACTCCGGAAATCGACGCACGATTATTATTATTATTATTGTTATTATTATTGTTATTGTTATTGTTATTATTATTATTATCCGTATATGCACAGGAAGTCATCGAACCGTTTTAAATGACGGTATGAAATGCATCGGATGACGGATGTAAATTATACGGACGGAAGGGTCAGCTGCAAGAGGTGCATTCGTCCATGTATGCAGAAGCAGCTGCAGGGTGTCGAGGCGTGACGAAATAGTCGTTCGAAAGGCGCAGAGTTTGAAAAACTTTGAACCTTGTGATATAAAAAAACATAGAATAGTTATAATCGCGATGAATCAAATCGAGAAAAAAAAAACAAAAAAAAACAACGAAATCGAAATCGAAATTCATTCTCAGGCAAAGACAAAGGTTAGCCGTAGATTTTTAATACCAAGATGAAGTCCTAGCGACTTCCGGAGCCTTCGACCCCCTGTATTAACGCAATTTTTGCAAGGCTGCATCGCGTTTAGAGACGTACTAACTCCTGGCACCCCGCGATGCTGATTTGATGAAAAAACTTGGCACCCCTGCAGAGCTTAGAGATTACACATGACAAGAACTGACAGGATGGAAAAAAAAAAAACGCCCAGGGGATGATATTTGAAGTATTATTATTAAAAAAAAAAGTCAGGTAGTTACCGGAAAACTGCACGAACCTCATTATCCCAGAGAGGTAAGAATCGGGGCGATTCGATGTTTGACTTCCTCATTCACGTTACTTTAATTATATTATATACGTTTAAAAACTTCTGTCACTTCACAGAACAATTATTTACGTACCCATAAGTGCTGAGGATAATTAATCACTGATAAATTTTCAAGTTTAACGGGGTGGCAAAAAAAAAAAAAAAAAAACACCCGATTTCGATCATTTTTTAAAAGCAAAAAAATAAATAAAAAAAAAAACAAAACACACATATATATCAATTTTTTCAAGATCAAACTACCACCGAATTTCACAATTTCTTATTTGTTTTGTTTTCTTCTTCCCCTTGTTCTTTGTTTTTCTTTTTCTTTTTTTTTTTTTTTTTCTTTTATAATAATCCAAATGTGCACTGTTTAGCCAAATTTTCACTTCTCGCCATGTTCCGGCACTGGTTTCATTATTCAAAAGTTCCCGCACGTCGAGGTGGTGTAAAAAATTTTCAACGAAACACACTTGAACACTTTGACGCGGTTTAAGGGAATCTTTTGCGAAACGGGCGATTAAGGGGACGCTTGGCTTTACGATTTTTTTTTTTTTTTTTTTTGATTTTACTTTTTTCACTGATATGCTGTCGAGCTTTGCCGTCGCCCCGTCCGTCGACGGGCGTCGCGACGCTTCGAAAATTCAGAACGGCGTCCGCGTAGCGACTGCCGCCCGGCACCTCCACCCTCCTCGACGCCCCCCGACGGCGGCGACGCCGCCAATCCCCCCCCCCCCCTCCTCCCCCCCCTCCACCATCTCTTTTACGGCGCAGGCGTCCAGCCCTAGATTTCGTTTCGCTTCCCGATTTTTCGTAATAAAAACGTTTGTCTTCCCGAGTGGCTTCCCGTACACATGATATATCCCACTTTCGGTCTGCCCCATGGACTGCGGACACTCTGCATCAATTTCTAAATCCGACATTTCCGTCTAGTTTATTCTGGAGTATGATTAGGACTTGGATTAATATGTAAATACATGTTTTTTATTCAAATCTTTTTTATTCTTTATTCGATTTTCGACGTAAAGTATGATGTTTGGAGACAGAGAATGCAGTCTCTATTTGCCACTTTCTTTTCTTTTTTTTTTTTGTTCAATATTTTTGTTTTTTTTTTCATACATATTCCATGCGGTTTCGAATGATCGAAAAGTTGTCCATTCTTGAAAAAAAATTTGGAATTTTGTCGAATTGTTAGGTTTTTTCAAAATTTTTGGATCGTTGGCATTTTTTGAGTTTTTCAAAATTACAAAATTTCTCTTGAGTATCGTTATAGCTTGAACGCATACGATTGAACGGAAAAATGTTGCATACAAAAAAAGTTGCAGTCTTACAGAAAACGTCATTTTTTTTGAGTTGATAAAATGACCATTTTCATTAAAAATATAGGAAAATAATTTTTGTCAGTTTCGGTTTATCTAAAAAAAAATCCAGAAATTACTCTGAAGTGTGAACAATAGACTGGTATTTTCTCTTTTAGATGGCTGGATTAGTTTGAAAATTTTGAAGAGAATAATTTTTAATGATAATTGATTTACAATAAATAAATAAATAAATAAAATCCCATTCTATGAACTGATAAAAAATCCCCTATGAAAGTTCCTCATGGTGACAACGAAATACTTAATAGCTAGAGAAGCAAGTGAAAAAAAGTTCGTTTATGTTTGCAAAACTATTTTAAATATTCTAAAAATAATTATCGTGGAGTTTTTGACTTTGAAACAATTCAAAATTAGAATGATGTTGAGAAAAAGCTGTATCACGTGAAATCGTACGATTTATTACGAAAAAATCGAACTCCATCATCTTTATTACTATTTCACTGTAACAAAAGTGATGAAATTTCAAAACAGAGCCTCTGAGAAAATACTTGTGACGATAATTCTATGCGCATTCATACAAGTATTTCCAACAATTTTCCAAACTTCTTATTCACGATAATCAAACAAGATATGCTGCAAAGCTTATAAATTCGTGAGGTTTCGAAATGATTTCATAACTTACTAATCTGGAGAGAAACGACTCAGAATTTAAACAACATCTTCTGCCTGGTATAGCGTGCCCTGCAGTATTTCCAGTTTCAAATCAGTATCCAATAAATTCTAGGATTTATCGGAATCGCAGGAATTATCCCGAATCAGTTAACTTATCTGAAGGAGTGAAGCCCTCATCTCCTTCAAACTCAGTTTCCAAGATCCGACTTCCCTGTACGTACTTGAACGTGTATGGAACTGTAGATAAGTGAAGGATCAGGATTACTCCCGATTAGATAGAAGGAAATTTATTCGCTTCTAGACACGAACTTTCGTTAAATATATCAGATTTATCTCTCTGTTGCATTTCCAGGCTACAAAATCACCGGTTAACTACAGAATTCATAGTTCCATTGACCAAAATCAATTCACTCATCTGTAACGAGATAAACAGGAGATGCATTTCAGTCCTCGAAAACTGATGACACCTTCAAAATGTTAGAAAAAATCGTGAGAAAGTAAATTTTACATGTCACGTGCCATGTTTTTTGTCTGAGCTTAATTTCACCTGGAGGATGAGTGTCTTCTCGCTTATATCCTTTAGGATCCATCATCGTCTCCTTGACACAATTCAGACTTGTTAAGGTGCTAGGATGCAAAATTCCTCTACCACTCAAGCGATCAGAGTGAAACTTGGGCAGTTAATGCCTTATTTCCGCAAAAAGTGGAGCATTTTTTTACTTTTTCAAAATTTTGAAAAAAATTTTACAGATTGGTTACCATTCACAGAAATTGGCCAAATTTTCACCGTTGCGTTGAATGGATCGACCTATCCGGTATGATGCCACTCGGCGGTGATGAAACACACATTTTGAGCCCAGTCCCATGAGATTTGATGGTGAAATGACAGCTGATCTGGTTTTCGATTCCAAAGAACACCGAAATTTCATTTTGGTGACATTTGTTACCGACATTACGCGCATGCCGGTAATGTTTGCGTGTAATGTCGGTAAAAAATTACCGGCAGGCATGAAAGATCGGTAACAAATGTCGCCAAAATGAGATTTCGGTGTTCTTTGTAATCGAAAACCAGATCAGCTGTCATTTCGTCATTTCATCGCTTGAGCGTTATAGGAGGTTTGCTTCCTCGCGTTTTCGAGGTGTACAATGCTTCTTTATAAGCACTTTAAACGCGTCGCGAAATTAAAGGTAAGCAATACTGCGCTGTGAGTGGGATGACGCGTTAAATTGATAATAGAAAAGTGTGGAGGGTGAGTTGGAGTGTTGCTGTAACCAGATCGCGTCTAGCCTCTCCCTCCCTCTGTAACAAGGGTATTGGCGTCCCCCATTTTCGCGAGAACTCTCCAAGGTATAATTGTCAGCAATTGGTTGGGGATCTGGGGTGAACCGAACGGTGCAGTTGTTATCTGCACGTGTGTCTCGTTTCATGCACAGTGAATACTTGATGATTTATTATTGGTGAGGGTTGTGGAAGTAATGACGTTTTTTCATTTTACCTGACTCTCGAATTGTAGCTCAGTAATGTCATGATTGAAACGTGATACACGAGTTGATGTATTGGAGACGAATTTGACACCTTACCTTGACTTTAAGGCTTAATATGAAGGACCTCAATGGTGAATGTATCCTATTCCAAGACAGTTTATGATCCCTAATATTCAAACTTTGACATTCAGGGTCTATATTGAAATTTGAATAAGTGTTTCAATAATTTCGTTACAAAGTACAGTAGATATGTGATCAAGGGTGGGGGTCAAAACTTGGAAGAGTTACTATTTCGAATGGCCGATACATAGAAATTTGAAACATGCGAAAATAAAATAAGGAGACATGAGTTGTTCGAAATCTTGATTTTTGAACGTGTCACTGATTGATAGTTATTCTACTCAACGACATTTTCGAAAATCAAGATTCAAATATTGAACCTTTCAAGTTTTGACCCTCACATGTAATCAATGCGTGATATCTCGCCGAAAGTGGGACGTTTTTTTAGTTATTAGGTTGTCTATTAACAATAAGAACTATTCGACTAAATATCAATGCTGTATTTGAGATATTTTTTAGCAGTGATTTGCTGCAAAACCGAAGATATATGTACACAGTATATAAGCTATATATATATATATATAATATATTAGTGGATTGATCGGGCAGCTAAATCGATTCAGTATAGCCGGTGAATTGGTATAATTAATCTTATAATGAAACGATTCTGATATAACTCACTACGCTGGTTTTTAGAGGCAAAAAGCTTCTCACGAAGCCGATAATTTTTCCATTGTCAATTATGGAATGGTTGTTAAGTCTGGTAGCTGACAGTGATTGGCGTTCGAAACTAAAACACCAGGAGCCCGTTTTCCCAGTATAAAACGAATTCGCCAATATCTTCCACGCGAGTATTGAAAAATAACAGTTAATACAAATGTTAGATTTACACCGAGAGAACATTTCATTTTTTATCATCTTTTCAAAATATTCCAAGTCTGGGTATAATTTGAAAACAATCGAGCTTAGTCCTCAGGATAATCGACTGATTGTGACTGACGAGTATTATTATTCTAATCTGAATGTCGGTTTGTTTTCCCGTCAGAAAATAATTGTCATCGAGGGTTAAGAGCATCGAAGCAGGTGTTCTGAGACCTACAAAAAACTACCCTTATTCTACACCGTTTTTATAATAACGTGAAGCGGACGCATACCGGGAAGGTGCTTGGGGCTGTCATTAAAACCGTCGCGTAACTCAGCGTCAAGAAAATGTAGTTATCAGGGTTAAGGGTCAGCGGCTCTATGAAGGTGGGAATAATAATGATAACAATAATGGGGGTAGAGGACGTGACAAGGTTTGGAGAGACAGAGTAAGGGAGGGAGGCAGAATTAGGGATGCTGCAACGCACAATTAAGATAATCACACGGCTGGTCTGCACGAGGATCATTGATCGGGGAAACTGATTCAATACATCCGGGAGCAGCTTTTGGTCGATATCGTATCCACGCAAAAGAAAGCGGCTGTATATTTATGCAAATACATTTCAGCCCTGTCCTCATTGGACAAACTAATCCCAGGGTCGTCGGCTTTGACCGTATTGTTTACGACAGGCTTGCATCCATCCATTCGGATTATTATACAGCGTGCTTCCAAGTGGACGTTGTAGTATGTTGGGTTGCCTACCATTTAGGGGAACAAATATCGGTAATAAAGGCGTACTGAGTTATCGGTACGTAGCGCGTTTGAAGATCTCACGAGTTAGCTGGAACTCTGCGTGTTGCAAAATTGTTGTTTATAAAACAGGACTGCGATTTCGTTACTTCGTTTAACTCAAACTCCTAGTCAACTTCCTCTTTTCGTGTTGATTATGTGTATTAGTGGCAGTGTTGATATTTAAACATACGTCTATCCTCAGTAGGTGTTGTTTATGGGTTATTACTATGTAAGTAGAAGAGAAAAAGATTGGAAAGAAATTTTGAAAAAAGAAGAAAAATATTTCATATTATTTTATACCTAAACATTCACTTTTATATTCGTTATATTCTTTTTTTTTCATAAAAATTGTTCAAAAATCTGTAAATATGCATATCTCGCATTAAAACAAATCTCAATGTGCTGTGAAAAAAAAACTGGCGCTACATTTCAATTCAAAATAACTAAATACGTGTTAAAAAGCATTATAATTTTAAGGGAAAATTGAAAGTTATATTTCGTAGGCCTTTGTAACCTTTGTTGAAGCGTTCAGTGATTACACTCCAAAGTTACGTTAAAGTGATCATATATGACTTGACTTGACTTGACTTGACACTGGAGTGATGCTGAGTCGGTAAGTCTGTTTTACCGATATTTCTTCCCCTCAGTGGTAGGCAACCCAGCATATTGCAACGTTCACTTGGAAACACGCTGTACATCATATTTGTCACGATCAGACGAATGCTGACGAAGTTAGGGCGGGGTTGTAATAGCGAAGCTGGGGATGCAGAAGAGGGAAGCTTTCTAAGGGTGGCTCGCCTGAAGTCTGCATAAGTCAGATGCACAATATTTAATTTCTCGAGCCGTTGGTACTATAATGAGGAAAACTGGCTAGCGTCTTTCGTGAGAAAGCGGATCATCCGGTTAAAGCAATAACAATTCTTACAGAACAAATTGTAAATGTAATCTGGAGCATTCATCTCTTGCACACTGTTATAGGTGTAATTCTCCTTTTACAGAACGGAATTCGCCCAGCTCAGCTCAGCTCGGCGCAGTTTTCAGAGAAGAAATTCATCGGATCTTCTGCGGGGCTGCTCGTTAATTATAATTTCAAGCCACGCATACACTGGCAAATGATTTCAGAAATAAAATTACTTAAAAAATATATCGTATTGCATGATTATAATCGAAATTGAGGAGGAAACAATCAGTGAAATATAATATTGGCCAGGAGATGCTTGATTTTTAATAACATTGAAAAATAATGAACCGAGAATAGATATAATATTCACGTGATTATTTTTTCACTCAATAGCGGTAAAATTGAGGAAATTAAATTAACGAAAGCAATCAATTTCACCTTTAATTAACAAAAAATAAAGCCAGAGGCTACGCGTGTTCGTGAAGAATAACGCTTTACGAAATAATAAATGTTCATATAAATTCAAGTTAACATCAATTCACTGTACAACCCAGAACATCAAATTGACGCAATATATAGTTGGAAAAAATATCTTTGAGTAATTTAGATTTTTTTACCCCCAACGATATTCTTCGATTATGATAAAAAAATGTTTTGTTTACGAAGTCTACCGAACTGACGAGCAGAAAATGGGTTTTTTCAAGAATTTTTTTGATAAGTTTTAACTGTAAATATTGATATAGGCTTTGTTAGGCTTAGTTAATAAACGCACAAAATTTTCCGTGATTTTAATCACTTTTTATATACAAAAATCGTTGGTTGAAAATCAGTCTGAAAAAAGTAGGTCGGCGGTGTTGATGATTTTTCGGAGACGGTTAACCTGAAATAAAAAAATCTAACGGTTTTAGATTCAGCATGTTAATGGCCTTGGAATGAATCATACAATTTTTGATATTTGCAAAATTAACAAAATGGCGGCCATCTCTCGAGAAAATTGAAAAAGACCGCATTTCTTGTTGTTTATTGCGAAAAAATACAGTTAAAATCAAAATTTCAAAAAACGTATGATTCAGTTCAAGGCCATTACATACTGAATCTAAAATCATCCGATTTTTTGGTTTCAGGTTAACCACTTCCGAAAAATCATCAACACCGCAAACCTACTTTCCTTTACAGTCTAATTTTTAACTAAGGTTTTCGTGTATAAATAGTGATTAAAATCAGTCCAAAATTTTTTTTCTTTTTAAACCCCTTAAACGGCGTGTAACAATTGTCAGAGAGAATTCTATTCAGCGTCACGATTCCGATGAATTCACTTTGAATGTCGCGTAATCTATTTAATGTATATTTTTTCAACCCAACTATTAAATTCAGTCACATTATATTCCAGTGCAAAGCCATGGGCTCCATTTTTCATTTCGAATCCTCATTCCATTCCTAAAATAATTGCGCCAGTGAGATCTGGACGAGCCGATAAAATAATACTAATTTAACGCTAATTAACTTTGATGCTCTGATATGTATATATATATAAACCTTACTCCTAACAAAGGGTATCAATTCATTCAAAGGTAGCTCGAAGTTTAACTTATATTTTTTCTTTCGTCGTTTTCCCTTTTTTTTTTTCTTTGGAACATCGCTTTTTCCGTGCGGTTCGTGACAGATGATCGTAAATAACTGTTTTATACGTACGTATGATTTTAATCAACTTTACACGGTGATGTACACACATATGTACAGTGTAATGCTTATAGTACTATGAAAATTCCATATATGTACCGCCTTGGCAATTAATTTTCGACCATGAACGCACCTCAATTCGGTCGAATTGGAGGGTGGATTTAAATGGGACGCGATGTTCATGCATCTAACTGCCAATATGCAGCTATAACTGTTTTTTACAGATATAAATTATGCCTTTGCCAGTAGTTTATGAAAAAAGTTCCTTCGTCATTCCTGCGAATTGAACTCGAGATAAAAAAAAAAAAAAAGAAAAAGAAAAAAGAAACAGGAAAAATTATAATTAAAAAACTGTGTTTTTAAGGGTAGGCACGGTTGAACAAAACTGGTTGTTGTATTTTTTTTTTTTTTTTTTTTTTTTTTTTTGTACGTCGCTGTCGCGTCGTCTCGCTTTTTGTAAGCCGAAATTATGCCTCGGAAAAAAGTGCGTGGCTGCTGAATGCAGCTGGATGAACGCAACTGGATTTGAAATGCATGTGCGACATAGAAAGAGAGAAAGAGAGAGAGAGAAAGAGACAGAGACAGAGAAAGATTAAATAAAACACCGTAGAACGTGTTCAGAAGGGGTGGTTAAAAATAAAAATCTCTGTACGCTGTCCAACTTCATTAAAACCGATAAATTTTTAATGGGATTTAAAAAATAATCTTTCAGAATTGAAAATAAGCCACAGGGGCTCGTCTCGTCAAAATGAGGAACTGAAATATCATAAAAATGTAATTTTTTTCGGGTTTTTATTTTTTTTTTGTTTTTGGTACATCGAGTTTTACGTAATTTGGCTTATTAATGTGAAATTATTACCGCATTACGTCTCGTGATGATGTGTACCTAATACGGTGATTTATTAGAAACTATTTTCGATACGTTTTTGTTGTTTTATCATTTATGTACTTATTTTTTTTTCTTACTTAATTATTACTGCTTTTCGGGATAAATTCTTTTTCCAATTTTATGTCGGATGGATGACTTGTAAATCGATTTCGAACTTTTGTCGAAACAAACTGTCGACTTCATAACTTTAGTCTGAATGGTTTTATTTTTTTGATTATTTATATATTATATTAACATATATGTTAATTCAAAAAACAAAAAAAAATTTTTTTTTCTAAATGGAAACCCTATGAGCCAATAATTTCTTCGAAGATAATTAAAGCAGAGCTTTTCTCTTCGGGTGAATATATTGCAGAATTCATTTGCTTGCTGTATTTTTTGTAATTTTTTGCTTTTGGAAATCAAAGTTAAAAATATTTACAGACTTACAGTGTTAAGTTCAATTACAGACGAATATAAAAATTATTGCTCAATTAGGAATGTAATGCAGATATAATAAAAGAATGATTTTTAACTTACAGATCTACAAATTGAATAACATTTTTTGACACATGTACGTTGATTGATTTCAATTTGGAGAAAAAAGAATAGAATTTAATCTGCCGTGTTACAATGACAATGAACTCAAAATTTATCCATGATCCTATAGAATCCAAAGCCTAAATCCGTAAAGAATTAATTTAAATTAAACGAATTCATATTAAAGTCCTTAGATAATTAAGCACTGTGATAAATTGTATTTATTTATTTCAATCGAACTCCTTTGTAACATTCTGAAATTTAAAAAGGAGTGAAACAATAAAGATTCTTAATTAAATCAAGAGAACCGTAATTTCGCGTTTAATTATCGATTCCTTTTCTCAAAACACTGAAAATTCATCCGTTGACAACGTCATTCGAAAATTGTCAATTATTTTGAGGGATTCGGATCAGTCTCATCGAGCGTGTAAGCATATTTTAAGAAGTCGATGTCTCAGGTCATCCCGACAGGCACAAAAGCGAATCGAGGGGGAAAGCATCGATTCATCGGCGACGTCAGGCGTCCCTTTTTGAAACGGCAGGCGCCGCGCGTCGAGAAGGCGAGACGTCGGCGTCAAATTACGTCGACGAAACGGCCACGCGTCTTCACTTGCCGCCCCCTTGACGGTGGAATTCGATTTCGTTTCAGCGGTCTGGTAAAGCAGAGTTCAAATTGTTTCAGCCCCGCGCTTTGGTCGCGGATAATTGCAGACTCCAATTTTGGAAATCTCGAAAAATTATTCGATTTAACTCCTTCGTTGGCAGAGAGAATGCGACAAAAAGTGTCCAAAGTGGCGGGAAAATTTGTATCCTAAAAACTGGCGAGTACAAGTTGAAGCTTTTTAGGGTGCCGATTAAAAATCTGAACTTGAAATTGAAAAATTCAAAATGGCGGATAAAAATGCAAAAAATGGCTTGATTTCAATAAATCTTGATACTGGTGGGTTATTTAGGTTGCTAATTACAAATTTGAAATTGAAATTGAAAAATTCAAAATGGCGGACACAATATGGCGGACGAAAATGCAAAAAACGGCTTGATTTCGATGAATCTTGATATTTGTGGGTTATTTAGGTTGCTAATAACGGTTCTGAACTTGAACTTTCAAAAATCCAAAATGGCGGATACAATGTGGCGGATGAAAATGCAAAAAACTGCTTGATTTCGATAAATCTTGATACTTGTGGGTTGTTTAGGTTGCTGATTACAATTCTGAACTTAAACTTGAAAATAGCGGACACAACGTTGCGCACAAAAATGCAAAAAACGGCTTGATATCGGTAAATATTGATACTTGTGGGTTATTTAGGTTGTTTTGTACGAATCTGACCTCAAAATTTGAAACGAAATTTTGAAAAAAAATGTACATCAATTCTAGGTCTAAAATTTCACTTTTGGTTCCCCTTAAGGAAGGATCGGTCAAACCGTTGAGATGAAAGACGAAATCGGAAGAGAAAAATCTGGTAGCAAAATATAGCATCTATGATATTCGTGATCTTTAATGATAATCGTAACTAGTACGGAACTGAAACGAATCTGACAGTGAATTCGAATAACACAAGTTGATATATTAATTAACAACTTGGGAAAAGCATTTGGTAATTATAACGTTCGAAACGATGAAACTCAGGTTTTTTTTATACGATTATAATGTTTTTCAAAAATTAGGATTATCATATTTTTTTTTTTTTATTTCAACAAAATAAGCCCCAAAACATTGAAATCGTATAAAAAAAACCGAAGACTTCAATCATTTTGAACGTTCTAATGATAAAACCTTTTTTAAAATTATTTATATCTTGATTTGCAGTATTTGAATTTGTTGAAAATTACTTCCATCGCTATAAAAAAAAAAAAAAAAACGTATGGAATTTCTCATGTTTCCTGTATACTCGAACAAATTTGTATAATTTTTCTTTTATTATTTTCAAATCTCTTTCTCTTTGTATGTATCCGTTCTTCAATGCGTCGAAACTTCCGGCTGAATATAAAAGCGGCGGAAAACACGGTACAATGGAAAGAAGAATGAGAGTGAAAAGGAAAAAAAAAACAGCAGCAGGGGGTTGTGTGAATGCTCGAATGATAATAATAACAATCATCCCGTTCAGCCGCTACGAGCAAAAGTCGACGCTCCGTGACTGATCGACGTATAACTGCCATTCTTTTACACGACATGTGTACACAATTACTATGCATGCGTACCTAAGTAAAAACGCCGATGAAGATAAAGCCCGACTTGATTAAAATTTCCGTGAAACTTAACACCCGGCACTTATTTGTGACGTCAGAAGAACAAAACTAAGAAATAAAAATAAAAATTTTCCAGCTGAGTTGTAAGTCCTATGATTACGGGGTGAATTTGAAAACTGAATTTTTTAGTTTTATAAACCAACAACCATTAACTGCAGGCTGCAAATGTTAACTTTATAAGTATTACGAAAAAAGTCTGCACATCTCGAGTTTTTATGATATGAACTTTCTTCTAAACATCTTATTTTCAAATAATTTCAATTACAATGATCAATTTGCAATCAATTGCATATTCATAGTAATAATCTTTTTCTGACTTCTTGAAAAATTTAACTCAATCAAAGAATAAAATATTTTCATTTTCCAATAAATCATTACAGTTTGTTCATAAAAATTGTATCATTGAAACCAGAATTTCATTTTTAGTTGCTCAAAAGAAAATCATGAATCAAATAGTAAATGCGGTATGTATTACAATAGATTTGTAACAGATATGAAACTAAAACAAAAAAATAAATTTTCAGAGAAAATGTTTCATTTCGAAAGCGGAATATTTTCTTTCGTGATTCATGAGAATCGAGTTTCGTATTTTTTGAAAATTTGTAGGTTAAATACTAATGTTTGTTAAAAATTTGAAATTTTTTTAAAAACTTTCTCAGGTCTCGTACTAAGGTAGGAAAAATCCTCGGTGTGATTAAAAAATGTCGTGGTAAACCGTCGACTGATTTGGCGTGGAATGGCCCATATATGCATGCACTACTCGTAGGTAGCTGCGGTTGGGGCTTAGAGTGTGTTGTATCATCTCACCGCCCGTTTAATTACTCGACTCGGCGGTTTTGTTGGGGGAAAAGGAGTTTCGAGGGAGGCTGGAGCGAGTGTCCAGTCCTGCATCTGAGGAAAGGCATCTCGTGGTTTCCGCTAGTCGGTCGGACGCTTGCGGCAAACAGCTGCGGCGTTTCTTGGTTCAGACTCGGAATTAATCGGAACGTTTAATTGCGTCGCGAAGGTGAGCAGCAATTTTCACTGGAAGAACGCCTCCTGATAAATTCAGCCTCGATAATTATAAACTTTATTCAGATCAGCCACTCTGTGTAACTCTGAACCTCGGACAGCTGTCACAGAAAAATGGCGGAGAGGAATTGAAGGGCAGGATAAAAAAACAATGTGCCATTTTTTATTGAAAAAATGTGATTAAAAAAGGTACTCTCAAATGAACGAATTTAAGAGAAGAATTAAAAAATGCTGCAAGTGCCATTTTTTGATGAAAAAAATTATGTAAAAGAACGGCACTCTCGGATTTATGAATTTAAGAGGAGAATCGAAAATGCTGTGCCATTTTTTATTGAAAGAAAATGATTTAAAAAAGGTACTCTCGAATGAACGAATTTAAGAGGAGAATCAAAAAACGCTGCAAGTGCCATTTATTCATGAAAAAAATTATGTAAAAAAATGGCACTCTCGAATTTGTGAATTTAAAAGGAGAATCAAAAAACACTGCTATGTTTTACTAAAATAAATGACCGAAGAAATGGCACTTTTGAATGAATGAATCTAGTAGAAGAATCAAAAACGCTGTAAGAGATATTTTTTATTGAAATGAATGACTGAAGAAATGGAACTTTCGAATGAAATACCTTGAGAAGATAATCAAAAAACGCTGAGCCATTTTTTTATAGAAAAAAAAACGATTTAATAAAAGGCACTTTCGAATGAATGAATTAAAGAGGAGAATCAAGGCTGAGCTGTTTTTTATAGATAGAAAAAAAAATCGGCATATAATGATATAATTTTTCCAACTTACAAGTGAATGCTTTAAAAAGTTGATGAATTTCGGAAATTTATAGCTCAATAACAAATCATCCAATTCGATTCCAATTCGTTTTTCGAAATCTTAAAATTAGCGTACATTTCAATAATATCATTTATCAAGATTGCATTGATTAATTGTTTCTATAGACCTTCTATAAAACGATATTCATTCTTTATTGTTACTTTACCTCTAATTATACAACAAAGTTTGTAATTTCCGTTGCAAAATTTTTCCGAATTCAAAATACGTTTTAAAATAAGGTTTTCGTTTTCTACTATCTATAAATCAAATTCAATTTATGTCAGAACATGCATTCATGATGCCGAAAAATTTTTCCAAATTCAAAATATGTTTTAAAATAAGGTTTTTGTTTTCTTCTAACAATAAATCAAATTCAATTTACGTCAGAACATGGATTCATGATACCGAAGGACGAATAAAACTGATATCCGTTGTCGAGTCTATTGCATATATGCTCAACTAATAACAATCTTTCATTACCCGGCTATTGATTAAACCGTATCTGTCAGTTTTCTGTCAAGACCACCGTGTTCATCTCGGCAGGGGTTTAAACTCGCAGCATCGCCCCGGGTATTCGCACGGATTACTAATTACACGCTCTAACAGCATGATGCACAGATAATGGATCCGTTTAAGTCATGCCCAGCAAATTTAAATCGATAAATTTTGCCGGGAGAATTTTTAACCTGCAATAAATAACTTGCTTGTAACTCTGATAATGCAAATTGTTTAAACAGCGGTTTTTTTCCTTGTATCTCTTGACGTTTCTTGATCAACAAAAAGCAACATGTTTCATTTTATCAAAAAATTACATCGTATTGAGTTTAATTAAATCGCCATTCATCTCAAGAGTCATTTTTCTTTCGTTTATTATTTATGGATCATTTGCTCACGGTGTAATAAATTTCTACTATTTAGGAGCGTTTACATCTATAACTTGAGGGGTTATTCTGGTTTAGAAATTTGAAAAAAATGGATTTTTTTCTCCATATTTTCAAAGTTTAGACCTTTAAGAATAAGTCTCTAATTGGAAATTCAAATTATTATCGGAGTTACAGTCGTTTTTCTGACGTGCCAACTAAACCGGTCCGGCCGAAACGAATCCTTAAACGCGTTTTTCTCGAAACTACATTTTTCGATACGGTTGACACGATATCTCAAGTTCTGATGGACCAATTTATTTGATATTTGGCGGAAATGTTCTTTGTATGTCCCTCTGTAGCTGGAAGCAGGAATTAGAAGAAAAAAAAATTTGTTGCTATTTAAAAAAAAATTCGGAACCGTCAAAAAATAGGAGTACAAAAAAAGTTGTTTTCTTTCAAAAATGTACCTCAATCGATTCACCAGATTGTTTTAAAAAAACAAAGAAAAAAAAAACAGAAATAGACAGTAGATTGGATCAGAATGCGAAACACGCGTGTATTTCTACAGGGAAATTAAATTCTCTGTTCAAAGTTGAGCCTCCGATTGTGAAGTTTGATGCGGAACTTTTGCTATGTTTTTGGGTCCGCAGATTTATCTGACATCATGTACGCAACTTTAGAAACTGAAATCTTTGAATTGGTTACGCGCTGTGAATACGCTATGAGATGCATTGCGGGATTAATCTCGGTGAGCTGAGATACTTCGTTTCATAATGCGTTGAATGTGATTGCTTCGCGGAATTGAGAAATTGCATATTTATGGACGAACTTGGCGTGAAGCAATCAGTAATCAAATACTTTGAAAATTCATGACGAGATTATTAATTACAATAATAGATTAAGTATCTATTTATAGATGTTACAAATACCGTAATGCATAAGTTTTTTTTTTTTTTTTTTTTTTTTTTTTTTGCAATAGGCAATCATGTGTATATAATTACAAAATATTCTTTTCGGTTTTAAATTCTAATATAAATTTCTAGAATACTGTACAAAAAAATCGGTGATAACTTTTCTCTAAATTGCGGTAATTAATATCAAACATTTTATCTCACCGTAAAATCAAATTTTCAATAATTTATTCAATACTTTAATTTATAATGTAAAAATTATCATTCTAAATAGAGCAACAAATACATGGGATTAATAGGAAAGTCAGCCAAGTCATTATGGAATTTGAAACGTGGTTCACTATTCGTGGAATACTAAGGCACTTGATGAAATACTTAGTTTTCGAGAACTCAAAGAAGCTAAATACATTTTTTTTCTTCTAACTGTAAGCAAAATAAAAATGATTTCGAGATGTCGGGAGAAAAAGAATTAATGTTTTGTTTTGCGGGCAAAATGGTGTACCTCGTAAAAAAGTTTAAAAATAAATTCTAAAAAAGTAAAATAACTTTGATAAAATTAAATTATAATTATAAGTGATTTGAGTGAAAAAATTAACATTTCACATAATTATTAGATGCAATTATGCTGAATAATGTTTATAGAAGTCATTTTCGACTATTTAAAAAACAACATTTTTTTTATAAAACGTCAAGGGTACCCCATTTTTCCCCCCTTACTTCGTTATGCCTGCCCCTCCCCTACACACCAATAGTTCTAAGATGTTTTCGAAAAAGAGTACACAGAACAAAGATTTTTTACACCATTCGTCACCCTAACGACGTTTCTGTCGATAATTAAGTCTAAACTTATATAGAAAAAGTAGTTCAAACAGTAATCAAAGCGAACTAAAAGAACTCAAAATTATCTGCGAATGCTTCTGCGAATCCAGCAATAACAATAACGATGTTAAGCTGGAATTTCACGAGCAGAAAAAAGTATCAGCATTTTTTACCATCCAAGCATTCTGATTGGTGAATTAAAGTTAGGTTAGGTTAGGTTAGTCAACCAACCAGAATACTTGAATGGTGAGAACCGCTGCTGCTCCGCTACGTTTCGCTGCTCACGAAATGCCAGCCTTAGAGAGACTGCGGATATTGGGATGGTCACTTTGCAGCGCGACATCTGGTGGAAAAAAATTAAACTAAAGCAACCAGGCTGACAGCTGACAGCTGACAGTGTTTTTCGCGTGTGGATGGTTCAGCAGGTACATTATTGATTACGTTTCACTAATTTATGTGAAATGAGTAATTTCACGCCCCAAGAATTACGAATTGCCTTCGTTAAAGCTGAAAACTTAGGTTATGTGGTGATAAAATGGCACCGACAACCAGACTCTGACGTCATGAGGACATTTTCCAACAGGTCTGTAGTATGATTGTAAGTTAGCCGGCAGCGGCGGACAATTTTGAGCTAGGAAATGTCCGGTGGGGAGATTCCGGTCTCTAATTATATGGACAACCGGTGAACATCATATCGTAATTAGGGTAACGCTTTGTGGTTAATTTAACTGCGTCCGTGGTATAATATTACAGATAACACGCTCGCTGGTAATCCTCTGCCTGCACATTAATACGATACAACTATTATTACAGTTTCCAGACTATCTGTTTTCAAAACGTATATCATTTTGTCAGACATGAAAAAAATTTTATCAAAAGAAAATATAAATAAATAAATTGTGATAAGGCTAATCTCAGCAATGATATTAATAATATCTGAAACAAAACAATCAAACCGTTTTAGATTTAGTATGTTAGTAGCTATAGCGCATTTTGATTTTGACTGTTTTTTTTTTTTTTTTGGACAAATATAGTTTAAAAAACCGGTTTTCTTTTATTTTTCGAAAAATGGCCACCATTTTGTCAATTTTGCAAAAATCAAAAATCGCATGACATGCGCTTTAGCTATTAACACACTGAATCCAAAATTTTTTCATTTTTTTTTTGATTCAGACCATCGATCCAGAGATTTCATCAACAGCGCAGACCGATCTTTATTTTTTGACCAATTATTCACACGATCAGTTAAATCAGACTTGAATGAAAATTCGGCCCATTACAACGTCAAAAAATTTGATTTCATTTTCAAATTTGCTTACCGATTGACTCACCACTCGAGAAAGTCCATTGCACCCTGGTTTTTCATCGTAACGCCTAATATATATCCGAAGCCTTACGGTGTCTAAAATAGTAGCCACGACTGGAACGGATATATATATATATTGAATTTCGATACCATGACTACAGCTTGTTCAATAGTTTCATTCCTGCAGTAGGGGTGAAACTTACACGAAACGCATGTGTATATATATATGGGGCATTCCATGCCAACTGGATCAACGGTTGACCATAACATTTTTTAATTACACCAAGGACCCCTAAAAAGCTTCCAAAATAAGGTTCAACTTCCTAATCACTCGTCATTTTTTAAACCCATTTCAAAAACACCCGAATCGATTTTTATGAAACAAGAAAAAATACATTTAGCTTTCGAAATGAAACATTTTTATACAAGATTCAGAGTGGGCGCTCGTTTTGTTATATTTATTTAATAATTTGTTATATTTCTTAATAACTGATTTTTCTTTTATATAGCTTCTTTGGTTCTAAACTGCACTCACAATTTTTCTGAAAAAAAAAAAATTTTCCAAGCACTTCTTGAGTTATGATTTCCTTGGAAGCTTTTTCGAGGTCGTACTAAGGCAGGAAAAATCCTTGGTGAAATAAAAAAATTTCATTGTCAACGGCTGACCAAATTGACGTGGAATGCTCCATATATATATTAGATATATATATATATATATACCTACATATTCCCTTCTTTTCCTGCCTATCCTTCTCCACTAACTTTGTGTCTATAGCAAATGGAAGACCTACATGGATTAGAATCGATTCCAAAACTTTTCTACTTGCTACGAATGCCTGCAACATCCGCCTCGTAACTTTCTCCAGGTTCTCCTCGCTTCCCTCGCTGGATTCTTTCAATCAAACAGAGCCTGCAATCCTGTTCGTGAATCTTATCACCTATCTGCCATGGAATTTCCATTATTAAATCCAAGTGAAACTTGGTCTTGTTTCTATAATAATAACTTGAAACATCAATGATTTGAAGTAAAACTAATTCACGCTGCCATCAAGGCTCAAATAAGTAAAATTTTTTGAATTGATAACCTAAAGTCGTCTTTCGACTAGTCCCTTGACGCTGTTCATCCGAATTTTACAATCGATTTGTATTACGTAAAGTAAATATTACTGTTTTAAATTCAACATCAATTTCTATCTTTTCTTTCCTTTTTTTTTTTTTTTCATTCTTTTCTTTCAACAAAGTTTGGAACGAAGATTTCGTAAGGAGTATTTCCTTAAACTAATGACCAATATGCAAATCCTTTGTTAGCTTTCATTAAAATAACTCCTGTCGTGTAAAGTTTTAACTTCTTTCACCCAACTTTTGTCTTCGGGAACGAAAAGCTCATTAAGAGCTACCTGTATGAAAAGCTTATTTTAAATTGAGATTGGCCAGTTTTTTTTTTTTTTTTTTTCATTTTTCATTTTCATTTTCAATTTTTTTTTTTTTCTACTTCTCTTCTCTTTTTTACAGTAATTAATTCTTGTTACAAACCTAGTTCACGGCATAAAATTTCATTCAATTTTCAAGCATGTGCTAAACGAATTAACTTTTCATACCTCATCTTTACACCACGGTTGAAATTCATTAGAAAATTATACAAAAGGTATTCGATGCTTGCTCTGTCAAATAATTTTATACAAACTCGCCAAATTCCGTTGAGTCATTTTAGGCATTCGTATGAATAAAAAAAAATAAGCGGCTTTAGGTTGACCGTGAGCCAACAAACGTCCGCCTCTTAATTTCCATCAAAATCTGAATAATATTAGATTTTTTCCACCAGTCTGGATTCGCCATTTTGGATTTTACAATCTGACTTCAGATGCGTGATGAGTGTGCCAAAAAACCTCACGGTACCAATTTTCATTCAAATCCGTTCATCCATTCTCAAGATATCATTTTCATTTGACTTTTTGGAATTTTGTTATTTAAATAATTGAAAAAGTACCTGACCGATCAAAGCCAAAATCTAATCAGTTCTAAACTTCGAAAAGCCACGTGGATTGAGACCAAAATTGTTGAAATCCAGTCACTTATTCTTGAGATATCGTCGGATAAAAAAATTGATTACACACACACAGACGTTCATCCGAAAATGGTTGGAGGTGATTTTTTACCTCCTTTTTTTCCGAAAAGGAAAACGGAGAAACAGGAAGTTAAAAGTTAGGTAATTTTGACAACCAAAATCACATTAAAGTTTTCTGAATTTCCATATTACGGAGATTCAGTTGGTTCGGTCAATTTAGCTGTGGAATTACCTATACAATTTACTGCTTCAAACGGTTGTGAATTTGATACTCACTTGATTAAACATCAAGTGATGTATGAGGCTGAAATGAGTCTCGTTGACGTAACAAAAACATTGGGCGGAAAATTACTATTTTCAAAGTTTACAGTGACTTTGAAGTACTTGATTAAGTTTTCAAAATATGAATCACATAGTGATGTGAAGTCTTGTAAAAAACCTTCGTATATAACTGTCATGAATCTTCGGTAGAAATAATTGAGTTTCAATTTATGTAGATGGTTTGATGATGAGTCCAAAAACACGTTGATCATTCACGTGGAAAATTGAGACCAAATAATTGACTACCAAAGATGGCTACCAGTTTCGATACTTCGAGCATTGAACTGATGCCTTCATTATACTCGACATCTCGTGTTAAAAAATCCCAGTAAACTTCGCTGATGAAAGCGTGTTTGAATAATTGCCGAGAAGTTGATGTGAAAATGCATGTAAACGCTTTGCGTTGTGAATTTTGTGAATTCTAAGGCATTAGGAAAGCCAGATACATGCAAGAAAGTTTAAAAAAGACATACGAATGGGGGGATGAAGTTCGAATAACCGTTACGAGTTAGTTTTGTACCTATTTTCCTCGTCCATTTAACGACCAATGAATCGAACGAATACAGAAAGCCTGAATTGGTGAATATTCACATGATTTTTGACGCCTGGTGGCTGATAAATAGTCCGATTAATTTTCGACGCAACATCGCGGTGTTCGAATTGCAGGCCTGAAAACCCTGTGAAATTAATTGTTTCGAATCGTGTCGCTCTTTCATTTGGGGCGCGACACCGCAGGGCAATTGGAATTTGGTAAAGCTTCCCCTCTTTCGTGTGACCCTTCGACGTTTACTCGAGGGTTTGGGTTAACATACGACGAAATTCAGTGTTCTCTAAATATTTGTCCAATAAATCGTTTTCCCACCGTTTTCGCTCAAACATTCGTATTGGAAAGTTCTTCGTATCGCGTATATCGAACGGTAAAATAACCGCACAATTAACTGATCGCATAAAGTTTTTACCCAAGTTTCTTTTTTTTTTGTAACTATTTTTTTTAATGACAAAGGAAAAACCGTTTCATATATCTTTTCATTTAAAACCAAGTTCTACCTCTTCACACACATAAATGCCTCATAATAATTAGTTAAAAATCTTCTACTTTTCGAAAAATTTCAAATTAATATATGCATGTTATTTTGAATTAGTGTAATCGCAGATGCAATGGGGTAAAACTAATTTGATTAATAGAAAAACCCTTTTAGTACGCTCATTTATTTCTTTACACAATCATACGTTTTCGTAGAAACAGTTGAAACAAACAAAAAAAAAAAAGCAAAAAAAAAAGGTAAAAAAAAATAAAAAACGTTGGGGTGAAGTTTTGCTCAAATTATTATAAAGTTTCATTAAGTTTCACTGCAGTTCCTCGGCGCATTAATACGCTGAGTACAAAACGAGCTACGGTGGGCGTAAAAGGTAGAAAGAAAGAATGACGAAGAACGGAGCGTACACAGTGTTGGAGTAGATATGATATGTACTTGTTCACTTTACGGATGGAGTACCTCTGTAAATCCTCGCCCCTAACCCCGGAGGAAATTTTTATTACCTGCAATAACTTGGTCCGCGGTGACTGAAGGAGAGACATTACGTGAGGAGAAATCGCGTCTGCAGGGATCGAACGTGAAGTATGTCCAAAAATCATAAAAGTTTCAACCTCGCTTTTCCACCTTCTGCACAAAATTTTTCACATCGAATAACCTGGCGTGAAATAATATCTCCCTCATAATAATCATCATATTTTCAACCACCGAGTCGCAGAATTCTTTGCTAGAATTCCTGAAAGCCGAATAAGGGTTCAAGCTGTCACTTACACGCTTTTTATATACTCCGAATTTCGTTGTGGGAGCCATTCAGCATTCAGTTCTCGAAAACTAAAATTCCATTAATAGCCGGATATATATTCAGTCAAACACATTTATTTAAATAATCGAGTGATTAATTACCATTGAAGTCCGGTATACGAATGCTTCATCATCCTCAATAAAGTTTTTTTTTTTTTTTTGTAATCGTATGTAATCCTTCTAATCCTTTTCAATCTTTTTCTTTATTTAATGTTATTTTTGTAATTATTGAAATTCTTGAAATCTTTGTAATCAACTTGTAATCTTTGCAATTGTAATCAGCTTACACCATTTTTGCGAAGTGATTGATTCGTAGAAAATTAAAAAACCATTCACATCGAATATCTAGCAAAACAATCCAATCAACGTTAATCAAGACAGTAAATTTCACATTCAGTACCATCGTCCATCCGGACTTTGGGTACAGTTCTGAGGCATATTGTATTCCTCATCCAAAGCAGAAAGGTCTCTCCAGTAAGTCGTTGGGAACTCTGGCCTGCAACAATAACCCTGCGTTGAAATCATCAACGTTTCTTTTTTTTCACCCCACCAAAAGCATGACCATTCATGTCAAATTATTTATACATCAGCCATTGAGACCGGAGAGTATCACTCGGCTGTATTAAGGAATAGCGGGTTTCCGGGCCTCGTGGCTCGGCGTATATATAAATCTTACAACGAGCAATCTGGCAGAGTGGACTGTGGCTGGAAAACTCAAGACTTGAGGAGTCCGCCCAGCCGAATCTCTCTCTTTCGTAAGCAGCTGGGGTGAAATTGCTGCCCGTATAGTTGAATGCATTCCTTCCTCGAAAGCACAATAAACTTTAGGACTAAAATTCCTGCGGACCGCTCACGCTGTCCTCGAGGACTCTTGTGACGAAGGAATTGGACGTGTCTGAAGCTGTGACTGATCCGGGTTATAATTACGGTGGATAAAAAAAAATGGAAAATGAATTTAAATTTTCTCAGACGACGTGACGTTTCACCTTTGGATTTTCATATTTGCACACATCGGAGGTAGAAGGTGTTTATAGGTAGAAATAAAATCCAGTCTTATTTGGTCTGTCTGAAAAGAGTGATTTCACTGAAACGTGTTCGCTGCATCAAACGTACTTCTATACGCATAAAAGATTTGAAGAATATGATTTCGATTTCACCGACCCTACTCATTGCAGTAGCACTCAACGATCCCTCAAACTGGTGGGGAAATCAAATACCCGATAAGCACTGTGATAGGTATGAAAAAGAGGAAAAAAAGAACGGAAAAATGAAAGAGAGAAGAAAAGCACCGGTAAAATGACAGGAAATCGATAAGGGGGAAAAGTAGGTTTTATCTGCCAGGCTGAGAATTTACGCATTCTCACACGCGAGTCAATGCATTCAAGTTATAGAATCGTTTCGAGGAAGTGACTGTACATTTCAAATTCGTAGTACTTTTCACATTGTTTTAAAACATTAATACAAATCATATATTCTGTCGACCGGACAGATTTGATTAAATGTTGATAACAGTTGGGATTTCTGATTTACTTTTAAAGTTCAGAGTTGGCCTTTACCGAGGGATTAATCACTGTTGTAATCTGGTGTACACAGGCTACTGTAAGCTCATGTATTCTTTGTAATCTTTTTGCAATCTCTATATAATCTAAAGTAACCTCTTCAATCTCTGTCAATCTTTGTAATTTTTGTAATCCTTGAAACCGCTGTAATCGTTTGTACCTCTTGCAATCACGTTGTAGAAGATTAGAAGAAATTGCATAGATTACAAAAGATTACAGGGATTACAGGAGGTTACAAGTATTGCAGCAAGATTACTAACGATTACAGAGATTGCGTTGACTACAAAAATTTAAAAAATTGCAATGATTATGAAGGATTCACAGAAAATACAGTAGGATTACAAAGATGATTAGAGGATTAGAAATCTTTGGAATCCTTTGTAATCACCAAGATCATTAGAAATCTTTGTAATCCTACTGTATCCTCTATAAATCCTTCATAATGATTGCAATGTTTTGAATTTTTTGTAGTCAACGCAATTTCTGTAATCGTTAGTAATCTTGCTGCAATACTTGTAATCTCTTGTAATTCCTGTAATCTTTTGTAATCCATGCAATTTTTTCTAATCCTCGCAATCACTGTAATTCTTTCTAATCGTGCTGAAATCTTTGCAAACTTTCTATAATCCCTGTAATCATTGCAATCAATTTGTGATATTTGTAATTGTAATCAGTGTACGCCATTTTTGCACAGTGATTAACTACTCGACGATCAGGTCGTTGGTTTTTGATGTTTCAAGAGCCCACTCCAAAGGACAGCTCAAAAAAAAATTTAAGAGGTTGCTCCTTGTTGTTTGATTTTTAATTCATGTCGTGGTGTATTCTTATCGATTTTTTTTTACTAAATCAAAGAAAAAAAATTCATGAAATTTTAATATGAATATTAAAAGGTCGCTCGGAAAAATCTAAAGAAATGCACCAACAAATTGAAAAAAAATTATGAGCGACCTTTCAAAATTCAAATTTTGAACTGAAACTTTCAAAAACTTATTTTTTTGGTCTATAAAATTATACCGAAACAAAAAAAAAAAAATTCGAATTTTGACGATTTCTGACGTTTCAAAAACTGTGCAGCGACCTCTTAAAAATTTTTTTTTGAGCTGTCCTTTGGGGTTGGCTCTTAAGACATCAAAAACTAACATTTCATCACACGAGACTAAAATTAAAAAAAAAAATAGTCGGTTTTTTTGTGACACCCTAATGTACACCCTACGGGTGGGGGGCAAGTATAATACAAGCCTGCGTGAAATGAACCAGGAAATCAAATCTCCATATATTTGTAAATCCAAGCATCCGAAAGTAACGCGGATATGACAGGATATATATATAGAGGGTGAAGCGAGGCTGCAGGCTGAAGAATAAAAATTGTTTGGAATAAAAAATAAATAAGCAACATTTCGGAGAAAAATGGTACGTTAACGCCTAATTTCCTGCTTCATAAAACAAATGGGATTTCACCGCGGTTATGCCTGTATACCTGGGGGCTCATGAAATCCATATTAATGGTACGCACGTATTTTAACACTGAATCATCCGAGTGAGGTAATACTTTTTCCCTCTTTCTCAGGCCTCCGAATATGTATAAATTCATATACAGGAAGATAGAAAACGTAGACTAAATAGTCTATCAAATTGCTAACATCGTCAGATTTCACGAGGTAAAAAGATCCTTAATTACCGATTGCAGCTCATTTTTTTTCTACCATCATAATCTTTTTATACCTACTCTGGATGAATAAGAGTTCAGAAGTCTCGTACGGTTTCTTTTTATCAACAACTAAAGACGTCCAAATCGATGAAAATATCCTCAGGGGACGTAACTGAACAGGGAAAAAGTTACTTCGTTATATTGTATCGGGTGGCAAGTAACTCGGAATCATGAAGTTTTCCCACATCGCATTACACCGTTACCGACATCGTCAGACTTCGAGATCCGTTGGTCAAATTGAATGGTTTTACCCAACACGATGTATCTAATCGCCAACAGTTTTCCCGCTACATATGGTATCGAGAAATGATCGCTACGACTCCATTGTTCCCGATTAATCTCTCGGGAGTTTGTCGCGCAGATATGGTGGATCCAGAAGCCAAGTCTTTTTCACACTTTATGGTTCCAGATTCGACCAACAAGAATGTGTCGGTGGTCCATCAGAGAATAACAACCATTATGGATGTCATAAAGTTTATACACATCCTGTCAAACTAATATATTTGTATTCTGCATCAACGATTGAAGCTCACCAAAGTCAAAAACTTTCCTATTCCAATTGAAGAAATTTTGGAATGTCTGTCAATCGATCAATTCGTCCATGCTGGAAGTCAATTTTTATTGTACGACTGCTAATAATTAGATTCAATCTATTCACCTATCTTGAACTGACAGTTTACGGATAACTCATTCAACTATACCGTCAACAAATTTTAGAATAACAACTAGCTACCAGAATTGGTCGGTAATTTGGCAATTTCCTCAATAGCGACTGTCGTAGTTAGCACTTGATCTGGTTATAGTCTTGAATGGTGATTCCTTCTCAGCCTGTCTTGGTTCTTTCTATACACGAAACAAAAGTTTTCAGCCCAGTTGCTGCTACTCCGAGTACGATTGTCATACACCCTTTTAAAGACGACGCTTCCATGCACGAGGATGTTGAAGTTCTTCACGGGCTTTTGTCATTCTCATCCTTAAGGTGCTTATAAAGACCCGTTGTACACCTCGAAAACGCGGGGATGCAAAACTCCTATACCGCTCAAGTGATTAGAGTGAAACTTGGGCAATTAATGCCTTATTTTGGCAAAAAGTGGAGCGTCTTTTTACTTTTTCAAAATTTTGAAAAAAATTTTACAGATTGGTTACCACTCACAGAAATGGGCCAAATTTTCACAGTTGCACTGGATGGATCGACCTATCCGGTATGATGCCACTCGGCGGTGATTAAACACACATTTTGAGCCCAGTCCCATGAGATTTGATGGCGAAATGACGAAATGGCAGCTGATCTGGTTTTCGATTACGAAGTACACCGAAATCTAATTTAGCGACATTTATTACCGACATTACGCACATGCTGGTAATGTATGCGTGTAATGTTGGTAAAAAATTACCGGCAGACATGAAAGGTTGGTAACAAATGTCGCCAAAATGAGATTTCGGTGTACTTCGTAATCGAAAACCAGATCACCTGCCATTTCGTCATTTCACCATCAAATCTCATGGGACTGGGCTTAAAATGTGTGTTTGATCACCGCCGAGTGGCATCAAACCGGATAGTTCTATCCATTTAGTGTAACTGTGAAAATTTGGCCAATTTCTGTAGGTGGTAATCAATCTGTAAATTTTTTTTCCAAATTTTGAAAAAGTAAAAAGACGCTCCACTTTTTGCCAAAATAAGGCATTAATTGCCCAAGTTTCACTCTGATCGCTTGAGCGGTATGGGAGTTTTGCTTCCCCGCGATTTCGAGGTGTACAACGCTTCTTTATAAGCACCTTAACGAGTCACACTTGAATCAGATGTTCAATCATCGGTTTCACGTCTTTCATCTGAATACGCTGGTACTTTTTCCGTTCGCTTGGGTAACGAATAAACTCTATCTGAATAACGAGGACAGTTTAAATTCAATCGTTAGCATTCAGGATCGACTGGTTGTGACCGTGATTTATTGTCGTAGCTTGGCCTAGTTTGATCAAAGCCGTGATGTCTAATGGCCCGGGGATCACTGGTTGACGTCAGATTTGACTCGGGGAAACTTTTCCTGTGTAGTAAATTTGCATTCGCAATTTGCATATTCTCTTCATATTTGCATGGGTCGGTACTATGTTCAGCCGCATCAGCGACTCGGGTCATAAACTGATCAGTGACTATGGTGACCATGCCGCAGAGTAATTAATACCCGACAAACACCACATATTGTCAATTAAAATGTTATGTTGATTTTTCAATGAAGTATACACACTTTTCTAGCAGCTTATTTAGTAGTTGAAAGTGAATCCTGAGAAAATATAGCAGACGGTATGTTCTTAGGATCAGATCAAATTAAAAGAAATGGACGCTACGATGGCAGTTCTTACTGCAATTTTATTTTATATAAAATACTGCCATGTTTCTGGCGAGTGGAAAAGAAAACTTCCAAATCACTGCATCAATTTGCAAAACACCATGAGAGTGAACCGGACAAATTGATTGCGGCTACGTGAACAACAACTACCGTGACTACAATTCTAGAACCCATCATTTTCAAAAGCCATAAACTGTGAACAGAATCCAAAGCCTCGTCGATTCTCATTTTTTGACTTTACACCGAGTCTACATCCTTGTGATCTCTATGGACCAAGATCTAGGCATAGATGCAGGAATGGACCTTCTCTGTGGTTTCAATTCAAATCTTTCAAGTCCCTACGTACAAACATCAATGCAATGGATGTTTTCTGTTTGAACGAGATTGTATTCATCGCGTCTGGACCTTTCTAACCATTTGAGGTTACGCACAGTGTATTTGAATGAAATGAGGACATTCAATGGATCGAGATGTTACTTATCGGTCGCCTTATGCTACTCGGCACTAAATCCATGGAGTCAGATTTCATGGATCGTTAGTTCCAGGATAACATAAAGCTTTCGTTACACGTCCGCAGGATGTGTTCACTTTCGAAGTTTTTTGGGGTTCAGGGTTTTGTTTGTATCGCAACATCGTCAATGTAATAAATTCTGAACTCAGCTCGGCTCATCCTGCTTCAGTATGAATTGGTGCTAACTTGTTTGTACATGGAGCCAATTTTGCTTGGGCACAAGATACGTAGGATCGTATACACATGGGGCAATCCACGTCAATTCGACTAGAGTCTGACTCACACCCTCTTGGATTTGGTCTGCGATATTGTATATTGTTGTTCTATCTCTAAAAACCATCCCAATTTTTTCAAATTTTTCCTAACACCCCCGGTGCCTGCGGAACTCCTTGAACGATGATAGTTTGACAATGATTACGACATTTCAGAAAATTATGAAATGAATTACATCAATTTTGTTGCTAAGACCAAAAATATTCCAACCCAAATTAAATTGTGCATTTAGAAATATAGTTTTTCATCAATTTTTTACGGAATTAATAATTGTTATTTTATAGTCATTTTGATTTTCATTGTTTGAGTTTTCAGGGTTTGATATACTTTCACTAACACAGCAACAGTTTGTAAATTTTAAATAAGATTCAAATTTGAAAAACCGAACTGACGAAATAAATAAAATAAGCATGATATCGAATTTGTGATTTTTTTTAAATTTCAAGTTGTGCCAGGAAAGATGTATTGATCTTTAAATCATCAAATCAAAGTATCAAAATTCTACAAATTCTTGTTAATTCGTTAATAAATGAATAAAAAATCACCGTTTCGTCTGCCCACTTCAATTTTACTCGGAATATTTTTGGTTTTAGTCACAGAAACTTAAGTAATTTCTTTCATAATTTTCAAAAATGTCTCAATTTATTTGTGAAAATAATAGGAGCTTTGAAGGCGCCGGCGAGGCAAGGAAAAATCTGAAAAAATGAGATGCTTTGTAGAGTTGGAACAACAATATAAAAAATTATGGACCAAATCCAAAAGCGTTAGTGTCACACCCTCGTCGAATTGACGTGGAATGTCCCATATGCATACGTGAGTATAGATTTATATACATATACACATGCTAACCAACTAAATAACCGTTGCTCCTTCTAAAGAGCCGGTGCACAGGGGGCTTTCAGGGTATTTCACAAGGGGAATCTAACGTCCGCGTACATATTCGACGGCCACTTATGTCTACCAGCCAGCCATAGAAGTGAAAGCACATGCAGTAGAAAGTTCGTGGGTACAGTTGCTCGGCATTCAAGTGCAACTCCTCAGTGTTGGTATTTCACTGCACAAATTGGGTTACATAATTTTCATCCCAAATGCTTCATATTTCGTTTTCGGGTAGTTTTTAAGGGGACGCCATTCGACTGGCAAGGAATTGACGAAAGAATCGAAGTGGTTGAATTGCAAAGAACGCAAGTTTTTTCACTGGCGCAAAAAATTGTAACGGCTATATTCATTGGCAAAGTTGTTACACTTGTATGAATGACACTGGTCACCAAAAATTAACTTTTTACGCCATGGGCATTGAAAAGTTCACTTTTTCTGGCAGTTTTCGTTCCGTAAAGTAAAACTTTATACGGCAGCGAACAAAGTTACGTAAATAGCTATTTTGTTTGTAACATGAAAAGTTTTAACTGATTATATTAGCAACAAGGTTCGGTACAATTTCAATACAAGTAGTTTTATTGGAAAATGAATTGTTTTTTTGTTCACAAGCAAGTTGCTTAGTAATTTTGAAATTCCTATTCAGTACCAGCTAGTATCAGTAGAATTGTATGCTTATCGTTTTGACTTACTTTTTTCGACTCAAGTTGTTTTGTTATTTATTGTAACTAACTGAGTGGTATGCATTGTAAATAACAAAAGCTATAACAAAAAAATTAAACCTAATCGAATGAAAATAAATATGGTTTTATAGTGGGGGTTGTTAGGTATTTAAAAATTATTAAGCAGCTTCCTTATTACAAAATTTTGTTGACCAGTGTAATAAATAGCTTTTACAAAATCTTATTACCAATTTACTTGGAATCTTCTTCACAAGTTGTAGAAATTTTGAAAAGCGGTATTTCGCCCACGACAAATGAAATATGTTGCAGCGAGTTTTTGACTCTCGTAACTAAAATATGTACAAAAATATATGCTATCGTTGAATCGGTGCGGGTTATTTTTCTTTAGAGTCTCATCCGTTGCAGTAGATACTTATAACAAAGTTCGCGCAAGCTCGGAAGTTCACGAAAACGCGACTCTGCAAGCGAATAATGTGACAGCTGTGCGCGTACACAGCATTCCAAATCACAGTTGTGTAGCTGCAGTGAGCTGTTACTTTTAGGATCACTATTCTTCAGCTGGTTTCCTGCATGCGCCATTTCCCTTGTACCACAGTTCGCGAAGAAAGAATTTTCTAGATCCTAAAAATCTGATCTATCATGCTCTTCCGGCGAGGGTATAAACAGGGTTGAAAATCGAATGCCTCGGAGACTTTTTCAGTTACCCTAATATTCATCATTAGGAATTGCTCCATCGAGTATCCGACATTTTGACGAAATATCGACAAAAATAAATTGCATGCTCATTATTCTCGTCACTGAAAATGCTGGCATTCTTTCAGCATCTATAAATGCTTTTCTATTCCACTGTGAGTATCTAATCGATTTCATACGGATCGTTAGTTTTACTCGATATTCGAACATTCTTATATTCTCCTGCAAAATCGAATTAGAGGGAAAAAATTATGGTCATATAACCCCAGGGTGAAGAAAGAAATCTTTTTCATTCTCTGCGCAATAAGTAAGTAGAATTGAAAAGTTTCTATGGACGAAGTAGTTAAGAAGATTCGCAAACAAACTCACTTCACATACACGACATTTGATGGGTCGATGGGATTGTTTATTGGCTCGATTCGACGTTTCGATGCTTCACAGACTCAGATATCGATCGGGGTCCAGCAGGCTCTTTGAAGCGATATTTAAGCTCTGATTAATGGATTCAATTCCATATACTTATCGGAAGCAATGACGTCAATACCATTGATTCCAGTAGATACCATGAATCTTCAGTAAACGCGACGTGTATGTAAATTATTTGCAAGTACTTGAGAATTGTATCGCATTAGTTCCACCTTTTTTATACTACAATTTATCCTCCGAAGACGTAACTGAACGGTTTCAGCTCTATGGGCACCACAAAAGCTGCAACACGTACTGCTCAAGTACGTTTAACCGCGAGAAATTCTAACCACATTAAGTTAGAACTGCTCGTTTCAAGATAAAAGCTTGAAAAATACTCGGTACATTTTTTTTTTTTTTTTCACTGCACTCATCTCTGCCAAATTCTTTTCTTTCTTTTTCACCTTTGGTAAATGGGCACAGATGTATAATGTTGCGTTACGTGATACACGCGTGGCGTGTAAATATTCACTGAATTTGTTAGGAAGACTTGACGTGGGTAGCTGGCAAGATAATAAAAGCAATGTATCCTTACCCTCGGATTAAACTGATTCACGTTGTCGTATATATAAAACAGGGATTCGCTGACTTGACAAAAAGTGTCGTGATCAAATACCGCCAAAGTTTTTTTCCAAATGGGATAGCGACGAGAACAACAATTTGTGTGATAATATCAAACCACGTTCATTTAAACTAACAAACCCGTAAAAAGTGTATAAATGTTTCGTGCTTAAAGTTAACCTCAATTTTCAAAGCATTATATGGAATGACGTTAACACCGTGTTCACGCAAAAAATTCCGTGTGAAAAAATTACGTTCTCTGAATATTAAATTGTTATAGCCACGAACCTTAGAGGAAATACTGTGTAAGTAGTATTCATGAATAATTCAGACCAATTAGCAAGATTTTGAATGTGAGAAGCAACCGGTACACCAAATAAAACGCGGTAGTCAAACCGCCAACTCTGACCTCATTATATGGATGGCTGTGCATACATTCACGAGTGAAAATGAGATGTAAACATGATATCATTTTTAAACTGGCTGAATTTTGTAAGAATGTGAAAACTCCAATCGAAATTTGTAACGACCGTATACAGAGAGAAATATATAATAAAATTATATAAAAATTAATGAAAAATTACTTAGTTGTGCACTCACCCATCCAACGAAGTAAGAGCTTCTCTTCCTCCTCAAATCGCTGGTCGTCAGTCATCGACATCGTAATAATAAGATCATATGTCATCACTTAAACTCCTGAGATCACTTCACGTTTTACACAAAATTGCATAAAAAGTCACAACACTGAGCAATGGAAACTCTAGGACAATTAAAGTAGTTACATAATTTACGTAAAATGGCTGGAATTGATCTTAGTTTCAAGAAATCAATTAGTAGTGACTTTCACGCCTAGCTATTCTCAGGTTTTTAGTTTATACGAATGGAAAATTTCCATTAAGCCCACCCTAAATAAACGGAATCACATCTTTTCCCGAAGCTCTTTTCTTCGATCGTAAACCCAGAACCCTAGACCTCGGAAATCTCGTATCTTTCCTCCGCTAAGCTATCCGCAATTTCTTGACTATACACAAATCTGCGTTTGCAAACTGTACACGAGTCAGGTCGTAAATATTGTCTGCGCACAATTCTGGTCCTAAAATTCGGATTACACAGAGCATCACGGCCACTTAAGCGATATATATCTCGCACATTTTTGTCCATTTGGTCTAGTCGCCATCTTCGCACGAGTTTTCAGATAGTTCAAGAGTCCAAATAACATCGCACTGTGAATTTGTCTTGATGCAATCCAATTTCGAGAGGAACTGATTAAACTTATCGATTACCGACCGAGTTACCGACCGAGTTACCGACCGCACACGAGTAAAACAAGTGAGCTCTATTGTTCGGTGAGATCGTGCCGTGGCAATATTATCGTCAGCAAGACATGTGTGCCAACTTACGTGAAACGAGACAGAAGACGTGATCGAGCTTCTCGCGTCAAGTGAAGGATTGAAATTACAATGTGATATTGAATTGTATAAGTAATCACTTATAATCAGCCATTTCAGGCCTTCCCAAATCACCGCATCGACTATTCGAGATATACTGAACTTGGAAAATTGGCGTCACAGAATTTGAGTTGGTGAGCCGGCATTAAAGCTCGACAATCTCGCGCATGCGCTCGATCTGCCAAGTTTCGCAGTTCGTTTTCGGTATAATACGTAGTAAGTTCGATGTTTTTGGCTATAGAAATTTATCTTCGATATAACGTGTCTCTTTCTGCAACTATCAAACTGCATTTATGCTATACTACATACCTAGATTATTTTGCGAGAAAATTTATGCGTAATGATTGCTGTTATTATTATCCTGGGAACTTTTTTTCGCGTACGGTTGTCAGCCTGCTGCAGCAGGATTGGCGCTAATTTTCGTATAACCTCTCGGCTGGTTCGATTCTATAATAACCAGCAATATATTATGGCGGCGTTGAAACGTCCCATTAGTTTGCCGCGGTGCAGCAAACTTCCACACCGATGTAAAAGGGATACGGTTCCAATTTATGCATTGTTCCACCCAGTTGTTCACCCCATCGTGTTACTCTCGCCCCTGCCTCTCCTTATCGCCATTGTTCTCTCTCTCTCTCTCTCTCCTTCCGCGTCCCTCTCGCTCTTTAAGTATTTCCCACCCTTCCACTCTTGTTCATTCTCTATCTTCTCTTCTCCGTGGTTACGCTGACTGTAGCAGCTTTCTCCGTTGTTTATAGTTCATGCCGAAGTTGAGGGACGCGTCATTCCGCACTCTCCTCGCCTCATCTCATACCTATTCTTAACTCAATATCTCTATCGGCTATCGCCGAGCGTTTTCTTCCTACTTTATCAACTGGGTCGTTTATTTTCTCCCCGAGCCTTAAAGACTTTTCTGATAAACTTTGAGGGAGATTCTTATACGACAACTACGTTAAGATATCCGTGATCCCGACGACTTTTGCTCAAACTCAGAACTCGACCCTATATGGCTATTAAAATATATCCACCCCTTCAGGCAGAAGGGTACATCCGCGCCCTTCTTCACTGAAAATTTCGTTCAGATTTTCAATTAGTTGAGTGAATCTTGAACGGGTTGTGCATGAAATTATACTCGAAGCTCTACTTTGAGGTCATGATGTGCTCCTACCTTTACCGGCCGAGCAAACTCACCCGTTTTCTTCTTATTTAAAATTAACAAATCAAGGGAAATGGTTCAAATATTGCTTTTTTATAGCGGAATTGAGGAAAGTGCGATGCAACATCGAAGTTTGAACCCCTTCCGTCCATTTTTTTATTCAATACAGGAAGAAAAAAACTGAATCTGCTCAATCAGTAAAGGTAGGATTTCCACATGACCTGAACACTGAAGATATTAATTTTAAGGTATGAGATCGCAAGTGCTATTTTCGCAATTGAATCACATCAATGGTTTGTCGGAAACAAAAAATTCAATCCAATCTTTTTTGCCTACCATATATGGGCACCAAATAATGTCTTCTTTATAGTGCTTCAACGTATTTTCTTAATGAAACAAATTTTGTAGAATGCTACAATTATTTCTTTCAATTTCGAATTTGACGTTCACTTTGCACTACATTTCAATTCATTGCACAAGCAATAGTCACTAATTGGCAGCATCAGCTGGTTCATCTCAGCTGACTTTTCAGGGTTTTACCGAAGAATCGAAACATGAAATTCATTCGTACATACCAAGTATCTGACGGTAAGCCTGACACTGATTGGCGTTTGTCTAACAAGGTGTGATTACGCGAAATACGATCGTAAATATAGCGAGTTACCTTATGGACGTCAGCTTCTGAAGGATAGAAGAAACCTTCCAGCCATTGCACAGATTCCCCTTCACCATGTGGGAGCGTTATATATATATATATATATATATATATATATACTCCATGGTTGTTAATCGCCTGCTGAATATTTCCACCATGTCTCGGCGTCGATATCCTGGAACAATAACACGACTGGTGAATTCTATGTATGCATATATACATAATATATTATGGCAGCAATAAACAAGCCGCACTGGATGTCTGAGCCATCAGAATCGGTATAACGGCAAAGGGCCGAGGGTGCGGAAATGGGCGTGAACGGGGTGAGAAAAGGTGGCGTAAGTTATGTCATCAGGGATGTGATACGAAATACGTGCAGCAACAGCAGCCTGCCGACGAGTAGGTACCGTAAAATATATAGATATATATGTAACGTTCAATTTATAGGCAATTATTTGAATTAATGGATCTCCGCGTATATAACGATTAATTAGCAATTGCCAAAAGGGGATTATCATATCGTGTATTATATTATTTCCTGGCACCGTGGGATCCAATTTCCAACAATGGATAGGACACACCCTCTCGCTACCCTGATTTATGTAAAACACCAGCTCCTCCGTCGATAACATCGAAAAATTTCGAAAACGTCCACCAAAAATAAGATCTCATCTATATGCGCATGTAGGTACCTATAATACAGATGATATATACGTCGAGTCTCTGTTTATGTGTATATTATATACGTATGTGGTAGGATTTTCGGCACATCTGTTCGGTACTATATGTATATTAGGGTGGCGCAAAAAAACCGGCAGTTTTTTTTTTTTCGAGTCTCGTGCGACAAAATGTTAGTTTTTGATGTTTTAAGAGCCCACTCCAAAGGACAGCTCGAAAAAAAAATTTTAAGAGGTCGATCCAAATTTTTTAAAATGTCAAAAATCGTCAAAAAATTAAATTAAAAAAATTATGTCTTTAGTACTTTGTTTGATTTTTAATTCATGTCGTGGTGTATTGTTATCGATTCTTTCTTATTAAATTAAAGAAAAAAAATTTATGGAATTTTAATATGAATATTAAAAGGTCGGTCGAAAAGATCTTTCTAAAGAAATGCACTAAAAATTGAAAAAAAATTAAGAGCGCCCTTCAAAATTCAAATTTTTAACTGAAACTTTTGGAAACCTATTTTTTTTTTTGTCTATAAAATTATACCGTAACGAAAAAAAAAATCAATTTGACGAATTCCGACGTTTTAAAAAATGTGGACCGACCTCTTAAAAATTTTTTTTTAACTGCCCTTTGGAGTGGGCTCTTAAAACATCAAAAACTAACATTTTGTCACACGAGATTCAAAAAAAAAAAAATAGTCATTTTTTTTTGCGCCACCCTAATATATATACATCCAGCCCAAACCATGAGAACTCCCACGTGCAATTTTTTTCTCTTCTCTTTTTCACCATAAAACAACTGGCAGGAACAATCCGGTGACTGAACTCGCGCAGAGAGGATAAAAATATTCGGTGTGTCGTTATAGTTTTGAATTTCAACAACTTCTCGCAGTGTTGCAGTATAATCCGTTCGTTATGACGACTGTACGCGACAATCACTTTTGTTTTTTAATCTGAGCGAATATTCACCGATTTGGTTTCAAGCATCGCTGAATTTGCATCGCTTTTTGAACGAAGTTAACATGTGAATGGCGGGTCGAGTAGTCACGTTGGGGTCTCCACATAAGAAATTCATTGAACTTATTTATGAATTTTTCGGTCTAATAAAAGTTTGATTTGAAGTGATATTTCCCGCCATTAAAAGGTTTAGGGGGGAAACCAGTTTACGAGGCCGAAATTTTGGTGTTTTACGTGAATTTTTTTAACATGGAAGGAATTATCAGACTTTATTTAAACTTGGAGGATATTTTATTCATGTTTTGAAGTACACTTTGTAATTTTTTTTAAGTCATTTCCGCCGAAAATAGTGTAGCTAGAAGCTGCTGTCCATGGACCATCGCCATCTGAGTTTTTTACTGGTTCGCTTTCCTGAAGTCACAATTTTTATCTGTAATCATTACAATTTTTTTTTTTTTCGTTAACAACATATTTCCTCAGAATATGAACCTAATCGTGATCAAAAAAGTTGAAAATTGAAAAATTTTTGAAGTGTTTGAAGACAATGTCATGATTTTGTACCATGTTTTTTCACCTTTTTTGCATTAAAAAAAATATTTTTAATAATAACATTATCCCAGAGTTAGGTTCGTATTCTTAGGAAACATGTCATTAACGCAAAAAAAAAAATAAATTGAAATGATTACAGATAAAAATTGTGACCTCAGGAACGCCCGCCAGCAAAAACCTCGAATGGCGATCGTCCATGGACAGCAGCTTCTAGCTCCGCTATTTCCAGCAGAAATGACTTGAAAAAATTACAAAGTGTACTTCAAAAGATGAATAAATTATCCTCCAAGTTTTAACAAATTCTGATTATTCTTTCCCTGTTGAAAAAATTCACGAAAAACACCAAGATTGCGGCTTTTTAAACTGATTTCTTCGTGTAAATTATATTGAAATTTTATGGCTAATCGTTTAAAAACCTATCATAAACATCTAGAAGTACAAGATATTGCGAGAATTTTCTGATTTAATTCCTAGGAATAATTTTTCGTCAAATGTTAGTTCTTAGGCCAGAGAACGAATAGCCACAAAGCCAGATGGATTCTGAAAGAATTGTTTGAAATATCATGTCACTAATCACAAATCATCCATCAAGTGTCAAGTGTTGAGCATCTGAATTGTGATCGGCAATATTACGATTTGAATGTCCTTTGTGGTCTGAGCTCTGCAATACATCAACCGATGGAATCTGGTCGATATTCACCGGAAATCATCGTTCCAATGGCATCCTGCTCTGTAAGTCTCTCCCACTCTTGAGACCGAGCTTCAAACGCATGATGAAGCGCATATCCTGCAACCAGGTCTCTGCAGGACTGGAGGACGCGATGGGAGTTGCTGTGTCCCTAGTCGAGCCTCGAGCAGGAGTAATGTAGATACTTCCACCGAGGGTTGGATGAACGGGATAAGTGAAGCATATACGTGCAGAGCCGTGGCTAAAATTGGCTCCGTGGAAAGGGGAAAAATCGTCTAGTGAACGTCTCTTATCCCACCTCCTCGACGAAAGATTTCTAGATTAAACTCAGCCGATCAGTCCTCCCGGATTCTTTCACCCCGTGGCGTCATCTTCCTCGGATTATAGATTATAGGTATAAGATCGTCGTCGCGGCGTCGTCGTTGTCCAA
Source organism: Diprion similis (assembly GCF_021155765.1). Lineage (NCBI taxonomy): Eukaryota > Metazoa > Arthropoda > Insecta > Hymenoptera > Diprionidae > Diprion > Diprion similis. The sequence goes on from NC_060117.1 coordinate 6,950,152, forward strand.
TAGTGTTACAGCCGAATGATGCAGGATTTATAGTCCAAAAATCGATCGCGACTCGAAGCAAGATCACGATAAATGACACCAAGCAAAAGGTTAACCTAAATTCAGAAGTTTTTGAACAGCTGCAATCAGTGCAAAAATACTTTAATCACGTCATCTGAATCTTTCTATCACTACGAGTGTTGTGAGATTAGTGAACAAGGATAAGCACTGCATCGATTCACCGTACACCTGACTTCATGACTCCAAGACTTTGAAAGATTTCGTGACGTCAACTGTCTTCAAATGACTTCAAGTGACTTTGAATGACTCCACTGGCTTCACTGACTTTAAGTGACTTTCAATTATTTCAAGTGGCTGCGAGTGGCTTTCAATGACTTCAAGTGACTCCAATTCACTTCCAATTACTTCAAGTGGCTGCGAGTGACTTTGAATGACTCCACTGATTTCGAGTAACTTCAAGTAACTGAAGGGACTCCACTGACTTCACTGACTTCAAGTGACTTCCAATTAAGTCAAATAACTTTAAGTGATTTTAAACGACTCCACTGGCTTCACTAACTCCGTGTACCTTCAAGTGATTTTCAATTCCTTCAAGTGGCTGCAAGTGACTTTATTGACTTCAACTGACTTCAAGTGACTTTGAATGACTCCACTGATTTCAAGTAACTTCAAGTGACTGAAGGGACTCCACTGACTTCACTGACTTCAAGTGACTTCCAATTAAGTCAAATAACTTTAAGTGATTTTAAACGACTCCACTGGCTTCACTAACTCCGTGTACCTTCAAATGATTTTCAATTCCTTCAAGTGGCTGCAAGTGACTTTATTGACTTCAACTGACTTCAAGTGACTTTGAATGACTCCACTGATTTCGAGTAACTTCAAGTAACTGAAGGGACTCCACTGACTTCACTGACTTCAAGTGACTTCCAATTAGTTCAAATGACTTCAGGTGTGTTTAAACGACTCAATTGGCTTCACTAACTCCATGTACCTTCAAGTGATTTTCAATTCCTTCAAGTGGCTGCAAGTGACTTTATTGACTTCAACTGACTTCAAGTGACTTTGAATGACTCCACTGATTTCGAGTAACTTCAAGTAACTGAAGGGACTCCACTGACTTCACTGACTTCAAGTGACTTCCAATTAGTTCAAATGACTTCAGGTGTGTTTAAACGACTCAATTGGCTTCACTAACTCCATGTACCTTCAAGTGATTTTCAATTCCTTCAAGTGGCTGCAAGTGACTTTATTGACTTCAACTGACTTCAAGTGACTTTGAGCAACGTGTATACCGGACTACAAGAATATTCATCTCCCGGTGATCATTTAATCTCAGATTGCGATTAAAGGGCCCACAAATTGGGTAAATTGCCTTACGATGTTTAACCTCACGGAGCTGTTTGAAATTCTTCGCACCTTTCACTTCACGTCTATATACCTAGTTTGATTCTCTGCAGCGCCAACCGTACGTTGCAATTTTTCTCTTCGAAAATACAGTGGCAGTATTTCGCACAGGTGCAGTGCAGCGGCGCGCGTGTTGGATGCTCGTTTTGGATCACAAAAGGAGACGTGTCAGCAGAGTTCTGAGCACACCATTATGCTTTCGCAAACGCCGTTACCGCGGTGTTCTAACATGCGATTTAACCTTAGCGGTCTCTTCACTCAACTGCAATCTTGGAAAGTGGCTTCACGTCTCTCTCCGACTGATTACAACCACGTTTTTTAGTATAAAGAGATTCCGTGCCTGCGGAATTTCGTCTCTTGACTCCAAGAGTAAACGGTATTATTCGAATGGAAAACTCACCAAGTTTCATACGAGAAACTGATCAATTACTTCGCTGTTCGGTATATTTGCGCGTTAAAATTTGAATACATTTTTTGCGCCAAGTCAAGAATTTTCGCAACAGAGAAATCTAGTATAAATCCAGTTTTTTAATAAAATTGAACATTCGATTGTTACCAATTCCCACCTTATTTATCACGTTACATAAATATTATTTCGATTAATGTTAAACATCTTCTAACAACGATCAATGTCTTGATACTTGGATCACTTTTCCTTGCCAATTCACAACAGAGGTTACACAGTTACTGAAAAATTTGACAGTAATACAAGAATCGATGATGAAACTGGTGACTAAATTTGCAGACTAAGGGGAAAAAAAAATCAAGAATAAATAAAGAAAAAAAACAAAAAGAAAAATAAACAACCGTTAAATCTTATCTCGCAGAGGTTTTCGCGAGCATAAGTTGTCGATGAATAATTTATACATCGTAGCGTGTATATAGCTACGCTTGAAGAGCGTAACCATGGTAAATGGCGCAGAAGGAAATCTCGGTCACGTTGGACGTTCCCGTGCCGATGGAACTTCCGGTGTTCTTGGCGATTCTGCAGTGCTCCTTGCAGAACTCGGCACTTCGTGATGGGATTTGTAGCTCTCGAAGCTGAATATTCCATGCCAGTAAATATCGACTCTGGTTGCCACGCGAAGCCGAAGCGAATTCTCGCGAATTTATTTCTTAATCAATAGCATCCCCCGCGGGGCGAACTTTTCGGAGGGAGAGAGGGAGTAGGAAGAATTCGTGCAGGCTTCCAGGGTGCCGGGATCACGCTGGTTTGCAGAAAATTTCATCATCTCTTCGCTCTGTTTACTCACCGAATATATCCCCGCACTCGCTAAACTCGGGCTTTGAATTTTTTATCGAATTACCGTAACTGGTATTCGTGTCTTATCAGCGGCGTTCATCCTACCTTCGCCATTTTTGCTGAAGAAGAAGTTCCGCGGGACAAAACTGAATCCTCATTTTTACACCGGCAGCCTGATGAATAATTCACTCGCTGATATATGTATATTATACACTGAATATCCTCGGTTATGCACTAAATCATTTTTTTTTAGCCTTTTTAGATAAAAAAAAAAGATAAAGCTGATTTCAACGACCTTTTTTTGCTTTTATTTCAGTGCAATTTATACGTTATTCTTCATTTTACAAGACTGCCAAAATAATATTGTGTGCAGATCTGATTCACAGCTGAAAGCGAAATGATAAAAATTGAACATTTTCACCATTTTTCAACCAATTATTGATAAATATTGATTTTTTTCTTCTCAGACGTTTTTGTATTTCTTCCATTTTATTTTTCTCTGAAGCTCCGTATCAGTATTGCTTGAAATGTCGAAATTGCCGACAAATGAAGATCTATTTTGGACATTTTCATATTTCGTTAATTTACCTAAACTTTCTTTGAAATTTTCGTTATATTTCTCAAAAAATTTTATCGAAAAAAATTTTCTTTTACCATTTTTCAACCACATACTTCATAGCGAAAATAAAAAAAATCGTAACACTTGACACAACTAATTTTTCACCTTAAATAACATTTGAACCAATTTTTTTCGTCATCTCTTCACTGTGACTGACGGAAAAAAAAGAATAGTAATACAGGTAAACTGAGCGAGTGTTTCGCTTTTTGATGTCTGTAACACGGCACAAATCGTTGGAATAAAATTTTAAAAATTTTTACGATGAAACAATTTGGGGTTTCGAAAGAGCTTTGGATTATTCCGATTTGCAGTCGCCATACACTAAACATTATATATCTTGGCGCACTGTTCGCCGCATTTACGCGACAAGTAATTGCAATCGGAATTACGTTATGCTGATAAAATAATCAATTGCAATACGCAAATCCGATCGGCTATATAGATCGTTATTGCAATTAGTTTCAGCGCGTATGTATGATACAATCAACGGAATAATGGTCATCCGGTTTTCGCATGTGAAACGTTCACAAATGACGAAATGCACGCGCAATTAATTCTAACGAAATATCTTTTTCAAATCAACTTTTTGCACGATATGCTATATATTGTTCTTTGACAATTTATTTCATTTTTTCTTCTCCACGTCGGGACGACGACTTTTTTACAAACGATTCTTTGTGCACTGGCCAAAAATTTTATTTTACACTTGCTGTTCATATCTTTTTTTTCTTTTTTTCACAGAAAAAAATTCATGCTTCGATTATTATTCTATAATAGAAAAAAATGGCTCCCAAGTGATTTTGACAATGTTTTATTTCTCTGTTTGAAGACTCTGGGAACTGCAGTTCTGATTAATTTTGAAAGATTTGTTCGTGATTTTCTGTGAAACGAAATCCTAAGTTGTAATAACATAAAAAAAAATATAAATAATCAAAAATGTAAAAATCTATGACAGGAAATAGTTTCGTAACGAAGTAAGTAATTATAAAGTGAAAAAAAATCGAATTAAATATATAATATTGAATAGAAATAATTTTGTAAAATTTGTATTTTTGTAATTAATATTTAATTCGATTTTTCTTACTTCATAATTACTTGTTTCGTTTGAAGATTCTGAAGAAAAAAACTTGCTCACTTTCACCTTAATATGAAAATTTTAGTTTTTATTTTTCAAAGAATCGATGAGAAAAAATTGAAACTAATTTATCAGGATTATTTATTACAAAATTGAGTTTTTGTGTTTTTGGTAACAGTAAAAACCAAACCATTGGTCCAAAAAATTTGCAATTCGGTGTAAGATGTTCTTTTTTTGTACACTGTACACCGTACTTAAAAGTAAAATAAATTGCCGAAGGTGAGGGTGATACGTAGATCAGTTTGGGGTGGAATGCCTCATATCAATATGGACATTTCGCGTTTCTTTAGTATGCAAGGGAAACGGAAAACTGGAGGGTTGACTCAAGTTTGAGGATTGTAGCATCTTCCCCTCCACTCGCCATTCGTCTTTCGCACCGTGAAGACAGATTTAGGGTGTGAGAAAGGGGATGAAACAAACCCTACATCTTCTTGACAGATTTGACTGAAATCCTCGCGGGTATAAAACCCGTCAAAAGGCTTCAAACTCGGAAACACCACCAGTAGTCAGAGAGCGAGACGTCGTTTCTCAAGTCTCAAATAAGAAGAAGAAGAGGAAGAAAAATAAGAAGAAGAAGAAGAAGAGTTTTCCGGATGTTAGCGATTCCCACTCTGCACCAACCCTTTCCCCAAAAAAAACATACACATATAGATCGACGTCGAACATACCCTTTGCAATACAGTCCCTTCACTTCGAGCCATCATCCCTATAATCTGAAAATTCTCGGAGCGCTTTATATCCAATGAAATCCCATTTCCAGGGGCTTTTGACATGTGCGCCTGGCGGATGCTCGCGACGACGCCTTCGTTCCTTGAAATAACGCGACGTCTTATCCCCACGTTCCAAGGATCTTCCACGGCTTGTAAGCGAGGCCGTGATAATAAGATTCAACCGGCATTGATCACATCGATTGTGGAATTTCACGCCTTAACCTTTTATACTGGCGCATGCAAAGGCAAAAATATTATTGTCGTTTGAAGAGTCAGTGATTCTTTCGCAAATCACGTGACAGATGACGTATTAGCTCATCTGGATATTATGGTGACTATGATGGTGAGACAGAAACCATAGGGACATGTGAAAAAAGACTTAGGGTACTTATAAAGAAGCGTTGTACACCTCGAAAACGCGGAGATGCAAAACTCTTATACCGCTTAAGCGATCAGAGTGAAACTTGGGCAGTTAATGTCTTATTTTGGCAAAAAGTGGAGCGTCTTTTGACTTTTTCAAAATTTTGAAAAAAATTTTACAGATTGGTTACCAATCACAGAAATTGGCCAAATTTTCACAGTTGCACTGAATGGATCGAACTATCCGGTATGATGCCACTCGGCAGTGATGAAACATACATTTTGAGCCCAGTCCCATGAGATTTGATGGTGAAATGACGAAATGGCAGCTGATCTGGTTTTCGATTACGAAATACACCGAAATCTCATTTTGGCGACATTTGTTACCGACCTTTCATGCATGCCGGTAATTTTTTACCGACATTACACGCATACATTACCGGCATGCGCATAATGTCGGTAACAAATGTCGCCAAAATGAGATTTAGGTGTTCTTCGTAATCGAAAACCAGATCAGCTGCCATTTCGTCATTTCGCCATCAAATCTTATGGGATTGGGCTCAAAATGTGTGTTTCATCACCGCCGAGTGGCATCATACCGGATAGGTCGATCTATTTTGCAACTGTGAAAATTTGGCCAGTTTCTGTGGGTGGTAACCAATCTGTAAATTTTTTTCACAAATTTTGAAAAAGCAAAAAGCCGCTCCACTTTTTGCCAAAATAAGGCATTAATTGCTCAAGTTTCACTCTGATCACTTGAGCGGTATAGGAGTTTTGCTTCCCCGCGTTTTCGATGTGTACAACGCTTTTTTATAAGCACCTTAATGGGTTAAAATACTTTCAAAAACAGTACCTTAGTGTCCATGGATGGAAAATTTGTCCAACGTTACAATCAACGTTTAGATCATTGTTAAAATATCATTTGAATCGATGATGTGGATTCGAATTTCCGTTCTTAGTTTACGGGCTTCCAATGTCAAGTGGACTTCCAGTTGTCATCGGGGAGAGAAAGATTATATAACAGAGTTTAATATAGATTTGAATTATTTGTTTGAACCATGCTTCCAACTATCAATTCATCCAAGAAAAAACGACGCGAGTTCGTTGCGATTACGTGAATTTTGTATCAAGAAAATGTGTGATTGACGAGACTGAAAATTTGATTGAACGCGTCTCAAACGTTTTGTTTTAAACACATGTAATTGTTGGATCAGAACAAATTGTTTCTGTCAACGAACATGCGACTTGCAGGAACAATACCTAAGCTTCAAATGAAATGATATTTAGTTGACTCAATTTCGGGAAGATCAAAAAATTCACTTGAATCAATTCTTGACTCGATCTTGACAAGAAAGGCTTTTCTTGGATCAAGGATATCGCTCGATAGAATCATCTTAAAAAACTAACTTAATCAAAATCGTTAAATCGCAGTCATCATATTTGAAAGAAACGACGGATACCAGATCGAAGTCAATGGACCCCAACAAGCTCTCTTTCGTTGCTTCAAGAATTCCTTACCATCCGTGCATTAAATTTCTTATCCGCAAAAATGACCGAGAAGAACTTCAGGAACCTAGTTCCGATTTCCTTGAATTTCATAATCTGTTTGTATGGCGCGAGCACAGCCCGGATTTGGGTTTTACTTCCGGTCTCACCTCCGCGCCTTTGCAGCATCGCTCGAGCGTGCAGACCCAAGGAGAGTAAAATAGCCGAGTAGAGATACCGCTCATACATAATTCTCGCAGGGTCTGGCGCAGGCTGCGCCTTCTGTCCAATCTCGGCTTGTTTATCAAAACAACGAAATGTCGGCCAAAATGCAGGACTGCCAAGGGAAAATCAAAATTGGAACGCGCCCCGCGCTTCCCGAAAATATACAACCCTTCTCGCGATCGCCTGCGAAACAAACCCTTTTCTATATCCCCCTTCGATATTATGCTGCATACATGTATCAGCTAACTTTTTGTCAAACGCGAAACACGAATTTGACACACGAAACAGAGGATCGTCGAAAATATTTCGCTCCTTAGCATTTTTATCGATATATGTATAGGACAGTTCAGTTCATTTCGACCTACGTACACTCCTTGACCTCTTGGATTTGGGCAACAATTTTTTATACGATTTTTCTCACTTTGAAAAGCACTAAATTTTTTTTCAGATTTTTTAGATATAGTTCGAATTTTCTAAAATTTTTCAAAACCATTTTGTTGACCAACACAACTTAAGAATCTGACAGAATTCTGAAAAATCATGTCTCAGGTGCCAAAATTTTTCCTTAAAAAAAATTACAACGAATGATTACTGAAACATTTTCATATTACACACTAGATTGTGGAGAATTATTTCAGATTTTTCGCAAAACATCTTTTTTCTTCTTCGTCTTGCTGATAAAAAAGTTACAAATCGTAAAATGGTTCCGAAGGAACTAAAAAATTTTCAAAAATCCGGTATGACGTATAACAAAATGACTTACGCTTCTAGTTTTTGAAACGATTTTTACAACAGAAAAAGCTTGAAAACAGTAAGAAGGAAAAATCTCCCCGCTCTGGCTTTAAGCTTAAAAATTTTGATATCTAACGCATGATTTTTCATAATTTTTTCAGATTTTTTAATTGTGTCGATCACTAAGATGGTTTTGAAAGATTGTAGAAAATTGGAACCATGTCGAAAAATAATGAAAAAACAAAAAAATAGTTCTTTTAAACCTGGGAACAATAATGTTTATCAATATTTATTAATATTAGGGTGTTTCACAAAAACAGCGCGGAAAAACAGTTTTTTCGCGATACTTTTCATTACCATGAAAAGTGAAAAGTCTGAAACTGATAGGATTTGGAGGTGAAATAAAAAAGTTTTGAAAGAAAAATTGGAAAAAAAATCGGCGAATATTTTGCAAATAAATAAATAAACTGTCGCAACTGTAGATGCCTGCAATATCGCTTCACAACTTATCGCTTCCGAGAGTCGACCAAAAATGAAACTCACAAACTACAAATTTTTATTACAAGAAAATAAAGCGCGATTCTTGCAGTACGAAAAACGTTCAAAAACTTTATGAAAAACAAATATCGTTGCAAGTATATGATTTCGAAAAAGCATGCAGAAAATAATTTTTCTGGCGTCAATATTACACCATTTTTTGTCGCAACTACAAACGGACAATAATGTAAAACGCAATTCTTGCAGCATAAAAAACTAAAAAGTGGGCCCCCAGAAATTTTTTAAACAATAGGAGATATAATTAACTACCTGAACATTCTATCAAATATGAATTATTGAAAAATCATAAAACTCGAATAATTGCAGACCTCATAACGCGAAACGTTTGAAGTTTTGTTTTACTCTCAATTCGTCAAAGTAAAATAATTTTCTGAACTTGAATTTATGATTAATTTTTCTCAAAAACTAAAAATTTTATTCTAATTTCAGGAATTATTTTCTTAACGGTCCCACTTTGCCCCACCCTCCCCTACATTGTGACGAAATGAGTTTTTATTAAAAAATCAATCGAACAAAAAGGGGCGGTTTTAATTTCGTTCAATTTGTACGAAATGGTTAAATCGCGTTCTCTGACGCTGTGTATATAACTAATGGCCATTGACACAGTAAATAGTTGTAATTATGGGGGATGATCATTACGTGACGGAAGCGGATGCCCCCTTTCGGCACTCGCCATTCCAACAGCAACGGCAGGGCAGGGCATCGAGTCCCGACGCTTTCGTTACGGTCAAATAAATCAGCAGATTCGACACGGAGAGCTCATCATTTGCAACCATGTACACACATTATACATACCGTGCGTATATTATACCGAGTGAGTATTTTCGCTCGATCCGAGGATCCCTCTCTGCTCATGGGTCGCTGATTTTAATGCCACTCGGAGTTTCGATTACTGGATAAACCCTAAGACTAACTCAAAGTAATGGCCGTTCCCGATGTCGAGTGATTCCGAAGGTATTCGACTTGGAAAAGGGTCTTCGGGTCTTCCGTGTGAGACGATCTTTATGGGGACACGTCGGTGAAACTATGTCACTTTTCCATTTACGGGGAGGGTGGGGCAAAGTGGGACCCTTAAAAAAATAATGCCTAAGATCAGGATAAAATTTTTAGTTTTCGAGAAAAAGTAATCATAAGATTCATATTTTATACAAAATTCAGGTGCTAAATTTTTATCCCTAGTTATTTGAAAAATTTCAGGGGGCCCACTTTGCCCCCAAATTTTTTTGATATGTCAAAAATTTAGAGGTGCCCACTTTGCCCCACTCTCTTTTACTTGTAGTTTAAACTCCTCGCAATTTAGCTTCATAAAACTAATGGGTTTTAAATGATGTCAAAAAGTGGTGTTTTTACTACTCAAAAACTTAATTTGTGATAAGTTTTTTTGGTGGAAGAATTTCGGAAGAACTGTAACGCGAGGAGCTTTTTCATAAAATACCACTTTTTGACGTCATGTGAAATAATGTCTTGGCACGTATGGAGCATAATTGATAAAAAATTGATTGATTTATGAAGCATTGATTTTATGAAGAGAAAAACATTAATATTAGGTATTTATCAAATTTTTTTATCCGTGAGCTACGAAGATCTCTTAAAAAATACAGAAACAGAAAATACCGAAATTATGAACAGACGATTGGACATCGATGCTCCATTTAAAATCGGTTTAAAGTGGTTAAAAATTCATTACATTTGTTCGATTTCACTTAGAATACTTCAATTTTTTTCATACGAATATATTATACAAAATAACTGAAACAGATTTTCTTCTTTTTTTTTCAGGAGTCGATTCAGTACTACTTTTAATTGTCGTTCATAATTCCTGTCAGAGCAATATTATCATTATTAAATAATCAACGATTCACAGCCAGCGTGACAGAGAAAAAGTTTACGTAGATTCATAAAAGATATAAAAAATGTGCCATTAAAATGAAATCGAATGAGTTTACTGGATTTTTGACGGTCTGGAATATTCTAGTTACTGAACAATAACGATTTATAGCACAGCGTAAACTAGTGAAATGGTTTTATATTATTTTGTAGCAAAGTTTTCATTCTAGCAATTCATCATTCATTCAATTTCCCCTTCCCCCCGAATCACTTATCAGTTTTCAAAATATAGGCAATTATTGATAATAATTCATGCCTATAAAATAATCACACCTCAAGTTATCAATTAAAGGTAATTTTCTGTTCAGAAAAATTAAAAAAAAAATGGACTACACCGGGGCTAATTGTGTGTCATGTGGGTTATACGATCATGATGCGGAACAAATTAATGCAAATTTTCTATTCAAAAAAAGGTTGAGTTTATACTTCAATGAAACATCGAGTATTTTTCCGTTAAAAGTTGAAGTATCTTGGTTTACTTAATAATAGTTATTTCAGGGATTTTCGTTTTTCCAAACCTGTTGATTTATTTCATTCATATTTCTCTAACCTAGTTCCAACATTTGACGTCAGAAAAATTTTGGAGTAATGATATGTTGGACCTGGTCGAGAGTAGCAAACCTGACGTTGAAAATGTGCTAAAATCTGATAATTTTTTGCGTTTAAAAATACGAATTATTATAGCAAATGACGTTCGATATCGGAATCCTCGTAATTATAAATTTTCTGCTTACGCTTCACCTTCAAATACCATTTAATCTGGAATAAAGTATATATACGTATGTTTTTGAATAATTTGTAACTTCACCCTTAAATAAGGAGACAAAGGGAATGAAATAAAAATTTGATAAAATTAGAGAGTTATGCTTCAATTATTTTGAACCGACTGGAGGTGCTTCAGCATGGATTTTTTTTTTTGCCCCAAACAAAGACCCAACCACCCTAATATATATATATGTGTACTGAAATACACTTTTACGTGGTTGTGTGATCGTTTCAGCCGATCTTGATTGCTTGAGAATATTATATTATAAAAGCACTTCTTCTCGTGCGTTCGCACTTCAAGAGAGGCCGAGATATCTTCTGAAGAAGAAGAGGCGCCAAGGATGTCTCAAGAGATTCTCATGAAAGCGTGGAATACAGTCTTATTCCGCCAGTTTACCACAGTCTTTTGAAGTGCAAACGTTGTGTAGTAATCATAATACGTCAAATATCGCGCGGGTAGTTAGTCAGAGTCAAAGTCAAAGCAGCAGTCGCGACGGAATAAATGACACGGTGCTTAGGTTCCACATTTACTCACACTCACTGTACCGTGAATAATAATAATGATTCCCTGTACGAAAGGCGTCTCATTTCCTAGGGAGTCAATTTTTAAAAATGCAAATTCTGAAAGAAAAGTATACAGGGTGTTTGCTTTTCAGTGGTAAGTCCTAAATCGATTCGATTTTCTCGGAATTGGATTTCTTTCGCCGTTTTTTTCCATCGACTATGAAATCAGCAACGAGTATAATTTTTTACAGGTTGTTTCCGAGTAAACACGGGAAAATATTGGGTTGCCTACTGCTTAGGGGAAGAAATATCGGTAAAACAGACCTACGGTAATACCGATATTTGTTCTCCACGGTGGTAGGCAGCCCAACATACTCCGGTGTTTACCGGAATTAAAACCTTGTATTAAGATACTTGACTATAAGATGATTTGATCAGTGTAATTGGAGTATTTCATTACATTCTGATAAAAAAGCCTTGCAGTTCATCGATGCTCGTAAAACGTAAATGAATCAAAAGTCAAAACAGGTTTAATTTTTTGTACGATAAATGTACCAAATGACTGATCGGTTTCACCGAGTATCTAACAGATTGTAAATGTTTTGCTAAAATGATAAATTGGCAGTTATAAATAAATTCTGAATGGAAGAAAAAGCTTTGTAACAAAGAAAATAAAATCAGTCCGGTTGATTTCATGATTACAATTATTCATCCGGGGGGAAATTTGTATTGAGATTCTTATTGTGATTTTAATGGGTGAATTCCGACTGTTTGATTATGTAAATAATCGCACTCCCCCAGGTTGTTGAAGTAATATCATGAGTACGGGCGAATGTTGATTCCAAGCGTGACGGTATAACGGAGCTTATTAAAATGACGAGCATTTATCGAGAAAAATTAAAGTACACGAAGATCTGCTGTGGCATTGAGGGTTCAAATCGATTTTTTTTCCACGATTATTATGTACCAAACGTTGGGGTAAAAATGCGTAACAATCACCCAAGCAATAACACAGTGCAAACAGTACCTATCAAAGTTACCAAAACGTTCCACAAGTTTTCATCTTCACCGAGCTGGTATCCGAATATTCCATCCACAAGTTGTTCAGACAGTTGAAGAGCTCTGAGTATACGTGCGAAAAAGTTTTCCAAATTTGGAGAGATCATCGGTCTAGTGGTGAGAGTCCTTCTCCAGTTATTCGAGCGAAAGGAATGGAGAATGTTCGAATCCTCAAACTGAAGTCCTATGTTCAGAATTTTTACTAATTAAAAATTTCCTGAAGCAACTCGGGAAATAAATTTGGAAATTCGGAATAAATGTGAATATTTTAATAATTACGAATTAGGTTCTATAAGAAATAAAAAATATATTTACTCTTGTTACAAAAAGAGGTTGGATTTAATACAATATCAAACAAATATGCATATTATTTAAATTCACTTACGAAATCAAAATCGAGATTTTAGTGAAACAAAATTTTTGCCATCAAAATCTCGGCTTTTCGAATTATTTCGTTATTTAATACGAAACATTACCGTCTTTTGGAAGAAATATTCTAAAAAAAAATTATCCTTTTTTTATTTTAAACCATAATAATGGATCCACCATTACAAATTTTGGAAATCTGACGTTGGATTTGTTATCGGTGAACCAAAAAACCTCGGCCTACCAAGTTCTACCAAAATCGGAATGTTTTCCGATTTTATTCCGCCATATTGGACCGCCATTTTAGATTTAGTATTCTGACTTCAAATTCGTGATTAGCCACTCAACAAGACAACGATCACCAATTTTCATCAAAATCCAAATATTTCTATTTTTCTCAACTCATCGAATAATCCAAAATTAAATTTTGCAAATTTGGTCTTAGACTCATGATCAGCGGCACAAAAAACTTCGCATTCAAATCTACTAAGTTTCCTAATCCATTGAGTTTGAAAAAGTTTGGTCATTGTACAAATCATAACGAGTTCGAAAATATTCTGAAATTTTTTTGCATAGTCTTTAAGAATTTCTCTCAATACGCGTTCGAATTGAGAATATCAAAGTGTCATTTACTTCTTACAATTTATGTTATTCAACATCGATCTGAAAATGACCCAAAATGATTACCTAAATTTCAAAACTTTCATTTTCTGGCTGATTAAAATATCTTCCTATTTTCTCTGAAAACCTGAAAAACTCTGAAAAATGCTCTGAAGGTTGAAAATTTCTCTCATTCTAAGTTTTTGCCATGCATCGATACAACAGCCAGCTGCAAGTGTATCAGAAACAATCCCGGATTCCATACTTAACTTCGATCACAGCTGCACGCATCGAGTATTAGTTCGCATTAAACTTTGAAGAGACATAATACGCGGAAATATTGGATGTGGAAGCGGATCAATCGAAGGGTTTCGACTTGCAGCCTGTGGCCGGATTTATGCAAAGCACCGTATCGGTACCGAAACCGGATAACCCTTTACATTATACCTGGGCTGATATCAAGAGCCATTCTCAACCTGCTCCAAACACCGAGCGAACTTCCATCGCTGATGTTTAGTTACGACTAAACATATCCATCCCTTCTAGTCCAGTCAAAATAGGTCTAAATTCAAAATATTTGAATCGTGGCAGCATTTTGGTTTCAAGGGGTTTTCGGCACTCAGGAATCAAATTTGAAGTCCACCAAAATTTCCGAGATAACGTCGATAAGTAGAATTTCTTCGTTTTCAAAGTGTGAGAAAATAATTCGATGTAGGATTTTCTGCTCCAGATGAAAAATGATTTGATCATCGTGTATATCGAAAAATTCTGCATCGAATTATGTCCTCACATGTCGGAAACGGAGTCGAATTAACAAGTTAAGAAAAAAAATATTATTTTACCGATTGGACCCAGATGACGTCGATAAGTAGGATTTCTTTTTTCTCAATTTGTTAATCCGAGTCCGTTACCGACACGTGAGAACACAATTCGATGCAGAATTTTCCGCTCTAGATGAAAAAAACACTTGACCATCGTGCAGAGGGAAAAATTCTACATCGAATTATGTCCTCACATGTGAGAAAGTAAGCCGGATTAACAAATTAAGAGAACAGAAATTCTACTTATCGACGTCATCTGGGGAATATTGATGAGATAATATCTTTTTTCTTAACTGGTTAATCCGACTCCGTTACCGACATGTGAGGACATAATTCGATGTAGAATTTTTCGCTCTACACGATGGTCAAGTAATTCTTCATCTATCGGCAGTAGTTTTTGAGGAAAATACAAAAAACCGTGAAATTCGGTTCTTTTCTCGAAACCCCGGCTACGCAGCTTAAAAATGACTTCAGATTTGAGTTCCTGATGGTCGGAAACCCTTCCAAATCAAAATGCAGCCACGAACCGAATGTTTTGAAATCAGATCTATTTCGGCTGGACTATTCCATCCAGCGGACTACCGACCCTAGTATTGTTAGTGCAAATAGCGTAACGCAAAATTATGCTGTTCCATAATGTCAGCGATAAGCCAGACGAGCGTAACCTTCGGCTGCTGCTTCTGACGGTACGTAATATGCGGCGTATAGATTCCGGCGAGATCGGAAAATGAATTCGTGCTTTCGACGTGCGCCTATCGCTCATTGGCATGCAAACCGCGCTGCGCGGTGTCCAACTCCGATCCTTCGTTCAATCCTGCGTGGCGGCAACGTCTGCAGTGAAAAATCGCGGACTCGTCTGGAATCACGATTTTCAGATTTCTTACCCTTCCGACAGACCTAGAAGTAGGTTTGATATGAAAGCTTTCTTCGCATTTTCTAAGCTTTGTTAAACAGACTCTGAATACAATCCAATTATACCGGTCAAAATGAATTTCGGGTCTGGGTTCTAGATTTCAAATATTCATTTCTTTCATGTAACTGATAAAAGAAGAAATATTTTTATTATATAAAGTTTGCTTTTCTACAAACCAGAACGATTTTTCGAATTTTAAAAAGAACTACCGATTTTCTCAAATATTTATTTCAAAAACTTCAGTAACGCATATGAATCACTTTTATTCAAAAATTTAAATGCGAAACTGAAATTTATTTGATTGGTATTTTCAAAAAATCTTTGAGAAAATAGATCATTTTTTTTAAACTCCGAAATATCGTTCTGGTTTCTACAAAAGCAAACCTTAACTAATAAAAATATTTCTTCTGTTCTGGAAGAAACCAAAATTTTGTTTTGAAAACAAAAATAATTTCAATCTGAACAAAATGAAACATCGTAGAGTAGAACCGAACGAATTTAGAACATTTATTAATAATTTTGTACGCGATTTGCCATGAGGCATCAATATCTAAGCTTTCGATTTTAATTCTAATCTATTCTTTTAATTATGTTTAGAATCTTTTAAAAGGAACAACACCAAGAAGCGATAATTCTTCGCAGTATTTGGCCGAAAATTAAATATTTCTCTTTCTCGAAATGAGCAGGTACCGTTTAAATAACCGTTTTTATCATGACGAATAGATTTTGGTATTTCGGTACTGTTTGCACTTTTGGTATTCTCATACAATTTTAATATCAGAATAAAATTTGTTCCAGCACTCTAAGCCTCGTAGTCGTAAAGATATTTATGCAATATGCTTTTATCTTTGTAGAGTAAAAACGTTACGCCACCGTGAAACATATAAACATATTATACCTATAATTGTGAAAAAGCAACGGTATTAATTCATTGGGGTTTCATTTGCCGGTATTAATATCAAACAAGTCAAATATTGACATTTTGCCTGAATGTTCTGTTTACAAAATTCACGAATGAATAAATTTCTCTCTCTCTTACACAGCTGCGATGAAAATATACATGAAAATAGCTTGAGTAGCAATACAAGGCGCGTTCTCGATACAAATCCCTACATTACCGGCAGAGCTGGGCAAAACGCCCAGACGTAAACGCTTTCTACAATGTTTGAGAGGCAGGGGGGGGGGGGGGGAGGGCGGATTGTCATCACTGTGACTGATTATCGACCATCAGAAAAAATCCCTGATGAATTGCGAGCTAAGTTACCATGCTCATCGAGCAGGATCAAGCAACTGTTTTACCGAGCGCAACCACAAACCCTCAACCATTAAACCTCGAACGTTCTAGAGTGGGTTTGCGTCTGGGTGTTTTTTCTCAGTAGTGTCCGTAGTGTAGGGATCTGTATCCAGAACCCCTTTGTATTGCTACTAACTTGTGCTTCGATATTAAATTGAGATACCGTCTATAGTTAAAACGCATCGAATAAACAAATTTTGAGACTCGCGTCATTCGATTTCATTGATTTTGCGCAAGCATTGCGGGACGAAAAGCTGAGATGTTACGGTTTGACGCGAGCATAAAGAACATATTTCCCAGACTCGAATCCGGAGGAGTTTTCCTCATAAATAGAGAGTAAAATTGACGGGTCCTAGGCCAAACGGATGAATAGATACAGTCAGAAGAAGGTCGGTAGAAGGTTGAGAGCCAGTCGAAGCTCAGAGTGCCGAGGGCTGAAGGATTCAGGTTCCTTTAGCACGTTCAACCGCGAAAGGGTGCATAAATTGGTGCTATCAATAACGATAATCAACTACAGTCCCTCTTCGTGACGAAAACAAGCTTCATGGTATTCCCAGTGGTTTACTACGCGCTGTCATAACTCAGGCCAACGCGTCTATTGTACAATATACGTAGGTATATAATATAGTAATTAATAATTCCCAAGGGAATAATCGTGACTCTCGAATAATTGTAATTCCTGCGTGTTAGGCTCGTCTTCTTATTTAGGGTGTCCAGTTATTTCTGAAAACGTAATTATCTGCATCCTTAAATGATACCAAAATTCTTGATCTCAATTATTTAATTGTAAAGAAAATTCATTTAAAATTCATCGATTCATACATTTCTTTGTATCCTTAATGAGGAGTATTTTGTTAACGGAATATTCCTTTTGCCAGCACAAAAACCGTTTCAACATTGACGAAATTTCAAACTGGGAATTAATTCCTTCCCTCTAATTCGGGTATTTGAAATTCGAGCCTATAGGCTCACATCCAAATCCAGCAATCTCGATTTCTTCGGATGAGCTCCGGAGTCACGGACGTCGCTACTTTACCCTCAAAATTAGCAGTCTGATGTTGGCCGAATGACATCAATTTCTAATTACAGCCGGTTATGTCTACAGCTGCCATTTTAATGCCATTTTATCCTTGGGGTGAGGCCGTTGCTCCAAAATCTCTCGCCCTGTTCCCTGCATTTCAAGCGTCTACAGAACACTTCAAGATCCCAGATCTTTCGGGTCCTAAACTCTATGGATTAAGGTCGTGTAGTACTCCTACCTTTACCGACCGAGCAGACTCACCCTATTTCTTTCTGTATTAAATAAACAAACCAACGAAAGGGGCTCAAATTCCTTTTGTAACGAAATTCAGGAAAGTTACTGACCCCAAAACCCTTAAACACAATTTATTTCTCCAGATTAGATTGAATTTCGCATTTTCGCGCACCATATTTCATCCACCATCTTGAATTTTCAGAATCTGACGCACAACAATATCGTCGAAATATTCCGAAAATCAATTTCCTTTCTGTCGTTTTAATTAAATTGATGATTTTCATCGCGTGAACAGGATTTTAAGGATACCCAGATTTATGGAGCATGAAAGCTTTGTTCGACACTCGTAATAAACTGCTCGAGATTAGATGACTGGAAATTTAATAAGTGCGACTCTAAACATTGCAAACAACTTCACTGAAACAAATTGTCAACTGATGTTCAATTCTAGCTACTAAGTTTCTCATTTGGCGATGATTTACTTCATGCAATTCTGACTCTATTCCTCTGTCGGAAGATTAAGCCTCTGTGAAGATCTGAGCTTTAGAAAATAGCCCCAAAAAGCGGTTTAAGGGGTTACACATATAGTCAGGAGGCCCAAAGTAATCAATTTTTCTAGAATTTTTCTTGATAAAATCTTTCAATTAATTGAAGTGAAAATTTTTTATATATATTGCGGTAATTTTCAACTGTTTTTAGCATTTTTAGTCATCTCAAGAAAAGAACAATAAAAAATCGATTTTTTACAAAAATTTAGGCCTTAAATTATCTATAAAATGGAAAATATTTATCGGCGAGAAAAAGCCTTCGGTTGTTTACTAAAAAATATACTCAAAAAGTTTTTGTTGAAATTTAAGACTGATCGGTTGAACCGTTTTCGAGAAATCTTGCTCACTGACTTTAAAAACACAGTTTTGACAAAAACGCGCTTAAAGTTTCAGAAGCACTTTACACGTAAAGAATATTATTTTTTTTTCATAATCTTACTTACATCGAGTTGTCAATATTTGCCGGATTGACAAGAAATTTTCTGTGTTTGTGTACTTAAATATTTGTACATTAGGAAAATAAAATAGAAAAGAAATCGCTTTTTAAAAAATTTTAACTGTTAATTATCTTAATCCGTTTATTCAATAATATATGAACAACCTTGAAAATAAGCGTCTTTTTTGTGTCGCATCAATTCAGATCAAAGAATGTCTTATCTGTCCATTTGGATACACGAGCTTACAATTTTTTCTTTCAAAAGCTTTCACTTTAAGATATGCGATACCAGGAATTGATAAACCGCAAGATCTATTCTCAATACAAATTTTCCTCACACAGGTTTGGAATCTCGTTTGGAATCCTTCCGAAAATAGAAATCCGCAAAAATCTTCTGGCGAATATTTTCTGCAGTTCGGACCTTTAGATTGTAAAATATACGGTTCTTGGTAATATACAAAAACGAGTATCGCAGCTGTGGAGAAAAACTCTAATACGTGTTAATATTTTCTTTTTTCTTTTTGTTACTTTTGTGACATTTATTTGATGTTATGATAAAAAAAAATGCATTAATGTTAAGAACTTACTCGACTGAAAATAAATATAGTCAAGTAAACAGTCAACAATTGATATATTAGATAATTACAAGTCCCAATAGAGCACAAACTGAAAGTTGTAAAAGCAAAACTTAAGGGAGTATTCTGGTCTAGAAATTTGAAAAAATCGATTTTCTTTACTCCATATTTTCAAGAATTAGACCCTTAAGAATAAGTCCCTGAGAGGATTTTTGGAAATTGAAATTATTTTCGGTGTTACAATTATTTTTCTGACGCGCCAATTAAACCAATCCGGCCGAAACAAATCGTTAAACACGGTTTTCTCGAAACTACTTTTTTCGATAAAGTTGACATGACCGATTGACTTGAAATTTGGTATAAATATTTTTTGTATATCCCTCTATGGTTTCAATCACGGATTCAAGAAAAAAAAATTAGTTACTATTTTAAAAAAATTTGGAACGGTCAAAAAACAGGGGCAAAAAAAATTTTTTTTTTCAAATCGTCGGTATATTGTGAAAATTTTTTGTTTCTCTTTCCGTGCTCCGGACTATCAAGACGTCTTTACTAATAAAGAATTTCTTTGGATTTTTGGTTTGGTTTCACTTTTTGTATTTTTGGTTTTTTTTTTTTGTATTCTTGAAACATCAATAAAGGTTTTGTAAAAAAATGGATGGTAAAAAGGATTTACATTTCTTTTTTATCTCACTTAGGAAAATGCCTAAAACTTAGGCCTCTAGACCAGAATATCTTCTTAAGCGTGTCTTGAAACCCGTTTTTGACCA
The DNA here is from genome assembly GCF_021155765.1 of Diprion similis. NCBI lineage: Eukaryota > Metazoa > Arthropoda > Insecta > Hymenoptera > Diprionidae > Diprion > Diprion similis. Next base: position 6,970,416 of record NC_060117.1, read on the forward strand.
GAAAAAATTACCTTCGTTTTAAAAAAAATCTCTTCAACATCCTGTAGAACAAAACGGAGACCTGCAAGGTTTCGAATAATAAATTTCTCAACATTCGTTGAGTCTGAAAGGCAACTCATCAAGTTCGAGTCCCAACGATTCGTCCCTTCTCCTCGACCCTCTGGATCTTCTAATTGAATGGAGTTTTCGGTGGCGGGGGGGGGGGGGGGGGGGGGGGGGGGGGCAGCCATGAAAGTGCACAAAACTCTTGGCCCCGTTGCATTTGCGCATTAATCGCATCAGCCGAGGGTGGAGCTCATAAATTGCGTGGAAAGTTGAGTCACTCGGTGTTTCGGATCCCTGCAACCCTTGAAATCCTCGCCGAACCGATTCGCTTTGTTCGGTTTTTGGGGGCGCGGCACGCGCGACGAACAATGCATGCCGGGATCCTTTTTCCACGGATATGCGTCGTTGGCTCTCCGCGTTGATCCCAAATCGCAGCAGGACCCTCCGGCGATGATTCACCTCATCCGGTCTGGATACACGAGACTCTGAGATCGTTTCTTGATTGAGGAATCCTCGATGCATCGATCAGTCATCCCTGACACGTGACCAGTCACCAAAGGTCCAACCTCTCTCTCTCAGTCGTTAGAAGTCGCGTGAGAATTACCGTTGATGCAATGATACTTAAGGTACGTGCTTATTTATAATCACAATTTATAGCACAAAAAAATCGATATGCATTTTAAAGGTGATATGTTTTCCCAGGTAATCAGGAAGAGTTGTTTTTTTTTTGTTTCATTTTTCTATTTTTTGCAGCATTCGGAAGTGTAAAACGCGATTTTAGCGAAAAAAAAAGTTTCGGTTCATTTGTTATTAAAAAATAGAAAAAATGGAGAAAAAAAACTCTTCCTGATTACCTGGGGAAACAAATCACTTTTAAAATGCATATCGATTATTTTGTTTCAGATGATCCGGTAACGAGTTATAATGTTCACCGCAAAACAACTCTTTTTCAAAGCGCCTCCGGAGATTTGCCGTCGTAGGCGTGTTTCTCAACATTTTTTATTGAAAATTTTTCCTAACATACTTCAAAAGTTGTACCACAGCATGTAGATAAATTGAATTAAATAATATTGCTTGTATCGCTCCAAAAAAATCACGAAAATATGCCTCTTTTTCGCTTTCAACCCCCCCCCCCCCCCCCCCCCCCCCCCCCCCCCCTGTAAGGGATTGTTTTGGTTTAGACGCTTGAAAAAAAGACTCCGTTTCCAACATATTCAGACATAATTCGATGCAGAATTTTCCGCTCGACATGATAGTCGGTCAAGTCATTTTTCATTTATCGACAGTAGTTTTTTATGAAAATACAAAAACCGTGAAGTTTGGCTGTTTTGCTCAAAAATGACTTAAGATTTAAGTTTCTGAGGGTCGAATCGCCCTATTTACCAAAATGCAGGCACGGGCTGAATATTTTGAATTCAAATCTATTTTGACTGAACTATACGTGATGCAGCGCGAAGCAGCGTCTGGTTGTACGGCGCAAAGCGTCGCGACGCTTAAAGCGCGAAACCCGCTGCATTGTTCCGGTGTTATACGGTATAATTAGATTAGTCTGGTTATCGGGGTCGCTTGTTAGCATTTCCAGACAGTCTAGCGCCTCGGAATTGTCCAGGCTGCATAGCGATTCTCTCTTCGATGCATATATAATACGTGAAGGTGGGCCAAAAAAAAAAAATGACTATTTTTTTTATTAGAAACTATGAAAATATCGTTCGAGATGACGAAAAAGAAATTCTGCAGACGCTGGAGCTCATAATATTTGCGATTTTTCATTTCCAATTTAAATAACACTGAAATTTTTATTTTTTGTTTTATTTTGGAAATTTCTTACTCAACAACGAATTGGCGTATCGTGGAGAACGATAAATATTTTGTCGTAAGTCTACTAGTTCAAAAGTTATTCAAGTTTAAAACTTGACTAGGTCGAATTTGACGATATTTTCATTTACACTATGAAATAATTAATGAAAAATGTAAAAAATATAATAATTTTCAAAGATTGTATTATCTTCTTTACCGAAACAACAAAATTTTCCAAAAATTTCCGATCGCTGAACAAGAAATAAGTTTTTAATGTAAACTATTGTACAAAATTTATATTTTTATTAACTTTTGAACCAGTAGATCAACGAAAAAATTGCAAAAGATCTTTTTTGTAGATCGTTCAATTTCCTACAAAAATGTGTATTGTTCTTTACGATACGCTAATCCGTTTTTGAGTAATAAAATTCCAAAATAAATAAAAAATAATTTCCTACGTTATTTAAACGAAAAATGAAAAATCGCAAATAGGCACTCAATATTAATATTAAGAGCTCAAATTCCAACAGAATATTTTTTTTTCGTCATCTTGAACGATATCTTCACGGTGATTAATGAAAGAAAAAAAAATTTATGAAAAATTACAAACTTAAATTTAACGCGTCTAATTGTCAAAGCTCGGATATATAATATAAATGAAATCCTTTGAACGAAACGTAGAATTAAATTAACGTCGAAACCATTCACTGGAAATATCGATACAATATAAACTGGTCAAAAGGTTTTAGAAATTCCTGAAACATGATTTTCAAACGCATTTCTCTGACTGCGTTTTTAAACAATATTTAAACACGAGGGATTTAATCATGCGGAAAAATCTATACTCACAGACAGAAAAATCTTATTAATTCAGTCAAAATTCGTTTAAATTGAACAATTATTGCCATTTTATACGCTCGAAGAAATTCATAATTAATTATCATATCTCGCTGGCTCTTCTTCAATCGATTTATTAAATAAATAGGCTTTTTGTCTCAGCAAAACGACTCATTTACAATGCTTCGTTGAATCTCAAGTGTTTTCTTCTCAAATCATAGAATTTTTTTCAAGAAAGACTGTTTTTCAACGAAAGAAGCTGTTGTTGTTTTTTTTTATTTCAGTTTTTTGATTCTGTCAAATCGAACAACACTTTGTTCACTTTGAACACATTTTTGTTACAAATGGAACGATTTGGGATTTGGGAAAACTTTTTTGGTTTTATTTTTCTACGACGACGAACGATTTTTATCTCCGAGTTTACGGTGACGGAATATAGCGACCAACGCGGCACGGATTTATCCACGAGTGTTGAATTTCTGCAGGAAAAACTATCCGAAGTATGTTTTAATATACAGCCAGTAATTCAGCCGTCTCGGTTCTGGATTCTAAGGGAATTATTGAGGCGAGTGGGTTTCATATATATATATAAAAAGCTCAGAGAGCGGATTTATATTTTTCGAAGCGTTAAAACTGCGGGGCAAAAAAATTAAAAAAACAGAACCTTGTGGAAGTTGATAATTTATTTGTTCAACATGAGTTGGAGGGAATGTCCTTGTATCCTTTTACGCTTAGCAGTTATCGTCGTTATAATCTTCTTTCTCGGAAATGCGAATGAGGAATCGATCATCGTGACAAATTATCCCATTGTCGACGGTAGAGAGGGAAGCGAACGACAAATTACAACGATTTCTGCAAACGGCAGACGTTTTACGTCTGCGGAACAACGAAAGACTCTGATTATTATTTTACACTTGAATTCTTACTCGTATCTTTATGGAGTGGGGTTAAAATTCCGAATTTTTAAAGTTACGAAAACCCTGAAATCCGAATTTTTTCGTGACGAAACTTAAGGGGGTCGTCTAGTGTGAAAAATATTTTTTTAATGCGTTTTTGGGGAATTTTTTTTTTGACAAAACATTATGATAAAATTATTTCTAAATTGTATGTCATTTTTATTAACATTTAAACAAACTTTTTCTAGTTTTTAAAGTCAATATATTGAATATAATCGAAGATAAAAAAAGAGGTGCTCTACTGCTGCCATGATTCCGGTCGTTCTGCTTAACTGAAATCAAAAAACCAAACGCAATTTTAATTGAGAGACTTGAGGCTCTACGTGGAACTAAAGTAAAGTCAGGATTCTAAAAATTAATTTTTTCTAAGCTTGAGAAAATAAAATTCAATTTTTCGCACTTTTTTGGGGGTAAAAAATAATTGTTTTTTGGAATTCTGACTTTATTTTCGTTCCATATAGAGCCTCGAGTCTCACAATTAAAATGGCGATTGGTTTTTGGATTTCAGATAAGCAGAATAGACTGAATCATGGCGGCAGTGGAGCAACTTTTTTTTTATATGTGTTCCTGTTGGGCGATGTATCTCCGATTATATTCGATATATTGACTTCAAAGATTTTAAAAAGTTAGTTTAAATGTTAATAAAAGTGATATACAATTTAGAAATTATTTTATTATAATGGTTCCCCAAAAACGCATTAAAAAAACAGCCTTCACACTAGATGAAACCCTTAAAATAAAGTAATCAAAGTTTGACGAAACATTAAAGTTTCGAATGGTCGGAAAACCGACGAGACAAAATTCCGAAAGTGCAAAAATGAGAAAATTTAAAAATCTGAAACATCAAAATTCTGAGTGATCGAAGATTTTCAGTTCTGTGAACTTCTGGCTTAAAGAAATTTCACTATTTTGATTGTTTTTTGTTTTGGATTGTCGATATTTTTATGTTTGGAATCCTGGTCATTCTGATTTTCGGTTTTTATAATTTTTTACACCCACTCGTTGAGTGAACCACGCTGTGTGAGTAAATTTTAATTTCCAGAAATTCACCCTATCGCAACTTTATTTTTTGGAATTTTTCTTCATCGTAACTTGAATTTTCGGAATCTCGAAGTTGGGAACTTTGATCCATCGACTTTCCGAGCATCCAAAACTTTATCGTTTCTTCAAAGTTTGATTTTTTTACTTTAACTTTCACCACCAAATAATTCAGGATGAGCGTTTTCACAATTTTTCAAATTAGGATTTTCAATCCCAACCCATTTTTATTTTCAACACTTCAGACACCATGCATGATTCATAGAAACTAAACTCACATCTGTGAATGTTGCAAATGTATATAAATAATATATATATATTCCTTCAATTATTATTACTTTTCGTACAAAGGGATCGGAGAGTGGGGTAAAGTTAAGTGCCAGAAGTGAAAAATTTCCTCCCTCGAACAACTCAGTTTTCCAATAGAGCCCCATTAGATTTGCGCTACTGTCACGCGTCTCGTTGTGAATAATTTAATTCCCTCCTCCCTTCCATTCAGAACAGCTGTTCAAGGATCCCGAAGGATTCCGAAGGGTGCTATTCTGCTATTCAGCGGTGGACATTCCACGCGGAATGCTTTGTAGCTAATATGTTTCACACCTCACTCACCGTCACCTAAATGGAGAGACTTTTCACGTGAGAAAAAAAAAGAACAATAAAAAAATCGAAAACAAAATCCCATAGTTTCTCGCAATTTCTGAACACGTATTCATACTTTAACGATATTTCTTTGTCAAAATACAGAAAACAAATATTTCTCGTGAATAAATAGTTACTTGATTAGTACAATTGTTTACTACAAAAACATTTGCGTTTCAGATTGTTTTTAATAATTATATCGTTTACCCTTTGAAGCAGACATTTTTTAAATGATCGTATGATCGTGAAAATTGTCACACGAGGATTCTTGGGGTCACTGATTACGAATCCGCTGTCAGATTTGCGAAATTCAAGATGGCGGTGAAAAATTTAGAAAATTGTGACATTTTTCTGAAAATGACAGAAAAACGGGGTTCCGTTTTTCGGGTCGCTGATTACGAATCTGAACTCAGATTTTGATAGTTCAAAATGGCGGATTCAAGATGGCGGTTAAAAATTCAGAACATTGTGCAATTTTTCTGAAAATGACAAAACAGTGATTTTTCGGGTCGCTGATTACGAATCCGAACTCAGATTTTAATAATTCAAAATGGCGGATTCAAGATAGCGGCAAAAAATTTAGGAAATTGTGGAAGTTCGAATTTTGAAAATCTGAGTTCGAATTCGTAATCAGCGCTCCTCAAAACCCACTTTGCCTAAAATTAGAGTAATTGCCTCGGCTAGATTCTTCATGGAATGAATTTTCCCGAAAAAAACGTAATTTTTTTTAGTTTGTTGATTCATAAATCTTATATTATAAACAATTATGCTAACGAGACTGTATTTTTACGTTCCTTTATAACTAAAGTAACTAAAAAGTGCAAAAAAACCGGATCTGAATACTTTAAAAAACTAAATAAATTAGAAAAATTCAAGAAAATCGAGGTGGCAACGTCCCACCATGGTGCAAAGGGTTAAATGCATGATGTATCCCAGAACCGCACAGAAACTGTGGAAATTTCCGTTACGAAAAGTCATGACTATACAATAGCGTTCACAGGCCACCGCGAATGCCGACGCAATTGAAATTTTCAACCCGGTAAACGAGTTTCTCAAAATCCTTGATTAAATAATAGAGGAAAAGAATATCGCGTTCATCGATGTTTCCCATTTCCGGACGATTTGCTGATCCAGTGATTGCCTGCTACTTCCTGAATGGATTGTTCTGCACGTTGACTTGCATCTAGAGGCTGATCCGCCCTCGCAATTTGGTGTGCCTAGTTGAGCAAGGCTTGGTGATCGTTCTCGTCAGTTTATTCCCGAGTGCAGGTGGAAGCCACAGTCTTGTGAGCTCCACGCTTGGTTCGATGCTCACAACGGTTGCCTCTCTAATTTTCCTCGCAATCAGAATCGTTCCTCTTAGCAGAACTGCAGCATCGTTCTACCGGAAGTGCCGCTGCCGTTCATACCCAACGCGAAGTCAGCCAATCCAGATTTTCATCCATTATGCACACTGCGTGCCGTTTCTCTATAGTAGGTTCTCCAATAGAGCCAAACTAAAGTCAAGCAACTGTTCTACCTCCTGTCCTTTTTTTGCAAAATTCAAATGAAAAGATAAACCGTTTTTTACGTTTGGAGAAATTTATTTTTCGTAGAAAAATATATTTCAAATCGTCCTCTGAAACAAATCAAACGATTTTTTGAAATCTGTGTTGTATTACTGAAACGAAGAAGCGATTTATTCGTTTCAAACAAAAAGGGATAAACGAATCCAAATTAATTAAGGGTGGCGTGAGGCTTGGATCGTCTAAAATCATACTTAATTTGAGGAGTTTTTTTTGTTTCAAAAAAGTGAAAACACTTGGAGTAATCTGAGTTTGAGGGCCTCATTATTTATAGTTTCAATAACATTTTAGAATTTTTTCACTGAAATTGATAACAAAATGATGGCATAGCATGAAAAAAGTTTTTGAGTTAAAAACACCTTTTCTTTCAATCTTACGATTCGCTGTTTGCTGCTTTCTCTTCGGATTTGATGTCGGTTGAGGTTAGAAAAGCAATTACTCGGTGTTCACTTACGATAAAATGCGTATTTCAAGAATTTATGAAGTTTGTTTATAGCACAGAGGTTTATAGGCTGCGATGGCTTTTAAAAATTTTACTTTTTCCGTATGAGGCGCTCAAATCGCATCCAGACAATTCTTCTTACGTTATCCCCAAACTGGAGACAAGTTTTATCGTTGGTGTGCGTATACACGGTATGCCTAGAAGTGCAGCTTCTATCTACAAAAAATTTTCTCTCTCGCGGTGGACTAGACTTAAGTAAGATGCGTACCAACGGCACCAAAATACCCTAGATCGGTGGTGATTAATTGTTGTGACGTTGAATCTGCGTGGGGAAAATATGAGCGGGACTTTAAATAACTCACTCCACAGCTACACATGATGGCATTACCAAGCAGAGTAGCGTTCGCCAAAAAAATAATTCCCTAACAATATAGGTATTTCTTTAGACAGTTGGTACACGTCTCACTTGAAGATTTTGACCTCCAGAAAGGAGCGTGTCGTAGGAGTTCCAGGCACACCATGATTTTATCGCAGAGTCTTGTCTCCTTCCTAATACTCGGTGGTTGTGGAAAAAGGAGTGAGCGAGTCTGCCTGCAGAAGGCTCGATGCTACGTATAATATGTGTGTTTACACGAGTAATGAGGATAACTAAGGACCCGAGGCTGCCTTGCCTCTCGGCGTACCTGCGATGATCTTCCATCCCAGACTACAACCGCTTCGAAAACTTGGCGAAGTTACACGCTCGACTTGCTCCGGCAACACACACTCGCTTCCCACGTGACTCTCTGTGCAGGCAGTTCTAACCTCTCTGTAACAGGTTCAGCCGTGCGCTCTGTCAGCTTGCGGAGAGCTTACGCCTTGGCTCACCTCACGCTGCGTTGCTAATCCAAAATGACTACGTATGTACGTACGTACGTGACTGCATGCTACATGCACACACACAGACTATGACGAAGGTGTGCTGAACTTTCCGACGCTTCGAACTACGGATTTAAACCGAAATTGAAGCTGCTATTTATGACCGATAGAAAATTTATCGGTATAATTAGGTTATCTTGAAATTTTACTTCACGAATCAGGCGATCGATGGACTGAAACTTTCGTTCCCATAAGGTGTTCTTTAATAACTCTGAGATTAAATCTTGGACTAACCTAAAAATTTTTGGGTTTCTGGACTTATGTGAGAACTTTTTATAAGATACTAGCAAACCCGGCCACGCGTTGCTGTTTTTATTTATATTCTTGATTTGTAATGAATTTTCCTTCGTTTTTTTTTTCCAAGCATCTTCAAAATCTTGAAATATAAATTGAAAGTATTGATTATTAGTAAATGAGTAATTCATTTATTTATAAGGTAAAATACGCTGTTTTTTATCAATGTAATTGCTCACTTTCAAATTTGAATTTGAAATTTGTTTAGTGTCGAATTTCTTTCTTTAAAAGGTAACATATGTTTTTTTTTTTTTTTTGAGTACTTAGCTTCTGCTATATTTTTGGTTGCCTTGTAGGTATCATTGGTTTCTTTCTGTTGAAAATCAGGTGAACATTTTATTGCAATTAATTGTATTCAATTATGAGCAATAGGTTTTTAGTTATAAATAATTTGTAACTTTCTTTCTTGGCATCAAACAACGAAAAATCAATAAACCATATTCGGTAAGAAAAAGAAAACAATAATCATAAATGCGTCGTGAATATAGCAAAAGGTGATTACATGCAAACAGCTGTATAAATGAATGAGGCATGTCGATCCAAATCGCAATCAAACTTTGCAATATTATTCCGCCATTGCGGAATTTTTTCTTCCGTTTACAATTTTGTAAATTCATACAATATCGCAATTTCTTTCGACTAAATACGAGTTCGTTGATAATCTAATCAATAATTAAACTTTACTCGCAATCAGCTTTCGAGTTGAGAGCAATAATAATTGAACACATCGAGGTGTACCGCAGGTGGTAGATGAGAAGTGAAATATCTCGCGACTAAACGTGACTAATAATATTCGAAATGCATCATGCGGCTGAGGATAATTTGTAAGACAAATGTGGTGTGTAAATTCGAAGCTGTAATCAGCGCTCGCAATTACATGCCATGTAACAAAGTTAAAGCCCGCTGGTACACGCGCATCGCTTCACAATTAATCAGAATATACTCGAGAGCACGGAACTTTCAGTCGAGCAAATCGCGTGGACGGGTTACGAAAACAAGCATTATTGAAGGGCGTTTTGATTCAAACTAACCTCGCAACGTCTGTCGAACATTCGGAATGGGCAAGAGATTTACGAGGCCATCTTGACGATTTTTAATCACGAAAATTTTTTGCTAATTCGATTAATTCTTTTGCGATATATTTCCGTTGGACGTTTACGTCGAGATCAGCCTGTGAGCAACGGTTTCATTGACGTTGACGAACGACACTGATTCGATAGTAAAATTGAACGGACAAAGGGTATCTTAAATTGGGATAAGATATGTAAAATTTGTATGATTTTATGGCTAGTTGAGATCAAAAATTCAGGCACCAACTCTTTTTCCACCCTTTAAAGGTCCAAAAATGTGATTTTTTCAGTTTTTTTTCTTTCGAATCATGTAATGGTGACAAATCTAAGAAAATTTATGAAAATAGTATCAAACCGTACGAATGATATAGTGGAAAAAAACTTTCCGTAGCGCCTTTTTGGTCGAACAAAAATCCATTTTGTTAGTTTAAATATTTTTTAGGGAGTTTATAGACGGGCTAAGAGACTGAAGAAATTCTGTGACGGAAGTACCAATGTTCCCTACTACCATAAAGTTTTTCAGATTTTTCACTTTTATGGTTCGAAATTTAAAAAAACGAAAAACCTCATTTTCAACCTTTAGAGGGTGGAAAAAGGGTTGATATCTTAATTTCTGGTCCCAACTAGCCATAAGATCATACAAATTTAGAAATTCGTGACGGGAGGCATTTCACCTATCTAATCCCAAGATATCCTTTAATTTGTTTTATACTATACTAGATGCTGAAAAACTTTGTTTTGCAAAAATCTTTGAAAAAACAAATCGTATGAAATCTTCAACCGTCTCATATACGATTTCCAATAGTAGATATAATACAGATCTTCCAGGACATGATATCAATTTCTTCCAACAGAGTTTCAGAATGTGAAAAAAAAGTTTTCCAAAAATAAAATTCCCATTCGATTAACACGTGAAAAAAAAGCTTTCGGAATTTTTTTTTTTCGTATTCTCTGGAACTCTGGTGGCGGGAATAGGAACTACGTCCTACTTCCACCGTACTTTTCTCCTCGTGTGATTCGTTTTTTTTTCTTTCTTTTTTTCTTCTTTTTTTTTTGGCCGTAGTTACCAACTCGCGTGGAATATATTTTTTTTCCTTCCTAAGTTGTTGATATAAACTGTGAATTTTTAGGATTGAAAAACTTTTTCCCCAGCTGTATGTATAACGGATATATAGGTACGTATACTTACGGGATCGTCTCTTCGTCCCAAATTCTACCTCCGGCAGTATAACGGAGAAAACGTTTCATTCGGGATTTTGATTTAGTGTCCCGGAGAAATTCTGAACGCTTGAAATGAGCTCTCGTGTCTTGGGATAGGCAAGAATTTAGAAATGTTTCACGCAATGCTACTACGATCATTTTCTGAATGTCATTTCATGATTGCCAATTTTAACCCTAGTATATGTATATACATAGCAATTATATAAATGGTTGATGATTATCCTATTTAGAATTTTTAATTTTTTTTTTTTTTTAAACAATAAATGCAAGATAAAAATAATAAAATTATTTTTCCACAATAATCGGTAATTAAATTTATACCGTTTTGTACAGGTGTAGTTACGTTCAATTACTAAAACGTGGAACTTTGTTCTTCAATACTGCTGTAAAATTTCATAATTCTACCGACACTGAATTGCAACTCTGTAATTACCGCGTGAAGTTTAAAATAGCAAAGAAATAATCAAAAAGTAAACATCCTTACGGAGTTTTTTCTGATCTCATTAAATGGTTATAGGAATAAGAAACACGACGGTTACAAAGTGACGTACAATTTCGAGGTAGTCGAAACGTGTTAAGAATCCATTTTTTCGTCGATGCTGATCATTAATTGCAAAGTATATTTGCTTTTGACGACGTTTCGGTTGGTCAGAATAATTTCTTCTGGCTTAGGTGTTACCCCATCGCTATTTTGGAAGGTTAAGCGACTTCCTCCTAAATATACTTGTCGATTAAAGACCAAGATCGTCGAAAAAATGAATTCATTCAATAAATTCCTGGCCACTAACTCACAAACGGAAAGTGTTAATAGAAACTTATAACGATTATTGAAAATGTACTGTAGAAATAAAATTGCATGTCTGCAGAACAACCATTGCAGGTATTTTATACTCAACCCGTAACAAACCAAACTGTTTTTTTTTCCCATCACATGGATCTTCCAAATGATGTGTAGTAAAGGCATTTTTTTTCCATTTTTCGCAAGTAACTCAAAGTTTACAATAAAATAAAATGAAGGGAAGTTTATAAAAATGACAGAAAAAAATGTTTTCCGCACACTCTTAAATTCGGTTTGTTAATGTGACTAAAAAACCGTTTTTACCACTTTCAGATGAGAATCGATAGAAGAGGAAAAAAAAAAAAAAAAAAAAAAAAAAGAAAAGAAAAATCTCGTTTATTATCAATTTGCGATTTTCCATTTCTTTTTCTTTTTTTCAACGCCTGCATGTCAACTAAATATCGAACGGACAGGTTTGCACATATACATACATACACAGACAGAGAGACCAACCACATCGATGACTGGGCGAGTGAGGTTTATACCCGGGGAATTATTGAGTGAATTATTTGTTTAAACACTTCGTTAGAGGCATACCTACCGTGCACGGATGATTGAAGGGGGCAAATATGGCCGCCCAGCAAACAACGCGCATTGATTGCTATCCGCGACTCCACCGCGTCACTCTCGCTGCCCGCATTAACTTGCATGCCTCTCCTTCTCTCTCTCTCTCCCTCTCTCTCTCTCTTTTTTTTTCCCTCCGGCTCACCCTTCGCCACAGGGTGGCGCTCCCTTATTTTCCTTCTCCCATCCCGAAGCCCTTCGCGAATCCCTCAGGCACGGATCCCCCCCCCCCCCCCCCCACCCCAATCGTGAACCCCACTTGCCGTCGACCCCGCGAACATCGCTCATCAGCTAATCTCGTGACATCTCGTTCGCATGTCAGATTGATATTTGCCCTTCGAGTAAAATATTTATCCTCGAGCATGGACGGCATTTAAAGTACCTATATAGGTTGGTTGGTAGCTAACTGGCTGGCTGGCTGGCTCTAATCTTCGTCGACGGATCTCGGCCATCGGCAAACATTCAATTTACCCTCATGTTTATTCGTACGACGGAGAAATTCAGGAAAGTCACATTCGAGATTGCAGTGAAAAATTGATTCTGCAGGTTATAAACTGTAACCGGATTCATGTGTTTTGTTACTTCAGCGTTACTTGGCGTTTCTTCAAGCTAGACGTCGTTAGTTGAAATGCTGGATTGGAAATATTTGTAAACGATTATTCGTCATTTTTATTTATTCATCTTATAATGTGACGGTTTTGGGTCCGATAATACGATCTAATCATGAATTTTAATTATACGCTAATGTTAACGTTCAATTGGTCGCTAAAACACTACCAAGGATTATTGAGTAGCTGTACGTGTGGGCTTACGAAACACTGATGCTGCACTATCGTTTGATGCAATGACTGTAATTACCTATTACAGTCTGTTGCATTCGGAGAATTACATTGCAACGAATTCAAATTGCACTCGAGTAATGTAATGACAAGCTGTTTGGACGAAATACTTAACACTGTTATATTTTATTCAAGTTTAGTTCACTTTAATTATTCCACGATAATGATGAATTATTCGTCAAGGGTTAATAAGGTTCAGGGTAGTGTCTGAGTCAATGTTAAATCAAGGGTATAAACGGGTTTGTATGGGAAATCTGCCCCGCAGCTTTTTTCATTTTATATCAAATAAAAATTATTTGGCTAAATTTTTAGCTCATTATCTCAAACGGCTTTAGAGATTTTCTAAAAAAAATTTAAATCAATTATTTTTATTTGACGTCAGATCGATCCTCCAATTGCAAATCAAAAAAATCGCGGGGGTAGATTTCCATTACAAGCCCGGCTTTATCCTTTAAACTTGTTGTAATACAAGTCACAATTTTATAATCCAATTTCATCGTTTTTATACCATTCGCCTTCCGATTCAATTCCGTTGTTTCACATCTGCTTTACATCCCTACCCAATTCCGTCGTTCCGTTTCTGCTTCACATTCCTACACAAGTCCATCGTTCCACTTCTGTTCCATCTTCCTATCTACATTCTTCGTTCTTCTCCTTTTGCCCATTTCGATTCAATTCCATTGTTTTACTTCTAATCCACGTTTCTACCCGATTCCATTGTTTCTTTCCTGCGCCCCATTTCTATCTAATTCCACCGTTCCTCTCATTTTCTGAATTACGATTCAATTCCATTGTTTCGCTTCTGTTCCACATCCCTATTTAATTCTATCGTTCCATTTCTGTTTCACATTCCTACCCAATCAGATGCTTCTACTTCTGTTCCACATTTGTATCTAATTTCATCATATATATTCCTCATTTCGGTTCAATTCCATTGTTCTACTTTTAATCCCCGTTTCTACCCGATTCCATTGTTTCTTTCCTGCACCCCATTGCTATTTAATTCCACCGTTTCTCTCCTTTTCCGCATTACGATTCAATTCCATTGTTTCGCTTCTGTTCCACATCCCTATTTAATTCCATCGTTCCATTTCTACTTCACATTCTTAGCCAATCAGATGCTTCTCTTTCTGTTCCACATTTATATCTAATTTCATCATTCTTCTCGTATTCCTCGTTTCGATTCAATTCCATCGTTCCACTCCTATTCGACCAATCTTACACACCCGGGAAAATTCTAATTGCAACAATTGAATTACATCAATTTTCATCCAGTATTGGAATAGGATATTTGAAGAACGTGCTTCACGCCTTGACTTTCTTACCCGAAAGATCTTGCAAGATAAGTCGTACTCGTTAGCAATTAATTCAACCATTTATTCGTCAGCAATTATATATATCATATAATACCATATACTCTACAGCAGAAAATTCTCGACACGTTGGCAAAGGGCCAAGAATCGTTTTGTACTCCTACATACCACACCAGCCTTTTGCCAACATTGATTGACGCGAATATGTTCAAGATATGGACATTTAAGGTCTCGTGGCGTTCCATGAAAAGTGATCTACCATAATTTAATGTAAAGATTGGAAAAATAGTAAATAAATGAAACGATAAATAAATAAATATTAGGGTGTCGCAAAAGATCCGACTATTTTTTTTTTTTTTTTTTTTGAATCTCGTGTGACAAAATGTTAGTTTTTGATGTTTTAAGAGCCCACTCTAAAGGACAGCTCAAAAAAAAATTTTAAGAAGTCACTTCAAATTTTTTAAAATTTCAACAAACGTCAAAAAATTAAATTAAAAAAATTGTATCTTCAGTATTTTGTTTGATTTTTAATTCATGTCGCGGTGTATTTTTATCGGTTTTTTTTTTTTTTTTTACTGAATAGAAGAAAAAAAATTTGTAAAATTTTAATATGAATATTAAAAGGTCGCTCGAAAAGGTCTAAAGAAATGCACCAAAAATTTGGAAAATAATTATGAGCGACCTTTCAAAATTAAAATTTTGAACTGAAACTTTCAGAAACTTATTTTTTTTTTTTTTGTTCTGTAACATTATACCGTAACGAGAAAAAAAATAACAAAAAAAAAATATTCGATTTTTGACGATTTCTGACGTTTCAAGAAATGTGGAGCGACCTCTTAATAAAAATTTTGAGCTGTCCTTTAGAGTGGGCTCTTAAAATATCAAAAATTAACATTTTGTGACACGAGACCCAAATAAAAAAAAATAGTCGGTTTTTTTTGCGACACCCTAATGAATATTGCTATAATTAATGGGAAAAAAAACGTCCCCACGCAGCACACTTGCTTCGTTTATGTAGCTGCCTGATCACAATGAAAAAGTCAGCGATATATCTGGTTAGGTACATAACTGATATGTCACACGTGCCCTTCAAGATACGTTGACGTTACTGTAACGTAACCTCTACGTAAAAATTTGATGTTAAATTCATAGAACAGATGTTACGTAACATATATTTTTATATACATATGTATACGTAATTTTTTTTTCGATTGGGTTTAATAGTTGCGAATACGTGTCAAAAAAGTGACTCTTCAAAAATTTGAACTTAAAAAAAAATTTTCTAGAGGTCATTCAAATGGTACTTGATATTTTTTTTCGATTTTTTCGTGTCGCAACAAAAAATATAAGTATATTTGTTGAAACCGTGATTCACCTAAAATTTTGGTTCTTGAAAACAAATTTGATGCCACGCAGAACTTTTTAAAGTTATTTTTTTGACTTTAAGCGGAAAATTTGTAGTATAGAAATTTCGATTTCATATTGTTGCAGCAAAGGATGTTGGCGTTTGTTGAAAAAATGCTTTCTTCCAAAATTTTTGACGTGTGAAAAAGTAGATTCATCCGTTTCAGACTCGGAATTTTTCTGTATTTTATAAAAATTAAATCCATTTTCATTTCCTAGATATAGTAACGGTGAATTATACCATGACGGATAAAGAATTTGAAGAAACTAGATATAGAAATAGAAATAGATTTTTAGATTCATTTGATAGCTTTCATAACTTCATATAAAATCTTCATCTCAAAATCTATAACGTTTTTTTATGTAGTTTTGTCATTTTCTAGTAAAACTCCATAATTACAGTGTAAATATTGTCTCACTTTCAATGACGTGAGCAATTTATTCGACAAGAATTTTGATTGAAAAATTATGAACAAACTACACGAAAAAATGATATAACGTTTGTTATCTTGCAAAGCCATTATATGACAGCCAATAAATTCATTTCGAATTCCCATATTTTGGAAAGGATTTCAATTCTTGTTTTATCGCGAAATCTAATACCACAATTTAGGTTATCTATGTACCCGAGCGATTTTTTTTTTTAGTTTCTTATACGTTACATACCGTAAAAGTGAGATACTGATTGTAGAATTAATCTTTTAACAAATGTTTATTAATATCTAATACGGAAAGTACAAAATACCTTGGTGGAAATTTCCACTAATTTCTAAGGAAACTGAAAAGTTTTTAAATGGAACGTAGATTTTTGTATTGAGTCAGAAAACCTCGTTAGTTTTGTCGATCAAATTGGAAAAAACCATAATTTTCAATGGAAAACTGAATTTTCATTTTCCTAACAATTGATAGAAATTATTAGAATTATTTAGAACTTTAATTAGAATTATTAATTATTACAAAATAATTAGAATTATTTCCACCAGGGTACACACGTATAGAACTGTAGACGTGGAAGACAGATTAACATTTTGACTCTCGAAAATTTTTCTGCCATAAGAATGTTATCCCAAACTTAAAATGCTTGAGTCGTGAGGCAAAATTTCAGAAAGCATCCCTCTGGAGTGAAGTGAGTCACTTGTTTTTTTTCTTTTCTCAAAACTGCGGAAACTCCGTCACGTTTTCTCTTTTTAATAATTTTTATTTTAAAAACTGTCATCACACACTTTCCATACTGATCGTTCTTCTGATTTGTAATCATGTGCTTTATGTGAGTTAAGTATTGAATTAATAAGCAAAAAAAAAAAAAAAGTTTACAGTCTCAGGTTAACAGAATTAGAGTAATTTAACATAAAAATTAATATGGCATATTATATTTTTTTGTAGTTTTGTTGAAAAATATTTGAAATTTTTGGTTAGTGTTATTTTTGTTCGCTGATATCTTTGAAACGGTTGATCTGAGGAACTTTGATCTTCAAACGTTTTTTGTAAAACGTGAAATTTCCTACAAATCTCTTTTTTCAGATTGTTGTTACGATGAACCGTTCCAAAGTAATGAAAATTTGATGAATAAAAAAAAAAAATTCTCCCTCGTTATTTAAACAACAAATAAAGAAATGGATAGAGGCAAACCTTACTATTAATATTAAGAGCTCATATTGGCGCTAAAATTTTTAGTTTTAGGTATACTATCAATTTTTGGACACCATAGGAAGAAAAAAATTCATCTTTTTTAGAAACACCCTAATATACATGTATCCTCGTATTTGTGTGCTTTTTTTGAAGCAGCGTGTACATGTGCACGTAGGCATAAAACGAATGATATGTATCAAGTAGGTTTACTCAATGGCTCTGATTCGGATGTATTACGTGACAGATAAAAATAAGAACATAAATGATACATAATGAACTTGCAAGGACATGAATCTCATCCATAATTGTGATATCATTGACAAGTATCTCTGTTCTGTGCCTGTTACATAACCACCATAATGGTTTTTGGCGGACATAACAGAATAAATGTACGATACATGTAGAGCACGTGTGATGTAGCTGCGATTTCGGAAGGGACAAGATTCAAGTATTCGTTACGTTACTTGGATATGAATATCTGTTCACAGCACCTAACCATTATCTTCAAAGGTCTTATCCCCCCCTCCTTCCCTCCTCCCATCTTCAGCCCATCCATAAAAACAGCGAAACCGTAGGAAGGTATCTATCTCCCAGAATACTCATTTTATATCTATTTGTATTGTATTTGAATATAAAAAGACATCGTTTCTTCTCGCATGATAAAGTAACTCGGGTTGGGCTTTTTGCCGAGCACCACTTACGACGAGTGACAAAGAGTAATCATGTTTCTCTGTAAGATCGGTTCGCGTTCGTGTTGGTACAAAGTAGCCGCGTGTCTTTTGGTGGCTATTTTGATAATCGCTTGTCTGACGATCTTTGATGTTATACCAATAAAAAATGGAGACACTTCCGCTGCGGAAAATATGACGCGTCCGGAAACGACGACACCGCAAGGAAGACTTAGAGGTATAAATATGGTCACAAACCTTGGCAGAATATTCTCGGGCTTCATTGGAATCCCGTATGCCGAACCACCGGTTGGAGATCTCAGGTTTGTCTTAGGATTAATTCAGAGTTGAAAGTCGTCCATCGCCATTGTGGACGGTGCAGGAAACGTTGCCTTGGTGCAGACGGACTGAGTTTCAACTTCAACTCGCCGATTTGGTTCCTGAAACACGTGACCAGTCTTAGTACAATTTTTACGATTCGTCTCTACGGAATATGTTCTACAGACTCATTTGGCGTCGAAAAAAATTTTCTATGGAGAAGAATTTGAGATTCACGTTAAAAATGAGCTTGCATGATTCATTCTACTTCAGAATTTTTTCACAGAATACTTTTCTAGAAAATATTCATTAAAATCGTACGTTTAATCTTCATTTCACGTACTATGATTCGATCTCAATCAGTTCAATCTTATATAATTTTAATTATTTATGTTGAATTTATGTGTGTGTGTGTGTGTGTTGTGTGAACCGACTATTGCATTGGATTTTTTAAATTGAAGAACTGTTCTAAGGAAAAGTTTTCAGTAGAAATATATTTCTGTTAAAACGAGTTTCTAGGATCTGTTCTGTGGAACATTTGTCTTGTAGAATCGATCATCTTCCATTTGGAAATCAGTTCCTCCCGTTCCGCAGTCTCGCACGTTACGCGCTGTAACTAAAGAACCGACGTAATTGTCAGGGCGGTAGAGTGCCACGAGAGAAAAAGATTCCATGAAAAGTATCGCTTGTTACACAAAGTAGAACAGTTATACAGTAATTCAAAATTTTTACAGATTTTTTGTTGAGTGTTAATGCAGTGAAGATTTTTTACTCTCACGAGCTCAAACCACGCATTTTTAAACAAATGCATTAGAGGACGTATATATCAGATCTTAATTTCGGTTTACTAACTTGCGATCGAAGGTTTCCATTCACAAGATTTTTTTCTCTCAATGATCAACCACGTCTTATCAGATAAAGCATCAAGTATCCTTACATCCTGAGACCATACCGTTTTGCTCACATTCAGGTACTTGGGCTTTGCACATTTCAATTCCCTTCAGAGTCCGACGGATTTTCTTCGAGTTGATCTGCATTGATCACAACTCTTGGCACTGAAGTTCATAATTTAATATACTCGAAAGAAGATGTTCAGAATCCAAGACCAAAAATTGGCGAAACTATCCAGCCTCCAGTTGGCCTAAGAATCACTTATCATTGGGAGTTTAATCGATAAAAAAAATTTGCAAACATTAATTTCTCCCGGTACTCCAATCCAGGTTCAAACAAGCTGTACCAGCGGGTCCTTGGAATGGGACTTTGGATGCTGACCACATGCCTAACCATTGTTATCACGAAGTGCCCGAGATCTTGGGCGATGAGGATTGCCTCTATCTTAACGTTTACACGCCACAGGTATAACGCAATCGTGTTGACTGTATTTTCATATCTTGGGCAAGTTTTAGTTTTACAACATCGGTTCAAACTTTTCGTATTGATAAGTGTACTAACCGTGACAGAAGATATAAACTTTGAAGGTTTTTAACATTTCGAAATTGACTCAAGTTCTCTACTAAAACATCTCAAGCATTTATGATATCGTCGTATCAATTAGTAAACAAGTTTAGCTTTGTTCATTTTTACAGAGAATTCAAGTATTGTTGAACTAATTCATCACGTTGATCAGAAGTCGACCACAGCTGGTTGAAAGAATGTAATATTTTTTATATTTTTCCATTTGATAAAAAACCTCAGTGGCTCGATCATAAAGGTTGATCTCAAGAAATAAACAGATTCCTAATCATTTGAATTTGTTCAGCAATGCCTAAAAACATGTTGCGGACTCGAGAAATTTTCTTTCAGATAGCAGTGCAAAAATTGAAAATTTACATCTAAACTGAAATATTCCTATCAGGAATTGAAACTCCTTATATTATCTTTGTTTTGCTAGCAACGAGTCAGATTGTTGAACAAGGCTTCCAAAGTCAAAGTGATGAAGTTGACAACCACTGATCGTGTTTTGTGCTAGACCCTTAATAAAAAAGCAAGGCACCATGTTTGAAATATTTCTACCGCATAACTTTCTAGTAGCAAACGTTTTACGTTCACTTTCAGTTATGGTGTTCATATATGGTGAACAAACTACCCAAATTATTCTAGTATATTCTCGCAGATCCCTAAGAGCAGGAGGTCTAAGTTACTGCCAGTGATGGTCTTCATCTTCGGTGGACAATATAGATTTGGAACGAGCACACCTGACCGATGGAGTCCGGAATTTCTTCTTAACAAAGACGTAGTTCTCGTAGCACCGAACTATCGTTTCGGAATACTAGGACTTTTGAGTACCGGCGACGAAGTATCGCCTGGAAACAATTTAATAAAAGATATAGCTGAAGCTCTGAGATGGATCCAAAAATATATCAAGTATTTCGGTGGTGATCCAAGTCAAGTGACTGTCTTCGGTGGAAGTTCAGGCGCCGTATGCACTCATATTTTGAGTGCATCTCCTTTAACAAAAGGTGGGAAGAGTTGTTTAGTCGAATCAAAATAAACCTTTGATGTTTAATGATAGTTTTTCGATGGTCAATGTATTCTACTCCTTGGTACTACACCTAAGTTGGTGCTTTTAATTGTAAGATAGATCCATAATGAAACTGAACATGTGTTACATATTTGGGATTTTGATTTGTCGAACAATCGCAAATTTTTTTCAGGACTCTTCCACCAATACATGACACACAGTGGAGTGGGGACCTCGTCTTTTAATCCTGAACCGTCTTCAGTGGCCGCCAGTCGAACCATTAAGTTGGGTGAACACCTTGGATGTCCGACCGAGTCGTCAATCGTTCTTGTTGATTGCCTGAGGACTTTCAATGGTTCATACATATACCATACAGAAGAGTTGTTCATAGATGCAAACTCGTCCAGCCGTATTGTTTGGTATCCTGTTATCGAACCTGACGTAGAAGGTGCATTGATTACGGATACACCAGCGAATATTATGACCAATGGAAAAAAGAATGATTTGCCGTGGGTGGCGCTCGTGACTAGGGACGAAGGAATTGTTGAAACTGCAAGCAAGTATAAGTGGAATAAAATAATGTAGCGGACATTTTTATGGATGTGTATATGGCATACAGATCTCAGGTTACACATAAGACCCTGCATTAAATTTCTTCGAGGTGACCAATTTTGTCTTAAACTTTTACTTGTTCATCATTTCAGGATACTACGATAGGCCAGACTTGTTCCAGGAGTTTTTAGACAACGTTGACGCTCGCTTAATCGACTTTTTAAAATATGACACTTGGTCAGCTGATGTCGATGCCCAAACTGCTGCTCTGAAGTCTCGTTACTTGAACGATCTAACTGCTGATCGAACTTTGGTGAGAATCGGACAACTGACTGACAATGAATAGAAGTTCAAGTGAAATCAATCATGCTGTGATTATTGTTGCTTCCAGCTGATACGCAATTTGACTGACCTCATGACTGATGGCGAATTCATTTATCCTATTTACAACGAGGTTAAACAATACGTAAACAATCCTGCTTACAAGAGTCCCGCATACTTCTGCACTTTCGACTACCGGGGCACTTTAAGCTACAGCTATTCGTTTAGTGACAATAACACGGAGAATTGGGGAGCGGCACACGGTGACGAGCTGCTTTACCTCCTTCCAGGACCAAAAGAAATGTTTGGACCACCGGGGTCTGAATATAGTGAGACTGACATGAAAGTCGCCGACGCGATGGTAGAGCTGTGGTCATCGTTTGCTACCACTGGGTGAATATCAGACCATGAGTCGATACAAGACACCACCTCACAACCGCTTGTGTATCGACTATATTCGACGATGGATTTTATTTTCAGGATTCCGACTACAGCAGCTCTCAGTGGCTACGAAATTTGGGAACCATTCTCATTGGATGAAAAATATCTTCAGGTCGGTAATGATAGCGATCCTGGACTCCAGGTTAAAGCTGGTTTCCACAAAGAGCGAATGGAGTTCTGGAAAAAGTTCTACGATGCTAGAAAGTAGACTTGATGTTAGCTTTTACCGCAGTTCTTTATCAGAATTCACGCATCTATGTTTTCAAGCATTTCGTTTTGACTTACCAGTCGAGGAAACTGAAAGGGATGTAACAATGAATATTGTGTGCTCAATTTACAATGCGTATTTTATTTTTTATTATTCGTTAATTCGTTATTATTACAACTGTTTCATTCGAATATCAATCTGTGTCCTCAGATGCCTATTTTTCGTATTGAAAATCTAACTTGATCAATTTCAGGGATTCAATATACAGTGAGGAACGATCTCATGAAAAGTTTAATCCATGAATAAGCAAAAGTATTATTACGTCAATAATACGGCTGTGTTAGAATAGCGGGCATCTTTGATTTGCCCCGAAATTTTTTATATTGTTTTTCCGACTCTAAAAACAGTTCTAGTTCTTTACAAATTTTTCTGAGGCCCATTGAGTTCCAATGATTATATTTTGATAGTGATTTGCGACATTTTTTAAAAACATGGAAAAGATTAAATATGAATTCTGTAACGACAACCAAAATTGAACTGGTCAGGTAAAACGTTACCTTTTCATTGGATTTTTTCACCAATTAATAATTTTGTTTATTTTTTTTTTTATTTTTTTATTTTTGGATCATTAGAGTTCAATAAATCTTTCTCAATTCCCACGTGAGGTTTTTGCAGTCGTTTTATATACATAATCAGCTAGTCTGGCTCGGCTTCAATTGTTTCTTCATATTCCTCTATGATGTGTGATGAATTTTTGGACTATCGGAAAAAACAGAAATCTGTGGCAATTCGCTGCTTCTGGAATTTCGGTAGAAGATTATGATTCTACAGAATACTTATTCCGAACTACTTTTCCCCAACTACTTTCACCCAGCTTCCATCATCCTCAAAAGTTCTATTTTTTATTTAAAGCAACATGATTTTATCAAACAAACATTCCGGTAATTTTTTAACGACATTACACGCATGCATTACCGGTTTGTGCGAAATGTCGGTAAAAAAATATCGCCAAAATGAGATTTCGTTGTTGTTCGTAATCGAAAACGAGATCAGCTGCCATTTAGTCATTTCACCATCAAATCTTATGGCACTGGGCTAAAAATGTGTGTTTCATCACCGCCGAATGGCATCATACCGGATAGTTCGATCCATTCAGTGCAACTGTGAAAATTCGGCCAATTTCTGTGGGTGATAACCAATCCGTAAATTTTTTTTCGAAATTTTGAAAAATTAAAAAGACGCTTCACTTTTTGCCAAAATAAGGCATCAACTGCCAAAGTTTCACTCTGATCGCTTGATCGGTATAGAAGTTTTACTTCCCCGCGTTTTCGAGGTGTGCAACGCGTCTTCATAACCACCTTAACCCTATTTTTTGGGCTAAGTTGGCTGGACTGGTGGTACAAAACTGGTAATTGCAATCTCTTAGGTGATTAAAATTGGCGCGGGAACCGTCACTGCTTATCGGTCACACCGTCAGACACCGGCGTTATAAGTTGTAAGATAAATTCATGATCGTCAAGGCGTAATAATGCCGGAAACAAGAAAGGAATGAGTGGAAAGGCTAATTGGGTACTTGGAACGAACCAAGGCAAGACGAGATGATAAAATGACTATGAAGGATGGGCGAAGGGAGACGACGATGCAAGGCGAATACTGCGATGGAAGAAACGGGAAGAACGCGAAAGGGATGATGGAAATGAACGGAAGGATGCCGCCTAACCAGGACGATTTCCGGCATCCTGTCTTGTTATTTTCTTTTCCCTGCAAAACGAGCCCCGCGAGAGTTCCTCCGCATTGAATTCGACGAAGCTCTGGCAACTCGCGTTGGGCACGCTTAGGGAGGCTGCGGTTGCCTGCTTGATTTCTCTCTTTCTTTCCCTTTCACCTGCCATCGCGTAAACAACAATTCGTTGGACGTTTTTAATAAGGATTCAGCCCAAGGAAAGATGGAGCAAAATTAGCGGCTTTTTTTTTTCAAAGATTTTTGCGATTAAAATTTTTGAAAGTTTTTTCAAACCGTTATATAAACGGAATTGAGATTGATATAAATAATAAATGCGGTCGTACTAGACAAAATTTGTATATTTTTTACCGGTGAAGAATTATAGAAAAACAGACGTAAATCTTGGAAAATGATCCTTGCGATTTCTGTAGAACTGGAAAAATGTATTTCTGCAATTTGTAACTTTGGAACATAATTGTTTTGAGGAAAAAAATGCTACAGAATTTCTCACCCTTTCATTCGATTATTTTATAGTAATTTTCTTTTCTTTTTTGATCGATGCAAAGTCTGAACGAGAATTTTAGTTCAAGCCATACTCGTACGTATGTAGTTACAAAAGTATTGACTCCTTTGGCACTAATAAAAAAACGAAAACAGCTTTGCATCCGTCTTAGAAAAATAAGTAAGAGATAATAATAATTCCACTTGTTAATCGAGCGAGAAAAAAGAGCCAATTTTCTTGGGATGCAGATGTCTTGAATGAAGTAAATTCAAAAGTTCTTCGTTAATTTTGATTTTTCAGAATATATGTTTTTCTCATTCTGAGGAACGTCATCGCTAATTTGACTTAATTTTTTACACCGATGAACGAAGATTTTCGAACTAAAACACTCATCCGTCATACTGTGTTTCTGAAAAAATGGCACTTCCTGTCGATTGTATAGCAGGTGAAAAAAAAATTTCTTTATTTGAAGTGAAATAAATTTCATTCGATCTGCTTTCATCATTAGTCCTGCATATATGGCCCCGCTCTCTCGTACAATTCGACGAGAATCTGCAAACACTGTTTCACCGTAAGCACTTTCAGTCTCCAAAATATCACCGAATTCCCGGATTCGGCCAATATTGACGAATCCCAAGAGAGAGAGAGAGAGAGAGAGAGAGAAAAATTTCAAATTGGATTGATTTCGAGGCACATACGTGATCCTTGTTGTCATTACCTGATAACGAATCTGATTGCGGCTCGAAACGGGAAAGAATTGTAAATGTAACCGAAAAAAAAGAAAAATAAAAAAATGGAAACTCAGGAGAGAGAGAAAATCACATCCATATAATTCGGAGTTCGTTGGTTGGGCTGATTCGCGTAATTAATGGGTTCGATACGAGACTCGAATGAACGGCAACGAGATTTCACTACCGCAGCCTGTTTTTCTGATGTCTTTATCTCGTGAAGCTGCACAAATTAAAGCTGCGATACGAAATGTGTGAGTTTGTGTTTCAAACGTGAACCCTTAAAGGGTGAACCCAACTGACGAGCAAAAAAAGGGTTTTTTCAAAGAATTTTTTGAATAATTTTTAACTGTAAATATTCATATAGGATTAATAAATAAATATGCTTTCGAGATATATTAAGAAAAATGTTATTGATCTTAATCACTTTTTGTACACGAAATTCGTTGTTGAAAATCAGTCTGAAAAAGGTGCATCAGAGAATCGTACATTTTTTGAAATTTTACTGATTATGAATTTGAAATCGAATTTAAAAAATTTTAGATCGTGGGTCCAATATGGCGGACAAAAATTTCAAATTTAACCGAATCCGGTCGAAAAACTGTGTGCAGGGGATTTCAGGTTTTCTCATTGGATTTGCCATATTGAATTTGAAAAATCTGATTTTATACTCGTAATCAGTGATCCCAAAAATTTCTGAACAGAGTTTTTTCTCCGGATTCGATCGAATTTGAAGTTTCTCTCACCATATTGCATCTGCCATATTTAATTTTTCGAATCCGAATTCAGATTCGTAATTAGCAATCCCAAAAACATATAATTTTTCATTTATTTCACTTTATTATTTTTCGTTTTTTTATATTCTGTAATCAAATAAGGTCTCAACATCAATTTATTGTTTCCTGAACAGTAAATTATGATAAAGAAAATAACAGCAACACGAACGAGATTTTTCCGATACAGCTAAAGAACTAAGTTTTGCACTCAGTACGAAATCCTGTCAAGAATTTTTAGCAATAACTAAAATCGTAAATTCATGTGAAGTTGAAGTACGAGAAAATGGCTGTCCGCTGACATCACGCAATTGCATTTTGGATTGAATACGAAAATATGAAAGTATAATCAAAATATAACATCGCACGGAAGTCTAAAATGCTTCGATTCGAAATTTCTCTTTTTTAATAAGACACAGCCTAATTGCAAAAAAAAAAAAAAATATGCAGCGTGATGCAGGCTCCGTTAACTTGATTTCAGTTGTGGAATTAATTGGATTTGAGGCTATTTCAGCTGTCGTGGAACGTCTAGGTTTCATTAAGCTCGAACACACCACTTCACTCCTGCACTGCGGCACAGCAGTTAGGAATTCCGCAGAGTAAAATTCATCACGAATTTCCATCGCATAAATTTCATCGATAATTATTCAATCGCGTAATGAATCGTGCCGTTCGCAAAATCTTTACCAGGTTGAAGTTAGTAACGTTGACGTAACGAAACATCAGGGAACAAATAATCACTTTGCAATTTTAGAATGAGCTTAGAAGGAGTTGGCTTTCCAAAATATTAGTGGATTTCGTTTATTAGGATTTACTTAATATCAATCAAACCTGAAAGTACGAAGTAACAATTTTTCTTAAACATACATTGTTACAGTAACGTTACTAACTTCAACCTCATAAATCTTTTCACTTCAATCTTCAGTTTTGATGATAAACTCTCAAAACTCGGCAACAAATACTTTCAATTTATTATAGACACTTTGTTTTGAGAAAAGTATTTTTTACCCAAAGTATTCGAACGAAACAAAGAATTCAGAACTTCAGAACTTAGAATAATAGCCTATTTTTTTTTAGATTATAACCTTATTCTCGGAATCTGGAATCTCTCAAATAGTCTCGAAACGAAAAGTTTGATTTGCTTTCACTAGCATTTTGCCTTGTCTTTTTTCTAATGAAAAAAAAAAAAAAAACTGTCTCCGTAACTGCCGCTGTTTGAAATTCGAGGAAAGGCACCACCTTGAAAGTAATTTGGAAAAATTGGCACCGCCCAGCTGATATGCATATTCATGAAATACGTGATAAAAGTATTAGCAGTTAGGGAAGCGCGTTGAAATTCACAGCTCCGCACTTAATTGAAGCATTAGCTTGCAGCTGTCGCGTGACAGTTTGCACTATCCCCGCATTAATAATAATAATTTAATAATAATAATTGTACATAGGATCCGGATAAGTACATAAATAATATAAGAGGTGAAAACGAGGGCCAAAGCGCAGAATATCCTCGTTGTAATCAATCCGCTACGATGAATCGTATTTTATATTTCCAAAAGTGATCGACACGTTAGAAATATTTTTCCAAGATGGCCGATCGACTTTGAAGGTGTTTTTGCTTCTTGCAAAGTTATCAATTTTTTACAGTTACTTTCTACTTTCAGAAAAGTTGTTGTGCGATTCACGTTTCGCACGTGTGTTCAATGGTACTCTCGTCATTAAAATTTTTTCGAACAACATGCTTAAATCTTTTTTTCTTTATTCTACCCCAAACGCATAACCTCAACCGAACGCAATTTTAAAACGCCAGGTATAAAGTCACGAATGAAAAAAGTTTCTTCAC
The DNA here is from genome assembly GCF_021155765.1 of Diprion similis. NCBI lineage: Eukaryota > Metazoa > Arthropoda > Insecta > Hymenoptera > Diprionidae > Diprion > Diprion similis. The sequence goes on from NC_060117.1 coordinate 6,998,357, forward strand.
TGAATTGAAGGTATGGATGTATCGCAATTTTTAGGTTACACCGACATTTTATTTACAAATAGAATGCAATGTTTACAGATATCGATGCACGGCACTTACCTTAACTTGTAGAGTCTCTGGAGTAGTTTCTTCTAGGCACAACACGTGATGCTCAATTCGTCGTTCTTCTGCTGACATGCACTGATTTTCACAACCACTACGCACGTCAATTGCGTAATATTGACTTCCTTAGCGACACTAATCCGCTCAAAACTTAACACGAATGTTTGACCCGGTCTTCCCTACACAGATATGACATTGTGACAGCAAACAACACGTGAAGTACGTAACACAGCTTGTCTGTTTGTAAACATTTCGCGCAACGATATTTCTTCGAGTTATTTTGTACAAACTGTCTAGAAAAGTCCCTATATTGTTAGGGAATTATTTATTTGACGAACGCTACCCTGCTCAGAAGCAGATTCTCACAATACCGCCTGGTTTTCGAGAAAATTGACTGTTAAGTTAAACGCGTACTTTCGAACGCGTTTTTTTGTTTTTTTCTCTCATTTACGGTGAAAATTGTTTGATAATACTGGTTAACCTTTGCCTTGAAAACAATTTTCGTTGTTGAATAAATTACAATCTCGTACTTGATACATTATGAATGATATGTAAACTAATTACAATTTAAACTCCCAACGGAATATTACTTCTTTCATGTATTATTTTCTATATTTCCATAGTTCAAGAAATTTATATCCTAATGTTTATAATGTAACACGTATAATCGTAATCAATGAAAATAAATTTTTCTATATCAAGTACGTAATTGTAATTTATTTATAGTCGAAAATGGTTATTTAGTATTATTAAATAATTTTGCATTGTCCAATTTATAAAGTCATTACAGTTTGACGGTTATGTACTGTGCAACGTACAGCTTATCAAGGATTCAACAAAATTATTGAAATAAATGAATGAGATAACGTCAATTTTGCATACTCAATACGCATCATTCGACAAATAATAATTTAGTTGTTACTTGCCGATAGGTTTAATAAATAATCGACAAGCTTATTATACTACGATATACACGTTTCATTTATTACATTATAATACCCACGTTTTCGTGTTTTAAAATTATCTCTGCTGGTCGAGTCACGTGGTATGTGCCAGGCGTGCCAACGCAACAGTGCTAAATACTCTATGACTATCCTTGTAATTCGCACCCAACGCCGTCTGTCGCAGGCTTCTGGAACTACTCATAATGTCGTCCTTCGACAGTTGACAGTCAAAAATTACTATAATCGGTAAACTACGTTCTTTCTTTTTTGTTATTGCATGAAACAAACAAGTTTTTGATGTGTTTATGTTCGGTATGTGAAAACAAGTGACGCGCTCACACTTCGCGATAGAAAAACGCTCTATTTTCTACGTTTAATCGAATATCACGAGCCTTTCTTCATATTTAATCGGATAAATGCTTACTACGTCGATATTCGCGATTCATTTGTCGCGTATTTTAATAAATCGATAATAATTTCATCGGTAAGGACTGACTATAGAGCATATCTTCATAGCGTTAACGGCTTTAACCACCGCGAAGCAAGATTATGATCCTCTTGACGATGAAAATGGTGTGACTTATTTCCGAATGTGTTTACTCAGCGTAGCAACGCGGCTGACGATCGAATCGGATCGAAAGGAAAGGAAAGGATCGCGCTGCCGGAACAAGCGTAGATTTTATTTACTTCCGGCAGCCCCGGCCGGCCGTCGTCGTTCAGTCGACGAGTTCAGACTGATTTATCGTATTTCACCCGTCGTAGAAGATTAACAATTTCGGATCACCGCGAGTAAATATCGACAGCAATTCGACTCGCAGCTGGTGCCCACTTCACTCGTCGCTGGAGGCTAAGCTAAGAGAATGAGATGCAAGATAAACTCGTGAGTTTGTCAATTTTTTTGGTATGGCAATGGCTATTACAGTTTAAGGTGTCTACCCAACTGACGAGAAGAAAAAAGTGTTTTTCAAGATTTTTTTTTATAAGTTTTAACTGTATTTTTTTTTTTTTTTTTTGCAAAAAAATACGGTCCTTTTCAACTTTTTCGAAAAATGGCCACCATTTTGTTGATTTTGCAATATCAAAAATCGTATGATTCATTCCAAGGCCGTTAACATGCTGAATCTAATTCGTTCGATTTTTTTGGTTTCAGCTTAACCTAAAGCTTATATATCAATATTTACAGTTAAAATTTATTTGAAAAGTTCTCGAAAAAACCCTTTTTTTGGCTTCTCAGTTGGGTAAACCTTTAAGAATCGTCATTTATTTACTTATTGATTGAAAAATTTAAATCTTACATATAATTGTACCGAAAAATTATTAAACACATTTAAAATTTTTGAATTTCAACGATATTTTAGATTAATATTAAATGGATAGATTCTTTGGAGTTGATTGTTGATTAAATTGATTCTCGGTGAACGGATTTCAAATCGCTCCATTTCATCAATTATTCATTTGCAAACATTGAAGATCCTAGTAATATCTGAGCCTTGCGTACTAGTGCAATACCTCTCAATCTATTTCAAGATTAAATATGAAGATAAATTTTATGTTTTGATCGATATAACGTATCAGACAATTAATTATACCCGAATCTCAACTGAAGTACGATATCAGCGTTTCGAAATATCAGAAATGACATAAAAACTACGACAGTTCGTTCGAAATTTGGATGTGACATAATTTGTCAAGATTGTAGGAGAAATTTGTATTCATCTGAACGAGTTCGTGCGATTGCGATATTATACGTGTTTCTCTGCTCAGTATTTTGTATGATGTAAAGTTTACAGATCTTGAGAGCTGTATTTTAACAGGAGAATATCTTAAGTAACACAAGATAGCTAAATTAAAAATAAGGAAGAAAAGAACACAATAATAATAGTAATGATAATGATAATAATAATAATAATAATAATAATAAGAAGAAGAAGAAGAATAAGGGAAAGAAAGAAAAAATGCTTATTCAAAATTAGTCTCGAGGAAAACTCCACTCGGGAAAATTAAAAAGATTCCACTCGTGCGGCAGCAGCTGCTGCGAATTATATCAGGTGAGAGGAGAGAGAGAGATAGAGAGAGTGAAAGAGATAGAGAACGTGAGGGGGGGGGGGGGGGGAGTGTAGTATTATGAATTACTACCAAGCACGGATTTTAACAATAAGTTCAGCTCCGGGTTTTCAAGGGTGAGGAGCAGATAAAAGGAGGTGAAATAATGGAGTAGGAATAATGTGTGCAAGAGAGAAAGAGAGAGAGAGAGAGAGAGAGAGAGAGAGAGAGAGAGAATGGTGGGAACGTATTATCTTATCAATCCTTAATCGGTCGCTCCGCTAAACGTTCCACCGTCATCCGTGCGGAAGTTCTCATTAAATAAAGCCATGCTAAAGCTCAGTTTTCTAACACCCTCAAGCCGAGAGCTGACTTATCTTTTTAATGCAATAACTTTTAATCAGCACCCCGGCACCCCGGCTGACCGACGACACTTTTTCAACTTTTATAACGAGAGATGAATGCAAAGGTTTTCGGTTTATTCTGCCGTCTTGACTCGCGCTTATGTACATAATATTGAAGAGCTAGGATTCTGCAGTAGACTGTTTAAGATCAGGATTATATGTTTTTTCTATCAAATTCTTTTTCACGGAAGTAAGCAGAGAAATGTTAGTTTTTCTTGGAATCTAAATACTCCCAAAATACTTAAGGTAGTCGTATGGTAATTTGCACATTTTTGAAATGCTTTTTCCGGGGCAAATAAAATTCGATCGGTTTGATTTTTGATTGTATCTTATTAATTATATCTAATATATTCCAAAATAATCGTGTTGACACGTTTTGATTCTTGGACTGGCTTTCTACCATTGTGAATACGGTGACGTATTTATTTTCACAGATTTTGAAAAGTTGGCTTTAGTCCCAACCATTTTCAACGAAACGTACAAAAAAAAATGATTATTTTATCTAGTTTCTGGTTGTTACAACATAAAGAATGCTGTTAACATTTTTTAACATGAATTCACCATTTTCACGATTAAATCTGAATAAATCAAAGTTGAATAAGTACAAGTTTTATTTTCTTTAGATATCTGTTCGGTTACTTGTCTAGAGTTCAATTCCAAAGCTAATCGGGATGATACGAGTGAGTGAGAGGGTGAATAAATAAAATCAACAATTTCGCGAGAGATAAGAGAGCGCTTGCTTCAGCTCAAAAACCATCACGATTTAGAGAGAAAAGCCTAAGCAAGTCCTGTATTTATTCAACAAAAATCAGTTCGGCAGGCTACAAAGTAATAAATTGGTTGTCGCGTTTCTTATTAAACAAATCAATCTAAATTGAATGATCATTCAATAATCTCAATCTACCTTGCCAAGTATGTACAACTAATCAACACGCCGCACTTCCGACTGTCACGTGGAATGGGGTAACGGGGAGAGTCCAAAATGGCTCACGGCCGTGCAAACAGCGGTTCCGACGTCTCGGGGATCCAACGCTGTTGTGCTCGGACGACAAGTTTGTCGCCGCATAGACGCTCCCCCTAGGAACGAGCACCTCAGGTCACCAAAGGGTGGACCCTGTTCCCATAACCAACCCTAAAAACGTGATCCTTAAAACTACGTGAAATGGAAAGAACTCGACACACGACCGAGCGCGGGAAGAACGCGGTAATCGCACGCACGGGCAGAAAAGGGAGATTTAGCAGCACGTCTTACCTACTCGAGCGCTCGATTCCAAGTGAATCGCGCGCGCGCGCGCGTGAACTGCGTGAAGTGGGGGCTGCGCGTGCGCACTCTAGACCCCGTTTTCGCACAGCGCGCCACCATGCGACTGGGTCCCTCAACGACACGAGGTACCAACGGGTCCGCGAGGTTCGAGCGCGAACAATATCATTCAAACGGAAAAACGTCACACGCTGTGAAGTTACCACTTGGACAGTCGACCTAAGAATTCTATACTTTGAGGGAATTTTTTCGCGAGCAGAACCTAACGTTCGGTAAATGTAGGTATAGATTAGAAAGCAGAAAATTCTTAAAAACGCCAAAATTTGTTTTGATTCAATTCAAAAATGAAATTACAAATATATTATAAATGTAAAGTTTACAGAAATACCAAGTTTACAGTTGGTTAAATTCATCTCTATTTTGAAGATTCCACATCTTGACTTTGTGTCGTCAGCTTAAACTTTAAACATTCAGAAATTCCTTATGACTCTGATTTTTTCGCATTTTTCAAATCTATTCATCATTATAAATTTTGAATTTCCCTCTCGTTCCAGTTGAATAAAAAAAATAATAATAATAAGGGTAAACAAATTTAAAAAAATACTATCTAAACAGTCTCAGACATGTTGGTTCAAATTCCAGTCACAGTTGCTATTTGTCAACGTCTCTCCACGTGCCCACTCAGGGCTCCACCTCCTAGCTTCTCGCCCCTGCAATGTCAGCCAGAAAACAGCAGCCAGCAACTGTCAGTCGAGGCTACCAACGTAAACTCGGCCGTTACTACCTTGGTACACAAATCCAACCCGCTGTACAAAGCTGCGGGCTTTCCCTACCGGATCAATTTTCCGAAAGCCACAACCCTCCACTTTTGCCACCCCTTCTCCTCCCCCTCCTCCCATCAGTCTGAAGCACTTTCGCCGCGTCTCGCTCTTGACTAATAGCTATTTTGTACAACCAAGGTTGTACCTACGGGTCATTGTGCAATTTACGTGATCTACACACTTGGGGTGGTTTGAAAATATCGACGTTTTGTTCATATTTACACATGCTTAAGGGGGTATTCTGGTCCAGAGGCCTAAATTTTAGGCATTTTTCTAGGTTAGATAAAAAAAGAAATAAAATACGTTTTCACCATTCATTTTTTTACAAGACCTTTATTTATGTTTCAAGAATACGAAAAATAATTCATAAAAAAAAATACAAAATACAAAAAATTACAGGGTGGTAATATAGGGGCTACAAAAAAAAGGCGCGTCCTGGTCGACATGCTTTTTGACTCTTCTAGTATTTCGAAACAAAAATTCCGAAGAAATTCTTCATCAGTAAAGACGTCACAATAGTCCGGAGCATGAAAAGAGCGAGAAAAAAAATTTTCACAAAATGCTGACGATTTGAAAAAAAAAAAATTTCGTGACCCTGTTTTTTGACCTTTCCGAGGTGTTCCTTAGCCGTCGTGTGAGTATACATGGTGTGCCTAGGAGTGCAGCTTCTTTCTCAAAAAAATTTTCTCTCTAGCGCTGGACTGGACTTAAGTAAGATGCGTACCAACGGCGCCAAAACACCCTAGAACGGTGGTGATTAATTGTTGTGACGTTGAATCTGCGTAGGAAAAAATGAGCGGGACTTTAAATAACTCACATCACAACTATGCATGATGGTATTACCAAGCAGAGTAGCGTTCGCCAGAAAAATAATTCCCTAACAATATAGGGATTTCTTTAGACAGTTGGTACACGTATCACTTAAAGGCTTGGACCTCGAAGAAAGGGGCGTGTCGTCGGAGTTCTAGGCACACCATGTATACTCACACCACGTACTTAGCCCCATGATTAATATTATTTCACGCCTATTTTGGCCAGGCGTGTGACGCAATCAAAATTGACTTTGGGTGCTGTAGTACCGTCTACGTATATACAGATACATTATATTTACTTAGTACAAACTTACGCACTTGACACGCATGCGCAAACAAACGTGTACCCTACACCCCAGCCAATATACGTACCCGACCAGTTATATAAACACTCGGGGCTCCGAATCAAGAGCTTCTAATGAGGGCGGTTTATAACAATGCTGCTGCAGGCAGACGGAACAAGTGTTACTTGAACCTCGCTTGAATTCATAGTGACGTGACAAGTTGATCCCGTTCCGTGGATCGCGTTCAAAAAAATTTCATTCTCTATCTAGTTACTAAAAAATTATGGTAAAATCGGCGTTTTTACAGTAACGCTTTGAAATACTGTTAAAATTACACAAGAATATATGTAATACAAATATCTATTGTATGGAATTGCAATAGTTATAATTATAGAAAATATTATACGAGTTTTCAGTTACAAAAGAAAAAGCAAAAAAAAAAAAAAATAATGTTGCTCGTTCTACATTTTTCTGTCATGGTGAAAAAATTCGCAGTAAGTGAAAATCTTGTTTTAAGAAAGTACAAGAATAACATTATAAATCTTGGAGAATCATTGAGTGATTATTTTTGAACTTCGTCCGTAGCTAGATAGACACAAATATAGTTTTTTAATTGTTAATATTGTATCTCGTGTAATCAAATGCATGTCATTTCACCAAAATTTGAGGTATCTTATGTCAGACTGCAACTGGAATGCACGGTAGGTATTCGACGGGTTCGACAACCCGCCGATACACTATTCATGTCACTTCAGGACGTTCAAACGACTTGGCGAACTCAAAGGTCCCATGCATGCCAGCTCGAAGTCCTCCGACTGACCATTTGCACGACTTGAATTCGCTGTATGGCACAGTTTGTGTCATATTATATACAACCTTCATTTGACTGTGAAATGAATGCTGAATTTTAAATCTTTTGACTTTATTTCACGGGGTTATATTAAAGAGACTGTAAAAATCTCTTGAGGTTATGGTCGAAGGTGGACGTGGTGTCCTTCAAATATCAAAAAGAAATTTGTACAGTATATTGTTAACATGACACCGTGAATAGAAACAATGATGACAATTTTCTTCAACTTATCTATAGAAAAATTCTACTTCCACTGGCTTGTCGCCATTTTGAAAATAAGAAAGATCACTTACCTAAAGTGTAATAGAATATCAACTGAATTCAATACGTGATACAATACAGACATCGAAGGTTGGTTTTTTGAAATTACAAAGGCACTTAAAATCCAGATTATGCTAAATATTTCCGACAACCAAAAGGTTATAATTTACCGGAAAATACAACTTTGGATCCTTCTTACAACAACTTTACGTTTTTCTGTTTACAATATTTGTTCTTCAAATATTTGTTCATCAAATCTCAATCCAAGGACTAAATCATGCCAGTTTCTACTCTTCCCTTTTGATAAAACGGTGGGAGTAATAAAATATTTCACAATTAGAAAAATAGGAATCATCAATAAAATTCATCCTTTCCCCCCTTCCGTCTCAAAAATTCGAATATCGACAAACTGCAGGAGTAGTCCGGCAATTCTCAGGCGAGTTTCCGGGCAGAGAGGCTGCAAGGACTTGGGAGCTTTAGGATGGGAACCGGAAATGGCACGGAGGTAACTTCCGCATAATGGATCCCTTTCAGGGACGTCGAAGCAGGCGCGAAGGACGTCAGCAACTCCGTCAACGTATGTACAGCTGGGATCTCTGTGGTATGTGGAGTGAAGGAGAACGTCGCCTCGCCGATCTGGACACTTTGCCTAATTGCGCGATTACCGAAGGACACAGAATCTGCAAGCGACGAGGACAATGCATGTCGGACGTGAAACTTCCCCAGGAACTCGGGAAAGGAAGCGCTACTGCAGGACTGTTTGAGGTTACTCGGTTTTAAGGTTACGTAGTAGCCCTACCCTTACCGACCGAGTAAATTCACCCTTTTTTTCCTAAATTACATGAACAAACGAACGAAAAGAGTTAAAATTTCGAGCTCTTTTGTAACAGAATTCAGGAAAGTCACTCATATTCTGAAAATCGAGGAAAAATACGACGATTTTCGGAATTCAATTACTTCGGACATTCTAATTATAAAATCTTATCTCAAATTATTAATATCTTAGCTTGTGTTGTTTGAATTTGCTCAAATGCTTTTCTAATATAGACAGCAGATTGATCTATTGTTTCACTGTGTTGCGTTGACTATCGTTAACACAAGTAACGTCACTAACGATGTTTTTCAAACGGTTTTCTCTCTTCTCTCAACTTTCAATTCCACCATTCCGATCGTTTATCCTCAATTCGTCGATACTTCCCTCGAAATCGATGGTGAACATGGTTACCCAGAATAGCATATCGTGATCCGTAGATCCCTTTTGTCTGCAGAATTCAGTGAGCTAGCTTCTAACAAAAGATGCATTCACCCGTTGTTCCCAGCTTTTCTGGCAGCAGACCTCAACTGTCGGGGACATATTTGGAGTCAGGTTTATCGCGTTGGCCACACTGCCCGGATCCCCTATTGTCTGTTTTAAGAATAAGAGTCTAGCCAAGTAGGTTGATGGAGATCAAGCCTTCATTTTCCTCCTCCTCCTCTTCTCTCGAAAGCGTGCGAAATTGGTTCGCGCATCCGGTCACACAAATTTTCATTTTTGGCTGTTAGTCACGAGTAGATTAACGTCATTTTTCATATTCCTAACGAGTAAAGTTCACACCGTCGTCTGCTAGAGTTTAATGCGCTTGCGCTTTAGTCGGACATTGTTTGATTATCAGTCTGACCAACCTTCTATAATTTGACATATATATAATATTATATATACACTATAATTAACCCAAAAGCAGTCGAGTTCAACTGTCAAAATTTTTTAGGTTCAATACCACGCGGTGAGCTCTCACGTATAATTTTCAAACATCGGTGGTTGGTCAGCCTGACAAATAGCTGATCTCCGATTATAGCGCAGGTGCATTAAATCTCTAGCAGACGACACAAATTTTACTCGTTAAGAATGCACTCTCTATCTTACTTCTACTTTACTTTAACTACACAATTTATGTCACACCGTTATTTAATGTTTACATAGCAAATTTAATGTTTATCCATACAATCTGTGGTTCTTTTTTGCACTTTGCTATCATGCAAACAGGGTCGGAATTTTCCCAGGGCAGTTTTTTTTTCATTTCTTAAAGGTACAGCAAGTTCTTCAGATCCATTGATGTACCAATTCAGAGTCCCGAGCCTTTAACCGGGCCAATTAGTTGGCAAGAAATTGTTAAAGGCAAATAATTCGGAGATCCATGTAAAATGAGTGCCTCGCCTTGTACAAAATGCTTTGACGAATAGGAATCTGAACTTCGTTCGATCTGTTCACGTTCCGCCTGGCATTAATTTAATCTTAAGTAAGGTTCTCATTTTTTATAACCCAGGTAACTAGCGATGGAAAATCCGTCGAAGGCAGTACAATGAGTTTTATCGACTCCCAGGGAAAATTAGCCCAAGACGGACATCTGAAATGATAAATGATGCGGATATTAAAAGTTCGAAAGTTGAAATAATAACAATTAATTAGAAAACTTCGGTTCAAGTTTTAATATCGAGTGAAAATTTCTATCTGCAGTGGTCACGCTATTACTTTTTTACCATAAATTTGGATTCGAATCTAGAAGTTTAAACAACATTTATACTGTTGAAATGGGAATTTTTTTGAGTGTCTCGTTATCTAGCTTCGGGCAATGTTTCTGCACAATGAAAACAAAATAATCTCATAATAATAATTTGCACGTTACAAAAATATATAGCATTATTATTTTTTTTTTCTCCGAAATTTTTTTACTGGGTATGAAAAATCAAAAATGGAGCTTTCGTTGGCGAAACTATGTGTGAAAAATTTCTGTTCGAAGTTAACGACCAGAGATGATATATTAAGGAAGAATTCGCAGATTTTGGTAGTTATAACCTTTTTTTTCATTAGCAAATGATTTCTTGCAATGTTTTGACCGGCTGATCATCATCAGGTTACTGATAGCAAAAATGGAAACAAAAATTGGCCAACAATTTTTCTGTCTTGGAGCGAATTTCGAGATCAATAACGTTTATTATGTAACGAGGAGAAATATAAATCAAAGTGCGTGACGGAGAGAGAACGATAGAATGTATAACTTGAGGGATCTAACCAACTGACGAGGAAAAAAAGGGTTTTTTCAAGAATTTTTCCAACAAGTTTTAACTGTAAATATTGATATAGACTTGATTAGAGGGTTAGGGTTAATAAATATACTCTCGAATTAAATCGAAATTTTTTTTTCATCGATTTCAATCATTTTTTATAAACGAAACTCGTAGTTGAAAATCAGTCTGAAAAAAGGTAGGTCTGTTGATGATTTTTTGGAGATGGTTAACCTGAAACCAAAAAATTGTACGGTTTTAGATTCAGCATGTTAATGGCCTTGGAATGAATCCTACGATTTTTGATATTTGCAAAATTAACAAAATGGCGTCCATTTTTTCGAGAAAGTTAAAAAAGACCATTTTCTTGCTGTTTGTTGCAAAAAAAATATAGTTAGAATCAAAATTTCAAAAAATGTACTATTCATTCCAAGGCCATTAACATTCTGAGTGGAAAAACCGTTAAATTTTTGGTCACTGGTTAACCATCTCCAAAAAATCATCAACACCGCAGATCCACTTTTTTTCAGACTGATTTTCAACTACGATTTTCGTGTATAAAAAGTGATGAATATCAATAAACCAATTTTTTTTCTTACGTATCAAAGCGTATATAAATATTTACAGTAAAAACTTGTAAAAAAAATTCTTGAAAAAACCCTTTTTTTTTTGGCTCGTCAGTTTCGTAAACCCCTTAACAGCGTGCTTTTGGGGACAAAGCAAGAAGGTAAAAGCAGCTTACACGTAATGCATGACAAGCCGAAAGGAAGAGCTATGAGATAACAAGCTCAAGGTGGCAAGAGCTCGTTTTAATAACCCAGCAACAACTTCAGCCGCTATCAACGGATGGAAGAGCGACTCGGTGGGTAGGCAAAGGAAGGGTTCGTTGCAGGTTCGAGGCGTGTAGAAGGTGTTGGGCTCGTAACGTCAGTCGGCGTCTAGGCAAAGCTATCGCTTATTTAATTAGTTTGTGACTTGGGGTGAAATTTAGTTGACACAAGACGTGTACAATATGTATACGTATAAGCGAATTTGTCACCTATAACCAGGACTGCTCGCCTACTTATCGATCGAGCAGTTCGTTCATTCGGTTTCAAAGGGTCGAGTCGAATTAGAATGGCGAATCTGCCTCCACCATCTTTTGTGGCGCCGATTTTTTCGAAACTTGCAAAACCTGGTAAAAAAAATTTATGCCAAATTACAGCTTTCTGAGTCAATTCTGAGGGATCTTTGTGCCGAAGAAACGTGTTTTTTCGATTTTTGCAGTTTTTGAATACCGCAAGGGGTGACTGAAAAATCTGAAAACATTGTAAACAATTAGAAACATCCAGATGTTCGTGGGAAATTTTTTTTTCATTTTTTACATGCTGAACTCTATTTTTAATCATCGAATCTTTTTTTTTTTTAATCTATTTTGGAGTGTATCAATTTTTCTAATATTATAAAAAAATATTCATGTAATTTTACTCTTCGTTACCTGCAAATTCCAAGATGAAAAATTTCAAAATTCGGCCTGCGCCATATTGAAGAAAAATTTAAACGACAAAATTTCATATCTTTCTTCGAAAAACGACACCATTTTGGATTGTATCATTTTTTCTGCTATTAGAAAAAGATATTGACATGATTCTACGCCGTTCTCTGAAAATTACACGAAGAAAATTTACAAAATTTGATCTGCGCCATATTGAAAAAAAACTAAAAACAATAAAATTTCACATTTTCATTTAAAAAACCATACATAAATTATTATTTGGGTTTAATTGATGGCTGATCATGGCTAGAGTAATTGTGGGATATAACAAATAGATGTAAACAATAGGATAGTATTGCTAATTTTAGTTTATTACATTGATACAAGAATATTATTGTGACGAAAAGTTTATAAAATAATGCGCTGATAGAAAAACTTACATATTACGCTTGGATTTGCATCTCATGCTTACAATCTAGGAGTCCAGAGAATATATATCATCGATTTTTTATCTGATCATTATTGTGTTCACAATTAATTATTCTGATCACAATTAAAAATCGTGTGTTTGCCATTTGGGGAGAACCGTGCGTCGAGTTTTTCAATTTCAATTATTTAAATTGCATGGATATTCTATACACGATCCTTTGTTATTTTACTGTCGGTAAAAGCGTACGACCCATTCCATGCCAATTCGACCTAGCTGTGACCCTTGATCTCTCCGTTTTTTTCTATTTCAAAGAGGCCCAGTTTTATTTTATTTTTTGTTTTTATTCTGTTTCTTTAGAAATTTTTCAAATCGATTTCAACTATCTAGAATTTTGAAAAATGAACCTATTTTTATTTCTTATTTATATTATTCTACGCAAAATCACGTGTCGAATATCAAAACTTTTCTCATTCCTTTTCGTTTTTCTGGAAAGAAACATTAAAAAAAATTGAAAACAAGAGTCAGTTTACTATATAGATGGTTTCTCAAATATTTTTTCGAATCATTTCAAATTTTCCAAAACTGATAAATTATTAGCATTTTTGTAAAATTTACATATCTATCGACACAATTTAAAATTAAAAAATGTCTCAAATTCCGGTATCACGTGTAAAAATGTTCAAGCAATTTACCCCTTGTTAACGGATTGTATATTATTATTATTATTAGTAGTAGTAGTATTTTTCCAGTTCAATAATTTGGTGTGATTTTTTACCACTTGATACGTATCTGTAAGGATTTCGTGATTTCGAGTCGTACAAGTGCGGAGATAAATTCACGAACACTGCATGCATTATACATATGCATGCACCTCGGCGTTAAATTGAGTTTTCCGATTTTCCCGTTCCAGAGTTTCGACGCAATTTGATTACTTTCCAATAATCTCTGGTCGTAAACATCACCCTTGTTTACGTTCAAAACGATTATGTACTCGATGAAAAAATGGTCTAGATTGAATTCGTCCCTACCCCTGGAATAAAATCAAAGGCTGCATACTGACAGCCAGCTGTTTACCCGTTATACCGTTGGAAAACAAAATTTGTTTTTTTCGGTAGTCAATTAACTTTAGACTGTTGCTCTTTTCTCTTTCTTTACTTTTCTCTTTCAAGGCGTAAATTCATACATCGCATGTGATATTCTTTGATTGGAATGTGAACAGCGATATTGGTTTCTGAAAATTCTGTGATAATCAAAATTTGAAAATACTAGAACGAGAAAAAAATTTTTGATGACCCCTGCTCGTATGAAGATAAAAGGAAATTAAAAGTAGACGTGAGACTGTGAAAAAAGAATCTAAAGTCCGGAGGACGTAACATTGGCGAGGAAATTTGATGGGAATTTTGTGATTATTTTTTTTCTTTTGACACCTTACAAAACTTGGCATTACCTTTGACAATTTCAATGGAAACGTAGTTTCGATATTCTGGAATATATGTATGTCATACTTTTTGGTTTTAAGAAGAATTCAAAGAGATGAAAAATTTTCACTCGTTTCAGAATTATTGCATGAAAGTTCTTTCCATATCTTGTGCTTTTGTGTTTTTGTTTCAAGTTAGCTTTTTGACTAAAGAGAAGATTTTTTAAATTCAGATATTTTACTTGTTTCTAGAAAGTTTTGAACTTCGACCATCCTCAGTACCACGAAAGGGAATCTTAAAAGTACATTAATGTTAATATCATTTTGTACCAATAATGTCTAATAAAATTTTACTGTTGTCAGGGATTTGCAACTACATTCCAATAAATTCATCAAGCTTATTTCAATTCTGGAATTCCGGAATTTGAATTAAAATCTTTCGCAGTTTGGTATTGGCACAATTATTGATTATGTGCCACTTGATCTTGTGGACTATTTAATCGATAAACGATTTTTCTTTACGGAGACCTACGTCAAGTTGGAGACATAATTTTTACCTTTCCGGGTTTGACTCACTCAGTTTTTGGTCTCTGGTGTTACTTTACTATTTTCTTTGGAAATTCCCTTCCTGCACGATTGGAGTTTGGGACTTGGAAAGAGTTTTGGAATTTAAGTACAGGGAAAAACGAAATGTAAAATATGAATAGCCAACCAAAGCTGGTTCTGAATGCAGATTCCTGTACCGACATCTTATCGACACTCTCTGTAATACACATTCTTGTACCGACATCTTATCGACACTCTCTATGAGACAGATTCCTGTACCGACATCTTATCGACACTCTCTGTAATACAGATTCCTGTACCGACATATTACCGACACTCCCTATGTTGGTACAAAAATCTGTATCCAAAATCATCTTCATTTCTACAAGTCCACGATATTTATGTTTCATCTTTTTTGTCCTTTATTTTAATGCAGCGTTTTTACAACTGTTCTGGTAAAAATCGGAATACTTGAATAATCAGTCGAAATGAGAAGAATTGATCTCGTATGTTGTGATAAAAGGCAGTACCAATAAAAAGCTGGTTCTAGATACAGATTCCTGTACCAACATGTTACCGACACTCCATATGTCGGTATAGGAATCTGAAACATTTTACCGACACTCCCTATGTGGGTACAGGAATCTTATTGTTTCTTATATTTTTCACAACTGTGTTAGTGAAAATCGGAATACTTGGATAATCAGATGAAATGAGAAGAAACAATTCCATATAAAATTTAAGGTAAAGTCTGACCTTGGACCTTTCACGGCTGACTTGTGGCTCTGGAAAGAAACCGTCCATTGTTTTAACGAGGTTTGCAAGGTCCTGAGGTACGAGATATACACCTTTTCGGTTTAGGTTCAGAAGAGCTGAGCTGAGCTGCGATCCTGCGAAGTTCGCGAAAGCGCCATGTTGACTCAACTAATGGAGTTCCCAAACAGCGAAGAATAATTTCGCTCTCCGATGTAACAAAGATAGGGAATATTTCATTTCGTTTGCCGTTGACGCGAGGAACTTCGTTTTACCAAGATTCCTCCGTCCCTTTCCTTCCCTTCCCGTCCCTTCCATTCCATTCCCTTCTGAAAACGTTGGCAGTCCTGAAAACCTTCGCGTCTTATTCCAATGTCCTTTTCACATTCATCCCTTCCCCTTCTCGGGTTCGAAGGATGCAGGGAAAGGAAATCTCCTCGTAAGGATATCACATGAGCTGATCTGCACCAACATTTGAACAGCTTTTTATCAGCTTAAAATTTCGAATCCTTATATTCTTAGACCTTTGAGCCTTATCGTTCGTGACAAAACCCTCTGAATAATTTTATCTCCTTTTCGATCAGTTGAACATTTGTTCTCGAATTTCAGCACTTCCTGTCGTTAACTTAAAAATACGACATAACGTGTTTTTTGTGTCAAGAATTCTGGTATCTTCGAGAATGGAATCCATTTTGTGTAGATTCTCAAAACCTGAAAAATAAAAATACGTTGTTTTTCAATATTTTCAATCCTACAATTATGGGAAGGGGATCAAAATAATTTTTTTTTATTTTGTCAGTGGAAAAAGTGGACTTTTCCGGAGTGTATTGCGACATTTTTTGAGTTTGGAGGAAATTGGGATCGTAATTAAATTGGTATAAAAATGTATTTCATAGCTATAATATTTATCCCGATTCAATTATGATCCCTTTTTTCATGCTGCAACCAAAAAATAAAAACGATACATAATTTTTCACCAAAGAGTCTATAGCTTATTTCAAAAAAAAAAAAAAAAAAATTGATATCGTTTACTTCTTTCCGTAGTTTACGAGGATCCACCTTGAAGTAGATTCCATTTTTACAAATATGCGATTTTTTTTTTTTACACAAAATAATAGAACATTTACTTTCCGTTGAAAGTGGTAAAAATTTGAAGACAAAACCGTGACAAAATTGATTGGTTCTGCGTCCGATACAAATTTAGATGTTTTCCTTGAAATTTTATCCACTTAAAATTTTTCACCCCAAAATTATGGCCAAAATAGTTCGCAGATGGATCGACCCATACATTTATTCCCAATTCTCACACGTTTGACTGTCATTGCGTTAACATACAACACAATTTTCTTCCCTTCGTTCAATATATTTCCCTGAAAAAATTTCTTTGTTGAATAAAAAAAGGGAGAGAGAAAGGTCATTATTCTCATACTTTATTCAGCCGCCACGAGGGCATCGAGTAAAACATAAAGTTCCGCTGGTTATTAGACGAAAATCTGGAAGGGAGGACGAAAATATGGTTATTCACCTCGTGTACCTACCTTATTCCTAGGTACTCCATACCCATGAGCTTGGAACTCGTCGCCCCCGTACGGCTTACGTTCAACGTACCTACCTTGTGTACCTTGGGAGTAACTGCTTGTTCGAGGTTAAATGCCGCATCGAAACCAAATTTACTTTATTTCTCGCGAGACTAAATTTTGTTTAACTTGTGACAATAATTTTCTTGCGTACCCGCCCACCTTCTTCTTTGTCATCTTAATTCCTTACTGCTTCACCTCCCCCGTCGAACTCTGTATTCTCCTTAACACCCTCTTATATTTGAACCCCACAGCAAACTTATACTCACTTCCAAAGTATTTCACTCGACAATAACGGAGTTGTATTAGCGGGGGCTTTCTCGTTTGAGTGGTTGATAACATTTTAAGACGACGATATCGAAAATTCACCATTTGACAGAGTGTTATTACTCCAACATTTATACCCTTGGGTATAAAGATTAGTGAAAAAAAGAGAATAAAATAAACGGATAGTAGGTTATCAGAAACGATGAAGCACGCGCGAAATTTTTAGTACTTTTCATTTGAGCAAAAAAATTCACTGTCACGTTATTGTTTCTCAAATTTAGTGTAGGATCGACTGTTTTTTAGCTGTATATAATATATTCGACGTACAGTTTTGTCGATCCAAAAAATAAAAAAGCTCGAGTGAAGAATACGAAAATTTTTAAGAGGTTGAAGGGATTTTGTTTGCTGCAGGCATCGCTAATTGACTTTAGATAAAACTTTTTCCTTAAAAAAAACTTTAAACGCGTTTTTCTCAAAATTTCATCAAAACCGATCTCCATGAAATTTTAACTACATTTAGAAGCAAACTCGCATTTTACAACGAAAATCAAAATTTTGATTTTGACTATTTTTTGGGGCCAAAAACAGTGAAAAAAAATTCTTTTCATTCTTTTTTTCAAATATTATTTCATAAGTTGAATTTTTCGAGATTCGTTCGTCGACGATAACTGCATTTTGTTATAAACTATCACGCTTTAAATATACAACTCAGCAGAATAGTGGGAGTAGATTATATACTGAGAATCGATATCAGCATGTAGCCTAAGTCTAGTCGTCGTCTGGAAATTCAGTCACTTAAGACCTTCTGAAGAGCACAAAGGCGAAAGGTCAAGTGATTTCAATCTCTCTACAACTCGTATGAACGCACAAATTACTTCAAATAACCTTGAGAATCAGGTACTTCAAGGTTCGTTTCTAATCTAAAAATTTTTTGGACAAATAAAGTCTGTGTCGTATAAATTTTTCTACACTGATGACTCAATTCATCCTTTCGATGGCTCGTGTCTCATTTCAAAATTACAAGATTCACTAAAATCGTTTTTGCCAATTTCTGACGGATAATGGTTCATCGAAGGGTATGAATCGAGCCATCGTAATGGGGAAACCTTCGGAGACAAATTTAGTTTTTAATAATTTTACAGATCATGTGAAATGATTCTCAATTAAAAAATAGGTTGATTTTGGAGATCTTCTTCCCTCGTTTTGTTTCCAACGTCTTTGACACCACGGTGGTGCGGTGTTGGAACCACGAATTACAAGAAAATGTTGTTCATTGTCAAGGCTTCTTCACGTCAGAGCTACTGCCAAAGGGATGTATCCAACCACTTGCCACCTCGCTCGTCTCCTGTCAGTTACACATTCGCCAATTATCCCACCCAGTCAAGAATGGCGCTCCTATAGCACACAATTACACCCTCGCATCAGTGCCCAAAGCTTCACGGGGCTTTTTCATTCCTGTGTGACAGAATACTCGACGTGCCTGTGTCACGCCTGTTTGCGTTCATTTTGAGGAGCCCCTTTTGGGGGCCAAGCTTCGACACAAATTAATACTCGCTCTCTCTCTCTCTGTCTCTCTCTCGTGGAACAGAACAATAGTGTAGAGTACCAATAACGAATTCTTTACAACGATTTGACCGTGAAAACCAGCCATTCAACAACTGATTGTGAGCTTTTTTCAACCAACTGCAGAAATCTATTGGAAGTAAAGTCGATACTCCAGTACTCTGACACTCGTACTGATTGTAAGTAATTGATATGTCCAAATGCTCATTTTTTCCCAGTCTTCATATTATAAAAACATCAATTGCATCCTTGCCACATTGTCACATAAAAATTTTAGTAGCGTCAAATAGAGAGATATAAAATATAAACTGTAAATAGCATGTTTTTACTTGTTTTCGGTTCATTTTCATATCACAAAATGAAATCATAAGTTCTCGAGACCAGTTACATCTACAGATATGAATATACACAGTGTTTTCAGGTAAACGCCGCAATATGTTGGATTGCCTAGCACTAAGGAGAACAAATATCGGTAATAAAGAACTGCCAAGTTATCGACTGCAAATATGTAGGGATTTGGTTAAGAATTATTTCATTGTTTATAACCTACGCTAAAGCAGTCAGTGAGTTACGTTAAAATCATTGTATGACTTGACATGACTTGACTAAAGTGTTGAAATGTTTCACCGATATTCGTGCTCTTTACTGTTAGGCAACCAAAGATACTGCAACGCTTACTCGGACACACCACGTGTTTCCTATTCAAGTTTGGAATGATTATAATCTAGACATTTTCCAAGTGACGGTTCTTCTTTCATCGAGAAAAAATGATGAAAATAAGGCGATGGTGAAAAGTGTCGGTAGGTAGACACTGAAATAAAGGTCAAAATAACAAAAAGCATTTGTTAGTCTACCGGCGCAAAGTACTTCCTTCCTCTTCTCACGGGCACAACTCCCTTTTCCGAGGGTCGTTTTGCCGTGAGTTCTACCAACAATCGTCATGCTTCGGTGAATCGACATAAAAAAAAAAAAAATACTTCCATGTACTCGGAACTCGTTTGTACTCAAGCGGAGATTATTTTTACAATGTCTTGTAACTCGAATGGCAAACAACAAACGCAGCAAATTACTGTCAGTTACATTGCATCGTTATTTTCATTCCGAGAAGACGTATATTTAATTGTTATGACAATTTTTTACACTTGCACACAAATTTTGCTGCAAGGCAATCTTGAAAAAGTTGACACAAGTGCTTTTAAGTTCAGAGAACAGGTTACTACGATACTACAATAACAGGTTATCTTTTTATACTGTTATTGATATCTTTTAAACACACGATAATGACAATATTGAGAATCTTCCCAATTTGCAATAAATTATAAATCTGCAACAATAATATTCTTCTATTTGTGACTTTTCAAAAGTTCTTTTCAAAAATATGCGGTTTATATCTGCTGTTTAAATATCGAAATCTACGTTTAAAATCATCAAATTATCAACTCATGGGGGGTACAAAGGTGATCAGGACATAAGTTTATTTTTCAGCAATATCAGTTGGTGTCGAAAGGTTGAAGGTACATCGTTTGTCCAATTTGACTTCACAAAGAAACTTTTCCTTTCAGATGACATGCTATTACCGTTCGAGTCTGGGAGTTTGCGAAAAAAATGTACAAAAAAATATAGTCTTTTCGCTAGACTTTGAGGGGAATTGAAGAAAATATGTCATTATTTTGGACACAACTCAGTCAACCAGAAAAGGAAGAAAAAACGAGAAAAGTTCTTGCAGTCATGCGAATAAGGTCCTTACGAAGTCGAATTGGACTGACGATGTCAAAATGAAGCTATTCGCTGATCCATTTACTATGAAATATCGTTTTTTTTTTTTAATCTTCAAACAATGTACATAAACAACGCATTTTCAAAAGCCAATTAATATTTACATGTTAAAGTAATCAGTTTCCGCGTTAAAATGGTTCTCTTAAGCTGTTCTCATCCATTAATTATAGTGTAGCTAAGAGTTATAAGTCAGGATCTTTTCAACGCTTGAAAGCAAAGGCAAGAACCATTGGTCCTCGTTTATTGCGGTCACGTTTGCTTGAGCGTGTAAAAAATGGACTGCATGTGCAGAAAATAGTACAGAGTAAGATATAATCCGAGCCAACCACTTGGCAAGACTGGATGACAATGGCCCAGTTTCCGGAGGTTGATGGCTTCGTACATCCGGTCAGTGAACCATATCCGGTGAATATTTCAGTCAGGATGTCGAGAGCCAATCAGTGTTCTGGTAACTGGCAAATGCCGGCTACCTAACCACTTCAAATTCTGCCTTTTAAGGTTTTCGACTTCCTGAAGTTCCTCTTTGCTCTTCATCAGATAAAAATGCCGGAGAGATCATGTGTCCATTTTAAGAAATCCTAAAACGAAATAAAGGGACAGCTTATCGGGTGTCAGCTAGATACTTGAAAATTGGAATGACTTGAAATAAAATATAGACCTCAAAAACAGGACAACAGGAACACAGGACAAGTGGATTATTGCAAGAGTCTAAGGGTCTCAATCTTAATGCGAAATAAGACGTTGCGCCTCCTTTCAGTAGACCAGAGAGTTTATGAATGGAATTAATGGATTGATGCAATCAGAATTAATGGTTTGAAGGAATCAATGGATTCATGGAATCAATGGATTGATAAAATCAATTGATTGTTGCAATCAATGGATTGATGGAATCAATCACAGCTTCCTGCCCATGTCTAGAATTAACCGTGCAATTTTTTGAGTGATTTGTTTGCTTTCAAGTTCCCTTGGAGCTTTATAATTCATGAAAATCCCGAAATCCGTAGCTATAAAAAAATCTGGACACCATTTTTCCGAAGCCTGTATCACAGAAGCTACTGATTTGTGGGACTTGTGTTTATGAGAACTTTTCATCAGGATGATGTGCACTAAAACATACTGAAAATGGGTCCAATTTTCAATCGGGACAGAATTTCCATAAGAATTCTGCGGTGTTTTTTATTTCCTGCAATCTAATAGCAAAAGTACTAAACACAGAATATTTTGGAATGAATTGAACTTGTTCAAATAAAAAACCGTGTGTCGTGTTTTCGTTGATTCTAATTGTGAGATGTATTTTTCCTCGGTTAACATTTACGCACGCCCTTCGGTATGAGTTCAGTCCGTTTCCGGTGTCCCGGGGCAAAGACGGTTTAATTCACTGCTGGGCGGAAAGCCAGAGCATCGGTTGAAACTGAAATCGTAATTAACGAAACTGTGGCCGTCCAAAGTTTGACCCTCCGTCCAAGAACACTGTGTTTGGGAAGTTCGTGGAATCAATTCAATACGACTTTTGAACGATCCAATGGCAGGTGTTGTGCAACAACTGGCGATATGTAGCTTAAACATTCATGCTTCGATTCAAAAAAAAATTTTTTTTTTTTTGAAATCTAGCTCTCTTCTAGTATTTTCTCAAAATTCACTGACAGTACTGTGTAATTGTAAATTGTAAACTTACATTTGTGTGAAGAAAATGAAAAGCTTTGATTAAAAAAAGTAAATCAAAATGAAGTTGAGACAAAGAAATTAATTGTCAATGACGAGACGTGTTTCAACTAATTTAAATAAACTTGTTTTAAAACAAATATCACGATCTTCGAAATAATGCATCCTTGATAATGAAATACGAATTGTCTCAATATCAAATAAAAGATTTATCTTTTTTTTTTTTAAGATCTTGAAACAGAATTTTAATATATATTTTTCTTTACTACATATTCCTTTACTTAAATTAAATTAATATATATCTCAGAAATTTATAATTA
This sequence comes from Diprion similis, assembly GCF_021155765.1. Lineage (NCBI taxonomy): Eukaryota > Metazoa > Arthropoda > Insecta > Hymenoptera > Diprionidae > Diprion > Diprion similis. The sequence goes on from NC_060117.1 coordinate 7,020,966, forward strand.
TAATAATTTCGTCACAAAATCCACACGAGATTTGTAAAAATCTAGAAGAATATAAAAAACAATTAGTTCTTAATATAGATTTTCTTTCGAAAGCACAATAATCTATAATTGTAACGTAAAAAATCAAAAAAATCAAAAAACTAATCCACACAAAATTTATAAAAATCCAGAAGAATATAAAAAACAAGTAGTTCTCAGTATAAATTTTTTCGAAAGCACAATAATCTATAATTGAAACGTAGAAAGTCAAAAAAAATAAGAAAAAATTAAGCTTCATTTCGTTTCGTCATGCTGGTTTTCTCGAATTCTTAATAATCGACTTCAGGTTATCCGCTGAGAGTTGATTTGTTGTGAGCTGGACTGTACACGGAATTCGGTGTTATGGGATAAACACCAAACGTAGTTACCGTCACGGGATTAGGGGCGGAGAGTTGATAAACAAGAGGGGTAACGATTGCGGCTAACTGATAGCGGAGAGCAGTTCTCGCCGGGCAACGAGACAGATCGGTCTTGACCTCGTGACTGTGAATTTCAATTCCTTACAATTCCCGAATAACACGATGCGATGGGACGAATAATTCGCGACCCAATCTGACTATATATAGTGTTTTGGTTTGCTATGGATTTCAATTCGTTTTTCTTTCTCTGTACTCTGAGTTCATGCGCACCAAAAATTGCTTGAAACAAATTTTCGCGTTTTTATAAACTCTATGAATTTAAATTCATTTTCATTTTTCTACACTTCCTATACATAAAAAATTACCTGAAACAAGTTTACTTTTTTTTTCACACCTTATGAATTTCAATTCATTTTGATTTCTGGACACTTACAGTTTATACGCATCAGAAATACCCTCAACTAAATTTTCACGTTTTTGTAAACTCTATGAATTTAAATTCATTTTCATTTTTATACACTTCAAATTTTTATGGATTCAAAATTGCCCTAAACAAGTTTTCGTGTTTTTTTTTTTACACCTTATGCATTTCAATTCATTTCGATTTCTCGAAACAAATTTTCACGTTTTTGTAAACCCTATGAATTTAAATTCATTTTGATTCTTCTACACTTTAAATGTCTGCTTATAAAAAATTTCCTGAACCAAATTTCGATGTTTCCGTAAACTCTGTGTATTTCAATTGATTTTGATTCCTCTATTACTTCGACTTCATACGCATAAAAAATTCCGTGAACAAAAACTTCATTGTTCTTAAAAACTCCACGTCGTGAGAGAACTTTCCCCATAATTTTCCCACCTACATCTCCAAATTTATTCCCTCCAAATGGAAATTCCTTCAATCCAAAACGTAGATGCGAGTCATTCCGACGTGTATCACTCTCGTGTGCGGTATGTGTACCTAGCAATCGATTTCCGTGTAAATCGGCTTACACCGTTTTACGGATTTAAAAAACGAGTGGGACGCAGGAGGGAGGGAGGATTCAAGGGTCGGAACGTGGTCGCCTGGTATTGAAGCGGTCCATACAGCCTCCTACCTCCCGGAAGAGCCTGCTGCAAGCCTGCTTGTACGCGTGAAGGAGGACAGCGATTGCCCTCTGAAAGCTTTTCGCATTTATCTAGGTATGTTAGAAATATTTTATACGCCTCCTGATATGCACTTTGCTTTATAACGTGTCTCCTCCTCACTTTTATTATTATACCTCCGCTCTTTTCTTCGCGACGACGCTTTAAAGCTCTCTCCTTCTCTCTCTTTTTTTGCTACACGCAAATGTCCTCGACGATGGGGCTCGAAACGTTTCGAAAGAAACAATTGCGCGGTAAGCGTCTTCCGAGGATCAGAGTGAGTTACTTCAAAGCACTCGCTCTCCTCTCCGCAGTTTGATAATAACTAGTCCTTGCGGAAATCGCTGCTCGGGTCTCAGCAATTCTCTTCAGAACCCTCGTACACCGTCGATAATCGATAATATATATCATATTCCGTGCACAGACTGGCAGGATACCTTCGATATGGAAATTAGATATTTTTTAAACTCAATTTCAGACGTTTACTTTGTTCCCCTCGTGGAAAAGTACAAGCAGAGAGTGAAGCTTTTTTTTTTTTTTTTTTTTTTGGTTGTTTTCAGGTAGCCTGAAATCTTTTTCTTTTTCATTTTTTTATTTTCCCTCTTTTTCTATTTAAAGAAGAGAATATTTTTCCTCCTCCTCCCCTCACGCAGATAACATATCGGAAAATCTTCAAAAGCTTTTCTTACATTCGAAGCAAAAAAATTACCGTCGATACTCGCATGTTTGAAAAAATTTTTGAAAAATGCTTAGCTACGCATTTCATTTGGTACGAAGCTTTTTATGCGCGAGAAATTAGACTTTGGGTAGTGAAAATTGATGGGAAACGAAACTTTGAACTTGCATGATTTGAAATATTTTATTTTAGGGTCTTGAATATCTGCGTGAGAAAACAATAAAAAAGAAAAATCTAAAATAGATGACGAAACTATAAATTTCAAGTCGATTGTATTTCATTCGAATTTTGGAGATTCAATTCGGAAAAAATTGTTAGAAAAGCTCTCAGAGCTTTGCTCTTTGTTTTCATGAACAAGCAGCTTTGCTGCAGGTGAAGTTTGGTCAACTTGCTTTGGAGTGCAGATTTTTACACGAGATGTGGGTTCGATTTTCGCTTCCTAGTTCTGTATAATTGGACGGCGGTGCAATCAAGCTTGGGATTACTGTCTCACTCCCTACGTAAAAACAGGATTCTCCGATCTACGGCTACCAGCCAGAGCAGATTGAAAAATACAAATTACTCCAATTTCTACTCGAATTATTCTTATTTTTTATCACAGACTGAAATCGTTAAAATTTGCATGTCGTTAGGAAACAAAAGTTGGCAATTGCTGCACGTGTTCAATTTTCAATTTTCAAAATAGTATAGAAGGAGTTCGCAAAATGAAGCTACTTTGATTTTGAATTATGGAAAATTTCGCGCTACTTTTTTGCTAAATCAATAAAGTTGGATTTGGATGGTACATTTATTCTCGCGTGCGATCCACTTGAAATTTTGTATACACGGGCTTTTTGGGTCGTTGATTACGGATCTGAACACTAAATTTGGAAATTCAAAATGGAAGATTCGATATGGTGGACGTAAATTGAAAAAGTTTTTTTCTTTTTTGTTAGTTATTCGTGAAGCTATTTGATTTTGATAAAACTTGATGGCACATGATTTTCGAGTCGTGGATTACGAATCTGAACTCCAAATTTGAAAATTCAAAATGGTGGACGTAAATTCCAAAAGTTATTTGATTTTGATAAAACTTCAAGTGACATGATTTTTGGAGTTGTGGAATACGAATCTAAACTCTAAATTTGAAAATTCAAAATGGCGGATTTAATACGGCGGACGTAAATTCCAAAAGTTATTCGATTTTGATAAAACTTACAGTAACATGATTTTTGAAGTCACCGATTATAATTCTGAACTCTAAATTCGAAAATTCAAGATGGCGGATTCAATATCGCGAATTCATTATGGCGGACGTAAATTCCAAAAGTTATTTGATTTTGATAAAACTTTGTGTGGCAAGATTTTTGGAGTCGCTAATTACGAATTTGAACTCGAAATTCGAAAATTCAAAATGGCAGACCCAATATGACCGATGAGCCAAAAACAAAAACAAAAGAGTTAAATAAAATCGCTGCGTTCAAGTATGACAATTGCATTGAGGTGAATGAGTATAAACTGAAGTAACAATTGAGTAATTTTTTTCTCAACATAGGATGTCAACCTATTAAAAAAAAAAAAACAAAAAAAACGAGGAGGTATACAAAAACGTGTGTCCCTATAAATTCTCTTATAGAGAATTGTGAATACTTATTGCAATTCACCTTCTTGTCTTAGCCTCTTGGAAAATTATAATCGTATCTCCTGGGTCGTAGGAGGTGCTTTTTTCGCTCCGCCCTTTTGCCTCCCTTTCTTTTCACGCGAAAATGTCACAACCTTATTTCTCGCATAGGATCGAGGTGCGTAATTTCTTGGCTTACGACCCCTTTCTAAGTAAATTACCGGGGGTAGTTGATCAAAGTAAATAGAGGCGTACGCAAACGAATTTTTCCAAGGGTTTCCACGAGGGTTTCCAAGTATCAGGTCGGCGGGCGGCGCGACGGCCACGTTGCCCTTTTCAACCCCGAAGGGCCGCGCTACGCAATTTCACCGAGTCTCGAGTGTTGATAATCGACGCGTTCAACTGTTGCGAACCACCAAGGAAAATAAGTTCTTCTCCCTGGCTTTTGACAGGGGTCTTCAAATAAATATTTAAATTTACATTCATCTCGCAAACCCTTCTCTCTCTTTCTCTCTCTGTCTATCTTTTTCCCTCGGCTCGCTTATTCAATTTAGCCCCTTTGCCAACGGGTTTCACAAACTGCAGCAACACCTGAAAGATGAGGGTTGTTTGTTGTTGTTTTTTCTCTAACCTTTCCGGCTCGGCGACCGGATTTCTCTACCGGTTGACGTTGCTCTTGCTTTCAAGCTTTATTCCGTATCATCAAGAGTATCACATTTTCTCACCCAACGCGCAACCGGAATTCCGTATCCTTTTAAACTCAGTGCACAAAGGACTTCACACCTGGTCTAAATTTCTTCATAGTAATAATATCAACATAAATCGACGATGTAAAAATTGGATTCGTATGGTGAAATATCAAAAGATCATATCAATTTTCAATACTCGAGAGTAATTATTGCATTTTAATGTTAATTAGTATTGTTAAAAACAAATTGAATGAAAAAAATCGTGATAACTGAAGGAATAATTCATCGCTAAAAAAATTATTTCTCTACACATTCACACATTTTACATAAATTATAAGTTTATGGGGTCGTTGATTACGAATCTGAAATCTGATTTCGAAAATTCAAGATAGCGGATCAAATACGACTCGCGAAAATTTCGAATTTGATCAAATCTGAAAAAACTTTGTCCAGGGGTTTTTGAGTTGATAATTACGAATTTGAAATCAGAATTTGGAAATCAATCAAAACTCCCTGCACAGAGTTGTTTGACCGGATTTGATGAAACTTTTAATTTTCGTCCGCCATATTGGATCTCCATCTTCAATTTTTCAAATTTGATTTCAGATTTGTAATCATTGACCCCAAAAACCACCGCGTAGAATTATTTTCACCGCATTTCATTGAATTTAAAATTTTCGTCCACCGTATTGGATCCGCCATTTAAAATTTTTGAATACAAGTGACCCCAAAAAACCACAGAATACCTACTATCGTGTCATAAAAGTTGACTCAGCAGAATAACGTGTGACTCAAAGAGTTAAATCTATCAATGATGTCCGATTCATCTGCTTCTTATCGATTTTTTCAACTCCAATTCCTCCATGATCATATCAAGAAAAAAACCGTGTTTGAGTCAGTTTAAAAAAAGTTCATTTTTTCTTTCATTCATATATAATTCTCGTACAAATTATTCATCTAAGCTTGTCAAAATCCGTTATAAAATGTATTCCAGAGAACAAAACTGTCGTCCAAATTGCAGCTTTCCAAGACTCGATGCAATCGTTTTATACAGAGTACAAACGCTCGACACGAAATTCTCTGTATTGTTAATTTCGAATCCCGCAAGGCTCAATAGCCGTCTGCTGCTTGGGATACAGGCTAGCTAGCATGTTCCTATTGTTTCAGCAGCACATTGTCTCGACAAGGTATACATACATCGGTTGCATTGACGTACCTACGTCGCCATTGAATTATACTAAACATGATCGCTTCACCGCATGCTGCAAGTTACTCAGCATGGTCTCAGGGTCCAAAATCTGGAGCTCGATTCATTGTCAAAATTCTCTGCGAAACTGCGACCAGCTTTTGTGATCTAACTACGCGTTTCGAGTTTCCCAAGCAATGAGTTCTCAAGTTGAAAATTTACGGTGAATACCATCGATCATTTTGTTTAAGAAAATTTTCGCAGAATTATTTGACCAATTTTGTTTTAATTACTTGCAAGTCTAAATTGAGTGAATAAATTAATCCGCTGTTTCCGAATAACATGGTTAAATTATTTTGCTTTTCGAATGAGAATTTGAAAAGGTCTGGAAAAGTCGTTTCCATGATTAGGAGTCTTCCGTCAAACCACAAGCAAGAAGCTATATTTTTTCTTACTATTTTCGCGCATTTTTCAAAATATTTAAAAGAACTGTTAATCGAAAACTTTTTAAATTTCATCAAAAAATACTTTGATTACGAAAACAACATATTTTTATTCAAAGGACTGAATTGACAAACCTTCAAAAAAGTAAAGACAGGTGAAGTTATTATCTACCGATTATCGATTCGATTGCCGTTTATTCAGGATTCACCAAGTTACATTTGATCTCATTTTGCATTATTCTCCGCTCATCTTTCATCTGCGAAATGCATATTTCGTTGAGAAAATTTGCTATGCATCCTATGTATACGTGGTATAATATCAGACTCCGTTCTCTGGGGATGCTTTCAATCTTACGTGTCAATCGTGGCTTCCATATTATGTACTTGTTGCTTTAGACGTGAATAACAGATCGTGTCACGTACGTAATCGTGTTATATCGCTCTGATCTCTAGACATCTTCTTATACCGTTATATATGTATATATATATATATGTATGTCACTTTCGAGTTGGTTTACTCCTCAAGTACTATGCGATAAAGCTCATCGTCAAATCTTGAGAAAAGTCTTCAACAGAGAAGTTTGAAAAGGAATATCAATTTTTTTTCAATTCCAAATCTCAAGTTCAATTAATCATCAGTGATTTTGTGGTTGAATTTATATCATAAATGACAAGTTCAATAAATATATTATGTCATAAAAATTTTGAAATTGAATAAGATTTTGTAATCGCAAATTACAATGTTAAAAATCATTTCTCCCAATTGTAATCGAAATTTAAAAATTAAGATATATTTCGTAATAGCAAATTACAACGTTACAAATCAATTCTCAGGATTGTGATCGAAATTTTGAAATTTTGATATATTCTGTAATAGCAAATTACAACGTTACAAATGAATTCTCCGAATTGTAACAAACATTTTCAAATTTGAATACATTTTGCAATCGCAAATTACAATGTTACAAATTAATTTTCTGAATTGTTTGAATACAATCATAAAAATTTCTCGATGAATTTCGTGATCGAATATAGATCATGTTACAAGTTACGCAAACAAATTTGCTAATAAAAATTTCAAAATTAAAAATATATTTTGCAATCTCTGTTTACAGTGTAAAAAATGTACTCTCTCAATTATTTCAATACATTCGTGAGAATTATCCGTGAATTTCGTGATTGAATTTACACCGTCAATCACAAGTTACACAAATATGTTTTGTAATAAAAATTTTGAAATCAAAATAGGATTTGTTAATCGCAAATCACAATGCTAGAAATGTATTTCATGCATTGTTTCAATAAAATCATTACAATTATCGGTGAATTTCGTATTTGGATTTACAACACGAATGACAAATAACAGAAACATATTTTGCTATAGAAATTTTGATATTAAAATATATTTTCTAACTGAATTGTATATTTTAATCCACTCGTGCAGGCTAAAACTGAATAAGTACGCTGCTTTTCAAGTTTAAACTCTGAGCGTTAGAATGCCGGAAAATAGAGTTTTCACAATTTTCAGAATACAGCACATTCAATTCACCCCTGCATCGTATCCCCCTTAAGCTGCGGCATCTGATTGTTTTGTTTGCGGGAACCACCCCGGAACTATTCCAATGAAGGAGTGGCGGCGGGGGGGGGGGGGGGTAGGATAGGTAAACGCGTGGCAAAGTCACGTGGGAAAATCCCCCCCCCCCCCTACTGTGCGGTATAAAGGGAAACAACCGGAAAGTTCTCTGTGTACGTTCTTGGGAACGCAAATTACCCGGGATTAAATGGAATCACACTCTGCCGAGCCGAATTGATAAAACATTACGACGACGAAGTAGTCGAGTACCAGTAGTGTAACTGCAAACTCCCGTTATCCACTTTTTCGTTTCACGCTCGAACCATCGAATCGTGTTAATCCCTTTACTGCAAAGACTTTCCCAGAAACTACTACTCCAATTACTCTACGTACCTACCATACACTTGTGTTTTACTTTGCTAGTTAGATTTTCAACTCATCTAGGAGACATTATTGAGATCGTTCATCTCGAGAACATTTTCTACCTGGAAACTGAATTTCGGGTTTTTGTATCCACCGTGAAAACATCTGTTTCAAAAAATCCATCGCCATGTTGAAAACTTCGAACATTATTATGTAGAACGCATGATTAGGTATGACTGAGTCGGAGGCCAAAGTGGTCTGGAATTACTATCTTGGACTTCCATTGAAGAGCCCCAATTGTAATTTTCAGTTATATTTTTTGATTAGAGTTGAGAGTTGAAGAGGTTAGAATTGAATTTAACAGCCTATTGAATGATGCATAAAACGGCCATAAGCCGTGTGATGTGAAAAACCATAACTGCGTGGACTTTGAAGTGAGGATAGAGCATGGTATTCCATTCTATAATAGCCTCGCTAAAAAGTGACGGAACCATAATTCAAGGACCTGCAATTACCATACAACTGTACCTGAAAATGGTGTTCCTGAATTTGTTAGATTAACTAACGTCAATGGCGCTGTGATTCTCGTGTACGAAATGTCTCTGGATTTTGTGCCGGCGGTGTTCAGCGAAGTGATTGTCCCAGTGGACTTGAAGAAAAATTACAACGATCCCAGGTCCTCGATCAACGTCCTGAAACGTTCCGTTACTTGACGAGCTCGTTGGCCCTCGTCGTTATCGTTGTCACCAACAACGACGCTGACACTTGTTAACCCAACTCTCCAACCGCGTACATGCTTAGACGAAAACGTGCAAGAACATCCTCACAACATGATCTGAAAATCACCACATCGGGGGGCGTCTCCGTTATTCGGTGAGGGTTGAGTGCTGTTCCTGTCATGTAGCAGACGAAACTCACAACAGCTCTACAAATGACGCACAATTCAAGGTGTATCGTATCGTTCTCACTTGTATTCACCATCAATTCACCGTTACTGCCATGTTTTTGCCTAACAACTGACGGGTATCAAAGAGCTTTTCGTTAAGAGAACCATTATGTCACGCTAACTTATTGGCGTGGGATGTCGATGACGATTCTTTTCGTGAGCGTTGTGAATTTCCAAGGTTCATAAAACCTCAAGAGTTTATAACACTCGGGGTAATATACGATGTTTGTATCCTGTAGGATCACTCTCGGTACCGTACTGGCTTCCTTAAATCCTTCCGAACGGCTAGGGTCAAAGATCGAATACAAGTGGTCCGCTGACTTGTGCCAAAGTATGCGTTTATCTCTTGTATGTATGTCTTATCTGGATATTGAATTGGCTGTTCTCCTTAAGTGGCATGTATTCAATTTTCTACATCCACGGTTTTCATCCGTACGCTTATCAAATGGTTTTTCAAATGGGAACAAAGTAAACTGAAGACAGATAATGTACTCCGATGTCACGTAACTAAAGACTCTGCATTTGAACATAGAGTTAAATCCATTTGGATCCCTTACGGATTATTATAACAAATAATAAACCATATCTCTCCTAGTTTGAGAAGCAAATTTGACAAATCGCATTTATTAACTTCAAGAAGCACAACCTGATAAAGTTGAAACGTATAGTTCTCTTATGGCTTGGTTCAGTTTGACGAAGATGTTCCTGGAGGCCAGCGCAGGAGCCTCTCAAGTGTTCCTTTCACATCTTTCGATTTCAAAGCATATCCAATTCGTTCTGGCAAACAGTCAAGGATTCTCCCGTGAATATCCACACGTAAGTGAATGTTCAAAATCGACAACGCAAAGTGGTTTCTCTCACGGTACGAAAAGTCATATAAAGGTGACAAAAGTGGCCATAAATCACCTTTCATATTTGAATAGAATACCTAAATCGCATTGATTCACGTACACATGAAGCAGTGACTCGAATCCAAGGATCGTAGTCGATTGCAGGCCATTATTATCGATCCTCAACCTTTCATGGAACGAGATTAAACAGTCTGTTTAGAAGTCATGGAACTTATAAAATGGACCAAGTATCCCATCACTCGGCCTACAATCTTGGCCTGCACTGTAGAATCAGTTTTCACCACTATTCATTCGACATAATGACAATGAGAGATGAAACATGATCTGGTCCAGATACCCAATAAGTGCATATGGACTCCTCAGGGGAACTGATAGGGCTTGGGCTTGAAGCTACTGTGGCTAAAGCGGAACCAGTTGAATTCAGATTAGCAAGCTAAATGCCTATATTGTTTCCGGGCAACGTGCGGCGGATTTGGGGTTCCACGCACGAGCAGGTCAGCAGGGTGCGAGAATTTCCAAATAAACGGAAAACTGCCCCTTCCTATGGTTTGCCCGGTATCCGACAGCTCCGCTCTGCTCCGGTCGAAATGGTTCCACGTCGGTGTTTCGGTTGCCTAGTAGCCTACAGATGGTTAGTTGGGCAGCCTTGTAATTGCGAATCCGTGTTTCTACGCTGATCCCTCATCTCCGCGTCAGGATTATTTCATTAATAACCCTCCCTGCTATGTTTCCCTATGTACAATTATATCGCAGGGATTAGGAACAGTCGCGGCTACACGATACACTCCGTATTGTACCTCTGTGCCACAACTCGAAAACTTAATCTCGATTCACCCTGGTATAATTTGCCAACATTACACCCCGGTTTCCTAACAATTTTCACTTGTAAATATAACTTTACGGCGAAACGTTACACGAACTGGACACTTTTCATCAACTTTGTATATATTTGGGTCAGGTGTTGGGATGGCACATGTTATTGGTAGTGTTCTTCGCATCGACAGCATCACATCATGATTCAGATTGGAATTTTTCTTCGCTCTAGTCTAATGTTCGTGGATAACGAAATTGGATATTCGAGTATTGAACATCCTTTCAGACTGGTAGGAAAACAATTGGAGATGGAAACTGGATAGAATATGAATGTTTACCGAGTGATCAGAAATTGATGAGATGAAATACTAAAGCGACACATGTAGGTATAGGATCAGACAATAGTCTGGCCGGAGGCCGATGAAACTCACAGAGCGATCGAAGAAGAGACAGCTGTGGAGAGACAATTGCATTGAATATTAAATAGAGTGAAGACTTGATGTTCTGCCATCTACTATATCCGTCACTAGAAGCTGATAGACAATTTTCTGAAATGCAAGTTAACAAATGGCTCTGCGAACGTCAGTCAGCCAACTATAGAAGTGACTGTTCTATCGGTATAGTAGATTCTTTTCGATCACACCTTCAAGTTTTACAAGGAATAGGAAACCTGCGGTATGAATAATCGATGAGTTAGTTAAGTTCATGATGTAGCAGATAACTATACTATAGTCCAGTCAAAAACTTCTCAAAATGAGAGAATCATTATAAACACGAGCACAGAATCAATCGTTGGATTGGAATTCAGATAAGGATTATCAGCAAACTAATCCATTGGGGTTAATTATGAAGAAAATCTTGAAAGTGCTGGCTTGTTTGGTCATAAAAAGGCTGATATTCGAAAGGAGATTAATATCGTAAAAAAAATTTTGAAAATTTCCATTTGGAATGTGAAATTGAATAAGCGTTCCGAAGTACAGCATTTTTCTTGATAACGGTTCACTGACCAAACGATACTTGGATGCTGTGTAACTGAGGTTTGGAGCGGGGTTGAAGTTTCGAATTTTGTAAGTTTGGAAAGCAGAATGACCAGGATTCCGAAAGTAAAAATATCGAAAATCAAAAAACAGAGAAAGATCAAAGTGGTGAAATTTTACGAAGCCAAAAATTCAGGGAAATGAAAATCGTCGATCATTCGGAATTTGCATGTTTCAGATTTTAAAATTTTCTCATTTTCGCACTTTCGAAATTTCGATGTTTCGTCAAAGTTTGATTTCTTCACTCTGAGTTTCGTCACCGGAAAAATTCGCCATTTAGCATTTCCGAGACTTTTCAACCTCATCCCTGAGATTTTTGATCTGGAAAAAGTTCTTCAAAATTTCAACTTTTACTTGCCAAAAATTACCCCACCAAATTCACTGACCAGATAAAATCTAAAATAATTCATTTTCAATAATTTAAATTTGTTCCCAATCTCGTGATACCCATTCACGAAACTTTATCTACGATGAAATACGGTTTCCGAAACTTTACCATCGATTCACCAGCCAAATGAAACTTAGATTCCCAATTTTAAAAGCAAAACTTAGAAACTTCTAGTCAAGGATGTTAATATTTTTTCGGCGCTTAGGAATCCTTACCTTGGGTTCTAGATCCGCGTAAATTTGAGAGCGATTCGTCAAGTGATCAATCGACCCACTCACACAACAAAAGAGTTTTTAATGTCAATTTCACAGGTCACCGCTCCTCGATCAAACGAGACTTTCAAAGTTGGATGCGCATCTTTGGCAAACTTGGTGATTAATAGATGATAAAAGTATTGAAAAAAGTAGCATCTTAACAAATTAGCTAGCATAAAAATTATGGGAACGACATTATCCAAGATTCATTTTTCAAAGATTTACATTTTCCCGCACTGTGCTAAAATTTCTCACCAATGATGTCAAATTAATTAAAACTACCAATTGCATGGAAAAATACATCCGTTTGATAATCGAAATTCCGATAAAGGTTGCAGTTCGATGTTTTTATTGATTTTAAAAATTTTGAGGTGAAACAGTACCGTAAAAAAAAAGATCTTGACTTTTACGTTATACATATACAGTCAGGAGGCCTAAAAAATCGATTTTTCAAGAATTTCTTTTAAGAAGACCTTTCAATTTATTAAAGTAAAAATTTGTACAAATATTATGGTAACTTTTAACTGTGTCTTAACATTTTTTATTTGTAAAAATAATCATTTTGAAAGCTACTATGGCTGAGCTTAGGGTGAGCACAATATCTCTGGAGTGAAACATGTGGAATGAAAAAATCAATAATGCTTCGTTAATATAACGTATTATCTTGTAATTGATCGCAGGAATAGATAAAATAAGAATTTTTGACAAAATTGCGGCTTTTAAAGAAAAAAATCGATATTTAACAAAAAAAAATTAGGCCTTAAATGGTATATAAAATGTAAAATATTTATCGATGAGAAAAAACCTTCTACTAATTACTAAACAATATACTTAAAAAGCTTGTGTTAAAATTTGAGACAGGTCGTTTCAGCCGTTTCTGAGAAATCTTGCTCACCGAGTTTAAAAACACAGTTTTGAGAAAAACGCGTTTAAAGTTTCAGAAGCACTTTACATATGATAGAAAAATTTATTTTTCTCAACCTACATCGAGTTGTCAATATTTGCCTGATTGACAAGTAATTTTCTCTGTATGTGTACTAGGGTAGCGCGAAAAAAACATATATTTTTTTTTTTTTGAGGCTCGTGTGACAAAATGTTAGTTTTTGATGCTTTAAGAGCCCACTCCAAAGGACAGCTCAAAAAAAATTTTTTTGAGAGGTTGCTTCAAATTTTTTAAAATGGCAAAAGTCGTCAAAAAATTGAATAAAAAAAATTATATTTTCAATATTTTGTTTGATTTTTATTTCATTTCGTGGTGTATTTTGATCGATTTTTTTTTACTAAATGAAAGTTGAAAAAATTTATGAAATTTTAATATGAATATTAAAAGATCGCTCGAAAAAATCTAAAGAAATGCACCAAAAAATTGAAAAAAAATTATGGTCGACCTTTCAAAATTCAAATTTTGAACCGAAACGTTCGGAAACTTTTTTTTTTTTAGTCTATAAAATTATACCGTAACGAGAAAAAAAATTAAACCAAAAAAAAAATTCGACTTTTGACGTTTTAAAAAATGTGGAGCGACCTATTAAAAATTTTTTTTACCTGTCCTTTGGAGTGGGCTCTTAAAACATCAAAAACTAACATCTTGTCACACGAGACTCAACAGAAAAAAACAGTCAAGTTTTTTGCGCCCCCTAATGTGTACTTAAATATACGTACATTACAAAAACTATATGAAAAAGAAATTGATTTTTCGAAAATTTTAACTGTATAGAACCCCTTAAAAGAGATCGGAGTGGAGAATTTCAGACGTCGGTTTAAAAGCCGCATTGTTCCACGAGGCCGTGAAATATGTCGAGGTATATACTATACATGTATTACACATACGACAAACGACCGAATATTGTAGAAACATTAATTACAACGGAAACGCGAAGTGTCCGCGTGTCTCCAGTCACGCCTTCGTGTCGTCGACACCGTTTCGTTCCAACGATGAGCTTTAAACCAGGTCTCACCACTTGAGGGAAAGCAGGGCTTGCGGAAAGGCGTATTGTCTCCGGGGACAAAGCCAGCTGGGTGACACGTGATTCTCTCGCCATCTTGTGTCTAGAAGAAGAAGAAGAAGAAGAAGAAGAAGAAGAAGAGGAAGACGAAGATGAAAACGCCTACGGAAATGGCTCACGTGTCGTCTGAGGTGTTTGGTTGCATAAGTTTCCTCGCAAAAGAGAAAGAGAAAGAGAAAGAAAGAATAAAATAAACCAGACAAAAGCACTGCAGATGACATTTACGTCATCTCAAAGTCTATACGCTTCCAATTTTCATTTTTACTCTTCATCACCTTCAATATCACGAGGATCTTGAGGAAAATCAATTTGAAGCTTACGTATTCATGCGCTTTTAGAACGATCAACTTTTTCTACACGCTATCGTATTTTGAGTTAATTATTCGTGGTGTATATATATAAGGGATTCGAAGCTTTGAGAAAACTTGTTAGTAAATAATTATATTCTATATTTTTAAGTAAAATTAATCAGCGATTTTTCCACGTTTTTATTTCTCGTGATTTAGTGCAATTTTAAGGTTGAATCGGGTCTGGATGAAATCAATTCATTTTATGAATATTGATTGCACTTCGAAAGATGCCAACGTCTAGTCTATCAGTAGATAAAATTTCAAGCGAGGCATATCAGATATTGAAAAATGGTTGTAATCGCCAATTTTCTAATACGAGCAGTGTAATTGGTAGATAATTTCTAAGGATTATGATCTTAGCAAAATTAAAATCCATGGTTGCTAAAGCTTTTGAAATAATGAGATTCTATCGGATATTCTTTTTCACGATAATATGCAATTAACCATCAGCCCATCACTTACCTTATAATAACCGAAGGTGACTTATTAAAGCATAATATTTACAAACCTATTTTAAGAACAAAAAGATGCAAAATAATAGAAAAAAAAAATTAGACTCAATAATTTGAACACCATGGCGAAAATCATTTTCGATAAAACACAATTGGCAAAGAAGAAAGATAGACAAATAGAGAACCACGTAGAAAATAATTTTCAGTATAAAATCAAAGTTGTCCACCAGAGCAATTGGCTTTCGGTTTTTTTTTCTTTTTTTGGTTTTTTGGTTTTTTTGTTTTTGCTTTATTTCATCACTTTCTCCTTCCTTCGGGGATTCTCTTCTCCACTCGAGTCATATCTCTCTCACTCTCCCCCGGTTTTCGATCGAGCCTCTTCGCCATCTTCCCGTTTCTCACAGGCAAAGTTGTCAGTTTGGATTAACGATCGGATAAAGCCTGCAGTCTTTCTTTGCTCGTGGCTTGAGAGGTGAGGCGTATAATTAGAGAGGTTCCCCCATCCCAACCGATCGGCTTGCCTTCTTACCTTCTTCTTCATCCCTCGGCGCAAGCGTACTTTATAACGATAAGACCTGCTGCAGTGCAGGGTGCCATCTTCTTATCGCCAACGCCTCCTTCTTCTTCTTCTTCTTCTTCTTCGTCTTCTTCCCCTGTAAGAGAACAGTTAACGTGGCAATTAAGAGGACGAATTACTTGACCGAATCGTCGACGCTTTGGAGGAACCGTAATCATTTCCTTGTTGCAATTACTACGACTTACACCATTTTAAAAACGCATTTTATGCTTCGCTTTTTTCGCTCAACTGTCACCCATGTGGCTTTTCAGGGATTACTCCTAAGCCGGTTCAATTAGCATGAAATTGGATTTCTTTTTGCTCATTTTAAGTTTGTACCATGTGGTTTCTGAGTCAACACCGCAGTAGGTTGAGTTGCCTGATGCTAAGGAGAACAAATATCGGTAAAACAGACCTACCGAGTCACAATCAGTTTAGTCGAATCAAGTCACATAATCACTTTAACGTCACTCAGAACGCGATCATTGAACCTTTCAGATTAGGTTATAAACAACAAAACAACTGCTTGGCTAAATCCAGACAACAAGGCAGCACAGGTGGTTACCAACCTAATCACGAGGACTTTAAGAGGTTATTCTGGTCAAGAAAATTGAAAAAATCGATTTTTCTTCCTTCATATTTTCAAAGTTTAGACCTTTAAGAATAAGGCTCTGAAATGATTTTTGGAAATTTAAATTATTTTCGAAGTTAGTTATTTTTCTGATAGGCCAACTAATCCGATACGGCCCGAACGAATCTTCAAACGCGTTTTTCTCGAAACGTTTGACACTATATCTCAAGTTCTGAAGGACTAGTTTACTTGAAATTTGGTGTAAATGTTCTTAGTAAATCCCTCTATTGTTGAAAGCACGGATGTAGGAAAAAAAAGTTTGTTACTATTTTTTACGATTTGGAAGGGTCCAAAAACAGGGGCCAAAAAAAAATTTTTTTTCAAATCGTCGGCATTTTGTGAAAAAAAATTTTTTGTCTCTTTTTCCGTACTCCGGACGATACAGACGTCTTTACTAATAACGAATTTCTTTAGATTTTTTGTTTCGGAACACTACAAGAGTAAAAAAAAAAAAAAAAAAAAAAAAAACAGTTAGGAAGGACGTAATAAAATTTCACGTTTATTTCGTCACGCTGTATGTTTTTTCATCGTCAGTGCTCGGTGGGAAAAATTGAATTTTCCACATTATTTGATTTGAGTTACGTTTCTGACAGACAAGTTTTACGGAGTTAGAATCAGATACGATTCACACAACAGCTGCGATTCCGATCTCTACGCTGTTCAGTTGATCACATCAAATCTTTCGTTGCCTTATAACAAAAAATGATTCGCAGCGAAAAAATATTTTTTTCGTCAAGACCCAAAGAAATACTTTATGAAATTAATGATTTTTTTCCCAGTAGATCAGTAGAAGAATCTCGCGTTTTTATCGTCATCGTTTTGATGATTTGAATGAAAATAAGAATAATTATCACTCTTATAAATTATCTTTTATATTGTCCAGATGAATTTTAATATCATTCATCTTATCTTCATCTGGATAATATAATACTCGTTATCTTGTGGAAGACTGATTGTAATTATTGCTCGTTGCTATTCCGCTGCAAAAATTATTCCCATGAGTTATGCAAGCATCAAACCAGCTACTATAATGAACGTTGGTTCAGATTCAAAGCTTTGGTCAATACGCCAAAGGCATGGTGCTTTATTGGCACGGGTAAGCACGGTGACGTTGTTGTCCCGGCGTAAGTAATTAGGAGAATTTTAATAAGCTACCCTTTTGCAACGGGTAAAGCAAAATTGTACCCTGGGGTGGACGCCGTAGCAGCATGTCAAACGGTCCACTGGAAGTTTAATTTTTTTTTTTTTGCCTTCCACTTTCTTTTTTTTCTTTTCTTCCCTTCGTTTTTTCTCCTTTATAAATTTACGGAGGTAGTCAGAGGCCTCCGAACAACCGACAGGAGTCTTTTCAACATTTTTCATATTCCCTGCATAAAGGCTACCAAAAAAGGTGTTTCTTAACCGTTAAATCAACCCGGTGTAATTCAGGAGAAAATGACATTTTTTCAAACGACCTATTCACGTGATATTAATTTTTCTCAAGAAAAGAAAGAAATTAAATGTTTAACGGGAAAAAAATAATTTTTTTTTAACTGCACTTTTAAAAATGTTTGTTGAAAATTTAATAAAATTTTAATCGAAGCTTTATTCTTTTACGGATGAGTTAATTTATTCTGCTTTTTTAAAGTATTCTTCGAAATCTAATGGATGAAGAAAAAAATGGATTTAAAACTGTTGTACAATTTATTTTAATTATATTTCTATGCACAAACTGCATTTTAACAACTTTTCAGTAGCTTGAATTTATCGATAAATTGCATTTTAGATTAGACGCAACGTTCGGATTAGTTTCCAAATTTGTACTCACAATGAAATTTTAAAGAAAATTTCCAAGAGCGTTTATTATCCATATTTAATGAATTGTTAGGTAGTCAGTAAATTTACCGTGTAATTGTCTGAAACTGAAAATCCGATCAGTAGTTACAGAGATTTCCGACTCTAGTTATGAAATAATCAAAATCGAAGAGTAAAATAAATAGAAATGCATATTAATTCTTTTTGCTGTAATATATTTTTAATTTTAATAGACTGTAATCGATTTTATTTTTACATTTGTTACCTACGTGAATTTAATAGCAAATGTATAGTAAATTAAAAAATATAAAACATTCAGTACAGAGTTTAGTAAATTAAAAATACGTTTTTGCGTTTCTCTAATCAAGTTAAACACAATTAAAAAATATTATTGCAAATTTAGTGATAACGCTTGATAATAAATTTTAACAGTGTGCGAAGATTAACGTATATATTTGGTTGAAAAATCGATTCGACAAAATTTATCACAAACATCATGCAGTAGTAAATTTCAACTCACATAGACGCGATACTTCACTGTGTTTTCTTTTAAGGTATTTCGTTGCGTGCTGAAAAAGATAAACGTCAAGACATCGGACTGTGAAAACACTGAAGAAATATGGTTTCAAGCAGTACCTGCAGATTAGAAAGTACCGTGAATAAAAAAAAACGATTTCGAGGCAAGGTGGAAGTAAAATTGTTTGCGAATGAAATGATTCCACTGCACTTTCGATCACGAATGATAATAGGAAAAACCCTGAAACCAGGCTAGAAACATTTCTTGTCATCTGCAAAAACGTTTGCAAGTATTTTCAAAACGAATTATACGTTTGTACAGATTTTTCTAAATAATTTACCGAACAATTCACTGCTTTATAAATTTGGCTGAAATTTGGATAGAAAATGGTGTACGTCTAGCTGTTTCAATTACTATTTCCTAGACCATTTCTACATTAAATTCCAAAATGGTGAAGATTCAAACTTTCGGACAATGCTCAAAATTTTATATTATAGTTTTCGTTAACATGATTCAACTGAAATTTGAAATACAACTTATTCTGCCACTAAAAAACGTTTTCAAAAATTCAAAAAATATAGTTTTCTATATTCATAGATTGATTTACAAGTATTTCGCATTTCAATAAAAAGAGTCATCAATTTTTTACAAGAATTGAATTTAATTCCAAACAGTCGCTATTTTATTTGGAAAAAACTGGCCTTTGCAATGAGAATGAAATATTCAATTAGCATTCTGCCGAAATTTGAAGTGAACTGGTCAATCAGGTTTCGAAATATCGTAGACAACTGTTGACGCTATTTTAAAGGAAGCGAAATAAATATGCAAATGAATCTCGATCTACATAAATTTTAATAAAAGAAACGCTAATTGGATTGAATAAATGGTTATCGATGTAAAAATTCTCAAAACCCACGAACTTTTTCTTCAGTCGTATTTACTGGTATAAATCTTATCCAATTAACACAGTATAGTCCGAAATTATAATCAGCCGCTGTCTCGAATGCTTCTGAATTGTTTTTTGCAAGCGCCATATTGAATACCTAGTCGATAGCAGATGAAAAATCTTGTTTTGGCGCGGGCAGAGTAGCTGACTGACTGCTTTCCCATCTCGACTCGATGCGAGGAGAGGGAAGTTATTTTTAATTTCACTCGCCTCAGTTCTGATCTCGGTATACTGAGTGTTTCCGAGTAAGCACCGCTGTATGTTCGGTTGCCTACTGCTGAGGAGCACAAATATCGGTATTGCAGATCTACCGAGTTATCGGTATTCAGCACGCTTCAAGTCCTCGCCAGCGAGCTGTAACTAACGCGTTGCTAAGTAGTGTGGATTTGGTGCTAAAACGATCAGGTTCCAGAGTCACGTTAATGTGATTATATAACGACTGGAATACAGTGATTGAGACTCGGAACGCCTGTTTTACCGATATTTTTCCCCCCAATAGTAGGCAACCCAACATACTGTGGCGTGTATTTGGAAACAACCTGTATAAAAACGTCGAAGCAGAGTTGTTCAGCTCTGCTGCTGCGATTGCCAATGTGTGATTAAAAAGACTACTTCAGACTTCAATGTCAGCAGCAATGGATCGCCAATAACCTCCGTAGATCAATCCAGAACTTGTTGGAACATCAACAGCCGTTTTATCAGTGTTAGAAATTACGTTCTCCCAATAGTGGTAGAGAGACGAGTCCTAGGACGCCTAAACGAGTGAGGGCACCCCGTCGGCCTGGACAAGGGTGGCCACGTGTAGGGTGCTAATTAAATGGCCCCGGCAGGGGTGCCATTTGAATCCGCTTCGCGTGAAAGACTTGTCCGTCAATTGCCACTAGGCGCACGAACACGCGCGACAGGAAACAACCCTCTGCTCAAGTTCTCTCGGCATTGCGGCTTCGCACCCTCATTCTTGAATGGCAAGTGTGCCAGTCCTCTTCGAATTCTAGTAAAATCGGTATAGTTACAACAAAGGCTTGGGTATACCTATATTCTGCTGGAATTGAACGAAAATCGAGACAAGTGGTGACCATTCAGTGTGATTTTTTAATTATTTATGATTATATATATATATATATATATATATATATATATGGTCTATTACGATTAAAAGTACCGATCTAGGAATAAATTTACCAGAAAACGTTCTACAATTTTTACATATAATATGAACTCTTGTTTCGACAATTTTTTTCACGATCTTAAGAACTGCGATTTATTGTACAAATGAATAATGACTAGGAATTTTTTCTTACGATCAAGTCACTCGAATGAAAAAGAGTTGAATCGTTAATTTTCGTACAGTTATATATATAACCATGACGAATCGCTGATTTTCAGAACTCTAATAAGATTTTGAAAACAAAACTGATCTCTGTTCACCGGTAGTCTCGAAAATCGAGTTTGGCAGAAAATAATTGTCTGTATTTTTCCCATTTGTCAAATTCAACCCCAGCTTCGCACCCTTCGACCCCGAAGCATCGATCATTAGTGAGAGGAGCAACGTTTTTTCTTCCAGAGCTAAGCCCTTCTGCACTTTTTTTAATGCAGGTAGGCATCATGCTGCACAGGGTGATATATCCAGGCAGTTAAACGGGTGATGATCATCCTCGGAAACTCTCGTGATGCGGTTAACGTCTTCCAACGCGGTGGTTACGGCACTCTACGTCTAGACTGGTATTCCATAATGCCGGCAACAAATTTGTAACACAAGAAAAGCATTACCTTAACGTTATACCTTTCACCTCGGTGATTTTCTGGCCGTATTCTCTACGTCTCAGCCGCAAATCCAGTTCCGTGATTTCTGTTGCGATGTAACGCATGTGTGTGGTCAAGCAATATGGCGTCGAATAGTCAGCTGATCGTTTTAAGGTTAGAAAGTTGAAAATATCTTAAGGTATTATGTAGAAAACTTTGCACCAGTCGACGTCATGCTGTGGCAAGTGAAAATTATATAAAACTGCGGATATAAAAACAATTGTTTCCGAACATAAGAATAGTTTTCGCATTTAAAAAACAGTTTTTGATACGATTCTTTACTCGTTGATTCGAGTAGATTTATTTGCTTCAGGTTGATGGATCACGTGAAAAAAATTTGATGTAGTTCTGCAAACAACAAACGATCGTGCCGAATAGTTAGACGTAATAGTTAGTCTCAGCTGATTTCATAATGTGTTGAAAAGGGTTAGATAGTATTAATTGATCCACCGGAAGGCGGATAGTCTTCTCGTGTATTTTTTGCGCTAGATTACATTAGTGAAATACTTGATAAAAGTGGAATATTAATCGAGTGGGAGTTCCTGGGCAACCTCTCAGGAACTTCCCACCACCTCATTGGGAATATTCTTGGGGTGGATAAGGCGGGTAAAATATGTTTGGCCCTCGCTTCACTCAGGCGGACGGAGCAGTAGAGTTCGGTTGAGGAGAGCCCAGGAGGCCTGTCCAACTTTCGAAAGTAATTAAAGCTACTCAACATACTTTCTAAACTCTCGCCTTCGAAACTGGGCGCCCTACCTTCCCATCAGTACGAAAGACGCCCTCCTTTATCGACGGGGCCAAGACTGACGAACGGAATTCATTTCTCGCCAATCGGTTCTTGGAAAAATTAATTTCATCGTAACGAATCTGCATAAATCAATTCACCGCCAAGATTCCTGCCTCGACCAAATTTTTTTTCACCTCTGAAAGATCACGATTCTGTTTTCGGTTCGGTAAATTCTGTGGGCGTACGAAATTTTCAATAAAGAATATCTCATTTTGCCGTTAATTTTATAGTGCAATTAACGGCAATTATAACATAAACATCACTTGTCTAGACTTATTAGAACCGTACTTAAGGGGATGCTACAGTCATTTTTTACCGACTGAGTAAAACGTCACTAATTTTGACTATCATCAAAGCATCCACTGTACTGATATAAATATATCGCAGTAAGCTCAAGTCTACATGCAATGCCGAATAAAAAATTCAATCAGTTTGTTTTTTGGTTCGTTATTCCTGCCATGAGCGGTGATTCAATTACAGGAATAAATTTCTTGGCATTCGTGTTTCGTAAGACAAATATTCTGCGGCACTTTCACATCATGTAGGCTTTGATGATGATCAAAATAAGTGACATTTTACTCGATCGGTAAAAACCAGCATCTGTAATATTTTTTTGACATCAATAACTTAGAATTGCATGAATTGTGTCCACTTGTCTTATTCTTGAAAATCCTGGGCGGCTATTAAATAAACCCGATTGCAATTACGTTGTAAGAGCAAATAAGAAAGTCAAATATATGAAGTTTGTAAGACTAAGTGAAAAATGAGTTTTAATAACAATGGTGAGCAACTTAATACACTTAACGGAATGTGAGCTTGCTGAGCCATTTGAAATCGATTCCGCGTGCAGGCATTCTACTTCAGACAAACGAATAGTTTGAAATTTACTTTCGCGAATAACTTTTAAACTTCAACTACTGCACCATGAGCTTTAAATAACAATTCTTCACGGATTACCTACTTCTGAAACTTCGCTAACCATTTACGAACACTCGATTCGATGAAAATTGATTATAACAGTCTGAAAGACCTTTTGAATACTTTTTTCCAAATTTCAGTCGCATCATTTTTTTTCCGTAGAGTTCTCAGGTCTGAAAATTTAGCAAACCAAGTTTTCAGGTTTTTTTTCATCGGCGAATATATTTCCAAAAATATCTAAGTCTTGTCGTGCTGATGGGGATAAGCAAATTCTAAAGGATATACTTTAAACTTGGAACTTATATTTTCTCCATCACGCGTGTGAAAGAATTTACTGAATTTGAACGGTGCGCATGACAACTTGGGATGATGCGAAGCTGTTTAATAACAGGAACACCTTTGCGGTTATATTGCAATATATACAATAAAGGGTCAGGCGATCGGATTATGGTTCAGCGAAGTTGCTCTAGTTCCTTTTATAGCCGAAGCCGTAAACCTCTTGATACATCGTAAAATAAATTTGAACGAATCGTAAACTGAAAAATGATTCGGTCGGTCATGATATCGTTTCTACGGTGGCGAGACACTTTAGTATCGTGCGAAAATATGACACAGCATCTACGGTGAAGCGACCAGACATGCATACTATACACACAACTGTATAGTCTGCCTGAATTCGATGAAAAAGTCGCAAAAAGCAGATGAAATTGTTATTACAATGGAATTACGATGTGAATGTAAAGGCTTCACGCCTTTATTGCATTACGTTAAAAGCATTTTCCCTGCAATTCCAAATTACACGGTCTTTTGGAAGTTTTTTATAACCTTCTCTGAGAGGTACCCCACCATCGAAATTATTCAAACCTATTCCAAAAACTTTCTAAATCATAAGATTATTTTGAAAACCGAATTAGAAAAAGTAAACCCCTTGAAATCCCATAAGAATTTTTTTTAATCCCGTAACGTTTTCCCAAGTCCTGAGCAATCCCCGTAGATATCTATGAAAAAAATTATCAGAACCCCATGGAATATATCACTTTTTTAATGATTATCACAGCAACCATTATAAATTCTTGTATAGACATATTAAATGAAGAAATTTACTGAAACAATCCAACGAATTTGTTGTTGAAATAACCAGAAAATACAGTATTGAAAGCTATAATTACAGTAAATGATATCTTATACGAAATTTTCTTCTAATTCCCATAATACTTAACAATAAACCGAATATTTAAATTCATCAGAACAAATTAACGAGTAGAATTGAAAAGGACAGTACGTGCCTCTCAAGAAGTATTAAAAAAAGGGGTATAAAAAAAAAAATTCTTTATCTTCATGGTTATGATTCATCGAATTTCAAAAAAACAAAAATCAATTGCACCCACAACCTTTTTTTTTAATTCCTTTCTTCAATCAACAATGAGTTAAAATAATACGTTGACATTGGACAAGTTTTGGGGTGCGTGAGTAAAGTTTCGAATGAAATGAAATGGGCGTCCATTAGTTTCAGTTCATCTGTTAAAGTGCCCTGGAGTTACCACGAAGCCCATGCCACGCAGAAAAATGCCATGCGGTAAAGGGTGCAGGGTTTGATCTGTGCGAATTCAATAAACAAAAGCGAATGGCTACGTCTTTTTTAGTCAATGCTCTTTTGAAGTTAAAAGGAAGCGGCGAATGCCTCGTCCATGCCTCGTTTCCAAGGAGAAGAGCGAGCAGCTCTTTTGAAGTCTCGGGAAGTTTTTCCGCTACCCTAGAGTGGTTATATACGTATAGAATTGCTCGAGCGTTTGCAACCGTTCTTACACGCGGCAAAGAGATGAACATTCCGGCAATATTTTCACCCCCGAAAGATCTCGGCAAATCGACGTCGTGGATGAATTGGAACGTTGGAATGAAAAGTTGAAAGATGGGGTAAAAGCGTTTCGAAAATCTCTATCACCGCTATTTCCGCCCAAAGCGGTGAACGTCAATGATAAACAGCAAATGGTCTTAAGTACGCGATAAGAAGTGAATCTCAAGAATTTTGAAGGCAAGTCGATATAGATCCACAATTTGAGAAAAAGCTTTACGACCTGGAAAGGCTTTATAACCTTAAGAATGTACTAAACTCTTGTGTTTTTGAGTGAATTTAATGCTTCTCGGCTCAGCTCATGTTTTTCGTCATATAATACACGGTGTTTCCGAGTTGAGTTGCCTACCACTGAGGGGAGTAAATATCGGTAAAACAGAGCCACTGAGTTATCGGAAGGTAGTAGTGCTGTAACGAATGTTAATATTTAAGTATTTGCAAATGCGAATGCGAATGCAAATATACGTTTTTCAATATAGTGACCTTCTCTATGGCTTTTATGGCTAAAAGTTGACAATTGATTGACTCGTAGGTGCACTATGCAAGTCACACGCACAAATTAGCGCCATTTGCATCTTCTTTCGGAAATTTCCAAGGTGATCTGAACTAAGCCGGTTGTTTGATTACATAACGACAAATTGATAACAGAAAGAGATTAATTTTGAGGTTAGAGTGTGATTCAAACGTGAAGACAAACTTTTGCAATAAAAGTTGACTATCAAACTAATGTTTTTTGTCTTATTTCGTATTATTGTCACGATTTTTATTCGCAAAATATTCAATATTCCTACATATGAAATATTCACACGTTAAAGTGATTATACAACACGACTTGACTAAGGTGATTATGATTGAATAGGTCTTCATTACCGATATTTGTTCCCATCGGTAGTAGGCAACCCGACATACTATACGTATAGAAATATCACCTGGAAAAAAACTTCATGACTTTCTACCACACGGTATGGCTGTCAATTACCGTTTCAGTCGTATTAACGATCATCGGATGTTTGTTCAACGATTTACTCTTCCTTCTCACTTTCGATCGAGACGTTGGTGTAGGCCATTCATACTTAAGAGCCCGATGCACGATCCACTGGAGTGTAATAAATGCCAGAGAATAACCAGCGTCCTGCACCCCCGAGCAAAATGGGGCTGAGAAATTGCGCCCTTGCTTCAAGTACTCCATTCCATACCCGCAAGAGCGAGCCATGCTTCATTTAGGCGAACTTAATTGGTTGGGCAGCAACTGCTCCTTGGCTGCAGCAGCCTCTGGTTCATCTTAGCTGGTCCTGATTCTGGAAGTGAGAACTAAGTGTGAAGTACAACCCCCGGGCAAGCGTGTGCTTCGTAGCCTTCTCTCTCTCTCTCTCTCTCTCTCTCTCGAGTAATTCAGTTTATGTCAGCAGCTCATTACACTTTACTTTTATGTCCATCATTACTCTGAATACCTACCTACCTACCTACCTACCTAAACTTCTCTCGCCCTGCGTGGACTCGGTGATGGAAAAATTAGGTGCAGAGGCGCGAGTCGAGAGGGGCTTCGGCATTTTCACCCTCAACAAAACTGGAACACTTTTCTTCAATTTCAGTTTCACCTTCTCCTTGCATCTGGATCTCTGTTTTATATTCTTCTTTCTCTCATATTTATCAGCTCTTCATTCCCAATTCCTTCCTGCAGTTTACCTTCTCAGTTGGTACTCAGGGAAATTTGGAAAAACCGGGAAATTTCAGGGAAATCGAGCATGTGACCCGGAATTTTTTTATCTTCTTCCTCACTAGTGTACGGTTTTTTGAAACGTGGAAAGTTACTGTTCGTGAGAAAATCGAGAGGATGAGTGTGAAAAGGGGTTAGAGTGACGAGAAATATGGTTTTTGTAAGAATTTTAGAAATTCACAAATTGAGCACCATCTAAAGTTTACGAAAAACATAAACAAGTACTAAAAACAGTTATTATTCAATGGCCAATCCTAATCTTCAGTTGGTTTCTTAAAATTGGTGTGCTTATTGATAAACTTGGTCATTGAATTTAAGCAAAATTAAGCTGGAAGAAAAGTTGGACTATTTTAACATACAATGGAGACATCTAATGTCTAATGTTTAACTAACCTGAATGAAAAAGTGAGATTGTTAGTAAACTAAGGCTGAAATGAGTCACCGAAAAATATCAGGGAACTTGACGTGTCATTGACACTCTGTTTGTAATTGTCCAAGGAAAACTGTTCCGTTTATCAACTATTGCACTAAGGAAGGAATGTTTCAAGTTTGGAGAAATGTTTGTCTTACGGGGAAAATTATGGCCGCTTACTTGAGCAGCACTGCGTTGCTGTATTCGGAGTGTAATGTACACAGCTGCCTCTATAACAGTAAGCTCAAAGTTTTAAGGGGTCAAAATCGACTCTGCACACTCGGTATGGCAGCAGCAGACCGTTGTATGCATAACGTTAAAGTGCCCGTCGCCGTAGGTAACTAACTATTGCTGGCTATTAGCTGCCGGACCTACACGCCCGTTTACACTGAATAAGAATTCGATTTCAAAGATTCAATTCGGTTTTTATTTTCATTTTGAAATGGATTTCAACAGAATTAATGCTGGAAAAGAATCTATAAATGAAAATAAAAATATAACAAACGTAACGGCATTGTAATTATAGTCAAGTATCTAATGTTTAGTGTATTAACTTCATTAATTTTTCACATCGAGAGCAAACGTAAATTTAAACATTACTTACTTTACTTACATTGTTTTTAAAGTTTTGAACTGACATTTTGAGACAGTTTTTTTTTTGTTTATCATCGTCACACGTAGCCTCGACGTACTGAAAAATTATTCTTAAATAACAACGTGAATATAAAATTTTTCCTTTGCGTACAGTTTTTCGATCATTCTGCCAAACGTCAAGAGATTTTCTATGAAATTTTTCGTGTAATTGTACAAAAAAATAGTCAAAGAATTTGAGAAAATTTACGGAGGATTTCGAATAAACTCGATAACCAAACACGTGAACATAATATTTCGAATTTGTTGTAAGCTTCTTACTTGAGATATTATCCAAAAGCAGTTATTTTGAAAATCGAGGTACAATAATTTTGAAAAGAAAATATCCTGAATTATATATTTATGATAATTAATTTTACACTGATATTCTTCCGTCAATCACCAAAAGTACTATGTTTACTTGAACTCCTCATCTATCTGACTTGTTATTTTCAAATCCATTCGTCGATCTCATTCGTCAATACGAAGATAAATCGGATTTTGAGAATCGTATCAGCACTCTAATCTGATCATCATGCTTATTCCTTCTCGCCAAACGGCTCCACATGTATTGAAAGCAGCTATTCCAGTGCATAAATATCGTATTCCACACCGTTTTTAACTCGTATTCTGTAGACCCAGCTGATGTAATATCTCGCAGCTGGAGCTTTCACCAGGTGATTAAAGGTAAACTTAGAACGTGAATATCACAGGCTCGTAAAAAAAAAAAAAATCCAACCAAAATCAACTTTCACATTTTTCATCAGCATTTTTATCGAGATGCGCAAATATAAATCATTTATCTGCAATCGATCGATCCTTGAAATTTTTTTCTCTGTTGTGAGTAGGTTAGGTTAGGTTAGGTTAGGTTAGGTTAGGTTAGGTTAGGTTAGGTTAGGAATAATTTCAAGAATGTTGACATTCCGACCATTTACTCGATTTTTATAACGTACATTCAAAAGAGAAAAAAGATAATGTGAAATTTGAACTTTAAAATTCACACTGAATGATTCGGATAATTCGAATGGTTTCAATTACTCACACAATAACTCGAACTATTTGAATAACGCGAAAAATTCTAACGACACAATTCGATCCGTCTGTTTTCTTGTATGTATATCAATAATTGAAGTTGATCATTCTCCTCTGTTCTATCCTTAAATTTAAATTATTCAACTAAAATGGTTACTGAAACGACTGCAAATTCAAAAATCAGAGCAGATAGTAAAAGCTGATTTTACAAATTACCTACATTTCAGTATCCTTTGCGTAGAGTAGATTTAACGAGGTAAGAAGACGAAAAGAAGAAGACCAAGAAAAAAAAAAAAAAAAGAAATTGCACGAAATAAAAAATAGGCTGAGATATATCAGCGACGATTATAGAAGATAAAATCAGCTGCCAAGGTATAAAAAAAAGTTGAAACTGGCGTAAGCTCGGCGAGTGGTGGTGGTGGGGGGTTTATCATAACCGTACCTTCCATAATAACAAAAGGGTGGCCATGGTGAGTCGGGCAAACACGCCTTCCCGGATGATTGCAAATTTATACTTTACCGTGGGTAATACGAGGAGATGAATTTCGGCGAAGCCGCGAGCCCAAGCGGGAGAGAAAATATAGAGGGAGAGCGAAATCGGCAGAGCTTTCGCGAATCGGGGTACACACCCGATGGAACACAAGAAGAGCGGAGAAAAGAAGTGGAGGGAGGGGGGTGAAAAAAAACTGAAAAAACGTGAAAAGAAAGAAACAAACAGAAAAAAAACTAAAAAACAAAAAAAAAAAAAAAAATCAACACCGAGGTAAAAAACCGAGAAAGAAAGAAAGGAAGAAAAAAAAAAAAGAACGAGGTAGGAATGTATAGATATAATATAGTGCATTCGTCTAGCTTAGCCCCTTATCTTGCGACGCTGCCGTGGTCTTCGTAGGGGTGCAGGGGTGGGGGTGAGGAAGAGGCTGAGGGGGCGAGGATCGCAAGAGCTGGATAAAAGAAGCGTAAAAGGAAGCAGCCAGCCAGTGAGCAGGAGCTGCAAGAGAGGAAGGGACGAGCTGAAAGGGGGTGGAAAGGAAAGGAAAGGGGAGGGGAGGTTATCACGCAATTTTATTCCCCTCCGCGCGTGGAGAAAAATGAGTCTTGAATTGCCGAGTGAAACGGAAGCCGGGCCCCGGGAAAACTCGAGGTAGCTATATGTATATATATATATATATATATATATATATATATATATATATAGGTATGTAGCCCAAGTTTTCTTCTCCCATGTTCGCCGTGCGATGGCGGTTATCGACGAGAAAGGAACACACCCTCGGCACCCTTTTTTTTTTCCACCCCCCTTCTGCTTTTGCCGTTGACGCAGGTAATTAACTCGGGATCTTTGCGCGGGACGCGTGTTACTTTTGTTTGTGAAAAAATCGTTGTAGACTAGAAATCGTTGTGCCTCTTTTTTTTTTTTTTTTTTTTTTTTTTTATTCATTCAACTCGTCGCTCTTTGACGGATCGAATCGAACTTTTTTCCAACCCTTCGGTAACGCGGATACTTTACATTGGAGCTGATTCGATCGTGGATTAGGAAATTAGAGACCAATGCCAATGCCTCGGTTTTGCGCCTACTTGACGATTAACGACACTCGTTGTGTCGTCCCCGTCGATAATTCAATTTTCACTAATAAACGGCCTCTCTGCTACGGACAGCCGCATTAACTCGGAGGTATTGGTCAGAATTGAGTTAGCTTCGACATCGACGACGAGTTTCGATTCTAGGTACCATAGTACCTACCTATTCGGCAAGTGTTCGAATTCCGATCCTGAACGCTAATTTCATCCCATTATTAAACTGCAGTCGTAATCGATATTCCGAAAAGTGACGTTAATTAAACCTATTTTGGATTAGCTGCACAATTTTTTTTTTTCTGCGGCGGGGGGGGGGGGGATAATTGCTATATTTTTTTTTTTACAATTTCGACTCATACACGAACAACTAGATGTCAATTGTTCACAGAAATATTAATGAACGTGAGTGTTAACTTTATTAATGTTATACACGTCGTTGGATCAATTTCGTTTTTCAGGATTCTTTGAAAATCTAGCTATCTAGTGATACAGCGATGGAAATGTGTTTGAATCACACTGAAATGTATTCTTATCAAAACAAGTGTCATTTCCGTATCTGAGAATGCGAAATACTGTACTTTTGACGATAAGAACGAAGTTTATAAACTGTAAAATCATAAATTTAAGCAATTTCATATCACCGATTCTCGATTATTCATATATTCGAAGACATTAGGTCTCGGTCGATAAAGACAGGCTGTACAACATTCTTTCAGACTAACTCGAAATGCAAAAAATTGTGTTTTGATTGATATAAACGAGTTTTGTAGAGATCAGAAAATCATAGATTCAATTTATTTCACGTAACCATTTTACAGCGATTCGCATATTCGAAGATATTACGTCTCGGTCGATAAAGACGGACTTACAGCATCCTCTAAGAGGAAGTCGTTATTTCGTAGTGAAAATGACTGACATTTCCGTTACTCAAATCGCAGTAAGCTGTATCGTTCTCAATATCAACGGACTTTATGAATCAAAAAATTATAGTATCAATTAATTTCACATCACCGTTTCACAGTGATTCGCATATTCGAAGCATTACGTCTCGGTCGGTAAGGACGGACTCGTCAGCATCGTCTCGCCGTAACTTAAAATGCAAAGAACTGTATTTTATTCGATATAAACGAACTATGTAGATCAAAAAACCGTAGTACGAAAAAATTTCACATCACCGCTTCACGATGATTTCCATATTCGAAGCATTCGATGTCTCGACGTCTCGGTCGATAAAGACGGACCCTACAGCATCCGGTCAGTGGAAACCTTCTTTTTTATTCCTTGGGAGTCTCGGCAAGGTGAAAGCGGAATCAAATAGTAGGGACACGTGTTTTCGCACTGCCGTAAACACTCAGCCTGGCCGTTCCAGGGAAAACCACTGCCCAAGT
This sequence comes from Diprion similis, assembly GCF_021155765.1. NCBI lineage: Eukaryota > Metazoa > Arthropoda > Insecta > Hymenoptera > Diprionidae > Diprion > Diprion similis. The sequence goes on from NC_060117.1 coordinate 7,052,671, forward strand.
TACTCGCATGGTTTCAGCGACGCGCTCGCGCGAGTCGAATTCAAGTGGGTTCTTATAGCGCGGGTAGTAAAGCCTCGCCTTGCCTCGTGGCCGCGGTAATTCTATGTTCGGATCCCGGTCGTGAAATTTTCCTTTCCCTTTTCCTCCTTTTCCTCCTTTTCCATTTTCCCGCCTCTTTCTCTACTCTCATTTTTTTTTTTTTTTTTTTTTTTTTTTTGCCATACATGTTGCACGCGGCGATATTCAACCCTGAAACGGCACACTTCCGTCTTCAATCATAAAGGGTACTAAACCAGGGCTAACATACAATAACTTCCACGATTTTAACCGAACAGTATTTCCGTCCCGATTCGCATTCTTCGATAAAACGAAATGGGATATTTTCAACGGAATTTTACCGGATGTTTGTATGTGACGCTCTTTATTCTGGTATACATATATTTCTATAGATCTTAGATCTTATGGCTGAGTTTTTATCCGTATGTTATTTTGGTGCGATTTTTTACGTTTACATTCTCACCGCTGTAACTTATTTAAAAGATAATTTTATTCGAGATACTCATGATCTCGCAAAAATAGTTAATCATTTCTTTTATTAAAAGATGTTTAAGAACTTACTGTAACAAAACGAATGAATTTTGTACACATGGATTTACGCTATCAAACTCACTACCACATACAATGAATGAATGATCACCTAGAAGTATAGTTCGCTAACGAAGAAGAGAATTTCTCAGTCGGTACTTCTAAATCGGTGACGTCACCGAGCGACTGCTGAACCCTCGATGATCCGAGCAACCCCTTCTTATAAAAGCGCCATTGCTTAGCGAGACGCACTTCTCGTTTGACCAGCGCCGAGTTCACTTCAGTTTCGCCCATCAGACGAACCCACATTGGTTCAATAACAGGTTGACAACGAGAACCTTCCTTTATTCACACTGCACTTAGTTCGTGCATATTCACTAACGCACCTAGTTCGTGCAAACTATTTCAAGACACCTGGTTCGTGCAACTTTCACGAATGCATTTAATTCATGCATTCTACTTGATTGCACCTAGTTCGTGTAATCTGGTCCGCAGTGCCTAGTTCGCGTTATTTTCGTCAAACGACTTGATCGTTTACCATTATTTAACGCATTTCGTGCGTACCTTACTTAATTCTGAATACGACATCTACTCACCTATGAGAATATCTAACCTGTGACTACATTTCCGGACCAACCTCTTCAATCAACAATGAAACAATACTGTTTCTTTACTTTTCACATATTCCCGACGTACAGGGCAATTCAGTTTTGAAACCTCGATTATTTTAACGATTTCATTTACTTTTTCTCATTCTATTTTAATTATCATAATTGTTTTTCAAATATATTTCCTTTTCAAAAAAGCCAGGTCTTGTCCTTAGACGATTCATCCGAGCCCACTCTCAATTTAAACAAAAGATTTCATAAAAAAAATATTAATCACTTTATCTTTTATCTTCCTCATTCTTATAAAGCAAAGCCACGTAATTCGGCTGTATATCTTCATTTTTTATTTATTTTATTTTTTTGTGCAATATGTAAAGAAACATTGAACTGCACTCAATAAATAAATTCGTCACAATCTTCCGTCACTGAGAATAAATATTCTTTACTGGAAAATATATCTCCTTCGCGGTGTAGAAAAAATTCACTCTAGTTTTCACGCCATTTTAAGGGTTGTTTTTTCTTTCATTAAACTTTTTTTACATCAGTTTCACATTCAGGAAACGTATAATTGCGCTTTCTTCCGTAAAAGAAAAAAAAAAACCGAAAGAGTTAAAATCTTGGAAGAGCGGAAATGATCGAATGATAAAATTTCCACAAGTCATTCATTCGAAAATTGTTGAGCAATTTACGAGGTCGTGGGATTACAGTCTGTGGTGGAAAACGGATTCCTTTCGGTTCAGCGCTGCGTGTACGTACGTACATACCTATATATAATATATATATATATATATATATATATATATATATATATATATATATATCTACCTGCACTAGAATTTGCGCGCCGTGCGCAGCTTAATTACGTTGCCTTAATCCCTGTCTGTACACTGCAAGCATCGTTCTGCAGGTTGCAGCGATCGCTTTAAACGGAGGGTGAAGTGCTTCGCGCCAACTTACGAGGCAAAAAGCAACATCATTTCGATCCGGACTTGCCTGACCGTGCTGCTCTCTACGATAAAACTCGTATCGTTGCACAGTCCTGTTTTTAAACCCTTTTTATACCAACGTAGCGAAGGTCGTTTATGTTGACCCGTGAATTTGCGATGACGTTGGAGGTTTCAGCTGAAATTAGCTCCCAACTTCCGGAGCTTTTACCTTTTGGATTATTTATTTATTTTTTTTTCTCATGTTTTTGTTCTCTTTTTTTGTCACATTTCTTGCTTTTCCCTTCTCTACTTCAAACTTTAACGAAAATTTATATAATATTTTTATATAGTCTATTTTCGTTGAATCATTCAATAAGTTTTAGTACATTGTACAGATGATTTTAATTAAATGATGTCAAGATAATTAGATGATATTTTTTTAGATAATTAATTGTATCGATTTCAAATAATATGCGAACTTATAATTAATAAAGATATAATAATTTTTTTTTGTAAATTATATATAATTTTTACAGTAATAATGTAAGATATTGTTTTAGGAAAAGCAGACGGCAACGGTGAATTGGATTCTCTGGAAATTGGTAAGTTGTTTGACAGTCCCTACAATTTTGAATCTTGTTGCATTTGAAATTCATCAAATATTTGACGTTTGTAAATATATGAGATCTCAGAGGGAGAAGTTTCTTGGGCGAGACGCGAACGCTACGAGCTTGATTCTGTTCTTGTCAATATTTGACTCATACTCACGAATAACGTTTACAATTTAGTTTATGTGATGCGAATTTATCCTGTTTTTATTTACTCTAGGTTTTTGTATTTTTTTTTTTTTTTTAATTTCTTGTTTTAACCAATGAAACGTTACATCAAAATGCGATAAATATTCAAGCATTTTACGATAATTGAAACAACGAATAATCCAGACGACAATCAGATCTCATTGGATTGCGATAGTATTTCTTCAGAATGATTTAGACGATTAAATCATTATTAGATACAATAACGGTTCAAATTCTAAATAAATTGAAACGAGCAATAATTTAGAGTACACATTATAGCTGTTAAGACCATATTTTTTGGCTATCGTAGCGGTAAATCGGTTATTTCGGTTGACTATACTTTTTTATTATTTCAAATAAAGCATAACATTAATTTATCCTTTGCAAGAAAATATAGAACCAGTGACCATAATTAAAAGAAATAGCAACTAGAAATAAAAATTTTCAAAGCAGCACCAAATTTTTGCTGAAATCACACTTTGAAATGTAATATTAGCACTTCCATTTAGGCGAAAGAATTGTGGTCGAATGCTAATTTCGATAAGCTTGAATTGTTTATTGAACGTTTAGAAGTTAAATCTGTTGTATTTGAGAAAAATATTTCTGTAGCTCAAAGCAAGTCCGTGAACTTGAGGCAAATATTCTATCTTGAATCCATTTTGTATCATTATTCGAATTTAAAAAACAGATTTATTGAATCTAGAAGTATGACTAGAAATAAAATACTCTGATTGCCAGCTGACGAAAAAAATAGTTTGTTAGTAGCTTTAATAGTATTCAGTGATCTACCTAATGATCTCAAAAAATATGAAGAGTATGAATCTCTAGCAGATATCGACACCTAAAGTACCGGAAAGCTCGTATGTCTGGGAACGAATGGAAGCTAAAAAATATCGCCATTAGCTAGGATTTTTTAAAGCCAGTGAAACTGATCAATATTTTGGGTTGCATGTCAAAATTAGGACTAGATGCCATCTTAACAATTCATGACAGTACTCATCATAAATTTTGTTTCAATTCAATATACGCTGTAATAAAACTTCTATGGATTGTGTAATATGGTGTCAATCCAACACTGTCAACTCTGCTACTAAATTTTTGTATCAGTGTAAAATTTTTTAAAGTACCATCGTCATTCCTGGCCATAAAGCAAGTCCCAATTTTTACCCCACACGTGTCTAAAAAGTGTATTAGAAAATCAATTTTGAAGAAGAATTTTTTTAACAAAGTAGTTTTGACTTTCGACGTTGAACCGATTTTTAAAGACTTAAAGCTCTTCTTGAAATCAATACATCGCTTAAGGTCGAAGGTCGTTATAACCACCTCATGTCAAAACACGAAGAGCCTGCTTAGCTTCTCCCTCTAATCAACAACTTAATTTCATCAAGCCCACACCACCACGAGTGTAGAGGGAGTCGTTCTCTCATTTTCCATGCCTCCGTTCAAGGCTGTAAATATCTTGTACCTCGTAGCTTTTGCGCTCGGAATTTACTCGCGTGTAGACCAAGCCACCACCCGAAGGAATTTGTGGCACATGTAATGACTTGAACGATTAACGTTACACACTTTGGCCAGCTCGAGCTGAACTTCGTCACGTCGACTTCGACTGGGCATCATTCGAAATCTTTGATTGAATTGAAATCATGAGTGATGGATGCTATGGTCCCGATGTGTAGGCACGTGTTTTTGAAAACTGTGTTGTCATGGATGGATTCAAACTTTGGTTTAATGGTCTCGCATAACTTCTTTCCAAATCTGTGACAAAAATTTTGGTACGTCAATCTAAAACTATCTGATGCCAATCTAATGCTTTATAAGGTGATGTTCATTTAGAAGGATTATCCAACACCATCTAATGATACATTTCCAAACAAAAAATGGTCTGTGGTAGTCCACATCAGTCACCACATTCTTTATATATTGTAGGTTACAATGGCTCGGATGATTGGTGAACCTCTTGATCGATTTGGATACATTGGAATACATTTTCATACAACACTTAGTGATCTTGATAGTATTATTGGTCAAAGTCTCTAGTGTTACTATAGGACAAATTGGAAGTCAATACATTGACGAAGTCACGTACATTTTCTAGTTTCTCAGTTTAGATCAGTTCATCTATATTTTCAGCAATCAAATACTGAAATACCACATCACGCCTGAGTCAGAGTGAGACCTGAATCCAGTAGGTCTGCAGAATTGGAACAATCCATGCATATTTTTCTAACTCTCTTTCAACTTCACTGCCTGACAACGAGACGATATACCAGATCCATATTCTGATCATCTCGACATACATGACAAAAGCGTTTGATGTTCATTTAACTTCATGTTCCGGATTGAGTCAAGAGTCACATTTTAATCGTTCGATCAACATAAAAAATAATAATTCTATGCTAATTATATTCTGCTTTCGATACTGTCTCTTCTCTTTCTCATCCTTCCGCTTCAGTCACTTCAACTGTATCACCAGTCTCATGTTCCAATGTCGTATAGTTCTATCGGCATAAAATTGTGATAACCTATTTGAAATTCGCCATCGATACTCGCATGTAAAATTGGAATTATAAAAAATGCCTCTGTTGCGAAGGGATATTTTGTTCCCATGCTACGTTATCGTTGAAGTTTGTTTTAGCGCTTGTGTATAATAAAATATCAAATTTCTGCCATAATTGATTGAGCGGCATTTGGGCTTTGACGAAAATTGATATTAGAGCTACCTTTACCATAAATACAACGATTGACTTCACACGTTACGTGTTATATCAGGTGAAAAATCGAGGACGAAACCCAAGAGAGATCGAAAAAAAAAAATTGAAACAAATATCTCGCTTTGATCACTGCAACTGACGTTCAGTACATCAAAGTAACTTGTCATCAAGTATCTTAGATACTAGTCATACTGCACATAGGCGAACCCATAACGATGCATTCATGAGTTTGGACATTAGGAGTCAAATTGGGCTGAAGATCGATCTTCGCAGGTACCAACCTGACAGTTTTTTGATATTTACAAAGTTTTCACCTTATGTGTGTAGTTGCGCTGGCATACCCCATAAGGCCTACTTCAAAGCACACGTGATCAGATTCTTTTATTCGTGAGTTCGTGTACCTATACGTTGTGTAAACATAAGAAGCGGTCACGAATGTAATCAAAATCGGCTAACCGGTAACCGCGGAACGATAACTAATCGAAAAAGTCTACCAAACCTTCCGATTGGCAGCAAACAGGCCAATTAAACTAGAATAAATATTGGTTTATCAATTCGCAAAGTGTCATTTGGCTAGGCTTGATATTCCAACGAGTCACGTCATCATGGTTTCGGTTTATATTTCTTGAATCAAGCGTTGATTAGTAGATAATGATGGCATATGAACGTTAAAACACTTGTGTCTTTTACTGATAGTTCCATAATAGTGCGGCATCGTGAATTAATAATCACAGCTAAATTGTTTATCTACACTATCTAGATTTTCTTGTCAGTAATATTGTTGATCTGCTGATGTCAAAACGAAGCTTTTGTTTGTATTACAATGCAGTGTTCGTGACTTTTCGAAAGCTTGAAACGTGGCATTCGAAATTCTGTTCCATTCTGTTCAGAGAAGTTCGAAATGTGAAGAAAGTAGCGTTGAATCCAACGGTTCGAGGATAGCTTTCATCGCATTTAGCGAGTGTCAAGTCAGGTGATCGGGAAAAATCTTTATCAGACTTGGTTGCTGTTTATTTTCGTTGAAAGGCGAGGTCTTAAGGAAACTTTGAGACAACAACTATACGTAGAAAAGAAACGATGGCTTGAGGTATTAGAGCAGAGGAGGGGAGAGGAGGGGAGAGGCGGTTTGCTGGTGTGAAGAAAAAGTTAAGTTGTATGCTCGGCACGCCAGCACAATGCTACTCTTCTAGTCTTATCTTCAGCTTCGCTGTGTGCTCGGCTCACGGCTTTTCGAATCTAGTTTGTTGTTTCGTCGTCGCGGCAGAACTTTAGCTGCAAGTAAGACCAACCAACTTCGTTCACCTGCAACTTAGAGAAGACGACTCGACCAACCAACCAACCAGCCAGCCACAAATTTTCCATGCTATATATAAACCTTATCTTTGCTTGTTCTATCACCTGAACGAGATGGCTTATCGGTTACTGAAACAAATTCTGGCTGAACGAATCGTTTCTAGAGATTTTAATAAACTTGGCAAGTATATTGAGTGATAAAAAATGAGTTTACCCGCCAAATTGGTCCGAGGAAATCAGGTCGTATCCTTCCGGCAAAAATATTCCTGCATCCCTCCGAATTTTCATTCAAGAGATGATTCGACGTACTCTGCAGTCAGACTATCGTACGGGTTGGTTAGTTGGTTTTCCTTGCTCTGAAGGAGGGCTTGAAAAATAAACGAATCGTGAGGTTCACCTTAAGAATTCCTCCGACGAGGCCGGATTACTGTGCAGTAAGATGAGAATATTTGATTCCTCATTTCACTGTGGAATCTAAAGGATCTGAAGGTAACCATGCGCCAGCGATTCACAATCAGACACACGGTAACGAGCACGGACGGTTTTTGAGTGGAAACGTAAGTCTGACGATGAGAGAAATTTATCAAGTGTATACAGTGAGAGAAGTTCATAGGAGTGGTTATACTTACAAGGAAGGTATCCCAGGTTGACTTCTCCGATTTGATTTCTTTTGTAACATGTCATAGTAGACTAAAAACTAAGCGACACGTATTTTTTTTTACATGCCAATAAACGTTTTAAAGGGGTGAAACCACCCTCCAAAGTATGGCATGTGAAGCGGCGATTTGACAGTTTCTCTCCATTCAAAATAAATCAAAACCCAACCAATCAAAATAGAAAAATTTATCTCATAACGAGAAATGAAAAATTTAATTTTGTCAGTTGAAAAAAAAAGTAATTGCCAAATCGCTGCTCACTGTGCATTACTTTGATGAGTGGTTTCACGCCTTTAAAGTGTTTAATAGCAGATAAAAAAAAATATGTGTCGCTTAGTTTTCAGTCTACTATAACATATTGCAAAAGAAATCAAATCGGAGAGATCAACCTGGGACACCATCCTTGTTAGTCCTTAATTCTATCATTTGTTCATTTTTTTTTTTACTAGAATCGAAAAACCTACATAGTTCTGGATACAAAATGAAAATTGGTATTCAATCTATATCGACGCACGGAAAAATTATATTTGTAACTTATTTTCTTTAAAAAAAATAATACATCTTACCGTAATTTTCTAGTAACTTTAACATTTGTTTGAGAGACAGCAGTAGCCTAATTTTTTTTTTCTCGTTTCGTATTTCGTACAAGTACTCAAGGGGAGATCCTGATAATTACACTCTGTTCGAAACAAAAAAAAGACGAACCACTTTTTTCGAGGGTTAGTAATTATAGACCCTGAAATAAACGAAGTAAGTAACAAACGGTGCAGTCAGTGTCAGGAACATTGCCCTCCGAGGACTAGAGCCGAGAGGAACCATCAATCAACCGAAAAAGAGGTGCTTAAGAATGGCGTTGAAAATAGTACATCCATCTTCATTGATGCTCAGGTCTCGGGCACTGACAAAACAAACGGATTTTTTTGCCTCTCGAGTGTATTTCCCGTTCAACAACCGATCAGGATTCTCATCGAAATTTTTATAACCACGTATCGCCGTTGGAAAAAATATAATTATAATATTAGTTAAAGTGATAACAAAAATTAAAGAATAGCTTCAAGCTTCTCTAATACGTTTCCAATATTACATTCATGTTTTATATTTATATAAAACGACGAAATTGATTGTAGAAAGTTAACTTAATATTTATATTATACTGGTTCATTTTATTCATCATTTGGGATTCTCTTCTCGAATCAGTGAATTATTGAAAATCATTCTTATAATGAGAATAACCACGAAATTTGAATTTCTGTTTGTTAAAAAAAATTTTCATAGTCATTGTTCGTGTAGTTGCCGGATAAAAATGTTTGAAAAATAATAATTATTCCGTTGAATTATTAATTGAAAAAAAAAAACCACCGTTTTAAAAACCTGAAATTCTCAGGGAATTATGTTTCCACAAATAACTGGACACCCAGTAGAAAAAATCTGGAAAAAAAATTGGAATGTCTTTTAGAGTTGGAACAACAACAACAACGTAACAAGTCGCAGACCAAAACCAAGTGTCTGAGGGTCGAACTGACGCGGAATGCCCCATATATATGGATATGTCAATACCAAAGGCAATTAATGACACCACCAAGCCAAGAATTCCTGCATTCTCGCCTCCCGGTTATATAATACGACATCATTTTTATCGGGTAAGGAACTCTCGGCGCGCACTCGATTATCGCGTCACATTGATGGGAGGTGGGAAGTGGATGGGGTTCTCTGCTCGGATCGGGTGACTTCGGTATCAATAACACCGGGGCTGCGAACGTGACGTCGATTGGTGGGCTGAATATTCCTCGGTGGCACAGCCCCCAACTTTTATATTCCGATAGTCGAACGATTTTCCACTTCAATTTGGCTATATCGATGTCCGCGTGTCACGTATGCATCTTCAGTTCCGACCTCTTGTCGTGAATGTTATGTATAAGGAATTGAAAACAGTCAAGGTAACTTTATAGCGTAAAATTTACGAAGGTGTCACGTGATGGACGTAAAAACGTTCTTTTTTCATCTGCAAACTGATTTTAGATTCTTAAATGCCGGATCTTGATGGAGATTTTTTACATCGATGACGAAGGTTTCGAATTTGAGGTTAAAGAATCGTCCAGATTTAATGATGAAGCTTTCGAATTTGAGGTTAAAGAATCATCCAGATTTGATGATGAAGGATTCGAATTTGAGGTTAAGGGGGGGGGGGGAGGGGGGGGGAGGGTTGCAGCGCAAAAAAAAAACACTTCTTTGTGAATTTTTTTTAAAAGTGTGGATTGAGGAAATTTATTGAAACCTTTTGTACATTATTAAGCATACTTTTAACAATGTTCTGTAATTTTTTCTTGCAGACATATTGCAAAACAAGCCGGTGACAGAGCTTACCCCAGAACGTCTTAGAGAAGAAACGATTTGCGGTATTCACTATATCTCGATCAAGAATTATCTGAAATAAAAAACCATTAAAATTTAGTCAAAGTATTATCAAATCCTCCCCCCAACGTTCTACGATTATTTTTTTTCTCATTTAAAAATTTTTAACTGCCATCTAAAGTGTAAACTGCTATTTTCCACGAAAAATTCCGCCATTTTGTGGGTGGGAAACCCCCTTAATGTTGAAAAAAAATTTTAACTAAACGTTAGAGGGAGATATTTTATATGTAGAAAATGTGTACCAAGTTTGGAATGAATCGGTCAAGTAGTTTGTAAATGGTAGTGAACACGGACTTTGAAAAAGTAGTTTTGAGAAAAACGCGTCCGTGTTTAAAAAATGTGAATTTTAGACTCTCGTGCAACTGCAAGATTTGATATTAAAATATTATTGCAATGAGGTTTTATGATGCATTGGATTGAATACAAATCACGAAATGAATTATCTAGATCATAATTCTCTCATTAGTCTTTGTAGCTTTTTTATGGTGTTTAGAATTCACGGAGTTTCGATGGTTTTTGGACATTTTTTTTTTTTTTTTTTTTGTTGATACGGTACTGGTGATAAATGTTTCGTCGTATAAGGCCTCAAAGCGTCCAAATATTACCGGGTGCCATAAGTGACTATAAAATGTTTGATTCCATTCCATCAGCCGACACTCTGATGACAGGAAAGTGAAAACTTTGACGATCGTCAGCACACATTTATAGTGACATATAACGCACGTTCAGTACGACCACTCTGAATCCTTCTACTATGAAATATTCATGATCGATGTCATAACAACGTACTCGATTTTTACACAATCTCTCGTATGCTTCGGTTGTGTGAAGAAGAAACTTCCGGAAATCACGAAAGTACCGTTTTTAGTCTGTTTTTAATTGTTCTGATCCCAGAATCCAATTGCTGATCATAAAACATCTTCGAAAAGAAATTTTCAAGCGATTGATTAAAAGGTCACATGATTAACGTTTTGGAAGAAACAAAAGTTCAAATAAGCTTATACTTCAATATAGCCAAATACGTGATTCATCAGTTTCACCATATTAAGAAAAAAAAAAGAAAAAAAAAAACTGATTATTCCAATGAAGGCAGTATTTTCGAAATTTGATATTCAAGTTTTCTGACACAGGTTGGCCTGACGTATATTGTCTCGTATGTTTTATTTATACATCGTGACCCATGCAAGGTACCAATATAATATAGAAAAAATGTAGTCCAATACAATAATAAATATGTGACTTCCCTTCATAGTTCAAGTCATATTGCAGCATAATTCGAATTCATGAATATTTTGTAATTTGAAACATACAGGGTGAATCAAATAAAACGCTGAGAATGGGAGGAGCTCAGTTGTCCTGATACCAAAGTGAGGTTCAAAGTCTACATACAGGTATTTAGTGGCAATGACAAATGAAGTCACGATATGACAACGATTTAGAAATCACAATAAGACAAGATGAACCTAATTGTTGGCATTTCGTGCTGTCATCTTTCCTCTGTTGCCATATCTTCATTATTGTCTGTCATTTACTGTGGTTACACACATAGACTTCAAACCTTACTTTGATCAACCTAACTGAGCTCCTTCCATTCTCAGCGTTTCAATTGACTCACCTTGTATATCCTCCAAGACGATACATCAGTTGCTTTATTGTTAGTTCGAACTTCAGTTCCAGAAAAGTTTTTTTTATTTCTTGTGCTAAGAAGAAAACGTTTTTTTTTTTTTTTTTTTCAAAAATGGTAACCATTTTCGAAAACCAATCATCGATTTCTATCATTTTTTGAAGTTAGCTGCATTTTTTTGATGGGCTATAGTGCCGGTTGGTAGACACAATATTGATATTCAAATACGATATTGCGATATCGACATTAATACATCATTTTTCATTGCAAAGTTGGAGAAATTTTTTTTCAGACAAAATTTCAATTTTAACTCAACGTATTTAGATGGGTGAAATGACCAAGTCATGATCCTCAAAGTACCAAATTGCCACCAAGTACGAACCTTGGGTATCACTTGGTAAAAGGTCATTATAGAAGATGAACTGCTTTTTTTTAATTACAATTGCATCATTTTCTATACTTATAACTTTCAAATCGTCGCAAAAGACAGATAATTGTTCCATTTGGGATTTGTTCAGCACATCGTTAATATGAAGTTGAATCCATTTCAATAAATTCCATACTGAAAATGATCGTGTGTTGTGGCTAACTTTCAAAAAATTCGAATATATATAGGATACTATCCCTAGTTTCCTCATTCGAGAATAGTTTTTTTTTTTTCGTATTTTTTGCACGGAAATCTCTAGCATTGCGCGGTATATATGGGGCATTCTGAGTAAGATCGAGGAGGATCATTTCCCTCAAATCATCAGATCTTTGCGTGAATTCTTTTTTTCGCATTCATTTGACTTCGAAGTAAGCCTCATTTTTTAGGGAATTTTCTCACAACTCCTTCACGCGGCGCGACGATCATTTTTGTGTGAAAAAAGGGATAACAGAAAAAATAGCATTTTTTAAATTGTGCAATTTTTTCCACAGATTCTGGGTAGTCAATAAGTAAGATCTATTAGAAAGTGGGATGCGGCTGCTTCAATTTTTTTAACATTTTCGTTTTTTTCGATTTTTAGTCTCGCATTTTTTATTATTTTTGATCTTCACGTGCTGCGCCTTGTTTCTTCGGGATGCCGACTATTCTGAAAATACTTTTTCGGCTCAAGGAGCGTTTGGTTATGTCACCATCTGGATACAACGTCGCGAGAAATCCTGGATATGCTCTGTGATTTTATGCTCAAACTAAATTCACAAGCCTTGTGACGTGCAGTTTCACGAACCTCGATGATCCGCTCGTAAGATTTCTCGTCGTACGGCTTCTATAAATCTGAAATTATGTCGTTGTCGGTCCTGTCAACTATCACCGTGTGTGATTGAAATAATAATTCTTACACAACAGTTCAATTTAAATACACATTTATTTAACAAAAAGATCTTCTTTTGTAATCGTTTCATAGTTTCGTTTCGCAACGATGTTCTTATTCACTTATTCAATCATACCGGTCCGGAAATTCTGCATGTCAGGATCCGCTCGATTTCGAAGAGTTCCGAATCGTCCGAAGTCCAAAGAGGTTCCGATCGCTCGAAGCTTGAATCGAATTCTGTGTTCTTTGTCGTCCGATGTTGTTCCGTCTCCTAATTATGATTCTGGTGTCCGAAGGATGATTCTTTGTTGCGTCGGTTTGATTTGAAGTGATAATCTCAAATAGACTCCGATCGGATCTTAGGTACGTCGGTGCAGGACGATTGGTCCTGAACAGTCCAATCGGTGCAGTGCTGACAAGATAGTTGATTGCAAAAATGCATTATTGCGTTCCGAGAATGATGCCGATGAACTTTGCGAACTGTTTATCCTTTCTTCTCTCACGTTCTTCGCGTTCGGTCGGCGAGGCTTATCAGCTCGAGTTCTGTGAATTTCTATCGTAGAAGCGTACGGTCCACATGTGTGTCATAGTTGAACGTGTGAAGTTAGCAATGAAAAATATAATATACTTACCGCGTAGCATCGCACAAGTCTAAACTCGGTTGCAATATGCAGGTTGTCGGTGCAAGGCCGATGCATGCGGAAATGGTAATTAATTGCAGGTCGATATGGATCTTAAATCGATCGTACGAGCTTATGATGCTTGCTCGTGGTAATTGCACGCCGGTAAGTTAGAGTACAGAGAGTGGCTGATGCCGTAAGTATATCGGTTGGGACGTAACGGTTGAACGAACTTTTGTTAAGAACAGTTGTTCAACTGGGTGATTTATCGCGAATCCCAATTCTGGTGCACTCGTCATTCGTTATTCTCAAATTCGTATCCCGAAAATGTCGAATTTTCCAAAATGGCCGTCTGATTCCTGAAAGTTACACGATATTTACGGGGAATTGTAAAAAATATACGATTCATGGGGTTTTCGAGGTCGCTGATTAAGAATTTTTCATCATTTTTTTTCCAAGTACAAAATAAAGGATCGAATATAATAGACTGGTTCTTGAAACTAACACTTCATTGATACCTGATGTGTGTAAAAGTGTGCAATTCTGCAGTCATAGAGGTCGCTGATTGAGAATCTGATACCAGATTTTTTGAATATAAAATGGCGAATCCAATTCAGTCGATTATTTCATGTGTAATGTACTCTATTCGTGATAAGCTTCACCAAGGACGAATTGTATCCATAAGTTCATGATAAAAGATACGTTAAACCATGCGATTAATAGATCTAAATTCTTTCAATTTCATCTGTTGCTTGTAGGTATTATAAATTAAGTATTACTCACACCAAATCATTTTCACTTTTCGCGTTATCAACAGAATCGTTATCAAACATCCTTTCACGCCTGATACAGTTTAAACAATCTTCGCCAAACGACTACTTGTCAGCGACGAACACCTGCCTGTCAATCTGCCTGACCGTCTCTCACTCTCTCTCTCTGTATGCCTTTGCTGTGAAAATATTCTGACGTGGCTTCATACGTCGGTTACATTTCATCGGAAGGATTTTCTTTCGCATAAATTTTTCAGGTCGAGAAGTAAAACAACGTTAATTACACTCGTTTTGTATCAACAATTGGTAACAGCCGCGAAAAAATTGAAACAAAAAGTATTTGCCAGAGATATCAGAGTTTCAGCAGCTGCGTCATCCGGAAATAGCGACTCAAAAAATCGTTTTTTTCGACTAGTTGTTGATGTTTACGGAGTTAGAGCTAGTTGCAATTTTTAAAAGAACTAATTTCTTTTTCCGCATTTTCTTGGCGTATGATGTCTCGAAAACATTACTTGATAATTTCAAGTCAATCCGACAAATGGTTTTCAAGACATATCCTACATCAAGTTTTTCCCGTAAACCCCAGCATTCGATTGTTTAAAGGCAATTGTTTGGACGGTTTTTTTTTGTATGCATTTTTTTTTTTTCAAATATGTTGAGCATTTTTGAAACGAAAGTTATGCCTACGAAATTCAGCTTAAGATCATAGTTTTTAAGTTATCAATTTCTTTTTAATTAAAAAACTGCAATATTTGAAAATTTTGAAAAAATTATTAACTCAAAAAGTATGACTTTGGGCCAAATTCCGTAAAGATAACTTTTAGTTCGAAATGGCCGAAAATATTTTAAAAAAAAATAATGCATACACAAAAAAAATTGCTCAAACAATTGCCTTTAAACAATTGAATGCTCAGGGTTTCGGGGAAAATTTATGCAATATTTTGATTCAGCGGGTCAATACACATGAAAAAGTATCGCTTTATCCACCGATATTAAAATTAAACGAAAAAGCAATGCCGAGATGGATCTAAGACTTTATACGTGTTTTTCCCCAAATTATGTTTTCGAAGGCGGTGACTCTGTCTCCGGAGCTCTAACTCAAGAACCAGTTAACGGTTTTTGATGAAATTTACACAACTTATCGAGAGCATCAGAAACTAGTCTCAAATCGAAGGATTCAATTTTTATTCACAAACTTCTATTTTATGTTACCAAAAAACCAATGCTTTTCTCCTTCCGAATCGAGGGAAAAAACTTTCAGAAGCCGCCATTTTGGTAATTTTCAAAAAAATCAAAAAAGCTTCGATCGAAGACTAGGTCGCTATTGAACTAGTGATTTATTCTTATCTGGTGGATCAGATATAGCGGACCAAAACGGAAAAAAACTCCGTGATTTTGATGAAACTTGGTATTCTTGAGTTTTTGGAGTCTTTAAATTCGGATCTGAAGTCACAATTGGGAAATTTGAAATGGTGGATCCAGTAAAGCGGACCTTAATGTTAAAAATCATCTGATCTTAATGAAATTTGACGTTCTCGGGTTTTCGGGGTCACTGAATCCGAATGTGAAGTTGAAAAGTAGAAATTCAAAATAGCCGATTTAATGAAGAGGACTAGAATGTAAAAAATCATTTGAGTTCAATGAAACAGTGAGCCGAAGAATACGTGAAAAGGCAAAAAAAGCCCCGATATCAACCGGTGACTGCGAGTCACGACCCCGGAGTGTGCGACGTCTGAGCTAATTCCGAAGTTCTTACGTCAACTACGAAGAACTTATTTCTCTTCGTTGCGCGTTGTATCAGGGATGCGTGACATCGGAAATTCGATTCCAGATCCAAAACGAGAACGGTCAAAAATTGTTATTCCGCTTTCAGTAGCGTACTCGATCGTACCAGTTTTGGCACGGAAAGTGGCTCATCCGCTCACCAGTTATGACTGTTTGAGACATAATCATTTTCAGTAGGGTTATCACTGACGATAAATCGCGATAATTCGACCCGCTTAGAAGATAACGAACGCCCAAGAGAACTCTTGGCAGCGTGATAAATGTAAAGTGCACTGTGTAGGTCGAGAAAACTGAAATGTACAGTCGATATGAAATTGTTGAAAATTAACGATCGTTTTGATGTAAAAAGGGATGATATAAAAAATACAATTATCAGAATTGAGCAATTTATTCCAGATATTCTGGATCGTAAATAAGTCAGATCTATCACGATTAGGAAATAGGATGCGGCTGCTTGGTATTGTATCATTTTTTTTTCTCTGTTTCTAAAAATTTAGACGTCTTTTAAAGTGGAATCAATGCGGAAAAAAAGTTACGCAAGGATCTGATGACCCGAGGGAAGTGACTCCTTGGTTTCACTTTGAATGCCTTATAATATATATAATGTCGATACATATAATGCGGTTTGAGCGAATAATTTCTTAAGCGAATGTCGAGGAATGATGTACATTATTTTGAGTCTGAGGATGGATTTACGGATATTTGGATGTCGAACGGTTTTTGTCAAGGCTCCATTTGGGGAGGAACTGTTTGAAGGAGAGGAGAAAGAAATAAAAATCAGTGTAATTTCATAACCCCCAGCATATAATTTTCATCCATAACACATATCCACATGCATGTGAGAAATTTTTACTGTTCGAAACCAGAAAAACCGTTTGAAAGTACAAGATTATTATATAATACGAATTTAACCTTAAGGCTCGTATAGAACGAAGATTAATTTTTATTTGTAATTATTATGGCGATCATTATATCCTATATAACAAATATGCAAACAACGGGCAATAAAAACTCAATAACAATCGACTGAATGCAATTATTTGGGGAATTATTCAACAATAAGGTTTATTTTTGAATTCGGAGGATTTTTTTCTGCGGGCCACCTTTAGCGTAGATACAGTGAATTCTATTCAAATTGGTGTACAAAAAGCGGAACATCAAGTAGCGATAACGATCCGGCCTGTGTTTTTCGGATATAACGAAAAAAATTATCAATAATTTGTAAACCGCAGTTATTGCCTCTGGAAGTCTCGGGCACCCTCGACTTCCACGACCTTGAAGTCATTCTTCGTCTGCTACACAGTCGTCCCGTCATTCGCTGAAACAGGCAAATATTAAATAAAATTACGAACGAACACTGTGGCAAGCCAAGAATAATTTTCATTCCGCTCAACTCTCTTTAGAAAAAATGCCGATTCTTGCCTGCATCAGCGACGCCTCGAATCAATTGTTGGAACACCGCGTTAATGAATGTAACTGGCGGTTCTCCCAAATCATCCTCCTCGTCTGACGCCAAGATTGAAACAAAAAAAAAGTATTAAATTACCGTGGCGACTGAGACACATCAGTATAATTAATGATTAGATTCACTGCTGGTAGATTATGACATTGAAGGGTCGACATTCGAAAGGCACACCAAGAATCGCCCAGGCCAAAAAGCGGAACACCCGGTATTGATAACGATTCGGCCTGTGTTTTTCGAATGTAACGAACGACATTTTCAACCATTTCTACATCTCAATTATTGCCTCTAAGAGTCTCGGACTGGGGATCGCTGAATAGGTCTACGTGTGTGCTTTGTCCTCTTAATTTTACCATCATCCTCTGTATCCTTTGGATTCCCAACTTGCGTTTCGCTAGGGTAAATATGCTGTCCTTGCAATCCAAAGCCCGTGGCATACGCTAATATTGGAACAAAAAAAAGTATGAGATTACCGTGGTGACTAATAAACATCAGTATAATTGATGACTAGATTCACTGCTGGTAGATTATGACATTGAAAGGTCCACATTCGAAAGGCACACCAAGAATCACCCAGCAGATTGATCTTTCAGTAAGCACACGATGAAGAATGGAATCTAGTAGTTTTTTCAATCAGTTGTGAACAGTGTTCGTGAATACTTACCGGGGGAAGCAGCGACGTGGAAAGCGTAGAGTTGGAAGCACACCAAAAAGGCGAAAAACAGGGCGGCGACTTGCTTCATGTTGTTGGATACCTCGAAGTACTTCGACTTTAGAAAGTAATTCAGCGGTGAATGCAAATCCCAAGCCTGCAAACCGTATTTATACCGATTCTCGATCCCCAAATTTCTTCACGAATCGACACGAGGTCGACGCCAGCTGTACCACGTGATCTTAGGAATATGCACTTATATTCTAAATACGTACTAAATAATTATTTGATCAGCTTCCAACATAGGCGATCCGTGTCAGACATATTTGCTTGCGTTTGTTTGGCTTTCGGCTGCAATTTACTAACGTCCGACTGTTTAAGACTTTTATAACAAAGTATAAAATTTTGACATGAATTTTTAGAAAATTATTATCACACTTTGCTAGTATCGATAGATATGCCACGGAGCTTTTTTGAGACAGCTACAGACATAGAAAGACCACAAATACGAAAAGTTGGCTTTCGGAGAGATGAAAATAGAGAACGCAAAACTATGAATAAATTTATATGGATTTTGGTTTTTTCTATTTTCTTCGAGTGGCCAAAATTACGGAGGGCAAAATGTTGAATTGCGAAAAAACCGAAGAGTCGAAGAGTCGACTTTTTAAATGCCGATATCTCACCTTTTTAAAAAATTCCACGGATTCGAACCTATCAATAACGACTGTCCAAAAATTCGGAAGGATAATCTTGATAAAACTGGCATCAAGCTGTCGAATTTCGCAAATCCCGTATTCGCAGGAGTTTCGGAATTTTGGTCCTTCTGCAATTCTAATTTTCGACAGACAATATCTCTGGTTTTTCGGCTGCTCAAAGTATCAGCCGCTCTAGATTCTCCATCTCGCAACTTCCATTCTTCTGTATCTCCAGGTGCAGCGTTTTGTTTCTTCGGGATGCCGACTATTCCGAAAACACTTTTTTCGGCTAAAAGGGCGTTCGGTAGAACGAACTTTTGTGAAAACAGTTATTCCACTTGGTGATTAATCGCAAATCCCAATTCTATTGCGGTCGTCATTCGTTATTCTAAAATTCGTATCTCGAAAATTTCGAATTTCTCAAAATGGCCGTCTTCTTTCTGAAGGTTACACAATATTCACGGTGAATTGCAAAAAATATACGATTCATGGGATTTTCGAGGTCGCTGATCAAGAATTTGTCATCGGATTTTCCGAGTTCTAAATAGAGGATCGAATATGACAGACGGGTTCGTGAAAGTAACACTCCATTGATACCGGATGTGTGTAAAAGTGTGCGATTCCGCACTTATTGTGCTCGCTGATTGAAAATCTGACACCAGATTTTCAGAATATGAAATAGCGGATTCAATTCAGTCGATGTTTCCATGCGAAATGTACTTTATTCGTGATAAGCTTCACTAACGATGAATGGTATCCATAAGTTCATCATAAAAGACACTGAAACGGACTCGCGTTTCAAATCAAAGTAGGTTCGTGAGCTTGATTAACGGAGTCAATAAGAGGTGCTAAACAAAATGTTCGGAGAAAAATGCTCTCAATGGCAATGCGTGTATCTAGTTTAAAGTCTGAAACATGACTGTTTTTACAATAATAGTGGTTGATACAGCAACCCTATTCATTTTATGACATCAGAAGGCTTAGTTTCCTTGCGTCACATGCCGACTATTAGATCATCAGAAAGGGGGGTGAAACGGCTAATCTCACCCTTTGTAACAATACGTTAAATCATGCCATCAATGGATCTAAATTTTTCTAATTTCATACGTTGCTTGTAGGTATCATAAATTAAGTATTACTTCCACCAAATCATTTTCACTTTTTGCGTTATCAACAGAATCTTCATCAAACATCCTTTCACGCCTGATACTGTTTAAACAATCTTCGCCAAACGACTACTTGTCAGCGACGAACACCTGCCTGTCAATCTGCCTGACCGTCTCTCACTCTCTCTCTCTCTCTCTCTGTATGCCTCTGCTCTAAAAATGTATGTACATTATACACCTGCACTGACGTGGCTTCATACGTCGGTTACATTTCATCGGAAAGTCTTTTTTTTTTGCATAATTTTTCAGGTCGAGAAGGACAACGACGTTAATTACACTTGTTTTGTATCAACAATTGGCGACAGCTGCGAAAAAATTGGAACAAAACTCATTTGCCAAAGATGTCAGAGTTTCAGTAGCTGCGACATCCAGAAATTGCGACTCAAATAATCGTTTTTCTCGACTAATTAATGATGTTTACGGAGTTAGGGCTAGTTGCAATTTTCGAAATAACTAATTTCTTTTTGCGCATTTTCTTGGCGTATGATGTCTCGAAAATATTACTTGAGAAAATTTTAAGTCAATCCGACAAATAGTTTTCGAGACATATATATCCTACATCAAGTTTTTCCCGTAAGCCCGAGCTTTCGGTTGTTCGAAGGCAATTGTGTGAACAGTTTTTTTTTTTTATGCATTTTTTTCGAATATGTTGGACAGTTTCAACACGAAAGTTATTCCCACGAAATTCGGCTAAAGATCATAGTTTTTGAGTTATCAATTTTTTTAAATTAGAGAACTGCCGTATATGAATTTTTCAAGAAATTAATAACTCAAAAAGTATGACTTTGGGCCAAATTCTATACGGATAACTTTGAGTTCAAATTGGCCGAAAATATTGAGAAGAAAAAATAATGCGTACACAAAAAAAATTGCTTAAACAATTGCCTTTGAACAATTGAATGCTCAGGGTTTCGGGAAAAACTAATGCGATAATTCGATTCAGCTGGTCAATATACATAAAAAAGTATCACTTTATCTACTGATATTAACATTGAACGAAAAAGCAATACCGAGATGGGTCTAAGACTTTAAACTCGTTTTTCTCGAAACTATGTTTTCGAAGGCGCCGATTCTGTCTCCGGAGCTGTAACTCAAGAACCAGTAAACGTATTTTGATAAAATTTATACAACTTATCGAGAGCATCAAAAACTATGCTTTAATCGGAGGATTCAGTTTTTATTCACAAACTTCTTTTTTATATTACCAAAAAACTAGTGCTTTTTCCCGTCGAAATCAAAGAAAAACTTTCAGCTGCCGCTATTTCGGTAATTTTAAAAATAATCAAGTAAGCTTTGATCGAAGGTTAGCTCAACTATTGAACAAATGATTTATTCTCATCTGGTGGATCAGATATAGCGGACCAAAACGGAAAAAGCTCCTTGCTTTTGATGAAACTTGGTATTCTTGGGTTTTTGGAGGCACTGAATTCGGATCTGAAGTCGAAATTTGTAAACTCAAAATGGTGGATCCAGTATAGCGGACCTTGATGTGAAAAATCATCTGATCTCAATGAAACTTGACGTTCTCGAGTTTTCGGGGTCACTGAATTCGAATGTGAAGTTGAAAAGTGGAAATACAAAATAGCCGATTCAATATAGAGGATTAGAAAGTGAAAAATTATTTGAGTTCAATGAAACAGTGAGCCGAAAAATACGTGAAAAGGCAAAATAAGCCCCGCTATCAGCCGCGACTGCGAGTCATGGACCCCGGAGTGTGCGACGTCTGAGCTAATTCCGAAGTTCTTACGTCAACTACGAAGAACTTATTTCTCTTCGTTGCGCGTTGTATCAGGGATGCGTGGCATCGGAAATTCGATTCTAGATCCAAAACGAGAAAGGTCAAAAATTGTTATTCCGCTTTCAGTAGCGTACTCGATCGTACCAGTTTTGGCACGGAAAGTGGCTCATCCGCTCACCAGTTATGACTGTTTAAGACATAATCATTTTCAGTAGGGTTATCACTGACGATAAATCGCGATAATTAGACCCGCTTAGAAGATAACGAACGCCAAAGAGAACTCTTGGCAGCGTGATAAAAGTAAAGTGCACTGTGTAGGTCGAGAAAACTGAAATGTATACAATCGATAGGAAATGGTTGACAATTGAGGATCGTTTTGATGTAAAAAGGGATGACATAAAAAATACAATTCTCAGAATTCAGCAATTTTTTCCAGATATTCTGGATCGTAAATAAGTTAGATCTATCACGATTAGGAAATAGGATGCGGCTGCTTGGTATTGTATCATTTTTTTTTCTCTGTTTCTAAAAATTTAGACGTCTTTTAAAGTGGAATCAATGCCGAGAAAAAGTTACGCAAGGATCTGATGACCCGAGGGAAGTGACTCCTTGGTTTCACTTTGAATGCCTTATAATACATATAATGTTGAAACATATAATGCGGTTTGAGCGAATAATTTCTTAAGCGAATGTCGATGAATGATGTACATTATTTTGAGTCTGAGGATGGATTTACGGATATTTGGATGTCGAACGGTTTTTGTCAAGGCTCCATTTGGGGAGGAACTGTTTGGAGGAGAGGAGGAAAAAATAAAAATCAGTGTAATTATATAACCCCCAGCATGTAATTCATATCCATAACACATATACATATAAATATTGGAAACTTGTACTTTTTACAACCAGAAAAACCGTTTGAAAGTACAAGATTATTGTATGATATGAATTGAACCTCAAGGTACACGTATAGAACGGAGATTAATTTTTATTTGTCATTATTATGACGATCATTATATTCTATATAACAAATATGCGAATAACGGGCAAAGATATACTCAATAACAAATCACTGAATGCAATTATTTAGGGAATTATGTAACGATAAGGTTAATTTTTGAATTCGAAGGATTTTTTTCTGTGAGTATTATCATGTTAAAAGATTTCGGGCCACCTCTAGCGTAGATACAGTGAATTCTATCCAAATTAGTGTACAAAAAGCGGAACATGAAGTAGTGATAACGATCCGACCTGTGTTTTTCGGATATAACGAACAAGATTATGAATCATTTGTGCACCGCAGTTATTGCCTCCGGAAGTCTCGGCCACCTTCGACGTCCGCAACCTTGAAGTCATTCTCCGTCTGCTACCCAATCGTCCCGTCATTTACTGAAACAGGCACATATTAAATAGAATTATGAACGAAAACTGCAGCAACCCAAGAAAAATTTTCATTCCGCTTTACTCTCTTTAGAAAAAATACCGATTCTTGCCTGTATCGTCAACGCTTCAACCTAAGAAATCCTGCAGGCTGTCGATGATTACACCCGGCAGTGTTTCCATTACCTCCACCTCGTCTGACGCTAAGATTGAAACAAAAAATAAGTATGAGATTACCGTGGTGACTAGGAAAGATCAGTATAATTAATGATTAGATTCACTGCTGGTAGATTATGACATTGAAAGGTCCACATTCGAAAGGCACACCAAGAATCACCCAGCGGATTGATCTTTCAATAAGCACACGATGAAGAATGGAATCTAGTAGTTTTTTCAATCAGTTGTGAACAGTGTTCGTGAATACTTACCGGGGGAAGCAGCGACGTTCAAAGCGTAGAGTTGGAAGCACACCAAAAAGGCGAAAAACAGGGCGGCGACTTGCTTCATGTTGTTGGATACCTCGAAGTACTTCGACTTTAGAAAGTAATTCAGCGGTGAATGCAAATCCCAAGCCTGCAAACCGTATTTATACCGATTCTCGATCCCCAAATCTCTTCACGAATCGACACGAGGTCGACGCCAGCTGTACCACGTGATCTTAGGAATATGCACTTATATTCTAAATACGTAATAAATAATTATTTGACCGGTTTCCAACATATGCGATCCGTGTCTGACATATTTGCTCGCGTTTGTTTGACTTTCGGCTGCAATTTAGTAACGTCCGACTGTTTGAAACTTTTACAACAAAGTAAAAAAGTTTGCCGTAAATTCTTAGAAAATTATTATCACACTTTGCTAGTATCGATGGATATGCCACGGAGCTTTTTTGAGACAGTCACAGACATAGAAAGACCGTTAATACGAAAAGTCGTCTTTTGGAGAAATGAAAATGGAGAACGCAAAACTATGAATCAATTTATACGGATTTCTGTTTGTTCTTCGAACGACCAAAATTACGGAGGGCAAAATGTTGAATTGCGAAAAAACCGAAGGATCGAAGAGTTGACTTTTCAAATGCCAGTATCTCGTCTTTTTCAAAAATTCTACGGATTTGAACCTATCAATAACGACCGGCCGAAAATTCGGAAGGATAATCTTGATAAAACTGGCATCGAGCTGTCGAATTTCGCAAATCCCGAATTCGCAGGAGTTTCGGTATTTCGTCCTTTCGGGATTCCGGTTCTTCTGCATTTTGTTGATCGAGATCTTGCTCCTTCTGGATTTTGATTTTCGACAGACAATATTTCTGGTTTCTTGACTGCTCGAAGTATCAGCCGCTCTCGATTTTCGATCTCGCAACTTTTATTTTTCTGTATCTTCACAGGCTGCGCTTTGTTCCTTCGGGATGCCGACTATTCTGAAAACACTTTTTTCGGCTAAAAGAGCGTTCGGTAGAACGATCTTTCGTGAAAAACACTTATTTCACTGGGTGATTCATCGCAAATCCCAATTCTGGTGCACACGTCATTCGGTATTCCAAAATTCGTATCTCGAAAATTTCGAATTTCCCAAAATGGCCGTCTGATTTCTGAAAGTTACACGATATTCACGGTAAATTGCAAAAAATATACGATTCATGGGGTTCTCGAGGTCGCTGATCAAGAGTTTCTCGTCATATTTTCCAAGTACACAATAGAGGATCAAATATAATAGACTGGTTCGCTAAAGTAACACTTCATTGATACCTGATGTGTGTAAAAGTGTGCAATTTCGCAGTCATAGAGGTCGCTGATTGAGAATCTGATACCAGATTTTTTGAATATAAAATGGCGGATCCAATTCAGTCGATTATTTCATGTGTAATGTACTCTATTCGTGATAAGCTTCACCAAGGACGAATTGTATCCATAAGTTCATGATAAAAGATACGTTAAACCATGCGATTAATAGATCTAAATTCTTTCAATTTCATCTGTTGCTTGTAGGTATTATAAATTAAGTATTACTCACACCAAATCATTTTCACTTTTCGCGTTATCAACAGAATCGTTATCAAACATCCTTTCACGCCTGATACAGTTTAAACAATCTTCGCCAAACGACTACTTGTCAGCGACGAACACCTGCCTGTCAATCTGCCTGACCGTCTCTCACTCTCTCTCTCTCTGTATGCCTTTGCTGTAAAAATATTCTGACGTGGCTTCATACGTCGGTTACATTTCATCGGAAGGAATTTCTTTCGCATAAATTTTTCAGGTCGAGACATACAATAACTTTAATTACACTCATTTTGTATCAACAATCGGTGACAGTCGCGAAAAAATTGAAACGAAGTGTATTTGCCAGAGATATCAGAGTTTCAACAGCTGCGACATCCAGAAATAGCGATTCAAAAAGATCGTTTTCTTCCAATAGTTATAATGATGTTCGAAAATAGGCGAGTTTGGATAATATCGAACCGTGGTTTTGGTTTTTCTCACGTTCACTCGTTACTAACACTTGGAAGGTTTGCTCTGCAAACAAGAGTCGATGTGCCAACAGAAAGTACTGAATTCGAGGGATCTGGTTTAACCAATGATTTCTGCTTTTGTAATCTATTATGTGATTTTTTAAATGTATTTCATCGAATTGACAAGATAAATCATCTAATGAATTTGTAAGAAGAACTTGAAGAACTTGACTTTGTAAGAAGTAGTTGTCATTTTATGATAAATCTACTCCTTCAAAAGTTATTTGAGGTCCTTTGTTGATGTTTGACCTCAAATAACTTTTGAAAGAATAGATTTATCGTAAAATGACAAGAGACCTTTTTTGTAGAACGTTCAATTTCCTACAAAAACATGTTCATGAATTTTCTGTACGACGCGTCGTTATCTAGTTATAAAAATCGCAAGGAGCAAGAACCATTTTTGCCATGTTATTCTTATGGAAAGTAGAAAATCGTGACGAGGCACCTCTAAATATCAATATTAAAATCTGAAATTTTTATTGGTATTTTTTTTTCGTCATCTTGAACAATATTTTCAGTATAACATTAAAAAAAAAATAGTAAATTTTTTTTGATACAGTCTAATTCTTCACATATATCCATATTTTACACAATTTTCGATTTACCCTCTTGGGGAATAAATATACAACAAATAAACTGAAGAAGGACCGACTTTACAAAATCAAAAGATAAGTTATCGAAAATATTATTCTATAGAATTCTTGTTGCTCTTTTTGGTTATTTATTATTATGAATTTTTTTTATTTGTTATTTTACTGTGTGTGTGCGAATGATTTTATTTTTACATTCTGTCTGTTGAACTGTTGCTATTTGCACACCTGATTTTTTTCATCTATATACATAAATATCTGCATATTTTTGTTCCTTTGTCCTTTTTTCTTCTTTTTGTTGTTGTTTGGGACAAGATATTTTATCATCCTAATTCTCGTAGCCCAAATTCTTCACAAATTACACGCGAATGTCAGTTATAACGTACGTTCAGTGATTTCTGTAAATTCTGATATATTGCGATGAAACGAGGTAATCTTGGGTTTTTGGAGTCACTGAATTTGAATCTGAAGTCGAAATTTGGAAATTTGATATAGCGGCCGAAATGTAAAATAATTCCTTGATAATAATGAAACTTGGTATTCTTGGGTTTTTGAAGTCTCTGAATTCAAATCTGAACTCGAAATTTGGAAATTAAAAATGGTGGATCCGGTATAGCAGACTTTAATGTAAAAAATCATTTGATCTTAATGAAACTTGATGTTCTCGGGTTTTCGGGATCACTGAATCCGAATGTGAAGTTGAAAAGTGGAAATACAAAATAGCCAATTCAATATGGCGGACTAGAATGTAAAAAATGATTAGAGTTCAATGGAACAGTGAGCCGAAGAATACGTGAAAAGGCAAAAAAAAGGCCCGATATCAACCGGTGACTGCGAGTCACGACCCCGGAGTGTGCGACGTCTGAACTAATTCCTAAGTTCTTACGTCAACTACAAAGAACTTGGTTCTTTTCGTCGTGCGTTGTATCAGGGATGCGTGACATCGGAAATTCGATTCTAGATCCAAAACGAGAAAGGTCAAAAATTGTTATTCCGCTTTCAGTAGCGTACTCGATCGTACCAGTTTTGGCACGGAAAGTGGCTCATCCGCTCACCAGTTATGACTGTTTAAGACATAATCATTTTCAGTAGGGTTATCACTGACGATAAATCGCGATAATTCGATCCGCTTAGAAGATAACGAACGCCAAAGAGAACTCTTGGCAGCGTGATAAAAGTAAAGTGCACTGTGTAGGTCGAGAAAATTGAAATCTACCGTCCATAAGAAATGGTTGTGTATCGAAGTCCGGCAGTCCAGTAATCCGACGGCTGATGGTGTGCAGTGGATGCTGCACCTGCAGGCAGAGCATAGTAATTTCTCGCTAGTCGCACCTGCAGATCGTCCTACACCCATGGACGTAGCGCAGAGCCGGAGCTTCGACACGTGTACTAATAAAAATAACAAAATTAAAAAAAAAAAAAAAAAATCACAGGGTAGAGAACGTTTCTGGAACAACTGCTGAGTGAACAATGTCCCAGCGGTGTGTATCGACTTCGTTGTGAATCCGGCTTCAGGTATTGCCTCTGAGAAATGGCTGCACTGAACTGCGCCGCGATTTCTCTCCCGTGAAATTTCAACTGCATCGAACTACAGCCGGAGGCAAACGCTGCTGTGTATTTCCTTCTCACAGACCAATTTCCAACTACGGTAAATTCCTCTCCAATTATTAGGGCGGCTGCAATTTCGTCACGTCACATTGTGCCGGAGTTCTCAAATCAACTAAGTAAGCTGCTGTTCGATCTTGAAATGAAACGGATTTTGGATCATTAGGATACACGGTTGAAAAAAAAATCTCCCAGCAGGTCGACTAAAATATTTGGGCTGATTTAAGGGGTCTTTGTAGTAACTCGTCCCGAAAAAACGCTATTTTTGTGAATTTTTTTTTACAAGATATTATTGATAAAGGATCTATCGAAATCGATTCTGGTCTAGAGGTTCAAATTTTAGAAATTTTTTTAAGTGGGATTAAAAAGAAATAGAAAACATTTTTAGTATCCATTTTTTACAAGACTTTTATTGATTTTTCAAGAATACAAAAAAAAAAAAAAGAAAAAAAATTCATCCAAAAAGAAAATCAAAAATGCAAAAACTTACAGGATGGTAAAGTGGGGGCGTCAAAAAAAAAAAAGGCACGCCTTGGTCGACATGTTTTTGACTCTTGTAGTGTTCCGAAACAAAAAATCCAAAGAAATTCTTAATCAGTAAAGACGTCTCAATAGTCCGGAGCATGGGAGGAAAAAAAAATAAAAATTTCACAAAAAATAGTATCAAATGTTTTTTTTTAAATCCGTGCTTACAGCCATAGAGGAACATACAAAGAACATAGCTACTAAATTTCAAGTAAATTGGTCGATCAGAACTTGAGATATCATGTCAACCGTATCAAAAAAAATAGCTTCGAGAAAAACTCGTTTAAGGATTCAAATTAAAGATTTCAAAAAAATAACTGTAACTCCGCAAATAATTTAAATTTCCAAAAATCCTCTGAAAGGCTTATTCTTAAAGGTCTAAACTTTGAGAATATAGAGAAAAGAAAACGATTTTTTCAAATTTCCGGACCAGAATATCCCATCAACCATTTTTTAATGCATTACTAGGTGGGAAAAAAAATACAATGTACAAATTAAATGTTGATATGGCAATTTAAATGTTAAAATTAACAATAATTTGCATCATCCTTACTAACAGAAACTTAACAAATAACTTAAACATAAAGTGGACCTGTTGAGACATCATGTTTAGTTAAATTATTCTAACAACGTTTCTATAATTACAATTTCTATAATTTTTAAGTTATGTATTCTAGGGTGGTTCGTGTTTGGGGATTGGAAAAATTTCAACTCGAACGCCCCTCAGATCTGTTTTAAATCAGTGAAAAAAAATCTGTGTAAAGTTTTAAGCCTCTACTTTAACTGAAACACGTACTCTTAAGCTACGAAAGTTTTAAATGTCAAATACATGCGGTTTTTACAATCAGATATTCCGTTCCGTATGACAATGGTATAAATTAAGGGACCGATTTAAAGCTTGGCAGAGTTGTTACTTAAAATTATAGAAACAACCTTGAAAATTTGAAAATTTGACAATTTCTTCATAATTTTATAACATATTTCTTTTAGAAGGCATACATAAAATGAAAAAATAATTTTTAAATTTTGAAATTTTCAGTTGTTCAATTGTTCCATTATAAACAATAATTCTGCCGAGTTTCAAATCGGTCCCATAATTTATGTACCAAAGTTATACGGAACGAAGTAACTGGTTATAAAAACTCCATGGTAGTCGAGGGTTTTTGAAAACACTGTTTGCAAATCTGAATTCAAAATTTCGCAAATCGCAATAACGGGTTTAATATGGCCGACAACGATGCAAGACATCGTTTTATTGGTATGAAATCTGGTACTCTCGGGTTTTTGTGGTCGATGATTAAAAATCTGACAATGAAGTAAAAGATTGAGAAATTTGAAAAATTTGACTCTTCGAATCAGTTGTTCTTAAATGTTTGAATTTGTACTTGGACACGTGATTAGACCGTTTTTAAAACCTTTGGGTACTCAATTCCGTCCAAATCGAATTATTTCTATTATTTTTTACCATAAAATTAAAACTTTCATTTCAAATTATCAACTTTCGAAGTGTGATTCAAATGTTTTTTTTTGTTGATTTTCCCTCGTTTTTTGAATAGGGATACACCACTCGTCCCGCGACTCCGCGACCTCTTGAAAAACAATCGCAGGTGTTGGTTATAATTCTCTCATGCATAACGAAACATTATTGTTAGTTACTCCCACCCTCATCGCGTTTTATTATAAATGAATACTATCAGCCAACCTCGTATAATATGCCTGACAAATTTAATGGGGCAGCTTGTCGGCGGACAAAAAACCGAGGAGGGTGTAAGTGAGACAAGATGGAGGCGTAAAGCAAGACAGGGTGGTTATTGTGTCGCACCCACTTGTCGTGCTTTCTCTAGAATATCTAATGATGAAATTACGGGTACGACATGAGAATAAGTGTAAACCATAAACTGCACGCATTGCTTCGCGACAATATGGTTTTGGTGTTTTTTTTTTTTTTTTTGATACCGCAGCAAGGGAGTCAATTTCTTTAATAGCATTTTTTTTTTTTTTTTCTTTTCTTTCTTTCACTCCATACATTGACGTATTTGAAAAACAATCGACGCATTATTTCACGGCAAACTGTACTTTCGATTTTTATTTATTTTCATTCGCCAGTCGATGAAGGGGGGAACAATTTTTTGCTTTTGCTTTTTTTTTTTTTTTTTTTTTTTCTTTTATTCTTCTGTTCCGTTTTTCCTCTTCACCGTACTTCTGTGATCCCGGATTATCTTCCGGTTCCGGTTACGGTAACCTAGCTTCATGTCAGCCCACTTATCAGAGGGATCGAACGGATGCAGAAATGTTTCAATAGCCGTCAGTTCCAGCACAGCACTGTCTGCTGCTGCTGCTGCTGCTGCTGCTGTATTCGTAGCCGGAGAATCCCCCTCCCCCCCCCCCCCCCCCCCAGCAAACAGGAATCGATATTCATATTTATCGCAGCTCGGGTACATATAACGGAGGTAAAAAAAAGATAATCGAAAGTCGTTGCCAGAGAGAAGCAATCTTGCTGGATAACGTTGCCGGCAGCATGTTTTATATACATATAGATACAGTTTATGTACTTTGTAACTCGAAAAATCAGCTCAAACTTCTTACATCATTTCGGTCCTATTTGTTATTCAATTCACTCTATGTTGCTGTACGTATGTATAGTCATTTTCAAAAATTATTTTCACACTTTTTTTTAACCCTCACTATACATCCGTATATATGTACGAATTTTAACGAAACGGGGTTAAATCGTCTTGGGTTACATTTTTTTTCCTTTTTGTTCTTTTTTAGCGACAAGCGTTTTTTTTTGTATTCATCACGTTTACAAAATTTTTTTTTGCAATCATCGAAACTTCCGGTAAAATTCGGGAGAATTTTTGAACATTATTTTAGCTTTTTATAAAGTTATTATTATTCCAGTTCTACTGTTAATACTATTTTTCGAGAAACTTAATTTTCTGTAAATATTTATGTGAACTTTGTACAGTTTATTTTTGCCGTCTGTATGAGTGAAATAAAGAACTGTTGGTAGAAGTTTAGTTCAGGAAGTAGTTCAATGAATCGTTAACACCAGCTAGAAACTGAAGAAATTTTAATTAGCTCGTCCTCGTTTAAGTAGCTGATCATGTTCTTAACAAACAGAAACGTAATTAAAAGTTAACTCAAAGTACGAAGTATTTACATTTTATTCATTTTCAATATAAGAATGTAATTAATTATGCTATTGATAAAAATCTGTCAAAGCAGACGACGAAATTTCATGCGGATTTTATGTGAAATCAAAAATTTGGCTTCATTGAAATATATTGGTGAAGAAAGACGAAATAAGTAAAGTGTTTCTGGATGCATTTGCCATCTTTCAGATAATAATAATTATCGAAATCTTTAAAAAAAATAGTCAAAATTATCTCCATTTCGATATTGTATTTTCGAAATTATTTTAAACAGTATTCCTAGGAAAAAAAAATTTCATCATCGAGGATTAAAATATCCTTTGTATTATTTGGCTTGGAGTCGACACTGTTTCTACACGGAATCGTTTCTACAAAGTTTGATTCTACAGAATTATTTCAGGTCTGTATCCACAGAGATCATCCTTAAAAGTCGTTTCTACAAACGAATTCTTTTAGATTGCTCGATTCTACAAAATAAATGGGAAAAGCTCGTTTCGAAAGCGAACTCTTCTACAGAATTCGGTCCTGGAAGTTCGTTTCTCATACATTTTATTGTCAATTTCGTACATTTTTATTCAATTTAATTTAATTTAATTCACATCATTTGACCGCCACTTGTAGAAACGAAACGGACTTGCAACGGACCTGAATTCTGTAAAAACGAATAATTTGCAGATAATATTTCTGTAAAAATCGGACTTCTATGGTAATTGGAGGAAAAAAATGATTCTATAGAAACGATTCTGCCCCTTTTTTTTTGCAAACTATCTAGGAAAAACGAAATAATTGTGGAGTGAAAATAGTGTGGAAATATTTTTGCTGGCGAGTATAATAAACGTTGTGTAGATACGTCTGATTTTCTGGTAAGCATTCATTCATACCTGCGACTATATCTTCACTATTTGCTATCTATTGCCATTTTTCTCCGAGGTAACGGTGAGCCGGGCATCGACTCACTTATCAGCGGTGCCAAATGGATGTAGAAATGTTTCAATAGTCATTAGCTGAGGGGTATATAGCGGCACTTGAAGCATCGCGGTTGGCGTTGTACTTCACAGCTAGGTGTTATCGCGGCCTGCAGGGCGGGTCCATCGCTTAACTTTTATCGGCTCGTCCCCCGAGCCAATATAGCGGTTAATCTCGTGCGATAAATTATCACGGACCGCAGCCATTACTACTTAATCGGATTCGAATAGTTTGCTTTAATTGAATCAGCGTCAGGCGTTGTACAGTATAAACCGTGCACCGTGGCTAGATCAAGGCTTTTGTCTAGTCTTCGTTTCCTCAGACTTTTTTGTTTCACCATCTCAACCCTTTGAAGCGTACATTTTTCTTGGCAGTCAAATTCCTTGAGACTGGATATATGTGTCAGGGTTCTCGAGGTCACTGATTTAAAAAATGGACTCTGATATGAGAAATTTTATAAATTCAAAATGGTGGACCCAATATGGTGGGCTGAAAGTATTAAAGTTATCGGAGAGGCTTGAAAATGCTCACTCAGGGATTTTTTTGGTCACCAAATACGAATGGATACAATTCAAGCGAATAGGATCAATGTTTGCATTTTGAGTCCGCCATATTGGATCCGCTTTTCTTAATTTTGAAATTCTGACGTCGGATTTGTTTTCAGCGAACTCGAATACCCGTGGGTAATAAATTTCGATCGAATCGGATCAATTTTTATATTTTGAGTCCGCCATATTGGATACGCTTATCTGAATTTTAAAATTCTGACATCGGATTTGTTTTCAGCGAACTCGAAAACCCGTGAGTCACAAATTTCAATCGAATTGGATCAATTTTTACATTTTGAGTCTGCCATATTGGATCCGCTATTTTGAATTTTGAAATTCTGACGTCGGATTTGTTTTCAGCGAACTCGAAAACTCGTGAGTAACAAATTTCAATCGAATCGGATTCATTTTCACATTTTCAGTCCGCCATATTGGATATGCTTTTTTGAATTTTGAAATTCTGACATCGGATTTGTTTTCAGCGAACCCGAAAACCCCCGAGTAACAAATTTCAAGCGAATAGGATCAATTTTTATATTTTGAATCTACCATATATTGGATCCACTATTTTGAATTTTGAAATTTTGACGTAGTAAAAACAGGCATTTTCAACACTTTCTTTGTTCATAGCGTTTACCACATTCGCTGAATCATCATAATCCCTCTCAAAACATCGACATTGACATGTTAGAAATCCGATGTAGCCATAACAAAAAAAAAAACAAAAAAAATGACAGCGATATCTTTCTATGACTATTCCCATGTGATTTTCAGGCCCTGAAAGTAGATTTACAATTCATAATAATTTAGCGAGTGTTTTGTTTTTAACAATTTTCCAAATGTTGATGATTTTCCGAATTCTACAATAAAAGAACAACGTTCTGCAGAAATTTGAACACATTTCATTCATTGGCTTGCATATGATAAGGAAAAATAAGAACCAGCCGACTCGGTCGATAAAAAAGGGCTATCACATGTCCTGAATGATAACGAAAAGTAAAAATCTGTCGACTCGGTCGATAAAAATAACTATCGCATCCCCTTGATTCCCGCCAGTATTGATCCGGAATTCGTTTTCTCCCTCGGAGTCGCGTTGAACGCGAAGATGTTCGAGGAAGATTTTGTTTTCAGGATTGACGAAAATTAAGCCCCACGCTTGACGGCGCAGACCGACACCTCGGCAAAGTTCAAATTTGAACGAACCACGTCGGTGAAGGGTTGAAACGCGCTCAGGCGTTCCTCGACTTTGTCGTCATTTCAGAAGCGGCGAAGGCTTCCCCAACCTTTTCACTTCGGGTCTCGTTATTCCGCGTGCAGGATCGCACGAGAGCTTTTCCCCCCTCATCTCGGTCAACTCTCAAAGATTCCGTTTAGAGTGTTAGTGTTTCCTACACAACGTTTCACCCACTGACACACGCAGACGGAATCTGATCCGCGCAAATTGGACTATATCTGAATAAGGCTACCAAAATGAAAATCATGAGGCTCAGTCAGCATGAAAAATATGGAAAACTATGAACTATTTTACTATTTTACTATTTTCTTACTGGTCGTGGACTTTTAACATGTTCCCCAACTTTAGTTCTTTGGTAATTCCGTGATCGATCGATGAATTTAATGAAAATCTACTGACTATGTTCTATGGTTCGATACTTTTTTATAATGTAGTTAATATTAAATTAACATAACAATTGAGTAGCGTGCTTTTTTTAATACCAGGACGGTTTTATTCTAAATTCTGTTCGTGTGTATTTAAACTGTTTGATTAGTTGTAAAATTTTCTAGAATTCAATATCAAATTATTAACGAATGAAAGTAGAAAAACGTCTTTCGTGACAACTTGAATTCGAAGTTGTCTATGATTTGAGCTATTCGCACGTCTTTGTGCTCGCGCACTATTCAGTTTGCACAAGACGTGAGTTTGAAAAAAAATCTTTCACCAAAAACCAAGCTTCGTCATTAAAAAATTCTCATATTCTTTTCAACAGTAAAACTTGTGCAAAGCAACGTTTAATTGCTCTCACTTCCAAGAAATTATTCACGATAAAAGCAGGTTTCGTTTTGCGTATCATAACAATTTTATTCTCATAGAATTTTTCCACTGTTCCATCACATCCAACGAAATGGATGGCGGAACAAGTGTTATTACCATGAGCAGATTGAACCTTCATGTTGAAACATCGGTTCCTTCGTGCCCACGTGATCGAACAAAAAGGCGCTCGGCCTTCTTCTTTCTTCCTTCTACGAAAAAAAACTTTGGGACTATTGGATCTTTAACCAGAAGCCTCCAATTTTTGGAGCTCATTAAATAGCCAATATGAAGTCAAGACTCAAAAGACCTCTTGTTTCACTTTAAGGTGCTTATAAAGACCCGTTGTACACCTCGAAAACGCGGGGATGCAAAACTCCTATACCGCTCAAGCGATTAGAGTGAAACTTGGGCAGTTAATGCCTTATTTTGGCAAAAAGTGGAGCGTCTTTTTACTCTTTCAAAATTTGGAAAAAAATTTTACAGATTGGTTACCACCTACAGAAATTGGCCAAATTTTCGCAGTTGCATTGAATGGATCGAAGTATCTGGTATGATGCCACTCGGCGGTGATGGAATACACATTTTGAGCCCAGTCCCATGAGATTTGATGGTGAAATGACGAAATGGCAGCTAATCTGGTTTTCGCTTACGAAGTACACCGAAATCTCATTTTGACGACATTTGTTACCGACATTGCACGCATGCCGGTAATGTATGCGTGTAATGTCGGGAAGAAATTACCGACAATTGTCACCAAAATGAGATTTCGGTGTTCTTCGTAATCGAAAACCAGATCAGCTGCCATTTCGTCATTTCACTATCAAATCTCATGGGACTGGGCTCAAAATGTGTATTTTATCACCACCGAGTGGCATCATACTGGGTAGTTCAATCCATTCAGTGCAACTGTGAAAATTTGGCCAATTTCTGTGGGTGGTAACCAATCTGTAAAATTTTTTTCCCAATTTTAAAAAAGTAAAAAGTCGCTCTACTTTTTGCCAAAATAAGGCATTAATTGTCCTAGTTTCACTCTGATCGCTTGAGCGGTATAGGAGTTTTGCATCCCCGCGTTTTCGAGGTGTGCAACGGGTCTTTATAAGCACCTTAAAGGTTAAGAAACATGTGTTTGGGTGACGGTGTGTCATGGCTTCAGTCCGGCCATTCACTGACTACCAAAACATAACCTCCATGAATCTATTTTCGTTGTTCAATCCGTTTTTCAGTGCTTCAATTTGGCGTTGGTTCTTCAAGTTTTGAGACTCGGCCACGTGTCGCCGGCAGGCAGTGATTCCATATTTCAATGTTATCACTCGCGCCAAGAGTTACGGGTGGGGTTTGGGTTTGCCGGGTCCTCGGCGCAAATAATTACGTCTATATACAGGCTCTTCATACGAAAGCCACAGCGCATCGCCGGGAACCATGGCTGCGTAAAATTAATGTCATCTAACTTTGGAATCACTGCTCTCGTTGCGGTGGGACGTGGGGCTCGTCAATCTATGATATCAAAGCAAATTTATCAAAGCGACAGAATTTTGTTGGTGCAGTAGCGACAGTCACATCTTTGTGTATACATATACATGCACACCCTATGTAAACAACTTCTCGAGCCTTATTGTCCGCCTTATAATGCTGACCCACCCACACCTTGCGGTGGAGCCTCTATGTCAACGGCAATCAGTGAAATACACGTATTATGTACGTATAACGATCCGAATAAAACGAGACTGATTGTGAAATTTGTGCCGTAACTTTGCTCCCCGCAAATGAAGCGCGTGTACCTTATTTATGGAAATCGATACCTTCGCAAGCTTTCATTTTATCACTTACACTGACTACCACCATCCCCCGCGATATTTGAATTTATAATTTGGAGTAGCGTAGTCTGTAGTCAATCTGTAGTCAAAAACAAACTCATTAGTTCAGGTAACTTCACCGGCGCTGTATCTTTGGAACACGAATTCGCTTGTGGGAAACACTTTTGAGCTCCCCCCCATCTGGCGGAGGATTCCGAAGCTAGCGCGGCAGCTGTGGAAAGCCTTCAATTATTCCTACGCCGTTAAAAATTGGTGCTATTACGTTTTTCTTTGCTCCTTGATGAGATAACTCTGGTTCGTACCATCTATGGCACTTCAAATTGAGTACGCAAGTTTCTGTTAACATCTTATTGAAGTCGATCCACCAGCCCTTTCTTGAATCAGTTGTAACAGAGACATAAACCCTCTCTCTTCATATCAACAATGTATCATTACAAATGACGTATAATAACTCTGTGATAATAATACCGATGTTCGTGTAAAATGCTTCAATGTATTTGTGTATCTTCAAGTGTCCTTTTGTAGAACAACTCGCGTAGCAATGCTCGACCATTATAATAGAATATTTTTTTCTTTTTTTTTTCTTTGAGGCAAGTTTATAAAACAATCTCATGTTACGTTGAGCATATCTTTTAAGACTGAATGAATTCACGGAGAACAATTGGAAACACCGAGATAGGCTGTAATTTTTGTACCAACCTCTTAGAGAATGAACTCTAGCTCATTCCTGAGTTTAAAAAATCCAAACGAGATTATGTCCGGTGATTTGGTCTTTAAAATTTTAGTTAATTTCTTGGCTGATTCTGATTGTGAGTAAAGAGAAATCATTACCACAATGATAATCCGATTCCATTGCACTGACAATGGAACATATTAAACGTTTGGGGATAAAAATAATAAAGAATGCAAAGCTCTCTGGATAACTTTGTTCATTGCTCAATTTCAAACGGAGACTTTAAATTTGACAAAATTATAGTCAAGCATAAAAATGTGAGTTTTCTTTGTTAAAAGCTTGTCAGCATTGTAACAATATCAAACACCATAAACTACGTATTTCAGTATCTGAGAAATAAAAATCAGGTGATAATGGCAAGTTGAGTCTGCCGACTCGGTATCTAAATCTGAACTCAGTTTATTTTCAAATCAAATTACTTGTGATATCAATATGGAATATATTGAGATAGTTTATGAAATAAGAAAGCGAGTTGCCAGCCCAGTATCTATAAATTTGTCCTACAGGTATCAGATTGCGTAGTGACATGATCGCACTGAGCAGGAAACAATGTCGAGAATAACTAAAGTTGAGACCAAAGTTTCGAAATTACCTGGCATAAAACGGAGTTTGACT
This sequence comes from Diprion similis, assembly GCF_021155765.1. NCBI lineage: Eukaryota > Metazoa > Arthropoda > Insecta > Hymenoptera > Diprionidae > Diprion > Diprion similis. The sequence goes on from NC_060117.1 coordinate 7,090,938, forward strand.
TTTTATAACTGTTGATACAACGTTGTGCTTCGATAACCGTACTATTATGGGTGTGTTATAGGTTTTACTGCCTTCCACGTTGGCTTTTGGTCATTCGGTTTAAAAGTCTGAGCCATTACGAGCAGAAAAGCCATGTAGGTATGTAGTAACAACGACTCTTTTTCAAACTTCTGCAGAACCATGTTACGTACATCCACCTATATTAGAAAGTTCAGACCAAGTCGACCAACGTCGAGGCCTCATCATTTTTCATTACTTACTTTGCTAATTTTCCAACAAGCTTTTTATGACAATTATTTTTCACATTGTTATTGACAAGTGAATACGATTAGCAACGACTCGTTGACTATGGTCATAACCAATTCGAAGACACACGGTGGAAGTTGGAGAAACAAAATGAAAGGACCAATGACTGGTGTCTCAAATGATATCCAACGAATTTATCGTCACGAATCGACGTCAAATCACGAAGCTGTCAGCGAACTCGTTCTAACTCAAAATCCAGATATTGACAAGAGAAGTAGTATCCATCGCTTGTTTGTCAAGGGTTCCGTACCCTGCTACTGTCAGAGCTTTGTGGGGTGTCAACGTCGGTGGAAATGAAGGGTAAATTGGCGTTGCGTGTCAGAGACAGGATCGTGGGGGCAAAGTTAGCTGTCAAAAGTCAGGATCTGAAGATACCGCTGGTTTAATTTGAAGGCCTGAGTAACCCGAGTGGCTGGAACGAGTCCAAGAAAGATCCAAAGAGCTACATACAGTTTCGACAGCACTCGAAGACGTGAGATTTGGAGACTGCCGCCGAGTGCAGTTCACGTCGGAACAGTTTTCTCTCACCCCATCTCCGGATCCACTTCAGTTGCGATCGTTTTCTTGGTGGGTGGAAAATGTAAGGGGTCGAAGACCAAAGTGTGACGAACGAACGCCAGATGATTGGGGGCTTGTGAGCTTTGCGAAAACTTAGCCAGTTCGCCAAGAAGAAGAGTCTACAGTCTGCGGGATCCTCTGAACTGAATTTTGCGCAAATGGAAAGTTGTGAACTTGGCTATTGTATAACGCAGACGTTTATCCTTTGTGCTGTTATAACTGGCTCACGTCATATCTACACACTCATAATACACTAAACTTGCGAAATGGATTATAGGTATAGACTGTGAGCGAGAGGTCGGAGAGTGCAGAATGGGCTTGGTTCCGCAGTATGAATTGCAAATTGGCACAAAGTTGGCCGAGCTTGGAGCTTCGTTCCATTCCTAGACTTCCTATTTCTGTTAGCTCCCATGATTTTATTGTTGAACTTTTAAATTAAACGACAACTCGGTATAAGAGGACATACAGACATATAATACCCCAACCTTACCTCACCTTAACTACCTAAAGGAAGTCTCTTTTCACCAGTTTGGGCACTGCTTTCGGACAGTGAGAGTAATATCATAAGCATGATATGAGGCTCCAATAATTTGATTTCATTTTTTCTTGCAAGGAAAGTACTCGAGATGTGGCTTTCAAAATTTCTTGATTCTGTTCTATGTTCCATTTCACCAAAAAACATTGTTTATGAAGTTCAAGGAGTAAAAAGCACCCTTCAGTTTACCCCCAACAAATAGAGGATACATTTCCAAAGAGTAAAGACACTGCGGATACTGTCGTCCAATGATTATGAATAATGGCCAATTATTTTTATCAAATAACGTTCTGTCTTCATCAATAAATGCATCATATCACAGAATGAAGCAACCGTTGTGTTTTTTTTTCTTTTTTTTTTCTTTTTTTTTTGCAATAATTACGGCCACGATCAATGATCAGAAAATAAGCCCACCGTTCATGAAGTTCAATATGATAACTAATTAATGCTTGCTACGCGAGCTTTGAATTCCGATGGAAAATCGTGGCAAGTCAGTCCAATTAACTGTTTCGCATTTTCGCCGAGTATGCGAAGCATTCATCAGAATCGTTGCATCGGAATTTGTTGCAGGGTCGAAAGAGCCAAAACATTTCATAATAAACATCACTATCATGACCTCGTGCCGTTTTAGAGATTTTGAAAAAGGTGTCTCGTTTCATTCAGCATCACGCGTTATTTGAACGGAACACAATTCATGAAATTCATTTCGAAGGTTATCAATTCTCATCTACCAATCGAATACATCTGTGTTACGCAAGTTAAGGAAATCCAAGGTATTGCAGTTTCGAGCAAGACATTCTATAAATCTTTTCTCGCTTTGCTGCCGTGGCGCGAGACGTACTTTAAAAATGGAAAACGTGCAATGCGGTAGTTCGTGCAATAAACAAAGTTCAAAATACTCATTGGTTTCAATGTAAGCTATTATTAATTAACTTTACTAATTACAACTGCGATTTATTTATTCTTGAAACCTACTTAATGTTTCATCTCATAAATACAAGACGATATAACTTTTGGAGTTAACGAAAATACATATTCTCATTTGATGATATAAGTTTCAAGTTATTGGATTCTCTTTTGAACTCGAACCAAGCAATCGCTCTACTCGATCCGTGTGAGCCTGATTTATGTTCAAATTAGAATCCACGAGTTATCATTTGTTTAAAATAAAAAATACTGACATGAATACTTTTCAACCAATTACCAAAAACAGAACCGTATTCAAAATTTCAAAGTATATTCTGCAGCCATTTCGGACCTACATATAAATATGAGTATAAAAATGACAAACGATATTGCATTGGCGACTATTTGTCGAAATAAGTGTGGGAAAAATAACGGAATTGAAAGTCTGAAGAAATTGCGGCTCGTGTTTTTTTCGTCGGAATTGCGACGTAATTTTTCATCTTGAACGATGCGACCGCGATGGAAAGAAACGTGAGTTAAGATCCCTCTGGAAATTTTTATTGGAGTTGAGAATATCTTCGAAAAGTCGCTCGGTGCCAAGGCGGCGAGTTTGTTCGTTTTTGTTCACTCTTCTATGCAGGTTGCAAAGGAATTAGGAAATGCCGTTGTCGATCCGAAGAAGAAGAATAAGAATAAGAATAAGAAGAATAAAAGAACCGGCTTCGGCACTGACAGACGTGAGCGTATTACGCAGCTGCCTCCGCAACGAGATAGGAAACATATAACGATAGAAGCTGGGGTGGAGGGAAGAAGGGGGATGGGGGATGGAAAATGGGGGATGAAAGGCGATGAAGCGTTGCTCGTGGATGCGACAGAGAGCCGGAGAAAGCAGCCACGATCTGGAATTAAGGAACGGGAAAACGAGAGGCGTACCTCCGCAGAGAAACCAGGCATCGTATCAAAACTCGAGCCACGTATTCACCAAATGTTCTGAGGTAATTTTCTTGCGGTTTAGGTTTAAGGAAATATTCCTCAATTTCTTTACTGGGAACCGCACGGGGTGTGGAAAGAGCGGAGAAGAGAAAGAGTGACTGAGTGAGTCGGGTAAAGATTCCTGAAAGAGGAGATGGAGGGGCTAAGTGAAGGAGAAAGCATTGAATATTCAAAACACCAACAAAATCTATGTATGACGCTTTTCTTATGGGACTTGTACCATTCCAGATGTGAAAACCACTGGCATTTGCATCGGAATAGAATTCGAGTATGTGGGAAGACTTTCGATTTTTGAAGTCGAAGAAAACTTACACTTTTATTTTTTAGGTTTAAAATAACACAGTCGGTAGGTCTGTTTTACCGATATTTATTCCCCTTAGTGTTAGGCAACACTCTCTAAATACTCTAAAACGAGAAACGAGTAAACTGTAGTTGAAACAAAATTTGACATTTTACAATTTCGATAATCGTTTTCTTATTTTTAAATGACTTTTGCGATTTTTATTATGTACAAAATAGATCACACAGATTAGAGATCAACTTCTCCATTTTCACCTTCATTATCATTTGGTGTGATGAATTCATTCCGAAAACTGCGGCATTGAAAACTTTCGCGAGTAGAAAAGAATAGCATTTTCCTCGACTAGATTGCAGAATTGTGAAAGTAGCATCTGCGTATAAAAACGACACGAATCATGAAAGAAGAGCGGTGCCACGTATGAAATGCTATATGGTTGGCCATAAAAATTTCGAGCCATGAAATGTCCTTACAAAAGGCTGCACACAGTGTATGAGCTTTTTGATGGCCGCACTTTGCGTTATGCACTCGTAACGGATAGAAATTGCCTAATGAAACCGTCCAAGTAACCTCAGTTTATGGGGAGAATTCGGCCGCGCTTGCGAAGCTTAAAATCGCTTAGTTGAAATTGAAATTAATTAAGGAGAATTGCGTGAAGTCCGTCTATCGTTGACCTACTCAACCTTATTCGATTTAGCAAATTTTATATTGCTATTAAAATATATGGTCTTATGTACGGAATAAAAATGAGGTTTGTAGATACAACCATAAAATCTACACATGTCAGTATAAGTGATTCATACCTATAATATTTTCTTATAACTATTGCGATATGGCCCGACTTACCTGAAAATTTTATCTAACATCACCAAACAGATGTAAAATTTCTGTAGTCAGAAACTCTAGTCTGGAAAATAATAATTATTCACACTGAATAGTCACTTGTAACATATAATTGTTTTGGGACTCCATCGTTTTTGAAATGTCACTGTAACAACAGTCGTTTTAACTACAATTTAGTCTTATTGTTGGATAATTGAAATTGTCTCACTGTACGAATATAAAAATTATCCTAACACTTGATCTAAAACTATCTCTCTATTAGATCAGCAAAAAGTATTGTCTTTTCACAAACGAACCTTCTTAAACGGACTAATTCCTTTTCGCGTCACCATAACGAGGTCAGAGTTAATCCATGATCAGGTTGAGTCCAAAAAGAGACCATTTGAGAAAACAGGGAATGCATTCGCCACGTGATTACCATCGTAAAGAATCGAGACCGAACCGATTGAGCCCAACCTAACGACCAAAGGCTGGCCCAAAAGCGGCGGTGCAAAAACATTGGGAAGCCTTTAGGCCAAGGTGTTCCATTCCGAAATAATGCTCGCCTATTTCAAGAGGTGGCTTAGCGCCCAGGTGAATGTCTACGCAAACGTATGGCATTAGAACCGAGCAGCGCAGAGCAGGTTAAAACGGAGTTTTGGAAGGGGCGACAAGTGTGTGCTTCGTACCATGTGTGACATGAAACAGTGGTGATTCTCAACATTCACACTGCCATGCCACTTATGTGTGAGAGTAAAGCTCGCAGTGCTCGACACTCGGATCGTTGGACGATGACAAACAAAACCGTGGCGATAACCAACTGAGATAAATGCTTCAATTACGATTCGAGGACCACCGAGGATAACTCGGTAGATCTGTTTTACCGATATTTGATCGCCTAAGTGATAGGCAACCCAATATAATGCGGTGTTTTGTAGGAAACATCCTATGTACGCACGATAGGCAGTACTTGAGAATGTGCTGGGTGAACATTCTCAACCAAAAGTGAGTTTCGTTGACAATATTAAATACTTCATGATAAGATGAGAGTCGGAAAAAATATTAACCACGGTAAAAACGATAAGATAATTGAATTCGAATAACAATTATGCCCAAAAGAAATCAATACATTTTTTAAACAAAACATTGATTTTTTTTTCTTCTTCAAGTCATGTGTAATGAATTTGTTGATTTTTCTAAATATACGTGAATTTTTTAAAGAATTTTCTCATTATTTTCAAATTTTCGTTTTCGAAAATTTGTAAAGGCTATATTTACGAAACTATTCGTTCAAAGCCAGGGAAATTTCGTAATTGTGATGCACAGAGTTTTTATGAAATCGTATAAAAAATTCACGATTATTCGTCCATTTTTGAAAATTTTTAAATAATGAAAAGATGTTTTTTAAATTCATGTGTACTCAGAAGAATCAGCGAATTCGTTTCATGTGACAAAAGAAACATTCCCCAAGAACTTGTTAAACACTGTCTTTTCTTAACAATTTATTGATAACTTTCGGGAATTATTATTACTATTGAAATTTAATTTCCTTATCGCCTTTATTGTGGTCAATTCTTCCCGATTTTTGTCTTATCAAAAATATTCAATATTGTCGAGTAGACTCACTTTTGGTTGAGAATGTATAGCCAGTAGATCCTTAACACTCGGATCGTTGGCAAACAAAACCGTGGCTATAACCTGACTGAGGTAAACGCTTCAATTACGATTTGAGGACCAGCTGCGTTATTATTAATGGAAGTGCAATGCTGCACCGATCGATATATCAACTGTCGGTGAAACCACGCCGATATTGAGGTATAAAATTGTTTGTTTTTCACATCGTCCTGCAGCTTGGATGTAATTTGAGATTTTCATTCCCACATTCTTTCATCTGATTACTTTTTTCGGTAAATTTCACGTCAGAAAAAATATGAATACAAAAAAATCTGAACTTCGTTTTGGGCTATGCATACCCGAAACTTTGCATCGGTATTTGACAATATTCAATATAAATATTGTATCATTCTTTTTTTGTTAATAAACAAACATCGCTGCATCCCGAAACGAAATTCAATAATACATTTTAACCTCGACTATGTTTCGTGAAGTACTATTATCGTACAATGAGTGTTTTATTTTTCTATTTCTTTAAATAAAGTTTAACAGGAAAATAGAATCGTATACGTTAACTCAACATCAGCGTCGAAATTATTGTTGAATGCAGTTCAATTATACCGTCGAAATTACTTAGAGTCGTTTAAATATCGCGCCGTCGCGCCATTTTAACTCCCGGCGAATAGGATAAAGGCGTTCGAATTTCGGGTTGTGCGCAAGCGTCGACGCATCGAGCGGGTTATCGATTCGAGCCACGTGAGGTAAGAACCAGCGGAATCAGTCTTACGTGAAAATTTGTGAATTGAACGTCGTATTGACTTTTGTATCAAATTTCGTACATCGAACGTTGTATTTTGTATTGACTCTTGTGTTATCCTTTGTAAAGGCACGTTGTGGAGTTCATTTTTTGCGTCAATCGTGTATTGTATTTGACTCTTGCGTTGAGCCTTGTTTTGTTTATTGTATTAATCGTTAAATTTATAGATCTTAAGTATTATAAAACGACTCTTGTGCCGATTTTGTAAACGGATTACGTGTAATATCGTAAATTTTGTAATCTGTTAATTTTTATCTATCGGTTGTTACTTAAAGTGACTCTTGCGTGATTGCTGATTGTTAAGTGGACATAAATTGTGTGTGATGAACATTGTTAACGATTTATATTGTTCAGTGCCAGGCAGGTGTACGAAAATTCGGATTTCGACAACAATTTGTAAGTAAATAAACTTTGTATTCTGTCCAATTCCCTTGTGAATAGGGTCTGATGATTATTTGTTTATTGTTGTTTAGTTATTTGCCTGCTGAATCTAGTCGTGCATATTTCGTTTTCCTTAATGTTAATAATTAACTGGCGCCCGATATATCGTTAATAAAATTTCGTCTGAGCCTTGACAGTCACTGACCCAAACCACGTCGAGTAGAGGCAACTCGAAATGAAATTTCCATTTAAATAGAAATATTAAGAATCCTCGACAATAAGTCGAAATAATAGAAAGAGTGAGTTGCTTTTGTCTGAAAACAACCGTTCAGTACCATTAATTCTTCAATTCAAAACACGTTTTTTTCCGTTGTATAAACAAATTATGGTAGTGAATTTAAATAAATCCGAATGTCAGACAAGTATGACGTTATTGAATCATCGAATCCAGTTGTAATTTATAAATCGAACGCGATTATAGTCGTGAAAATTTAGGTCTGTTCGATGCTTTGGTTCCCTTTTCGGTTTTTGATACTTGCGAAAATCAAGCTTGTCCGAATAATTTTAATATTATATTATACAATATAATTATTATGTTGGCGCAAAAAAAACCGGCTGTTTTTTTTTTTGAGTCTAGTGTGACAAAATGTTAGTTTTTGATGTTTTAAGAGCTCACTCCAAAGGGCAGCTCGAAAAAAAATTTTAAGAGGTCGCTCCAAATTTTTTAAAATGTCAAAAATCGTCAAAAAATTAAATTAAATAAATTACATTTTTAGTATTTTGTTTGATTTTCAATTCATGTCGTGATGTATTGTTAACGATTCTTTCTTACTAAATGAAAGAAAAAAAATGGATGAAATTTTGATATGAATATTAAAAGGTCGCTCGAAAAGATCTTAAGAAATGCATCAAAAAATTGGAAAAAAATTACGAGCGACCTTTCAAAATTCAAATTTTAAACTGAAACTTTCGGAAACTTGTTTTTTTTTTTTGTCTATAAAATTATACCGTACCGAAATTTTTTTTTTTTAAAACAATCGTTTTTTGACGATTTCTGACGTTTTAAAAAATGTGTAGCGACCTCTTAAAAAATTTTTTTTGAACTGTCTTTGGGAGTGAGCTCTTAAAACATCAAAAACTAAACACATCAGACTCAGAAAAAAAAAAATTGTCGATTTTTTTGCGCCACCCTAATAATTATGTAATTACAGGGACGTGAAGTGACGCAACTGAGATTGGCAGATGATACGTTGCAGTCATCAGTGTCTGGTGCAGACGCGTGGTAAGATGGATTGTACTCGTGTGATTGATAGTTTGGTTCACAATTTATGCCTCGTATCCACAAATGACAAACTGTCAAATATCACAAATTGCACATCTGGTTCGACTCTTCCTCAGAAATGCTGATCAAGTTAAATTTCCATTCTTTGTTCACGAGATAAGTCGACAACTTGCATTGATTCAAATCCACGGAAATTTGGACTCCTTGGAGTTAAAATGTTTCATTTGGTCCAAGTTGAAACACATTCACGTGACAGTTTCGATTATAACAACAACAAAAAAAAAAATATGTGATATTTCTGAATGATATCGATTTAGATTGTTTTTTTGTTCATTTTTTCCAAGCTTTCCCAAGAGTCTCGGAATGTTTCAAGTGACGTGGGGTTGGGTTCAAAAATATGCGACAGATTCGAGCATTTAATTCTTGGAAGCTTCATTTATCCGGCTATGACTAGAATTCTGTTAAATTTCAAAACTGCTTTGATCCCCGTTTGTCTTTGATGTGTTCAGTTTGTTGAACTCTCTTGGCTGCTGCTCGGTGGTTTTGCGTCTACTGTATATGTAGATCCACGTCAGAGTTCTCTTACATCTTTCCCGTTACGCCTGGAGGCAGGAGGTGCAATATTTAATTTCAAGGAATAAGACTTACCCATGAAAAAATCTTTGTCACAAGGAACAGCGTGAACGGGATTAATTTTGAACAAGTCTTGCAGTCAGATACGTTTCGTACTAAACAGTGGTAAATTCGTTTCGTTAGTTCACTCTTTGAAAGTGCACTTCCGGCGACGTTATTGAAAATTATTTTCACAATAAGCACAGCCATACGTTATAAAAAACCACAAATCATGGGCACAAATTTTGGAACCGTTGAAACGTGCGTATTTCGATAAAAAAAATAAGGCTTTTTAAAGTTGGTACCAGACAGTGAGACACAGACAGACAGACTTTGAATCGCGATTCTGGCAGATATTGCGACCTTACCACCCCTTTCACCCCCTGCAGTCTGACGACTCTCTATTTTATAAACTCTCTCCCCAAAGGTGAAATATACAGACAAATATAATACGTGTGTGCTCTCGCAGTAATTCGCAGCTTCACCAGATGTTCACGAAGAATGTTTCAGACAAGTTTTTTCTCCCTTTTCTCTCTCCTGCGAATGTAGGTAGTTGAAGGGGTGGTTAGGGGGTGAAATGGAGAGGCGAAAGAAAGAAAGATAAAACTAAAACAGAGAGAAAAGAGAGGTAAATACGAAGTCAGAAATGAAAAAGAAGGAGTAACATCCACCCTCGCGTTTTGAGGGAACCAACTTTCGTCGTCATGACTCCGTCGTAAAGGTGGCAGCACTGTCCGCCCCGCGCGTTTTATCCGCCACTCGATTTTATCGCCGGTTTTCATTTTCATACACCCAGCTGCCGGGTGTCCGTACTGACAATGAGACAAGAATGAACCATACTTCCGTATCGCGAGCTTATTTCTGCTTTACTCGTGTTCTGATTCCGCAACAGCTCACCTCGAGGACGACATTCCTTAAACCTATTATCCAACTGCAGAGGGCACTGCTGTTGGTGAGGATCAGAGGAGATTCTTTTACGGTTACTTCGCACCCTTTACACGTCTTTACGACTCGTTGTTAAGCAGAGCTGTATAACGGGTGTCAGGTTATATACTACAAAAGTCGGTCTTAGTCATTAAAATTTTAAATGTCCCATATAAACTGCAGGAGAATGTCTTCGCCCACCGCCAATCTTGAAATAGCGTTTCTGCAGATGCTGAACAAAGTTGTTAATGGAGTATTATCCTACATATACCGACTGAGTAAAATGTCACTAATTTCGAATTTCATCAGGGCCTACAGGTATAATATTATCTATAGAGGGTGAACTGCTAACGACAGAATGGTTCGTCGTCTGTCCGTACTTTAATGCGCATGCGCGGCAATCCGAGAGCAGTTCTTTACCAGGGTAACCAACCGTCATGAACGTAACCTCAAAAATTTTTAGGTTACCTGCATCGCGGCGCAATTTCTTATGAATTTATGACGGTTGGTCAGCTTGGCAAACAACTAATTTTGCATTATAGCGCATGCGCATTAAACTGTGGTGGATTGCAAAAAGGACGTTTAGGGTTTTGATTGATTTAAAAAACGTGTATATATATTAGGGTGTTTCAAAAAAAGACGGTTTTTTTTTCTTATGGTGTCCAAAAATTGATAGTATACCTAAAACCAAAAATTTTGGCGCCAATGTGAGCTCCTAATATCAATAGTAAGGTTCGCCTCTATTCATTTCTTTATTTTCTATTTAAATAACACGGGAAATTTTTATTTTTGAATTTTATTACTTTGGAACGGTTCATCGTAACAACAATCTGAAGAAAGAGATTTGTAGGAAATTTCACGTTCTACAAAAAACGTCTGAAGATCAAAGTTCCTCGGATCAACCGTTTCAAAGATATCGTCGATCAAAAATAACACTAATCAAAAATTTGAAATATTTTCCAATAAAACTACAAAAAAATATCATATGCCATATTTATATTATAGATGTCAAGTCTCAAGATGTATTTTAGTCTCAACTCTCTTGTAACAAACAAAAATAAGCCAAGCCAATAGCTTAAGATATTTTCTTTATGTTTTGTGTGTCGTGTACGGTGGAAATGTTGAACCAATTTTTCTCTGACTACTTGTTACGTGAGTCGTCTTTTTTTTTTTAGTTTTTTATTTTTTTTTTTCAATCGATTTGTAAACAATGTCAATTCACAATCGATACGTCGTGCAGAAAGGAAAGTTTCAAGGGAAACAAAGATATCAGTTTGACAGTTCGAATGTCTAATAAATAAATTGAATAATGCTCCATAACGTTTTTGGTAATACGATAAATTTTCGGAAACAAATAACGTTTCATTATTGAGGTAATAAAATTTTTTTTATTTCCACTAATTGAATTTCATTTTCCGTACGATTAGCCGCTAAAATTCTTGATGTTATGTAATTTGTTCGCTAAATTTGTATATGACTTAAATAGCATTCGAGTTACGTTATTATTATTATCATTATTATTGTTATTACTGTTATTGTATATTTCATCTCGCGTAAACCGACGAATTGTGAAAAACGAATTTAACGACATAAACTTTTCACATCTCGGTACGGATTTCCTATATATATTTTTTTATTTTGTTACATTACAGTTTGGTAAATATATATGTATATTTTTTTTTTGTTACCGTGAAAATATCGTTCAAGATGATGAAAAACAAATTCTGCGAAAGTTTGAGATCTTGATATTAATGTTAAGAGGTGTCTGTTCGCAATTTTTTTTTTTTTTATTTGGAATTTTCTTGCATTTTAACGAATGAGCGAATTGTAGAAATCAATAGATATTCTTGTAGGAAATTGAATGATCTACAAAAAAGGTCTGATGTGATTTTTCGCCAAGTCGACTCTGTTAAAAGTTATTCAAGGTTAAAGTTTAACCTCAAATGGTACACGAAATAATGGCTCAAAAACATGAAACATCATATTTTTCGCGAAGTTCCTCAAGTGTTTTTTGGCAAAACATCAATATTTTTACGAAATACTAATAATTGTAGGTAAAATCAATTTTCTCTACGATTATTAGTATTTATTTCTTGAAAAGTTTGATGTTTTGCCAAAAAACACTTGATGAACTTCACGAAAAACATGATGTTTTATGTTTTTGAGGGATTTTAGGGAAAATCAATTTTTTTTACGATTATCAGCATTTCGTGAAAATTTTATTTTTTGCCAAAAAACACTTGATGAACTTCACGAAAAACATGATGTTTTATGTTTTTGAGGGATTGCAGGGAAAATCAATTTTCTTTACGATTATTAGTATTTCGTGAAAAGTTTCATGTTTTGCCAAAAAACACTTGATGAACTTTACGAAAAATATGATGTTTTATGTTTTTGAGTCATTATTTCGTGTACCATTTGAGCTCGAACTTTAACCTTGAATAACTTTTAAACGAGTCGACTTGGCAAAAAATTGCAAAAGACCTTTATTGTAGATCATTCAATTTCCTACAAGAATATGTAATTAATTTCTACAACTCGTTTATTCGTTCGAACCAAATAAAATTCCAAATTTGAAAAAAAAAAAAAAAAATTTCCCGTGTCATTTAAATAGGAAATCAAAAATCGCGATCAGGCACTTTTTAATATTAATATTAAGAGCTTAAACTTTCACAGAATTTATTTTTCATCATCTTGGAACGATATTTTCATGGTAAAGAAAAAAAAAGAAAAAAATTCCTTCCACCCACCCTAATATATGTATATATGTATATATACAAAGATACATAACCAGTGTTTGAATTTGAGGGACGGACAATTATTTTTACGTCAAAAGCAGGCGAACGTTATTCGACTCTCCGTAGGTACAACATAACCCGTCGGCATATACAAGGTCTAATACATAGGGGCGTAAGGCACAAGGCTTAGCCGGCTTAAGGGATGTGCGTAAAAGGTACCGCGTGCTGAAAATATATAAACAGTAATAAATTGATGAAATTATTCTTATTTTATCACCCGTAATATACACACAGTGGGGAAATGTCTTTTTACTTCCCTCGACCAGGTATTTTCATTTGATTACAGTAACAGAAAAATATTAAACAAAGTGTCACTTAAGTTTTTTGTTATGCTTACTCGTATTAGGTTTGCTTCCTTGAAACTGTAACGATTTGTTATATCTGTATTGTATTCATAGTCGATAGTGAGAACTAAGTTCTAGAACTAACTAACTAACTATTCTAAGATATATAACTATATACTAGTCTAAGAACTAACTAACTATTGAAAATTCAGCTAGTATGGTAGTGGTGTGAACCGAATCACTTAAAAAAAAAAGTTTCCATGCTGCAGTCAGGATAACTCATGATTGCTTCGTATGAAATTGAAAAACCAGAGGGATTTCTTTAGTACATAAGTTTATCTTGAATTTGAAAGAAGTAATTAACAAAATATTCATTTTTGAATTTCTGGTGAAGGTGCGATCAAAAAACTATGATCCAAACCTTGATTTGCTCTTTTTGGTTAACTAAAAAATAAGTGTCTTTGAAAAACAAAAAATCCATTGTTCAGAACTAGTATTTAGTACGAAAATGAAGTTTGCAAAGTTCAGGCGAAATCGATCCGAAGATTTTCGAAAAATTTTGAGTACCGCACGAAAACTTTTTTTTTTGAGGTGACTTGGTTCTCACCACTACCACTGGATGAATTTTTATATTAGATTCTTACATTTTTATAATAAAAATACTGCCTAATAATGTACAATTAGTTTAAAAATATTGATAAATAAGGTACTCTGTAAAAAAAAAGTTACAAAAATATGCCTTTTTTTTGGTATCTCAGATCCTTGACCCGCCTTAAATAAAAATCCTGATCAGGTATCAACGTGATAACTGAAAGTGGGAAAAAATGTTTTCAGTTATTGTCATTTTTGGAAATTTCTAACGATATTTTTTAGTGTTTGATTTATCGTAAAATTTTGGAAATTTCCAACTATTTTCCTTGTGTAAATAGAAATTATGATTAAATTATAGTTTTCTGAGGACGGATTCCGTCAGCGCCGAAACGTCAAGGTTGTATTTAACTTTTTTTTTTTTTTTGCTGACCTTCCACTGAAAATCTTTTACATTATCTTGTAATATTAACAATATTTAAATTGTTATTTTAACGCTACCAAATTTCAACCATAAATTTTGAGTATCCATAAAAATCGTACATCGATTGTATAGATGTGTGCATATCAGTGTGGATAACGAACCTTTGACCTTTGACCTTCAGCGTATGGATAACGCAATTCTCTCTTTTTCTCCGTAATTCGTTTGTCTCTCCGCATAGAAAAAAAATGGTGCACTTTTATTTCCATTGTTTTGAATAATCTCATGCATTTGATTATAAATCGTTGTTTCTTTTTTCGTTTTTTCTCTATTTTTTTCTTTTTTCATGCCGGATGGAAATTTCAATTTTGATTGCTTTCGTATCGACGCGTCTCGTTTGCCTGGAGGGACGTTGGAGCTATGCTGGTTTTTCGGATTACTTCTGCTCGAATGAAAATACCTGCGTTTTATATCAACAAATTATTGGAGAAAAAGTTAAAAAAACGCATTTTTCGCATACATGCTGTAGAATTTTTTAGGGATATTTGGGTATATCTATCATTAAAGAATTATTATTTCTCAATCGCTTTACGATGATTCGATCACTCAGGTTTTTTCGCAATCAACTTTTTTTTTCACCATAAATCAATAAATCGATTAATCAGCTCTTCGAATTATTCTATTTTTATTCACTAATTAATCGAAGTCTGTCAGATTCTGTCAGATTTTCATTTACAAGATCAAAGTTTTTCCTCCTTTTTTTTATCGTTGATCATATCGAAAACCCGGATTCAGTTTGAGGTTAAATATTTGAACCAATTTCTCGTTGTTCGTTTCATAACGCCCAACAAGTTTGACGTTTCTTAAACAGCCTTATATCGACATTTGCACGTTCTGACTTCGAGGAAAACGCTAGAAATTAGCCGAAGAATCTTATGACACGTTTGAATGTGATAACTTTGCGAGAGCCATTTTTTTCCCCTTCGAATCGATTTAGTATGCAGTATTCTAATGATTTTTCAAAAACAATGTGTATATGGACAGTTTGTCACATGGGATTGGAATTAGAGTTGTTTGGAATCTCAGAAATCAGAAAATCTCGGAACAGAAATCTCGATTTGGCGACATCTGTTATCGACATTACGCGCATGCCGGTAATGTACGCGTGTAATGTCGGTAAAAAATTACCGGCAGGCATGAAAGGTCGGTAACAAATGTCGCCAAAATGAGATTTCGGTGTACTTCGTAATCGAAAACCAGATCAGCTGCTATTTCGTCATTTCACCATCAAATCTCATGGGACTGGGCCCAAAATGTGTATTTCATCACCGCCGAGTGGCATCATACCGGACAGTTCCATTCATTCAGTGTAACTGTGAAAATTTGGCCAATTTCTGTGGGTGGTAACCGATCTGTAAATTTTTTTTCAAAATTTTGAAAAAGTAAAAAGACGCTCCACTTTTTGCCAAAATAAGGCATTAACTGCCCAAGTTTCACTCTAATCGCTTAA
The DNA here is from genome assembly GCF_021155765.1 of Diprion similis. Taxonomy (NCBI): domain Eukaryota; kingdom Metazoa; phylum Arthropoda; class Insecta; order Hymenoptera; family Diprionidae; genus Diprion; species Diprion similis. The sequence goes on from NC_060117.1 coordinate 7,106,587, forward strand.
GTGGTATAGGAGTTTTGCTTCCCCGCGTTTATGAGGTGTACAACGCTTCTTTATAAGCACCTCAAACCTTCATGTCGAATATTTCCGGCGGCGTCAGGCCATAGATACAACAGTCGCGCGTCTCTATCTCTGGGCCAAAATCTCGCGGAGGAAAGTGAAGAGGAGAGATGAATGAGGCCGGGAGGAAAAAGTATGCGGGACAGCAGCTCTGCACGAGTGGTGAAAAAAAAGCAACAAACAGCAGACCGAAAAAAAAAAAAAAAAATGTCGGGGGTCCTGGAGCTTGACGTTTGGCGCGTAAAATCGTGAGAGGTTCATGGCTTTCGGGAAATTGGTGCCCCCTACGTGCCCATTGCTATTCCGGATGGGTCGCCCAGGGGCGAAGGAAGGAAGCTTCGCCAAGGTTTCAAGCCGCGGGGCTACAAACCGCAAGGAGACAGAGAGCCGGAGTGGAAACGAGGCGATATCGAAGGAAACCCGGGAGACAGCTTTTTATTCGAGAGGAAACTTTTCGATCCTGGAGAGTCCGCATGTAGGCAGGGCTGCTTCTGCCACTAAAGGATCAACCAAGAGGTTTCATAAATAATATTACGACTTTTGGTGTCTGGCTTATATTACAGAGTTAACCGTACCCTGGAGCTTAGACAACAACAACATACATACCTATACGTATAGTCAGGGTGGTCCTTATTTAGGGTGTTGACATATTTTTTCCTCCCCAAGCCTCAAATCAACTTCAAACAAGTCAAAAACAATTGCATAATTTTTTCATATTTTTATCTTAACTCTAAGTTAGTCCGTTTTGTGATCGAAGTTTTTTGTGGAAATAACGTGAGAAAAACTTTTTTTTTTTTCAATACATGTATTTTATTGGAAGAGTAATAATGTTATAAAAAATGTGTAACTGCGAGGTTTTAATAACAGGCGTTAGGACTAGTATCTATAAAAAATTGACATCATCGTATCAGCTAATCTCGACGAATTAAAATTCTTTTGAATAAAAAATAAAAATAAAAGATGTATATTTTTTTTCAGATATTAGCACTAATGCACACTAAAACTTCGCAGTTATAGATTTTTTTGAATATTATTACTCTTACAATAAAATAAATACCGAGAAAAAAAGTTTTTCCATTTTATTTCCATAAGAAGCTTCGATCACATAGGCGACTATCTTGAAGTTGAGGAAAAATTCTGAAAAAATTATGCAATCGTTTTTGATACATTTGAAGTTGATTAAGTAAGGACCACCCTAATGTATACCTCGTTTTATGCATGCAAACATTTACGGACCACGTGACGCGCAGGTTATATACTGGTTTTGAGTTTTCCATTTTTGATTTTTGATTGTTTTCGGTCATCTGTCATTCGGAAATTTTCTACTGTAATTTCATCTTTTTTTCGTACCTCGGTTGTAGAAGATTGGTTCAAATGTAATCGAAATTTATTTTCTAAGTATAGTACATAAGGTGCACTGTATAAAGAAAAACGGATTTTTTTTTTTTTTTTTTTACCGTCCAATTTTTAGCTCTTAATATTAACATTTCGAAGTTTCTCATGGTGATTTTCTATTTCCAAGAAGAATAACACAGGAAAAATGGTTTTTCTCTTTTTGGTTTTTATAACTAGCTAACGACACGTTGTGCAGAAAATTTACAGAGATATTTTTGTAGGGAATCGAACGCTCTAGAAAAAAAGTTTTCAGACTATTTTTGATACATCTACTCTTCCAAAAGTTATTTAAGATGGAAAATCAAAAAAAGTACCTCAAATAACTTTTGAAAAAGTAGATTTGTCGTAGAAAGCCTCTGAGAACTCTGCAAAAATATGGGGCATTCCACGCCAACTCTATCGACGTCGGAATCTCACCAGTTTTGATTTTGCTCAAAATTTTGCAGACAACTGTTCCAAGTCCAAAAGAGTACCTTGATTTTCTTTTAGATATCTTTTTTTTCTAGTAAATCTGTTTTGTACTTGGGCCTTTCGACATATCTTCAAGCGTGACTTAAGAGATCTAAAAAAATTCTCAAAAATCTTGTATCAGATATCAAAATTTTTCAATTTTTTCGGAGATGTACGCAATTTTAAGAATTACTGAATCAATTTGATTTATTATATATAAAAATATTATTATTCAATGTGTTTCAAAAAAAAAAAAAAATTCATCCCGAAGAACGAAGATGATAATTTGTTCTATGACACCATTCGGAAAATAATAAGAAAAAATTCTTTGAGTAAATTTGAGGGTTGAAAACTGTATAAATGCGGGGTAAAAATACTCGCAAACCAATTTTTCAAAAGTAAATATTCACCGTAGAAACGAAAAACATTGAATAACTTTATGACGCGATGACGCCTCTCCGCAGTAAACCGGTTATTAATCCGTGTCATAATCGTTTCCAATAAAGCGATGTTAAAATCGTTTAAAAAAAAAAACAGAAAAATCGTCCGCAGCTGTAATAATACAACAGAAAAATATGGTGGCTAAAATTGGTCTCGTAGCTTGAAAATCCCCGCTTAGAGCAGCGACGCGTTCCTCTCGGCGACTATCCGTTATCTTGAAAAAAGCAGGTTCCGCGATTTCTCTCGTAAAAATAAAAAGTCGATTCATATTAGGGGCGGGGGTTGAAAAAATGTCTGGGGTGGGGGTTGAAGAAGGCTCGTCCGTCGCGAGAATAAGAAGAGAAGTGAAAAGTGGGGGTAGAAACTCGCACAGATAATACTCGCTGGTAACACTTTCACCCGATTCACATACCGCCAAATCAATACTTGACACAGGGCTGCCAATTCCTCGACATAAAACTAATGACGCGCCGATACTTGGAGCCCTGAGAAAAAAAAAAGACGCCCGGCGTCGCGGCGCCGAGACCGCGAAGCGCTGCACCCTTAGGGCTTACCGCACGCCACCCTTGGAGCTCGGCCACCGGAGGGTGAACCTGAGACCTGCGGCCGATCAGAGATCCGAGCTCCCACCTGAACCCCAACGATTCTTCCCTCAAACTTTCCAGCAAGAGTTAGAGCGGAAGACAGATTGAGCCGAGAGCCTGGCCACCCTTTTATTTCACCCCTTCGCACCTCGGATCATTCTAAGAAAAAACTTTGAACGCGTTTTTAGCTCAAAACTGTGTTTTTTCGGTCGGTGACCGTGATTTCTCCGGAATCACTGAACTGATCGTCACGAAATTTCAATCACATATTGTACACAGTAATAGCTTCAGCATGTTCTACAACCACATCAAAATTTCTGTTTTTACTATTTTTTGGGAGGGCCAAAAACAGTGAAAAAAAACTCATTTCTATGTTTTTTTTTTCTTTAAATGTGTCTTTTTTCTTATTTTGCTAGCAACATACCAACTATTTGAGAACTTTTGTTCACCAGTTGATTGTATACGTAAAGAGTGTAAAAAAAATACACACACAAATTTTTTTTCATGTTTTTCGAAAGTGTATATGTTGTGCTGAACAAACCTTATATAAATATTTATAATAATGTTTAATTGAATTCTGAAAAGGAAGAAAATGTGTTTCAATATCTTCTCAATAAAATCAGCCATTGTAAAATAAAATTAAACAAATTTGCTAGACTTTCGAATATTTTTAAGTGGTTTGAAATGATCCATCGATATATCCCGATAAAAAAACGCGAGCAAGATACTTCAAGAATTAACTAACTCACTAACCCATCAAAAAATCTAGTTGCCTGAGGAAATATCCACTTTTTATAATCAGGGTAAATATTTTTGAGAAACTATAATCTTAGTGCAGTTTACTGTGCAAATATTAATGACAATCGTGAAATTTGAATGTTCCGTTTTTTTCTACGTGTTACATCACGTGACTAATGCCAAAAGGGATTGTCAAAAAAAAAAAAAAAAAAAAAAATATCTCCTATCAACTTAAAAATTTGTATAATGTATAAATCTATGGAAAAATGGAAAAAAAATTGTTTCCATAGATTCACACATCATAAACATTTTTTCTAAAACATCATCAGACCAGGTCTTTGAAAAATCGTATCAATTTTCTGTTATTTTTATGCTTTAACTTTACCAACAGTTAATTGGAATTCTGAATCAAAATCAAACCGATAAATTCTGATGAAATCCGATAATACGTCTGATAGTGTTTTTGGGCTCTTTATCTCGTTATTTCTATCAATCTTTTGATAAACATACGAAATTCAAGTTAGTCGTTTTCTTTCCGAAGCCTTTGACACTTTATTAACCGAAATTGTGTGTTTTTCTAGACTTTTTTATCAATCGCTCAACCTTCCCTCATAGAAAAAACCCTCAACTTGGGTGTCAAATTGTACCCTTAACTTTTTTTTTTATAGGAATATCGGATTATCTATGAGCTGGGGATACGAATATACACAAAATTTGAAAATTTTTGCGAAAACTTTGAAATTTTAGTACAAAATGATCGGAAAAAATCCCCATAAAATCATCGACTTTCACGGAATGAGGATCGAGAGAAAAATATTGGATGAAATTGGAATTGTGGACGATTTCACAAAACTTTCAACGCTTTGAAAAACTGTTTTTTTTTTTCAGTAGAAAAAAATCCCTGAGATCTAACAGCTTACGAAATTGAAAAAACATGAAAAACTTAATCGTTTTTACGCGGAATAGCTCATACAAAAAAAAAAGTAGCTGTAAGTTTAAACCTAAGCGCATATTATAACCTCCTCGGAAACAATTATCCTGTAAAACACGCCCGCGAAAACTTCATTATAAACCTCACCTCTCGAATAAATCCTCTCGTCTCTAATCCAGCTGGATATGCATGTACGTACCCGTTGAGGAAAAACACTCACCCATGAATATTATAACTTTGGAGAACCAGTTTTCTCCGGCAGCGTTAAAGCCTCTCGTTTTTCAATACGCCAAGTATAAACATAATCGGTGATTTATTCCACTGGTAAATTTCTCGTAGATAAAAAAAAAATGTTTTTGAAAGTTTTTGGTTCGTCAGTTTTTGGAACGTTCGCAAGTTATATGCTCGCGAGAATTAAGAAAATATTTAACCCTGGACGGGGTAATTGGGGTCCCCGGGTACCCCAAGCCAACTTTGAACGCCACCCATAACCTAGCAGACGACAGTTCTGGGTTGGAATGCTATCTATAATTCACTTCAACGTTCTCAGAGTCGAGTGAGATTGGTAATAGTGTCAATTCTTTGTTATCTGTGAGTCAGTAAAGGCCGCAGTCGCGCGTGGGGTCCTCCGGTACCCCGGTTTCCCCTTTACGTACATATTTTGCAGCGATAAGTCAATTTTACTTTCACTGGTATAATTAATTATTTTGATTATTAATCACATGTAAGGTGAGGTATTAAGATGTTGACATTTTTTTTTTTTTTGCATTTTTCGAGTAAATAATGACTGAAAAGTAAATAAACATCTTATATTGAATAAAATCCGTGCAGGTAATTTATTCGTCCACTAAGTAAAATTTACTTATTTGTTAAGAAAAAATACATTCGAAATTGAAAATACGGTGCAATTTATAATTTTTCATTGACTTTACCCATTTACAGCTTTTTATTATTTTCAGTTTTCAGATAGACAAATAATTGTACTTTCTGAAAAAAATTAATCAATACACCATATCATCTTGCGGCCCAGCGTATTTTCTTTCAAATCCCGTTGGAATTTTGAAAATCGGTTAATTAAAAAAAGAATGAGACTATTTTGATTAAAAGAAGTCATTTTTAACTCTTCACCGCACTTTTTTTTGCTTTAAACAAGTTTTTCTCGATTTCATCTTGAAGAAAAGGGCTTTTAATATATACCATCGCGTTCCTGATTCAAAAACGAAAAAAATCATGCAGAATAAACTTATCTTATTGCAACTAGAAAGGCTTGGATCATTTGGAAACGCTTGGGGTACTCCGGTGCCCCAGTTACCCCGTAGAAAGTGAAAAAATAGGTTACTTCGTCTGGGGTTAAATATATGAACGAAAAATAACAAGATTGAATTAAATGACTATTGAAAAATATTTTCTGAACAAAATTAGCCAAGATGAAGCGAAATCGAACTAATTAACTGAACTTTCAGACATTTTGACTCAATGTATGACTGTATCTTTATATATAGTCAGTAGAGAACATCGACTTTTGGATATTCAAGCTTCTTAATGATCATTCCGGGAATTCTCATCGTGACGTTTATTTATCGGATAAGATTTTTGATTCATCCAAAATTAAGTACATCCGGGTATGCATACAAAATTTTGCAACAAGACTATCCATACAACGCGATCTACTACATCACCCTGAGTTTCTCAAGTACATCAGAAGAACAATTCAAGCGATTGGAATTGAAAACTTGAAATTCGACGACAACTTAATTCTTGGATAATTAATCTATCCTCTCAATTTTCACTCCAGATTTTTTTCAGTGGTCATAAAAAATTTCAATGAAATTAAAGAGTTGGAAATCATATTTACCAAATATTGACCAAAAAAAAAAAATCCCGGTCACGCGTTGCTGTGGCTCAGCTCAAAATAATGATACTCAAAAAAAAAACTAAATACTCACGATATTTATAGCGTACATATATCTGTGGATGATCACGTGTGATGTGGAATAAATTGTAGCATCATGGAAACGTTTGGAATTGAAACACAGTTCCATCAATTGAATACTCACGCAACCTAGATAACAAAGGACATTTCAGTGTGATACTAGATGCCTAATGCAGATGTGAATAGATCAATTCACACCGACATCTATAAAAAATTCATGGAACTCAATCGATTAACTCACAACGCCATCTATCAAGGAGTTATGGAACTTATAGACGAATTACAACCCTTTGTCCTGTGAAAAGTCCTTAAGTTATCAGGATAAAAAGTATCCTATCTTTCAACTTGAACCAAGCAATACACATTTAAAAAGTTTCTTTAAAATCAGTTCAACGGTTTTAGAGGTTAGCGTGGACGAACCTCGTGACGCGGAATTTTAAATATAAAGAAGATTATGCATAACGGTCTTCGAAACTCTTGTAACGACATTTGAGTTGTTACACGATAACTTCCAGCGTCTACAAGATACTGAGAACTATTTTAACCAGACGACGAGATTTATTCACAGTAAAATACAGTTCAGTTCTACGATTTAACCGCGGACAAAATGGCGTAGCACTTAAAATTTATCGAGCGAAATTCACCTCCGTATGAATTATAAATTTATGTTCATACCGAGATAATCCTGGATCGGTTAACTCTAAGGAATTTTCAGAATCTTACAGACTTTATCGTTTTAAAGTTGGATTAAGTAACTTATCCTGCAACGGTTGGCACTCGAGCGTAAAATATCGGGAAGAAAACGAAACTACTTGCTTCTCGGTGAAAAAAGGATGGCTGAAAAGGGAAAAACTATCAAAAAGGCTCAACAGAGAAACAACTATTCCGAATTGTTCGTGAATTTTTACATCAACCAATCATGGATTCAATTAATTATAAACTTTCTCGGACATTTAAATTTTGTCGATAACTTGAAAAAAATCATGTAATTACATTTGTAATTACATTACTAGAGTAATTAATGATGATATAGAAAAATTGTAATTACATTGAAATCGGTTAATAATTACAACAGAATATTGTAATCATAATCGAAATAATTAGTAAATACAAAAGAAAATTGCAATTATTCTCGTAATAATTAATAATTGCATAGTAAAAATTGTGATTATACTCATAATAATTAATAATTACAAAGTAAAAATTGTAATTCTAAACAAAACAATGATGATTAATTATCACGATTCCGATTACAATTTTCTTTTGCAATTATTAATTAGTTTGAATGTAATTACCATTTTTCTCTATGTAATTAATAATTGAAAATGGATAAACTATCTTCCTAAGCAAATTTATAGAGAATTTCAAAGCATTCTTGATTATTTCTAGATCAAATTTTGCGGACGAGAGAACAAATTGTTATTTTTATTCCCAGGTGTTAATTGCTGGTAGCGATCACTTCAGCTTAACCATCAAGTTGTGTAATTTTGCTGTGAAATCCAGTAGCAAAATCCGTACGTTTCTCACATGTCCAGAGAATAAAATTGACTCTCCTGATTCGTGGGGGTAAAAAGAAAAGTTATTCGTTAGGCGTGATCAAAGGTTACGATCGCAAATAGTACAAAGGTGCTTTGATTTGGCTAAGCGCCAATTCTCAAACAGTGAAGTGTATCAATTAGGATCAAAGCTTCTGTTCAAAACTCATTTGATTTCAGATTCAGGTGAATGTATGAGGCAGTGAAATAGATTCAAAGCAACAAATTAGAGAACAAAGAATTTCACACAAATGTATGACAATTATAAACCGGGAATGAATAGGAATGAGAAGAACCAGAAATTGTGTTTTACTGGATTTTGCAGCGGACATTGTGACGATATAACCTATTCAAAATAAATAGTAAGTCATTGTTAATAATATCGAGTCATTTATTAACTTGGAGTCATGATAACCAACAAGCTTGCCTCGATAGATAAATAGTTGACATATCTAGGCGTATTTTAATAAAAGAATGAGTTGGAATCTATGATTTTTCTTACTATTTTTATAAATTAATGAATCCATGTTTCACAATTTTTTTCTGGTTTTTTTTCAGGTTTTTTTTAAATAAACGTATAGGGAAGGGGGGAAAGGGGGGCAAAATGGGATATCCTTGTAAAAATTTTGTTTTTCAAAATCTATTTTAAATAGTCAAAAATCACTCCTATAAACATTATCGAGCATTATTTTGAATTTTCAAATTTTTTTTTTTCACCCCTGACATCTGAAAATCATTTTTCTTTTCTTTAATTATAATTGAAAAAAAAAAGTCAGCGTATTTGAGTCCTCCTTGAGGAAATTAGGTATTTCCTTGAGTACCCCGTTTTGCCCCCCCCCCCCCCCCCCCTCCCCTATAATCTTTTATTTGAACATTTAGTCGCCAATTTCGTGGTTTTCATTTATTAATTATTTTGATGCTGTGTAAATATATTTAAATTTGTGCAAATTAGATTACAAATTTGTGGCCACAAGGCCACAAGGAAAGAGAACGTAAAATTATTTTAACAATCTAAATCACACATAATACTATCGACTTTCGATTAATACAATTGTTAATTGACATTATTTTTACCTTTCATATCTTTCTCTGTTTATAATAACTGTCGGATTTTATCAAAGTTTAATTATTATATTATTATTCATACACTCTGTGCTGTTATTTATATTTCATATTTCCTTTTTCTTTTCCCCTTTTGCTGCTTTTTTTTTCCTTCTCTTTCCCTTTTAAGCGGATGAAACTATTAATTTAATGGATGATGCACAAAATATCAAGGAACTTTGTTCCGTTGGAATAAATAAATAAATGAATTAATGAATAAATGAATCAATAAATCAATAAATAAATATATATTCAGAAGTATCTAGCAAAATTTATTGGCTTGCCACGTGTAGTAGTAAGGATTTATTTTCCGTTATACGATAAACTTTTTTCTATATGACTCGCGAATAACCAGCTAAATAGACAAATAATCCGTGTCTTAACTATGTGTTGTGCGTTTTCCTTCAGTAATCTACTTTCCTTTATATTCAATCGTGATTTAATACGTTACACCTTGACGTATTACCGCCATTAGTCTGATCGCTGTTATATCGCTGTTATCGCGCCGCAACAATGCGCATTGTTGTTACTGTTTCATTGTCATTATTACGATTTCACCCCGTGGCCCGTCAATAAGAGTTCGGGGATGGCACCTTGGACGTTTAATTGCGTCTTTATGAGTCCCCCGATCAGCAGGGTCACCGGATCACTCGTCCCATTCCATCCCCGTTTCACCCCTGCAAGTTCGAGGCGCGAAGCGCTGACAACGAGCTCCAGTTAAAACCGTTATTACCACAGGATGAGCCCATATTCCCTCGTAATATCTCTGCAGAGCGCTTCTTGCATTATTAACCAGCGTAAATGCGAATCCCGTGTCACCGAGGGCTGCAGTCCTGCTCGCTCGGTATGGTCGAGCACTTTTGCGCCAACCTGGATGGCCACCTTTAAACGCCGCCGAATATTCGCCCCTAAGTGTCGGAAATATCTCCGAGACACGCCAGGATGCGGCATCCTTAATAAAATATCACCTCCTCCCTCCCAAAGTCCTCCTGCAACACGGACCTCGCAACGTTTCTCAAACCTCCTATATTCACCTTTAACTTAAGATGCTTATAAAGACGCGTCGTACACCTCGAAAACGCGGGGATGCAATACTCCTATACCGCTCAAGCGATCAGAGTGAAACTTGGGCAGTTAATTCCTTATTCTGGCAAAAAGTGGAACGTCTTTTTACTTTTTCAAAATTTGGAAAAAAAATTTACAGATTGGTTACCACGCACAGAAATTGGCCAAATTTTTACAGTTTCACTGAATGGATCGACCTATCCGGTATGATGCTACTCGGTGGTGATGAAACACACATTTTGAGCCCAGTTCCATGAGATTTGATGGTGAAATGACGAAATGGTCGCGTCATTTTCTTGGAAGTGAATGTCCAATTGGCAGACTCCGTCGATAACGTCACTGGCAATCGGTAGCTAAACATTTTCGCTACCGGAGAACGTTTTCGGTGCAATTTTAGATGATCGCGATGTCAATGTTACAGGTGTGTTTGGTCTGGATCTCTGACGCTGTCGTTTATCCATTTGATGCTTTGCTTGTACTTGTCTTACTTGTTGATGTCAATCTCGCACTAGAAAAACTGAAAGTTCATCAGATATACGCTTAACAATAAATTTGAACATTCATTTTAACTTCTAACGATATTCTGTGTACCAACAATTAAGACCAATGCTACGAAAACGAAGAAAATAAAATGACGAAAGGCGGAATATGGAAATAAAATTATAGATAGGAAAAATTATTTAAAGGATTTGCTCGAGTTACTATACCTTGTCTTCCTTCACATAAAAACAGATGTAAAAGAAAAATTTATGTGGAAAATACAGCCAATTTTGGCCATTTCAATACCATTTTAGAATCTTTGTCGTCAAGTGAAGATTTTTTGGTACGTAATACTTGAAAATTCGTCTCATTGTGAGATATGGCACCAATTTGTTTTTTTAATTTGATTCTTCTAGTTGTTGTATCGGAATCTGAATGTAGAACAGTGACGAGTTCAAGACGATAATAATTCCATCAATATCATTTTATTTGTGATAATTCCATACAAATAAAGTTCGTTGACTGATCAATGAGTGATCATCAATACAAAATCCAAGGATTGCATCCTTATTGCTTCTAGCTGTTGATAATTCTTGAAGATAAACGTCATAATTTGGGTGATGACTGCTTACGGTGAAAAAAGAAAAACGTGATACCTTCTATACGAATGATTTTTTCCATCAATGGTATATTCTTACTGGATCCATAAGTCCGTGAAAAAATCACGCGAAGATTCTCATCTTAAGTATACTTAATGCGAGTCAATTGATATCTGATGTAATTTCAATTCGACGTTTCACACAGAAGTTACACGAGACGCCGAAGCAATTCCCGTTCACGGGCTCAAATTGCTCGTCCACATAGAAAATTAAAGCTCCGCATGTTGAAGTGAGCTAATCGAAGTTTACTTGGAGCAAGCCGAGAACTTCAGCCGCACCAAGCTAAGTGAGGGGAAAGAATGTCGTCGTCAAATAAGATGAATTTTTGATGATGCACAACGTGGCTTCGCTCGAACAATGGTGCTGCAGAACCTTTCCACCCTCCCCAGGGAGTGGAAAACTGGAAGCAGCTGGTTGTACACGGTAACGCTTAAACGGCACCGGAGCTTTGCAGTGTTGAGCTGTTGAAAATAGGTCTAAAGACTTAATGGACTGTCTAATTTTGCCTAAGTTTACCTTTTGGACCAGAGACATGGCCTTCCCAGGTCAGGGACTCAAGGAATGACATTCACAGATCTGTACTTCGATAATAATGGAATGGAATGGAAGAAGCTACTTTCAAATCCACGTCATATTTTTACAAAAATTCATCCAAGTGCAGCCATTTTGGATGTGTGTATCTTTACGTTGGAATGCAGAGAAAACGATGTTTAGAATAACTCGGAGAGAAATTTTCCCGGAAAAGATTTATGGAAAGGTCACCGGTTGGAAAGGTGAAAATAAAATCATACAAACAAAAAAGTTGAGAGAAATTAAACCGTGCAAGGACGTTGTGGGCGTGGAGTTTTGGATTCAACACTCGGGTCGCTCAAGGCAAAAAAAGAACTTGGGAGGAACGTTATAATTGAACGTATCATAGTTGGTTCAACACTGGGTTTTGGTGTAATTAGAATCCGGGATGGCCAACGCCGCATGGTTCATTTTAATTGCATAACTTTTTCATGCTTCCTTTGCGTGGCCCTTATTTCCAGAAACGGCTTCGAAAATAGTATCCATTTTTTGCTACGCATGCATCGCCAAATCCATTACTTTGATCGCTTGAGTTTTTCATTATTTCTGGTATTTTTGGTCACAAGCAGAATCCAGGCTTTCGGTTTTGACTCAAGTTCGCAATAATTTTTTATCTCTGATATATTGTCAGATGAGAACTTACAAATTATAACGTCATTCCTAAATCGTGAGAGTATAATAACTACAAGTATCAGTGACCTCCGTTAATGAATTCCAAAGGACTAAAAAAAACTTGGACACAAACAGCTGACAGACGACTTTAAGGTGCTTATAAAGACCCCTGTACACCTCGAAAACGTGGGGATGCAAAACTCCTATACCGCTCGGGCGATCAGAGTGAAACTTGGGCAGTTAATGCCTTATTTTGGCAAAAAGTGGAGCGTCTTTTTACTTTTTCAAAATTTGGAAAAAAAATTTACAGATTGGTTACCACTCACAGAAATTGGCCAAATTTTCACAGTTGCACTGAATGGATCGAACTATCCGGTATGATGCCACTCGGCGGTGATGAAACACACATTTTGAGCCCAGTTCCATGAGATTTGATGGTGAAATGACGAAATGGCAGCTGATCTGGTTTTCGATTACGAAGAGTAACCAATCTGTAAATTTTTTTTCCAAATTTTGAAAAAGTTAAAAGACGCTCCACTTTTTGCCAAAATAAGGCATTAACTGCCCAAGTTTCACTCTGATCGCTTGAGCGGTATAGGAGTTTTGCTTCCCCGCGTTTTCGAGGTGTATAGGGGTCTTTATAAGCACCTTAATAGTTTTTAACGCCTAGTTGAATCAGCGAGATCATCCTAGCACTATCAGTTCACAGCAAATTGAAGCACCTGATAGGAATACTGACCATGCAATAACGAACCAGAATAATAACGTTGTGGATTTTTGCTAATAAATCCAACCAGTTATGGCTTTTAATCGATCAATCACACGAAGCATTCGAATCATCCCGTTGCGTGGATTCGCCAATCGTCGATAACGAACTTGATCAACCAGACAAAACGTGCTGCGATCGATTGCTTGACCTGCAAATAAGCGGACCAGTTTGTCAAATCGGTTCTGACCTAGCCTGACCTAAGCTTAATATATGCTTGTACGAACTTGCATGCACTTCTTGCGCAGGTATTCGCACATTTGACCCCATTCCACATGGATGATCAATATTGGGATGTCCACTTGTGACGCGAAGTTCTGCTACTAAAGTATTCTTCGAATTATTAGTGAGCGGATCACCTGCGGCTGTTGGTATCAACGCGATACAGCTGCACGATTGCATCGCATTGCATCGACTAATCTCAACGCGATACAAGTATTGAGCCTTCGACACTACGCAGTTATTGGAATCACAGAGGAACTCGTGAAATCGTTGGTGTGTAGCAACTTCCGGATCATCCCTCTAGACACCTCTCGTCGTTAGCTGCATCCGTCATGAATGCCCTTCGGCAATCATTCCACCATAAATTCCTGCTAACGATGTGAGCTACAGAAACAATCTGCGACAATATCTGGATCCTCTCAAGCGATCATCCGAATCCAAGTTGTCGGGTGATTTAAAAATATCCGAAGTAAAATGCGTCGTGGATTTCTTCTATATTGATGTAGATCTGCCTGACAACTGGAACTTCATCTTTTGTTGGTGATATTCGAGTCACAGTTTTAATGATCGAATGTGCAGTGTCATAACATGTCACCGCATCAGGCTGTTCCATGTTTTGACTTACCAAACCAGAGTGATAATGGTTTCAATTGTTTTTAAATCCATCCGCTGTTCATTAAACACGATGAGTTGAGGATTTGTTCCAAATGTTGTGTGTGGAGTGTCTATTTGACAGTCTACAGTGACTTCGTTTGTTCGTTGTGATGTTATGTACCGAATCATTGAAGGTGTAAACACAACAACGAAATCGCAATCCATATCGGGGTATACGTACCGCACAATTGAAGACTCGACAAAACTTAAAAACCAAAATTTAGTCATTTTTGGAATAGGTACGTACTTTTTCGATAGCTACCATACTCTCGTTGAAGTTGATCGAAGGATTTCAGCAGTTCATGAGCGATCATTCGAATTGAAACTATCAGCTGTAAGTGTTCACTATTGCTTCAGAGACCATCCGTTCACGATTTAAAGTTCCACTTGGAAGCGCAATGGCCCTCCAGAGCAGCTCGGCTGTAAAGTGGAGTGGCGAAGGAGGGAAAGCGAAGCTTTTCATGCAGTTAGCGCTACTAATGAATTGACTTCGTTATGGGATTAGCCTTATTATCTATATCGGGTCGACAGTCGGCTGCCCTCGTCCCCATAACACTCCTCCCCACACGTGGTACCATAAACAACGCCATACAGCTCGGGCTTTGCCTATGTATATATTCGTATTAGATGTGTGTCCGTAGGCTTTACTATAATGAAATGTGAGCAGGACCCTGTTCCCATAGTAACATAACTAACTACATGTGAAGGCTTATCTCGAGCAGATTCGTTACACAAAATAGCTTATAAAGCATATCCCAAATCCTGTCAACGATATCTTCGGCTTGTTTTAATATCACTGGATTATGGGATTCGACCTTAACATGTTTACTTTGTTTATTCGTTCATTTTTGGTATCATACGTTAGTATCAATCTGAATTGTGTGATGACTATAACCAGCCGTTGTTAAGGTTTGTCAAATCGATTGTAGTCGGAACGGTTTATAATTTGTGATGGTTCCCTTTAAAATTTTTATTCTGTCATTGTCCTCCATCGCAACTGAAGTCACTTCACATAGTATGTTATGCATAAAATTAAGATTCCAATATTGAATAATTTTCTGTGCAAAAATATTCCTCACGTGATTTTCGATTTAACATAATGAATGAAAGAATGAATAATTATCTAATAATCCATTATCTTATTACTGTTTAGGACCTCGTTCCTGGTACTCCGACAAGAATGGTTTATCCGTCCATTGCAGCGAAGGTTCAACCAATTTATGTAATCCTTTCTGACCAGCGCCTAGCCGGAGCCTTACCAAATTACCTGCTATATCTTCATTATTAGCCTGGACTAGAAGGGACTTCTTACTGCTCGCTTAGGAGGATGTGAGTCCTTTCTATTTTTGCTATTAAATCAGCAGACTTTATTTTAAACTTATTTCTAGTTCTGGATAAGAAAGGTGATTCGCGCTTTGGGTAATGCTACCTTCAATACCAATCAACTTTCATCGTCGCATTTTTATTTCAATTATACAATTGGCGAGTCTCGCGCTCTAATTTCTCACATTCGATGATTAAAAAAATGATCTCAAGCAATGGGATTCCAGAACGGGAATATAAAGCTCAGGATTGATGGAGGGAAACAAGCCATCAGAGCGGAATCTCCTCTCCGGGATCGGATAAAAGTTTTAAAACTGGTATACTGATTGTGACAAATGATCACTTTTAAACTTACCAACTTTCTACGTATTAGTTACTATTACCTCAACGAGTTTGGTCACCAACACATGTATCCCTTGCGCTATACTTCCCAGCAGATATTAGAAAACATCTTCGTAGAAGAAAAAATCACTCGATTCACGAGAAAAATGTCACACTTAGTGCAGCAATGACACCGATCAAGACTTAAGTTCGCACTATGTGACCTCAAGTAATTTCACAATGTCGAGGTGGGACAGTCACAATAAAAAATGAACACTGTTCAACACTCGCCATATTAGCACATCATGACATAGGGTCAAAAAAATTTTGTTGTTGTTTAAATTTCATGATTTGAGTCAATTCATTGTAAACTTTTTTCACGTGAGACGTTATTCCGGACTGCTCGTGTATCTGAATCAGGCTATCCTCGAAGACTACGTATAGATTTTATAAACAAAGGAAAAAGAGTTTATCGTCTCGTCTGAAGGTAGAATCCCATCTTACGAAAAGTACTTGCTTTTCAATTCCTCGAGACATTAACGTTCACTTTTCAACGTTATGGCAGATTTGAACATGATGTTTGATCAAAATCGTTACTGGCCATCAGGTTTGACGATCGGTACCTGGGATTTCACCGAAATGACCCTTTTACTTCATGAAACTCACCACCTTACCGGTTATTCTGGAGGATAAGTATCGGCGCTTCACTCAGCCGCTGTTAATCCCTTTCAAAAGACGCTACCTTTTTTCATGCCGATATTCAAGAGCCCCATATCCCAACTGTGGTGTTGGCACACAGACGTCGTTTCAATGAACTTAGCTCGTCATTTCGGTTAACTGCTGGTCGTGCCGAGCGGCAAACGAGTCTCATACATTATTCTTGTTGAGGGTGGCAGCGTGTTGGACCCGATCTTGTGCCTGGTGGAAAAAAGTTGGCAGCTTTCACGCTTTTTCCACCGTGGCTCCATCTTGCGCGTCCATACTGTTTGATCGACGAGGTCAAGGGTGATCCTGAGAGAACTCGAGTTTACGCACTTCGTGTTTCACCGCTTGTTGTTGGCCTCCTGGACCAAAATAATTAATGCGTTCTTCACCCGCCCTCGATGGAATATCAAATCTCCCGATGTTTACTGGAATATAAAATGCCCCCAACCTCCTGTACACTCGAATACCTTATCGATTATCGACCCGTCGCCCCAGGGATACGATTTGTCGAGGGAAAAATATCGCTAACGGTGTTTCCGACATTGCTGGGAAGCTCCGATGACCGGGAAATTGCATCGTTCATTAATACACCAATCCTTTTCACAAAGATGTAAACGTTCGATCGATACAGTATCACTGTCGTGAATCAACGATAATATTCAAAGAGCGATTGAAATGATAAATTATGTCGTTATTTGAACATATTTAGACATGCTTTTTCTTCTTATTATGTATGGCTAGCTAAAACCCATTTCCTTTCAATTGTCCAATTTTTGAGTTTGCATTTCATGAGGAACATCTGAAGTTCAACCAACACCTTCAATGGTTTTCAGGGTAATTTGTATCTTTATAATTTCCTTAAATACAAGCAACTAAGGGCAATGTCCTCCGAAATACGTAATGAATGTTACAACGACCTTTAATCATAAATTCATTCGCTCGTCACATCTTTTATTTGTTACTTAAAGGGGATATGCCAAAATTTTTGTACTTCAGAAAAAATTCATTTGCTCACTTATTTTACGAATTACATTCTTTGAGTACTGAGATGAATTCAATCATAGAAATGCCGTAGACTTACATTAAGATTATAACTCGACTCAAAGTTACGTCTTATTGATGGGATGCTTAGTCGAAAGTGTCTAGAAAAAGGAGATAAACTCGAAAAGTGTAATAGCTTCACATCTCACACGTTTCAACTGACATAACACTCACCATTATCAATGGTCACTATATTTACAACAGCTGTCATTACCGACAACAATCACTCGGAATTATTCACCACGTGAACCCTCACAGTCACCTAAATCAACACAGTAAAACTCTTCTGCCAGCAGTTCGAGTAGTTTGACATGAGCGGGGTTTCATTGCATTCGATGATTTCGATCCTACATGACGTTTATCAGTTTGTCAGTTTGTCAGTTTGGGTGCGGAGCCTATTTGGAACAGTAAATACCCCACATGCAAATTCACAGTCATATCCGCTGCGTGAACACTACCCCTCAACATTGATCGTGTTTTATTTTTTGTGCTCAGATGATGTGACGTGCTTTCCAATCTAAACACTTGACACGGATTTGCCCATTCCATCCACGCATGTCATTTAATTTGAGTGAACTTCGATTCTGTAGACGAGAATGACGTGCTTGTACTTCTTCAATTTATATTACTTCGTCTTGTTACCTTAAAAAATCGAGGGTTTAACCAGTCTAATGATGTGGTAATGAAAGTAACTAAGCACGACTTGCATACCAAAAAACGTGTGTAATTTGAAACGTAAGATTCCTAAGATTACCGTTACAACAGAATTATATACTTCGTATAAACCCTACTGTAATATTCAAGGAAAAGTGTACAAATTTCTTGTAAAACATGTGATTCAATGATGTACTATAACATATAGTCGAAAGGGATGGAAGCCATCCAATCGAGCCAATTGAACGTTTATATCATCAGTCTCGGAAAATAAATTCGAAGTGTAGTCGTTCGGTGCACGTCCCTCTTTGGTCCTCAACCTGAGAGATAGAGAGAGAGATAGAGAGAGAGAGTCGTTTGCCGTCGTAAAACTGGCTTCAAAAGATTCGAGGAGGTTTGAGCAAACCTAGGAATGGATTTATATTCAAAGTCTAGGTGGAGTAAAACTTAACCTAACCTAACCCAACCTCGTAAAGGGGCAAGGGGTGACATTCGCGGTAACTGAATCGAACCCGTCGTTCTCGCAACGGCCGCGGTCTTCTACTTGGGCAGGGATAGACAGAGGATTACCTCGGGTGCTTCGAAGCGGTAACTTTCCACTTAGATTATGCATACAACTGCGGCAGCAGCCTCCCGAAGAACTCGGAACCGGAGAGACACTGTTGACACTTGGAAGGTAAGGGTCGCATAACTGATCATTCGAATCAGGGACTCACTCCTCTCTTTCCCCAGATTCGCTGGTCTCAGCCGCCTCGACAACGTCGACGACGCTGCTGCTCAGTCGGCACCGAGACGAAGGATCGATAGGTTCGGAGAAAGCTCTTTCCCCAACCCCCCAATCCTCCCCCTTACTCCGCGAAACAGTCTCGATAAATACCAACTGGAACGTAATTAACGGTATTGTTGAACGCTGTCATTCGCATGGCTGGCCTGGAAACAGAAGGCAAGGCACCCCGACTACGTTCTACTGGCAAACTGCTTCCACCGATCTGCCTCGATGCGTTTTGTGTTTTTCCGAGAAATACAGATTATTTATATATATACTTGTCTTGTAATTTCGTTAACTTCTACCTCGGGACCGTGTTCAGGATACAGTTTCCTTTTTCAATGGAATCCTACTCCCGCTTGTGATCAGGGTGGCAGGCTCGAAGGAAAAGATGGTGATGTGAATTCAAGTGTGATGGCAAATCGTCTACAGTACCGATGACAACTTCTGCAACCTTTTATCAATTACGACTGGAGCTTTAAGAATTGGATGAGAGGTCACAAGACCTGATTTTCTTGGATCATGTGTACCATTTTCAGTCAAAGACAATCAAGTCAAAGTCACTGTCAAAATGGTCATAGAGTCGACGTTTATCGAGCGGATATGGGATTTAGAGACGCTTATTTGAGTCGTTATACTCCACCGAGTTTCAAGGGGATTTCCTAAGCTATCCTGTCCAGCGTTATCCTGCAACGTTACTTCGAATCAAATTAACTCTAAGACCGAACTGAACTGTCGTTGACTGTCACTTCATGTATCATACTCAATACTCATATGTATATTCAATTTTATCAACGAATGGCAGTGACAGCAGAACTGACCTTTCGATAACTTTTCTTGATCTTCACGGATCCTCAAAAACTCTGTAATTGCCAGTTGTGCAACTCTATGTGTGCTGATTCAGTTATCAATCAAGCCAAATGAATACACGAAAAATAAATAGAAAGTGCCGAAGTGTCAGCGGCCAAGAGACAAGAGGTAACGCCTCGGATCAGGGTTGTTTGATCGGTGATTATTGATTTTAAAACTGAAAGAATCGGAGGGTTGATGTAACGTTGAAAATGATTAAAGTGATCGTTCCGGCGTGACTGCAACCTCAACTGTCTCAATTCAATTTCCTCTGTGACTTTTGAGATACTTTGTAAAATTAGTTTTTTCTGATGGTTCAATCACATTCACTGTCACCTAAGAATTAATATTGAGTCAATCCGGTGGAAAATCATCTCCAAATCCCCACTGACGTTTGTCGACCAGGCTTGGACGTTCATGATTACTGGAAAACGTGAAAATCTCTTTGGAAGCTCCAGCTAATAACAACTTGATCGTTAATAATCTAACTCAATTGTAGTATGCCAGTCAGCAGTAAGTTTAGGTCAACGGATCGATCTTTCTACCTTACACGCTTGTGGCTGATGCCGAACGTTGCGTTGCTAGGAAACTCGACGCCTTTGAATGGACTGAAAACATGAAGACAACGCGATGCCCCTGATCTCCTCCAGGGATTATAATTTCGATTACTAACGTAAGGCAACGAGTTTTATTCATAGAACCCAGAGGCCTTTCAGAATGTCTATTCATCAGGATTTAGAGAAACTCAATTATACAGAGTGACATGATTCGCGGAGATTTTATAGAAATACTGACAGACACACCTGGAAAGAATTTCCAGAATTACTGCTAGAATTCCATCTGATATCCAAGTGCTACTGACCATACGGTGAGTTCAATAATGAACAGACAGAAGGATTTTCTTGGGCAGTAGTTTCTTGCAGGGTTAAAGAGTGTTACATCAGATGGATTCAACCCCTCTTAACCAATTTACCATTCCAAGTTTGGAGACAATTTGGCTTCTTTAAAATCAAATGATCGTGTGGAATGAACCCTCTTTCACGATCATTGAATTTGGAGTACAGTAATTCGGGCAAAGAGGTCCGTCTGGAACTTTTGGATTTACCGATTTCAACGCTAATAGTTTGGTATTCGAAATGGTGTATTCAGTATACCTGGTGAAAATTGATATTAAATCAAGGTTTCACTAGATTAGATCAGATATACTGAATGGCACTATTCCAATGCTAGATTCAAGGTCAGTGATTCCAAAATGCTCTGAAGACCGATTTTTAACATTTGGTTTGCTTTTTTGATTTTTAGCAAATCGGAGCTCTTACATATCACGTGTCTAATAGCATTAGGTCCTAAGCGCTACCTTACGATCTTCTGCTTTCGAACAAGGTAAAAGGATGAATATTATGATTATTTTTTTTATCGTATCTAGGCTAATGACATGAAAATATTTTTAAAAACGTTGAAATTGAATAAGAGTTTAATTAAGAGCAAAAGATCGCGTTTACTGATAGAAAGGATCTTCTGCTACTGATTCAACCATAAAAACTTATGTCAATTACTTCCATAAAGACGTATCTGCTAAAAATATTTCTTGGCTGATTTGCGTTCGAGTATAAATTTTTCAACTGAAATTAAAAGGTCATATATGCTTATGAAAATTGAAAAAAATATCTACTATGATAATTGCATGAGGGTGTAACGGCTAAAAATTATTACTGTTATTCTTATCATTCCGATAATTGATGAATTGGATAATCAACGTTCAGAAAATCGACATCCTGACTGTAAAACTTTGTTAGTTTCGATTGTTTATGCATTTTGGTAGTCTTCAGAGCGTCAGTAAAATAAAACAAAGAAAATGGCTCTCACGACCTTCTGTTCTTATCTTGGAGAACTTTTTATAACATTTCCGGATTTTTTCAAGTTCCAACTTATTTATGCATTTCAATGATTTTTAGAGCACTTGCACGAAAAAAAATTGGTGGTCACGCCTTATCGTTTTTATTTTCGAATTTTTTTCTTCAAAATTTCTGAATTTTTACAGATCTTGATTTATCTATGCGCTTCAATGATTTTTAGATCGATTGCAGAAACAAAATAAAAAAAGACGAAAATGGTTGCTTCGTTTCGATTGAATAATACGTTTTGAACATTTTCGTAAAGAATGGTGAAAAAAAAAAAAATCATACGCCCTCGTACTATTAAACACGCGATATGGCTTCGGAAATCAAGTTTCACTAAATTCTTAGTAGCAACAGCGACTCTGTATATCTAGAAATTGGTTTTATCCAGAGAAAAATGATTTGAAAATCTACGAGGTACGTCATTGTAAAAAACTGTTTTCGTTTCAAATATTTTTTTCTGTACTTTTGATCAATTTTCCAATTATACCTTACCGCATAATCTATCGAGATGGGACATGATGTTACAAATATTTATGAGAGCGTTTCCGCTTACCGAATAAACAATGCTTATTGCTTATTCATGCAAAACTCGATTAAAGATGCAACACCCCGAATATAGCCTGACATAGTAAAATATCAATACCGGGTGCTGCGGAGATTACAAGCACAAAATTTAATCTCACAAAAGAGCTTTGAGATGGTTTTCGACATGGTGTTCATACGACGAAGGCCTTTGATACCGTTTCGTGGTAATGACTATACCTACGTTGAAAGGCCAGGTCATATACCTTTAACGGGTATAACTATATCGATCATCTTCTACCTGGTGGCACCTCTCAATGTTACCAACAACAAACTTGAACACATCAGCATGATTGTTAGCTATAGACAAGTGAAAAAATTATGTTGTTCGTATTAACTGAGTTACCACCTTGCACTGCAATGCAATACGGTGTTTTTCTTTCACGCCAACTGTCACTGCCATGTTTCAAGCTCAATCGACGTCTGCATGGCCACCCCACATAGATCAGCCATACTGCCAGTGACTGGCTCAAACTACCGTGGCCGTGTCTAATGTTCAGTCCATAGCCACATAACCGCGACCTGGTGTTGCGATATTGTGGCTTCTCAATGGTATTAGCTGCTATCACCATGCTTCGAGTCGGTTTCATATTTCCATGAGTACGATCTAGAACTCTACATAGATTCAAAATAGAATGAGCTGCCATGAAGAGATCACTGATTTATTCGACGTCCACCGGTCATGACCTTAATTCATCTACGTCATCCACCCAATCGCAATACGCGTCTACATCGGTTAACACACCATTGATATCCAACTTGACTGAACAGATGAAATTTCTTCTCTCGCAAACAATGTTGAATAGCAAATCACTTGTAAAACGAAGCTGTAATTACAAGGTCGATAAAAAGTAACTTTACAATAATTAATGAACTGATGCGTTTTCTAATGACTTTAGAAAAAATGCAACACATTTCCAAACTGTTCGTATGATATGAGAAAGTGTTGTGTTACAATGGTAGCCGTGTGACGGCTGCGCCGCTGACTTAATGGTTCAATGTACTGGACTGAGTGGGCCAGCAAATGTGGTCACCGCATGGCTGGTTGACGGTTTATACTGGGCATTTAGCTGACCACGACATCGACACACATGCGACTTCCAGACGGCTGCCAAATGTCTGTAACTACTGGGGAACATTGTCATGGTTCAGATGCCTGGGTTTTACCCAGGAAAAAGGTAGTGCAATTTTTACATGGTCTGTAAGATCGATGCCACCTTCATGATAACAGCTGCTAATGCAGTTTTCGAGACCAGGGAGGAGTCGTAAAACTCACTCAGCTTTAGCCCATTCATCTTTGAGACAAGCCACGAACGTTGGTATCGTTGTTGAGTAGATTATGAAGTGAAACTGTGAATTGTTGATGCGGTAGCCACAAATCTGGATGAATTTAGCTGGTGCGAGTCAAAGTTTGAAATTTGGAAACCTTTAACTGACTATTATTCATATCACGGAATTCTGTTCCGCGGTATATTGTGACATTGGAAATGTTGAAAATTTGGAATTTTGACTATTCGGAGCTTTAACCATTGGTAATTCTGACCATTCGAAATTTCGATCATCCAGAATAAGGTATTTCGCACAGGTAGTCGCCAGTTTGAAGGTGCTTATAATGACTCGTTGTACACCTCGAAAACACGGGGTTGCAAAACTCCTATACCGCTCAAGGAATCAGAGTGAAACTTGGGCAATTAATGCCTTATTTTGGCAAAAAGTGGAGCGTCTTTTTACTTTTTCAAAATTTGGAAAAAAAATTTACAGATTGTTTACCACCCACAGAAATGGGCTAAATTTTCACAGTTGCACTGAATGGATCGAACTATCCGGTATGATGCCACTCAGCGGTGATGAAACACACATTCGGAGCCCAGTGCCATGAGATTTGATGATGAAATGACGAAATGGCAGCTGATCTGGTTTTCGATTACGAAGTACACCGAAATCTCATTTTGGCGACATTTGTTACCGACATTACGCGCATGCCGGTAATGTATGCGTGTAATATCGGTAAACAATTACCGGCATGCATGAAAGGTCCGTAACAAATGTCGCCAAAATGAGATTTCGGTGTACTTCGTAATCGAAAACCAGATCAGTTGCCATTTCGTCATTTCATCATCAAATCTCATGGCACTGGGCTCCGAATGTGTGTTTCATCACCGCTGAGTGGCATCATACCGGATAGTTCGATCCATTCAGTGCAACTGTGAAAATTTAGCCCATTTCTGTGGGTGGTAAACAATCTGTAAATTTTTTTTCCAAATTTTGAAAAAGTAAAAAGACGCTCCACTTTTTGCCAAAATAAGGCATTAATTGCCCAAGTTTCACTCTGATTCCTTGAGCGGTATAGGAGTTTTGCAACCCCGTGTTTTCGAGGTGTACAACGAGTCATTATAAGCACCTTGTTAAGAAAAGCCTGTATTCAGACTTTCGATACTTCCGATTCAACATTTCGGTATCACTCGTTATTCGAGGTCTACACCATTCGATGTAACGATCAGCCTGAACTCATACAATTTATAATTTAAATTGGCACCCTATTCGGCCATGCATAAGCAGCCGGTAAAAATTATTTCTACGTTTCTGTCACTTCAGTGACACATAAGCGTGGCCTTACGCAAGGCGATTCGTGAAGGTGTGCCTGAGAATGATCACCGGAGGCTAATTTGTGGTAAAAAAATTTGATGCATGTTTCCCACCGGGATTATGTAATACTGTACCTACACATACATACATTCCGGGTGAAATCCCTGGCAATTCTTCTCGGGTGAATATATACACAGCGTGATTGATTGCGAGAGCCGGAGGCGTTAATCTCGGAATAGAGTTTATAGAACACATTTCAAAAACGCATTTATCATGAAACCTTCGGTTAGCTGAACTCAATCCCTCCAGGGCCGCCCTCCGGATTACCAGCTGGAAGTGGATCGTGAAACGGACGGAAAATATGACGGCTGGTTTAATTAGTTACTTGTTCAAGTTGAAGCTGCTTCTCTCAGCCTTTCCAACCCACAGTCTCGGTGGGTAGTACGAGCGTAGGTGGGCAGGCAGGCTGCAGAGAATCGATCTAAATAGCCTCATAAAAGGTGGCGACGATAATAACAATGAATCTGGGCTCGATTATATTCGAGCAGGAGAAATTCATTTCTGAAGAAAATAAAAGGATCGTTTTTGTTCGCGACGCCGGCGGAAATTTAATTGACAATTAAACCAAATTAGCGAAACCGTGCAACGACTGCATCATCCATTCAATTTAAACTCTACACCAATGAACTTGATTGTTATACACTTTTTGCAAATTTGAATTCTCTCTCCTTGATTTAACCTCCAGCCAGCACCTCTCTCTCTCCCCCTCTCTCTCTCTATCAAAGTTTCTTCCGAAGAACGAGTAAAACCGATACAACGTAGAACCAGAGTATCCTGAGGTAAAAACATGACGCAGCAGTTTTCAAAAAAGTTCTACCTCGCGCCGGTAATTGTGAATTTCAGTAAATTAACAGTGCCAAAAAGAACACCAGACCTCTAGAAGTGTGTACGCGCTTAAGAATCGAAAATGTTGAAACGATTTATAGTTAGGTTAAACAGAATAAAAAGATTGATAGTATTGATACCTATTTGATGAATGGATTTTTGGTCTCTTAATGAATTCTCCGCACTTCATTAATCGCATGAGGAATATCACGCATGATGTCAACGAGCTTTAGGTATGATCCATGATTAAGAATAACCCTTCAGTCTCGATCTTAGGGTATCCTTAAAAGAAAATCAAACTTCTAATATTCTTGAAATTTCAACTTCTTTTAACACTCAAGATTCAAAAATTGCCATAAAATTTCGTCAATTTTTATTTCATTTTCTCTAGCATTTTGAAAATGTACAGATTATGATATGAAATATCCAATACGATTCCAACATTGTTATGTGAGACGTGAGTAAGTCTGAAGTTGTGAGGGTGAAGTTTGTAACATTTAGTCAACAAAACGCTGGGAAAAACTCACTATTTTCTTTTTTTTTTACAATAACTTGATAAACTAATATTTCGAAATATGAATATATCCTGTTTTATTACGTTTGACTGAATTTCAACCAAATGCAAGGTCGCGAAATAAACTTTCCATCGGCACAAGTTCTTACAATAACGTTACTAACTTCAAAATGATCAGAAGTCAGACGCCTCCTAAATATTTAAAGCCTCCAAACCGGGTCTCCTTTTACCAGATTCTCATGTTACTGAAAACAATTATTTCATCATATTAAAAAGATATAATAAAATAAGCTTATCCATTGTCAAGAGTTATAACTCGAAGCCAAACAATGTTGCTCAAGAAATTTGAGGGCATACTATACAACGTAACACTTACTTCAAGTCAATGGCTGCTAACCAGCTCATCAATCGTACCTAAAACCAAGTTGGAAATATTTTTTCCGACATGAGAATTGGACAAAGTTGTTAACATCGACTACCAACGAGTGACAATAGCTTCCAACGTAGCATGATGAAATATGAAGAGGCCCAGAAAATACTCATTTCTTCACGCGTAGCACACCAAGCTAAAACCCAAGGTGTTACTCGCTGAAATCGGCATCTGATTCCGACCAACGGAATTGATCTATTTTCCGTTGATCGGAGTTCAGAGATTGTAGCTACTCCACCCATCCTTCGTGCCAGGAGCCGAGCGAGAGACACGTCAACAGGAACATTGTTCCCTCGGAAACAATGGCGAGTGGAATGGGTTCAGTGTGGGAAATAACGGGGGTGTGTCTCTCGTGTCCCCGCTTCCATCCTCGTCTTCCTTGTCTCCGACTCCATCGCCTCTGTGAAATCTTCCAGGGTCTTCAAGGTAGGCGATTCACCATCGTCGCCATCTGCACCACCAGTCCCCATCAGCGACCGTTTCAGACACGCTTGTGCCTTGTTATCTAGTTATAACTTACCCTACAGTGCAGATTCCCTGTAGGCGTCCCCCGAGGCTACTACACCACTCATTATATACTTGTGTCAGACAGCTGGCACGGAAGTTATCCTGTACAGTCTCGGACGTCGATGTACAATCGGCTCGGTCAGATAAACGGATGCAACTTTTTTGCTCTATATGTCGTTTAATTTGTGGACGGATTTTGTAGAAATTTTTTTCCTGGGAACACAACACTTTCTTGTGAATGCAAATTTATGATATAATTGTTTCTAAATCGCAATAATACATTATGTACCAAGGGAATAAAGTCCAAGATCATTTTAGCGGGTGGGTTTACTATCCAAGCGAAATCCAAGGGAAATATCATCTTATATTTTTCGAAAATGCGTTGAGAGGGAATAACATGCTACTTTCCTCCCTCTTTTCAGATCAAAAAAGTTAACGTTACGGTTGAGCCGGGAACAAAAAATTTCAATTGACTAAAACATACTTCTAACTACGAAATCTCTTTCAATTAAAAATCAACTAAACTTCTTAGTTGTGTAAAAATAATATTTGGTAGGATGTAGATTAACCTTGAACTTTCTGGTTTCCAGGACCAAATTGTGGTCTTTATGACCAAATTTTTTTACTCCTTGTAACCACACGTGACCTTTATCTCCGATCTCATTGAGTGAACTACGAAAAGAGTATATTAAGAATTTGTATGTGCCACAATGATGGATGGATTTTCCGTTGAAGTGTAACGATAATACCGACACTCCAAGCACAATTATTGCCACAATTATAGCTTGCTAAATTTTCTATACAGTACAAGACTAGTTTTTCATCCTGTGACGGCAATCCACCTGCCAGCCTACCTCCTACCGCAGGTGAATTTTTTAGTGTACCTACCCACTCCGTACAACTTCAACGATGCCATTGCTCCCATTTGGACAACACACGGTGAACGTATAAACGGCTACACCGTGTTTGTCGAGTGTTTTTTCCCACGACTTAAACACCTCATGCAAAGGTGGTATTGAACACTGTTCAACAGAATACTCGTGCAATAATGCCTGGTGAAGAGTGCGCTACAGCATAGAAACTTGTAACGATTGCACAAAGGCATGGAAGAAAGATGCACGACGTCCCAAGTAGCAGCAAACCCACGCCACCATGAAACTGCGTCGGTTATGCACCATGAATAAACCAGTATGTTACACTGCTCTCACATACGTACGACAATTACATTACAATTATGTACTGTGAAATTCATAGTCCGTGAAAAGTCTCGAGGATCCAGTCGTGTGATATCATTGTCGTTATTGTAGTTATAGATCTGAAAAACAAACCTCCAATGTTCACGCTAATTGCTAGGCACTCTTAACGGATCCCATGTATGATTGAATGTCCTACTCAAGCTCAGGTATCGAATCAAAAATAGACTTGAAGGGTTTCATTTGTAGGTGGCGTTCACTCTTTTCATCCAATCATGTCGAAGGTGCCAAGAACAGCTATAGAGAACATTACGACATCAGATACTCATGGCTTTCCAAGGAGTGCTGACTTGGGGAACTCCCAATTAAATTCCCGCAAAATTTCATTAAACTTTCCAGACAATGATTATTGTTTTGATCTCGTGGAGAATCGAATAATTCAAACCTCTGTACAGTGAACGCTTGACTTGCTAAAACTTACTAGTAAATCCGTTACAGGTTAGAGTGTTAAAATGAAGAAACATACCCATGACTTGGTTAATTTTCCTGGAGAAGTTATAACTGTGAGACTACATATCAAATCACAATAAAATTTGGGTATTGCATGTAACAAATAGCTTGCTATAAAAAAATAGCAAGTCAGTCATCGATTGATTCTCAAACCGTTAACACCTCGGAAGGTGGAGTTCCTGATGGCTCTGAGGTTGAAACTGGCATCTTTTGGAATTCTGACAGATAAGACTCCAGTTCAGATAGTAAATTTATTTTCTGAAAAAGCTTCGATCTAATTTCGGTGCAAGTTTCTGGATGTGAAATAACTCTGGGTTGGATTGCATCGAGTTCCTCGAGGCGTGCATCGCGTTGGGTGCAGCAAATTGACAGTATATCAGTTGCTCCTCGTTAGAGAAACTCTGCAGGCGCCAGCAGCACGAGCCAGGAAAGCCGGAATCGAAGCTCACACAGAGACGGCATCGAGGATTGAGAGAGAGCATGGAAATTTGCTGCCTTCTCTTGCACGCAGTCGGAACACTGCACAAGTGGAAACAAACGGACGAGATCGCTCGCGGTAAAGGAAACGCAGGAAATCTATGACTTGTGAATATAACGATATTGCTTCTCTGCATTTTTCCACTTCACGGCGGCTTCGGGTCACGTGATTCACTCGCAGAGTAAATTTCAACATCCGGATACTCGGATCTGCTACCCACGAATCGTTGGTTCTGCGTTATAGGAAATTTCATGTTTTCAAGGAAATGAAATGTCATGTTGATAATACTAGTGTACTCGTTTATACCCAGCACAGTTCATTTTTCATAACATAATACTCGGTTCTTAGTCGTTTTGAACCAATTGAAATTCTTAAATCTCGGAGCAGACAAAAATTTTTTCTTTTTTTTTTTTGTTTAAACGAATGATCAGCCAATAACAGAATAAATATTTGGGAAAGCGAAAGTTTTGTGCACGTGAATTTTCTTCAATGAATATCTTAGCCGTAGTCATCGCAAGTGAATTTATATGATCTCTATAACATTGCCGAAGTTCACGAGAATCAAAAATTGAAGTTCATGGGAAACTTCATTCCCGTGTTCTAACAAATTTGTTTTTTTCTTGAGTGGCGTTGCGTGTTTTTTCACGTGAATTATGGACAGGTGGAAATAATTGAGATCGAATGGAAGACATCGGGTAACTCGGAAATGGAAAGTGATAATCAGTGTTTGAATTTTTGACAAATTGATAGGAACCTTCTGTTGTAAAATTTTTTATCAGCTCCGTACTTCATTGAAAGTTGAAAGTGTGGTTCATGTTCAAATTGATGAGAAAACGTCGTTTCATCGCCTGCGGGGGTTCGCCTGACAAGGCGTTTCGAAACTTTGGCAAAAGTTTCAAAGCAAATTTCCAAATATATTACAAAGTCATATCTATACCCATGCACACAGCAATGTTGATATTAATAGAAGTGCCTCCTTATGAATTTTCCCCCCTCCAGCTTTCACCCTCCGTATAACATTTCCGATATTTCCCTCCCTTTGAACAAAGAATCGCATGCAGGTAAACCCCGAACATCATTTGAAACGGAAAATACTCTTCATACCAAGCGAAAGGAACGGAAAGAAAAGAATTGGAGCTGCTCAGTCTCGATATTCGGATGATCTCTGCCCGAAGGATACGGTTTGCTCAGGCGGTGGGTTCCTACATAATTCGACGGTTAGTTCGTTAGAGGGAATCCTTCGGGCTTTAGCGCCGCTCGTTCTGCAAGCACGCCATCAGAAATGCGGAACGCGTGTAACTGAAACTCGGTCTATCCGACCGAGAGCCCCTTTGAATTTTAAATTTCTACGAATGTTTAGATCGAAGAATAACCTGCCCGTGGTTAACCGCGAGTGTATGTCACACTGGCATGGCGTCCCATTAAGGTGCTTATATAGACGTTTTACCGACGTATTTGTTACCGACATTACGCGCATGCCGGTAATTTATGCGTATAATGTCAGTAAAAAATTACCGGCATGCGCGTAATGTCGGTAACAAATGTCGCCAAAATGAGATTTCGGTGTACTTCGTAATCGAAAACCAGATCAGCTGCCATTTCGTCATTTCACCATCAAATCTCATGGGACTGGGCTCAAAATGTGTGTTTCATCATCGCCGAGTGGCATCATACCGGATAGTTCAATCCATTCAGTGCAACTGTGAAAATTTGGCCAATTTCTGTGGGTGGTAACCCATCTGTAAATTTTTTTTCCAAATTTTGAAAAAAGTAAAAAGACGCTCCACTTTTTGCCAAAATAAGGCATCAACTGCCCAAGTTTCACTCTGATCGCTTGAGCGGTATAGGAGTTTAGCATCCCCGCGTTTTCGAGGTGGACAACGCGTCTTTATAAGCACCTTAATGCCTCAATTGTAGACTCGAATTGCAGCTCCTTTGAGGGTGAAACCGCGGAATTCGCGTTGTTGCAGGTGTTTTAATCCAGGCGTGCAGTAGTCCGTTTGAGCCTGTGGCGAAAATTGGGATTAATCACATCACGTTCTTGTGTGTTTATCGGCCTAACGTTGGGCGCAATTTATGCATGTTTTCGGGGCTGGTTTCACGCAGGTAATGAAGTACGTGCACCAGCCCAACTTCACGGATAATTTATTCCGGCTCCCGACAGACTCGCGTGACGAAATCCGCGATTTTCATATGCTTGATTATTTATTTCCAACACCTTTCGTTATTTTTTTTATAACGATATGCTCGAAGGACTTTTTTGAGAATGACGAAAACCGTGGAAATAAATAAACTTCTTTCTATAAGATTATGTAGTTGTGAAAAAAAACAAATAGATAAAAAAAAAAAAATCGTGCGGCGAAGTTCCGAAAGCGCCTAATTCCGAATTATTTGGTCGGGAAACTTGA
The DNA here is from genome assembly GCF_021155765.1 of Diprion similis. NCBI lineage: Eukaryota > Metazoa > Arthropoda > Insecta > Hymenoptera > Diprionidae > Diprion > Diprion similis. The sequence goes on from NC_060117.1 coordinate 7,138,433, forward strand.
AGTAAAGAGATCAAACTTTTACGAAGCAACAAAGTTTCGAATGGTCGGAAACTCGTTGGATCAAAGTTCTGAGATGCAAGATTCTGAAATTTAAAGTTTCGGTGGAGTAAGAGTCCGAAAATTAAAATATATTCACACAGCGTAGTTTACTCAAAGAGTGGGACTAAAAAAAGAGAAAGAAACGAAAATCAGAATGTCCAGACTTTCGAACGTAAAAGTATCGGAAATCTAAAACAAAGAAAGATCAAAGTGGTTCACCAAACCAAAAATTCACGGAACTGCAAACCTTGGGTCATCCGGAATTTCGATGTTTCGGATTTTTTAATTTTCTCATTTACGCCCTTTTGGCATTTTGTCTTTTCGGAACTTTGATCGCCAGGCTTCGGACCATTCGAAACTTTGGTGTTCCGTCAAAGTATGATTTCTTCAATAGAAGTTTCGCAACCAAAAAATTCGGAATTTCACGCTTTCGAAACTTTTCAAATTCGGAATTTCAACCCCGTCAAAAAAAAAAAAAAAAAAAAAAAACTAAAACAACTCTGCTAACGTTTCAGACGAACACATTTTTCAGTCCAATCCATTAACACAGTTGATATTTTTCAATAGTCTAGATTTGTACTTGGGATTTTAACCATTGCTAAGTGATAAGAGCAAATTTAGAAGAAAAAAAAATTCAGCTCTATTCTGTCTATTTTTGTGATTGTCCATTTTGTTTCAACAGCCTGTTACATGATTTTTTCTTGAAACAATAACGATGAGAAATTGAAATCCCGTCAATATATTGTTAGCAAAAAGCATTGCCCTTCTGGCTCCATGACCGATACGTCTCAAAAAATTTTTGAAGACTATTCAACACTCGTTGTAACAAACGGTGGTATCAAAATCGGCCAAATTTGGTCTATAGCACAATTTTTGCGGTGAATTTAGAAACTTGACGTGACGAATAGCGTTAGATGGACGTCAAATACAAGTATTATATTACCATTAGGCAGTGTTATAAATTGGCATGAATCCGCAGTCCACAGATCTGAATGCATAGGACCAATAGTCTTGGTCTTCAGGGATCGGAAGATGATTATCGGAGTCTTTTTACGAGTCGCTAGTAAGAAAAGGAGCTAAAATATAGTCTGTGAGACGAGCTCAAAGAGGTCCCGGGGACTTGGGACAGAGGTGAACAAATGCATTGCTGGTCAGCCGTAGTAAATCCTTCTTGCGGTGAAACGACGGAGCAGGACAATGAATTACTACTGAACCACGCATGGGACAGCGAATAAGACAGGAAGTTACACCGAGGATACGGGTTGAGTGCTCCTGGGCCAAAGCTAGGTATGTGCTTTTAAGTGGATCTTCGGATACGTCGGCCGATAGCCTCAAGTGTATGAGTGGTCACCACATGAGCCGCTACACACACACACTCACACACTCACACACTCACACACACTGCTGTAAGGTCCCATTCGTGTGTTCCAGTACCCATTCAAAGAGATAATCTGTCTTTCGGAGAGCAGAGGAAACTCTCCTGTTACACGTTCACACACACACACACGCATAGACACACATAGTCACGCAGACGTGCAGAGGTATCCTCTCGCTAATTAATTGGCTGTCAGATGCCGTTGCGTTCACCACGATTCGCATGCTTCAGGCAATATTGTATCTTCTTGTGATTTGTGGACATCTTACATCCCGTAAGCTTGCTATACAAAAGGGACAGATTCTGGAGGGATTTGTTCGGGCATAAATTGAGATTCTCATGAGTATCTACAATGGATTCCGCGGAATAACAACCGAAGATTATCACTGTCGATTTCTCTTGAATGCTATACGTGTCGTGATATAAATAATACGCTGACATTTCCAAGGGTTGCATATCAGGTCCACAATCTGTTGTTTTTCGACAGATCACCTTTGAACTTGAATAATAAGTATCGTTCAGTATAGATGCCAATGTATCTTGAAAGTTTGAAAATGTGATTTGATTTTTTACTAGCTTAAAATTGAAAAGTATCGTTGCGACCTTTTTTATCTTGTAAAAGACACTTGATTGAATACCAACAAAAAAAAATTGAATCATAATACTCAATTGCTTTGTTACAATAATCAATTACTTCGGTTGGGGTCTTCAACCACCCCAAGTTTCCAGCAAAATATACCGGATCAAGGTGCCAGCTAAAGGTTACAACTCTACCTCTGTCAAAATCCTAAATTGTATGCTATCCATTTCAAATTTCGATATTCGATCAACTCACCTAGATCGCGAGTTACGTTTCTTGATCATTTCTCCGCTTTCAAAATGTTGTGTGTTCAGTTCGTCATGTTTTTAATTTAATTTAGAGACATTGTATCATGTATTAGAGCCAAAATGTCAAGTGAGGTTTCCTAATCTCCAAACCATACAACGTCTGACAACCGGATTGAAATTTCCACCCAGGAACTTTAGTAATTTTGATCTCGTCTATGAAGATTACTATACTCAACATAGGTTATAGAACATGTTATGGTTTCTATTCGCGGAACCGAAGATAATTGGCCATGCTCCGACCGAAACATCTTAAGGAAGTATTCGATTGTTGGCAATTGACCGTCACACCCAACAATTCTTCTCCTTTCCATTACTCAACAACGGTCAAGATAACTTCTTAAAATACTGCTGACCGTTTACGATAACCGATTGAAAGAGTTGAGTAATTAATGACTTGTTGCAGCGAATAAAATATATTTCACATTTAAAAAAAGATCTTAATCAGCATACTGCAGGAACCAAGTAAAGCTACTAATTCGCAAACCCATTTTGGTATAAGGATTTGATGTAAGGATGATATGGTCTTACAGAAGTTGAGCTAAAACCACTTTAAGCTCTGGAGCACTCGATACGGTTTACTTTGCAATTCGGTTAAGCGATATTGACGAACGAGCGGAATAATTCAAAGGGTTAATGGTGAATCGTGCGGTGTACAAATGGCGCGATGAGGCTTCCAATGGTAGGTACGTGGCCGAAGTCCTACCTGCGGTATTTATACGGATGATGAATTACGCGAAACGGACGTCACGCCTTAACACCGGTCCGTTTTACGTTTCTATAGTTCTGCAGGCACGATTGTCTCTTCGAACAAAGCATTCTAGCCAATATACACAACATGCATATGCGTAGACCTTCGGTGATCTGTACAGGTAGAAAGTCCAGATGAAACAGACCATTTTCTCACAGTTAACGTTCTGCTGTCCTTTGTCCTGGAATTGACTCAAGAGTTCACCATTTGGTGTCACATATTTATAATCAGAACGAATTTCGTCACAACTGGATGGATTTCATCTCACGAACACCTGATTTTTTAAGATGGATTGAATTAAGAGTCCAATTGAAGAACCGGCACGATAGGAATATGTTAAAACGAAGGTTTGAAAATGGAATGAAAGTTGATTCCGTGCAATTTGATCCAATCGATTTTACCATAGCACAGAAAAAAAACTACAAAATTATAGATTTTAGCTACGCACAATTATTAATGACTTTGAAGAGATCATTCATCGATCATTTCGACAGTGAAAAAATTGCATCGTGCACGAATGAATTCTCTGCAAATCGACAAAGTCATATCTTCTAATTGACTGTTCGGTTGTTCAGGTGAGCAAAAAAATTTGATTAGTGAAGTGGTCACAAGTGACGAATAGTAAAGCAATGCTTGAATAAAAAATACTCCACCGTTATCCAAGATATGATTTTGTAGATTTGTAGATAATTTGTTTACGAACAATATAAGCCTCAGTTCATTGTAATTGGTCAAACGATGTGACTTTTTTATTGTAGAAACGATTCACAACGAAATTTCCACCAAGGCATTTACAATTGTGCTATTGTAGTTAAAATTAGTTGCTTTTCCAAGTTTCTCTTATGTTGAAAGAATATTGTTTCAACTAAATTCAACTCGACTATCTTCATTTACAATTTCAATCCTTCGTTATATCCTGTTTCTGTCTTTTTCAACTTCTTAACTAGACTGTACTTCGGTATACTTGTCCGCAATGATTCTTTGGTCAAGTCGTTTGGTTTGGTCTGTTACATAATATTTATTTTCGGTCAAGATTCGAGAGTCATAGGTTATGTTAGGTTTACAAAGATTAAGGTTATGTACTACTCCTGCCTTTACCGACAGAGCAAACTCACGCTTTTTCTTCTTATATTGAATAAACAAACGAACGGAAAGGGTTCAAACTTCAACGATTGTTTAATTATTATAGGAAGATAAAGAGTGAGTTTGCTCGGTCGGTAAATGCGGCTTGATTTTGCATTGCCAACGTAACCGACTTCGAAGTCCAAAAAATTAGCCGTCTCAGAATTACTGCGGACAAGTGTACATCCTTAAGCGTTATCCATATATATCGCGAATACGCATGAAGGTTTTGAATAGTCATCGAAAGAAATATGATTCATGAAAGACCATGCATGGATGAATTCGAGAGATTGAAATTCTGTAGATTTGTATTTATTCTGCATGGAATTAAGTGAATGATGGGTGGCGAGTGCGGCGATACATTTGATTGAGGAAGCCTAACGCAGGAATAATTGTTGCTTATAAATTACCACTTCAGTATTCATGTATACAGGCAGACTCCGAGTCTGGCGAGTTATTTCGCGCTTACATGCAAATTACCGGTCCAAGTCTATACGCGCGATGTAATACAGCAGCGATGCCGTATAAGCATCGCTGCTACTTGCTGTAATTAACTACTTCGATGCGGCATAATTGGCTAGTCCACTCAAGCCTTATAACACTATAAACTTATCCGGACCCGAGTTGTGTTATTCCATTTACAATCGATTCTCCATATAATTTCAAACAGCTTTAAGTACACAACGTATAATAGCTTGTTTAATAATTACTAATAAAGACTCCCCGAGTAGAAAGTCGTTTAATTCTGCTATGGATTTACAGACAGGACCTTACTGGCTGAAGTCAGTTGATCAACCAGTCGTCGAAAATCACTTGCAGAAAACCGGTGAGCCGCTTAAATAAGGGTCTTTGATTCCTTGGAACCATTGGAATGGGTATAGGAAGGTAAAGGTATGCACAGTTAACAATATGTATTTATTAGTATGCTGGTTTTGGAAATATTCAATTTTCGAAACCTGTCTCGAACATGTGACACTTCCAAAAAATTCTCCTCAGAACTGATCTATATTCTGTTCCAAAGTATGTGTAATCGTTCCAGACTCAGTTGGGTAATTGAGACTTATAATTACTGTTTTTGCTCACCATACCAAAGAAAAGTGAAGGTCGTACGTTTCTGTAACAGAGAGCAGGAGCTTTCATGTACACATACTTGTTTCTATTCAACTGACTGTCGCAATTATAATTAGTTTCTTGGGTGGTCTACTATACAACATGAGACTGGTGGTTCTACTGAAGTAAAAAAGATCTAGTTGCCTAGTGCACAGTAGAATCAATCAATTTCCAGCCCAATTGTACCCCAGAGACACTAGATCAATCAATTATTTAGATCATCAATATTTACGTATGTAGTGTAACCTGGCATTTTATAATGGCGCGTCACTTCAGCTCATTTTCCTTCTTCCTTGATGCTATGGTTTGTTCTATCGCTACCGTTTACCACCCTCTACCGTTTTCACTATCCTTAGCTTTTTTCTGCTCTCTAAATTCTACTATTTTCCTTCCTTCTTGCTTTTCTGTGATATTAATCAGTTTTCTTTAACATAAAGTCAGTGCTTGTCCGCCTGACGTCGCCAGCCAAATTAAGGCTTCTGCCTTTGTATCTTACTGTTACGAAGTTGCTCATAATTTCTTTTTTCTCTCGTATATTACTTATTTCAGCTTCTTTGTGAATCATGGTCCACGGCTCTAACAACGAACATCAGTTTGGTGTCCCCCTCTGATTTCTTTGAGACTCACGTATGTCATAGAACATCGAAACCTAAGAGAAACGTATTTTTTTTATCTACGGGAAAAACGGTTTGAAGGGGTGAAAACGATTCCCAAAGATAGGCACTCAACAGGGTGATTTCTTGACGTGCTTCGTGTACTTGAATGGAAGCAACACTGAAATGTTTTTTTTAATGAATAGGAAACCTTCAGAGTTAGTTTCATTCGAAACCATAAAGCGCATCAAGAAATCATCTCGTTGGGTGCCCATCTTTGGGGGTCGTTTTTACACCTCTAAACCGTTTCTCCGTAGATGAAAAAAAAAGTGTGTCTTAGTTTTTAATGTTCCACAACATACGTGAGTCTCGACAAAATCAGAGGGGGACACCAAACTAATGTTCCTTGTTGTGTGGCTGCATAATTTCATTGATTAATTAATTCCGTAAAAATTATCGTTCTCTGATTTTCTCTGATTTGCTTGTAATTGTATTCTTAAACTGCTTATGTAAATTATATCGTATTTTTTTATCGTTATCTCTTCTTTTCTCTTAATTTTCTCTGCTACTTTTGCTTATTGTATTTCCCTGCTTTTTGTATCGTAATGTCTATTAGATTTTACTTGCTTTTGTGCATGATTTTGTATCGTAAATTGATTTCCTTGGAGTACAGCCGCGTGTAGATTAAAGGGTTAGGTACACTTGCCAGGCTAAAGAAAACGCTTTTTTGAGACTTTTTTTTCAAGACAGTTTTTATTATTCATTAATCAATATTTATGAGATCAAAAGGTAAAGGATTTTTTCATGTAAAAAGAGTGATAAACAACCGAAATACAGCCAATCTCCCAGAGACAAAAAAAAAAGTTGTTTTACCGTGCGTAACGCAACTCATGACTGAATGATCTGAAACAAAAAAAACATTGGAATTAATTAAGAACAATATCCTCTTGTACTCGACGGCGAGATTTTGTCAAAATTTAATTTTTTAACAAAATGGTGGATGTTTAAAATAAAAAATGTTTTTTTACACTAAAAAAACGGTCATTTTTTCGGTTCTATAAAACAAAATAAAGCGAAAATTCAAAATGGTTCACCGTCAAGTACAAGAGAATATCTACACCTAGTTTATTTTTGTTAACCATCACCTTTATTCAAGTAACCGTTTAACCTTATTCTATCGAAAATCTGGTGCAATATTCTTGGTGACTAATCATTTTAATTTTTATTATTAATTCAATTTATCCTACCTGAATTTCACCTACAACATATGACTGATTGATCTGTTGATTCCTTCGACTCGAGTTTATTTATTTATTTATTTATTTCGTTGAAGATCAATAATAGCTAAATTATTCTTGAAAGTATTTTGTTTAGTTAAGAATTGTGTAACGAGTTTATCAACTGTTTTTCAAACCTTTAACGGTCTGAAAACGTAATCACTTATCTTATTGTCACTCATCGATGGTAGGCTAACGATTTTCAAAAAACTTGTTGTCTTTTTATTTCCGAGATACCCGATGAATCAGTGCATAATATCAACGCTTGAGAATTCGAAATTGTGAATCGAAAATTGAATTTGCCTGGAACTAGATACCTTGAATTATTGATATTCTATTCGGTATTGTTAATAAAAAAATATACGCAATAAAACGGACCTTCGTACGTGTTAACTTCTTCATTTCAAAACTTGTATGGTAAACGAAACTGACAATGAGAATAAAGCAGAATGCTCAGCAAGAAAATCGTGCAATTCGTTTTCACTCCGCCTGACTACAGCTGATGATAATTACTTCCATCAACTATGAGTGAATAGAAAATTACCATTCCGAGTATACTTTGCCTCGATATTGAGTCTAATGAGAAAAAGAAGAAAAAATATGTCGAGATAAACGATTCATTTTCTGTTATTCAGAGCACAGTTTTCATGGCAATTCTACAAAGTGACCAAGCAAGTGAAATACGAAGTTACCTAAAGTTCTCGATGGCGTATATATATACGGTAACGGGATAGCTAGAAACCCTCGAGAAGTTGTTGGATACAGGGAAAGACCACGGACCTGGAGGAGGGTCAGTGGAGGAGCTACACTGTAGCGGTATCCCTCAGTTAATTAACACCGAGATAATCGCCGGTTCCTACGTGCTCTTTCGCAAGTCCTGAGAACCGTCGGAGAGGTACGCATGGCAACCAGTGTTTGCAGGCTGGCCTAAGAAGCTCCTTGTAACAGGGGCAAAGTGTTTTTGCAAAGCAAGTCTCGTGACCGTTTCTGAACCGCGCGAGTTCATTTTTTTAACATATATATCTATGTCTTGAACCTTAATCGAATTTATCCGCTAATTGGTTTGTCGATTAGAGTTTTGTTTTATAGCGTGTATTGCGGCGATGCCCTCGAGGCAGATTTCGGATACCAGACCTGAAACCCTCCCTTTCATTCCATTCCCGAGAAATCATTTTCAGACCGTAACTTCCCGGAGATATTTGGTATTCCAGATGGAGCACGCGATGGATCAACCCTTAGGCTTGGATAGTGACGGTTCTCCAGTGGAGAAAAAGTTTGGTGAAATTTTTTCCCGCCCTTCTTCTCTTCTCTTTTAACCCTCTTTCTTCTTTTTTTTTCTTTTCCTTTTTTTTTTATTTCCGTCTCTTTTTTCGACATGCCTGCCGGCCTATCGACGTTACTCTGGACTCTGAGCCGGAGGCGTCTACTGGCAACTTAATGAACCGAGGAATTCCAATTCAGGGAATTTCCGTCATGGACTGAGAGCACCGAATTTATACACGTTTCACTCTTACGTCTATTTCTCGTACTAAACCCCCGTATCTTTTACGTATATCAGGATTCGTCGGTGGAATCGATTTTTTCATTATCCTTTAGCAGAATCGCGTCTAAGCCTTTCGAAAATTACGTCAGAATTTCTTTTTGGGACTTTCTATACTATCGACTCAAGACCAAACTCTGAAATTTATTGGGGAACAGAATTAGTCGCTTTAATTTGGTCAGAGTAAATTATTGTAACAAGTATTATCCGATGGTAATCATGAACCTTGATAAAACGCTACTTGTTCTACAGCATTAAATAATATGGAAAAATATTTGAGAAACTGGAATTATTAGATTTAAATATAATTCACAGATCTTGAATTCGTACGGTTTTGTAAAAATTAATGGTTGATTAGTTATTTTAAAAGAGTTTTTCAGCTTCAAATTTCATTTTGGGTCTGAATAACTGAGTGAAAAGTAACTAATATCATGAAAACTCAACCTCTTTTCAAATTTCGTTCCATCACGTTGAACCGGTTATGAGTTTTGGTAAATTTGAAACACTTCAGAATATCGATCTTTGTGGAAATTTCAATAACATCGAAACTATCAAGAACACATGTTAGATTTTGAATCCAGATATTCAAGAATGAAATTTTTGTTTTAGTAAACTTCACGTCTCTTTTGTAAAGGGAAAACTTCATCAACAAAGATTTGTTGTGTGATGCACATCTTGATTTTTTCAAACCTACGGTTAAATGGGTATTCTGGTCCCGAAATTTCAAAAATCGATTTTTTTCCTCCATATTTTCAAAGTTCAGACCTTTAAAAATAAGCCTCTAATAGGATTTTTGGAAATTCTAATTATTTTCGGCGTTACGGTTATTTTTGTGACGCGTCAACTAAACTGGTCCGGCCGGAACGAATGTTTAAACGAGTTTTTCTCAAAACTACTTTTTTCGATACGATTGACATGATATCTCAAGTTCGGATGGACCGATTTACTTAATCTTTGGTGAAAATGTTCTTTGTATATCCCTCTATGGTTGGAAGCACGGATTTAGAAAAAAAAATTTGCTACCATTCTTAAAAAATTCGGAAAGTTCAAAAAACAGAGGCACAAAAAAAATTTTTTTCTCTTTCATGATAAAAATGTTTATTATTATTATTATTTTTTTACTGACCTGTGAAAAAAAGTTTGGAACAAGTTTGCGGAGAAGATTTAATTAAGAAAAACCTGTCGAAGCTGGCTGCTACAAATTTTCTAATTTCATATGCGTGAACGCAGGCGATGGAAGGGTGGATACAATCGTGAGAATTATAAGATCGGAAAACTTGGCGCTAAGGGTGGCGACAATTTCTGATTTTATGCAGTATCGATCTGCAGATGCAGTGAGCGGAAGAGTAATAATTCAAACAGCGAGATTCGCAGTCTCGTTACCCGGACAATTTTAAAAGTAAACAAGACGGCAGCTTGGCTCGGTTCTCTGAATATTATATCTATGAATCACGACGAGACTGCAGGGAAAAATCTTGCCGGCATGTTTTAGTTGTAAAATACGTAGGTAAATGTATAAAACCGACCATGTGAATCAACTCGCAATCATACCCTAGACGGCATGGCTTATTTATATGAACGTGGCAGATTCTCAAGGGATACTTTAAAGCTCGACCACTCGGTTACACAAACCTGAAATGTGGAAAACTTCTTTAGCGAATTCCAGCGAGTTACATTCTCAAGGAAATTTTTTCCAGTAAATTACAGAACGGTATAATCAATTAACGTCTTCTTGAAAATTCGCAAGAAACCTACCGAAGAAGGCTAGCCTCACGGGGCTTACCGTTTAAAGTAGTAGTCTGAAAACTTTTACGTTTTTAATGCTTATTCCGGGAATTTTTGTTCAGGGGAAAATAAAATTCAATGGATTGGAATTTTCAAATGTAATTAATATTTCATTTAATGACAATTGTTGAAGGTAATCAATGATCTCGTTGAATCTAAAAATTCAAAATATTCTAAGATGTGTATAATTGAAATTTCTGTTTTATTCTACTTTGATTACAAATTACAATTATAATGTGTATTCTAGATTTTTCTCATCACAAAATACGAATGTCACGTGATGTTATTTATAATTCGTCTAACTTCAATTAAAAATTAAATTAGATCACAATTACGGGAATAAAATACAAATTATGTTCACAATTTTTAATTCGTAGAATCCTATGAACCTTTATTTATCTAATTATCCTCAAATATGTAAATCGAACAGATATTTTTTCCGTATGGGAGCTTTGATGGCTCCTTGACTTTTTCATGTATGGTATTTTTTTTTTTTTACTTCCTCATTTTATTTTAGGCTCGTTATTAGGTATTCGCAAAAGGTGTGCGCCTGCTCTGACAAAAAATCCCGCCCTTATCCCCAAAATCTTACCACACCGTTCTATTCAATTTATAAAACTGAAAATCCGTATTCGATATTGAAAATGAAACGTTTTCTCATTCGCGGTGAATCCTGGAAGTTGGTTGATTCCGATCAGCAATTTTTCACAATGCACAACAAATTGAAGTTCGCGATGAAGACACCGTTCGTGGGAAGAGAAGCGCAGGTCATACCGATACATATGATTACGTGAAGTCTTAAAGAAGCTTTTTTACGAGGAGACACGGACGTTCTTTCATATTCCCTTCGCCCGCAGCTTCGCTCTAAAGTCAGCGTTCCGCTGGGTTTTTCGGAATACCCTTGACCCGTGAAAATCGTATCTGGGCTGCTGGGGGCAGCCGGTAAATTCGTGGAAAAAAGCCTTTCTGGCGGGTGGATTTCTCCAGTCGCATGTATATACGTAACGACGGAGCGACGGAGGGCCGAAGGTCTCTTCGACTGTGGGACGAGTCCAGAGCTCGGGAGTTAAGCTGAAATGTTAGATTGTTCTCTCGCCTTCGGTGGACGCGGGTCCGGCTATGGTGGCCCCGGGTAATGGTTCCTATCTGTCCGAATACCCTCGCCTCTCTCGGACGCCCAAAAGCGCTCCGAAAGCTCCGAAGGCCCCGAAGGCTCCGAAGAGCTATAACGGCGCGCAAGCCCATCGCCTACCTTTCGGAAGATAAACCTTACCGCAGGATCGCTCGATACGGCTGCATACCTTATTCGATCACACGAAGGACGAATCAATCTGACCGAAGAACTGATGCTCTTTGTCAAATGACCGGAGAATTCACCGAAGAAGAATTCTTCCGCGTATGGATTAGAGGAAGAGCTGCACAAGGGCGTTCTCGTTTTCGGGAAAAACCAATTCTCGACTTCGACACCGTCATGTTATCCAGGGTAAATAAATTATACCTCTGCTCACACCGTGCTGGCATCCTATTACAGGCACAGGATGTTTCCGGGTAAACGCTGCGATGTGTTGGATTGCCTACCACTAAGGGGTAGAAATATCGGTAAAACAGGTACCTGCCGACTCGTTATCGCTTCAATCGAGTCAAAATATGTAATTGCTTTAACACGTGACTGCGGAACGCGATCACTGAATGCTTCAGTATAGGTTTTAAACAACGATACAACTGTTTGGAAAAATATTGAACGCGCCATCTGACAATAAGATGTCTGTAGGTCTGTATTATCGATGTTTGTGCCCCTTGGTGGTAGGCAACCCAACACACTGTGGCGTTTACTCGGAGACACACTGTATACTTATAAGCTCAGGTCCCACTTGCCTGCGACCCGCCAAACCCCAATCCGTAACCTTAATTCGGGTCGCAGAATTATTTCTGGTATCAGGTGCAGTCCGCGTTTTAGGTACACGAGTATTCCAGATGCCTCGCTGAATCGAACGGCGTGACGTTTATACAGTTGCAGGCCAAAGTGTCTCTGTGGATTTCTGCAACGGAAACAAAAGGTCAAGGTTAATTGCTGAAAATGATATCATGATTATGAAAACGGTCAAAAGTATCGTTATCTCAGACCGATAAAATATGCATACAGCAAAAAAAAATTATGATTGGTTGTCACAAGACCAATAGACAATCCACCGATACTCCTGATGATCAAATATTATTCTTTAAGGAATGTCATGTTCAGATTAAACTGCGCACTGACCCTTCGACGACACGTAAAATTTGAGAACATTACCTTATTATACTTGAAGAACATCGGTCTCTAACGTTACATAATAGAACTGAGTGAGTTTCGAGGAAACCGGATTGAGAGAAGTCCTCTTCTCCTTTAATAACGTCTCTTCGCGGTGGGCTCGCCCCTCTAAAAGGTCGAGATTGAGGTCCTTATAATTGCCAAAGCTCTACTCACGGGACAGGCATGTATACGGAGAAAATAAAATAGTAGGTTTCACTCAAATCTGCATGAAAAGAGGGACAAATCAGGTCTTCTGGTAAAATGTGTTTCGTGAAATGCAGAATTTACTCTCACATTGTGTGCAGAGTAAAATCTGCTCTATTATTTATAGTAAAAAATTTAGTTTGTATGTATTTTTTGGTAAAAACCTTTATGTGTTCCTCTTTTCCGCCAGTTTTGAGTAAAATCTGCTCTTTTTCTTTTCTCCTTGTATTCTAAGTAGAACGCAAGGATCAGAGCCCCGTATCGATGGCTCAGGGGCTTCTTAAAATAATAAAGTAAACATAAGGCTGAGCTCTGTTCCTCTGCTCTACCCTGCGGCAGTTGTATTGGCTTGAAATTTTTATCCCGCTCGACTGTTCCGTGGATTCAGGAAACGAAGCTAAAGTACGAAAGTCCGATAAGCCGCTGCTTCTAGCGTTGGGACAATTCAAGAGGGAGTTTCGGACCCTCGTAAGGCCAGAGAAAGCCCAGGAAATTCAAAATCCCGTCCCTGCAATGTAAATTATATTCTGATTTGAATACATAAATTCATATATTATACATATATTTGTTTGTTTTGTTTCGGTAACTACGAAACATCAGGCGGATTATTTTTGATGTTTCAACGATTTTTCGGAAATAGGCTGTACAAACACCGAGGAGATGTGAACGGAATTAAGTTTTGTAATTTTAACTACAAGCACGTCTAAGAGGATTAGATTACCATAACATCAATTTACACCCAGCGCAAACTTATATAATTTCAACAACAAATCAAATAAATGCTAATAAGGTGCGAAATTCATTTTATGTTGTTCCGTGCATGAAAATACTATGGATTATACTCGGTGGAAAACTAGGACGGGATAAAATCGGAACCGGTTTTATGGTCCTGAATAGCCTGAGGTTATATCACAGTTGGGAAGTCCTTTTGTCGCGGGACCGTTGAACGCTCAGTGAGATGTTTCACTATAATCCGATATATTTTCCGTAGTTTTGGATTGAAAATTGTACGATGCGCAAGAAAACTTTTGGCAATTTAACCACAGTGTCAAACTAAATTTGGCAATTTCTGTTAATCTCACTGTTCAAGAAATTTCAATGAATCGGCATAAATTTTATACCTATCTGAAATCAGCCTCCAAAAGTTTTGTTAACTAACGCAAAGTTTTAACATACGAAAGACCGAATGTTTGCATAAATTCACCTCTCACAGCTTGGAGTGAGCTACATTACGTGGGCTACGTGGGACCCGCTATCCACCAAGTATAGCTGGTATAGTCGTATAGCGAGCTTGAGTATACGAGTAAACTAATGGCGCCAGAAAGTTAACTAATTCCCTACCACGCGGCAATGATGCGGACTAATTTGTTACGGCAAGGAAGCTGATCCAGAAGAGCAACTTATATTACCACGATCGGAACAATCTAGGAACGTGCTTCGTATTCGCTCATCGTCCAAGACTTCTTCACTTCTTTCTGGCTTCCCCCAAGTCACAACTGCGATACTAAAAAATGCCAAGGCTTACACCATCAATGACAGTGTGAATTTGCTGGATTCATTGTTTCTCTTTTTCCCTATAACTTCTGCAATGGATTCATCTATTATTGGGACACTCAATAACATGGATGTAGCTACCAATGGCACCATTGGTCATCAGCAACTTTATTTCATAGCGACATGTTGAATTGTGATAATTTAGCTTGTAATAGTGACAAATGTCAACAAGACGGTCAAGTGATGATAAACTTTTGACAGTACAGTATATTAACAGCAATAGAAAACTTTCTTTTCCGAAAGGTATTTTAATTGTGTCGAAACACTTTCATTGTCTGTTTTTAAACCATGTAAGACGTGATGATCACTCGGTTCTGCAGAATCCGTGCCTTTTAATTTTGATGATTAACGAGTCGAATCGTGCATTTGTTCATTCTCAATACCTTAATTTTCGTGCAAGGCTTAATTCTGCTTCATTTACCTCTCGCGTAGTTTTTGCTTTGTCATTTTTATCCCCCCTTTCCATTCTTATCTTTATTTTTGTATGTCCACTGAAGGTTGTATGTTCTTCCTCGTTTCGACTCTCAAGGGACTCGGTCGCAGAGCCTTAATAAACTTCTATCTACACATCTCTTTTTCCTTTTTCTTCTCTCCCGTATCGCTTCGTCCATTCCCCTTCTATATCTCTTTCTTTCTCCCTCTTTCTCTTTTTCTCTCTCTCTCTTTCTCCCTTTCTTGTAATTTATTTCCTCTTTTTCCTCACCTGTAAAAATACACGAGTATACTCTAATTGGTTTCCTGTTGTTCAACCTAATATCGAACGATTCCACGGTCTGTTTACCAAAGTCCGTCCAATTCGCGGAGCCCTTCTTTCACTCGAACGAAAAATCAATCATCAATCAGTTGGAATCATCGCACTTTAACCTTTTTTTTAGTCTATTCCCTTATTTATAAATACAAGTATTGAACATGTATGTTTAATGGAACTTAAGTTTCCAACTAAACAATTTTTATATACACGTATGTCATTCTGCATTTTTGGTTTCAGAAAAGACAGGCGCTTTTCCGGGACAAGTGGATCGACTTCGAAAACTCAAGACAAGACGCCCCTTGGCTCCAATTCTGGTTATAGAACATCAAAAAGATGAAAATATCAGTCGAAAAGCAGAACACTGAACCAGTTCATCGTAAAATATGGATTTCAAAGTTCAGACGATCAGTCCAACCGATTCTTACTTTCAATATACTGACAATGAGTTTCCAGAGACGTTTCTATTTCTTGAAAATGAAATATCTACAAAGTGTTTCAAAATTACTGCGATGCGCGTTATATGGGATAAATGAAAAGATTATACAAGCTTCAATTCAAAGGGGATTGTTTTCATCCCTGTAAAATTCAACGGGTTTTGAGCCCTGGAATGCTTGGAATAATGCCATAATTATAATGACAAGGTACTTGAACGTATATTTTCAATTGAATAAGAACACTGCAGAGTATTATGTATAATACGTCAATTGAACATGTCTACTGTGTTTCCTTCAAAGCTTGGCATTTGGATATCTTTTTAACGTTAGAGCATCATTAATTTACTCTAATACATACTGCGTAGAGAGAAAGAGAGTGAGAGAGAGAGGAAGGTTCCTCTCTGTATACGAAGTAAACTATAAACTTAGTGCAATAGGATATCTGTGATCACTCTTTAATATCCCATTCTGATGAATAAAAATGTCCTGAACTTAGTGAAGAGCAAGAATAAGCAAGAATATTCAAAAGTTAGATTGTCAGAAGAGTCTTGTCTGCACGTTGTACGTTGTTTCAATTCAGGAATAGCCTGAATGCTGCACAAGTCAATGACGAAAACCTGAGGAAATCGGATGAGACAATGTAATGCTTGTCCATAAATTTGATTATTGGTTCCTCTATTCGTTTCAACACGTGACATACACTCGGTGGCGTGGCATAGAGAATCAGTGACAATCCACACTTGCGGGGACATATCAATTGTTACTTAAGGGTGACCCCCCCCCCCCCCCCCCCCTCTTGACGTAGTAGTCGTCATGGATGAAGGACGTATGAAAGCTTTCATATGTCACGAAATTAATGGATTCCTCTCGCAAAATTACGTCGGAATAGTGCCTCAAAGAATTTATTGCAGCATTTTTCGGAATCGTCAAAATTTTCGCCAAAAATCCAAAGGGGTAAGCCTTACTTTTTTGCTCATTTTCGGAGCCGAAAATTTCTCGTCTCGGAGTCGATTTGTATGACCATCTTTAAAGTAATTCGACCCCCAGGAACTCCGAAAACACCTCAAAAATAGCGTCAGAGCAGCAGCAGAGAAATGACGACGAAAATAATGAGTTTTTCGGCTGTAACTTTTAAGCTATCGCTCGCAGCGTATTGGGGCTGCGCTTAATCGATTCCTCTCGCAAAATTACGTCGGAATAGTGCCTCAAAGAATTCATTGCAGCATTTTTCGGAATCGTCGAAATTTTCGCCAAAAATCCAAAGGGGTAAGCCTTACTTTTTTGCTCATTCTCAAAGCCGAAAATTTCTCGTCTCGAAATCGATTTGTATGACCATCTCTAGAGTAATTCGACCCCCAGGAACTCAGAAAACACCTCAAAAATAGCGTCAGAGCAGCAGCAGAGAAATGACGACGAAAATCATGAGTTTTTCGGCTGTAACTTTTAAGCTATTGCTCGCAGCGTATTGGGACTGCGCTCAATCGATTCCTCTCGCAAAATTACGTCGGAATAGTGACTCAAAGAATTTATTGCAGCATTTTTCGGAATCGTCGAAATTTTCGCCAAAAATCCAAAGGGGTAAGCCTTACTTTTTTGCTCATTCTCAAAGCCGAAAATTTCTCGTCTCGGAATCGATTTGTATGACCATCTCTAGAGTAATTCGACCCCCAGGAACTCAGAAAACACCTCAAAAATAGCGTCAGAGCAGCAGCAGAGAAATGACGACGAAAATCATGAGTTTTTCGGCTGTAACTTTTAAGCTATTGCTCGCAGCGTATTGGGACTGCGCTCAATCGATTCCTCTCGCAAAATTACGTCGGAATAGTGCCTCAAAGAATTCATTGCAGCACTTTTCGAAATCGTCGAAATTTTCGCCAAAAATCCAAAGGGGTAAGCCTTACTTTTTTGCTCATTCTCGGAGCCGAAAATTTCTCGTCTCGGAATCGATTTGTATGACCATCTCTAGAGTAATTCGACCCCCAGGAACTCAGAAAATACCTCAAAAATAGCGTCAGAGCAGCAGCAGAGAAATGACGACGAAAATCATGAGTTTTTTGGCTGTAACTTTTAAGCTCTCGCTCGCAGCGTATTGGGACTGCGCTTAATAAGGTTACTGCGTCAACCGAGATTATTGTAAAAACAATCTTGGATCAGACTTTCAACTGTAAACACGCATTGTCATCGAATCATCATTTTTCAAATTTGCCGCCTGTTTGTCCGCGCTTCATAAGCTCACGAACCTCTTCTCTTTACTCTGTAACGCCCAGTTCGTTACAATACGTATAATTGCACCCCATTCCTAGAAACAAACTGACGTCCCCGAATATACATTGGCACATCCGTGTGTGTATCCATACAGTGAGAATTTGACCCCGTGACGAAAACAGGGGCTGGGGTGGACTCACTTAAATTAAAACCATCTCCCGTTGGGAGAGCAGCAGCAGCAACGTACATTACGAACAAAACAGTTACGACTGGTCGGTAGGTACGAACCAGTGTTGCGCGTGCTGTTTGGACACGGCTAGGCTGCGCGTATCTATACAAGGCATTCCAGGTCAAATTAGCATTCCATGTACCTTACCCTCTTAGATTTTAATCATTTTTCAGTATGATGTTTATACCAACCCAAAAAGGACTCGGAATTTTTTTTTTAATTTTTGAACTATCAGTGAGATGGGAAATAAATCTAAAAGAAAACGAATTCCGAAAACGCCATTTTTTAAAATCTGAAAAATTGACACAGATTTCATGATTTGAAATGTGATTTTTGAGTACCACACGATAATCGGAACTTGATATTTACTATTTTCTTCGTAAGTTTTGAGTTTTTCTATGCCAAAATCAATTTTTTTTTTTCTATGCCCCGATCTAAATAGATCACGGAGTCATGAAAATGATATGATTCTGCAATCTGTTTGGATCGAGGCATATAAAAAAAATGTCAAATAATTACGACCTGAAAGAATCAAAACCTTGCAACCCTTGGTTTTGCGACTTTGTATGAATTTCACTACACGGTTAGAAAAAAAATGTCCCAGCAGGTCCACTAAATTTTTGGGTCGATTTAATCAATTTTCAATGTATTAACAAGCTTAAAAAAAGTACAGAGTACAAACTAAATGTTAATGTAACAATTTAAATGTCAAATTTACGATGATTTGTGTCATATTTACTAAGATAAATAAACAAATAAGAAAAACATAAAGTGAACCTGCTGTGACATTATGTTAAGTTTAATTTTTCTGAAACTGTACTTTTTACAAAAAGTCTGGAAAAATTCCCGAAACCCTTTTGGACCTGTAAGAACGTAATTCTAAAAAATGATCCGAATCGAAGAGTGTGACGTACATGGACTGCTAATTTGACGTGGAATGCCCCACGTACGTGTACCTGCACATGTTTTAGATTATCATGCAATAGTTGTATTTCACCTCACGTACGCGGTGGTCCATTGTCATTTACCGCGAATATAGGTAGAAGCACGTGGTTTTACTCTGATAAAAATTTCCTTATATAGTACAGTAGCCTCCGCGATTGCATCTATGTATACGGAAATTCATAGACCATTTCCGTGGATTGTATAATCGTACGAAATTCGAAGATTTTTCTGATTCACGGTAAGAATTCTTCTCAAGAACTATTTAAAGCGTCCATGCGTGTATCGTGAAGCAAACTAGAAGTACTATATGATTCTGGTGCTTACTTTTTGAAATTGAGAATCACAAAAAACTAGAGTAAGTAACATCGATATTTTGGTAAGCTAACAATAATCAGTTGCCACAAATGTAAAAAAAAAATGGCACCCTTATGTTTGAAAACACAAAGATAGTCCAGACGTACGATTAACATACACACGCATTTGTGTATAACGATCACTGTCAAGTTGTTGAAATAAAATTGATGTTTCGACTAAATGAAGATGCATCTGTAACCCTTTTTTTTCATTCCATTGAAAGTTGGGGATATTGCTTCATCTTCATTCTCAGAATTTATTATTCCTTATTTGGTGAATATAGAAATCAGTCAATTTTAATCGTGAAATTTTACTTCAAAACTTTAAAGGAAAAGGTATTATGTTTACAGAATTTCCGAAATGTGGGTAGTTTGTAGAAGAGAGTATTTTATATTCAGAAGAGCAATTTATTTGAACAAGAAAGTGCTGAACTTTACAAATTGAAAAAAAAAAACAATTCTACTTGAACAAGTTTTAACTTGTAGAAATTTGAGTGACAAATAATTATGACAATACTCTGTAAAGTATATCCTGAAAATTTGCATTTGAAAAATTCATTCAATTTTTAGAAAACCTTGTATGTCGTAAAAATTATTCCGTGAGACTTAGCCAAATTCGTAAGTACTTGTGATTTGGGGATCGCCAGTGGATTGGAATAGTGATATTTTGGTGATACCGGAGCGGATTGTCCGAGTCTGATTTTGGCGAAACCGAAGTGAAAGAATTTTGCAACTGAACTGAAGAATCGAGTGGAATTTCAGTGATGAAATGGAATATCACTCTACGATCACTAACTTAGGATCCACTAAAGAAACTCTTGAATAACACAAAGGGACCGAATCCGAAGGGTTATGGCTGTACCTTCTGATCCGTTGCTCGTATTATGCAATTATGAAATTATGTCCATATAGTGCATCTTGGAATTAATTTCATAATTATTGAAAATCTATCAAATTTTCAGCAGAAGTCGAAAGGGGTGAGCTTTACTTTTTTGGGCAAAGAATCTTTCGTCTCGAAATCAATTTGTATGCCTCTTTATAGACTACTCGGACTTCAAGAAACGCTGGAAATGAAATAAAGGGAGCTAACGACCGGCAGCAAAACGATCGTCACCACGGATTACTAGAAATGGGTGTGAAGTAGGGTAGGACTCAACAGATAGGAGGATTCCAAAAATTGGGAAAAAAATTTATTGATTATTTCGTTTTATTGTGAGTTATTTGTACTAGTAAGATTATAATATCATACAGCGTATCCTGCGCAGATACAGTGCACCTTTTTACAGGACAAAACTAAAGTGTTACCTACAAACTTATATCATGAGTATTTAATGTAACATTTATAATATTCTGGCTAAGATTATGTAGCTTCTGCTTTTTGTTTCTGATGTGAAAAGGGTGTTTCTACTGTAATTCCGAATCATTCTTTTGTATTTCGATTTTCTTTGACCGCAATACAATTGACCGACTTGTGAAAGGAAGGATACACTGAATGCGAAAGACTTGTACTATCAAAGACGAATGTTGAATAAACTGTAATACTAGGACTTTTTACCCATGACTTTGTAATTTATTTTCCCTCCTCATTTAGTAGTTAATGCAAACTTCATTTTTTGCGGCCGTGTCTTTTATTCTGTAGCGCTCGGCGAGCGATCAGGCGCAATGATGAACAATCAATCCTGCAGTCTCTGTTTTGAGTGAACATCCTTGGTTCAGATGTTCTCCTGCCACCGAAAGTGATTTTTCGCTGAGATTTCACCAAAATAGCATTTAAGCAAGCCATCGTTTGCCTTTTCGAGCAAGCAGGCATGCCTCGGGACGCACGGCATCGATATCATGCGCAATCAATCATGCAAGTCTCTGTGTTTAGTCGACCTCCTCGGCTAAGATGTTCTCCTGATACCAGGAGTAATTTTTCGCTAAGATTCAACCAAAATAGCATTTGAGCAAGCCATCGTTTGCCTTTTCGAGCAAGCAGGCATGCTTTGGGACGCACGGCATCGATATCATGCGCAATCAATCATGCAGTCTCTGTGTTTAGTCGACCTCCTCGGCTGAGATGTTCTCCTGATACCAGGAGTAATTTTTCGCTAAGATTCCACCAAAATAGCATTTAAGCAAGCCATCGTTTGCCTTTTCAAGCAAGCAGGCATGCTTTGGGACGCACGGCATCGATATCATGCGCAATCAATCATGCAGTCTCTGTTTTTAGTCGACCTCCTCGGCTGAGATGTTCTCCTGATACCAGGAGTAATTTTTCGCTAAGATTCCACCAAAATAGCATTTAAGCAAGCCATCGTTTGCCTTTTCAAGCAAGCAGGCATGCTTTGGGACGTACGGCATCGATATCATGCGCAATCAATCATGCAGTCTCTGTGTTTAGTCGACCTCCTCATCTGAGATGTTCTCCTGATACCAGGAGTAATTTTTCGCTAAGATTTCACCGAAATAGCTTTTGAGTAAGCCATCGTTTGCCTTTTCAAGCAAGCAGGCATGCTTTGGGACGCACAGCATCGATATCATGCGCAATCAATCATGCAGTCTCTGTTTTTAGTCGACCTCCTCGGCTGAGATGTTCTCCTGATACCAGGAGGAATTTTTCGCTAAGATTCCACCAAAATACCATTGAGCAAGCCATCGTTTGCCTTTTCAAGCAAGCAGGCATGCTTTGGGACGCACGGCATCGATATCATGCGCAATCAATCATGCAAGTCTCTGTGTTTAGTCGACCTCCTCGGCTGAGATGTTCTCCTGATACCAGGAGTAATTTTTCGCTAAGATTCAACCCAAATAGCATTTGAGCAAGCCATCGTTTGCCTTTTCGAGCAAGCAGGCATGCTTTGGGACGCACGGCATCGATATCATGCGCAATCAATCATGCAGTTTCTGTGTTTAGTCGAACTCCTCGGCTGAGATGTTCTCCTGATACCAGGAGTGATTTTTCGCGAAGATTCCACCAAAATAGCATTTAAGCAAGCCATCGTTTGCCTTTTCAAGCAAGCAGGCATGCTTTGGGACGCACGGCATCGATATCATGCGCAATCAATCATGCAGTCTCTGTTTTTAGTCGACCTCCTCGGCTAAGATGTTCTCCTGATACCAAGAGTAATTTTTCGCTAAGATTCCACCAAAATAGCATTCAAGCAAGCCATCGTTTGCCTTTTCAAGCAAGCAGGCATGCTTTGGAAAGCACGGCATCGATATCATGCGCAATCAATCATGCAGTCTCTGTGTTTAGTCGACCTCCTCGGCTGAGATGTTCTCCTGATACCAGGAGTAATTTTACGCTAAGATTCCACCAAAATAGCATTTAAGCAAGCCATCGTTTGCCTTTTCAAGCAAGCAGGCATGCTTTGGGACGCACGGCATCGATATCATGCGCAATCAATCATGCAGTCTCTGTGTTTAGTCGACCTCCTCGGCTGAGATGTTCTCCTGATACCAGGAGTAATTTTTCGCTAAGATTTCACCAAAATAGCATTTAAGCAAGCCATCGTTTGCCTTTTCAAGCAAGCGGGCATGCTTTGGGACGTACGGCATCGATATCATGCGCAATCAATCATGCAGTCTCTGTGTTTAGTCGACCTCCTCATCTGAGATGTTCTCCTGATACCAGGAGTAATTTTTCGCTAAGATTTCACCGAAATAGCTTTTGAGCAAGCCATCGTTTGCCTTTTCGAGCAAGCAGGCATGCTTTGGGACGCACGGCATCGATATCATGCGCAATCAATCATGCAGTCTCTGTGTTTAGTAGACCTCCTCGGCTGAGATGTTCTCCTGATACCAGGAGTAATTTTTTGCTAAGATTCCACCAAAATAGCATTCAAGCAAGCCATCGTATGCCTTTTCAAGCAAGCAGGCATGCTTTGGAAAGCACGGCATCGATATCATGCGCAATCAATCATGCAGTCTCTGTGTTTAGTCGACCTCCTCGGCTGAGATGTTCTCCTGATACCAGGAGTAATTTTTCGCTAAGATTTCACCGAAATAGCTTTTGAGCAAGCCATCGTTTGCCTTTTCGAGCAAGCAGGCATGCTTTGGGACGCACGGCATCGATATCATGCGCAATCAATCATGCAGTCTCTGTGTTTAGTCGACCTCCTCGGCTGAGATGTTCTCCTGATACCAGGAGTAATTTTTCGCTAAGATTCCACCAAAATAGCATTCAAGCAAGCCATCGTTTGCCTTTTCAAGCAAGCAGGCATGCTTTGGAAAGCACGGCATCGATATCATGCGCAATCAATCATGCAGTCTCTGTGTTTAGTCGACCTCCTCGGCTGAGATGTTCTCCTGATACCAGGAGTAATTTTACGCTAAGATTCCACCAAAATAGCATTGAGGCAAGCCATCGTTTGCCTTTTCAAGCAAGCAGGCATGCTTTGGGACGCACGGCATCGATATCATGCGCAATCAATCATGCAGTCTCTGTGTTCAGTCGACCTCCTCGGCTGAGATGTTTTCCTGATACCAGGTGTGATTTTTTGCTAAGATTTAACCAAAATGGCATTCAAGCAAGCCATCGTTTGCCTTTTCGAGCAAGCAGGCATGCTTTGGGACGCACGGCATCGATATCATGGGCAATCAATCATGCAGTCTCTGTGTTTAGTCGACCTCCTCAGCTGAGATGTTCTCCTGATACCAGGAGTAATTTTTCGCTAAGATTCCACCAAAATAGCATCTAAGCAAGCCATCGTTTGCCTTTTCAAGCAAGCAGGCATGCTTTGGAACGCACGGCATCGATATCATGCGCAATCAATCATGCAGTCTCTGTTTTTAGTCGACCTCCTCGGCTGAGATGTTCTCCTGATACCAGGAGTAATTTTTCGCTAAGATTCCACCAAAATAGCATTTAAGCAAGCCATCGTTTGCCTTTTCAAGCAAGCAGGCATGCTTTGGGACGTACGGCATCGATATCATGCGCAATCAATCATGCAGTCTCTGTGTTTAGTCGACCTCCTCATCTGAGATGTTCTCCTGATACCAGGAGTAATTTTTCGCTAAGATTTCACCGAAATAGCTTTTGAGCAAGCCATCGTTTGCCTTTTCAAGCAAGCAGGCATGCTTTGGGACGCACAGCATCGATATCATGCGCAATCAATCATGCAGTCTCTGTGTTCAGTCGACCTCTTTAGCTGAGATGTTCTCCTGATACCAGGAGTAATTTTTCGCTAAGATTCAACCAAAATAGCATTTAAGCAAGCCATCGTTTGCCTTTTCGAGCAAGCAGGCATGCTTTGGGACGCACGGCATCGATATCATGCGCAATCAATCATGCAGTCTCTGTGTTTAGTCGACCTCCTCGGCTGAAATGTTCTCCTGATACCAGGAGTAATTTTTCGCTAAGATTTCAGCAAAATAGCATTTAAGCGAGCCATCGTTTGCCTTTTCAAGCAAGCAGGCATGCTTTGGAAAGCACGGCATCGATATCATGCGCAATCAATCATGCAGTCTCTGTGTTTAGTCGACCTCCTCGGCTGAGATGTTCTCCTGATACCAGGAGTAATTTTTCGCTAAGATTCCACCAAAATAGCATTCAAGCAAGCCATCGTTTGCCTTTTCAAGCAAGCAGGCATGCTTTGGAAAGCACGGCATCGATATCATGCGCAATCAATCATGCAGTCTCTGTGTTTAGTCGACCTCCTCGGCTGAGATGTTCTCCTGATACCAGGAGTAATTTTACGCTAAGATTCCACCAAAATAGCATTGAGGCAAGCCATCGTTTGCCTTTTCAGGCAAGCGGGCATGCTTTGGGACGCACGGCATCGATATCATGCGCAATCAATCATGCAGTCTCTGTGTTCAGTCGACCTCCTCGGCTGAGATGTTTTCCTGATACCAGGTGTGATTTTTCGCTATGATTTAACCAAAATGGCATTCAAGCAAGCCATCGTTTGCCTTTTCGAGCAAGCAGGCATGCTTTGGGACGCACGGCATCGATATCATGCGCAATCAATCATGCAGTCTCTGTGTTTAGTCGACCTCCTCATCTGAGATGTTCTCCTGATACCAGGAGTAATTTTTCGCTAAGATTTCACCGAAATAGCTTTTGAGCAAGCCATCGTTTGCCTTTTCAAGCAAGCAGGCATGCTTTGGGACGCACAGCATCGATATCATGCACAATCAATCATGCAGTCTCTGTTTTTAGTCGAC
Source organism: Diprion similis (assembly GCF_021155765.1). Classification (NCBI taxonomy): domain Eukaryota; kingdom Metazoa; phylum Arthropoda; class Insecta; order Hymenoptera; family Diprionidae; genus Diprion; species Diprion similis. The sequence continues at coordinate 7,164,025 of NC_060117.1, forward strand.
GTCCTCGGCTGAGATGTTCTCCTGATACCAGGAGGAATTTTTCGCTAAGATTCCACCAAAATACCATTGAGCAAGCCATCGTTTGCCTTTTCAAGCAAGCAGGCATGCTTTGGGACGCACGGCATTGATATCATGCGCAATCAATCATGCAAGTCTCTGTGTTTAGTCGACCTCCTCGGCTGAGATGTTCTCCTGATACCAGGAGTATTTTTTCGCTAAGATTCAACCCAAATAGCATTTGAGCAAGCCATCGTTTGCCTTTTCAAGCAAGCAGGCATGCTTTGGGACGCACGGCATCGATATCATGCGCAATCAATCATGCAGTCTCTGTGTTTAGTAGACCTCCTCGGCTGAGATGTTCTCCTGATACCAGGAGTAATTTTTTGCTAAGATTCCACCAAAATAGCATTCAAGCAAGCCATCGTATGCCTTTTCAAGCAAGCAGGCATGCTTTGGAAAGCACGGCATCGATATCATGCGCAATCAATCATGCAGTCTCTGTGTTTAGTCGACCTCCTCGGCTGAGATGTTCTCCTGATACCAGGAGTAATTTTTCGCTAAGATTTCACCGAAATAGCTTTTGAGCAAGCCATCGTTTGCCTTTTCGAGCAAGCAGGCATGCTTTGGGACGCACGGCATCGATATCATGCGCAATCAATCATGCAGTCTCTGTGTTTAGTAGACCTCCTCGGCTGAGATGTTCTCCTGATACCAGGAGTAATTTTTTGCTAAGATTCCACCAAAATAGCATTCAAGCAAGCCATCGTATGCCTTTTCCAGCAAGCAGGCATGCTTTGGAAAGCACGGCATCGATATCATGCGCAATCAATCATGCAGTCTCTGTGTTTAGTCGACCTCCTCGGCTGAGATGTTCTCCTGATACCAGGAGTAATTTTTCGCTAAGATTTCACCGAAATAGCTTTTGAGCAAGCCATCGTTTGCCTTTTCGAGCAAGCAGGCATGCTTTGGGACGCACGGCATCGATATCATGCGCAATCAATCATGCAGTCTCTGTGTTTAGTCGACCTCCTCGGCTGAGATGTTCTCCTGATACCAGGAGTAATTTTTCGCTAAGATTCCACCAAAATAGCATTCAAGCAAGCCATCGTTTGCCTTTTCAAGCAAGCAGGCATGCTTTGGAAAGCACGGCATCGATATCATGCGCAATCAATCATGCAGTCTCTGTGTTTAGTCGACCTCCTCGGCTGAGATGTTCTCCTGATACCAGGAGTAATTTTACGCTAAGATTCCACCAAAATAGCATTGAGGCAAGCCATCGTTTGCCTTTTCAAGCAAGCAGGCATGCTTTGGGACGCACGGCATCGATATCATGCGCAATCAATCATGCAGTCTCTGTGTTCAGTCGACCTCCTCGGCTGAGATGTTTTCCTGATACCAGGTGTGATTTTTTGCTAAGATTTAACCAAAATGGCATTCAAGCAAGCCATCGTTTGCCTTTTCGAGCAAGCAGGCATGCTTTGGGACGCACGGCATCGATATCATGGGCAATCAATCATGCAGTCTCTGTGTTTAGTCGACCTCCTCAGCTGAGATGTTCTCCTGATACCAGGAGTAATTTTTCGCTGAGATTCCACCAAAATAGCATTTAAGCAAGCCATCGTTTGCCTTTTCAAGCAAGCAGGCATGCTTTGGAACGCACGGCATCGATATCATGCGCAATCAATCATGCAGTCTCTGTTTTTAGTCGACCTCCTCGGCTGAGATGTTCTCCTGATACCAGGAGTAATTTTTCGCTAAGATTCCACCAAAATAGCATTTAAGCAAGCCATCGTTTGCCTTTTCAAGCAAGCAGGCATGCTTTGGGACGTACGGCATCGATATCATGCGCAATCAATCATGCAGTCTCTGTGTTTAGTCGACCTCCTCATCTGAGATGTTCTCCTGATACCAGGAGTAATCTTTCGCTAAGATTTCACCGAAATAGCTTTTGAGCAAGCCATCGTTTGCCTTTTCAAGCAAGCAGGCATGCTTTGGGACGCACAGCATCGATATCATGCGCAATCAATCATGCAGTCTCTGTGTTCAGTCGACCTCTTTAGCTGAGATGTTCTCCTGATACCAGGAGTAATTTTTCGCTAAGATTCAACCAAAATAGCATTTAAGCAAGCCATCGTTTGCCTTTTCGAGCAAGCAGGCATGCTTTGGGACGCACGGCATCGATATCATGCGCAATCAATCATGCAGTCTCTGTGTTTAGTCGACCTCCTCGGCTGAAATGTTCTCCTGATACCAGGAGTAATTTTTCGCTAAGATTTCACCAAAATAGCATTTAAGCAAGCCATCGTTTGCCTTTCCAAGCAAGCAGGCATGCTTTGGGAAGCACGGCATCGATATCATGCGCAATCAATCATGCAGTCTCTGTGTTTAGTCGACCTCCTCGGCTGAGATGTTCTCCTGATACCAGGAGTAATTTTTCGCTAAGATTCCACCAAAATAGCATTCAAGCAAGCCATCGTTTGCCTTTTCAAGCAAGCAGGCATGCTTTGGAAAGCACGGCATCGATATCATGCGCAATCAATCATGCAGTCTCTGTGTTTAGTCGACCTCCTCGGCTGAGATGTTCTCCTGATACCAGGAGTAATTTTACGCTAAGATTCCACCAAAATAGCATTGAGGCAAGCCATCGTTTGCCTTTTCAAGCAAGCAGGCATGCTTTGGGACGCACGGCATCGATATCATGCGCAATCAATCATGCAGTCTCTGTGTTCAGTCGACCTCCTCGGCTGAGATGTTTTCCTGATACCAGGTGTGATTTTTCGCTAAGATTTAACCAAAATGGCATTCAAGCAAGCCATCGTTTGCCTTTTCGAGCAAGCAGGCATGCTTCGGGACGCACGGCATCGATATCATGCGCAATCAATCATGCAGTCTCTGTGTTTAGTCGACCTCCTCATCTGAGATGTTCTCCTGATACCAGGAGTAATTTTTCGCTAAGATTTCACCGAAATAGCTTTTGAGCAAGCCATCGTTTGCCTTTTCAAGCAAGCAGGCATGCTTTGGGACGCACAGCATCGATATCATGCACAATCAATCATGCAGTCTCTGTTTTTAGTCGACGTCCTCGGCTGAGATGTTCTCCTGATACCAGGAGGAATTTTTCGCTAAGATTCCACCAAAATACCATTGAGCAAGCCATCGTTTGCCTTTTCAAGCAAGCAGGCATGCTTTGGGACGCACGGCATCGATATCATGCGCAATCAATCATGCACGTCTCTGTGTTTAGTCGACCTCCTCGGCTGAGATGTTCTCCTGATACCAGGAGTATTTTTTCGCTAAGATTTAACCCAAATAGCATTTAAGCAAGCCATCGTTTGCCTTTTCAAGCAAGCAGGCATGCTTTGGGACGCACGGCATCGATATCATGCGCAATCAATCATGCAGTCTCTGTGTTAAGTCGACCTCCTCGGCTGAGATGTTCTCCTGATACCAGGAGTAATTTTTCGCTAAGATTCCACCAAAATAGCATTTAAGCAAGCCATCGTTTGCCTTTTCAAGCAAGCAGGCATGCTTTGGGACGCACGGCATCGATATCATGCGCAATCAATCATGCAGTCTCTGTGTTTAGTCGACCTCCTTATCTGAGATGTTCTCCTGATACCAGGAGTAATTTTTCGCTAAGATTTCACCGAAATAGCTTTTGAGCAAGCCATCGTTTGCCTTTTCGAGCAAGCAGGCATGCTTTGGGACGCACGGCATCGATATCATGCGCAATCAATCATGCAGTCTCTGTGTTTAGTCGACCTCCTCGGCTGAGATGTTCTCCTGATACCAGGAGTATTTTTTCGCTAAGATTTAACCCAAATAGCATTTAAGCAAGCCATCGTTTGCCTTTTCAAGCAAGCAGGCATGCTTTGGGACGCACGGCATCGATATCATGCGCAATCAATCATGCAGTCTCTGTGTTAAGTCGACCTCCTCGGCTGAGATGTTCTCCTGATACCAGGAGTAATTTTTCGCTAAGATTCCACCAAAATAGCATTTAAGCAAGCCATCGTTTGCCTTTTCAAGCAAGCAGGCATGCTTTGGGACGCACGGCATCGATATCATGCGCAATCAATCATGCAGTCTCTGTGTTTAGTCGACCTCCTTATCTGAGATGTTCTCCTGATACCAGGAGTAATTTTTCGCTAAGATTTCACCGAAATAGCTTTTGAGCAAGCCATCGTTTGCCTTTTCGAGCAAGCAGGCATGCTTTGGGACGCACGGCATCGATATCATGCGCAATCAATCATGCAGTCTCTGTGTTTAGTCGACCTCCTCGGCTGAGATGTTCTCCTGATACCAGGAGTAATTTTTCGCTAAGATTCCACCAAAATAGCATTCAAGCAAGCCATCGTTTGCCTTTTCAAGCAAGCAGGCATGCTTTGGAAAGCACGGCATCGATATCATGCGCAATCAATCATGCAGTCTCTGTGTTTAGTCGACCTCCTCGGCTGAGATGTTCTCCTGATACCAGGAGTAATTTTACGCTAAGATTTCACCAAAATGGCATTCAAGCAAGCCATCGTTTGCCTTTTCGAGCAAGCAGGCATGCTTTGGGACGCACGGCATCGATATCATGGGCAATCAATCATGCAGTCTCTGTGTTTAGTCGACCTCCTCGGCTGAGATGTTCTCCTGATACCAGGAGTAATTTTTCGCTAAGATTCCACCAAAATAGCATTCAAGCAAGCCATCGTTTGCCTTTTCAAGCAAGCAGGCATGCTTCGGGACGCACGGCATCGATATCATGCGCAATCAATCATGCAGTCTCTGTTTTTAGTCGACCTCCTCGGCTGAGATGTTCTCCTGATACCAGGAGTAATTTTTCGCTAAGATTCCACCAAAATAGCATTTAAGCAAGCCATCGTTTGCCTTTTCAAGCAAGCAGGCATGCTTTGGGACGTACGGCATCGATATCATGCGCAATCAATCATGCAGTCTCTGTGTTTAGTCGACCTCCTCATCTGAGATGTTCTCCTGATACCAGGAGTAATTTTTCGCTAAGATTTCACCGAAATAGCTTTTGAGCAAGCCATCGTTTGCCTTTTCAAGCAAGCAGGCATGCTTTGGGACGCACAGCATCGATATCATGCGCAATCAATCATGCAGTCTCTGTTTTTAGTCGACCTCCTCGGCTGAGATGTTCTCCTGATACCAGGAGGAATTTTTCGCTAAGATTCCACCAAAATACCATTGAGCAAGCCATCGTTTGCCTTTTCAAGCAAGCAGGCATGCTTTGGGACGCACGGCATCGATATCATGCGCAATCAATCATGCAAGTCTCTGTGTTTAGTCGACCTCCTCGGCTGAGATGTTCTCCTGATACCAGGAGTAATTTTTCGCTAAGATTCAACCCAAATAGCATTTAAGCAAGCCATCGTTTGCCTTTTCGAGCAAGCAGGCATGCTTTGGGACGCACGGCATCGATATCATGCGCAATCAATCATGCAGTTTCTGTGTTTAGTCGACCTCCTCGGCTGAGATGTTCTCCTGATACCAGGAGTAATTTTTCGCTAAGATTCCACCAAAATAGCATTTAAGCAAGCCATCGTTTGCCTTTTCAAGCAAGCAGGCATGCTTTGGGACGCACGGCATCGATATCATGCGCAATCAATCATGCAGTCTCTGTTTTTAGTCGACCTCCTCGGCTAAGATGTTCTCCTGATACCAAGAGTAATTTTTCGCTAAGATTCCACCAAAATAGCATTCAAGCAAGCCATCGTTTGCCTTTTCAAGCAAGCAGGCATGCTTTGGAAAGCACGGCATCGATATCATGCGCAATCAATCATGCAGTCTCTGTGTTTAGTCGACCTCCTCGGCTGAGATGTTCTCCTGATACCAGGAGTAATTTTACGCTAAGAGTCCACCAAAATAGCATTTAAGCAAGCCATCGTTTGCCTTTTCAAGCAAGCAGGCATGCTTTGGGACGCACGGCATCGATATCATACGCAATCAATCATGCAGTCTCTGTGTTTAGTCGACCTCCTCGGCTGAGATGTTCTCCTGATACCAGGAGTAATTTTTCGCTAAGATTTCACCAAGATAGCATTTAAGCAAGCCATCGTTTGCCTTTTCAAGCAAGCGGGCATGCTTTGGGACGTACGGCATCGATATCATGCGCAATCAATCATGCAGTCTCTGTGTTTAGTCGACCTCCTCATCTGAGATGTTCTCCTGATACCAGGAGTAATTTTTCGCTAAGATTTCACCGAAATAGCTTTTGAGCAAGCCATCGTTTGCCTTTTCGAGCAAGCAGGCATGCTTTGGGACGCACGGCATCGATATCATGCGCAATCAATCATGCAGTCTCTGTGTTTAGTCGACCTCCTCGGCTGAGATGTTCTCCTGATACCAGGAGTAATTTTTCGCTAAGATTCCACCAAAATAGCATTCAAGCAAGCCATCGTATGCCTTTTCAAGCAAGCAGGCATGCTTTGGAAAGCACGGCATCGATATCATGCGCAATCAATCATGCAGTCTCTGTGTTTAGTCGACCTCCTCGGCTGAGATGTTCTCCTGATACCAGGAGTAATTTTACGCTAAGATTCCACCAAAATAGCATTTAAGCAAGCCATCGTTTGCCTTTTCAAGCAAGCAGGCATGCTTTGGGACGCACGGCATCGATATCATGCGCAATCAATCATGCAGTCTTTGTTTTCAGTCGACCTCCTCGGCTGAGTTGTTCTCCTGATACCAGGAGTAATTTTTCGCTAAGATTTCACCAGAATAGCATTCAAGCAAGCCATCGTTTGCCTTTTTGAGCAAGCAGGCATGCTTTGGGACGCACTGCATCGATATCATGCGCAATCAATCATGCAAGTCTCTGTGTTCAGTCGACCTCCTCAGCTGAGATGTTCTCCAGATACCAGGAGTAATTTTTCGCTAAGATTCAACCAAAATAGCATTTAAGCAAGCCATCGTTTGCCTTTTCGAGCAAGCAGGCATGCTTTGGGACGCACGGCATCGATAGCATGCGCAATCAATCATGCAGTCTCTGTGTTTAGTCGACCCCCTCGGCTGAGATGTTCTCCTGATACCAGGAGTAATTTTTCGCTAAGATTCCACCAAAATAGCATTTAAGCAAGCCATCGTTTGCCTTTTCAAGCAAGCAGGCATGCTTTGGGACGCACGGCATTGATATCATGCGCAATCAATCATGCAGTCTCTGTGTTTAGTCGACCTCCTCATCTGAGATGTTCTCCTGATACCAGGAGTAATTTTTCGCTAAGATTCCACCAAAATAGCATTCAAGCAAGCCATCGTTTGCCTCTTCAAGCAAGCAGGCATGCTTTGGAAAGCACGGCATCGATATCATGCGCAATCAATCATGCAGTCTCTGTGTTTAGTCGACCTCCTCGGCTGAGATGTTCTCCTGATACCAGGAGTAATTTTACGCTAAGATTCCACCAAAATAGCATTGAGGCAAGCCATCGTTTGCCTTTTCAAGCAAGCAGGCATGCTTTGGAACGCACGGCATCGATATCATGCGCAATCAATCATGCAGTCTTTGTTTTTAGACGACCTCCTCGGCTGAGATGTTCTCCTGATACCAGGAGTAATTTTTCGCTAAGATTCCACCAAAATAGCATTCAAGCAAGCCATCGTTTGCCTTTTTGAGCAAGCAGGCATGCTTTGGGACGCACTGCATCGATATCATGCGCAATCAATCATGCAAGTCTCTGTGTTCAGTCGACCTCTTCAGCTGAGATGATCTCCTGATACCAGGAGTAATTTTTCGCTAAGATTCAACCAAAATAGCATTTAAGCAAGCCATCGTTCGCCTTTTCGAGCAAGCAGGCATGCTTTGGGACGCACGGCATCGATATCATGCGCAATCAATCATGCAGTCTCTGTGTTTAGTCGACCTCCTCGGCTGAGATGTTCTCCTGATACCAGGAGTAATTTTTCGCTAAGATTCCACCAAAATAGCATTTAAGCAAGCCATCGTTTGCCTTTTCAAGCAAGCAGGCATGCTTTGGGACGCACGGCATCGATATCATGCGCAATCAATCATGCAGTCTCTGTGTTTAGTCGACCTCCTCGGCTGAGATGTTCTCCTGATACCAGGAGTAATTTTTCGCTAAGATTCAACCAAAATAGGATTTAAGCAAGCCATCGTTTGCCTTTTCGAGCAAGCAGGCATGCTTTGCGACGCACGGCATCGATATCATGCGCAATCAATCATGCAGTCTCTGTGTTTAGTCAACCTCCTCATCTGAGATGTTCTCCCGATACCAGAAGTAATTTTTCGCTAAGATTTCACCGAAATGGCTTTTGAGCACGCCATCGTTTGCCTTTTCAAGCAAGCAGGCATGCTTTGGGACGCACGGCATCGATATCATGCGCAATCAATCATGCAGTCTCTGTGATTAGTCGACCTCCTCGGCTGAGATGTTTTCCTGATACCAGGAGTAATCTTTCGCTAAGATTTAACCAAAATAGCATTCAAGCAAGCCATCGTTTGCCTTTTCGAGCAAGCAGGCATGCTTTGGGACGCACGGCATCGATATCATGCGCAATCAATCATGCAGTCTCTGTGTTTAGTCGACCTCCTCGGCTGAGATGTTCTCCTGATACCAGGAGTAATTTTTCGCTAAGATTCCACCAAAATAGCATTCAAGCAAGCCATCGTTTGCCTTTTCAAGCAAGCAGGCATGCTTTGGGACGCACGGCATCGATATCATGCGCAATCAATCATGCAGTCTCTGTGTTTAGTCGACCTCCTCGGCTGAGATGTTCTCCTGATGCCAGGAGTAATTTTTCGCTAAGATTTCACCAAAATAGCATTCAAGCAAGCCATTGTTATCCTTTTCAAGCAAGCAGGCATGCTTCGGGACGCACGGCATCGATATCATGCGCAATCAATCATGCAGTCTCTGTGTTTAGTCGACCTCCTCGGCTGAGATGTTCTTCTGATACCAGAAGTAATTTTTCGCCAAGATTCCACCAAAATAGCATTTAAGCAAGCCATCGTTTGCCTTTTCAAGCAAGCAGGCATGCTTTGGAACGCACGGCATCGATATCATGCGCAATCAATCATGCAGTCTTTGTTTCTAGTCGACCTCCTCGGCTGAGATGTTCTCCTGATACCAGGAGTAATTTTTCGCTAAGATTCCACCAAAATAGCATTTAATCAAGCCATCGTATGCCTTTTTGAGCAAGCAGGCATGCTTTGGGACGCACTGCATCGATATCATGCGCAATCAATCATGCAGTCTCTGTGTTTAGTCGACCTCCTCGGCTGAGATGTTCTCCTGATACCAGGAGTAATTTTTCGCTAAGATTTCACCAAAATAGCATTCAAGCAAGCCATCGTTTGCCTTTTCAAGCAAGCAGGCATGCTTTGGGACGCACGGCATCGATATCATGCGGAATCAATCATGCAGTCTCTGTGTTTAGTCAACCTCCTCATCTGAGATGTTCTCCCGATACCAGGAGTAATTTTTCGCTAAGATTTCACCGAAATAGCTTTTGAGCACGCCATCGTTTGCCTTTTCAAGCAAGCAGGCATGCTTTGGGACGCACGGCATCGATATCATGCGCAATCAATCATGCAGTCTCTGTGTTCAGTCGACCTCCTCGGCTGAGATGTTTTCCTGATACCAGGTGTGATTTTTCGCTAAGATTTAACCAAAATGGCATTCAAGCAAGCCATCGTTTGCCTTTTCGAGCAAGCAGGCATGCTTTGGGACGCACGGCATCGATATCATGCGCAATCAATCATGCAGTCTCTGTGTTTAGTCGACCTCCTCATCTGAGATGTTCTCCTGATACCAGGAGTAATTTTTCGCTAAGATTTTACCGAAATAGCTTTTGAGCAAGCCATCGTTTGCCTTTTCAAGCAAGCAGGCATGCTTTGGGACGCACAGCATCGATATCATGCGCAATCAATCATGCAGTCTCTGTTTTTAGTCGACCTCCTCGGCTGAGATGTTCTCCTGATACCAGGAGGAATTTTTCGGTAAGATTTCACCAAAATACCATTGAGCAAGCCATCGTTTGCCTTTTCAAGCAAGCAGGCATGCTTTGGGACGCACGGCATCGATATCATGCGCAATCAATCATGCAGTCTCTGTGTTTAGTCGACCTCCTCATCTGAGATGTTCTCCTGATACCAGGAGTAATTTTTCGCTAAGATTTCACCGAAATAGCTTTTGAGCAAGCCATCGTTTGCCTTTTCGAGCAAGCAGGCATGCTTTGGGACGCACGGCATCGATATCATGCGCAATCAATCATGCAGTCTCTGTGTTCAGTCGACCTCCTCGGCTGAGATGTTCTCCTGATACCAGGAGTAATTTTTCGCTAAGATTCAACCCAAATAGCATTTAAGCAAGCCATTGTTTGCCTTTTCGAGCAAGCAGGCATGCTTTGGGACGCACGGCATCGATATCATGCGCAATCAATCATGCAGTTTCTGTGTTTAGTCGACCTCCTCGGCTGAGATGTTTTCCTGATACCAGGAGTAATTTTTCGCTAAGATTCCACCAAAATAGCATTCAAGCAAGCCATCGTTTGCCTTTTCAAGCAAGCAGGCATGCTTTGGGACGCACGGCATCGATATCATGCGCAATCAATCATGCAGTCTCTGTTTTTAGTCGACCTCCTCGGCTAAGATGTTTTCCTGATACCAAGAGTAATTTTTCGCTAAGATTCCACCAAAATAGCATTCAAGCAAGCCATCGTTTGCCTTTTCAAGCAAGCAGGCATGCTTTGGAACGCACGGCATCGATATCATGCGCAATCAATCATGCAGTCTTTGTTTCTAGTCGACCTCCTCGGCTGAGATGTTCTCCTGATACCAGGAGTAATTTTTCGCTAAGATTCCACCAAAATAGCATTCAATCAAGCCATCGTATGCCTTTTTGAGCAAGCAGGCATGCTTTGGGACGCACTGCATCGATATCATGCGCAATCAATCATGCAGTCTCTGTGTTTAGTCGACCTCCTCGGCTGAGATGTTCTCCTGATACCAGGAGTAATTTTTCGCTAAGATTTCACCAAAATAGCATTCAAGCAAGCCATCGTTTGCCTTTTCAAGCAAGCAGGCATGCTTTGGGACGCACGGCATCGATATCATGCGCAATCAATCATGCAGTCTCTGTGTTTAGTCGACCTCCTCATCTGAGATGTTCTCCTGATACCAGGAGTAATTTTTCGCTAAGATTTCACCGAAATAGCTTTTGAGCAAGCCATCGTTTGCCTTTTCGAGCAAGCAGGCATGCTTTGGGACGCACGGCATCGAAATCATGCGCAATCAATCATGCAGTCTCTGTGTTTAGTAGACCTCCTCGGCTGAGATGTTCTCCTGATACCAGGAGTAATTTTCTGCTAAGATTCCACCAAAATAGCATTCAAGCAAGCCATCGTATGCCTTTTCAAGCAAGCAGGCATGCTTTGGGACGTACGGCATCGATATCATGCGCAATCAATCATGCAGTCTCTGTTTTTAGTCGACCTCCTCGGCTGAGATGTTCTCCTGATACCAGGAGGAATTTTTCGCTAAGATTTCACCAAAATACCATTGAGCAAGCCATCGTTTGCCTTTTCAAGCAAGCAGGCATGCTTTGGGACGCACGGCATCGATATCATGCGCAATCAATCATGCAAGTCTCTGTGTTTAGTCGACCTCCTCGGCTGAGATGTTCTCCTGATACCAGGAGTAATTTTTCGCTAAGATTCAACCCAAATAGCATTTAAGCAAGCCATCGTTTGCCTTTTCGAGCAAGCAGGCATGCTTTGGGACGCACGGCATCGATATCATGCGCAATCAATCATGCAGTTTCTGTGTTTAGTCGACCTCCTCGGCTGAGATGTTCTCCTGATACCAGGAGTAATTTTTCGCTAAGATTCCACCAAAATAGCATTTAAGCAAGCCATCGTTTGCCTTTTCAAGCAAGCAGGCATGCTTTGGGACGCACGGCATCGATATCATGCGCAATCAATCATGCAGTCTCTGTTTTTAGTCGACCTCCTCGGCTGAGATGTTCTCCTGATACCAGGAGTAATTTTTCGCTAAGATTCCACCAAAATAGCATTCAAGCAAGCCATCGTTTGCCTTTTCAAGCAAGCAGGCATGCTTTGGAAAGCACGGCATCGATATCATGCGCAATCAATCATGCAGTCTCTGTGTTTAGTCGACCTCCTCGGCTGAGATGTTCTCCTGATACCAGGAGTAATTTTACGCTAAGATTCCACCAAAATAGCATTTAAGCAAGCCATCGTTTGCCTTTTCAAGCAAGCAGGCATGCTTTGGAAAGCACGGCATCGATATCATACGCAATCAATCATGCAGTCTCTGTGTTTAGTCGACCTCCTCGGCTGAGATGTTCTCCTGATACCAGGAGTAATTTTACGCTAAGATTCCACCAAAATAGCATTTAAGCAAGCCATCGTTTGCCTTTTCAAGCAAGCAGGCATGCTTTGGGACGCACGGCATCGATATCATACGCAATCAATCATGCAGTCTCTGTGTTTAGTCGACCTCCTCATCTGAGATGTGCTCCTGATACCAGGAGTAATTTTTCGCTAAGATTCCACCAAGATAGCATTTAAGCAAGCCATCGTTTGCCTTTTCAAGCAAGCGGGCATGCTTTGGGACGTACGGCATCGATATCATGCGCAATCAATCATGCAGTCTCTGTGTTTAGTCGACCTCCTCGGCTGAGATGTTCTCCTGATACCAGGAGTAATTTTTCGCTAAGATTTTACCGAAATAGCTTTTGAGCAAGCCATCGTTTGCCTTTTCGAGCAAGCAGGCATGCTTTGGGACGCACGGCATCGATATCATGCGCAATCAATCATGCAGTCTCTGTGTTTAGTCGACCTCCTCGGCTGAGATGTTCTCCTGATACCAGGAGTAATTTTTCGCTAAGATTCCACCAAAATAGCATTTAAGCAAGCCATCGTTTGCCTTTTCAAGCAAGCAGGCATGCTTTGGAAAGCACGGCATCGATATCATGCGCAATCAATCATGCAGTCTTTGTTTTTAGTCGACCTCCTCGGCTGAGATGTTCTCCTGATACCAGGAGTAATTTCACGCTAAGATTCCACCAAAATAGCATTCAAGCAAGCCATCGTTTGCCTTTTCAAGCAAGCAGGCATGCTTTGGGACGCACTGCATCGATATCATGCGCAATCAATCATGCAAGTCTCTGTGTTCAGTCGACCTCCTCAGCTGAGATGTTCTCCTGATACCAGGAGTAATTTTTCGCTAAGATTTCACCAAAATAGCATTTAAGCAAGCCATCGTTTGCCTTTTCGAGCAAGCAGGCATGCTTTGGGACGCACTGCATCGATATCATGCGCAATCAATCATGCAAGTCTCTGTGTTTAGTCGACCTCCTCGGCTGAGATGTTCTCCTGATACCAGGAGTAATTTTTCGCTAAGATTCCACCAAAATAGCATTTAAGCAAGCCATCGTTTGCCTTTTCGAGCAAGCAGGCATGCTTTGGGACGCACGGCATCGATAGCATGCGCAATCAATCATGCAGTCTCTGTGTTTAGTCGACCTCCTCGGCTGAGATGTTCTCCTGATACCAGGAGGAATTTTTCGCTAAGATTCCACCAAAATAGCATTTAAGCAAGCCATCGTTTGCCTTTTCAAGCAAGCAGGCATGCTTTGGGACGCACGGCATTGATATCATGCGCAATCAATCATGCAGTCTCTGTGTTTAGTCGACCTCCTCGGCTGAGATGTTTTCCTGATACCAGGAGTAATTTTTCGCTAAGATTCCACCAAAATAGCATTCAAGCAAGCCATCGTTTGCCTCTTCAAGCAAGCAGGCATGCTTTGGAAAGCACGGCATCGATATCATGCGCAATCAATCATGCAGTCTCTGTGTTTAGTCGACCTCCTCGGCTGAGATGTTCTCCTGATACCAGGAGTAATTTTACGCTAAGATTCCACCAAAATAGCATTGAGGCAAGCCATCGTTTGCCTTTTCGAGCAAGCAGGCATGCTTTGGGACGCACGGCATCGAAATCATGCGCAATCAATCATGCAGTCTCTGTGTTTAGTAGACCTCCTCGGCTGAGATCTTCTCCTGATACCAGGAGTAATTTTCTGCTAAGATTCCACCAAAATAGCATTCAAGCAAGCCATCGTATGCCTTTTCAAGCAAGCAGGCATGCTTTGGGACGTACGGCATCGATATCATGCGCAATCAATCATGCAGTCTCTGTTTTTAGTCGACCTCCTCGGCTGAGATGTTCTCCTGATACCAGGAGGAATTTTTCGCTAAGATTTCACCAAAATACCATTGAGCAAGCCATCGTTTGCCTTTTCAAGCAAGCAGGCATGCTTTGGGACGCACGGCATCGATATCATGCGCAATCAATCATGCAAGTCTCTGTGTTTAGTCGACCTCCTCGGCTGAGATGTTCTCCTGATACCAGGAGTAATTTTTCGCTAAGATTCAACCCAAATAGCATTGAAGCAAGCCATCGTTTGCCTTTTCGAGCAAGCAGGCATGCTTTGGGACGCACGGCATCGATATCATGCGCAATCAATCATGCAGTTTCTGTGTTTAGTCGACCTCCTCGGCTGAGATGTTCTCCTGATACCAGGAGTAATTTTTCGCTAAGATTCCACCAAAATAGCATTTAAGCAAGCCATCGTTTGCCTTTTCAAGCAAGCAGGCATGCTTTGGGACGCACGGCATCGATATCATGCGCAATCAATCATGCAGTCTCTGTTTTTAGTCGACCTCCTCGGCTGAGATGTTCTCCTGATACCAGGAGTAATTTTTCGCTAAGATTCCACCAAAATAGCATTCAAGCAAGCCATCGTTTGCCTTTTCAAGCAAGCAGGCATGCTTTGGAAAGCACGGCATCGATATCATGCGCAATCAATCATGCAGTCTCTGTGTTTAGTCGACCTCCTCGGCTGAGATGTTCTCCTGATACCAGGAGTAATTTTACGCTAAGATTCCACCAAAATAGCATTTAAGCAAGCCATCGTTTGCCTTTTCAAGCAAGCAGGCATGCTTTGGAAAGCAAGGCATCGATATCATACGCAATCAATCATGCAGTCTCTGTGTTTAGTCGACCTCCTCGGCTGAGATGTTCTCCTGATACCAGGAGTAATTTTACGCTAAGATTCCACCAAAATAGCATTTAAGCAAGCCATCGTTTGCCTTTTCAAGCAAGCAGGCATGCTTTGGGACGCACGGCATCGATATCATACGCAATCAATCATGCAGTCTCTGTGTTTAGTCGACCTTCTCATCTGAGATGTTCTCCTGATACCAGGAGTAATTTTTCGCTAAGATTTCACCAAGATAGCATTTAAGCAAGCCATCGTTTGCCTTTTCAAGCAAGCGGGCATGCTTTGGGACGTACGGCATCGATATCATGCGCAATCAATCATGCAGTCTCTGTGTTTAGTCGACCTCCTCGGCTGAGATGTTCTCCTGATACCAGGAGTAATTTTTCGCTAAGATTCCACCAAAATAGCATTCAAGCAAGCCATCGTTCGCCTTTTCAAGCAAGCAGGCATGCTTTGGGACGCACGGCATCGATATCATGCGCAATCAATCATGCAGTCTCTGTGTTTAGTCGACCTCCTCGGCTGAGATGTTCTCCTGATGCCAGGAGTAATTTTTCGCTAAGATTTCACCAAAATAGCATTCAAGCAAGCCATTGTTTGCCTTTTCAAGCAAGCAGGCATGCTTCGGGACGCACGGCATCGATATCATGCGCACTCAATCGTGCAGTCTCTGTGTTTAGTCGACCTCCTCGGCTGAGATGTTCTTCTGATACCAGAAGTAATTTTTCGCCAAGATTCCACCAAAATAGCATTTAAGCAAGCCATCGTTTGCCTTTTCAAGCAAGCAGGCATGCTTTGGAACGCACGGCATCGATATCATGCGCAATCAATCATGCAGTCTTTGTTTCTAGTCGACCTCCTCGGCTGAGATGTTCTCCTGATACCAGGAGTAGTTTTTCGCCAAGATTCCACCAAAATAGCATTCAATCAAGCCATCGTATGCCTTTTTGAGCAAGCAGGCATGCTTTGGGACGCACTGCATCGATATCATGCGCAATCAATCATGCAGTCTCTGTGTTTAGTCGACCTCCTCGGCTGAGATGTTCTCCTGATACCAGGAGTAATTTTTCGCTAAGATTTCACCAAAATAGCATTCAAGCAAGCCATCGTTTGCCTTTTCAAGCAAGCAGGCATGCTTTGGGACGCACGGCATCGATATCATGCGCAATCAATCATGCAGTCTCTGTGTTTAGTCAACCTCCTCATCTGAGATGTTCTCCCGATACCAGGAGTAATTTTTCGCTAAGATTTCACCAAAATAGCATTCAAGCAAGCCATCGTTTGCCTTTTCAAGCAAGCAGGCATGCTTTGGGACGCACGGCATCGATATCATGCGCAATCAATCATGCAGTCTCTGTGTTCAGTCGACCTCCTCGGCTGAGATGTGTTCCTGATACCAGGTGTGATTTTTCGCTAAGATTTAACCAAAATGGCATTCAAGCAAGCCATCGTTTGCCTTTTCGAGCAAGCAGGCATGCTTTGGGACGCACGGCATCGATATCATGCGCAATCAATCATGCAGTCTCTGTGTTTAGTCGACCTCCTCATCTGAGATGTTCACCTGATACCAGGAGTAATTTTTCGCTAAGATTTTACCGAAATAGCTTTTGAGCAAGCCATCGTTTGCCTTTTCAAGCAAGCAGGCATGCTTTGGGACGCACAGCATCGATATCATGCGCAATCAATCATGCAGTCTCTGTTTTTAGTCGACCTCCTCGGCTGAGATGTTCTCCTGATACCAGGAGGAATTTTTCGCTAAGATTCCACCAAAATACCATTGAGCAAGCCATCGTTTGCCTTTTCAAGCAAGCAGGCATGCTTTGGGACGCACGGCATCGATATCATGCGCAATCAATCATGCAAGTCTCTGTGTTTAGTCGACCTCCTCGGCTGAGATGTTCTCCTGATACCAGGAGTAATTTTTCGCTAAGATTCAACCCAAATAGCATTTAAGCAAGCCATTGTTTGCCTTTTCGAGCAAGCAGGCATGCTTTGGGACGCACGGCATCGATATCATGCGCAATCAATCATGCAGTTTCTGTGTTTAGTCGACCTCCTCGGCTGAGATGTTTTCCTGATACCAGGAGTAATTTTTCGCTAAGATTCCACCAAAATAGCATTCAAGCAAGCCATCGTTTGCCTTTTCAAGCAAGCAGGCATGCTTTGGGACGCACGGCATCGATATCATGCGCAATCAATCATGCAGTCTCTGTTTTTAGTCGACCTCCTCGGCTAAGATGTTCTCCTGATACCAAGAGTAATTTTTCGCTAAGATTCCACCAAAATAGCATTCAAGCAAGCCATCGTTTGCCTTTTCAAGCAAGCAGGCATGCTTTGGAAAGCACGGCATCGATATCATGCGCAATCAATCATGCAGTCTCTGTGTTTAGTCGACCTCCTCGGCTGAGATGTTCTCCTGTTACCAGGAGTAATTTTACGCTAAGATTCCACCAAAATAGCATTTAAGCAAGCCATCGTTTGCCTTTTCAAGCAAGCAGGCATGCTTTGGGACGCACGGCATCGATATCATGCGCAATCAATCATGCAGTCTCTGTGTTTAGTCGACCTCCTCATCTGAGATGTTCTCCTGATACCAGGAGTAATTTTTCGCTAAGATTTCACCGAAATAGCTTTTGAGCAAGCCATCGTTTGCCTTTTCAAGCAAGCGGGCATGCTTTGGGACGTACGGCATCGATATCATGCGCAATCAATCATGCAGTCTCTGTGTTTAGTCGACCTCCTCGGCTGAGATGTTCTCCTGATACCAGGAGTAATTTTTCGCTAAGATTTCACCGAAATGGCTTTTGAGCACGCCATCGTTTGTTTTTTCGAGCAAGCAGGCATGCTTTGGGACGCACGGCATCGATATCATGCGCAATCAATCATGCAGTCTCTGTGATTAGTCGACCTCCTCGGCTGAGATGTTTTCCTGATACCAGGAGTAATCTTTCGCTAAGATTTCACCGAAATGGCGTTTGAGCACGCCATCGTTTGCCTTTTCAAGCAAGCAGGCATGCTTTGGGACGCACGGCATCGATATCATGCGCAATCAATCATGCAGTCTCTGTGATTAGTCGACCTCCTCGGCTGAGATGTTTTCCTGATACCAGGAGTAATCTTTCGCTAAGATTTAACCAAAATAGCATTCAAGCAAGCCATCGTTTGCCTTTTCGAGCAAGCAGGCATGCTTTGGGACGCACGGCATCGATATCATGCGCAATCAATCATGCAGTCTCTGTGTTTAGTCGACCTCCTCGGCTGAGATGTTCTCCTGATGCCAGGAGTAATTTTTCGCTAAGATTTCACCAAAATAGCATTCAAGCAAGCCATCGTTTGCCTTTTCAAGCAAGCAGGCATGCTTTGGGACGCACGTCATCGATATCATGCGCAATCAATCATGCAGTCTCTGTGTTCAGTCGACCTCCTCAGCTGAGATGTTCTCCTGATACCAGGAGTAATTTTTCGCTAAGATTCAACCAAAATAGCATTTAAGCAAGCCATCGTTTGCCTTTTCGAGCAAGCAGGCATGCTTTGGGACGCACGGCATCGATATCATGCGCAATCAATCATGCAGTCTCTGTGTTTAGTCGACCTCCTCGGCTGAGATGTTCTCCTGATACCAGGAGTAATTTTTCGCTAAGATTCCACCAAAATAGCATTTAAGCAAGCCATCGTTTGCCTTTTCAAGCAAGCAGGCATGCTTTGGGACGCACGGCATCGATATCATGCGCAATCAATCATGCAGTCTCTGTGTTTAGTCGACCTCCTCATCTGAGATGTTCTCCTGATACCAGGAGTAATTTTTCGCCATGATTCCACCAAAATAGCATTCAAGCAAGCCATCGTTTGCCTTTTCAAGCAAGCAGGCATGCTTTGGAAAGCACGGCATCGATATCATGCGCAATCAATCATGCAGTCTCTGTGTTTAGTCGACCTCCTCGGCTGAGATGTTCTCCTGATACCAGGAGTAATTTTACGCTAAGATTCCACCAAAATAGCATTAAGGCAAGCCATCGTTTGCCTTTTCAAGCAAGCAGGCATGCTTTGGAACGCACAGCATCGATATCATGCGCAATCAATCATGCAGTCTTTGTTTTTAGTCGACCTCCTCGGCTGAGATGTTCTCCTGATACCAGGAGTAATTTTTCGCTAAGATTCCACCAAAACAGCATTCAAGCAAGCCATCGTTTGCCTGTTTGAGCAAGCAGGCATGCTTTGGGACGCACTGCATCGATATCATGCGCAATCAATCATGCAAGTCTCTGTGTTCAGTCGACCTCTTCAGCTGAGATGTTCTCCTGATACCAGGAGTAATTTTTCGCTACGATTCAACCAAAATAGCATTTAAGCAAGCCATCGTTTGCCTTTTCGAGCAAGCAGGCATGCTTTGGGACGCACGGCATCGATATCATGCGCAATCAATCATGCAGTCTCTGTGTTTAGTCGACCTCCTCGGCTGAGATGTTCTCCTGATACCAGGAGTAATTTTTCGCTAAGATTCCACCAAAATAGCATTTAAGCAAGCCATCGTTTGCCTTTTCAAGCAAGCAGGCATGCTTTGGGACGCACGGCATCGATATCATGCGCAATCAATCATGCAGTCTCTGTGTTTAGTCGACCTCCTCATCTGAGATGTTCTCCTGATACCAGGAGTAATTTTTCGCTAAGATTTCACCGAAATAGCTTTTGAGCAAGCCATCGTTTGCCTTTTCGAGCAAGCAGGCATGCTTTGGGACGCACGGCATCGATATCATGCGCAATCAATCATGCAGTCTCTGTGTTTAGTCGACCTCCTCGGCTGAGATGTTCTCCTGATACCAGGAGTAATTTTTCGCTAAGATTCCACCAAAATAGCATTTAAGCAAGCCATCGTTTGCCTTTTCAAGCAAGCAGGCATGCTTTGGAAAGCACGGCATCGATATCATGCGCAATCAATCATGCAGTCTCTGTGTTTAGTCGACCTCCTCGGCTGAGATGTTCTCCTGATACCAGGAGTAATTTTACGCTAAGATTCCACCAAAATAGCATTGAGGCAAGCCATCGTTTGCCTTTTCAAGCAAGCAGGCATGCTTTGGGACGCACGGCATCGATATCATGCGCAATCAATCATGCAGTCTCTGTGTTCAGTCGACCTCCTCGGCTGAGATGTTTTCCTGATACCAGGTGTGATTTTTTGCTAAGATTTAACCAAAATGGCATTCAAGCAAGCCATCGTTTGCCTTTTCGAGCAAGCAGGCATGCTTTGGAACGCACGGCATCGATATCATGCGCAATCAATCATGCAGTCTCTGTGTTTAGTCGACCTCCTCAGCTGAGATGTTCTCCTGATACCAGGAGTAATTTTTCGCTAAGATTCCACCAAAATAGCATTTAAGCAAGCCATCGTTTGCCTTTTCAAGCAAGCAGGCATGCTTTGGAACGCACGGCATCGATATCATGCGCAATCAATCATGCAGTCTCTGTTTTTAGTCGACCTCTTCGG
Source organism: Diprion similis (assembly GCF_021155765.1). Lineage (NCBI taxonomy): Eukaryota > Metazoa > Arthropoda > Insecta > Hymenoptera > Diprionidae > Diprion > Diprion similis. Next base: position 7,184,557 of record NC_060117.1, read on the forward strand.
CTGAGATGTTCTCCTGATACCAGAAGTAATTTTTCGCTAAGATTTCACCAAAATAGCATTTAAGCAAGCCATCGTTTGCCTTTTCAAGCAAGCAGGCATGCTTTGGAAAGCACGGCATCGATATCATGCGCAATCAATCATGCAGTCTCTGTGTTTAGTCGACCTCCTCGGCTGAGATGTTCTCCTGATACCAGGAGTAATTTTTCGCTAAGATTTCACCAAAATAGCATTTAAGCAAGCCATCGTTTGCCTTTTCAAGCAAGCAGGCATGCTTTGGAAAGCACGGCATCGATATCATGCGCAATCAATCATGCAGTCTCTGTGTTTAGTCGACCTCCTCGGCTGAGATGTTCTCCTGATACCAGGAGTAATTTTTCGCTAAGATTCCACCAAAATAGCATTGAGGCAAGCCATCGTTTGCCTTTTCAAGCAAGCAGGCATGCTTTGGGACGCACGGCATCGATATCATGCGCAATCAATCATGCAGTCTCTGTGTTCAGTCGACCTCCTCGGCTGAGATGTTTTCCTGATACCAGGTGTGATTTTTCGCTAAGATTTAACCAAAATGGCATTCAAGCAAGCCATCGTTTGCCTTTTCGAGCAAGCAGGCATGCTTTGGGACGCACGGCATCGATATCATGCGCAATCAATCATGCAGTCTCTGTGTTCAGTTGACCTCCTCATCTGAGATGTTCTCCTGATTCCAGGAGTAATTTTTCGCTAAGATTTCACCGAAATAGCTTTTGAGCAAGCCATCGTTTGCCTTTTCAAGCAAGCAGGCATGCTTTGGGACGCACAGCATCGATATCATGCGCAATCAATCATGCAGTCTCTGTTTTTAGTCGACGTCCTCGGCTGAAATGTTCTCCTGATACCAGGAGGAATTTTTCGCTAAGATACCACCAAAATACCATTGAGCAAGCCATCGTTTGCCTTTTCAAGCAAGCAGGCATGCTTTGGGACGCACGGCATCGATATCATGCGCAATCAATCATGCAAGTCTCTGTGTTTAGTCGACCTCCTCGGCTGAGATGTTCTCCTGATACCAGGAGGAATTTTTCGCTAAGATTCAACCCAAATAGCATTTAAGCAAGCCATCGTTTGCCTTTTCAAGCAAGCAGGCATGCTTTGGGACGCACGGCATCGATATCATGCGCAATCAATCATGCAAGTCTCTGTGTTTAGTCGACCTCCTCGGCTGAGATGTTCTCCTGATACCAGGAGTAATTTTTCGCTAAGATTCCACCAAAATAGCATTTAAGCAAGCCATTGTTTGCCTTTTCAAGCAAGCAGGCATGCTTTGGGACGCACGGCATCGATATCATGCGCAATCAATCATGCAGTCTCTGTGTTTAGTCGACCTCCTCATCTGAGATGTTCTCCTGATACCAGGAGTAATTTTTCGCTAAGATTTCACCGAAATAGCTTTTGAGCAAGCCATCGTTTGCCTTTTCGAGCAAGCAGGCATGCTTTGGGACGCACGGCATCAATATCATGCGCAATCAATCATGCAGTCTCTGTGTTTAGTCGACCTCCTCGGCTGAGATGTTCTCCTGATACCAGGAGTAATTTTTCGCTAAGATTCCACCAAAATAGCATTCAAGCAAGCCATCGTTTGCCTTTTCAAGCAAGCAGGCATGCTTTGGAAAGCACGGCATCGATATCATGCGCAATCAATCATGCAGTCTCTGTGTTTAGTCGACCTCCTCGGCTGAGATGTTCTCCTGATACCAGGAGTAATTTTACGCTAAGATTCCACCAAAATAGCATTGAGGCAAGCCATCGTTTGCCTTTTCAAGCAAGCAGGCATGCTTTGGGACGCACGGCATCGATATCATGCGCAATCAATCATGCAGTCTCTGTGTTCAGTCGACCTCCTCGGCTGAGATGTTTTCCTGATACCAGGTGTGATTTTTTGCTAAGATTTAACCAAAATGGCATTCAAGCAAGCCATCGTTTGCCTTTTCGAGCAAGCAGGCATGCTTTGGAACGCACGGCATCGATATCATGCGCAATCAATCATGCAGTCTCTGTGTTTAGTCGACCTCCTCAGCTGAGATGTTCTCCTGATACCAGGAGTAATTTTTCGCTAAGATTCCACCAAAATAGCATTTAAGCAAGCCATCGTTTGCCTTTTCAAGCAAGCAGGCATGCTTTGGAACGCACGGCATCGATATCATGCGCAATCAATCATGCAGTCTCTGTTTTTAGTCGACCTCCTCGGCTGAGATGTTTTCCTGATACCAGAAGTAATTTTTCGCTAAGATTTCACCAAAATAGCATTTAAGCAAGCCATCGTTTGCCTTTTCAAGCAAGCAGGCATGCTTTGGAAAGCACGGCATCGATATCATGCGCAATCAATCATGCAGTCTCTGTGTTTAGTCGACCTCCTCGGCTGAGATGTTCTCCTGATACCAGGAGTAATTTTTCGCTAAGATTTCACCAAAATAGCATTTAAGCAAGCCATCGTTTGCCTTTTCAAGCAAGCAGGCATGCTTTGGAAAGCACGGCATCGATATCATGCGCAATCAATCATGCAGTCTCTGTGTTTAGACGACCTCCTCGGCTGAGATGTTCTCCTGATACCAGGAGTAATTTTTCGCTAAGATTCGGCCAAAATAGCATTGAGGCAAGCCATCGTTTGCCTTTTCAAGCAAGCAGGCATGCTTTGGGACGCACGGCATCGATATCATGCGCAATCAATCATGCAGTCTCTGTGTTCAGTCGACCTCCTCGGCTGAGATGTTTTCCTGATACCAGGTGTGATTTTTCGCTAAGATTTAACCAAAATGGCATTCAAGCAAGCCATCGTTTGCCTTTTCGAGCAAGCAGGCATGCTTTGGGACGCACGGCATCGATATCATGCGCAATCAATCATGCAGTCTCTGTGTTCAGTTGACCTCCTCATCTGAGATGTTCTCCTGATTCCAGGAGTAATTTTTCGCTAAGATTTCACCGAAATAGCTTTTGAGCAAGCCATCGTTTGCCTTTTCAAGCAAGCAGGCATGCTTTGGGACGCACAGCATCGATATCATGCGCAATCAATCATGCAGTCTCTGTTTTTAGTCGACGTCCTCGGCTGAAATGTTCTCCTGATACCAGGAGGAATTTTTCGCTAAGATACGACCAAAATACCATTGAGCAAGCCATCGTTTGCCTTTTCAAGCAAGCAGGCGTGCTTTGGGACGCACGGCATCGATATCATGCGCAATCAATCATGCAAGTCTCTGTGTTTAGTCGACCTCCTCGGCTGAGATGTTCTCCTGATACCAGGAGGAATTTTTCGCTAAGATTCAACCCAAATAGCATTTAAGCAAGCCATCGTTTGCCTTTTCAAGCAAGCAGGCATGCTTTGGGACGCACGGCATCGATATCATGCGCAATCACTCATGCAAGTCTCTGTGTTTAGTCGACCTCCTCGGCTGAGATGTTCTCCTGATACCAGGAGTAATTTTTCGCTAAGATTCCACCAAAATAGCATTTGAGCAAGCCATTGTTTGCCTTTTCAAGCAAGCAGGCATGCTTTGGGACGCACGGCATCGATATCATGCGCAATCAATCATGCAGTCTCTGTGTTTAGTCGACCTCCTCATCTGAGATGTTCTCCTGATACCAGGAGTAATTTTTCGCTAAGATTTCACCGAAATAGCTTTTGAGCAAGCCATCGTTTGCCTTTTCGAGCAAGCAGGCATGCTTTGGGACGCACGGCATCAATATCATGCGCAATCAATCATGCAGTCTCTGTGTTTAGTCGACCTCCTCGGCTGAGATGTTCTCCTGATACCAGGAGTAATTTTTCGCTAAGATTCCACCAAAATAGCATTCAAGCAAGCCATCGTTTGCCTTTTCAAGCAAGCAGGCATGCTTTGGAAAGCACGGCATCGATATCATGCGCAATCAATCATGCAGTCTCTGTGTTTAGTCGACCTCCTCGGCTGAGATGTTCTCCTGATACCAGGAGTAATTTCTCGCTAAGATTCCACCAAAATAGCATTGAGGCAAGCCATCGTTTGCCTTTTCAAGCAAGCAGGCATGCTTTGGAAAGCACGGCATCGATATCATGCGCAATCAATCATGCAGTCTCTGTGTTCAGTCGACCTCCTCGGCTGAGATGTTTCCCTGATACCAGGTGTGATTTTTCGCTAAGATTTCACCAAAATGGCATTCAAGCAAGCCATCGTTTGCCTTTTCGAGCAAGCAGGCATGCTTTGGGACGCACGGCATCGATATCATGGGCAATCAATCATGCAGTCTCTGTGTTTAGTCGACCTCCTCGGCTGAGATGTTTTCCTGATACCAGGAGTAATTTTTCGCTAAGATTCCACCAAAATAGCATTTAAGCAAGCCATCGTTTGCCTTTTCAAGCAAGCAGGCATGCTTCGGGACGCACGGCATCGATATCATGCGCAATCAATCATGCAGTCTCTGTGTTTAGTCGACCTCCTCGGCTGAGATGTTCTCCTGATACCAGGAGTAATTTTTCGCTAAGATTCCACCAAAATAGCATTTAAGCAAGCCATCGTTTGCCTTTTCAAGCAAGCAGGCATGCTTTGGGACGTACGGCATCGATATCATGCGCAATCAATCATGCAGTCTCTGTGTTTAGTCGACCTCCTCATCTGAGATGTTCTCCTGATACCAGGAGTAATTTTTTGCTAAGATTTCACCGAAATAGCTTTTGAGCAAGCCATCGTTTGCCTTTTCAAGCAAGCAGGCATGCTTTGGGACGCACAGCATCGATATCATGCGCAATCAATCATGCAGTCTCTGTTTTTAGTCGACCTCCTCGGCTGAGATGTCCTCCTGATACCAGGAGGAATTTTTCGCTAAGATTCCACCAAAATACCATTGAGCAAGCCATCGTTTGCCTTTTCAAGCAAGCAGGCATGCTTTGGGACGCACGGCATCGATATCATGCGCAATCAATCATGCAAGTCTCTGTGTTTAGTCGACCTCCTCGGCTGAGATGTTCTCCTGATACCAGGAGTAATTTTTCGCTAAGATTCCACCAAAATAGCATTTAAGCAAGCCATCGTTTGCCTTTTCGAGCAAGCAGGCATGCTTTGGGACGCACGGCATCGATATCATGCGCAATCAATCATGCAGTTTCTGTGTTTAGTCGACCTCCTCGGCTAAGATGTTCTCCTGATACCAGGAGTAATTTTTCGCTAAGATTCCACCAAAATAGCATTTAAGCAAGCCATCGTTTGCCTTTTCAAGCAAGCAGGCATGCTTTGGGACGCACGGCATCGATATCATGCGCAATCAATCATGCAGTCTCTGTTTTTAGTCGACCTCCTTGGCTAAGATGTTCTCCTGATACGAAGAGTAATTTTTCGCTAAGATTCCACCAAAATAGCATTCAAGCAAGCCATCGTTTGCCTTTTCAAGCAAGCAGGCATGCTTTGAAAAGCACGGCATCGATATCATGCGCAATCAATCATGCAGTCTCTGTGTTTAGTCGACCTCCTCGGCTGAGATGTTCTCCTGATACCAGGAGTAATTTTACGCTAAGATTCCACCAAAATAGCATTTAAGCAAGCCATCGTTTGCCTTTTCGAGCAAGCAGGCATGCTTTGGGACGCACGGCATCGATATCATACGCAATCAATCATGCAGTCTCTGTGTTTAGTCGACCTCCTCGGCTGAGATGTTCTCCTGATACCAGGAGTAATTTTTCGCTAAGATTTCACCAAGATAGCATTTAAGCAAGCCATCGTTTGCCTTTTCAAGCAAGCGGGCATGCTTTGGGACGTACGGCATCGATATCATGCGCAATCAATCATGCAGTCTCTGTGTTTAGTCGACCTCCTCATCTGAGATGTTCTCCTGATACCAGGAGTAATTTTTCGCTAAGATTTCACCGAAATAGCTTTTGAGCAAGCCATCGTTTGCCTTTTCGAGCAAGCAGGCATGCTTTGGGACGCACGGCATCGATATCATGCGCAATCAATCATGCAGTCTCTGTGTTTAGTCGACCTCCTCGGCTGAGATGTTCTCCTGATACCAGGAATAATTTTTCGCTAAGATTCCACCAAAATAGCATTCAAGCAAGCCATCGTATGCCTTTTCGAGCAAGCAGGCATGCTTTGGGACGCACGGCATCGATATCATGCGCAATCAATCATGCAGTCTCTGTGTTTAGTCGACCTCCTCGGCTGAGATGTTCTCCTGATACCAGGAGTAATTTTACGCTAAGATTCCACCAAAATAGCATTTAAGCAAGCCATCGTTTGCCTTTTCAAGCAAGCAGGCATGCTTTGGAAAGCACGGCATCGATATCATGCGCAATCAATCATGCAGTCTTTGTTTTTAGTCGACCTCCTCGGCTGAGATGTTCTCCTGATACCAGGAGTAATTTTTCGCTAAGATTTCACCAAAATAGCATTCAAGCAAGCCATCGTTTGCCTTTTTGAGCAAGCAGGCATGCTTTGGGACGCACTGCATCGATATCATGCGCAATCAATCATGCAGTCTCTGTGTTTAGTCAACCTCCTCATCTGAGATGTTCTCCCGATACCAGGAGTAATTTTTCGCTAAGATTTCACCGAAATGGCTTTTGAGCACGCCATCGTTTGCCTTTTCAAGCAAGCAGGCATGCTTTGGGACGCACGGCATCGATATCATGCGCAATCAATCATGCAGTCTCTGTGATTAGTCGACCTCCTCGGCTGAGATGTTTTCCTGATACCAGGAGTAATCTTTCGCTAAGATTTAACCAAAATAGCATTCAAGCAAGCCATCGTTTGCCTTTTCGAGCAAGCAGGCATGCTTTGGGACGCACGGCATCGATATCATGCGCAATCAATCATGCAGTCTCTGTGTTTAGTCGACCTCCTCGGCTGAGATGTTCTCCTGATACCAGGAGTAATTTTTCGCTAAGATTCCACCAAAATAGCATTCAAGCAAGCCATCGTTTGCCTTTTCAAGCAAGCAGGCATGCTTTGGGACGCACGGCATCGATATCATGCGCAATCAATCATGCAGTCTCTGTGTTTAGTCGACCTCCTCGGCTGAGATGTTCTCCTGATGCCAGAAGTAATTTTTCGCTAAGATTTCACCAAAATAGCATTCAAGCAAGCCATTGTTTGCCTTTTCAAGCAAGCAGGCATGCTTCGGGACGCACGGCATCGATATCATGCGCAATCAATCATGCAGTCTCTGTGTTTAGTCGACCTCCTCGGCTGAGATGTTCTTCTGATACCAGAAGTAATTTTTCGCCAAGATTCCACCAAAATAGCATTTAAGCAAGCCATCGTTTGCCTTTTCAAGCAAGCAGGCATGCTTTGGAACGCACGGCATCGATATCATGCGCAATCAATCATGCAGTCTTTGTTTCTAGTCGACCTCCTCGGCTGAGATGTTCTCCTGATACCAGGAGTAATTTTTCGCTAAGATTCCACCAAAATAGCATTCAATCAAGCCATCGTATGCCTTTTTGAGCAAGCAGGCATGCTTTGGGACGCACTGCATCGATATCATGCGCAATCAATCATGCAGTCTCTGTGTTTAGTCGACCTCCTCGGCTGAGATGTTCTCCTGATACCAGGAGTAATTTTAAGCTAAGATTCCACCAAAATAGCATTGAGGCAAGCCATCGTTTGCCTTTTCAAGCAAGCAGGCATGCTTTGGAACGCACAGCATCGATATCATGCGCAATCAATCATGCAGTCTTTGTTTTTAGTCGACCTCCTCGGCTGAGATGTTCTCCTGATACCAGGAGTAATTTTTCGCTAAGATTCCACCAAAACAGCATTCAAGCAAGCCATCGTTTGCCTGTTTGAGCAAGCAGGCATGCTTTGGGACGCACTGCATCGATATCATGCGCAATCAATCATGCAAGTCTCTGTGTTCAGTCGACCTCTTCAGCTGAGATGTTCTCCTGATACCAGGAGTAATTTTTCGCTACGATTCAACCAAAATAGCATTTAAGCAAGCCATCGTTTGCCTTTTCGAGCAAGCAGGCATGCTTTGGGACGCACGGCATCGATATCATGCGCAATCAATCATGCAGTCTCTGTGTTTAGTCGACCTCCTCGGCTGAGATGTTCTCCTGATACCAGGAGTAATTTTTCGCTAAGATTCCACCAAAATAGCATTTAAGCAAGCCATCGTTTGCCTTTTCAAGCAAGCAGGCATGCTTTGGGACGCACGGCATCGATATCATGCGCAATCAATCATGCAGTCTCTGTGTTTAGTCGACCTCCTCATCTGAGATGTTCTCCTGATACCAGGAGTAATTTTTCGCTAAGATTTCACCGAAATAGCTTTTGAGCAAGCCATCGTTTGCCTTTTCGAGCAAGCAGGCATGCTTTGGGACGCACGGCATCGATATCATGCGCAATCAATCATGCAGTCTCTGTGTTTAGTCGACCTCCTCGGCTGAGATGTTCTCCTGATACCAGGAGTAATTTTTCGCTAAGATTCCACCAAAATAGCATTTAAGCAAGCCATCGTTTGCCTTTTCAAGCAAGCAGGCATGCTTTGGAAAGCACGGCATCGATATCATGCGCAATCAATCATGCAGTCTCTGTGTTTAGTCGACCTCCTCGGCTGAGATGTTCTCCTGATACCAGGAGTAATTTTACGCTAAGATTCCACCAAAATAGCATTGAGGCAAGCCATCGTTTGCCTTTTCAAGCAAGCAGGCATGCTTTGGGACGCACGGCATCGATATCATGCGCAATCAATCATGCAGTCTCTGTGTTCAGTCGACCTCCTCGGCTGAGATGTTTTCCTGATACCAGGTGTGATTTTTTGCTAAGATTTAACCAAAATGGCATTCAAGCAAGCCATCGTTTGCCTTTTCGAGCAAGCAGGCATGCTTTGGAACGCACGGCATCGATATCATGCGCAATCAATCATGCAGTCTCTGTGTTTAGTCGACCTCCTCAGCTGAGATGTTCTCCTGATACCAGGAGTAATTTTTCGCTAAGATTCCACCAAAATAGCATTTAAGCAAGCCATCGTTTGCCTTTTCAAGCAAGCAGGCATGCTTTGGAACGCACGGCATCGATATCATGCGCAATCAATCATGCAGTCTCTGTTTTTAGTCGACCTCCTCGGCTGAGATGTTCTCCTGATACCAGAAGTAATTTTTCGCTAAGATTTCACCAAAATAGCATTTAAGCAAGCCATCGTTTGCCTTTTCAAGCAAGCAGGCATGCTTTGGAAAGCACGGCATCGATATCATGCGCAATCAATCATGCAGTCTCTGTGTTTAGTCGACCTCCTCGGCTGAGATGTTCTCCTGATACCAGGAGTAATTTTTCGCTAAGATTTCACCAAAATAGCATTTAAGCAAGCCATCGTTTGCCTTTTCAAGCAAGCAGGCATGCTTTGGAAAGCACGGCATCGATATCATGCGCAATCAATCATGCAGTCTCTGTGTTTAGTCGACCTCCTCGGCTGAGATGTTCTCCTGATACCAGGAGTAATTTTTCGCTAAGATTCCACCAAAATAGCATTGAGGCAAGCCATCGTTTGCCTTTTCAAGCAAGCAGGCATGCTTTGGGACGCACGGCATCGATATCATGCGCAATCAATCATGCAGTCTCTGTGTTCAGTCGACCTCCTCGGCTGAGATGTTTTCCTGATACCAGGTGTGATTTTTCGCTAAGATTTAACCAAAATGGCATTCAAGCAAGCCATCGTTTGCCTTTTCGAGCAAGCAGGCATGCTTTGGGACGCACGGCATCGATATCATGCGCAATCAATCATGCAGTCTCTGTGTTCAGTTGACCTCCTCATCTGAGATGTTCTCCTGATTCCAGGAGTAATTTTTCGCTAAGATTTCACCGAAATAGCTTTTGAGCAAGCCATCGTTTGCCTTTTCAAGCAAGCAGGCATGCTTTGGGACGCACAGCATCGATATCATGCGCAATCAATCATGCAGTCTCTGTTTTTAGTCGACGTCCTCGGCTGAAATGTTCTCCTGATACCAGGAGGAATTTTTCGCTAAGATACCACCAAAATACCATTGAGCAAGCCATCGTTTGCCTTTTCAAGCAAGCAGGCATGCTTTGGGACGCACGGCATCGATATCATGCGCAATCAATCATGCAAGTCTCTGTGTTTAGTCGACCTCCTCGGCTGAGATGTTCTCCTGATACCAGGAGGAATTTTTCGCTAAGATTCAACCCAAATAGCATTTAAGCAAGCCATCGTTTGCCTTTTCAAGCAAGCAGGCATGCTTTGGGACGCACGGCATCGATATCATGCGCAATCAATCATGCAAGTCTCTGTGTTTAGTCGACCTCCTCGGCTGAGATGTTCTCCTGATACCAGGAGTAATTTTTCGCTAAGATTCCACCAAAATAGCATTTAAGCAAGCCATTGTTTGCCTTTTCAAGCAAGCAGGCATGCTTTGGGACGCACGGCATCGATATCATGCGCAATCAATCATGCAGTCTCTGTGTTTAGTCGACCTCCTCATCTGAGATGTTCTCCTGATACCAGGAGTAATTTTTCGCTAAGATTTCACCGAAATAGCTTTTGAGCAAGCCATCGTTTGCCTTTTCGAGCAAGCAGGCATGCTTTGGGACGCACGGCATCAATATCATGCGCAATCAATCATGCAGTCTCTGTGTTTAGTCGACCTCCTCGGCTGAGATGTTCTCCTGATACCAGGAGTAATTTTTCGCTAAGATTCCACCAAAATAGCATTCAAGCAAGCCATCGTTTGCCTTTTCAAGCAAGCAGGCATGCTTTGGAAAGCACGGCATCGATATCATGCGCAATCAATCATGCAGTCTCTGTGTTTAGTCGACCTCCTCGGCTGAGATGTTCTCCTGATACCAGGAGTAATTTTACGCTAAGATTCCACCAAAATAGCATTGAGGCAAGCCATCGTTTGCCTTTTCAAGCAAGCAGGCATGCTTTGGGACGCACGGCATCGATATCATGCGCAATCAATCATGCAGTCTCTGTGTTCAGTCGACCTCCTCGGCTGAGATGTTTTCCTGATACCAGGTGTGATTTTTTGCTAAGATTTAACCAAAATGGCATTCAAGCAAGCCATCGTTTGCCTTTTCGAGCAAGCAGGCATGCTTTGGAACGCACGGCATCGATATCATGCGCAATCAATCATGCAGTCTCTGTGTTTAGTCGACCTCCTCAGCTGAGATGTTCTCCTGATACCAGGAGTAATTTTTCGCTAAGATTCCACCAAAATAGCATTTAAGCAAGCCATCGTTTGCCTTTTCAAGCAAGCAGGCATGCTTTGGAACGCACGGCATCGATATCATGCGCAATCAATCATGCAGTCTCTGTTTTTAGTCGACCTCCTCGGCTGAGATGTTCTCCTGATACCAGAAGTAATTTTTCGCTAAGATTTCACCAAAATAGCATTTAAGCAAGCCATCGTTTGCCTTTTCAAGCAAGCAGGCATGCTTTGGAAAGCACGGCATCGATATCATGCGCAATCAATCATGCAGTCTCTGTGTTTAGTCGACCTCCTCGGCTGAGATGTTCTCCTGATACCAGGAGTAATTTTTCGCTAAGATTTCACCAAAATAGCATTTAAGCAAGCCATCGTTTGCCTTTTCAAGCAAGCAGGCATGCTTTGGAAAGCACGGCATCGATATCATGCGCAATCAATCATGCAGTCTCTGTGTTTAGTCGACCTCCTCGGCTGAGATGTTCTCCTGATACCAGGAGTAATTTTTCGCTAAGATTCGGCCAAAATAGCATTGAGGCAAGCCATCGTTTGCCTTTTCAAGCAAGCAGGCATGCTTTGGGACGCACGGCATCGATATCATGCGCAATCAATCATGCAGTCTCTGTGTTCAGTCGACCTCCTCGGCTGAGATGTTTTCCTGATACCAGGTGTGATTTTTCGCTAAGATTTAACCAAAATGGCATTCAAGCAAGCCATCGTTTGCCTTTTCGAGCAAGCAGGCATGCTTTGGGACGCACGGCATCGATATCATGCGCAATCAATCATGCAGTCTCTGTGTTCAGTTGACCTCCTCATCTGAGATGTTCTCCTGATTCCAGGAGTAATTTTTCGCTAAGATTTCACCGAAATAGCTTTTGAGCAAGCCATCGTTTGCCTTTTCAAGCAAGCAGGCATGCTTTGGGACGCACAGCATCGATATCATGCGCAATCAATCATGCAGTCTCTGTTTTTAGTCGACGTCCTCGGCTGAAATGTTCTCCTGATACCAGGAGGAATTTTTCGCTAAGATACGACCAAAATACCATTGAGCAAGCCATCGTTTGCCTTTTCAAGCAAGCAGGCATGCTTTGGGACGCACGGCATCGATATCATGCGCAATCAATCATGCAAGTCTCTGTGTTTAGTCGACCTCCTCGGCTGAGATGTTCTCCTGATACCAGGAGGAATTTTTCGCTAAGATTCAACCCAAATAGCATTTAAGCAAGCCATCGTTTGCCTTTTCAAGCAAGCAGGCATGCTTTGGGACGCACGGCATCGATATCATGCGCAATCACTCATGCAAGTCTCTGTGTTTAGTCGACCTCCTCGGCTGAGATGTTCTCCTGATACCAGGAGTAATTTTTCGCTAAGATTCCACCAAAATAGCATTTAAGCAAGCCATTGTTTGCCTTTTCAAGCAAGCAGGCATGCTTTGGGACGCACGGCATCGATATCATGCGCAATCAATCATGCAGTCTCTGTGTTTAGTCGACCTCCTCATCTGAGATGTTCTCCTGATACCAGGAGTAATTTTTCGCTAAGATTTCACCGAAATAGCTTTTGAGCAAGCCATCGTTTGCCTTTTCGAGCAAGCAGGCATGCTTTGGGACGCACGGCATCAATATCATGCGCAATCAATCATGCAGTCTCTGTGTTTAGTCGACCTCCTCGGCTGAGATGTTCTCCTGATACCAGGAGTAATTTTTCGCTAAGATTCCACCAAAATAGCATTCAAGCAAGCCATCGTTTGCCTTTTCAAGCAAGCAGGCATGCTTTGGAAAGCACGGCATCGATATCATGCGCAATCAATCATGCAGTCTCTGTGTTTAGTCGACCTCCTCGGCTGAGATGTTCTCCTGATACCAGGAGTAATTTCTCGCTAAGATTCCACCAAAATAGCATTGAGGCAAGCCATCGTTTGCCTTTTCAAGCAAGCAGGCATGCTTTGGAAAGCACGGCATCGATATCATGCGCAATCAATCATGCAGTCTCTGTGTTCAGTCGACCTCCTCGGCTGAGATGTTTCCCTGATACCAGGTGTGATTTTTCGCTAAGATTTCACCAAAATGGCATTCAAGCAAGCCATCGTTTGCCTTTTCGAGCAAGCAGGCATGCTTTGGGACGCACGGCATCGATATCATGGGCAATCAATCATGCAGTCTCTGTGTTTAGTCGACCTCCTCGGCTGAGATGTTTTCCTGATACCAGGAGTAATTTTTCGCTAAGATTCCACCAAAATAGCATTTAAGCAAGCCATCGTTTGCCTTTTCAAGCAAGCAGGCATGCTTCGGGACGCACGGCATCGATATCATGCGCAATCAATCATGCAGTCTCTGTGTTTAGTCGACCTCCTCGGCTGAGATGTTCTCCTGATACCAGGAGTAATTTTTCGCTAAGATTCCACCAAAATAGCATTTAAGCAAGCCATCGTTTGCCTTTTCAAGCAAGCAGGCATGCTTTGGGACGTACGGCATCGATATCATGCGCAATCAATCATGCAGTCTCTGTGTTTAGTCGACCTCCTCATCTGAGATGTTCTCCTGATACCAGGAGTAATTTTTTGCTAAGATTTCACCGAAATAGCTTTTGAGCAAGCCATCGTTTGCCTTTTCAAGCAAGCAGGCATGCTTTGGGACGCACAGCATCGATATCATGCGCAATCAATCATGCAGTCTCTGTTTTTAGTCGACCTCCTCGGCTGAGATGTCCTCCTGATACCAGGAGGAATTTTTCGCTAAGATTCCACCAAAATACCATTGAGCAAGCCATCGTTTGCCTTTTCAAGCAAGCAGGCATGCTTTGGGACGCACGGCATCGATATCATGCGCAATCAATCATGCAGTTTCTGTGTTTAGTCGACCTCCTCGGCTAAGATGTTCTCCTGATACCAGGAGTAATTTTTCGCTAAGATTCCACCAAAATAGCATTTAAGCAAGCCATCGTTTGCCTTTTCAAGCAAGCAGGCATGCTTTGGGACGCACGGCATCGATATCATGCGCAATCAATCATGCAGTCTCTGTTTTTAGTCGACCTCCTTGGCTAAGATGTTCTCCTGATACGAAGAGTAATTTTTCGCTAAGATTCCACCAAAATAGCATTCAAGCAAGCCATCGTTTGCCTTTTCAAGCAAGCAGGCATGCTTTGAAAAGCACGGCATCGATATCATGCGCAATCAATCATGCAGTCTCTGTGTTTAGTCGACCTCCTCGGCTGAGATGTTCTCCTGATACCAGGAGTAATTTTACGCTAAGATTCCACCAAAATAGCATTTAAGCAAGCCATCGTTTGCCTTTTCGAGCAAGCAGGCATGCTTTGGGACGCACGGCATCGATATCATACGCAATCAATCATGCAGTCTCTGTGTTTAGTCGACCTCCTCGGCTGAGATGTTCTCCTGATACCAGGAGTAATTTTTCGCTAAGATTTCACCAAGATAGCATTTAAGCAAGCCATCGTTTGCCTTTTCAAGCAAGCGGGCATGCTTTGGGACGTACGGCATCGATATCATGCGCAATCAATCATGCAGTCTCTGTGTTTAGTCGACCTCCTCATCTGAGATGTTCTCCTGATACCAGGAGTAATTTTTCGCTAAGATTTCACCGAAATAGCTTTTGAGCAAGCCATCGTTTGCCTTTTCGAGCAAGCAGGCATGCTTTGGGACGCACGGCATCGATATCATGCGCAATCAATCATGCAGTCTCTGTGTTTAGTCGACCTCCTCGGCTGAGATGTTCTCCTGATACCAGGAGTAATTTTTCGCTAAGATTCCACCAAAATAGCATTCAAGCAAGCCATCGTATGCCTTTTCGAGCAAGCAGGCATGCTTTGGGACGCACGGCATCGATATCATGCGCAATCAATCATGCAGTCTCTGTGTTTAGTCGACCTCCTCGGCTGAGATGTTCTCCTGATACCAGGAGTAATTTTACGCTAAGATTCCACCAAAATAGCATTTAAGCAAGCCATCGTTTGCCTTTTCAAGCAAGCAGGCATGCTTTGGGAAGCACGGCATCGATATCATGCGCAATCAATCATGCAGTCTTTGTTTTTAGTCGACCTCCTCGGCTGAGATGTTCTCCTGATACCAGGAGTAATTTTTCGCTAAGATTTCACCAAAATAGCATTCAAGCAAGCCATCGTTTGCCTTTTTGAGCAAGCAGGCATGCTTTGGGACGCACTGCATCGATATCATGCGCAATCAATCATGCAGTCTCTGTGTTTAGTCAACCTCCTCATCTGAGATGTTCTCCCGATACCAGGAGTAATTTTTCGCTAAGATTTCACCGAAATGGCTTTTGAGCACGCCATCGTTTGCCTTTTCAAGCAAGCAGGCATGCTTTGGGACGCACGGCATCGATATCATGCGCAATCAATCATGCAGTCTCTGTGATTAGTCGACCTCCTCGGCTGAGATGTTTTCCTGATACCAGGAGTAATCTTTCGCTAAGATTTAACCAAAATAGCATTCAAGCAAGCCATCGTTTGCCTTTTCGAGCAAGCAGGCATGCTTTGGGACGCACGGCATCGATATCATGCGCAATCAATCATGCAGTCTCTGTGTTTAGTCGACCTCCTCGGCTGAGATGTTCTCCTGATACCAGGAGTAATTTTTCGCTAAGATTCCACCAAAATAGCATTCAAGCAAGCCATCGTTTGCCTTTTCAAGCAAGCAGGCATGCTTTGGGACGCACGGCATCGATATCATGCGCAATCAATCATGCAGTCTCTGTGTTTAGTCGACCTCCTCGGCTGAGATGTTCTCCTGATGCCAGAAGTAATTTTTCGCTAAGATTTCACCAAAATAGCATTCAAGCAAGCCATTGTTTGCCTTTTCAAGCAAGCAGGCATGCTTCGGGACGCACGGCATCGATATCATGCGCAATCAATCATGCAGTCTCTGTGTTTAGTCGACCTCCTCGGCTGAGATGTTCTTCTGATACCAGAAGTAATTTTTCGCCAAGATTCCACCAAAATAGCATTTAAGCAAGCCATCGTTTGCCTTTTCAAGCAAGCAGGCATGCTTTGGAACGCACGGCATCGATATCATGCGCAATCAATCATGCAGTCTTTGTTTCTAGTCGACCTCCTCGGCTGAGATGTTCTCCTGATACCAGGAGTAATTTTTCGCTAAGATTCCACCAAAATAGCATTCAATCAAGCCATCGTATGCCTTTTTGAGCAAGCAGGCATGCTTTGGGACGCACTGCATCGATATCATGCGCAATCAATCATGCAGTCTCTGTGTTTAGTCGACCTCCTCGGCTGAGATGTTCTCCTGATACCAGGAGTAATTTTTCGCTAAGATTTCACCAAAATAGCATTCAAGCAAGCCATCGTTTGCCTTTTCAAGCAAGCAGGCATGCTTTGGGACGCACGGCATCGATATCATGCGCAATCAATCATGCAGTCTCTGTGTTTAGTCAACCTCCTCATCTGAGATGTTCTCCCGATACCAGGAGTAATTTTTCGGTAAGATTTCACCGAAATAGCTTTTGAGCACGCCATCGTTTGCCTTTTCAAGCAAGCAGGCATGCTTTGGGACGCACGGCATCGATATCATGCGCAATCAATCATGCAGTCTCTGTGTTCAGTCGACCTCCTCGGCTGAGATGTTTTCCTAATACCAGGTGTGATTTTTCGCTAAGATTTAACCAAAATGGCATTCAAGCAAGCCATCGTTTGCCTTTTCGAGCAAGCAGGCATGCTTTGGGACGCACGGCATCGATATCATGCGCAATCAATCATGCAGTCTCTGTGTTTAGTCGACCTCCTCATCTGAGATGTTCTCCTGATACCAGTAGTAATTTTTCGCCAAGATTTTACCGAAATAGCTTTTGAGCAAGCCATCGTTTGCCTTTTCAAGCAAGCAGGCATGCTTTGGGACGCACAGCATCGATATCATGCGCAATCAATCATGCAGTCTCTGTTTTTAGTCGACCTCCTCGGCTGAGATGTTCTCCTGATACCAGGAGGAATTTTCCGCTAAGATTCCACCAAAATACCATTGAGCAAGCCATCGTTTGCCTTTTCAAGCAAGCAGGCATGCTTTGGGACGCACGGCATCGATATCATGCGCAATCAATCATGCAAGTCTCTGTGTTTAGTCGACCTCCTCGGCTGAGATGTTCTCCTGATACCAGGAGTAATTTTTCGCTAAGATTCAACCCAAATAGCATTTAAGCAAGCCATTGTTTGCCTTTTCGAGCAAGCAGGCATGCTTTGGGACGCACGGCATCGATATCATGCGCAATCAATCATGCAGTTTCTGTGTTTAGTCGACCTCCTCGGCTGAGATGTTTTCCTGATACCAGGAGTAATTTTTCGCTAAGATTCCACCAAAATAGCATTCAAGCAAGCCATCGTTTGCCTTTTCAAGCAAGCAGGCATGCTTTGGGACGCACGGCATCGATATCATGCGCAATCAATCATGCAGTCTCTGTTTTTAGTCGACCTCCTCGGCTAAGATGTTCTCCTGATACCAAGAGTAATTTTTCGCTAAGATTCCACCAAAATAGCATTCAAGCAAGCCATCGTTTGCCTTTTCAAGCAAGCAGGCATGCTTTGGAAAGCACGGCATCGATATCATGCGCAATCAATCATGCAGTCTCTGTGTTTAGTCGACCTCCTCGGCTGAGATGTTCTCCTGTTACCAGGAGTAATTTTACGCTAAGATTCCACCAAAATAGCATTTAAGCAAGCCATCGTTTGCCTTTTCAAGCAAGCAGGCATGCTTTGGGACGCACGGCATCGATATCATGCGCAATCAATCATGCAGTCTCTGTGTTTAGTCGACCTCCTCGGCTGAGATGTTCTCCTGATACCAGGAGTAATTTTTCGCTAAGATTTCACCAAAATAGCATTTAAGCAAGCCATCGTTTGCCTTTTCAAGCAAGCGGGCATGCTTTGGGACGTACGGCATCGATATCATGCGCAATCAATCATGCAGTCTCTGTGTTTAGTCGACCTCCTCATCTGAGATGTTCTCCTGATACCAGGAGTAATTTTTCGCTAAGATTTCACCGAAATAGCTTTTGAGCAAGCCATCGTTTGCCTTTTCGAGCAAGCAGGCATGCTTTGGGACGCACGGCATCGATATCATGCGCAATCAATCATGCAGTCTCTGTGTTTAGTCGACCTCCTCGGCTGAGATGTTCTCCTGATACCAGGAGTAATTTTTCGCTAAGATTTCACCGAAATAGCTTTTGAGCAAGCCATCGTTTGCCTTTTCGAGCAAGCAGGCATGCTTTGGGACGCACGGCATCGATATCATGCGCAATCAATCATGCAGTCTCTGTGTTTAGTAGACCTCCTCGGCTGAGATGTTCTCCTGATACCAGGAGTAATTTTTTGCTAAGATTCCACCAAAATAGCATTCGAGCAAGCCATCGTATGCCTTTTCAAGCAAGCAGGCATGCTTTGGAAAGCACGGCATCGATATCATGCGCAATCAATCATGCAGTCTCTGTGTTTAGTCGACCTCCTCGGCTGAGATGTTCTCCTGATACCAGGAGTAATTTTACGCTAAGATTCCACCAAAATAGCATTTAAGCAAGCTATCGTTTGCCTTTTCAAGCAAGCAGGCATGCTTTGGGACGCACGGCATCGATATCATGCGCAATCGATCATGCAGTCTTTGTTTTCAGTCGACCTCCTCGGCTGAGATGTTCTCCTGATACCAGGAGTAATTTTTCGCTAAGATTTCACCAAATAGCATTCAAGCAAGCCATCGTTTGCCTTTTTGAGCAAGCAGGCATGCTTTGGGACGCACTGCATCGATATCATGCGCAATCAATCATGCAAGTCTCTGTGTTCAGTCGACCTCCTAAGCTGAGATGTTCTCCTGATACCAGGAGTAATTTTTCGCTAAGATTCAACCAAAATAGCATTTAAGCAAGCCATCGTTTGCCTTTTCGAGCAAGCAGGCATGCTTTGGGACGCACGGCATCGATATCATGCGCAATCAATCATGCAGTCTCTGTGTTTAGTCGACCTCCTCGGCTGAGATGTTCTCCTGATACCAGGAGTAATTTTTCGCTAAGATTCCACCAAAATAGCATTTAAGCAAGCCATCGTTTGCCTTTTCAAGCGAGCAGGCATGCTTTGGGACGCACGGCATCGATATCATGCGCAATCAATCATGCAGTCTCTGTGTTTAGTCGACCTCCTCATCTGAGATGTTCTCCTGATACCAGGAGTAATTTTTCGCCATGATTCCACCAAAATAGCATTCAAGCAAGCCATCGTTTGCCTTTTCAAGCAAGCAGGCATGCTTTGGAAAGCACGGCATCGATATCATGCGCAATCAATCATGCAGTCTCTGTGTTTAGTCGACCTCCTCGGCTGAGATGTTCTCCTGATACCAGGAGTAATTTTACGCTAAGATTTCATCAAAATAGCATTAAGGCAAGCCATCGTTTGCCTTTTCAAGCAAGCAGGCATGCTTTGGAACGCACGGCATCGATATCATGCGCAATCAATCATGCAGTCTTTGTTTTTAGTCGACCTCCTCGGCTGAGATGTTCTCCTGATACCAGGAGTAATTTTTCGCTAAGATTCCACCAAAATAGCATTCAAGCAAGCCATCGTTTGCCTTTTTGAGCAAGCAGGCATGCTTTGGGACGCACTGCATCGATATCATGCGCAATCAATCATGCAAGTCTCTGTGTTCAGTCGACCTCTTCAGCTGAGATGTTCTCCTGATACCAGGAGTAATTTTTCGCTAAGATTCAACCAAAATAGCATTTAAGCAAGCCATCGTTTGCCTTTTCGAGCAAGCAGGCATGCTTTGGGACGCACGGCATCGATATCATGCGCAATCAATCATGCAGTCTCTGTGTTTAGTCGACCTCCTCGGCTGAGATGTTCTCCTGATACCAGGAGTAATTTTTCGCTAAGATTCCACCAAAATAGCATTCAAGCAAGCCATCGTTTGCCTTTTCAAGCAAGCAGGCATGCTTTGGAAAGCACGGCATCGATATCATGCGCAATCAATCATGCAGTCTCTGTGTTTAGTCGACCTCCTCGGCTGAGATGTTCTCCTGATACCAGGAGTAATTTTACGCTGAGATTCCACCAAAATAGCATTGAGGCAAGCCATCGTTTGCCTTTTCAAGCAAGCAGGCATGCTTTGGGACGCACGGCATCGATATCATGCGCAATCAATCATGCAGTCTCTGTGTTCAGTCGACCTCCTCGGCTGAGATGTTTTCCTGATACCAGGTGTGATTTTTTGCTAAGATTTAACCAAAATGGCATTCAAGCAAGCCATCGTTTGCCTTTTCGAGCAAGCAGGCATGCTTTGGGACGCACGGCATCGATATCATGGGCAATCAATCATGCAGTCTCTGTGTTTAGTCGACCTCCTCAGCTGAGATGTTCTCCTGATACCAGGAGTAATTTTTCGCTAAGATTCCACCAAAATAGCATTCAAGCAAGCCATCGTTTGCCTTTTCAAGCAAGCAGGCATGCTTTGGGACGCACGGCATCGATATCATGCGCAATCAATCATGCAGTCTCTGTGTTTAGTCGACCTCCTCATCTGAGATGTTCTCCTGATACCAGGAGTAATTTTTCGCTAAGATTTCACCGAAATAGCTTTTGAGCAAGCCATCGTTTGCCTTTTCAAGCAAGCAGGCATGCTTTGGGACGCACAGCATCGATATCATGCGCAATCAATCATGCAGTCTCTGTGTTCAGTCGACCTCTTCAGCTGAGATGTTCTCCTGATACCAGGAGTAATTTTTCGCTAAGATTTAACCAAAATAGCATTTAAGCAAGCCATCGTTTGCCTTTTCGAGCAAGCAGGCATGCTTTGGGACGCACGGCATCGATATCATGCGCAATCAATCATGCAGTCTCTGTGTTTAGTCGACCTCCTCGGCTGAGATGTTCTCCTGATACCAGGAGTAATTTTTCGCTAAGATTCCACCAAAATAGCATTTAAGCAAGCCATCGTTTGCCTTTTCAAGCAAGCAGGCATGCTTTGGAAAGCACGGCATCGATATCATGCGCAATCAATCATGCAGTCTCTGTGTTTAGTCGACCTCCTCGGCTGAGATGTTCTCCTGATACCAGGAGTAATTTTACGCTAAGATTCCACCAAAATAGCATTGAGGCAAGCCATTGTTTGCCTTTTCAAGCAAGCAGGCATGCTTCGGGACGCACGGCATCGATATCATGCGCAATCAATCATGCAGTCTCTGTGTTCAGTCGACCTCCTCGGCTGAGATGTTTTCCTGATACCAGGTGTGATTTTTCGCTAAGATTTAACCAAAATGGCATTCAAGCAAGCCATCGTTTGCCTTTTCGAGCAAGCAGGCATGCTTTGGGACGCACGGCATCGATATCATGCGCAATCAATCATGCAGTCTCTGTGTTTAGTCGACCTCCTCATCTGAGATGTTCTCCTGATACCAGGAGTAATTTTTCGCTAAGATTTCACCGAAATAGCTTTTGAGCAAGCCATCGTTTGCCTTTTCAAGCAAGCAGGCATGCTTTGGGACGCACAGCATCGATATCATGCGCAATCAATCATGCAGTCTCTGTTTTTAGTCGACCTCCTCGACTGAGATGTTCTCCTGATACCAGGAGGAATTTTTCGCTAAGATTCCACTAAAATACCATTGAGCAAGCCATCGTTTGCCTTTTCAAGCAAGCAGGCATGCTTTGGGACGCACGGCATCGATATCATGCGCAATCAATCATGCAAGTCTCTGTGTTTAGTCGACCTCCTCGGCTGAGATGTTCTCCTGATACCAGGAGAAATTTTTCGCTAAGATTCCACCAAAATACCATTGAGCAAGCCATCGTTTGCCTTTTCAAGCAAGCAGGCATGCTTTGGGACGCACGGCATCGATATCATGCGCAATCAATCATGCAAGTCTCTGTGTTTAGTCGACCTCCTCGGCTGAGATGTTCTCCTGATACCAGGAGAAATTTTTCGCTAAGATTCAACCCAAATAGCATTTAAGCAAGCCATTGTTTGCCTTTTCGAGCAAGCAGGCATGCTTTGGGACGCACGGCATCGATATCATGCGCAATCAATCATGCAGTTTCTGTGTTTAGTCGACCTCCTCGGCTGAGATGTTTTCCTGATACCAGGAGTAATTTTTCGCTAAGATTCCACCAAAATAGCATTCAAGCAAGCCATCGTTTGCCTTTTCAAGCAAGCAGGCATGCTTTGGGACGCACGGCATCGATATCATGCGCAATCAATCATGCAGTCTCTGTTTTTAGTCGACCTCCTCGGCTAAGATGTTCTCCTGATACCAAGAGTAATTTTTCGCTAAGATTCCACCAAAATAGCATTCAAGCAAGCCATCGTTTGCCTTTTCAAGCAAGCAGGCATGCTTTGGAAAGCACGGCATTGATATCATGCGCAATCAATCATGCAGTCTCTGTGTTTAGTCGACCTCCTCGGCTGAGATGTTCTCCTGTTACCAGGAGTAATTTTACGCTAAGATTCCACCAAAATAGCATTTAAGCAAGCCATCGTTTGCCTTTTCAAGCAAGCAGGCATGCTTTGGGACGCACGGCATCGATATCATGCGCAATCAATCATGCAGTCTCTGTGTTTAGTCGACCTCCTCGGCTGAGATGTTCTCCTGATACCAGGAGTGATTTTTCGCTAAGATTTCACCAAAATAGCATTTAAGCAAGCCATCGTTTGCCTTTTCAAGCAAGCGGGCATGCTTTGGGACGTACGGCATCGATATCATGCGCAATCAATCATGCAGTCTCTGTGTTTAGTCGACCTCCTCATCTGAGATGTTCTCCTGATACCAAGAGTAATTTTTCGCTAAGATTTCACCAAAATAGCTTTTGAGCAAGCCATCGTTTGCCTTTTCGAGCAAGCAGGCATGCTTTGGGACGCACGGCATCGATATCATGCGCAATCAATCATGCAGTCTCTGTGTTTAGTCGACCTCCTCGGCTGAGATGTTCTCCTGATACCAGGAGTAATTTTTCGCTAAGTTTTCACCGAAATAGCTTCTGAGCAAGCCATCGTTTGCCTTTTCGAGCAAGCAGGCATGCTTTGGGACGCACGGCATCGATATCATGCGCAATCAATCATGCAGTCTCTGTGTTTAGTAGACCTTCTCGGCTGAGATGTTCTTCTGATACCAGGAGTAATTTTTTGCTAAGATTCCACCAAAATAGCATTCAAGCAAGCCATCGTATGCCTTTTCAAGCAAGCAGGCATGCTTTGGAAAGCACGGCATCGATATCATGCGCAATCAATCATGCAGTCTCTGTGTTTAGTCAACCTCCTCGGCTGAGATGTTCTTCTGATACCAGGAGTAATTTTACGCTAAGATTTCACCAAAATAGCATTTAAGCAAGCCATCGTTTGCATTTTCAAGCAAGCAGGCATGCTTTGGGACGCACGGCATCGATATCATGCGCAATCGATCATGCAGTCTTTGTTTTCAGTCGACCTTCTCGGCTGAGATGTTCTCCTGATACCAGGAGTAATTTTTCGCTAAGATTTCACCAAATAGCATTCAAGCAAGCCATCGTTTGCCTTTTTGAGCAAGCAGGCATGCTTTGGGACGCACTGCATCGATATCATGCGCAATCAATCATGCAAGTCTCTGTGTTCAGTCGACCTCCTAAGCTGAGATGTTCTCCTGATACCAGGAGTAATTTTTCGCTAAGATTCAACCAAAATAGCATTTAAGCAAGCCATCGTTTGCCTTTTCGAGCAAGCAGGCATGCTTTGGGACGCACGGCATCGATATCATGCGCAATCAATCATGCAGTCTCTGTGTTTAGTCGACCTCCTCGGCTGAGATGTTCTCCTGATACCAGGAGTAATTTTTCGCTAAGATTCCACCAAAATAGCATTTAAGCAAGCCATCGTTTGCCTTTTCAAGCAAGCAGGCATGCTTTGGGACGCACGGCATCGATATCATGCGCAATCAATCATGCAGTCTCTGTGTTTAGTCGACCTCCTCATCTGAGATGTTCTCCTGATACCAGGAGTAATTTTTCGCCATGATTCCACCAAAATAGCATTCAAGCAAGCCATCGTTTGCCTTTTCAAGCAAGCAGGCATGCTTTGGAAAGCACGGCATCGATATCATGCGCAATCAATCATGCAGTCTCTGTGTTTAGTCGACCTCCTCGGCTGAGATGTTCTCCTGATACCAGGAGTAATTTTACGCTAAGATTCCATCAAAATAGCATTAAGGCAAGCCATCGTTTGCCTTTTCAAGCAAGCAGGCATGCTTTGGAACGCACGGCATCGATATCATGCGCAATCAATCATGCAGTCTTTGTTTTTAGTCGACCTCCTCGGCTGAGATGTTCTCCTGATACCAGGAGTAATTTTTCGCTAAGATTTAACCAAAATGGCATTCAAGCAAGCCATCGTTTGCACTTTTCGAGCAAGCAGGCATGCTTTGGGACGCACGGCATCGATATCATGCGCAATCAATCATGCAGTCTCTGTGTTTAGTCGACCTCCTCATCTGAGATGTTCTCCTGATACCAGGAGTAATTTTTCGCTAAGATTTCACCGAAATAGCTTTTGAGCAAGCCATCGTTTGCCTTTTCAAGCAAGCAGGCATGCTTTGGGACGCACAGCATCGATATCATGCGCAATCAATCATGCAGTCTCTGTTTTTAGTCGACCTCCTCGGCTGAGATGTTCTCCTGATACCAGGAGGAATTTTTCGCTAAGATTCCACTAAAATACCATTGAGCAAGCCATCGTTTGCCTTTTCAAGCAAGCAGGCATGCTTTGGGACGCACGGCATCGATATCATGCGCAATCAATCATGCAAGTCTCTGTGTTTAGTCGACCTCCTCGGCTGAGATGTTCTCCTGATACCAGGAGGAATTTTTCGCTAAGATTCCACCAAAATACCATTGAGCAAGCCATCGTTTGCCTTTTCAAGCAAGCAGGCATGCTTTGGGACGCACGGCATCGATATCATGCGCAATCAATCGTGCAAGTCTCTGTGTTTAGTCGACCTCCTCGGCTGAGATGTTCTCCTGATACCAGGAGTAATTTTTCGCTAAGATTCAACCCAAATAGCATTTAAGCAAGCCATTGTTTGCCTTTTCGAGCAAGCAGGCATGCTTTGGGACGCACGGCATCGATATCATGCGCAATCAATCATGCAGTTTCTGTGTTTAGTCGACCTCCTCGGCTGAGATGTTTTCCTGATACCAGGAGTAATTTTTCGCTAAGATTTAACCAAAATGGCATTCAAGCAAGCCATCGTTTGCCTTTTCGAGCAAGCAGGCATGCTTTGGGACGCACGGCATCGATATCATGCGCAATCAATCATGCAGTCTCTGTGTTTAGTCGACCTCCTCATCTGAGATGTTCTCCTGATACCAGGAGTAATTTTTCGCTAAGATTTCACCGAAATAGCTTTTGAGCAAGCCATCGTTTGCCTTTTCAAGCAAGCAGGCATGCTTTGGGACGCACAGCATCGATATCATGCGCAATCAATCATGCAGTCTCTGTTTTTAGTCGACCTCCTCGGCTGAGATGTTCTCCTGATACCAGGAGGAATTTTTCGCTAAGATTCCACTAAAATACCATTGAGCAAGCCATCGTTTGCCTTTTCAAGCAAGCAGGCATGCTTTGGGACGCACGGCATCGATATCATGCGCAATCAATCATGCAAGTCTCTGTGTTTAGTCGACCTCCTCGGCTGAGATGTTCTCCTGATACCAGGAGGAATTTTTCGCTAAGATTCCACCAAAATACCATTGAGCAAGCCATCGTTTGCCTTTTCAAGCAAGCAGGCATGCTTTGGGACGCACGGCATCGATATCATGCGCAATCAATCGTGCAAGTCTCTGTGTTTAGTCGACCTCCTCGGCTGAGATGTTCTCCTGATACCAGGAGTAATTTTTCGCTAAGATTCAACCCAAATAGCATTTAAGCAAGCCATTGTTTGCCTTTTCGAGCAAGCAGGCATGCTTTGGGACGCACGGCATCGATATCATGCGCAATCAATCATGCAGTTTCTGTGTTTAGTCGACCTCCTCGGCTGAGATGTTTTCCTGATACCAGGAGTAATTTTTCGCTAAGATTCCACCAAAATAGCATTCAAGCAAGCCATCGTTTGCCTTTTCAAGCAAGCAGGCATGCTTTGGGACGCACGGCATCGATATCATGCGCAATCAATCATGCAGTCTCTGTTTTTAGTCGACCTCCTCGGCTAAGATGTTTTCCTGATACCAAGAGTGATTTTTCGCTAAGATTCCACCAAAATAGCATTCAAGCAAGCCATCGTTTGCCTTTTCAAGCAAGCAGGCATGCTTTGGAAAGCACGGCATTGATATCATGCGCAATCAATCATGCAGTCTCTGTGTTTGGTCGACCTCCTCGGCTGAGATGTTCTCCTGTTACCAGGAGTAATTTTACGCTAAGATTCCACCAAAATAGCATTTAAGCAAGCCATCGTTTGCCTTTTCAAGCAAGCAGGCATGCTTTGGGACGCACGGCATCGATATCATGCGCAATCAATCATGCAGTCTCTGTGTTTAGTCGACCTCCTCGGCTGAGATGTTCTCCTGATACCAGGAGTAATTTTTCGCTAAGATTTCACCAAAATAGCATTTAAGCAAGCCATCGTTTGCCTTTTCAAGCAAGCGGGCATGCTTTGGGACGTACGGCATCGATATCATGCGCAATCAATCATGCAGTCTCTGTGTTTAGTCGACCTCCTCATCTGAGATGTTCTCCTGATACCAAGAGTAATTTTTCGCTAAGATTTCACCAAAATAGCTTTTGAGCAAGCCATCGTTTGCCTTTTCGAGCAAGCAGGCATGCTTTGGGACGCACGGCATCGATATCATGCGCAATCAATCATGCAGTCTCTGTGTTTAGTCGACCTCCTCGGCTGAGATGTTCTCCTGATACCAGGAGTAATTTTTCGCTAAGATTTCACCAAATAGCATTCAAGCAAGCCATCGTTTGCCTTTTTGAGCAAGCAGGCATGCTTTGGGACGCACTGCATCGATATCATGCGCAATCAATCATGCAAGTCTCTGTGTTCAGTCGACCTCCTCAGCTGAGATGTTCTCCTGATACCAGGAGTAATTTTTCGCTAAGATTCAACTAAAATAGCGGTTAAGCAAGCCATCGTTTGCCTTTTCGAGCAAGCAGGCATGCTTTGGGATGCACGGCATCGATATCATGCGCAATCAATCATGCAGTCTCTCTGTTCAGTCGACCTCCTCGGCTGAGATGTTCTCCTGATACCAGGAGTAATTTTTCGCTAAGATTCCACCAAAATAGCATTTAAGCAAGCCATCGTTTGCCTTTTCAAGCAAGCAGGCATGCTTTGGGACGCACGGCATCGATATCATGCGCAATCAATCATGCAGTCTCTGTGTTTAGTCGACCTCCTCATCTGAGATGTTCTCCTGATACCAGGAGTAATTTTTCGCCATGATTCCACCAAAATAGCATTCAAGCAAGCCATCGTTTGCCTTTACAAGCAAGCAGGCATGCTTTGGAAAGCACGGCATCGATATCATGCGCAATCAATCATGCAGTCTCTGTGTTTAGTCGACCTCCTCGGCTGAGATGTTCTCCTGATACCAGGAGTAATTTTACGCCAAGATTCCACCAAAATAGCATTAAGGCAAGCCATCGTTTGCCTTTTCAAGCAAGCAGGCATGCTTTGGAACGCACGGCATCGATATCATGCGCAATCAATCATGCAGTCTTTGTTTTTAGTCGACCTCCTCGGCTGAGATGTTCTCCTGATACCAGGAGTAATTTTTCGCTAAGATTCCACCAAAATAGCATTCAAGCAAGCCATCGTTTGCCTTTTTGAGCAAGCAGGCATGCTTTGGGACGCACTGCATCGATATCATGCGCAATCAATCATGCAAGTCTCTGTGTTCAGTCGACCTCTTCAGCTGAGATGTTCTCCTGATACCAGGAGTAATTTTTCGCTAAGATTCAACCAAAATAGCATTTAAGCAAGCCATCGTTTGCCTTTTCGAGCAAGCAGGCATGCTTTGGGACGCACGGCATCGATATCATGCGCAATCAATCATGCAGTCTCTGTGTTTAGTCGACCTCCTCGGCTGAGATGTTCTCCTGATACCAGGAGTAATTTTTCGCTAAGATTCCACCAAAATAGCATTTAAGCAAGCCATCGTTTGCCTTTTCAAGCAAGCAGGCATGCTTTGGGACGCACGGCATCGATATCATGCGCAATCAATCATGCAGTCTCTGTGTTTAGTCGACCTCCTCATCTGAGATGTTCTCCTGATACCAGGAGTAATTTTTCGCTAAGATTTCACCGAAATAGCTTTTGAGCAAGCCATCGTTTGCCTTTTCGAGCAAGCAGGCATGCTTTGGGACGCACGGCATCGATATCATGCGCAATCAATCATGCAGTCTCTGTGTTTAGTCGACCTCCTCGGCTGAGATGTTCTCCTGATACCAGGAGTAATTTTACGCCAAGATTCCACCAAAATAGCATTAAGGCAAGCCATCGTTTGCCTTTTCAAGCAAGCAGGCATGCTTTGGAACGCACGGCATCGATATCATGCGCAATCAATCATGCAGTCTTTGTTTTTAGTCGACCTCCTCGGCTGAGATGTTCTCCTGATACCAGGAGTAATTTTTCGCTAAGATTCCACCAAAATAGCATTCAAGCAAGCCATCGTTTGCCTTTTTGAGCAAGCAGGCATGCTTTGGGACGCACTGCATCGATATCATGCGCAATCAATCATGCAAGTCTCTGTGTTCAGTCGACCTCTTCAGCTGAGATGTTCTCCTGATACCAGGAGTAATTTTTCGCTAAGATTCAACCAAAATAGCATTTAAGCAAGCCATCGTTTGCCTTTTCGAGCAAGCAGGCATGCTTTGGGACGCACGGCATCGATATCATGCGCAATCAATCATGCAGTCTCTGTGTTTAGTCGACCTCCTCGGCTGAGATGTTCTCCTGATACCAGGAGTAATTTTTCGCTAAGATTCCACCAAAATAGCATTTAAGCAAGCCATCGTTTGCCTTTTCAAGCAAGCAGGCATGCTTTGGGACGCACGGCATCGATATCATGCGCAATCAATCATGCAGTCTCTGTGTTTAGTCGACCTCCTCATCTGAGATGTTCTCCTGATACCAGGAGTAATTTTTCGCTAAGATTTCACCGAAATAGCTTTTGAGCAAGCCATCGTTTGCCTTTTCGAGCAAGCAGGCATGCTTTGGGACGCACGGCATCGATATCATGCGCAATCAATCATGCAGTCTCTGTGTTTAATCGACCTCCTCGGCTGAGATGTTCTCCTGATACCAGGAGTAATTTTTCGCTAAGATTCCACCAAAATAGCATTCAAGCAAGCCATCGTTTGCCTTTTCAAGCAAGCAGGCATGCTTTGGAAAGCACGGCATCGATATCATGCGCAATCAATCATGCAGTCTCTGTGTTTAGTCGACCTCCTCGGCTGAGATGTTCTCCTGATACCAGGAGTAATTTGACGCTAAGATTCCACCAAAATAGCATTGAGGCAAGCCATCGTTTGCCTTTTCAAGCAAGCAGGCATGCTTTGGGACGCACGGCATCGATATCATGCGCAATCAATCATGCAGTCTCTGTGTTCAGTCGACCTCCTCGGCTGAGATGTTTTCCTGATACCAGGTGTGATTTTTTGCCAAGATTTAACCAAAATGGCATTCAAGCAAGCCATCGTTTGCCTTTTCGAGCAAGCAGGCATGCTTTGGGACGCACGGCATCGATATCATGGGCAATCAATCATGCAGTCTCTGTGTTTAGTCGACCTCCTCAGCTGAGATGTTCTCCTGATACCAGGAGTAATTTTTCGCTAAGATTCCACCAAAATAGCATTTAAGCAAGCCATCGTTTGCCTTTTCAAGCAAGCAGGCATGCTTTGGGACGCACGGCATCGATATCATGCGCAATCAATCATGCAGTCTCTGTGTTTAGTCGACCTCCTCATCTGAGATGTTCTCCTGATACCAGGAGTAATTTTTCGCTAAGATTTCACCGAAATAGCTTTTGAGCAAGCCATCGTTTGCCTTTTCAAGCAAGCAGGCATGCTTTGGGACGCACAGCATCGATATCATGCGCAATCAATCATGCAGTCTCTGTGTTCAGTCGACCTCTTCAGCTGAGATGTTCTCCTGATACCAGGAGTAATTTTTCGCTAAGATTCAACCAAAATAGCATTTAAGCAAGCCATCGTTCGCCTTTTCGAGCAAGCAGGCATGCTTTGGGACGCACTGCATCGATATCATGCGCAATCAATCATGCAAGTCTCTGTGTTCAGTCGACCTCCTCAGCTGAGATGTTCTCCTGATACCAGGAGTAATTTTTCGCTAAGATTCAACAAAAATAGCGGTTAAGCAAGCCATCGTTTGCCTTTTCGAGCAAGCAGGCATGCTTTGGGATGCACGGCATCGATATCATGCGCAATCAATCATGCAGTCTCTCTGTTCAGTCGACCTCCTCGGCTGAGATGTTCTCTTGATACCAGGAGTAATTTTTCGCTAAGATTCCACCAAAATAGCATTTAAGCAAGCCATCGTTTGCCTTTTCAAGCAAGCAGGCATGCTTTGGGACGCACGGCATCGATATCATGCGCAATCAATCATGCAGTCTCTGTGTTTAGTCGACCTCCTCATCTGAGATGTTCTCCTGATACCAGGAGTAATTTTTCGCCATGATTCCACCAAAATAGCATTCAAGCAAGCCATCGTTTGCCTTTACAAGCAAGCAGGCATGCTTTGGAAAGCACGGCATCGATATCATGCGCAATCAATCATGCAGTCTCTGTGTTTAGTCGACCTCCTCGGCTGAGATGTTCTCCTGATACCAGGAGTAATTTTACGCTAAGATTCCACCAAAATAGCATTAAGGCAAGCCATCGTTTGCCTTTTCAAGCAAGCAGGCATGCTTTGGAACGCACGGCATCGATATCATGGGCAATCAATCATGCAGTCTTTGTTTTTAGTCGACCTCCTCGGCTGAGATGTTCTCCTGATACCAGGAGTAATTTTTCGCTAAGATTCCACCAAAATAGCATTCAAGCAAGCCATCGTTTGCCTTTTTGAGCAAGCAGGCATGCTTTGGGACGCACTGCATCGATATCATGCGCAATCAATCATGCAAGTCTCTGTGTTCAGTCGACCTCTTCAGCTGAGATGTTCTCCTGATACCAGGAGTAATTTTTCGCTAAGATTCAACCAAAATAGCATTTAAGCAAGCCATCGTTTGCCTTTTCGAGCAAGCAGGCATGCTTTGGGACGCACGGCATCGATATCATGCGCAATCAATCATGCAGTCTCTGTGTTTAGTCGACCTCCTCGGCTGAGATGTTCTCCTGATACCAGGAGTAATTTTTCGCTAAGATTCCACCAAAATAGCATTTAAGCAAGCCATCGTTTGCCTTTTCAAGCAAGCAGGCATGCTTTGGGACGCACGGCATCGATATCATGCGCAATCAATCATGCAGTCTCTGTGTTTAGTCGACCTCCTCATCTGAGATGTTCTCCTGATACCAGGAGTAATTTTTCGCTAAGATTTCACCGAAATAGCTTTTGAGCAAGCCATCGTTTGCCTTTTCGAGCAAGCAGGCATGCTTTGGGACGCACGGCATCGATATCATGCGCAATCAATCATGCAGTCTCTGTGTTTAGTCGACCTCCTCGGCTGAGATGTTCTCCTGATACCAGGAGTAATTTTTCGCTAAGATTCCACCAAAATAGCATTCAAGCAAGCCATCGTTTGCCTTTTCAAGCAAGCAGGCATGCTTTGGAAAGCACGGCATCGATATCGTGCGCAATCAATCATGCAGTCTCTGTGTTTAGTCGACCTCCTCGGCTGAGATGTTCTCCTGATACCAGGAGTAATTTGACGCTAAGATTCCACCAAAATAGCATTAAGGCAAGCCATCGTTTGCCTTTTCAAGCAAGCAGGCATGCTTTGGGACGCACGGCATCGATATCATGCGCAATCAATCATGCAGTCTCTGTGTTCAGTCGACCTCCTCGGCTGAGATGTTTTCCTGATACCAGGTGTGATTTTTTGCTAAGATTTAACCAAAATGGCATTCAAGCAAGCCATCGTTTGCCTTTTCGAGCAAGCAGGCATGCTTTGGGACGCACGGCATCGATATCATGGGCAATCAATCATGCAGTCTCTGTGTTTAGTCGACCTCCTCAGCTGAGATGTTCTCCTGATACCAGGAGTAATTTTTCGCTAAGATTCCACCAAAATAGCATTTAAGCAAGCCATCGTTTGCCTTTTCAAGCAAGCAGGCATGCTTTGGGACGCACGGCATCGATATCATGCGCAATCAATCATGCAGTCTCTGTGTTTAGTCGACCTCCTCATCTGAGATGTTCTCCTGATACCAGGAGTAATTTTTCGCTAAGATTTCACCGAAATAGCTTTTGAGCAAGCCATCGTTTGCCTTTTCAAGCAAGCAGGCATGCTTTGGGACGCACAGCATCGATATCATGCGCAATCAATCATGCAGTCTCTGTGTTCAGTCGACCTCCTCATCTGAGATGTTCTCCTGATACCAGGAGTAATTTTTCGCTAAGATTCCACCAAAATAGCATTTAAGCAAGCCATCGTTTGCCTTTTCAAGCAAGCAGGCATGCTTTGGAAAGCACGGCATCGATATCATGCGCAATCAATCATGCAGTCTCTGTGTTTAGTCGACCTCCTCGGCTGAGATGTTCTCCTGATACCAGGAGTAATTTTACGCCAAGATTCCACCAAAATAGCATTGAGGCAAGCCATTGTTTGCCTTTTCAAGCAAGCAGGCATGCTTCGGGACGCACGGCATCGATATCATGCGCAATCAATCATGCAGTCTCTGTGTTCAGTCGACCCCCTCGGCTGAGATGTTTTCCTGTTACCAGGTGTGATTTTTCGCTAAGATTTAACCAAAATGGCATTCAAGCAAGCCATCGTTTGCCTTTTCGAGCAAGCAGGCATGCTTTGGGACGCACGGCATCGATATCATGCGCAATCAATCATGCAGTCTCTGTGTTTAGTCGACCTCCTCATCTGAGATGTTCTCCTGATACCAGGAGTAATTTTTCGCTAAGATTTCACCGAAATAGCTTTTGAGCAAGCCATCGTTTGCCTTTTCAAGCAAGCAGGCATGCTTTGGGACGCACAGCATCGATATCATGCGCAATCAATCATGCAGTCTCTGTTTTTAGTCGACCTCCTCGGCTGAGATGTTCTCCTGATACCAGGAGGAATTTTTCGCTCAGATTCCACCAAAATACCATTGAGCAAGCCATCGTTTGCCTTTTCAAGCAAGCAGGCATGCTTTGGGACGCACGGCATCGATATCATGCGCAATCAATCATGCAAGTCTCTGTGTTTAGTCGACCTCCTCGGCTGAGATGTTCTCCTGATACCAGGAGTAATTTTTCGCTAAGATTTCACCGAAATAGCTTTTGAGCAAGCCATCGTTTGCCTTTTCAAGCAAGCAGGCATGCTTTGGAAAGCACGGCATCGATATCATGCGCAATCAATCATGCAGTCTCTGTGTTTAGTCGACCTCCTCGGCTGAGATGTTCTCCTGATACCAGGAGTAATTTTACGCTAAGATTCCACCAAAATAGCATTGAGGCAAGCCATTGTTTGCCTTTTCAAGCAAGCAGGCATGCTTCGGGACGCACGGCAACGATATCATGCGCAATCAATCATGCAGTCTCTGTGTTCAGTCGACCTCCTCGGCTGAGATGTTTTCCTGATACCAGGTGTGATTTTTAGCTAAGATTTAACCAAAATGGCATTCAAGCAAGCCATCGTTTGCCTTTTCGAGCAAGCAGGCATGCTTTGGGACGCACGGCATCGATATCATGCGCAATCAATCATGCAGTCTCTGTGTTTAGTCGACCTCCTCATCTGAGATGTTCTCCTGATACCAGGAGTAATTTTTCGCTAAGATTTCACCGAAATAGCTTTTGAGCAAGCCATCGTTTGCCTTTTCAAGCAAGCAGGCATGCTTTGGGACGCACAGCATCGATATCATGCGCAATCAATCATGCAGTCTCTGTTTTTAGTCGACCTCCTCGGCTGAGATGTTCTCCTGATACCAGGAGTAATTTTACGCTAAGATTCCACCAAAATAGCATTGAGGCAAGCCATCGTTTGCCTTTTCAAGCAAGCAGGCATGCTTTGGAACGCACGGCATCGATATCATGCGCAATCAATCATGCAGTCTTTGTTTTTAGTCGACCTCCTCGGCTGAGATGTTCTCCTGATACCAGGAGTAATTTTTCGCTAAGATTCCACCAAAATAGCATTCAAGCAAGCCATCGTTTGCCTTTTTGAGCAAGCAGGCATGCTTTGGGACGCACTGCATCGATATCATGCGCAATCAATCATGCAAGTCTCTGTGTTCAGTCGACCTCTTCAGCTGAGATGTTCTCCTGATACCAGGAGTAATTTTTCGCTAAGATTCAACCAAAATAGCATTTAAGCAAGCCATCGTTTGCCTTTTCGAGCAAGCAGGCATGCTTTGGGACGCACGGCATCGATATCATGCGCAATCAATCATGCAGTCTCTGTGTTTAGTCGACCTCCTCGGCTGAGATGTTCTCCTGATACCAGGAGTAATTTTTCGCTAAGATTCCACCAAAATAGCATTTAAGCAAGCCATCGTTTGCCTTTTCAAGCAAGCAGGCATGCTTTGGGACGCACGGCATCGATATCATGCGCAATCAATCATGCAGTCTCTGTGTTTAGTCGACCTCCTCATCTGAGATGTTCTCCTGATACCAGGAGTAATTTTTCGCTAAGATTTCACCGAAATAGCTTTTGAGCAAGCCATCGTTTGCCTTTTCGAGCAAGCAGGCATGCTTTGGGACGCACGGCATCGATATCATGCGCAATCAATCATGCAGTCTCTGTGTTTAGTCGACCTCCTCGGCTGAGATGTTCTCCTGATACCAGGAGTAATTTTTCGCTAAGATTCAACCAGAATAGCATTGAAGCAAGCCATCGTTTGCCTTTTCGAGCAAGCAGGCATGCTTTGGGACGCACGGCATCGATATCATGCGCAATCAATCATGCAGTCTCTGTGTTTAGTCGACCTCCTCGGCTGAGATGTTCTCCTGATACCGGGAGTAATTTTTCGCTAAGATTTCACCAAAATAGCATTTAAGCAAGCCATCGTTTGCCTTTTCAAGCAAGCAGGCATGCTTTGGGACGCACGGCATCGATATCATGCGCAATCAATCATGCAGTCTCTGTGTTCAGTCGACCTCCTCGGCTGAGATGTTCTCCTGATACCAGGAGTAATTTTACGCTAAGATTCCACCAAAATAGCATTGAGGCAAGCCATCGTTTGCCTTTTCAAGCAAGCAGGCATGCTTTGGGACGCACGGCATCGATATCATGCGCAATCAATCATGCAGTCTCTGTGTTCAGTCGACCTCCTTGGCTGAGATGTTTTCCTGATACCAGGTGTGATTTCTCGCTAAGATTTAACCAAAATGGCATTCAAGCAAGCCATCGTTTGCCTTTTCGAGCAAGCAGGCATGCTTTGGGACGCACGGCATCGATATCATAGGCAATCAATCATGCAGTCTCTGTGTTCAGTCGACCTCCTCGGCTGAGATGTTCTCCTGATACCAGGAGTAATTTTTTGCTAAGATTCCACCAAAATAGCATTCAAGCAAGCCATCGTATGCCTTTTCAAGCAAGCAGGCATGCTTTGGAAAGCACGGCATCGATATCATGCGCAATCAATCATGCAGTCTCTGTGTTTAGTCGACCTCCTCGGCTGAGATGTTCTCCTGATACCAGGAGTAATTTTACGCTAAGATTCCACCAAAATAGCATTTAAGCAAGCCATCGTTTGCCTTTTCAAGCAAGCAGGCATGCTTTGGGACGCACGGCATCGATATCATGCGCAATCAATCATGCAGTCTTTGTTTTTAGTCGACCTCCTCGGCTGAGATGTTCTCCTGATACCAGGAGTAATTTTTCGCTACGATTCCACCAAAATAGCATTCAAGCAAGCCATCGTTTGCCTTTTTGAGCAAGCAGGCATGCTTTGGGACGCACTGCATCGATATCATGCGCAATCAATCATGCAAGTCTCTGTGTTCAGTCGACCTCCTTAGCTGAGATGTTCTCCTGATACCAGGAGTCATTTTATGCTAAGATTCCACTAAAATAGCATTCAAGCAAGCCATCGTTTGCCTTTTCAAGCAAGCAGGCATGCTTTGGGACGCACATCATCGATATCATGCGCAATCAATCATGCAGTCTCTGTGTTTTGTCGACCTCCTCGGCTGAGATGTTCTCCTGATACCAGGAGTAATTTTTCGCTAAGATTTAACCAAAATAGGATTTAAGCAAGCCATCGTTTGCCTTTTCGAGCAAGCAGGCATGCTTTGCGGCGCACGGCATCGATATCATGCGCAATCAATCATACAGTCTCTGTGTTTAGTCAACCTCCTCATCTGAGATGTTCTCCCGATACCAGGAGTAATTTTTCGCTAAGATTTCACCGAAATAGCTTTTGAGCACGCCATCGTTTGCCTTTTCAAGCAAGCAGGCATGCTTTGGGACGCACGGCATCGATATCATGCGCAATCAATCATGCAGTCTCTGTGTTTAGTCGACCTCCTCGGCTGAGATGTTTTCCTGATACCAGGAGTAATCTTTCGCTAAGATTCAACCAAAATAGCATTCAAGCAAGCCATCGTTTGCCTTTTCGAGCAAGCAGGCATGCTTTGGGACGCACGGCATCGATATCATGCGCAATCAATCATGCAGTCTCTGTGTTTAGTCGACCTCCTCGGCTGAGATGTTCTCCTGATACCAGGAGTAATTTTTCGCCAAGATTCCACCAAAATAGCATTCAAGCAAGCCATCGTTTGCCTTTTCAAGCAAGCAGGCATGCTTTGGGACGCACGGCATCGATATCATGCGCAATCAATCATGCAGTCTCTGTGTTTAGTCGACCTCCTCAGCTGAGATGTTCTCCTGATACCAGGAGTAATTTCATGCTAAGATTCCACCAAAATAGCATCTAAGCAAGCCATCGTTTGCCTTTTCAAGCAAGCAGGCATGCTTTGGGACGCACATCATCGATATCATGCGCAATCAATCATGCAGTCTCTGTGTTTAGTCGACCTCCTCGGCTGAGATGTTCTCCTGATACCAGGAGTAATTTTTCGCTAAGATTCAACCAAAATAGGATTTAAGCAAGCCATCGTTTGCCTTTTCGAGCAAGCAGGCATGCTTTGCGACGCACGGCATCGATATTATGCGCAATCAATCATGCAGTCTCTGTGTTTAGTCGACCTCCTCGGCTGAGATGTTCTCCTGATACCAGGAGTAATTTTTCGCTAAGATTCAACCAAAATAGCATATAAGCAAGCCATCGTTTGCCTTTTCGAGCAAGCAGGCATGCTTTGGGACGCACGGCATCGATATCATGCGCAATCAATCATGCAGTCTCTGTGTTTAGTCGACCTCCTCGGCTGAGATGTTCTCCTGATGCCAGGAGTAATTTTTCGCTAAGATTCCACCAAAATAGCATTCAAGCAAGCCATTGTTTGCCTCTTCAAGCAAGCAGGCATGCTTCGGGACGCACGGCATCGATATCATGCGCAATCAATCAACCAGTCTCTGTGTTTAGTCGACCTCCTCGGCTGAGATGTTCTCCTGATACCAGGAGTAATTTTTCGCTAAGATTCCACCGAAATAGCATCTAAGCAAGCCATCGTTTGCCTTTACAAGCAAGCAGGCATGCTTTGGGACGCACGGCATCGATATCATGCGCAATCAATCATGCAGTCTCTGTTTTTAGTCGACCTCCTCGGCTGAGATGTTCTTCTGATACCAGAAGTAATTTTTCGCTAAGATTCCACCAAAATAGCATTTAAGCAAGCCATCGTTTGCCTTTTCGAGCAAGCAGGCATGCTTTGGGACGCACGGCATCGATATCATGCGCAATCAATCATGCTGTCTCTGTGTTGAGTCGACCTCCTCGGCTGAGATGTTCTCCTGATACCAGGAGTAATTTTCCGCTAAGACTTCACCAAAATAGCATTTAAGCAAGCCATCGTTTGCCTTTTCAAGCAAGCAGGCATGCCTTGGGACGCACGGCATCGATATCATGCGCAATCAATCATGCAGTCTCTGTTTTTAGTCGACCTCCTCGGCTGAGATGTTCTCCTGATACCAGGAGTAATTTTTCGCTACGATTCAACCAAAATAGCATTCAACCAAGCCATCGTTTGCTTTCTCGAGCAAGCAGGCATGCTTTGGGACGCACGGCATCGACATCATGCGCAATCAATCATGCAGTCTCTGTGTTTAGTCGACCTCCTCGGCTGAGATGTTCTCCTGATACCAGGAGTAATTTTTCGCTAAGATTCCACCAAAATAGCATTTAAGCAAGCCATCGTTTGCTTTTTCGAGCAAGCAGGCATGCTTTGGGACGCACGGCATCGACATCATGCGCAATCAATCATGCAGTCTCTGTTTTTAGTCGACCTTCTTGGCTGAGATGTTCTCCTGATACCAGGAGTAATTTTTCGCTAAGATTCCACTAAAATAGCATTTAAGCAAGCCATCGTTTGCCTTTTCAAGCAAGCAGGCATGCTTTGGGACGCACGGCATCGATATCATGCGCAATCAATCATGCAGTCTCTGTGTTTAGTCGACCTCCTCAGCTGAGATGTTCTCCTGATACCAGGAGTAATTTTTCGCTAAGATTCCACCAAAATAGCATTCAAGCAAGCCATCGTTTGCCTTTTCAAGCAAGCAGGCATGCTTTGGGACGCACGGCATCGATATCATGCGCAATCAATCATGCAGTCTCTGTGTTGAGTCGACCTCCTCGGCTGAGATGTTCTCCTGATACCAGGAGTAATTTCCGCTAAGACTCCACCAAAATAGCATTTAAGCAAGCCATCGTTTGCCTTTTTAAGCAAGCAGGCATGCCTTGGGACGCACGGCATCGATATCATGCGCAATCAATTATGCAGTCTCTGTTTTTAGTCGACCTCCTCGGCTGAGATGTTCTTCTGATACCAGGAGTAATTTTTCGCTAAGATTTCACCGAAATAGCATTTAAGCAAGCCATCGTTTGCCTTTTCAAGCAAGCAGGCATGCTTTGGGACGCACAGCATCGATATCATGCGCAATCAAGCATGCAAGTCTCTGTGTTAAGTCGACCTCCTCGGCTGA
The DNA here is from genome assembly GCF_021155765.1 of Diprion similis. Classification (NCBI taxonomy): domain Eukaryota; kingdom Metazoa; phylum Arthropoda; class Insecta; order Hymenoptera; family Diprionidae; genus Diprion; species Diprion similis. Next base: position 7,223,903 of record NC_060117.1, read on the forward strand.
GATGTTTTCCTGATACCAGGAGTACTTTTTCGCTATGATTCAACCAAAATAGCATTCAAGCAAGCCATCGTTTGCCTTTTCAAGCAAGCAGGCATGCTTTGGGACGCACGGCATCGATATCATGCGCAATCAATCATGAAGTCTCTGTTTTTAGTCGACCTTCTCGGCTGAGATGTTCTCCTGATACCAGGAATCATTTTTCGCTAAGATTCCACCAAAATAGCATTCAAGCAAGCCATCGTTTGCCTTTTCAAGCAAGCAGGCATGCTTTGGGACGCAAGGCATCGATATCATGCGCAATCAATCATGCAGTCTCCGTGTTTAGTCGACCTCCTCATCTGAGATGTTTTCCTCATACCAGGAGTAATTTTTCGCCAAGATTTCACCGGAATAGCTTTTGAGCAAGCCATCGTTTGCCTTTTCAAGCAAGCAGGCATGCTTTGGGACGCACGGCATTGATATCATGCGCAATTAATCATGCAGTCTCTGTGTTCAGTCGACCTCCTCGGCTGAGATGTTCTCCCGATACCAGGAGTAATTTCTCGCTAAGATTCCACCGTAATAGCAATTAAGCAAGCCATCTCTTGCCTTTTCAAGCAAGCAGGCATGCTTTGGGACGCACGGCATCGATATCATGCGCAATCAATCATGCAGTCTCTGTTTTTAGTCGACCTCCTCGGCTGAGATGTTCTCCTGATACCAGGAGTAATTTTTCGCAAAATCTTTCGTGTACAAGCATATGCGCGAGACACTGCATCCCTCCTCAAACAAGCAGGCATGTTTCAAGACACAGAGCATCGATATCATGCGCAATTAATTCCGCAGTCTTTGTCTTGATTTGACCCTACCGGTACTAATGCTTCTTTGATATCGGGATAGCCTTACGCCGAAATATCTGTGATTGGTTCATATATAAGTGGATGTAGTAAAATCATCCAAAGTCTAACTAGAAATCGCACAGAGCTAGGCTTTTTTTTTCCGAGCAAAGCATCTTTTGTATCAAAATTGAGTTGTATAAACCTCCTTCATGAAGGGAAACCTGAGCAAAATGACGCCAAAAAGAGCTTAGGACGATAGGTGAGAAAATACGAAGAAACGAAACAGAAATTTTTTCAATGTATTTATTGCAATTCAGGTTACATAATACATTACAATTTCATACATCTTTTATTCTACAGATGTGCATTGCACCTGTGCACTGGCGGATTCTAAAATTCACGCAGAAAGTGTAATCAAACTATTTCGTATATAACTTATCAGATGCTGCATGAGGTAGTATATATTATGCCTTTTTACCCGAAATCAATAGTCAGCTTTGTTATGGAATATCGAATCGCATTTCTATACATTTCTTCACATTTTTTTCATATTTTTTGGCAACATGTTTGCGTATCATACACTGACACCCATAACTTCTACCTGAATTAATGCGTAATAAACATACTGTAACTTAACTGAATCGAAACTTTGTTACTATGAATTCGTCATTATTCTTTTTAATCTCGTGTTGATTTTGTCACATTAAGTTTCAATCTTATGTTCGATTTGTAGTTTAACGCAACAGTGAGAGGACGCTGGCTTCCAGCTCAATGATCCCGACCGCTGTAATCCTGATCACCCTGTCTTGACACGCCACGATGTACGTACACCGGTACTTCATTTAATCCCGTTGCCACCGATATGTTAAGTACATCAAAGCCTCGGGATGCTCTCCGCAAGAAACTTCGAGGACCAATAATGACCCTTGGATTAATGGCGTCATTGTCAAGACCACATACTGCAAGAAAAAATGTCTTAGTAATGGGAATTCGTAGCTAAATAATAGTCTTGAATGAAGAAAGTAAATTTCCACTACGGAAAAATGTAATCAAATCAAATAAAATAAAATGCAGCACAATAAAATTCTGCACAAATAAAATTCTGAACTAACATTCTGTTCAGGACGCCAAAAATCAGTTTGTTTGTAGGCATCCATAAGTTTTCAAAGCTTCTTTGGCGGAAGTGCAGTCATCATTTTGCTGCACGGGGATATTTTTCTTGGTCCTCTCTTCGAGTGACAGCACGCATATTTTCCAAATTCATCTGAAACAAAATTGAATAATCCTGAATTATTTCTTTTACATCAAAGTTTAGCGATTTTTGAAATCAAATCATTCTAACAAATTAACATACTAAATCCAAATCTAGTGTCAGAGTTGCTCCGTTACCCCCAGATTTTGAGTATTCCGATCTGAAACATTTGTTCTTTCATACCAAACATTTCTAAATCTCTATATGAGTAGGTCAGATTCGAATACCTCATACCGAATACCGAACAAGACACTTTTATCTTAGATGACAGTGTAATCCATTGAAAAAGTCAACTGTCATGTGACTCGATAATTATGTTGACAAAGGTTTAAAATTATCTTCGTAAAAGTTCGCGTAAATTCTGAACAACAATAATAGCGCCCGCACTAAAACGGTCTCTGCATGAACGTTACACCAACCGTTTAGCGGCTAATCAATACATTTTTAGAGGATGCTTCATTTACCTCGCATTAGCGGAGGCTCTACCTCATTCTGGCACACTAGGGGGCTCTTAAAAGGCTAATTACACCCTCGACGGAGTGCGAGAAAAACACAACGGCTCGTTCAATTCGCCTATCTGTTTGGTGTATAGTGTACACCGTGCTTTTAGCCTTTGAACGTGCAGTGCTCCCTTGAGTACCAAGGATAGTGTATACTCATGCATCCACACAAATCCTCTTCATCAGAAGAATAGCCTCGATTTTTTTTAGTGTACAGCATACAAAAACTCACCAGAATTCACTTCGTCTCTAAACATCCCATCTTCTTCAACCAAAACAAAAAAAGAAGTCCACCAACTAGTGTTACGTGACAACGAACTTTCCGAGCTTGAAAAGGAGTCACTATGAGCAGTTTTATTCTTCGTTTCTGTAATTGGCCATCAGGTTCCAGTCAAGAACCCAACTAGATGCCCGCAATAAGCCACGTACTAATATAACTGCTTTATGTGGAGAGAAAAGAAACTGTGAGCGACGCGTGTGAATGCTGAAGGATACTCTTCATAGTCTGCAGTGGGGATGCTGGGTCCCCGAACGCAGGACTGTGTCTTACTCATTTTTGCTCCTGAATCGCGGGGGATTTGTTGTTGAGGTGTTTTCCCCGCCCTGCTACCGGCAACTGGAATCCGACATCAACGAACCCTCCCTAGAGTCCGTATCTTGAAGAGCTATCAGGTTCCTCGATCTCTGTTCCTCAACAGCTCGTTGAAAGATTCTTTTTCCCGTGTGTGGAAGAGGCGTTTCACCAGACCACGTATGCGGCCAGCAACAAGTTAGAGAATAGAAGTACTCCGCCCAGTACTCAGAAATACCCGATTTTCTACTTCCTGAACTAAAAGTACTTGATGCATTTCAATCGTTGTAACATTACACAAGAAAATAATTACTGGCACATCATGACTACGTAAATTCTTTAGTGTCACAATACTGATTCTGCAATTTCAATATTCTCAAAACATAGTCTCATTAGTTTGTAAACAGACTTGACGACCTTTAGACTTTGGTGTCACTAATTCTGGGATTTCACCATTCTAGGAGTTTAACGTTGCCAAGTATCTTGCATGTTCGAAAACTTTTAACATTGTAGGAGTTCGAAGTTTGATTACACCTCATTGACTGGTGTTTCACAATGAATTTCGTCCTGCATACCTCAGCTACCACTCTACTTTGAAAAAAGTCCTAAGAATAGTTTCTGATCATTTTTTTAAAGTGTATTTGTACGTAGCATGTAGGTGCTTTCCTTTGTTACATCGAGGAAAAAACGCTTGTCCGAAACAATTTTCCGTAACTCTATTGCTTTCGTAGTTGGAACAGTCAACAGATTGTAATAGAATTCAATCTTCATTCTCCATCTGAAATTCTTATATTGTAAGGAATTTGGTATCGCATATTGCGTGACACTGAACACGTGACGTGGAGACTTAACGCCAGTGAGCTAACAACATAAAACGTTAGTGTAAATGTTGGACAATAAAAATGTAATGTCCCGGGAATATAGCACTGTTTTATCTCAGTTTAATATCATACCAATCTTTAGATTCCCTCACAAAAAGCACGGCTCCTTTTATAACACTGTGCCAACACATTCCTCAATCGTTTTTTATCAATGATCTTTATGGGCTGATTGAGGAAATTATACGTCGGAATGTCACGACTTGAGCATATAAAAACATGAAAGTGTATAAATTTTTCTCCCTTGTCTTTCTTCCATTACTATTTCTTATATGTTACCAATCGAACTCGAGAGCAAGAGATCTTCTTACATAGGCATTCAGTAAACATATTTCAGAAACGTGCCGATCGAGAGAACTTAAGTTCTTTTCGTAACATCTTGCAATGTTTTCAAGTTCCGAGGATGCCGAAGTAGATTTTACGGTTTCTTTATTATCTCATACATTCTTTCAATCTGTTGTGGGGTGATCTAACCTAAGTTACGACGTGACAAACATCGTGTCCCAGACTGTGACGTCACGTCGTTAACACCCAAATTGTGATATCGATATTAGCAGGCTAGCCGTATACTTGTCAATAGTATATTCTTACCATGGAACAAAGAATAAATCAACACAAATTACAGTAACATTTGAGTGAAATGATTCTCCATCAAAATACATGTTGGTTTTAGTTGAAACATACGGAAAAGTTGAGAACCACGGGATCTTAATTGAAAGAATCCTGTTAACATCAACATCAAATAGTAGATTACATTGCTCTGTGATTTTGTTAACGCAGTAAAGCCAATTAAAAACTAATCATAAATGATCAAAATATAGACAGTATATACCATGGACCGTATTATTTAAGTAATGGGCAAATATATTGATCGATACACGCCCGGGTTAAGTTACGGCACATATTTGGTATGTATGTAACGTATAAATATATGTCTCAATATCAGTATATTGATCCATACATTTGGCACGTATGGTCAATACCTGAATAATATACTATACATATTTATAACCCTGTACATCATTAACGTATTTCGACGTGCGGCATATGGCTCGAAGGGTGCCGTTTGTTCGAGCACAAAATATCGCAAGCAGCTGCCTAACGTACACCCACGAACAACATCTTGAAGGCTCTATCGAATTTGGAATCATTATTAAGTATAAGGTACGAAATGAATAGATCAAATGATGTAGTTGAATCCATATCGGGCGTGTATTTAACCTAATCCGACCGCATATGATTTGATCTAATCTGCTCTAACAAGGTAAAATCTGATCCATTATGATCTACCTTCGTTTAATCTAACCCATTCAGATTCATCGGTGTACCCAATGGACACAATAATCTGGCTTAACCCAATCCAAGTAAAACTCATCTGATTCTAAAATGTATAAAATATTGAATCTGGCCAAATGTATTTATTATAAAATTATGTACTTACCTAACTGGATCTGATATAGTATACCATATATGAGGTGTGAGGTATAACTATATATATGTGCGTAGATTTAATCATGTTTAACGAAGTATTTCAGTAGATATAATTGTATAGAACAAGACATATTACTAGTGGATTTTGCTAAATATTAGACAATATTTGCTTGGATCTAACTTCATACGATTGGATGATTCAACGCATAAGCCGATAAGAATATACAAATATGTTGAAGTGGATATGCTTAAATAATATTACACAGCTAGATAAAATTCTGAATTTGAAAAAAATTCGGATTACAGTTGCTCAGATACGACTGGATGTGATAAGATCTAGTCGTAGGTAGTATTAGCTTGATACAAATGTAAGGAAATCTAGTGAGATCGATATCAGATGCCTGCTCAAATTCAATTATATCCAATTGCATCTGAAATTACACATTTCAGTTGGATCTGCCAATTTATACATTAAAATAGTAATGAAACTATATCTGGGTAAAATTTATCATGTACAACTATATCTAAGATATAAATAATCTAATTAGATTTAACAGATAATATCTTATATTTATCTATCTTTAATCTTAATTGATAATTCAATTACATTCAATCAATCAATCACATATAATCATCTCAGATAACCTAATTAGATTTAACACATAATATCTTATATCTATCTGTCTATCTTTGATCTTATTTGATAATTTAATTACATTCAATCAATCAATCAATCAATCAATCACATATAATCAACTCAGATAATCTAATTAGATCTAACACATGATATCTTATATCTATTTATCTTTGATCTTATTTGATAATTTAATTACATTTAATAAATCAATCACATATAATCAACTCAGATAAGCTAATTAGATCTAACACATAATATCTTATATCTATTTATTTTTGATCTTAATTGATAATTCAATTAAATTCATCAATCAATCACATATAATCATCTCAGATAATCTAATTAGATTTAACACATAATATCTTATATCTATCTATCTTTGATCTTATTTGATAATTCAATTACATTTAATCAATCACATATAATCATCTGAGATATTCTAATTAGATTTAACACATAATATATTATATCTATGTATCTTTGATCTTATTTAATAATTCAATTATTTCTAAGTATATGTTGTCATATGAAATACAAGATCCTATCGGATCCTTACGTTTATAATATTAGATCTGAGATTACATAATGAGATATAAAAGATAATATCTTACATCTATTTATATTTGATGTGATTTGATAATTTAATTAAATCTAAGTACATTTCGTTATATTAAATCCGAGATTTGATGGGGTCCATATATTTACAAGATTAGATATAGATAGATAATCTAATTCTACATAACAGATAACATATTATATCTATCTATCTTCCATCTAATTGGACAATTGAACCAGATCTAAGTGAACTTGTCATATCAAATCGAAATCCAATCAGACGTACTAATCAGGTATTTATTTGAAAGTTACAGATCACTATTAGATCACATAACTAGATGTAAATAGATGTAGTTATAATCTTTTTTACCGAAGTTTTAATCTTTTGAAACAACGTATATCAGCCCCCTGGGTATAATTTACTGGTACGAAATTTTCTAATTACTGAAAAAGTTCCTCTCACCTCGTCAGCGAGTGTAGTTAGCTGATGCAGAAACGATAGAATATATAGGTATACATATATAACTGAAGCTAAAGGTAAGACGTCAGGAGGTTAGAACGAGGACATAATTTTTGAAGCAATTTCACGCTCCTGGTGGATTTTCCAGGGGTAAGAAAGCGGGGTTGGAAGGGGGCATATGGCCCGCAGTTTGGACCCCTTTCTCTCACTCGGTAATATCTGATTCCTACTCGCTCTCACTTATAGCTTTCTAATACCCCCATAGCGGTTCGCCTTCCGGTGAGGGGCGCCATTCTTCGCAAGCTTCCGCCAGCTTCGGCGAATAGATATATCTTCTTCATTGCCGCCGCCGCTTCTTCGTCCGCACCGTTTCACCCTTGCAGATTAAGCGATATACCTACTAGCTATCGTGGTGTGAGTATACATGGTGTGCCTAGGAGTGCAGCTTCTTTCTCCAAAAAAGTTTCTCTCTCGCGCTGGATTGGACTTAAGTAAGATGCGTACCAACGGCGCCAAAATACCCTAGATCGGTGGTGATTAATTGTTGTGACGTTGAATATTCGTGGGGAAAAAATGAGCGGGACTTAAAATAATTCACACCACAACTATACATCATGGCATTCTCGAGCAGGGTAGCGTTCGCCAAAAAAATAATTCCCTAACAATATAGGGATTTCCTTAGACAGTTGGTACACATCCCACTTAAAGGCTTTATTAACCTCGAAGAAAGGCGCGTGTCGGCGAAGTTCTAGCGCGGTGCGAGTATACATGGTGTGCCTAGGAGTGCAGCTTCTTTCTCCAAAAAAGTTTCTCTCTCGCGCTGGACTGGACTCAAGATGTTTAAAAACAGCGCCAAACTACCCTAGAGCGGTGGTGATTAATTGTCGTGACGTTAAATCTGCCTAGAGAAAAAATGAGTGGGACTTTAAATAACTCACACCACAAGTATACATGATGGCATTACCGAGCAGCGTAGCGTCCGCCAGAAAAATAATTCCCTAACAATATGAGGATTTCTTTAGACAGTTGGTACACATCCCACTTAAAGGCTTTAACCTCGGAGAAAGGGGTGTGTCGTCGGAGTTCTAGCGTGGTATGAGTATACATAGTGTGCCTAGGAGTGCAGTTTCATTCCCCAAAAAAGTTTCTCTCTCGCGCTGGACTGGACTTAAGCAAGATGTGTACCAACGGCGCCAAAAGATCCTATTAATTCTTGTGACGTTGAATCTGCGCGGGGAAAAAATTACCGGGACTTTAAATAATTCACACCACAACTATACATGACGGCATTACCGAGCAGGGTAGCATTGGCAGGAAAAATAATTCCCTAACAATATAGAGATTTCTTTAGACAGTTGGTACACATCCCATCTAAAGGCTTTAACCTCGAAGAAAGGGGCGTGTGGTAGGTGTTCTAGGCACACCATGTATACTCACATTACGCTGGGTATGCAGTATCTTTCGCTCTCACGCGTTTCTGCAGTGTCTACACATACACACCTCATGTACACTCCAATATGCTTCCCGTCTCCACTTTCCCCGAACGAAGTTTAATGCCCAGCCTCCCACAACCGCGAGGCATATATTAAGGTATTGGAGGGAGAAATTTGAAAGGAGAGGAGATACCTACTCTCACGGAGCAGTTTATCATAGATGCTAGGCATTCCTATCCTGCACAGGGAGGCGAAATAACTACTTCGGTGCAAAATTATTAGCAAGCTTCTCGGCTCGTGGCTGCTGCAAGTTGGAAATCGCTTTATATCGAGCAAACTTATCACTTAGCCCCGATTACGTTGTAACGATTAAACAGCCAAAGGAAAACTCTGTTGACTTCTTTTTTCCCCGCCGTTAAGAAACTCGAATTCCAAATCCGGTATTTTCAGTAAGCTTCTCATTTGAACACAAAACTGTCCAGATTTTAGAATTAGACATTTCATTATCAAAAGTATGATTCAGTACCCTGATTACCCGTTATTTTGAGTGCAATTGAAGAAATCCATAAAATATATTAAAGATTTGTCGCCACGAAAACATCAGATCAAACCTGAAAATTCTGAAGTTTTCTGTGACAGACTGTTGAATTGCAGTTTGTGCAGCAGATTTATTTGCCACCGATTCTCATTGGTATTAGACCATTCAAGGGGATGATTTTCTAGCCTTTGCGATTTGCATAATTAGACAATTTTGTAACATATTCCATGATCGAGAACTTGGGATCAGCATGACTGACATGAATTAGGGCCTGCATAATAATTATGGGCCTGGACTCGCTGATAGTCACCTAACCCAAACCTTGTGTCTGTTTGCTTAGGACAATTTCAGCCTGGGTATTAAAGTGTAAATTTAAATCTTAAGATACATTTAGAATGGTAAATTGCTTGCAGAAAACCGGAGCATTCATATCAATTTTCCACTTTTATTTCAAGAAAATCGATTTCATCGACCTAAAACTGGTGCTAAAGTGCTCCGTATTTTTTTAAAGCTTCTTTTTAAAGGAAAAGCAAGCATTTTCTGCACGGGCTCGTAGTAAAATCGAAAATTTTAAAAATATGAAACACGCCAATACAAATTCTTATAAATCTGAAGGACTAATAAAACGAAAAAGAGAGATAAACCAAAACACAATCTACTGTATAAAATGTTTCAAACTTCTTTATGTTCTTGCTCTATCGATAAGTGTAAACTGATGTTATTTGTCACCTGTGATTTATGAATCGCTCGGTCTGACTGTGAATAATATTTGGAAAATTAGCACCAGCGTTACGATTAATAATTATTACTTTCTGTAATCACTTGTCTATGATTGAAGAAAATGTTAATCTATTGATAATGTTTATTATATAATCTCACGAGATTTTTCGTTCGATAAAATAAATAAATAAATTTATGCACGCAACAACTATTCGCTACAGGTTAAAATAGGATGATAATGAAAATGAGAAGAGGTACGGAATTAAAAGTTTTATCCCAGTTTGGTAGAAATATGCAGATAGCAGGAGATTAGATTGGAGAAGGGTGCTTTTGGCCTCGAACTTTCCGCAGTTGTCCGAAAAGTTTTTCAATTGTGTTTCGAGGGAACAGGCAGTAGAAAACTGCATTTCGTTTGTACGCTTCGCATAGCTCATAACCTCGTGATATACCAGCAACAGATATACATTACATGTATACGAAACATGCCGTATATCACATGTAAGGCATATTTCAGACGCTGCGAAATTCCTGGCCACATTCGTCTTTCTAATGTCGTGAAAAGTTTTGATTACTTTAGATTTGCTCACTGAAGAAACCAAGTACCGATTTCAACGGATTGTTTTTAGATGAGTAAAATTTACAACAATAACCCAACAGAAATACGATTGACAATGAAAATCGTGAACTAAGACACTGTTAGTGTTCCTTTTTTCAACTTTTAATTGTTAATTCTTGAATCATTCATATTTTCCTCTCACAAAAAGGTTACAAAGTTACAAACAAAAGAAGCAAACTATCATTTTTTGCATATCAAATTTATTAAAGTTCTTTAATCCTGCATTCCCTACGTCATTGAAAACTAATTACTAAACTAGAAAAAGAAGCACGAGACACCCTGAGAGTCTTAACTATTTCGAACCACATAAACTTATACACAGTCAGTGAGAAGCAAGGCGCGATAATTGCATAATTGCCTGTGATTATTGGGTCTGAAAACTTTAAAAGTGCTTTTACGTGCGCTGAATAAAGCTTTCATTTACCATGACCGAATATGGATGAACTTTTTTTTTATTATACATAGACACTTATCACGTTTATATGAATATATAAGAATGCAGAGTGTTACCAAGTAAGCGCTGCAGTTTTGCGAGTTGCATACCACTCAGGGGAGAAAATATTGGTAAAACAGACCTACTAAGTTATCGGTAGGTAGCGCGTTAAAGATTACGACTCGGTAGGTCTGTTTTAACGATATTTTCTCTCCTGAGTGGTAGGCAACCCAACATACTCCGATGTGTACTTGGAAACACCCTGTATAAGGGGAGCAACGCTCTTTCACATCGAAACGTAATAATAATATTCAACGCGCTTTTTATTCATATCAGTTTTACAATATAATGTTCGTGTCTTGTATTCCAATGTCTGAAATTAGTGTCCCATTTTCGTGTGCTTGAATTATACGCAAGTTGCGAGCGAAAAAAGCCAAAACGAAAAGAAATGAAGAAGAAAGAGAAGATTAGGCTTGATTGCCACGGAAAAAGAGAAGAAAAGGAAGGGAACAATACGGTTGGCATAATGCTCGCTGGCGAGGTAGGATAAAGTTTTAGAATACACGAAGCGGGCGTATAGAGGAGAAAAAATTAATTGAAACTTGTAATAAGAGGGCGTTAAAGCGTCTATAAATAAGATTCAGCGTGAAATATAGGATATTATAATGCCTGGCTAATTGTATTTCAATCGTAAGATAACATATTCTGCAATCCTAATAAAAATTGCAATACGAGTAATTAAATGTTTCAATCGGAATCTGTCCGTCGTTTAATGACACTCATTTGTTATAAAGAGTCGAACGATCGGATGAGCAGCTTTTCATCGCACTCAATAATAATAGAGCGGTAATTAAAGTGCGGCAGTGACGCGCGAAGCCCTTTGTCGAAGTCTAGGAGTAGAGTAGAAAGTTTAATTGCAACGTCTAGCTCACTGAAACAAGTTTTAATGAAATTTAAGGCATATGAAAAAGACCTGGACGCGTGAAACGCTTCTGCAAACTAAAATTGTACAGAATCCACGACAAAAGCCGCGCACTTCCGCGCTAAAGTGGAAAGCAGATTGTTTTTTTTTTTTTGTTTTCTTTTTTCAATATTTAGTAAATATGATTTCCAACTCTTTAATTTCATTGAAATTTTTCATGACTATTGAAAAAAATCTGGAGTGAAAATTGAGAGGATAGATTAATTATCCAAGAATTAAGTTGTCGTCGAATTTCAAGTTTTCAATTCCAATCGCTTGAATTGTTCTTCTGATATACTTGAGAAACTCAGGGTGATGTAGTAGATCACGTTGTATGGATAGTCTTGTTGCAAAATTTTGTACACATACTCGGATGTACTTAATTTTGGATGAATCAAAAATCTTATCCGATAAATAAACGTCACGATGAAAATTCCCGGAATGATCATTAAGAAGCTTGAATATCCAAAAGTCGATGTTCTCTACTGACTATATATAAAGATACAGTCATACATTGAGTCAAAATGTCTGAAAGTTCAGTTAATTAGTTCGATTTCGCTTCATTTTGGCTAATTTTGTTCAGAAAATATTTTTCAATAGTCATTTAATTCAATCTTGTTATTTTTCGTTCATATATTTAATCCCAGACAGGGTAACCAATTTTTTCACCTTCTACGAGGTAACTGGGGCACCGGAGTACCCCAAGCGTTTTCAAATGATCCAAACCTTTCTAGTTGCAATAAGATAAATTTATTCTGCATCATTTTCTTCGTTTTTGAATTAAGAACACGATGGTACATATTCAAAGCCCTTTTCTTCAAGATGGAATCGAAGAAAACTTGTTTAAAGCAAAAAAAGTACGGTGAAGAGCTAAAAATGACTTTTTTCAATCAAAATAGTCTCATTCTTTTTCTAATTAACCGATTTTCAAAATTCCAACGGGATTTCAAAAAGAATACATTGAGCCTTAAGATGATATGGTGTATCAATTAATTTTGTTTAAAAAGTAGAATTATTTGTCTATCTGAAGTCTGAAAATAATGAAAAGCCATAAATGGATAAAATCGATGAAAAATTATATATTGCACCTAATTTTCAATTTGGAATGTATTTTTTCTTAACAAATAAGTAAATTTTACTTAGCGGACGAATAAATTACCTAAGCGGATTTTACTCAATATAAGATGTTTATTTACTTTTCAGTCATTACTTACTCGAAAAATGCTAAAAAAAAAAATTGTCAACATCTTAATACCTCACCTTACATGTAATTAATAATCAAAATAATTAATTATACCAGTGAAAGTAAAATTGACTTACCGCTGCAAAATATGTACGTAAAGGGGAAACCGGGGTACCGGAGGACCCCACGCGCGACTGCGGCCTTTACTGACTCACAGACAACAAGGAACTAACACTATCGCCGATTTCACCCGACTCTGGGAACGTCGAAGTGAATTATAGATAGCGCCCCGTCCCGGAACTGTCGTCTGCTAGATTATGGGTGGAATTCAAAGTTGGCCTGGGGTACCCGGGGACCCCCTTTACCCCGTCTAGGATTAATATCGGTGCATGTTGTAAAATCAAATATTCAAAAATATCAGTATGAAAAGAAAAAAAAAATACTCAACTGTTTCTATAAATTTGTATAAAATTGTCTTCTGAATAAAATGATCCATCCTGGAGTTAAATTCAAAGAATCTGGATACTGGATTTTTAATCATTTCGAAACGATTCGAAACAAAGTAACAATTTCTCAGCTGTCGTTTATAATTCGGCTATTTTTTGTGCTTGTATTTTTAAAAAGATAATAATTGATGAAAAAAATAATAAAAAAATTCATGACAATGATGAATGAAAAATTAGTAATTTTATCAGTACTCAACGTACGACTGTTTCGAAATAAAATTAACAAACCGTTTCCATTTTCGGCCATCTAATCCTTTCAAAGCCTTCCTGCATTTGTGCATTATAAATAAATAATCGCGAATATATATTAGACAACAGAGTTTATTGCTCGGAATTTATTATTCAAGTGTCTATAGATATACATAATTATACACAGGGATGATAAATACGCGCGATAATTAGCTCCTTATTGTATACGCAATTTTGGTAAAATGCCGAAATGAAATGCGCACATCGCAATGAATTAATCCTGTAAAAGCACGCACAGCTCTCTCAACCCTCGGAATTTAAAGTTGTAAGAATTGTCACTCATTGACGAAAAAGAAAAATTAAACAAAAGATAATGATAAAGGTTAGGGTGGCCTCTAGAATTTTTTTTTTTACCCACCCCTTAAATTGACTCAAAATACAAAAAAATGATTTTTAAACTTCAAATTTAATCGGATCAAAAAACCACAACGCTAGATTGGCAATAATTATGTTCCGAAATGTTACATTGATTTTCAGCTCATTTTTGTAGAAAATTCACCTTTTTTCACATTAAAAATTTTCCTCAAAACATTACTTATTTCTGCTTCTTAAATTCTAATCAAAGAATCTCTCATTTTATTTAATTAAAAACGGTTTTTTTATATTGAATATTGCAAATTAATTTCAATAAATTTTTAAAGGATTTACATTTTTTCAACTGTTTTTTGTTTTTCATTTATTGTATATTAAAAGTTACATTAATTAAAATTAAAAAAAGAATATCAAAAATCTTTCATTGTAGTTTCTTTTTTTTTTCAACGATTTTAATTCCTTGAAAGGACTTTTGCACGGGTTAGTATTAAAATTAGAAGCGGATTGCACATTTAAAAATCGTTTTTTAGTATTTCGAGTCAATTTAAGATGAGACAAATTTTATTTCTTTTTTCTACCAATATTTAGGGCCACCCTAATACATGTATAAATAAACGAACGAAGGCACAATTTTATCCAATTGGAAATTTCCATTTGAAAATCAACCCTCGTCCCGGTCTCTTCTTTAGTCTTTAACCTCAGTAATTGGAGCAGTATCTTTGCTCTTCCCTCCTCGGTTTCTCAGATCCCAACGTAATATAAACCCCCAAAAATTATTTCTTGTGCTGAGATAAAATGCCCTGATTCATTACCCTCGGGCAAAAGATAATATTTTAGTGACCCAATACCCTGATCTCTTATCGTTAAAACTTTGTGATAAATTGTTAAATTAAAATACACGGCATGAATGGAAGAATAAATTTCATTCCTCGGTTATAATATAATCTCCCTGTTACTCAATTGATTCACTTTAAGTATACCTTCATGCATTTATTTCCAGCTTGCCGATTGTTTCATCAACGATTCTCTAAAATTTGACGGCTTATTCGAACATCGGGTTTTGCAATAATAATGTCTGTCCTTTTTTTCTCGTGGCGTACACAGATTTCGAAATTCTCTTAAGTGAAAGAATGGCCGTGAAAATAGGAATATAAGGGTTTCTGAGTATGTTTGTGGTAACGGATTTCAAGTGAAAATTAATAATTTCAAAATAGTAAATCTGTTGACAATGTAACTGAAACCGACTTGTCAAGATTTTGGAGGTCACTAACTATGTTCCTGGGATATTTTAGCTGATAGTAAAATCTCTGAATTTTTTCCCATGTGATAGAAATGAGTTTCAAGAAATGCTATCAACACAGGCTAACATATTACGAGCAAGTTGAGAAGAGGCTCAAAATTAATAAATTCTGGTGTTGTTCAATATCATCGATGCGAATAACATTGCCACAGATTGATCAACCAGTTTTTTTTTTTCACTTTTCCTGCACACAGAGAAGCGATTGATTGAATTAACCAAATTCGGCGATGGAAATAATGTTATTCGATTTAGTAAAAAAAGTTCTTAAAACACAAATTTGTGTTTTTAAGCCACAGCGTATTTATTTGAATCAACGAAATATTTCTTTCAACATAAAATATAATTCGATCACTCGCGTACTCGGTAAACTGAACAAACGCCTTTTCGTGCATAACCTTCGACCATTCATCCTGAAAGCCGTATGTTTCCTCTAGTTCGATTCAATTAGGATACACAGCAGGTTTACGAGCAGACTTTCACCCCCGGGCTCTCCAAAGCCCACGCACGCAAGGGCCGAAGGTGAGGTCAGGAGCGAGGGTGCAGAGGGCCAGCTATTGTGAATATCAGAGGTCACAAACTCGTTAGCACATGGGGGTGGGTGTACCGGGACTGTTTGGTCCCGAAACGACGCCCTGTCACGTATGCAGAACGTCTACAGGGTGTTGCCAAGCAAACACCGCAGTATGTTAGGTTGCCTACCGCTAAGGGGAACAAATATCGGTAAAACAGAGCTTCGAATGCATCATCACTTCAGTCAAGTCAAATGGTATAACCACTTTAACGTGACTGCGGAACGCGATCACTGAACACCTTATCACAGGTTATAATGAACGAAACAACTTCTTGGCCAAATCCGCACAACTTGGCAATACGGGCAGTTCCATATCACTCACTAGGACTGTAAAAGCGCTGACTATCGGTACCTCGGTAGCTCTGTTTTACCGATGTTTTCTCCCCTGAGTGATAGGCCACTCGATATACCGTGGCGTTTGCTTGGAAACACCTTGTATACGCCATGTAGGTCGCAGCATGAACCCGGGTTAATGGCGTACATACACGAGCCTTTGCTTATTACACAGGTGTACGAAACTCTTCCACAAATAGCTTGAAAATTAGCTGAAAACTCTGCTTCACCAATGATCGGTCGGGATACTAAACTCCCGTCTGCCTACCTCGACTTCTGGACATTTCTATACCTGGAAATGACCGGATTTAAACCTCGCGAGCATCGATTTCCGCGTTATCTATGATCGCGCGCATTCTAGAGATCGCTGAGATGCCGAAAACTGTTCAAAAGGATTTGATCTGGGATAATAGTTAGTGGAAATTGTTAGGGGATCTATTAGGGAACGTATTTCTGATTTCCGGAAATTTTATCAAACGTGACCGCTATGATTACCTACTGGAAATGCCTTCTTTTTGGCAAGTCTGCGAAATTTAACTGGCAATTTTGATTTAAACCGATATTGATCTGAGCAATAATTCGCAACTATAACACATATTAAGAAATATGACGATGCTCGGATCGTTTTGGAATTCTCAACATGAAACTTCAATTATTATTCATAACCAGAGAGAAAAATGTATTATTTGTTACAATAACAATTACTTTTGTTACTGGATAATAATTGTCCTGCTGCAATAGGACTTTTTACTGTAACCAAAATATATAATTCTGGCACCTGATGAAAATGAAGAAAATACGCATTTTCTCAAAGAATGACAGAGAAGATTCAGAGAGAATTCACAGAAAGAGAAATAGCGAATCATTTCTTCACTAGGGTCGAAATGTTTTCCCTCTAGTGGGCAAAAACAGTTTTTCCGCACTAGTGGAGAAATGGTTTGATATTTCCAACGCGCACGTAATTCATTGAGAAATATCGTCAATTGTTTGTTTTAAGCAGACAGTAGTAAAATCGTCCATTTTTACGTTAGAGTTTTGGGAAATATAATATCTGTACTTGGCATAGAGCGAATAAGTTTCATAAAGTTACACACCGAAAACATAAGATGGAATATAATAAGGTAAGAGTCGTGGACACGTGCTCTGTGTGCTTTGAAAGTCAAATACGGAACTAGGACGAGGATGTACTTAAGCACATATATATTTCAAGACGGATTTTCGAGACGCTGGGATATAATTGTCGGAAAGCTTGCGGTTAGGGGCGAGAGAGCTAAGGGAGAAAGAGAAAGAGAAAGAGAAAGGGAGAGCAGGAAAGACGTACGTAAACTCGGCATTAAAGTCGGTTACAACTGTAATCTAAGATATTAAATTAATTCATCATGCGAGTCGGTTCGATAGAAGTTGATAGTGTCTTCGGTCGAATTCTTCCTCTGTATAAATCATTTCCAGTCGCACTCGGTTTAATGATCTCTGATCTATCTGCGGTGGATTTATAGATATTTCATAATCTTTTACTTCGGAACGATATTCGGTTTAAGGATGGGGAAATTCTTTCGCCCGAGGGAAGCTGTCGCAGGCTTTAAATCGAGTTTCCTACTTTGTCTCCGCTCCGTTTTTCACCCCTTCTCTACTCCCTGGAGATTTGCCCGTTACCTCAGGCATCGTGAACAGAAATCCCCGAAGCCTGCACCCGGAAAAGTGATCCTGAAGATCCTGAGAGGAAATTCGTAATCGGTACATAATTCTTTGTTGCTTCTCACGAGTTTACACTTTCCTTCGGAATACTGAGTCGCAATGGTTTAGAATTTCCAAAGTAGCCTAATTGCTGCGAATTGCCTAACTGCTAACGAATCTGGAATTAGATTTTTGAAATTCAAGATGGCGAAGTTAATGTGGTGAACCAAAAAATCAAAAATATCGATCTGGCTTGAAATTTTGTGTACGGGGATTATGGGGTGTCACTGATAATGAATTCGATATTCGATTCTCAAAATTCAAAACAGCAGGTCCAATTTTTGATTTTTTAGTCCACTATCTTAAATTTCGAAAA
The DNA here is from genome assembly GCF_021155765.1 of Diprion similis. Taxonomy (NCBI): domain Eukaryota; kingdom Metazoa; phylum Arthropoda; class Insecta; order Hymenoptera; family Diprionidae; genus Diprion; species Diprion similis. The sequence goes on from NC_060117.1 coordinate 7,242,210, forward strand.
TCTGATCCGATATTCGTTATCAGCAATCCCAAAAATCTCCATGTTCAAAATTTCGAAGCTAGCGCGATATTTTGAATTTTTTGGTCTGACATGTTGGATACACCGTTTAGAATTTGAGAATTTCGATTTCAGATTCGTTATCAGCGACCTCAAAAACTCCCGAATACAGAATTTTTATAGATTGTTTCACAGCTTCGATACTTCGGTTTTACAGTCCAGTCAAAGAGCTGTAAAGACAGAAATATCATGGAACAGAAATTTGGAAGTGCAGCTGGAGTTCGTCATGTTCAGTTTAGGTGAAACGATATTTCCTTAGAAGAGCATTTATTTGTAAAAATCACAATTTTTAACTACATTTTTTAATTGTAGAAAAGATTCGATGATGGAACCTCTTCGAAGTCATGAATACTCACATCATTATGTAGCTGAAGTTTATGGTTTTCGCATTTTTTACTGTATTACAGTGATATTGCTTAAACAAACGTAAATTGAACTCGAATAACTTTAGTTGCATTTTCAATTCTTTGTTATCTCATATTTCTGTCTTCATAGCTTTTTGACTGGAGTGTACGCTTCGTACATTCTTATGATAAAAAAAACCACTCAGAGAAATTGAAACGAATCTCCTAGATTTTTAACCATTGTAAAATGAATTGGGATAAAAAATCAATTTATAAGCTAAACTGTTAAAAATATTAGAACAAAATGTTCTTGTACTTTCATAAAAATCATCACAGCTTAGGAATATAAGAATTTCATGAAAACTCGATTTGCTATCTTATCTCCTATTGTTAATTGAATCAACGCAAGAGCAATTATTTTTGGCCCATGAACCCTATTTACCATCTCAATTGAAGCTTAAAATTGCAGGCTTATTCTGATCACATTTCAAATAAATTTAATCTCACATAAAACGTCAATTTTCGGAAACTGTCGCACTCACAAAAAAACTGCATTTTGAATGACTTTTTTCTAATGAAAGAAATGATAAGATCTAAATCAATTGAATTGTTTGTTTGATAAACATAGTTCCCTACGTATAAACAACGTAAATATATATACCCGAGTGTCCGTTATTACCAAGTTGATTATTTTTCTTACGACGCCCCGTCAATTTTTATTTTATAGCCTAAAACAAAATATCAGAGCAATATAAACCCTTGATATTCATGTTAAACTTTGTCCCAAAGTCAATACATTTTCCATTTAAATTACATGGGAATTTGCCACTTTTTGCAATTAATTTTTTTCCCTTGAACACGTTAGTATACAGCAATTAGAAGGACATATTCTAATAGGAAATTGAATGCTCTACAAAAAAGATCTCTTATAATTTTTCGATTAATTCACTCCTCCAAAAGTTATCACCATTAAAGTCGAACTTATTGTAAATATTTGGATTTTTTTACTTTTACGCAAAAATAATTATTATTTAGATGAAATTTAGTGATTTATTTGCTGTATATTAACGTGTTCAAGAAAAAATAATTCATTGTATCTAATAATCGACGGGGCATCACAAGAAAAATAATCAACTTGGTAAATAACGGATACCCTAATATATACAACCACATATTTAATGGACTCTGTCTCACCACCATATTTCAGCCAGCAAAATTATTTTTGAGAATATAATATATCTTGAAATCAACAAAAGATTTGACTGTCTTGAAAAAAAAATACTACGAACTAGAATAATTGTCCTCAACTGCCCAAAGTCGACCTCCTACCAAACTAACAAGATGCCCAAATATATAAACAGTTCGCAAAAGAAGTCGCTTATATTTTCATTCCAAGTTATAAAATATATTATGACATACGCAGAGATTATGAAAAAGTTTCGCGTCAACGAAAGTTTCGCACGTGCACGAATATATATCCGCAACGACGTGTGCCGGTAAAGCAGAGTGCTATAATCCTCGGGTTCTCATTTCGACTCTGTAAACTACGACTGGAGTTCCCCTCGAGTATTTAGAGGTTAAGTAAACAAAATTAGGCTCATATATGTGTGAAAATGTATCTTTGCTCAGCGCTCATCTCGCTTTCTCTCTCTGCTCACCAACTCAGCTTTTGCCAGCATATTGGCTTAGAAGGTGGGTGTATAATAACGTATAGTCTACACGTGACGAGCTGCGATAATAATTATCACTAAACCGGGACGGTGATAGTAGTTTCTGATGGTATTCCACGTCCACACGTTCCGTATTTCAGCACGCTGCTAAGCATTTCGCCTGGATCACGAGTGCACGGCGGGATTAGTTTTTGAGCTTTCCAACTTCCAGTTTCAAAGTATTCCCGACAAGTTGCCGCGTGCATGCTGCTGCTCTTCACCGGGACCAGAAGCCATTACGCTAAACTAAGTAGTTTGCAGATTACACCTTGCATTTTGGGTACGTGTAGAGAGGACGTTCATCGTGATGAGAAGCAATAAATGTTAACTGAAGTGACCAATATTACGTTGGAAAAACGGATCGTTTCATTCGTTTCATTTTTCGATTCATAGATATCACTCTGCAGCCAATGGAGAGAACATTTTCTGATCACTCACACAGTGTAGAAGTTTTTTTTAAATATTTTCTACCTTCTATTTCAAGAACTAAAGATGCAATAACCTTACACCGAATTCGAGGAAGTGAAATTTGTTCTGATTAGCTCAAATTTCGATTGAAACATTGTTTTTCTTAGACCTAATAATAAGTTTTGAAAGATTGAATTTACTCGATTCCAAATTTTTTTTATTCCTTTCTTAATTAGTTACATACAAATTGACTATCAATGTATTCATGCGTTCAAGGAACGACGGAATTCAATGATCCATTTTACGTACGTAAGAAACTTTTCGTTTTTTCGGTTCTTGTCAGTTAATTAAGGGTAGGCCCGCTGATTTTCTACAACATTTTATTGAGTGAAGCGTCTGCGCTAATTCGACCCTAAGAAGAAGAGTACCAACCTACTTTCACCGCACTTTTTGTTTCCCTAATTACGTTTGACTAATGGTTTGTTGGGAAAGTTTCTGTCGTTTCGGGGTGTTTTAAAGAAAGCAAACGGTTTACGGGCGCTTTAGCGACCGCCCTCCACACCCGTGTTAAAGGGGACAAAAATTAACGCAGTCGAAAAAGAGAAATTAAGGAAATAAACTTGGAAATCCAAACGATTGGCCCCTTTAAACAGAGCGAACCATCAAACTTTGTGTGAAACTCACCCCAAACTTCCTACTCGATTGATCACACGGAGCCCAAAGCCTCGCCTCAGCCTCGTCAAACTCAGTAGGGGTCCAGCCCAATGCAGCATGTCAGATCCGCAACATCAGTGCGGCTTGTCGGCCCGTCTAACCAGCCATTTTCCCCTCCATCCATCTGTAGACGGCCGAGAAACACCCTTATCGCGATCGTGCTTTGGGGGGTTGGACCAACGCACCACGATGCAGGAAAGAGACGAGGAGGGGAAGAGGTCAGGATCCTCTGTCGACGACGGAAAGCCAATAATGTTGACAATCCTCGCACCGACTCCTGCCGACCGGATCGCTGATAAATGTTCTGGTTAACAGCTACAACTGCACCAGCTGCAATAGCTCGAGCTTCGTTTTCTGACTCGCGCTTCGCTGATCAAAGCTCTTCGCTCTATCGACGTCCATCGTTCAGATCACGAAAGGGCAGTGAGCGGAACTTGAAAGCTGCAGGGTCACTTTTGCAACGGGAGGAAACGGTAAAACTCAGGAGATTGAACGTCGGACTGCGCATGCGCGGTCTTTGTGTTGCTTCGTACGTGCAGGCTTGCCAACTCAGGCTTCGCGAGCTGTCAAGCGCAGCTTGTAGAGGTTATGTACAGTGCTGAAAAGAATAATGAGTATTATTATCATCATGATAATGGGATTATTCATGTGCAAATTCATTTAGATAAAATGAGGGACAGATGGCCACGCAATTGTCTCTATAAAATATAAGATTATCCAGCTATTAATTGGAAGAGATAACGATAGAAACAAGAGATTCTTGATAAAGTTACTAAGAAAAACGAACTGCCAATCTCGTAGAATATTCCTTTGAGTAGGGTGAAAAAAAATATGTTTTTGCTGCGAATATTTTTCTCTTGGGATAGCAAAAGATTTGATAGGATCAACTGGACAGTGCAGATTTTTTCTAACAACGAAAAATTGTTGTAATCAAGTTATACTTTATTATACACTAGCAAAAAAAAAATATTGTTTGACCTAAAGAGCCCTTTTCATCAGTGATCGTTGATTACGCTGAGTTTCTTTGAAAACGACGTTTCCATTAAACTATCCACCTTTGCAAAATGTGATCAGAGTTTTGACTCTGAATGTCGTTGACGTTGTATATTTATGCCAGAAAAATGATTACGATTACGAGTCATCATAACGACGTAATGTCAACTCACCGCTTGGCACGTTCCGAGTGTATTAGCTGCCTGCCTTGCAGCCTAAGATATTGCCATGGTTCGCTCTCACCGACCAATAGAATTCGATTGCTCTGCGCAAGCGCGGTCACTCAGCCTGCCAGGGTTCGCTGTTCTCTGTCGGTAAGGTAGTGCGCTGTAAAAACAGTCGCATTAAAAATTGAGCAAAAATGGTTTGTGTGTACTAAAATGGAACAAGTTTAGTAATAAATTCGGAAATTCAGCATCAGATAACGATAGATTGACACGGAATGACAGTTTCTAGAAGTTCAAATCACATTTTTCTAGCAACGTGCGATAAGCTACGGATCAACATCACGCAGAAATTCTCAATGACGGCATTAATGGCACTGCAGGCCTTGAACTTGTACCTACAGAGCCGGTTCGCTTGAAGAATAATTAGCTCGCGGACATTCACGCGGACGCCGAAAAGAGTGGATTGGAGAGAACGAGCTAATAGGTTGTGGCAGGGCGAAAGGCTATCAGCTTGAGTGCTGCTGAGCTTCCTAACTCGAGCCGTGCGATCAGCATTACATCTACTTCTGGCAGGACCATCAGGGGTTGAGTTTATGCCAAAGCTGAGAGGGGATCGGCGGGAAAGGTGATATCGCATTAATGCCAGGCTGTATCCTTATCGCGTATATACGTTGGTATCGCTGTTCATCTGATCGAGGAGAAAATTATTATAACGTCCAAAATTCGTCATCACTGCAGAAGATTAACATCGATAAATCAGAAAAACTTGAGGTCGATTGGACCAAAGTTTCTTGCACCAAAGACTACAAATTTTTTTTAAGACAACCGTCTTCTAATTCCAGGTTTTTCTATGTACATTGAATATATATCACATCAAATGTGAAGTAATGACTGAACTATTGTTCGAGCGAGCTTTCTGTGATATGAAATCCAATGCTTGCTTATTGGAGAACGCTAGCAGGAAAAAAGTGTGATTGCATCTTGACGTTATCGTGTAAACACTTCATCGCCTTGGCCAACCTCACAGCTTATCAACCTTTCGCTATGTTAGTTCGCGTCGAAGGTTCGAATATGAAAAATGACGTTGGCACCATAGCTTGGTACTAGTACTAGCAAAGTACTAAATCATTGATATCAAAGTATTCGTATCGAACACTCCGCTTAGTTTGAAGCTGAATTTAAGATCTGAGTCCGGAATAGGCGCAATAATAATCCTGGAAAAATTTTCAGTATAGTTGCAAGCCAAGCTAGGATATTATTTATTTATCATTAGATCATGTACAACAGAAATGTTTCCAAGTCGTTTTTAATATTTGTAAGAATATCGACAAGGTGATATTAAAGTGCCGCCGGAGTTACGCCACGCGGGATATTATGTTTTTTCATATTCCCGGATTTTATTATTACGAGGAGCTTTTAGGAGTTCAAAGGTTCACTGCTCGAGGCTATGTCGTCCTGTGGAACTCCAGCCACGATCAGGCGGAGCTCCTGCAGGAACGTAGAAAATATTGAAACTATACTCATCGTTGATTTGTGCTTGTATACTCCAATGCGGGATATAAACCTTTACAAAATCGTCCTCCCGTGTGCATTCCGAATATTTCAATCCACTCTCAATTTCAAAATATTCGAGATCAATCTCTTAACGCTTATTATACTTGTTCAGTACGTGATATTATAATAATATTATTCGTGCAGCGATTATTAATATCATCGTCACATTTGAAAATGGGTCTAATTTTAACAACCAAATTCGTGTTACCACGTGAGTGAATTTTGAAATCGATGAACGATCTATCGAACACTCTTTTGGAACAGATACAAAGTTTAATCGAACTATTTTGTAAAGCATAACATACAGGCAACGAAACATTTTAGAAGTAACGTTAGATGAAGTAGAAAGTTTTCTCGGGAGTGTTTGAAGATACAGAGCAGAAGATGAATTAGACTGTAATAGAAATATTAGACTGTACAGAAAAAAACGGCTACTTTTTTATCAAAATTTAAGTCTAAATATTGTTGCATTTGACAAAAAAAAAAAAGATACTGTTGAAGTTTCAACTCTGAATATTAATATTTAGAGTTGCATTTATAGCTCGTTAAGGCATTAGTATAATGATAAGATCATAACCTATTTTTGTAGGTAATTGAACGCTCTACCAAAAAGGTCTGTTATAATTTTACGATAAATCTACTCTTTGAAAAGGTATCTAACACCAAAAGGTATTTAAAAATATTAACAGTCGTCGGTGGTAGTTACGCTCAATTCATGACTGTGAATAATTTTAAGGTTAGAGACGGTTGGTCACCCTGACAAACTGCCACTCTCGGATAATGGCGGATGCGCATTAACCTTCAGGCCGCCGGAAAATCTAAATATCGGTGCTGTAGAGCAATCTATCAAAATTCCGTACTCAGGAGTTTTTGAGATCGCTGATTGCGAATCTGAACTCGAAATTCAAAATCGTGGACCAAAATCCGAAAAGTCATTCGATTTGGATGAAACTTGGTAATCGAGGGATTTCGAGGTCACTGATCACGAATCTGATCTCAAAATTTCAAAACTCGTTATGGTGGATCCAACATAGATGCGTAGAGTGACTTTTTGTATTTTTTCCCGCCATATTATATCTGCCATCTTAAATTACGAAAATCTGATTCCAATTCGTTATCAGCAACCCCAAGAACCCCAGATCCAGATCTTACGCAAAACTTTAAATTCTGAATTTTTTACAGGTTATATTTAAGATTAAAGCCCATCAAATCCCGGCAGTCTAAAGGTTAAATATTACACATATAATTCTAATATATATATATATATATATATATATATATCATACACAGTGTGTGTGTGTGAGTGTGATCGGTCTATTAAATCCGCGGATTCATAATAGAAAGTGGAACACCGAGTCCCGCGGGATTGTGGTAAAAATAAGGGAATATCTCCTCTATTATTCTATCAGTTAAACTCACTTCTCGAGTACCTGAATATTTTCCGGCAGGCTCAGTGAAAAGTTGTCCTTCCTGAGTCAGAAGGACAGGTTCAACTAGGGCTTCGTGGCTTTCGTGGCTTCGGCGGCTGATCCATGGAGCGAAGAGATCGGGCAGCGGCGGCTGGTCCTCGGTTAGTACCTGGCACTTGTCCAATTCGACATCGAGGATTTCAGCTTCGAATGACCGCTGAGCACGGTCTTCAGGATGCTCGAAATTGCTGCCAACCAATTCTCGCTATTTCCTGCCTTCACTCGCCTCGGCAAGAACGCTCGTCATGCATAATGAAGCTGTTATCAAAATTTCCCGAATTCCGATCGTAATTGTCACCCGCCTGCGAGCTCGCTTTATCCTCCACACTTCACTGCCAATATCTCAACAACATACAACTGAACCAATCAGTCTTATCTTTCTACACAAGCTTTATCAATATATTTTTCAGTTTAGCCATTTTGTAAAGAAATTGGGGCGAAAATTTTTATTCGAAATCGAATTTTTTTCTATCGAAAAACTGCGGTTTGGAAAAAATTAATAACCAGATATTATCTTGTTTTCACTAAACCGTTTTTGTTTTTTTCATTTCAGATGATCCAGTTCAGAGATATCTTGCTCACTGTAAGAAGCCTTTTTTAAAGGTACTTCCGGTGATCAGCTGCAACAGTTTTAGAAATCATTATTTTTACAAATAAAAAATATTAAAATGAAGTTCAATATTACCCGAATATGTGTAATGTATATAAATGTTTATCTTAACAAATAAAAATATCTCTCTTTAAAAAATCTTTAAAAAATCGTTTTTTCGATCTCTTGACTGCGTATAACCCTTCATAAATAAAAATAAATTATTGCACTTATAATATACAGATGTTGTTCTCATATTCAATTCAACTTATTCCCACTCTTTAAACGATAGATATTCGAGACCAGAAGTTCATTCCGCGGTAATCGACGGGTTCGCATCGTGGCTCAGATCCGAAACGAAAAGGGGATCGGAAATCAAGATTCAATTATACCTCATCCGGCAAGAATCTCCGGGATTCTCATGAACGTTATAAAAATCAGTCTTTCTTCCTGCCGTTCAGACCGTAATATATGAGAAGTGAGGGTGGAATCACGTGACGTAGCAACCTGAGAGAAGCTCATTACCTCTCGAATTACTTCTCTTTTGCAATCTCCAGTAGGGTATATCGGACAGTTTTGGATTCAGTTCCAGTTTCCGCGACAAAAAGTTCTCAAAAACTGATAAAAAATCATCGCTTTTTTACGTCTTAACCAAAACGGAATTTTATTTTTGGAAAACTTTTTTTTTGTTTACTGGAAACTTCTTGTAATATCGTAGTTACGTGTCCAGATACTGTTACAGGGTTCTTTTTTATCGGTGTAACTACGATCATTTTCAGTCCCGTTTTCTTTTTCATTTACATGTATACACAATAATTTTTCCAGCAGATTTACTGGAGCGTCATTGTTAGGGTAAAAAAATTTGAGGAACGTTTAAGACGGAAGATTCCGCTCGAATTACGGTACAAGGAAATTCCTGGATCCTTATTGACTGCCAAACAGAGGAAGAGGAAGAGGAAAAGTATGAAGTAACCCATCGAGCCGAGGATTTGCCGTAATATGTGCCGCGAGAATCACTCGGATTTAGAGGGTGTAAAAATTTACATCTTTCTGTGTTGAATTGCATATGCAGCTTGAGAGCTGATTTTTCTACAAACTTATACGTTTTCGAGTCGGAAATCACGAAACCAACAAAATCTTCCCGGTAACTCGATGCAAACTTGCACAAAAAAGCACGATAATGGAGTTTTTCAAAAACTTGGCTTTGTTACAGTAGCCGGTATAAAAAATGTTCCGTACTGACACGGTGCCTACGATTTTGGACAGTCGGTTCATCTAAAATAAAAAATTTCAACGGGATCTTGAAATATAACATATGCAGCCGGGGTTTGTTTTTTTGTCAACTAAGAAAGCGGTAAACGTTTCAACTTTAACGTTCGTTTTCGGTCCTAAATTTAAAACCTTTTGTGGACCATAAAAAAAATGGTTGAATATAAAAAAAAATCCAAACCATTGTGTCAAAATATGGTAAAAATTGGTCGTGTCGTTTTCAAAATATCCTAGGTAAGGACGCAGGAACGTAGTTTCGAGATAATCGAGTTTAAAGTTCGACGAATCGACGATAAGTTCTACAATTATTCGGATTTGATCATGCAATTTACACAGAATATTATTCAAACATTCAACTTTCAGAAACGCGAATAAAAAAAGACAATCGTTTTTCAAAATATTTTACTCGAATGTGCCTCTTTAATGTAGAATAACTTTGCCAAGTGTAGGACACACACGATCGTGTTACCTCTCGGAAGTCTAGTAATCAAATGAGCTCTTCTTATTTTCCGAGGTCTTGCCGATCCTCGTTCGTCATCGGGTATCTCCGTAATCGTTACAATCCCGATCTTACACGATTCACAAATAACACTACATTACCGCATGTGGAAATTGTAAACAAAACCAACACGCTGTACATCACTGACACGCACGATGTAGGTTATGTTTACATATCCTACGACCGCAGCGTCACCTGAATTTTTCCTCAATACTAGATTCACAATTATCGTAATTATTGTCCAAAAGTACTTCGTAACCTTAATTTTTTTTCAAATTCCAAGGAAACGGGGACTCGAAAGCATTTAACGAACCAAAGCTGTATTAATTATTGCATTTGTTATAACAATACTTTATTCTCACAAAACATTTTATAAACTTCACAATTCAATTAAGCACTAACTATCCCAACTAATCAACGCGTTGAATTCTCTCTCTCTCTCTCTCTCGCTCTCTCTCTCTCTGATGTATTTGTTTACACTTTGATTCCAGCGTTGGCAGCAGTGTTCTTGTATTTACGCTGGTACTGATTATTAGGGTCGTACTTGGCGGCGAGTTTAGCCCACATGTCTGGCCGCTGTAACATACAAACGAATAATGACGGACCTGGAAATTGTATTCCACACCTAAATAGGAATAAGGGGGGGGGGGGGGGGGAGTCTTTAAAGTAGGAGGAGGGATTGAGAAGCCCTCAACATTCGATGACGTAATTCTTGGACATTAGGTGTGCAAACAAAAAATTTCATTAGCATCGTCAGATAGAATGTCAAAAAATAATTGACACGTATTTTTTCTTTTTTAAATTCAACGTTTTCTAACAGAGATATATCAGTTTGATATTGACGCTTGACGTCACAATGATACACTACAGTGTGAAAAATGAGTAACATTATGACGTCACGCGGGATTCGACTTGTTATATCTTTGTTAATAAACATTGAATTGAAAAAAGAAAAAATACGTGTCAATTATTTTTCGACATTCTATCCGACGATACTAATGGAATTTTTTATTTCCACACATAATTGTGCGGAATAGTAACAAACTTCCGCATCGATTAACTGTGTAAACTACGGTTTAATACAGCTATTACGACATCATAAATTATCATGTACCTCGTTGACCAGGTGACGGATCACTTTCTCGCTACCGTCCCTCTGCTTCATATTGCAAGATTTGCAGTCGTTGGCAAGAGCGTCGGGCAGGGAAGCTGCAATGTAAGAAACGAATTTGCAATGAGTAACTATTTGTTTAATCGCAAAGTGATTACTTATAAGAAAATATAACAAGAGTTACCATGATCAAATGGATAGTAAATGGTATTAGTTTGGTTTCAGTGTCAGTTTTTTACTACCTACACCTGCCATACCCCATAGAGTATGTCCCCAGAGGTCATTGGCTTGTGCAAGGCATGCGAGATGATGGATCAGTAACCACTATTATGTGGCTGCAGGTGACTTGAGATGTTCTATAGAAACACCCCATATTAAATTTTTTATGGTCAAATTTAGCAAACTGATTACCATTTTCTAACCAAGACATTCCAATACGATTAAACGGTACGAAAGATCTGTTTGCTTTGGTTCTTTCAAAATTCTAAAGTATCTTGACGAAAAAAATGTATCTACGAGTCGAAGAGATACTTACTCTTGAGTTCCTTGCCATCGGGGGTGCAGTTACCAATTTCAAGAAGACAGTTCACGTAGTTTTTGAGAAGACGATCGCTCCTGAGGATCTGATCCAAGTCGACATTGTCGTACTTGGTGGTGTAAGGTTTGGCGCAAACGCAGGCCACAAGGACGAGGACAATCACAGCGACCTGGAACATTTTTAGAGATGACTAAATTCAGCCAAACCAAGACAAAGAGACGCGTTACAATTGATAAAATTTTACATTCCTAGGACGATTGGTTAGGCTTCTTATTTTCTCTGTTTTCAGAGGAAGAAGAAAGTCTTTGTAATCACTTTTGGGTTTACCAGACTTGGAACTGATTGGATTTTAGCTTCGATCGGTTTTAGTACTTCTCCAATTATTCAAACAACAAATTTTGGAAACGTTAAATGAAATTGATCATATCACGAAAAATACTCTGAGGTTTTTTGAGTCGTCGTTAATCATGAATCTGAAGGCAGATTTGCTGAATTTCAACGTTTAAAATTGGTACTCTAAGGTTCTTTAAATCTCTGATCACGAATCTAAAGACTAAGTCACGTTACGGTCACAGTACCTTCATGTTTGTTTATTGAGTGATGCTTGTAACTTCAGGATCGGAACTGATGCCGATTCCATCTCTCCGGCTGCTTTTATAGCTCTTGGACTGCGCGAACTCTATTTTAAATATCAAGACACGCTTTTTTAACGGTCATTTGTTTAGCCGCGCGTAAGTACGAAGACAGTTTTGCATAACCGATTAGATTCACCGGTCGTATCACTAATAAAATCGCGTGTGCCTGACGTCTTTGCTTGTGTATATCAAAGAGTTCGCGTATTGGATGTTTTTTGCTTAATTTTTTCAATTTTTTTTTTCTTCCTCTTTTGCTTTTTTTAACCACTTTGCACGGAATGAAACATCGCGCGGATAGACGTCACCTGGTTTTATTCATAAGAGAAGATTTTCATACTCTGCAATATTTAGCTGGTCTCTGTTTCATTTCACCTTCTCTCCGGAGAATTGGAAAATTTCTCAATATATATATATATATATATCGACGCAAAAGCGTTTCAAAGCTTTATCTCACTTGTAGACTTGAAATTTTGAAATTTTATTTTTAAGAATTATTATTCACAATATCGCGATGGAGTCAAATGAAATACTTGAAAAACTGAATTGTTCAAAATTTTCTTGAATCTCTTATCACTGATTACAACGAACAAATGTATGGGTGTAATAAACACATTGTGATCAATTTGCAGAAAGAGAAACTAAAAAGATTAAACTTATTTCCAATCATTTTCAAAATCGTTGTTTCGAACTTTCGAGTAATAATTCGATAAAAATTTCTTTTTATTCACCATTTTCAATTGTTCATTATAAATAATTAAATATCATAAATTGTCTTTAAAATTATTTTACACACACACAACTGCCTCCTGAACGATAATTTAGAGACCAAAAAAAATAATAATAATTCGAATCCCGAAGCGGAATGAATTCGAAGAAGGTATAAAAAACCGTCAAGTGTAGACTAAGAAAAAAATTTCGAACTTGACGTAGACAATATACTCGAAAGTACATGCTTGGCTTTTTCTGTTCTCGGACAGAAAGGGTCTTATTACGGATCGTAAATCTGCGTCGAAAGCCGTGTTCACAGAATCGATTTTCTCAAGTAAGGATAGGGCGTTGAAGCCGAGCGAAGCTTATGAATAAATCAAGAGAGGCACATTAATTATTTGTGATTAGTGCGAACGAAGAGACGTGGTCCGATCCCTGAAGGAGGGGACAGGAGGGGGAATTCACCGTAGGAGAGACGAGCGTATAATTTGTCGTAGATTCATAATTTCTCGAAGATATGTGAAGTGATTGAAGACATGACGCAATCGCCAGCCAAACACCGATACTTCTGCTAAAAAGAAAAAATTATCCATGTATTACCCACAAAAAATTTTGGGAGTTTGCAAACGGTCGTTAATCTTTCACCGTTTTGTTGAATAATAATAATAATAATAATAATAATAATAATAATAATAATAATAATAAACAATACCGATCAAGAGCTAAGAAAATTGATTTCACTTTTTCCAAATCAGATTTCATTTTTCGCGAACAAGTGTAATAATAATAATAATAATAATAATAATAATCGTGTTAATATTATTCGTCGGTAGCTCAGTGGATACGAAATTCTTGAACGGATTGATCATAGCAGGATTGGGTATAAAAAAACATAGACGACCTAAAAAATGACTCCGAATAATCGTACACACGTCGTGGCAACAGCTGCAGCAAAAAATTCACCGCGATCGTGATTCAGCATTAATGTGTATCTCAATCAGTGAACCCAGGATTACGTCATCGGGAATTAACAACTGTTTTTGCCCATCTCTATTAAATTTATGTCGACTACGTCAGATCAAATAATTTATTATGTATCGCAGTTTTGATTGTTTTTTTCATTTACGACTATAATATTGTGCAGTACAGTTCTGATTAAATTTTTGTTGGATGTGGGAAGATTATACATTTTAAAGTCACCGCTTCAATGACATCAGAGGTGGAAAAATATCTCCAAACACTTTACTCTTCGATGACGCTGAGATTTTATGGGATATTTATTTTAATACAAGTTTTAATGAATGGATATTTATCGTTGAAACGAATAAAGGGAATTTATAACATTGGATTGAGTATTGGAAAATCCCATCGATTCAAAACAGAACGTGATAATCGTTGTTTGCTCTTCAGAACGACGATCCGTAAATTACTTTCATTTTTTTTCACAGATCAAGACGATCGTAACTTTATTATACTCGTAAAGGCGATTTATTTTCTTTATTTATTTTCATTCCGCAGTTTGATTTTTTTTCGGAATATTCATGACAATCTTGGTAAAACTTTTCCTCTTAAAATCACACCCAACCACTCTGATCAACTCGATAATTATTAATTCTATACTAGTTTCTTTGATATTCTCAGAACTATTACATTTTGCCAAATTTTCTAGCTGAAAAAGAATTTCAGGAAAAAAATTAACCTGAGAAATATTGAAAGAATATTGATTTACCGCGAAACGATCAGAAAATTTCTTACTCCTCAGCAAGTTTTGCTTCGATATTTTAGTCAGTTTTTTGAATAATATCAATTCTCGGTATTCCGCTGAGTTTTTACGAAAATTTTGTTTAAAAAACTCATCAGATTTTAACCGTTTCTAATAATTATTATTAATTTGGTCCTGCCACTACTTGCTTTCAAGTGTTTACCCTGAATCGATCAGCAACAAGCTGATCCAGCTTACCCAGAGTTTTTTTTTTCTTTACCTACCGTTGTTAACAACATCTTTTTATTAATCATATCAGACTGTTGGTCTCCAGCCGCTTGGTTAGAATTACGAAGATTGTTTAAACTGTAAGAATAATTTCAATTCACATTATCCCACAAAGCACCGGAAAATATTCTTAACCATGAATTGCAGAACTTCGATATTATGCATGATCGGTAAATTTAAGGGTACCAGAAGCCGAAAAGACCAACCCAGTATCTGCAGTCGTCGAGTGACTTGAATTCCTGCTTTATCGGCACATTTCCCGCGATTTTTCACTCTCCGTGAAAAAAACTTCGAAATTTTAAGAAACCATTTTCGTTCATAATTTGTTGAATTTAATTTGGTTGTGACTCGTTGCGGTTTGAATTTTCTGAACCTCCAAAGATTAAGTTTTAAAAAGTGTTCAAACGGCGGTTTGGTGTAAACAACTTTACTCGCCGTCACAAACTTATTAAAACAATTTGTGGTTTCGAATACAAAATTATACTTCAACAAATGCTTACCACACAGTTTTTGCAATTGCATTCTAGAAACTTTATTTCCTGTAAGGTGTTGTCTAACAGCACTTTCGAAAGGTGTGACTCACCTCCAGTATTTGAGAAATACACAAACACTTAAAGTCAAAGTTGATTCAGAGCTAACCGTATTCGTATTTTTTTTTATTTCTTTTTCGTTCACACACTACAGAAAATAATAAAATAATTATGTTTATGCGACGAGGAATGTTCTTCGAATTCAAAATTACAGGTTTAACGAGAACCATAATGTACGCGTGAGTATAAATGATATTGAATCAACCAGCTCGTCGGTATATGGTTATTACAAAATAAATAGTTCCACGGAATTTTTTACACCGTTAAATATATTCCGGGGAATACCCGTCATAGATAGATATCACGATTTGCTTAACAACAAACGACCAAAAAGCGTATAATTGAGTGCCAATATAAGTGGCTTCGGCTTTACGTGTATCCACAACTCTGTAAAACTGTTTAATATTTCTACCGAGAATCGTGATGCTTGCAATTTACTGCCGAATGCTCACGCCAGGTTCAAGGTACTTTGTACCGACTTTTCACATGCGAGCATGACTTCTGTCTTCATAGTTAGGATCATTACCATACTTATATCATCAATATTGTTTATTTTAGTTTTGCGAGCCGTATTAGGAGTTCACGTATCTCACGAAGACTTTTTTTTCGCTATTTTGTTGCGATGGCAAGAGGATTCGTAATCTGCACTCGGTCAGATTTACATGTACGTTGAAGTACCATCTACGGATCAATGATCTATTCGATTCCAACTTCTAAATTGATTATACATTCTATTATGAATCACGCCAAAAAATTTTTTAACCTATATTCGTCATCAATTTATCTATTACTAATATTTTGATATGCTGGAATTTGCCTGCAATTTCTTTAAAAACGTTATCGAAAATTTTGGAAGGAGAAAAATTCGTCCCGAATCAGGTTTTATCAGAGTCATGCAAACCGCTAATTCCGCAGCGATTTATTCAACTTAACAATTTTCAAATATCATACAATATTTTGATGGTTTTTTCTTAGACTCCTTGTAATTATTGTTTTGGCAATTTTAACCATATTTTTATTTGCAAAAAACGGTAAAAAAGCGGTCTTTAAAACTATTTCGAAAAATGGCCGCGATTTTGTTAACTTTGCAAATATCAAAAATCGTATGATTCATTCCAACGCCATTAACATTCTGAATCTCAAACCGTTCGATTTTTTTGTTTCAGGTTAACCATCTCCGAGAAATGATCAACACCGCAGACCTACCTTTTTTCAGACTGATTTTTAATTACGATTTTCGTGTATAAAAAGTGATTAAAATCAATACGCAAAACTTTTCTTATATAATTCGAGAGTGTATTTATTAAGCCTAACAAAGCCTCCATCAATATTGATGTGTTAAAACTAATAAAAAAATTTTTTGAAAAAACTCCTTTCCTCCTCATCAGTTGGGTAGAACCCTTAATGTTTGTAGTAGTACACAAGAAAAAGATTGTCGAGTGCGAAAGGAAAAATAATAAACTAATAACCACGATTTAGCACTTTTCCCTCGAGCAACAATTCCCAATAAATTATGGAGCATACCAACCGTGAAACAAGAGACAACTGAGTGTCAAGAGAAATTCGCCCAGATGGCGCGATGAGTATTAAAACGAGCAACGGATAAGGAAAAGTGGAGAAGCTCCCTCGACGGCATCGGTTTGAGGTTATCTTCTTCTCGTCGTTACTGCTGTTAGAAGTGAGCCAACAACTCTGTGTGATGAGCTGTTTAACACCGTCGCGACTCGTTGAATCAACCTGCGTGATCGATGAGAGTCTGAATTCCACATCAACGAATGAAAAGTCAGCAACTTGCTTGCTGCAACTGACTGTGAGTAAAGTGCAACGATCAGTCACAGCTACTCGAATCGAGCCTAACATTTTCACGCCGCCGGACTCTGAAATACAACCACAGATTTCTTTCTCTGCAGTTTGGATTGATGATAATTTTTTGCTTCCGTAATTTCTCTTACACGTTTTTTTTTTTTTTTTTTTTTTTTTGCTGCCGAACAATTGACGCGAGTCGTTGATTACTTTCGTATGGTAAAGAGGAGAATCAAGTCCACGAGTTACCGACAGACGACAGTGTGATGCTTTATTTATTGCGAGTCTGTTTACCATCTGACTGAAACTTGACGTCTAAAACAAAAGATGAATGAATAATCGCGATCTTTTGTTTGCTACAGTTCAACTGTATTTTCAAACTTACAATTAGTCAAGGGCTAAATATTTTCTTATTAATGCTAGTACGTAGAAACTTTACAAGAAATTCCAGTCAATTTTATCTCACAATCAAATTCATGTGAACGACTCGATTTTGATTATGTGAAATTTGAAAAAATTTTATACAAACTAGACAGAGATTTTCAAAAGACTAATTGCTGATATAAATTACGAAAAGTAAATTTCCGAATACAGTTGTAGGTATAAATACAAATTTTGATCAAGTGAGACAAATCGGCACATACAAATAAAAAAATAAAAAAAAACTATAGCTGTACCCCATATATCTTATTTTTTGGACTTTTTCGATCCATGCTTCCGAATTTCAGGTCGAAATTGTTGAATTGAAAACCACGGATCGACTTTGTCGTAAATCTTTTTCCATAATTGAATGAAAAAAAGTCTGAAAATGTAAAATAATGCGTTTTCACTTGAATAGACAGCACATTGTTAACAATTCGAAAAGTTATGAATATCTTACTACACATAGTTAAGGTCCGAAGAAAATTAGGTACCTAAATTTATTCACTTTATTTCAGGTCGAGGAACCAAAATCTAACGAAGAAAGTGAAATGAAGACAAAGAAATTCGTTCTGGACCTTCCTCCGGCAACTTTGAACACTCTTTTGGACGGTCTTACCAGAATACGAGAACAACTATCAACCGTTGCCCGAAAATGATTGTACATATACATATAGAACATGACTGTTTTGTTAAGATCTATAAATAATGGTAAAAAAATATTGTAAGTCGAGAATTTGTGAACTGAGAATAAACAATGTGAGTATTGTTGTATTTTTTGAACTAAATTGTTCAACTTTTTCTTTTCTTCAATCTATTAGTTATAATTACATTGAATTATATTTAGGCAGAGGGAAAGGATTATTTGAATCTAGTGACACTCGTTTGATTCAACTAAATGCAACAGTCAAACGCGGCGAACACGATACTTACTCAATTGAAGAAAATACTTTTGTCCAACGAAATACTTATGACAACTTAATGTATGATTGAAGCAAGCCTTTGAATTGTTTGAATGATGCTTCTGACTATCAATTCATTAACAATAACACGGCGCGAGTTTGGTACAATTATGTGAATTTCGTATCAAGAAAATGTGCGATTGACGCAACTAAAAATCGCGTCAATAGTTTTGTTTATTTCTCGTCAACACCATTTTCGATGACTTGAACTTGGAATCACGATTTCTGCGATAGTAATAAGTCTGTAGACAACTTTATACACGTTATCCGTATCTAACTCATTAGCCGACTACCCGGTCTTATATGTATCTCTGAAGTTACTTCCGTAGCGAGAAAGTTCGCCACCTATCGGCCGTTTGTAGTACTAGCATACCGAAGTTTACGATGAATATAGTCTCTACCTGTTTCAAAGCATGTGATGTTTCTTTTACCTCGTGAACAAATTAGTTCAACTGATTCATCCAGTAACGCCAAACAAGCTCCGGTTAGATCAACAAAGTATGGCAATCGATCGATGTAAATTTTTTGTTGGCTAGATTCATGCACTTATTTTATTTGAGGTACCTAATTGTTTCTGTCCACAAACATGCGACTTGGAGGAACAATCGATAAACTTGAAATGAAATGACATTTAGTTGACTCAATTTCGGAAACACGTGAAAAGGTTCCCTCGAATCAATGCATCACTCAATCGCTACAAGAAAGGCTTTTGCTGAATCAAGGAATTGGCTTGACTAAATCATTTTGACAAACTAACTGAATCGAAATTATTGAATTGAATTCATCGTCTTTGGAAGAAATAAGGGATATTAGAATAAAGTGAATGGACTCTAAAGGAATCTATTTTCTTGGTTCAAAAATTCGTTTCCCTCCGTGCTGGAAGACTAAGATTGTACACAATTGTGAAATCTTTATGCATAACCACTTACCTGTAACGATAGACACCTGTTGGAAAACTCTGATGAAATTGTTAATCTGTCCTGTGTATTTTGTATCATTTGACACAATAAAGACTTGAATTAGTCCTTTGAGTCGAATGGCTGTTATTCGATATTTTAAAACCATTAGTTCTCTTCCCGGTCTTACAGGAATTGATTCCTTTTAACCTGTTTCTGAGGTACATATGCAAGTTTGAAAAAGAAACGTGAGTAAAAACTTGACAAAAAATTCACAAAGAATTGTAAAAAATTTTGCAAAATTCTTTACGAGATAAGAGCAATTGAAATTTCCCAATGCTCAAAATAAATAAATCATTCTTAAGGGTGCTTTTGTAGATGGTGAAACTGACTTTTTGCAAGGTTGTATTCCGTTCGAATTTCAACGAAAAATTCATTTATAAACATTAAAGAAGATACGATCGCGAAATGCAGGCAATATTATACAATCATAACAATATAAAAAGTGTCAAATCCCAAGTGGAAATGCAATATCTGCAGTTAAATATCCCGATCACTCCTTAATATATGATGTGTATATATACAGTATAGTTGATGAAATTGCAAAGCTGCTTTTTTTTATCTTTTATATATTGCGTGATAATTTTACAGTAACAATAAAATTAATTTTCATAATATTCGTTAATTGCGTGTATATATATATATATATATATGCACGATATATTCCTCCGGATATATATATATATCATATCATATCATCCGCAGTAAAATAAATTTGACAAAGTAAATCTTTGTCGCGTCTCGCATTATATATATAGTATATATATGTATGCCTTATACTTTCTTATTCATCTCGTTTTTAATTCAGAAGATACGTTCGTATTAATCAGGAGTTGTTGCCTCAATACTCGTCACAGAGAATTGCCCAGCTTACAGGTCTTACAGTTAACAAAGGAATGATGTATATAGTATAATGTACATTCACACTTATAATTTTAGGATTAACAATTTTTATTTTAATTAATTTGCAAAAATTAAATAAATTATGACAGAGGTACATGGCGTATTGGACGGAAGGGCCCAAAACACTCCGCAGAGGTGAAAAACGAGGATAATTTTCTTTTCTTTTCTTTTTCTTTTTTATACATTTTTTTACTCCCATTTTTCCGTTCGAATTTTTTCTCCTTTTTTTTCTCAATTTTTATTTTCTCGTTTCATTTTTTGTATTTTTTTTTTTTTTTTTTCGTTTACTTATTTATTTTTTTTTTCTCCGAAGGTGCAATTGCTCTGACAAATATTTAGGTTCGCTTCGAACAATTGAGTCTGAAATTTAAGAAAGAGTGTGAAACAAATTGTTATTATATATATATATTTTTTTTTTCTTTCGTCGTGTTTTTCTTTTTTCGTTCGTTTTTTTGTTATAAAAAAATCTATTGAAGCATGCCCAGTAATACCAGACAAACAGTTTGATATGCTCCTACTTATTAATTTCATATATTACAATAATTAACATCGTCACATAATACAGACTTAAACACTAACGATATGACTACAGCTCCAAACCAGCAGAGCATAATTGATGAGAATGAAAACTTTTTTTTCTTATTTTGCGTTCGCACTTTTTATTTTTCATTTCAATTTTCGTTTCTTCTTCTCTTTTAAATTTTTTTTTTTTTTTTTTCTCTTTTAATGTTTTTTTTTCTCTCTTTTTCGTCAAGTGAAGTCTTGATTTAAAATTGATATGCCAATTTATTTATAAAACGTTACAAATTATTAATTACCGTGTCAGCAATTTTGTTTATTTTTTTTTTGGATTTTTTTTTTCTTCTTTTTTATCGTTTCCCCGCCTTACAATTGCAGATAAGAACAAATTTGAAATTGTGACGCTTAAATGTCGACGACCACCACGTTCGTAATAATATTATACGGTAATATTCTTCTTTTTTTCGTACAATACATTATTATTATTATACATTGTTTTTTCCGCCTTCGTTATGAAATTGCGCTCCTTTTAGCCATTACGTACCTACACTTCGCCAATTTATTTCATAAGGTACATGTTATAATGTAGGATAATATATTTTATACGATTTTCCTTATTTCTCATATTATTATGCAAGTTTCATTCGTTTAATCTCGGAAGCTTATAATATTCCATGCAATCTTTGGGCAATTGATATACATATGTTATATAGTAATTAATCGATTAACTAATGCTTTTGCCATCTTAAATTTGTTTTCCTCTTTGAAAAAAGCCATAAGTCGTAATGATAACATAATACAGGCGTATATTGCTGGAATTACTTTTCTCCTTTTTCCATTCACACAACGCATACATATACCATATATACATATACAGCGTGATCCAGTACCCGCGGACCACTCGGCACTAACGGATTCATTGCAAAGAAACAAGACTAAAATTACTCTTGACAATTTTTTTTTAAAGCAACGGTTTTCAAGTTAGAGCCGTTTGAAAGTCCACCAATCGAGCCCTGCGCGAGGCTAGCGGACACTGCATCGAGCTCAGCTACTAGCCTCGCGCGTGGCTCGCGCGTTCGGTCACATCTGCGCCGTGATTGGTGGACTTCAAACGGCTGTAACTCAAAAACTGTAGCCTTCAAAAAAAATTGTCAAGAGTAATTTTAGTCTTATTTTTTTGCGAGGAATCCGTCAGTGCTTGGTGGTCCGCGGGTACTGAACCATCATGTATATGACATGTATATGAATATATGATATATGCGTATGTAGGACATCGTATTGTCTTAAACATGATGAAGAATCTGATATGTTCGATATGGAATCAATTCATCCTTCTACCGTGGATTTTGACCGTCGTGAAAAATTTTTTTATTCGGCGTAATTTATACAGTATATTATTAATATTTCACGTGCACTGTAAATATTCATTATATGCATATATACAGTCATTTTAATTGGTTGTTCACCTGCGATAGACTCTCGAATCCCTTCGACGCGTTTTTAACGTAACATATTTTCATCTCGTGATATAATATAATCATAGTACTTAAAAAATACTGACAATATTGCTGCTACGTAAAATTTTCAAACTCGTCAAATTTTTTTTTTATTTTTATCTTCTCTCTTTGTATAATATATTATTATATAATATACTTATAATCGCCGTGCCCGTAAAAACTTGCTGCTGTTCATTATTTTCTCACCATTCCATCTTGTACCATTTAAGCGTTATTATTACCATTTTTTTCTTTATTGCAATAACAATTTTATTTACAACAAATCTTAGGTTTATAAAATTGGGAAAAAATGATTCAAAATCATAAATATTACGATATACGTTGAACGTAATAAAAAATCAGATTTTGCATAACAATAACGGTAAAAATATCAATAATAATAATAATCAAAGTTCAACCGTCTTAAATGGCCAAGAATCGATTTATTAAACTTGTTTCCTTATTTTTTTCCCTGTTTGTCTATTTATTTATTTATTTTTTTATTTTTTTGTTTTCTTCTATATCCTGCGTGACAATGACCTGATGATATATTAAATCGCAATGTCCCGCGCAGTTTTGCATTTTTATGTAATAATAATATAGCGAATGGAAACAGTTATGTAATCGTAAACATCGGATTTTCGTTAGTATTATTATTATACGAACGTCTCTTATGCGGCTACTACAAAATTTTTTTTTTTTAATTTTTAATTATTTTCTTTTATTTTATCTAACATTACAGTAAAAATTTTTAGATCCAATGCTATTTTATGGATACAACAGTTACAAATTCTTATACAAAACGCACCCTAGCCATGCATTATAAGATGTTCAGTCACCTTTTTTCATCCTCGTAGGGAAAAAAAAACGGACAAAATCGAAAGATCAAGAAAAAAAGAAGAAGAAGGAAACAAAAAAGAAACAAAAATAGAAAGAAGAAAAGTTGAAAAAAAGGAACCTCCTCTACCGATATCGTGATGTATGGACTGTTGTTGACAAGCGTATAGACGAGTTTTTTGTTGTTGACTTTTTTTTTTTTTTTTTTGTTTCCAAAAACCATTTCAAAATATTCTGTCGCCCTCAACAGAAATTGCCGATTCGATTGTGCGAAGGCGTTTCGGGTGGAGAATAAAACTGCTTCTCGAAGTAACACAATAATTGCGATTTCGGAAACGGCGACACATTTTTGTATTTTGTTTTTTTGTTTTTTTTTCCCTGGTTTTTGTTGTTTTTCACTGGTTGTACGCATACAGTACGGATATAAATTAAATTTATTTACAGTAGATGAGAGAAGTTGAAACGGTTATTGTTACTGTTATAACAAGACTATGTATACGGAGTTGGTGTACTTTTGTTCGGTACTGAATCATTTCCTTCTGTTGTTGTTGTCAGTTTTTTTTTTTTTTGTTTCTCATCGTCGAAAAAAAATTTCTCTCTCATCTTCATTTAACGGGAGACGTGTGGTTTTTTTTTGTTTGTTTTTTTTTCTGTTTCTCTGTTTTGTAAATTTCTTTCAGTTTCAGTCCGTCACCCCCCCCCCCCCCCCCCTCCGTTCATACATTTTTTCACAAACAAGGAATGTCATCATCATCGTCATCATTATCATCATCATCATCATCGTCGTCGTACATTATATCAACATTTAATAAAATATCTGAAACATCAACAAATAGACTATAATAATACATGATTATTATATGACTGACCTTAATTTATTATATAACTATATATATAATCAATTAAAGGTAGTGATAATAATAATAATATTAATAATAATAATAACAACAATAATAATAATAATAATAATAATAACAAAAATAATTTAAAAAATTATTAAAAATTTGAAATGATATTTCTTAGCATGTATGTATATATCTATACGTGTATATACGTACACATACAAAGTAGTATCATTAGTAAATGTATCGAATTAGTAATGGTGTTATTTTAAATGATAATAACAGTGTATAATGCATGTTCATGTGTAATTATTTCAATAACATTTATGTTACTTTACGTTTAATTTTAGGAGTATTTATTGGTGTTGGTATTATTGGAAATGCTTGATGCTGTATATACGTTTACATAAATATACATATATATATATATATATATATATATGTTAGGTTTATATAGATATATATATATATATATATATATATATATATATATATATATATATATATATATATATATATATATAGATATGTATATTACATATTGTAATATTGTATATCAGCAGTTAGCACACGCTCTCGCCTCATGCAATCATACGCTAAATATTGTAGCTTTCATTCTTACAACGTCAAACTGACTCTGTTATTACTGACTACTAGAATTTCCTCTCTTCCATCGTTTGTTGTTGGTATTTTTTTCTCTTCTTCTTTTTTTTCTGGATCCATTATTATGCAATTACGTGTATATAAATGTATATATGTGTGTATAGACAGATTTACGATACAGTAAATTTGACGAGTTGGAGTGTTTTGCTCTTGAACGATTCCTGTATTGCAATAATTTATATGGTTATACCGTTTGAGAATAAAAAAATATTACCATTCCAATGAAACTGAGCGTTATTTTGTTAGTGATCGGCAAAATTTTGCAGTTCGTTTTTTTTTTTTTTTATTTTCATCGATATGGATCGACCATCTTAAATACGAGAATTATACACTTTGACGTAATTATTCTATTCGTTGGTATTCAAATTTGCAAATTTTCACTTTTCGAATTTGGACACAATGTTTTTGTACACTTTGTCTCGTTCGCTGCATATAGGTTTTTTTTTTTTTTTTTTTTTTTTTTTTTAGTTAAATCAATTATTTATTTCTTTACGGTCCAAAAAAAGTTGTTAAATCTAGGCCCGAAAACGAACGTTAAAGTCGAAACATTCACCGTTTCGTTAATAAAAATGAAAAAATAAAAATATCTACTCAGCGAACGACTCAATATATTATATTTCAAGATCTCGTTGGAATTTTTCATCTTAGATCAACCGACTGTCCAAAATCCTAAGCATATTTCACGCCAGCCACTGTAACAACGCTACGAGTGGATAAATTTTGATGAAAAAAATTATGGAATATACCTTAATGTATAAACTTCGAAACAAATAAGAAAAAAACAAGAATGGAATCGATTAAATAGTTTTTTAGATAAAAATTCTCGAAATTCGCCTACTTTTCTAGCCATCTACTCGACTTTGCCTCTTTAATGAACGTTTAATTTATGCAGATTCTGGGGATCTCGCAAGTCTCAAATCGTACTGTACGTAGAATATTGTCATCTATAATATACGCATTTACATAATTATACACGTTTGTCGGGGGCTGGGGGGTGAACAGCAATTATACAGAGTGTTTATCTAACGACCGAACAGTCCGTAGTTTGCGACAACTTAATGCGCATGCGCGAGAATCAGGCATACCAACCGCCATTGATGTAACCTAAAAAGTATAGAAGGTTTTTACTGACAGTTGAGGTCGATACTGATAGCTAAAAATGACCAAAAGCAATCGATTTTCGATAAAATTGATTATTTTTCAAACTCTAAGTAACCTACTAAGTAATTATTTAATATAATAACTGAAAGATGAATGAATGTTTTAACCTGAAGTTGGA
This sequence comes from Diprion similis, assembly GCF_021155765.1. Taxonomy (NCBI): domain Eukaryota; kingdom Metazoa; phylum Arthropoda; class Insecta; order Hymenoptera; family Diprionidae; genus Diprion; species Diprion similis. The sequence goes on from NC_060117.1 coordinate 7,268,234, forward strand.
AAATAATTTCAATGAAACTGTAAATTATCAAAAAACTTTTCCGCTATAAAGACTACCTCCTGAAATTCACGATATTTTGGTTCCAAATGCACCGTTTGAAAAAAAAGTACGAAGTAATCGATTGATAGATCAATTCTCACCGATTCAAGCGAGACGTGTTCGATTATTCTTTGGACTCGATTAATCGATGCATCGATTGTTACAGGCTAAAAATTTTTCCAACTAAATACATCGCGGCGCGCTGTCATCCGTATTTGTGACAATTGGTAGTCCTGAACAAATAACTGCGCTCGACTTTCAGCGCATGCGCATTACGTTTCAGCAGACGACGGATCATTCATCCGTCAGACAATTACTCTAGGTATGCGTACCTAATGTGTATTATGAAATTCTGATAACCTCTAAGGACTGGCATTCGAGTTTTGAAAAACGACGTATGACGTAACTTCACTCGAGTTATACGCACCTGTTTGTCACACGATACGTTTGCGCGAATTCGATATCAGTAACCTACGCCGATTGTACAAATAAATTCATTGACATATACAAACTGGTGCCCTGAGTGCCTTACAATGGAAAAATCAAATGCTTCTAAATGACGACGAATCAACCATATAAATGGAATGGAACCTTGAATGGAAATGGTGGGCCACTCGTGCCCAAAGGGGGAAATAACTTCAGATTTGCCTGACACAATAATTTTTTCAGTTAAATTAATTCAAATTAATTTATGTAATTCATTTTCATTTTTGTTTTAGTTCAAATTCATTTTTTCAATTCAGTTAAATTTGTTTAATTCAACTTAATTCATTTTAATTCGTAAATTTCAATTTTTTTTTTTTTTTTTTTTAGTCAACTCTTGATAAAAAATATTCTTTCGATTTTTTTTTTTTTTTCTTTTGGATTTTCTGTCAATTAAAACTAATTTTCTTGTAATCCAACACAATTTTTTTTTTTTGTCATTTCAATTTATTCTTTTTCCTCTCAACCGACAATTCTGGCACGAATCCAAACTAATTCAAATCAACTTGAGTTAATTTGTTATTATTTCAGTCGATTCTCATTAATTCAGTTAATTTCAATCAATTCGGTTGTTTTTCATCAATTCAGATGAATTAGTATTAATTCACAAATCTATTGACACATCAATTTAGAGAGTTATTTTCCCCTCGCTGGTGTCTGACGCTTCAAAAAGTGCCCCAAAGCGATCGAAAAAATTCGGCAAAATTCATGAAATCTCCATTAACTATCCTAGAATAAGGACGAATCACAATATCAATGATTTGATCATTTGCTTAAACAGTATAATCATGTAAAGAAGCTAGCAAGGGTAAACGGTTTGAGCGAGGCACGAGTGACCCACCGTCACCATTTAAGGGATGATTTTTCTAAAACTGCATTATTCTTTTCATCTTTCATTCTTTGTTTTTTCCCTCAAAGCGTATTATTATTATCATTATTCCAGATTATTTATTTGAATTAGAATTCAATCAAGCTTGTCTTGTATCATATTTCTAGAAGCCTTTGATTATTTTTTTTTTTTTGAAAAAATTAGCATTCTTCTCAGTGCTTCGAGGGTTTTTTTTCTTTTTTACCCCAAGAGAACGATGAATGTAAAATCTGTGTATTATTTTCATTCATCACAATATCCTATTATTATTATTATTATTATTATTTTATTTCTTTTTCTAATTACCTATAAATAAAAGATGGCTTAGGTGACTCTTAATTGTTAGCAAAACTCAGGGCAAGTCGGCAGGATGTTTACCTGAGCTAGTAACATTATAAGAATAATAATATAATATATAATTTATAATAGGTATATGTATTATATATTGAAGGTTTCTAGAATGGATAAAAACCGAAGACGCTGAATCAATAACATATTGAACAAGTTACATACGAACGTTATAATTATTTATTTACTATTATTTATTTTTTTTTTCAATTTATTTATTCTTTGTTTTTTTTTCTCTTGTTGTTGTTGCTTTCTTTCGTTTGTTTTTGTTGCTGTTGTTGTTGTTTTTGTATTTTTTTCATCCAATCACTATTTTACATCTTTCCTTTTCATTATTTATCACCTTTAATACGACGTACCTCGGAGAGATGTTTGTTGTTGTTATTGTTGTTGTTGTTTTTGTTTTTCTTCTTTTTTTTTCAACTTTTTTTTTCTCTTCGACTCGAGAATGATACCTATATATATATATATATATATATATGTATGTATGTATATATATATATATATATATATATATATATATATACATATATTCATACGCAAAAAGCCAATATTATGATAATTAGTTTTTGGTTTTTGTTTTTTTTTTTTTGTTTTTTTTTTCACTTCGTTTATTTATTATTATTTTAATTTGATTTATTTGAAGCTTCACACAGCCCAAAAATGAAAAGCACTTAAAACAGTGCTCAACACTATATAAATAAGTTTATCGATAATTATTAATTTTTTTTCCCCTTTTTTTTTTTTTCTCTGCTTCTCCTTCCTTCTTCCTCCTCTTTACTTATTATTATTAATGAAACGGATTCTGATTGGCTGGCGTTAAGCGCAGGTTATAACTGCCACGCCACGTACAGCCCTTATACAAATTTTTTTTAAGCCTACTAAGTAGCTTAAGTCTATTACTATATATATATATATATAGTGTATGTATGCATCGTCATTCATATACATAGTAACACATCAATTGTTTACTCTCGCAAATACGAATGATTTTTTCTTGTTTTTAAGTCTGAGCGATATTTTTTTTTTACGTTTAATAATCATCATCACCATCAATCGTCGTCGTCGTCATTATGTATCATCATCGTCATCGTCATGATCGTTACATATTTATAATACGTATATATATATATATATATATATATATATATATATATATATATATATATATATATATATATTATGTATGTATATATATATATATATATTATGTATGTATATATATATATATATATTCATTATCATTATTATATTTATATGTTCAATATGGTTCAAATTATTGAAAACGTCAATAATAACAAATATTAATTTTAATTAATATTACAATAATTCAATGTGTTAATGTCGATTGTAATATCTAAATATATCACTTGAAAGCGGTCAGCTCGATCCACGAGCGGTCGCACGCGTTGTAATTAATTTACACCCCTCGTGTCTCGTTTTATGCGGCAAGGCATCCCCCTTATTCCAAACATCGTCGTCGCCATTTTCGTAAAAATCTATTTTACAATGATAATGACAATAGTAATAACTCCAACAACAATAACAACAATAATAATCATAACAGTAGTAATACGCACCATTCAATTTTCACATATTAGGGTGGGCTTAAAAATTGGCTATTTTTTTTTTTTTCGTCAGTCATCATGAAAATATCGTTCAAGATGACGAAAAAACAATTCTGTAAAAACTTCAGCTCTTAATAATAATAATATTAAGAGATAATTATTTACAATTTTACATTTCTTGTTTAAATAATACAGGAAATTCTTCTTTTTTAATTTTTTACTTTCGAATTTTATTACTCAACAATGGATTGGCCGATCGTAAAGAGCAATATATGTTGTTTTTTTTTAAGAAATTGAACGATCTACAAAAAAGATCTCTCGCGATTTTTTCGTAAATCTACGCGGTTTCAAAAATTGATGAAAATACAAATTTTTGTACAATAGTTTAGGTTAAAAACTTGTTTCTTGTTGAGTGATATTGGAAATTTCAAGGAAAATTTTGATATTAGTGAAGAAGATAACGCGAACTCTAAAAAAAATATTATATATACATTTTTTTTTGTCGCCATTCTTCAACCGTTATTTCATAGTGAAAATGAAAAGAATCGTGACATTTCCACGTAACTAATTTTCAACCTCAACAACTTTTGAAACAGTAGATTTACGAAAAAATTGCAGAATACCTTTTTTGTAGAACGTTTAATTTCCTACAAAAATATTTATCGTTCTTTACGATACTCCAATCCGTTTTTGAGTAATAAAATGCGAAAATGAAAAAAAAAAGAAATTCCCGCGTTACTCAAACAGGAAATGGAAAATCGTAAATAATTGCCTTTTAATATGAACATATTAAGAGCTCAAACTTTTACAGAATTGTCACGGGTGACTAACGAAAAAAAAGAAAAATCGTTATTTTTTTATCCCACCTTAATATTTATATATATATATATATGATAAATTTTTCACTCGGTTGCAATACCTCATAAATTCAGGATTGTTGGTTGGACTACGAATTGCCTGGAAAATGAGACGAGTTCAAGGAAAAGCATTTCGCCAATCGACAAATTGTCGAATATACATTTACAAATATGTCGTTATCTTTATTACATTATTTTATATTTACAATGAATAGAGAGAAGAAATAATTATTGTTTATATATACGAATTAACATATACATATATCATCACGGTGCAAATATCATATTCAAAGCAATCTTTTGCACAATAAATATTTATTGAGATTAAAACAAGAGGAATTTTTACAACAAAAATTGCACCTTCGTCGTACGATATACGATCCGATTGAATAAATTTAAAAAAAAAAAAACAATACAAATCGTACGAAGATAAATAGGAAATTCTTTCAACTAAAGCCGAATTAAGACAAATCTTGATACTAGATAAAGTTTCTTCACGAATCTCTAATGACGAACGATTTTCTAAGTTTGTTCAAAAACTTTGTTTTTAGCTTTGAGCTACTGTGCAATAATTTGATATAAACTTACGTGTAGAGAAATAGGGGGATGCCTAAAACGGCATTTGCACTAGTTTTCTCGCACTCTCTATCGCCAGCCCAATTACCCTACTTTATACAGGTCCTTAACGTTTCTATTATTATTATTATTATTCTTATTCTTATTATTATTATTACTATTACTATTACTATTACTATTATTATGACTATTATTATTGTTGTTGTTATTATTATTATTAATATTATTGTTATTATTATTAATATTATTGTTATTGTTATTATTATATTATTCGTATTATTATTGTTATTATTATTAATATTATTGTTATTGTTGTTATTATATTATTCGTATTATTATTGTTATTAGTATTAATATTATTGTTATTATTATTATTATTATTATTAATAATAAAGTTAGTTAACAGATTTCTTTGTATTACAATAGCAGTTTGCCTCGTAGCAAAACTATATGATATTTATATTGCGGAATGCATGCTCGATTTTCTATCGACCTCTATCTCTCCCTTGTTTATATCGCTTTCTTTCCAAAGAAAGTGTTTAAAAAAAAAAAAAGAGAAGAGGAAATAAAATGGAATACATAAAAAAAAAAAAAAAACAATAATAATGATAATACTTATAAGTGATCAAATTCTATTATTGTGTCCACGTATATCATATATATATATACGTGTACGAGACTCTTCATCTCTTTCTGTATCTGATTAATTATTATACGCGGCCCGTTGAAATTTACAAAAGGGAATTAAAAGTGAAGCTATGGATCTCTCTCTCTCTCTCTCTCTCTCTCTCTCTCTGTCTTGGAAAATCAACTGTGAAACGAGTTTTTCATCATTCTTGTACACCGTTTTTAATATACTTGTATTAATTTTTCATGACGCGAATGATTAAAAAACAAAAGTGACGACTTGAAAATTTTTCTTATTTTATTGATGTTTCTTATTTTATTGCGCAACTGTTTTTTTCTTCTCAAACGTTTTTTTTTTTTTTTCCTTTTCTTTTCTTTTCTTTTCTTTTCTTGCATTATATTAAAGAGAGTGAGAATAATGTTTAAAGCTTATTATTTTGAATGCACCACAGAATAAGTTTGCCGAGCCATGGTAAGAATTTAGTTCAAAGGTATGTACGTAATAATAATAATAATAATGCAAATATTGCAATTTATACGTTTTTGACAACCGTCAAAATATATCGTAGAAATATTCACATATTTAACTTGCATTTATTTTATTTGAATCAACTGCCCAGTTTCGACTAAGAATTATTTTTCAACGAAAGAAATATGTTTCACTTTTCACCAGATTTTTTTTATTTTATGTTTATTTAAATTATTCAATTTTTTTTTTTCTATCAAAACCGAGTCAAACTTTAATTACTTATTTGTGAGGAAATTTTTCTTTTTTCTTACATAGTGAAGCAAAAAAACGAATTTCATTTGAGCTCGAATCCACGCGGAAACCATATATACACACTTCGTTCAGGATAAAAGAAGAGTTTTGAGGTGAAAGAAGAAGACAGAGGGAAGAAAAAAGGGAGAAAAGTTCAAACATCCTGCGTTCCGAATTAACACGATGTAGCAGTCCTACCCTTACCGACCGAGCGAACTCATTCGTTTCCTTCTTATATCAAATAAACAAACGAACAAAATGGGCTGAAATTTTGACGGTGCGTAGCTTTTTTATATCGTCAAAAAAAATTTGTTGTTTTTTGACACTCGGTGCTGTTCCCATATTTCGTTCATTTCAGGGTCAGAAAAGTGCATATTTCAGGGACTTTCAAACACAAAAATGATGCGTATGTAATTACTAGTTGTCATCTAGCGGCCTAGTAGTAGATTCCGTTACAAAAGAGCTATGCACCGTCAAAATTTCAACCCATTTCGTTCGTTTGTTTATTTAATATAGGAAGAAAACGGATGAGTTTGCTCGGTCGGTAAAGGTAGGACTGCTACAGCGCGTTAAACACACTCCAAGCTGTCTCTACAGTACAACCGTCAACTATAGAATTATAGAAATGTGTGATATGTGATAATAAGGATGTGATAGCGGAGCTGGTGAGCCACAATATGTTGCCTTTATACGTATAACGTGAAGTGAGCATTATATGGAAGTCCAATGGTGGAAGTGGTGCCGATTGCGACAGTGTTTTGAGTGCCCACACAAGCCTATATGTAATCAAAGTCTGTCAATATCGTTGTTATGTGCACAATGCATGTACGTATAATTGATAATAATAATAATAATAATAGGGTGGTGTGTTTGATAATGCGAATTCACTGCGTAGCTTCGACTAGGCCATTCATAGCAGCCGCTTCGACAGATTCCTGATGATGAAGTTTTCTATTGTTTTAACTTCTGCATTTCACGATGCAATAATCATAACTGCAATTTTATAACTCGCGTTCAGTTTATTATGTATAATGCAGAAGTAAACTGATTGTTAGTGAAACGGTTTAGTCTCGAGAAAAATAATTTTTAAGGTTACGTATTAGGGTGAAGAAACCGTTGAATTTTGTTCGAGTTTAAGGTCATGCAGTACTCATACCTTTACCGGCCGAGCAAACTCGTCCTTTTTCTTTCTATATTTAATAAACAACCGTCGAAATTTGAACCATTTCCATTCGTTTGTTCATTTGGTACAGGAAAAAAATGGTGAGTTTGCTCGGTCGGTAAGGGTAGGAGTACTGCATGACCCTCAGTTTTGCGAATAAATCGTGGACGAAAATTGGTTCTTTAAAAGTCAAGCACATGACCGTTTCTTATTCCAACACATGTAGATACGTGCAAGTGAATTTTTGCGGTTCAAATTCCCGGTTATTAGAATTTAGTTGAAGGTTATGTTTCAGAAACTCTTGCTGTCATACTATTGGACATAAAATATCATTCGGTATACAACGAGCTTCGAAATTCAGTTCAGAGTAGATATAACAGTGCAAGTGTGTCTTGTAATAGCGGCCATTTTGTTTCAGCGCCGAGTTCAAGTCAGCCTGGGAAATATCTCGAAGAAACAATATTTTCCTCGATTATAAAAATACGGATGTGAAATTGTCGCGATTTGTTTCCCGCCGAATTGTTTTACTACAAGTATTTGCGACAAATACCTTTCAACTATCATAAATATTTCATGTACATGTATTGAAAAAAGAAATCGGTATGAAACTCGGTTGGACTTTTCCGAATGAGAAATTAGGATAAGAGAGGGAAAAGCTGTGTGAAAAAAAAAAAGAAAAAAAAACAATACACTTCTAAACAGAAGAGATGAAAATTGGTTCAAGAAACATCAGAGTTCAATAATTTTTAACTGGAAATTGTTCAATTGTTCAAACTTTTTTCTCTTCTCCTGAGTTTTCCTCAACAATATCGAAAATGAGGGTTATGTCAAAACTACTATTCCAGTATTAAATTTCAGGATTTATACCGAGCCTATATAAATTAATAGACGAGCTTCGAAGCGGTTGAAAGTCCTTATACTTTAGCAGAATTCTAATTGACAGTCTTGCTTGTATGGCGGGTTGCTTTAGACAGGTGTTAGGGTAGAGGTTAGGGCAATAATCTGAGACGAAAAAGTGAGAAATCTTTTTCTACCTACGAGTTATCTACGTAATAATATTACACGCATGTATTTACATGCGTATATGACGTATATTGCATAATTCTGGGGGCGGTACGTTAACTTTCACTTGAATAATAAACTGCACAGACGATTTCCTCGCGATCCTAGGATAATCTCAATGTCAGCTTGCTTCGTTTTATTTATCCTTTGCTTTCCTCGCTCTCTTATCTAATTACCAATGCAATGATAAAACTTTTAAACGGCCAAATTCGCTAATCATCTATTTTCCTGTACTCTAGTTACCTATACACTGTCTATAGCAGATTTAGTTATTCGTAGTTTCTTCTTCTTCTTCTTTTTCTTTTGTTATAATTCTCTTTCAGTAATAATAGTAATAGTAGATTTGTTATCTATAGAATATGTTTTATTTTATTTATTTATTTATTATTATTATTATTATTATTTTTCTTCTTTTTTTTCTGTTTCATCCCTTCAATTAGCTACAGACTGGTAGTTGATGCGTCATATTTTTAACTTTCTCACTACGTCAGCGAGGCGAGAGATTCGAGTAATGTATTGTATCGAAAGCGTGTAACGTAAACTTCAGTGATTTATTGTTTTTTTTTTTCGTTTTTTCCTTCTATTAGCAATAATGTAAATTGTATTGTTGAATTCTTTTTTTTTTTTTTTTGTTTTTTTTTTCTTTTACTTCATTTGCATCATGAGTTTTTACTTTACTCTTTACTCACTTATCGTTATTATCATTTAATCGTATCAACATTATCATTATTATCGTTATCATTATTGTTGTTATTATTATTATTAATATCATTAACATTATTATTATTACTATTGTTATTATTCTGTTTCGCTCTTTTCTAATCAAAAATGGATGTCCGTGGTATTTAACTCACTTCTAGGCTTAAATCATCAAATTATGTCTCGATATAATTAACTATACATCTTATGCAAAAAACGTCAGGCTTCGATTAGCGTACTGCAGTGAGTGCATAAGAATTACTGTCTCGTAATTATTCTGTGCTTTCATCATGGAACAACAGTGCCGCTATAGGAGTCGATTGAACGATATATTTGTTTGCACGACGGATTATACTTCATTTATATGTGCGTATATACACACACACACACACACACACATTTATATATATACATATATATGTGTATATATATATATATGTATATATACACATATAATCATTATCATTACCATTATTATTACTATTCGTTATTATTATTGTTATTATTACAAATGTTACCATAATTATTACAGTATAGTAAGTATTATTACGATTACTATCATTATTATTCGGAACAATATTTATCTAATTAAAGTCTTTGTCGAATTATTTGAAACGTGGAGCTCCAGAAAAAAAAGAAAGAAAGAAAGAAAGAACGAAAGAAAGCAATTAGAATGAAATGAAGTCTTATTTTTATAATCATACTCGTTGCTTTCGAGGCTGTCTTTCGAGATGAAACGAGAAGAATAAAAAACTTAAAAAAAAAAAAAAAAAAAAAAAAAAAAAAATAGTTTCCGTTTGTTTGATAAACAAAGTGATTAACAGAAAAGGAACAGAAATACATACATATAATTCCGCGCTACTGCAGGAAACAAAAACGAATTTACTACAATAACAGTTTAACTGTAAGCTGTGTTCGCAACACTCTATTGTTAATGTAAAAAATAAATTTATCCAACTAGTACACGAGGCGTTGTCCCATGATAATGTCATATATATAGTTATATATATATAAATAAAAATTTGTTAACATTTTTCTTCGCCTATTACTTGTGAAGCTCAATTCTTGTGATTATAGTTTCGGAGATGAGATTTTTATTTTTTTCAGTAACCTTTAATCAGTATACACGATACATACATATATGTATATGTACATATACATATATATATATATATATATATTTTCTTTCTTTCAATCTTCGATATTAAAAATAGGTTGGCGCGAACTTTTGGTAAAAAAAAAACAACTGAAAATAATAAAAACAATGATGATAATAATAAGAATAATAATAGTAACAACAACAACAACAACAACAACAACAACAATAACAACGCTAATGATAATGATAACAATAACAAGAGTAACAACATACTTATAATACGTAAATAATAATCATTCAATGTAATCCGATTTAATTGAATTGTAATTTTATTGTTATCGAAAACCCCTATTAGTCTAGCCTATCTAAGGCTACGATGCAGGTTATACCTAGGATTTTCCTACCGTACACCTAGAAGTTTGTATATTTCGGGACACTTTTTGCCAGACTTGTTATACAATTATCATAGCTCGAGGCTGTGTGGGTATATTATAGATATTATAATACAGTTAAGGTCGAGGGTGTAATACCCAAGGGAAATAATGCGAAGGTATCTTTGAGGAGTAACAGGAGTTGCAGGATATAAATTTCTGTTTGTCAAACTGCAGTGGATGTTCCTATGCCTGTGTGTGTGTGTGTGTGTGTGTGTGTGTATGGGTGGGCAAAGTATTTTTTCAACTGTGAAAATCGATAGTTCAACGACTTGTTTTCACCTAACTATTTCGTTCCTACTCGCGCATATACATATATGTATAAAAGAATAAAAATTTGATACAATTTGCATGAATTGATTTTTTTTAGCTAACGAAATCAAGCCGATCAATTAATATTCATTTCATTTTGCAACGTATCATTTCGCTCTATGTATTACCTATACGTTATAGAAATAAATTGATAATAACGATAGTAAATTAGAAATAAAATGAAATTACGTGACTTACGCCATTGCACGAGGGATAAAAAAATTTTTTATACCTAGTACCTAAATGCTTTCTTTTTGTTTTTTTTTTTGTCGTTTCTTTTTCCCCCCTTTTTTGGTTTTTAGTTATTATTGCAGTCACAGCCGATAAATAATTAATTAAGTAATACAACAATACGCACCGAATATCATCATCGGAACATCGATTGCTTGCTTAATCAGGTTTCAATCGCTTCTAACATTTTACGCTCTCGAAAAATGATTGAAAAAAGAAAGTATTTTACAAAAGAGAATCAAATCAAGAGAATTCAATAATAGTCAATAGAGCGAAAATTTACAATTGACAAGTTGAAAAATTCCAGAATTCGGGATTTGATTATTTTCTTATTTTTTTATAAGATTTAGGGCACTAGGCAATGGAATGTTATTATATTCATTGTTATAAAGAACTATATATAGGCCAGGCCTGTAAAATTTTTAGTCACTGTCAAATTTCACTTTTCTATGCAATTGGTTATTTGGAAGTTTGGGCAAAAAATTATTACTAATATTATCGATTAATCTGAACGAAACATATTTGCAATAAATTGTAGATGAATAACTTTGCGGCTCTTTGAGTGGAATAATTTTTTTAAACCTCAAGCTAAAATCAAAGTATCGAAGATATGAGATTAATTTTTTTTTCGTAAATTCGATGTATATAAAGATGGTAAAAAAAAATAAAACAATATTTTTATAAAGACTGAATCTATTACTTTCGACACCGATGAAATCTTGTTTCACTGTCAAGAACAAAATGTCGAATAATCGGATTGTTTATTGAATGAAAATAAAGAATTTGAACTCCATTTTGTTGAATCCATGAAGAAGCAAAAAATGTTCACCCGGTTGAAATTTATTTGTACTTTTTGATAAACAGGAATCAACCTGAAAGCTGAATATATCGATTCATCCGTTTATTTAATGAAAGATGAATACCTTTTCAATTGTTACTGAAACAGTATGTTGCTTTGGGTTTTTTTTTTTTTTTTTTTTTTTTTTTAACTTGTCAAATTTGTTGTTATCCACAAAGTATCGAGGAATGAATGGTTTTCGTGTTACTTACACTGCCCAGTACCCTGAATAGTAATAACAATCTCAAAAACCAATAAATCCTTTCCTGTTCAACGTTTATTTAAAAATTTATTCAAGGCTAGAATCGCGTAGAACGGAAAGGAAGAAAAAAAAAATGAAATATCATATCGCAAGAAAAAAAAAGAATCGTTCACTTCAATGAGTGATATCTAACCCAACAATGTTTCAAATGAAGATGCTGAACTGGACTTAAGTAAGATGCGTACCAACGGCGCCAAAATACCCTAGATCGATGGTGATTAATTGTTGTGACGTTGAATCTGCATGGCGAAAAAATGAGCGGGACTTTAAACAACTCACATCACAACTATACACGATGGTATTACCGAGCAGGGTAGCGTTCGCCACAAAACTAATTCCCTAACGATATAGGGATTTTTTTAGACAGTTGGTACACGTCTCACTTGAAGGATTTAACCTCGAAGAAAGGGGCGTGTCGTAGGAGTTCTAACGTTGTGCGAGTATACATGGTGTACCTAGGAGTGCAGCTTCTTTCTCCAAAAAAGTTTCTCTCTCGCGCCGAACTGGACTTAAGTAAGACGCGTACCAACGGCACCAAAATACCCTAGATCGATGGTGATTAATTGTTGTGACGTTGAATCTGAGCGGGGAAAAAATGAGCGGGACTTTAAACAACTCACATCACAACTCTACACGATGGCATTACCGAGCAGGGTAGCGTTCGCCACAAAACTAATTCCCTAACGATATAGGGATTTTTTTTAGACAGTTGGTACACGTCTCACTTAAAGGATTTAACCTCAAAGAAAGGGGCGTTTCGCAGGAGTTCTAGTCACACCATGTACACTCACACGACGGTTATTAGGTAGTCACCTGCAGCAGCTGTGCTGGAAGGATAAAAGCATACCGTGTATATACATATATACACATATTTATGTGTATTCACACACACGCGCACGCACACACACATATACGTATTTATAAAGACAGTGACATAGACAGTATATAGAATAGTATAGTTAATAGAATATAGTTTAGAGTAGATAGCTAGCTAGAACATGGACTTGGCTCAGGGAGGATCGATATTGTGCACGCAACTATTTCAGATTTGAGCATCTATATATACATACATATATATATATTCATTGATCTATATATATATATATAAATATATATATACATACGTATAAATGTGTCTTGAGAATACAACGATAATAATCGTTGAAAAAAAAAATCCACAATTTTTGTGTACAAATTAATTATTGGTGAAAAAAATGTTGTAAACTTTTTTTTATTTTCCGCCTCATTTCTCATTTTTAATTTCTCAACTTTGTTTCCGAATGGAGAGAGGATTTGTTGGCGATGTTTTCGTTCACATTTTTTTTCCATTTCACACAAATGAATTACTGTTAATTATTGTTTTCGAACAAACAACAAAGTACAGCTATTGAAAAATTTTCAGAATACATATACCTACACATATATGGATATTCGAAATCGAAATAGAGGAGCTATATGCACATGAAGAGGAAGATGTTTTTCGTTTTTTTGTTCTCTGCATTCCCCGTTTCATTATCTTGTTGTTTTTCGTTTTTGTTTTTTTCTCTTTCGGTGTGTTTTTTTTTTTTTTTTTTTTTTGTCGTTTCTTCTTCTTTGAGAATATATCGAGATCCAGGACAGAGTTGTGTGTTGACCACTATTTATTGTATGTACATGTCGCAACCTTAAGACAAAAATTTTCTCGAAGACATGTGACGCTTTTCCTTTTTCCTTATGCGTTTGGAACGAGTTGCTAAAAATTTCAAAATTTAATATGCAAAAACGTGATATGCAAATGCGAGGAAAGAAAATTTTACAACAGTACAGAAGATGAATCGAATGATGAAGAAGAAGAAGATGAAGAAAAAAAAAGAAAAGACAGATATAGAAAAAAAATAAAAGAAACGAGAACAAGTGATGAGAGACTGCAACGAAAAGCGTAACACGTCTACGCCGCACGAGAGAGCTTTATTTTTTTCCTTAATTAGTAGCAACGTTTCACATTGCAGCACGCCTTTATATGTGTATATACATATGCATATATATATATACATATCAAGACGTGTACACGTCTCTATCATATATCATATTATATATATGTATATATAATATTTCGTAAAAACGATTTTATTTAAAAAAATGACCTCCGCCGCAAGAAGCTATAATAATAATAATAATATCCTCGAGTTCTTGCGCTTTGTTGTTCGTTTTTTTTTTCCTTCTTTCCCCTCTTTTTCCGTTCTTTTAGTCTTTGCTTGTGGTTTTATTTTTCCCTTTTCCGAACTATCTTCCCGCGTTAAATTTTTTTTTTTTTTTTTCTTCCGTTTTTCCTTCTTTTTCAACTTTTTACACCTATTTGCTTTTTTTTAATTTTTTACTTCAAAGTCTCCTCGCAGTCGTTATTTATTCATTTATTTATTTATTTATTCAATTTTTAGCTTTTATTATCATTCCCAAGATCCTCTCGCTTCGATATCTTCGTTTATTTCGTTTTACATGTTTATTAATTTAATTATTTATTTGTTTCTTTTTTCTCTATCTCTCTCTCTCTCTCTCTCTGTCTTCAAACCTTTCCTTAAATGTAATTTTCTTCTCATCTCCATCCCCATAAACGTATTCACTTATTTAGTCAATCAATCAATCGATCGATCGATCAATCAATCAATCAATCAGTCAATCAATTAATCAATCAATTAATAATAATAATAATTATATAGTATTATCTGGTATATAATTTAATCCCCGCCATCGGTGAGAGAGAGGCTCCCTTTTCCAGGGGGAGTCCCTGCGCCACCGTAATGCGGAGATGCAGTTGAACACTGGAGTCGGTGGTGGGGGCTGCGATCGCCGCGCGTAGGTCCCTGGAGGCGGTGGGGAAGAGGGATTTCCAAATTTCCGAACATCCCCTCTCGGAGATGTTTTTTTGTTTGTTTGTTTTTTTCTTTTTTTTTTTTGGAAAATTTCGGGTTTTGACGGGAATTCAGGAGAGGGAGTGGCGGGGGGGGGGGGGGAGTGTTTAGTAGGAGGGTCTGTCCGCACTCACCAATGTCTCTACTATACAAATATATATGTATGTATGTGTATATATATATATATATGTATATGTGCGACGAAATTCACATTTCTATGTATACATAGATACACACATACACATATATACAGATATATATATATATAATATGTATAGGAATTATAATATTATATCGCGGAACACGTAAATTTATTTATTTATTTAAATATTTGTTTTTGCAATGTATGTGATTTAATTTTTCGTGCTCCGGATTTTAGTTGCTGTTGATGTTGTTGTTTTTGTTGATGTTTTTGTTATTGTTGTTGTTGTTGTTGTCGTTGTTTTCTGCTTGTTCCTCTTCTTTCTCTCCTTGCTGTTGTTTTTATTTATTTAATCAAATAATTAATTATCATTGTTCCAAGTTTGCAGGGCTGCAGCGAACGCAACCCGCGTTCAGACGGACAGACACACACACATGCAACACACTCAGGCACACACACTAATCGTAGTGTGCGGTGATACAGGCCTACGCCAGGTACTGTAACGGGATGCTCTTGAACAACTTGCCCAGCAATGGCCACCATACTGCCACCGTCTCCTTCACTGAAAATCATACAGACATACGTCACTTTTACTAATTCGATACAAAGATGGCAAAGAAACATTTTTACAAAGTTCGCACAATCGGTGGACAACTATTAAGCGCTTGATTTCGACTACTAGGTGAATTCCTAACGACCGCATGCTCCGTCGTCTGATTAAACTTAAGGTGCTTATAAAGAAGCGTTGTACACCTCGAAAACGCGGGGAAACAAAACTCCCATACCGCTCAAGCGATCAGAATGAAACTTGGGCAATTAATGCCTTATTTTGGCAGAATGTGGAACGTCTTTTTATTTTTTGAAAATTTGGAAAAAAATTTTACAGATTGATTACCACCCACAGAAATTGGCCAAATTTTCACAGTTGCACTGAATGGATCGAACTATCCGGTATGATGCCACTCGGCGGTGATGAAACATACATTTTGAGTCCAGTCCCATGAGATTTGATGATGAAATGACGAAATGGCAGCTGATCTGGTTTTCGATTACGAAGAACACCGAAATCTGATTTTGGCGACATTTGTTACCAACATTACGCGCATGCTGGTAATTTTTTACCGACATTACACGCATACATTACCGGCATGTGCGTGATGTCGGTAACAAATGTCGCCAAAATGAGATTTCGGTGTTCTTCGTAATCGAAAACCAGATCAGCTACCATTTCGTCATTTCACCATCAAATATTATGGGACTGGGCTCAAAATGTGTATTTCATCACCGCCGAGTGGCGTTATGCCGGATAGTTCGATCCATTCAGTGCAACTGTGAAAATTTGGCCAATTTCTGTGGGTGGTAACTAATTTGTAAAATTTTGTTCATGATTTTAAAAAAGTAAAAAGACGCTTCACTTTTTGCCAAAATACGGCTTTAACTGCCCAAGTTTCACTCCGATCGCTTGAGCGGTATAGGAGTTTTGCATCCCCGCGTTTTCGAGGTGTACAACGGGTCTTTTTAAGCACCTTAATGCGCATGAAGAAACCACGTCAGTAAGTTATAGGTACCTATTGGATCAAATAAATTTTTGACTGTATCTAATGAAATAATATTGTCAATTTTATAAAATAAAAAACGACAGCTAAATGTGTCTAACCATGTAAGTCTAGGAAAAGAGACAATATTCATCAACATTGGGAACTAATTTTGAGAAATTAGATAGCGGAAATTTATTTTCTTTGATAAATTATCTCACATACGTGGATGTGCATCCTATGTACATCAACTACAATTTTACTATTAATGGAAGTATTCAGGGTGTTTACTGTTGCTTATTGTAGTGACAGTTTCCAATGACAGACATTTCCAAAAGCTAACGACAGTCCTAACTATGACTTTGTGGCAATTGTAACCAACAATGCGTAACAATTTAGCGTGGCTTTGAGTATAAACACAGTAGTAACACTTGTTTCTATTTTTGATACAGTCATTAAAAACTCATACATCACGTGACGTAACGGTTGAGATTAACGCGCGGCTTGTAAAATGGCGTGGAGATCACGATACAACATTTACGAGGGTTCTAACTGGCAGGAATTGGAATTGGATTTTTCAATGTTCTCTTAAAAGGTCCTACACTTATTACCAAGCATTCGATTTATCTGTGATCGTCACTAAAATAGTTTCTTCAATAGTAATCGCAGCATGGTTTCACTATATACGTCCTAGATGATTAATCACATTGGAATAAGATCGTTCCAAGGAAATCTGGTCACTCGTGGAATTAGGCTGACAATTTTCATGTCATTCTGTATTGTCTGTCGATTGAAATTCAGCTGCAAAACGTCACTGCTCGTGAAGGTTTTCTTTCTGTTGTAGGTACGAGTTCTTTTTGTGGAAAATGTCCCAAAAGCTTGACTTTACTTATACCCAAGCGAATTTCACACATGGAGGATAACCTACTTCGTCTATAATATTCAAAGACGTCTTTATCAAACCGTAAAATATAATGGTACTGTGAAAACTGACTCATCATCGAGAATAAAGTTGACATTAAACTACTTTAGTGAATTTGTAAAGTGTTTGGATTGTGCTGGTAATAAAAACGGAACAAATCCTGAATGATTTTCGACCGATGAATTCGTGTCGAAACGAAAAAATCCTTTGGAAGTAGCTCAGCGTTCGGTTCCTTGGACTAAAAAAACTGAGTAAAATGGTTTCGTTGAAGCAAAGACTTGAATGGCTTCCAGGAGTGGACGTATTTCGCTGAGAGGACCCGATACTAGTCTATATATCATACTTTCGTGTGTCAATCATATTATCGATTTATATAATAATTACCTAGTAGTCAAACGTCAGTCTCAATGCTTACGCAGGCTGGGTTGATGTTATTGTTGTGGCGGGAGTTGCAGTTGGGCCTTCTGGCAACCTCGTGATGGGTCAACAAAATCCCCTCCTCGAGTTCAATTATGTCTGAAGATGACTCCGACATCGAGTTCTTCTTCATGTGTTGACCTGTCGAGAAGAGGAAAGGGAGTATAATAATGTGAGAATCGCGATAACGCCTCTCAACTGCAATAATAACCTCGTGACAAAATCACATTACAGCGAACGTTGTTGACCCGTGCATCACCTTGTATGGAGCTGTTACACTGGCTGGTTACCTTAAATCCATCGCCTGGTAAAAGGGTGTGAATACTTTTCACGCAAACTGGGCAAAGAGCCTTAAGTAGAATCGAAAGAGCATCTTGTGGCTTCGTAAGTAAAGGGATTACCGACAGACCCTTCAGCCTTGCACCTAATCTGACGTATGTTGGACTTTTACTCTAATTTACAACCCTCGACCTTCGTCTTGTTTTTCTTTTTTTGTTTGCTTTTATTCATCTCACGAGACGATGTGAGTTCACAAGGAAAGCAGTTTTTTTTTTTTTTTTTTTTTTTTTTTTCTAACATCTCAATCTCAGTACCGATTCAACCCTTGTTTGCTTCATTATTCAACCCCAGACTTGACTTAACGTTTTCCACAAATGACTGACGTGCAGACACATAGGGATAACGATCTATGGATCGAAAAACCGTTTCCAAAATCTGCATTTATGCTATGTCCGCTGATAGTAGTGAACCCCCAAGTGAAACACATCCTTACTATGCAGTAATATGAATGAATATGAGTGAATTCAATTAGCACAAGCCCAGATATCAACAATTGGAAAAAGTTAAAACTGTAATCAGAGTGTTGGGTGATGATTACAAGCTCATATCTTGTATCCAATTCCATGTTTTTCAAATTACATATTTCGTTCACTATGAATATATCCAAAAACTTCCCGAAGAGTCGTTTCAAATAGTCATCGGACATCGTACCGATTTTTTTGTTTTTTTTTTTTTCCTTTGCAACTTTTTCTTTATTAAACTAATTTTTTGGCAACAACTGCCGAGTTTTTTTGGTCTACATGGTCCCTGAAATATTTCTTATTCTATAAAAAGTGTAGAAATCATTTATTTATTTATTTCAAAAATAACGCCTCGAGCCAAATGTTGAAATACGTACTTTTTCACGAAAAAAGCATTTTTTGCTAATCCACGATGAAAATTCGAATGCTAATTTTTACAAAAACTTGACAGACACCAAAAAATATTGCAGAATTTTTTCAAAATCTTTTTTCCTGATCACCATATTGAATTTTTGAATTTCAAATTTAGATTTGTAATCAGTGACCCAAAAAACCATTCAATATAAAGTTTTATCAAAATCAAATAACTTTTTAACCTTACGTCCGTCATATTGGATCCGCCATTTTCAATTTTTGAATTTCGAGTCGAGATTCGTAATCCGCAACCCCGAAAGCCGATATATGCAAAATTTCAAGTTTCGATCGCATTTTGAGATAGCAAGTTCTTCGAAATATTGATCAAAAATTAAAATTACACGTTCTAACCGCACTTTAATGTCAAATTTCTTGAATGTTTATCCGAATAATTTGTTAAGGTTCAGTCAGCGATCAAAATGAGACCACAGATGTTAGATTCGAATCAAAAACATCAGAGTTCGATAATTTCAAACGTACTAATCAGAAAAAAAAAAAAAAAAACTTTGGAAATTGTTGATATTGTAGCTTCTGTTGTTTGAATTTTTTCAAATTCATTTTTGTCACACGGTAAAGATGTTTTTTCATTCCTGTTTCCTATTATTCAAACTGATTTATCTCTCTTCTTCTTTCCAAAGCCTTTCTATCGCAAGGCACAAATGATTCTCTTTGGAAATATCTCCACAGACTCTGATGTCAAGAAGAGAGATCAGCGAAAGGGTTGAAAAAATTATTCTCAATGTTTATGAGTCCGTCAATTCAAAACTCTCTGTATTTTTTGACACGTGGCAGCCTGCGATCTCATTCTGCTCAACTATTTTTAACGGAGGAACATCGAAGTTAAACCCACAATTCTGAATTCCAAGTGTTTCCAATCATTTCGACAATAAAAACTTAATATACACTAAATGACTTGTTTATCACACCGATTGATTTAGTGCTCAACCCTCTAGCAGTCAGATTCAAAACACGTTGAGTAAATATTCAAGAAGCCATAGTAGACATACCATTGCCAGTCGAAATGATTATCCGATACCATTTTTTTATGTAAAATAATCTGTTTTTCCAAAGCAAAATGACAATTATTTTACAATAAAAAAATCCAGCACCAGGTGTCAAAAACAAGAAATAACAAAAAAAAAGAATCTACACGAATTTGGGGCGAGGGGTTGGCCGTTGAAGAAGTCATTATCAGTATCACCCCTTGTTGTAGACATTTTGTAGTGATTGTAATCGCGTTGTAATAATGAAAACATCTGCAATCTAATGATCATTTTTTGATAATGTAATCATTTGCAATCATACGGTAGCCGTTGTGATTACAATAATCATGAAGTTTTTAAAACTTTGACCTTAATTAGTAAGATAGTCCTTTACATGGTATTTTTTTTTTTTTGGATCGTCGGCTTACAAAAACAAAATCACTAATGATTACAGGTGATTACATATGATTGGTTTTTGTCGTAATCGCAGGAGTCATGTGATTAACTTTTGGTTTCTCTGTTTTCGGAGAAAAAATAAATTCTTTGTTATCACCACGAAAATGAAAAAGTGAATTTTCACTAGAACTCGAAGTTTTGAAGTTTAGAGAATCATATCCAATCATTTTCAATGATTTAGTGTCGATCGAAGTGGCTTTTCAAAATTTAGAACTGATTATATTATGGCTTTGACCGGTTCAATACTTTTTCAATTCCTCGAATAACAAAATTCCCAGAAATCAAATAAAAATGATGATATCTTGAGAATGGATGAATGAATTTGAATGAAAATTTGTATCTTGGGGTCTTTTGGGTCACGAATCTAAGGTCAGATTTAAATAAAGCCATTTGGATTGTGATGAAAACTTGTACTCGTTCGTTTGATTGGTGGTTGATCACGAATCTGAAGTTAGATTGCAGAATCCAATCAAAAATATTCCGACTTCGATAGAGATTGGTAGGTAGCGGTTTTTTGAGTCACCGATAACAAATCTAAGCTCAATCTTCCAAAAATTGTAATGTTGGATCCATTACAGTGGTTCAAAATACAAACAAATCGTAATATCTTCATTTACCATGATACCCAAGAGCTTTAGAACCATTAATAACGAATTTGAATTTGGACTTCAAAAATATTTTTTTTTCTTTATTTACTTGGAAATCAAAGTGTGAGAAACCGTGAATCTTTTTTAATGATAAAAAAATCTTTTTTCCCAACGGTCGACCCCTCGCTTTGGGAAACACATGTGAAATGGGTAGCGTCCATTGTAAATTTGATTACAGCTGCAGGATAAATTGAGTTAGTCGACTCACCCAGTGTGCCGGGAAGATACGGGCAACTGGTGACATGATTGAAGTTCTGTGACTGCATTTCCTCCTGGTCAGTCTCCCGATGATAAAAGTAGTTGAAGTTCGAGACGATGACGGGAACGGGTAGAGCGATCGTCAGGACACCAGCAATCGCGCACAGTGATCCAACGATCTTGCCCCAGACTCCGACGGGCCTGAAACACGTCAAAATAACGGTAACAACTTTCCGTTGGCTAATAAATATATCGGTCTTCAACGTTGTGCGAGGTGTGGTGTCTATTTTGTGTTGGCGTGTCGAGGAAGAGTGTGGCTCTACTTGCAGGAGGTTCATCTGTGAATAACTAGTGCTGCTTGTCTAGTTCAAGTGCTCTCTAGGTCTAGACTAGACTAAGAACTAAGCTAAAGTTAGACTTGGCTAAATAGGCTCGGTACGTTCTATACTTTCGTAAAATCTTATCAATCTGACTACGTAATTTTCATGTTTGGCTAGAGGCAAAAATTTCGTTTAAAACGTTTTTTTCATGGTTGGTAAAACGATTTGGAATATAAGGACACACTAGTTTCTGCGAATGATAGAACATTGGACAACACTGGCATTTGACCCAGCAGTAAACTTCCATCAACGATTTTATACCCCGAAAGTATTACAATCCATTATCACTGCTTGCGGTAAACAGAGGGATGAATCGATACTGAGGAACAATGTTATTGGGATTTTAACGATTGATTGGGAGCAGGAAACTCTGTGATTAAAAATTTATTTCCGTAAGATAATGTTGTACAACGAAAGCACGACTGTTGGCAGCAGCAGTCCCATTCTTGTGAATGAGAACCACTGATACACAGTCACGTGGTGTCGCGGTATAATCCACGCACTTTGCCTCTGGCCTTACATTGGAATTATTGGTTATGTGCACCAGCCTCTAAATCTATATAAAATTGATAATAATATGATATAAATATAATTAGCAACGCTAAGTCATTGTGCAGCAGTTTAACTAATGGTATATAATATAATAAATATAATAACGACCATAATAATCATTATTAACTTCAAATCCAATCCAATCATCTACGTGTTCCTAGTTTAGTTTGGCAAACAGAACGTATTAAGAAAGTAAAACAAATATGTACATATATATATGCACACATACATACACTGTGTGTAGGTATATATGTATATATTGACTAATAAAAAATCGAGAAAACAAACGTTAGTATAAAATATATATAATGTTGGTATATACGAGAATATCCCATGTGGATGGTGTTGTCCAAGGATGACCGAGGAATCTCTTCGTCAATTGATTCGTTATAAGCACTCTGATATTAGGATGATTATACCGTGTGAAACATGAAACAACGAAATATCAAAGAGCATGCCTCTCTCAAGACTCTTGATATCTGAATCAAAGTATGTTCATGCATGGATTTGTGTGTCCTTCAGATGTATGAGAATCTGCACTTGAGGAGAGCTGGATGCATCGAGAATACTTGATGGCACAAGAGGTTCTTGGTTTTTATGAGATTTCTATATGTTTGTGATAATTTGGCGATAAGATAAATTCGATGCAGTAATTTGTTTGAATTTGAATTTGTATCACAGCAGAAGTGGCTACGGGACAAATGATGTTCATCCCGTGGAACTGCAATTAACGACTGTATGCACCTATTCCTCTGTTATCCACAAAATGGCGGACGGACAAGAGAAACAGTGAAATTTGGTCCGTTCCAAATTTGCCAATGAAACGGTGTGAGGGAATGCATGATTCGGTTCAAATGGTGAGACACAAAAAAAAAACATCAGTGTATATATAATAAAAAAGTATGTGGCGAAGATGATCCAGTCGCTGGCTCATCCACCTAAATCTTCGTGGTGCTTGGATTTTTCTTTTTGTCGTTAGTTATATCTCCCATCGGATGTTGGTATATATGCGTGTTGGACGAGGTGACATATCCGTTTATGGTGCGGGTAAGGTGAAAAAAAAAGAAACAGCGACAAAAAACAACACCGCAACTAAACGCACGCCGCGAGGACAACAAAGAATTTTCTACAAAAAATTATGTTCACCAGTTTTCTATGGCCGAAAACATTTCTCAACAAATTGACACAGAAGTTGTCGCGAAGTCCGTTTTTAAAATGTCAACGACTTCCGTGAGTTACAGTAGCACGAGTCTTGTATATCATTTAGATAAATGAATGAAAAATTAGAAAAAATCATAATGTGGACGTAGAGGTAACACAACTGGCAAAAGAGTTAAAATAAAAAAAGATGTAAAGTGGAAAGAAATGCCAATGATCGGAAGAACAAAGTGTGAGCTAAATATATATATGTATATATTAGTGTGCGTAATGTATTGTTACAAGATACCCTGCAGTTATGATTCCAGACAGTAAAATGAGAGCATTCGTGTGAGAAATGAAAAATACGACATTCCAATCGTATAATAGGTTATACATATGAGTGGATAGATAAGTGATGAAATTCGATGTATTAAAAAGCAGATAGAAAGCGGATCAAGTTGTTGTTCCATCATATAGACGAAGAAAAGTGATTTCGTATTGTTTCTCAATTAAACGTGAAATGCAAATGGAAGTGAAGTGAAGTGAACAAGAAATGATGTCAGAAGAAGAACTCTATGGTATGCGGAAGATGTACTCGTGACAGAGAGACAAAGATATGAATATAAATGAGAGAGAGAGAAAGAGAGAGAAAGAATCATCGATGTACGGTGGAATGGTCCATGTTTGATGACAAGTAGTAATGGCAGTAGTAGGAATGGTATAGTATTCTGTATTGTTAGATATTGTTGAGTATAGTACAGTACTTAGTAGGTGATCAACCAACCAGCCAACCAACCAGCCAGCCAACCAACCAACCAACCAACCAACCAACCAACCAACCAACCAACAAACCAACCAGCCAACCAACCAACCAGCCAACCAACCAACCAACCAGCCAACCAACCAACCAACCAGCCATTTAGTGTAAAACCACGTACAAACGACATAACTGAAGAGGAGCATACTGTGGCAGATAACTAAAAATGTTAATGAAAATGAGTACATCATACGTCATGTCACCATAGCCCACGGTCGTCATCGTGACAACGGCCCACCAGAAAGCGTCCGGAATGGACTTGAAGAATGAATTCTCGGAGCCGGCCTCCGCGAAGTATACAGCCGACGAGAATAGCACCACACCTGCAATACAAGGGAGAAAACTCGTTCAGAAGGATTAAGTCGTAGCGTGTACCTCATGTCCCCGTAGCCCACGGTCGTCATCGTGACGACGGCCCACCAGAACGCGTCCGGTATCGATTTGAAGAAACTCTCCTGCGAGCCAGCCTCCGCGAAGTACACTGCTGAGCTGAACAGGATGACGCCTGAAACACGGCCCCTTTCTTTGCTACTACTGCCGCATCTACTCAATTTTTGCCGTTCAACTGCCTGCCTGCCTGCCTGCCTGCCTGCCTGCCTGACGTTCGTCATTTCGTCTATTACACAATTTCACTTATATCTCTATTTTGTTGATTTTTGATTTTTAATTTTTGATTTTTTTCTTTTTTTTTTTTATCAACACCTTGTTTTAATTACCTCTTCAGTAGGGTGGCGCAAAAAAACCAACTGTTTCTTTTTTATTTTGAGTCCCGTGTGACAAAATGTTAGTATTTGATGTTTTAAGAGCCCACTCCAAAGGACAGATCGAAATAATAAAAAAAAATTCAAGAGGTCACTCCAAATTTTTTAAAATGTCAAAAATCGTAAAAAAATTAAATTAACAGAATTACATTTTCTCAGTATTTTGTTTGATTTTTAATTCATGTCGTGGTGTATTGTTATCGATTTTTTCTTACTAAATTAAAGAACAAAAATTTATGAAATTTTAATATGAATATTAAAAGGTCGCTCGAAAAGATTAAAGAAATGCACCAACAAATTGAAAAAAATTATTAGCAGCCTTTCAAAATTCAAAAACTTATTTTTTTTTTTTTTTCTCTATAAAATTATACCGTAACGAGAAGAGAAAAAAAAAAACCGATGCTCGCCGATTTCTGACGTTTTATAAAATGTGGAGCGACCTCTTAAAAAATTTTTTTTCAGCTGTCCTTTGGAGTGGGCTCTTAAAACATCAAAAACTAACATTTTGTCACACGAGACGAAAAAAAAAAAAACAGTTGGTTTTTTTGCGACACCCTACTCTTCAACCACAATAATATTGGTACTCTCTACCTATTTACCCCTTCTTCACATCTCGGAGAAGGCGTTCTTTGACCGTTTCAGCATTGTTAGAAATACTTTTTGCCCAAAAAAATCACAAATTCATTTCAATTTTTGCATACAATTTTTTTTTTTACAATCTAGTTTAGAATTGATCTTATCATGCTTGTAACTCAACACTTTTTCCAAATCATTTCACGTCAGCAAGTACCATGTATAGTATCTATCATCCTTAACACCTTTACTTTGCACGTCTCCTGTGTATAACACTGGTGTCACATTGGGGTCGCTGGAGACCCCGTATGAGAAAAATCATTGCATAGAAACGAAGACATAGATTGAAATAAGTTGAAAAAATTCTGGGATACTCTTTAGCTGTTATGTTTCAAGACGAATTAGTCGTCTTTTTTTTTAAAGTGGAATTTTGACTGCGAAAAAAAGAAAAAAAAAATCATAACTCACTGAGTTTCAGATATTTTTTGCTGAAAATTGACTGAGTAACTCTCAAGACACAGATGTTTGATGAAAAATAAAAAATTTTTAAAAAATATGAAGATACTGCGCGATGAAGAAAAGATATTTATTTGAGTGAGTAAAGTTGAAGTTTTGGAAAAAGAATAATTCAACGATTCTTACGATATTTCATTATTCATCTTGAATGAAATTAGATTCTTTTGCATGTTTCTCATATAGAATTTGCATTTTAACCCCCGATACTCAGTGAAGGGTTAAAGCTTGACTACTGATTCTGTTGATTGTTTCAAATACATTGTCAAAAAGAAAAGAAAACGAATTATTTACATTTCGTGTATGAACAAAAGAAACAAACCCTTGCTGGGGTAAAAAGTTCTTTGAGATTCTTGCGCGTGATAAGAGTGTTTCAGTGAATTGGCTATAAAAATCGATCCCACTTATTCAACGAAGAATAATTTTTCATAAAAAAAATATAAAAAATTTAAAAAAATGCAAAAATCTCGCTTCGATCAAATTTTATTGTCCGTCTATATTGTTAAGAACGAAAGCCTCTATTGCCAAGTCACGACGAGCTTTTAGACTCAAAGAAGTTTGAAAACTACTTTCTCATCATTCGAACAAATGACCCGAAATTTTTTGGTGCTTTATCATCGTAGTGATGAAAAAAGCTGACAATCCTTATAATAATGAAATGTTATTTTATAACCCGAATCTAATTGTAAAATATGCAACGCCTGTATCAAGGAAAAAGAAAATCATTCATCTTGTATTTTGTATGTTTTATCACCAGTTGATTAAATTTTTTTCAGTTACTCTAATTCGCGGTATACCAAATCTATTTTCATTTGTCTATTTATTTTTTTACGTTTTCCCATCAAAATTTAGAAAAACTATACTCACAAAATGCGATTATTTTTCACTGTCACTTAACGTTAAGTATCTTTTATTTATAAATTCAATTTCACCCGCGTGACATTTTCACACAGCAATATATCGTTAAATTAATTTGTATCGAAAAATGTTGTTTAAAAAATAAAAACAAACAAAAGAAAGCAAAACTCAATTACAAATACCAGCGAATGCGTCATATGCTTGCCTATTTTTCGAATTACATCACTACTCGTAAAGGTATTAATCGATCGACACCGCAATCGTTTTATGAGTATAATGCTCGCTTAGCAATTAACGTTAATGCGTAAAATGTACAGAAGTTGTAGTCCGAAAGCCATAAGGAAATGTTTATGCCGTTGACTACGAAGCAGCGAGGAAACTTTGTGTTAATTTCTACATATTTCAACCCCCTTCAAACGAATCCATTGATAAGTTAACCGGGTAAAAAAAAAATTGCTTTATTGATTAAACGTGTTTTCAGAGATTTTAAAAAATCCACATTACCTGAAACATTGTTTTGTAACAAAAATTTTTTACTTTTTCCAGTAAACCCATCCCTTTTCCGTTAGAAATCGTGCGTTTAATGTGGATATTGAAAGAATTTCATAATTCACGTAAGCGCCATAGAGATCCAAAAATTTTGTTCATATATAGAACGTTTTACGGAATTTGCGTATATCTTTGAATTCTGCGTTTCATTCTTAAATTTCCACGAGACTTTACCTTGAAAACTGTCAGCACCAGGCAATGAACCCAAGAAGTTAAGATCATTTATCATAAATCACGGAAACTTGTTTAGATTTTTTTTTTCACCGTTTAGATAGAAACAAAAATTCTTAACACGACGAAGGACGGATACCTTTCGATGGGATCAAAATACATAAAGTATAATAACATCAAGTAACCTCGTTGAATCCGCAGTCGTTACACGCGGCCATCCTTCAGTGGCCCCTGGAAAATCACGGCAATCAATACTGGAAACAATATGTATAAAACACCGGAAAAGATGGAAGCTGATGGCACTGTTAGTATGTTTTCTGTGCCTGCTGATTATTTCAAAATTTTGATCATGACCTGCCGAATTAGAATGAATAGGATCAAATTTCATATTTTCAGTCCGTCATATTGGATCCGCCATCTTGAATTTTTTAATTCTGAGTTTGGAATCGTCTTCAGAGACCCCGAAGACTCTCAAGTAATAAGTTTCAAGCGAATCGGATAAATTTTTACATTTTCATTCCACCAAATTGGATCTGTTATTTTCAATTTTGAATTTTTGACGTCAAAATTGTTTTTAGTGACCCCAAAAAATCAAGATAACTGCTAATTTCGCAGGATCATCAAAATCCCTCTTAAAACATCAACATTAACATCTTAGAAGTCGTATAATGCAAAAAAAAAAAAAAATGAACAGCGATATCTCAAGAATTGAATATAAATCTTGAGTAACCTCTGCTTGTACGCATTGATTTTTTATGTGGGGTCTCTAGCGACCCCGAGGTAACACCAGTGATATACGAAGGAGGTTCCCCGATTTTTTTTTTTTTTTGTATCTTTTACGTCACACCAAATCTAGAAAAAAGTCATTTTTACTATTTTCTCACTCCCAACCTCATGGCGATTACCACTTTCTAACGTAATTTACTTGAGTGATGGCGACGGTCAGCTTTTTTTCACGGATCTACTCGGGTGTAGCCTAAGTGCCTCGTAAATGTTCAAGTTTGCATCGGTAATTCTCCAGTTAACTTTCTGGAGCGTTGGTTTTACGATTGGGCACCAACAGAGTATCAATATTCATGGTGCTAGAGTGGGCGCAGTATTATCATCGTTACGTCGTACGTTGAGTGTTTTTTTTTCCCCACACGTTTTGACAAAAAATTTCCACCATTACAAGTAAAAAAAATTTCAATTTCTACTTTAGGTTCTTGATCTCGTCAAACTTCCGGCTGGACATTGAAAGACAGAAAATAAAGGGTAGGTATTAGGGTGGGCCAAAAAAAAATTACTTTTTTTTGTTAGTCAGCGTGAAAATATCGTTCAGGATAATAAAAAAAAAATTCTGTCAAAGTTTGAGGTAATTATTTGCCTCTTTTCGATTTTCTATTTCATGTTTAATCAACACAGGAATTTCATTTTTTTTAATTTTATTACTTAATAACGGATTGGAGTATCGTAAAGAGCGATAAATATTTTTGTAGGAAATTGAACGACCAACAAAAAAGGTCTCTTGTGATTTTTTCGTAAATCTACTGGTTCAAAAGTTGATAAAAATATAAATTTTGTATAATAATTTACGTTAAAAACTTATTTCTTGTTGAGTAATCGGAAATTTCGGGAAAGTTTCGATGTTTTAGTAAAGAATATAACATGAATTTCGAGAAATATTATATTTTTATCATTTTTCAACCTTTATATCGTCATCGTGGAAGTGAAAAAAAATCGTGACATTTGACAAAACAAATTTTTAACCTTGAATAACTCTTGAACCAGTAGATTTACGAAAAAATTACAAGAGACCTTTTTTGTAGATCGTTCAATTTCGTACAAAAATATGTAATGATCTTCTCGATACGCTGATCCATTGTTGAGTAATAAAATTCGAAAATAAAAAAAAAATTTCCTGTGTTATTTAAAAAATTTTTTTCGTCACCTGGAACGGAATTTCACTGTAACTAATCAAAAAAAAATAATTGTCCTTTTTTTTGGCCCACCCTCGTAGGTATATACTGTCAATTTTAAAAAATATAGATCAATTGCAGCCACAGCATTCGCTGCTTTCCTGGAGCTACTATAAAAATCAGTTAATTTGAGTTTAATCGTACAAACATTAATGATTTCGTTCGTATTTTTGAACGTTGGTTGAATAATATACCGTTTTAGAAGTCATGAGCTTTAATATCTATTTACTGCGTTGTTTATAAAATGTAAATAATGAATGAAATCGGTTAAGGAAAACGAATGGAACTTACCTGATTCAATTGTCACTACCTTTTCTAATAATACAGTTCAAAGATTCTATATCAATTCACAAAATCTAAATATAATTATAGAAAAGCTCTTCTATTGTCTATTGTTACTGTACTGCAGTTCCGACAGAATACTTTCGGTAATTAAAAGGGTGTGCCTAATGATTAAAGGTATAGTCGTGCCAACACTTCTTTCTAGTGAAACGAAGATTTCAGAAATGAATATAAGGTTCTTTCCTTCGTCGCAGATAGAAATAATTAACTTGACAATAAAATTGTCAATTGACTTTTATCTGAACTTTCCGATATCTTCAAACTTTAATATCAACGCATATTAATTCGAAATAATTGGAAGACATCAGTCTCTCTATACGTTATATCGACTACTACACATCATTATCCAGGTTGAGAACGGAAGTAATTTTTAGTAATTTTTCTACGCGAGGTGCAGATATAAACAAGTTATTATCCCCTAAAAAAAAATCTTTCAGCCAGAGCCGATGATTCGATTACTTTGATATATAGGTACGATAGTAATTATCCGTAATGGAGAAACTCACCAATGAACAGGAAAAAGATGAGCAGGCCAAGCTCACGCATCGAGGCCTTAAGAGTGCGACCTAGAATTTGTAGCCCTTTACTGTGCCTGGAGAGTTTGAATATTCGGAACACCCTGACCAGCCGAATGACCCTTAGAATCGCGAGGGACATCGCCTGGTTGGTACTCTTGTCCTGCGGGCTGACCGGAGCCTTAGGCAGGTTGAGCGTGTCCTCCTCCTCAGCTACCACCGTAGCCAGTGTAATGAAATATGGAATGATGGCGATGATATCGATGATGTTCATTACGTCACGGAAGAAGTTTAACTTGTTTGGGCAGGCGAGGAAGCGTACTGATAACTCAAACGTGAACCAGACGATACAAATAGTCTCTATTAGGAAGAACGGGTCCGTGATGTCCGGCACTTCGTCCTCTTCGATCTTTGTGACATTCGCCGTCGTGTTAAACACTTTGTAGTGCTTAAACTCCGGGAGGGTCTCAAGGCAGAAGATCACGATGGACAGAAGGATTACAAACACGGATATGATGGCAACGACTCGCGCCGCCTGCGAGCTCTCCGGATACTCGAATAGCAGCCACACCTTCCTCTGCAACTCGTGCGACGGCAGTGGCTTCTCCTCCTCTTTAATGAAACCCTCGTCCTCCCTGTCAATCACGAAAACAAAAAAAAAACACGTTTAATAACGCTTCGCCATCTTTATTCTTCATCCCTAGGAAGCGGACATGCAAGGTCTTCTCCTCGAAAACTTATAAGCATCCTTTTGGGGATGTTTTTTGGGTTATATCGCATTGCGAGTCTCAGATTTCGAGGAAAGGACCTTCTCAGTATGCTTCGATGTGGGAATTAGCTCCAACATCAAATAACCTTAATATCAAAGTTAGGATTACCTCCAAGCTAACGTTAAAAATCATGGATGTTACTGAATAAGTGCTTGCTAGGGGAGGGGTTGAAAAAATGATCACCTTTTACAGGAACTTCGTACAGATCTACGATTAAACTTGTGCTTGGTAAGAATTTTTGAACAACTAAATTATAGTAAACGATATGTAACCAAGCAGATGTTACAAGTCAAATGAGGTTTAAAACGTTTTTCAATCAAGCAAGTATCAGTATAATATTTTCTTTTCACAAAAGTCAATCTTTGGGTCACCAATGCATGAGTTGATATCTAGTGGCGAAGATAAGTTCTAGATTCGTTATCCAGAGCATGATCCAAGTGGAAAAGTAGACTTAGAGGAAGGATTAGATTAAAAACTAGTCATAGCTGCAGAAGATTAGTTTCATAATTACTCCCAATCGTTCATTTTTTTACCCACTTCATGTGGCGGTTAAAACGTGATGTGATTCATGGTGAAAATTTGAATATGAGAAGTAATGGATAATATATTACATCAGTTGCAAGATTTCAATTGTTACACATTAGAGAGAAGTGAGCATAGATGACTTTTTGTGCTTTGAAACGAGGGGGTAAAGCGTTCATAGATCGGGCAATAAGTGATTTCTATGATTTCAAGCGATTTCAAGCGATTTTAAAGTGACTGATTTCCAAAGTAGTTTGCCATTTCAATAAGTGAATACACGTGCGATTTCAAACGATTTCAATCGATTTCAAAAGACTTCATGCAATTTTACGTCATTTTGCGCCATTAGACAGGATTCCGAGTGATTTCGACTAAATTCAAGTAAATCAAACCGATTTTAAAATTACTGATCTCCAAGATGGTTTGCGATTTCAAGAAATTTCAATCAATTTCAAGACACTTCATACGACCTCATTCTCTTTTATTCAATCATGCGATTTTACGCAATTAGATGTGATTTCGATGGATCGCAACTAATTTCAAGTGATTTCAACTGATTTGAAGTGACTGCTTTCCAAAGTAGTTTGCAATTTCAATGAACGAATACCCCCTCACTTTGAAAACCGACTGTCGAGTGGCCAGAAAATAATATTTTTACGGCATGGGCATTGAAAAGTTCACTTTTTGTGGCAGTTTTCGTTCCGTAAAGTGACGCTTTATACGGCAGCGAACAAAGTTGCGGAATAAAGTCTTTATTCCGTAGTTTTGATGCGCAGTTCGAAGTGCGCATCCCAAACTGCCGAATAGAGTAGCTTCGTCGAACAGATCACGACATAACCTCACTCTTCGTTTTAATTTTCAATGCCCATACCGTAAAAAATATTGTATGTGGCATGGCCGTAAACCGTTTTTTGGCTCGGATAATTTCAGTACTCGCTTCCGGCTCGCTTCCGGCTCGCCTTCAGCTCATCCTGAAATCTTTATCCTTGCAAAAAAAAAACAGGCAGTTTACGGGCATGCCACATAAATAGCTATTCTCGACCGTACTAGTAAACTAATGTATGTTGAGTGACATAGTGTATGAAAGTGATGAGACATTGTCTCAACATTTGCAATTACAAAAGCCCCCCGGATCAGCCCTGCGTCAATCTCTCCCGCAAATCACGACCGTGACACTAACGTCAATCGAGTTAAAAAAATGTTAGACCTTCCGCCTCTCTTGCCTCATGCTCTGATAGCATTCCACTGACGGTTGCATGTTTATAAGCACCGTATAGTTTCCTGACGTGATTAAACCTGAGCTATTTTGAAATGGAACGAATGGAGGATAGGATCTCTCGTACCTGAACTTGTTAGTGGCCATCTCCCCCAGCTCGTAGAATTTGATTTCTTCGGAGAAGACATCGAGTGGTACGTTGACCGGGCGTCGAAGACGGCCGCCGCTCTGGTAGTAGTAGAGGATCGCATCGAAAGAAGGTCGATTGCGGTCGAAGAAGTATTCATTTCGCAGAGGATCGAAGTACCTTATCCGCCGCGCTGGATCGCCAAGCAGTGTGTCCGGAAACTGGTTCAGCGTGCGAAGCTGTGTCTCAAACCGTAACCCGCTCACCTGGACCAGGATTAAGAATTAGAATAAGATATGACAGTCAGATACGATGATCATATAATGGATTTACAACTTTCACTGCGCGAGTTTTAATCACCGTCACGTTTTTGTTACACCTAATCAGGCTTTCTGGCGTGTTTCTTCTTTTTTTTTCCCTTCTTTCTTTTTTTATTATTCTTTCCTCTTCCCTAGCACGACACCGTAGCTAATCCGAACACGATTCTTTGTCACGATCGTGCGAACCGAATAACCCACAGATCGAATATAAGATTTTAACTCAGTGGGATGTTTAATCTTGAAGCCACACCCAAAAAGCTTCCTGCCAATCGATCAATAGTACTTAAAACCTTATACATATATATATATATAATATACTTGTATTAACAATACAACGGAAGTCCCAAATTGATGTATCGATCCGTTTGTAAGCCTTCGATGTTTCTACCTTATTCCGGGAATAAACAATAATCCTGAAAGTTCAGTATTTGCTGTACATTCCGTAAAAAAAAAAGAAAACAAAAACAAAATGATTGATGATGGTTTTATTCAAATTTTTGAACTAACCAACGACTGTCGTTAATATGCAGAAATAAACAAACGAGACCTCTAAGATGAAGTTTTGATTCAGCCAAATATCTAATATAACTATAGCTACCATAATACCGTTTAACGTGTATCGTTTGCATGGCGAGGAGTGTGGAGAGAAAATTTGAAAGGTGATAAACTGTCATTTGGCTATTGGTACACGTGTTCAAATACGAGCAAACGTCGTAAAGCGGATAGAGGATCGACAGTGGCAGATGGTACCGTACTAACTACACGAAAGCAGCAGCTCAATGGATTAGTAATGGCATTTTTCCAACAAGATTTAAAATGATTAAAGCAACATTTTTCATTGGTCAACATTCTAAAGATGTATGCAACTGATATTTCCTTACTATATTTTTATTTATAGTGAATATTTATCGAGTGGATGACGTTATAACCTAAAAATGTCGAGTTGACTTTTCACTGGTGCTAGCTAGAACCAAGGACTTTGTCGTAACGTTGAATGATCACTTTTCTCTAATACTCGTGTGCAAATTTTTTTAACCTGTTTATCAGCATTGAGTTCTTGTTGCGAGTAACGTGGTTCGTCTCAACGCCTTTTGAAGTGTGTTGTAAACGTACAATCTTTCCCGGAATTTATTGCTACCGGGTAATAATACTTGGCCCTCGACTAAAAATATCATTCCTCGGGAAAAAAAAAAAAAAAAAAAAAAAACAACAACGAAGTATAACTTGAGAAATCATACCGTCAAGCAAGACGTATGGGCTTCGGTAAGAAGCACACGTTTTGTAATTTCCAGTTAACGGCAATTACGGCACAAGCTTTGGGGTCGTTTTAATCGACGCAATGCAGTCGTGTCAACCTCAGAAGACTAATAATTCCCTGGCACATGGCAACCTCAGTGCTTATATACGTGGTTCCCAATCCCAAGGTGAACTTGGACGCGAGCCAACTTTCGGCTCTAGGTCACTACTGTCTTGGGTTAATCTTACTCTGACGAAGAACCCATAAGACGATAAAAATAAACACATTCTCGACGATCTAAAATGCGGCAGCAATGCGGATCAGCCTCAAGGTATCGTAAATTTTTGTTTGACAACCTTCCGCGCCGATTTCACATGCACTTAAAATTTTATACCTCTTTGTATGGTCGGACTCAGTATCCGATGTCGATCGAAATCGATCCAGTAAATCCAGAAAGTGATCTAGAGCCATGCGGCATCTCGAAATGGGATTTTTTCTTAATGCAAATCACGTTTATTTTGTCTAACTAAACATGTGTCGATCAGACGTATTGATCAATAACATTCGACACAATTCACGACTCTTAAGTGAAACATCATTTATTTAAATTGGCCGAGAAATGCTTCGGACTAATTATTTTCTCAGACTAAATCCGTACCGTTAATACAACAAATCCATTTACTAGGATTGATCGTTCAAGTAAGAGTCAAATTTGCTTAGGTTAGGTTAGGATAGGTTATACAACAAATCCTTTTACTAGGATTGATCGTTCAAGTAAGACTGAAATTCGCTTAGATGTTCCAAATCCTCGATTCTTCAGGCTTGAATTTGTCTTGTGGTCATTTCGTGAAGCGTAAAATGAAGTTCTATTTTCCATGTGAATAATCGCATTCTGTTAAATGATTACCAAAGTAAGCCGTATTGCAAAATGGTAATAAAAAAAAAAAATTGTCATTGAACACGTCTTGAAACAATTTTAGCATCATGGTCACGTGGAGCTTTCTTCAAAGTTGATTTTACTAAGAAAATAAATTTCTACTTAGCTTTCAAGTAATAGCTAACGAATGTAGTGATTGGAATGACATTAGAAGTACTATATTTATCGCAGTGCAGAATTCGAAAAGTTTTGTTGCAAAATAAAACGTGTATCCCCAAGGTTGACGATCGCAGGTTCATTAGTATAGTCACGTTCGAAATTACATGTCTATAATTAAATGTTCCCTGACCTTTGCCTTTGGCCTTCACTGTTTATTACTTCATTAACGATATGCTCTTCGCGTTACAATCACAGCACTATAGTATTCTATTCAATGAACGATCGACAACTCGCACTCTGCAGAGGGTTCGGCTTATTTTCCACGACGCAGTTTTGTTCATGGTAATATAGTATTATCTACATTTTTTCTGATACTAGTATACTGAAATATACTGTCTGGTTTTATTTTTCAAGAATGTTTCTGAATTTTTAGAAATCGTTCTCACGAGTGATTTACTCTATTTTCACTCATTCAAAATGTTCTTTTCAATGACTATACATCGAATAATTTTAACTCGATTCATTTTGCACGACTCGCGTGCACCCCGAAATTTTGAGAAAACGTGATACACAAATACCTGTTTAGTGTGATTATGATCCTCTATACTAAATTTTATAATTATTTCAAGAATAAATGTTTGTATTTGGTTTAGCCAATTTTATCACTTGAATCATACCTACATTAGAAAACAGCTTGAAAACTGATTTCCTCTCACCATTTTTAATTAGCTTCAAAAATTTTCACACGATTAATCAGCAATATAAAAAAAGCAGTATTGATTATTTTCAGATTTTTTCCTCCCACCGTTAATTTTCTTACGATTAATCAGACCCATCTCAAAATCGGGCTTGTTCATGAATCTCAAAATTCAAAAATTCTGTGTTCTTGGGTCAAAACATTCAAAATCGAATAAATCATATACAAAAAAAAAAAATCAACGCTTCGAGGAAAATGTCTGAAAAAATTCATGAAAATTCTTTTGACCTCGGCGAATCGTGTAAAAATTTTCGAAGCAAAGTAAAAATGGTGAAAAGTAAAATCATTGATCGAGTTGACAAGGAAGGCCTCGGACATATCTACTATTCTGTCGAATAATTGAAAGGCAGTCATGATTTATCACGGATTTAAAAGTTGACAAGAATGTTACTTACGTTGATGACGACCCTTTCACAGAAGTCATGATCGTGAGGAATAGGCTCGAAGTGTGTGACGCCTGTGTATTGGGTGTGGGGGTTTGGCCCGTCCTCGTCCTGGCTGCTGAGCTTTGGCAGCGATCTGTAACAACGAAATCGAGGGTTAAAACACCGTCGAAGATCCCATCTCCGATTTCCATGATACCTATGCTAGGTTAGGTTTGGTTAGGTTAGGTTAGGTTAGGTTAGGTTAGGTTAGGTAAAAACGGATGCATTAGTTGTGGCCATTTTGAATTCATAACTAATTTAACTTTCGACCTCTTAAATCACTCGATTCACGACGAAAATTTGATGTTGAGCAAGTTTTTTACGCAGAAGTTTTCAATACTCGGTACCCTGATGAAAATTTCAAATTCAAAAATTGGAACATTTTTTATGATTTCGTATAAAATTGTAAATATGCCGGTTTTTTTTCGTAAGGAATTGTTAATTTTTTTTCAAAATCGTAATGTCTTGTAGATTTTTTACTGAAAAATATACAAATTTTCATGAAAATCTACAATTCTTTTATGTAAACTGTTTTTCTGTAGAAAATGTTCCAATTTCACCAGGATTTACTTCGTTGTTTGAAAATTAGTGCTTACGTGGATGAAATTACCTCCGTATCATTTGTGATTATAACCTATAAAATTGCACGCAATAAGTGTAGCGACAGCTGGTATTATAACCCGAATGCAGAATAGTTAGGCCAAGGTCCGATGGACAAGTTAGACAGATATGCGTATGAGACGTTCTCTCTAAATAACCAACCTTCTATGGCCGACGCCAACCGGCTTCAGTTCGTAACGAGTCGCGTAATGAGAAGAAATGTCAAAGCCTAATATCCATTATTAATATCATTTGCTGTGATATGAACATCTGTGGTGGGATTTTATTTGGGCCAGCCAGGCGAGAATCCTCTTAAGGGATTTGTTTAGTGTGAAGGCTGTTTCTATTTAAGTTTTTTTGCGAATTTCTTAAAGATAAACTATTGAAATAAAATTTCTCATAATTTTCACAATATATTTACCAACATTCAAAGAAATTTTCTGAACTTTTTGGAAACGAAATATTGAATATAACCTAATGTATACTGCATATAGACGTGATACCTCAAAAATGTACAAAGTTTGTTTAAATGTCAATAGATATAATTTCAGGTTGAAGTTCGTGACCATGAAGTGTATTTAAATCAAGACTTCGTCGATATATTCAAAGTCGTATAATGCATACGCAACATAACCTATCATTATAGTTAAGATTGCATGTTCCTATCCCGATAGTATTTTGCTTTTCTTCGGTTTTCCATTTAAATGGTTATTAATTACTAAATGCTATAACTGTTAATCCTTAAAATTAAATTCAAAAGTCGTTTACATACGCATCCAAAACCTGTTAATACTAAAAAAGCATATGTTTAACAGCAATTATTTAAAAAAAGCTAACAGATCACCTAGATTTAATTATCGTAAAACATAAACAATGTCAAACAGTTTGTTTTTTCTTTTTGTTTATATCAGTAGCCTTATGATGATGGGGGTCCCCATCAAAACGTCGCAGAGTGAAATTTTTACTTATAAATAAAGAAAATGTTGCTTTGGCCTATATCGACGAAATCTTCATTTAAATAAATATAATTTGAAAATTATGAGAAATTTAATTTCACTGCTTTGTCTTCGAATAAAAAAATAAAATAAAAAAATCCCCAAACAACCTTTTAAATAACAGCCGTCACACTAGACGGCCCCCTTAAACGATACCACAGTAGGTTGTACAATGTGTACAAAAACCTATAAACACGTACGTACCTAGCTTAAACACAATGCGTAAGTAAGTTCGATAAACGGAAACAAGATGGCGGCCGGTGTTATAAGGCTAATCGGTTGCGCAACCGCAAGATAAAGTTTCTCCACGCTCAATTAGACCCCGTGTACCTATACACCCCAAATATTATTCGGCTGTCGTGGACGTGAACAATAACCGGGTGAAGAACGGGGCAAAGGACTCGTGTGTGTTTAGAGAGTAAAGCCTGCTCGGCCTGCCCACAATATAATCCGCGTACCCGTAATGCCATGCGTGTTTTAGTTGGAGGGAGAAAAAAGAAAAAGAGAAAAAGAAAAAGCGGTAAACGTGCCAAGGAACGTGCTCGAATACAAACAACTGTATTACCGGCGGATGCAGATTACGATCTATCCGCTCAAAGTTTGCATGATGGCGATTCCCCAGCTACAAAGTGCTTCCTCGACGTTGACCTCATGGATAATTCGCTCAATTATTAACGCCGGGCAATTCGGAGGAAAAATCTGCCGATACGAACCAACGCAGCTTTCACTCAACGTAAATACTCACTAGATAAACTCGATCGGTAATCGTGGCTGTGAAATAATCCAGAACTTGTTTGTATGGGCTTGAACTGATCGTTAAATCTGGGTTGACTTTGTCTTATCTTCAGTGAATAAAAATTCAGGTAGAGAACGTTTAAAGCCATAAACTATACGCATAACATGGATTCTAAGATATCAAAACTGTTAAAAGATCGAGGAGAAATTTGTGTTTTGAACATTACGTGGGGTCGTTTTGACCCCAGTGTGCAGGATTAAGCCTGCCGGGCGTAAACAAAACAAAAAATGGCTAGGGATCAATAAAAGCTGAATTATGATACGCTTCCGCTGTGCGTTTCCCATTGATAAATTTGAAATAACGATTTTTTCTCTCTCACCGCGAAAGGATGCGTAGAACGCGCAAGCTTGCGGAACAATCGATATGAGACGTAATTGCAGAGAGACCCATTTGTATAATCACGCCGATTACACAGCTGGAAAATCTGACTCCGCAATCATTCTGTCATGTCTTTGTTGGCTCTATACAGCCTCCGTAGAATTGTTAAGGCCATATTCTCCAGTCGTAGGTCACTTATATTGTGCATCGGACAATATCTACCTCAAGTAAAATGGGCGAGGATGGGCTCAATCGAGCATGAAATAAACGAGCGATTTCCCTTCCTCAATCCAAGAATTTCACTATTTCCGTAGAGCGGTAGAAGCTTGTTGTATTTCACGTGCAAGCACTCCGTCATGGAAGCTTCTCTATTTCTGGTATTTTCTCTGGCGACCGTGAAAACAAAATACCAAAATAATTCCTGACGTTGTGGTACGCAGGGATCATTATGTAGATTTATGTTAATATGCACTATCGTATCTCGAGCATTGCACAGAATTATGGTTTACACGGGCTAAACATAACGGCAACTATATTTTTACAGAATGCTATTTTGCAGTTTAGTATGTGCAGCGGTTATGGTTGAATCTGTGAAGAATTATCGTGAAAACTGACTATCAATATGTACAATATTTTAAGTCACCTGTTTTGGTAGATTCTAATTGAAAATGAAGGATTATTTGAGTCAAGCGATATTCGTTTGTTCAACTAAATGATATAGTCAAATGCGGTGAACACGATACTTACTTAATTCAAGAAGATACTTTTTTCGGACGAAATATTTATAACAGCTCAATATAGAATTGGAACAAGCTTTTCAATTATGCTTATGACTATCACTTCATTAGAAAAAACACGGCGCGAGTTCCTCGTGACTAATACGTTAAAGGATAAACTGAACATGTGTCAATAGTTTTGTTTATTTCTCGTCAATGCCAATCTCGATAACTCGAACTTGGAATCATGATTTCTTCGTTAATAATAAGTCTGTTGACAAATTTAAACACGTTATCCGTATCTCACTCACTAGCCGGCTACCCGGTTTTATATGTATCTCTGAAGCTACTTCCGTAGCGAGAAAGTTCGCCACCTATGGGCCGTTTGTAGTACTAGCATACCGACGTTTACGATGAATATATTCTCTACCTGTTTCAAAGCATGTGATGTTTCTTTTACCTCGTGAACAAATTAGTTCAACTGATTCATCCAGTTACGCCAAACAAGCTCCGGTTAGATCAACAAAGTATGGCAATCGATCGGT
Source organism: Diprion similis (assembly GCF_021155765.1). Classification (NCBI taxonomy): domain Eukaryota; kingdom Metazoa; phylum Arthropoda; class Insecta; order Hymenoptera; family Diprionidae; genus Diprion; species Diprion similis. The sequence continues at coordinate 7,309,367 of NC_060117.1, forward strand.
GTACATTTTTTGTTGGCTAGATTCATGCACTTATTTTATTTAAGGTACCTAATTGTTTCTGTCAAAAAAACATGCGACTTGGAGGAACAATCGATAAACTTGAAATGAAATGACATTTAGTTGACTCAATTTCGGAAACACATGAAAAGGTTCCTTCGAATCAATGCATCACTTGATCACGAAAAGAAAGGCTTTTGTTGAATCAAGGAATTTGCTTGACTAAATCATTTTGACGAACTAATTGAGTCGAAATTGTTAAATTGAATTCATCGTCTTTGGAAGAAATAAGGGATATTAGAATAAAGTGAATGGACTCCAAAGAAATTCCTTTTCCTCAGTGCAGTTCCTGTTACATTCGATGATCTATTCTTTTCCACGTGGGTATTTTCTCGGGCAAAATTATAGATCATATCATTCGATCCAATCGTCGGCTTGAGGGGCGATCGTTAAAACATATTTTGAGGCCGTTTCTCCTACCCACGAACTTGAAACAACGACGCTGAGAATAACTAAACGTAGTTACGAACTGCTTGAGCGAGCTTTACGTCCCTCCAGACTGGCCCACTCGCTTTATCGCGTATTATACACGCTACAGATTTGACTGTTAAATTGCCAACAAACAAGAGCTATGTACTGCTGTAAACATTGTGCAGTTAAGTTAAGAATTGTCGAGGACACGCCAAGCTTCCCGCGATTTCAGATAAACAATCGTACCTATTGTTCAACGGCTTTATATCAGGTCAAATTTACTCCCGGGTTTTCAAAACATCTCGAAGAAGTTTAAAGAAATTTTCAAATATATACATACATCATTGTATGATAAAAATTAACTTTTCTTGTCCAATTTTTAAAGAATTCGCAAAAATTAACTTTTATTGCATTTATTTACCGAATCAAGAGCAGCCGAAAAATGCAAGAAAGTTCCATATTTATTATACTCACGATGCTGTACCTTAATTAGGTCGCGTCTTGCAGGTACTTCAGTGACGGATAATGGATAATAAGAGGATAAATAATAAAAAAATATGTCACACAACAAAATTCAAGCTCGAATTTTGCTTCAACGTCCAATAATATTCATTCGTCTATCAGATAACGGGAATTGCGAAGGTGAAAGAAGACGGCAAGAGTGCATGAGGAGGCAGGACGCTACCTAACTGTTCGAGATGTATCGACCTTCGATAATACCCTACAGAATACCGTCGAGTCCTTTATTCGTGCAGGAGTGGAATCAGATACTTTTCATCGAATCAAATCTAGGCATGCACTATGCGGAAGAGCAAATGCACCGTGAGGGTAGAATAAGGATGGTGGAAATCATGGAACAATCGGTGAAAAGCACTAGGAATGAAGTAAAAGTTGAAGGTCAGGTGCAGGATCATCTCTGAAGACTCGTTTTCGATCCTTTGAAAATCACCATTTTTGCACTGTAATTTATGAGAACGATCTCAAAGAAGCAGACCACCTTTAACCCTCACTTTGCAGATCTTCTGTGTAAGACACTGGGGATGGGGGTTGAAATTCCGAATTTGAAAAGTTGCGAAAGCGCCAAATTCCGAGTTTTCAAAAAAAGAATCGATTTTTCAAGAATTTTTATTGAAAAGCCCCTTTAATTTATTAAAATAAAAATTTGTCCACATATTGTGGTAACTTTTAACTGTATTTGAACATTTTTTATTTGAAAAAATAATTATTCTGAAAGCTGCTATAGCTGATCTTCGGGAGCAACTCTAAAAAAGGCGTCTTGCCTTTCATACTAATTAATATAAAATGAAAAAACGAAAAATATTCCATTAGTATAAGGAATTATCTTGTAATTGATCGATGAAATAAGCAAAATAATACTTTTTGACAAAATGGCGGTTTCTCAAAAAAAAAAAATCGTTTTTCGAAGAAACTTTAGGCGTTAAATTTTTTTATAAAATGTAAAATATTTATCAGTGACTAAAAACCTTCGATTAATTACTAAAAATATATTTAAAAGGCTTGTGTCAAAATTAGAGACTGATCTGTTGAGCCGTTTTCAAAAAATCTTGCTCACTGACAATAAAAACACAGTTTTGAAAAAAACGCGTTTAAAGTTTCAGAAGCACTTTATATTCAGTAGAATTTTTTTTTCGCAACTTACGAAAATAAAATAAAAAAGAAATCGTTTTTTTTTTTTTTTTAATTTTGACTGTATATAACCTTTAACACTAGTGTCACACAGGGGTCACTGGAGACCCCACGTGAAAAATCATTGTCGAAACAGAGATATCAATTCAAGTAACTAAAAAAATTCCGAACTACTCTGTAGCCATTACATATCAAGATAAATCAGTCATCTTCGTCAAAATGAAATTTTGGCAGATGAAAAAAAATTCATAAAACAAAAAAATCGAAGAAAGTGGATCATTCCGCTCAAAAAATGAATCACTAAATTTTCAATATATTGAGCTTAAAATTGACTAAGTAAGTCTTAAAGTCACGTTTTATTGTATAAAAAAATATCAAGATTTTTGAAAAATTATGAATTAACAATTTTCACAATACTTCATTATTTATCTCGGATCATATCAGATTATTTCGGACATTCGACCCCGGTTTGCAGCGCGCAAGGGTTAACCCCCCCCCCCCCCCCCCCCCCCTTCAGAAGGATAAAAAACATCGGCTGTACGATGAAGGACCAACAGCTGTAAGAGGATCCAACAAAGAGTGGAAACCAGAGACACTCGAGAGGGCGTTGTTGTCGAGTCAGACACGATACCGTCCTTGGATACTGGGGGAAATGATCCACCAATGTGGTGAAATTTTTCGTCGTGAATATCATCCCGAAGTTTTCTACACTTTACCAAACATGCAACGCCGTGGCTCATCGCTAATTCAGGCCCTCGTCAGAGCGTCTAGTGCCCTCGCAACTCTTCTCTCTTTTTTCGTCCACCCTCTTCTCTCCGCTCTCGTTTCTCGACCCCTTTCTCCTTTCACTCGCCTTCACTACCTACCCTTCCCCGTTCCGCCAGACGAAGGTGCACCCTGAACACCTACAAACCTACACACCTACACACCTATCTACGACCCACTTAACGACCACCCTGCACTCATAAATCAGTCCTTTCTGCAATCTCAAAGAATGCACCCTGTGTTAGCCGCCGAAATGGAAAGATAGTACATCACGACGGATTTTCCAATCGACCAGAATTTTTGGAAAAACTTTTACTTCAATTGTGCGAAAACTCCAACAACTTTCACGAATGGCCGTTTAAGGTGTTAAATTAAAGGTCCCATCTTTATTCCCAACCAAAAGTGAGTCTAGGTGTTAATGTTGAACACTCCGCGATGAGGTAAGAATTGAAAAAAAAATAACTTGATAAGATGATTCGTTTTGAATAATAATAAAAATAAGTGCCAAAAAGTTGTTGATAAATTTTTTAATCATGAATTTGTGTCAAATCTCTTAGTGAAATTTTTTCTACTTTATATAAAATGAATTCATTGATTTTTCTTAATAGCTATGATGTTGTTTGCGGTTTTTGGCAATTTTGGATAGTTCAGTTTTCGAAAATTTTCTACGCTGAAACTATTCGTTACATGCATCTAGAATGTCTTCTGTGTCATGTATAACCATTTGCAAAAACCTATCCAAAAATTCAGGACTTTTGAACCATGTTTTCGAAATTTTTTCAATTCTGGAAAACGGGTTTTCTAAAATCGCCAAAAATTCCCAAAAAATTCGTAAATATTCAGAAATATCAATGAATTCATTTTGCAAGAAATAAAAAATAATCATCAAAGGTTTGTTTCACAAATTTATGTTTAAACAATTTATCAACGACATCTTGGTTTTGTTATTATTCAAAACGAATTATTTTATAAGCTTCGTTAAAAAAGAGATTTTTTTTACTAAAGCAGAAAATGTTACCATGCAAATTAATAACTCAAGTTAAGATGTTAAGATTACTTCTGATCAGATTAATCTAATTATTTATTTACTGACACTAATAAACAAATGTCTTTTAACTCAAGTATTTTTCCGCATTAAATAGATCTGGCAACAGCGCATCTAACAGCTGTACGTTGTTGTTGCCAGTGTTTAGTTACATTCCATTTATAGATTTACAAAATGAGTAATTAAGTAACTCAATTGCGACGCAACGGACGATTGGCAAAAAAGAAGAAAAATCGTTAACTTGAAAAAGTTTCACTTTCATGAGCCAATTACGTAATTCATTTTTAAGTATGGCTAACTGTCATTTTCGTGAATTTACGATCATTTGGATTAAAATATTTACAAAACTACGCGTCAGTGTACGTTTTTTTTTTTATCATTTTTGCGTAATCTAAGAGAATTGTATTTTGTATTTGTATTTTTATCCCCAGCAATTATGGTTAAATTGTATGAAAACTTCCGTTTTGCGCAATATTCCTTATTAACTACATGTTAAATAGCCAGTTCCCGAAAAATTTGATTATACGAATTTGGGACTTTTTTTTACAAACCAGATTCGGATAAAAATTGACCGACACATTTGTGATTTGGCTTAATTTTTTTTTACAAGTTCTATATCGAAAATGAAGAGATACGTATTTGAAGATTTTTTTTTTTCTCGCATATATCGGAAAACAGAGGGGATCCAGAATTTGAGAATCTGGTGATTTTCGGCTTGTAGACTCATTTGTGAAAATTCATAACTCCGATTCTGTTTGAGCTAGAAGGTTCTTCTTTTTTTTATTTTGAAGCTAAAGGAATGAATTTTGATAAAAAAAATATTTTCATCATAAATTATTAGCAAATTCGTATTCTTGTAAGCAATTAAAGTGTTTAAATCGATTTTTAACAATTTCCTCTACCTCGTAGCGAGTTCCTAATATAACCCTCGTATTTTACGTCAAATTTCCTATTAAAAAACAAATTTTTAATTGATGGAGAAATTATTATTAATATTAGACAAAAAATGAATTTATCATATAATTTTTCTCTGTAATATAAATGATTATTCTATATTTTTAATTGAATAATATTATCTATTAGCAAATAGTGTCTCATAAAAAAATGAACAGAAAATTCAAAAAAATAAACAAATATTATTGTAGCAAATGAAAAATTAATTCATTAAGAAAGGTGTTTGGTTTATAAAAGAAAATCCCATCTATAAGCTATTAATAACATATTAAAAATTTTGCTTTTATTTTACATTGCTCTAATGTCCGAACAGCCTCAAGTTATGGATGGAACCATAGCCTCGGGGCAAAATTGAAAAAATAAGAAAATGAGAAGCAGAGAGGAAATACCGATATGACTGTGCTGAGTTTAAAGTCGTGAGTTCGGAAAAGATCTGAGAATTGAAGGTTGTAACAACTTGTGCCAGAGATTTAAAATCGTAGCAGCATGCGAAATATTTCTCGAGTCCATGACGCAACGGGAAGTCATATTTTGACTACATCCGTCAAACTCTCTTGACCGGATATCGCCCCCGTGCAAGCGGCATTCTGTCAAGTCAATCATCTGTAGCGGACGTATTTGTTTGCGATCTATCAAATTAAACTCATCCAACGCAGTGGTTTGGGATGAAAAAATTAAAAAATATGGCGTTGAAAAACGTGTTGGATAAGATTATGGTATTTTTGAATTAAGATAACCATAACATGTTGTGAATTTGCCAACGTATTATCCAACCAATCGAAAACTTAACACTCAGGATGAACCGATTTGTCAAATAGAATTGGAACCTGCGACTATATCATGAAACAAAAAAACTACAATTTGAAAGGATCAATTCGCATCAGTATATAAGCGTTACGTTTTTTAACATTAAGTGAAGAAAAAGCTCTTGACGCCATCGATCTGCATACTCAATTCGTTGTAAGTCTGAATATAAACTGTGTTTATTTCTCAATTATATAAAATAGGTGAATAAGGTGGAATCCAAGGATTAGAGAGATCCAATGATTCTTCGATCTAGATTAATCAATTTTCATAAAACTAAGATTTATTCATTTGATGGAGTCTTACTGAGACCTAAAAAATCAGATGTTTTTCACTCGTCACAGAAAATCGTAAGGAATCTCATTTTGAATACTTGAATTATAATAATTCTAATCGTTTGTGGCCTCATTTCCGGTGACAATTTCGGAACAAAACTCATCTTCTTAGAATATTATATGCAGACAAATTTGTTGCCTGACTATACCTTCTGAATTGAAGATTGAATGAAGTTTCTTTACCACTGTAATTTCAAGAAGTTTTGAGAACACAGTCCAACGTCTATTTTGAATTTTTCTCACTTTAACCCGTCAATATAAATGAAAAGTATTTTGCTCATTTCGAAGTAAGACGAAAAATATGCAAGGTCAGGAATAATTTTATAAAGTTGATTCACGGGACTGAAGAATCTCAAAAACACAAGGAAATGTTATTTTTGAAACGTTCCAAACCGATGAACGAACTTCCTGCAGCCACATATTAGAACTTTATCTACACCATACTAGTAAACCGTTCAGTTGATCACGATGATCTAGTAAAAGCAAAAATGTTTAACCTGTTTTTTCAACTTCAGGAATTAAAGTCGTGAAAAGTGTGTCAGAGAGAGAGAGAAGAGAAAAGAAAACACACATAATATGAGGTGGATAAAAAAAAAAAAAACAAGAAATTATAACAAAGAAACTCCGTGCTTCTGGTATCCTCTTCTCCTTCCCGCAGTTGTACTCTATAAACGTGCGCCTTTTATAACAAAGGCTGAAAAGCACTTGCCAGTGGTGAGGATTGCCTTGTACGAAACAAACAGTCGACAGTATAATCAGCCTTATTCATGCTCTCGACGAGCGGAACGTTTATCAGGGATGGTTTAAAAAGTATCAAATTCACTCATGAGGTGCCTTCTTTTCCAGCTTATGGATTATAGAGGCAAGGAGGACCATCTCTGTCTACAAAAAGTGTCCATAAAATAAAGTACACTTAAAATGGCGTTGCTGTAGCAGAAGTTTCTCATTCAAAAGAGAGCGTCAATCAGATTGAACCCTAATTGCTTATTAGCACCATTCTGGTTGGTGCCTTGTTGACCTACTAATGTAAGTGTAGCAGTTATTGTCATGTATAGACCCAATGATTGACCCTTTTACTTTCCAAAATTATACATTTACAGCACAAATTGTGAATTTCTCAATGACTAAAACCAATTGCTAGAGGGCTAGGTAGTACAAATTTATTTTTGATCATTTTAGAACTAAGGATCAAACAAGTACAGCCAAAAAAGGTCAATAACTGGTACACTTACTCAATCTATAGCTTTTTGGTGGACACTTTTGAAGTTGAAAACCCAGATGAGATACTTTTTCTTACTTCTATCCTCCATCTGCCAGCCAAAGAATGCCCACTAGACTTTGCCAGAGTCAGAGAGCTCCTATATGACTTACGACAGAGCTGTTGGAACAGAGCCCTGATCGCGGACGTTGAACGGTGCCGCATACCGCGGGTCGAAAGAACAATTAAGTATTTTATTTATAAATCGCGATTCATGAATACACTGGTCAACAGAGGACGCGTATATGCGTAGACCCACCGCGAATCCAATGAATCATGGGTTTAAATAACATTCCATAGTAGGATAGAGCATCGTCATACCTACGGAGAATAGGTGTGAAAACATGTTCAACACAAATACGTTATACTTGTGGTTTTGACTAAGGGTATAAATAAATATATATACATGTACCTACAGTATACATGTTTATATTTACGCACACCTAATAAACATATAATGCGTTGCATTTGGCGCGCAGGTTTAAAAATATACAACCGCGTCACAGGGCAAAACTCTAAAAACATTTGACACGTGCTCTTATAGAACGGATTCCCGGCACGCAAATCTTCAGCTCACTGCGCCCGTTATACTTTTCGATTCAGGTCTACGGCTTACTTTACTTTGGAATATTCGAACCGTCGAAAACTTTCTGACAACTCTATCGTCGGAAGTTTAAATACGCTATTTTTATTTGTCTGACGGTATTCGAGGTTGTAATTCGATGAGAAATCGTTCCATCCGGACCACGAAGGATGTCGTGTCGTCTATTTTCTATCATCAACATTTTCAGTTTGAGATTTGTTAAAAAAAAAAATTCGTAGAGAAAGTAGAACACCTGGTTCTTGCTCTTAATTTGTGATGTACGATACGTATTCTTGAATAAATCAAATGCCATATCAGATAGAAATAAAAATGTGTTCAGACTTTACACCGCATTTGAATAACTGAAGTAACGTTTAAAGTGTCACTTTATGAACAATTCGAGGCTAAGAAATTACGATTCCTGTAATAACCGTTGGTCTGATTCGCTGAGGAATTCAAGAAATCTGTCTGCAACGTAAGAATCTGTCCCAATGTAAGCAGCAGAACGTGCTTTGAATATATAATACATCCTAAGGACCCTATATTGTGATAACGATGGAGTGAGACATTTTTCCAGACCTACCAGACTATAATGAATAAGCAAAACTGAAACGGTTTATATTTATCAGAGACTCAACGTGCGTTGTGAGAATTTGAATACGCTACTGAATGAAATACGAAACTCCAGGTCAGTGTGCAGTAACCGTGAAATATAGTTCGTGAATTGTAGGCTAGAATGATTATCACCGTGAGAAAAATATGGCGTATGCATGGTTGTGCAGGACCTCGGGCCTGATTCATGGTTTACCTCACTTAAAATACGCAATATTTGACCATTTTTGTGATTACATGGCATTTTGATTTCCACAACCGGAAAACCTTGTTTCCCACAAGGTTTCAAAAGAAGGGTAAAACATGAACGAAAATATTAATTTCACAGTTAGACCCCATGGATTCGATTATCCCGTCAATCATTAATACCGATGTCATCCTTGTGAACCAAGCAAGGAGTACGACGCCAGGGATGTCGTAAACCGTGTCACATGATAGGGTGAGTTCCGCATAGAACGGAACCGGACGAAAGGAAGGAAGAGACAGAAAAGCGGAACGGGGAAAGCCGTGCATACAGAAGACACGTCGGTATGTATAGGAAGAGAGCACAACGGTAAAATTGTAGCTGTCGAGCTGTAGCTAGGGAACTGCGGCAGTACGGCATTGGCTACCTGCCATGGATCTACCCTCTCTTCCTGCCGCTTTTCGCCGCCCACCCTCTCCGCCACTGTTCTCTTTCTCCCTCGGCATCACCACTACCACCAGAAGCAGTAGCAGTAGCAGTAGCAGCAGCAGCAGTGGTACTGCCACTTACCCTCTGGCCTACTCGTTCCGTCATACCCAATACCCAGCGACCCTAGCCCATAGAACCTCGAACCCATTCACCTGTCTCTGATGCCCAACTGAACTGGTTCGTGTTAAAGACAAAGAGGGCACGACTTATCACGTTCAGGATGCGCGATGCGGCACCTGCACGAACCTTGGCCAATCACAGGACTGATATATGGAATTCAAAATGTTCTGCGCCTGCTTTTGAACAGCGACTTGCCTTCTTATACTCTTCCATAATGTTTGCCCTACTGCTTTACCGTTTCGTCGATTTATCACATTGAGATTCCAAGTTCGGAGAGAGGCGGAGAGGAAGATAGAGATAGCGAAAAATGGACTGACAGCGACGCCGTGGAATGCTTGACGTGCGTGGGCGTGCACCATTCGCACATTGGGCAACTTGTACAGGCAATCTTCAAAGACGTCAACGGACGGGGATTTGTACTCGGATTTGATGTCGGTTAGCTGAACCGGTTATTCAATGCGGAACGGAGAAACGTGAACGAGTTTTTCTTTATCGATGCTTGGCATGATTCTGGTATTGCAACGCGTCACGTTCGGTTCTAAAAAAACTTGGTACTAACCGGGTGTAAAAAAGAATTCCAACAGTCAGTAGTCTATCAGCATTAAAAATGCAGCTGCCGGATGATACTTTCAAACTTCTACCGTCGTTTAAAAAACGTCGGTATGCCAATACGCTGTGAATATTTCAGAGATAATGACAACAAGAGTAAAACACAGTGTTATTTAATTGTTTTGTTTTCATCTATCTTTCGTCCCATGCGCCAATTGAGAGCATTTCATTCCTCAAGGACAATTAGCCCGTCCGGGTAAAATTCTCACCGAGGCTCATCCGAGTGGATGATTATGCTGTAACGAGTATCCGCACTGCAGCTACGGCAAGATCAACCCACTATGGAAATCCTCATTGGTACTCGAAGCCACTACTGCGGATACCATCTCCCACCTGCCCATTTGTATTTCGTAAACATTAGTACACCCTGAGGACAGATCAATAAGTAAGTACGGTATTGTCATGACAAGTTTTCCCCAATTCACTCAACGCCGGCTAATTGATGAAATCTAGATTGAAAATACGGTTTTATGCTAGACTATGATCGAAGATGAGATAGTATCGAAATCGCGTAATTTCAAGTTTCATGATTTCATATTCTACTTATTTTATAACAGTCAAATCAAGGTGGAAGGTGGAACCTGGTTGGATATGTGGACAAGATCACGTTTGCTTGCGGCAAACCCGTGAAGGACCTTGAAGCGAGGTATGAGTTGATATGGAAAAGATTGACCGGTTAGCGTTTGGCCTAAAGGACACCTCGTGCAGAGGAGGATAGGAATTTATATATCCAGGTAGGGCGCAACGCCGCCAAGGGAATAGTTCAACGCCTCGAAGGGTTGGGTGGATGGAAGAAGAAGACGAAGAGGAAGAAGAAGAAGAAGAAGAAGACGAAGGAGAATAAGAAACAGGAAGGACGAGAAATGAGGTAGCAGGCGCAGCGTCGTACCTCGTGTCGCCGTGTTCCTCCGCACCATTCCGGTGGGGGCGTAGTTCCTGCCTCGGTTTGAGGACAGGGGTCAGCCCCCATTTTTCGATGAACTCGATGCGGGAAATCTTGGCGCTTCGTGGCGGTTACGAGAGGGGGCTTCTCCCCCCCTCGATCCCCATGCCCACTGGCATCCACTGGCCTCCCACGACCCCTTCGCACCCGCAGCCACCAAAATGGCCGCTGCCTCTAGCCCTCCGCCGTCACCTCGAGGTCACCTCGTGCGGGCGGCAGGATTACAGGTAATACTGGAGGTCGGAGGCGGCGCCCTTTTCCCCGATAACCCGTAGCCTTCCACGGGGCATCGCGCGTTTCCTCTAATTATAGACTGCCGGGTTCCCTTGTCGCCGCGCGAACGTCACCGCCTGCACCACGACCACCGACACCACAACCACTGACACGATAACCCGCACCACAACGACGAACAGCACTGCTGGTTCTGCTGGTTCTGCTGCTTCTCCTGCTTCCGCTGCTGTTGCTGCTGCTGCTGCTGCTGCTACTGCTGCTGCTGCTTCCCCGTGCAGACGGGGGTGAAAAAACCGCCCCGTCGCACCCCGTCACGCCGACGACTACCACTCGCTGCTCGCTCACTGAGCCTGCACCGCACAACCCGACGACTGCAGACAACACCACCAGGCGCCTACAACGAACGCTAGCTTTCATCTGAACCGAGCACTCTGCACCTTCTTCTTCGGCCGCCACCCCCCCCACCCACGACTCTCTTTGACTGCACTCTTTGGACGGATATGCAGCGCGCTGCCTGCGCGGAGACAGACCACCACCTCCGTTCCACGGACACCCGTCTCCCGCGAACACACACCGACCGACCACCTCTCGAGGCTGCGTACGCTTTCGAGCTTTTCTGAAGCTGCGGGTACGTGCCGCTGTCTGCCAGCCCGAGCTGCGCGCGCCGCCGCCGCTGTTGCTGCTGCCGCTGCCGCTGCCGCTGCCTCTCGAGTTCTTCTCCACCAACCCCCACCCGCCCCTCCCCTAGCCGCCTCGACGCTCGGCTCACGCACGCCCTACCATCACGGCTCTCATGGTTGCCTGCCGGCTCCACACCAGCGCTGGTGCACCGTTGCTCCGCCGCGCCGCCTTGCCTTACACCTTTGCAAGCTGGCCACGCCGGCCGACGCAGGCGCCACCGTCGTCGAAAGCTGGCGTATGGATGCGCACGCGGCGCAAGCTCGCCGGCCGCCTACCACCACCTTTCTTCGCGCCGAACTCGCTCTCTTGGCAGTGGCGTGTCCGCTATTCGCCGGATCCTGCTCGCTGACACGCCAGGCTTGCAAGCTAGACCTCGCAAAAATGACTAAGCGAGAGAGTAACGCGAGTACTAAGACACTTCGTTTTCGTGGATAAACCGAATCTCGTCACGCGGTTAAGCCGCACACACGATGCCTTAGTCTACCTTTATTTCGTATGCCAACTCCTGCAGGTCATTGACGCCAGTCGAATAACAAATACATTTTAATCTAGAAAATAAGAGATCGGATTCCTCCGAGTTCTTGTGCGGAGGGGCCCCGGAGATCGAGGTACGCCGATGAGCCGAACAGCGATCGTGAGGGCTCGTGTATCCCCGTAAATGCGCCACCCATGCGCCGGGGGCGAAGCGAGGAAACTCGGATGCCCGATCCTCTCCGTCTTTGAAGCGTGGCGCTGCGACGGGCCATTTCCGCCAACCGGGTACCACTCCTTCCTTTTCATCCCTCTGCAGGCATCCGGCGGCGACACCCTTGATCAGAGCGTCGTCCGCATCGCCGGCTCAAACATGTATGCCTGCATGCCGATAACTCTCTCACTACCCCCGCCCCTTCCCTCTCTATCTCTCTCTCTCCCTTTCGTCCTGGCCTGGTAAGGACGTCGGCCTACGGGATCCGTTACGCGATGCGAAGGACGCGGCATGTGGCAGCATTGCAGTGACGGCATTGATCCCGAGGACTCGGGGAAGGGGCGAGGAGGGTGAGGGTGAGGATGAGGGTGAGGGCGGAGGGTGCCAGAGACAAGGCCGCAGCGACGATGCTCGTCCCTCTCTTCCGCGCTTCCCGCTCTCCGTCGCCTCCCTCTCGTGAACCACGAGCAATCAATACGCCCCTCTTCTCTTTCAACTTCACCGACACTAGCATCTCTCCACCCTCCATCGCATCATGGCTTGCCTCCTCTGCCCGTGTGTATCCTCACACAATTGCCGAGTCAGCTGATCACACCCCGCCTCCCCCTTGTCCCTCTCTTCGCCCACCCCCATCGGGCGCACTGGCTAACGCTCGCATCACCATGAAGCCAAGGTCCTTAACGGACCCCGTTCACGCTCTGCACCCTCGAGTGCAACCATCGAGGAAACCATGGGACGTCCTTCTGCCACTAATTTGCTACTTCTGCTCTTTGGGTCAGGCGCGCCGAATCTACCCTCCACTTCAAATCTCGATCATGCTTCCATGGGCGTCGAAATGAGCAGCACAAATTAGGCCCTGCCCTTCTATTCTAGTCCGAGTTACCATCGGTTAAGGATTACTGGTCTCACAAGTTTTATTCTTCTGGATTTGTTCCGGTGGAAATGGTTGACGGCGTTTTTTATCCGATACTATACCCTGAACCCATAGTTTCCCGACATCTTTCTTCAAATATGAACAGAGCTGAGCTTTTTGAGGGACAAAACCGAGATGTACTTCATCAACTTTCTGCTGTGATGAATTGCAGTACATCATAAGTCATCGGACACGTGGTTTTTTTCAGCCGTTTAAGAAATAAAATTCACCCCTAAACCTTACCCCGTGAAAAATAAGTGCTGCAACCCCTGAGAGTAAAGCGCTGTGCATATTATCTGTGTTTGTTGATGATAACGAATAACGAAATAAAATTTTCTTCTTGGATATGAAGATCATGAACGAACAACCACAACATTTGTTGACGTTCCAGCCCAAGTGGGGGTCCTCGGAACGATTAATTTACTAAATCATCTATCACGAAAAACGAAAAGATAGATTCTCTTTCTTTTCGTTGTACCCTCGTTGTATCCACTTCGAAGATTGATAACCGCTTAAAATTTTGATGAAGTTTCTTTAAATAACCAAGATAAGGGTGTATGCTTAATTCTAAAATGGCATGTTGCCTATTTTATTTCTAAGCGTGTTTCGTTCTTCGTTTTTTTCTCTAGTACGTACAATCTATGTCTTTACAAGGTAATAATTTTAAGGTTACGTCGTCGGCACATGTTGTCCTCGTCATTTTCATTTTTGTTCAATTATTTTAAGTTCCCTGTCTTCTGTTACTATCTTTTTCCTGTTATGTCACAGATGATTTAATAAATTAATCATCTCATAATTATCGAGGTCAAGTAATCACTATTTTCAATAATGAATAACGCCCAATTGCTTGTAGAAACAAATTCCACAACATTTTCTTGAAGGCAAGTTTGAAGGGTGGTTTTAACCCATTAACCGGCCGAATCAGCACCCGTAAAAACGTCTTTCAAGCTTGCGAAACAATTATCCACTCTTTGTCGATGAAGGTTCAGTGGTTTTAATCAATCGGAATATATCAAAATTTTTTTTGTTTTTAGAAGTCTGAATTTCTCAAAGTTACAAAAACATGGCTTCTATCTATGCGGTATTCATAATATTTTGACGTATGTATACAAAGTTTAAGATTTCCATTTCCTATCACAACTTGAAACCGCTTAACCAATCCAGCAGCCTAGCGATTCACATGACGAAATTAGTTACAGGGACTGAATTTGGAAATTGAATTAGATTTTTGCCATCACTTACAGGATCGTTTTACCGGACGTGAACAAACTCGTATTCTTCAGGTGCAAAATTCATCGAAGAGTTATAGATTGTTTGCAAAAAATTTCCAGAACGTGGAAATCCTTGAATAATACAATTTGTAAAGGTACGTAAAAATATGTCAGGATAGCCAATCAATGTTCGTATAGATAAAACTACCAGCAAAATAGAAAGTTAGACGAATCCCATTTTGTAGTAAAACGTGTAGTTTAGTTTCGTAAAACAGTTTCGAGGTGTCAAAACAGAGAAAAAAAAAAAAAAAACAGAACTGAAGGTGTCACTTTTGTTTCCACACGTCGCTTCCGAGATTCTCGATTTCATTGTTTCTCAGTGAGATGTCAATCTCACTAATTGCGGAGGAATTATCAGAGCAGAAATAACCAATGCGGGTGATACTCGAAACACATTGTGAACATCTAGAAGCCGGTCGCATATCGGCACTAATTTCTGACGTACATCAAGCCTCGTTACGTACAAACTAAAGCAAAAACTTTTCTGAGATCCTTTTTTTTCTCAATGATACGTAATTTTTGCGCGAAGTGCAAAAGCTCGCGTGCAAAACGTAATAGCAAAAAAAAAAAAAAAAAAAAAGTGTGAGAAACTGCGATCAGATTGTAAAATGAAAATGAAAAGCGTGGAATCCGAGAAGCATTTCTGTGTTCAAACGGTTGGATATAAATCAATTTATCCAATGAGTGTGCACAATAGGTAGAAACGTTACTGCAGGAATGCGCAATGGAGGAGGGGTGGCTGGCTCTAAGAATTTGGCAGTATAGATCGGGGCAAAGAGACAGGTTCTCGCATAATTGCTGCCCATCCATAAAGCAAAACTTTCGGGCAGCCGAACTGTCGATAAAACAGATTGATAGTCCTTTAATATAATGTATATGTATGTACATATATTCAAAACTTAACCTATTAACTCAACCTCGTGGATACCTTCACTCGGGCAGAGCTGTACTGAGGCTAACATACGCATATACACATATATATTTATATCTATATGAGGCATTCCATGCGGTTTCGAACGATTAAAAAGTTGTACAGTCTCAAAAAAATTGAAATTTCGTCAAATTGTTCAATTATATGAAAAATATTAGTGTAAATTATTTCAAAATTTTTGGATCGCATTTTTTTCAAGTTTTCATAATTTCAAAATTTTTTAAGCACCGTTATATCTTGAAAGCATACGATTAAACGGAAAAATGTTTGAAACAAAAACGTTGCAGTTTTACATAAACTTTGTGAAAAATTGATTTCGTAATTTTTCGAGTTGAAAAAACTACCATTTTCGTAAAAAATATACGAAAATAATTTTTTTCGGTCGGTATGTCAGTTTCGATTTATCTGAAAAAAAGTCCAGACAGTAGCTATTCCAAAGCATGATTATGATTTCCTATAATAATGGATTTTTCAACTATATTTTTTTGCAAAACACGGCAAAAAAGCGGTCTTTTACAACTTTTTCGAAAAATGGTCACCATTTTGCTAATTTTGCAAATATCAAAAATTGTATGATTCATTCCACGGCTATTAACATGCTGAATCTAACACCCTTCGATTTTTTGGTTTCAGTTTAACCATCTCCGAGAAATCATCAACACCGCGGACCTACTTTTTTCAGACTAATTTTCAACTACGATTTACGTGTATAAAAAGTGATTGAAATCAATAAAAAAATCTTTTTCATGTTATTCTCGAGTGTATTTATTAAGCCTAACAAAGTCTGTATCAATATTTACAGTTAAAATTTATTACCATAATTTGGTGAAATAAAACCCTTTTTTTGCTCATCAGTTGAGTGACCCCTTAACGTAATCATTGCAAACAATCGCATTAAAAAAAGCCATAAACATGAAAAAGCTGGTTTTTGAAGCTGAGTTGTCAGCAAACCAACAGTCTAGTCACCTCGTGGAAAGAAATGTCAATTTCGTCACGTTCTTTACATCGAAACGGTCTCACCGTTGGGTATTCCGTGAAGAATTCATCTGGGCATTGTAAATGCCAAGTAGTGAAGGAAAATTTCATTTCAATACGGTCGGATTTAATCAGGAACTGCGGAGTGAAATTGCTTGGAAAGAGACTGTGGCTAATATAAGTAGAAATCGAGGTACGAAGTAATATTCATATCTGGTATTGTAGGGTAACAATAATGTTCAAGAATAGAAAGATATTCATCTATATACTATACGCGATGCACTTTCGCTCGATGAGAGACTTTTCCCGCAATTTCCCATAATACCAATATCCAACGACATTCCATATATACCATATATATTATATATATATATACACCGTTCCCTAGAGTTCTACTGAATTATCATCGACGTAGAGGGTTCAGTACCAATAACAGATCGACTGTAAGAGACGTCAATAGAGAGCATTGGGACCTCGATGGATACGGACGAAGAGTTAAGTGCACAATATTTTTCCGTAGGTTTAACTCCATTGAAGGAAGATTCATGCGATTATCGAATCGAATCGACTCACTGCCAAGTCACGAAATCGGAATGGATACTTTCTGTTAATTATTTAGAATCAAAAAAACATTTCAATCAAGTTCGTTCCGCGTTCTTTTGAGAGAAAAAAAAAAACAATTGAAATTAAATTATTGGTTATGTCTAGATATGAATATGAAATCGAAATTTACACAAACTTTTTCAACCACTTTGACCCTTTTATGTATCGATTTCGGATTCATGGGCTTATGGATCTGAACTCAAAGTTCGAAAATTCGAAATGGTGGATTACCAATATGGTGGACAAACAAAAACAAGACGATTAAAATTTTTTGGTGTGTATCAAGTTTGTCTAAAAATTGGCATTCGAATTTTCATGGTGGATTAACAGAAAATTATTCTTTTCCTTGGAAAGTAAAAATTTCGTCCATTTGTTTACATCTGCTATTTTTGCAATGAATAAATAAATGAATACATTTTTTTTTTTTTTGCTCAGACTTAGAAATATTTCGGGGACCATGTGAAACCAAAAAACTCTATAGGTGTGTCCAAAAAAAGTAGTTTAATAAATAAAAAGCAGCAAAATAAAAGCAACTCGCATCGATCCTTTCCCATCGGCGCATTCAATGCGGAGATTTTTTTACATGCAGGGATTCTGATAAGTGTCGAGAAATTTAGGGCAACTGGAATGAACTACAGAGACGCATCGTGGATACTAGCCAACGGATCTCACAACTAGAGCCAACCAACCATTCAATATAATTTCTTGGAAGATCTCCATTTTTAGTGATCTCTCTCTCTTTCTCTCTATTTTCATTGCGGATGCTGGTATGTATGTATATATATTATATATATACATGTTTTCACTGACGTGGCAGCGCGATTTTATCTGTGACGTTTGTCCGGCGGTGTTTTTATTGGCTCTCATTATTTCGCAAGACTGACCAATTTTCGTTTTATAGTAATAATAATAACAAATCACGCGAATATTGATACTTAATTAATTTTTTTGAATTAATAGTTCACTCACAGAAACGGATGAAAAAATATATTATATGATATGTTCACAGAGTCATGATAAAATAAATTTATCCAACTAACAGCCTTTCAGTTCGTCACTTGAATGTTTGAAATGAAAATAGTTTTGGACAACGTGACGTCGTCACAAGTTAATTCGTAAGTTTTTATCGATATAAATTGAATCGCCAGCGCATCGATGCCTCCTAAGAACTCCGACAAAATTGAAGAGTCGTTGCAATTTATAGAATGAATATTCAAAATATTAAAATAAATAAAAAGTAAAATTCAATTGGTATTTGAGCAACTTAGAAGAGGGATCGTATAAATAAGTATAAATGCAATAACGTTATTCGTTTTTTTTTTTTGTTGAAGCTTTCCTCTGAAAATTGATATTCTTCGTTTGTGATCTCAAAAAAAAATTTTGATTCATTTTGCGAGTTCAAGACTCGAGAGATTTGAAGAGTTTTGATTTAAATATACTTTAATTTTTGATATTCTATTTTGCTATTTTGCTTACTTATTTCCGCAGACTGAAACTTTTTCTATTTTTGAATTGTTGCTGTGCAGTGTTACGTGATTTCATCGATCAGTGTGCTGGAATAGGCTCTGCAGGAATATTTTAACGATTCATATTCGAATTCTTCGTGAAATATTATTACTTGACTAGGGAAACAATGCATGAACGATTAATAGTTTTCTACGGCAAATACATTTTTTTCACGACAAGTCGTGACTCACTTGAAACTGAGTGATGCCAAATGATAGTATAAGAATTAGATACGATAACCTCGAAAATTTAACCAAATAATCAAGCTTGAACATAAATCTTCTTTTTGATTAAATGTCAAAAGCTTTAAGTATTTGATATCTTTCCCTCTATAGCTGAATGATGAGTCATCAATTTCAGCTACTTTCGTTTCCTTCGATTTCATTTCTCAGCAAATGCAAAAAATTTCAGATCACAATCTAAAAATTACCAGGATTTTGATTACGATTGACTATAGATCGTTATTCGGAGATTCGCTCAACGTTATTTTTTACAGATAATATGCGCCACTCAATTGAAAATCAACGAATCAATATTAAATATTGCAAAATAGCACATTTTGCACTTTAAGGATTTGAAAAAAGATTAATTAACCGTATAAAGTACGGCCAATATGATCAAATTAGATCACACAATAAAGGAGGATTTTTAGCCTGGCAAAAACTAGCATTTAGATCTTGTTCTGGTGTGAAAAAAAGTTCTTTATGTGACAAGGGAATAATGTCGAAGATTATTCCCGCGGGTTTTTCGCACCTCGGCGACGAAAGTGACACAAGTAAAAAATTAGCATTTTTCAGTAGAAGAACAAACAACTACGATTAAAATCCTTGCGTGCTTATGAAAGTCACCGGTTGTTCTGTGAAGTAACCGTTTATGGTGTTCGACTGCAGAAATGTCACTTTTCCAGCTTATAGATTCGGACTTTGCAAATCCAAATATGGTCTCAACTCAAAATTCCAATTTCCTCTCGCTTTTCAAGTGAAAAAAAGTTAAAATTATGGTCAATTCGGGAATAAGAACGTTCTGTCTGCTCCGAGACAGTCGAATGGACAGTGACGCGGGAAATTGCACTTTATACACCTCGAAAACGTGGCGAGCCAAAACTCCTCTACCGCTTAAGCGATCAGGATCAAACTTGGGCAATTGATACCTCAATTTGGCAAAAAGTGGAGCGACGTTTTACTTTTTGAAAATTTGGAAAAAAAAATTTACAGGTCAATTCTTACTCAGCGAAATTGGGAAAATTTTCACAGTTGCACCACAAGGATTAAACTATCCGGTATGATGCCACTCGGCGCTGATGAAACACAGACTTTGAGCCCTGTCCCATAAGATTTGATGGCAAAATGACGAAATTTGGCGACATTTTTTACCGACCTTACACGTATGTCGGTATTTTTTTACCGTCGGTAAAAATGTCGCCATAATGAGACGTCGGTGTTCTTCGTAATGGTAAAACCAGACCAGCTTGCATTTCGTCATTTCACCATCAAATCTTATGGGATTGGGCTCAAAGTGTGTGTTTCATCAGCACCGAGTGGCATGATACCAGATAGTTGGATCCTTTTAGTGCAACTGTGAAAATGTTCTCAATTTCTGTGGGTGGTAACCAATCTGTAAATTTTTTTTTCAAATTTTTAAAAAGTAAAATGTAGCGCCAATTTTTGCCAAAATAAGGCATCAATTGCCCAAGTTTCATCCTGATCGCTTGAACGGTACAAAATTTTTTACTCATCGCGTTTTTGAGGTGTACAACGTGACTTTATAAGCACCTTAATGCAGGGACGAGGCAGCGATGCTGCGGGAAAGCGAAGGGATGCATGCGTGTGCATCATGCTTGGTCCATTCACCGGCTTCGTCGAGAAGCGAATCTGGGTCAGCCTGGCTGCAATGAGGAGAGGGAGTAACGCCAGGTTGGACTTCTTCAATGTGATCTCCGTGCATCAATGAAACATCCGTGACATCCTCGCCTCGTCGTCGTCGTTCATCGGCCCAGCTTTTTTCCATCTGGTCAGGGTCATCGTCATCATCGTCATCCGTTTGTGAGAAGATGAGAACCGAGCCAGTTGTTGTAATTTTTATCCTCAACGTACGAGACGCGGAAACCACATCAAGTCACCTGACTGATGCTTTTCCTTCCATCAAAGCTACTTATGCTGCACGAAATATCGAAAATCAAATCTACGGGTCACTTTGGACGATCTCATGATTCATCAGTGCCATAGTCGACGGATTTTGAGCTCAAAATAACTGACTAAGTTCGTTCGGTTCGAGGGAAAATATTTTTCAATTTATTTCAAGTGTACAAAGTTTTCAGAAGCAGAACTTCAGAAAGTTATAATTTGAAATTGATGAGTTTTCTTCAATAAATTTGCCGCTTGAAATCTCTTTGAAATGATTCATGATCCTCTGTATTCAGGTGTAGAAAAAATTGCAATTGTTTTAAGACTTTAAAAAGGGAAGAAAAATAATATCGTTCAACTATGTGTTCCTATAATCCACAAAGTTCAGGACACTTCAGTACACAAAAAACGGAGGATTATTTGTTGCTAGAAAAAATAGTTTTTGCAATTTCTTTTGTCCTTTCAGATTTATCGAAATGAGACGAAAGCGTGCATTAAAGTCAGAATGGACAATCAAAGAGAAAAGTAAATGCCTTAAGAAATAATCGCGAACGTAGAATAAGTATAGCAATAATTGAGATGCATGAAAAATAGGTGGAAGTAATGAAATTGGCGAGAAAACGATCAAACAATGGAAACGAAAGAGTAACGAAAGCGCACGGCTACCGCGCAGCGCTATGCAGTTACCGAAGCGCAGCGAAGTGGGGGAAGCCGATCAAGTATATAAACGAGTGCGTCAAGTCCAGTAGCCACTCGGGTCACAAGCCTCTTAGGTCACAGACCGAAACACACATTTGCAAACAGAGTTAAAATCTGACTAACAGCTAACGATTTATTTATAATCTTGGATGTCAAAAAGAGATGCTTTGGCCTTCTAGATAAAAGTTCTTCACTTTATGGGCCTGGCGTTGATGATTCTGTGTGAGTATAGACAGAAATTAATAGCTTAATAACGTTTAATTTGTGATTTTTTGATATAAAAAATTTTAAACTTGTTTTTCTGGAAATAGCATTTTCAAAGTCGATCTGTGTGAACTCCAAATCTACTGACACCGATCTTCTGAAATTTGGTACACTATTTTTATAGGCAATTTTTAAAGTAGCAACGACGAGTTTTCTTTTTTTTTGTTTATTATTGTTCATTTTACAATAACAAATGACCGATTTTTACTCAAAAATCGGTTTGCTCACTTCCGAGTGTTCTCAAAAATATAATAAATTTGAAAAAAAAATTAAAAACTCATTAAATAATGAAAAAACTTTGGTTTTTTTCATTGCAGATAATCCAGTGTGTCAAGTTATGCGGTGCACCGAAAAACAACTTTTTTTCGCTGCGTCTGCGAAAATTTGCTGCCATTGGCTTGATTCTTGATATTTTTCATTAAAAATTCAACACAATATTTTTATGTCTCAATATTTATTATGTACCAATTACGTAAATAAACTTGCATTAACCGTATTCTGTAAAAAAAAATCTTAAAAAATCGCTTTCTTTGGTTATCTCCAAGACCCCACCCCCCACCCTTAAGGCATGTATCTTCTACTTGCCAATTTCATAAATCTTAGATATATTTCATGCTTTATCATCGATCAGTTCCAATTTTTAATTGACATTCAAATAAACTAAATTTCTTGCATAGTTTTATTTTCTGGTTCAATTATAATCTCATATCGGAATATTCTTGATTTTTACTTTCCATCGCCTTTGGTGAGATAAAAAATGTACCAATTGGTTTCGGTCGAGAATAACTTTTCCTTTTCGGACGTCTAGAATCCGAAAAACAAGACATTTGAAAAATGTCGATTTATCGGCCAATCGGTTTGTCCGACAAACTCACGCAGGACTACATAAAACTTACAGAATCTTACAACGAAATGAAGGGCATTGAAAATTGGACAAACATACTTTTGTCTCGGTAAACGATTGTGTTTTTCCCAGTTTAGATACTTACTTAAAAAGAAATGCAAATTTTTCTTTACTTTATCTTTTAAAACTTTTTTATTTGGCTAGCAAGTCCCAACCATGGCGGTTTTAAATTTTCCCCTCACCCGTTTTTGGGATCACCGGTCAAATTTTTCGGACAGACTGACAGACTCTTTTCCCTTTTCAGAGTAATAAAAAGTTTCACGAGAAAACTGTTTTTCCGGATTGTTGTATCACGTTATTTCGATTCCTTTTCGACTTAGAAAAATTTATGATTTTATCGAAATTGGAATTCGAGTCTCAATCTAAAAAATTGATAAACCCAACCTTCTCGAGTTCCTTCAAGGATCGGCTGTCACGAATGTTCGCAATCAAAAGTGACTCAAAATAGCTGATCTCATCACTCCAAAAAAACAATCATCAATATCCTTGTGGATATTGGCTGTAAGGATAGTTCTTAAGCAGAACGCACTCGGCATTGCTAATTTCATGATCTTTAATTGCATCCATAGTAAATCGTAGCGAACTTCGTATGTTCGTTATCCATGAATGAGAAAAAAAAAAATCGCAGCGTATTTTTAACCGGGAAAATCATTGCCAGGGTCTCCTCGCGGCAGACGTGTTGTCAACTGGAATCGAAAATCACATGAATGTAGACGACAAGAAAAGTCCCACCTTGCGCAGTCCTCAAACCTACTCGCCCCGCCATTCACTATATCAGTCTATGACCCATTGACCCAGTTTTCTATAGATTTTCAAAGCGAAACAGTTTGACTGTTTGATATCTCTGTGTGACGTCAAGTGGAATCATGCAAGAAGCTAAATCTCGACAATTTTATTGCGTGGGTTGGAACAATATTCAATGACTTTGCAATGCTAGGCGAATAAAAATAACAAATTTCTCCATCACGTAAAAAAATCAATTTATGATCCCACATTCCAAGAGGATTTGCAAGAAAAAAAAAAATTGATCGAAAACGTGTTGATAAAACTGTTTTTTTCATCATTTTAACGATCCAGATTTACAATAATTCTTCATCAACGATATTTTTGAAGTCTCGTTGCAGATTTAGAGACTTTTAAAAAGTTTGGTTTGAGTTCTGTTCTTGCTGACTTCTCAATTCGTAAGGATAGGTTTTTCAGAAACTGACAATTCAAACAAACCGTAGTGAAATAATACATAACCTCACTTTGCTCGCCCGTTTAATTCGACGCCATTGCAGTACTGTAATACATATATATTTCTAAGACGATAAACCGTCGGTCGATGTTTTGGAATTGTGCAGAAATAATTTCGGCATTGTCCATGTAAGATTCCTTTACTCTAAAAACTGCATTTTTGAGTACAAAGAAATTCATTCGCGAAGGACAAAATAGCAGAAACTAATTCATCGATAAATGAGTTTCGAAATCTCAACACCGTCTGTTCAGACAAAAATGTGTACTTGTGTTATAAACATGTAAAAATATTCGCACAGAATAAAAAGAAAGAAAGAGAAACTTGAAGAGCCATCGCATTTTGGTAGAAGAAAAATAGTGATATTCAATTTTGGCGGAATAAGGAGAGAAGTGAAAACAATTTTTCGCTATTTTCACAGTCAAATTTGAATTCAAATGATACGATTCAGTCACAAAACTCGTTCCGTTATGATTTACGAACACTTTAGTACCAGATGATGTATTCGTTTATCACCGTCAAATTTTGAGAAAAAAGAAACGTATATTGTACATAAATCGTATTTCCCTATATTTCTTTGATGAAAAACTTAGATACAAGAATCACAGCTTAATTCAACAGCGAATTTATATGTCGTATAAAATTTTAGATAACAAAAGTTTAGTTTTAGAAAATTTTTAAGAATAAGAAATAACTGAATCGTATGCTTCCAGCATAAAAAAGCTTTTCCCCTACACGCATTTGTTTATTAACAATTGCAGACCGAAAGCAGGTATCGTGTGCTTGCAAAAAATTTGACATTTACGTCTAAAATCTTCTATCTGAATTGTGAAAGCTTTATTTCAGAAAACAATCGGAGGATATTAAATTTTATTCCAATCATTTAACTCCGAAAAATTTTTCTAACCAAAAAAGCTCGATTTTGAGAATGCAAAAACTGTCTCGTTTACAATCAACTCCGTTTTCTCATTATCCCTACTGTTCCCAAACGATTTTTTCGCAAAAAAAGCCTTACCCAAACTTTTGCAACGCTTATTGACAATGATTTGCAAGCTCAAATTCTTAGACGTTCAGGCAAAAGCTCGAGCAATTCGATGCGTCGCCCGCGAGGGCCGATCCGAGAGTGATCCGAATCAGCGAGGCGCAGGCAAGTTGAAGCTCCGGTTCTCGTTCGAGGCAAGTTCCGGCCGAGCGAGCAGATGGCAGCACTGCCTGGGGTTGCCGGCACTGCGCTATCGACTTCACTGCACCAGACTACCCCATGCCCGCCATCCACCCCCACCCCCACCCCCACCTATCGCTCTTTCATTTCGCCACCATCGCCGGCCTGGACACGTGATCAGGAAGATGTCGTCATGCGCTAATGCCGAGGAAATTTTTGTCTTTTATATAGTAATTAGAAAGTTCCAGTGTATTTGAAGAATCATCTTAACCTCAAAGTGTGTATGTGAAAAAAAAATTTTGGAAATTTGGGTAGATCAAAAAAAAAGCATAAATTTTTGTCAACTTTTCGATCCTTGGTTTGGACCCTCCTCAGGACAGGTAAAGACAGCAAAAACAAAAGGAAAATTTCAAATTGGTGAACAATGGAAACATGGCACTGACTTTGTACAGGTTCATACCATGACCAGTGAAGATTTAAATTTTTGCACTTCACACATTGACATTATTATTGATAATAATAATTTCAGGAATTTCGATTGTTGATGAAATTCGAAGAGAAATCTGTACACGTAACCGTTTGGTATAAATATATTTGTTGAACACTTTTTGCTTTTCAAACAGAATCAATTGGACATCCATTTTGCAAGAATTTTCTTTTGATGGGACACAATGTTTAGCCGAGAATACCAAAACAAGGGAGGAGGGGGCAAAACGGGGTACTGAAGAAAATACTTAGTTTGCGAGGACTCAAATACGTTAAATCTTTTTTTTTTATTGAAATCAAAGAAAATAAAAATGATTTTCAGATGTCGCGGATGTAAAAATTTTTTGAAAATTCAAAATAATGCTCAATAATGTTTACAGAAGTCATTTTTGACTGTTTAAAAACATTTTGAAAAACAATAACGTTTACAAAACAACAATGTTTACAGAAGTCATTTTTGAGCATTATTTTGAATTTTCAAAAATTTTTACTCCCGTGACATCTGAAAATCATTTTTATTTTCGATCGAAGATTGAATTTCACCGTTGCAAAAGAAGCTTTTTGTGAATGAAAGCACCTATTTTTATTTCGTATACGAAATAGATTGATTATAAATTTTCAGATCCTCCAAGAGAATGTTATTCGTAAAATTCATTCACTGTAAAATGATTATTTTTGTCAAGAATTACTTTGACGTTCTACTCGAAACAACATTTTTCGAACACAAAGAAATTTCTCTTGTTACAGCTGCTCAGTTTCGAAAGTCGTTACATCGATTTACTTTCAGTCCCTTTTTCGTTTCGTTACACGTCCCCTAAATGAATAAATAAATGATTTTTCCGAGTGACGCTCCGGCGGATAAAACTTCCAAGAAATTATTTATTTTCACGACTGTGTATCGAGTCTCCAAGTTTATTTGTACGCGAGAAAAATAAAATACCGCGGGTGCACGAACCAACCAAGTTTCTTCTAAATTGTCAAGATTCTTTAACAGGCACGTGACCTGAAAATCAATAAGCTCCTACCCCATGTGTTCAAGATACGAGCTTTTGAATCTGCTTTCTTCCGATGTAAAAGACTGCAGGCTGAGAATATTACGCTCTGAATAATCAAAAGGAACACTTCAGCCCTGCATAAAATTTCGTTCAATTCAATTCACCTCGCGGAGAATTCTTCTCCCCCCACAAATTTGGTTAGAAATGCAGACTAACCCATTACAGATTAATTTTACCGCAAGTCTCAAGCTTCTCTGATGGTAATATTTTCATTCATGCGGTCAGACAGTCGATTAACTCAATTACAAAGAGTCGTCTGACCCCCTAAGTTACCGTTCATTCACAGCAAAAGTTTACGCTTCAATGTACGACCGATGTGAAAAGGATAAAGGCGGTTCTAGCCCGGATCAGAACCATTCGAATGTGCTACCCTCTATCGGAAGTTTGTAGAGTGATGAAGTATTCGCGTGAGACGCGGTAAAACAGGGTCAGTGAAAGATTCGATTCGGGTGTTTCCACGTAAATCATAGAGACGTGAAACGAGGTTGATTCAACGTTCCGAAAAACATTGATCGGAAAACTGTCTGGGTCACTGGATCACATGGTAAGAATAACAACCGACGAAGACGCGTCGGTAAAGATGATGTGCAGAGGTCTTCTTTACCGAGTGTCACTTAGAATTCACAGGAACAATTCAAGCTTTTATACTTACAAAAGAGCAAGAGAATGAAGAAAAAGACAAAAATGGAAACGAAAAATTATTCAATGAACCAAGGACGCGATTCTTGTCACAGAAAATTCTAAATTTCAAAAACCCTTCAAGGGATGTTGGATGTTTTTTCTCACTCTTAAACGCGATCACTCAAAAGAGATCAAGGACGATAGAAGAAGGGATATAGGTACAACTTTTCTCAGATTAACTTACACACTTTGGAATTGGGTTTCGTTGAAGAACCCGACTGCCCTCGAGGGAATTTTCTCCTCATCACCCAGTTTTATTACAACGCTTCACTGCACAGTCTTTTAGAATTGTGTAATCTTATAAAAGTCCGCCGGATATAAAGTGCGATATTAACTTTAACACTTAAACGTAGCTTTGACTTTGAATCTTTCATTCTCTAACGCTGATTCCAAGCACCCACTAATTCCTGCAGTCTACATATAAATTCACCCATCAAATCAGATCATTGTCATCCGTTAAAAAGCTTTTTCTCAACAATATAACAACAATAGAAGACCGAATCAAACTGCCACTTCTACTGTGTGTGGATAATGCGAAATGCGATGTCACGAGACTCTCTCTCTCTCTCTCTCTATTGATCGAACTGAAGACCTTTGTAATATTTTAGGCGTCACGCCAATAACCGCAGTAAAATTGTCAACATCTACTTGAGTGCCCCTTTAAACACTTCTAATCATAAATTTTCAGTCTCGTCTCTTCAATCGTTCCTGCATAGCGTTATCATACTTATTATGGCTTCACACTTGAGCTGGCTAATCTGTTTACTCCAACTCTGATAATGTGAGCCAGTATGTCGCTGAATTAAAGTTCACACTTGATGTACAGAAGCAGATGAGACTGTTATCTGATGAATTTATTTGCGCAGCTTTGAGTTTCTTGCTTCATTTGACAGTTGAAAAGATTTTATTTACACAGGAATTGATCTGTACAGCAAGTGCAAACATAGTTTTCAAACGATTTGAAATGCTTTATGACATCATATCAGTTTACCATACCATGAAGAATTTTTTATATCATGAAACAGGTTTGCAACGAAAAAACTTGAAGGTTTTTTTATATTGTTTTTTTATTGACTTGGAACCGAGAAAAATACTCAAAAATTTCTTTCGCGTCAGGTTTGTTCTTGATCTCGTGTTTATGGTTAGATTTAGAGTAAAACTCCCGTTTCGAGAGTCGATATCTTGTATCATATTCTTGATTCTGAAAATCTTATGCAAAAGTGATGTCTTACTTTCATTCAATATGTATTAGAATGTGACTCGATAATAAATACAAACAGGGAAACAGAAAATGGAAAGCGGAAGCGTGTTTGGTGGAGTATCGAAAAGAGAAGAAGAAAAGGTTTCACAGACAAAAAGAATGAACCAAAAAATTGTTTCTTTAATTTTGTAAAAAATATTGTTTATCTCATTGTATTGAAATGTTGTTCTTTTCTTTTTTCATTATTGTTATGCTTTTTTACGCAAAGATCTTGTATTTTCCAAAAATACTGTACGCGATGGAGAGAAATTGAAGTAATTTTTGGATTCAGCAAATTCAAAAACCTCATATTAACCAAAAACATCCGATGCAGCTGAAATGAAATGATCACTCACGACTGCGTGTGATCGACATTCAAATTCCGAGTCTTAAAGTTGAAGATGTCTTACAGCCACTCTATATGAAATCCAGATAAGTTTCCCAATGAGAATATTGGAAAACCGACAACATTATGAGATTTAAAGTAGATCTCAGATCTTTCGGATTAAATGTAATATTATCGTCGGGATTGAGAGAATTGATAATCCCGGAACGTCGTGAGCAGAATCTGAACTCGTTATTCACGATGGCATTGACCTTCCCTTAATGACGAATGAAAATTCTCGGATCATATCAGTGAAAAGTTTTGTGTGACAATAAATATTAAGATTCGTTGAATTTTCGTTACCCAATTGTTGTAATGGAGTTTTGTTTCGTCGGGGAAGGTCAGTTATGGATCCAGAAAAAAAAAAAAAAAAAAAAAAACTCATTTTGTGTTTTTTCACCTACCTGTCATCTTTAGGCTAAAATTTATTGAAAAAGAAAAGGCAAACAAATATATTTTGTTAGATAGCGTCTGAGCCACGTGCATTAACGATTACTCTTGATATGCTAGTTAAGCAGAATTAATCAAGTTAAGTATATTTAAATGAGGTTTTAGTGAAAATTTACAAGTATTGTTAACGTTAATGTTTAAATCAAGAAGTGAATTAACAAAAAGCTTACATTATATGACTGTCCTTCATGCTGAGGTGTGCATCTTGCAACTGTTGCGTAGGAAGTGAATTTAAATCTCGAAAAACCAAGATGGATGATATATGCTAAGTGTGTATGACTACGTTGGTATTGATCGTAGATCTGTGACTGATTTAAGTATCTGGCGGGAGAATTTAAATTCAATGAATCCAAGTTTACAGAATATTAGAGTATAAATGAGGTGCTGAGGTGCTGAATGTCAGTGCGTTTGTTAACTGTGTCATTTTTTTGAAATGTTAATCATTTCTTTAATAAGGCGTTTGTGCCAATTATCCTCCTTATCTATGATCTTCACTTCATTAAATTTAAAACTATGACCTTGAGTGAGTGAATGGAAAGCTAGAGCCGACTTTTCCGGATCATGTGATTTTATATCACATTTGTGATTATTAATTCTTTTTTTTTTTAATGTTGAGATGTTTGTCCAATGTAGCATTTAGAACTGTTGAAACAATTTATTTTTTATACTGTGTTAATCTGTTCAAGAGTTGACGTTTTGGATTTTAGATTGCTAAGAATTTGTTGTGTGAGAGACTGTAAAAACTACTTCAATTTCATTTGTTTGGAATCGAACCTTTAATGTTATTATTGTTACTATCCTGAGAATTCCGTTTTATGTTTCTAATTGATGTGTGAATTTTAATTTGGAATGAAAATTATTGAAGGCTGGTAGAAGTTCTGTGATTTTATCTTTGTGAAGACATGTGATAATATCATCCACATATCTTTTGTAAAAAAGTAATTCGAAATCAAGTGAATTTATGACTGAATTTTCACTAAAATCTCATTTAAATATACTTATCAAGAGTCACACATGTGACTAACCGTCAAATGTAATCTCTCACACACATGTTTAATTATTTGTTTGCCTTTTCTTTTTCAATAAACAGTAGCCTGAAGTTGACAGACAAAAAAAAACAAAAAATGAGTTTTTTTTTTGGATCCATAACTGACCTTCCTCGACGAAACAAAACTCCAATAAATACTAAGGAGAATAAATTTGAAACTGTGACAATCATACGGAAAAATCTTGGAATTAAATCGGTAAGAAATTTTTTTCACCAATAAATTAATGAAATTGGTTTACTGACGTGATGAATTTCGGTTGAGGTGAAAATTTTAGACAGTGATTTTCGTTTTTGCAACGAATACAATTATACTTATAATCGTAATTTCTAATGTTGATTAAGTAATATTGTTTACAAAACAAAGCAGAAAGTTTGAAAATAAAATCTCACAAAAGTCAAATACGCGTTTTTTGCAAAAAAAAAAAAAAACAAAAAAAACAAAGTTGAAATCAAAATTTCAAAAAACGTAAGATTCATTCCAAGCTCATTAACATTCTGAATCTAAAACCGTTCGATTTATTGGTTTCAGATTAATCTTCTCATCAAAATCGTCAACACCGCAAACCTACTTTTTTCTGACTGATTTTCAACAACGATTTTCTTCCATAAAAATTAATAACAATTTTTTTTTTTATATAATTCAAGAGTGTATTTATTAAGCCTAACAAAGCCTAGATCAATATTTACAGTTATAACTCATTAATAAAAAATTATTGAAGAAACCCTTTTTTTTGCTCGTCAGTTAGGTAGACCCCTTAACTTGAGAAAATCAATATCAGTTAAATAAGTTCAGAAACGAGAAGTTAAGACCTTCTTAATAGTCGAACCAGATTAATTCTTCATCTAACTTTATCTAAGGCATAACCTTTCCTTGCAGACCTTCACCTGTGCCGATATCCTTGAAACAAGGCCACTGAACTCAATACTGACCTTTCGTAACGTCGTCGGGGGCACAAAATAGCTACTTTTTATCATGAAATATGTCTACAACAAAAGTTGAATCAATTTTAAGCCCTAATTCTATTGGATTAGACAAAATTGATAGTGAAGTCAGGTACATTATAGGTCTTTGAAAATTACTTCGAGCAACTTTTACTTCAAAACACTTTGTCAAATGGAGTTTCTAATCTCCGGATCCTTCGATGTCGTTTAATTTCTTCAATATAATCGTAGTTTCAAGAAAAGTTTGTACAAATTAACGACGAGAAGTTGAACGAACACTTTTGTGATACTGAAATTTATAAAACTTACTAACTAAATTTATTATGATCAATATCAGGCGTCACTTTTGTACCGTGGATTTGCGATTTGATCGGTTTAATAGTTTCCTATCGTACCATCAATTTCATTTCTAATTTTTTGATTCGCATTTTTCTTTTTTTTTTTTTTTCATTGTTTTTCTATCTAGCGTTAAAAATTCTGTTCAAATTATAACAAAAAGCTGAAGATAATAAAATATTTCCGTTACACCGAGAGATTGGGAAAAAAAGGAAATAAAAATTGCCGACGAGATGTTTTTTTCGTATGAAATTCGATAATGTTTATACAACTTTGTTGTACAGAAATTATCAATCAAGTTGACATCGAATATCATAAGAAAATCAAACGACTCCGATTTATATGGTTTATGGTATGTTTATTCGATTCTGAAATTCGCGAGTATTTCCTTAATTTTTCAAAAGTTTTACGTCAGAATGTACACAGACAATGTAAAAAGCCGGTTATTTCCTTAATGGGAATCGTTGCCAAACTAGGCCGGTGCTTCGAACACAACGAAGCACTTAAAAGCATGCTGCTCCGTAATTTCGTGAACTAATCGATTGTTCCTATTTTGTCATTTTTTTTAACTCCATTTTTCATCGTCAAGCAAATACACCGAAGCATTATACGTTAAACGATCGCTAAAAAAAAAAAATATCTCACGTTCCCGAAATATATGCCAATAGTTATGAATGCTAAAACTATTGCACCCTGTAAAATAAATTTTATATTTATATGGGGCATTCCAAGTGAAATCGAGAAGTCATTTTCCTCAGATCATCAGATGCTTGAATAACATTTTTTTCGCGTTCATTCCACTTCGAAACAAGTCTAATTTCTTATGAAACATTTTGTGTAAAAAAAAAAGGACAACAGAAAAAATGCCATTTTTTAAACTGTGCAATTTTTTTTCTGCAAATTCTGTAAAGTCGGATGCAACTGTTTCATACTTTTTATTATCATTTTTTTTTGAGTTTCTAAAATTAAGGAAAAATTAGTCCTTGATTTTCACATACATTTTCAATAACTACATCAACCTATCGATGCTGGTTTGGAGTCAAAAATAATTTTTTCTCATTAATTTTGTGTAATGATTTTTTTTTATTAATGTAAAAAGGATTTTCTCATTTACTTTAGAAAATATGCAAAATATTCAAATTTTCCTAGACATGTTTTCATTTTCTTTGCCTTTTTGCCACTCCTGTGAGGACTATTAGGAATCATTCATTTGTTTATTTCTATTTTTTATTTTATTTTAGAAACTGTGAAAAAAAATGTTTTAAAAAAATGTGAATCAGACGCATCCCACTTTCTAATCACGATAGACTTGTCTTACTTATTTACGACTTAGGATCTGTGGAAAAGTGTACAGAACTTAAAAAATGGTATTTTTTCTGTTATCCCTTTTTTTTACATAAAATGCTTGAAAAAAATTAGGCTCGTTTCGAAGTGGAATGACTACGAAAAAAAAAAAAAGATTCATACAAGGATCTGATGACCTGAGAAAAAAATGACCTCGATTTTACTTGGAATGTCCCATATATATAATCCAGTAGAAAGAAAATTGTTCAAAATTTTCCAATTTTCTGTAAAAAAAAAAAGAATGAAAATAATAATACTTCGTAAAAAAGAACAAATTCTTGTTGATCTAATCATTGCCACTTGGCGAGCCGAAATAAAAATTGGAAATCCTTATAATACAGAAAAGCAAAATTTTCTTCGCAGTTTCTTTACAGCGGGATCAGATAAATAAATGTGGAAATGTATAAATTGTGAGCGAGCTGATAAAACAAAACGCAAAGAAAAAAAAAAAAAGAAAAAAAATGAAAAAAAAAAATAAGGTTATTGTATTCACGTGACGTCCCGATTGGTGGAATCGATGAAAAGTTACTTTTTATCGACGCAAAGGATACGAAATGTAATGGCTATACACGAAGGTATACCGTATGACCTACATCTGCGTACGGTGTTATACCTATATATATATATATCGTATATAGTATGTATACATATAATATGTTCGTATAACGTGAGGTTAACCCCGGGCGGAATTCATGGAGGTCTTTTGTCAAAGAACACGTGGCTAGAAAAGCACTGTGAGCGGACGATCCGGCAGTCATGCATGCTTAAGGACGTGTAGTACTCCTACCCTTACCGACCGAGCAAACTCACAATTTTCTACCTATATTGAATAAACAAACGAACGGAAACGGTTCGAATTTCTACGGTGCATCGCTATTTTTTTTTTAACAGAATTCGAGGAACTTACTCATATCCCCAAAATGGAGGAAAAAAAAATGTCTGATTTTTTTACTCTATTTACACATTTTCCGCATTTCAGGGGTAAAAAAAAAGTACGAAAGTATTACGAAATTTTTCCAATCCCAAGTTCTCGACTACCAATCTTAATATTGCATGAAAACAATCTCACGATCGTTTATTTTATTCCTCGTTCTTTCCGAAATTGTGCAAAATATCTCAACTGTGCACTTTTTGTCATTTTGATGATTTGAGACCATAGAATTTTCCTAATAAAATCATGATTATATTAGATTGGCTCGATGTTTTATGTTATTGCAGTATTGAAGGGTGGGCGTGGTTTGGGGGGCGGAGGGGGGGGGGGGGGGTGAAATGGAGCCGGAAGGTAGATGTTAACGCTTTCACCGGGATTTGAGAGTGATGGAGGAACGATATTAGGTTCGGTGGAATAGCCACATGATGGCGGATTACTGTTGGATTCTACAAACACATAGTTCCTAACAATTTAATGCAAGAAAATCTTGTTGGAAAATTTTTTGAAAAGTAAAGTACATTGTTTAAATTTTTTTCACTTTTGTCTGAATAAATTGAGTAGGTACAACTAAAGCTATTGATAGTATGTTTTTGATAAAGTTTAGATATGACATGAAAAAAAAGAAATCGAGTTTTTCATCTGAACATCGCTTTTTTTGAGTCACGTATGAAAATGTCGATTAAGTAAACGACTAAAGCAAATTTCAAAAAACTACGCTTACCGCTTGGGTCATTGACATTAATTATTTCTGAGAAATCTAATCAAATCTCAGATATCAAGAGCAACAAAACCACTGTTGAGAGAGTCCGAGAATCGAAATTTTGGTAGGATAAACCATTGAGTCGTTATTTCTCCAAAGTTTTGAACACTTATATCAATTTTATGCAGGTAATCGATCTGCGTTACAGCTTCTCCCAGAAAATCATCCCCTACATATAACACACTTGTGTGACTTGTAATCGAAAAATTGATTTTCTCATTCCAAAAATGAAGTCTCAAATCGCGTAGACTAGATCTCTCCACGATCGAAATGGGAAAAATTTTCAATGTCCTTTGAATCTGTTCGAAACTTTACTGCGTTTCCTGTCCTGTGAAGGAACAAAGAAACAAGAACAATGAAAATATGGCATAAACAAAGAGGCTGATTTTACAGTTGCTGTGAGATAAAAATGAACAGAAGAACGACTTTATCCATCTGAAATTGTTAACAATTGCACTATCAGATAAAACAGCTAAAATCAGCTAAAGATGTGTTGAAATTTTAAAAAGAAAAAAAAGAGAAGAGAAAAATATGGAAAAAGTGTAAAAAAATCTCTTGAATTTTAGCAGATTTTTAATTTGAAACTCACAGATTTGAATTCCGACCTGAATCATTGAAGTTCGTGAATTCACTTCCTCAGAATCATACAAACGATTTAAAAAAAAAAACGGTGTAAAAATTGTTGAAGAACGTTCTTTCAAATAAAATGGCAGCATTTGAAAAATTATAGACAATTTTACTACTGCATAATCGTCGTTTATTATATAAATAATGCAACTGTTGAAAGTCAACTAAAAAATCAATCTCCAATTCCTGGTGCTGATGTGAGAAGAATATTTCAGTCAATGAATTTAAAACGGTTGTCTTAAACCTGACCCGATAAAAAAAAAAGAAA
Source organism: Diprion similis (assembly GCF_021155765.1). Lineage (NCBI taxonomy): Eukaryota > Metazoa > Arthropoda > Insecta > Hymenoptera > Diprionidae > Diprion > Diprion similis. The sequence goes on from NC_060117.1 coordinate 7,344,918, forward strand.
AAAAAAACAAACAAAAAACAAAAACATTCCGTGACACAGAGGAGAAATCCTTTGAAAAAAAAAAGACACGTTACCGCCGATCAATGAATTCCAGCCAGTCACCAGGCACACACGAGGTAGGCTATAAAGGCCTCGCGAACTCGTTCGCCAGTTACGAAGCTCGCTTATAATATGTATGGAGTCCATAATACGAAGCGGGTATGCATAATGCACGAACAATATGATACTATCACGCAATTCCCCGTGTACAAAGTATGCGAACCAACATAGCTACTCGAAACTTGCAGGTCACACACTCTGGTTCCGGTTTTACGATGCAATTGAACTTACACTGCAGTCTGGAGCGAACGCATAATCAGTTGAATTGTGAATAAAGTAAATCTGTACTTTTCGTTACGGGTTAGTAGATTGTTGACATTCATCCGAAAAACAATTGATAAGTACATGATACGCAGTTTTTTTAGTGAAATAGTAGATTTCGTGACTAGTGCGCAAAATAGGTGATTTCTGCACCCGTTGCGGTTTCTATTTTTCTTAGTTTAGTACGCGAAATTTCAAGTACACGAATGAGTGCGCAAAATAGTAAATTTCTGCACTGTGGGAATTGAATCCAAATGTCTAGTTACGCTAAGGGATTATTAAATTGTGCAAGGAGTGGAAAAGTACAAAGATTCTGAATTCTTGTGATATCCACGCTTATTCAGAATCGTCGTTTCTCAGTCGTTGCACGTAATATTTTTCACAACTGAGACGTAAAGTAGACGATTTTGACAACCTGCTGAAAATAAACAAAAGTTGATATTTCGCAATGAATTACGTGTGCGTTGGAAAATGGTGAACCATATCTCCACTGGTAAGCAAAAACAGTTTCTGCACAGTGGTGGAAAAGCATTTCGCCACTAGTAAAGAAATGGTTCACCATTACCCAACGTGCACGTCATTCATTGAGAAACAGCGTCTTTTGTTCGTTTTCGTGATTTGTAAGAAACATTTACGAGACGAATAGTAGACAGCACCGCTTTACGGAAAGAGTGTTTGTTTTCTAGTGGAAAAATAGTTCGAAAAAAAAATCCGTTTCGTATATTGCATATTTTCACGTTAGAGTTGTAAAAAATGTATTTCGATTCGATTCCCGCACCAGTGCGGGAATGAACTACTTTACGCACTCACTCGGGTACGTAAAAACGAATTTTGCGCATTCGATTAGGAAAAGTAAATTGCCCATCTACTTTTGAAGGATACTGCATTTTTCCCTGCCACTTTGAACAACGATATTCGACAAATTCCTTTCGAGGACTGATTGCACAATTATGCTTTTACACATATTTTTTAGTATTTAAAAAAAAAGTGACTATTTTTTTCAAAAAACATTGAAAAATTGTTAGAATATCTATATGAGCTCGTAATACTATTATTTAAAGCTAGCGATTTTCAATTTTCTATTTCCATTTAATTAACATGGGTAGAATTTTTTCTGAACTTTGTAATTTCATTACTCGTAAACGAATCACTGTACAATAAAAAACAAGATAGGTTTTTGGAGGAAATTAAAAGCTCTATAAAAAAGGTCTGAATAAAGATTTGCGCAAAGCGAGTCATTTCAAAGTTATCAAGCCTCAACCATTGGACCATTCAAAATAATATTAAATCACTATTTTGAACAGTTCAATGGTTGAGTCTTGATAATTACAAACAGGCTCGGCTTACGCAAATCTCCATTCAGACCTTTTTCATAGAGCGTCAAATGTCCTTCAAAAATCTATCTTTCTTATTATTGTACAGTGATTTGTTTATGCGTAATAAAATTTCAAAGTTCCGAAAAAAAAATTTTTCTATCTTATTTAAATTGAAATATAAAATTGAGGATCGCCACCTTTAAATAATAATATTAAGGGTTCATATTTTAAAAGGATCTTTGTTCCGGGATACCCTGACGATTTTTCAACTTTCTTTGATTGAAAAAAAAAAAAAAAACAATCCATTTCTTGAAACACTCTAATCCACATAATACATCAACTATTTTCAAAAAGTATCAATTAACACAGATAATTAAATATCATAATAATTTTTCGTCACACGACAGTTTTTGAAAGCCTGTTTTCCCGACATCACGAATGACTAATCCCTACTCATTACACCTTGATTCGATCTCTTATTACAAATACCAAACTTCTAGGCACAGTTTTTATAGTCAACCCACATGAATCACAAAGTTTTCCCAAAATCCAACCACCGTGAATATAATAATAAATTGTAATCCACGATTGATTTTTTATTTTATTTTTTTTTTTCCAAACTTTTTTTTGTAATATAATTAAATGTCAGCCAATTTAACTGAACGCTGTTTGAGAAAAAGAAACGATTTATTAGACGGGACCAGAGTTAAATAAATTTTGACTCCTACAGGTCGTGATCGAAGTGAAACCCTCGTAGTTTGCCTCATGCGGTACAGTGCTCGGCGTCATTATACGACCCATTGCGTGGATATATATGTAGATATGTACATTAGATATATACTCAAGTATACATATACTTGTACACCAGGGGGAGGAGGGGGGTGGGGGGGGGGGGGGGGTACGGTGACACGGTTATACAGTTACGAACTTACATTATAGTTACGTAATTAATACCGGTGGATACCTACGTATAGCAGAAGGTGCGTGAAATTGCGAGCCACGTTCTATTCCGTCCAGTGCCATATTTATTCAGTATATCTATAGGTTTATGTAGACACATACACAACAATCTGACGTACTATGGATGTTGCTAATTTTGGCCGGACGCTGCGCATTCAATTCGCGAAACGAATAATTCATGTGTAATACTTGGACACTAGAAAATTATTGCAGGTGCGTGATTTGTGTATGTGTGGGAATTTTTTTTATTTTCAGTTTTTTTTTTCAATCAAGAAACTGTATAGAGAGACGATTGTGGATGTAGAAGTGGGGAAAAGTAAGGTGAAAACGGTTAAAAAAAACACTAGAAATTTTATTTAAGGTAAATGATGGCGAAACATGAATCTGAACGTATTCGAATACCTTAAGGTGACATCATAGATGATTTGGAAAAAAAGTTTTATGATCCGAATGTTAAAGTGATTGAACTTTGGTGCTGTTGATCGGACTATTCGACCTAATATTGAACTGAAGAATATCAAAATTCTATAGTGGACACTCAGATCACAAGGAATGATCGCCATTCCGATGTCAAAATTTATTCTATCTGATTTTCTTCCAGTCAAATCATTGAAAAACAACACTTGCAGGTAACAAACTCAACATTTATATCACAGACCATCTGGACTGCTTAGATCATTCATTACTTCCACCATTTTGGACCACCCCCCCCCCCCCCCCCTCTGCCTCCATAATTTTAATGCACCTCATATAAGTTGTAGAAAATAAAAAAATTAAAAACTAAGAGGCGTATTTTTTATGGCCACAAAAACAGCTTCAAGGGTGTAAACGACCCCCAAAAATGGGCACCCAACGGTATGATTTCTTGATTCGCTCAATGTATTCAAATTATATCAACCCTTGAGTATTTCTATTGATGACTGAAACATTTCAGAGTTGGTTTCATTCAAAGACGTCAAGCACTTCTATCCTAAACTGAAAAATCACACCATAGGATGCAAAATTTTGGGCTCATTTTCACCCCTTTAAAATATTTTGCGGCCAATTTCCCATCAAAAGAAAAAAAAACGTATTCTTTACTTTTTATTGTTCTGCAACATACATGATTTGCAACGAATTCAAAGTGACACACCAATCTAATGTTCCTTGTGAGTTGTCCAATTGAATCAGTATGTCTGATCACATTCACAGATCTGATAAATCACGAGTCTCAAGTACAAAAACGATACCAAAAAGCTTTTCGTTGGCAAGAAACACACTCTGTACATCGGGATTGAGTTCTCGGTGAAGCTTAAATCTATTCCATTGATCCGAAGGATCATCAAGGGTATCTCAAGGAGGTGGTCTCACATCTCGATGACTTATTATAATAATTTTTTTTTTTTCGTTCTGAAATTGTTTTGACAATTTCAAATTTTTCACACATAAAAAAAGAAGCTGCAAAGTTTTGTAGAGAATTTTTTTTTTTTTGTTTCTTTTTTTCGTTTTTTATGGAAAATCTCGCTGGTATGGCTGCCTGAAGTTACGCCTGTTTAAATCTGCCTGACACGATATCTCAACTGTCAAGTATTTGAAAATAAAACGAAGATATCATTACAAGTAGTACCTACACATGTCACCTCTGTCATCTGGAGGAAAATCATGCAAATACGGTAAAAAAAAAAAAACAAAAAAAAAGAAACAAACAAACTGGCGAACTTTTGAAATTTTTGACCTTATTTTTCAACCCAAATTCTTGTAATCACGGATTAAATGTTAATAAATAATTTTCACGATCCTTCCAATGAACCATAAAAATTCTCTGCCTGATGGGCGAAACTTTTTTTTTTTATCAAATTGGCAACCAGATTTAAATGAGGGAGACTTCAGGCAACCATATCGTCTAGACTTGCCACAAAAAAAACGGAAAAACAAATTTTTTGATATTACTTTATAACTTCCTGTTTCATGTGTAAGAAATTTGAAAATATTGAATAATATTTATTATGAAAGAAAAAAAAAAATAATAAAAAAAATAAAAACGGAAATTAGCTTGGAAGGCACGATACGATAAGTTGGAGACCTTCTTCTTTTTTTCGTTTGACAAATTTTAGCAAGACTGTATGTTTGTACGACTAATGGTCCTCACGGTGGCGTATATACATATTTCAAGTGTTCTTTAACAAGGTTTTACGGCTTTCTTTCATCCCTTAATTCACTCGAGTTAAGCAGCTCGGTGTGTATGATAATTCCTTCCTACAGCGCAGCGACTCGTTACCTCCGGCATAAAAATATCCACCCTGATCGAGCACTGATAGCGGGAAACGTAAAAGCGGGATGTTGAATTTTTAACTGCCGACACAATCAAGATGATATGTACACTCCTGCAGGGGTGAGATACTATATAAAAATGTGGATATGTTGTCATCGATTTACACGTACGCAGACGCACGGTCTTACACATATACTCACAGCCACACACACACACACACACACACAACAGACACACGGGTCTTGCAACTCAGGCAGAATTTCAATAAGAAGCGGTGACTCCAGTATGAAAGAAAAATCCAGATGGCGCTGCGATCGAAGGATGAATTTAGACATCTTGAGAAATAATCTTGACCTGATCTTGAATAAATAGATTGTTTGGGAATTCTCGGTGTTGAAGTTTAATAAGAAAAAATCAAAATGTTTAACGTTTTGACCCTGAGGGGGAGCATTTTCAAAAACTAAAAATTTATTTAACACGTTAAGAACAGACAATTAACCGAAGATAATATAATGGAACAAGAGAAAGTGTAAAGGAAGAATTTGAAAATTTGAAACTATGAATTTTTTTCCAGTTTTACAAAAACAATGACAATTTTTTTCCTTTTTTGATCTGCAGACATGCAAAGAGAACGTATCTAACCAGAGATTGAAGTATCGAGTCATTTTATGTGGTAAAAATTTGAGACTATTGAACAAATTTTACTACGAAAAAAAAAATAATTATTTTTAAAAAGTCACTAACATGTGAGGCTACCCCCTTAAATTTTTAACAAAAAGCACCACGATTGAAAAAATCAAAGAACTACTGTAGGATTCACGAATTTGGGATTCAGATTGCAAGACCAATTGTATACTGTTTAAAAATTACTGCCTCAGGTTCATCTGCTAATTGTTTAGTAATTTGTTTAGTAATTAATAGTTCAGACTCAAGACTCAAAGCATTACTCTGGAAATTTAGACTCGAACCGATATGAATGATGAGCATGAGATTGTATTCACAACAGACAACAATTATATCGATCAAGACGGTTCGCTATTGGCTGGTTTAATTATCACCACATTTCTGCAGCTCTTTACGATGCAATCTCGTAGCTTAAGGGGAAACCTCAGTGAAACTCTAAACTTTTTCGATTTGTTTGAAACTTGAACTAATAATAAAGCTCCATGAAACAAGTGATTTTCACTCGGTTTCAATCAGTTACGTTTCACATGCGTCCAGTTGTTATTTAAAATAACGTCAAAAAGAGCAGTTTTTCGAAAAACTCCTCGCGTTATAATTCTTATCGTAAAAATCTGAAAAAATTTCACAGTCATTAGAGGAACGTAGAGAACAAAGGTTTTCATGGAAATTCAACCTAATTGTCCCTACTAATTAATAATTGACCATTTTGTGAATATTTGTGAAAATTGTCAATTAACAATTATTGAGACAATTAGGTGGTAACTGGTCGGATCGCAATTTCCATAGTAACTTTTGTTCTCTACGCTCTTCTAATGGCTGTGAAATTTTTTCAGAATTTAGTCCCATGAGGCAGTAAGTTTACTCTAATCGCCAGAGATTTGCATTCGGTGCGAAAAGCATTATGGGTAGTCCAAATGAACGTGAACAAGGTGTGATACTGACACCAATTGAATAGGACAAAGGTAAAAAGGTTTTCTTTTTAGTCAAAGAGAACTTAAAAAAAGTTTGACATTTTTTTGAGAACGAAGTTTTTGAGGATTAATTTCTCTGATTGTGTTTCATTGAAAACGATGACTTACGGTTTCCAGAGGATTCTCAAAAAATTATTCTCGACCAATTCAGAAGAAACACAATTTTTGCCCCTTCGCAAATTTTTCTCAAACGCAGAATTCTCGAGTTTTGAAAGACGAGATCTAAAATACCTACAAGCAAAAACGGTAAGTTGAAAGAATCCAAAAAAAAACTACGAAAATCGTTTGAAATTCATCGGACTGAACAGAACCTCAGCTAAAAATTCCATTTTTTTTTTTTTTTTCATCAGAGCTTTGTCGAAACTTGATTTTGCTATTAACTTTTACTTTCAATCAACGTGGCTGATAACAGGTGGCAATGAGATTTGGCACGAGTGAATAAATTGTGTGAAATATTCGGTTACTCGTTCCCCGTTTTTCTCAACAACAGAAAAGGGTGCCAAAGATTTTTTTCAATTTTTTTTTTTTGTTGTGGAAAATAAAATGTCCATTTGCCAATGGCATTCCAATCCGATTGGATGTCGACGTAATTCGATCACCTCATAAAAGTACATAAAAGTACCAAAGAATTTATCGAGACTAAAAAGTAACCTCAAAACTGAAATATTCATCATCAAATTAAACCCCAAGAGTTTATCAAGTCTAATGTTGAAATTATCCGGCTGGTCGTATGTACGAGTAGATGGCTAAAAAAGTGGGTAAATTTTGGGATTTTATGTATCGATATTCAATCACTCATTTGGATCATTTTTTTGTTTTTTTGTTTTTTTTTAGGTTTTTTTTATGTTTTTAATCAGAAAATCGGCAGAAAGACTTGATATTAATAATAATGTGAACCATTTTGCTCGTTGAGATGTTTTTCTGTCCTAAAATATCCGAATAATTGATATCAACGCATTTACTTCAAATTTTGGAAAGTTTTTTTATCCTCTTTGCCACTACACCATTGCTTCTTAAATTATCATATTTTACTTATTAATTGATGAGAATAAACACACATAAATCTAGATCTGCATAGTTTTGAAAAAAAAAAACAAAAAAAAAAAAAACTCTGACAGGATTTAAAAAATTGTTCATCGAAGTATGATTTCAAAAATTCATCCTTTAATTTTTCATCTTTCGTCTAACCACGATGGCTGCAGAAATAAACGTCGATTGCATTTTTTCTAAAACAGTAAGTATAAGATCTACTGGGGGATCGTGTATAGTTTTCTCAACTCCAATTAACTTCCACCCTTTGATCCTTTGTTCCGTGATATAACAGCCATTCTCATCCTTGTACACGAAAGATGCGTTCATGATTGCAAATTACAACGTGACCGTGTAAAATCCTCTTTCAATTTACCCGACGACGTGTTCTTCCAAGCCTTATTCATTAATATGCGATGCACACTGTGCGAATATCACTGCCGCAAAAGTTACCCGTGAAAGTATCTATACTTAGCAGGTATGCAAATATCCGCACGCCAAGTATCCAACAAGGAGAAGACTCACCCAGTGTAACACGGATTTTTATGAAATTGAAGGAGGTGACTCGGTGTGATGTCAGAAGAATTTTAGACCCCCAAACATGAGCCACTGTGGCCTCTTTTTCGAGTTATTCGCAAAAAAACGGTTTTTTCTTGATAACTCAAAATTTTTAAAAATATTCATTTTAAATAAGAAATGAAATTTTTAGATAAATGATCAATTAATACAATAAACAAAATCAAAATTCGATGATTCAAGGAAGGGGGGAGGGGCTTACTAGGACATAAAAATTTTTGAGAAGAGAATTTTTTTGTCGCCAAAATTTCAGAAAAGTTTTCTGCGATCGGAGTAAATAATATAAAATTTTTTTTCACTCGGATCTTCACAGAGAAATTCTTCTCATTGAGAAACTGTATGTTATGTAATTAAACTAAAAACAGAAAAGACTCGCAATTTTATCCCACAAAGCTTATCGATAGTTTAGAATATCTACTCGAAAAAAAAGAAAAATTATTGCTTTATAAAAATAAATAATTATAATATTTTTTCTCACTTGAACTTGTTGCTGCCATGCTGCCAACTCTTTTCTTATTTTTTGTTGTTTCTTTTACTGTGTAAAAGGATATTACTAGTTAATGATTAAACAAATAAATGAATAAATAAATAAAATTAAAAATATTTTTTCAATCTTACTTATGTCAGTCTATATATATAATGTATATATATAAATTCCAAACGATGTACGGAAAACTTTGTTTATTTTTAACTTGCCAATATGTTAATGTATCATCGATTTTAAGATCGCATAATATCTAAGATAAAACGTTAGAAATGATTTGTTTATGAGGAAGAAATTTTTTTATCATGTTGTTTACATGATTATTGAAAATTAAGTCCTCTTATAGACTGAGAAACAATATGACATAGGCAAGTTGTTTATAAAAAAGGTTTCATCACAAATAATAACGTTCGTATAATTACCGTAGCTTCTTAACAAGAAATTAAATTCAAGAAGGCAAAGTGCAATAAAAGTTGGCAGAAGTAAGTGCACACACATCGGTGTCAGGAGGTCAATATCTAAAGTTTCCAGACCCGAGGAAACGATGCCAAGAAGGATATTGTATAACGTTGCGAGGAGAAGTTGGTATCATTTGATAGCGATTTCGGGATCCGCCTAATGTTCTTTTTCCAGTTATATATCATCAAACTCGCCATATTCACGGTAAAACGATCTGACTCTCAGCCAACTTTTCTTCAACGTTAAAAAATATATTATATATTAATATACATTATAAATGGGTGCTGGCGCAAAAAAATCGACTATTTTTTTTTTGATTCTAGTATGACAAAATGTTAGTTTTTGATGTTTTAAGAGCCCACTCCAAAGGACAGCAGAAAAAAAAAATTTAAGAGGTCGCTCCAAATTTTTTTAAATGTCAAAAATCGTCAAGAAATTAAATTAAAAAAATTCTATTTTCAGTATTTTGTTTGATTTTTAATTCATGTCGTGGTGTATTGTTATCGATTCTTTCTTACCAAATTAAAGAACAAAAATTTGCGAAATTTTAATATGAATATTAAAAGGTCGCTCGAAAAGATCTAAAGAAATGCACCAAAAAAATTGAAAAAAAATTATGAGCGACCTTTCAAAATTCAAAAATTTTGAACTGAAACTTTCGGAAACTTACTTTTTTTTTTGTCTATGAAATTATACCGTGACAAGAAAAAAATTTAAAAAAAAAATCAATATTTGACGATTTCTGACGTTTCCATTTAAATGACGTGTGAAAATTTTCTTCTGAACCTTGGAATTTTATTACTCGTCAACGAACAATAATAAACGAGATAAATTTTCGTAGGAAATTCAACGATCTACAAGAAAGGTCTCTTGCGATTTTTTCGTAAATCTACTGGTTCAAAAGTTATTTAAGATTAAAAATTATTTACATCAAATTTAATTTTCTTTCATTTCGAAACGTCGAAATTTTCCCAAAATTTCCGATCACTTGACAAGAAATAAGTTTTTAACGCAAACTATTGTACAAATTTTGTGTTTTTTTTTTTTTCTTTTTAATATCAATTTCAAAGTTCAAACTCTGAAAGTATTACTAACGACCAAAAAAATAAAAATATTAATTTTTTTTGCCCCACCCTATATAATATATTTATGCAATTATGTAAACTCGTTTTTCTTGAATGAAAAATCATTTGCATTATAAAAAGAGTTGACTTTCAATTAATATTCCTCACCTCATTTTACGCAATCATTCTTCTGCACTGGCAATTTCCGCGTATTTTTGTACGGTTTTTCATAATTGTGTAAACTAATTACGATGCCGTTACGGCAGTATATTTATGCTTGGTATGTTCATAACCATCGGGGAGATGCGATTGAATTTAAATTTCAATTCCACGTCACGTGAAGAACGATTTCAAACCAATACATGCAAGTTACGAAATGCATCAATTACCGCGAAATTAAAGACATTATGCAACGGAGTTTCAATTTCAGTCTGATTGGTCGTCACACTTACGTGTAGTTACGTGAGGAAAATGGAAAATGAAGCAACGCTTTGAATTTTCAATTGATATGAAAAATATTTTCAAATGATTTTTGCATTCACTAAACTTGTCGGGTGAAGTGAATTCGTTTGTTAATTTATTGTAAATTTTCTGTTAATGTACTATAAACGTGCGCGTAAGAAGATCGAGTAACGAGAAGAAGAATTTAAAAATCATGATTATAAAAGGAATTCTTTTATATTTTTTAAATTTATAAACTAGTCAAAATATTTCTCTGGATAGTTTTTTATTTTATTCATGATTTCTACTGAAAATTTTATTTAGTTTAGAATTTTATTTGAGCAAAAAGATGCACGTAAAACTTTAGCGATCCTTAATTTTTTGAAATAGTAAATTCAGTTTATAATGTATACAAAGTAAAATCAATAATAAATTAATAAAAACTGACTTGACAAAATTTATTGTACCGTTTGTGCATAAAACTTCTTTAATACACGTTTAGTAAATTTACAAAAAACATTTTTAACTCTATGAGTTACAAATTTTTTATTTTCATGCTGCCACATTTTACTCGATCAATTCTACAACATTTTTAGATAATCGATAACCGAATTTCACTCACCGAATAATTTTCTAACATTTTTCAACACGTTTCTGGGTTTGTATACCGAGAATTTTATATCGGATAAAATTTGAGATGAAAATCGCACGTTCAGTGGATAAAATAGAATTTTTGACGAGGGTTTCTTCGAGTACCAATTCTGGTTACAAAATTAAAAATATATCATCACTCGTTGCAAATTTTTGCTACCTCCTGTTCACGTGTCTCGTACAATTTGAATTCCCAAAAAAAGAATTGTTGAAAAATCTAAACTGTATATTCGGTGCAAGAAAAATGTAATATATTTTCTTTTTTATTAATAAATATTTTAAAACGATACGTGATTAAAAAAAGTCTCTCGAAATTTCTAACTAAAGTTATTAATTAATCCTAACAACCTTGTTTAACCGAAAAATATATCAATGATCATAAAACGTAGTATTGCAAACTATAATCGTAATAAATATTTACTTCGACCAAAAATATTCTTCTGGTTCCAAAAGAAAAAAAAATTTTCTGACAATAATGAAATGTGATATTTTTTTATGGTACAAAATTTCAATAATTTTCACCGTGGAGATTTTATTACTTGACAAAATCGAAGGACAACGCAATTTTCACGATTGGTTAAAACCGCTTTTGGACACTTTCATTGCTGCATCGATTTCCGATGCTTCCTTGTCCGGTTCTCAGGAAGCCTAGAGTAACAAACTGCGGTTGGGCCTCCAGGCACCCTTCGAACTTGACCCCGAATCCTTGGCTGAGGTTAGTTATTTGCGCATGTTATAAACAGCCGGGAATCGGATGTGGAAAAGCGAGGAAAATTCGGTGGCACGTGAATATTTTACAACGCCGAAATTTTTATCTCGAGGGTTAGAATTTTCAAAAAAATCAAATTTTTTTGCGAAAGAGAAGGATGACTTTATGTAGCAGACATCGCCGATTGAGTTTAAGACCTTTTTTATTCGTTTTTCTCGTATTTTTGCTCGCAAAAGACTCTAAACAACTTTTTCTCGAAACTGGATTTTTCGAACTTGCGACCACGATTCCAGCGGATCTAATAATCCGATTTAGCTGAAATTTTTCACGGATGTTCGTTGAATGTATAGTTTCTCCGTGAAGTAGGATTATAAATTTTTATCAATATTTAAAAAAGTTATAAGCAGTTCAAGGTGAAAATAATGGAAAAAAATGACAAAAAAACGTCTAAAGCTCTGCGATTTTGTTATTTTTCAATATTTTTTCAAGATCCTAGTTCGTATCATAGCGAAACAACTACTTTGTAAGAATCTTTTTGAATTTTTTGTTTCACATGATTTGCAGTAAAGATATCGTGATCGAAAGATTTAAAAAGGATAAAAAAAAAAATTGTGTGTTGAAAGTAGCAACGTGGCTGGCTCATAAAAAATTGTTTATAAATACAAACAAAACAGTTTAAGTAACTTTTGGGTATTATTGTGACAGCTTACCGAAAGATATTTGTCTAAGAATAAATAAAAGGGTAGAAAGCTGTAAATATTTAGCCATACTTTTTGATTTTAACATGAAATGGAATAAGCGTATGAAGTATATTGTTAACAAAACAAAATATCTAACTTAAGTCTTTGACAGAAATACCTCCTTAAATAACAATTACCCACCTAGCTTGGGATAATTATTCTTTACAGAAGCTTACCTAGAATTACAAAAACAATAAGTAACAAGAAAAGCTATGTAGTTGCTATGAAAATTATTCAACTTTCTATCAGATGAATTTGAAGTGATATCGAATATTAAGAAAATAGTTAATATGAAACTAAGAAAGTAGGTAAAAATTAGTTGTTGAAGCTTTGTTTTAAACAAATTTGCTATAAACATGATACCCCGTATTTTATTCATATTAAAAAAATTTGTTATTATCAGTTTTAGTATTAGTATGTAAGTTTTTATAAGTTTTAGATTTTTATAACCGGCTCTATTTACAGGCAAATTAATTTTATAGGATTACACTACAGACACCTACAGTAAATATAAATAATAATAGTAATTTTTTACCAGTTAAATAAATAAATAAAGATATAGTTTACGATACATGTATAAGGTGTGAGAAAATTAGAAAGGATCAAAAACGCGAAAATCTATTACGTGTATTGTAGAATGTCGAAATACGACTATGTCAAAGTTTAGAGCTTTTTCAAATTTTAGAGCAGGTCAAATTTTAGCTTTTCTATGTCACAAATTTCAAAATTTTACATTTCTATTAAATCTATTTTCACGTCGCTGAAAATTCGACGTTTTCATCATCTTGACAAACTAAATAAATCAAAATTATCGAATTAAAATCATCAAATTTATAACAACCAATAAAACCTATTTTCTTACTTCAAGAATATTTTTCTCTCCGTAAAGAATTGTAAAATAACCTCAAAATCCTATTTCCTCAAGTTTATAATCAGACATAACTACAAATCAAAAGAAATCCGAGCAAAATATCCTTATTTAAAATTAAAAATATTCTTTCGATCATCTGCCTAAATATAATCCCTAGACCTAAACTGCATTATAAAAAAATCCACCCGAATTAACTCCTCGTAGCAAAAAATTTTCACGCCTCGTAAATTAATCATAAAATTATCGAGGCCGCAGGTGTTCTATTTCCCACGTGACTAAAGAGCAACTGCAGGAATAATCAATTGCACCAAACCTTATAAATTTTTTAGAAAAAGTTGCTCGGTATTTTCGTATGACATTTCAGACCCGGTCAACCTTGCCCTGCTGAATACATTTATAAGACTCGGTAATAAAATAAAAAATAGAAGAATAGTAAAAGGAAACAAAAAAAAAAAAAAAAAAAAAAAAAAAGTTAACGACGTCCCGTATCCACGATTCTAGACGTCGTGACGCCACAGCGTCGAGTTTTACGGAGAGTTTCGGTGGGAGACTCGAGACAAGAATGTCGCCGTGAAGATAGAAAATTCTTATACTTTTTCCCGTAAAGAAGAGAAGCGGACGTTGACGGCGCCGTCGTTACTCGGTTCGGTGAAATTTCATTGCCGAATTGAATTATGGTTATTGCAATGAAACCAGGAAGAAGCTCAAGACGGAATAATATTTGTTTACATAAAGCGAATGGAACAGGTCTGATATATATATATATATATATATTATTTTTTATTTTTTTTTATTTCAATCATTAGTTCGATACCGTGAATTTGTTGTTAGAAGAAAAAAAAAAAGTAAAGAAATCGTTACAGTTTATCCGTAGAAAATATTCTTTCGAACGAAATGATTTGTCATGGAATGAAATCGAAGGAATTAACTGGACGATATTTTTTTTTTTTTTTTTTTTTTTTTGTTTTTTCTTTTAACCATTTTTTGAACGATTCGAAACGAAGCACACGGATACTTTTTTTTTACGATAACAGTATTTTTTATTTTTCTTCTATTTCATTAAGAGACCCTCGTGACTTGCGAATATGATAATTTGCAGAATAGTTAATGCGTGCCTATCTGGTAATAAATTTAATAAAAATGATCGATTTTTGACCCTAGCAGCCTTCTTCTAAGAGCTGAATAAAATAAAATAGTTCATTGATTTCGTGAAACGAGTCCGTTTCAACAGCATCGTCGATTTCCATCGATCGTTCATATCTACACAGGCACCTCTCATATCAGGTTATACCTGTGCAATGTAGTGTAATAAATACTTCATGTCACGAAACATTTTTTCGCTCAGTATATATACTATATAAATATATATATATATATATATATATATATATATAAATACGATAAGTCTACTCCTTCAAAAGTTATTTGAGGTCCTTTGTTGATGTTTAACCTCAAATAACTTTTGAAAGAATAGATTTATCGTAAAATGACAAGAGACCTTTTTTGTAGAACGTTCAATTTCGTACAAAAACATGTTTATGAATTTTCTGTACGACGCGTCGTTATCTAGTTATAAAAATCGCAAGGAGCAAAAACCATTTTTGCCATGTTATTCTTATGGAAAGTAGAAAATCGCGATGAGGCACCTCTAAATATCAATATTAAAATCTGAAATTTTTATGGTATTTCTTTTTCGTCATCTTGAACAATATTTTTAGCATACCATTGAAAAAAAAAAATATTCAATTTTTTTGATACAGTCTAATATATATATATATATGGTCAATGTCTGCTATCAGCCTGAAATTTCCTTTTATTTTCCTGAACTAGGCGAAGATCTGTTTTTAATTTCCACCCCAAATGTGACTATGATAAATTTTATTCATTTCCCGGTTTGATCATTGACGTTTTAACCCGCTTTCAGAAAAAAAAATATATATCATAACGAAAGTTTCAGACATAAGATTTTTATGATTTTTTTTTTGCTTTCTTTTTTCAGGGATCGAGTTTGTCATTTTCATTTCTCATTTCTAACGATTGTGGGGGGGGGGGGGGGGGGGCGAAAACGGGACCCTCAACCCTTAGAGGATCGGCATACGCCATTTTGCGTGAGGTCACTGACCTACTAACATTTGACGTTAATTTGTTTCAATGTTCTGGACTTCAGATCACTTTTCTATAGAAAAAACGATCTTTCGGAATTCCTAAGGCCCCGGTCCTCTAAGGATTAATTTGGGACTCACGCGTGATGTCTTTGCTTCAATTATGGTTCATTTCTTAAATTCTATGGGAAGAAGGGTGGGGAGTGAAAACGGGACCCCTAATTTGGGACTCACGCGTTATGTCTTCGATTCAATTATGATTAGTTTCTTAAATTCTAGGGGGGGGGGGGGGGCGAGGCTTGAAAAGGGGACCCTTAATTTGGGACTCACGCGTGATGTTTCCGCCTCAATTATGGTTCGTTTCTTAAATTCTAGAGGAAGGAGGGTGGGGGGTGAAAACGGGACCCCTAATTTGGGACTCACGCGTGATGTCGATGCTCGGGGAATCTCCCGTGACGATCGTCCGCAATTCCATAAATGCCGGCGACTGCAGCCATGCCGAAGTAAAGGTACCTTCGCCACCATAGATTTGCACGCGGTTATCCTCGCCAAAACGAGTTACAGGCAAAGGAATTTGCACTCTGCATCAGTATCGTCATCAGGAGTAGCAGCAGCATCAGCAGCATGCCGTAGCTGCAGACGGCATCTGGAAACCAGAAGTACTTCCGGCACGCTCTGCAGCGATTCAGGCACTGCATGTCTTTCACCGAGCTTCAATTACTTTATCATACACACGTTGATTGGGTCTGCTCGTGCGGATATGGGCAGTTTTAGTCTGTTTTAGTCCCTTTCATTTTACTCCTCGACGGCTCTTCCATAATTTCATCGGTAATTCGAATGTCAAGCCTGATGAAAACGCGTTTTTTAACCGTCGGAAAAACTTCATTAATCAAATCTAAAGTTGGAATTAGAAGTTATCGGGCGGTGTTGAAGTTCAGAATTTCAAAAGTTGCAAAAACACAAAATTCGGAATTATTTGGTGGAGAAACTTGATGTGAAAAAATTAAACTTTTACAGCCGTGAGTTTAGTTTCTATGAATTATGGTGTCTAAAGTGTTTGAAATGAAAATGGGGTGGGATTGAAGTTCCAATTTTGGAAAGTTCGGAAAACGCAAAATTCTGAATTATTTGGTAGCGAAACGTGAAGTTGAGAGATCAAACTTTGAAGAAACGATACAGCTTCGAATGGTTGGAAAGCCGGCGGTTCAAAGTTTCGAACTTCAAGTTAGATAAGAGCAAAGTTCCGAAAATTAAAGTATCGATATAGTAAAATTTCGAAAATCAAAATATACTCTCACAGGGTGGTTTACCCAACGAGTGGGTGTAAGTAATGAGAAAAACCGAAAATCAGAATGACCAGAATTCGGAACGTAAAAATATCGAAAATCCAAAACAAAGAAAAATCAAACTGGTGAAATTCCACTCATCCAGAAATTCACGGAACTGAAAATCTTCCATCATTCAAAATTTCGATGTTTGACATTTTCAAAATTTCTCATTTTCCTGAGTGCCTTCGGACTTTTTAAAATTCGAAATTTTAACCCTTTCTCAAATCATAGTCTTATACTATATCGCTTGCCAAAAGCCAAAACAGCGTAAAAAAAAAGTTCAATCAAATATCCGTTTCATTCTCATTTGGCTACATTTGCAATAAAAAAAAAATTCAAGCCTTCTTAGGCTCAGAATATGTTCACAAAGCGATTCCCAAAATAAAAAAAAATAAAAATTACACGCATTTTTGGCATTTGGCCAAAGCGTATATCCAAATTATCGAAAAGTACTTGTGAACATATTTTCACGACAAGGTAAAACAGCCGAATTTTAATCACAAGAAGCGCTAAAAGATTCTCAAATCAAGTTTTTTCATTCATTCAATCATCAACTGCTCGGTCCAATTCATTGCACCTAATCACTTGGCTGGAATCGAGTATAAGCTATCAGCTATCGTCCTATGACGAGGAGGTGGAGAGAAAAAAAAAAAAGAGAGAGAAGAAGAAAAAAAGTAAAGCAAGATATCGAACGCTCGCGGTTACGCCGAATCAATGAAAACATCTAGACGACAGTGCTGTACTACGGAACGTTTGAAATAAATAATTCGTTCATGCAGTTCCCTTCACTTTATACACGCGGCTGCGTAGCTTCATTGAAAAGAATGTACTATACACTGTTAGACCGTGTTACACGTGTATGAAATAAAATTTTAACGATTACGGTAAATTTTTCATCTTTTTTTTCGCGATCTTGTTCCTTTTATTTTATAAATAAAAAAAACGTATGATTAAAATTTGATTCTGATACTGTTTCGAGAAGGTTATGGTGGTTAGCGGAAATAATAACTTTTTAACAATTCTATTTTAAGAGATAATTGCCCGTTGAATATTTTTACAAATTTAAGAAATAAAATAAAACTGTACAAACATTTATTTGAAAATACAAAAATACAGTAAAACACTGGAGTTATAAAAAAAGATGCTTTTGTTTTAGAAAATCCTATCAAAATCTATTTTAATTTATCCAATTTCTCTCGATAGTGGCAAATTTTATTCGGAAAAAACTCTTTTCTACAAATTCACTGAGACACTTGGTTTTTTTTTTTTGCTTTTTTTTTCGTTTTTTCGTGTTGATATCACTAAATATTTAGTTCTGAAATATTGTATTGAATTGTGTTGAATATTTTTACAAATTTGAGAAATAAAATAAAACTGTACCAAAATTTATTTGAAAATACAAAAAATGTAAAATACTAGAATTATAAAAAAATGCTTTCTTTCAACAAATCATTTGAAAATTTATTTCGATTTGTCCGATTTCTCTCAAAAAGTGGCTAATTTTACTCAGAAAACTATTTTCTACAAATTCACTGAGACGCGGTTTTTTTTCCCCACAACAGTTTAAAAGTAATTTGTATTAAAACAATAACACAACAATACAATAATACTATCTCGTGATAAAGTCAATGAAAAGCATCGATTTTTCTAACCAACCAACGTCCTCAAATCAATTTTCGTTCATCAAACTCTGATTCAATTTTACACGGTACCGATAACCGAAGCTTTTTTGGCTCAATTTCATCGACAATCGAAGAGGAGAATAAAAAAAAGTCGTAAGTGCCATGATTTTTTTTTTTCACAATAATTTGTTTCTTCCGAATTTCAGATTTTTCCATCGATTCGTTTCCGAAATCAACCTAGAAGCTTGTAAAGGTCATGATTTTTTTTTCTTGAAGGCGCGTATATACTTTCTATGAAAAAAAAACTACGAAATTACGCGTGGAGTCCTTTTTGACCCCTAAAATGGTTTTTTTTTTTTCTACCTATTCCGGTAACGGAGGTGTGAAAAACACCGCAATCTTGTAAATTTCAACCCTCGGGTACATCGTACCGTTAAGGGTCCTATAGGGTCTCATTTTCCCCGTTTTTCTTTTTTTTTTTTCTCTTCTAATAAAGAATCAACCCCACCAAAAAAATTTTTGCTCAAGTTCGAATAAAGGGATGGTGGTCAAATTTTCTAAGAGTCAATATCGCGAACGGGCGCTACAAAGAAATTTTAAACATGTGAAAATAACTTGACGAAAAATGAATCCGTTCGAAATTATGATTTTTGATAGTGTCGCTGTGAAAAATTGGAGCTTTTTATTTACGGCGGGAAATTTGAATCGAATGGGGGATGTTTTTTCACCCCCCCCTCCCCCCCCCCCCCCCCCCCCGTTACCGTTCCACGCTTAATTCTAATCTTCGACTGATCGGTGCTTTAAAGCTCTCAACGAGTATTTTGATCCTGATCCTGATCCTGATCCTGATCCTGATCCTCGCTGCAGTTACGCAGCGTGGAACGTCAGTCGTGTACAATGAAACGATTATGATTATCCGTGAGACTGTATATAACCAATGGAATTATGCAGGATAATAGAGACGTGCATCAGCCGCGTGTCGATGCGACTAGGACTGCTTCTGGCTGGCAGATCCATACAGTCAGAGTTAAGGGTAGTTTATAATAGGCGCACGTTGCGTGAGTTATACGCCCTATGCCATACGAATGACTCTCTTGGTCCGTTGAAATTTGCAAACTCGAGCGTATTTTCCACGTAAGCGCTCGTCGATTCGATCGTCACACTTTCCCAGGATTTCATAATAGACCAGTAAATAAGCATTAAGGGTTGTACGTTTTACGTATGAATCCCGGAAATTTGATTCACAGGCAATTCGATCACGCTGAATCGATTGGTCGTAATAATTTTTTCCGATTAAACGCCGAGGTGGTTAGAAAAAAGGGTTTAAACCGTTTCAATAACTTGGTCAAAAAATATTTAAAAAAAAAAATGAAAATTCCTTGGGGACGAAAATAAATTCGAAAAAAAGTATCCCGTGTTCATTTTCGTACGTTCAAAAATTAGGGAGAAAAAATAAAAAAAAAAAAAAACATCTAAATGAGGGAGGCGGGGAGGAGGGGATAAAATCCTCAAAGTTTTCGAACCATAAATTTTCTTTCACCTTTTTTTCTTTCTTACAATTAGTTTTAAAGATGCGAAGATGTTTTTAGGATCCTTTTTTACGTTTTTTGTGTTTTTTTTTTTTTTTTATAATGGTCCTGGGGGTTGTCTGAAAAATTATTATCACAATTCGATTCAGCGCGATGGAATTACCCTTGGATCAAGTTTCTGGATTGAAACCTAAAAAATACTGCCTTTCGATTTTTTTTTTTTTTTCTTTGACTATTAGACCAACTGCACGTGACTCGAGGGAAGCTTTTGCGTGTAAAACCCGTAAAAATTATTATTCATTACTGAATGTTCTTTGCTCCTTCCTCATTCTATGCTTATTAATTTTCCTTTATTTATTTATACGTTTATTTCTCATCGATCTCATTTTAAAACACACGCACAAACAAACACACACAAAATTTATTCACTTTAACGAGAAACGCTTTTTAACGGTTCAAAAAAAAGCACTTCTCAGAAAAAATAAATTTGCAAAAACCGTCGTCGATTCTGTTTCATTTTTCACCTACCATAAAAAATGAGGGGAAAAAAAAAAGTAAAAATTTTCGAACAAAATTTCACAAAATTGAAAGAAAAAACAGACGTTTTGTACCAACACTCGATTAAAATCCACTTGATGTAAATACACACTGACGACTTATCGTCATTGAGAAATCGATGACGTGATCGTCGTGGTAAAGTAAAAACAGAGGGAAAAAAATTTTCCCCGATTAAACATCGTCGGGAGAAAAAACATTCACTTTCACTCAAAATTTATTGCTAGATCCCCGTATAAATTCACCAATTTATTGTCACGCACTATCTGTTACGTAAAAAAAAAAAAAAAAAAAAAAACAAAACACAAAAATCATTCTTCAATCCATGAGTTTATGATTAGGTTTGTGTGATTTTCTTTTTTGGTTTTCTTTTTTGTCGTTTTTTATTCAACTTTCACACGTACGACGAAAATCTGACACCGAAAAACACCCGGAATAAGAACTTTGATCGAGGAACTGGAGGTAGCTCGCATCGGCGACGACGTCTGCCGGTCCCTCGGTCACAATGCGACGCGACGCTGGTCGTCGCGTCACCCTCGAGGCGCGTGCCTCCTTCACCCACCCCCGAACCCCGCCGGATGGCCCGAGTACGCCACTGTAGGTGGTTTAAGGCACTAGCATATACGAGGATTTGGTATAAGACGGAAAATAAAACAACAAAAAAAACAAAACAAAAAACAACACATCGATTTTCGAAATTTTTTCTTTTGGCTTTTTTTCTTCTTTCTTTTTTTTTTGCCACGTAGGTGGTAGAAAGACAAGGTCGTATTTTTGCGCACGGTTTGCGGGTACAAGATTTTATGAGACTTCGGTTTTGTTTTTTTTGAAAATATTTTTGGAAAAATAGGGGTGGGGGTTGAAATTCTGAATTTGAGAGTCCTGAAGGCACCAAAATACGAATTTTTGGTGGCCTGACGTTCAAAGTTCCCCGAGGGAAGAAAAT
This sequence comes from Diprion similis, assembly GCF_021155765.1. Taxonomy (NCBI): domain Eukaryota; kingdom Metazoa; phylum Arthropoda; class Insecta; order Hymenoptera; family Diprionidae; genus Diprion; species Diprion similis. The sequence continues at coordinate 7,366,563 of NC_060117.1, forward strand.
TTGAAAATTTGAAATATCGAAATTCTGAATGATCGAAGGTTTTCAGTTCTGTTAATTTCCGGCTTGGTGACATTTTGCCATTTTGATCTTTCTTTGTTTTGGATTTTTGATATTTTTGCCAAGAGAATCCTGGTCATTCTGATTTTTTTTTTTTTTTTTTGCTGATTATTTACACTCACTGAATATATTTTAATTTTCGGAATTTCACGTTTCGGAAATGGCATTACCGAATAAGCACGCCAAAAGTGCCCTTTCACCAAACTGATTCTGCCGATAATTAACTGTTTTCAATTGGTAAATAACTCATCCATACCAAATTTTAGCCTTCTAACTCCATTTTGCTCCAAATTATCGCAAAAACTTTCATTTTCAGTTTTTTCGCAATAACTCAGCGATTTCTTTTCGAAAAATTCGGAAAAAAATCATAGATCTAGCAGACGTATGTACACATGTCGAGGATTTTTTTCAGATTTTTCGAGTAGAAATAGCGGAATTGTCGCAAAAAAACTGAAAATCACGTTTTTTGCGATAACTTTGAGCAGAATGGAGTTGTGAGGCTGAAATTTGGTATGGATCAGTCATTTCCTGACAGAAAACAGTTAATCATGGGCAGAATCCGTTTGGTGAAAGGCCACTTTTGGCATGTTTATTCGGTTATGCCCTTTGCACTATTGTAACATGAATTTCGGATCCTTGATCCTTGAAATTTAGACAGATACAATTGACGGTAAAATTTTTTTTATAAATTAACCAGTCGATATAAAAAATGTTTCTATCAATAAACTCTTAAGTTAGTTTTCAATCAGACTTTTTTTATACCGGATCACCATTCTAACAATTTTTCGAAAATTTTTTCGAAAGTGTCTGGTCATGCATTAGAGAATATCACAATCAAGGATCTGTCCAAATTTTAATTCATTTCGATAGATATCTTTTTTATATTAATAATATAATCGTTGTCAATTGATAGTTTTTATTTAACAAAAAGAAAAAAAAAACGAAAACCGAAATTTCATTAAATCCTCGTTCTTATAACTGTGTGTAAAAATCCAACCTCGTCCTTTTAATCCCCCTTGCCAATAAAAAAAAAAAAAAAAAATTGAAAACTGAGGTATTATTTTAAACAAATCATTAGTTCGTTACTTTCCTTGCAAAATATTACGACATAACGAGAATCAGCTGTCGACACAGAAATATCGAAGAGCTTAATATTCCTGCAGGTCATAAGATTGATGATACTTTGTTTGCATGGATTTGCATGATAAGATAGATGTCAAGAAATTCGATGATCAGTTTAGACACGTATCTTAATATTTCGATGGATAATTAAGTATCAAAATTCAAATATTTTATGATTACCAAGAATTTTTATTTCTTTCAAATTACTGTTTTCATCAAAAAACGATATTTTGGTAAACCGAACTTACCGATTGAGAAAAGTTCTTGCGGAAAATTTTTAAAATAAATTTTTGATACTGAAAATTTTTTCATGTATACATATTTTACAAAATATAAATTTAGTTTTATAATGTTGGAGGTTACTTTATCGAATCGTTGTCGAAATCATCGCTGGAGTTTGTCAAAAATCGAGGAGTCAAATTTCTTCGAGTGAAAATATTTGAAAAGAAGAGAAAACAAATCGAGATACGAAATTTTTTTTTTCAACTCCATCGTTTAAATGAAATCAACCCAGAAGTCTGTGGAAAATAAAAAAATCGAATAAGCGACAAAAAAAAATCACGCAATTTTCAAATTTTTCAATCGCGCTACTTGAATGTCGAATAAATTTCGTTTTGAAAGGTTCAAATTATTTCAAAATTCAGACTTTTTCATCGACTCGTTTCCGAATTCATCGTAAGAGTTTTTCCTCAACTTCTATCTTGATTGAGAAATTATATGACCGAGAAAAACCGAGTTCTGGAGGCAAATAAATTTTTTATAGCTATGAACCTACTAAAATTCGAATGAAAGAAAATATATTCGATTAAATTGTAAGAAACTTTTTATTGCAGACTAATCAAACTAAACTATGTCAACATAAGATAAATTCGTGAAAAGATAAAAAAATCCCGTAGATTCAGGTAAATATTTGTATAATATAACGGATAAAATTCCTACAAGTAGTTTCGTACGTCTTCGAAAAAATATATATATATATATATATATTTAATTTGGAATTTAATTACTCAACATTACATCTTTTTCTAGGGAATTGAACGATCAACAAAAAAGGTCTCTTCCAATATTTTAGTAAATCTACTGGTTCAATATTTAAAAAAATTTTTACAATATTTTACGTTAAAAACGTATTTCTTGTCGAGTGATCGAAAATTGCGGGAAAATTTCGATGTCTCAGCAAAGAATATAACAAGAACTTTAAGAAATATTATATATATATTTCGTTTTTCAATCATCATTTCATAGTGAAAATAAAAAAAATCGTGAAATTTGACATAACTAATTTTTAACTTTGAATAACTTTTGAATCAGTAGATTCACGAAAAAATTGCAAAAGACCTTTTTGTAGATCGTTCAATTTCCTACATTAATATGTATCGTTCTTTACGATACGTCAATCCGTTGTTGAGTAACAGAACTCCAAAATAAAAAAAATAAAAAATAATTCCTGCGTTATTCAAATGAGAAATGGAAAACCGTAAATATGCAATCTTAATATTAATATTAAGAACTCTAACTTTTACACAATTTTCATGGTGACTAACGAAAAGAATTCAATTTTTTGGCCCACCCTAATATACATATATACTATCGTTATTCTATTTGAATTTTATTTCCGTTTTTCATAATTTTATTTCACCTGCGAACTACAACTAATTGACAGCTATATGTTTTTATTAGTTATTTTATAAAAGTCTGAAGTAAATTGTTAACACAAAGTGATATTTGATTGTTTCAAATCTCGTTCAATTGTGTTAGGTAAATATTTCAATCAATCGCTCGCAGAAAAAAATATTACTTGATTCACCCTTCCGTTTTTTATTTATTTATTTATTTTTTTTTTTCTTCGTCGCTTTTTATTGTCACCAAATGAAAAATGGCAACGAAAGAAAACGATTGTTGAAATCTGATCAACGTCGAATGAACGTTAGTTAAGTTGATACACAGATGGACATTCGATGTTTGAAATATCACTTCTACATCATGGAACACGTTTTGGACTCTGAAAATTCCAGAGCCTTCGATACATTCGATCCGTAGCAAAGTGATTGGAACCCTTCGTTTCTTCAGAGAAGCTAATTTGTGGTAGGTATTCCGCAAACTTGCCTCCTTTGATGTACTCTGTGGAAAAAGGATCCGCTTTGTGGTTTGAGACAACAAACTGTCGATTTCTGCATACATATGGGTCATTCCATGTCAATTCACCGACGTTTTTTCGATGATTGCTTCGATTTTCTTGATTTTTTAATATGTAATTATACATGCAGAAAAAAGTATCCATTTAAATTTTTACCTCTTTATATCAACCCGTACCGTAGTTATTGATTTTAGAAGAAATATTCTTAAGATATCGTATTATGTCATATTTTTTTTACAATTAAGTGAAATCTTAATTATTCCTAACGATATCCGGTAGAATAAAATCACGTGAGCCTCAATATTTGGTTTTTGAATCTCATGAATGATAGACCAAATTTGAAAATTGGTCAAATTTTATCCATTGCAAAAAAGTTTCGAATTTAAAACTTTCATTTTTGTAAAATTTCAAGTATTTCCACAGATTTTCTACAAACACTTTAATGACGATGTGTGTATTATTTTTATTGCGATCAGTCGAACATTGCGATGGTTTGTTTCCATGATGTGAATGGGCGCGAGTTGATACACCATGGCAATAAATTCACACGCCAACAATTCGCTACTTTTTGCCATTCTAACCGCGATGTTAATTCCAAACGTCTCTCACTCTCGCATCCACAGAGAAAATAGTTGACGTAACGCGGTGAGAGATTTGAAAAGTGGGTTCAGAGGGGGAAAAAAAAAACTTCATTTCAGAACTGAAGACGAATCAGCGATTCCTCCGTCAACTCAAGTCACGACGAAGAGAAATGAAAACCAAGAAACTTCTAACGCGAATCTGAATTCGAAAGAATTTGGTTGCACATTTGGAAATTTTTTTGCATCCACACTATCGACTGTTTTCATTTTTTCAGCGTCATTAGAAAACACAGTTCTGACTACCAAATGAAAATGAGTTTCACATCTGCAATCAGAAATTCTGCTGCTCCGACTTCTTTTATTTTTTTTATTTAGTGAACATTCAGAAAATGTCCCTAGGAGGCAATTCTAATCGCGACTGTCAGAAAATGTCCCTAGGAGCCCACAGTTAACGGTTAAGAAATGTCCCTAGGAGCCCACAGTTAACGGTTAGGAATTGTCCCTAGGAGCTCACACCTAACGTTTAGAAAATGTCCCTAGAAGGCAATTCTGATCGCGACGGTCAGAAAATGTTTCTAGGAGCCCACAGTTAACGGTTAGAGAATGTCCCTAGGAGCCCGCAGGCCACTTGCTACCGGTGGTCTTCTAGGGAAATTTTTTTCTCAATCAGGTGTGAACTGGTGGCCAATAAAATTCAAACGACTTGACGCACACGCATAAAGTGTGCACCTTCCTCACGAACACACGGTGTATAATCACTCTGTTATAATTAGTTACTTTCACAAAATCTTCTTGTAATTTTGCCAATATATTTACAAAGTTATTGTAAGGATACAGTTTTGATTAGAATTTTTTCAAAACTCTAAAGAATAAAAATTTTCCTATACACTCAGTTTCGAATAATGAGAAATAATTAGCGGTCTGCAAATTGTCTCGAAAGTAACGTATGAACTTTTCTCTTGTTCTCTTTCTCTGTTCTTTGTCTCCTTCAGCGATTATCTCACGTTTAAAAGCTCTCGCTAAAGTCTCACGTGTTAAACTTCGTCATTTCCGCAAGCAGTCCCTGCATTAGTAGATAATTCTGCTGCCGTTCGGAAAACGTGTTTTGTAAAATAGCGCATTCCACAAAGTGTCGTCGTTAAATTCAGTTCAAATTGTCAGCGTTGGTCGTTTCTCTATTCGCTTTGTTATGCGCTGCAGTTCAAGTCGCTACGGAAAATCGCCTCGCGGTTTTTAGTACTCGTATACGATCGATCGGGAAATGGTCAAGAGATAAATGCGGAGTGACTATCTTTGCCTCGGTTTCTATGGTAAACGGGCCATTTTCATATTCTCTATCTTCTTCTCTACACAAATCGTGAGGTTTTTTCGAAGGGAATCCACTCAATACACGTAGCCAACATCGTAAGAATGTTACTGGTGTTGGAAATATAATGAACCAATGAGAGAGAGGCTAACTATAAAGATAGACTTAAGGGGTCTACCCAACTGACGAGCAAAAAAAACATTTTTTTTTTAAGAATTTTTTAAATAAGTTTTGACTGTAAATATTGATGTGGGCTTTGTTAGGCTTAGTAAATATACTCTTGAATTACGTTAAAAAAATTGTTTGATTGATTTTAATCACTTTGTTACGCGAAAATTGAGGCTGAAAATCAGTCTGACCAACCAAAAAATCGAACGGTTTTAGATTCAGTATGTTAATTGCCTTGGAATGAATCATATGTTTTTTGAAATTTTGATTTTGACAGTATTTTGTTTTGCAAAAAACGGCAAAAAACGGTCTTTTTCATATTTTTCGAAAAATGGCTACCATTTTGATAATTTTGCAAATATCCAAAATCGTATGATTCATTTCAGCGCCATTAACACGCTGAATTTAAAACCGTTTGATTTTTTGGTTTGAGGTTAACCATCTCCGAGAAATCATCAACACCACAGACCAACTTTTTTTTAGACTGATTTTCAACTACTATTTTCGTATAGAAATACTGATTAAAAACAATTAAAATTTTTTGTTCTTCAGTGTAATTCAAGAGTGTATTTATTAAGCCTAACGAAGCAGAAACGCGCTTTTCGACCATTTTGCTATTTTTGGTTATTTATTTATTTATTTTCTGTTAGAAGAAAAGAAAATAAGATAATAATGTTCAAGAAAGTTATTAGGCATATATTTAAGTGGAATACAAAAAATTATTATCAAAAAATATTCAATGGGGGATTTTGAAAATATTGATTTTTCTGTAATTGGCGAGTATTTGAATAAGAATTTTTAATTTTCAATCTAAAAAGAGTATTTAATAAACAATGTTTGAATTAACTTATCGAAAATCCCCTACGCATTTTTTTACCTATTAATATGTAGATTGGAAATTTTAATCAGAGAAAATACTTACTTTTATTCACTGCATTTCGCATTTTCAGTTTTGCAGTTTGAAGTTTGAAAACTTCTCATTGAATAAAACGTAGCTAACTCTGGTCTAATTTAGTAATTCTACGACATTGGGATACTCTAATATTGGAAAAATTTACTGATTCATTGTAAAAGATTTTTAGTATAAAAATAGGATATTTATAAGTTTCGGAAAAAATCGTAAAGTTGAAACGCTTTAACTGATTCACTCAATTTTGCTTTGAGAATGAGGCACATTTTGCCAATATCTTACTTTATAGATCCTTGTTTATCTCATAAATCACTTCGAGGTGTCATGAAGACGAGCAACACAATCTTCGTTTCGAATCGACAGCTCCCGATGCTTATGTTATTCTATCGAATAGTTTTCTGACGTCTATCTCGAAAGCTTTTTACCCTGAGCCTCTATATGAAATTTCTTTGACAAATTGAGTATTAAAACGCATAAAAAATCTCGAGTAACATTGGTTTATACTACTGTCAGTAATTTCATTTGGAAAGAATAATCAGTTCAATAGATTTCCACCCAGATTCAATAAATTCTTGAATACCTATAAGTTTTTTTTACAACGATTTCGAAATTCTCTATTCGCCATAATAATTATTTCCGTAATCCTGAGACTTATCTCATGATAGTAGAAAAATGAAAAATTAATTTCTGTGAAAAACGAGCTAGACAAAAATAGCGTACACCGATTACAATTACAGTGATTAAAAGTTGATTACAAAGATTACACAGATTACGTAACGATTGCAAAGATTGCAGAAAAATTACAAGGATTACAAAAGATTACAAACTATTACAAGAGATTACAAATGATTAAAAAAGATCACAGAAGGATTGCAAAGATTACAGCAAGATTAGACGAGATTAAAAGGATTACAAAAGATTACAAAAGATTACAAAAGATTACAAAAGATTACAAAATATTACAAAAGATTACAAACTATTACAAAAGATTACAAATGATTACAAAATCCTTGTGCACCAGATTACAACAGTGATTGACCCCTCGTTGAAAAGAATAAAAAAAAATTCTCTTCTCTTGTATAAAAAATTTACAAAAAAACTGTTACGCAAAACATTATGAAAGTGTTTTATCCAGCTTTATAGTGACGTTTAATCTATCGTTTCGTTCTGTTCAATACCCGAAGAGTTTCGCCGCTAAACTTTGACCTGGAACATCATGCCTACACCGCATTTGGCTGCTGCGGCATGCCGATTCATATACCTATACATATAACCGCAAAGCTCAATGCAATTATAGAGACTAAATAATTGGTTTAAGGCCGTGGCTAAGGTTTTATGTAGATTTATAACATATAAGGCATTCCCTGTCAAATCTACCCACATGATATAATTTTTTGGGAAAATTTACACAGTAATTCTAAGATGTAAATCGACGGTTTTGAGATTGCAAAAAGAGTACGACACCAGTTTTTCCATTTTCTTCGGGGACTTTTGAATTTTTCATCTCAATAATTTTAACGCAATTAGTTATAAATTTTTTGTTGCAACAATTCTTCTAGGAATTTATGGTAATTGATTAATAAAAGCGAACGATTTAAATCACTCTGAAATAAATGGAAAAATTTGTCGTCCCATTTCCGTTCCGTTTTCAAAATCATTGATCCATGAATGAAAAAAATTGTGCAGTATTTTCCTAAAATTAAACTATGAATTGTTCTTGAGATGATTTAGCAATTTGCAAAAAAAAAAAAAAAAAAAAAAAAAACAGCTCAAAACTGTTGGAAACAGAATTAAAAAAACGTAAATGAATTCTCCGCAAATCATCCAAGTCAAATTGTTGTCAACAATGAAGTATTTCTATAAGTTGAATCACAAGTTCAACATCTGTAAATTATTATTAACACATGTACTGAATTTTTGCGAACTGATGAACTCAAGAAAATATCTATCTGACAATGAGATAATTTGTAGGTAATTTATTTACTGATGAAACTGGCCATCTTTTTAATGGAATTAGACAAGCTATACGAATTTTTCAGTGAAATAATAAGAGAATAATATTATTTTTCTGACGCTATTAATAACAAGGTATTTACAATTGAAATTGAATGTTAAAAGTTTTTATCCGGATCAAGTGAAAACACACGTTTTCACTTAACTTTCAGTATACGTGCATGTATCTTATCGCGGGAAAAATTATTTGCACTAAACAAACGGCACGAATTCTACGAATTTGCTATTGCGATTCCGTGGAATCCATACAACGTTTTTATTTCCCAGTGAAATGAAAATGCATGGAAATGTTTTTATTCAGAATTCTGTATAAAATAGGGCTGTTGAGCCCTTCACGTTTGAGATACGCAGATTCAGACATTTGGATCTAAAAACAATATAGACTGTTCCAAAAAAATCGATCATTTTTTTCCAGTAAAAATAATGCTATATCAATATTTTGAAAAATTCAAAAAATCGGTTGAGGCTTGATAACTTCGAAACGGTTCGCCTTACACAAATTTTAATTCGGACTTTTTTTTTTATACACCATTCAATTTTCTACAAAAATCTGTCTTCCTTGTTATTATAAAGTGTTTCGTTTACGAGTAATAAAATTCCAAGGTTCAGAAAAAAAAATTTTCTCGTGTTATTTAAGTGGAGTTAAAACATTGAGAATCGTTACCTTTAAATAACAATATGAACAGCCTATATTTTAATAGGGTCTGTGTTTAGGGATACTCAGACAGTTTTTCAATGTTCTTTGAAAAAAAAAGATAGTCCATGTTTTTGAAACACTCCAAGTCCTACATATGTTCACTTTGAAACCAACCAGCCCCCCCCCCCCCCCCCCTCCCCCCGACCTTAGATTAATACGGTTGCAATTGAATCATGGCAGTGACAAAACAATTATACTATATATATATTAGGGCGATTTTTTTTGAACGACTATTTTTATTTTTACAGTCCCCATCGAAAATTTTGTTTTATATGTCGAACTAATAATTCCCTAAAAGTTATAGCCCTTAATATTAATATTAAGTACTCGCCCAGGGCGTAAAAAGATTTCCCATAGAAAATACACGTGAATCGAAGCGTTTTTTTTCAAATCTCTACAACTCAGTGGAATTTTATGATATCACATTGGTCTTGGTCGCAAATTACGCAGAATTGAACGATCTTAAAAAGTGTTTAGAACGGCGTGAGTGCAACTTACATTTGTGAGGTGGTACAGGGCACTAAAGTTGATTTTTACCCAAGATTCTCCTTTTTTTCGCTCTTATCTCCAAAATGATTAACTGTACCAAAAAATGTAGAGAATAAATTTGTTGGAAATTTGATTGATATATATATAAAACACCGCGAATGTTTTTACATTCGACCCATTCGACGGGTCGATATATTCTCTTGTATTGCACAATGGTCGCGTTACAGATGGTCTATTACTCTCTAGTCTCATTATGCAGGCGTGTACGGAGATGAAATCGAGCCGAGGGTTGTTGGAGAACTAAATGCGGGGGTGGTAAGTAAACCGTTAAGCAATAATACTCCGTGGAAGCGAATCTCACTCGAGAGTGTCAGCTATTGAGACTGTTTAATCTAATCACTATATCCTCCGTTTCAGAATTTACACCGTGTAGATAATCCAGAGTCTGTACAAATAAATAGCATTTACGTGCATCGCGTCGATGAAACACAGGGTGAAACGAAACCTCAAATATAACCTCAAAAACTATCAAATTTTGATGAATTTCTCGATTTCACATCCGCCATATTGGATCCGTCATCTTGTATTCAGAGGGCTCAAATTCTGACTCCAGATTCGTGATCAGCGACCCGAAAAAACCCCCGAATAATAAAATTTAGGCTAAAATACTGAGTTGAACAATGCGTAAGTAAACCGGTTAAGGGAAGTTACAGCTGACCTAAAACAAAAAATGAGTTTATTTCCCAAAAGATATTTCATTCCATATGCAGTGGAATAAATTTGTAGAGCTGAATTTCATGCCATAATTTTACCGCAAAAGAAGATCCATTAATATGATTCTGATTCAATCATAATTTATTAAACCTTTATTTTACGTAATTACGCATATACTTTGTAATTGAAATTCAACTGAATACAAATTGTAATTAAATGATGCTCAAAACTGTTTCTATTATATCATTGAAGTGTTTCTTTATTCATCAATTCGAATATTCATACATCAATTTCGAAACATCCCCCCTCCCCCCCCCCCCCCCCAAAAAAAAAAAAACGAAGATTTAAGACTGGTTGATAGTCTGCTCTCCCTTTCTCTGCAGCATAATGAAAAAGTGTTCCACTTCGGAACGCTTATGCTAGACGTGCCCCCCCCCCCCCCCCTTGTTTAACATACCTTCTCAAGATGAGAAGCACTCGAGTAAAAGCAGAGATACATGATTATCCGAGTGGGTACATATCGTGGTGAGAGTATAGATGGTGTGCCTAGAACTCCTACTACACGTCCCTTTCTTCGAGGTCAAAGCCTTCAAGTGAGACGTGTACCAACTGTCTAAAGAAATCCCTATATTGTTAGGGAATTATTTTTCTGGCAAACGCTACCCTGCTCGGTAATTCCATCATGTATAGTTGTGGTGTGAGTTATTTAAAGTCCCGCACATTTTTTCCTCACGAAGATTCAACGTCAAAACAATTAATCACCACCGATCTAGGGTATTTTGGTGCCGTTGGTACGCATCTTACTTAAGTCCAGTCCAGCGCGAGAGAGAAACTTTTTTGGATAAAGAAGCTGCACTCCTAGGCACACCATGTATACTCACGCTACGGTACATATTGCATATGGCTGCTCCGTGCATTGGAAAAGTGGTTAGAACATCGTCTTACCTGTGACAACGCGGAAAATGAGACTAATCAATTTCGCATTAAGCGAAATCCTCGTTAGCACTGAGGGTTTGGAATAAGAAAAATCTCCTGAATCAAACAGGGGAGAAGAGATAAAACCGTTTAAGAAATCTCCAGCGATTTCATTTATAACTAAAAGGCTGCTAACGCAAATGGAGAATAACAATTGGGATTGGATTTTTTGAACTGATTTTTGATCTCTTGTAAGAAAACAAACAGAAAATTCTTATTGTCTTCAATATTTTATCGCGTCGATTATAAGGAAATTATAAAAGTATTACAAACAGGGTTCCAAAACTGCACAAATTTTTACTTCATAATAGAAAAAGATTAATAATTAATTACACTGAAAATAGGATTCTCAAAATGGTGACTTAGGTTTTTGGTGGAAAAGAAACTAGGAATTTAAGAAATTTTCAACCCTCATTCTTTAAGTTTCTATGAAACGGATTTTTGATACATTGAAATTTGATTTAATAACGAGTTTCTTTTTTCCCATACGATTGCAATTTTTCGTTTTTTTTTCGAGATTCTTTACTTCAATTTTTTGAAAACAAAAAGTTGAATGAAAAATTTGTTTCACCAAAAACTTAAACGGTATATCAACGATTCTAAAAAGTTCTGTTGTTTTTATTTCTGGTATTGGACTGAAAACGCGGCCACCGTTTCGCAAATCGTGATAATTGGATTTTTCATTTTTTGGTGCAGACCGGAAATTTGCAGCCTTCAAACCCAATTAGTCAATTTTTTTTCCGTGCATTCTTCTCGCCGCAATAAGTCGCTGAACACAATGAACATTATCTACAGCTTACGAATCTGAACTGGAAATTCGAAAATTCAAAATGGCCGATACAATATGGCGGACAAACAAAAACAACAAGAAAAATTTGGAAAAATTCGGTAAAATTTTTCGCCGTGTATTAAGTTTGAATAAAAATTGGTATTCAGATTTTCATGATAGGTCATCAGAAAATACTTTTTTTTCGTCGACACATACGAATTTCAACCATTTGTTTACAAGTGCTATTTTCGCAATAAATAAATAAATAAATAAATAAAATTTGCATTTTTTTTTAGATTTACAAATATTTCAGGGAGCGTGTGGATCCAAAAAATTCGGTAGTTGTAACAAAAAAAAGTAGTTTTATGAATAAAAATCTGCAAAAAAAAAAAAAAAAAAAATATGTATAAAAAGGTTGGACGCCTGGCGTCTCCGCGTGAATTGAAAGGTTAATTTAAAACAGAAGCTCACGTAGGTACCATTCAAACAAATGTTAACCGTCAAATTGCTGTCAGAGAAGGTAACTAAAAATATACTCATCTGTTTACTCTTCGAGATCGTACATCAATGTCAATTTTAATGTGGTAAAATATCTTGCGGGGATTTCAGGTATAACGTGAACTCTACCAAGTATAATAAATAACTAATAACCAGCTATAAATAATCTGCGTGGTATTTAAGCTGCGGCGTTTTATCCTCTGTTTTTTTTTTTTTCTTTTTCCATTTTCATGGACTCGTTCAATCTTTACAACGCGTCGAACGATTTCGCAATGAATTGAATTCGCAAATTTTAACACATAAAGCGATTTGGTTCGAGCTTACAGCCCAATTTAATCGAAAACAGGTGGATTTCGACTCCTGACCAGCCGATCCCTCCTTGATCTATAGATCAAGATACGCATACCGACGAAGGACGATCTCTGTGATTAACACTCGAAGGATCAGCCCAAGCCCTTTGATCAAACGAAGCGTGGCAGGCTTTCGATACGGAATTTAATTTATCCAAGTGCCTTTATATTTTCGAGCCTCGGTACCAGATACTGGAAATAACTTTAAAAAGAATTCGTTCTAGAGGCTGCTTCCGCAGGTTCACTTTTATTGTTTGGTTATACTCATCGTCAGCTACTAGAAAAGTTAAAGTCACCGTGCCGAGATAAATTTCTGTAGCCTTAGTTACTTTGGCAGAATACTTGATTATTTTTATTTGTTTTTTTTTATGTGTATCGAAAAATAATACGGTTCTGAGTGCAAAATGAAAATTAGTTTTGTACTAGTTAGGTTAAGCTAGGTTAGGTTGGAAAAACAATACGGTTGGAAAAATCATTTAGGTCTGAATGCAAAATGAAAATTTTGTTTTTTATTGGTTAGGTTAGGTTAGGTTAGGTTGGGAAAATAATACGGTTTTGAGTGCAAAATGAAAATTAGTTTTTTACTAGTTAGGTTAGGTTAGGTTTGAAAAATAATTTAGGTCTGAATCCAGAATGAAATTTGGTTTTTCACTGGTTAGGTTAGGTTAGGTTAGGTTGGAAAAATATTACGGTTCTGAGTGCAAAATGAAAATTAGGTTTATACCGGTTAGGTTAGGTTAAGCGTGGTCAGAAAGTTCATTGTTTTTTTACTTTTCTTTTTGATTCAAAATCCGATCAGCTGAACAAACAAATCTACCGATCTTGCAGTTCGAAGATCTAGTCTCCCTAACTATAATCACTTTAGATAGTTACTCATTCTACATTATTTTGCAATTCAAGCAACATTCGTGTGGTTATTACAACGATATCCAATCTTTCGGAATTATTTCTTCCTTTGAAAATTTGTTTTGAATATTAGATTTGTGCTTTCCACAATTTTCAATTCACTTGGTTCAGAATTCACATTCAGTAGGAGAAAACTTGAACGAATAAGCCTACGTAAACGTAAATGATCCAGATCCAGTGTTTATCCCTCATAGAATAAATTTGCTAACATGACCTGTTTTCGAGTCAATCAACCCAGAAAGTCATCTCAAAAATATGAGAAAATGGTTTTTTTCTACAATAATCTAATTTGTGACCTAAAACAATTGACAAAGATTTTTTTTAGTACAGAGTAAAACGAATAATTATTTTCCTATTTATCAGAACAATTGAATTCCAAGGGTAACACTGATTACGTATAATCAGTACTGAGCTCAAACCGATTCTGAAGTTATTTGTTTCGTTGAAATATTTCTCTGTCGAAAAACACTCTTCGAATTGAGACGTGAAGTTAGTCGGATGAAATAACTCCACACCATATTGTGAAATTATAAACTTCACGCTCTATAAAAAAAATATAAATCTACCAGCCTATTTTGAGTTTTGCTATTTTGAAATGGCTCAATCTTATTATAGAATTATCGGCACTAATTGCTTCACAAAATATCCGATCGTGCCATGAGCTGAAGAGCTTGGCATTTGGTTCGCTAAAAATCGAAGTTTTTCATCAAATTTATCACAAAGTTATCGTAAATTGAGTAATAATGATAGATTAATTATGATATTAATATAAATTATATTCTATATAAAGTGAATTATAATATTTATGAGCTACAAAGATATCTTCAAATATATTATTCAATAACAAAAAAAAAAGAAAGAAAGAAAGGAAAAAACAAAAAACCCAGAATTATGAATAACTTATTATTTCACAATTATTTTCAAATATGATATAAAATGCATTAGATTCGTTTGATTTTATTCTACAATAAATTGTTTCGTTAATAATATTATTTTGTACTAAATTCTGTTTGTTTCAGTAGACGTTTCAATATTTCCATCTACTTATTACAATGAAAATCGTTGCAATTTTTTTATAACCAAACGATTATCTCGTAATAAAATTGAGAAACAGCTCAAATTCCGCATCTCCAAAATCGTTTGAATTTCGTATTTTCTTCATAAGATCAGTTCACTGACACGTAAAAACGACGTGACACAGAAATGAGAAAATCGTGTCAAATGCAGAAGAAAAAAAAGGGAGGGGGGGCAGATTGCAGCACGTTCGTCGCATGAATCTCTAAAAATAATCAAATGCGTGTAGAAGCGCTGAGCTTGTAGCCGTGAACTTATCCGTATATTCTATAATTATACTCTGTGTTAAGAAATACATTATGTGATCAGTAGGATGAGCCGAAAAAAAATTCTGTAAGAGTTAGAGCTCTTAATATTAATATTAAGAGTTTAAACTTTGACAAAAAATTTTTTCCATCATCTTGAACGACATTTTTACGATAACTATAAAGAAACAAAAAAATTTTTTGCCATTTTTTTTGCCCACTTTAGCGATCAGTTCTAATCAGTTCGAGACAATTATTCAAAAACTGAATAAACGTTTTTTTTCGTTTTTCATTTTATTTTGACTCGCTTTTTTTTTTTTTGCTTGTTTCGCATGGTTTTGAGATTAAGGAAAACATGTATTGACAAGTTGCGATTGATTTCGATGCTTTTCTTTTTCCTTAATTCAAGAGTTTTCCTAGGGTGATAAAAAGTTTGCAAGTTTTCTTTTCTCACTTTTGTTTCTTCAAGATTTCCTGTCTTTTTTATACAGAAACTAAACTGATACTATACAAAATTAATTTCACCCCAGTAAATATGAATTTTGTCACGTATTAATTTTGAGTAGAATGCAGAATAAAATAGATTTAACATATTTATGGGGCTATGAATTTTTTTTTGTTTCTTTAGGTAAAAAATCATACCCCAATAGTTTCTCAAAATTTTTTCACTATTTTGTAAAAGTGTGGCAACCTCGTGAAGTAAGGAAATCTCCTTGACATGCGAAGATGTACGTTTTTGAAAACGATAAAACTTTTTTGTAAAATCAGGGACTTACAAAATTTTTTTTTAAAACTATGGTTTCAAAATGAAAGGAGAATGCTAGATATATATATGTGTAGATATTTTTTGTATGCAATTTAGTTTTAATGATAGTTTTTTGTAGTGAAAATTAAAATAAAAAGAGACGCCGTTCTGATGAAATTAGGGTTTCTTTTTGTTTCGAAAGTAAGACGAAAAAATAACGATGCTTAATTCAGGAATCTTAATTAGACAGGAACCTCGAATAAAATACGTCATTTATCTAAAAATAATTGTGTGATTTACCCAATTATATGCCTTTTTGAGAAAATGGATCTTGCAAAAAAAATAAAAAAATAATTTTTACTTTCTTCTCTTTAATCTGTTTTAATTCTTCAATTTTGAATTTTGACCCCTGATGGATATATGAACGTTGAATGCAAATCTGTACACCTAAAAACTTCAGCGGTAAAATTTCATTTTTTTAATAGTTAATAAATGACGGCTTAAATCAATATTTTTCGAATTATATAAAGTATTATCAATTTTCTGATTAGTTTACTTAATTCACGGTATTTTACTTAATTTTTCCAGTTAAATAAAGCCTTGAAATAAGTCCTGCAAGCCTCAAAAACCTTAAATAAATTTTTAAACAAGTCTCCACATTTCACTAAAAACCATTAATTTATTCGTTACAAATAATATTCTATAATTTTGTAGCATCTCGTTTTTACAACAATCTCGAAAACTGTTTCACCTTTTAAATTAATCATTTTGACATCACCGATATGTGTTACGATTTTAATAAAATAATATATTATTTATTACATTCTACGGAAAAATGTGGAAAACAGTAGTGTAAAAATTATCTATTCAATTTGAAATAAAATATAGTCAACTTTATTCTCTATTCGACGTAACAAAATCAATAACAAAAATTCATTTTTCTCCTAATGCATAAAAATTCAAAACCTCGAACAGCCAGCAACTTTATAGCTTGTATTAATTTCCTAAATAAATATAAAACATACATAAAACTCGATGTAATTTTTTTAGCCGCGCAATATATTTTTTTTCTCAATTCAATTTCGAAGTTACAATTTATAATTAATTATCAATCATGCACGAAATTTTCGTTCACAATGCGCGTCTCGTTAAAGAAAAAAAAACAACAAAGAAGACAAAAAAAAAAACCGTTCAAAGGTTAGAAAATTTTCACGTCGATAATACAACAACAGTTGAACTGAGCTCGCGAGTTTTTATTTATTGTTTAACTCTTGAAACTGCTGGCAAGCCTTTTAATGTTTCTCTCGGATCAATACTCCCCTTTCTCTATATTATACTAGTTTGAAACTTGCATCAACGCCGTTTCACTTAGCGGTTATATCCGCAAGCTTCTCTCTCTCTCTCTCTCTCTCTGTTTTCTTACAAATAATATCTTGAAAACTTTTTGAATTGAACAGTAACCGAGCGGTGGTAGAAAACCAAAATAGAAAATTGATAGAAGTAATAGAAAAGTATCGAATTTTCAAAATGTAGAAAAAAAAAGAATTTCGAGTCTGGGTTCTAGGTACAGAATTTTCATTTCTTTCACTGGACTAATGGAAGTAAAAAATAGTTTTTTTTTAGATAAAGTTTGCTTTTTTTATGAACTAGAACGATATTTCGGATCTTAAAAAAAATCACCAATTATATTAAACGCTTATTGTAAATAACAATTAAACAAACTTCAGTTTCTCATTTAAATCACTTTAATTTAAAACAAGATCACAAGTCGAAAGAAAAAAAAAAAAAAATTTATATTTATATTTAAGTGAATAAATTTTGATTGTATATATCGAATAATAAATGAAGATTTTGGTCATTATTTGATGTATAGAATTAAAATTTATTTATTTGAATATAAACTCAAAAGTATTATTCATTTTGATTTTTTTTTTTTTGTTTTTTTTTTGTTGACCCATGAAATTGAAAATACATAAAATCGAAATACAAAGAGACAAAATATAGAAACGTCAAAACATAGATCGACAAAAATTTACAATATGAATGTGATTCTATATTCTATTCTAAATTCTGACGATTCTACATTTTTTCATTGTAATATTCTGACCTCTCTATTGTTTTACTTTTTTTACTTCCACTTTCTCCATTTTTTAATTCCACAAATCAAATTTTTGCTTCTTTAAAAATTTGATATTATGGCTCTTCTTTATTTGTTAATCTTTCCATATTTTCGCGCCCAATCCCAAAAAGCTTTTCCAAAATCACAACGATTCGTAAGATTGTATTGAAATTCTGAAACGACAGTAAAAATTTAGATTTGGACAATCAACCAGAGACAGAATGTTCAGTTTTTTTTTTAAACGAGGGGCTAATTATTATCATTAAAGCCACACGACGCAATTTAATTCGAGTGAAAATCTTCCGAACGGTCAAAGTTCAGATTAACCATCGCGTCGAATCTCATCAGTTTGATGAATTGAAACGCCGAATAAATTAGATTGCCAAAAGTAGTCGGCAATTTTTTTTATTTTTTTTTTCGATTCACCCACTCAATATTCACTCGCCACAAATCTGAGAAATAAAATAGCAGCGCAACATTTTAATTGTTACAATTGAACTGATTATTGTCATATCATTGAACCGATATTTTTGAGATTTAATCTATGACGCAGGTTTTCAAGTATATTTACGAAAAAAATAATTCATTCGAATCCAAAATCATTAAATTTCAAGTATAGTCACGAAAAAAATTATTCATTCATATCCAAAGTCATTCAATTTCAAGTGTAACATTCAATTTCAGTAAGGTCTATCAATTATGTATAAACTGAAGTAACTATTCACGGAAATATTAGGCAAAGTATTCAAGCAGCAGGCGAGACAAAATCTCGTTTCGAGGCAACAAAAATATTGCAAACTGGTCGAATTTGGCACGCCGGAAGCTAAATTTTGGACACGTTGCGAAAATCAGCAAAATTCAAGAAATCAAAAAAAAATGAGAGAGTAGAGTTAAAAATTTTCAAGTTATTCTCAGGAAATTCAGAAAATTTTAATCACTGTCGACGGATAAATTTTCGAGTAGGAAGAAAATTTCTATTCTTTTTTTTTTTCTTTCATTTTTGCTTCACCCCTAAATTTTCCTAGCGATAATAAATATTTCAAGCCAGATCGTCTGGCGGGGGAAACTCTGGTGTAACCTGGTACTCAGTTTCCCTGAAATTGGTCCAGTCAGCAGTTATCGAGCCACATTATACATGCACCGTGGTGGAAATTCGAAATGCTTTTCACCCCCCCACACGCTACCAGGCTAAAATCGTTACAGATTTTTAATTGGAAAAAAGAGAGTGGAAAACCCGATTATATTAATATACATGGAGCTTTTCGTATTGATTTTGGAAACGATTGACCATTACATTTTTTATTTCACCAAGGATTTTCTCATATTTTTGAAATTTTGCGTGAATATATTTTGTTTCTGAAATTGAATCTTTCTTTTTTTTTTCTTGTCTCATCGAAATTGATCCGCGTGTTTTGGGGATAGAATTAAAAATTCACAGGGTAAGAGATGAGTGATTAAAAAAACGGAGAAAATTTTTTTTTTTTAAACTTTTCAGGGATCTTAGTAGTATAGACAAGATATAGACGCATATGAGGAATTCGACGTTAAATCGAACAATGATTTTCCCTCGCTGTTTTTTATTCTTTCACAATTTTTTATACGATTTTTCAGTCTCAAAAAAGGACTCGTGAGTTTTTTCAGATTTTGATCTCCAACGATAAATTTTTTATGATTATGCGAACCCAGCTCAAAATCGGCATTTTTTTAATATTTCGAAAAATTCTCAAAAATTTGAATAGTCCGTCCCATGATAGCCCGTTAAACGTCTTGAACAAACAAAACACCATGTTCCAATCTTCTAAGATTTTTCCCAAAATTACCAAAATTTTGGACAGAAAAAAAAGAATTCTAAAAATTCTCCTCAGAACTTTTGACAATTTTTGTCGAACTTCTTGAGAATATTTTGAGATTTAAAAAAAATGTCGATTGTGAAATGGGTTTGAATAATGATCATAGAGAATTGACGATTCAAGCGTGCTTTTTTGAGACTGGAGAACCATATAAAAGATTGTGAAGAAAATCAAAGATAATGAGGGAAAATCGTTGGTTGAAAATGAAAAAAAAAAGTTTTTCAAAAACGAGAATAAAGTTTTCCGAAAACTTTTTTTACGTCTTACTCAAATGGGAATTTTGTTCGTGGAAAACTTTTTTTCTAATTGTTACTAAGATATGTTCAAATTTTTTCGCTATCCGAGTAGCAATATCGAAATTGTTTTCAAAAACGTTTTCTACGTACGTTAGCAGGTGTTTCTAGTTTAGTGAAAGTGGCGGGTTATGTTTCTCCTTAAAGTGCTGCCCGAGAAAAGTTTGTAGATATCGAGCAAAGTGAATAGACGCTAATCAAATGCGGAAAGCTTGGAGGTAAGGAGAAGAAAAATAAAAACTTAATCCAGGGTAGAGAAAAGTTTACGAGATGTACCCGAGAGCTTGAGGTTAAAATTTGAAAAAAAAACAATCTACATTTTGCAAATTTGGAATGACTTTGAATTGGTTAAATTTTCAAAATCTGAGTATATGTTTTTTTTCATACAGTTTGATGAATTTCAAACAACCAGAAATTACGATCTACAAACTCATTAAAAAAAGAAGAAGAATATTCCGCCATTAAACGTATGAAGAAAACAAAAAATTTTTTCATCAGAATTGACCAGCATATGAATTGCAGATTTATCTGCATATTTTGTTACAAAGAAAGTGAAATTCTTCGTTTAGTTATGACGAAGAAAAAAAATTCTAATCTAACTATATCGCTGATTGACTTTAGCTTAGACTTTTTCGTTAAAAAAAACTTTAAACACGTTTTTCTCAAAACTATGTTTTTTTGGTCGGTGACGGTGATTTCTCCGGAACCACTGAACCGATCTTCATGAAATTTTAACCATATATTCTACACAGTAATAGCTTCAGCGTATTCTATAACCAAATCAAAATGTGATTTTTTTTAGCCAAAAACAGTGGAAAAAAATCATTTTTAAGTTTTTTTTTCTTTAGATGTCCGCCATTTTGTTATTTATCAATGAATATTGGGTTCCATAGAATGCGCTAGAGCCACTGATATACTGAACCTAAATGTTTTTGGTTTTTTTTGTATTGGATGACTTCCGTTCAAAAAAAAAATAAATACAAGCGTTTTTTATGTTTTTCAAAATTGTATTAGTCGAGTTGAACAAACCTTATATAAATACCTGTAATAGTATTTCCGTAAAAAATTCATAAATATAGTCTTTTCTCAATCGTCCAAACCAGAATGATCCCTTAAGCTTGAACCACCCTTTTACGATGCACCGGAAGTGCAGCCGCCCCGGATTTCCTTGACTACCCGGAACGCGAGAATCTATTCGCTTATCGTTCTACGATTCGTTGGGTCTTTTGCTGGTCAGTAAGGGCGAATATCGCCTTTGGCTTTGGGATCTACGAGTCTAGACGAGCGCTCGCGTCCATATCGTGTCTCTGTATGTGTGAAACGGCTGCAGCCAGACGCGTAGGCGTGGAATCGTAGAAATGTTCAGCTCGAGAAGAGCATCCAGTCAGCTTGTATATAGGTTATGTAAAATAAGAAGGAAAAATGAAAATAGCTCACGTTGAAGACGTCTGCCCGCAATAAAAAGGGCCACTTAAAATCCGTTGCTCCTTTGTTCCGATCGGCAAAATGACACGGAAACAACGGAAACACCTCGTGCTTTTTTCACTTTATGTACTCAAAATTCAGGCGACTAAACGTTTTCTGGGTTGACTCGTCGAGGTTCGGAAAATAGACTCAACAATTACGCATGGCGTGAAATTGACCTCATCGGATCACCTGGACGAAATTGTACTATAATTACACCTGGAACTAAAAATTGTCTGATCGATGTTGAAAACTTTTTGAGAAAGTATCGATTTTTTTTTTTTTTTTAACAATTTTAGTTTCAAGGTTTCAGTTTTCTAATTGAATTTAACGAGATTGTGGTATAATTATACCTGGAACTAAAAATTGTCTGATCGATGTTGAAAAATTGTTGAGAAACTAATGATTTTTTTTTTTTAAACAATTTCAGTTCCAAGGTTTCAGTTCTCTATTTTAATTTAACAAGATTGTAGTATAATTATACCTGGAACTAAAAATTGTCTGATCGATGTTGAAAAATTGTTGAGAAACTAGTGATTTTTTTTTAAACAATTTCAGTTCTAAGGTTTCAGTTCTCTATTTTAATTTAACGATATCGTAACATAATTACACCTGGAACTAAAAATTGTCTGATCAATGTTGAAAAATTGTTGAGAAACTACTGATTTTTTTTTTTTTTTTTTGTTAAACAATTTCAGTTTCAAGGTTTCAGTTCTCTAATTTAATTTAACGAGATTGTAATATAATTACACCTGGAACTAAAAATTGTTTGATCAATGTTGAAAAATTGTTGTGAAACTATTGATTTTGAAAAAAAATCAATTTTGGTTTGAATCTTTTAGTTTTCTAATTGAATTGAATAAAATTGTAGTATAATTACACCTGAAACTAAAAATTATCTGATCGATGTTGAAAAATTATTGATTTTTTTCTAATCAATTTCGGTTTCAAACTTGCAGTTTTGTATTCGAATTGAATGAAATCGCAGTATAATTACACCTGAAACTAGAAATTCTCTCATCAATGTTGAAAAATTGTTGAACAACTATTGATTTTTTTTTTTTAATCAGTTTCAGTTTCAAACTTTCTTTCTGATTGAATTGAACGAAATTGCAGTATAATTACACCTGAAACTAGAAATTGTCTCATCAATGTTGAAAAATTGTTGAACAACTATTGATTTTTTTTTTACCAATTTTGCTTTCAAGCTTGCAGTTTCCTCATTGAATTAGTATTCGATAGTTGAAATCTTTACTCTATATTTGATTCATCGAAAATTTCAGTTGCCATTCTTCTCACGATTTTAATGGGCAAGACTGTAATAAAATTGTTTTCGAATAATCGAAACTGAACGAGTGTAATAAAGAAGATTTTTGATCAGGTTTTGACAGGTTCAAAATTTTTTTCCTTTAATAATCATCAGAGTAAATGGTACGAACATTTCATATTCGTGTTGTGAGCAAAAGAATGACCAAAGACAAATATATAAACGATTCCACTGAGTTTTAATGCCCGTAAAAAATTTGGAATTAAATTTGCGTTTCGAGTTTCAACGACACATCTTAATTTACAAAGTTGAAAAACAAGTTGAAAACTCGGTTGTGACGGTTATCGACACCGTTTGTTTGCATACCATCATGCTAATTTCTGGTCTCATAGGTGATCGACACTATTAATATCAGCAGTGTGATAAGCGGATTAATGGATGTATGCACGCATGTTGCGTCTAATTACACGGTATAATTATTATCTAAATGATCAATTAACTGCAATTAACTGATAGACTAATCATTTGGCATCGGTTTACGATTTCCACATTCTGTAGCCAATAGTTCACTCAAAATACGGGGATACGGTCGTGTTTTTTGTGTATCGGGATTTTCGAACCTCAGAAACTCAGATCTGAAGTCATTTTTTAGTTCAGCATAGCCAGCGTTTCGAGGAAACAGCAAACTTCGAAGTTTTTTCCGTTTTTCTCAAAAACTGCTATCGTAGATGTAAAACGACTTGACAATCGTATAAAGCGGAAAATTTTCCATCGAATTATGTTTTCATAAGTTGGAAACGGAGTCAGATTAACATATTAAGGAAAAAGAACTTATTTCACCGAAATTCTCCAGACGCCGTCGATAAGTAGAATTTCTATTTTCTTCATTTGTTAATCCGACTTCGTATCCGACATATGAGGATGTAATTCCATGTACAATTTATCGCCTAAACGATAATCAAGTCATTTTTCATCTATCGATAGCAGTTTTTGGGGAAAAACCGAGCAAATCCGCCTTTTTTTTCTGCCATATCAAATAAACAAATGAACGGAAGGGGTTCAAAATTCGACGGTGCATCGCTTTTTGGTAGCAGAATTCAGGAAACTTACTCATAATCCGAAAATCGTGAAAAAAAGTGTGGTTTTTTGCACGTGTTACTATTTTCAAATTACCCGCATTTTAGGGACCAAAAAATATTAAGATCGTCAAACGAAAACTGGGAGTTGCAATAATTTCGTAAATAAAAGATGCTATGCATCTTCGAAATTTGAACCCCTTCCGTTCATTTTTTTTATTCTATGTATGGTTTTGCTCGGTCGGTAAAGGTAGGACTGCTACATGGCCTTAAACGATTTATCACAGTAAATGCAAAATCAGACACTTATCTGTGGATTTCTAACTTGGCAGTAGAATTTTATTGGTCTTCAATAAATTTTCATTTTTTAATCGTAAATTTTCTATAATAATAATAAATTCTTAATTTAATAAAAAAATATTCTATAGATATAATTTCTGCAACTTGGGAGTTTAGACAAATAGTAACATCGTCGAATTCAAGCCGAAGAATTCGTTTCAAGATATGCTTCGAATGTATGACGAGGATCTGGGTCATTTGGAAGAAGACGGATTTCGACGGAAAACTGCGCGAACGCAATACGACGAGAAAATATATTTACACTTTGCAGACTGCCGAAGATTAAGGTTAAACGCTGGATAATCTGCATCGTAAAAAATACCACGATTGGTAGTCGGTCCTTTTCGAAAGATCGGGTATATATTGCATCCAATTTTAAAACTACTTTGCGGTATTTGCCCCTGCAAAGTGATAATAGAATTTCACAACTTTTCACCTTATTTTTAATTCATTATATTATAGATCTTTGTTTACTTGAATTTACACGTAAATTTATTTTGAAAAATCTTAACATATATTAAGATCTCTAGAGATCCTTCAAGAATTTCAAAAACCTCGTAAAACGTAATTTGAAGAAAATAAAACGTTCCATAAAATAAGTTGTCTAAAATTTTACGATTAATCTCATATAATTTCGCTGTGAAAGTAGATAAATCATAAAACTTACTGTCAACTCAACTTTGACCTGGAATAACTTTTGAAAGAGTAGATTTATCGTAAAATTACAAGAGACCTTTATTGTAGAGCGTTTAATTCCCTACAAAAATACGTTCTAGTTTTATCAAAACACTAACGCGTTGACGGGTTATAAAATCCGAAAGCTTAAAACAAATTTTTCCTTCTGTTATTCGCAAATGGGAAATATTTATTAATATTAACATCTCAAACTTTGACAGCATTATATGTATATTTTTTTTTTACTTGA
Source organism: Diprion similis (assembly GCF_021155765.1). Classification (NCBI taxonomy): domain Eukaryota; kingdom Metazoa; phylum Arthropoda; class Insecta; order Hymenoptera; family Diprionidae; genus Diprion; species Diprion similis. The sequence continues at coordinate 7,391,652 of NC_060117.1, forward strand.
ATTTTGAACAAAAAAAAAAAAAAAAAAAAAAATATGGTGGATTTTTTGATTAACTTATTTTTGTAAAAATATCGTTTAATTTATCGAAATTTTTTCACTCTATCAGTGAATCTTACAATCGATCTACCTAGTTTTAATTGAACTTCAATGATACTATCAATTTGCTTGTGCGTCAATTTCACGGTCAATTACACTGATGAGACGTCGAGGAAAATTGATTGCTTCTTAAATTATCCGATTCAATTTTTAACAATCGTGTAATACGCGATTTACAGTTTAATATTATTGTACACTTGAACCTATGATTATAGCTGTTCCCACTTTTAATCAAACGATACTATGATTTTGACTTCTACGTCAAATTGCAGGCACTAAAAGTACAAAGAATAAGAAAATCACAGGCACTAAAACGCAGGTGTTCGTTTCATACGAGAACCAATCTTCAATTGCAATATACATTGAACGTTACGAAAGTGAACGGAATTAAATTTTCTCCAATGCGAAAATGCAAAAGATCTCTACAAAATATCCTCCTCACCATATGTCTTTGATAAATGAAAGCTTATTTTCTCTATCATAATTGATAAAATAAGACGTTTTATCTCGGATGATAAATTCTTCGTTTTCAAACAACCACTTTTCAACGATTGGATAATCCAAACAGTCATGTATATATACATATACAGTCTCTGAATTAGAGCTTGCCAAAATTTTTTGCTTCTAGGCCAAGGACGAAGGATATATTTTGCACCAATCACAGGACAATTCCACACCAACTCGACCAGTGTTAAGCCCCTACCATCTCAAAATAATTTCATATTTTTTTCTAAGATTCTACTTGGTAAAAAACGTGACCTGAATTTTTTTCAAATATTTTTATTAAACCGGTTTTTTTTTTTTTTTTTTTACAAATATTTGAAATCGATTGCAAATGCCCATTTTTTAAAATCTGAAAAAATTCTCAAAAATCCAGTGAATTACACAAACCCCCCCCCCCCTGTTGAGGAAAACGTGGGCCGAATTTTTTTTTATCACCCAATTCGGAATTCAAAAATTTTGAAACCCAAAATTATCTTTACTAACTAGAGTAACACATCATCGAATCCTAACGCAGGTAGAAACGGTGACAATGATCGTGTCTCAAAGAAGACCGAATATGAAGCTGTTCGTAAATCACGTAACTGGTTTGAGGTTAGGGCGGGGGAAGGGATTACGAAAGGCTACGCTAGACTGCATAGGAAGTGGGGGGGGGGGGGGGGGGGGGGGGGGGGGCGCGTAGTCTGCGATACGTGGTTTTATAATTGATGAATTCAAATTCATTTTCCAACACGAAATATAACCTCTTTTGCATTACGAATTTCAATGACGATTCTTCGTAGCAACGATAAAAAGTACACTTGAAACTCAGGGTTTATCAAAGCGAAAAAACTGAGAACAATTCTATCCCCTTAATAATAATAATAATAATAATAATAATAATGATGATGACGACGATGATTCGCATGTGTGTTTAGTCTAAGAATTTATTCCTTCGTATGTCTTGTGATAATAAAGAAAAATTTCAAAAATCCACTTTTTTTTAATTTTTTTTTTTAAACCACGTGCTTTTCTGGGTGGACCAAGAGTCGGGGGGGGGGGGGGGGGGTGATTATCTACGATAGACGACGTGCACGGGGGTTCAGAAGTCTCGAAAATAGAGCTACGTAGTTTATAGACAGCCCCTAAGGGGGAGGCGGGGGCGGAAACGCAAGCACGTGATACCTGCGGTGCCAGGTGGCGCGTAGCTACATGTTATACGTCACGCACGTTTCACCTGAGGGTAGAAGAACGCAACCCAAGTATAAAAAACATGACGCCGGAGGAGCAAAAAACGAGGCTGGTTAAACAAATTGAAAGGATATTGGTGCGGGGATCGAAGTCGAATGCAAGGTTACTGTAACAGGTCGAAAGCTCGAGACTTCCGGTTAACGGAGAAACGGATGGACTCACCCGCCAGCAACTAGGATCATCTGCATGGTGCATGGGGGCGGCTGGTCTCACGACTACGGCGAGATCCTTGTTTGAGGGTTGAAAGGTCCTTACGACGGACTAAGAAGGCCCGAAAAATCGGGGGCGGAGGATCCGGGCGGCGTCGGACCGGCTTTCTTCGGGGCTATTTCGAGGGGTGCCGACGGGGTCCTCCGATGTACCCGGAGCAGTCGGAGCTGGTCCTCCACCTCATGTCGCGGCCGACGCGCCGCGCCGGCTGCCTCCTCCTCCTCCACCTCCTCCGCCTCCTCCTCCTCCTCCTCCTCCTCCTCCTCCTCCTCTTCGGGGACGGTATTTACACGGAAGCACGCCACTGTCACTGCCCCCCGCAGTCATCGGCCCGCGAAGACGCGCACCGTGTCCCGGAGGATCAGAGGTCCTGGGAGAAAACGACGACGACGACGGAGAGGGAGAGGAGGCAGCAGGAAGAGAAAAGAGAGAAGAGAAGATATATAAAAGAGAGAAAAAATAGAAGAAAAAAAAAAGAAAGAGATTCTCGGAGAAAGACGGAGGAGGAAGTCACACTAGACCCCACGGCACTCGGCAGCCACACACTGACTGGCGCCGCGCTCGTTCAGCCGCGCGGAGAGGCTTCTAAGTGGGTTTCTCTCGGGCACACGGGTTGGACCTGGGATAGGTTGGAGCCGGAGGATAACGGCTGCTGCCACGCGCCGCCGCAGAGCTCGATGGCGGCGCCACGGCCGCGGGAAAACTCCGAGGACCCGCGCTTCCACCCCCAGCCGCCGCCGCCGCCGCCTTCAGTCGATATCCCAAACCCACCTCGATCTCGCCCGAAAACCGCCCTCCGCCGTTTTGCGACCCCTTCACACCCGCGGAGATCCTTCTCCTCCTCTTCTCTTCTCTTCTCTTCCCTTCGTCACCCCTCCTCATCACCCTCCTCTTCGTCCTCCTTCTCCGCAGGACCCGCGTCTTTCGCTTCCACATGTCCTCTGCTCCTAGCGTAGCACCCGCGATTATTAACCCTTCCGCACTACACACCCCCCGGGGTCATTATGACCCCGTGGTGTGGTCGTTGTTGCTATTATTCGTTATTCAACCTAACCTAACAACTGAGAATTATTTCTCCTTCGTGTGATTTAGACGTGAAACAAGGATTTCATACGCGAAGACCTTTTACGAAAATATTTAAAATTAATTTATTCTCGAGGTAGAGATACACTTTTTCGACAATTTTTTAATTTTTTCCAAGTTGAGCTAGATTTCGTCTTTCCACAAAATATTCGCGTTTTTCTCGCAATGCGAGAATAATTATAAAAAAAAAAAACAAAAAAATTAATGAATGCCGGCAATCGATTTGTCAGAAAATTTTATCCCTGTTTCATTATACATACTTCACAATTATTTAACGTGCAATATATATTGAGAAAATGGTCAAAAACGAAAATGAAGATTCTACACCATATACTGTAAAAAAAACAAAAAATAAAAATTAATGGTTCGAAGAAAATTCATTTCGTTTTTGTATATGAACATATATCGTCACATTTCCAGTAACCGTAAATTCGATACCAGAAAATTATAGCGTTATTGTTTTAACTTGAGATTGTACCTACTCGGAAAATTTTATCACGTCTCGCGTCTCGCAAGTATTCGATGAGACTGAGGAACTCAGGCGCTCTGGACACGTAAGAGCGTAATATAAACATAAGCAGTATACAATGGAGATTAGTTTTTGTAAATACACCTTTGTGTATACCTTGAGTGTGTACGAAAGCAACAAAAGTATCGGAAGTGTAATCTGATTTGATCCAGTATGAGTAATGAAATATCGTAACGATCGTTATTTCATTCTTTTTGCAAAAAAATTAATTTCGCTTTTCTTAAATATCTGCGTCTTGAGAGTTAATCGCTCAATTTTCAACTGAAAATATTTCAAATTCGGTGATTTACGATTTTTTGAGTATAATGATCGATTTTTCGGTATTTTGTTCTCTTGTGAAATGTTTTTTTTTTTTTTTTTCTTTTTTTTTCTTTCACATTCAAAATTGCATTTTGCTGAAGATAACTAATTCGCTTTGAAATATTATAGTTTAAGGGTATCCCAGAGTTTTTTCAAGCTATTTGAATCGATATCACCGTTTCTAAGTTATGATTTTTAATCTGAGGTTTAATCTGAGGTCTTAAGGCGCGCTAAAAAGGTTCATTTTAGTGAGTTTTTGTACATAAAAACGGTAGTTGAAAAGGGGTCGACAATTTTTTGCGAGCCGTCAGTAATAACTTCGAAAAAATGTGAGAAAAAACTCAAATCATCAAGCCACGCAATCTCGACGAATTTGACACCCTCGATATCTAATTTTTTTCGATTTAGAGGGGGTGAATTTGATTTTTATTATTCTATATAAAGAACGAAAATTCGTAATAATAATAATAATAACAATTCTTTTGACCTTAGATTAATTATTATTTTTCAATTAAAGTCATTTAAATTCTAATCTGAAGTTTATTCAATTGTTATTCACAATAAATGTTTAAAAAAATCTGTCTAAACTATCTTGTACGATAATGTGAATTTTTTTTCTCAAATAATAGCACGAATTCCCACTAAAATCTCGCAGTTATAGATTTTTTTTCAACATTGTTACCCTTACAACAAAATATATACCTACTGAGAATGTGTCTGAAATACGTGTATTTTAAATGAAGAAATCATCCCCGTACAGACAGGGGCTTAGAGTTGAGATAAAAATGTGCAAAAATGTGAAACTTGTTTTTGAGATTATTCAAAGTTGATTTTAAGGGAAGGGGGAGGAAGGGGGAGGTTCGGAGAAAATCGTTATTACCCGTTCAACAGTTGTACGTCAGGTGACATGAAAAAAGTATTGATTTTCACATTATCGACGGTTTTTTGAAATTTGAAAAAAAAAACAAAAAAAAAAAATGCCATGACATGACTTTTTATCTGTATTGTATTAGAATACGGATTATTTTACGAAAGTTTGATTAAATCGAAAAATTATTATTGTCATAGCGAGTGAGTGGTTTAATTTTAATTTCAATGCGATCAATGATTCGATTAACATGAATCTCGATACATTTGATCATTGAAAATTTGTAATAAATAAATATCTTTTTTGCTGAGTTTATTTTTGAATAGATAAAAGTTTATTGTTTAGATCGAATAATGTTTAAAATTTTTATTTATCGTTTATAAAGTTTGTTTTTTTGATTTTTACGTTCATAAATAAGACTTGAAGTTTTCGTTTTTATTTTGGTTATTATTCGATGTATAGAATGAAAATTTATTCACTTGAATATAAACGGAAAGAAAAAAAAGAATAATAATTCTGTTGACCTATTGATTAATTATTATTTTTTAATTAAAGTGATTTTAATGCTAGATTGTAGTTTGTTTAATTATTATTTACAACAAATGTTTGAAAAAAATAGGTAATTTTTCTTAAAATTCAAAATATCGTTCTGGTTTCTACGAAAGCAAACTTTATCTACTAAAATTATTTTTTCTTCTATTAGTTACGTGAAAGAATCGAAAATTTGATACTTAGAATCCAGACTCAAAATTCTATATATGTCTATCCAGAGAAAAAAACAATATTTAATTTCTCTAAAACACAGTATAATTAGATAAAAAAAATTTCGAAGTTGTATAATAATATTAATTATTATTTCATTTATTTTTTCCAATATCAGTTTCTACTACCAATCAAGCATTCCAGCAAATCTTTTCGTTTCCGAAAGAAAAACTGTCCCTGGGTCTTGGGTTGACTGCGGCCACGTTTCAGTCCTCGTTCTAATTCTAAATGCAAGAACTCAGCATTGTAGCGAAGCGCAAGGACGAATACTAATCCTGCATCGAGCATACGGACTCACTTCAAAACAGAGGCGTTTCCTTAAGTTTCCTTGAAGGAAAAAACGAGACGCGGCAGAATCGAGGAGAAGTTTTTAACACTGTTGGTGAAGAATTAAAGTGTTGCTTAAGAGACAATTTTATTATTATTGTTATATCACGGAGACTGAGATGAGAATCGATATTGAAAAGTAATTGCTTTTTACGAAGCCGATAAATTTTATATCCTTGATTTTTTACGTCTCATAATCGATTTTTCCTGTCCTTTGAAATTTAACTGTCCTTATTCAAAATCGATAACGTGACTCGTTTTTTTAATGAAAATTTGACCGAATTTTTTTCAATCCTTAAAAATGACAATCGTTGAAAAATTACGCGAAAACAAAGTCACAAACCTTTAATTTCTAATAATAAGTCGTACAGGGGTGAATGGGGCAAAGTGAGCACCTCAAAATTTTGTAAATTCCAAACATTTGGGGTAAAAGTGGGCCCCTTAAAATTTTTTAATTAACAAGGGATAAAATTAACCTCCTTAACTTTGTATTAAACATGAATGATTCGGAAATCATTAACTCAAGTAATTGCAGACCTTATAACACGAAAAGTTTGAAGTTGCGCTTTACTTTGAACTCGTCAAAGTAAAATAATTTTCTGAACTTGAATTTACGATAACTTTTTCTCGAAAAAGGTAGAAAATAATTAAACATGATTGTTTATATAAAAACTGAACATTTTATTCTAATTTTAGGCATTATTTTCTTGAATTTACCCCACCATCCCCAACTTTGATATTTTTGAGAGAGGATAATTTTTTTTTTTTTTTCAAAATGCATCGAGGATTAATGACCTGACGAAAAACCCTCTCGAAGAGGTCAGTTCCTGGAAAAAGCTCAATTTCACGGTTCGGTAAAATATCTTCCCCGAACCTGAAGCTCGGCGACTTATAATTTGAGAGTTATTTATAACTCGACCTTCACAACCAACCGTCAAGTTTACAGAAACGTCAATCTGTTAGCTTGCTGAGAGAGAGAGAGAGAGAGAGAGAGAGAAAGAGAGAGAGAGAGAGAGAATCGTTCTGATAATTTTTTACATGAATGACCTGTACATACGTATTAAGTTTTTTAACCGGTATTTAATAAGTATTTAACAAAACAAAAATGTCACCGTAAAATTTATCTCAGACGTGGAGACGATTGTCCAAAAATCTGTCCCCACCTCACATCCTTCCATACGTACGTGAGGGTGTTTAAATAAAAAAAATATAAAAAATTGCAATATCTTGTCGTAACACCCTTAAAAAGTTTTTTTGGGTTAAAAAAAAGTTTTTGACAAAAGATATGCGTTATGGATCATGATCTTTGGGATGAATATAAATGGCAGGAGAGAAATAATAATTGAAATCCTACATGCAACGTGTTTTTTCACGGATTCAAAAAAATGTTATGAAAATTGAAAAATCAGATGAGCGCCATTTTCTACGTAACGTAGAACGCCCATCTTTTTTCAGATCCTTCATTTTAACCTAAACAAACAATTCAGGGGTTGCTATGGTGGAAAATCGTGAATTTTATTTTTTATTTTTTTGAAACACCCTAACATATATGGGGTAGTCCGTCCCATTTCGACCTGCGTCCGACGCTTGAATCGCCTCTCGAATTTGGCCCGCGATTTTTTATATGATTGTTCTCACATTAAAAGGCATTAATTTTCTTTCAGATTCAGATTTCCGATATGGTTTGAATTTTCTACAATTTTTTTAAATGATTTTATTCATCGACACAATGTGGAAATCTGAAATAATTCTCAAAAATCCGGCGTCAGATGTCGAAATTTTTAATCCTAGAGCCGAAGTGGGGTGATTTTTTTTTCTTACTATTTTCGAACTTTTCCGAAAGAAAAAATGTTTAAAAAAATTAGAAACGCGAGTCAGTTCACTATAAATTGTTAATGAAACATTTTAACATGTCGCACCGGATTTTTGAGCATTTTTTTGTATCATTTCAATTAGGGTTTTTCTTACTACTTGATCGTGATTGAAAAAACCTTTATCATCAAAATAAAGAAGAGAGAAAAAAAAACTCTTGCAAAAAGTCTGAAAAAAAAATCCAAAAGTCCAGTGTGGCGTATGAAAACGTTTCAACAACTATCCATAGAATAATATCTTCCGATTCTAATTTTTTTAACGTTTATTTCGGAAAAAGCTTGAAAACAGTAAGAAGAAAGAATCATCCCACTTCGGAACCACGCTTAAAAATTAGACACCTGACGGCTGATTTTTTAGAATTTTTTCAGATTTTTAAATTCTATCGGGCAATGAAGTCATTTAAAAAAAATTGTAGAAAATTCAAACCATGTCGGAAAAATGTAAAAACAAAAAATCAGCGTCTTTTAACGTGAGAACAATCGTACGAAAAATCGCGGGCCAAAACCGAGAGGTCGAGGGTTGAAAGCAGGTCAAAATAAGATGGACTACCCTACATAGAGTGAAAAATTCTCCTCGTTGAATTTCAGGCTATCCCAGAAAAGGACGCATCCTTGATGAGACATTCGTGGCGTAATTAAAACCTCGGGAATATCATGAAATAGTCCTCTTCGTGGTTTACCGCGTTATTCTCGAAATCTCGACAGAGCAGCACTAAATTGCGCGCGGTAATGCGAGCACCCTGAGTGCTTGGTAAACGGTGCACCGTTTTAACCCTGAACCACCGAATAATATTACACCCGTAATACATGCAATCCGAAGACGGACCTGGAGGACTGCTTCCTCTATTTCCGTTCCTCTTTCGGGCTGTTAGATATATGCGGAAACTAAAATTGCGATTCCGTGGACCAAAATCATCCCTCGATGGTATTTGTAACACCGTCGGAAAAAAATAAAATAAAAATTCTCTGGTTTGTGGGTGAAGTTGATTATTTTAGATTTTTTTTTTTTTTTTTCATTTGCCATTTCAGGAAAAAAAATGGAAAATATATGGGGTATTCCATGCCAAATTGACCTGGGTTTTACTCTTACCTCTCAGATTTTGAGCGCGATTTTTTTTTTTATGATTGTTCTCACTCTGAGAGGTATTCAGTCTTTTTTCAGCTGAATTTGAATTTTCAGAAAATTTTTAGAAAGGATTTTACTGACAACCAAAATTAAAAAATTGAAAAAATTCTGGAAAATTCAATGTGACGTATGAAAATGTTTCAGGAACCATCTAGAGTAAAATGACTTACGCTCCTGATTTTTTGAAAGTTTTTTTTTCGGAAAATTGGCCCACTCCAGGTCCGAGCTCGAAAATTTTGATATCTGATACAGAATTTTTTCTAATTTTTAATTTTGGTTGGTAGATAAAATCATTTCTAAAAATCGTAGAAAATTCAAATTGAGTGGAAAAAAACTGAGTACCTTTCAAGTAAGAACAATCATAAAAAAAAAAATTCGAGCCAAATCTGAAGGTCGAATTGGCGTGGAATACCCCATATACATCTAAATATATAATATATAATAAATGTATTGCATTTTTTAGTTTTGAATAAGTTAGTATTAAGTAAGTATATAGAGACTAAACAGAAAAAATTATTATTCAGTTTAGACTATAAAGTTTGGTTTTGCGGGCAGAATAATGCGATTTCAAAAAATTTTCAAATCTATGAATTTATTTATTCAGCTGATAAAAAACCGAAACAAATATTTCTGATTAAATTTATTTATAATTATGTGTATCACGCTTCAAAATTTTGGAAAATTTCCTTACTTTGTGAAATGCTGGATGTAAAAACAAACTTTTTTGGCAAATATTCATTTTCCTCTGTTTAGTATCACTTCATTTAACGTTATTCATGGTTTTGAAATCGAAAACTGGCGCGCCAAAAACTTGTAAGTTGTGTTTTAATTTTGCATCGAGGTTCTTCAAGATATTGTTTTTATCCCGTTTCCCGTTCGTTTCGCTTCTGATTTTCTCGTAAGTCATTTCATACAGATTCCTCGTTTGAGGCTTTTTACTCATCGATTGATTGCCAAAATTTGTAACATTTTCGACAAATTTTCTCCGTCAGGTAAAATCGAACAAGTTACCACAATCAAGTTCTTCGCTTTACATTTTAATTGCAGCTTGTATCAGCTTCTAAGCTCTTCGAGGATAAACTGAATCCGTCTCAAAAACGTATTATTTCAGGTCCATGATTATTTTCTCCTAATTTTTTTCAGACTATAAGAAACATTTTTTTCATCTGCTTGCTTGTTTCGGTCGGCTACAGTGAAAATTTTTACACAAATAAACTTTCTTGCATCACAAGTCATCATATATTGTCAACAAGACTTGAAGTTGTCTATTTTTTCTTCTCAGTCAAAATTAACTCATACATCAGGTACAGCTGTGCCAATATCTTCTAAACACAATTTTTTTCTACTGTTAATAGATATGTAATAAGCGATTTGGGTGCGATTTTGGATAAAATTCACGAAAATCAAATACGATTTTAGATGGAACTGATTTTTGATTTTGAATTTTGAATCATTCACGTAAAATTTTAACATCTATGACTAAAAAGAAAACCTTTTTATAATTCGATGACGTATTGACGATTATTAATTTATCCACCACATTAAATCAGTCCTTTTTTGATTTCAAATTTTCGAAAACTTCTTCAAAAATATTCATGCAAAACACGTGACATATTTATCCGTTCAGTGTCATGGTTGTATTCTTAATTTATAACATCCGATTTCCTGTCCTGTGAAAATCAAAAATAATCATCCACTTTCGGTAAAATGTCTTTCCATTTTGGAGAACGCGAAACAGGTTTCATATGAGGCGTAAAATTACCAGATCAGGTTCAAAAGAAGTTGATGGAAAAGTGGTAAGGAATCGAATATTTGATCCGATTTTTAGAATAAAGATACTCTTTACATTTTTTTTTTTTTTGCGTCACTTTTTTTCAATTTGAATGATTAAAAAATGAACGGTTTGGACAACAGACTTTATGTAAGTTTTTCATAATTTTCAAAAATGTTGCAAGCATTGTCAAAATATCTGAGGGCGTCAGAGAAGGTTAGAAAAATCTATAAGAAATTGAAATGGTTTTTAGAGTTTGAACAAGAGTATAAAAATCACGGACCAAATCCAAGAGGGTGAGGGTCAGACTTTAGTGGAATTTCCGTGAAACTTTCCACACATAAAACACGCGAGAAATATAAACACACAGTTTTATAAAATCTACTCAACATGTCGAAGAATAAAATTCTCGTTGGCGAGTTCGATTGGCACCATTATAATGTGAAAAGTTGTACAAACTTGAATAGGGAGTGGAATTTAGCTTGATCGTTTGCAATCACGCGCCACGCTGCGCAGACGAAAGGAAACTTTGGACTGAAGTACTGATAATGACTGTCTCATCAAAGCTCGATATCAATGGAAAATCGTTGAATCAGAAATCAAGGTTTAATTCTGGTTAAGAAGTGTGAGTAAATTTTGCCATTCCATTTGACACCTCTGGCAAAGAGACAAAAAATTATCACCGTCGGTTTCAGAGCGTAAAGGACTTTCCATCATTCCATTTGAATAAAAAATTCAATTAAAGACTGTTCAATTTTCAGCCAATTTTTTTGTACGAGTATTCAGAAAAAAGCACAGCAACGATTATACAAACGAAACAACTGATTATACAAAGGTAAAGACTGTTGCATAGGTTTAACAATCCCAAATCGCCCCAAGGCGAGTCTGAAATAGATCTCTGTGTTGTGAATAGAAAAAGGTCTATGGAACCGCTTCAGTCTATCGTTGTGGAAGAGAAAAGTACCTGCAGCATCACTCGAAAGGAGCTTTTTTCGTCCACCTTATTTTCTCTTGTTTTTGTTCGTTCCTCCGCTTTTTCACTTGACTGCGGAACAAAGCTCGGCCTCCAAGAGTCGGTAAGGGGAGGGGGTGGGTGGAGGGAGAAAGCGATGGTAGGTATGTACGTGGCACGTGGTGGTTGTTCAAGTGGAAGCGAACGTGAGAAGGGCGAAGAGTGTAAAGGGGGAAGCTAACTGTCACTCAATCAATTACTAACGTAGCCCTGAACCAGTTGTCCTTGCCTCGCTAGACGGCTAGTGTGGCCGGGAAATCCTACGCCTTTATGCCAACTGGGAATCCCACCAACTCCATCCTGGGAAACTGACTGACAAAGAGGCGAGGGTGAAAGGTCAGAGCAAGACGAGGCAGCGAGGCATCCAACGAATCCGTAGAAAGTCTTTTATTTTACATTCTTCTTTAACATACTTCATTATTCTCAAGTACCTCGTTCCACTCCATCCCCGAATTATTCATATCGTTCAACAAAGATTTCTTCACGGACTGTGAGGAAAAATAGAATGGAATTCTGTTGACTGGGATTAGGTGGCAATTCAACATTTGGATTTGATGTCAATCCCATAATACCTGATGTCAGTTCAACGGTTACGTTTAATTTCAATCCAACACTACCTGAAGTCAATTCAACATTCATACTTGATGTCAAGCTCATAGTATCTGATCTCGATTCAACATTTATATTTGATGTCAATCCCGTGATACCTGTTTTTAAATCGATACTTACATTTAATGTGAATACAGCAGATCTTGATTTCAATTTAACATTTATATTTGATGTCAATCCTGTGATCCCTGATGTCAATTTAGTAGTTACGTTTAATGTCAATTCAATATTTATGTTTGATGTCAATCCTGTAATCCCAGATCTCAATTCAGTAGTTACGTTTAATGTCAATTCAATATTTATGTTTGATGTCAATTTAACACTACACGATGTCAATTCAACATTCATATTTAATGTCAATCCCGTAATATACAATCTCAATTCAATATTTACGTTTAATGTAAATTTAACACTACTTGATGTCAGTTCAAAATTTATACTTGATGTGATACTTCCGATATCGATTCAACATTTATATTTGATGTTAATCCTGTAATAAGTGATGTCAATTCAACACTACCTGATGTCAGTTCAACATTCATACTTCATGTCAACCTCATACTATCTGATATCAATTCAACATTTATATTTGATGTCAATCCCGTAATACCTGATTTCAAGTCAACACTCACATTTAATGTCAATCCAGCACTACTTAATATCAATTCAACATTTATATTTGATGTCAATCCCGTAATAACCGATGTCAATTCAATAGTTATATTTTATCTTAAGCTTACGAAAATTTATATTGATATCAAAAAAACACTTTCTGTACTTAATCTGAATTCACCAAAGAATTGTTTTGTAGTAATTGAGACTACGCCATCTTTGTCAACCCTAACACCGCCATTTTATATACATTTTTATACAGTAACGACAGGTGTTTTATTTCCATTTTCAAAGCACTCTATAGATGAGTTCGCGGAATATATCAACACGAAAGCGCAAAACCGTTACTAAAATTGAGTTTGCGATGCAAAGGCTTAAAATACAAGTGCATTATACATCCAAGCCTGGGAAGTGGATGTGTCTTTCGAGAACTCCGAGATGTCTCAAAAGCAATATATTTCTTCGGCATACTTGCAGCACACTGCTGAACACAAATGGCTTTTCTCTGAACACAGAGCCACTTTTGCATTCTGTCTCTGTACCCAACGCCGCCTGATAGAAAAGGCCGGAATTCAAGAGTAGCCGTGCTTCGGGTAAGGATATTTCTACTTGAAATCGAACTACAGCAGTTTATACCTTTTCTCATGTGTCATCGCATTGAATATAAAACTTGGGTTTCACGAAACTAAAACTCGGTGTTTAAAATTGATTTTCCAATTACAAAAACAGCGGATATCCTGACACAGAAAAAACGGCTTTGAAAATAAAATGATGAAAAAAAATTGCAATTGCGTATTTCTTAGTTTCTTTAAGCTTGAACGTGGTTCTAATTTCGGTTACGATGCGAGTGACATCTTGTTTTGAACTGACATTTGTTTTTTGTTTTGTTGAAAACTGAAATCGTAGTGAGTTTTAGAGAAAAATACTTTTTCACAGTCACAGACACACCTGTTAATATGTTGAGGTCAGTTTAAATGCATGGAACAGCATTTTAACGAGCACCGCAGCTTTGCGGTGAGTCTACACACTACAATATAGGTATGTAGGTACACTTTGAAAGTCAGTCATGTCTGTTTTTTCCTGGCCGTTTGAAAAGCGAGGATTTAAACGTACAGCTGTGGATACTTATCTGGAAAATACGAGAAAGTTGAAAACCCCAAGGGTTTGGCACTGGCGATAAAAATCGTTGCCAGAAGAATCTCGGACGTGGTTTTAACACACGTTTAATACCTGGTGTATAAACACACCTGTTATTTTTAACACTGTATTGCGTAATACACAAAATTCCACAGTGGTCCACAGGAAGTCAATGAATTTTCCTGGAAAAAGGAATCAATGAAAACTGCACTTGACGAGAGCTTAGTGGTTTAAAATAGTTTGGATCTATGATGCAACGTTTAACGATCCACCTCACCTCGAAATACGTTCGAACCCTCAACGGAGGTTGAGATTAAGTTTGGGCCGAAGGTGCTGATGGGGTGCAAACAGGGTGCGCGTATCATGGAAAGCTTATAGGTGGGGTCGATGAGGGCAAAGTGGCCACCCGGGGCGAAGCGAATTTACTGAATATTTCATAATAACTGTGGGAGGTGCCTAATTTAAGTAGCTCAAATCACATCCATCATTTGTTTCGGACCGGAGAATGAATGAAATTCATGGGAATTGTAAAAACATGGCTTTCATTCAATTCAATTCTGCCGTATACAAGCTGGTAGAAAAAACCAAAAGTCTTTGATACTACTTTTCAGAAAGCGTGAAGTCTTTTTTGAATCAAGTCTTACTGGATGGAAGAATAACAGGATATTCATGGGTAGTCACGTATGGTACAATGGTATGTCACATAAATAATTGATCGCGTTAAAAAGATGTCATCCCACCGCTGTCACCAACAATAATGTTGCAATTTCCTACCGGCAAGTATGATTGAGACGTCTGGTTTCTTCGGAGAGCCGACAGGGATAGTTATGATTGATAATAGTTACGTATAGCGGAGTGACACAGTCTTCCAAGTAATGTATATCATATCACCAAACGAAGGGGAAGGCAGCGCTAGGAGTTCACATTATCAGATCATACTTGTACTCCTTACGTGCCGCCACTTACATACTTAATCTAACAGGATCACGGCGAACTGGAAAAATTGATGGAGAATGCAATTGAGATGTTTCTTGAAAGTTGACGTGACATCGAAGTAAACGTCTTTTTGCACTTTGTTGGTTCCATGAGTATTTGTCTCGATTTCGAAACGCACAAAGTAAACCATCACGCTATACTATTTCATACCATCGTTGAGGTTGTACGAAATATTTTATTTATTGTTTCTACGCAAAAGCTTGTACCTTACAAATTATACTTTCTATTACAGAAGACGAACGATACTAGCTTATCCATTTTACCAATCATTTACGAAACAATTAGCACTCAATAGTCTCGTAGCAATTAAAATCAACTTGTGCACCGTCGTAATCGTTATATTAAAGAATTATTATTACTCATGAATTTTTTCACATGCTAGCGTGACTTGATTAACTGATTCGACTTGTTGACACGATTGTCGTACATTGAACGATATTTGAAGGAAAAGGGTGAAGAAAGTATGGGGGACTATAAATTATTTGGTTAATCGTAAGGGTAGTTATGTTTGAAGAAACAACCATACTGTAAACCATATAGTTTAGCCGGAAATAAATTACGGAAATAATTTAAAAGACTTAAAGAATCGGAGTAGAATCTGACGGACCTGTTGCGATCGCTTTCCAAAAATTGGTGAATAAAACCCGTGAATATAGTAGATGTAGAACTGAAAATCACAGGATCAGATATCGCCATCACGTTATGCAGGAACCCAAGAAAAGTGACGAACTGGAGCTTCTTAGGAGTTCAGGGACGTCGCAAGGAGCTGGGGTGCCTCGCCCTGGGTATCTCACTGGGCTTCGTTACACCCTTACTGGTATTTAAACAGGCTATTTCTGGAGTACCGGCAGTCGCCCGAGTGAAGATGGTTGGAATTTGACGACAACAAATTCCTGCACAAATTCCTGCTTAGGGGAATTGCCGGTCCATCATGTGCGGTTCGGACTGTTTGAGTGCAAAGTGCAAATTTGACAAGGGGTAGGCTGAGTCAACCGACCGTCAGGGGCATATCGGTCTGGAAATCGTGATGTGAGCTGCACCAAGGCCAGAGTATCAAACTGGAGTCGAAAAGCCCATGAGCATTGGACGAGAGAATACTGTCTCCATAAATGTTGGAAAGTGTCGTTATGACGTCAGAATCTGTATATCGGCGTCATTTTATCACCACATAACCAAAGTTTTTAATTTCAATGAATGAAAATCGTGATTTTTGGGCTTTTAAATTACTTATATAACACAAATTAATGAAACGTAATCAATAATGTACTTGTTCTACCATCTACACGAGAAAAAAAAATGCAAACGGTTAGCTGACAGCCTGATTGCATTAATTTGATTTTTTTCCACCAGATGATGGATCGCAAAGTGACAATCCCAATATGAATTGATATCCATATTACGTATGGTATGAATCCGAGCATCGTGCAAGTCAGAATTCACGATTAGAGAACGGGTATGAAGATATTCCCTTTAAAACGCGCTGCGTTCTAAAGCAGAACAACGTTCGAATTCGAAGGAAAGAAACTTGTAGCTTAGAGTTACCTCTGGTGTAATCAATACTGAAAACCTAAAGGAAGAAAGAAATTGATCAAATAAATGAGATCGTTTAATGAAATGAAACGTCTTTCAACAAGTAAATCTTAAATTGGTTCGTTCTTGAAATTTTATAATCACGTGATAAGGTGCTTGTAGGCATATTTAAATAAATTTTTCTTGTCATTCAAAAATTATTTGACGTGTTGTTTTTGCGATACAATTTTTTATTGACAAAAACAAAGTTGTTCTTGAAAAAATTGTGAGGAATTTATTTTTCATGTGGCTACAAACATAACAATTACTTTAAGAAATTGATAAATATTTATATGCACTTAAGTAACAATCAAATGTATTCGATTATTCCGGTAAGTAATCAAAGGATATCGTTACTCTACCCGCAATACCCTCGACAATTATTATATATTAACATTTAGTCTCATAAAAAGATATTCTTTGACTATTTACTGAATTGAAAATATTTACTTGTTCATTGAAATATATATATAATTTTTTATTAATTTTTAGATTTGCACCCATAAAAAGACTAAATTTTTTACATTTTCATAGAAAAAAAAAACGTTGTTGTTATTAAAATAAAAGCGCTGAGAAGATTTTTTTCAATATAGGCTTAAAACGATCCTCAATTATCGCAGAACCAACGAGTCAAATGATTTTGAAATGACAAGAAAAAATTTCAAATTTCCTAGAAGCTGTTTAATTAAAATTTCAACTTTGTTCAAAAAGGTTATCTGAAGAAAAATTGATACTTTTTATCAATTGTGCAAACTCTACAAGTGTCCTAATGCAAATCGAAGAGATATATAATTTCCAATCTTTGATGACCTCGTACCAAGTATCACTATGAACAAGGCGTAAATTCTATGCCCCAAACAAACGCTGTGACCTTTGCTGAATCAACGGTCATTATCGATTATGCATAAATATCCCCTGATCATAATCGAACAAAAGCAGACACTGATAGATTTTTTTCTTGGTATCCAAGGTCAATGATAAAGGAACATCCATACATAGATGTTCACGTTTCAGTCCTTTGGTGGGGCCCTTCTCAGACTTTTAACGTTTAACGAACATGACTTACGTTATTAGTTATTAATTACGTTATACATAATTACAGACGACGATCTAGATCTAGAGATGTTAGTTATGTTTACATTTAAAACGCATGATTAGGTTCAGCGACTGACCTTAAATGGTCCTTTCACGTAAAATTCGTGAGTAAACCGCTGGTTTTTAATTGTTTATTTTATTTTCAACGCATATTGGTTCTCGATAATTGTTATGCCAGATGGCCAAGGTAGTTCCTCGTTTTATGTCAGGTTATTATAAAATGGATTGTGTAAAACGTAAGTTATATTCAATGAATGTTCCAGTTCTTCGGAGAGCCGCTACCAAAGATCTGAAACGCAAACATCAATGGATATTGTCCGTCATTGACCTTGGATACCAAGGTCAAAAACCTCTCATATGAATCAAGAAGGTCATCAGCCAAGGAACTCAAGGAACTCGTTTTACAGGTACTTCAAATCTAGGGTGAAATCTTTGAAATCAACAAACGATCCGACGTTTCAAGAACCTGCCGTGTGTACAAGTAACGCTTTTTACCCTACCACCTTCCCTTGAGTCCAGTAAAACGTATACTTTGCATTATTTACAACTTGATTAATTGCTGTTTTAATTAAGCGGACTTCAAGGCGACGGCATTCAATTTAAGGTACCCTACGTCGCGTCCTGGCAGCAGTCTGTTTCTCCGTTCTACGACGGAGGGATAGAACGAGTCTGCGGGTGACGGATAAGGTTGCAGACGGAATGCCGACGAAGATGGCAGACGACAGACGAAGCGACGGAGAGACGAAGAGACGAGAGGCAGACAGTAAGGCGCCGCGACGCATCCACCACGCATCCGCATCGCGGCCCGATGGCGGGGGGAAGGGGGGGGGGGGCGAAGGTAGCCGAGCCCGGCCCGAAGTTTACCGGAACTTGCCGAAGTTGTCCGAATCGAGATAACCGGAGGTGCAGACATGATATATCCCGCCTCCGCAGCCTATTTTCAGGTGAATCCACGAGAGCAATTTTTCCGTTTATTATTCGTGGTCAATTTTCATAACAATCCAAGACACGCCAAAGACATTCTGATTATTTTTTTAACCTGTTAGAAATCGTAAATCAGGAATTTACAGTGCGGCCTGTATTATAACTTATTCGTGAAATCTGAGATTCAACGGCGGTTCGGTTGGTCATTTTTTTTTTTTTTTCTTTTGTGGAATCGATCTTTTCTCGATTTATAATAGGCCAAAACCACCTGGTCGGATCTCCACGTTTCTTCAATTATTCGAATTTACGAGCTTGTCGAAATAGTTGCGGCTCGATTAATTTTACGATAAACGTCTTGTATCCGGTTGGACTTAATCATTATATCTTTTTTTTTTATAGCACGTATTTTTCAGTGCTGATATTATTTAGTAAATTTTAGATTCATTATACATCGTCGAATTACCGGATAATATGAAACTCTTCGTCGAAATAACGATCACATTAAACTTAAGATTTATTGGCGACGATATTGTCTTCAATTATCATTCTACTCGGAAACTTATAAGGAAAACAAAAGTACACATTGATTTGAAGTGTAAACAAATTTCTTAAGATTTATACAGTTTTGAAATAAATGCAAAAGTTACGAATATTTCTTCCACACTTTGGTTAAATGAAAAAATTGCACCAGGTTTGTTTACCATCTTGGGTTTTGTGCTAAAATGATCGGAATAAAATTTAACAGTTTCAGTGGTTTTTTCAAATTTTGAAATTAGGATTTTTATCGCGGCATTTGCCACTTTTTAAATTTGTATCAGTGAAAATTAACTGATTCTCACTTATAATTATACCACTGGGAAAAATCAGTGCATATACAATGACTTTTATCCAGCCATATACTGATTCACTGTTGAAAAATTTGAACAAATAATTTAGATGGT
Source organism: Diprion similis (assembly GCF_021155765.1). Classification (NCBI taxonomy): domain Eukaryota; kingdom Metazoa; phylum Arthropoda; class Insecta; order Hymenoptera; family Diprionidae; genus Diprion; species Diprion similis. The sequence continues at coordinate 7,411,221 of NC_060117.1, forward strand.
TTTAATGTCCGATTGCAGCCACTAAACAGTATACCTGTATCTAATGATTCATTAAAAATTAGTCTATTTTATTTTAATATGAGTCAATATGGAACCAATTTTTGATCACAATTGGATTTGAAATAAATTGATTCATCGTCAAAAAGGGATTACCACAAAATTCTCAAGAACACCTTAAGTGTATTTTTCTTAGATTTCCATACTTTTTCCAATTAGCACAATTAGTCACGTGGACACGCATTAATATTCAAGTTCTGCGCATTTTTGAAAAACTTTTAAATCGAGGTGGAATATTTTGAAGTAAGGAATTAATAGATATGTAAAAAATAGTAAATTGTTTGAAGCAAAGCTAGAAGATATTATTCAAGTAAATCAAGTCTTTGTACTCGTTGGAAAACGAAGAACCTAAGACTATAAAAACTGAATGCTTTTTCCAATTTTTTCAACCCAAAATCGATTTAATAATTACAGTATATATCTAAAACAATGAACTAGACATTTTTTCTGACACACAAGTACTCGTGAAATTCAATTGAAGAAGTATTTTACCGAACCACAATGCAATGCACTTTGATTTCATCACTTTGAGGAAACACATATTTTTTATTGCTCAACATATGCAAGTGTTTGACGTTGAAAATTGAGACGTTTTTCAACTGTTATTCCCTTTCAGTGTTTCCAGATCGTTCACATGGATACCGACGGCTATAAAGCTGTCAAATCTTTGGGTCAAAACTTTTACCACCGAGCCCGGCATGCGCTAGAAAAGAATTGATAGGCTGCAGGGATGAGGTGGTATTTGTGGCTCGGCCTAGCCTGGTCTGTACCTACTTTTCTCGCCTCACCTTGCCTTCTCTAACCTTGCCTAACCTAGCCAAGCCTAGGCAAGAGGTTAACCAATCGTTAATCTTGTTAGACAACCTCCAGCGCATCTATACTTCACATGCCACATTTCTTATCCAATAAACTAATGAAAGATCTTGTTCAGATTACGGTGAAAAATTTGTGTACTGCATGAGCAATTCAGTTATTCTGAATTTGAACGAGTTAATTAACTTCAAGATGTAATTTAAAGACGCGAACATTATTCGGGTATTCCATTGGTCGAAGCAATATGCGCTTCACTCAGTCGTTCGATATCTCACAATTCGTTTATTTACACATGACAGAATTTTCAGTGAGATACGATATATGTATATTTGAAATGAATCGAGTGGCGAAAAACCAAAAAAACATCCACTAACGACCAGCCAAACGAAATTGGTGGAATTAGGTCAACTACGAAGGCTTCCTTCTCATCTTCTCCCTGCGCTACCCTTTATTCGGTGAATTAGTCCGTGATCGGGGATAACAGAAAAAGTAGATCGATGCTCGAACACTAAGGATTAAATACGCTTCTCGTATCACAAGAAATTTTCCCTGAAACAATATTCCGAAGTCTCGTCTACGTTACCCAGAATTTATATAATTTCGGCTGAAATATCTCTGTAATATTTTCCAGAGATGAAAGAAAAAAGGGTTGGAAATATCACTGTAGTGTCCTGACTGTCCTCACCTGACAAAAAAAATTCGTCCTAAGATTTTCGGACAGTTGATATGTCCAATAATTTTTGTTCAAGATATTATTATGTTAGAAAAATACGGCAGAAATTGATGGGCTAGAAAGAAAAGTGCGGATAAAAATGCCGAGCATTGTGATTCAAAAGAATGTGGGAGAAAAAGCTCGACAAATCATGCGCAATTCATCTTGTTTAACATATCCTTGTAAAAGATATGGTGCCTGGAGACGAACGAGTTTAAAAACTAAAAACGAAATTCAGTCCGTTTTTCATAATAATAAAACAATAAAATGTGGTCTGAAACGTTGAAGGTTAAGGTGCAGACTAAACCGTTCAGGAAACCGCCATCTGCAGCTTTCTCAGTCGGAAAAAGAAAGAAAAAATGACTACGCGCCAGGTGATCTAGAATTCTTTGCTTGGATAGAAAGAATTTTCCAACTGTTCGCGATGTTCCTTCCCAGCCGCTTGAAGAGAAATAGAATTTGCTGTACGCGCAATATTGCCGCTGATACAGCAAAGGATTTCCTGTCCTTTTTTTTTTTTTTTGTACCCCACCAGAAAATCCTTTCTTCTTTGTTTCTCTGTGGTTAGTATCTCAACCCGACGAAAGAGCATAGCAGCCTGAGGCATCGAGAAATTTGTTGAACTTATGCTCGAATAAAAATTTTCAAACCGATGGTAAAATTTGTTTTTGTAAAACTAGTACCGCACTTTCAAAAATGAACCTTCATTGACCAACAACGCGAAAGGACAATATCCTGTGGCAAGAAAATAAGATACAGTCCAAAGAAATCGGTAAGTATCATCCCTTGGTCGGATGTGTGATACAAAAATATTTTGCTCCTCGCGATTATCGATCTTCCCTCGAAATCATAGTCACAGCAAGTCGTTGACTACCAATCGAATTGGTTCCAACGATATAGCAACCGACGCAGAGCGTATGCGGGATAATCTATGGCGTTTTCTACCCCCGCACAGTCGGTTAGCATCGATTTCCTGCCTCCCCGCTCCCCGCTCCTCGCCCCCCCCCCCTCCCCCTCACCCACCGCCCCAATGGTATCTAGGCAAGCCGGCGTGCTTTCCACCCCTTCGCCCAGGGTTAAAACCGTCCGCCCCAATCGGTCCTGCAACCGGGACGCATCAGCGAGCGGATTTCTTCGTGATTCAGTTGTACTGCACCGTGGCGCCATCGGACGGAGGGTTGGCGAACAGTCCGCTGAGTCGTGGAAGCTTTTTGCTATAGAGGCGCGGTGTGCGTCGGGGGAAAAGCTTCGCTGCAACGGCAGAGAGCTTTAACAATCAGGCAGCTGTGTTACCAACTTGGGAACCGTGACTGAAGGATGGAGGGACGCTTAAGAGCTTGAGCTTGTCGACTCGAGAGGGTAAGATGTTGGCACTGAAGAAAGTTATACGTGTACCGATAACACGAGAGCGAGGATGGGTTAAGCACGGGTTAAAGGGCATGCCCTTCCTCCGTCGAGAGTGCGCAAGCTTTCACTCGTCTCTCTTCAGTTCTGCTTTTTTCCCCTATTTTACTTCTTCTTCTTCTTCGAAGCAGAATTTTTACTGTACTTTTTTTAATGGCTAAACGGGATTCAACTGTTGACGTTATAAAGGCGATTAGTGGTATCGACAAGTCGTCTGACCCTTGTATTATTTGCAATACCTAAAATTCTTGTATTTTACACGTCAACGGTGGCGGAAAAAAAAATGTCACCCTTTTTACTCGATTTACATTATAAAGAGGGATAATTATAGACCCGATGAGTTTATGTAACTACCTTTTTGCACGAAGTGTTGTCGAGTGCGTATTAAAAGCCGAATTTTTTTCCTACGATCAATGGCGTGAATATTAGGTACTTCGTACAAGATTAGTTGGGTATTATAAAATAACAACTTTTAATACGTGCCGTGGCCACGTAAAAACGGATGAAAGAGGATTTCTATGGAATCACTTTGTATATTTAGAAGACCCTGAATATTGATCGATGCATTTTAGTTCTAGAGTAACATTTTTTACCCAGAAACTAATTTTACACTGGGCTTCTTCAGATTTTCGAAAACTCAGACATATCTCTCTTTAAATTACACTGACTTGTAACAAGTATCAAAGACTAAATTATTGCTTTTTAAAAAATCACAAGGCAGATTCCAAGTTAATCTCTCAATATTTGCTAGTATGTATTCAGTCACGATGCACGTCAGGACGCTGAAAAGAATAGTTCGAGAAAGGGGAATGTTCAATTGTTTGCAAAACATTTCGTATCAACGTCGAACCGAATAAAAACGTACGCGAATCGATACCTTGAAGTAATCTCAATCAGCGCTCCATAAACTTGCTCACCCTCGACGCCAGTGTTTCAGCGTCAAGCTCACTCGAATACAATCCTGAGGTACTGCTCAACAGCCCGTTCGAAAGATCAAGGGCTCGTGGCTGTAGAGGTTTTGAGGGGTGAGTTAAGCTCTACGCTACAGAATTACGCTCGTGGTGTGAATGAAAGAAAGTTGGCTCGCTGATACAGCTACTCAACGCAAGAGGTAAAGGTGACTGACAATGACGTAGCAGAGTAGGTATCTAAAAGGAGGTGGAAGTTCAGCTAATTGTGTCATGTATCACCGTTTCTTTCGTCGTTGAAACGGTTTCCCGGCTCCATGCCCCGGGAACAGCATCCAGATAAAGAACAACCCGATGATCCAATCCAGCATCTCGATGAGTGACCGTTGAAGCTTCGCCAACGGGAGCTGCCAAGCAAGTTTATGCATCATGTCAATTTCGGCAACCACTGGCCGGTGCTGTTTGTACGTCAACTACCCCTCGGGCCGCCATTACTCACGCCGTAACGGTAATTCACCATCGTCTTGACATTTGACACTGGAATTAGCCGCGCTTAGCTCAGCAGCTCCCATGGCTACGCTGTTCAACCCAAGCCCCGAGATCTAGAGACATGCTAACTAGTGCTGGAAGTGACGAGCCGTTCTGCATTTGGGCTGAACTGGCAGTCAAGTCTCGCCGATGGTAGATCGTCCAGTCACGGCTGAAGGCCAATGGTATTTAACACAATTTTGTCCCGTATACCCATCTACGTATGTGTGTATAACAGGGTAGTCCTTAAGAAAGTCATTTTTTATTTCCTTTTTTAGATGAAATTTGGTACAGAGGTGTTTGAGTGGCGGGTCCAATATGGTAGACCGAAATACCAAAGGTCACTTTATATTGCATCTAAATCCTTTCGGTAGATTTGATATTCCCTTGAAAGGGTTGAATGGAATCCACTCTCTTTGGGGTACAGGTATAGTTGGGATAAAAATCTCAAAAAGTCAGGGAATTGTTTTTGAATAATCTGAAGCTAAAATTAAAAAACGACCTTTTCAAGGACCACCCTGATGTATACATGTTCTCTACTTCAGAAACTGTTTCGCATGACAGTACGATACAATTTGTTATCAAACTTGCCACAAGTTCCGTCGTTGGATGGCTTTTATCGAGAGTTTCAGTCTGCACAGAAACTTCCCGACAACAGAGCTTGAAAGTTTCTACACGGTAAACAAGGATACGTTACAAGTTGAAAAATTTTCTCTAGCGCGACGGTACAAGGCACTGTGGGTATACACGACTAAACGAGGTATCGTCATGAACAAAGGGAATCAATGGAGAAGACGGCCCCGAGGATTGGTTGTACGTACATGAGAATATATAACAAGCTTAGGATCACTGAGACGTTTTCTATGTAAAATTGTTGGAAAAAACTGTAAGAGACAGATGCTTGAGCGTGAAATAAGATCGATTGAAACAGTACAGATCGTCGAAATGATCCTTGACAAGTACACATATACTTTGAACAAGAATGATTCGTACATTTGGCAATAAATGATAACAATGTGTTATATTTTCGTGTCAACACTCACATGAGAATACAGCCAATGATGAGAACGGTAAGGAGAATCGTGTACGGTATGCACACGTCGCATACACCGAAAAGCTTCAGCGCTACATTAGCACAGATGAGAAAAAGCACCAAATCCAAAAAAGAACCTCCCCCAACACCCATATCATCCGGTCGTTTCCGATTATCACATCCGAACTCCTCCTCTCATGGGCACGCACGGTGTATAATCCAATGTCCACAACACAACGAACCCAAAATGAACTACCGTCCCCTAGCCAAGCCCACGAACCACTGATCAGTCTTTGCCTCAACACATGTCGTCACACTCGTATAATGTAACGTCTTTTAACGTGTATGTCCAGTGCCGTACCGATTAGTAGCCGACAAAATTTCCACTGTCACTTTTTATCCAATCATCAGGAACGTAAGATATTCGTCACGTTTTAGCCCCGTTGGGAAATTTGAAGATGCGAGTGAAGTTCAATGGTCAAGTGACCGATTAGCACGTTAGTGGTCACCTGGTTGGTACCGAATTATTCATCCGAAACACCCGTTTTCTCCTTCTTCCGTTACTTCAAATTCTTTCGAAACTTACGCATTTTCAAACACAAGAAAAGTGGAACTTGGAGAACTGAACGCGAAGAGTTTTCAGACATTTTTGTTAGTCATGGACATAACGCGGCGTGTCGTTAGCAAAACTAACATGCAAACCAGGGCCGATTCTGAGCAAAGTAAATCAGATTTGGAAGGCCAGGGAAACATGAAACGGCGAAAACAGCCCTGCGAGGTGAAACACTGCGTGTGTTTATCACATAGGAACACTTCAAAGGTTTCCTAAACCCCACGACCGTGCAACAAGGGGCGACAAGTATTGCTTAAGAAGGGGTTGGCATTGGATAGATTGCGGTAGGTTGGGTTGGGCTAGGTCTTGAGGTTGGAGTTGAGCTACTCACATCGTGTAGGAGTGTATCTATAATTATGCAACTTCCATCATCCACACTGTGCTTGTTTTTGGTAGTGTGAAATCTGCAACGACATGTTGGAAGTTGCAAAGGGAAGATGTTCTTTCTTTTGTCACTTTGACTGGCGTATCGTGAATTTTTGTTTAATGCAAAATTCATTTTGGAGATTCGACGTCAAATGTTGAGTGGAGATCAGAAAGAGAGAGAGTGTGTGAGAGAACATGTCAAATTGGATTAAGTTGGCTCGGAAGTTTAGTTCAATTTGCTCTTAAGCAACCACGTTCTTACTCGCTTAACATGATATCGCGGTAAAGCATTAAGGTATAGTTTCTATCCCGAGTCCTCCTTTCATCCTCGCCTTCCAGTCATACACCGATTGTAACCAACTCCAGCTATTTCAACTTTGTGCCAAGGCCATAAAGTTGCCAAGTTGAATTATTGGTCTCGACGAACAACGATGAATCTGCAGAGATACCGATGATAGATGAAAGTAGTTGGTGATATTAATTTCCATTCAAGGTAATAGCACATGTCGATAAATAGTGTCTCGATAGTTTGCCGACAGAAGATCATCCGCGCGAAAATCATCTTAATGAGGTTAAAGTTCACGTTCCAATAGCCACAAAAATGCGATTCACGGTTTTTAAGTTGAAAATAGTGAAGGAGTTTGGGGTTTCCCGCTTTAAAAAAATACTATTGAAAATTTACAACAAAATATCTCAATCAGTATCAATCTGTGAGAGGTTACATTATGATACTGGTCACGTGAGAGACGCACATTATTTTTCTGGATGTAATTTCAATGTGTCTGATTCATTCATCATTGTCAAGTCATTTTATTCATAAATAAAGCCTACAATACTCTGAATAAATTTCGTTAATTGAACAGAATAATTTAAGTTTTGTGAAAAAGTGACTATAAATGGACATCCTTTTATTTTCATTCAATTAATTAGCTGTCAGATGTCAACCCAAGTGCCTAAAAAATAAGGTACACTTGTAAAATATTGCAATAATCTTTTGTATTCCCGTTGCTAACGTGTCTGCAAAGTTCTATCGTAAGCAGGTCGCGTTTTTGAGAGAAGCTATACAAAATAGCGGTTGTGTTACCCGGACCACGTGCGTATGTGTATAATGCCGCAACTTATGTAATGTAATTTTACGGTATACTTGAGACGTTGATTATGTTTTGCATATGCCTCAGGCTACGAATATAGTCTCATGATGTTCTCTCAATAATTTTCCCAACTACATTCAACGAAATAAGTATCTTAAAAATTGTCCTCTGTCCTGATTGAGAGTTAAGAATAGCCATGAAAAACATCATCTTGATGACGAATATGGTCAAAACTATTATATTTTTGGTAAGTCCAACCATAAATCCAGGTTGCGGTACTAAAAACCGTACATAATGTTTTCGCATAGTGTTTTTGATGTCAAAAAATATTATGAAGTACAAGCAAAGCTTATGACGAATTCCGATAGAAGTTTCACCTTTGAAAATAAGCTTTAGTTACCAAGTTGTATGCAAATGTAATTCATGGTCGATATCAGCTGGTCCGGTCTAAACCTGTGACGCCATGACATCGCTAACATCGCAGATATACACAAATACACAAAACAACATTGAGAAGAATATAGTGTTGCTGAAGTTGAAACACTAAGGTACCAGTTATTAAGGTGCTTATAAAGAAGCGTCGTAGACCTCGAAAACGCGGGGAAGCAAAACTCCTATACCGCTCAAGCGATCAGAGTCAAACTTGGGCAATCAATGCCTTATTTTGGCAAAAAGTGGAGCGTCTTTTTAGTTTTTCAAAATTTCGAAAAAAAATTTACAGATTGGTTACCACCCACAGAAATTGGCCAAATTTTCACAGTTACACTGAATGGATCAAACTATCCGGTATGATCCCACTCGGCGGTGATGAAACACACATTTTGAGCCCAGTCCCATGAGATTTGATGGTGAAATGACGAAATGGCAGCTGATCTGGTTTTCGATTACGAAGAACACCGAAATCTAATTTTGGCGACATTTGTTACCGACCTTTCTCATGCCTGCCGGTAATTTTTTACCGACATTACACGCATACATTACTGGCATGCGCGTAACGTCAGTAAAAAATATCGCCAAATTGAGATTTCAGTGGTCTTCGTAATCGAAAACCAGATCAGCTGCCATTTCGTCATTTCACCATCAAATCTCATGGAACTGGGCTCAAAATGTGTGTTTCATCACCGCCGAGTGTCATCATACCGGATAGGTCGATCCATTCAGTGCAACTGTGAAAATTTGGCCAATTCCTGTGAGTGGTAACCAATCTGTATGTGAATACTTATGTAAATACTACTGCAGATGTATCCTTGAATTGTTATTCATGGTTACAAAAACCGTTTCGAAGTGTCTGACAATAACTCTTCTTAACAAAAATTTTCTACCCTTCAATATTCTGTTGGTCGTAACCACGTCACGTAGCTGTAACCTATTCCTGATTCCTTTCTACAAGGTTTAACGGATATAAGAAGACGCCCAAGGAGACCACGTGAAATCGATAGTGACTCTCTACCTCTCGCATCAACCCCTTACCGCACCGATCCAGTCTCTTAATTACTCCAACGGCAGCCACTGATACGATTAATTCTAACGATAAGAGGAAAATCTGCTGACTGCACTCGTTACCTCGAGATTCTGCCGCTGATCCGGATGCCAACCAAGGTTTTCTATTCACCTAGCGAGATCGTGGAGATAAATTGTTACTCTTAGTAACCAAGAATTCAATTCTCACGTGAAATTTCTGATACGAAAATGCCGCTGTTTAACACTTTTCAAAACACTCGGTATCTTGAAAGGCTTATTTTTATTGTGACTATCATAATCACGATGTCCATTAAAATGAAAAATGATTCTTTGGAGTCATGAGAACGATTGCGTCGACTATTGTGAATAAAAAAAATGACATTCAAGAGATGAGTGAATTTGATCTGGATATTTGAGCTCTGGGAATATTTATTCAAATAATAAATATTCTTCGTATAATATTATTTATGTGTATTCTTGGAAACGACCGTTTTTGCACTTTTTCAGACTGCCTTTCTAGTTTAAATTCGATTTCAATATGCTTTAACGTTTTCTTTAACCCATGGGACGTTGATGTTAAGCATCCCAAAAATGGTTACATTTCTTCAAATCACGTTTCTTCAACAATTTGATTTAAAAAAATCGTTCAGCTTACAGAAACCTGTGCTGTATTCAAATTTTCGAAAAAGTTACAAAGCGTGATTTAATTTTTTGGAAGCTACAATGACCAATGATGTTTATAATTATAAAAAAGTTTTTACCCCCAGTAGATAAAGATTATTTTGAAACGTTGTCCAACAACAATTATTTCTCCAACTACGCTCTAGTGTTCAGATTATTCAAAATACTCGCCGAACCTCCGATAAAGTGTGAGAAATCATGGAAATAAGTAACCCTCGGAATTTAAATATTACTCCTGAGCCACGCAATGTAGATGAACCACAAATCATGTCGAACAAAACCGACGAACCTCTTCAGCGAGGTTAGAATGGCTTATATATCCGATGAATGAGACTCAAATGATGAATTCACGAAAGATGTTCAATTTCAAATTTTTCTTTTGCACGCAAAAACCTTCATGCGTGAAACGACTCTCTGCATTATTCCATCGTGATCCACTCACCCCAACGTTTCAAAAGCCGCTTTCAAACTCTCGCGAAATATTAAAAGTGCTTGTGCTACGACGTCGATCGATGCTTGGATTCCTCTGCTGTTATACTCGACTAGCACGCAGGCTAACAATTATCAGCCCAACCCTACATCTTAATAATTCAGTTTGATTGACACATCTCGGCTTGTTAACCGCATCCATTTTTTTTTCATTATTGTGTATAATAATTATGGTGTTATTCGTGTTAAAGATGGTTTGTACAGTGTTTGCGACAGTATTTGAACCCAATGAATTGTGTTCGAACGTCAAATTCTCGCAGCGCAACGGCGAATAGGCTGTTAATTGCTGTGACCCTCGGTTAATATAAATGGTAAATCGATTGCAGACGATATTTCTTCGATAAATATTCATTGTGACGTATATCGGTTCAAAGGTTTAAACAAAATATCGTTTTCTTTAATCAGGTTACTGTGCACTGAAGGTATGATAAGTTTCGAGTTGTTCTTCGATCTTCTAGTTTTTTTCCTATAAATAATTGTAAGAAAATCAGTATATCTATAGATATCGTGAATAGAGTCACGAATAGCATGTAAACGAGGGTAATTCGCTTATCTATTATATATTGTAGGTTCCTGTACTACATAGCAGTCTATATACCTACATTTGCGTGAACGATAACCTCCCTCAATGCTATAGATCACTTCAACCTTTACGACGATGAGAGATGCTGTCGTAAGACAATTTATCATCTCGAAAAAAGTAAGATACCTACAATGTATTTACGTCACTTTTATATTTATGACCGTTGTTATTATTGTTTTTTTCTGGTCACTAACGCCTGAAAAAATTTTATTTCATTTTTGCACCACCTGTCGTCACCTATATACGTAACGTATCGTGAATTACAAGCAAAATAGAGTATTTTCATAAACATATATTGAAAAAAAATGAAGCAGATACATAATAGAAACATTCCATCAAGTAAAACTGCATTCATTTTTGCATTGATATACGTGTGCTTGCCATCAAATAAGCAACGCTACTTGAATTTGAAAAAAAAAGAAAAACGTACGAAAATACGTGCTCATTTGGACATACTAAGTGAATCCAAAGTGAATACTCGAACCCCGGCTGACATGGTTATTTTTCACCTCGAATATGAACCCGTCATTTCGATTCGATGGGTGTAATTACGTCCACCCCAGAATTTCGAGTCACGAGCGTTATCGTGGAATAAAATCACGCTTGATTTTCTGAGTACGTGATCGCCGGAAGTTCAGTTTATTTTCGAAAAAGTTGATATTCATGGCCGGAAAAATATTTAGTAATGATAAATCATAAGGAAACAAATTAACAGTCATTTAGAAAATTCATATGGATTTATTTGAGTCTCTGATATGACGTAAAAATAAGATATGTCCTCAAGATTATTTTATTTTTCAATTTTTTGGAACATATCTCATTGACTAGCTCATTCAGTATCGCTAGTCCGATTTGTATCTCTCATGTGGTTTACAAAGTACCTTGTTTTTGTCACAAAAACAAATAAGATCGCTAGATATCATCGATCATTGACATTATGTTATGGCAGAACTTGACAGGTGCTTATTATCCGTTGCATAGATTACAAACAACATGTGTTACAATTCTGACGTTACTGCAGTAACATTAGTAAGATAACAGTTCCTTACAAGTTGGATAAACAAAATTTTATTTAGAACCTACAGGTGAGTTGATTCTAACTTATTTTATAAATCATGACTGGCCATGACTTGAAACTGCTTAGAAAACTTATGTCTGGTATTGAATCAGAATTGCATTATTCGAGGTTCAGAAGGTGAAAAAAAAATTTCTCTGTAAAACATTTTCGTAAGAATTTCGTAAAAATGAATAACCGCAGGAAATTGGGTTAGGATTAAACATTGCGATAACCATGTGTACAAATGTAATAGGATACAGTAAAAAGCATCGTAAGCATAAGTGCGTAAGGTCAGCACCAATCAAAGCGTCCATCTCAATCCATTCAACTGTCATGTTTCAAACATTGCAATAGCAGAAGAGTGTCGGGAACATCCTGAGTCTTTTGCCAACTTTTGAAGCCATCGCCCTTCACGTCAAAAGCGCGTCTTCTGCAGCCAGTAGCAACCGTTAGAGAGCTCAAGGTCCAACGTTAGAAGCTCTGCGGAACGGCAACGACATCGACATCGACATCGACATCGACTGCATCGAAGTAAGCCGTGACGTCGTGGGTCAGGGCTTGACACTTGACCGCGCAAAGCAGCTCAACCAGCCAACCAGTGGTCCCAACATCAAACATTGCAAGCGAGTGTGTCACGGTGCGAAGTAGTGGTGCTTTATTATATGCCTGTGCCGTGCCTGCGGTGGCTGCAGTGTGGCCATGTGCTGCGTGTGTTCAGGGCGGGGTGGTGTTCCGGGTTGCCGGCTCAACCCGGTGGGATCCGAGGAACGCACTCTCGGGATGATCGCAGAGGACATGGAATGACTCTGTGAACATTGCGTACAGATAAAGCGAGTGAGTTCAGGTACGTCTTCGTTCGAAACTAACTATTTAACGTCCTGGGAGGAGGATCAGGATCACCCAGGTTCACGTTCACACCCAGCCCACACGGAACATTCACATCCATCAGACGTACAAGGACCATCATGATGGATATACGATACCTCTATTATACATCCACTTCAGTCGGAATGGCCGTTTGTTAGACATTAGAAGAACTCTGATCTCATAGATTTTGCGGGGAAAAAGTTTTGACCTCCAATGGGGTTCCGTTCTATCCATTATTCATGTAAACATTTTGTTTTACCCCAGACAAAAGGTCCAGGATCTCGGTAACATAGACTAGGCACTCAAGAACGAATAAGTACGAAGCTACTAGACGAAATTTGAAGTGAATGAAAGGACTGAATTGCTAGGGGTTTGTAGAATTTGGATCTCTTTTTGTGATTGGAGAGTAGAGCGACCATTCGGTGCTTGGATATTCAAACACATGTAGTCGATATCCATCACCAGCTTTAATCTGACCTTAAATATTGTGGATTTCCATAGATATGTATGAGAGATCCACCATGGATATGGACCCTGCATGGACTTCTTATGGATGTAGTATTCCGTGTGGGAGTTGAAACTTTGATGGTATCTTTAGATGGGGAATCATCTCTGGTCATCAAATCTCATAATTCAGCATACAAGTTGAGATACGAAGGTGCTTCGATTATTTTTTTATAAGTTCTTCAAATATTTCTCAACGCGCGGATATCTTTGATCGAACCGAACAAGCTAGAACTACTTTTTCACTTTTCATGCAATAGAAGCTCCAGTTTTTTACTTTTGCAATGTTTTGATAACAAGTTCTTGGGGGTCAACGAATCTTGGTACGTTGGCTTGAGCTTAAACTTTGTGCTGGCTTGTATTCGTTTTGATTACTGGAGATTTTGGTCGGGCTTGACTGATAAAAACTTCACGTACACACCCTTTTTGAATTGTACGGATTCTCACTGGGTAATCAAGTTGCCGATTTTAGTTTATGACATGATAATTGGCCTCAAGTCATGTTCAATACTATTCATAGATTTTTTAAACAACTTTCGTAATCGCCAATTCTCTCAAGTATGGTTCTTGATAACACAGAAAGTATCAGTACAACCCGTTCCTGGAAACCGTAAAACGTGCACGTCCCACTTGAAACCCGGTCACATGACTGCACTTGAATAGCATGAATAATAACGAGCATAAGTGAATTTAATTTCTCTTCAGCTCTGACGATATTTCCACAAGGCCAATCTTTTCCGATAACTGTCCAATTTAGACATGGTTGAAGAGTCTACCCCGGCACGTGTACACACTCCATCATGAAAGAATAAATATAAATCCAATAATTATTGATCGAAGAAAAGTGAAAAAGACAGGAAATCAATTACGTCAAGGGATGATGTGATGACCAGATGATGAGACGGTGAAACGTGACGTGAATCACACACATGCTCTAGTTGGACGAGGAAAGATAAGGAAGCACTGGCACGTATCTGACTCGACGTACAGAAGGAAAATGTATAACAGTGTTTGCGTGTACGTGTCACACGAATTTCGTGTAATGGGTAGATGGTCTTACAGCGTGGAAAGCTCGGTATCAAATTTGACACTGTTAAGGGTTACGAAGAAACCCTACCGTCTAGTATACAATCCAGAACCCAACGCCACTAGGCGTCGTTTAGGCTTTGGAAAAGGGTCTCCGCCCTTTTAACTCTAATGCGAAACAGGATTACGGTTTCAGTTGCAAATAGTTAAGTAGGTGTTGAATGTAACTCCCCGGAATTTCTGAAGATGGGTTCAGACAGTAAGGAACGAATGTGAACCAGCACTTCCAACACATCCGTGGCAAAAGTTTTGTCTCAAAATTTGTGTGGTAAATTGTGACCATTTAAAGAAAAATGGCAGTTCTGTTTACAGTAATTTTTGTTGTACTTTTAGATTTCTGTGATAAGTTACGCGTCCATTGGAAAAACTGAACATCATTCTATTTTTGTTTTTCAAATATTTCTACAAAATTATGATCTTCGTATGATATTTCCTACATTTTTTCTTGGTTTCGTTTCCTTTTACTAGTATTTCGGAATTCTACCCTGAGATAAACGTCTTATTGAAATTGCAAAATTATTACTTCTTCCTGGGTCTTAATTATTTGTATCTTAGCGGATTCACTGAACAAAATTTTTATTGGATAAACAGATTTGCAGTTGATTACATTAACCTGACGATCTGAACCCATCGCACTACTGCGAGACCATCCGTCTAAGGCAGTTCATACACTTGAATCAGTACTTTTCTAATCAATTCCATACAAATTAATCGCATATTATTAATAACATTTATCTCCTCGTGAGCCAAAAGAATTTACTTCAAATCACTCGATATTTTTTCTTAAATTATAAGAAATAGCTTAGATATGAATTTTTCATTTCAAAGTGTTTTAAAATGACAAAAAATCCATCAGATTCGATCGACTTCAACACGTTTTTTTTTTATAATGTTTTGTTGTCCAATATTAAGTAAAAAATCTGACTGAACAAAATAAGCCAAGATAGATTAGAATCGATCAAATCTGATGTGTTTTTCTCAATTTTAAACCACTTTTAAATGAAAAATCCATCTCCGATCTATTGCTTATAATTTGGAGATTTATTTCCGGTAGATTCGAAGGAAGTTCTCTCACCTCAAGAGTAGATAAATATTACTGATATCGAACGTGCAATTATCGCGTATGGAATGACTGAAAAAAGTACCGAGGCAAGCGTACAAATAACCTGAAAGTATCAAATAACAGGAGGGTGAAGTTAGTAACGTCATTGTACCAAAAGATTGAAAGAAAAACCTGACGAAGTTGAATTTACAAAATCTGAGTTTTTTGTCACTAAAACTAATTTTCAAGTATCCCCAAAGTTTGAAACCAACAACTTTTTCCAAAGACGTATCACTGCAAAATAACGTTAAAAACTTCACCCTGATCAAAAAATAACAATAAAAATCACAACACCGATCGACGTTCACATCTCTGTATCAAAAGGGCGTAAGAGTTGCCAGCTGACGCGATAACGTGCCAAGTTCGAGGGTGTGAAAAAACTCACCTCTGACGCGTCTTGACGCGTCTGTACCTCCGGAAGTCGTTCGCGGTGGCGTCATTGGGGTCGAAACCCCGTCGATGCTTCGGGGGTGAAGACATGGCCGCCTTGGCGGATTCGTTGACCGTAGCGTCGGCGTTGTTGTTGTTGTTATTGTTGTTGTTGCTGATTCCGTAGATGTGCAGCAGGGCCAACGGTGGCGGCGAGGGTAGCGCGGTCACCGGTGGCGGCGTCGTCGCCGGGGGGCAGCAGCGGCACGCGGTTGCTGGCGACTCGCCGATCACCAGGACTCGCTCCCCGTGGCCGACGTGGTGTGGCACGATGTTCAACTCCTGCCTCGTCGCCCGCCCGGCGCCCGGCCCACCCATTCAACCCTGTGCTTTTCCCAAATCCTTTTCCTTCCCCTCGTCGCTCTATCTCCCTCTCTTTCTCCCTTCACAAATTTTACTCTTGCCCGACTTCCGTTCCTCGTTTTTCTATGCACCTTGTTTGATGGGTGTATTGTAGTGACGACACAGCGTCTAGCTAGTCAATTAAACCCCTTCCCTCAACCCTTATATCATTTTAGGATCTACCCTCGGTCTCTTGATTTATCTTTATTTATCTTTATTTATCTTGATTTATCTTCCGTGTACCAATTGGCGCCGGTTTATTCCTCGAGGGATGGAGGCGCGCCCCGCGGTCTGGGCCGCGTCGACGACGGCGTCCGTCGGTCTCCCGGCTCGTTCACGCACCCGGAGTTTACTGCCCTCGGTTCGATGTCGGGAGAGGGCGTCTCGTCGTCGTGGCGCGTGGCTGTTGCGATGGCGGAGTCGCGGCGAGGGTGCGCGAGCGAGGTCAATACTGCACGCTTCTTTCAACCCTTGTCGTTAGCCACCTGCTGCCTTCGACGGAAAGTCTCGTTCCTCGATTCCTCGGCAATTCTAAAAACCCCGAATGCCTCGTAGTTATTTATTTATTAAATTTATTTATTTACTTCTGATTTACAATTTTTACAACGATTAATCTAACTGCACTATTTCTTCCAACTATTATTATTATTATTATTATTATTATTATTATTATTATTATTATTATTATTACGACATCCACTTGGGTTACGTCGCTTTTAAACTCTGGATTACACTTCGATTCTAGATCGAATCTCGACGAGGCTGAGTAAGTCGATAGATATCGAAGTTTCGATAAACGTCGATAAGGGTTGCAGCGACGCCAGCGACGTCTTACGGCGGCCGATGGAACCGCCTCTATTAGTCCGATTGCGAAGGACCCGTCTATTCGACGGTCGAGGATGCAGGATGATGGCGCTGGTGGTCAGTCGGTCCGACGAAGCCAGTCGAGCGTTGAGTGCCAGGACTTTCGTCAGGCTGGATGTCCAGCAGATGTCGTGGCGGGCGGTTCTTCGCTCTCGAAAACGGAAATCCGACGGCTACCGGCGCGGCGGAACTTTTTCCTTGTTTTATTTATTTATTTATTTTTCACTTCTGCGACGACTCGGGGCGGCGAAGCACCTGGTGCGGCGGCGGCTGGGGTATGACTGCGGTTCTCCGCCACCGGCGACGCCGACGAAGATTATCTCGGCCTGCTTTGCTGCCCTCGCGTGTCCTCGACGTTCCCCGGCGAATCCACCGCGAAATCCACCCCCAACGTATGGGAAAAGGGGGCGGTCGGTCGCCGTTGCCGACCCTGGATCCAGAAGCCAGCGCTTCCGTACACTGTTTTTATGCTGCACACGCACGCCGGACGACCCACGTTCGTGCCAGGATCGTACACGCGACACGCCGTCAGTGGCGTCAATACGACGGCGGATATGGAGGAAGAAGAAGACGATGAAGAAGGTGGAAACTGGGGCTTCTGATCTCTTGACTTCGGTTTTTTTTTTATCGGGGATAGAGAATTCTTCACTTGGAATTACCGGGGTTCAAGTTTTTTTTTAAATATTTTGCAAAACTTTGAAAATGGGAGAGAATTGTTAATTAAAGGCGAAATAAAATCGAGCTTGTTAATAATCATCGGTATTTGTTATTTATTCAGTCTTGTTTGAATTCAAATTTTTCTAAAAATACTTGGTAAATTAAACTTTGAGTAGCTTCGTATGAAACTTTTCATTTTTTTTTTTATTAAGCAGTAGGTAATTTGAATACGAATCCTAGCTTCCTTTTTGGTGTTAGTAAAAATAATAATCACACAGTTTTTTGTTTAAACAAATCGTCGGTACTTGAAGTATCTGAATAAAAACAATTTTTGGATTTAAATTACAAACTGCATCTACAGTTACGTACAATCAAGACAAGACTTCGGTGAAGTATTTGTCAATTGTTACGAAAAGAAAAAATAACTTGAATAAAATAATAATAAAATAGAAATTTCTAAAATCTCGCAATTTATGATAGTTTAAAAAAAAAGTATCCGTCTTACTTCATCAATTTTACGCTTTAATTATTTTTATAAGATTTGCAAATCAAAATATCAAAAATCCGGTTTGACATACTATAACTACAACTTTATTTTACAAGAAATTTTTTAAATTTTGCAGATCGATCAACATTTAATGGAGATATGATGCCGACCGTGAAGCAACTTATTTTTCTTAGTATTGTGGATCACGTGATTTTTTATATAGTAATTTTTGTAAAATCAAAGTGAAATAAATTTTTTTATAATGTTTAAATACCAATAAACAATGCATAATATTTATTTTTATTAATTTTGATTGTTATTCTTACTAAAAAAAAATTTCTTCGCTCGAAAGGATTCGCACTTTCAGTAATAAAAATTATGCTAAAATTCTCAAAAAAATTCCGCTGGTTAGTTTTCTATCAGCACAAGTTCCTGCTAAAATTTCGTGAATTTTATAGAATTCTTGTCCGCAAGTCGAGCCAATTCATAACACATTGTGTTGCAGTCAAAAAAGCTTCTCTTTCTCAAGAATACAAGCAGTATTCTAACCGTTTCATAAAGTCTCCACACATTCCTTAAATTTGTAGAAATTTTCGCACCAATTTCATGATATTTTTTACGGCTGCTACGATTTTTCGACCATTTTATCACTACTATTTTGGGACTAATTTCTTTCACTAGTCTTTTGAATTGAATTGGTCTTTTTCAGCTCAAAAACGTCAAAACTCTTCTGGTTGAACTTTTCGACGCTCTATTTTCGAGCTTTGATATTCAAAAAATGGTTTATAATTGTTTAACTTTTTACTCATTCTACTAGGAATAATGTTTTTTGACACTTTTTAATTATAAATCGATAATTTCATTCGTTTGAGGTTGAAAGTGTTCATACGATTTTGATAAAGTTCGGTAAAAAAATCTCCTCCCTCCCTTCCCTCATTTTCAGAAACTAGAATGATTGAAGTCCGAAGTATAATTTATGAATCTCAATAAAACTCGAACCAAAAAGGTTGAAACTCGATGAAAGTACGAAAAGCGTACTAAATTATTGAATTTTACCAAATTTTTGAATTGAAACCAAAATTTTATAAATTTCAGCACGTAGTCTAACTAGAGAAAATTTTTTTTGATAACTCATAGCTTCACTTAAAATATTTTTTAATTTCAGGAGAAAATATTTATTCATCTTTCGCTTATTGCATCAAACAGGTACTTAAAACTTATAAGATAAAGATAATAATTGATACTTTAATCTCATAAATTGATATTGCATCGCGTCGTTAATGGGAGTAAAAAGCAAAAACCGAATGTGAGAAAAAATAATGAAGTCTATAGATTAATCGACTTTAAAAAATGATCGATTATACTCGATTAATCGGGAAAAATAACCGATTTAATAAAAAATCGATTGTTTTTCATCTTTTTTACGCTTTAACCCAGGCCGGAAATCGATTCTGTATCCATACAAAGCAGAACTAGCCCCAGGCGGGTGGCCCTTTAGAATATTCATCCTAAGCTTCCGGAAAGACCTCACGAGATGTGCGATGTGGGACCACCACTTACCACCATCGCTTTTACTTTGACTGAACCGCCTACAACAAGAGGTTCAAGACTTTCACCCGAATGTACCCCAAACGACCGGTGAACCGCTGTAATGTGACCACGCGATAAGAAGATTCTCTTGAGACGCGCCATTTTTTCAAAGACTTCCGGTTCCAGAGCGCAGATGGCGTTCTTACGTGCCCTTATATTGTCGGGATAAAAAATGCAAAAAACGGGTTATTCAAAGGGCCTGTAAATCCGCAACCCTCGCAGACTGGCTTCCTATTTTTTTTTAAATATCAACATCTCTCCACTTCCGTTTCAAGTTCCATATTTTTCGGCTTGAAACAAAGAAGGGCAAAAAGGCAACTTAAAGTCGGATTCTTTGATTTTTGAAACACTTTTTCCATTCCATTCACATTTCAGATTATTACATTTGTAATACAGGATACTTATGTTATATTTATATTCTGAAGAAAGCGATAAATAAAAATAAATCTTCAAAACTAATTTACTATAACTTTTTCAGAGGTTTTATATTTACTTTATAAACGGTGATTCATTTTTATAATTCTTTAATGATTTATTGAAAAAAAATTATTTGTAATACAAAAATTGATACTTGGGAAATTTTTTTTGTTTTTTATTATTCTCTTTTTGATCAACTTTTGTTCTCTAAAAATAATACGCAGAAGTTTGATTATATATATCATGGTTTCCAGTCAACGTTGTTTCGTATTTTAAACTCATTTTAAAAAATCTGCAGTAACGAAGCTCAAGTTTTTCTTTCCTTGTTTATTCCTCTATCCTCCTCTACTAACTTTGGCGCTTTGCTTCAAATTCACCCTGTAGCTACTGTGGCGCCACTCTAATTTTGCGCATTTCGACGGACACTTTTCATTTCATGTACGAACATAGTTGATTCTAGTTCGGCTAGTTTACTGCAGGTGGCGCTGATGGCGTTCCGCTCGACATGTTGTAAGTAATCTCCGTAACCTCACTTGTAAATTTGACATCGAGCAAGCCTCAACTACGCCAGTTATTTGCAAAAGTGTGTTTATAGTCGTGAGATGAAAGTGATTAAAAGTGTCTCAACAACCAAGCTTTGGCCGAATATCCTCAAAAGGTAAGAAGTTTTATCTCATCAGTAAATGTACAAAAATTTACACAACTTTCGGTTTTTCATGAAAACATAACCTCATTACTGACGCGTCTGCGGTACGTTTTACACTTTCGTATACATCATGCAGCTTTCTTACTTACGAAATCAACCAATTTCGCGGTTATGTAGATGAGCGTGATCCAATGGCATTAAATCGGTAGATTTTAATGTTTTTCATGTTTCTAGTGCAGTGTAATCCACAAGTCTGAGTAGGTATTTCAGTTTTATTGTTCTATAGATTGAAAAATTTCAAATTCAGATTGCTGACAACAAAAATTCGTTTCCCTCAAAGTCGAAATTTTTCGTAATTTATTTTTCTCTGTAATTAAGGTTAGTGTACCAGTTATTGACCCTGTCCTAATTATTGACCTTTTTTGGTTGTATCTGTCTGATCTTTATTCCTAAAGTTACCAAAAAAAATAAATTTGTATTATCTAACTCTCTAAGAATTGGTTTTAGTCTGCGATATATTTATGATTTGTGCGGTAAATTTATAATTTTTGAAAATAAAAGGGTCAATAACTGGTACACTTACCTTAAAAAACGTTGATTTCAATGGAAAATTTAGAAACAAGACTAATTTCTGGTATCCATAAGTGTTATTTGTCAAAGTAAGGAAAACAGCGCCGCTCAGGAATAGTAGAAGAAATATTGTCAGAAAATAATATCTGTGTGAAGCCAAAATCTTGTTTCACAAAATCACATCGTCGGGTAGTGGAATAAAGAGTCACCTTGATTTTGAAGTGAAAAACAGGATGAATCACTTTTAAAGTTGTAAAAGGGCGGCACGTTATTTTGATTTTCAAAAACAAGACACGTCGCAAATAAATTTTTTTTATTACAAATTTTTATTATATAATATTTTTAATAGTGAATGAAATAAACAATATGAAGTTTATACAAAAGGGAATATAGCTATATATAATTTAATTAATTATCACTTGTAAAACATTGTCACTTTTATTAAATATAAAATTCTTATTATTCTCAAAGTGACAACTGCGTAACTTGAATAAGAAGTCTTTTTGTCTTCCACAGGCAAAGTACGTACGCGAATAATGCAATAATATATATATATATATATAAATAATAAGCAATCTACGGAAATTAAAATTGAAATAATGGCACGTTTACAAGCCGCGTCGTTATGACATTCTTTTTTTTTGCAACTTTTATTGCACATTATAATATACAGACCTGCATTATAATTTTTGAAAATTGAAAATCTCCCACTTTAAAAAATAGTTCAGTAAACAAAGAAATTGTAATTTGAAATGAAAAACGAATTTCTTAGAAAAATCTACGATTTGTCCTGTTTTTGAAAATCAAGACCACGTGTCCCTTTTTTCAACTTTAAAAACGATTTGTCCTATTTTTCACTTCAAACTCGAGGTGTCACGTTTCTGAATCTCAAAACCGCAATATCATGCTGCCATCTTGAATCCGCCATTTTAGAATTTTGAAAATCTGAGTTTGGATTCGTAATCAACGATCCGGAAAACCCCTGATCTGTCATTTTCAGCAAATTTAAAAACATTTATGCCGCCATCTTGAATCCGCCATCTTGAATTTCGTAAATCGGATTCATAATCAGTGGTCTCAAAAACCTCCGTGTGAGAATTTTCATGATCATACGATCGTTTAAAAAATGTATGCTCTAAAGGGTTAAATTTGTTTTGTAACAATTTTATATATTTCTATCTCAACCCTCGATAGGATAAAAAATTTTTGACGAAACGATTAACGACGAACTGTAATTGTATACTTACAGCTATCTTTTGACAGTGTCACATTTTTTTTATCTTCCTATATCGAAGGGATTTGAGAATACTGCTCATGCAGAGAAATTTTGAAATTATGTTCCCATCATGAAGTTTGATTAGCTTTTTTTTGGAATGACCTGTTTAATTCGAATTCTCGAGATTGATCCTTGATTCACTTGAAATTTTGCAATCAGGGGCTTTTGGGGTCACTGATTACGAATCCGAACTCGAGATTCGAAAATTCAAAACGGCGGACAAACAAAAAACGAAATAAAGAAATTTTTTTTCATGTTTATTAAGCTTGTGTAAAAATTGGTAATCGGATTTTCATCGTGGATTAGACGAAAGTGCCTTTTATTCGTAGAAAACTGCGAGTTTCGACCATTTCTTTACATGTGCTATTTCTGCAATAAATAAATAAATAAATTTTATATTTTCCTTAGACTTACAAATATTTCAGGGATTATTTGAACCCAAAAAACTCGGCAGTTGTTACCAAAAAATAGTTTAATAAATAAAAAGCTAAGTACTTAGGAAGAATTGAAGAAAAATACTTTATCGAGGTAAAAATCTTCAAAATCTGATAATTCAATTCTTTTGAGTTGATCTGAAAATCATTGCTCATAATTTTAATTCCACACTCCGACAAATCAAGACGTGAAACGATTTGAAAATGAAGGAATTTTAGGAAGCTGTTTCATTGCAAAAATTTTTCTCAGAAATTCTAATATAATCCGATCAACGAGTAAAGGTAACGGAATGATTGACTCGAATCAACATAAAAATTTTGGTTCATCAGACAAATATTTATATCTACGAAGTATAAATATATATATGTATACAGACTAAGTACGTCTTTCAATGACGAAGTAAACATTCGTTTCCTCTCAATAAAATTTACACTCAACCAAATATACAATCCGGTCGTGGCCTGAGTGTATTTCAGACAAAGCAAGATAATGTATAATATTATCTTCCACCACTTGGCACGTTTTAAACTAGTCAGAGTTAGTCTTTTGGACGAATTAAAATGGCTTGTTATGCTCATAACTAATTCGGATGCAGTTCTCGCGTTGAACGGTTAAAACTATACATCGTAAAAATAATTGGAACAAGTTTTTCAAATACTTTTGTAAACGACTGTATGGATATTTGGAATAAAAATCAAGCGCTACTTGAGTTGAAAAAAAGTTTTCTCAGGAGACAAACAGGTTTGAAAAAAAAAAAAACAAAAAAAAAAAAAACTTCTCAACCTTTAAATTTCAAACGGAAATCTGCATCATTTCTTCGAATAAAAAAAACGCACAATTCAATGGATTGTAAAAATGAATAGTTCAGTTTTTTAACAATTGAATATTTAGTCATTTCAATGATTTCGTCAAAAATCTTTGAGAAACTGAGCTCCGATCGATCGCTGATGAGATGAAATGCACGTAAAAATTATGGCTCCGCAATAATTTATCCTAAAATCTTGATACAATGTTTTTTCAAATCGAGTAAATCCATTCGTCCAACTGTAAACCATATACATCCATTGTGCGTGTCTAGACTGAACATAAATTTTTGTAAACGAAATGCGTGATGCGGATGCAACAATTAGCAACAATCCGTTACTCAGTATGTATCAATAGCGTCACTTCGAATCTCTCCACTGAGCTCAGAGTTCAACGTTTCAAATCCGCAACGATGGTCGCCTGTAGATCAGAAGTGATTAAACCAATTGTGGCTGAAATTAGGTCGATTCTAGATGGGAAATTTGCAGCAAGTAGGAGGAAATGTTCATTGTGAATGCGCATAAATTTACGTTTGCTTAAGCTTGTCGTCCGCGTCGTGTCGCGGATATTCAAGAGAGGACACGAACTACTGGTCGTACCTTCAACTATCGGCTTCTCAAACCCGACGACAGATGGCGCTTAGAGTTACAGGAGTGAGCCGATGTACCTCGATGCGTATGCAGAAAAAAAAAAGGAGCAAATAAATAAATAAATTATATCCAAACGCGTATAATAATTTCGGTAGAGCATCTCAAACAGAATATATCTCTTAATATCGATATTTAGAAGTCTAAAATTTATTTTTTCCGAGTTTTATTTAAGGGATCGTTCTGGTTTATAACTTGAAAAAAAATCGATTTTTAAAATAAAATTATTCTACTCGGATGTGTCCCCTTAAATGAACTTGAAAACCGTTTTAATTTCAACACCAGCATTCCAACGTTATCAAAACTTGTTTTTTCACCGCAAGTAAGCATATCTGGAAAATCGGTGATTAAAATCCATGGAGACTATAAGTATATTTATACACATTAATATAAGGGGCATTCCATGATATCTTGATTAAGATTCTAAGTCGACGTCTCCGATTGGCTTAATGAAAATATATGACGATAAACGCAATCGCAATTTTTTTTTTTTTAATTTTCGACGCAACTTATCTGAAGTATAACATAAAAAAACTCACTTTCTAAAATCTGAAATAATTCAGTCTAATATCATAAGATATAAAAAAAAATTTGATACCTATTAGAAGATGAAGATTTCATAGTTTATAAAGATAAATAATAAAAATATCAATAAAATAATTAATATTGTTGGATTGCATTCTTGACGTTATCGTAATATTTTCAATTGCCTGTAACTTTCTGGAATAGACATTTTACCGCCCATATTATTATTATTCTTATGTCAAAAATGCAACCCAAGAATAATAATAATTTAATTTTTTTATATTTCCCTCTGATTTATATTTTGAAATTATGAAATCTCCATCTTCGAATAGATGTTAAAAACTTTGTTATATTTTTTGTAAGAATCTTCTGAAATTTTTCAAATGTTACAAAATGGTTTTTTGTTCGAATAATTTTTAAACCATACCTTAGATATGCGGGTCAAAAATTCTGAAAAAAATTGCTATTGCATTTTTCGTGATATACTTTTATATAAAAAAAATTACTAAACCAATCTGAGATATATATCGACTTAGAATCTTGATCGAGATTTTAATCTTGGAATTCAAGCGAGGCTCAAGACAAATTCTTCGTCACTTTAGAATCAGTGAAATAAACCTCGACAGGTATTTTACACGGAGTAAAAACGGAGTACCATTCACCCGTTGAGTATCGATTTATACCACACTAAATTATGCACGCATATGAACTGGTTGAGATATTTTCGAGCACGTTGATAACTGCACGCAATATCTACACCACAAGTATATATTAAATATATATACATATGTATATACACGTATTGCATACGAACATGCGATTCCACGTTCAGATCGTAAACAGTGCGGCTTGTTTCTAATGCGTGTAATAAAAAATTCCTCGTCTTAAGGGATCAACTCAACTGACGAGCAAAAAAAAAAAGGGTTTTTTTAAAGAATTTTTTTTAACAAGTTTTAACTGTAAATATTTATATAGACTTTGTTAGGCTTAATAAATACGATCTCGAATTACATGAAAAAAGAATTTTGCATTGATTTTAATCACTTTTTATACACGAAAATTTGTAGTTCAAAACTGAAACCAAAAAATCGAACGGTTTTAGTTTCAGCATGTTAATAGCCTTGGAATGAATCATGCGATTTTTGAAATTTTGATTTCAACTATTTTTTTCAACTTTTTCGAGAAATGGCCGCCATTTTGTTAATTTTTCAGATATCAAAAATCGTATGATTCATTCCAAGGCGATTTTTATTCGATACGGGTTAACCATCTCCGAGAAATCATCAACCACCCACCCAACGTTTTCTTCAGACTGATTTTCAATTACAATTTTCGTGTAAAAAAGTAATTAAAATCAATTGCCTGTATCGATATTTACAGTTAAAACTCAGAAACAAAATCCTTGAAAAAACCCTTTTTTCTGCTCGTCAATTGGGTAGACCCCTTAATAATACATACATTTAAAAACGTTGTGGATGAAATAAAAACGAATTATAAAAATCAAGAATTATATTAAAAAAAAAAAAACCTGACAACGAGGTTCATTTTATTCCTGATGGTACTATTTTTAAAGCATAGTAATTATCTGATGATACGTCATTCTGTAATTAGGTGGTTCTTTCTTATCCCTAACATTTGGCTTGAGGAAAAGGTGAATTGACTTTCTTTTGTTTGTCGTTGACATGACCTTTGAAACGTGGTTTGATATTAGCGTTAATAAGTAATTATACCTTAGTTCGTCTCAGCAAAGACGGTTCTCGATGGTTTTCATGAAGCTTTGGAACATAGAAGTTATTAAATTAAATATTATAATAACATTAACTCGTTGACAATTAATTGTAAACAACCTGAATATTTCGCTCAGTATTCTTTTTAAACGTAAACGGTTTTACATCTGACAATGAAACGTAAATAATATATTTTCGCTCACGATGAAAGTCATTGCTATTCTGATCACCAAACATTCGATGAGCTAACAATAAGAACTCTACAATTTACCGACCGAGTCATCTCACAAGTATTTTTCCTAAAACATGATCCAAATCAGAAAAGAATTTGCTCAAATTTTGACTATGCGTTAATTTTACACCGTGGAATGCTAGAAATTTCCTTGATTATTTCTTCGTCAATTCAGTGATAGACATAAATGAGTTGACTCAGTCGGTAAAAGTTGGATCAATGAAAAATTTTCACTAATCTAAATGCAGCGGCACTTTTTCTGCGTAAAAAAAAAAAAAACCCTGAAAAAAGTACCTCATGAATCAAAATTTAACCAAGAAACTCACCAAGAAAATATCCCTAGAAAAAAATAACCGCATGCACGTATTTATGTGCACGGTTATACATAAATAATTTTCTGCCACACCGAAAGCAGTAAAATACATGAACAATAAAACCGCAAATGCGTAAATTTATGGCATTGTTTAGCGGTAAAAATTTGTCGATAATAACGAAAGTCTTATTACCGATCGTCAATCGAGTCTACCGAGTACAAAAGGTGTCGATAAATCTTTCTAATGAAATATCTGTCCCTTTTATCACGAATTCTTTTGTGTCTAACGATGAGCTCGAGAACACTCGAATGAAGAATAGAGACGTCTGTGATAGGATTTCCTGCGAAAGAAGAATATAGTCAAGTTGCGACGACGCGCCAAATGACGCTCACCATTCAAACTCACATACAAACCGCTGTATCAAGTCGATTATTAAGGAGGTATTCTGGTCAAGGGGCATAAATTTTGGCCATTTTTCTAAATGAGATGAAAAAAAGGAGTGAAAAATGTTTTTACCATCGGTTTTTTTTTTTTTTTTTTTTTTTTTTTTTGTTTTTTTCTACAAGACTTGTATTTATGTTTCAAGAATGCAAAAAAAAATTTTTGGTAAAGAAAAAATCAAAAATACATAAAATTCCAGGGTGGTAAAGTGGGGGGGTGCAAAAAATTAAAGCGCAAACTGGTTGATGTGTTTTTGACTCTTTTAGTTTTTCGAAACGAAAAATCTAAAGAAATTCTTCATTAGTAAAGACGTCTCGATAGACCGGAGCATGGGAGAGGAAAAAAAAATTTTTTTTTTCAAAAAATGCCGACGATTAAAAAAAAATGAATTTCTTCTTGTCTCTGTTTTTTTACCTTTCCTAATTTTTTAAAAATAATTACAAATTTTGTTTTCTTAAATCTATGCCCAAAGATGAACGCTAAAGTCGAAACGTTCACCCTTTCGTTAAAAGAAAAAAAAAAACAATCCCTATGCAAAGAATTGTTCAATATATTATATTTCACTATACCGTCGGAAATTTTTTAATTTTAGATCAACCGACTGTCCAAAATCTTAGGCACCGCAAACCGTCTCAGTACGGAACATGTTTTACACCGATCGCTGCAACAACTCCACGAGTGAATAAATTTTAATGAAAAAATGACCGAATATAACTTAATGTATAAACATTAAATATAAAAAAAAAAAAAAAAAAAAAAACCGATGGAATCGGATGAACAGTTTTTTAGATAAAGATTCTCGAAATTCGCCTACTTCTCTAGCCATGTACTCGGATGTGTCCCCTTAACTGACACAAAAATCCACCAGAGAAAAACGAAAGGATTCGGACAGGGGGAAAGCGTGGAATGTCGAGAAAAACTGAAGAACTAAAAAAGACGTGACAAATCGTCCATCCGTTTCCTGATTCTGTAAACAGTTCCTTCGCACGCATTACAAGCTCGCATACTCAAAAAAAATTTTATTCTATAAAAATCGTAATGGAAGCGAAATCTGATGAGACGCTTTGTTTATTTAACAATTATATCCACTGGCATAAAGATCTGAAATTGTTATTCATTATTCATTGTTATTTATCGAAGGTAAAATGTGATTTTATTTTTAAAAAAATAGTTCATCTCCTCCAAATTGAAGGTTCTTATAATCAGCAGCTCATTTTTGTCTTACAAAATCAGTTTTTTTTTGTTTTTTGTATTTGTCTCGATCACTATACGATATTTTTTTTTTCAGTAATATTTATTACACCTAAGAATCCTTGCGGTGGCTTTTCTTTGTTGATCATCGCCGATGACGCGAAGATTCTATATATAAACCGCGTTTGTCCCATTGGCATTGGACGTTTCGTTCTTAGCTCGAATAACCAGAAGGTAGTAAGCACAAATGCTCCAAGGCTGAAAATATTAGCGGAGTTTACTTAAATGATTTTTAAAAGAATTTTTCCCGCGTAGGTATCGAAGTAAAAAAATCTAAATAATCAATTAGTCAATATAATACAGCTGATTAAATAATTAAAAATTTTTTAATCCTGCGTTAAATAAACAGAAAAGTCGAATATAATGTCCAGGAAATTCGCACATCAAACGATATGTATAAAGTTACGGTGAATATTGCGAAACATTTATTTGCATTTTTTTTCCAATCGCATAATTACGCCATTTATACAAGCTATAAGTCGAATTTATTATATAGAGAAAAAAATCATTGATTAAGCAAACCTTTTGCAATATTTAAACAGGCTAAACAGTAATAATTGGAAACAGTTTCATTTTCGCTACTGGAATAGTTATAAAGAACTATTCAAATATATAGTAAAACTAAATGGAAATTGAAATAGACTCAACAGTTCTAACTATTCAAATGGTAGAGCTAACAAACAGAAATATTGAAAACGATACTGATATTTAATTTCATTCACTAATAACCAATCAACTAGTTAGCGCAACTAATTCCACGGCTCTGCAACAAAATCCTCCGTCAAACAAAAATATGATAGAAACGAAGGTATTGAAGTGCCGAATCTAGATTAGTTTTCCATTTTATTAATTGATATGATTTTTTTTTTCAATTGTTCACAACTTAGAATTTGTCATTTTTAAGAAATTTAAAAAAAAAAATTGAAAACGCTTAAAGCAATTCGAGTTCAAGGGCTTTATTATTTATAGTTTCAAGAACATTTTCAAAAATTGTCATTAAAATCATCACAAAATGGTGGCATGACGCGTATAAGTAGAGAACGATATGCGCCATGCCGCCATTTTGTTATTAACTTCGATGAAAAAAATTCTAAAATGTTCTTAAAACTGTAAATAATAAAGTCCTGAACCTAGAATTGCCCAAAGTGTTTTAATTTTCTTAAAAAAAAAAAACAAAAAAAAAAGACCGCCATTAAAAAATCATTCCATGAAAAGTATACGTGATACAATTTTTTTAATTACCAATTTTTTTTCATTCAGAAGCATTAAATCTATGATAATTATATACACAATTATAACAAGTATAAGAAAAAATTTTTTTTTTTTTTTTGTAGAAAGGCGTTATTATTTTCTCTACGATCACACAAGGTGTGTCGAAATATCGTCCGGGTATAAAATTTTCATTATTCCCTGTTTCTCTAGGAATGAAAACCATTCCGGGTGTAAAATTACAGCGTCAATAATAAATCCGGCCGTTTGTTTCACGAATTATTAGGAGTGAGTGCCGTGATCATTACCTGTTCGTACCTGCAGAAGTTTGAGGATGGAGGGAGTCCCCTGGGGGATCCCAACATGGCGCTTCTCATCCCGGCATGCATCGCGGTGGATCTAACGCCTCCTCCAGAAGAACCAGTTTGGACCAGTCTATCCCATCATCGCCCCAAAATGACTATGAAATGACAATAAAGTTTCGAAATTGTCCGATTGAGCTATTCCAAAAAACGGTCGAAATGTGGTTCCTCTCCCTTTTATTTTTTTTAACTGTTTCTTTTTTCACTATTTTCGTCCGGTTCTCAAAAAATTGAAAATCAACTTTTTCACTGATACATTCGTAACAATAAATACTTCACTTCGTATTCCACAACACTATAAAAATCCATTGTCAGTATGCCGAAGCGTTTTTTTCTGCTGCCGAATTTTTTTTTTTGTTTGGGGTGTTTTTTTTTTTTTTTTTTTTTTTTTTTTTTTTTTTTTTTTTTTTTTTTGCTTTTGCCTTTCTTCAACACAAAGTTGGGTGAAATATTTGCCGACTCGAGGCTTTCGCTTCAAGGAGCTTACGTGGCCTGGTTTTTTGGCGCCGGTGAGCAAATTGCCAATACATTCTACTCGTTATATATAACCCACGATCCGTATATGATACCTATAAGACGACATACCGGAAACCTAATGTCGTGTTGCAGCTTCGCATCTCCAATTAAAACAGCTTTTCAACTCAAATTTTTTGCACCGAAATTACTTAGATATATATATATATTATTTTATACTCGTGAAACAGAGCCAAATAACTAGAAAAAGAGGGCCGGTTGGATTAATTATAATCAACTTTAAAATGGTTTTTTCTTCTGCAATTAAATTTTCAACGTTTTTCTCGGTGGAAAAGAATGAAAAGAAAATTTTTAACCCGAAAGATTTGGCAAAAAAAAAAAAAAAAAAAAAAAAACGAAGTCATATGTTTTCACCAAATTCAACTTTTCAGACTTGTCAGAAAATTTTCTCCCCTCTTTCATGCACTTCGATTTTTCACTCACTCCACGTGTCAGCTGTGCACACAAACAGACACACACACATAGATATAACGCTTTGGTCACTTCCCTATAAATAAAACAGTTGATCGAATGTAAACAAAGTCAGGATCACAGGCGAAAAAAAATTCTGATACGTCATTTTGAGGAAAACTTATGAAGATAACTAGATACGGAAACTTCATGTTCTTCACAACCGCTTAAAACTTGAAATATTTGAATATATTTAATCAGGGATTTATTAATTAATTAATTAATTACCCGTTACTTGGTACATTTTATACTTAATTTACTTTTACTTTTTTAGTAGAATAAAATCCAAGGTTTTCTTGGCACTGACTGACAGAAACTCGGTCACGTTTTCCTGAGAACGCGAAGTTAACAAAACAGCGTCGACGGCGATTATACTTCGGCGAATAAACGCTCGCGAAATCCGTAGCGGATGCCTGACGGTTACTGCAGTCTCGATCTGGGTGAACGATATTTAAGTCTGAACTTATCGTCAGAGCGTCGCTGCCTATCCGCTGAGTCGGAACGACGAGCATATTCTCTTGGAATAGCCCAGTCGGATTAGGATTTGACATGAAAAAATTTTTGAGTGGCAATTTTCCTTCGGAAATCGTTGGGGGGGGGGGGGGGAGGAGGGGTAACTGGCAGTCTACATTTCGGTTTTCGGGATTCACACCCCTGCTTGTGTTAGCCGCCATCTTGAATTTGAAGTCTAAATCGAAAAACGTCGTCACTAGGGAAAAATTGACGAAGACAACAATTGTTAGAAATTTAATTCCAAACAACTTTTGTGATTACCATTTTCCCTGTGAAATAGAAAATAAACGAGATGATAAAACATTACGGAAGCTTTTTGGAATGAAATTTCCTACAATTTTGGTTCTTATCAATTTTTCTCTAGGATCGATATTCTTCGATTTAGACCTCAAATTCAAGATGGCGGCTGAAGCAGGCAGCGGTACGAATCCCAAACAACGAAATGTAGACTGCCAGTGCCCCCCCCCCCCCCCCCCCCCTCCCAACGATTTCCGAAGGAAAATCGCTACAAACAATTTTTTCCATGTCTGCCCCCTTTTTGGTCTAATTTGACTGGACTAGAAAGCCTTGATTCGAATTGCAAGACTTACCATAATACGCTTGATAGTTTAGCTGATCCGATTGCAATCACGGAGCAATCAGTTAGGTAGGTACTCATAATTAGAAAAATTGTCAATTTTAACAACATTAATTTTATTATCGTGAACATGTTTGAGGGTTGATAGTATTATCCCTTTTTTTCGTATAACCCCAAGACCCCCGGTTAAAAAGTTTCGGCCAAAATCACCGAATTTTGATCGTTTTTTTGCGATTTCACATCCGCCATATTGTATTCAGAAATAATCAAATTCTGACTTCAGAGTCGTGATCAGTGACCCTAGAAACTCCCGTGAAACAAAATTCAGGCCAAAATATTAAGTTGAAAAATGTGTAACTGAAAGGGTTAACCTAGCAAGGGTTGTATGTCAAAGAAATAAGAATTCTGATTAAACTATTTCGTACAAAAAAAAAAAAAAACTAAAAATAATTCACTCCCTCTTACGAAACATTTTCGTACCACAATTGGAGAGATTTTATTGCGATTGCAACAACAGATTCGTACAATGAAATCGTTTTGTAAAGATTGCAGAACCATTGTTCAATTATTGTAGTTGAGAAAATTATTGTTTCAATGCAATTCATGCTACGTGTAATAAATTGAATATCAAACGTCAAATCGAGATACCATTGTTAATGGTGGCCTCATTCAATGGTGTTTTACCACCAATGATTTAGTTGCAGCTATCGATTGCACTGGATTACTGCACGGAGCTCATCCTTATAACTGATCATCTCATTTCTCTCGCAAGAAATGATTTTCAACGCGTCACCAAGAGTATTTTGCCACTGAAAAAAGTATTTTGTATGTATAATGTGTAACATAATAATTAATCGCAATACCAATCAGTAACTCTTGTGATTTGATGGATTTGACTATACAGTCCATCCTCCGAATGAATTGAGTCCCCTGTTTGAAAGAATTTATTTGAATCTACGAAAGGTGGCTTAATTATTTTAATAACACCGCGAAACAAATATTGTTTGATTAAATTTATTCTAAAAAAACCTAAATTTCGTATTTATGAGTATATTTTATTTAATAGATTTTTCTTTTGCAATCTCAAAGTAATAATCCGATTGCTTTACTTATTCGCGCAATGAAATATTGTGTCCGCTAGGGAGAAAAAAAATTCTGGACAAAATGCATCTACAAATTAGTTCTGTTAAAAGATAAAAAAAAAATTTCCTCCGATTGCAGAAGTGCAAATTAATTCAATGCACAAGGGATGCGCAATCAGCGTTCCATTTAGTCCTGTCTGCACGGACATATCTATCCATCCATCCCTCGCGTCGCGTGTCTGATGCGCTGCCATCCAGCAAAAGACATGCTTTCACGGAGAAAGGTGAAATGCGGTGATTGAGTGACTGGCGTTTATCACCTTCTTTCTCCTGACATTAGACAAAATGAAATATGGGGAACTATGAAGATCGTTTCAACATCTGTAGGCACTTTCTGTCTGCATCATATGTCGAGAAAATAAATCCCCGCAGCTAGAGTTGTTACAAAGTGGATTCGACTTGCTTACTAACGGCCACCAAATTGTTTCCGTCTCTCGAGATGAATTGTTGTCTTCTACAACAGACTGTGCTTTACAACGATTTCCTACCCTCATATCACTGTAAAAAATAATGGTGCTACTAAAATAGATAAAAATTGAACAGAGTCAACCAACTACTACGGCATAATTTAACGTCATAAAGTGTTCGAGTAACAATAAATATTAGTGTTTAATTGACATCACAAGATCTTAGATATCGTTAATTGGCATCAGATAGTTTTCGATAGTGTTGGATTGAAATTGAGTTTTAGTGTCAGATGAAAGTGACATGAAACATTAGTGTATTGTTAACATCAGATAGTGTCAAATTGACATCAGATAATGTTAGATTAACGTGAAACATTAGTGTTTTGTTCACATCAGATAGTGTGTTGTTGCCATCGGATAGTGTTGAATTGATATCAAATAGCGTTAAATTGACATCAGATAGATATGGGTTGACATCAGATAATGTCAAAAGGACGTGAAACAGTAGTGTTTTCTTCACATAGTCAGATCATCAGATAGTGTGTTGTTGACATCAGATAGTGTTAAATTGACATCAGATAGATATGGATTGACATCAGATAATGTCAGACGGACGTAAAACATTTGTGTTTTTTTCACGTAGTCAGATCATCAGATAGCGTGTTGTTGACATCAGATAGTGTTAAATTGACATCAGATAACTTCGGATTGACATCAGATAATCTCAGATTGACGTGATAAATTAATGTCTTGTTGACATCAGATAGTGCTTGATTGATGTTGAATAAAGTTAAATTGAAATCAGTGTGAGATCGACAGCAGTGTTCGAATAACATCAGATAATACTGTATTGACATCAAATCACGGTCTATAGAAGTTCCCACCGCATTTCTCTCATAGCGATACATGATCGCAGCTGAGAGTTAAAGAGGAACAAAAAACGGTGCTGTGACTATATGACTGACGAATAGATGTGTTGGCAAACTGGATCCGAAGTCATATTCCGAAATTTTTTAGACTTTTTGTAGACGCTGCAACCGCATCCTACGGTTCTGATCCGCTTAAGTTGCTGGCGGGTGGACGAAATATATATTTTCGAAACAGAGGTAATGGCCGCTCTGGGAATAGCTGCACGGTACCACGCCGGACTCAGTGCGTGGACATTATATTCGCCTCACCAGACGCTTGTATAAACAATTTTATGCATGTTCCCGATACGTGCCAATTTAACATTGTGTTGGTACGCAAACCCGACTAGCTTTGCCATGTGACATACTGACGTGAACCTACAATAATAGCACAAATAGAATTTAAGTACGCGGGAATATTTTGCAGGTAGAAATGTAACAACTTAGGTATTTTGTATTATACGTTAGTGGGATACTGGGCCATTCGAATAGGCGTGTGGAGGTGAAATTTCTGAAAGAGTAAAAGTTCGCAATCCTGAAAGTCTAATTAACGAAAGTTCGAAATATTTTTGATACATTTTTTACGGTTCATGAGCTTTTCGAAGTATTGGCTGTTCTTAATTTTCAAATTCGTAAATATCAATTTTCTACATTTTTATATCATGTGCTTTGTTCGTTCGGAACTCGCAAACTATTTTGAAAAACCTTTTTCGGATAAAAGACCGTTCGGACAAACGATCTTTCGGTAAAACAGTTATTTGACTAAGCGATTTATCGAAAGTAAAATTCGGAATCGTGGATATTTTTTTTCTTATTGAAAGTATAAGACCCTTGGTCATGGGCTGTGGATAAAATATTGCGACTTCACTTAATCGAAATTGTAACTATCTAAAGATGATCGATCTAATTTTGCCTCGGCATTTACAGTATATCTATTCCAAGACTTCTCTCAATTGAACTGTCAATATCTTAAACCATGGAAAGGCTGCGACTCCATCTCGTGTTTAATACCTTCTGACCTAGACTGAAAATCTAATAGCATGTAAATTGGTGGCAAGAGTTGTTATAACGTAAAATAAAAAACGAATATTCCAACTGTTTTATGTTTATCGAATCATTGCAATTATTACGACGTTCAATCCAAATCTCTGCCCAATTTGACCCACGACTTTCGTATAAACCATTCAATCCATTCGCTTGGACCAGCTCCAAAAACATGACAATGTTGACGTTCGTGTATTGATGCATGTGGGAAAAACTCATCGAATAAAGCAAACAAAAACAAGAATAAAACAGAAAGAAAATATACAGTATTGGCAGTAATTCTCTGGTTATTGGGTAATCAAAGATGACGACTAAAAGTCCTGACCGTAAGATTTGTAGCCGCATAACCAGTGAAGAAAATACCGCGTAGACTTTTATAGACTATAATTCGGTGTCGATCTTAACACTATCTGATGATAAATTTCAGAGTTGACCAAAAAGAAAAAAAAAGAAGTTACAATTCTGATCAATTTTTACAGTCCATAGACTACTCATCCCTACAACTTGGGGCTTCAGCTACATCTATTATGAGACCCATTCTTGCACTCACACCTGACATGATAGTCACTTAACTACCTTAGGGCAGTCCAAGGTTTAAGTGTTACAAAATGTGGGACCTTTTTGTCCGGATTATATACTCTTGGGTCAAAAGTTCAAACTATTAAGTAACGGAGTGTGAAGTACCAACATCAAATGTGTCTATTTATAATCTTGCATTCATGAAAATATCCACATACCGAGATATGAAACGGACGAAAAGGTATCAAAATGTGAATAAAAATGGAGGTGGAAAACCTAAAAAAACTAAAATAAAGAAAAAAAAAAACCTTCATGTTCATAAAGTCGTCTGCAGGGTATTACCGGCTTCTGGATGTCCTTGAGGGACGCTACTAGCCACTCAACTGCTGATCCCTGTAGGTATATGTTATGCTATGCAGAGGAATCTTGGCACACATTCACTGGCCAAATTCCTCCGCGTGTTACACTTTCTCGTTCATACATGCGTGCATGGTCTACGTGCTTTTACCAGCGTGCTAATCGCCGTGCTTTGTCCCACTTACAATTCGCATTATTGTAACGATTGTATAATGGAGCAAAGTGGACATGTGAACATCGAAAAAGTTATCTGAAAAACATCTGGCGACGACTAACCGCGTGTCTTTAGATTACTGGTGTACTAAAAAAAAAAAATTTAGTACAAAATTAACGCAGCTTATTGAGTGATCGTTTTTCCATTTATTGGATCGAATTTTTAATACGTTTGATCGGAGAATCGATTGTATCTACTCATCGTGAAGTGATCATCACACATTGCATTCATGCGATTCTAAGTGAACTTCAAGTGTCTAATTTTGTAAATGTAATTTTGGTAATTAAATTCTACGAAAAACTGCTTTCAGAAGTGATTTTAAATACTAACATCAATCATCAAGCTGGTCTAATAGTGACAAGTGAGATTGGGTGTCGGAAAAAATTCTTGGGACGATTTTTTGAAGGGATAGACACACTAGGTACGAGTAGACGGTTGAAGAAGTGATTTAGGTTTGAGAATTTATGTCTGGACAAATAATTGTTCGATTCAATCGAGGTTTGTTTTATTCAAAAGATTCAAAAACACATATTTCCTTTATCAAAATCGTTTATAAATATAGGAAGCATTGTTATTGACAATAACGTCAACTATTTTGCTCTTTGGCATATTTTACGGCGCCCTGTAGGATATTTAAAAAATGACTCAGTCAGATTCATGTCAAATTTGCAAAAAGTATTCTCGGATAGTTGATACTTTGCCATGATTCCAATTTTTTTCTTCAATCAAGACACATTTATTTAGAATTCAATATAAAAGTCACAAGCATTGGACAAAAAATTGATAATAAAATTGGTTAATAAAAAATGCGGTTGTGGCGAAGATATCAGACTGTCAAAAAATTCTATCTCCAAATTTGAAGTGAATTAGTTGAACCGTTTCTGAGACGTCGCAGGCAGTGCAAAACATGTCACCAAGCTTGATAGTTATTGACGTTATTGTCAACAACAATCAGCTCCGTATTAAACGATTTTGATTAGAAAAAATATGTGAATGAAGCTCGAATTACATGTTTTCGAGAATCGTACAGTTGCCAAAATGTAAATTCGCAAATTTCTCTTACTTTTTCAGCCGCTTATACTTGCATAGATTTTCTTGAGTGAGTCTTGTGAATAAACAGTTGAGATATGAAAAATCCTGCCAACGAAGGGTTCCAAAATGTTCAATTCAAAGCCGACCTGCCTTGCCAGTCTACCTATTTCCGAGACAAATTACGAACATAAGTCTTGTAAATGAAATTCTCGAGATCTCAACGTGATCGATCGGTTGAATTTTCGCTCCAGTGCAGAAAAATGGAATCCTGTGCAACGTGCCTTATAATTCGATACTAACGAGTATTCGACTGAGGTATAGATGGAACAGCTGCTGATTTCTTTTCGTTTTAGACGTGCTTCGGCTGAATACCGGAATAATTTTCGAACGCGATTTTGCAAAAAAGTTAGCAAACTGCACACGGCCTCGTCCTTCATCCCCTGCAAATCCGTGCCCCTTGCTTTCGCCTCCGGGTAACCATGAATAAGTGATACGCTTGCAATTAATCTTGCCTTTCAGCCTCATACGCGAACGAGGGACACGCATTGACCCAAAACTTCAACCGCTAACATACTACCCTCCTGGATTACCTTCGATCAGACAGATTTACGAGATAAATATAATCCCGTATCGAACGCAGATGGTGTTTCTTAGGCAATGTGTCAGGTGACAGGCGATCTAGTCAAGCTCATGCTCTTTGAACTTTCTTTTAACCGTTTAGAAGTCGCGGTGAATTCCGCGCGTCCCTCTTGCACAGAAGGGGCGCTGTTTGCCAGAGGGTGGAAAAGTGGCAGCCCTTCAAATGTGGTATACCTACACCTTCATGCACTCGTGAAATCTTATGGAATCATCTGAAATCTTGAAAGTCTCTGAAATCGCACAGTGAAATCCCCTGAAATTTTCGAGAATCTTGTGAAATCATCTGAAATCTCTTAATCTATCAGCTTGTCAAGACTTTGGAAATTTTTTGAAATCCTCTGGAAGTTTTGAAGTCTCTGAAATCACCTTGTGAAATCATCTGAAATATTCAAAGTTTCTGAAATCACTCAGTGAAATCCTTTACAATCCTTCAAATCTTGTGAAATCATCTTAAATTTTTTAAATCCCGTCAAATCGGTGGGAACGTTTTGAAATTATCTGGAACCTTCGAGGTCTCTGAAATCATCAAGTGAGATCTTCTCGAATCATAGAAAATCTTGTGAAATCATCTAAAATCATCTGAAATATTCAAAGTTCATGAAATCACTCAGTGAAATTCTGTGAAATCCTAGAAAATCCGGTAAAATTTTGTGAAATCATCTGAAATATTCCAAGTTTCTGAAATCACTCAGAGAAATCCTCTGAAATCCTAGAAAATCCTTCAAATCTGGTGAAATCATCTTAAATTTTTTAAATCCCTTCAAATCGTTGGGAGATTTTTGAAATCATCTGTAATCTTCGAAATCTCTGAAATCACATTGCGAAATCTTCTCGAATCTTAGAAAATCTTGTAAAATGTTGTGAAATCATCTGAAATATTCAAAGTGTCTGAAATCACTCGGTGAAATTCTCTGAAATCTTAAAAAATCCTAGAAAATCCTGTAAAATCATGTAAAATATTTGAAATCGCGTAATGAAATCTTTGAGATCTTTTGAAATCTTTTAAAGTCTTTCGAAATCTTTTAAAATAATTAGAAATCATTTGAAATCACATACAACGGATCGATAACATTCCATTGGCGCAGAGATGAAATATTTAAAACTTGAATACTGATATTGAGATACAACTTGTCTTTTCGAAAACAGTTAATCGTTTACTCACTCTCCCGTCACTCTCTTTCGTCGAAAAATAATGTCAATTGCGCGCATGGTAAATAACGGTAAATAACAAAGAAAAAAAAAAAACTAGCAGATTGCAACCGTCTATTAAAAGCTACGTAGAATCCGAAGTGGGGGATCTCTCTGATAATAATAGAGCAGGTCTACTCTCTGTCTACTGCTTACCATAAGCGCTTGCTAATAATACATTTGCTTCGGCCGACCCTCGAGTGCCTTATAAACCCGGGAAGAGCCGCGAGGCCATTTCCCGCTGTGTTTCTCTTAGAGGTTAGTTTGCCTTTCTGATATTACAGGCAACCGCGTTACCGCACTGTAAACTCCAGACTCCTGCAGGGTAAATTTTGAGAAGTTGTCAGAGTGTGGAACGAAACGCACTCAATTGGAAAACCGAGGACGCGATATCAAGCGTATTTATTTATTTTTTTTCGCTAAGGGAAGCAACGTTATCGCAACATTGGTGGCGATTGGTTATCATTCGACGTTGATAAAAGACACTGTTATTCTTGTGCACACTTGATTTTTATATTCGAAGCATAGGAAGATTTTTTTTACACCACAAAAATATAAGATACGAAAATAATCGACGATCTAGTTTAGATTTATTTACTTCATTTCACATCGCTTAAAAATGGTTGAAATCGCAGCGAATTTGTTTGATTTCACTCTAGGATGGCTCAATTTATTCAAAGGCCAAAGTTTTTTCTCTGCGTTTGATGATTGAAATTTTTTTTGTCACAATAGCGTATCAAATAATTTGTTAGTTCGAAGATTAAATCGGTATCGATTGTGATCAACAAATGGAAATATTATATTTACCATTGAAAAAGAAGAAATTTGGGTTTCAAAGACTTTGTAGAAAATAGTGCCGTGAAAAAAAGCTTAAACACTTCGGTCCCAATCTTTGTATGTATATAAAAACCCCGTGTCACGATGTTCGTTCACGTCAATCTCCGAAA
Organism: Diprion similis; assembly: GCF_021155765.1. Taxonomy (NCBI): domain Eukaryota; kingdom Metazoa; phylum Arthropoda; class Insecta; order Hymenoptera; family Diprionidae; genus Diprion; species Diprion similis. The sequence goes on from NC_060117.1 coordinate 7,452,272, forward strand.
CCGCTCAACCGATTTCAATAAAACTTTAAAAATGTGTATTGCTTAGTCCAAATTGAGAGTTAGGATAGTTTTTATCCTAATGAATGACGCTTAATATTTTTTGTGGCAAATTTAAAGACTTTTTATAAGACCAAGAGTCGTAATTCATTCAGAAGTTCCATAAGTTCTTAATAGATGGCGGTGTGAGTCGATCTATTGAGTTCCCTAAGTTTTTAATAGATGGCGGTGTGAGTCTGCTAGTAATAGTATAATAATATCGAAACAACTAGCTTATGTTCTTCAAGGCTATTCTAAGACCACGAAATGTTAACGATTGTTGAGTTTCACAGCTATTTTATTGACATAACTCAAAGTATGCTTTCCACCTGCAGATATTTACAATGATATTATCTGTTTATCGATGTCACAGTTATGTCGCTCAGAGCTCCCGTGACAACAAAAGTTAGGGCCAATAACCTCCGGCAATCCGGCACCGTCTGATATCGAGTTTCTCGTATTTTCACTGGTGAAATAGTAGCAGGTGTGAATTCTTTGTGATAAAACGTCAGTTCCGTTCTCAAGTGAAATCTCAATTCAACCGAGTATCGGTAAAAATTATGATTATTCACGTTATTTGAGAGAAACTAATGGCTTGATTTTTTTGATTTTGACTTTCAGATAATTTATTCATTTTTTTAAACATACCTGTTGCAACTGAGGCATCCAAATATTACCTTGCAAATATATCATCGCAAAAAAGTTAATTTTATTTAGGTAAATATTCTTAGTCTATAGTTCTTAATATCAAAGAGCGTAAATTGGAGCTGAACAATCGAAATATATAATAGAAAAAGTTGATATCTTCATTTAAAAAAAAAAAAAAAAAAAAACTGCGATATTTTATTGCGTTCTTGAAGTATCGTGGCAAAACTGACGGCAAACCCTTCATCGAGAACAATGTGACAGATAAATTTAAAATAAGGAATTTTGGGGATGTTTTTTCAATTTTTCATAAACGTTAATTAAATTTTTTTTCACCCCATTTTCAACCGTCATAGGCTTCCTAGTCCACCTGAGTTCAATTTTGCAAATTTTCGCAGTTTTTCTCGCGCCAAAATGTTTGGAAGAGATTGTAGAAACGGAATACAAAAAAAAAAAAAAAAACGATTTAGTTCGAAATTTTTCAATGCCTACTCTTGTTAATGTGCAATCGAGGTTAATCTGGCGAAATTTCGTTTCATCATATCTATAGGACTTTTTTATATCCTTTAGTCGTTTTTTATGCAGGACGTTTTTTGGCTGTAGAATGAAACTTCTTCTCGGAAAAGTTTCATATCAAGAAATTCTAAAATATTATTGCCCGAAGTAATCCTTCCGTGAATATTTATATAATCTTCAACCACACACAAAGAGATCTTTGCAGAAGTGAAACCGAGTTTGCGTTACGGTTTAACGAAGATGAGGCAGTTACCACGACAAAGTCGAAAATCTCGTTGGAGTATCTAACAAGGAATATCAGTTTGGTGTCCTCTTTGATTTCGTTGAGACTCATGTATCTTGTAGAAAATTGAAAACTGAGAGACACGTTTTTTTTTTTTATCGACGGAAAAATCGTTTAAAGGGGTGAAAACGATCCCCAAAAATTGGCACCCAACGAGGTGTTTTCTTGACGTGCTTCATGTATTTGAATGAAACCAACATTGAAATGTTTTTTTAATGAATAGGAAGACTTCAGCGTTCGTTTTGTTCAAATCCATCAAGCAAATCAGGAAATCTCTTCGTTTCACCCCTCTAAATTGGTTTTCAGCAAATAATAAAAAATACGTGTCTTTTAGTTTTCAATGTTGTGACAACGAAATCAGCGAGCGACACTAAACTGATGATGTTCCTTGTAAGATATCTCAGTGTTATATGGAAGGCGGAAATAGGATGCGATACTTTTTAAGGGGTAGTTATGGCTTTCGAATTTCCTCAAGGAATAGTCGCCGCATAGTTGCAGGTAACTTCCATGATCAGTTTCCGCAGGATTTGGTGAACGTTTCATACTGACTCTCCTGAGTGCTTTTTCTAATCCCGTCCCAATTTTTCCCCCGTCTTCTACAAACCTCGAGGTAAATGCCTGCCTCGAGAATAGGGTGAAATTGTTTTTGAGTAAAACACGACCACCATGGAAGAATAAAGCGATCGCTGTTCGCCGACCCGTTTTTCTGTGACCTCTTGCATCGTTTTTGTACGATAACATGTAACCTACTTAGTTCAGCGAATTCTGGCAATTTGGAAAAGAAACACGAGCCGAGTTTCAGTCTTGGAAGATGATTAATCGATTCGCAGATTCGATCTCGCTGAGAAATTTATTAGTACAAATTTCGATAATTCCAAACCCCATACAAGAGAAAAATGTCTTGTGAAAATAACTATATTCTGACCAAAGAATGTTTCAGTGAGATTTCCTGACAATCGTCTTCATCGAGTGACAAAAATCATTTCGTAATCTCCGAATTACACTGTGATTAGTAGTATTCAGATGAAATTCTGCATTTGTAATCATTGGTATCATGAGAAATTATTTAGGATTGCAGAAATCCCTTTGTAATACTAAGAAATCGTATGAAATTTTAGAAATCGTAAGAAATTGTGTTAGAAAACATCATTGAAGATTACAGAAATCTCCTTGTAATATTAGGAAATCATATGAAATCTCAGAAATCGTGAGAAATTCTGTTTGAAAACATCATTTAGGATTACAGAAACTCTTTGTAATATTAAGAAATCATATGAAATCTCAGAAATCGTGAGAAATTCTGTTTGAAAACATCATTTAGGATTACAGAAATCTCTTTGTAATATTAAAAAATCATATGAAATCTCAGAAATCGTGAGAAATTCTGTTTGAAAACATCATTTAGGATTACAGAAACTCTTTGTAATATTAAGAAATCATATGAAATATTGGAAATCGTGAGAAATCATATTAGAAAACACGTTGGTTACATTAGAAATCTTGCGAAATCAATATATCAAAGTAAATTTGCTTGTCAAGTAATCTCTCGTTATCACTCTATAAAATGTAGGTAATCATGAAATATGTAATCATTCAATATTGTATGAACAGTCAAATATTTCTTCTATATTTGAGTAATTCACTGTGAGAAGAGATGTTAGGAATCCTTCTATTCAAATTTACTATAAACATTTGACTATTCATACCGTTGATTTGACTAATTTTAGATTCATTTGACCTTTTTACCTTAAATTTTGTACCTCACAATCCAATTGTCCAGATATTTTTAGATTTATTTCCATCAATGATTACAGAAATATTACAATAATGCAAAATTGTTTGTAATGATCTAGTCATAATAATATATCGGTATAGTTGATTCAACTACTTGAATTAATTTTTACAAAATATCATAAAATTTTCAAGTCAGAATATAGTTATTTTTACTAATTATACATCTTCCAATCATAAGTCTTGAATCTTGAGTAAAATATCAGTCATTCAGCTTCAGTGGGTGTGCCAAGCAGACGCTTAGGGCTTACTGTTGATCCTCCAGATCTTTCGGCCCCTTGGCCAATCACCGCGGAGTAAAATGTTTACGAGGACATTAAGCGTTCCCTGGAATATATCGCGGGTAGATCGCCATTCGAATTCAAATTTCAAAGCAGTTCCGGCTCACTTGAAAACGTAAAACGTACTCAACTGCAAGTTGTAATTTCAGAGTCCTCAAGTCATCTTATAGTCCTGTATGAATTCCTAAGTCAAATGTTGTCTCCAAATCTATCACAAATTTTGAAAAAAAAAAAATCTGCCGTTTTACTGAGTAATTTTACTTCAACCTGTGTTCACTTATTTAGATATTAATTTTCGACGCAGCTGTGAAGTTGAATCAGAGATTTTACTCACCACTGCTTCTCATCTTTCGTGAGTTGTGAAATTCAGATTGTTTCTCTCTTTTTTTTAAGTTATTAGGACTTACCTGGAACAGAAAAAAGAAATCATGTGATTAACATTGCAAATGTATTTATGTAAAAAAATCTTGATCTCAATTTATACAACATTATAAACGGCATAAATATCATAGCATATTGTTATTACAGGATAATAAATGTCCAATTTAATGAAAAAATTTGATTTTACACATGTAGAGTGTATTTATGAGCGTAGTGCAAGTGTAGGGTGAAATTATTCCAAGGATTGTAAAGTTTTCCGAAGGAAAAACCGATCCAGATTGAGCAAATAGTCGAACGATTTAGAAATAGCAGAAATGTTAGCTCGTATATCTTTGTGGATTTTATACTTCACTGATTTCGACCGTTGGACGAATAACTATTCCATTGATCGTCATGCGAAACGAAAAACATGCCAACCAAAATTGAATTGAACCGGAAAATCGGTAATTTTTTATTAATTTATATCCAATTATGAACATTTTTTGCTAGTTGTTTTAATTTTTTTTTTTTTTTTTTTTGTAGGGGGGGGAGGGGATTATCAGGGTTCAAAATATCTTTCCTAATACAACAAGAATTTGTGAATTTCAATTCAAGTGCAAAAAAAAAAAACAATTTTATTTTTGGTTATTTTTATCTTTCGATTTTGAGTTTTGATAAAAATTTCTAGATTGTATAATTTTTTGAGTTGGAACAAGATAAAAAATCGTCCGCAAAATCCCGGAGGGTGAGAGTCAAACTCTATTCAAATTGATGTGGAATGCCCGATACATACATACGTATATTTTTTTTTTCAAAATTTCGTCGCGGTAACTCATCCCGAAATAAGAACCTGAAAGTTTTCATTAATTTTCAAAACTTTCTTTGTTTAAATGATGTGTTTTGTCGGTCGATAAAGAAGAGCTATGGCGTCTTCTTAACATCGAGTTCATAATCGGAATTTTTCTTCATATGTGTAGGGAACAAAATAGTCTTCAACGGTTGAATTATACGCCTTTATACTCTAGTGTTTCGCATCGTTGGAATAGCTTCGCGCTTGGTTAACTATAACATTCGATTCATTGCCAGTCGTAAACAGCGAGCTAAGGCTTCTCCGTCCTTTTTCGTTGGCTCTGATTCTATCGCCTCAAGTGGCAAATTGACTTGTTGAGCCATTTGTCTTCTCGTTATTTTGATCAGAAACGGTATCATAAAGTTCATTGATTGTCAGGAAATCGATATTGTTCGAGTGAATTAGCGGAAAATAAACGGGGGATAAAAAGGACCCCAAGCTTTGGTAAAAATAATTAAAAGTCCTTAAAATCCGTTCAGTAAACCTTTCGATAATTTAATACCTAAAGTATTTACGTGAACTGATAAAAGACTAAGAAATAAAATAATAGAAAGTTAAAAGGTCAGTTTTCAACATCTTTAGTAACAAATGAACGAAAATTAGTGATTTTATTTTACGCGAATCTTCCCAAATTTATTTTCCTGAGTTGTTAAACAAATTTATTTATGTAGTCGAGGGTTTGAAAATCAAGTTTCCAGCAACAGCGAGTACTTGCAGAACTTTAGTTTTCCTCACATTTCGTAGCGTCCCGTTGCTTCACCTTGCATTTTTAACCGCACCAAATAACACGCAAAGAATAAAAGTTCACGCTGCAGAGGGTGGATTATATCTAGCCTGGATTAAAATTCAGCGGTAATTTCTATGGAGAGAAATATTTTACCCGGCAGTAAGAGGTGGACAAGTGGGTAGGTAAACAGGCTGCAGGTACACGAAAGAGGGCTTTGCAGCGAGTGCAGGATTTTTTATTCATCGCTTTAAGGTGCCTGACGATTCAGTGCCACCATGCTTAACGAGAGCCTGAAGCTTAATGAGGCGAGTTTATCGTTCTGGGGAAAAAAATCCCGTCTTCGAATCCGCGTTGATTGAAAATTTGTAATGACTTTAGAAAATCATGCGGAATCATGAACTCGATGTTAAGGACACGCTACAGTACTTCTTTATCGACCGAGACAGCTGATTCTTATTTCTCGATATCAATAGACTGATGAACAGACTTACTCGAATTTTGAAAAAGCTTTGCTTCTTCGTCTTGGAATTTGCGAAATTCATTAATATTCAGCAGATTGTTAAACAGTGTGGAAAAGGTAACTACGATTCATAACGTTTCATTTACAATTTCTTGATTAAAAATTTGTAACGAATGTAGAAAATCAAGCGGAATTATGAACTAGATGTTAAGGACACGCTACGGTTCTTCTTTATCGACCGAGACAGCTGATTCTTATTTCTCGATATCAATAGACTGATGAATAGATTTACTCGAATTTCGGTAAAGCTTTGCTTCTTCGTCTTCGAATTTGCGAAATTCGAAAAAGATAACGACTTCGTTTCGTTGCTCAGAAATGAGAAAATGAATCAGTCTTTACAGTTTTTTATCAATGTATAGGTATAATATTTATACGAGGCATTCCATCTCGAACCGACCTACCTGAGAGTGTAAAAAAAAATCTTATTTTACCAACTTGCAGATTTTTTGAATCACAGGTTTGATTTTACTGGGCCCATAAACGCAAAAATCTATTTTCGAAACGAATGGCGTCAAATTTTTTTCATAAATTCTTTGATAAAGAACTGAAATTTCTGGACCAAGGTGAAAGTGGGTAAGATTTTGGTTTAGAAGCTTCAGCCGAAACAAGTAATTCAAAACGAGAGAAAAATCTTTTAACAAAGAATTGATGAGAAAAACTTAAAGCCAATTAATTAGGGCTATTTAATCTAAAATTGGGCTTTTATAATTTTAGGAGAATAAAAAATCAAATCCGTGGTCCGTAAAATCTGAAATTTAGTTAAAAATGATTTTTTGTTCACTCTTCATTCATCCCATACTTAAAAGGAAATAAATACCCCGATTATGAGGGTCAGACGTTGTTTGATTTGGGGTGGAATGCCTCATATATATTCCGTGCATCCTTACTTTGAACTCTGAATAACTTGAATGACCACATTTTGCACTAAAATCTAACTCTCTGAAGAATACCGATGAGTGAGCGAATTTACGAAAAATCTGAGCCTTGATTGAATATATTTTAGTCTTGAAAAATGTACATATTTTTGAAAATATCGTTGATACTTTCTGTAATCAGCAAAACATGCAAAACATTGCGATAAAATTTGAGATATTATTCAAAAACATTTTCAGAAGGTATGAATCAATTTTATTTTGTGAATCAAAATGTAACAAAGCACCGATTGAAGTCATTCTATTTAAATTTAATTAAAAAAATCTGCTCATCATAAAACCAAAACTTAAAATCCCAAATTTTCTAGTAAACACAAATTTATTATTGATCATTTCTTGCCGATCAAACTATTCTAACCCTTTTAAAAGCACCTAATTTTAGTCAATGAATTCACAAACAAAATGAGCCCTGATCAACAAAAAATTTTAAAATAATACGTTCTATCCAAGGTATAAATAAAAACTTAAATTTCTGTATCAGAATTCCTAGCTTCTAATTTATTTCCCTGCAGATTAAAAAGAGATTATGGCAAAAAAATTCGAACCCTCTTCTGGGACAGCAATGAAAGCTTCCCTCGGTTATTTTCTACGAATCGCGAACGTAGCCATGGCATAGCTATTTTCTGCGCATAAACCGGCTCCTCGGGTCGCCAAAGAAGCGGGAAAATTGGACCTGAAAGGGCTGGTCGAAGTGTTAAACTTCGTCGTGAGTCACTCTCTTTCAAGTTACCCTCGTTGCATGCGGCGACGTAACAGCCTTCTACCACAGTTCTAAAGTCAAGTTCGTCGTCCATATTTTCTGCAAACTGGAAATCGAGTTAGTCTCTCTGCCATTTTTTCTTTATTTCGAAAGATTTTTTATCCCGAGGGGACAAACGCTCAGAAAAAAGTGACAAAGTGATTGCAAACTAGACAGACTACACAAAATTTTTCATAATTTACAAAAGATTTTCTCTGTTTTTAAATACTAATACATAACTTTGTAATTTGTAATCGTCAGTAAGTTTGGATTTGCCATCGGACAAACAACGAATGAGATTATTTTACTGGCACGATTTTCAGATTTCACATAATTAAGGTCAAAGTTTTGAAGATTTCATGATTATTGTAATCACGATCACTACCATATGATTGCAAATGATTACAATTGTAAAAAATTATTGTTAGATTCCAGACGGTTTCATGATTACAATGATTACAAAATTACTACAGTAAGGGGTGACACAATGACTGCTTTAACGGCTGACCCTTTGTTATATCCTCACGTAGGTAGGTTTGACAAACCTTTTAAGAATCTACGGTATAATTCGATCGCGGTATTCAGTTGACCTTCAACCCTTTGAACTGTAGTGATAAGTATTCTTGCCAACTATTTTATGTGCATTTTTTTTATATTTAAAGAACTTTTCGACATTCTTCTTTCTGGGTTTTTGCTATTTTTGATAATATACTAACAGGTTTTCAATATTCAAGAGTAATTATTGCGATATAATGTAAATTATTATTGTTAGACACAAATTGATTGAAAAAATCGTGAAAATTGAAGGGATAATTCATTTTTGAGAAAGTTATCCCTCTGCACATATATGTACGTGTTTTACAAAAAGTATAAGTTTTTAGGGGCACTGATTACGAATTTTAAATCAGATTTCAAAAATTCAAGATGACGGATCCAATATGGCAAACGGAAATTTCAAATTTGATCTGATCCGGCATAAAAATTCTAATCAGGGGTATTCAGAGTCATTGATTACGAATCTTAAATCAGATTTCAAAAATTCAAGATGATGGAACCAATATGGCGAACGAAAATTTCAAATTTGATCTTTTTTCATTGCTTCAATGCGTCGTTGTATAATACTAATCGCAATATTAATATTCTCAAAGCCTTGTTTCTAAATCATACATGTTTGTCGCTGCGGATTAGTAGCGTGAATTCTCATTTCACGTAACGGACTTGAGCTTGCGAAAGCTTCGGGAAAGCGTACGTACAAAGCCTCTGCCTTCAATGACCTCGAAACCCATCTCGTCAAATGGATTCAGCACTAATTGTGAATCGTAATTTAATCAGTTAATTGCGCGTGTACTTAAAAATAATTAATAACACGAGAAAATCTTTGAACGCAGTTTTCTATTTTCAGCTTCGCGTATAAGCATTCGCTAACCCACAAAACGATGATAATAAGTACCGTTTATTTAATATAAGAGTTCTACATTGCATGCTGCTTTCAAGTATTTCACAGGTGAACGACTCTTGGCCGTATAACAAACTAGTTCAACAATTTACCGACAGTAATTTATTTACAAGTTTTGTTACGTGCAAATTTATACGGATATGCTATACATGCTGAAGTAATCGGAGGCGGTTATCAATAACACGAGAATATCATGAAGCACCCTGTGCGAATGGTATATTGCTATATCGGACGCCGGTTGATCTGCATGACGGATATTGTGATGCTATCTCATCGTGGAGTATGATTAATCATTTCATCCGGAGAGTAAACGTTATTATACAATATGGCTGCAATACCGATATAACATGATGCCGAGGGGTTGATCACTCGTGAAATCTCGTATTTACTTTTCCGGAAGTCTTGTGAAATCCTTTGAAATCTTGGAAATCTTCTGTAATATTCGAAATCTCTTGAAATCTTTTGAAATCGTTTGAAATTTCTTGAAATATTTTGAAATCTTTCGAAATCCTTTGAAGTCTTCTGAAATGACCTGAAATTTTATAAAATCCTTTGAAATCCTTGGAAATCTCTTGAAGTCTCTTGTAATCTTTAGAAATCCTCTGAAAACTCTTGAAATCCTGGAAATCGTCTGTAATATTTTAAATCTCTTATAACTTCAGAAATCTTTTGAAATCTTTTGAAATTTCTTTAAATATTTTGAAATCCTTTGAAATTTTTTGAAATCGTTTCAAATTTCTTTAAATATTTTGAAATCCTTTGAAATCCTTGGAAATCTCTTGAAGTCTCTTGTAATCTTTAGAAATCATTTCAAAAACCCTTGAAATCATGGAAATCGTTTGTAATATTTTAAATCTTTTGGAACTTCAGAAATCGCTTGAAATTTTTTTAAATCGTTTCAAATTTCTTTAAATATTTTGAAATCCTTTGAAATCCTTGGAAATCTCTTGAAGTCTCTTATAATCTTTTGAAATCATCTGAGATCATTTAATACCTCTGGAAACCCTTTCAAAACTTTCAAAACTATTTGAAATCCCTGAAATCTTTCAAAATCTCTGTAAACTTGAAATCAGGTGTACATCAAATCAATGAGTCATTAACCCCCACGTCATACCTTATATATAAACCAAAAATAAACGAAATAGCCAAGGCAGCGAGAAAATTTCACGTACATCGAAAGGCTTTTGGTTACTATTTGCTTTATTTCTTATCCATAATGATAATTAATTATACAAATTTAGAAATAATCAAACTGCTATAACAGTCATTCGTACAATAATAGGAGATCATCATAATTCTATAGGAATTATCACAATCTTGACGAAAAAAATTTAGTACTATACGTTTAGAAACAGTATTATACAATAATTAGAAATTCGGGGTGTGAAAAGGTGACAGAAATAGAAATCAGGTTTTTCAAAAATAATTCTTAAACTAAGTACGTTGAATAACATAAATTGTAAGGAATGTATGAGACTTTAATAATCTCAATAAGAACGCGTATTGAGAGAAATTCTTAATGCCTATGTCAAAAAAAATTTCAAAAATTTCCGAACTTTTATGATTTATCCAATGACCAAACTTTTCCAAACTTAGAACTGACTAGATTTTGACTTTGATCGGTTCAGTAATTTTTCAATTATTTCAATAACAAAATTCCAAAAAATCAAATCAAAATTATGACATTTTGAGAACGGATGAATGGATTTGAATGAAAACTGGTACTGTGAGGTTTTTTGGGTCGCTAATCACAAGTCTAAGGTCAGATTTGAGAAATTGTAATTTGGCGTATTCAATGAGCTAAAAAAAATAAAAACATTTGGATTTTGACGAAAATTGGTACTCGTTGGTTTGTTGCGTGGCTGATCACGAATCCGAAGTCAGATTGTGAAATCCAAAATGGCGATCCAATATGGTGGATTAAAATCTAAAAATATTCTGATTTTGATGAAAATTGTTAGATGAAGGTCTCTTCGGTCATCGACAACAAAATAGAGGTTAGAATTCCAAAATTTGAATTTGTAAATCGAAATTCGAATTAGATATCATTCATTTTTTTCTGTATGAATTTTCGGTGCTTACATCGAACATTCAATATTTTATTTTGCTCTTTCTGAAGCAGTCTACTAATTTTCGTTATTCGAGTCCGTTAGAAAATTTGATGTCATGCTTATTTTCTAATAGTGTAATTCTTTTAATCTAAGAGTATAATACTCTTATGAGTCATTCCGAAAAAAGATGATAACTCTGCTGTCTCACAATCACCATGCACACCATACTTGTATTTGTATATTTTATTTTAATCATGGATAAGCAATAAACAATCATTGATACAAAGAGTCTCTCTCTGTGTATGTACCCCAAATTTTTCAGCCTTTTTTTTTACCGATTTTTCAACAGGGTTTATATTATACCTATACGTACCTACATTTACATACATAATGCAGATGTATTCCGATAAAAAAGCGCGGATATTTTCCCATCACGTATTCGCAATGAAGTATAAAAGGATATAAGTTTGGTTATGCTGAGCTTCTGATAATTTCTATATGTACATATATTTTATACTGTGATACCCTTTCTGGAACTCGGGGCTAATAAATAATGACGACGATTCGCACCTTCGTTTAATAAATCATGTAGCTTTTCAGGATGGGAGGTGAAAAAAATAATTCAGATTTATTTCAATGCTCGTACATGAATTTTGATTCACGGTGAACCTCGCTGGAAATGAGAAACAAAAATTTATGCGCATATTATTTATTTATATATTTTATCCATCGCAAAGGCCAGTCGAGATTTTAAATTTGTTTTGTATTTCATTCTTACATCTTCCTCTGTAAAGCTTTACAAATATAAAAAAAGTGTGAATAATTCTGATCATAGAATTGACATTGGAATTGAAGTTGCAGCTTCAGACCAAATCGCTTTCCTTGGAACTTGGTTTTATGCAGTTTTTACAAGGAGTAATCGAGCTTGTGATTCAAAATATTTCGGCTTGTGCAATTTTTTTCTTCGACAATACTGGCTCTTTATTAGAAAACTTTTCCGCAAGCTCGTCTCGAAATATTCTTTATTTCGAGGCATTCTGAGTACTTCACAAGTTTAGATATCGACATTTCCGAGAATAGAATGTCAGATTTACTAGATTTACTACCCGGTGGTGAAATTTTTCGAAACGATGTTGCGCCGTTTTTATACTCCGATATTTTTTAAGACCGGATTACAGGCAAGATATTTTAACGTATCGTTTCGAGTTCAATAAAAAAAACGTTTCTACATCAATTTGGGAAAAACATGACATTGCGGGACTGCAAATCTGAAAAATTGGCTTATAAGGTTATCGAAATATTGGAAATCGAGGTTTTCTGCAAGACACTGGGAAAGCGATTCTCATTTAAATGTCAAGTAATGAAATGGTTTTTTGTGCGTTGTATAAGTTTTTTCTAACACACAATAAAAAAGACGAAGAAAAATTGATCAAAAACAAAATATGAGTCAAGTTTGCTAAGTTTCAATGAAACAAAACTCTTTCACAGTGAATGAAATGGGTGAGGAAAAAAATATAGAAAGATTGAAAAATAGAACAGTCGCAATATTGAATTTTCAAAAAAGCGAAAATCTATTTACAGAACTTTTGAATGTAGAATGTAGAAATATAGAGTGGTCAAAACGTCGAGAAGTGAAGTAAAAAAAAAAAAAAAAAAAACCACACATCAAATTAGTCAATGTTTTAAACTGTCATAATTCTTATTCATCTAGCGTGACGATGTGATATTCTGGTTTTCGCCAACTTCTTTCCAACTTTCCACATTTCAAAATTCTTCAAATAACAAATTTTCGCGTCATTGAAAATTGAATACTACACTCCTTATATAATTGTCTAATTATTCCACATCCTTACCTAAATCATATCATACATAATAATTTTTCCCTCGGAAAATTTACACCAACTTAATACGCAATAAGGAGAAAAAAGTGTGTAAAAATCAACTCGACAAGAAACCGATGAATTATCGAACCGCTAACATAATACTCCATATCTGAACATGCATCGGTTTCGCGAGCTGAATTTCCTTGTCAGTGGGAAAACGGAAAGAGAAGAATCGCAGGTAGGTATGGAAAGGCGCGAATAACCACGCGCATCCCCTCCATCGGATAAATATATTCATTCTTGCGGCACGGCGTTTTCAATTTTCATTTTCGCTCGGTACCTCGCTCCGATTGGTCGAGAACCTCGATTCCGTGGGCCGCAGTGAAGCGATCCGCGCTCGCAGCGATAGTTATAGCCGAGCCATGCGAGGAGGGCATGTCGCATTGCGTCTCGACGTCACCGAATGCGAGGAGGGGATCGCGGCCGCGGTGCGAGGGGGGGAGGGCAAGAGTCGCGTGAGGTGCGGAGGGCCGCCGCTACGCGGCGCCACTTGTCGGTAAACTCGCTCTCACGTCACCGTGGACTCAAGATATGATCATCAGATCGTGGCCACTTCGTGAGTCTGGATTTTCGGTCCCAGACTAACGTTATTAACCTTACGGGAAAATTAGTCCTGTGGAAGAAGAAAGAAAAGAGTTGTCTTCTTATCGGGAAATATTGACGTTTAGTTCTTCGGAGAAATATTAAAAATAAAAGCATGTCGTGTAAGTAAAAAATGCAAATGTTGGAAGATTTTCGACTTTATCGTAGATGTGGAAAGGATCCTCGGTGGAAGGGTCACTTCGATCGTGATTATTTCGTGAAACTGGATTTTACGTTCCAGGTCGGCGTTACCAACATTAAGGGAAAATGAGTCCGTTGAAAGGAAATAGAAAAGTTTTTTTCTTGTTGGGGAATTGGTAAATTGGTGAATATTGTAAGTAGAAGATCCTAATGCTGAAGATTTTCGACCTTATCGTATGTCTGGAAAGGATTCTCAGTGGAAGGTCACTAATGATGTCAAGCTCAATTGATGTTTCGCCCCTGAAGGAGGCCCTCCTCTCAGAAGTATGTTTAATTAAATTTTTGAATTTACAAAAATTAAAAATAGACTCTCTACACTCGCGATCACTGGACAGCGATAGACAGTTTTGAAACTACCCAAAAATTAGATGACTGTAATGTGCCAAATATCGAATTTACTAATTGTCATTTTACGAAGAAACATCCCTTTGATCATTTTCAAGATCTTCAAAAACACGATCATTTTAAATACGTAATACAAAATGATTAGAAGTTAAAAAAAAAAATACCGGCATTTGCAAATACTCTTGAAACTGGTCGTTTAAACCCGTGCACAGAATACCTTGATAAAAACTATTCAATGATTGCCAAAAAATAGCAAAGTTTCACGAATTTTGAACCGCAGTCGAATAAGTTTCTTATCTAAGTAACTTCAACACGAGTACCCTCAATATTTCAAAGTTTTTACTGTGGTTTTATTATTTTCATCATACTTACCTTGATATTTTCGACCATTTCATCGCAGGTTTTTAATATTTATTATTATTTTTGTGTTTATTCAACCAATTCTAAATATTCTAAAATATGCTGACTTTTTAGTTGGAGACTTCATCTCCTGACGTGCTTGAATGAAACTTGACTTTCGAACCAACCGAATGACGAGAGCATTGACGAATAACTTTAAGGTTAATGAATGTCCTTAAAGGGGCAGCCGCACCTTTCTATGCTTGACTTTTAGAACTTCTACGATTTTACTTAACAGTAAGATTTAACTTCAACTCAAGAATATCAAACTCATACCGTATATCGAAACATTTTAAAGGTTTTATAAAAAAAAAAATAAGAATCTCAAGTGATTTTTATGTCAATAAATTCTCATACGTGACGAACCCTGATTAAGCAAAAATATGACAAGTAATGGAATTTTGGTTCAGAAAAACCAATGCTTCATAGACTTTAGAAGAACAGCGTGTTTCAGGATTCACGGTTTTAAACAACCCTCGAGTCCGTCTTCCAACTTCGTCTTCTATCCTTCTGGGGAATCAATCGGGTCTGCACCGAGTGATTCTGCAACCCCTAAACTTCAAAAGAATAACGGAAATAGAACAAAAATTTCATGCGGCGAGGTTGAGTGCACGAAACTCACAACTAAATCAAAGGGTACAAATAGCCCTGAAAGGTTCGTGATCCAGAAGTAAAAAGCCACTCGTTCTTTCCCAGGACACAAAACTTGCGCACCATTTTTTTATAACGTGAGGTGAAAGCTCAATTGCAATATTTCATTGAACGAATCCACTGCATCTCTTTTTGCAATTTAATCAATATTAAGACAACCATCATTTTCACAGCGTTCAGCATTGGTTTCAGCAGCAATCCAAAAGATTATAAATCACTAGCATGCTTCTTGACTTATTACAGACTTAAGTAAGGTGTCAATTAGTGAAAACATGAATTTTTAGTAATGATTGAGAAACCAGAACAAATAGATTCCAAAATCCGCGTCTCGAATTCTGCTAAATCTGCACAGTTGCATCAGCTTTTTTTATTTGAAAGTAGTTTATTCCCGGGAACATTTTACAGACGATGCGTACTAAGCTGATTATAGGCTCCTACTTACAAACGAGTGAGAAATGTTTTGTCATGAAAAAATTAAAAGCTTGCCCCGAGGACAAGGAAGGGTTGAAAATTTTCTGTTGAGTGCATTAGGTACCTTTGAATGTATAAACTTATTCATGTAAACTTCCCGGCTGTCTTGTAAGTTTCCTTACTTTCTTATGCAAGCTCGAGTGAATAGATAATTTCACAACGAAGAATTTTCCTTCCGTTCAAGACTCGGTAGATGGGTCAAAGTATTTTTAATCAAAATATCTTGTAAATGGATCTTGTAAACTCGTTATGGATAAGGTGTAAAACGATGGATCAGTAGATACTTCATCATTTCCACTCCAGGAAGCAAAACTTTGACACACGAAGAAGATAAGGTTCAAGCCACTTTAAGATTGTCCAAAAAATAGTTACCCGATGAATACTAGCAACAGTTCCGAAGAATTATGATTCAATGTTGACTGTTTCTAAACGTCAATAGCATTCATTGGATTTGGAGACATGGCAAGAGCTGTAAAATTTTGCTTGATCTTCTGATTTTTCTGGAAATTATTTCGTGAGTTCTTAGTTGACATCAATGTTGATCAACTGCGAGGATACGCGGTGGAGAGAAAAGTTCAAGAAGCCATTTGAAAAGGTGAGGGATATCCATGAAGCGATAACGAGATCCTGAGGGGCGATTGAATGTTGGCAAGTTAGCTGGAGGCTAAACGTTGTGTTGTCTTATAGATAGGTATTCATTTTCAAAAGAACTCGGTATTAGTGACTACTTGAGTATTCGATCGAGCTTTCGATGCATGTAGTGAGTCGAAAGCTGAAACCCTTGACGCGACGTACATGAGGATTGAAGCCGAGACACTTGAGACAAGTATCAAAGGATCTCGCGGTCGAGGACCGAGTACAAAGTCCGACGATGATCCTAGAGGCGAGTCAGAAACACTACCAGACATGCAAACAGTGTTCAGGAAGGGACGCTGGAGTACAGTTGACAAGGTCTAAATTTTTAACCACATTACAAAGAGTCAACTGCTAATGGAAGCCGAGGAACGTTAACGTCTTCTAAATTTACGGACCTAAAAGCAGACTCAGTGAGTATCTGGGAAACAATGGAACCGCAAGTAATTCGGGAAACAATCATAAACAGAGTAAAGGGAATAGATGCATAACGGATTGCAAGGAATGTAGTGAGGATCAGGGTTAACAAGTGCTTGAATAAATAGTGGGCAGGCCTTTGAATCTGAATGTCAGTTCATGCGGAGAAAAAAATAAACAAGATCAGACCACTAAGGAAAAAGAGATCCGGGAAATTCTGGGAGAACGAGAGAGTAACTGGTGTACAAAACGTTCAAAGATAAAAGGTATACTAAAATTTTTTGGAGCGAACAGAAGTAGAATTGTGAGAAGAAAAGTAACCTTTGAAGTTCAGCGTGAGTTACAAAAACTTCTGAACAATGCTTGTAGGAACTTTTTAATTGTGACTGTTGAAATGCAATTGTTTTTTAAACCGGCATGTAACGTGAAGTAAAGTGAGTTTTGTAAAAAGCTTGTAAATTCCATTCGCCAAAATAATTAAGTATTTGGAAAACATGTAACATTTATTTCTGAAAATACACACACCTGAAGATTAAGCTTAACGCTAAGAAATCTGAACAAGCCGGAGTAAGATGAACTCATTAATTTTACTAACGAATTGAAGAACCAATTAGATTAGCACTCGCCTTACCAGCAAATGAGCGAAGGCTTTTACGCAGTTTAAAATGTTACAGCATTATGGCCAGCTTCAGTGCAGATGAGAACGTAAGCGAAAAACATCGCCAGACAAGTGTTACACGTTTTACACTGTGCTTCACTAATTGAATTTAATTCAAATTGTATAACATAACGTTTTAGCAAATTTTCCCCTTTCGTGTGGTGGGTATAAAAGGTGAGAAAAATATGAAACGGATTCACGTCGCAGGGCTGCAGGCTCCTTATAATTGCGTTTACACATCGGTAGATGAGATCCCTGCACCTGCTGTATGGAATCTTTTTTTTTCTCCCTTTCTCTCTTCTCTCTTATTCATCTTGCGGATGTTCATATCACACCAGCATACTCATTAAACAGGTAATTTTTTTAATTTTAACCAGCTTAACCCCAAAATTGCCTTCAAATAATTCAAAAATAATTTCCCTTTTTAGGATTTTCATCTCAACTCTAGCCCGTGCCTTCAAAGAGAGTGGATTTTCCCAGGTTTCGATAAAATTTCGGTACAAGAGAGTTTCTTAGGTCGCTGATTACGCATATGAACTCAAAATTTGAGAATTCAAAATGGTGGATTCTATATGGTGGACCATAATGGGAAAAGTTATTCGATTTTGATGAAATTCAGTTATCAAGAACTTTTGAGATCACTGACTACGAATCTGAAGTCGAAATTACAAAATTCAAAATGGCGGATCCAATATGATGGACCATAATCTCAAAAGTCACTAGATGTTGCCATGTTGGATCCACTATACATTTTGAATTTTGTAATTTCAAGTTAGATTCATAATCAGGAGCCTCGAAATGCCTCGCGTTCCGAGTTTCATCGAAATCCAATAACTTTTTGGATTTTATCCACCATTTTGAATTCAGATTCGTAGAAACCCCCCTATTCCAAATTCTATAAAAATCCATTCGATGGATTAAATGTGCTTCTAAAATGGTTAAATAAAAAAATCCACCCTCTTAAGGGCACAAGATAGAGTTGAGATAAAAATCTAAAAAAATTATTTGGAACTGATTTAGGGGATGATTTGGTCGAAATTCAGAAATGACCTTTTTAAGGACCACCCTAATACTCATACGTAGAAGGCTTAAACATTTTGTGCGAAGATTTTCACCGCGGTAAATAAGTGGGGGATGGTTATCTCGCTATTTCTTTGCTTCTTCCAATTTTATACCCCAGTCGGTAGCCACACTGCGGATGGATCTTACCGCAGCGCAATATCCCACCTCTCCCACCGGTGTCGAGGCGTCGATAGAAGTTTCCGGTTATGGTGAACCTCTCGGGGTGTTTCAGACCTGTGCAAGGGTGGCTACATTATAGCTGCCTCCGCCACTCGCCTTACATCCTTAACCTGAACCCTGCATTTTAATGGAGTCAGTTTGATTCGATAGAAAAACGCACTCGAATACTCTTCGAGGAAAAAAAAACCACGAGTGTTGAAAAATGTGCAATGCAAAGACCTTTGCAAAAGCGAGAAAAGGTCGAACTGACACTTCTCAACTTGGAAGAAGTGTCTATAACAAACCAATGGAAGACAAAAATTAAGTTTCATTCCAGATTTAGAGTTTACTGTTTCCTTAACATTTCAGTATAATTTTCCCTTGAAGTGAAAATGCTTTTTTAGATGTTTAGTTACATTGAATTGAAATATAGCGTTAGTTTTTTAACTGCACATCGAGATTCATTTTTATTCAGGATACGCTCATTTATAGAGTTTTGAACAATTTTTAAGAAAAAATAAAACATAATGAATATTAAACTGAATGTTTTGTTATAAACTGAACAGCATTAGTTTTCAACAAGACTTCAGAGACTAGATAAATCAAAAAGACTTTTGATATCATTTTCTGCTTTCTTCCAAACTACTGTTCAATCTTTTTCTCTTGTACTTAAGTAGCTCTGAATATACTTAAAATTAACATAAACAACAACTAGTAAGGGTAGATAAATATTTAAATATCAAGACTACCGTCAATAAATTTGAATAACACATAAATTGGTAGTTAATTCCAGTACTACTAAGAAACCAGAAAAAAAAATTCTCACAAAATTTACTTGATAGATTTTTTTCAATATTATTCTCAATTTTTTTAATAATTCATCAACTCCATCAGGGTTATCATGTTGTTAAAACCTTGTAGGCACTACTTGAAGTCAGGATAACACTGCAAACAGAATCTGAATCGACCTCTTTTGTTCTATGAGGGGTTAAACAACTTTTTAACACCACTTTAGACCCTGATACGTTGGTTTAACTCATCGCGGTCGTAACTGGAATGTGTCATCACTGCAAATACTGCTAGTGAAACGATAACAAGAGCTCATCATCATGTAAGCTCGGAATTTAATTACCTCGGTAAATTTTTTCAACGTATCCTTCCTTTCGTGGCAGATAAAAAAAAGGTTTATATGTGTTTAACTCGTCAATTATTCACGCTTGGCATGTTGGATTCAGACCATGGGTCAAGTGAGAAACGCTTACGATTAGTTATAATGGTCAGAATTTGACACGCATGGCATGCGTGAGTCGAACATTGTTTCAACTCTTTCCACGACGAAAGACTCCATCTCGTCGCAAAAAAACGATTAGGTACCTGCAGAATTGTAGGTAGCAAAGATGTTTCTGCGAAAAGATACTTTAACGTCAGTTACAATATTCGATCTGAGAGACTGGCTTTCGGTAACAGCTGAGTCAATTATGTCCTGTGAACTCACGTGTATTTTCTAGTTGATTATTCCATCACTAGTTAAGTGCAGATCTGACTGTACCTACACGCAACCTTTTGCAGTATCTGTTCTTCAGTTAAATTAATTACTTTGCACACAAGGGAGGAAAACCTACGAAGTTTTCTTCACGCATATTTCCCCTTTAGTTCAAGACAAGATGCTCCTTAAAGTCTTGCTTGTCTTCGTACAAATTTCAATGAGGTTACAGTGAGGTGAACTTCAGACCTGCCATTCGTTTCTGCATCGCCAAAGGAATTGCGGAATTGAAAACAACATTCAGATCGTCACCACTTGACCGGTTGACTGGTAATGGATCGTGTGTGAACGTTTTTTAATAACTCTGACGTTTCTCGATCGGTTTGGACGAAGATTGGTACACTGCCGTTTTGGGAGTGACTGAATCCAAATTTGAAAGCTAAAATGGCAGCTTCAAAGGCCTCAGCACCCTTGCACCAAAAAGTAACGATATCGAAGTCTATATTGAAACTTGTTACTTGGAGGCTTTTGGGGTAGCTGATGATGAATCCGTTACCAGAATTGGAGAATTTCAAAATAGAGGATCCAAAATGGCGACGGTAATCGTTTCGAATTTTAATATAACAAAAGAACTCATAATAAAACTGAACAATTACCCCGACTTAACCCTGATTTTCAACCTCAAGGATGACAAATTCAAAAAATAAGCTCTAAAACGAAATCCGGGTACCAATTTTGCTGTAATTGGACTGTTGCATGTGGCTACCAGTTTTGGCACGAAAACTGGAAAAACTCGTACCAGTCAACCGGTTAACGAACAGAATCAGTATACTGTTAAAAGAAGTTAACTAAACATAATTTCCCAGCCGTCCACTTTATATTTGAGTTATTTGTTACATTTTTTCAGTGAATATGACATAAAGTATTGTAATTTTAACATTAGCATTGAATTTGTATTTTGTACTTTCTTTTCGCTTAGAAAGACATTAAACAATTATTAAACCAGCCCAAAAATTTAGTGGCACTGCTGGGACATTTTTTTCTAACCGAAAACCAGCCGCAGAAAAAAAGCTTATAACCTTTCAGGTTAGTTTTGCCTTCTCTAATTAATCAGAACCTCAAACGCACCCTTCGAATATGTTATACTAGCTAAATGCATCGGCATCTGCTTAGCTAATCTTTTAGTGAAAATCGTTGGCAGATTCTCCAGTTATTTATCCCGACCATAATTATACTTGGACTTTTTTTCACCAAATTTTGCTCCCCTCTCTTGAGAAAACTTTGATTAACCCTTTAATTCGCCTTTTCTTTCTGCAGCTTTTTATTTATTAAACTACTTTTTGGTAACAACCGAAATATTTTCGTCACCGAAATATTTTCAAGTCAAAAATAAACATAAAATAAATTTATTTATTTATTGCAAGAATAAAAGTTGTAAACAAATGGTCGAAATTCTTTCTTTTCCACGAAAAAAAAGGATTTGTTGCTAATCTACTAAATTTTTACACAAACTTAATACACACCAAAAAATTTTTTTCCACCATATTCGTTCCGCCATTTTGAATTTTCGAATTTCGAGTTCAGATTCGCAGTCAGTGACCCCAAAAGCCCACGAATGAGAAATTTCAAGAGACTCGCATGTCAGGAAAAATGTTTGCACGAAAGGCTTAAACCGTCTATTATACACGTCTGTCTGAATACCGAGTTCAGATACCCATGCAGCGCACCCCAATCGATTTCGACACGTTTCACAGCTTTGTACATTGAATTAGGGAGTCAGAATCACGTGGCATTGGGACTATGCCAATTGGACTATATTCGTCCTCAACAAACGTTTTGTAACCACTCGAAACAATTGATAAGAAAATTGAACAGAATCTTATCCTAACCTCAACATCATGGCTTCAGTAATCGGTAAATATTCTGATAAACATAATCTCGATCTGCCGCCCCATGATTTTTTCAAATAATGCTCGCTTACTTTCCACTTCAATTAAACCGTGCTGCCTTTTTTTTTATTCTACGACATTCTGTGCACTTTTAACGACATATTTGAACTTTTCTTGGACGGAATTTTCGTTACTGAATTCATTCAGCCATTTGGTGTACCTCGGTTATTTTCGTTGTTCGCAATTTGTGGAAACAACCGTTTCCAGAGGAGAGAGTTTTTCGTTAGATAATGAATTTCGCGAAAAATAAAATCCACGTTGTATGAATTCCTTACAGTAAATGGAACCGAGTGAGTGGAGGTTCTGGTTTTTGAACAATGCAAATATTCTGGTTCTCGGAATTAGCTGAACGTAAGCCTTCGTCTCCGTGCTTTATTTCCATTGTCCTGATCTCCCCAGGATTTAAGAATCCCAAGTTTCGTGTAACCCGATTTTAGATAAATAAAACTCAAAGCTTCTTGTATGTGTTTTGTGGAAACTGATTACTGTACGATACAAATATCAATTTTCACAACATTTTACGGGTGCTTGGATATAAAATAAAATGAGAGAAATTAAAATGGAATGCACAAATATGCTTTAATAAAAAGTGCTTAATGATAGCTTATTATTGATTTATTTATGGCTCAATAATTTAAAACCAAATGCAAATATAGGTTAATAATAAGGTACAATAAATAAAAGCAGAATCAACGTGAGGAAAATGGACGAATAAATCGACCAACAAGTATCATAAATATGGATGATAATATAAAACCATGACAATTAAAATGTAGATTTGAGAGTAGAGCGTATTAATTATGTATATCGTTTAGCGAAGGGGGGGGGGGGGGAGGGGGGGGCGGATTATCCGTGTTAGATTGTATTCATCTAAATGATTTTCAGTTTTGCTCGTGTATGATTTCGGACTGGATTTGTTACAAACTAATTTACCTGATTAAGATTGTAACTTATCGAAAAACACTCCAGGGATATAGTTTTACACAGATTTAACATCGATCTTCTTTCTCTTTCGCATGTTGTAGGCCGATTGTTATTTTGAAAAAGATACATCGTCACGTGTGCAAAATAGCGATATTTTTTTTCCCCATTTCACACAAATTCTACTAAACAGGCGATATTATTTTTTCGATTTATTCAAATATTTTTTTATGGATTGACACAGTAGAGCGAAAATGGCACTTTTTCTGACGATAATTAACGGTGCCTTGTAAAGTAAAGTTGCACGTTACAACAACCCTCTTTTATTTTCTAACAAATGGACCCCTCATGTTCTGACTCATGTAGTGCCCACGAATTTATACCCAACATGAAGTTTTTGATGTTCAAGTAGCTAACATTATCCAGGAATTAATCTAAACCGACGATTAAATAAACAGTTTCCGGAACATAATTGTCTCAGCAGGGTGGCCATACACTTGGAAAATCTGAGAATGTCAGGAAATTTAAAAGGGGGCATAGAAAACCTGGAATTGTCATGGAAAAAACTGAAAACATCAGTATTCCATCATGGAAATTAGAAATTAATTTTTTAAAGTAAAAACTTTATCTTTTTCCTCGAGAAAACAAATTTGATAAACCGAATATAGAGTTAACGAGCTAAAAGGTTTAGGTCTTAGTAACTTACTAGAACTGAGAAAATGTCAGAGAAAACTAGGTTTTGAGTCCTGGAAAGTCTGGAAAAGTGATAGAATTTTTTCCCAAAAATTAGTGGCCACCCTAGTCTGTGGTCTGGTTCTCTTAATGCCTCTGACAGCCAGTTAATTCCTGGCATAGCTCATGCCAGTAACAAACGTAGGCATGCCTAATTGACCGAGATAATTTCTTCCCCAAGGATATCGGAAACGGGAGGAACGGATGCTTGCGCCGCACAGATCCGAGCCTTCGAAGTGCTCCCGAGCGAGTGCTCGGCTAGGCAAACCGACCCTTGATCCCGGAATAAATTGAGGGTCCCGTCGCAGTGGTTGAGGATGCGCAAACGTTGTCACAGCCAAGCCAGGAGATGGGATACCACTTGCCTGCGGTGCGAACGGCCCTTAGAAAGGCAGTCCGGCTTAAAAATGTGACGAAGAAGTGAGCGGTAAGTAACGAACCCATAATATCGAATGTCCTGACACGCAAACCGCACATGGTTGAATGCGTGTTCCAGGGAAATTACATGGATTCTTGATAATACATTTTTTCCGCGACTTGTTTGAAGAGGTCGATTTTCGAAGCCTATGGAGCGTGCGTAAAGTGCGTCATTCCGCAACGGTACGGTAAAATGACGTTGACGCATGCGCACAACCGAAGTGCTTCATTTTACGGACTAGGACTTTCTTTGGCGCATGCGCACAATCGAAGTGCTTCATTTTACAAACTAGGGCTTTTTTGGCGGACTTCTGAATGGGCGATATCTAACTCGTGTGATAGTAACAGTACTCGGCTTTGCGGTTCACGCTGCAAACTTCACACTGATCGGAATTTGCCCACTTTCCGCACTCGTGACTAATAGTTCTAATACATTATCAGAATACCATATTAACCGCGAAGTCGTTAGTTAAAAATGAATCGAGCTTAATTAAGAGTCAAGAAAAAATTAAAACCCGATAAAAAAAAACTCCAGCAATGTTATTCGCGCTATTAATAACGAACACGAATAAAATGAGAGCCCAACTATGTATTTCCAACAAATCCGAACAAGTTTGAAGAACAACATAAGCTATAAGATACTTTAAAAATTTGAAATTTTTTTTTGTGATTTGTACACTTGAAATAATTAGATTCTAGTATTTTTCGTCCGGTTTAAACGTTTTTCAGGTCATTTTGTTCACCATAGGGATTTTCACCAGACGTCATCGAAAATCAACTTTACAAATGATCGTCTGTTTTTACGTGGATACAAATATATTTCTGTGAAAAATTCACGTTTTCGTGTTGAAACTGTAATTACTGTATTATGTCAAGTTCCTCAAATGGTCTTTAGACAATTCGCAGGAATCAGGTCAGCAGACAAAATAAGTCCAAAACGTAAGATGGGATCAAAATGGTCAGACTTTAATCATTTCGAAGGTTTTCCTTATAAAACTGTCCCTCAAATTTTTGATAGCGTAGCTCATGTTGGTCGGATTTGCCCAGATTTATTTCTATCACTCATTAAAGACGTTGAATCATTTATGCTCACTATCATTGGCGTTGACAAGATTGCTGAAGATTTATGTAACGAGCTTTCACTCTTTCCTTGACTTTTGATTTGGACGTTTGTTATTACGTTGGTTATATCTTCTTTGTTATCCAAAATATTCATAGCTACCATTATCCGTATATTTTACCAACGTTCTGTTTAAACTTTAAGAGCTACTTTACTCTCGACAATTGATTTTAATTTTAGAACCTTCAGCAAACAATGTTCCCTCGTACATAACACATGTGCTTTTACCCCCAAAGCGTGCAAACAATTACCAAAATGTTATGCTTTCAAATTGATGCCCGATAGAGTCAACCAAAAAAAATTTCGTTCATTGAAATAAATTTTATTTTATACAAACAAACAAAATGTTAGTACGTGAATCTAATAGACATTCATTTATCTCAACACTTTTGATTTATTTTAATTATGCTTTTAAGGGTCAATAAATATTTAGTAGCGGGAAATCGTGATAACAAACAAATATCTTATTTACAGTAGGAGATATTTTTTTTTTTTTTTTTTTTTTTATGGAAATAATATTTTATTCAAGTGATTGTTGTTCCGAAGAATTAATTTAAAAGAAAGGTTTAACCGGGCAAATTCGATTAATCCGATTTTAAAATAGATTTCAATATTTTATTTCGATCGAATAAATATAAGTATAAATAAAGTAAATTTTTTTCTTTGAAGATAATAAACTATTCTTCTAGTTGAGTATTATAGAATCAGTTGATTTATTTAAATAATCATTGATTGTTCTGCTGTGTCATTAAAAGAAAAATTAAAGTAATAAACTGAAGTTGTCAAGTAATGAAAAAACGTTCCTTATGGACAAGTAAACTTTTAATTCGTGCAAATTGTTTTTAACAAATTATTTGTCGCCTCAAATTCACGCGTCATCCTCAATGCATTTTCGGTAATTTCCCACTCAGTCATTCTATCATCATTCTGGCTAAACTTAACTTCAATGTGCAAACTAGTTTTCCTCCAAAAAAAGGTTGGGACGTTTTTGTGCATTAACCGAGTCAAAAATGTCTTCTTTTTGTACTGCCAGACAACGCGTATAAATTTTGTTTCCAACTATTGCGATAATTTTATACTGGCGAAAGCATCAAGGGATTATAAACTGTTAAATTTTTCAAAAAATTGATGTTTTTTTGAATTTTTTTCTCTTAATTTACATATATTTAAGTACACACAAGGAAAATTTCTCGTCAATCCCACAAATATTCACAATTCGCTGTAAATTGGAAAAATAAACAATTTTTTTCACTACATGCAAAGTGCTTTTGAAACTTTAAACGCGTTTTTCTCAAAACTTTGTTTTTAAAGTCAGTGAGCAAGATTTCTCGGGAACGGATCAACCGATCAGTCTCAAATTTTAACCCAAGCTTTTTGAGTATATTATTTAGTAATTACTTTAAAGTTTTTTTTTTTTTACTAATAAATATGTTCCATTTTATAAACAGTTTAAGGCCTAAATTTTGTGAAAAATTATTATCTTGCTTAATCTTCCGATCAGTTACAAGATCATACATTATATTAACGAAATATTTTTGTTTTTCATTTTATATTATTCAGTTCAGAGATATCGTGCTACGAATTTTCAGTTTAATAAATTGAAAGGTCTTCTTAAGAAAAATTCTTGAAAACTCGATTTTTTGATAACCCCGTAATTGATTTTGAGGTTTTGATTGACAGAGAAAAATGTATAGTCAACTAAAGAAACAGATCCATCCTATTGCAATTTTTTAGTAACTATGAGGAATAATTTTTTCTCTTTCTACGTAAAACAGTGCGATTTAAGAGACTATGTGGGATTAGCCAAACCATGGCTCCGGACAATCTAAACAGTGTCGAACGGCAGTAGAAACAGCGGCGAACTGTGAAACGGATTTCAGTGGATATAAAGCTGCGCGCCTCTGACACCGAACCAATATGGTAGCTCGAAGCGGGTAGCGAAGCGTAATGCTTCTCGAACGCTTTATAAACTGAAGGTGCACTGGATCGTGGCGTTAACAATTTGCGCACTAAGTAAAACGAGTGCAAGTAACTTTCATGTAACTTTCTGATTGTAAAGTTGGCTCAGCTTGAAAGCGATCTCTATTTCATGTACAACGTGAATTTCTAACGACTGCTCTCTCGATCGTCTGCTAAAATTTAATGCGCATGTGCTAAAATCCGGGAATGGCTGTTTCTAACCTATAAAATTTCACAATCGTTGATGGCAGTTGTACTCAATTTACAAGTGTGAAAATCTTTGAGGTTAGAGGCAGTTGGTCACGCTGGCAAACAGCTAGTCTCGGATTTTAGCGCATGCGCATTACATTTTACCAGACGACGGAGCATGCAGTCATTAGGAATTGACTCTATGGAATATGAATTATGCCACTTTTGTGTTGGAAAAAATTTTCATAGATTTATCCTACGATTTTAGTATAACGAATTTTGGGGTCGCTGAATCCAAATCTGAAATCAAATTTTCATAATTCAATATGGTGGATTCAATATGGCGAATGAAAAGGTTGAATTTGATCAAATATGTACACAAATTACGAATCTGAACCCAGATTTAAAAAATTCAATATGGTGGATCCACTACGGCGGACCAAAACTTCTCAACTGGATTCGATTTGAGCTTTTTGTCCGTCAAATGGATTCTTCATCTTGAATTTTCGAAATCTCATTTCAGATTCGTAATCAGCGATCCCAAAAACCTCCGGGTAAAATTTTTTAACCAGATTCGATCAATATTAAACTTCTCATCCAGCATAATGGATCCGCCATTTCAAATTTTACAAATCTGATTTCAGATTCAGATTCAGCGATCTGAAAAACTTCCAGCTATTCACATTCGTCGGAATACAACTAGTTTTCAAATATGTCTCCGCCATTTTGAATTTCGGAAATACGATTTCAGATTCAGATTCAGCGACCTCAAAAACTCTGATATACTTACTTTTATCGAAATAAAACTATTTTTTCGTATTTGCGTGCGCTACATTGTATCCGTTATCTTGAATTTTGGAAATCCGATTCCAAAATCAGATTCAGCCACGTCAAAAACGTTGATTTACCAAACTACAGTCAAATCGATGTAGTGGAAACACGTTTTTATTCAAATGCCCACATGTGCATCACAACACTCAAGGGGTTAAGATAACCTGCATAAGTCAAAGGATCTAAATTCGACAGTAAAGCAATTGCGTCATAACTTAACCTAAAAATTTTTGAAAATGGTCTTTTCACGATCCGTGTTTTCAACTTTTCGCTGTTTTGACGTTTCCGATGCACGTGACGCGATCTGATCGGAGGGTTATTCTGCCTATTTTGAACATCTGTATTTAATAAAATTTCTATCCAC
Source organism: Diprion similis (assembly GCF_021155765.1). NCBI lineage: Eukaryota > Metazoa > Arthropoda > Insecta > Hymenoptera > Diprionidae > Diprion > Diprion similis. The sequence goes on from NC_060117.1 coordinate 7,480,885, forward strand.
ACGTGGACGCCCAGATGTGCAGACGTTGTCTGATGTTAGTCTCTCGGTAACGCGCAGCTCTTCTCACTTTGAATACCTAAGCGTAAATTTTGGATTCCCTGCCACTTGTCTTCGTGACGAATTAGTTCACCTAAATTTCATCGACCATTTGAGGGGAAGGAGGAAAGGAATGCTTTTAAGTTCTGAACTCCCACTCTCTTGGGGAGGATCAATTTCAACTAGTGAGACGTAGTGCTGGTCTTAAATGCGTCTCGTACCTGACAGATGTATATATAAATGTAAACTGGACCGTACACAGACGTACGCCATAAAGTAAATATACTTCTGAGATGCTTTACTCGACCCTCGAAGTAGTTCGGTACGAGCTTGAAATAAAAACTGCAACGGAGTTGTACAATAATAGATATAATACGACAGTTCTGGATTTAATTACAATTTCCACCACCAGAAGGCGTGACAAAAAGTTTTCTGAAAATGACAAAAAGTTTTCCTCAAAACTTCTCGAAACTTTTTTGGAAAACCTTTTGTATGTGTTAATCGAACGGGAATTTTATTTGTAGACAAATTTTTTCACTTTCTGAAAATTCATGAAAATTCATGAAAATATGAAATAAAATAAAAATCTCGTGTTCAGAATACGTAACTTGGCTAGAGAATCCAGAAGCGGAAACTGGCGATGGATTTAAAGCGGTTGTTTACACAAATACCGATAGTGAAGAACGCTTTTGAGAATATAAAAATGAAAAATACTGAAATTATATAATACAAAAGCTTGAATATCGGTGCCTTATTTCAAATCTCTTTAAAACAATTGAAATCTCGTTGATTCATTCAATTTCGTCCTACGAAAAAAATTTTTAAAAACTGATTTTTATAAATGTACCGGAATATTTTTTCTCTTATTATATTGGCATTGTTAAATATTCAATTTTACAATATTGACTACTGGGAACAAGAAAAAGAACCTATAAAAAAAACCTGCGTGAGGAAAGGGATTTTATAGAAAATAGTATAATAAATGAGCCATCGTAGATCAGTGAAATAATTATCATTGCAGGAAAACGAATTTCGTTTCTATTCGAATAAAAATAATTTTTTAAGAGTAGAATTTGTGATAAAAACAGTTTTGAGACGACGCGACGTGTGAATAAAAAAATTAGTTTCGAATTGAACGACGTCTAAAAAGGTTCTCAAAAAATATTTCACAGTGCATATTTGGGGGAGCGGAGAAATTACACGTATAGAACACAAGACGCAGCGTGAAAACGCGTGGGCGTGAAAATAAGATACGAGGGAAATTGTTTCTGTTTGGGGAAAAATGAGGGAAGTTTCAGCGAGCAGAATTGTTTGGTAGGTAGCACAGTAGCTCGTATGCAGCAAATTGGCATCGTTGTCCTGGTCTGTCTCTTTGAGCGTACTGCCAACCTTCAGAAAAATTTCATTCCTTAGAGTTACGAGAAGATTCTAGTAGAACAAGCTTCGTTACGTTAATAATTTAAATATTGATCGGATCACAGGAAAATCTGATACGAGCATCCTTTTTTAACGTGATTATATAATTTTCAATAATACGTTTTATCGTTATTTTAAAATTACATCTGTTTTTCTGGTTTATTATTTATATTCTTCACTTGAATGAGGTCTTATCATCAATCTATTTTTTCATCGATATTAAATTGTACGTGAACAAGTGACTTTGGACTGGCCATGAGCCAGCAGCTCTTGAACTTCCCGTTCTCACACTGCAAGTTTCAAGTTCATAGAGGATAAAAAGAATAATATTCTATTCGAATTTTGAACTACAAATTCAGATTCGTAATTGACGGATTTTAAAGTCCTTGGATACCATATTACATGAAAATATGATGATTTTTTGTATTTTGAAACACTGTAATGGATTCACTATTACAAATTTTCGAATTCTGAGCTTGGGTTCATGTCTCAGTTTTCGAAACGGGAAGTTAAAAAATAGAAACTATATACACTAGACTGTTTTATTACATCCACAAAACTAATTTTCAATTTTTACTCAGAGCTGCATTTTTCAATTTTCGTTAAAATTGAAAATAATAAAAAACTTTATACATGGTAATCACAACTTCATAGTTACCGGCAAATAGGAAACCGAAAATTCATTTTGAAAATATAGAAATACGAAACGAGGTTTTGGTTGTATACAATTTACTGGAGTTGAGTGGCCAGTTTCACAGAAAACTCCGGATACAAAATACTCGGATGATTGCAAACGCCTTCCTCGTTTAACAGTTTCTTTTTCTCTCTGTACCCGGACGGAGTAATAATTTTCCGCATTTCCCCGCATTTCCGGTCGCTTCCTGCGTCCAGTTTCTCCCTTTTATTGCACCTGGTGTTTCTGGCAATATTTCCATTCCGCTTCTCTTCTTCTCTACATTATTCCACGACCTCGGCCTTACGATCAAATTTAACCTCAACTTCCACTGCAGCGAAGTATTTTTTTCCTCAAAGTTTAAATGTTGACACCATATCGTTCCTATTTGGTAAAAATATCAACCTTATCTATGGAGCATTTTATGTGAGTTGCACATTGTTGTTGAATTCACATAGTGTACCTGCCAATCGTTAACAAACATAAAATTATTAAAATAGTTGCATCACAGCTCGCTAATTATTTTTCGCATAATAAGTTAAGTACCGAAAGTGAAAAAAAATTTGTTTATTATTTAAACTTCAAAGTTCATCCCTTTTACCTGAAGGTTTAGAATTCACACGAAGGACTACGTTTCGGAAGTGAATATGATAGGACTTATTTGGAACTGATAAAGTAATCGATCCAAATTGGACGAAGCCTATTTCAAGGTATTTTGAACACGGGGTCACGTGACCGATTCAGGAGTACTCACGAGATTCTATTTCACGTTTTCCAGTTTTATTGGGCGCCATTCTCAGGCCGTGCTCGGAAGATGCCAGAAAAACTTTTTAAGTTCGTAATTATCAACTAATGAAGTTTCGAAAAAAAATCGATGTTTTTACGAAAATGGTCGAATTTTATTAATTTTTTTTTTTTTCTTTCTCCGAGCTTCGCCCGAAAACTACAAGTCCTAGGATTCATTCCAGTGAAACTTGACTCAAATCGGTCCAGTAGAATTAAAAATATTGCTGCAAAACGCCGCATAAGTAAAAAAAAAATTACTTCACCTTTGACCCCAACTCCCGTAAATATTATTAAAATTATATGATTATTATATGATTATTAGTACATTGTGCACCGAAAACGAAAACGTCCGTTCGCGCGCCGCTGTTAAAGGAAATTTTTTTTTTTTATATGATTCAAAGCATTAAGAAGCATTTTCAAAAATGGATATTTTTTACTGTCATCCATTCGTTCCTAATTAATTCCTTTAAAAAAAGTGCATCTTCGGCTGATTCGACCCTCCAGTTTCTTAAGGAGCACCCTGGTGGACACACGCAGACTGGCGCATCATCCCCCGAAATATCATCTCCGCACTGCGCCAACCCCGGCCAATCGCCGCTTACCGCTCCCACTGTGATAATTATTTTGCTAAACTCTGGCTCCAGCCTCCGCCCGTCTTGTTTTCGCCCCCGGGAGCCGGTGGCGCAGACCCCAGCATGCTCTACGCGTCCTATGCGTCGTGGTCTGTCCCGCTATAAGCACCTTAATTTCCACTACTAGACGCCGCCTTATCTCCCGGTGCAAATTGCTGCCAGTCCCACCTCAGTATACGCGTTTACCGAAGTCGTGGTAGAAATTTTCATCGGGCTCAGATAAGGCCATGATCAGGTTTGCCTTGTCACCTGATCAGCTACACTAAGGCACCTGGTCGGGGCCGGAACAGAAGTGTAACGTGCTGTACCAGCATGTCCTGGTCAGGCCGAGATTAGGTAAGATGGTCAGACCCTGATCAGAACTGAATCTGTGCCTTATCAGACGTTTATCAGAGCAGGTTAAGGTACTACCTAATCAAACTCTGGAAACTCCTGATTAGAACTGGATCTGGGCCTCATCAAGCGCCTATCAGAGCAGCAGATTAAGGTACTGCCTGATCAAACTCTGGAAACTCCTGATCAGGCCGAGATAAAGTAAGATGGTCAGACCCTGATCAGAACTGGATCTGGGCCTCATCAGGCGTTTATCAGAGCAGGTTGAGGTACTGCTTGATCAAACTCTGGAAACTCCTGATCAAGTCGAGATAAAGTAAGATGGTCAGACCCTGATCAGAACTGGATCTGGGCCTTATCAGACGTTTATCAGAGCAGGTTAAGGTACTGCTTGATCAAACTCTGGAAACTCCTGATCAGAACTAGATCTGGGCTTCATCAAGCGTCTATCAGATCAGGTTAAGGTACTGCCTGATCAAACTCTGAAAACGATTGTTCAGATTTATTGATATTTAAATAACGTAGTAACTTGTTTAGTTTTATGTAAAGCTGCGAGATGATATTGGAGGTAGATGCTCACACTTTATTGTAAATCATTTGATACTTGTATCGTGAGAGTGCCAAGGACTTCTATGACGCCTGATGGCTGCTCGCGGTACTTGAAATGTGTCAGGCTAAGTCAGGGTTAGATCAGGTCCGCCGAAGTACAGTTCGCCTGACCTGAACATGCTCAGGACCAGATCAGGGTTGTCCTACTTAGACATGCCTGATATGAGCCTAACCAGGACCTGATGTGATCCTGACTAAACCTGACACGTTTCAAGTACCGCGAACAGCCATGAGGCATCATGGAAGTCCTTGACGTTCTCATGACAGAAGTACTTCGCTTTGCATCTAAGTATATGAAACTAAACAATTCATTACGAATAATCGTTCCGCAGGTCTGATCACGTAGTACCTCAACCTCCCCTCATAAACACCTGATGAAGCCCTGATCCAGTTCTGATCAATGCCTGATCTGGGTCTGACCATCGTTACATTTTTGGTAAGCCCCTCACCAGGTGTCCTGATGTGTACCCGATGATGGCCTTATCTGAGCCTGATGAAAACTTTTACTCAGGTTATTCTGGGTCGAGGAAGATGCTTTGACTCCCGCCACTCACTTCTCGGTGAAATCCACCCCAAACCATTCATCGGGTTTACGTGTCGTTCGTCACCGAAGCCGCATCCCCGACGAAATTGGAATTGCCTCGGTTGAACCGCAGGAACAACGCGTGGAAGCTTTAGCTGGGTAACATGTGATTTTTTCGATACTTTGGAGCTTTGATTCGAGCACTCTTTACGCTTTGAACCGAGACTGTAGGTTCACCAAAAATCGATACTTTTTAATTATTTTACTATGAGACACTCGCACTTCGAGGATTTATTAAATTTTTGTATTCGTAACATCTATTTTTGAAGTACAAAAATCGAAAATAATTACCTTATTATGCGTCGTTAGTAATTATAAATATAAAAACAAATTTAATTTCAGCAAATTAAACTTCAATTTTCTAAGTAAGCGGTGTTGCTTCGGTGAAGTTCAATTCACTTTCGCATCTTTAATATTATTAAAAAATAATAATAATAATAATTCAAAAAACCAAACAATTTAAAAGTTATGAACAAAATTCTGAGACCTTAAACTTTAATCGTAGAAGGTTAAAATTTTGTTTCTCCAAACCGATTACCTTGGACTAAGAATTGTTGCAAAGATTTTTGATCAGACTTTTTTTTAAATCCTTTACTTTATTACCCGAACTGACTGAATTTTCCTCTGGTTATCATTGACGGAAATTTCACCGCAGTGTCCCCTTAATGAAACCGGTGATGCAGGAACAGTTCACTCTGGCCTTAACGAGCACGTCCTATATCTGTATACGTATGACGCCAGAGTAAACATTAAAAAGTATAACGACCGTGAGGGTGCATGATAATAATTGCACGCGACCCTCGTGCATGTTTGCGATTCCATTCTGGCCACGGACAGCGTGATTTTCACCTGGCAATTATACAACCAGCCGGCAATTGGAACGAGTCACCACCTAGGATGGTTTTTATTTTGGTCTTTTTCGAATTTTGACTTGGCCGCCCCCCAGAATTGTGCTCAATTTAAATGAATATAAATCTCCTTCAAAGCACAGATCGCTATTTCAACCCTCAACCCTTGCGCAAGGGTTGTGGACTTTGCCAGTTAAAATTACACACGTTTTCACCCGAGGGGTTAATCACTCGTGAAATCTGGTGTACACTTTTCCGTAAATCTTATGAAGTCTCTTTAAATCTTCGAAATCTTCTAAAAATTTTGTAATCTTCGAAATATTCTGGAATCTACTGAATTCCTCTAAAATCTTTGAAATGTTTTGTAATCCTTGAAATCTCCTGAAATCCCTTGAAATCATTTGCAATCTTGAAATTGTTATAAATCATCTGAGTCTCTTGGAAGATTATGAAACCTTTTGAAATCCTTTGTAATCCTTAAGATCTTCTGAAATCATTTGCAACACTTTAAAGTGTTTAGAAATCTTTTGAAACCCTTTTTAATTACTCGAAATATTTTGAAATCCTCTGAAGTTTTCTGAAATTTCTTGAAATATTTTCAAATCATCTAAAGTCTCTTGTAATCTTTTGAAATCATATGAAATCTCCTGAAATCCTTATAAAGATCCCTTGAAATCATGTGCAATCTTGCGAAATCATTAGAAATCATCTCAGTCTTTTGAGACTTATGAAACCTTTTGAAATCTCTAGTAATCCTTGAAATCTTCTGAAATCTCCTAAAATCATTTGCAATCTTTTGAAATGTTTAGAAATCTTCTAAAATCATCTGAAACCTTTTGTAATGACTCGAAATATTTTGAAATCCTCTGAAGTTTTCTGAAATCTTGTGAAATATTCTAAAATTATCTGAAGTCTCTTGTAATCTTTTGAAATCCTCTAAAATCTTTGTAGTCTTCCAATCAGGTGTCGTATTTTCCCCAACAACCCCCAAATCGACTTCAAATAAAAAATTTTTTTCCAAATTTTTTGATATTTTTGTCCTAATACCTTATGATGCCCCTCGAGACTTTTTTTCATCGTAAGAATATCATTATATTTTATGATCACTTCATACTTTATTTTTTTTTCTCTGGCAATTTTCATGGGAAAAATTTGAATCGAACGGCGATTTATCAAGTATAATTAACACGTTCCGAGAATATTTTCTTTTTTCTGATGGCTTTAGTTTTCAATTATTTCTAGTAGATTTTCAATCGAAAATTCTGAAAATCGCGTGTTAGGTATACTATACCTAACCTGTATAACGTGCATTCTCTTCGGAAAACAATATCCTTGAAAGGGCTGATCACACGTGAGAAACCCGAGTTTAATTCAGACTTTTTCCATGAAAATTGGCGAAGACAAAAAACGTTACTATGAAAAAGAACCTCGTGGGCTACCATAAGAAATTAAGATGAAAATATGGAAAAATCAGCGAATTGATTTTAAATTATTTGAAGTCGATTAGAAGGGCGCATAGAAAAAATTCTCTTACACCCTGAATAAAAACCACCCTAACGTAGACTAAAATTTGAGTAAAAATACATTTTAAATAGCAAACTTCAAAGCCCTTCTGCGAGGGCTAAGGGTTGAAAGAGAGGAGATTTCCATTTATTCGGAATCAGTTTGAGGTGCGTCCTTCCCAAATTTGGAAAAATTACGAAGTGAGAACCACCGTAGCGTCGTTGGAGCTCGTAAATCCGAATTCAGCTCATTCTCTGAGGGTGTGTATTGACAAACGCACGGCATCGGGGTTCAAATTTCGTATGGAACATGAAACTTGGCCCCGCACAGACGGGAAGCATTATCAGCAAAAGTTTGGCGTGCGGAGGCTGTCCTGAAACCTGTCAGCTGCCACCCCCGCCGCTTCCCGGATCGGCCCTTTTGTTTTGAGCCCCGTTTTAGAAGGGGGCAATAAAGCCTCGAGCCAGGAGGGAAGCCAAACTGGGTACAACTACGGGATCACCACGGGCAGCCTTCACCTCAAGGGGTTGGATACTGGGTATAATGGTGGTGCGAAGAAAGCTAATTTTGACAGACTGGAGCGCTTCAATGGAAGAGATCGTGTCGCAAGATTTAGGATTAATAGCTGCAGGGAGCGAAGAAAAATGGAATCGTAACCACGTCATTGCGGAGTTCATCGATGCCCTTGAACTACCGACCCCATGATTTTTGTCGTTGAATTCAAATTTGATCATATTTTTAAACTCTGTCTGTTCATTCCTGCAATCTGGAGTACACTTGTGGTTTAAAATGTTTTGTGAACTGTACCACTTTTATTTTTGAACACTCCAAATAATCACAGATCGAATTACTTCGGCATTCAACTGTTGTGATAAAGATCTTCCGAAAATTACGCTGAATGAAATACTGATGAAAATTTATGAAGGATTAGGAAGCTTGCGATGAAGTTACGAAATTTCTAACATTCTCAAGACGAGCTTCTTATCGAGTTTTTCTTTACGAACAGAAATTCTTGTTTCCAAATAATAACATCAGATATCTTTTTTACCAGAATCCAAACCAAAGTTGATGTAAAAGCGATCCAATTTTCAAGCTGAAAGTTCAGACAATGTTGCGTAATTTTTGCACTAACTTTAGAGGAATTAGATCGATTTCAAGGTTCGAAATCGTCAACTTAATATGTTCCAATGATTTTCTGTACACGATACAAAACAGAATTATTGATTGTAGGCATTATTCACCTTTTTTGGAGCTCAAAATTGTGTTAAATTTAATAATACTGGAACCCATTACGATACCAACATATCACATATCGTTAAGAATTCTCGAAAGTGGAACGACACGCTGGAAGATAAATGATCAGAACGGATGGACGGATATATTGGGAGTCTAATGAAAGAAACCTCATGGGCTTACAATAAGAGAGACGGTGTTCTGTCGACCGGAATTCCGGAGATCATAAACGCTGCTGTAGTCATTGCGATTAGTGAGACCCAGTACCGGGCAGAACCGTGCACGACGAAACTTAACCCCCTTCCTCATTGTTTCTCGTGCAATGTAACTATACAAGACCTTGATTCCACTCGGACCATAAATTCTTTCGAGATAAGCAAGACAAGTGACTGTACTTTTATAACATCAACAGATTCCCAGCGAAAAAGTTCATTGGAAACCGCTGATCACCATTTTTAACCCTAATAGGTCACTTGGGGTGAATTTTACCTCAAATATTTTTCAAACTCCTCGTAGAGTTCCTCAGTCGTGGAAATGAGCCATTCTTCGTTCAACTTTGCTGATGTCTCAGAATACTTGAACAATCAATTCTGGTTAGGACAACTGAAAGAGGTTTTTTGCGATCCTTAAACAATACCTAGATTTTTTTTTAGATTTTTTGAACTCATTTTTCGAGCAAAATATCACGTTTGGGGTTAATTTCACCCCGTGTGACCGTTATGCGATTACACAATAAAAAACATTTATATTTCTTATAATCAGAAAAAAGTACTTTTTATTGTACTTTATTTCGTTTTCATTACAAAATGCATTATGATTTTCATCTTGTTTTGTTCAAATTACAAAACCATCTATGAGGAACGTTTTTTTTTTATACAGAGTGAATTGCTAACGATTGCACGTACCGTCGTCTGCTACGTTAAACGCGCATGCGCCATAATCCAAGAGCAGTTCTTTGCCAGGGTAACCAACCGTCAGTTATCTTTTGCAGTTGTGCTCAATACGGACAGCTTTCAAAATTTTTGAGGTTACATACATCGCGCCGGGCTATCGTTTAAATTCATAATAGTTGATCACCCTGGCAAACAACTGCTGGAATCCAAGAGTGTTTGTTTGCCAGGGTGACTGTATCTCTAACCTAAAAAATTTTGACAGTTGGTGGCAGTTGTGATCACTTCACAACTTTCAAAATTTTTAAGGTTAGAGACAGCTGCTTTCCCTGGCAAATAGACCAATATATTCCTTTCCTACAAAAGTCCTCTAAAGTTTGATGATCACTAATTTTAATTATTTGTGGTTCCAGAGTTAATTAAATAAATCGTTAAAATTTCGACGATTCGTATGTAAGGCTGAGACAATAATTACAATTTCGATCCAGATTTGAAATCAAGAAAGAGGCAGATTTCCGCAAAATTTCGAACGTGCATTTGGTTTTCAAAATAAATGTCTCAATTTTGTGTTTCCTTTTTTTTCATGTCCCAAACTTCGTTTTGCCTCAACCGATAAAAAATTGCGCTTCTTTCTCTTGCCAATATTTTTTAATGAATTAAGTGTTACAAAATTATTGTTTTTTTTTTTCAAATTGTAACAATGAATAATTTTCATCGTTGGAATTCTGTTTAAAATAGATAGAAATTATTCTCGTCTTTTTAGTAAATGCAAACTTTTTAGGATAACTTGGATCACATGAATATGCAATTTGTCAGAAAATTGCTGCCACATTCATGCGGTGAAAACAGATGAAACTGAAAGTTTCGTAATCCTTATAAATTATTCAATAAAATAGTGTTTCAACAAAATTATCGTCTGAATGTTAATTGATGGCGATGAAAAGTGTGTTTATTCCACGGCACGTGAGGAAAAAAAAAACGTAGGTCTCCATTCGTTTGTGCGGCGAGTGATGGGAATAGAAAAGGTGCAACGCTAGGAAAGCGGACGATGCGACAATCCGCAATCGCATTGCGGATTTTACGGTTTAAAGTAAAAGATATAGGATTCATTAGCCAGCTACATATGGCTTCGCGAAGCTCGTATAGTCGAGAAAATATATGGTATGGATACATGTACTTGAAAAGGTCGTCCGCAAGCTTCAAGTAGTTGCATCCATTTATTACGCGCGACTGCACATCGTGCATTCTCGTGCAATTTAGATCGTTCTCCAGCCAGAGCCACACATAAAATAATCAAGTCTATTGGAAACAATTATTCTTAAGGTAAAGATAAACCAGCCATAAAATAATTATCAGAAAAGTTTTAGTGACTTTTGAAATGTTTTTAATTTGCATAAACACTTGTCTTCGATTTCGCTGATTATTTTATAATTCAGAGTTTGTACTCGTTCAAAACTGCGAATAAAGTTTGGCGATGGTATTATCTATGGTGGGAGTATACATGGTGTGCAGCTTCATTCTCTAAACAAGTTTCTCTCTCGCGCTGGACTGGATTTGAGTAGGTTGCGTACCAACGGTGCCAAAATACCCTAGATCGGTGGTGATTAATTGTTTTGATGTTAAATCTGCGCGGGGGAAAAATGAGCGGGACTTTGAACAACTCACACCACAACTATACATGATGGTATTATCGAGCAGGGTAGCGTTCGCCAGAAAAATAATTCCCTAACAATATAGGGATTTCTTTAGACAGTTGGTATACATCTCACTTGAAGGATTTAACCTCGAAGAAAGGAGCGTGTCGCAGGAGTTCTAACGTGGTGCGAGTATACATGGTGTACCTAGGAGTGCAGCTTCTTTCTCTAAAAAAGTTTCTCTCTCGCGCTGGACTGGACTTAAGTAAGATGCGTACCAACGGCGCTAAAATACCCTAGATCGGTGGTGATTAATTGTTGTGACGTTGAATCTTCGCGGGGAAAAAATGAGCCGGACTTTAAATAACTCACACCACAACTATACATGATGGTATTATCGAGCAGGGTCGCGTTCACCAGTAAAATAATTCCCCAACAATATAAGGATTTTTTTATACAGTTGGTACACATATCACTTGAAGGCTTTAAGCTCGAAATTATTTTCACGCACGTGTGCGCATAAAACTATTAATTAATCTGAAATTTACGATGAAAATTCGCTATGAATTCAAACAATTAGCAAGAATAAATTTGCAGATATTTTCACATACTTGGAATCAAGATTTCGTGGTATAGTATACTCGTATATACTGATGATACCTATATACAAGAAGAATGCGGTGGTTTCGTGCAGCGGAAATAATCCGCGGGCAAATTATCGTGAAACTTGAACAATTTAATAAATTAGAAACTAGTTAAGCGGTGAGCTGCTACTGCTGCTGCTTCTGCTGATGGTTAAAGTAGGAAAATGACTGTTAACTTAGCTACAGAGGATGTAAACTATAATTTATTCGAGACTATAGAAGCCACGTCGGGGAATCGCATGTCAGCTATTCATTCTTCACCCGCTTCTAGCTGCTGCTGCTGCTGCTTCGCTCAGATTCATACCTATGATTCATATATATATATATATATATACACATATATATATATATATATATGTTATATATTAGGAAGTTTTTAATGGCATCGACTTTGTGTGCCAGAATTAGCGACGTGCACGACGAGTATTGCTATTGTTTTCCAAAATGAGAACAGCTACTAGAATCTTAAACCATAATACTGTATATATATATACGGACTTGACATTATAATTATGTATCGGCTGAAGTGAAATCAGCTTTAAGTCACTTGGCCAATATCTTATGTCAGTGAACAATTGATGCTTAGTAAGTTAGGTAGAGCGTCAGGTCCGTCAGGCCTTTCCATGAAGTCCATTTGCTTCTCCTTTTGATCGACTTCAATGGAAACCAAACATTCTTCTTATTAATAGATTTTCACTTCCTGTTATAATGTCGACACTAAATTATTCTTGATCGAATTGAATTCTTCTCGATTTTCAAAATTTAAAATGAAAATAAAGTTCTCAGCAGGCTGGATAAAATTGTTAATGATCGTTTCAGATGATGGACCAGAGAAGGAAATCGGCAAGCAGTTTGAAAAGTGTTGACATTACTTTCGGATATAATTCATTTTGACAGTCTTGTGAGTTTACTAACAATGAAGGCATAATTGCAAATTGTGAGAAGAGTTACGCTGATGTTTGTCTCATTGTCAGTTATCGCGATGCAGTATCAGTTTGCAGTTAGTGACACGTCGTGTATTGTCTAGAGTCTGACTTGTCTGCACCGGAATTGAAATGAACTTTGGAGAACAAGCCATGACGATGTCTCAGAGTGGCAAGTTCGTAGAGAATAGTGCTAACTTTGATAGACAAACTAGAAGGAGGTCTAAGCAATGCGGAGAAAATTTTTATTCCGGAAGTTCGTGCCGAGTCGACGGAAGTCCTACCATTCTAAATTTCAACTCCTTTTCCCAGAAAACTGTCACAGTTATTGCAGTGTATAAAGTTCGCCTGATGAAACTAATTTGAAATAGTCAATGACTAATGGGAAAATAATGATTTGCTTTATACTTGGTAGAACCAAAACACCAAATTCTATCCTCAAAGATACTAACCTTTAGTTATTCATGACGCGTGTCTTTCAAACCATTCTGCTTCAGTTTCTGCTATTGTGTTAGAACCTTTTATAGATACGCAAAATTATTTTACATATGGTCTACGGTCGAGATAGGTTTATGAATTAATACTATTTCACCTAAATTAATGAGAATCAAACGAGAAATATCTAAATTATGGAAAATTAAGTCAACTTTATTTGGATTAGTTTTTTATTTGTGTCAGAATTATCTGCTTGGAGAGAAAAAAAATTAATTTCACTCAACAAGAAATACAAAAAAAATTGGAGTGTTCACCACTGCCAGCTAGTTTAGGAACGCACCCTAAGTGTCACGTGTTTCCGCTGGAGCTTGGGGCCATTTTCGCACCACGTTAGCTTCAGCGCCATCTGGATCGGACCGTTATGCATAAACTGCGGAGCAAGTGTGACGAAATGACCCTGCGAATTTCCTCCGTTTATTCCCTCTGACCACTTCCTCAAGTGAAATATGGTCCGGTCGCCTTAACGTATTCCAGCACATTCCCGAAGCCCAATTCAGGAGAGATAGCCGAGAGTTATAAACTTGCAAATCCTATAAATCAATAGTCCAATATGTGTTGTGGGTTAGGCCTACAGGTTGCTGCTGCTGCTGCCCGTTGGCAACAAGTGACCGCCTGCTACGTAATGTACAGCTTCCTGTTTTACCTGCAGAAATAAATGGCCTTGTAAATTCGCCGTTTGAGTATGAGATGCAAATTATTTTCATAAGAAGTGCCAGTGAAATGAATATCGCAAATGGCGGTGTTTTCTAAGCCCAATGAGATGCTTCGCAATAATAACAGTTGAAACTACACATTATGCAAATATTCAATTCAAACTCAACTACGATACTGTATTTAGACAGTATAAATGTGAATATTTATGAAGGGTGCTCGTATTCTTGAGTAACATCAAGCAACCTTGTATCCACATTGAATCGACAAAAGTGTCTCTCATCTGACGATGAATTTCGTTAAATTCTTAAAAGTATTCCCCATTACTTAATTTATTGGTCTACTTTCGTGCTAGTTACCATACGAAGCCTTCTGTGTTAACCAAGCCAATTTCTTCTTCCAGTGCCTCATCGATTTACATGAGGCTCAAGTATGCTGAAGAGCTTCTCTTGGCTTGCGCAGACTTATTGGTATAAATATACTTTCAAGGTGCACTTGCCGCATCTGCTGATTACTCTTCAAACGAGTCACAGAGAGGTTTTCAAAATAATCTGGAAGGCTTCGGAAGGGTTTTCTAAGACGTCATTATTTGTTCCATGACGTGAATAGACGCGACCAAAGTCGGATGAAAACAGAACTTTCTTAATATTTAATGCTATTCCGCGATTTTTTATTTCGTGTGAAACTTGGCGTGAAGTTTCTTTCGCATAAAAAAAAAAAGTAAAATGAAGATTTTTCATTTGTGTTATGAAAGAATTATTCAGCCTGTAATTCTTTCTGCTATGACGATACATCATTTCATCGCTTGCATCACCTCAAAGCCAAAAGGTCTTGTGTAAATGAAATGGTTTAATTTCTACAGTTAAAGTGAATTGCTAATTATATTACAAAATTAAGAACCCAAAAGAGTAATATTCAAGAATAAGAATAACGATTTCAAAAGATATAGAACGACAAAATGAGAATGCATCTCGTAGATCATTTCAAAGCTTGTTACGTTAAGAGCCTCGTTTTCTGAAATTCGAACCGATTATTGAAAATTGTTGCTGAGTTTCTGTTGCTATGATACATGATTAATTGAATTTCGTACCACTCTCGATTAGACCCAATTACAATTCCATTCACTGAAGAGTTGAAGATTTTATTTTCGTCTCATGACAAAATGGACTGAAAACAAATAACCATTTTAGTAAAAAGCCGAAGTATTTTGATTCTGCAGTTCAATATCTGTAAGTGAACTCGATCTATAGTGATTTTATTTCGCTAGTCAATTTCAATAACATCGTCAATATTAAACTCAAAGTGAAACACGAGATGTAATGACTCGATATTTTCATATCATGGAGACAGCAAGTCAATCGACTCATAAATTCGTGGTATGCAAAACGTAATATGCCAAATATTTTTAGAGCGTACACTTTGCGTATTGAAAATCAGCACCGAAAGCTTGTCAAACATCATCGCACGCCATTTCTACAAAAGTGTTTCGCTTTGAGCAGTAATATTCATCCGAGGCTAAAACTTACCCGTCAGAATTGAACTATATGGTTTTATTCACGCAGCCTAAAGGTTTTAGAAAATTAATTTAGTTCCTTTTCACATATCAAGTATAAACTTCGTCGTATAAAGTGGCCTCTGTATCTCACGATGAAAAAGCTCAGCGCTACCTACGAAATAATTAAGGAAACGGTGTTAAAAGGGGCAGCCAACTTCGAGACTTGAAGGAAAAAGTTCTTCCTGTCCTGTAGGAAAGGCTATAATACATATACATACATATACATGTATATATCGTAAAAGAGTTAACGCCGGAGGGAAATTTTCCTTAGTAATATTTTTAAAATACTTAAAGCCCGTGTTTAAAATATTTTACAGGAAAAATGAAACCATGCTTCGCGAGGTAGAAATTTCGTGAAACGAAAAAAAAAATTAAAAATTGAATAAAATTTGTCTGTAAAGTTTATTATATTCTTCATCAATTTTCGGACGACCCAGCTGTTGGAGGGAAGATCTGATCGATGAAGTTTGAGAAGTTTGAAGCTATTCGTTATTACAACATTAAAGTCCGATGATCCATATTTTTTTGACGGAAGTGCAATCGTTTACATCATTTTGGAATACAGAATGGATGGAAAATGGAAAAGTTACTGGATTAAAGATATCATCCATGTCGAGCACCTTTGCACCGGCTTACAGAGGGCGAAGAAGAGCTTTAAAGCTAGAAAGGAAGAAGGAATTTTACGGATGTGTAACGGAATGTGGATATTATGCTTACAGAGGCTCAACGTCAAAGTGGAATTGAAAATTATCCCCCAACGATGAGCAGCGGAAAGATTTCAGCGACGTTGAAAGCTACTGGACACATATGGCTCATCACGGAAAAATCTGTCAGGTGTAGAGTAACCGGTTATAGCTTTTATCGAAAACCTATAATCCCATCGGAACTGGTCTCAAAGCGATTCATTCAGGTAACGCGAATAGTTCAGGTAATTTTCTCGTTACACGACGAGGTCTCGCACTACGTGATTTCGAAATTGACATACACGGGTTATCGTAACTGAAACATTTGAGTACAGATACGTAATATGCTGAGAAAAATTTAATTTTGTCTTATACAGGGTATACACACGAGTAAACACCGCAGAATGTTCGGTTGCCTACTTCCGAGGGGAATAAATATCGGTAAAACAGACCTACCGAGTAATCGGTAGGTAAGGCGATTAAAGTCCTTGCGAGTGAGCTGGAACGGAATGCCTGTATTGCAAAATTGTGTGAATTTGGCCAAGCAGTTGTTTCGTCGTTTTAACGAATGTTAAAGCGTTCAGTAATCGCGTTCCGAAGTCACGTTAAAGTGATTGTATGACGATAGGTCTGTTTTACCGACATTTACCGGCAACCCAACACATTGCGGTGTTTACTTAGAAATACCGTTTATAGTTACCTACTGAGAAATTCTAGTAAAATGAATGATGTTACAAAGACGATTTACGTATTGTTGAAATTACAATAAAATGTAGTAAAAGTACATATCATGTGATACTAACACATACTTGATTTTCTAGTTACATGTGAAAAATTCATTTTCATTTCGTATCCAGAATCATATTTTTGAGTGATGGTAAAAAGTGAAAATAGTCAAAGTAAACAGAACTACGAAAATTTCTCTCTGCGATAATGACGTTCGTTCTGGATAATTATGGCCAAACGGTAACCTGGGAGAATTTTTATATGAAGAATGAGAGACAAAATATATTTGACACCATCCGTGGAATGGTATTCAAAAAAGCAAAAAAAAAAGGAATGGTGGGTAGAACGAGAGCGTAAATTGTCAGCACTGCAGGGTATGGTGAGATAATGGAGATGTCAGATCGTGAATAACGCATATCCAGCTGCTAGATAACAGGGATATCCTTTAAAGTAAAAATAAAATCAATGACGCTGTAAAAAGAGAGGCGAATATTCCGCGAAATAAAAAAACATTTGATTTGCTGCAAGATTGGCCAATTTATAAAGTGGATTTGGCGCTCTTATCGAATGCCGAGTTGGCACCGGTGACTCCGGTTATCATCGCGGTTGAAAATTGGCACGGACAACACCAGAGCTTTTCCTAGGATAGCAAGAATTCAGTTTAGCACTTTCGAAAACTAATAGATCGAACAAACGCGCGAAGCTGCCGTCGAATGAACTCAACGCAAGAAGAACAATTATTTAAATAATTGTAGTCGTTATTTTATCGTAATATTAATTCAATTCAGGTAAATTTTACAAATACCAAATTACACAAAACGTTACAAAAGTTGTCAAAATTTTATTTTGCATCATTAAGACAAATGTGCAGTAGACTAGATGTGGCGGTGAAAAATTTCTTATACAGTTATAATGACTTGTTATGTATTATTAGTTGCTGATCAAGTCAACTTGAAATTTTCAGTACTTTGGCTGAAACTTGTGATGAAAAAGACTGCCAAAAATTGATTCAATCCGCGTTGCAACTAATTAATTACATTTGTAATTACATTACCGGAGTAATTAATGATTACACAGAAAAATTATAATTACATTGAAATCAATTAATAATTACAACAGAATATTGTAATCGAAATTAAAATAATTAGTAAATACAAAAGAAAGTATTTATTACAATTTACTTTTGTAATTATTAATTACTTTGAATGTAATTACCATTTTTCTTTTATAATTATCAATCATTTTTAGGATATTTACAATTTTCTTTATGTAATTAGTAATTGAAAGTGGATAATTAACGATTCTTGCAACTCTGGATACAATATAACTGTCCAAGGGGTATGTCTTTGAAAAAATCTAGATCTTGAGTTTCTTGATCGATAGTCAATAATTTTAAGTGTTTCATTTTTCGAATCAACAAGTTTAGCTGATCAGATCAAAATAAGGGCCCCTTTAAAAAAATTCCTAAAATCATAATAAAATGTTTAAAGTAATTATGATTTCCGAATAATTCACATTTAATAAAAAGTTCAGGTTCTTAATTTTATCTCTTGTTATTTAAAAAATTTCAGGGGGCCCACTTTGCCCCAAATTTTTTTATATATCTAAAATCTTAAGGTGCCCATTCTGCACCATCCTCCCCTACAATGCCGCAGGTTCTTTCTCCAAACTACTTGCAAAGATAAAAAAACTAAAAACCAAAATCAAAAAAAAAGAAAAACACTTTGCTATTGGACTTTGGAAGTAAGAGATATTCATAGACGAATCCTGTACGTCAAATTTGTATAATTTTGCTAATTATAATCAGCACCAACGTTCTGCAATGAATTGTTGAACTTCCGGAACTACGAGGAAAATTTGTACAGCGAAGGGTGTATAGATAAAGACGACTTTCGTTAACGCAATAACGTAACCGTGTGTATTTGTATCTCCCGCGTATTTCCGTGAGTAATATTAGTGAAGTTTACCGATGAAATTATGCATTCAATGCTTTTCCCGTTTGTTCTGATTAAATTGGCCTCGTTAAGGTCCCCGAGAGAGAGAAACGCGGAAGTGCGATCCTGATAGCGAATATGACGACGGTTTGTCATACAAGCGCGAATAATGTGAGGACGTATCACTTTGTCGAGATCTCGTCAACGACGGTAGTCGGTCATATTAACATTTAACGATCAACGCGAACGTTGATGTAGGTTTGAATAGGCGAGCAAAGCCCGGATCACCAGAATTTATTCAAGACACGCGTCCCTTTATGCGTAGACCTTAACCTTCGATTTCTGTCAGAAAGAACTACGAAAAGTAACGATAAAAATTGTGTCCAAGGGGTTGAAAAGTGGTGAAAATTCAAACTTTTTAAGCAGGAAATACAGTGATATTTTGATAATATTGAGTTTTTGATTTTTGAAACTACTAACAAAAGGTGTGATCAAAAATTTCATCCCAGGAAATTGAAGTTTTTTTTCACGACACGTAGTAGCATAATATTCATTTTTTTTTTGGAGGAATTTTTGATCAAATCTTTTTTAGTCTTTAGAAAAACGAAAGACTCGATATCACCGAAATCAAGTATCTTATCAAGTTATGGAATACTTGTATCGCTTGCGTTTGAATTAATTCAGGCGGTGACCCAACCGAATAAACCACCAAGCTTGATTAAACCACAAGCGGGGCTATAACTTAAATATTAGAAAAAAATGTAAACAAATTATTGATATCAATCTCGTTCATTTTAAGGAAAAAAAAATATAAATTTCATGTGTATGTACGAATAATAAATCTACGAAGGTAATAAATGAAATAAACGCATGTTGTTTAAAGAAACGGTGTTGTTTTTTTGGTTAACCAATTTCGATAATTTTTTTTTGTACTACAAATTTTGGTTTCAACTTTTTGTTATATTTAACTATAAATATAATTTCGGTGGCACATTTTCAGCCCTATTCCACGTACATTCCTAGATAGCAGCGCCGCGACATGGCTATTTCAAACACTTAAAACACGGACAACAAGAGAACCACGTCGCTCTGTAGAAAATTGGCTTTGTTGCAAGACCTGTATGTAAGACCGTGGGCCTCGGGCACCTTAGTTCGACGCCTTCACGAGCGGAGCGCTGTGCCGCCATATTTGCGCCTGAGATCAGCCGGCTGCGCGCGTTCGCATTGCGCATGCGCGGCGGCGAGTGAGAACGCGGCGCGAGGCGAATCGGGCTGGCGAGAAGCGAACAGCGCTCAATCGGTGAGTAAGCTCGAAAAGAGTAAGAGTCAACACCGCTTCCTCTATACGTCACAGGGTACGTGTTGAAAAGATCGATTCCGATTTTTCAAACTGAATATTTTACCGCGATACGTAGGATCTAAAAATTCAGATGTTGGTATTCGCCAGTTTTTCAGATCTATGTAGTTTGAAATTTGGGTGTCGTATGACTTTAAAAGTTTTTCACACAAAAATTTTAAAGCAATTTATTAACCTTTTGGTGGGAATTGAAAAGAAATTCAATTCGTTTCCTTTTTGATGAAATTGTCACCAGAGATCTACAGCTTGTGTAGAAAATCGTTTGAAAATTTGCGAATAAGATTAAAGCTCCTTTTTTTCAATTGAATCGTGTTGAAGAGCAAAAAAAATCGAAGGAGAACACGGAAAGAATAGAATCTTTTCCATCGAATCCCGCGTATAAAAATACAAATGTAGAGAGATCAAAAGATGGAAAGCAAAAATACAGAATCGTCAAAATGAATGAAAATTTATCAACCTAAAACGTATGGAATTCTTAGAATCTTTGACGATTCGATATTTTGGTAACGACAGTTTATCCTTCTCAAATATAGTCGATTTTTCCGTACTTCAACTTTCTACACTTTCAAATTATATGCAAAACAGATTTCGATATTGGATGCAAAATTCGATATTATCATCCTTCCAACCATTCAAATTTTTTACCCCCACCTTAAAAATTCACCATAAAAATCAAATGATAGATTACAAAATCCAGGAAAACAAAAACTCGGCTAACCATATTCGATTCTTTTTGTTTATGAGAAAAACACGTTACTTTGAATCCATCTTCTACCTAATGACAAAAAATTATGTCTAATATAATTTTGGCATTATAAGGCATATGAGCACGATTCTACAGTTAGATTCAGGGAGTGACGTTTCAGCCAATGTATCACGCTGTAAAACCGCCAGTATAATATGCCAATTTCGAAATTCTGGTCCGATGTAAATTGCGTTGCCGGAGATTGACATATATAATCAGTCCCAAGGTCTGTATTTGCAAGCCAATCTAGTCAGCGGTAGAAGCAAACGCGTTTCAATTACCGATCGCTTTTAAGTTCCCCTCACAAATTCAAATTGCAATCGCTGTAGGAAAACACGTCAAAACTTTTCACGGAATGGCGAATCAGCCATAAACATTCGTTCGCGTCACGTTGATAAATCCTGGGATCGAATGACCGATGGGTCGCCATAAAACAATCCGTCCTTTCCATGAATTCAACCCTTTCAGTAACAGTAGGATGCTCAGCATCCCATCTCAAAAATTTCCATCTCCTAGCCTTATCAAAGTTTATTTACAACCATTTTTTATTCACTGCATAATTATATTCGTCCGTGGTTTTTTTTTTTTTAATTTATTTATGGAAATACAGCCTTTTTAATTCTCTTCTTTGTAAGAATTTGACTAGATATATAAATAATATCAATAATCTAATGAAATAAGGAGACAAATAATAGAACACATGTAAAAATCTTTTCAAGTGTTGATCGGTTTCGTTTTTTTTTCAATTTTTATTTATTCATTATTTTTTTTTTCATCTTCGTAGACTCTCAAATTTAAGTATTTTGATTTTCTAACCATTCAACTCATAATAAAAGTCATGTTTCGTGTATAAATAAAAGATATAACTTAATATTCAGAATCCATTGAAGAACTTCACCTTGCTTTTTTGATGAAATAAAAATAAACGCTCAAATTTTAATATAACGCAGATTATCTGTTGAATATTTTCTATATTTTCACTATACGATTAATATTATTGAACACGTTTCGGTCGATTCGACGTTACCGTAGAAGTGAAAGTGAAAATTGATGAATACGGAAATCGTCAACGTAACCAAAAAAGTCAAGCATTCACCTACAGGTTTTTGAAACTAGTCAACTTCCGTTTTTTGCTCGACGGGCTTGCTCAAACCGCTTCTCGTTACACCTGTGAAGAAAAAAAGCAATACTGATCACTTTATCATCAATAGATAATACAGGATACCTTTAGTATCGATAGTATCGGTAAAATTCATAGAGTAGAAAGATCTAGACGAGACGCGGAAAGAAAGGACGAACGAGAACATGCTAGATCTCAGAAAAAAGTATATATAGAGAGTAAGGAGTCATTTTGGTAATCATCAGTCCTTAGTGAGTGTAATTGTAAAGAAATAGAGTGCTTCATTCCATAAACAAAAGAAGTAACGCTTCATTTCTTCAATAACCTATAACTAATTACCACCATCTTTAATTTTTTGTTCAATTTTGGCACCGTTTCAATCCTTGACACCATGGCGGATGATTCGAAAGCACTCAATGCAACGCCTGATCAATTCGCGGACCAAACATCGTCCGATTCGCAACGTCGTTCGAGCGAGAGGTAGGCTGAGTAGTGCAAATAGGGCTGATTCGGTGGCAGCGGTGGGACGGAGCAAATGTGTAACCAGAGAGGGTAGCAACATGTGGCACATTATAATGCCTACCCAAGCTCTCGCGTCCAATGTGTGCCAAACGGTCGCCACTGCTGCTCTTGGCTCGAATCTCCCGACGGAGTCTCAGAGGCCAATGACGCGACTCAAGCTCTCTGAAGAAGCTCGTCGAGGGTCGTCAAAACGAATAATTGAATTGCCGGCGGAATAGCATTATCACACCTTCGACTCTGCAGCACGATATTCAAACAGCGATGTGCCCGCGGGGTGGTGATGAAATTCCGAATTTTGGAAGTTTCGAAAAGTTCTTTTTTTTTTCATGGTGAAACTTGCAGTACAGAAATCAAACTTTTACGAGACATCGAAGTTTCGAATGGTCCGAAATCCGACGCTCAAACTTCCGAAAGGTGTTAGAAATGGGGTCGTATATAGGTGGTCCATTTAATTTTACATTAGCATCAAATTTGAGGTTAAGTTGAAAGATAAGCTAAGATAACAAAAATAATGCGAATTTACATGTACGAAAAGGAAATTTAGAATCTAAATTAACAAATAAAGTTTTTTTACAAAGGATGATGTCAGGAAATCCGGATTACTTACTTAAAATTGACTTTCTACAGGCCTAGATGTCGTTCATCGCACCATCGTGGAGAAAGTGAAATTTATTTTATTTATTTCCTTTTCGTGCATGTAAATTCGCATTATTTTTATTATCTTAGCTTATCCTTCAACTTAACCTCAAATTTGAGGCTTCAATGTCAATATAATTGATACAATTCATTCTTCTTGAATTCCCACCTCCATTACTCAATCATGAATTTCGAAGCCGAAAGTCATGTTGTTGCACATGGTTGGGCACGTTTCGATGTCAACTTCCTTTTAGTGAGCAAGAAAACAGGTAGTCCCATTTAAAAAAATATCGTGACCACCGAAATCCTATAAGACATGACCTTCAGATGACGTTTACTCCCAAATCTCATTTTTCCTTTCAAATGCAACAACTTTTCTACATCACACTTTTCGGTACAGTCAATAATAACCAAGTTACTCGGAGTGGCAGAGTTAAATGGACCACCCTGTATAGACAGTTTGAGTGTTTCTGTTTTCTGCCACATCCGCACTTGGGATGTACAGTTTATGTCCGTTTATCTGACGCCCTTTACGCGTGTACTAAACTATTTTCAGTCGTCGGGTGTGGATCGTTGTGTCAACACCTGTTTCTGTTTCGCCTAACTCGATCTCGATTGCTTACGACTTTCAAAAGGAGAAAACTTGTGTATAAAATAAAGAAAACAGTAGTTGAATAAAACGTGTATTAATCTCTGCCTTCTAAAAAAACTGCTTAACTCCGACAAACCAAAGTTCCGAAGTGCAAAAGTGAGAACATTTCGAAATTTCAACCACCGAAATTACAAATGATCTATTCTGATTTTCGGTTTTTCTGATTTTTTACACCCACTAGTGGAGTAAACTACGCTGTGTGAATATATTTCAATTTTCGAAATCCTGCTCTATCAAAAATTGACTTTTCGAAACTTTGTTGTTTCGTAAAAGTCTGATTTCTTTATTTCAAGTTTCGCCACCTAATAATTCTTGTGGACTTTCACTAGGCTAGAATCGCAAGATGCTACTTGTTACAGTGTTTTGTGAAAAGCCAGTGCAAAATATCTCGTGATTGTTTCAAGAACCATCAGTGCAAAGTTGTGATTCGACCTGTTACGCGTAGTGCTCGAGGGTCAAGGTCGCCGTTGAGATCATCGATTAGAAACCTTGAGGTGAGTGTTTTTTTACTGACTCTAAGCAATGTAATTTCGTTTAAAGGGGGACTTCAGTGAAATTTTGATAATGTCCAGTTTTTCGTTTTCGACATAACTAAGAAAGATGATATGGAAAATTCCTTTCTAAAATATGTAGATACTGACTGTGTTTATCCCGAAAACGCGATCTAATATTCTACAATGAAAGTTTATACGCAACGTATTTTTGGCAGAGGTGCGCAGTAAATTTGACAAAATTTTTTGACCATATTCAAAATTTGCAAATTTTTTATCTATGATATCTCCAAATCGAAAAGTCGTCTAAACAGCAGTAAAATGGTGTTTCGATTCGTCTCGAATACAACTTTTTGGAAAAAAATGTTCCAAAATTTTCATCTTTTTCTTTAAACTTCAGTTACGACAGGCTGAACGTTGACAAAAATTTGTTAAGCATTTTTTTCCAAAACGTCGGATTCAAAAAAAATTGCAACACTACCTTACAGTTGTTGATACTTTTTTCAATTTATCACAGATCAAAAATTCGTAAATTTTGTATATCGTACAATTTAGGCTTGGAAGAAATTTGGAACAGGGGCTCCGAAAAATTCGAAATAAATCGAAGACACTACTCTCACATATTATAACAAAATCCTAAAAGAAGAATAAAATCGAAAGTAGCAAGACCTGAAGGTAGCTGACTTGACGTGGAATGCCCCATAGATATTCGTAATCTATTTAAAAATTATTCCCAGGTACTGATATTTTTCTACGAAATTCTATGAGAAATAAGTTTGTATTCAAGGTGTAGATTTCCACAAACTTGAAACTATGACTGTTTCTAATTCGTACAATTCTAAAAGAGCTCACGAAATTTTTCTTCAATTTTTACAGTCAGCAAAATTGTTTATTATTACGATTTTTCGCATATCTCTTACCAAAAGCGAACGAGGTTATTTTGTGGGGAGGTAAACGTTCTTGTTTTTCTTACTTTTAAATCCAATTCCAAACGATTGCAATTTCTCATAATACATCGTCATTTTTCACGAAAAATATACGAAAAAAATAAAATTATTTTTTTTCATATTCCCGTAGAATATCGCAGAAATAATTTTCACCGTGACATAGAGTTTTAAAAAGAGAGAAAGATCGATTTTTTTCTAAAGGTTGTTTTTCTTACATCTCGGAACTCACGCGATGTTATGAATAGTTCAGGAGAAAATGAACAAGGTTCTAAAATTATAATAATTATTGCACGGTGCAAGTGCCATTTTCAGGGTGATTACACCGTTAAAGTGAAAAAAAAACGGCAATCGTCGAACCTTGATTGAACACGTACAAAGCACTATATCATGTCAGATTTTCATATTCATTTTGTTGGTTCACTTTTCATGACAAAGTAAGTAATCCATCAACTTGGATATTTATGTGCAGGGAGCATAGATTTTCGATTAATATAAATAAAAAAACAAACAAAAAAAAAACAGCTTTTTAGCAGAACCCGCGGAGACAATTAACTAGACTTTTTGCCGAGTATCAACGAAAAAAAATTACTGTATTATGCATTTTGACCTCTCACCCGAAGTTTCATCGGCTCTAAACGAAATTAGGGTCGACAAACTAAAGTCCTTTCTCAGTGTCCCGTTGCGCCTGGACGCGGGGATGGAATCCCTGCATCAAATATTCATTATGCACAAGAATTCTTCAATCTTCACAAAGTTTGTAAGACGACTTATCGGATGAAAATGGATCGAAAAAAAATTGCGGCCAAATGTCATAATCGCAGTGTTATGCAAAAAGAAGGATATTTCCAAAACGAAAATCGAGGCCATTTTGGGTCAAGGGTAAAAAAACTGTTTGTTTTTAGTCGAAGAAAATTCCGAAATATATATTCAAATTTTTCAAGAAAGTAATTTTTGAGAAAAAATAACGATTTTTCAGCGTTTTTCGTTGAAAACAATGCCCATGAACTTCCAAAAGATTTTGAAGAAATTATTTCTAGCCAATTTAAAAAAAAAAAAAAAAAAAAAAACTTTTTTCTGCTTCGCAACTTCTTTCCAAATACACAGTATTCAACTTACGAAAGATAAGATCTGGTGGAAAAAATCTGACAAAATTAGAACATGTATATTCGATGGAGAAGAAGTCGGAAATAATTCGGCGACCAATTCGGTGTTGGTCGAGGTCCAACCTTGTTCACGTCCATTTGGACTACCTCACACGCATTCATATTACCCGCGTAACTGATTTCATACATCACTTGAGACAACAGTTTGCAGGGTTGCTTACCGATCGTAAGCACCCGAACAACAACAACAACAACAACAACAACAACAACAATAACAACAACTGTATACTGAACACATTATGCACATACTGGGGCAAGTATATACCCAATACATGCGGCTGTTGTGGATCCTCTTGTTTACGCCACTTTCATCTCATCAGCCTGCACTGTCATATCCTCTCGCCCTTTCACGTGCCGTGCAGAACGGGGTTGGAAATGGCCTTCATACGCTTGCAACTGTTAGGTTCGCACGGTACCACCACCACCACCTCCACCTCCAACACCATCACCATCACCATTTCCGCCAGCTAATTTCACCTCCATCGCCCTTTACACTTGCTTCTTGATCGAAGCTGAGCTTGAAATTAGTAGACACCTGAATATCTAATCCTGACACACAAACTTCAGCAACGTTCAACATTGAACTGTCCTAACAGCAGTTGAAATTTCAATACAACAGTGTCAATTCATGGTAATTTATACCGTCACTTAGCGGATAACTCGACAGTTTCACTGGCACGAAAAATCTGACGGTCACTTTTACGTTGACTGTAAAGTAGCGGTGCTTTTTGGGTAATTACAAGCGATATCAAGAGTTCGGGTATTGATTCAGTTGAACCTTGGAACAAGCGTGTACTTCACATCGTCTCATGCAATTCGGGGATTGGCACACCAATATTGGGAATTCAGTATTGAATTGGAACTGGTCCAACTTTTAGTAAGCCTGTGTATACATGGTACCTATAGATATATTAGGATCGAAAGGCCTGGCGGGACGTGAAAGTTTTTTCGATACGTGTTTCCTCGCTGACTCGAAATTAAGTCAAAAATGTTCATCGGAAGTTCCTTTTTTCGCAAAATTCTTTCCAACGTGACTTTCAGTCATTCATTTTCGTTCTTATAACATTCGTGAAACCCTCTTCATGTTTCATTCTCCCATACTGAGTGAGTACACGCCGACATGATCTTTGGAGTGTCGAAACATCACTGCATGATAAATAACTGATAAATTTAAATTCATAACCACCTCTGGGGAAATTTTTTAAACGTCGACAATATCGGAAATCAGAAATTCTAATCAACCAAAAAAATTATTTTTGCAAGATACAAAATGAAAAGGAAGAGTTATGTAGCTGTAACTAAAAAATCTAATATATACCTATTCTTTTTGATTATATTCACTCGTAAATGTAATAACTCGATCTTGCTGTAGGAATAAATTAATGACAAGTCATCATCAATTGAAAAAACTATAAGAAGGGAAATTTTTTCCACGTTAATGTCGACCTTTTCCCACGACTTACCGATGAACGCCGCTAGTTAAAGCTGACCAATCCATTCACCCCGAGAATTCTACAGGAAAAGTGAGATGCAGTCAACTTTTAAATTCCGTGATAAATCTTGGCAAGAATATCACGATTTCGTGACGTACTACCGATCACGAGCGATCGATATATGAACACCGCTTTACACATTTATCGTTCAATACGTTGCGAATTAAGCACGTACCTTTGTTACAAGCTTTTTCATTTCGCCTGCCGGAAGAAAATCGCCGGTATAATTACAAACGGTGCGATACAATGGAGTGGATTGTCCGGAGCGTTTGAAAATCGCCTCGGAGTTAAATACCTCGATGAAACGATTAATACCCTTTGCAAAGGGTGAAAATTATTCAACGAATGGAGCCCCAACGCGATAGTTATGTCACGTGATATTTTATGCAAGTATATTCATTGCTTGTAATACATTTGGAAGATGGGAAAATGAGCTTTTAAATTCCTTTGACGCGACTAGTTCCATTGTGAGATCTCAACGTGGCTTCAAGCAGACAGGAGGCCGTCTATTTTACTCCGTATCGTATTTCCTCCGATAATCTTCTTCCTCTGGAATAGATTCCGTTTTTATACAACCAGACGGTGGTAGATAAGAGAAATGATACTCGTTTCATTTTCACATGTACTCAAAGCTGAGAAGAGTTGCTCACAATAAGGATAACGCCAGTCCAGCTTTTTATGTAACTAATACTTAAAAAGATGGTCCTTGAAATGGTCATTATTACACTTTGTCGCTCCCATGGGTTTGAATAAGTTGAGATAATTTTTTTAAAACGCAGCCAGAACGAGTTTTCGAGTTTACTCGTCTTTATGATATCGAATTTTAACCTCTCAACCCTCCATTCCGTTGTAGTTCGGCTACATCAACTCCAATTTAAGCCTCATTTATACTCTCTGACCCTCATATCTCAGTCGTATGCAATAGAACTTCTAACCTGCGACACTCGAGAAGAGAAAACCTTAAACATTAATTGAAGTCCAAACAACGAATATTGCAAATGAGGTTTCTGAGTTTCAAACGAATTCTAATTTTGGTTCTCATCAGAACCTCAAACATCGGAATCGCGACTTATGCACAGTCTTAGAGTTCAAAGGAATTCTTTTTTTACACAGAATTTCCATATCTGATAAGGTTTCAAGTTATAAAGCCTATATATAATCTCAAAATTCTCTTGAGGTCCAAATTGAGTAAAAAAAATTTTCACGAGTGCCCAATAAATATTTTCCAAGTGTTCACCGAATACGTTCGTTAGTTCTCACCATTGTAAAAATCCTGCCCCTACAGAAGGATTTTTTCTACTGCAAAATCTGGTGTTTTGACCTTGTTCCAACACAATAAAAATTGCTGTTCCAATTTGAAATTGCTTAATACAAAGAACGTAAGATGATAGAGGCAACCGGACAGAAAAGTTTGGCGAAAAGATCTGCTCTGCGAGTCGATAAAAACCCCGAACAATTTCCGAGGGAATATACGATCACGAGAGCAGCGATCTGCAGTCGTTTTCAAGGGTGACCAACCCCTCGTATATCAATAAATATCGGGGCTCATATACCCAGTTTTGCGTAAAATCGGCTCCACTCAACGAACGAGCACCAATTACTTTGACGATAGAGTTTCGGGGAGGCCCGCATGGTAGCTGCTGGCGGTGAGCCACTTGTATAAACGTGTTTCGGTCCAACGGAGGGAATGTAGACGAAGAACCTGAGGGCGAAATTGGATGTGGGTGGATAAACTACTGCCCATAAGAATGCCGAAGCCGCTTGTTCTCCTTCCTCTTTCAAGGCGTCGTACTTTCGGCTACCAAGCCTTACATTTACATATTCCCTGCATAATATCCACGGTTCTGACCCCCTCGGCTTCGCGAATCTGCACCCTGAAAATTGCTCGAAGTTATTCGAGACACGAGACTTAGTCCTCCGGCTGCATGCACTTCACTTTCGCACTTTTCACGTAATTTGAATATTACGACAGAGCGGCGTGAAATCGACAGATTACCATGCATTCTGCGTCGCGAGTTCTTCCATCGTTGCTCTTCTTCCCCTTCTTATCGTTATTTATGGGCTTCAGACGCATCGAATTGAAAACAAGTTATATTGTGCGTACGAATATTTTCTTAATAATTTTAACCGAAAGGAAATACCGTGAAGTTCATGATTTAGAGACAAATAATTTGTGTCGCATTTTGCATTTTCCTAGTAAACACCCTAGTATATTGGGTTGCCTACCACTAAGGGTACCAAATATCGGTAAAACAAAGCTGCCGAGTTATCGGTAAAAATTTGTTTCATTTTGTCCAGCTATTCAGACGTGGTGAGCGAAAAGAAATATAGAGAAAAAAATCTTGTACCTACAAATTATTCAACTCCAGAGAAAAATGAGAAATGTCCTAGACTTCATATCAGTATAAGCGTGCGCGCAGTAACGGAGGATCGAACCACATGAACATATGTGTCCCCACTGACACATTTTTATGACTTTACCCGAGTTGAAATTCATAACGAGTCCGAAATTGGATTGATTACTGTATTTTGTAACTTTGCAGTGATTCCCCATCATTGAAACTTGACCGTTCCATTAGAGAACCCGTGATATTTCAATTACAAGTTTAAAAATTTGTTTCGAACGATCGGATTCATTTGTGGAAAAGGTTTTTAAAAAATGATTACTTCGCGATGCGGGAGTCTTGCAAGCTATTACGAATTCATTAATCATCAACAACTAATAAGTTGGCGTCTTCCGACATCATGTTGCTTAGACTTTGACGATGGTGAAAACCAGTGGCATCTTACTCGGTCGGTAATCTTACTCCATAGGTAAGGACTGACCATAGCATCCTCTTGAGTAAAAAAAAGAGGAAACAGAGTTCGGGGGTCGAAGTGCTCTAGCGAAACTGTTAGGTAGACACAACAGCTGCCGGTCGAGGAAAAGCGGCAACGCTCCAATGCAGTCTATTAAACATAGATAGAGGAATACCGCATTGCCGTGAATTCGGCCCGGGCAAGTGCCGAAGAGGCTCCGAAGTAGTGGAACTGGTAGTCAGGTCAGCCGCAGTCAAACGAACGCGAAGTCGAGTCCCCTTCACCACCCACCTTCGCACACCGTGTCTGTGTGTGTGTGTGTGTGTGTTACCGCCATTTTGAATGCGGAAATAAAACACCAACGAAGAAAGGGAACGCAAGGCGCAGAAAGCTGACTGCTTGAATTGATTACGACGCTACGTTCAGGCGCAAAGAGCGCATTATGTGCTTCACGTGGTCGTACGGTCTACATTTTCTACTCCCATTAAACGCAGAGTCGACCTTTATTACAGCCGAATTATTGTAGACATTTTTTTTCCACCATTTTTTTTTTTTTTTCTTTTGTTTGCTAAAAATTAATTTGTTTGAAAATTATCAATTTAGAATGCGTTATAATTTTATTGTAGATTAGAAAAATATAGATGTGTATGTACAAATTCAGTTTTTGACATTCTCGTAATGGATAGATAGGCAATGTCTTAATATTGACAGTAACATTTATATTCGTTAGTGCGGGGAAAAAATTTTGTCGGTTGTTTTAACGATGTTTTATTTATAGTTCCTTATAATTTATTGCATATAAACGATCATAACATGCGCATATATTATAGCTGCTGCATTGCGGCACAACTTTCTTAGCAAATTGAATAGTTAACACACTTGTTTTTCTTTTTTCGTGTGAGATGATATGGAATGTTAGTTGCTGTGACAAAAAAATTTACTTCATCCTCGATCTTACTTCAATGTTTTCAAATGAATGTTTTTCATGCAGTCTGATCGAAATGATCTGAAGTGATCGTTTAATTGAAACGAAAACGTTGGGGAGTAGAAAATACGCGAGATAATTGAGGTTTAAACTTGATTGGATTTTCGCAACGTAATGAGTTAATAGAATCGACGACGAAACCGAGTAAACTAGTTGTAATAGACTATCGATAGTTAATCGCACTGCAAGAGTAGTAACTTCGTGATTGTTCGGCTAAATTCATGACTGCTTATAAGTACTGTAACTATACAATTATACTGATTATGGAAAGGAAGCCTGATATTGGCTACAAATGGATTACAGGTATTACAGGAATATTTACTTCCATGAATTGATTCTTGGGACTGTCGAGCCTTTCGCAGGTCATTTGATTTTGATTATACTATAATTTCAAATTTACGTGTACCTTTGATACACAAACTATTATATAACAAGACTACTTTCTGCAAAGAATCTAACAAGGAAGGTATCCCAGGCCGAACTTTCCAATTTGATTTCTTTTATAATAAACAGTCTCAAAACTAAGCGATACGTATTTTTTTTATCTGCCATTAAACAGTTTAAGGGGGTGAAACCAACCCCCAAAGTAAGGCATGACAAGGGGTGATTTGACAGTCTTACCCACAAGAACATAATATTTTTTAACCAAACCAACTGAAAAAGTTATCGCTTAACGAGAAATTAAAAATGTAAATCACTTACTGTAAAGGGTGGTTTCACCCCCTCAAAGTGTTTAATGGCAGATGAAAAATAATACATATCGCTCAGTTATTGGTCTACTATAACATATTACAACAGAAATCAAATCGGAGAGATCGACCTGGGATACCTTCTTTGTAAAAGGAGTCCTGATCTTCGATGATAATGACAAGCATCCACGGTTCTAGAATGCAATCGTCAAATTGAATTCGCTGGGTCCTGTAGCTCCATGACATAGAAAATTTCCTTGCACGCTTGGAGGACGCGCGACTCATTGGCGTCCGCTTCGGTACCAACTCGATGAGACATCCAAAGTCCAGCCAAGCTCGAATCCACTTGGCTCCGAATTTTATAGAATAGCCAAAGCAATTCCCATTCCTGTTTCCAGTATCAACATCTCCAGAAATTTGATCGAGCAACAGAAAAACTGTCTCTATATATTACCAATAAATTATAAATCCCAGTAAAAAAAAAGGACCCAAGTATAAATTATGGTAAATAAGACTGCGCGGTGACATGAAGGAAAAATTGTTTCCGCGTAAAAGAAGAAAAATAGACGAAGTGAGGTCGGATGTGAATTATTCAAACTTTTTACGACTCCTTTGCGGTTCCGCGAAACCGGATAAACGGATGGAACCATACGCTCAGAAAAATGTTGTTTCCACTAGAAGATTATCATGTGGTTACTGATGTGGTTGAAACGATTCATCACTTGCTTCCGCTATTCTATGCTTATAAACATGCCTGAAAGAGTGACTAATGAAAAAATTGTTCATAAATCTAGTCAGTTTACAGTCATATAATAAATAACTACAATTATGACAATTTCACAAGCCTTGAAACGACCTGAACTGCAAAGAGTTTGACGTTACGCACGCGGTAAATTATCCGTTTCATGTTATTCCGCAATTGAGCAGAATTGTAGACAAAGTCGAGGAGCTTGACCACGACCCTAATGAAGATCCCCCGCAGATTAAAAGACGCCACAAACAAGAAGAGTCCTAATCGCTGGAAGGAGGTGCCAGAAATTTTGGCCAGTTGGAAAATGTTCCTGCAGAGACGAAGCCCGAGCAGGTTGGGCTGTTTGAAGCCTAAGCTGACCGTGGAAGAGTAATTCTGCACGGTGGAGTACCAGAGGGAATCCCGAAATCGCCCTCAATTATAAACTTGTCTCCACGGACCCTCGCGGTAATTGTTGCCCTTGGATATTCCGCCGTTTCCTCGCTTTATGAGCCATTACGTTAACTCCTGCAGTCAACGGACGACAGACTTCAGCTGTGACCGTTGAAGTAGAACTCTTCATCTACTATTCTGATTCTAACTACGGAAGTACCCATTTTCTCCATTTCATGAAAAAACATTGGACAGTATTTTTCCATTTCCAAAAAACCATCCATAAAATTCACCCCCAAAGAATAGAGGATGCAAGCTCCAAGGTTAACGAACATGAGATACTTTAACAATCACGACGACAATGAATCAATCACTGCCTAGTCCTTAACGATAGTGTTGAGTCTTCATTACTTCGATCTATTTCATCCATCTATAAATTTTTTTATTCTCATTTTCCCGTGTCCTTAAAAAACGCACCCCTTCCGCTTATTTCTCACTATATCAGTCCCCACTGAATGGACTCGGAAACGGTCTTAATTGACCTGCCAGGAGTCACCGGCTACCCCTAGATTCACAGTAAGATATGGCACGTCAAAGGTGTCAACGAACAGCCAACGCCCCTCCGAGATGAAGACAATTGATTGTTCAGGAGCAAAAGCATTCAGCTTTGAAATAAAGGCGGATATTCGATTGATTGAACTATAATAAAAGAAATCAGTATTCATATAATATCTGTGAGGAGTATAATGTTTCAGGTATATAGAGTGACGATTCGATCATACATCGATTCTTTGTTCTGTTCCAAATGGAATTCAACCGAAATTCGATTAAGCCAAATAAATTGCTGGTCGCCAATCGGATTCCACAACTACACTGGTAGCACCAATTGTGACACTCGAATGCACTCCAAGCTTCGAATAACAGGGCGGTTGATTGTGGTCGTGCAGAAATTAACTATCACAGTTGGTATTGCCGCAATGTTTGTTGAATTGCGCAAGCACACACCTACATGTATGTAGAGTAACCGATATTCAAATTTCAAACTTCAAAATAGCGGATCCAACATGGCGTACGTACTCGCAATACAAAAATTGACCCGATTTGCTTGGAATTCGTAATTCAGGGGTTTTCGGGGTCACTGAAAACGAATCCAACATTAGAATTTCAAAATTCAAGATGGCGGATCCAATACAGTGGACCTGAAATATAAAAATTGATCGTGTTCGCTCACGTTAGATCCGCCATTTCGCATTTCGAAAATTTCTCAGATCTGACCACCCATCCTTAAAATCGGCAACCTCGAGAACCCTTATGTACCGGTTTGAAGGAAAGGTTAACCCTTTGAGGGGCAGCGGTAAACATTTGTACCACCATTTTTCCTGCAGTTTTTTCATTATTGCCGTTCTATTTTCCAATACCTTTATACTTCTAAGTCGTTTCTAGTATCTTGAAGGTTCAAGCTAAAAGATACTTAAGGAAAAAAGTGGATATTTGTTTATTTATAATTAATTATACATAATTCAAACGCAAAAAACTCGTTTTTTTCAGAATAAATTCAGTTGTTCTCAAACGAAGTGTCGAAACGCTTTGAAATTTTTTTCATATATTTTTTAGGTCTATTACTAACTTATAAAATTTTTTCAGATTTTTCGGCAGGCTCAAATTTTCTAAAAATCCAATTTCGAAGAAAAAAGTTTATGTTATACATCAGACATCAAAATCGTAATCAGCGACCCCAAAAAACCCTCTATACCAAATTTTGTGCCGATTGAACGAAAAACCACGAACTTAACCTAAAATAGTCGCCATGTTGGGTCTGCCATCTTGAATTTTCTAATTCTGACGTCAGAATCGTAATCAGCGACCCCAAAAACCTATCGACCACCTATGATTTTGAAAATTTATTCCATAGAAAAATGTGCCCCTCAAAGGGTTAAGGCATGAATTTATATTACTGTACAAGTTACTGGTAACAGTAACGCATCGAATATACAATTCGACAATAGAAGCATGCAATTCAGGGGGAAAATAAGAGCTGCAGACGCGCTGGTCATCATTGAGGTCAGCTAATCACAACAGCATTATCTTTCCTTGGTCCTCGCTTCGCTTTATTAGCAACGTGACGAGGTTAGGTGAGGTAAACGGGACTGCAAACAACCCGCTCGACGGGGGAAAGCTTTCTCGTTTTATTCTGGCCAACCTCACTTAGTGGACAAAGAAAGGACTGGATAGTGATGCGACAGGGTTAGGAAAGCGCGAACGAAAAGAGGGTTCGAGGCTGTGTTCTGCAAGCTCCGAAATCAACATACATATACGGGGGGCCT
Source organism: Diprion similis (assembly GCF_021155765.1). NCBI lineage: Eukaryota > Metazoa > Arthropoda > Insecta > Hymenoptera > Diprionidae > Diprion > Diprion similis. Next base: position 7,516,718 of record NC_060117.1, read on the forward strand.
CCACTTCCGGGCCGAACCCTTCTCGTAGTCCTAGATTTTTACGCAATTCTCCGCTGCGGAGCTTGTTGGCTTCTTTTTACACCGACAATTCGGTTTATACGATCCATAAGACGTCTTTGGTCATTTCCATATGTAACTTCGTTATCTTGGGAAAAAGGATTTGAAAAATGAAATTTTCGAACCATTCTATCTCCAAATACAAATGGCGTTAGTGAGGTTTTAAGCCCTGCCGAAAATGTTCATGTGATAAATCATAAGATTTTATGACCGGAATCGACATGTAATTTATTACACGATTTATCTTGCAAAAATTCGTCAATACCCTAAAAATAAGGGACATCCTAAGGAGCATACACGGTGTGCCTGTAATTCCTACGACACAGCCTCTTCTTCAAGGTCAAAGCCTTTAAGTAAGATGTGTACCATCTATCTAAAAAAATCCCTATATTGTTAGGGAATTATTTTTCTGGCAAACGCTACCGTGCTCTATAACGCCATCGTCTATAATTATGGTGTGAGTTATTTAAAGTCCCGCTCATTTTTCCCCGCGCAGATTCAACGTCACAACAATTAATTCCCACCGATCTATAGGGTATTTTGGTGCCGTTGGTACGCATCTTACTCAAGTCCAGTCCAGCGCGAGAGAGAAACTTTTTTGGAGAAAGAAGCTGCACTCCTAGGCACACCATTTATACTCACACGAGTCGATAAGAAGCGCTGCAGGGCCTCGACTGCGAATTTATAGCATCCACATAGTGTTTTGCAAAAAAAAGATCTGAGGCTTACACTGCAAGCCGATGTTATCGATGCATGAAAAAAAGCAGCCAGTTTTTCCACCCTTTGGACCCAACATCTTCCGTGTTGACGTAGATGGGAATCGAGCAGAGAGAGAGAGAGAGAGTGAGGGGGGGGATGCTTTATCCGGTTGTAAAAACCTCTTCTCGCCGGGGGTCACTTGTTGATCCTAAGGAAATTCACGACGCTGTTCTTTTACGTTAAATGAAATCCGCGCCGCCTCAAACCCTCGCCCCGTGACGTCACAGATCAGACTCTAGGCTGATCCTCGACTTCCTTCGATTACGGATAACTCGGTAATTTTCGTTCTCCATTGCCCGTCGTCTGATCCTTGCTCGTTCGGGGAGAATCGTTATTAAACCCCCCGGATATCGTTGCATCGCTTCGGAAATCTAATGGAGATGCTCCGAGGATCATAATATAGGTAGGAAATCGCTCGCGATTATTATAATAAGTCGTTAGACGGAAATTCACCTGCGGTTCAAAGATCCACGGTGAACTTGGGGATAGATCGACAAACGTCGGATCTCGGTCACGTATTTTACCAACTTTCAAATCGCCCGACATCGGATGCTCGCAAATTTTTAACTCGATGTCATTCATTAGCCATCTACTGATACGTAATTTCCAATTTTGGAGGGATGTTTTAGTTACGACGAAAGATAGTGTTACGAACACTTATTGCAAATATATGCTCTTCTTTTCGAATCTCTATCTAAAATTGTTGTACTTTCCGCGAATGGTTATTACTATGAAGATTAAACAAAAATTCAGAGCCAAGGATCAATTGTTAAAATTTGTTTTTCACTTGGTAACTTACATTCACTTTTTCGGAGAAAGGTGTCTTAAGGTTTTCCAAAAGCTGTATATTTATTTTCAATTTTAATTGATTGCAGTGACAAACGCTGTGAATTATATTTGAAATTTAGCTTTGCAACAGTTTAAATATCGCGCCTATTACGTTAATCAAATAAGAAAATAGTCGTGGAGTGTCCGTGAACGAATGAGTTTCACTTGTGATGTGAGTATTCATGGTGTGCCTAAGAGTGCAGCTTCTTTCTCCAAAAAAAGTTTCTCTCTCGCGCTGGACTGGACTTAAGTAAGATGCGTACCAACAGCGCCAAAATACCCTAGATCGGTGGTGATTAATTGTTGTGACGTTGAATCTGCGTGGAGAAAAAATGAGCGGGACTTTAGATAACTCACACCACGACTATACATCATGGCATTACCGAGCAGAGTAGCGTTCGCCAGAAAAATAATTCCCCAACAATATAGGGATTTTTTTAGACAGTTGGTACACATCTCACTTAACGGCTTTGACCTCGAAAAAGGAGTGTGTCGTAGGAGTTCTAGGCACACCATGTATATTCACATCGTGTTCCGACTGACACGAATAACCATGAATAATAATCGTAGTTCGCAACGTGAAAATCGCGCGCAACCAATGCGGTGGAAGAAAATTGGCATTCTCGTAAAGTGCGAAGAGGTTATATATAGCATCATAGAGCTCACAATCAGCGGAAACACGGACATTTCAGTATTGCGAATTTATTTGTACAGCGTTGTGTTCGTGAATGGAAACGCTCCGGATTCCACCAGATAACAGAAGCGGCATTGACGCGAGACGAATCCGAATTCGAACTCGAATAATGTTTTGAGTAAGGGTAAAAAAAACCTGCGGTTTCATCTCACCTACATAAATATCGCCTGATTATCCACCTTTCATATATCTGTTTACCTATTTCGTTATTTTTAACCGCATTTCGATTCTTTTATCGCCTTACAAAAAGCACAACTTTAATGTTTAACTTTATTTGCGAAAAATCTAATATACTTGTGACAAATTGTTGTCACTAGCAGTGATAGAGACAGCATGTTTCTAAACTTAGATAACGCTCAGATAATTTACATTCATTCTAATTTAGATCCATCGGCACAGTCGTATCTAGTGTAGCAAAGATTTTGATTGCAGATTATCTGCAACTATAGAAGATTATAAATCTTCAATCGCTTTGTCGATACATTGCGCATTTGAATTACTTGGTAAAAATATCAAACGCGTATTAGAGAGGCAATAAAATTTCCACGGAAAGGGAAAATTCGTGGAAACAGGTTCCATTCAAAACATGTCGAATATCGAATTTCCATTACACTTTAAAAGTGGCTCAACACTTGAATAGTTATAAGCGTACCGAGAAAACTATTGAACAAATTATGATTATTTTTTTTTTTTTTTTTGATTTTTTTCATCATTATTTTGAGTTGGAATGATCTCGAGCTATTTCAGCTCTGGACGTCACGTCGTTCGCAATTTTTGACTTTTTGTTTCACAAAGAAAAAATCTGCAACATAAAACTACTAATAATTCGAGTAAGAGTATTTCAAACAATTGAAGATGAGACTTGAATATATGGGTGGAAATGACGTGAACCTAAATATAATCCAATCAAAAAGGTCACTTTTTTGAAAATGAAATATGAATCAAGTTGAATAAATGAAAAGACATTAATGTCCGTTTAAAACTGACTAAGAAATTCGATGTCTGCGTTGGAACGATCTGTAAGATTCATTAAAAATTCATAACCTACAGTACGTGTAACTGTGATTAATTAATCTCGGTTTAAAGGAGGTCAAGAAAGTTGGATAAATGCCCGAAGTAACGAATTCGGGAAAAATTTACTCAATCGTGAAAAGTAGGGAAACGGATTCTAGCCGCCCTGTGGAAATTGTAGGGGATTATTACTTTCCTATTAAACAAGGTCAGGACTCAAAGGTCTTGATTGGTTTTTAAATTACAAGTGCACATCACAATATCCCCTGGGGTTTGCACGGAACAGATAAACCTCGAGTTCTTTTTATATTTGAATAATTCTGAATTTGAATAAATCTGTAAGCTTCGCATCTAGAGATATCACTTTCAAATATATTATGTCCCAGCAATTCTGGCCACGCGTTGCTGTGGCTCAGCTCAAAATAATGATATGCAAAAAACTAAACACACACGTTGCTTATGTCGTATATCTGTGGATCACGTGTGACATGGAATAAATTTTAGTAGCATCGTGGAAACGTTTGAAATTGAAAAACGACCTCATTTATTGAATACTTACACAACCTAGATAACAAAGGATGTTTGAGTGTGGTGCTAGATGCTTAGTACAGATGTCAATGGATCAACTCACACCGCCATCTATTAAAAACTTATGGAACTCAATAGATCAACTCACACCGCCATCTATTAAGAACTTGTGGAACTTATAAATGAATTACGACCCTTTGTCCTGTAAAAACTCCTTAAATTTTCAATAAAAAATTCTGAGGGTTACTTATCGGGATAAATATTATCCTATTTCTCAACTTGGACCAAGCAATGTACATTTACAAAGTTTCGTTAAAATCGGTCGAGCGGCTTCGGAGATTAGCGTGGACGAACATCGTGACACGGGATTTTTATGGATAAAGATAATATCGAAATTTGACCGAACCCTGCGTGAGACTCGTAAAAACGTGAAGTATGGGATAAATTTTTGCTCCAGACAATACAGGAAGGAGCCTGTCCAATCTTTCGCCCAGATTCGGCTTTCCTTTGGGAGGGAGAAGGATACTCGCCCAAGGGAAACCTGACATGTAACGCCCTGAGGGAAATTCCTTGCGGGGAAATTACGCCTCGTAAAAAAAAACTTCCTACTTGTTCACCTGTGGAACTTTGGACGCGGAACAAATTCGGAAATCGAGGAACGCTGCAATCGAAGAGTCAAGTGAATTTTTTATAAAGAAAAGTGTAGATTATACCACCAGCTTTAGGATAAACTTTGGAATAATCCATGAGCATAAAAAATTTGTTGAATTCTTTATCTAAACCGATTAGTAATAATTCTCGATAATATTATGGAATCGAGAGTCGATTACTCAAAACGAAGCATCGCTGTAAATAATCGCCTGCACTTATCGCGGGATATTTAATTTATCAGTGTTGATCCAACTACGAGTTAATTTTCTTCGTTAAACACTTCGCAATAATTAGAGTAGAATTTTAATGCGCGAATAAAGTTTTTATTTCAAATGTATAGGAGAAGAGAAAAATCGTTGCTGTCAAAATTATAGTGCTTGAGAGTCGTTGGACCGAAGCCAGCGATACGACCTAAAGATAAGCCGCAATGTACAGAAAATAAAAGAACAAAAAGACAAGGGTGGAAAGTGTGCGGTATATAAAGCGCCTAGTGAAATAGAGTGTCACTTATCACAGTATTATCCTGCAGGCTGTTTTCACCTGTGCATAAGTGTTTCTTTTCTTTTTTTTTTGGTTTAAAGACAGAACGAAATCACGTCGAGAACCGTTGAACCGAATTTATCAAGCTGATAATCCCTGAATCACAGAGTTAAATTTCTAGTGGTTATTACTATAGTATGATTACATAATTTTATTTCCATTTTTTACTATAACCGAGGAATATAGTTTTATGTGCAAAATGAAAATATCAGTTTTTTAACTGCAGTAGGAAGAAAATCCAACAGGTGCTAATTACTCTTTTTCGTTTTGCTCGTGACTACAATCGAGGGGTTAACGAATGTTAGGTGTAGATACGTCATGTAATCTCTGTAATCTCTTGTGACCTTTTTCATCTCTCGTAACCCCTTATAACCTTGTAACCATTTGTAATCTCTTTGCAATCCGTGTAATTTTCGTGTAATTTTTGCAGTCTTTTGGTAATCTTTGTAATATTTTTTGCCTCTGGTATCTTTGTAATTCTTGTAATCTTTTTGTAATATTTTTGCCACTGGAATCTTTGTGATTCTTGTAATCTCTTTGTGATATTTGTAATCTCTCTGCGATCCGAACAATCTTCGTGTAAGTCTTTGCAGTCATTTAGTAACCTTTGTAATCCTTGAACTTTTTTGGTAATCTTTCTCATCCTTGCTGTCTATGGGATCCTTGTAATTGTTGTAATCCCTTTGCAATATATTTTACTTCTGGAATCTTTGTATTTCTTGTAATCTCTTTGTAATATGTGTTACATCTAGAATCTTTGTGATTCTTGTAATCTCTGTAATCTTTGTAATCTTTCCGCAATCCGTGCAATCTTCGTATAGTAACATTTGCTGTCTCTGAAATCTTTGTAATTCTTGTAAAATTTTTTGTAATCTTTGTAACCCCTTCTTTAAAATCCATCGAATTTTCGCGTAATCCTTGCAGTTTTTTTGTTGACTCTTGTAATATTTTTAATTTTCACATAGTTTTTAACCCATTAACTATAAACTTCTACTACATTCTACAAGAAGCGAACATTCGAATAAAGTGGTCTGATTTTTTTGGTTCCATTAAAACATGAAAAATCGTGTCTTCCTTCTGCGGTCTGGATAATTATATTATTAATAATTAGAGCCTTTGCTCCCCGCTTGCGGTTCTCTGGAAAATATTGTTGTATTGTTGAAATTCGCAGACGTAAATTACGCCCGTCGACGGAGTGTAATTACCCGCCGGAGCGTACTTATAGTGCAGGGTTCTGTGCATGGGGGGCGGGAAAAAGCCTATTGGCAAAAGGTTGTTCGGGCTAAGCGGTTAACTCGTTTGTTTTAATCGTTAGGGTAGAGCTGAAATTCCGAGAGAATGAATCTCTCATACCGCACAAAGTCAACCTCTGGCAGGTAAACCGTTGAGTAAAAGGTAAATAGAATCTGCAGGTGCGGTTAATCCAGGGAAAAACAATTCTCTGTAATTCATTGCCTCTTTCAACCCCGAGAAGGGGAGAGATTTTCGGATTATATAACGAATTCTGTGAGGAACAAATGGAAAAGATATTTCAAAATTTACTTCTAACGATGTAAGAAAAAAATTTATTAAATCATAAAAAACGGTCTTGTTTTCATTATTACGATCGTGTTTTTTTCAATAATCCAAATGTACTTCGCTTTCAAAAATGACCAGAAATGCATTTCGTTGAAAAGATAAAACAAGCTTGGGAAATCAATTATCGACGGCATTTTTTTCAACTGTTTAAATTCTCGAAAAATTGATCGTCGAAATTATTATCTAATCAAGTATTGGTTAGGTACTCGTTAGAAAATCAGGGATGTAGGAAAAATAATTGTCACCTCGTACCCTCTTGACTCTGAGGCACTCGCCTCTGGTGTAATAGGATCAGATAATCCGAAGGCTATAAATAACGGTTAAGACGAACCTATAATTACACCTGAATACGACTCGGAGTTGCAACAGTTTCATCCCGATCCCGGCAGCACCCTCGAGAATGTCACCCTTCAGTGTTAGATATTCTGAAACACGTCACGTCAGATCGAATCACGCGGGTTCGCTTCAGTTATTCCCGCAAAGAAACTTGACGCGAATTATTCTCATCCCCAACCCCATCTTCGAAGAATATCACGTGGAATTATCCAACCAGAAATATGAAACCGGCAAGTTTCATCAACAGTACAGAGATACGGGTATTTTACATAGGGCATTCCATGCCAATTTAACCAGGTTTTTATATCACCATTTTGATTTTTTTTTTTTAACTTTTCAAGGTGATAATAAAGTCTGTAAGAGTTTCAATTTTTCGGTGGAAAGGTGGTTGAGTTAATTATTAACGTTCAAAAAATTTTATAGCAGCACCTTTTTCAAAACTCGTGTCGAAATGGCGACGATTTCATTTTTCATCCGGTCATTTCGATATCGATTGTATGAAAAAATCGCTTTTTATAGTACTATTTTTATTCAGCGTCTTGGACAATTTTTATTCACAAAAAATAAACAGCTTAGCGTTCCTGCGATTCTGAGGAAAATTCTCGCACCATTTTCGGCTGTTTAATAAATATGGTCAAATTATATGTAACATGTGAAAATAATAATCTTTTTTTTCTATTATTATCCATTTAACGTATGAATAAAATAAGTTATCCAATATCAATTTCACCTTCTTCGACACAGACTTCTATAAACACAAATATTCAAAGTACAATAACAGCAAACTGAAGTATAAATTATTTACTTTTTCAAGAATTTCACTCTTCAAGTCTGACACCGACTTTGGTGAAAATTTTTTTTTTTTGAACTGCTGAATATTACTCTCGATCAAAACGTGTAAAAATTGTCAGGTTTTCAATATATTTATCCGAATAAATCAACTCTTTAATGCATTTATAGTCTTAAGCCTTTTTTCGGATTGCCAAAAAACCAGTAAAAATTGTCCAAAATTTTTCATTTCAAATCGATAAACAGATTCAAATCTAATATCCGTTACCCCAATGTACCAAACACAAATAACTAAGTGCACAGGACGCATTGACGGGTTGAAAAAAAGGTTGAACTATACATATAGAAGAACTCGAATATTTATAATTATCACGAGAAGACAATATTTTATTTTATTTTGAACACTACTATAATCTGTAAAAGTTTTGACAAAATCAAAAAAAAAGGTGATGCCAAAATCGGGTTTGCATTGGCACGGAATGCCCCATATAATATACATCGATGCTATCTCAGTCAATCCCTTCGCCATTGTCGTTGAAATAGACGGGGGTGCGGCCTCCTTTATTCTGACCTTCATATTTCACTAGATGCTGCTTTAGGTTTATCCTCGAGCCGAAGAATCTGACGGTGAAGAAAAATGACGATTGCTCAAGAAGCACTACGTCCTGGGAAGCCACGGCATCGCTGAGTTCTTTGCGGGAACCGAACCACCGCCCCGCTTCTGCCGGGGTGGGCAAACAGAGAAAGATTTCCGGAAATGGAAGTGCGGGGCGGCTGAGAGAAACCCTCTTTACGCTGCAGCCAATATCTTTGGGATTTCATCTCTTATACGCAGCCTCGCCAACATTTTTCTGGTTCGACACACACCCGAGAGAAATTATTTTCTATAAACATGATTTTTATCATACCGTTTGTCCATGAGGAAAGTGCGATCAAACAACACCAATCGCGGTTATCAAAAAATGTCCCTAGGAACCCACAGCTAACGGTGGGCTCCTAGGGACATTTTCTGATAGTCGCGTGCGTCAAATTGTTCGAATTTTATTGGCTGACAGTTTGCGCCTGATTGAGCAGCCGATGCAACACCAATCGCAGTGGGCTCCTAGGGACATTTTCTGATAGTCGCGATTGGTGTTGCATCGGCTGCCCAATCAGGCGCAAACTGTCAGCCAATAAAATTCGAAGGATTTGACGCACGCGCACGCGCAATCGATATTTCAGGTTCGGTACATCGAAGACAGCGAGTTATCGTTTGGAACGGAAATGAAAAATACAAGCCAATTATTTTTATACGTGGCACTTGACGAACGAATGAAAAGCAGGAATATCCCCCCCATAAAACTATCCCATGTGTGACGATTTCCATCGATTGTAAATCAAACTCTAACATCTATTAGTCTTTAAATATGATTAATATTTGATTATTTTCTTAATCAAAATTTACTGAGACAGAATTTCATAATTTTTACCAAACTGTGTAATTCTATCGTCATTTAATAAACGTGAGCGAAAAACTGAGATTAGTTTTAGAATTAACCAAATGAGAAGATAAATATTAACTCGATAATTCAGAATCGAATGCTCCTTTATTACGTAACATGAATCGGTGAGATTGAAACTTTTTTACCGTACGACTCATCGTCACTCTGATCGATCAGAATCTGGATGTATATCGCATTGACTTTTTTTTTATTCATTGTGCTATGAGGAAAAAGTTTTCATAATTCTACCAGTTTCCCTCATATTTTATATGAGCAGGCTGAAATTTTTATGCCAGGTTCAAAATCAATGAGAGGATAAACCTTCTCATGCAGAACCTCGATTAATTTCAGCCACGCCTTTTAAACCTCTGTTTGATGGACAGTTTCAGACACTTCATTTGACAGATAGATAAAATTTACCGTTATTACCAGTCCCTTAGCCACAATCAAGGAGATTCAACACTCGCAAAATACCTTTGCGTGTATAATTCAGTCGGTTTAAAAGAAAAATTCAATCTAAATAAGCCAGAAAATATTTCCCAACCGAAGAGACGATATTACTTAGTCAAAAGAAAAAATCAATTCAACTAAAGGGTTAAAGAAAAAAAATTATTCACCGACAAACGGTGATGCAGATGATATTCGTAAAAAAATCTGAGCAAATATACCGAATATCACAAAAACACTTGTAATATTTTTTAAAAATTTAGAGATTTAGTGTCTTTGAAAATACTTCGTGAATTCTTGCTACGAGACAGACGCTTCATTGTTTTAGATTTTGAGTTGAATTTTGGTAAATTTTGAAATTTGATTTACTCACAAACGATTATTTTATCGCAAATTTCAGCACCATCGTTATCGGCAAAGGTATATATAGAACTTCCTTGAAACAGTCAACGTGATTCGACGATGATATACGTAGTTACCCCTTTAATTACCCTCCACGTAACCGATCAAAGATAACACTAATGTTCCAGAGTAACACACAGAGAACGGGAAACTCCCCTGTGTTTGAACTGACTATGTAATTAATTTCCTATCTCTGTGTGACTTATTGTTGGCGTTAGAGAAGCGGCAGAACGAACGATTCCATTCCAAGCGTAAACCAATGCCACACTTGGCGACCCGTAGTATCAATTTGCTCAGGGTACCGAATAAACTCGACCATTCGTGTTTCATTATATGAACATATATACGGCAATTAAGCATTCGAATTGATCATGGAAACCACGCGATCTTTCTTAACGTGAAAAGAAGCGCGAAATTTGAATTCGATTGATTTGTGGTTTAGAAATCGGTTCAGTTCTTGGTAGTTTTAATTCATGCGAAATGAATCCTGAATATCGTTGCGTTTTTTTTTTTTCAGAAAATTAGAAGCTAATTTGAAGAGCTGAAAATTATTTAACACGTGCTAGCAGAGAAAAAATTCTGTAACGCTTGTTTGATAGAGAATTAATGGTGCAGCAAAAAAATTCATTAAAATTCACTACAATTGGTAAATAATACGCCTGGTTTACTCACAGCACTTAAGTCGTAAAAGATGTCAAAACTTTGAGAGGTTCGATTGCGGTTTAATCAACTTCAAAACTCCCGTTGGGTAGTCGAATAGAATCCAATTCCAGAAGAAAATGCACCTACTCAATATTTTTTAACTCTTGTAACTTTTAGATGAGTTACCTGAGTGATTACCGTAGCTTCGTAAAGCTGATATTCGACTTGATCTAACAGCCTTGGACGAATTTTGTTACCAATTTGCAATAATCACAGTATTATTGATGAAATTTTTTATTAACTTGAATGTCTTGACTGAAGAAGATTGAAGAGTGTCATTATAATGAAAATTTCTTCAAAATGAGAAAAAATATTTAACTGCGAAATCAGATAACTGAAAAATACTGAAAAGTTGGTAACAGTCGGGATATTTCAGTTTTAATTATAAGGCTGTTGACTTTGCATATATTATAAAGAAACAAATGACAATATTGAATTGAGTAGTGAGAAAAAAAAAACAATTTTTTCACTCACTTCGTGAAAAGTAATTATGTAATTGAAACGATCCGTCATAGAGTGAAATCGAACGAATATGTTGTGTTTTAACAATTTTCAAGTGATTCAAAATGATATCGATATCCAAGCTTTTGTTTACAGTTACATTATTTTTTGCATATTTTGTAACTTTGTGGCTTACGGATACAACAATTTACGATTATCTTGTATTAAAATTGAAAAAAGTTATCTACATTTTACCAACTTATCACCTTAACAAAATTAATTTTATTCGCATTGATATGAAGCTGCAAGCTGTTGGAAAAACTATGATTTTCTTATTCTCACAGACACTTTTTTCTTCATCCTCCACAGGCTGTGGCCTGAACATCGTGATAATGGATTCAATGTACTCGCGGCAACAATCGAACATTAAATAACACCAATCAAATCTTCAGATTACGGTCACGAATACCAACATGAGTACGGAATTGTAGTCAATTCAGTTGGTGGTTGACGCACCCACAAATAACCACCCTTGCGCCACGCCGGCGTTGCTGCAGACCATCCTTTCCTCCTGACCGTGGTTCGAGTATGCATGGTGTGCCTAGAACTCCTTCAACTCGCCAGTTTCTTTGAGGTTAAAGGCTTTAAGTGAAACGTGTACCAACTGTTTAAAAAAATCCCTATATTGTTGGGGAATTATTTTTCTGGCAAACGTTACTCTGCTTGGTAATGCCATCGTGTATAGTTGTGGTGTGAGTTGTTTAAAGTCCCGCTCATTTTTTCCCCGCGCAGGTTCAACGTCACAACAATTAATTCCCACCGATCTAGGATATTTTGGCGCCGTTGGTACACATCTTACTTAAGTCCAATCCAGCGCGAGAGAGAAGCTTTTTTGGAGAAAGAAGCTGCACTCCTAGGTACACCATGTATACGCGCACCACGTTAGAACTCCGGCGACACGCCCCTTTCGTCGAGGTTAAGTCCTTCTAGTGAGATGTGTACCAACTGTCTAAAAAAATCCCTATATTGTTAGGGAATTATTTTTCCGGTGAACGCTACCCTGCTCGGTAATGCAACTTGGCCAAGTAATATCAAATAACAAATCGTCTTTGAAACAATATAGAAATACATTTTTCTTTTTTCAAAATTTATCAGAATACCGCAATTAAACGCACAATTCCATAAAACTAAATAACTACACCGGCTGCAATCGAAAGTGGAAAAAATCCGACTATTGTACAGCCATCTTCACTAAAGAATTTCCAAAATATGGAACCAGTCATTTGTAAAATTATACTTGGAACGGAAATGACCAGGATTATTCGGATCATTTCCGATGCAATAAGGCTCGAACGTAATTTTTTATGAATTCTGAGATTCGTGAGAGTTATTCATATCAGAATTCTTTGAAACTGGATTTTCCATTTACCTTCATAAAAATAATTTTTATATTTGGAATATCTCTTTGAATGCTCTGAAATATTATCTTATTTCGAGAGTAACTGAAGAAAATACGACAATATGGTTTACCTACAGTTATTCTTGGATATTTTTGACTGAGAGAAAATTAATACACTTTTGAACGGAGTTTTGAAAATGCCTCGTACTGCCCATTTTGGAATGTATATGAAAATGTCATCTGTGACATCCCTCATCGCATCCATTCCGGAACATTTCCCACAAGAACCTCAATTATTATTGTTATTATTATTTCTTTCTCACTATTATCGTCTTTTGTACTGATAATAAAAATTTCGAATGATTCATTGTAGTCAACTAGTACATTCATATTACAGATTTTAAGTGAAATTGAATAATTTCTCTGTTTCGAATCCAAAATTTAAATATCAGACTTGATTCTCAGCAATATTGCAAACCCAATTATTGTACAAATTTCAATGTGAATCCGTTGCTGTTGTCATTCGATATCAGGTGTGTCATCGTACCGGAAATTTCGAATTTCGAAACATTTCAGAAGCAGTAATTTGAATTTGCAATTGCTAAAAACATTCAAAATACTTATTTGACAGGGATTGATCAGATCTTAAACTAATTTTAGTCCTGAAGGATGAGGGTAAGAGAGTAGAATGGCCACACAATGGAAAGGCTACAACGTAAAAATTTGTTTTTCCTCCAGTTTCTTTGACTCTTCAATATTAATTCTATCATTTGACTCGTGATCTAAGAAAGATAAACGATCAAATATTCTCAACCATTCTGTGGATCCAATATTCCGGCATTCCGTACATATTCAATTTGAAGTTCAACGAATCAGACTTTCGACTCTTTGGCCATTCTACGTGTCGACCCGCACCCTCGGCTCTGTTTCTTTCCTTCATCCCTCTCGGTTAACCTCGCCTGAAAGCCCGATTCCCGAGGTCAAGTACCTCGCGGGCGAGCTAACAAGGAAACGCGGAAATGGAACCGGAGGTGGCACTGATAAACGAATGCCGGTGCACGTAAAGGGGGGGGGGCGTGAACTCACTGGTTGAGGTTCCGATCGTTGCTTCCGGTGGTCGCCGACGCCTGCCCCCCGGACGCCCCGCCGCCCCCCGAGTCGTGGTGTCTCCTCTCCTTGTGGACGATGCCCATCAGCTTCATCCACGGGTTGTTGGCGGCGTGGCCACCCATGCCGCCGCTCTGCCACATGGCACTCGCCAGCCTCGCTGCTTTCTTGGGGGCTCCGGAGGAGCGCCCGACTCAGCCTACCCGGGGAACCGATGAGGAACCCCTTCACGGGGGTCCCGAGGGAGGCGGGGGAGGCTGAGGGGCTGCTGGGGGTGGCGCGTCGTGCCCTGCACGACCCCGTTGGCTCCCAAGGCCGCCACTCGAGGACCTCGAACATCTAACCTATATGACCGCTCCGCACCGCTTCCCTCCCTCCACCGCCCCCTCCAACTTCCGGCCTCGACGTTATCGGGGTTACACTATCGTTCCTTCGTCCTCGGCCTTCCCTTCGCAGTATTTCTTCGCACAATTTCGCGCACTCTGCACTGCCAACATCAGATCATACACAGATCACCGAATCAGACACGAGGGTAGGGGGAGGAGGAACCAACGATAAACGGATATTACGACCACATGAGCGACCCGTTCCTAGATTTTTTAGCCTCGATTTTTGAGGGAAGAATTTATACGAGGATGCTACAAATACTTGGCGCGAAAACTGTGACGTGGTTTTATCACCGTGTGATTATCTGATTCCAATCCTCTCCGTTTTTTACATATCGGTGGGAGAAAAGAGTCGACCTTCGTCTTCGCGCCTTACGGATTACGGTATCGAAAATATCATGATTGATATGGATAATAATTGTACTCAGCGGATATGAAAGAAATTTATGTATCCCTAATTGGTCTTTGGGCAGTGATTCGTGTATTGCGATACCGCTTTTTTACTGCCTCACATTTTTCGTTCCGATGTTTGAAATTGTTTTTTTTTTTTCCATTTTTGTTTTCTCAATTTTACTTTAAAAACTTGCCCTGTTTTAGCCCTGTTCCATCCATTTTCACGAGCAAAAAAAACGTTTCCCTTGGGAATATAGTTGTGTGGAAAATTTTATAGATGAACGACTTTGGGGTTCGTTTTTGTGCTTCTTAATAATTGTGTCGTCAATCGTTGCAAGATTGTGGTTTTTATGCTTTTAATGGTAGGTGAGTTTCTTCAGAGACTAAAGAAAACTAACCGATTTTCATAAGCCGAAGAATAATTTTGTGATTGAAATAAGACTCGACTGATGTCTGTATTTTAGCTTGTTTTGATGGAAATTTTTTTCGTCCCGAAGTAATAAAATTTGAGTATTATTAAACGATTTTTTACCTACCGATGAAAAGAGATAATTTAACTCCGCGTAGAAATGATTGTATTAACGAATTCCAAAGTTTCACCGAAACCTTTGTATATACACGCAGAAATTCCTCTTCCTGAACGACACTTGAAATTTTTATACGCATTGAATAATCAAGCAATTGATCTTCTCTACTGCCTCTGTTCAAATCTCTCTAAAATTTTGTAAAAATATACAATTACTGGCATTCTGTTGTAGGTTGTATACACACACAGCCTTAACGCGGCGCGTCTCTAGACGAGTGTTGGATAATTTATTAATCCGTTAACAGCGTCAGGGTGAAGAAGATTGGCTCCGAATCGTGATACCCTTCCCGAAAGGGAAAACGGGTCGCTCATTGTTCGTAGATAAATAAAAAGAAAATAAACGAGGGGTGAAAATAAAATTTGAATATAAATTCCAGAGATTGATTTCTATACATCTGTACACTTTCACTTCCGGGTTATGGTCGAAAAACAGGAACCACCTCATGTACACCTCGGGCTATTGCTGGTTCCGAGTAACACTGAATGGGGACGGTACTCTACAGGCACTTTGGACGAAGGCCTTCCGCCTGTCCATCAGCCCCTTCGTCACTTAAGGCTCCGAGCACCGCGGTGGTAATTGCAGCTAGGATCACGTCACGATACTAATTGCATCTTGAGGTCTAGTGACCGGGGTCACCGGCAGTTACACTCGTCCTCGCGAGCCATTCGTCGTTTTGAGGACTGAAAATGCCAATAAGGGTGTGATTTTTTCGGAAAATCGACGCTTCGCACGAGTGCTCACAATACAGGGATAGATTCCCTAGAAATCACGCGACACTCAACGTAAAGGGGCGAGAACACGCGCCAAAACACGAGGAGGTCAACTGAAAAGGGTTGATAACTAATCACAACGGGAAATAGTGATGAACGGATCATTGAGATCGGATTAAACAACTCATCACGTTTCGAATAGTGTACGCTGATTTTTGATGAATCGAATTAACAAAGTGAAATAATCCAGAAAAAAATAATTTCTATCCCACCGCTGTCACCAGATTTCACTTCAACGAATTGAATAAAAACCGCAAATAACCGTGAAACTGAATGAGAATAATTTGATCAATTGATTAATAATTCGATTGGTGTACGCGAATTTTGCGGATGTGAGTGATTGCTCGATAGAAAGTGAAAGAAACTCGGAAAAAAGGCACTGAATTTCATTCAAGCCTGACGATGAGTGAGTTGTAAAAAAAACACGCGATCAATCGTAAAACTAAACGACCAAATAAATGCAGCAGATCATCGCCTCTCGCTATCTTCTGATCCTGCTTGATCGGTGTTGACGAGTGATCAGTGAACTGGGCAAAGTGAAAAAGACTCTAAACAGGACATCCGTATCCCACCGCTGTCACCAGATTTCATTGAAGCCTAACGACGAGTAAGTAGTAAAACAACGCAATCAATCGCGAATCTAAACGAAGCAGGCTATCGTTCCTTGCAATCTTCTAATCCTGTTAAACCAGTGTTGAAAGCCTCGAAAAAGGACAATCCGCATCCCACCGCTGTCACCAAATCTCGTCAATCCCGCCGTAGAATGATTTGAATAAAAATTTGTAATGCATCGTGTGTGTAACCAAACTAAAAACCGGATTAACCTTGGGTGAAAAAATTTCTGACCTGATGATTATCGGAGAACCTTGTGCAGGTGGAAAGGATTAAGGAAACTTCTTTCGGGATGGGGTATTCGGCGTTTAAAAAGGAAGAGATCGCGGTCCAGCGCGTGTTCTCGAGCACTAGCTCTGCAGTCGACGGGGTCGACACGGCGACCGGGTTCGCGGAGAGGGGCTCAAGTCGGCGGCACCAGGCTCTCGGGTCCGGCACGGTGCCACGGTTTCGCCTCACTGCCGGGCTCACTGCAGACACTGACGCACCGCACCCCCACCCTCGTGGTTCACCAGGCGTACGGGACGGCAGCGGCCCAGGGCAGCGCCGAACACCTGCGCCGTGCTCCCAAAGCGCGGAACCTCCGGCAACCCGTCTGTACAGGCGGGGACGGATGGTGCAGGAGGAGGATGGGGGCGGCAAAATCCACCCCCGAACCCCAGGAGTTGTAATAATTAATCGCAGGTCGTCGGCAAGTCGGTCCTCCTTCTATCCGTGTGTGTCTACAGCCTAGAGTCTCGAGACGTGAATTTGCTGGTTTGGCTTCGGAAATTCGCACCCTGAATAGAGACTTGTAAGGATGAGGAAAAAAATAATCTGTATTTGATTGAATTGATTAATTTTTTTAATTTGATTCATAGGTTGACTCGAATATTTTTCTTCGTAATCGGTTCTTGGTTTTTACTCCCGCTAATGACGCGATGCAATATCAATTTATATGATTTAAGGGCTGGTACAGTTTCTTAGGTGTGAAATGGAGATGGTTTTTCAGGACTCAGAAAAAAAAAAAACGCTCGTGAACAAATATTTTTTAATTTCTAGGATATATTTACATACTTTTGATAAGTACTTACAAAAATTTTCGTGAACAATACAGAGTCTAATCTGAGTTATACGCTACGACGCCGTGGAGACTCCTCAAAAAATGAAATTGTTAATCGGCTGCAGTTGTGAAGGTCCTCAGAATGCCAGTATCTGCAAAAAAAAAAAAATTTACATTAAACTAGATGAAATTCTCCGGAGCATTTACTAAGATCTTTTTATAATATCAAAAATTACCAAAATGTCAGCGATTTGAAAAAAAAAATCCAATTTTGCATAAATGTTTCTGAAGTCGAGTCAATCTGTTTCTGAAGTCATCGATGAAAAGCCGAAGCTTACTGTCAATTGCACCATTTTTTCAATCAACTGTTAAAATTTTTTTTTTTTTTTTATTAAAAAATAACTTGAGCTAATCGTACAATAGAATAATTTTTGAACAAAATATGAATAGCTGTTGGATGTGCGATGACTTGTAAAACTTTGAAGATGTAGTATAAAGTTTCCATCTGGTAACTTTTTGCATTCGCTGCAAGTACCAACTTTCATGAACTAAAATTAAAACAAAAAAATTTAAACCGCTAGCGTGGGAAACTTTTTAACGAAAGCAAAACGTGTCGAAGTGCACCCCAAGAGAAAAAAAACAACAACAACAAATTATACTGGATGACGGGGATATTTTATTACAGAAACTACGCTAATTAGTTTCGCTACGTGAACCGAAATTAAGATTTCCTTTTACTAATTGAAAAATAAATGCACTTTATAGTTTACTAAGTTTTTCATTCTCAAATATGCGAAATGTTTAAAGAACCTTGATGGTTACTAATTTTTATACCATTGTTTGTATTTCGTACGTGTTTTGCACAACCTTCAGGGAATTTCTGTTCTGTGAGTTTGAAGAAGCCTTAACTGTGAAATTGTATCTACTGACTGATTATATTCTGAGGGGAATCTTGTAAACTAAAAAATGCATTCGTTTCGTGTCTATCTTTAGAAAGTGATACGTTTGTTGCACAAAAACTAAGGGCCTAGTCACTATGTGAAAATGGTGTACAGTGATTACAATGACAAAGATTAAAAATTGATTAAAGTGATTACTGGGGCTAAAGAAAGATTACAAAGATTGCAAATACTTACAGAGATTGCGAGGATTACAAAAAATAATACAATTGCAAGTATTCTAAAATAATACAGGGATTACGGGTAGATTACAGAGATTTAAAAGATTACAAGTATTACAAAGATAACTTGAGATTTCAAAGCTTGCTGGAGATTACAGAGATTACCTGAAATTACATAGAGATTGCAAGACGGTAATAGAGAATAGACAAGATTACAAGGAATTCAAAAAATGCAAAAAAAGGAAAAGAAAATTAATAAAATCTTGAGCCGAAATTAACAATCACACAGGAATTAAATATGCCGAAAGGATTATAACCGATACCAAATTGATTAAAGTGATTACAGGGACTAAAGAAAGTTTACAAATGCTTACAGATATTGCAAGGTTACAAAAAATAACAAAATTGCAAGTATTTCAAAATATTACAGAGATTACGGGTAGATTAGAGTTTTCAAAGATAACAAGTATTACAAAGATAACTTGAGATTTCAAACTTTGCTGGAGATTACAAAGATTACCTGAAATTACATAGAGAATGCAAAAAGATAATAGAGAATACACAAGATTACAAGGAATTCAAAAAACACAAAAAAGGAGAAAAAAATTAATAAAATCTTGAGCCGAAATTAGCAATTACACAGGAATTAAATAAGCCGAAAGGATTACAATCGATGCCAGTCGCTCCCCAGCCTATTTTATGCTAATACTGAGAAACGATGACATATTGATGTACATATCGGTAGTCAGTAAAGATTCGGGTGCCGCTGAAATAAGTTTGTGAGTAGTTTGAATGCTTTTTACACGTATATGTATATTACACGAAACAGTATTGTCAACATGCGGTACAAAACTCGTTGCCGCATGATATTGCGGGGCTCCTAAAACGCAGGTTGTACGTTTTAACCCTCCTTCACGTCCGCCCACGTCAATAAATTTGAGTCTCTTCGTGTCCCTCGCGCAAAGAGAGATGCACAGTGCCTAAGTGAGTTTGAGGATCCGTGGACCGAGAGCACGACTGAAGAAACCACTTGATTTTAAAGATGCTTGAGTGGAGAATTCTCTGGAATATTCAATCAACAATAAAAGTTTGAAAAAAATTCACCATCATTATTATTGCCGAAAAGGGTCGGTTTAAAAATCATTCCACAAAAATTCAGTCTGAGATTCTAATCGTAGTGTGCCTAAGAAAATGAAATTCACATTACGCCAACGCACCAAAGTTACAAACTCTTGGAAACTTTTCTGGCACTTGCTTTTTATCATTTCCATCATGAGGAATAGATTTTTTACCGCATATTTCTTATCTTATAAGTATGACACAAATATTTACTATTACATTGTTAAAGGGTTTTGGTATTTTGTTAATTAATTAATATAATTCAAAAATTCAATCAACTTTAATATTTCGACAAAAGTTTGTAGGATCGCTTACGAAAATGAACGTTTAATATTTCAGATAAAATCTGTCTAATTTGTTTAGACGTCATTCACCTGTTGAAACTGTAATAGTTATGATTTCACTTCTTGCGAAGAATGTCTGTTGCTGTAAAGAATGTATTCCTAACCACTCCATGATTCGTCGTCTGCTAAAATTTAATGGACATGTCATACAATTTTGATAGCAACTGCGTGCCATGGTGACCAACTGTCTTTAACCTCGAAAATTTGGTCAATTGTGAATTGAGCACAACTATCACCAACAATTGTAAAAATTTTTGAGGTTAGAGACAGTTGGTTACCCTGGAAAACAGTTGCTCTCAAATTGTAGCGCATGCGCATTAAATTTTAGCAAACAACTGTCCATACAGTCGTTAGGAATCCACTGTATAAATCTGTGTAGAATAGATTGAGTTAATTATCGATTTATGGATTTAAAAACGTGATTCATTTGTGAGAAAACGTTTTCCAGTTTTTGCATAAAGTGGAACGATTCTGTGAAAATCTTTTAAACCCTTATAGAAAGTGTTTTGGAACTCAGTTTTTACCATTTCTCATATTTTCAACAAACTTCATACAAAAACACTTGCAAACGAAATTTTCCTGAAAAAATCCACACATGATCTGAAGCTTTTGACTGTGTATCATGACACATGACATCTAATCTTTTTACCAACGTTAGAAATGAAATAGAAACATCATCGATCGCTATCGCAAATCGTTATATCAAATCAATACTTGCTTTGAGCAATTAATAATTTGTCTTACTGAAAATCAACCAATTTATATCCAAGCACGCAACTAATTGACGAATCCTGAAGGTAATTCACAAAATATATTTTGATCCAACTTCTATTTTCCGTTCCCTGCATCTCCATTTATACAAATTAGTGTTCATGGACAAAAATCATGAACGATTACACAATCTGAGAAAAAAAAAAAAAAAAAAATTAGAAACGATTTATCACTCCGTTGAATTATATTACCAACCGTCAAAATCGTGATGAACTCACCCATAAAATTTCCACTTCATAAGAAATTTGAATAGATGCTTCCAAAATTGCTGTATTATCTTGATACGATATCACTTATTATTTACTTTACGATTGGCACAGTCACCAATCGGCACAATTGCATCTTGACTAAAATGGCGAATCATTGTATAAATTTGGTCAAAATTGGTCTAGAAAGAATTGCCTTCGTGTTGAATTCAGCACTCCAAAAACCAGTGGAGACATTCGGTCTCGAGGCCACAACGTTTTTCTTATTTTCAGTTAAAAGGAAGTTCAGATATGGGCAACGGGTTTTGGCTTGTGTGCAGACACATCGGCGGTGCCAAAACGTTCCACTGGCGACACCCAGATTCCGTGACCTAGACACTAAAAAGACCAGACCATTGCAGAGCAAACTGCGCCATACGAGTGCAAAAGCAACAACTGCGGCAGCGGTTGGATTAATTGATTTAGTTTGTGTAAAATAACGATTTCCAGACCGCATTTTGCCCTCCGCTATATATATACGTACCCCATCCCTTCCGTTTTGGTCAATCAAATTTTTCTGGGGAAATTTTTTACCGCCTTCTCTTTCTCTCTCTCTCTCTCTCTCTCTCTCTTTTATTCTTGCGCTCTAAGAACGAGGTTTTGCTCGCCCCACGTCGTTAAGCCGCTCGTCATACGATTAGTCGCGATTTACGAGGTGCTCAGCTACCCCTGGAGGTATAAGCCCCTCCCCCTTCTCCTCCAAGTGTGAAGGTATGAGCTGATCGCCAGATATTATACCTATAGAGTTACACTGTAAGAAAAATTTCGTCCAATTTTATGGGCTATAATTTGATGTCAATCCGCGCGACTTATATTTACAATGCGATAATAAAATTATCAGATATGAATCTGATCTAATACTATCTGGTATTTATCTGAAAATTGTATTTAACGTCAATCAAACATTGGCTGATGTCAAACTGACACTTGGATTGAAACTCAGCATCACGTCAGATCTAACACTGGCTGATGTCAAAATGGCACTTATGTAATGTGCATCTAACACTAGCTGATGTCAATTTAAGACTTGGTTGGAACTCAGTATCATTTCAGATCTAAAACTGTCTGATGTCAAACTGACACTCATATTTAATTAACTTGACTTAATTTTTAGTTCAATTAATAGATTATACAAGTGTGTTGAACCTGAAAACATCCGATGTTCTTGTTTCCCATTCTTGACGACATCTTAGTAACGTGAAAAGTGCAGTCTTGTCGAAAATTCTGTGTTACCTGCCGAAGGTATCATAACATCAACAATTACCGACCATTTTACAAATCTCAAAGCTTTAATTAAAGACAAAATTATCATTTGCTAGCCGTATAATCATTGGTTATTTTGTGATCTTTCCGTAACAGTAGAATCATAGTTGAAAACATTGAATTTTATTCGAAGAATCTTTTCATAATAATAAAAAAATAAAAAATAAAAATTTTAGGAAAAATCGATCTTAATACTTAATTTATTTTCGATTTCTAGCATATGAGAGTCACATGCAGATGCTGCTAGTTGGAAATTCATAGCACTGAAAAGATGTAAATCAGTACCAACGGTAAGTCATACCGCACAAAATTCGTCCTTAAAAATCACCCTCTGAGGGTGAAAATGAAATATTTCATTTTCACTTGAAAGAATGAGCGTGAAATTGTACGACAAGCATTAATATCTTGATACGCAAATCTCGACACCATCTTACAAAGAGCAACTCCCCGGGGGGATAATTATAATTTATTTCGTTGGTAACATAGCAGTGTAATTATATTGTACATTAATTCAAGTGGCTTCAACACAGAAAATATTTTGCCAATTTCCTTACTTATTTTCTCAACTGATTCGAAAAATCCTTGACATTGGTGGGTCGAACAAAATATGGTTTAACCTGATATACTTTCTCCTCTTTGTTGCGTTATCCCACGTTCCATCAATTTAATCTAAAATCCGAACTCAGTGCAATTCAATAATCGAAAATTGTTTTTCAATAGCCGTCGAAAAACACTTTGTTCGTTCCCATATAATTCTTTGCTGCCAGTTACAGGCCGTAACAGATAAGCTAACAAACATCCTCAGGCACCTTTGACGGGCCAATTAATTAACACGTTACCAAACGGCTTTGTAAACTGACTTCCTAGCTCCAACTGGACTAAGAAAGGGTCAGACACGGGTCGATTAACCATCCCCTACTTCCATCCCTCCCTTCGAGTCCCTATCTCGCTAGATCTCCGCCAGCTTATCGTTAGCCAGTTGTATTTCCGGTTCTCCGCTTGGCCATTGCCACTTCGTCACGTTTTCCGTATATCACCTGCTCACAATCCACCGGATGGTTTAGTATTTCTGTAACCGGTCTTGATTTTATTTATTTATTTATTAACTTTTTTTTGTACATATACAGGTGGATTTTACACTTTTTGTTCTAATTATCCAAATAATTCCAAAATGTTTTCATTTTTTATCAATTCTATAATAAATTTTGTAGGAATCGTTGAATTTTGCTAACAAATTTTCACGCATCGTACAGAAAATCCTACATTTATGCTAGTATAAAAACTGTAGAAAACTACTTTACCGTCATAGTGAATGCGGTAAACCTTTAAGGTCATATCTATCATAATTTAAATTTATGACGCAATACACGCTGTATTACGAGCATTATAAAATTCCTCTTTATATAACGTCCGCACTGCTAATACTGTTATACATATAAACTGCAAAGAAAGAAAATATCTAAGTAGAATTAACTGTTACTCGCATTTTGTCGAGGCATGTATTCCGAGTACTTGTATGTATGTACTGCACGTCCGGTAAATATGGCTGAATGCTATTTAAAGTAATATAGTACTCTTACCTTTACCGACCGAGCAAACTCACCCTTCTTTTTCCTATATATAAAGCGTCGAAATTTGAACCATTTTCGTTCATTTGTTTATTTAATATAGGAAGAAAGAGGCTACGTTTTCTCGGTCGGTAAAAGTAGGAGTATTACATGACCTTAAATACCGCTATATTCGCAATTCTGAACACTTTTACTTTATTTTGCAAGTATTGGTTGATAGCTGCTTTCACGACTTACAATTAGTATCGGTTTTAGTTTTCTAAATACGAATTCATGTTTCCCCGTCCTCTTCCTTCCGGTCCAATAGAATGTATTGATATACTGTTAGATATTTTTATCTAATTTAAAAAAATTTTGCAATCACGTTCAATGTAATTCGGTATGAATTGAAACGGTGAGTATTATATATTCAATATAACCTACCCAGTTAACACCTCATTAGTATTCATTTATCACTGAGCAGTGTTACCGAGCTTTAAAAGTCACGCTTAAACTACTGCTCTCAAAAGTCAAATGGCTTTGTAACATGCGTAATGCATGAAAAAATAGAGGTCACGTGACTAAGTGTATCCCGGATCGTGCTAACCGTCAGAATTCAAGTGAGCTCAAACTTATTTCTTCAGAATCATTAGAAACAATGAGATTATGATTAAAAGTGAACTTCATCTTTGATACTCCGAGTACCATGAAGCGAATAATTCTAGTGGTGAAATTGGATGACTGATGTGGTTGAAACTGTTAAAATAATTTTCTCAAGTTTTCTTCAAGTTTCGTATGCTGTTATTGCCGAATTTTAATTTCGTAGCTTGAATGTTAGATTCAGCGACCTAAAAAGCTTTCTGAAAATAAACTTCACCGTATTTACGTCTCTTTTGAAAACTAAAGCTGTCATTTTGTATTCACGAACTCGATTCCATCCTCAAAATTTCAAAATTCTGTGTTCATATTTGAATTCGACGACACCGAAAATCGTTCAACGACAAATTGTGACGGGAATCTAAGCACGTTTTAAAATTCCTTTTAGTGAGCTCAGAATAAATGAGGTGAACGATAGAAGAGCCTGAATCAAAGTTTTAAGAAAATCGAAGCTATTGACCTTTCAGAATAAGAAGCCAATCGCCCGTCACCGAAGAGTTAAGTACGATAACGTAAAATGTCGATACTCTCGGAACTTGTAGCCACGGAGTTTGAAGACTGTAGAAAACTATACATATGCCTAAGTTCCTGAGACAGCGGAGAAAGCTTTCTTGAAACTTCTGAAGAGAGCTCATCAACTTTTTTGTTAACCGTTCGAAGAGCTTTCGCACATGTTATGCCTTTTTTGAGCCTATGTCCCGGATTGGTAACTCCCCCGAACTACTCTACCCCACTTCCATAGAACTATCAGAAAATTTCTCTACTGCGATGTTTTACACGGACGCTGTTAGACAAAGTAGTATATGTATAGTATTTTAGCATTTATATGACTGATCAATAAGGCATTATAAAAATAGTATATAAAGACATCTTGGAGCAAACTCCATGATTTTGTTTTGTCACATTGAGCTAATTTATAGTCTAAAAATAGTAACTTGGTTTTTTCTGGCCGAGCCTAAGTTTACAGTATGAGTAGTAGGTGAACCGAAGACGAATATAACCGAAGACGATTTTTTAGCACGAAATTGAGGTTAGGGTCGCTTAATGTTAGATTTGTTCGCGACTTTTGACCCATACTTATAATAGTACATTTCGAAACGAGTTTTGATAAAGTTTTTTGACGAGACGTGAGGTCTAACGTGAGGCACGAATCAAAGGCGAGTGCTGTAACGAACAAGTCAAAAATTCTTATCGAAAGCCAAGAATTTGCGACGAATTCGCGATTTTGAGGTTAGAGTGCTAAAAAAGACATCTTTAAGTAGCATATTTTCGACCATAAAAATTGCGTCTTCCATCTTGCTCTGAGCATCTTTCATCGAACGGTGAATTGAAGGCGCTATCCCTTGAACTAAGGGTGGCCAGCTGGTCGATCGTAGCTATTAGGCCAGTCTATGGCGACAACGCAAAAAATTTGTCGATCAAAAAATATTGCATTTAATTCTATGGCAAAGATTTGAGGTTAGGTAGAGCTCGGATTTGATCAAGTTGGCCATCCCAGCTGCCCTAAAATGACCCAGACCAATGGAATACGTATGCGATATACCGGCGAGCGAATTGCTGTAGGACAAAAATAGCTTTCGCTTAATTCGTAGGGTGACTCGATTTGAGTGATGGAATGTTGAGCCTAGATGCGGGGTTGGGAAATCACGCGAGTCGAGAGATAACCGAGCGGTGAAATAGGCAATGATGCAGGGCGATGGGCGCGTGGAGGCATCAGAATCGTTCTATAGGGACGCATAAGGCGAGAATCTGGGCCCCTCCTGGCGCCGTGAGGTTCGGGGGTGAGCGAGGGCCGTAATTTCCGGTAAGCATTAATGCATGCTTGCTTTGCCTCGTGTTGTTACGTCACACTTTCAGTCGATAAGCGGAAAACCGAGCTGCTACTCGATTCTGAAGGTATCTAGATACAAGGAAACGGACTAGGACCAATAGTCCAGACGCCATTATCTTGCAGATGATTTATTGCGACGGACAATTTATGGTAGCGTCCTTCCAAGCTGGACTGCCGCAAACTAGATGGCCAGCTGTATGTATGAATATATTGTTGTTCAAACATTGAACAGATATACGAAGTGTACATGATTCTGTGCTCTCTTTGAAAGCACAAAGTCATAATAAATCCTCTCAAAATGATCAATTTCAACGTGGCAAAGTTCCACACATATTGTATTACTTTTTGCAAAAACATATTCATGGTGTCCTCAATGTTTCAACTACATATTAGGAAGGCTGGAAGTGCTCGTATTCCTGGTATACTCACTAGTATTTAGTAGGTATTAAGGATTCATAATAAGGCATGCTTTAAAAGTGGCTATAAGTCTTGAATACTCCATTATTATTGATAGCAATTGAGCCCGAGTAATAAATATCACTCGCAAATAACGTTGTGGTTTGTAAAAACATTCGTTCAAGTAGCATAACGTTAATATTGGGAAAAAGATTAAAACAGAGGAAAGTGAGAGCTAAGATGATTGCTCAGCGTGGTTCATGAAAAATTTGTACCGCTGTTAGACTCTTCTTATACACTTCTACGTACAGCACTTTCCACTTACCGTACTTGATGCGCACTGATTGTGAGTGCAATTTCCCTAATAGCACACACCCTTTCCTATTGGCCAGAATATAGGGGAAATTGCACTTGTTGGTGAGCATCAAGTGCATCATGCAAAAGCCACTGGCTGTGTTTATATCGTACGGACAAAGAGTATGAAGCTACAGAAGAACGCTATATAAATGTTGTGAGTCGACGCACTTGATGTTATAGTTTCATTTTAGATTTTCATAAAGCGGTACCACCGCGACACAGTTAAATTACGCCGAAATTCTAATACACAAATTTTTTTAGACTTGTTATTGGAAATAGATTTCTCGAAAAATATCAGTTTTCTCTGGGCAATGGTCTGGTTTTCACCTCTAAATCGACTTGCCGTAAAATACCCGCTCAAAAATGCAATAACTCGAAATTTTTCGGTTTTCTAATCGAAAATGAATTTCTGAAAGGATAACAGAAAATCAAAGATAAGACTTATACTTTTCAGAAACTTTCGAGAATATCTTCACGAAAACCCTTAAACATCATCAGAATGATTCAAACTTTCGGAATGATACAGTATTATTCTAAAAACAGTTCAAAAACATGTTAAATATCGATTCAAGTATTTCGAATAAATAAGATAAGAAGTTTTTGAAATTTTTTTTCGGCCGGTTAAATCACGTCTCACATCCCTGCATCAAGTATGTTCAGACCGTACCAATCCTTACCTTTCCCATGTCCGTGCGTACTTTCTACCCCATCTGATACCCGAAATCCTTACCGCTCGTACCGCGGTACCAACAAGCCGCGGTAAGTTTAGGCGCGATCGCAAGGGTACGCTATTGGGTGGTTCGTCGCTAACCGCAAAGATGGCGCTGATCGTTGGAATAATAAATAACTGAACGGGAATCGACGCTCGGTTAGTCAGCCTGATTCGAGTTTCCGGCCATTCCAGTCGCGCTCGAAACTCTCTTGTTCTCTTCCTCTCCTCTCCAATTTAAACAGCAGATTCTCGCCAGCCGATCGAACCTCCGTATATTCACGCCTTCGGCCTCTGAATCTCACGGCAGCTCTCCACTTGCGAGACACAACCATTGATCGTACACTAACACCTCATACACTCTTGACACAACTTTACTACTGTAATAATAAGGGGTTTTCATGCTTTAGCGGCTTTTCCCCTGTGAGCCAATAAATTGCAACAATTTCTCTTGGCTCAATTGAGTATTTAGACAAATTTATTTCGTTCCATATTCCATCCTCAATCCTTGTTTCTTTTTATATAGAATCACGGAAACCTTCCATGTTGGAAAGTTTTCCGACGCTAAAAAAGTACGTGCTAACTTCTGCACAAACAGGTGAATGTATTAATAATTGTGGATCTGGAAAACTTGGAAAACTCGGGAAATTTTACACTATAACATAATTCGCAACTCTGAATGTTAGTTTTTTCTAAATTAACCTTTTGACTCACACAGTTTTCCTTACAATCAAATTCCTTGAAACTGGGTACGTAAAGGCTCTCAAAGTCACTGATTTAAAAAATGAGATTAGATCTGAAATATTTTCAAAATTCAAACCGGCGGATCTAATATGATCGAATAGGATCAATTTTTGTATTTTGGTCCGCCATTTCGAATTTTTAAATTTTGACATTGGATTCGCTTTTGACGACCCCGAAAACCCCCCGAATAACAAATTTCAATCGAATCGTATCAATTTTATGTATTTCGAGTCATCCATATTGGATTCGGTATTTTGAATTTCGAAATTTCGACATCGGATTCGTTTTTAGCAACCCCAAAAACCCAGGATTGCCAAGTTGAACTTTTCTAGTCCCCGATTTAGCCGAAAAACGAAAATCTCTGACTATTTCACCACGTTTTAAAAACGAAAGAATAGAGA
This sequence comes from Diprion similis, assembly GCF_021155765.1. Taxonomy (NCBI): domain Eukaryota; kingdom Metazoa; phylum Arthropoda; class Insecta; order Hymenoptera; family Diprionidae; genus Diprion; species Diprion similis. Next base: position 7,545,762 of record NC_060117.1, read on the forward strand.
AAGAAGTTGTCAATTGGTTAATTTTTCAATATTGATCAATCGTGTGAGTTTTTCAGTTATTCCATTTTCAAAAGGTGCCAAATAACGGACTTTCCAAGTTATACAGTGACAATCTTAACAAATTCCCTAGTAATTCTAGACCCAACAACATACTCTTTGCAACATCCTAAGCAGGGAATTTCGTTTCTAGAGTTGGCAACGAATTTCGGATCGCCGTAAGTTCAATCAAATTCCACCAGAAGGCAGGCGTGACGTCATGCTTGTAGTGCCATCGAAACAACCGAGAAACAACCGAGCCGCCATTTTGTAAAGTGTGTGTTTGGTTCGCCTCGGGTAGTAAAGTTGGTTTTCGGTCGTCTATTATTCCCGTCGGAAAGGGAAAAAGGCTTCTCGTTTAGATGCAGAACCGTTAACGGTTAGTGTACCTTTCAAAATGACTCAGTTCTTACCACCGAATTTACTCGCGTTATTCGCTCCTCGAGAGCCGATACCGTATCTTCCACCCGCCAACAAGCTACCCCACGAGAAAAAGAATGGAGGATATATCGGCGTCGGGGCTTTCCTCAAGTACTTCGAGGTCAGTGTACACCGGCTTACAAATCCCCTTTCATATTCATGAAAATTTCAATCACACATACCATGTACAAAGCATTAAAGATTGGCGATTTCAGAACCGCACCTCGCAGATCTACACGGTCGTTAATTCCCTGCCCAGATTTTCAATGCGCATAGCAAAGCTTTTTCAAGGAGTGCTTGGAATTGATCATCTCCGCTTCATAGCACGCATTTGTCTCTTCAATTTTGCATATGTGCTCATTTATTACTATCGACGAAATGTCACTCTGGATAGCTAGATGAAAATTGCAATTGAGACTTATCATCTATTTGTATGAATTTAAACAGTTTAGTGATGTACAAAATAGAATACATCGGTTAACCATGAGGATTAAATTAGTAACGTTACCGTAGCGAAAGGTTGAAACAAATGTTACTCTTTTGCGCCTTTAGAATTACTGGAAAAGTTGAATTTACAAAATCTTAGTTTGTTCATGCTTTACTCATAGCTTACTAAATTTTAAGGAATTCCAAAGTTGTAACGTAACGAGTTATTCTAAAGCTTCAGCCTGATCGTTGACTGGATTAGAGATAATCGCATTCACTCTCTGTGTGTAATCTTTTTCAGCTATGTATTCGCATCGCAGAATAAACCTAAACGAGTCACTTCCGACTTTGCCCATATGCAAATCAAACAGATCATCGAATAACTCATTCATACGTACTTTACAAACCTCCAAAGACGATAAAAACTTTGCGCAGTAGTTTGCACCTCATGTATATATGATAAAACATAAAAATTTCGGTGACTGTACGGCAGAAGATTAGTTTATTCTATTCTCAATGAAAGAATTTAATACAAGCCATATAATTTCTGATGAACCATTTAGAATTGAAAAAGTATGCTTATTTTTCAGAATCCAAAAGATACTCCACCTCCAGTTCGCGTCGAGACTCGTGAAGAACGATTGGAACGCCGGAGAAGAGAACGGGCTGAACAAGTTGCCTATAAACTTGAACAAGAAATTGCTGTTTGGGATCCAGCAGGCATTCCCAACGTCACTGCGGACCCTTTCAGAACACTCTTCGTAGCACGCATAGTGAGTGAATCATGATTGATGCGCATGTTCTCTATTTTCAAATGCAATTGCGGTTTGAATTAAGTGATACAATATACACATATTTAACTTTTTACAGAACTACGATACTTCGGAATCCAAGCTCAGAAGAGAGTTTGAGGTTTACGGTCCTGTAAAGAAAGTAAGTTACATAATCCATACTTGCTTAAGGGGGGGGGGGTAAGGGTTTCAGCGTAAAAAAAAAACACTTTTTTTGTGAATTTTTTTTGAAATCATGGATTGAGCAAATTCATTGAAACCTTTTGTACATTATTAAGCATACTTTTAACAATATTCTGTAATTTTTTCATGCAGAAATATTGCAAAACAAGCCGGTGACAGAGCTTGCCCCAGAACGTCTTGGAAAAAAAAAACCATTTGCGGTGTTCACTATATCTCGATCGAAAATTATCAGAATTCAAAATCATTAAAATTTAGTCAAAGTATTATCAAATCCTCCCCCCAACGTTCTACGATTATTTTTTTTACATTTAAAAATTTTTGGTGGCCATCTAAAGTGTAAACTGCTATTTTCCACGAAAAATTCCGCCATTTTGTGGGTGGGAAATCCCCTTAATGTTAAAAAAAAATTTTAACTAAACGTTGGGGGAAGGTATTTTATATGTAGAAAATGTGTACCAAGTTTGAAATGAATCGGTCAAGTAGTTTGTAAATGGCAGTGAACACGGACTTTGAAAAAGTAGTTTTGAGAAAAACGCGTTTTAAGTTTATTGAGCTAAAAAAGTGGAGAAAAAAAGTTCTGTCACCGGCTTGTTTTGCAATATTTCTGAATGAAAAAATTACAGAATATTGTTTAAAGTATGCTTAACAATGTACAAAAGGTTTCAATAAATTTGCTCAATCCATACTTTCAAAAAAAATTCACAAAAAAAGTGTTTTTTTTTTACGCTGAAACCCTTACCCCCCCTTCAAGAGTTTTGCTCAGATCGACTTAAAATTTTGAGAATATATTGTTGAAATGTTTAACAATGAGATAAGACAAAAAAAACTTTTCCAAACTGGATCAATCTTTTTGATATTTGAATAAACCTCAGAGAAATACACAAAATGAGTGAACTTCTTAATCTAAATTCATACTTTTTAGAGTTGTCTCAAAACTATAAACGTACTAAAGTTATTTGTACTAACTTTTGAATCTATATGAAATAGCACTTAATATGTAACAAAAACTTGAAATCAGTTTTAAAATTCTAATTCCTCTGTAACAAGCTTTTGAATACCGAACACGAAGAAATTTTCTCTAATAACTAATGAATGTTTTATTACAGATTGTGGTAATCCATAATACAATCAATGGCAAGCCGAGGGGTTATGCATTCATCGAATACGAACACGAGAGGGACATGCACTGTAAGTAACCGGGTGAAAAAACAAAGCCCTCTGAAAAGTCTCTATTGCCCTCTAGTAAGAAACTCGATATTTCCTAGAATCACATCCAGATAGTATAGTTGGGCTGGGCTATAGTTAGACTATGCATTTCCATTGATACTAAACCTGAACGGTAAAGGGGGTCCCGCCATACATCCGTGCAGGACTACTACTGTCTACTAAAAATACACATATGGTAAACGAATCACAAAAAACAATATTGGCTGTCTTGATTAATACAGTTTTTATCTTGTTCTTGGTACAGCGTGGCGGCCGCTGCCGGCAACTAGTGCCGTTCACTATTCCATGCAAAATCCCTGAACCTGCCTGATATGATAGGTTTGTATGTGTGGTAAGATCCAACATACAACAACGTTTGTTAGATTCTATGCTTACCCTGTTTACCTTACCTGGTTCAGTTTCATTTTAATGTCTGAATGAGCCAGATGGGAAAATTGAAAGAAAACAAAAACACCAAAAACACTCGTCAAATTAGTTGGCCCTCGTAAAATTTAGGAACACCCTCTCCTCGTAATATACCTAGAGATATATTTGAAAGAAAAATGCTGTGCGCTGAATTGGTGTTCCACATCGAAATTGTTCAACTCACTTAAAACTGAGAAATAAACTGAAGGAGGTTCAGGGAGGTGGTCAATGGACATTTATCGATAATATCACCAATATCGCTTTATCACTAGACCGAAAGAATCATTTTTCTTTTTCTACCGAGTCAATGTCTTTTTAAAGATTTTCAAACACTTGTTTAAATTATTATCAATTCAAGGACATGGATCACTCATAAGTCCACTCAAATTCTAAGGGCAAAGTTTTGCCTGAACACAAGCTTATTTTTCTCTACCTTAAAATGGGTACTAATTTTTCAACTAATGATACTCGAGTGGATGGCCCGTGTCCTTAACGAATTCAAGACTAACTAAAATTCAATCCTGTGGAAATAGAATGATTTTGAACGTGAAAAAATGTCCTTCCACTGCAGATATTACCAATCTCATTAAACTGGCACATTAATAAAGCCGTGTTGATATAAATAACACCACAGTAATCGCGATGATCGAATATCTTGAGTACTTGTGTCGTAGCTGCTAACAGGGCTGGTAGCAAGTTAACATTGTCACGTTTTCTCTTACGGTAAATTAGCACATTACTTTCAGGTCTTTATAATCTATCTTAGAAGTGCTTTATACTTTTGTAAAATCTAAGACAAGCTTTTAAATGTAGACACCAAAATATCGATCGAGTTGAATTAATCACAATACGCTGGACTATTATTGTTACTATAAAATAAAATCAAAAAGCACTCTATGACTGCCGCTACCAGCTGTGTTAAAACACAAGATATTTCAAACTAATCATGACAGCAAAACTACGTAGTAATTGTCATTATTCGGATACCGATCCAGTGATATGTTCCAATTTCTGTATGGAATACTAATTGACCGTACATTGCTTTTTTTTCAAACAAAACTTCACTTCCCACCCCTACCCCCAGAGTGTCTTAACAAAACAAGTGTATGTATGAGAGTAAGTAGAATGGTTCTGTGAGCAGATGCCTTTTAGGAAGAATAATTAGAAAGAAAGAAAGAAAGAAAAAGAAAGTAACGAGAACATAGAAAAGAAATGGGATAGAACGATTTAAATCACTCATTAATTTAATGTAATGTTAAACTCGAGTACAAGTTAGAAGTGTAAATTATTAAAATAAATGCGCACGGTTTGGTTGTAAGTAAAAATAATATAAAGCGCACCAGGTAAAAAAACAAAATAATCTTCTCTGGAGATTGAACGAACATACGAAGACTGGGCACCTTCCCAATGAATAGCGTACGCGCTGGCCTACTACTCTATCCCCGCGAGTCACTTACAAGTTCGATTCACGATTAAAAGTACCTAGAGTTTGTGTTAACTTCCGTACGTAAGTAGCCGCGGTAGGTATTTTTTGTATCTGCTATACTTTTTTGACAAAATGAAGTAACTTACTAGAATTAAGGTCTTGTGGCATCTACGCGTTAATAGATGACTTTATTATATTTATCTTCACTAGGGCAGTGTAATTTTTCACGAGTAGACTAAAGCAAAAAGAACCTTATTGGAAAACGGTCTTCAATTCTGTATTAACATTTAAAAATCCTTTTCAACAATTGCAAAAGTGTAACGAAATCTTGCAGAAAATTTTCTCAGATTTCCTTCGCACCCTGCACTTCTGTTCGTGTCCTGTGTCAAATATAGAATATTCTGACTGATATTCAAACTTTTTTACTATATTCTACTTTACAAAATATTACACGAGTCTTCCAGACGATATAATAACGTGTCAACCATCTAAACGAATAAGAGCCTCATTTCCTTTATTGTTGATGAATAATACAATAAAGTATAATTATCATAGTAGTCATTGGGTAAGATGACTTGAATGCGAAGACGTGTTGGTTCTTAAAAAAAAAAATCTATTGGAGAAAATGTATAAAATTTCCAGCTCCCCGTTCTACGTAGGTATCTTTAAAAACAGGCACAATTATTTCTACCTGAGTAGGGGCATCGCAACAAATTTAGAAATCATTTTCAAATGATGAAAAGGTTTCCTAAATTCCGACAAAAACAATAAAACAACATTGCAGACCGTCTGAATGAATTTTTCCAACATTATAATCATTATTCGCACTTCGTATATCTTATAAAGGGAAAAAACAAACATGTATGAAATGATCTATTTGTTTGCAAATTCATATGAAATTTCTTTACGTGGGTAAGGCGCTATGTAAGGCGATTCGTTAAAATTATCGACAGACTTTAAAGTAAAGAAAATTTGCTCCCACTCAGGTACGTGTGAAATTGTTGGATCTTTTGAAAACGATCTATTAATCATTTTAGCTGCGTATAAACATGCGGATGGTAAGAAAATAGATGGTCGAAGAGTGTTGGTTGATGTGGAACGAGCAAGGACAGTTAAGGGGTGGCTACCTAGGAGACTTGGTGGTGGTCTTGGGGGCACCAGGAGAGGCGGACCTGATGTCAATATCAAACACTCTGGAAGAGAAGACAACGAACGTGAAAGAGAACGTTATCGGCTTGAAAGAGAACGAGAAGCCACTGGGCGTGGACTTGACAGAGACAGGTGACTTCCACAAAGTTATCTTTGCAATACAGTGATCGAGCATCTATATTCAAGTTAACTTTTTTAAAAGATTTTTGAATAAATAATAGCGTATTATTTTGGGCTCATTTTATCATCTCAATAAATCGATAGATTAGTTTTTCTTGTATACTATTTGAAAAAAAATGCACGTTACTAGGAAAAGAAGTGAATAGATTAATGGCGAATTGGACGATGAGCAAGAAAAGCATCATTTTGCAAAGTTTTCATTCAACGAGTCTTGATTCTTATACTAATCCTATGAACATTTTTTTTTCAGGGACCGCGATCGTGGTTTGGACCGAGAGCGTCGAAGATCACGAGATCGTAAACGAAGATCGCGTAGCAGATCTCGCGATCGCAAACGTAGACGCAGTCGAGAGCGTGTTCCGGACCCTGACATCGAAGAGATTGAAAGAGAAGAACGACCTCGTGAGAGGCGAGAACGCGACCGAGATCGTGATCGTGAACGCAAACGCAGGAGGTCCCGCAGTAAGGATCGCGAGCGCGACAGAGAGCGCAAACGTGATCGGCGAGATCGTGATCGAGAACGTAAAGAGCAACGCAAAGATCGCGGTGATCGTGAAGACGAGGACGTTAAAGAAGTTCGCATTAAAGAAGAACCCCTCGATGGTAAGCACAGTTATTTGCTATTGTTATGTTTAGTCATCGGCATGTTCTGAACATATTACAGAGTATTATATTTCAATTCCAAGATAACAAATCGATTGCGGCGTAGCTTATAAGATTTTACCAAAGTCCAAATTCCGTCCGAGATCGATTCGACTTCTGCCATCAGGGAGATATTTTTTAATTTTTCATTCTTCTTTGTAGATTATCCGGACTATAGTAATAATTACACGACAGCGTACAATGAAGCGGCTGTTAAATACGAAGATGAGCATGAAGAAAAATACCGGATCCCTGACGGAGATAGTAATGGTCGTCCTGATCAATCCCAATACAACAATTATGAATCGGCCCAAGATTATTAAGCTGTTTGACTCAATTTACGTTGCTCGAATGATGAAATATTTGAAAAGCATCACCTTTCTTCTATCCTTATTATTGTATAACTAGATCGCAATGTTTTATCGAATATTTAAACCTCTGGTGTGAAACGCTCTCACATTACTCTAACTTGTAAGATGGCAATGGTGAAATATTCGCATGTTTGTTGTGTTTTATCACTACGTTATCGTATAGTTACGCGAAGTTTTGATCAATTTGAAACGAAGCTGAAATAGGATTACTTTCCGACCCGTTTATCTCGAACATTGTAACAGGCATTGGCGTGCAGACACCTAAATGAATTCGAATAAATCAAGCAATTGTATTTACTAATTAATTGATGAGGCATCGTTCGGTATGTATATAGAAATATATTCTATCATTTGAACTATTGACATTAACTACTGTATGTAGCTTATTAATACATATAGAAATAAAATGTGATTGCTATTTCCGGACTCGCTTATCTCCGCGGTTGATGATCATTTACTTTTGCTATTCTTAAATCAATTAATAAGAACTCTGATCAAATTTATCACATGATCAGAAAAACTGGTTGTAGTCAATGTAGATGCATACTTCATTTTTAATACGTAAAGTATTTATGTTCCTTCCGACTTATAGAAAAAGTGCAATTTTTCTAGTTTTCTAGCGTTTCCATTGCTGAAAACTAGGGAATTGCGCACAAAGTCAGTTCGCACTTTTTTCGTTAGTCGAATTCAACATTAGTTAAGAAGAATGTATTTTTGGTAAAATCCATACGCTTTTACTTCATCTTCATACCTACGATGAAGCTTACAATTTTGCGAGTTCGCGCACACTGTACTTACAATATTTCTACAAAATATTTATAGAAACAATAGAGAAGAGTCGCAGGTATGTTCAAAGAAAGATTCTGTAAATTTTCGAATTTCGTGCCAGCTCTACATTTGTAAAAATAAACTTCTTTTTTTTTTTTTTTTTTTAGTATTTCGCATAGTATACATACAATCGGTAATCTAACTGATGTAGTGACTGATGCCGTTTATAACTTGCTACGCCGAATGCCAGTCAATAATCCCTAGGTTTCCACTTTTCTTATTGGTTGAAAAGAGGAAATCTCACTCAGTGTGCATGATGTTCAATCAGTTGACAGCGCTGCCGTTTTGTTAAAAGTAAATGTTATTTCCCTAGTTTTTTTAACCAATAGAAATATTGGTGAGCTAGGGAAACGGCAATTTGTGCGCACCGAGTCAGGTTCGAATAATATACGTTTTGAAAATGAGGAAAGCTATGTATACTCGACAAATAAAAAAACGTTTATTCAGACAATGAAAACATTATCCGAGTATAGCTTTTCATTTCTGTGAGTATACGTTTGTAGAATTCTTACAGAAAATGAGAAAGTAAAATAGTGTAACAATACAGTACAGATGTTCCGAACGGTAAATTGAAATATTCGTAAAAACCAATAATTATCATGATATAAAATTTATTCTTTAATTTTTTTCAAATTAATTACCACACTGTTATGTCAACTAAAAGATTCGAAAAAGATTTAAGTAGAATAAGTAGAGAATTGTGACTCAATAGGGAATCAGTTATAAAATATTTACTATCAGACTTTACAATTAAGTCCATTTGAAATAGAAAATGATACTAATGGAAAAAACGTGCCCATGAACATTCAACTTAAAATTTGAATAATATTTAAACTGATCAACTTGATCTGTTTCATCAAAAATATCTTCAAGTATTATCCAATATAATAAGTACTGTACGTTTTCTCTATTCAATTCAAGTGCAACAAGAAATAATTTCGAAAATAGTGATTAGTGTGATATGAAAAAAGGTAGAAAAAACAAGCTGACCTCCGGTTGACGTATACATACAATTGTAAGATACTAGGTTCAGTGTGCAGAGTGTATAGGAGGGACATCTTGGGGTTATAAAAAGTGAGCTGATTTTGGCTGCAAACGGTAATTTCAAAACTCACCCTAACTTCAACATATAAAATGCGTTCCGAAATTAGCTGGCAGTGCTAAAAACTCCCTAGAACAGTGTCAGAGTTAATCGCGAACTCTGGGGCGCAAAAGTGATAAAAGGTCGTTGAGGAGCTAACATCGGAACGCATTCTAAATTTACATCAATCAGTGCCACGCGGTAATCCTATGTATCCTTATTTGCCAGCACTCCACAGAATCTGATTACTTTTTATCATCTCGTATCTCTTTTGCTTCATCAAGTTCGTGAATAGCTCTACTTCTGTCCTAGGGAATTTTTATCGCTGCCAAATAATTTCGGAACGCATCCTAACTTCAGCGTTCAATTTATGGGTGCGTTCCGAAATTAGCTCTCCGTGCTGTCAACAATCTTTTATCTCTTTTGTGCCGGCAAGTTTGTGGGTCGCTTTGCCTCTGTCCTAGGGAGTTTTTAGCGCTGTCAGGCCGGTTATTCTATGTACTCTTATTAGCCAACACTCTACAGAATTTGATGACATATTGGCCACGCCGTCCATCAGAAAGAGAGTCCTTCTTCTATACACTCCATAGTTCAGGGTGTAGCACGTGCATCAGGCAGCGAAAGCAACAGCAGCTGGTTCGCGATGTCGTGTCCAGTCGTGTCGTAACGAAAATTAGAACTTCGAGGATCGCTCGTCAGAGGTGTGACGCGTCGTGTGTCGCGTGTTGCCACATCACCACCAACAAAGTAAAAGTTCCGTTGACATCCGTGTGTTGTGGAGATTGCGCTGGTGCCGAACCTAGCACTGCCAGGTCCGAAATACGTGGTAACAACCGCAAATAGACAGCCGCCGCCGACCCCCTTCTAAAAGATGCAGCATTCCCTTTGAATATCCTGCCAAGCAGTGGGAAATTATTATTCTGAAGGGAGGATCGCGTAGTGAAACTCTGAAAAGTCGTTAATTATTCAAACAACAAACGAACACGTCTCTCTTTTTTTTCGCGTGCGTGTAGCGTTATTATTAATTATTTTTATTTATTTTTTTTTTTTTTTTTTTTTTTCTCCTTTATTTTCCTTTATTTTTTTTTTTTTTTTCCTTCTTCCTTATCTTTCCGAGTGAGGGTTACCTGAACAAACTCCACGATGAGTACGACCGCTCCGCAAGTCCAAACGAAGCATGGCATCGTTAAACAGGTAATTAATCAACCTTGGTAAATGCCTCAGTCGTGAATAATTCCCAGTCACAATGCGGTAATAAACATTCGTTTAAGCCATTCACCTTTTTCCATATAATCAACAATTTCCGAACACTGCCCTGCTGGCAGAAGCATGGTGGTCAAGCCAAGCATATGGTATCAGACCCGGTTAAAATCGTAACTCTGCTTTCTTACTTTTCATCAATTTCACCAATCGCATCGATATCAGTTGATAGAAACTATACTGAAAATATTTGTAAAATTGAAGATTAGGAAAAAAAGTTGTTTTTTCTCAACTTGTGAGGAAAGGGTTAGAAATCTTATCATCATTGTGGGGAAACTGTTTCATCCTTAATCTATCCGAGTTTATGTTAAGAAGCTATTTCGATTCATTGCTTTTTTCAAAGAATGCTTATCGATCGTGCATCACTTTGACCAGCTGTGAGTCTCGATGTTCGTTTCGCTCCAGTACTTACGTATAAAATGATTGTAGAGTATCGATACAATTGAGAAACATCAAATTCTACAATAATTATTACCGGCCATTTGATGTGATGATAATTTTCATTCAATTTCAGGTCAATTCGGGTGATTCTATCATCATTCGAGGCCAACCAAAAGGTGGACCACCTCCTGAAAAGCAGTTGATTCTTTCCAATGTGACTGCACCGAAATTAGCTCGACGAGCGTACAGCAAGTTAGTATACGAAGCTAGGAATTTCAAGGTTCTTAGTCAGGCGATCCGGAGATCATTGCAAAGCGCAAGGAAATTTATCAAAAGTCTGAAAATTCTTACAGTATGATAGTTCATTTCTTGTAATCCAAGAATTCGGATTCCTAGGTGACGCTCAACGATAGACAACGATATTTACAACAAAGTTAGAATGTTTTACTAGTGATTAAAATCAGGCAAATTTTCAGTGGATATTAAAATGAAGATATTTGGGAAGAAGCGGAAAAATTTTTAAAGATATGCAGATACAGCAATTTGATAAGAATTTTTGAAATCGAATTTAAAGATTGTTTTGTATGTACTTTGCAGTTCCGAGGAAACTAAAGACGAACCTTACGCTTGGGAGGCCAGAGAATTCCTGCGCAAAAAGCTAATTGGACAAGAAGTAATATTCACATCTGAAAAACCTCCAAACGCTACCAGGGAATATGGCGTTGTGTGGCTGGGAAAAGGTGAGACAATCCCATTAACCGAACGTCGGATTATTGTGTTACTTTTATGACCATTTAAACCTGAATTGCCGGACTCTGTTTCAAGAGTGGAATCGATGTAAATGAATCAAGTATCGCTTTTGTTTGCCTGTTTCTGAAAACGGCAAGGATTAAGTTCAAGTTTCAAATTCTGTCGCAAATTTTTACATTACAGAGCTCAGATTTTATTAAACTACAAAAGTTTCTCTTTTTTGAATTATCGAAGATGCTACCACAGTCTTACTATGTTTACGATTTTCTTTTTCACTTACGTACCAAGTTTATAAACACGGATTAACTGTAATGATAATTTTGTAAGTTTTTATATGCCTGTAATTGAAGAAACGCGATGATTAACGATATCTTGAAATATAATATTTCCTATTATTATCTGATGATAATGTAAAAATTTTATCTTTGGTCCTTAGACACAACCACTGGTGAGAACATTACTGAATCCCTGGTATCTGAGGGTTTGGTTACAGTTAGAAGAGAAGGCGTTCGTAACATAACGCCTGAATTAGCTCGCTTACATGAATTGGAAGATGCTGCGAAGGCAGCGGGAAAGGGAAAATGGGCCGGAACCCCTTCGTCTGAGCACGTTAGGGACATCAAGTGGAACATCGAAAATCCTCGTAGTTTAGTAGATAAACTGGGCGGCAAACCAGTTAAGGCTGTTATTGAACATGTGAGAGACGGTTCGACCGTGCGTGCATTTTTGATACCTGACTTTTACCACATAACTTTGATGATCTCTGGAATAAGATGCCCTGGATTCAAGCTTGAAGAAGGAAAACCTGTTCATTCCGTCGTTGTACCTTTTGCTGAAGAAGCTCGCTACTTTGTTGAATCTCGGCTATTGCAGAGGGACATAGAAATTGTACTGGAATCGGTTAATAACAACAATTTCGTTGGCAGTATTCTTCATCCAAAAGGTAAAGTCATTTTAGATTAATTACAAATCTTTTTAAAGAAAATATGGTAATTGCTTTTTAATTTAAAACTTATTTTCAATATTCCGATTATTAAAATTTCTCAGTAACACTACAGACACACGGTTTTATCTCAAAATGGTAACAGGTGATTGGAATTTCACAACTAACAGGTCTTTCTTTCGAAAATCGGATTTCAATTAAACATTGAACTATTATAAATTTTTAAATTGAATAAACGCAACAAAAGTCCTGTATTAAGTCAAACATTAAATGTCACATTCGCGTTATGGAAAAATGAATATTTCCTTCTGCGTATAAATGAAGAATACAACGAGCCTCCGCCATGATCTGCCTCAGCAATATTCAGGTGAGGCCAGATTTTGGTAGAGGTATATAAATGGGCATTTTCCACCTGGCTTACTATATAGAATGATCAGAACTAAGAGTGCCCTACAAAACGATGTGATTCTTTCATCGATCTATCGGCAAAATACTGTTCGAATTGATGTAACTGACGAAATTATATAAATGCAGGAAACATTGCCGAAGCTTTGTTGCGCGAAGGATTTGCACGTTGCGTCGATTGGTCAATGGCATTTATGAAGTCTGGCGCGGACAAGTTGTACCAGGCTGAAAAAAGTGCAAAAGAAAATAGATTGCGTATTTGGAAAGACTACGTTCCATCTGGTCCCCAGATATCTGGCAAAGAGCGAGAGTATACAGCTACAGTTGTAGAAATTGCCGCCGGAGATGCATTGATCGTTAAGACACCGTGCGGAACTACCAAGAAGGTCTTTTTGAGTAGTATTCGTCCTCCGCGAGGACCTGTTGGCGAAGATGGAAAGGCCGCCTCTAGACCGAAAGATTTCCGCCAGCTTTACGACATACCGTGGATGTTTGAGGCCCGTGAATTCCTCCGCAAGAAACTTATCGGCAAGCAAGTCAAAGTCGTTGTAGACTACATACAACCTGCCAGGGAAAGTTACCCTGAAAAGATTTGTTGTACTATCACCATCGGCAAAATGTGAGTAACACAAAATTTAGTAATAGTTGTAACTGCACGTCAAATATGTCAGGCCAATGCAGATTCTTCATGAAATCTTTGATTGAAAATATGCCTGTTATTCGCAATTGATTTTATCCAAGGTTCATATAGCTGACGGTGTACATATTTTTTGTCACTCATAGCAATGTTGCTGAAGCGATGGTATCGAAGGGACTGGCAACAGTTTTGAGGTACAGACAAGATGACGATCAGCGATCATCCCATTACAATGACCTTCTAGCCGCAGAGAGTAAAGCCATTAAATCGCTGGCCGGAGTTCATGGTAAAGAGAAAATTCTAGCGCATCGAATCACGGATGTTGCCGGAGATGTAATCAAGGCCAAACGTTATCTGCCCCACTTGCAACGCTCGCGTAACGAAGCCATTGTAGAGTTTGTAACCAGTGGATCCAGGCTGAGATTATACTTAGGCAAGGAATCGTGCCTGATAACTTTCCTGTTGGCGGGTATAAACGCACCACGTGGACCACGCCCAGCTCCTGGAGGCGGTAGCATCATCGAAGGTGCGCCATTTGGCGAGGAAGCCCTGAACTTCACCAAGGAACGATGCCTGCAACGCGAAGTTGAGATTCAAGTAATATCGATGGATGCGAAGGGAGGTAATTTCATTGGTTGGCTATGGATAGAAGGAATCAACTTGTCCGTGGCTCTTGTCAAAGCAGGTCTTGCGTCTGTACATCCGACAGCGGAGCACACAGAATTTTACAGAGAATTGATCACTGCCGAAGAACGTGCCAAGGAAGCACAACTTAAGGTGAGCTAATTGTTGAATCTTAATATTTATCCAGGCAAAAAAATCTCTTCGTGTTTCTATTAATCATCATTGATGCTAATTGAATTGAGTAAACTTCACATTTCAGATATGGAAAGACTACGTCGAGGCTGAGGTGGAGACAGAAAAGCCTGAAGAGGAGGTACAAACTGGCGAAAGGAAAGTAGACTACCAGAAAGTTGTTGTGACTGAAGTGACTGAAGAACTTCACTTTTTCGCCCAAAATGTTGATCAAGGCGATGTTTTAGAAGGCCTGCTATCTCGCCTGCGTCAGGAATTGGTGGCAAATCCCCCACTTCCTGGTGCTTACAATCCTAAACGAGGCGATCTCGCTGTTGCCAAGTTTACAGAAGATGATCAATGGTATCGTGTCAAAGTTGAAAAAGTTTCTGGGCCAAACATCAGTGTTTTTTACGTCGACTATGGTAACAGGGAGACATTGAATGTAACCAGAGTCGCTGCCATGCCAGGATCCTTTGCTACTGATAAGCCTTACGCTACAGAATATGTATTGGCCTACGTCACTCTACCCAACGATGTAAGTAATCTGTTTTTTGAACGACTTCAAAATGAAATCAGGGACTTATCATATCAAAGTATACGTTTAATAACGTTTAATACGCATAAATGACTATATAAATATATTGATTATGTATATTGAAATTGAAATATACGTATTTGTTGATGATTGTTTCCTGTTTGTTTTACAGAACGACTACAAAAAACTGGCGATCGAAATGCTACAGCAAGATACAGTAGGGAAACCTTTGCTACTCAATATTGAATACAAAATCAACAATCTTGCTGCTGCCACCTTATTTGACGCTACTACTAAAGAAGACGTAGCGCGAGGTCTTATCCTCGATGGTTTTTTGCTGGTCGAAAATCGTCGTGAAAAGAGGCTTGCTAAATTTGTACGTATAAACTAAATAGTTTGAATCACTTTTACACTTCTTTGATCAATTTTACTATAAAAATTAGCCACCTTTGTCAGCAAATTTTACCTGTGAAATGCTTATGACGCTTTTCTTATCAAATTAATAAGTACTGTGAGAGCCCCTTATGATCTGATGATTCTAGCTTTCGTCCAGACAGAATTAATTTGATCTTGAACATTAGACGAGTATTAAATTTACAAGTTTTTACTTGAGGAAATACTATTTTGAACTTGTCTTTGAGAGCTTTATGATAAACAAAGCAATACCTTTCAAGATAAATGACAAACTAGTAAAAAGGCTGAAACCAGAAATTGAATTTGTTGTTGATCCAGATGATTAGGAAGGGGTAAAAGAAAACTTCTCTATTCAAAAGCATTTTGACTGGTCCCAATTGGTGCAAAAACTTTGATCGGATTCTGAGACATCAAGATCAAAGAAAAATTGATTCCTGTAGTTTTATAGAATGATTGAATGAGGGCTTACGAATTACGTATAGTATAGAACGATCTTATTGTTAAGAATGTTGTTGCATTTTTCAGATTGCGGACTATCAAGCTGCTCAGCAGGACGCAAAGAAGAGTCACCGTAATATATGGGAATACGGAGATATTACTGAGGATGACGCTAGGGAGTTCGGTGTTGGTCGTTAATTAACTTTGCTCAGAAGATTGTACATGGAAAAACAACTAAGAAAGAGATGAATGTCGACGGAAGAGAATATATAACATTGGCATAATAAATACATAAATACAGTTCTGGTACATTATGTATGTACGTTTACAAGTAAGCATGTGTGACAGTGTAGGACTTGTGTGTTCTGTCGGTTGTGATTCAATCATAATTTGAATAATATAAAAAACGAAAAGTATAAATTATAAAATATAAATATTATTTCACAAGCAAAGGTGAATAGCGCTAAATGGATAAAGGAAAGACAAGAAAGGGTGCCAATTACCTTTGCCCCTTATAAATATATATATATTATATATATTATCTACCCTATCTAATGAGACTGTGTTGCCATTGACGTAACGTATTTCCACTTATTATTATGTCAAACATACGTTTTGCATGTTTTATTATCATCCCGAAAAGCCAAATCGTTCGTGGCTTAGTAACTATGATGTTTACACAATTATAGAAGTATATTTAATAATTAAATTGCCACCGAAGAGTGGAGAGCGGGCATGGATGCTGGGTGTGATTGGACTAATAGAGACCTTAGAGTCGATAATCAAGTCAATGCGTATATAGTTAAAAGTGTTTCGAAAAAATCCATCATTTATTTCTTTTATCTGACCTACCATCGCTTTTAATTTGTTGCTGCTCATCTTTGAACCTCTCCCCCAAAATCTGAACTTCGGAATAATGTGCTGAGATGCATCTTAATTCCCGTTCGAAAAACACATGAATTTTTATATTTCTTTGGGATCCCGAGAATGAGGAAATTAGCGGCGAAGATATTCTAAAAGAAAACATGTGAGAAATCAGGATTCTTTCTTTCAAATGGTGTTTGTGCATTCAAAGAATACACGGCGAAACTCTGCTAAAGTTGAACTAAACTAATTATTCTGTATGTGTTTATTTTGGAATGAAAATAGCAGATTTAGACAGTGGAAAGTAAAAGAAAAAGACATTTGCATTTTCTATTGAAACACTTGAATTGCCATATTCATAAATCATGATTATTGTGTCAGTGAAGTCAGTACGCGCATTTATTCCATACATTTCATTGCCCGAACACATCTACACATACCTATAAATATATGTACATTGTGTACAATATTTTTTTTTTCTATATTGTACACTTGAGATTAAAAGAAAATTATTAGAGGCTAAGCCCTTGCAAAATAATCCAAATTGCTTTTACACTAATCGGGTAGTAAGATTGTCTCATTAACGGCAAAATGTGTTTGTATAATATCCAATCAAATGTTTATTCAAAATGAATGCTCCATTTGCAGTACGATTTTCGTTGCAAACAATGCATTGGAAGTGACTCAAAGTCCTATTCTTGTTTGTTTGTGAAACAACATAAGAAATTGTTTTGGACTTTTATTCAACAGATTTTGCGGCACTCGAAATAGATAATCTATAATTAATTAATTTTCAACATAGTAAATGGTTATTTATAACCTAAAGTTATCGCATTTGCGAGTAAAATTAAATAAGAATAAAGTAAATGGAAAAGGGCCACGGGGATTGCATGCTAGATGAGTATTTGTATACAATTTCAGTGAATGATCATCACCTCCCAATCAATTTTAGCAATTAAGTAATAATTGGTACAAGACAGTGACGGTATATTTATCTATTTATCTAACTAAGTAAATTGTAATATTGAATACAGGAGGATAGGTAATTGCTCCGAACTCCCATGAAAATATTACCTTTTTGCATAATACTTATACCTTAGTATGAAGTAATTATTGTTATAACCATTCTGTCTATATACATACACTGAACAAAACCTGGGTTATAGGGCGCTGTCAGTACATATTACCAATAAACTGTTGAACAATCTTTTTCTTAAATACAAATCTTATGCTCATTGTCTACCTTTATACTACAATGAAATTTTCGATTCGAGTAACAAAAATTATGATAAGGCGCTAAAATAATAGAGGGACATTAGAAAGGAATTAGTTGTTCAAAAGTTTCAACTAAAAAATAATTTCCATGTTGTCTGTACTTTCCAAAGATTTGTGATTTCCAAAATTGTAGAAAATATTTTACAAAAAGCTACTATCTCTGAAGTATTGGATGATGTACCTACAAATAATTTTTATTTTACTGAATCCTGTGTAGAAACGGTTTATCACCAACATCAATGAGGTTTGTTTTTAATCGTGATATCGAGTGCGAGGGATGTTTTTTACTATTTCCGGTATCAAAGCTGACGATTAGCCAAGACATTCGCACAATTGTTATAAGCATAATTGCATATAAAGTATAGAACACATACCTGATGTTTCCAGTGCAAAATAAGAACGGGACGCTATCAATAGCGACGCAAGGACGCTGATGCGTCTAGCTATTGAGATATTTTATATAGTTTAAAACTCCGTATCACGAAGGTTACGTGATAAGATTAAAATATGTATTATCGAGCAAGTACTACGACGGGAATTCTTAAGTCACGCAGGTTTACTTCAGGTTGAACGGAAACACGCGGACGTTACCAATTCAAATGCAGTCGTAACATAGAAACGCCTATTTTTACCCTACACACGTGGTTTTCAAAAGTAGGTACTATCTCCTACTCCTATTACGTAAGGACATACGTCGTGAGTCGTGAATTCAGACCTTGGCTGAGGTTTCGCGTGAAAAACAAATTTATTCTGTCCGTTATTTTACTCAAGAACTTTTCTTTTGCTCCGTGCATACGATTCAATCATATTACAAGTACAGAGGAGTCTGACGATTTACAAGTAACTATTTAAAGTATTTAATATTTACTTGTAGAAATTGAAATATATTTATGCAAGCCTGCTCAATAAAAGGGCAAAATTACAGTTTAAAATATTAGGTGTGTTCAGATCATTGATCTCAAGAGCTTTGTTCCGGACGCTATATTTCATCGAATATATCGTCGCCCTTGAATTTCAAAATCGTGACTTAAGATCGAGCCGATTAAGCGAGGCCAGTCAGATTTGAAGTTCTTATCTATGAAATATGATTTCTTATAACGCTGATTGTAAGTTAAACCACGTCGAGTCCGGAATACGTTTACTACTGATACAAATCAACTTCGTTTAGCTGATAATAAACTCGCGCATCCATAGATATATTCATTATTTACACAGTGTAACAAACCGCACATGGAGGTATTCTATGGATATTGATATTTTACGATAAACTTGAAGCTTTGAATTTAATTCAAACTGTAGTTGCATGCTTGAGCCAAACCGGAGCGTCTTGCCCAGCTCGCAGAATATACACGGACGGTATAGAAATGCAGCTGTACTAAATAATCGATAATATTACAGTTGCAGTCGATGCTACCCGACCGACTTCCTCTGCACTTGCTGCAAGTGGGCGACGAGCATCTAAATCCAGATCACACTGTAAATTTGTTTTCAGTGTTGAATACTATGTTTACGAATTACAATATTTTATGACTAACCTGAGCATTTAATCGACTGTAAGTTACTATTCCTAAAAATAAAACAACCGTGTACACAATTTTTGCAATGAAAATCAATTTATTTAACGTGTGATTATTATAATAAGTTTTCATAATCAAAAGAATATTAATTTAATTATGATTACTTCTGTGGTATAAGATAACTAACGTAAAGTGTTATTTACAATGAGATGTAAACATTCATGTTGCCGCAACATATAACCACTTATACATAGGATATCAAATCATGCGTTGTTTCTTCATGGCACGCGACATGAAGATCCAATTGCATGTACCATGTTTTTCGGTGCGGCAAATGAACGGTATATTATAGGTATTACAAATATATGTATACAATTTAATACTCGATATTATACAATTTCGAATTATTGCATAGAAAAGAGCTGAATAACAGCATATCTTGTACGAATATAAATGTTCCTTCTACACAGCAATTTCCATATGGATTTGTCACTGGACGTTGGACAGCAAGAATTGAATTCCTTGGTTTTCAAAACCGAAATTCGAGCATCGTCGGATAAGCTTTTAAGCCAATTCACTAAACAGAGATTTAGCAACTGTTCTATTCCGCAATTTCGATACATACTGTCACTCGAGGGAGGCCAGCCTTGCGTCAACGATAGCAACGGCAATTGTATAAATAACTTACTCGCCGAGGTGAGACATTTTGAATGGAAAGTGTCAAAGAGACATGTATGTACACTTCAATCGTTATACATATGGGTAATCATTACAGGTGTTTGTTGAGGAAACGGCAGTTTTCCAATCTTACTTAGAATGAATCGTAAAGGTAATTCACATTTTCTGAAAACGGGGCACTTGAAGGGTTCACATGAAAATATAAGTACTATCATGTCACGACAAGTGCATCTCTCGCCTGCAATCGGCTTTTGACAACGAATTTAATTCAGGGTGGAAGATTCTCAGGCATCTGAAGTCAGGAATGATCGAATGAGATTTCGTTGAGTCTAAGCAACCTTTGTTCCTAAATTTCTTTGACTACATCCAAGTGCACCTGGCCCTGGCATTGTTGGCAGGTACAGAAAGGCCGAGGAAGTTTTTAAATTGGGCAAAGGCATCGAGTGCTCGGCGTTTATAGATACCAGAATTAGCAACCGTCGCGTGCAGAAATGCAGGCGAATGAAAAATCCGGAAATAGGATACGACGAGAGAATAGAAACTGGATGTAGTAGGAATTTAGTACCATAATACGAAAAATAGCAGAGCTCAACGGCGACGAATCAGCTGTTCTTACAATTAGACCAAGCTCGTGCATCCTCAAGAGTATAAATATATGCGACTTTGAGTCCCCGTTGCTCCATTGAACTTTGACGCTATTCCGGCACTGGCAGCGAGCCACAGTTACGCAAGTTTCGTTCTGTTAACCTCCTTGCCTAATTGATTGACCTTGAGACACCTTCTTGAGACCTAGTCCTAATACTGGCTAAGAATCTGTCTCTTGGCTGGCATCACGACCGTACTGCACCTTGGTCAGTGTGAAAATAAACAATGAGGAAACCCCGGACATTTAGGGGCCGCAAGAATCGGTTCTATGGAATCTCAGGTAAACGAGCTGACTGCTGATAAGTTGGTTACGAAGCGATGCTCTAGATACGAAGTCACGCGGCGAGAAAGGGCGATGCCTGCAGCGACTGGAGACTCGAATTTCATACATAAATCGAGAAATCTCAATGTTTCCGTTTTCCGCCGGTAATCACAGCTGACTACTCGCTTCATCATTAGCAATATCGAGTCGATATCAGGCAAATTCACACCATTGATCATGCGAGCCGAAATTTGTGATGTGCTCGGTACGCCCAGTGACGACCCTGGGCCCAGGCGCCGTGGCCCATGATCAGTCTTTTTATTGGTGGAGTTGAAGGATGTGACGCAATCAGTGAGCGCGGGATATTCGAACAATTAGAATGCGGAAGAAGAAATTGATTGAAAAGTGATGAGACGTATCAGGGGATGCAACTGTCCGTAGAACAAATGAGCACAGAGAATGAATTTGAGTAACGAAATCGATATAACGCCGGCATGCCGGTTGTTCGAGGGTCATCGATAAGCTTTTCGAAGGGATTGTACCTGCGCGAAACGCGTCACGTGACGTGCGCAGCTATTCTTAGCTGAGGTCGGATCTGAGGGAAAAGCTTTGCCTCGTTCACTCGTCGTCCGGCGCGCGTCCGTTACAGGAGTCAGTCTCTCCTCATCCTCTTGCAACCCGATCTCACACACCCAACACAATAATGGCTAATCTTGCGGACCCCGTGGCTTTCGCCAAGGATTTTATCGCCGGTGGAGTCGCCGCTGCCATCTCGAAGACCGCCGTCGCCCCCATCGAGCGTGTCAAGCTTCTGCTTCAGGTCCAGCACATCTCCAAGCAAATCGCTGCTGACCAGCGTTACAAGGGTAAGTTCCTAAAACAAGTGAAACAAGTGAAAATCAGATTCTCAGACAAACGACTGTCGACTCCCGCGTGACGCTGGCTCACGGCTTTGAACTTTTCGAACACGTTCGCTATCTCTCTCTATTCCTATCGTAGCTTCCTTGTCGTAGAAAATAGTTACTTAAATAGTTGACAGGAAAAAAAAGAAGTACAGCTGTGCCGGACGTCTAGAGAACACGAGGCCGCATTCTGACGTTATGCAACCACGAGACTCCGAATCTACGCGTCCCAGTTACATTGTCCATGGTTCTGTCGACGAACGGGCTTAACTATAATCGTTTATGTAACCCGGTATGGTTTCGGCGCTTATATAACTTTTCCGAGTCACGTCGATGCCGATGAAACGCCTAGGCAGCAGCGGGTCGATAAGCAGTGGCGGTGCGTGGATTTGCCAGATGGTGGAGCGCCCCTGCCTCACCTTACCCTGAGAACCGAAATCTTTCGTACAAATCGATGACGAAGTAGCCTCGTACCAAAATGGCCGACCGGCGACCGAACCCTTCGAATTTTTCGAATCCGAACGCAAGGACCAACGGTTCTCTTTACGCCTACACAGATTTAGATTGGCTGATTTTTGTCTCGGTGAAATTCATTTGTCACGCACTATGATACAGTTAACTTCTTCTGTCACTCTCTCTTGGACTTGTCATTCGTGGTCGGGTTCGCAAGTCCGCCATCTTGGAATATGGATTCCAGGATTGCCGTGACGTATTAATTCTATGGACGTGTTCACTTGGATTCTTTGATATCTCTGTAACAGAAGACTACAGCTCTGATTACAAGTACTCGATAATAAAAAATCAATGACTAGTTACGCACAACCTCATAATCGGTGCCGACTAGCTCTATGCGATAAAATTTTTTCTTACGATTCGGACACCGACACGTTATACAATTGTAAAGAGAATGATTAAACTGATCTACGATTAAACTCATATTCACGTGGAATCATCAATGAAGATGATGCAGTTTCTAAAAAGTCACTACTGGATATTGATTAGTCGGCTCAAGCGGAATTCTGGATGGTACGAATATTAATAAAAGATGGGATTAGTTCAAAACTAGATCATGCGATTATTCATTTCTTTCGAAGCCGAATTTAGCAGCCAGAGTATTTAAGCTGTAGTGCATGCATGGTTAACTGAGTTTTTGGCAATTTCAAAGTTGCGAAATAATGTACACTTTGCTTATACTAACTTTACGAACTTCAGCCAAATTATGTAAGCGGGGCATTTCAGTCCAGATTGGCTCTACGATCTTGATCTTCTCTGATTTCTGTATGAACTTTTTACGAACAGTAGGTTTCTGATCGAAGCTGGTTTTGATATATTTTCATAAAATCTTTATAAAACCATGAAGAGGTACATTTTTTTTCAAATATACAATTATTTGAACAAGCTCATAATCATACGCGTATATCCCAGTATACATATATTATTCGAAATCGTCCGTAAGAAGCCTTCAACGAAAATCGTTGCTGCTTTTCAATTAAGCTTCACGATATAACCGGCACATTTGTCTTTCTAAAATAGAATTCTCAGTCGATATCAATGAAAAATTTACATATTCCGACCGAAAGACTTTCAGTTTTATATATTTCTTTGACACCAAAATTACAATTTCGTTTAGTCTCTGCTACACCGATCCACACCAAACAATATTTTTTATACATGCATAATCATCTGAGTTAAATTTAACAACACTGTTCATCACTATATAAAACTCTGCCTTCTATTGAAAATGTGTCAGCTGTACAACCATTGTACGAAAGAATTAAGTTGATTAAAAAAAAATTATAAAATCGGAATTTGATTGAAAGTGTAATTAAGTTCCGATTTATTGACACCAAAATCGTATCGTTTAATCAGGGGGCCTCGATTTCGGTTGGGAAAAATGTAATTTTGCACGTTTGGTAGAATGTCTTTTTTGAATGTCGATCTATTTCTCGATTCACAGGTATGGTCGATTGCTTCGTCCGTATCCCACGAGAACAAGGATTCCTCAGTTTCTGGCGTGGTAACTTCGCCAACGTAATTCGTTACTTCCCCACCCAGGCCCTGAACTTCGCCTTCAAGGACAAATACAAGCAGGTCTTCCTTGGTGGTGTCGACAAACACACCCAATTCTGGCGTTACTTCGCAGGAAATTTGGCATCTGGTGGTGCTGCCGGTGCTACTTCCCTCTGCTTTGTCTACCCCCTAGATTTCGCCAGAACCAGGTAAGATGAACGGCAACTTTCAGGATTTTAATGGTTTGTTTCTATGTATTAAAAGTTGTCGATTATTTTTGCTCAGCATGACAATGGTAAAAAAAAATTCAAAGTTAGCTATCGTCGGTCAAATACTTGCAATTTACAATTTCTCAAGTTACAACGTTCTTTGGTAACGATCAATGTAAGTTTATTTCTCTTGATTTTGATGGAAAGCGTTTTAATCGTTTCGGGAATAAAGTGTTAGATCCCATTGCCACGTGTCGTGTTATCGAGTTCAGAAGATCGACGCATCGTGGAATGCGTTATTTAAAGATACCCGCAAAAAAAGCAGCAGCGTATTCGCTGCAATGCTTGAAGAAAAAGGCCCACGAAACGTTCTCGGCATTTCGTTTTTGTCCTGTAACGAAGTGTTATCGCCGCGTCAGTCTGCTACCATTGATATATCACATTACAATTTCATGCTATCTTGGCTGTGTGAGACTGTGTTCCATTGCGACGAGTAGTGGTAGTAGAATAATCTCGTATTCTTGCTTAGGGACTGCGGCCTTCGAACCCAATAAAACTGCAATTGGCTTACTCGCGGCAGTCACTGCTCACTGAAATGAACACGGGTGCACAAAACTAGTTTCCTCGGTTGGGTTGTTGTCTGCATGGTCATGTATTGTTCCTTTTGAATACTGTTAGTGTTTAACTATCGAATTCTTTGGTTTAAATATCGCGATAAATCAGAAAGGAGAAAACCAAGTCATTTTGAGTTAGTGCCGTAAATGCACCTAAACTGAAAAGGAAACTAACATTCTACAAACATCTACGGAATGGTGGACACGGTTTGGAAGAGAAAAATTTTCCGCGGGGTTTCGAATACTACAATACCATTGCCGAAAGCGAGCTTAGCTAAATTCACGAAGTCTGGTTGAAGATTGATAACAATTTATGAAAAAAGTACGTTTTTCTAACTTTTCCCGGTTTTTCTGGTCGGTTGCCACCCTGGTCTGCTTAATGTTGCGAACTCAAATCTCGTGGAAAATTTTTGTTGCAATGTATCAATAGGCATTTTCATAACTTTTGCCATAACTTTATTTATGAGGTTCAAGTAACGTTAATATGGCGAAATATTAAAAGAGAATCACTGCTTTGAAAATTTAGAAAGGATTTTAAAGTAATTGAATTTGAAAAATATAATTATTTTTTACTTTAATGTAGTTGACTGAATTCGAGGCAATCGTAATTTGGCGAAATAACAACGTATCCTAAAAATTCCTCGGTTTATTAATATTACAAACTTCAACCACAGCCCCATTTCGCATAGGTCAAAGCCATACTTCGTTTTTCCGTCTTTACCAACAAAGTTCTTGATTGACAAAATCGTTTCGGATATTTGAAAGTGTTCAAAAATTGTTGTCCAAGATCGTTTTAAAATTAAATTTTCCAAGCCAAAGATATGTCGTGAGGTTTCCGCAATGTTTATATAATACTCTGGTACGTAAATAATAGAAATTCTAACTATTTTCGTTTGTCTCAACAGATTGGCCGCCGATGTCGGCAAAGCTGGAGGATCCCGAGAATTCACCGGTCTCGGAAACTGTCTGACCAAGATCTTCAAGGCTGATGGTCTATCCGGTCTCTACCGTGGTTTCGGGGTATCCGTACAGGGTATCATAATCTACCGTGCCTCATACTTCGGTTTCTACGATACCGCCCGTGGTATGCTTCCCGACCCGAAGAAAACTCCATTCCTGGTCTCCTGGGGTATCGCGCAGTGCGTAACCACCGTCGCCGGAATCATTTCCTACCCCTTCGACACCGTGCGTAGGCGTATGATGATGCAGTCTGGTCGTGCCAAGTCCGAAATCCTCTACAAGAACACAGCTCACTGCTGGGCAACCATTTACAAGTCCGAAGGTGGTGCTGCCTTCTTCAAGGGAGCATTCTCAAACGTTCTCCGTGGTACCGGTGGTGCCCTTGTACTCGTATTATACGACGAGATCAAGAACTTGCTTTAAATCGCCAAGGCAACGTCAAATCCCTTCCCCCAATGTCACCTTGTCCTCTCCACCATCCAGTATATTAACGGAAACACCCACACAGCGTCCATCCTATTCCTCACACTGCCTGCTACCGGTAGCGGCCGGTTAGGATCGGATAGTTGGCAATTTCATGAATAACTTTGGCCAAATGGATAAGGATAAAACAATAGCTAGGGAAGCTGATTGATGGAATGTTATCATCATGAACACACGTTAAATTATTAAAACAACACAAAAATATAATTGGAAAAAAAAGAAATTGAACTGAGATCGTGCAGCAATGAAGAAACTTGAAGAAAAAATAAGAAAAAGAAATGTTGCAATTTGGCATCTACGTATTCTAGGGATAGAATGGCATTGTTTAATTTATTGCTGAATTGAACGTTTTTTTTTCTTTTTGTTTCTTCTCGACAGTTTTGTGCTTATGTGTTTGAAGATATTTGTGAAATTGATAGGCAGATAAATAATAAAGGTATTACGTATACACACGGCATATATTACCTGGAAACAAAATGTGAAACGAAAATAAAGCAAAACGTTCCGAGTAGACATGCGAAAGTGGATGACGATCGGGAACCTAGCAGCGTCAACGCGAAAACATTCGATCAAGATGCGAGAGGGACGCGCGTCGAAAGTTTTGTTACGATGACGACGCTGGCGGGGTGCGTAGACCAGGGCCGCCCCTGCCCTTATCCTCGGCCCATTGTAGATAATTAATAAATAATGATAATTAAATGAGTAAATGAAGAAGATAAAAAAAGAAATATCGTCATGTAATGATATCAGTAATAATCTACCATTGAGAAGGATAATTTAATTTCACGCGACAGACGACTCCATGTAAGATAAACGTTGATAAGAAATGCGTGCGTGCATCTATTCTGTTCATGTTAGGATGTATGCAGCGTAACAGCAACTCAATAAAAACTAATAAAACGAATGTTTATTCTTATCATTTACTTTTCTTTCTATTCCTTTTGTTTTTGTTTCTCTGAACTCTTTTTCCCTGACTTATTGACAATTTCAGGCTGAAGAATATGAAGGAACCGAAAAAAATTATTACCTATTCTTCAATTTCGGCGAGTCTACATCTAAGATTGAAAAATCTTGAGAAAAATAACTGTCAATTAATCCATAAATGGCACACGTCTTGGGATTGACATACTTGTCATATTGTGATATTTTGACCCCAGCTTAAATAAATGAGTAGTACTTTAAGAGTTTTCGAAATTTCTCACACACACACACACATATATATATATATAACATATTTATAACCTTTATAACAAAGCCCTAAACTTGAATATATAGGATTTTTAGGATTTACATATGAAAAATATTCAGGAAAAATAAACACGAGAATAATTGTTTTTTTTTTCTTAGATATGCGGTATTTCTTTAAATTGGTATATTTTTGAGAAAAAATTTACAGTGGTATTCCAAAGTTAGTCTCCTTCAATGTAGTCTTGGTCATGTAAGCCAGTGTTTTAAGAATTAGATTTATTTTAATTATATTAATTTTGAGATAAATGACAAAATACATTTTTTATAGATGAGAAATTAACAGGGTGTCCAGCAACTGGGAATTATACGGGGATTTTTTCATCAAATTGAACTTGCATTAAATTTCGACTTAGTTCTAATAATTAGAGTTCAACTTATTTCTCATTAAGGTGGTGCCCTGGTTGATTTCGACGTTGACGTATATATATCGAAATATCGAAGTCCACGTTACTGAAACGGAAAAAGAACTTAACAGCCCCATTTTATATGCAAATCTGAAGAAAAAGAACTCAACACTGTTTCATTTGACGTAGAAATAAAAAAAAAATTGGCACAGATTCTACCAACTCGCAACAGTAACTTTGTAGAATTCATGCCATTTATTTATTTATGCGTCAAATGAAAATGCATTGAAGTGTTTCTGTTTTGAATTGTCGATAGAATGGGGCTGTTAAGCCCTTTATCGAATTTGAGATACGTGGAATTCGATATTTGGATATGTTATGTACATCAACGTCGAAATCGACTAGGGCACTAACTTACGCAGGACATAGGGATATGCAATCCTTTTTTACGGGAAATTCCACTCATTCGGAAAGTTATGTTCATCGAGGAGCATATTACTTACAATAACTCTCATGTGTATTTACAGATTTCTATTTAAAACAACTAATATTCAGTGATTATACATAAATGCAGCTCAAAATAATGATATGAATGTCCGGGAACTTGTATAAAATGATAGGAAAAATACGGGAATTTTCAAATCAGGTCTCGCTGGACACCCTGATAAAATAAAATCAGAATAATCATCACTATTGTTCAGTAGCTGCACATTCAACGCACATGTATGCGCGGTGCGTATTGCACATCGGCCGCAGGGCACTTTCCTTTCGATTTCCGGTCAGATCCTCGGTGACAAAGGCCGCATCTCAGTCGAAAAAGAAAATACGATCTTTCTTGTTCATCGACAAAAGATTTTTGTACATTTAGTATTCCCGCAATAGCACTTCGGATTTCACGGCGAACAATAAGATTTTCTAAACGAGCTTGCAAATATGGAGTCGCTAAATGAAGAGCTAATCTCCGCATGCAATCTACCGCTTTTACTTTTTCACTGGAACCTGTATTTACGAAAGGACATTTCAATAAAATCCTTGAATTCCTCGCAGCCTGGTCAAGAATCCAAAAAAAAAAAAAAATACACAGGCCAGCGATTTGTTCTTTTAGTAACAGTGTACGCTTGACATAATTGTTCAAAACTATAATTTTGTCCCTTAGTTTTATTTTAATGTAATATTATTTCGGGCTTTCCGTCAATTATTTCAGTAGATTTAGAGGATGTCAACGCTGAAAGTATGATTTTATTTTTTTTCGGCGTATAAGAAAGCAAAGTTATTTTTGAAGTAAAACAAATCTTTGTGTGGGGCACTGTTTGCGATGCGACTTTGAAATCAGCTAGAATTTCCCTTTTATTTCTGTGAATTATTCTCGTTACCGTCAGGTTATAAGGTTCGTCACAAAAACGGTCAAGCTCCGGAATCATTGTAAATCAATCATCGTAAGTTATGGTACGAACCGACCCATGAATCGGTTCGGTTACTGCTCTTAAAGAATATTCTGGAATACTTTTATTCACTAATTTTCCATCTAAAGAATGGCGGAATTTATTGGTGCTGCAATGAATATTTTGTTCGGCGTGTTATCACTATTTGACAGACAGCCAGGCACGAACCATACGATACTTCTCTTCCTTTTGGTACTATTTCTTTTCATCACTGCTTTCGTACTCATAGCTGTCGGTTAAAGTAGATTATTTATTGTTTGTTGCTAGAAAATAGCAAACAACTATGGTGAGCTAGTGTGAGTGAGCGAGGCGCCGACACTGAAACGTGCAGAGAAAAGAGAACCGCTGTTCCTTCTCCAGTGTTGCCGACTCATCAGGCAAATATTTCTTTAAAATGTGCCAAAACAATTTTTTAGATTTCGTATTTAAATGACATCACATCTTGAGATGTCTTAACCCTTTCCGTGAACGTGGGTCACCCACCTTGATCCTATGAGTTTTTTGTATTACCTCCACCTTTTCTTAAAAATTTTATTCACTCGAAAAATGTGTTAATTCATTTGTTATCAACAAGCAATCACCCGAGAAATCCTTGGTGAAAATTCATTTTCAATGTCGAACGGTACCAAATTCTACTAAAGTTTTGATACCGGGGCTTTTGGGGTCACCGATTACGAATCTGGCGTTAGATTTTCAAAATCAGAAATGGCGGATCCAATATGGTGGGTATCAAATTTGAAAAATTCATCAACGGCCGTGAAACATGAAATTGCACCAAGATTTTGAAAGGATGAGGAAGGAGAATGATGAATTCATAGCTACAGAGTTTTGTTTCAGTTGAGTTTCAGTATATTTATGACGCCTTAATCCAAGTACAAGTTTCGGGTGGCAGTGTATAGATCATTAACAAGTTGCCGAATATTATTTGAGAGAATGGAAAAGTATATCCATAAGAAAGCTGACTATTATATTAGAGTGAAAGAGTTCAATACATGTAACCTTGAGTATGTAAAAAGTAATGGATAAGATTGCATTACATGTACTTCGTAAGTATGATATATTAGGGTACGTCCTGTGCGCAGGTGCAATGCACCTCACCAAGATGCAATATGTATAGCAATGTATTGTTTTATGTAACCTGAATTGGAATAAATACGTAAACAAATTTCCGTGTGTTTCATTCGTATTTCCTCGACCGTCAGTTCTACGCTCAGGTACCCCTTCGTTGACATTGCGTCGACCTAATCGATTCTGAAACAGAGAATCTTTTCCCTGAAGAAATGCAGAACTGACTATTTTCAATTCCTGGTAAAAATTTTGTGACTTTTGAATAATGCTGGTTGCATACTACATTCACTTGGAAATGAACAAATCGGGAAAAATTCAGCATAAAACTACCCTGGTATAGAAAGAACTTCTGAAGAAAGAATATCAATCAGATGCGGGGACAGATTGATTAATTGCGTCGGACGTTAATGCCGTGTGTCTAAATGCATGAATCTGCTTGCTTAGTAAGAGTTAAGATCACTTACTAGGATGCAACTATTGAGTAATTTTCGCGTGAAGTTGCACCGGGTAATAAGTGGAGATAGCTGAGAATAAGGTCGACCGAAAACAATGACGGCTTTGTTGACTGGTTGTGGTGTCGATGCTGTGTGTCTAGATACATGCCTGCTTGCTTGAAAGAGCATGTAATCGATTGATCACGGGCACCTTGGGGGAAATTTCAGCGTGAAATTGCTCCTGGTATCGGGAGAACATCTGAGCCAAGGAGATCTTCCAAAAACAGGAACTGATTGACTGACTGCTTGCGACGTTGATACTGTGTGCTTGATTGCATGCCTGTTTGCTGGGGAGGGCATGTGATCGCTTGCTTACATGCTACAGCCACTTAGAATTAAGCGAATCGGAGAAATTTTAGCCGAAAATTGCTCCTGGTATCAGGAGAACATCTGAGCCGAGGAGGTCTTCCAAAAACAGGGACTGCTTGATTGACTGCTTGCGACGTTGATACTGTGTCCTTGATTGCATGTCTGTTTGCTAGAGAGGGCATGTGATCGCTTGCTTACGTGCTACAGCCACTAAGAATAAGTCGTATCGGACAAATTCCAGCCGAAAATTGCTCCTGGTATCAGGAGAACATCTGAGCCGAGGAGGTCTTCTAAAAACAGGGACTGATTGATTGACTGCTTGCGACGTTGATACTGTGTGCTCGATTGCATGCCTGTTTGCAAGTGAGGGCATGTGATCGCTAGCTTACATGCTACAGCCACTTAGAATTAGGCGAATCGGAAAAATTTCAGCCGAAAATTGCTCCTGGTATCAGGAGAACATCTGAGCCGAGGAGGTCTTCCAAAAACAGGGACTGCTTGATTGACTGATTGCGACGTTAATACTGTGTGCTCGATTGCATGCCTGTTTGCTAGGGAGGGCATTCGATCGCTTGCTTACATGCTACAGCCACTTAGAATTAAGCGAATCGGAGAAATTAAGGCCGAAAATTGCTCCTAGTATCAGGAAAACATCTGAGCCGAGGAGGTCTTCCAAAAACAGGGACTGCTTGATTGACTGATTGCGACGTTAATACTGTGTGCTCGATTGCATGCCTGTTTGCAAGGGAGGGCATGTGATCGCTTGCTTACATGCTACAGCCACTTAGAATTAAGCGAATCGGAGAAATTTTAGCCGAAAATTGCTCCTGGTATCAGGAGCACATCTGACCCGAGGAGGTCTCCCAAAAACAGGGACTGCTTGATCGACTGCTTGCGACGTTGATACTGTGTGCTTGATTGCATGCCTGTTTGCTAGGGAGGGCATTCGATCGCTTGCTTACATGCTACAGCCACTTAGAATTAAGCGAATCGGAGAAATTTTAGCCGAAAATTGCTCCTGGTATCAGGAGAACATCTGAGCCGAGAAGGTCTTCCAAAAACAGGGACTGATTGATTGACTGCTTGCGACGTTGATACTCTGTGCTTGATTGCATGCCTGTTTGAAAGAGAGTGCGTGTAATCGCTTTCTTACATGCTACAGCCACTGAGAATTAGGCGAATCGCAAAAGTTTCAGCCGAAAATTGCTCCTGGTATCAGGAGAACATCTGAGCCGAGGAGGTCTTCCAAAAACAGGGACTGCTTGATTGACTGATTGCGATGTTAATACTGTGTGCTTGATTGCATGCCTGTTTGCTAGGGAGGGCATTCGATTGCTTGCTTACATGCTACAGCCACTTAGAATTAGGCGAATCGCAAAAATTTCAGCCGAAAATTGCTCCTGGTATCAGGATAACATCTGAGCCGAGGAGGTCTTCCAAAAACAGGGACTGCTTGATTGACTGATTGCGACGTTAATACTGTGTGCTTGATCGCATGCCTGTTTGCTAGGGAGGGCATTCGATCGCTTGCTTACATGCTACAGCCACTTAGAATTAAGCGAATCGGAGAAATTTTAGCCGAAAATTGCTCCTGGTATCAGGAAAACATCTGAGCCGAGGAGGTCTTCCAAAAACAGGGACTGCTTGATTGACTGATTGCGACGTTAATACTGTGTGCTCGATTGCATGCCTGTTTGAAAGAGAGTGCGTGTAATCGCTTGCTTACATGCTACAGCCACTGAGAATTAGGCGAATCGTTAAAATTTCAGCCGAAAATTGCTCCTGGTATCAGGAGAACATCTGAGCCGAGGAGGTCTTCCAAAAACAGGGACTGCTTGATTAACTGATTGCGACGTTAATACTGTGTGCTTGATTGCATGCCTGTTTGCTAGGGAGGGCATTCGATCGCTTGCTTACATGCTACAGCCACTTAGAATTAAGCGAATCGGAGAAATTTTAGCCGAAAATTGCTCCTGGTATCAGGAAAACATCTGAGCCGAGGAGGTCTTCCAAAAACAGGGACTGCTTGATTGACTGATTGCGACGTTAATACTGTGTGCTCGATTGCATGCCTGTTTGCAAGGGAGGGCATGTGATCGCTTGCTTACATGCTACAGCCACTTAGAATTAAGCGAATCGGAGAAATTTTAGCCGAAAATTGCTCCTGGTATCAGGAGCACATCTGACCCGAGGAGGTCTCCCAAAAACAGGGACTGCTTGATCGACTGCTTGCGACGTTGATACTGTGTGCTTGATTGCATGCCTGTTTGCTAGGGAGGGCATTCGATCGCTTGCTTACATGCTACAGCCACTTAGAATTAGGCGAATCGGAGAAATTTTAGCCGAAAATTGCTCCTGGTATCAGGAGAACATCTGAGCCGAGGAGGTCTTCCAAAAACAGGGACTGATTGATTGACTGCTTGCGACGTTGATACTCTGTGCTTGATTGCATGCCTGTTTGAAAGAGAGTGCGTGTAATCGCTTGCTTACATGCTACAGCCACTGAGAATTAGGCGAATCGCAAAAATTTCAGCCGAAAATTGCTCCTGGTATCAGGAGAACATCTGAGCCGAGGAGGTCTTCCAAAAACAGGGACTGCTTGATTGACTGATTGCGACGTTAATACTGTGTGCTCGATTGCATGCCTGTTTGCAAGGGAGGGCATGTGATCGCTTGCTTACATGCTACAGCCACTTAGAATTAAGCGAATCGGAGAAATTTTAGCCGAAAATTGCTCCTGGTATCAGGAGCACATCTGACCCGAGGAGGTCTCCCAAAAACAGGGACTGCTTGATCGACTGCTTGCGACGTTGATACTGTGTGCTTGATTGCATGCCTGTTTGCTAGGGAGGGCATTCGATCGCTTGCTTACATGCTACAGCCACTTAGAATTAAGCGAATCGGAGAAATTTTAGCCGAAAATTGCTCCTGGTATCAGGAGAACATCTGAGCCGAGAAGGTCTTCCAAAAACAGGGACTGATTGATTGACTGCTTGCGACGTTGATACTCTGTGCTTGATTGCATGCCTGTTTGAAAGAGAGTGCGTGTAATCGCTTTCTTACATGCTACAGCCACTGAGAATTAGGCGAATCGCAAAAGTTTCAGCCGAAAATTGCTCCTGGTATCAGGAGAACATCTGAGCCGAGGAGGTCTTCCAAAAACAGGGACTGCTTGATTGACTGATTGCGATGTTAATACTGTGTGCTTGATTGCATGCCTGTTTGCTAGGGAGGGCATTCGATTGCTTGCTTACATGCTACAGCCACTTAGAATTAGGCGAATCGCAAAAATTTCAGCCGAAAATTGCTCCTGGTATCAGGAGAACATCTGAGCCGAGGAGGTCTTCCAAAAACAGGGACTGCTTGATTGACTGATTGCGACGTTAATACTGTGTGCTTGATCGCATGCCTGTTTGCTAGGGAGGGCATTCGATCGCTTGCTTACATGCTACAGCCACTTAGAATTAAGCGAATCGGAGAAATTTTAGCCGAAAATTGCTCCTGGTATCAGGAAAACATCTGAGCCGAGGAGGTCTTCCAAAAACAGGGACTGCTTGATTGACTGATTGCGACGTTAATACTGTGTGCTCGATTGCATGCCTGTTTGAAAGAGAGTGCGTGTAATCGCTTGCTTACATGCTACAGCCACTGAGAATTAGGCGAATCGTTAAAATTTCAGCCGAAAATTGCTCCTGGTATCAGGAGAACATCTGAGCCGAGGAGGTCTTCCAAAAACAGGGACTGCTTGATTAACTGATTGCGACGTTAATACTGTGTGCTTGATTGCATGCCTGTTTGCTAGGGAGGGCATTCGATCGCTTGCTTACATGCTACAGCCACTTAGAATTAAGCGAATCGGAGAAATTTTAGCCGAAAATTGCTCCTGGTATCAGGAAAACATCTGAGCCGAGGAGGTCTTCCAAAAACAGGGACTGCTTGATTGACTGATTGCGACGTTAATACTGTGTGCTCGATTGCATGCCTGTTTGCAAGGGAGGGCATGTGATCGCTTGCTTACATGCTACAGCCACTTAGAATTAAGCGAATCGGAGAAATTTTAGCCGAAAATTGCTCCTGGTATCAGGAGCACATCTGACCCGAGGAGGTCTCCCAAAAACAGGGACTGCTTGATCGACTGCTTGCGACGTTGATACTGTGTGCTTGATTGCATGCCTGTTTGCTAGGGAGGGCATTCGATCGCTTGCTTACATGCTACAGCCACTTAGAATTAGGCGAATCGGAGAAATTTTAGCCGAAAATTGCTCCTGGTATCAGGAGAACATCTGAGCCGAGGAGGTCTTCCAAAAACAGGGACTGATTGATTGACTGCTTGCGACGTTGATACTCTGTGCTTGATTGCATGCCTGTTTGAAAGAGAGTGCGTGTAATCGCTTGCTTACATGCTACAGCCACTGAGAATTAGGCGAATCGCAAAAATTTCAGCCGAAAATTGCTCCTGGTATCAGGAGAACATCTGAGCCGAGGAGGTCTTCCAAAAACAGGGACTGCTTGATTGACTGATTGCGACGTTAATACTGTGTGCTCGATTGCATGCCTGTTTGCTAGGGAGGGCATTCGATCGCTTGCTTACATGCTACAGCCACTTAGAATTAAGCGAATCGGAGAAATTTTAGCCGAAAATTGCTCCTGGTATCAGGAAGACATCTGAGCCGAGGAGGTCTTCCAAAAACAGGGACTGCTTGATTGACTGATTGCGACGTTAATACTGTGTGCTCGATTGCATGCCTGTTTGCAAGGGAGGGCATGTGATCGCTTGCTTACATGCTACAGCCACTTAGAATTAAGCGAATCGGAGAAATTTTAGCCGAAAATTGCTCCTGGTATCAGGAGCACATCTGACCCGAGGAGGTCTCCCAAAAACAGGGACTGCTTGATCGACTGCTTGCGACGTTGATACTGTGTGCTTGATTGCATGCCTGTTTGCTAGGGAGGGCATTCGATCGCTTGCTTACATGCTACAGCCACTTAAAATTAGGCGAATCGGAGAAATTTTAGCCGAAAATTGCTCCTGGTATCAGGAGAACATCTGAGCCGAGGAGGTCTTCCAAAAACAGGGACTGATTGATTGACTGCTTGCGACGTTGATACTCTGTGCTTGATTGCATGCCTGTTTGAAAGAGAGTGCGTGTAATCGCTTGCTTACATGCTACAGCCACTGAGAATTAGGCGAATCGCAAAAATTTCAGCCGAAAATTGCTCCTGGTATCAGGAGAACATCTGAGCCGAGGAGGTCTTCCAAAAACAGGGACTGCTTGATTGACTGATTGCGACGTTAATACTGTGTGCTCGATTGCATGCCTGTTTGCTAGGGAGGGCATTCGATCGCTTGCTTACATGCTACAGCCACTTAGAATTAAGCGAATCGGAGAAATTTTAGCCGAAAATTGCTCCTGGTATCAGGAAAACATCTGAGCCGAGGAGGTCTTCCAAAAACAGGGACTGCTTGATTGACTGATTGCGACGTTAATACTGTGTGCTCGATTGCATGCCTGTTTGCAAGGGAGGGCATGTGATCGCTTGCTTACATGCTACAGCCACTTAGAATTAAGCGAATCGGAGAAATTTTAGCCGAAAATTGCTCCTGGTATCAGGAGCACATCTGACCCGAGGAGGTCTCCCAAAAACAGGGACTGCTTGATCGACTGCTTGCGACGTTGATACTGTGTGCTTGATTGCATGCCTGTTTGCTAGGGAAGGCATTCGATCGCTTGCTTACATGCTACAGCCACTTAGAATTAGGCAAATCGGAGAAATTTTAGCCGAAAATTGCTCCTGGTATCAGGAGAACATCTGAGCCGAGGAGGTCTTCAAAAAACAGGGACTGATTGATTGACTGCTTGCGACGTTGATACTCTGTGCTTGATTGCATGCCTGTTTGAAAGAGAGTGCGTGTAATCGCTTGCTTACATGCTACAGCCACTGAGAATTAGGCGAATCGCAAAAATTTCAGCCGAAAATTGCTCCTGGTATCAGGAGAACATCTGAGCCGAGGAGGTCTTCCAAAAACAGGGACTGCTTGATTGACTGATTGCGACGTTAATACTGTGTGCTTGATTGCATGCCTGTTTGCTAGGGAGGGCATTCGATTGCTTGCTTACATGCTACAGCCACTTAGAATTAAGCGAATCGGAGAAATTTTAGCCGAAAATTGCTCCTGGTATCAGGAAAACATCTGAGCCGAGGAGGTCTTCCAAAAACAGGGACTGCTTGATTGACTGATTGCGACGTTAATACTGTGTGCTCGATTGCATGCCTGTTTGAAAGAGAGTGCGTGTAATCGCTTGCTTACATGCTACAGCCACTGAGAATTAGGCGAATCGCAAAAATTTCAGCCGAAAATTGCTCCTGGTATCAGGAGAACATCTGAGCCGAGGAGGTCTTCCAAAAACAGGGACTGCTTGATTGACTGATTGCGACGTTAATACTGTGTGCTTGATCGCATGCCTGTTTGCTAGGGAGGGCATTCGATCGCTTGCTTACATGCTACAGCCACTTAGAATTAAGCGAATCGGAGAAATTTTAGCCGAAAATTGCTCCTGGTATCAGGAAAACATCTGAGCCGAGGAGGTCTTCCAAAAACAGGGACTGCTTGATTGACTGATTGCGACGTTAATACTGTGTGCTCGATTGCATGCCTGTTTGAAAGAGAGTGCGTGTAATCGCTTGCTCACATGCTACAGCCACTGAGAATTAGGCGAATCGCTAAAATTTCAGCCGAAAATTGCTCCTGGTATTAGGAGAACTTCTGAGCCCAGGAGGTCTTCCAAAAACAGGGACTGCTTGATTGACTGATTGCGACGTTAATACTGTGTGCTCGGTTGCATGCCTGTTTGCTATGGAAGGCATTCGATCGCTTGCTTACATGCTACAGCCACTTAGAATTAAGCGAATCGGAGAAATTTAAGCCGAAAATTGCTCCTAGTATCAGGAAAACATCTGAGCCGAGGAGGTCTTCCAAAAACAGGGACTGCTTGATTGACTGATTGCGACGTTAATACTGTGTGCTCGATTGCATGCCTGTTTGCAAGGGAGGGCATGTGATCGCTTGCTTACATGCTACAGCCACTCAGAATTAAGCGAATCGGAGAAATTTTAGCCGAAAATTGCTCCTGGTATCAGGAGCACATCTGACCCGAGGAGGTCTCCCAAAAACAGGGACTGCTTGATCGACTGCTTGCGACGTTGATACTGTGTGCTTGATTGCATGCCTGTTTGCTAGGGAGGGCATTCGATCGCTTGCTTACATGCTACAGCCACTTAGAATTAAGCGAATCGGAGAAATTTTAGCCGAAAATTGCTCCTGGTATCAGGAGCACATCTGACCCGAGGAGGTCTCCCAAAAACAGGGACTGCTTGATCGACTGCTTGCGACGTTGATACTGTGTGCTTGATTGCATGCCTGTTTGCTAGGGAGGGCATTCGATCGCTTGCTTACATGCTACAGCCACTTAGAATTAGGCGAATCGGAGAAATTTTAGCCGAAAATTGCTCCTGGTATCAGGAGAACATCTGAGCCGAGGAGGTCTTTCAAAAACAGGGACTGATTGATTGACTGCTTGCGACGTTGATACTCTGTGCTTGATTGCATGCCTGTTTGAAAGAGAGTGCGTGTAATCGCTTGCTTACATGCTACAGCCACTGAGAATTAGGCGAATCGCAAAAATTTCATCCGAAAATTGCTTCAGGTATCAGGAGAACATCTGAGCCGAGAAGGTCTTCCAAAAACAGGGACTGCTTGATTGACTGATTGCGACGTTAATACTGTGTGCTTGATTGCATGCCTGTTTGCTAGGGAGGGCATTCGATTGCTTGCTTACATGCTACAGCCACTTAGAATTAGGCGAATCGGAGAAATTTTAGCCGAAAATTGCTCCTGGTATCAGGAGAACATCTGAGCCGAGGAGGTCTTCCAAAAACAGGGACTGCTTGATTGACTGATTGCGACGTTAATACTGTGTGCTTGATTGCATGCCTGTTTGCTAGGGAGGGCATTCGATTGCTTGCTTACATGCTACAGCCACTCAGAATTAAGCGAATCGGAGAAATTTTAGCCGAAAATTGCTCCTGGTATCAGGAGCACATCTGACCCGAGGAGGTCTCCCAAAAACAGGGACTGCTTGATCGACTGCTTGCGACGTTGATACTGTGTGCTTGATTGCATGCCTGTTTGCTAGGGAGGGCATTCGATCGCTTGCTTACATGCTACAGCCACTTAGAATTAAGCGAATCGGAGAAATTTTAGCCGAAAATTGCTCCTGGTATCAGGAAAACATCTGAGCCGAGGAGGTCTTCCAAAAACAGGGACTGCTTAATTGACTGATTGCGACGTTAATACTGTGTGCTCGATTGCATGCCTGTTTGAAAGAGAGTGCGTGTAATCGCTTGCTTACATGCTACAGCCACTGAGAATTAGGCGAATCGCAGAAACTTCAGCGGAAAACTGCTTCTGGTATCAGGAGCACATCTGAGCCGAGGAGGTCTCCCAAAAACAGGGACTGCTTGATTGACTGCTTGCGACGTTGATACTGTGTGCTTGATTGCATGCCTGTTTGCTAGGGAGGGCATTCGATCGCTTGCTTACATGCTACAGCCACTTAGAATTAAGCGAATCGGAAAAATTTTAGCCGAAAATTGCTCCTGGTATCAGGAGAACATCTGAGCCGAGGAGGTCTTCTAAAAACAGGGACTGATTGATTAACTGCTTGCGACGTTGATACTGTGTGCTCGATTGCATGCCTGTTTGCAAGGGAGGGCATGTGGTCGCTAGCTTACATGCTACAGCCACTTAGAATTAGGCGAATCGGAAAAATTTCAGCCGAAAATTGCTCCTGGTATCAGGAGGACATCTGAGCCGAGGAGGTCTTCCAAAAACAGGGACTGCTTGATTGACTGATTGCGACGTTAATACTGTGTGCTCGGTTGCATGCCTGTTTGCTATGGAAGGCATTCGATCGCTTGCTCACATGCTACAGCCACTTAGCATTAAGCGAGTCGGAGAAATTTAAGCCGAAAATTGCTCCTAGTATCAGGAGAACATCTGAGCCGAGGAGGTCTTCAAAAAACAGGGACTGCTTGATTGACTGATTGCGACGTTAATACTGTGTGCTCGATTGCATGCCTGTTTGCAAGGGAGGGCATGTGATCGCTTGCTTACATGCTACAGACACTTAGAATTAAGCGAATCGGAGAAATTTTAGCCGAAAATTGCTCCTGGTATCAGGAGCACATCTGACCCGAGGAGGTCTCCCAAAAACAGGGACTGCTTGATCGACTGCTTGCGACGTTGATACTGTGTGCTTGATTGCATGCCTGTTTGCTAGGGAGGGCATTCGATCGCTTGCTTACATGCTACAGCCACTTAGAATTGAGCGAATCGGAGAAATTTTAGCCGAA
This sequence comes from Diprion similis, assembly GCF_021155765.1. Lineage (NCBI taxonomy): Eukaryota > Metazoa > Arthropoda > Insecta > Hymenoptera > Diprionidae > Diprion > Diprion similis. The sequence goes on from NC_060117.1 coordinate 7,586,226, forward strand.
AATTGCTCCTGGTATCAGGAGAACATCTGAGCCGAGGAGGTCTTCCAAAAACAGGGACTGATTGATTGACTGCTTGCGACGTTGATACTCTGTGCTTGATTGCATGCCTGTTTGAAAGAGAGTGCGTGTAATCGCTTGCTTACATGCTACAGCGACTGAGAATTAGGCGAATCGCAAAAATTTCAGCCGAAAATTGCTCCTGGTATCAGGAGAACATCTGAGCCGAGGAGGTCTTCCAAAAACAGGGACTGCTTGATTGACTGATTGCGACGTTAATACTGTGTGCTTGATTGCATGCCTGTTTGCTAGGGAGGGCATTCGATCGCTTGCTTACATGCTACAGCCACTTAGAATTAGGCGAATCGGAGAAATTTTAGCCGAAAATTGCTCCTGGTATCAGGAGAACATCTGAGCCGAGGAGGTCTTCCAAAAACAGGGACTGATTGATTGACTGCTTGCGACGTTGATACTCTGTGCTTGATTGCATGCCTGTTTGAAAGAGAGTGCGTGTAATCGCTTGCTTACATGCTACAGCCACTGAGAATTAGGCGAATCGCAAAAATTTCAGCCGAAAATTGCTCCTGGTATCAGGAGAACATCTGAGCCGAGGAGGTCTTCCAAAAACAGGGACTGCTTGATTGACTGATTGCGACGTTAATACTGTGTGCTTGATTGCATGCCTGTTTGCTAGGGAGGGCATTCGATTGCTTGCTTACATGCTACAGCTACTTAGAATTAAGCGAATCGGAGAAATTTTAGCCGAAAATTGCTCCTGGTATCAGGAAAACATCTGAGCCGAGGAGGTCTTCCAAAAACAGGGACTGCTTGATTGACTGATTGCGACGTTAATACTGTGTGCTCGATTGCATGCCTGTTTGAAAGAGAGTGCGTGTAATCGCTTGCTTACATGCTACAGCCACTGAGAATTAGGCGAATCGCAAAAATTTCAGCCGAAAATTGCTCCTGGTATCAGGAGAACATCTGAGCCGAGGAGGTCTTCCAAAAACAGGGACTGCTTGATTGACTGATTGCGACGTTAATACTGTGTGCTCGATTGCATGCCTGTTTGCTAGGGAGGGCATTCGATCGCTTGCTTACATGCTACAGCCACTTAGAATTAAGCGAATCGGAGAAATTTTAGCCGAAAATTGCTCCTGGTATCAGGAAAACATCTGAGCCGAGGAGGTCTTCCAAAAACAGGGACTGCTTGATTGACTGATTGCGACGTTAATACTGTGTGCTCGATTGCATGCCTGTTTGAAAAAGAGTGCGTGTAATCGCTTGCTTACATGCTACAGCCACTGAGAATTAGGCGAATCGCAAAAATTTCAGCCGAAAATTGCTCCTGGTATCAGGAGAACATCTGAGCCGAGGAGGTCTTCCAAAAACAGGGACTGCTTGATTGACTGCTTGCGACGTTAATACTGTGTGCTTGATCGCATGCCTGTTTGCTAGGGAGGGCATTCGATCGCTTGCTTACATGCTACAGCCACTTAGAATTAAGCGAATCGGAGAAATTTTAGCCGAAAATTGCTCCTGGTATCAGGAAAACATCTGAGCCGAGGAGGTCTTCCAAAAACAGGGACTGCTTGATTGACTGATTGCGACGTTAATACTGTGTGCTCGATTGCATGCCTGTTTGGAAGAGAGTGCGTGTAATCGCTTGCTTACATGCTACAGCCACTGAGAATTAGGCGAATCGCTAAAATTTCAGCCGAAAATTGCTTCTGGTATCAGGAGAACATCTGAGCCGAGGAGGTCTTCCAAAAACAGGGACTGCTTGATTAACTGATTGCGACGTTAATACTGTGTGCTTGATTGCATGCCTGTTTGCTAGGGAGGGCATTCGATCGCTTGCTTACATGCTACAGCCACTTAGAATTAAGCGAATCGGAGAAATTTTAGCCGAAAATTGCTCCTGGTATCAGGAAAACATCTGAGCCGAGGAGGTCTTCCAAAAACAGGGACTGCTTGATTGACTGATTGCGACGTTAATACTGTGTGCTCGATTGCATGCCTGTTTGGAAGAGAGTGCGTGTAATCGCTTGCTTACATGCTACAGCCACTGAGAATTAGGCGAATCGCTAAAATTTCAGCCGAAAATTGCTTCTGGTATCAGGAGAACATCTGAGCCGAGGAGGTCTTCCAAAAACAGGGACTGCTTGATTAACTGATTGCGACGTTAATACTGTGTGCTTGATTGCATGCCTGTTTGCTAGGGAGGGCATTCGATCGCTTGCTTACATGCTACAGCCACTTAGAATTAAGCGAATCGGAGAAATTTTAGCCGAAAATTGCTCCTGGTATCAGGAAAACATCTGAGCCGAGGAGGTCTTCCAAAAACAGGGACTGCTTGATTGACTGATTGCGACGTTAATACTGTGTGCTCGATTGCATGCCTGTTTGCAAGGGAGGGCATGTGATCGCTTGCTTACATGCTACAGCCACTTAGAATTAAGCGAATCGGAGAAATTTTAGCCGAAAATTGCTCCTGGTATCAGGAGCACATCTGACCCGAGGAGGTCTCCCAAAAACAGGGACTGCTTGATCGACTGCTTGCGACGTTGATACTGTGTGCTTGATTGCATGCCTGTTTGCTAGGGAGGGCATTCGATCGCTTGCTTACATGCTACAGCCACTTAGAATTAGGCGAATCGGAGAAATTTTAGCCGAAAATTGCTCCTGGTATCAGAAAAACATCTGAGCCGAGGAGGTCTTCCAAAAACAGGGACTGATTGATTGACTGCTTGCGACGTTGATACTCTGTGCTTGATTGCATGCCTGTTTGAAAGAGAGTGCGTGTAATCGCTTGCTTACATGCTACAGCCACTGAGAATTAGGCGAATCGCAAAAATTTCAGCCGAAAATTGCTCCTGGTATCAGGAGAACATCTGAGCCGAGGAGGTCTTCCAAAAACAGGGACTGCTTGATTGACTGATTGCGACGTTAATACTGTGTGCTTGATTGCATGCCTGTTTGCTAGGGAGGGCATTCGATTGCTTGCTTACATGCTACAGCCACGTAGAATTAAGCGAATCGGAGAAATTTCAGCCGAAAATTGCTCCTGGTATCAGGAAAACATCTGAGCCGAGGAGGTCTTCCAAAAACAGGGACTGCTTGATAGACTGATTGCGACGTTAATACTGTGTGCTCGATTGCATGCCTGTTTGCAAGGGAGGGCATGTGATCGCTTGCTTACATGCTACAGCCACTTTGAATTAAGCGAATCGGAGAAATTTGAGCCGAAAATTGCTCCTGGTATCAGGAGCACATCTGACCCGAGGAGGTCTCCCAAAAACAGGGACTGCTTGATCGACTGCTTGCGACGTTGATACTGTGTGCTTGATTGCATGCCTGTTTGCTAGGGAGGGCATTCGATCGCTTGCTTAAATGCTACAGCCACTTAGAATTAGGCGAATCGGAGAAATTTTAGCCGAAAATTGCTCCTGGTATCAGGAGAACATCTGAGCCGAGGAGGTCTTCCAAAAACAGGGACTGATTGATTGACTGCTTGCGACGTTGATACTCTGTGCTTGATTGCATGCCTGTTTGAAAGAGAGTGCGTGTAATCGCTTGCTTACATGCTACAGCCACTGAGAATTAGGCGAATCGCAAAAATTTCAGCCGAAAATTGCTCCTGGTATCAGGAGAACATCTGAGCCGAGGAGGTCTTCCAAAAACAGGGACTGCTTGATTGACTGATTGCGACGTTAATACTGTGTGCTTGATTGCATGCCTGTTTGCTAGGGAGGGCATTCGATTGCTTGCTTACATGCTACAGCCACTTAGAATTAGGCGAATCGGAGAAATTTTAGCCGAAAATTGCTTCTGGTATCAGAAGAACATCTGAGCCGAGGAGGTCTTCCAAAAACAGGGACTTCTTGATTGACTGATTGCGACGTTAATACTGTGTGCTTGATTGCATGCCTGTTTGCTAGGGAGGGCATTCGATTGCTTGCTTACATGCTACAGCCACTTAGAATTAGGCGAATCGGAGAAATTTTAGCCGAGAATTGCTCCTGGTATCAGGAGAACATCTGAGCCGAGGAGGTCTTCCAAAAACAGGGACTGATTGATTGACTGCTTGCGACGTTGATACTCTGTGCTTGATTGCATGCCTGTTTGGAAGAGAGTGCGTGTAATCGCTTGCTTACATGCTACAGCCACTGAGAATTAGGCGAATCGCAGAAACTTCGGCGGAAAACTGCTTCTGGTATCAGGAGCACATCTGAGCCGAGGAGGTCTCCCAAAAACAGGGACTGCTTGATTGACTGCTTGCGACGTTGATACTGTGTGCTCGATTGCATGCCTGTTTGCTAGGGAGGGCATTCGATGGCTTGCTTACATGCTACAGCCACTTAGAATTAAGCGAATCGGAGAAATTTTAGCCGAAAATTGCTCCTGGTATCAGGAAAACATCTGAGCCGAGGAGGTCTTCCAAAAACAGGGACTGCTTGATTGACTGATTGCGACGTTAATACTGTGTGCTCGATTGCATGCCTGTTTGAAAGAGAGTGCGTGTAATCGCTTGCTTACATGCTACAGCCACTGAGAATTAGGCGAATCGCAAAAATTTCAGCCGAAAATTGCTCCTGGTATCAGGAGAACATCTGAGCCGAGGAGGTCTTCCAAAAACAGGGACTGCTTGATTGACTGATTGCGACGTTAATACTGTGTGCTTGATCGCATGCCTGTTTGCTAGGGAGGGCATTCGATCGCTTGCTTACATGCTACAGCCACTTAGAATTAAGCGAATCGGAGAAATTTTAGCCGAAAATTGCTCCTGGTATCAGGAAAACATCTGAGCCGAGGAGGTCTTCCAAAAACAGGGACTGCTTGATTGACTGATTGCGACGTTAATACTGTGTGCTCGATTGCATGCCTGTTTGAAAGAGAGTGCGTGTAATCGCTTGCTCACATGCTACAGCCACTGAGAATTAGGCGAATCGCAAAAATTTCAGCCGAAAATTGCTCCTGGTATTAGGAGAACATCTGAGCCCAGGAGGTCTTCCAAAAACAGGGACTGCTTGATTGACTGATTGCGACGTTAATACTGTGTGCTCGGTTGCATGCCTGTTTGCTATGGAAGGCATTCGATCGCTTGCTTACATGCTACAGCCACTTAGAATTAAGCGAATCGGAGAAATTTAAGCCGAAAATTGCTCCTAGTATCAGGAGAACATCTGAGCCGAGGAGGTCTTTCAAAAACAGGGACTGATTGATTGACTGCTTGCGACGTTGATACTCTGTGCTTGATTGCATGCCTGTTTGAAAGAGAGTGCGTGTAATCGCTTGCTTACATGCTACAGCCACTGAGAATTAGGCGAATCGCAAAAATTTCATCCGAAAATTGCTTCTGGTATCAGGAGAACATCTGAGCCGAGAAGGTCTTCCAAAAACAGGGACTGCTTGATTGACTGATTGCGACGTTAATACTGTGTGCTTGATTGCATGCCTGTTTGCTAGGGAGGGCATTCGATTGCTTGCTTACATGCTACAGCCACTTAGAATTAGGCGAATCGGAGAAATTTTAGCCGAAAATTGCTCCTGGTATCAGGAGAACATCTGAGCCGAGGAGGTCTTCCAAAAACAGGGACTGCTTGATTGACTGATTGCGACGTTAATACTGTGTGCTTGATTGCATGCCTGTTTGCTAGGGAGGGCATTCGATTGCTTGCTTACATGCTACAGCCACTCAGAATTAAGCGAATCGGAGAAATTTTAGCCGAAAATTGCTCCTGGTATCAGGAGCACATCTGACCCGAGGAGGTCTCCCAAAAACAGGGACTGCTTGATCGACTGCTTGCGACGTTGATACTGTGTGCTTGATTGCATGCCTGTTTGCTAGGGAGGGCATTCGATCGCTTGCTTACATGCTACAGCCACTTAGAATTAAGCGAATCGGAGAAATTTTAGCCGAAAATTGCTCCTGGTATCAGGAAAACATCTGAGCCGAGGAGGTCTTCCAAAAACAGGGACTGCTTAATTGACTGATTGCGACGTTAATACTGTGTGCTCGATTGCATGCCTGTTTGAAAGAGAGTGCGTGTAATCGCTTGCTTACATGCTACAGCCACTGAGAATTAGGCGAATCGCAGAAACTTCAGCGGAAAACTGCTTCTGGTATCAGGAGCACATCTGAGCCGAGGAGGTCTCCCAAAAACAGGGACTGCTTGATTGACTGCTTGCGACGTTGATACTGTGTGCTTGATTGCATGCCTGTTTGCTAGGGAGGGCATTCGATCGCTTGCTTACATGCTACAGCCACTTAGAATTAAGCGAATCGGAGAAATTTTAGCCGAAAATTGCTCCTGGTATCAGGAGAACATCTGAGCCGAGGAGGTCTTCTAAAAACAGGGACTGATTGATTAACTGCTTGCGACGTTGATACTGTGTGCTCGATTGCATGCCTGTTTGCAAGGGAGGGCATGTGATCGCTAGCTTACATGCTACAGCCACTTAGAATTAGGCGAATCGGAAAAATTTCAGCCGAAAATTGCTCCTGGTATCAGGAGGACATCTGAGCCGAGGAGGTCTTCCAAAAACAGGGACTGCTTGATTGACTGATTGCGACGTTAATACTGTGTGCTCGGTTGCATGCCTGTTTGCTATGGAAGGCATTCGATCGCTTGCTCACATGCTACAGCCACTTAGCATTAAGCGAGTCGGAGAAATTTAAGCCGAAAATTGCTCCTAGTATCAGGAAAACATCTGAGCCGAGGAGGTCTTCAAAAAACAGGGACTGCTTGATTGACTGATTGCGACGTTAATACTGTGTGCTCGATTGCATGCCTGTTTGCAAGGGAGGGCATGTGATCGCTTGCTTACATGCTACAGACACTTAGAATTAAGCGAATCGGAGAAATTTTAGCCGAAAATTGCTCCTGGTATCAGGAGCACATCTGACCCGAGGAGGTCTCCCAAAAACAGGGACTGCTTGATCGACTGCTTGCGACGTTGATACTGTGTGCTTGATTGCATGCCTGTTTGCTAGGGAGGGCATTCGATCGCTTGCTTACATGCTACAGCCACTTAGAATTAGGCGAATCGGAGAAAGTTTAGCCGAAAATTGCTCCTGGTATCAGGAGAACATCTGAGCCGAGGAGGTCTTCCAAAAACAGGGACTGATTGATTGACTGCTCGCGACGTTGATACTCTGTGCTTGATTGCATGCCTGTTTGAAAGAGAGTGCGTGTAATCGCTTGCTTACATGCTACAGCCACTGAGAATTAGGCGAATCGCAAAAATTTCAGCCGAAAATTGCTCCTGGTATCAGGAGAACATCTGAGCCGAGGAGGTCTTCCAAAAACAGGGACTGCTTGATTGACTGATTGCGACGTTGATACTGTGTGCTTGATTGCATGCCTGTTTGCTAGGGAGGGCATTCGATTGCTTGCTTACATGCTACAGCCACTTAGAATTAGGCGAATCGGAGAAATTTTAGCCGAAAATTACTCCTGGTATCAGGAGAACATCTGAGCCGAGGAGGTCTTCCAAAAACAGGGACTTCTTGATTGACTGATTGCGACGTTAATACTGTGTGCTTGATTGCATGCCTGTTTGCTAGGGAGGGCATTCGATTGCTTGCTTACATGCTACAGCCACTTAGAATTAGGCGAATCGGAGAAATTTTAGCCGAGAATTGCTCCTGGTATCAGGAGAACATCTGAGCCGAGGAGGTCTTCCAAAAACAGGGACTGATTGATTGACTGCTTGCGACGTTGATACTCTGTGCTTGATTGCATGCCTGTTTGGAAGAGAGTGCGTGTAATCGCTTGCTTACATGCTACAGCCACTGAGAATTAGGCGAATCGCAGAAACTTCGGCGGAAAACTGCTTCTGGTATCAGGAGCACATCTGAGCCGAGGAGGTCTCCCAAAAACAGGGACTGCTTGATTGACTGCTTGCGACGTTGATACTGTGTGCTCGATTGCATGCCTGTTTGCTAGGGAGGGCATTCGATTGCTTGCTTACATGCTACAGCCACTTAGAATTAAGCGAATCGGAGAAATTTTAGCCGAAAATTGCTCCTGGTATCAGGAAAACATCTGAGCCGAGGAGGTCTTCCAAAAACAGGGACTGCTTAATTGACTGATTGCGACGTTAATACTGTGTGCTCGATTGCATGCCTGTTTGAAAGAGAGTGCGTGTAATCGCTTGCTTACATGCTACAGCCACTGAGAATTAGGCGAATCGCAGAAACTTCAGCGGAAAACTGCTTCTGGTATCAGGAGCACATTTGAGCCGAGGAGGTCTCCCAAAAACAGGGACTGCTTGATTGACTGCTTGCGACGTTGATACTGTGTCCTTGATTGCATGTCTGTTTGCTAGAGAGGGCATGTGATCGCTTGCTTACGTGCTACAGCCACTAAGAATAAGTCGAATCGGACGAATTCCAGCCGAAAATTGCTCCTGGTATCAGGAGAACATCTGAGCCGAGGAGGTCTTCTAAAAACAGGGACTGATTGATTGACTGCTTGCGACGTTGATACTGTGTGCTCGATTGCATGCCTGTTTGCAAGGGAGGGCATGTGATCGCTAGCTTACATGCTACAGCCACTTAGAATTAGGCGAATCGGAAAAATTTCAGCCGAAAATTGCTCCTGGTATCAGGAGCACATCTGACCCGAGGAGGTCTCCCAAAAACAGGGACTGCTTGATCGACTGCTTGCGACGTTGATACTGTGTGCTTGATTGCATGCCTGTTTGCTAGGGAGGGCATTCGATCGCTTGCTTACATGCTACAGCCACTTAGAATTAGGCAAATCGGAGAAATTTTAGCCGAAAATTGCTCCTGGTATCAGGAGAACATCTGAGCCGAGGAGGTCTTCCAAAAACAGGGACTGATTGATTGACTGCTTGCGACGTTGATACTCTGTGCTTGATTGCATGCCTGTTTGAAAGAGAGTGCGTGTAATCGCTTGCTTACATGCTACAGCCACTGAGAATTAGGCGAATCGCAAAAATTTCAGCCGAAAATTGCTCCTGGTATCAGGAGAACATCTGAGCCGAGGAGGTCTTCCAAAAACAGGGACTGCTTGATTGACTGATTGCGACGTTAATACTGTGTGCTTGATTGCATGCCTGTTTGCTAGGGAGGGCATTCGATTGCTTGCTTACATGCTACAGCCACTTAGAATTAAGCGAATCGGAGAAATTTTAGCCGAAAATTGCTCCTGGTATCAGGAAAACATCTGAGCCGAGGAGGTCTTCCAAAAACAGGGACTGCTTGATTGACTGATTTCGACGTTAATACTGTGTGCTCGATTGCATGCCTGTTTGAAAGAGAGTGCGTGTAATCGCTTGCTTACATGCTACAGCCACTGAGAATTAGGCGAATCGCAAAAATTTCAGCTGAAAATTGCTCCTGGTATCAGGAGAACATCTGAGCCGAGGAGGTCTTTCAAAAACAGGGACTGCTTGATTGACTGATTGCGACGTTAATACTGTGTGCTCGATTGCATGCCTGTTTGCTAGGGAGGGCATTCGATCGCTTGCTTACATGCTACAGCCACTTAGAATTAAGCGAATCGGAGAAATTTTAGCCGAAAATTGCTCCTGGTATCAGGAAAACATCTGAGCCGAGGAGGTCTTCCAAAAACAGGGACTGCTTGATTGACTGATTGCGACGTTAATACTGTGTGCTCGATTGCATGCCTGTTTGCAAGGGAGGGCATGTGATCGCTTGCTTACATGCTACAGCCACTTTGAATTGAGCGAATCGGAGAAATTTGAGCCGAAAATTGCTCCTGGTATCAGGAGCACATCTGACCCGAGGAGGTCTCCCAAAAACAGGGACTGCTTGATCGACTGCTTGCGACGTTGATACTGTGTGCTTGATTGCATGCCTGTTTGCTAGGGAGGGCATTCGATCGCTTGCTTACATGCTACAGCCTCTTAGAATTAGGCGAATCGGAGAAATTTTAGCCGAAAATTGCTCCTGGTATCAGGAGAACATCTGAGCCGAGGAGGTCTTCCAAAAACAGGGACTGATTGATTGACTGCTTGCGACGTTGATACTCTGTGCTTGATTGCATGCCTGTTTGAAAGAGAGTGCGTGTAATCGATTGCTTACATGCTACAGCCACTGAGAATTAGGCGAATCGCAAAAATTTCAGCCGAAAATTGCTCCTGGTATCAGGAGAACATCTGAGCCGAGGAGGTCTTCCAAAAACAGGGACTGCTTGATTGACTGATTGCGACGTTAATACTGTGTGCTCGGTTGCATGCCTGTTTGCTATGGAAGGCATTCGATCGCTTGCTTACATGCTACAGCCACTTAGAATTAAGCGAATCGGAGAAATTTAAGCCGAAAATTGCTCCTAGTATCAGGAAAACATCTGAGCCGAGGAGGTCTTCCAAAAACAGGGACTGCTTGATTGACTGATTGCGACGTTAATACTGTGTGCTCGATTGCATGCCTGTTTGCAAGGGAGGGCATGTGATCGCTTGCTTACATGCTACAGCCACTTAGAATTAAGCGAATCGGAGAAATTTTAGCCGAAAATTGCTCCTGGTATCAGGAGCACATCTGACCCGAGGAGGTCTCCCAAAAACAGGGACTGCTTGATCGACTGCTTGCGACGTTGATACTGTGTGCTTGATTGCATGCCTGTTTGCTAGGGAGGGCATTCGATCGCTTGCTTACATGCTACAGCCACTTAGAATTAAGCGAATCGGAGAAATTTTAGCCGAAAATTGCTCCTGGTATCAGGAGAACATCTGAGCCGAGGAGGTCTTCCAAAAACAGGGACTGATTGATTGACTGCTTGCGACGTTGATACTCTGTGCTTGATTGCATGCCTGTTTGAAAGAGAGTGCGTGTAATCGCTTGCTTACATGCTACAGCCACTGAGAATTAGGCGAATCGCAAAAATTTCAGCCGAAAATTGCTCCTGGTATCAGGAGAACATCTGAGCCGAGGAGGTCTTCCAAAAACAGGGACTGCTTGATTGACTGATTGCGACGTTAATACTGTGTGCTCGATTGCATGTCTGTTTGCTAGAGAGGGCATGTGATCGCTTGCTTACGTGCTACAGCCACTAAGAATAAGTCGAATCGGACGAATTCCAGCCGAAAATTGCTCCTGGTATCAGGAGAACATCTGAGCCGAGGAGGTCTTCTAAAAACAGGGACTGATTGATTGACTGCTTGCGACGTTGATACTGTGTGCTTGATTGCATGCCTGTTTGCAAGGGAGGGCATGTGATCGCTAGCTTACATGCTACAGCCACTTAGAATTAGGCGAATCGGAAAAATTTCAGCCGAAAATTGCTCCTGGTATTAGGAGAACATCTGAGCCGAGGAGGTCTTCCAAAAACAGGGACTGCTTGATTGACTGATTGCGACGTTAATACTGTGTGCTCGGTTGCATGCCTGTTTGCTATGGAAGGCATTCGATCGCTTGCTTACATGCTACAGCCACTTAGAATTAAGCGAATCGGAGAAATTTAAGCCGAAAATTGCTCCTAGTATCAGGAAAACATCTGAGCCGAGGAGGTCTTTCAAAAACAGGGACTGCTTGATTGACTGATTGCGACGTTAATACTGTGTGCTCGATTGCATGCCTGTTTGCAAGGGAGGGCATGTGATCGCTTGCTTACATTCTACAGCCACTTAGAATTAAGCGAATCGGAGAAATTTTAGCCGAAAATTGCTCCTGGTATCAGGAGCACATCTGACCCGAGGAGGTCTCCCAAAAACAGGGACTGCTTGATCGACTGCTTGCGACGTTGATACTGTGTGCTTGATTGCATGCCTGTTTGCTAGGGAGGGCATTCGATCGCTTGCTTACATGCTACAGCCACTTAGAATTAAGCGAATCGGAGAAATTTTAGCCGAAAATTGCTCCTGGTATTAGGAGAACATCTGAGCCGAGGAGGTCTTCCAAAAACAGGGACTGATTGATTGACTGCTTGCGACGTTGATACTCTGTGCTTGATTGCATGCCTGTTTGAAAGAGAGTGCGTGTAATCGCTTGCTTACATGCTACAGCCACTGAGAATTAGGCGAATCGCAAAAATTTCAGCCGAAAATTGCTCCTGGTATCAGGAGAACATCTGAGCCGAGAAGGTCTTCCAAAAACAGGGACTGCTTGATTGACTGATTGCGACGTTAATACTGTGTGCTTGATTGCATGCCTGTTTGCTAGGGAGGGCATTCGATTGCTTGCTTACATGCTACAGCCACTTAGAATTAAGCGAATCGGAGAAATTTTAGCCGAAAATTGCTCCTGGTATCAGGAAAACATCTGAGCCGAGGAGGTCTTCCAAAAACAGGGACTGCTTGATTGACTGATTTCGACGTTAATACTGTGTGCTCGATTGCATGCCTGTTTGAAAGAGAGTGCGTGTAATCGCTTGCTTACATGCTACAGCCACTGAGAATTAGGCGAATCGCAAAAATTTCAGCCGAAAATTGCTCCTGGTATCAGGAGAACATCTGAGCCGAGGAGGTCTTCCAAAAACAGGGACTGCTTGATTGACTGATTGCGACGTTAATACTGTGTGCTCGATTGCATGCCTGTTTGCTAGGGAGGGCATTCGATCGCTTGCTTACATGCTACAGCCACTTAGAATTAAGCGAATCGGAGAAATTTTAGCCGAAAATTGCTCCTGGTATCAGGAAAACATCTGAGCCGAGGAGGTCTTCCAAAAACAGGGACTGCTTGATTGACTGATTGCGACGTTAATACTGTGTGCTCGATTGCATGCCTGTTTGAAAGAGAGTGCGTGTAATCGCTTGCTTACATGCTACAGCCACTGAGAATTAGGCGAATCGCTAAAATTTCAGCCGAAAATTGCTCCTGGTATCAGGAAAACATCTGAGCCGAGGAGGTCTTCCAAAAACAGGGACTGCTTGATTAACTGATTGCGACGTTAATACTGTGTGCTTGATTGCATGCCTGTTTGCTAGGGAGGGCATTCGATCGCTTGCTTACATGCTACAGCCACTTAGAATTAAGCGAATCGGAGAAATTTTAGCCGAAAATTGCTCCTGGTATCAGGAAAACATCTGAGCCGAGGAGGTCTTCCAAAAACAGGGACTGCTTGATTGACTGATTGCGACGTTAATACTGTGTGCTCGATTGCATGCCTGTTTGCAAGGGAGGGCATGTGATCGCTTGCTTACATGCTACAGCCACTTAGAATTAAGCGAATCGGAGAAATTTTAGCCGAAAATTGCTCCTGGTATCAGGAGAACATCTGAGCCGAGGAGGTCTTCCAAAAACAGGGACTGATTGATTGACTGCTTGCGACGTTGATACTCTGTGCTTGATTGCATGCCTGTTTGAAAGAGAGTGCGTGTAATCGCTTGCTTACATGCTACAGCCACTGAGAATTAGGCGAATCGCAAAAATTTCAGCCGAAAATTGCTCCTGGTATCAGGAGAACATCTGAGCCGAGGAGGTCTTCCAAAAACAGGGACTGCTTGATTGACTGATTGCGACGTTAATACTGTGTGCTTGATTGCATGCCTGTTTGCTAGGGAGGGCATTCGATCGCTTGCTTACATGCTACAGCCACTCAGAATTAAGCGAATCGGAGGAATTTCAGCCGAAAATTGCTCCTGGTATCAGGAAAACATCTGAGCCGAGGAGGTCTTCCAAAAACAGGGACTGCTTGATTGACTGATTGCGACGTTAATACTGTGTGCTCGATTGCATGCCTGTTTGAAAGAGAGTGCGTGTAATCGCTTGCTTACATGCTACAGCCACTGAGAATTAGGCGAATCGCAAAAATTTCAGCCGAAAATTGCTCCTGGTATCAGGAGAACATCTGAGCCGAGGAGGTCTTCCAAAAACAGGGACTGCTTGATCGACTGCTTGCGACGTTGATACTGTGTGCTTGATTGCATGCCTGTTTGCTAGGGAGGGCATTCGATCGCTTGCTTACATGCTACAGCCACTTAGAATTAGGCAAATCGGAGAAATTTTAGCCGAAAATTGCTCCTGGTATCAGGAGAACATCTGAGCCGAGGAGGTCTTCCAAAAACAGGGACTGATTGATTGACTGCTTGCGACGTTGATACTCTGTGCTTGATTGCATGCCTGTTTGAAAGAGAGTGCGTGTAATCGCTTGCTTACATGCTACAGCCACTGAGAATTAGGCGAATCGCAAAAATTTCAGCCGAAAATTGCTCCTGGTATCAGGAGAACATCTGAGCCGAGGAGGTCTTCCAAAAACAGGGACTGCTTGATTGACTGATTGCGACGTTAATACTGTGTGCTTGATTGCATGCCTGTTTGCTAGGGAGGGCATTCGATTGCTTGCTTACATGCTACAGCCACTTAGAATTAAGCGAATCGGAGAAATTTTAGCCGAAAATTGCTCCTGGTATCAGGAAAACATCTGAGCCGAGGAGGTCTTCCAAAAACAGGGACTGCTTGATTGACTGATTTCGACGTTAATACTGTGTGCTCGATTGCATGCCTGTTTGAAAGAGAGTGCGTGTAATCGCTTGCTTACATGCTACAGCCACTGAGAATTAGGCGAATCGCAAAAATTTCAGCTGAAAATTGCTCCTGGTATCAGGAGAACATCTGAGCCGAGGAGGTCTTTCAAAAACAGGGACTGCTTGATTGACTGATTGCGACGTTAATACTGTGTGCTCGATTGCATGCCTGTTTGCTAGGGAGGGCATTCGATCGCTTGCTTACATGCTACAGCCACTTAGAATTAAGCGAATCGGAGAAATTTTAGCCGAAAATTGCTCCTGGTATCAGGAAAACATCTGAGCCGAGGAGGTCTTCCAAAAACAGGGACTGCTTGATTGACTGATTGCGACGTTAATACTGTGTGCTCGATTGCATGCCTGTTTGCAAGGGAGGGCATGTGATCGCTTGCTTACATGCTACAGCCACTTTGAATTGAGCGAATCGGAGAAATTTGAGCCGAAAATTGCTCCTGGTATCAGGAGCACATCTGACCCGAGGAGGTCTCCCAAAAACAGGGACTGCTTGATCGACTGCTTGCGACGTTGATACTGTGTGCTTGATTGCATGCCTGTTTGCTAGGGAGGGCATTCGATCGCTTGCTTACATGCTACAGCCTCTTAGAATTAGGCGAATCGGAGAAATTTTAGCCGAAAATTGCTCCTGGTATCAGGAGAACATCTGAGCCGAGGAGGTCTTCCAAAAACAGGGACTGATTGATTGACTGCTTGCGACGTTGATACTCTGTGCTTGATTGCATGCCTGTTTGAAAGAGAGTGCGTGTAATCGATTGCTTACATGCTACAGCCACTGAGAATTAGGCGAATCGCAAAAATTTCAGCCGAAAATTGCTCCTGGTATCAGGAGAACATCTGAGCCGAGGAGGTCTTCCAAAAACAGGGACTGCTTGATTGACTGATTGCGACGTTAATACTGTGTGCTCGGTTGCATGCCTGTTTGCTATGGAAGGCATTCGATCGCTTGCTTACATGCTACAGCCACTTAGAATTAAGCGAATCGGAGAAATTTAAGCCGAAAATTGCTCCTAGTATCAGGAAAACATCTGAGCCGAGGAGGTCTTCCAAAAACAGGGACTGCTTGATTGACTGATTGCGACGTTAATACTGTGTGCTCGATTGCATGCCTGTTTGCAAGGGAGGGCATGTGATCGCTTGCTTACATGCTACAGCCACTTAGAATTAAGCGAATCGGAGAAATTTTAGCCGAAAATTGCTCCTGGTATCAGGAGCACATCTGACCCGAGGAGGTCTCCCAAAAACAGGGACTGCTTGATCGACTGCTTGCGACGTTGATACTGTGTGCTTGATTGCATGCCTGTTTGCTAGGGAGGGCATTCGATCGCTTGCTTACATGCTACAGCCACTTAGAATTAAGCGAATCGGAGAAATTTTAGCCGAAAATTGCTCCTGGTATCAGGAGAACATCTGAGCCGAGGAGGTCTTCCAAAAACAGGGACTGATTGATTGACTGCTTGCGACGTTGATACTCTGTGCTTGATTGCATGCCTGTTTGAAAGAGAGTGCGTGTAATCGCTTGCTTACATGCTACAGCCACTGAGAATTAGGCGAATCGCAAAAATTTCAGCCGAAAATTGCTCCTGGTATCAGGAGAACATCTGAGCCGAGGAGGTCTTTCAAAAACAGGGACTGCTTGATTGACTGATTGCGACGTTAATACTGTGTGCTCGATTGCATGTCTGTTTGCTAGAGAGGGCATGTGATCGCTTGCTTACGTGCTACAGCCACTAAGAATAAGTCGAATCGGACGAATTCCAGCCGAAAATTGCTCCTGGTATCAGGAGAACATCTGAGCCGAGGAGGTCTTCTAAAAACAGGGACTGATTGATTGACTGCTTGCGACGTTGATACTGTGTGCTTGATTGCATGCCTGTTTGCAAGGGAGGGCATGTGATCGCTAGCTTACATGCTACAGCCACTTAGAATTAGGCGAATCGGAAAAATTTCAGCCGAAAATTGCTCCTGGTATTAGGAGAACATCTGAGCCGAGGAGGTCTTCCAAAAACAGGGACTGCTTGATTGACTGATTGCGACGTTAATACTGTGTGCTCGGTTGCATGCCTGTTTGCTATGGAAGGCATTCGATCGCTTGCTTACATGCTACAGCCACTTAGAATTAAGCGAATCGGAGAAATTTAAGCCGAAAATTGCTCCTAGTATCAGGAAAACATCTGAGCCGAGGAGGTCTTTCAAAAACAGGGACTGCTTGATTGACTGATTGCGACGTTAATACTGTGTGCTCGATTGCATGCCTGTTTGCAAGGGAGGGCATGTGATCGCTTGCTTACATTCTACAGCCACTTAGAATTAAGCGAATCGGAGAAATTTTAGCCGAAAATTGCTCCTGGTATCAGGAGCACATCTGACCCGAGGAGGTCTCCCAAAAACAGGGACTGCTTGATCGACTGCTTGCGACGTTGATACTGTGTGCTTGATTGCATGCCTGTTTGCTAGGGAGGGCATTCGATCGCTTGCTTACATGCTACAGCCACTTAGAATTAAGCGAATCGGAGAAATTTTAGCCGAAAATTGCTCCTGGTATTAGGAGAACATCTGAGCCGAGGAGGTCTTCCAAAAACAGGGACTGATTGATTGACTGCTTGCGACGTTGATACTCTGTGCTTGATTGCATGCCTGTTTGAAAGAGAGTGCGTGTAATCGCTTGCTTACATGCTACAGCCACTGAGAATTAGGCGAATCGCAAAAATTTCAGCCGAAAATTGCTCCTGGTATCAGGAGAACATCTGAGCCGAGAAGGTCTTCCAAAAACAGGGACTGCTTGATTGACTGATTGCGACGTTAATACTGTGTGCTTGATTGCATGCCTGTTTGCTAGGGAGGGCATTCGATTGCTTGCTTACATGCTACAGCCACTTAGAATTAAGCGAATCGGAGAAATTTTAGCCGAAAATTGCTCCTGGTATCAGGAAAACATCTGAGCCGAGGAGGTCTTCCAAAAACAGGGACTGCTTGATTGACTGATTTCGACGTTAATACTGTGTGCTCGATTGCATGCCTGTTTGAAAGAGAGTGCGTGTAATCGCTTGCTTACATGCTACAGCCACTGAGAATTAGGCGAATCGCAAAAATTTCAGCCGAAAATTGCTCCTGGTATCAGGAGAACATCTGAGCCGAGGAGGTCTTCCAAAAACAGGGACTGCTTGATTGACTGATTGCGACGTTAATACTGTGTGCTCGATTGCATGCCTGTTTGCTAGGGAGGGCATTCGATCGCTTGCTTACATGCTACAGCCACTTAGAATTAAGCGAATCGGAGAAATTTTAGCCGAAAATTGCTCCTGGTATCAGGAAAACATCTGAGCCGAGGAGGTCTTCCAAAAACAGGGACTGCTTGATTGACTGATTGCGACGTTAATACTGTGTGCTCGATTGCATGCCTGTTTGAAAGAGAGTGCGTGTAATCGCTTGCTTACATGCTACAGCCACTGAGAATTAGGCGAATCGCTAAAATTTCAGCCGAAAATTGCTCCTGGTATCAGGAAAACATCTGAGCCGAGGAGGTCTTCCAAAAACAGGGACTGCTTGATTAACTGATTGCGACGTTAATACTGTGTGCTTGATTGCATGCCTGTTTGCTAGGGAGGGCATTCGATCGCTTGCTTACATGCTACAGCCACTTAGAATTAAGCGAATCGGAGAAATTTTAGCCGAAAATTGCTCCTGGTATCAGGAAAACATCTGAGCCGAGGAGGTCTTCCAAAAACAGGGACTGCTTGATTGACTGATTGCGACGTTAATACTGTGTGCTCGATTGCATGCCTGTTTGCAAGGGAGGGCATGTGATCGCTTGCTTACATGCTACAGCCACTTAGAATTAAGCGAATCGGAGAAATTTTAGCCGAAAATTGCTCCTGGTATCAGGAGAACATCTGAGCCGAGGAGGTCTTCCAAAAACAGGGACTGATTGATTGACTGCTTGCGACGTTGATACTCTGTGCTTGATTGCATGCCTGTTTGAAAGAGAGTGCGTGTAATCGCTTGCTTACATGCTACAGCCACTGAGAATTAGGCGAATCGCAAAAATTTCAGCCGAAAATTGCTCCTGGTATCAGGAGAACATCTGAGCCGAGGAGGTCTTCCAAAAACAGGGACTGCTTGATTGACTGATTGCGACGTTAATACTGTGTGCTTGATTGCATGCCTGTTTGCTAGGGAGGGCATTCGATCGCTTGCTTACATGCTACAGCCACTCAGAATTAAGCGAATCGGAGGAATTTCAGCCGAAAATTGCTCCTGGTATCAGGAAAACATCTGAGCCGAGGAGGTCTTCCAAAAACAGGGACTGCTTGATTGACTGATTGCGACGTTAATACTGTGTGCTCGATTGCATGCCTGTTTGAAAGAGAGTGCGTGTAATCGCTTGCTTACATGCTACAGCCACTGAGAATTAGGCGAATCGCAAAAATTTCAGCCGAAAATTGCTCCTGGTATCAGGAGAACATCTGAGCCGAGGAGGTCTTCCAAAAACAGGGACTGCTTGATCGACTGCTTGCGACGTTGATACTGTGTGCTTGATTGCATGCCTGTTTGCTAGGGAGGGCATTCGATCGCTTGCTTACATGCTACAGCCACTTAGAATTAGGCGAATCGGAGAAATTTTAGCCGAAAATTGCTCCTGGTATCAGGAGAACATCTGAGCCGAGGAGGTCTTCCAAAAACAGGGACTGATTGATTGACTGCTTGCGACGTTGATACTCTGTGCTTGATTGCATGCCTGTTTGAAAGAGAGTGCGTGTAATCGCTTGCTTACATGCTACAGCCACTGAGAATTAGGCGAATCGCAAAAATTTCAGCCGAAAATTGCTCCTGGTATCAGGAGAACATCTGAGCCGAGGAGGTCTTCCAAAAACAGGGACTGCTTGATTGACTGATTGCGACGTTAATACTGTGTGCTTGATCGCATGCCTGTTTGCTAGGGAGGGCATTCGACCGCTTGCTTACATGCTACAGCCACTTAGAATTAAGCGAATCGGAGAAATTTTAGCCGAAAATTGCTCCAGGTATCAGAAAACATCTGAGCCGAGGAGGTCTTCCAAAAACAGGGACTGCTTGATTGACTGATTGCGACGTTAATACTGTGTGCTCGATTGCATGCCTGTTTGAAAGAGAGTGCGTGTAATCGCTTGCTTACATGCTACAGCCACTGAAAATTAGGCGAATCGCTAAAATTTCAGCCGAAAATTGCTCCTGGTATCAGGAGAACATCTGAGCCGAGGAGGTCTTCCAAAAACAGGGACTGCTTGATTAACTGATTGCGACGTTAATACTGTGTGCTTGTTGCATGCCTGTTTGCTAGGGAGGGCATTCGATCGCTTGCTTACATGCTACAGCCACTTAGAATTAAGCGAATCGGAGAAATTTTAGCCGAAAATTGCTCCTGGTATCAGGAAAACATCTAGGCCGAGGAGGTCTTCCAAAAACAGGGACTGCTTGATTGACTGATTGCGACGTTAATACTGTGTGCTCGATTGCATGCCTGTTTGCAAGGGAGGGCATGTGATCGCTTGCTTACATGCTACAGCCACTTAGAATTAAGCGAATCGGAGAAATTTTAGCCGAAAATTGCTCCTGGTATCAGGAGCACATCTGACCCGAGGAGGTCTCCCAAAAACAGGGACTGCTTGATCGACTGCTTGCGACGTTGATACTGTGTGCTTGATTGCATGCCTGTTTGCTAGGGAGGGCATTCGATCGCTTGCTTACATGCTACAGCCACTCAGAATTAGGCGAATCAGAGAAATTTTAGCCGAAAATTGCTCCTGGTATCAGGAGAACATCTGAGCCGAGGAGGTCTTCCGAAAACAGGGACTGATTGATTGACTGCTTGCGACGTTGATACTCTGTGCTTGATTGCATGCCTGTTTGAAAGAGAGTGCGTGTAATCGCTTGCTTACATGCTACAGCCACTGAGAATTAGGCGAATCGCAAAAATTTCAGCCGAAAATTGCTCCTGGTATCAGGAGAACATCTGAGCCGAGGAGGTCTTCCAAAAACAGGGACTGCTTGATTGACTGATTGCGACGTTAATACTGTGTGCTCGATTGCATGCCTGTTTGCTAGGGAGGGCATTCGATCGCTTGCTTACATGCTACAGCCACTTAGAATTAAGCGAATCGGAAAAATTTTAGCCGAAAATTGCTCCTGGTATCAGGAAGACATCTGAGCCGAGGAGGTCTTCCAAAAACAGGGACTGCTTGATTGACTGATTGCGACGTTAATACTGTGTGCTCGATTGCATGCCTGTTTGCAAGGGAGGGCATGTGATCGCTTGCTTACATGCTACAGCCACTTAGAATTAAGCGAATCGGAGAAATTTTAGCCGAAAATTGCTCCTGGTATCAGGAGCACATCTGACCCGAGGAGGTCTCCCAAAAACAGGGACTGCTTGATCGACTGCTTGCGACGTTGATACTGTGTGCTTGATTGCATGCCTGTTTGCTAGGTAGGGCATGTGATCGCTAGCTTACATGCTACAGCCACTTAGAATTAGGCGAATCGAAAAATTTCAGCCGAAAATTGCTCCTGGTATTAGGAGAACATCTGAGCCGAGGAGGTCTTCCAAAAACAGGGACTGCTTGATTGACTGATTGCGACGTTAATACTGTGTGCTCGGTTGCATGCCTGTTTGCTATGGAAGGCATTCGATCGCTTGCTTACATGCTACAGCCACTTAGAATTAAGCGAATCGGAGAAATTTAAGCCGAAAATTGCTCCTAGTATCAGGAAAACATCTGAGCCGAGGAGGTCTTCCAAAAACAGGGACTGCTTGATTGACTGATTGCGACGTTAATACTGTGTGCTCGATTGCATGCCTGTTTGCAAGGGAGGGCATGTGATCGCTTGCTTACATTCTACAGCCACTTAGAATTAAGCGAATCGGAGAAATTTTAGCCGAAAATTGCTCCTGGTATCAGGAGCACATCTGACCCGAGGAGGTCTCCCAAAAACAGGGACTGCTTGATCGACTGCTTGCGACGTTGATACTGTGTGCTTGATTGCATGCCTGTTTGCTAGGGAGGGCATTCGATCGCTTGCTTACATGCTACAGCCACTTAGAATTAGGCGAATCGGAGAAATTTTAACCGAAAATTGCTCCTGGTATCAGGAGAACATCTGAGCCGAGGAGGTCTTCCAAAAACAGGGACTGATTGATTGACTGCTTGCGACGTTGATACTCTGTGCTTGATTGCATGCCTGTTTGAAAGAGAGTGCGTGTAATCGCTTGCTTACATGCTACAGCCACTGAGAATTAGGCGAATCGCAAAAATTTCAGCCGAAAATTGCTCCTGGTATCAGGAGAACATCTGAGCCGAGGAGGTCTTCCAAAAACAGGGACTGCTTGATTGACTGATTGCGACGTTAATACTGTGTGCTTGATTGCATGCCTGTTTGCTAGGGAGGGCATTCGATCGCTTGCTTACATGCTACAGCCACTCAGAATTAAGCGAATCGGAGGAATTTTAGCCGAAAATTGCTCCTGGTATCAGGAAAACATCTGAGCCGAGGAGGTCTTCCAAAAACAGGGACTGCTCGATTGACTGATTGCGACGTTAATACTGTGTGCTCGATTGCATGCCTGTTTGAAAGAGAGTGCGTGTAATCGCTTGCTTACATGCTACAGCCACTGAGAATTAGGCGAATCGCAAAAATTTCAGCCGAAAATTGCTCTTGGTATCAGGAGAACATCTGAGCCGAGGAGGTCTTCCAAAAACAGGGACTGCTTGATCGACTGCTTGCGACGTTGATACTGTGTGCTTGATTGCATGCCTGTTTGCTAGGGAGGGCATTCGATCGCTTGCTTACATGCTACAGCCACTTAGAATTAGGCGAATCGGAGAAATTTTAGCCGAAAATTGCTCCTGGTATCAGGAGAACATCTGAGCCGAGGAGGTCTTCCAAGAACAGGGACTGATTGATTGACTGCTTGCGACGTTGATACTCTGTGCTTGATTGCATGCCTGTTTGAAAGAGAGTGCGTGTAATCGCTTGCTTACATGCTACAGCCACTGAGAATTAGGCGAATCGCGAAAATTTCAGCCGAAAATTGCTCCTGGTATCAGGAGAACATCTGAGCCGAGGAGGTCTTCCAAAAACAGGGACTGCTTGATTGACTGATTGCGACGTTAATACTGTGTGGTTGATCGCATGCCTGTTTGCTAGGGAGGGCATTCGACCGCTTGCTTACATGCTACAGCCACTTAGAATTAAGCGAATCGGAGAAATTTTAGCCGAAAATTGCTCCTGGTATCAGGAAAACATCTGAGCCGAGGAGGTCTTCCAAAAACAGGGACTGCTTGATTGACTGATTGCGACGTTAATACTGTGTGCTCGATTGCATGCCTGTTTGAAAGAAAGTGCGTGTAATCGCTTGCTTACATGCTACAGCCACTGAGAATTAGGCGAATCGCTAAAATTTCAGCCGAAAATTGCTCCTGGTATCAGGAGAACATCTGAGCCGAGGAGGTCTTCCAAAAACAGGGACTGATTGATTGACTGCTTGCGACGTTGATACTCTGTGCTTGATTGCATGCCTGTTTGAAAGAGAGTGCGTGTAATCGCTTGCTTACATGCTACAGCCACTGAGAATTAGGCGAATCGCAAAAATTTCAGCCGAAAATTGCTCCTGGTATCAGGAGAACATCTGAGCCGAGGAGGTCTTCCAAAAACAGGGACTGCTTGATTGACTGATTGCGACGTTAATACTGTGTGCTCGATTGCATGCCTGTTTGCTAGGGAGGGCATTCGATCGCTTGCTTACATGCTACAGCCACTTAGAATTAAGCGAATCGGAGAAATTTTAGCCGAAAATTGCTCCTGGTATCAGGAAAACATCTGAGCCGAGGAGGTCTTCCAAAAACAGGGACTGCTTGATTGACTGATTGCGACGTTAATACTGTGTGCTCGATTGCATGCCTGTTTGCAAGGGAGGGCATGTGATCGCTTGCTTACATGCTACAGCCACTTAGAATTAAGCGAATCGGAGAAATTTTAGCCGAAAATTGCTCCTGGTATCAGGAGCACATCTGACCCGAGGAGGTCTCCCAAAAACAGGGACTGCTTGATCGACTGCTTGCGACGTTGATACTGTGTGCTTGATTGCATGCCTGTTTGCTAGGTAGGGCATTCGATCGCTTGCTTACATGCTACAGCCACTCAGAATTAAGCGAATCGGAGGAATTTTAGCCGAAAATTGCTCCTGGTATCAGGAAAACATCTGAGCCGAGGAGGTCTTCCAAAAACAGGGACTGCTTGATTGACTGATTGCGACGTTAATACTGTGTGCTCGATTGCATGCCTGTTTGAAAGAGAGTGCGTGTAATCGCTTGCTTACATGCTACAGCCACTGAGAATTAGGCGAATCGCAAAAATTTCAGCCGAAAATTGCTCTTGGTATCAGGAGAACATCTGAGCCGAGGAGGTCTTCCAAAAACAGGGACTGCTTGATCGACTGCTTGCGACGTTGATACTGTGTGCTTGATTGCATGCCTGTTTGCTAGGGAGGGCATTCGATCGCTTGCTTACATGCTACAGCCACTTAGAATTAGGCGAATCGGAGAAATTTTAGCCGAAAATTGCTCCTGGTATCAGGAGAACATCTGAGCCGAGGAGGTCTTCCAAAAACAGGGACTGATTGATTGACTGCTTGCGACGTTGATACTCTGTGCTTGATTGCATGCCTGTTTGAAAGAGAGTGCGTGTAATCGCTTGCTTACATGCTACAGCCACTGAGAATTAGGCGAATCGCAAAAATTTCAGCCGAAAATTGCTCCTGGTATCAGGAGAACATCTGAGCCGAGGAGGTCTTCCAAAAACAGGGACTGCTTGATTGACTGATTGCGACGTTAATACTGTGTGGTTGATCGCATGCCTGTTTGCTAGGGAGGGCATTCGACCGCTTGCTTACATGCTACAGCCACTTAGAATTAAGCGAATCGGAGAAATTTTAGCCGAAAATTGCTCCTGGTATCAGGAAAACATCTGAGCCGAGGAGGTCTTCCAAAAACAGGGACTGCTTGATTGACTGATTGCGACGTTAATACTGTGTGCTCGATTGCATGCCTGTTTGAAAGAAAGTGCGTGTAATCGCTTGCTTACATGCTACAGCCACTGAGAATTAGGCGAATCGCTAAAATTTCAGCCGAAAATTGCTCCTGGTATCAGGAGAACATCTGAGCCGAGGAGGTCTTCCAAAAACAGGGACTGATTGATTGACTGCTTGCGACGTTGATACTCTGTGCTTGATTGCATGCCTGTTTGAAAGAGAGTGCGTG
Organism: Diprion similis; assembly: GCF_021155765.1. Classification (NCBI taxonomy): domain Eukaryota; kingdom Metazoa; phylum Arthropoda; class Insecta; order Hymenoptera; family Diprionidae; genus Diprion; species Diprion similis. The sequence goes on from NC_060117.1 coordinate 7,610,990, forward strand.
TAATCGCTTGCTTACATGCTACAGCCACTGAGAATTAGGCGAATCGCAAAAATTTCAGCCGAAAATTGCTCCTGGTATCAGGAGAACATCTGAGCCGAGGAGGTCTTCCAAAAACAGGGACTGCTTGATTGACTGATTGCGACGTTAATACTGTGTGCTCGATTGCATGCCTGTTTGCTAGGGAGGGCATTCGATCGCTTGCTCACATGCTACAGCCACTGAGAATTAAGCGAATCGGAGAAATTTTAGCCGAAAATTGCTCCTGGTATCAGGAAAACATCTGAGCCGAGGAGGTCTTCCAAAAACAGGGACTGCTTGATTGACTGATTGCGACGTTAATACTGTGTGGTTGATCGCATGCCTGTTTGCTAGGGAGGGCATTCGACCGCTTGCTTACATGCTACAGCCACTTAGAATTAAGCGAATCGGAGAAATTTTAGCCGAAAATTGCTCCTGGTATCAGGAAAACATCTGAGCCGAGGAGGTCTTCCAAAAACAGGGACTGCTTGATTGACTGATTGCGACGTTAATACTGTGTGCTCGATTGCATGCCTGTTTGAAAGAAAGTGCGTGTAATCGCTTGCTTACATGCTACAGCCACTGAGAATTAGGCGAATCGCTAAAATTTCAGCCGAAAATTGCTCCTGGTATCAGGAGAACATCTGAGCCGAGGAGGTCTTCCAAAAACAGGGACTGATTGATTGACTGCTTGCGACGTTGATACTCTGTGCTTGATTGCATGCCTGTTTGAAAGAGAGTGCGTGTAATCGCTTGCTTACATGCTACAGCCACTGAGAATTAGGCGAATCGCAAAAATTTCAGCCGAAAATTGCTCCTGGTATCAGGAGAACATCTGAGCCGAGGAGGTCTTCCAAAAACAGGGACTGCTTGATTGACTGATTGCGACGTTAATACTGTGTGCTCGATTGCATGCCTGTTTGCTAGGGAGGGCATTCGATCGCTTGCTCACATGCTACAGCCACTTAGAATTAAGCGAATCGGAGAAATTTTAGCCGAAAATTGCTCCTGGTATCAGGAAAACATCTGAGCCGAGGAGGTCTTCCAAAAACAGGGACTGCTTGATTGACTGATTGCGACGTTAATACTGTGTGCTCGATTGCATGCCTGTTTGCAAGGGAGGGCATGTGATCGCTTGCTTACATGCTACAGCCACTTAGAATTAAGCGAATCGGAGAAATTTTAGCCGAAAATTGCTCCTGGTATCAGGAGCACATCTGACCCGAGGAGGTCTCCCAAAAACAGGGACTGCTTGATCGACTGCTTGCGACGTTGATACTGTGTGCTTGATTGCATGCCTGTTTGCTAGGTAGGGCATTCGATCGCTTGCTTACATGCTACAGCCACTTAGAATTAGGCGAATCGGAGAAATTTTAGCCGAAAATTGCTCCTGGTATCAGGAGAACATCTGAGCCGAGGAGGTCTTTCAAAAACAGGGACTGATTGATTGACTGCTTGCGACGTTGATACTCTGTGCTTGATTGCATGCCTGTTTGAAAGAGAGTGCGTGTAATCGCTTGCTTACATGCTACAGCCACTGAGAATTAGGCGAATCGCAGAAACTTCAGCGGAAAACTGCTTCTGGTATCAGGAGCACATCTGAGCCGAGGAGGTCTCCCAAAAACAGGGACTGCTTGATTGACTGCTTGCGACGTTGATACTGTGTCCTTGATTGCATGTCTGTTTGCTAGAGAGGGCATGTGATCGCTTGCTTACGTGCTACAGCCACTAAGAATAAGTCGAATCGGACGAATTCCAGCCGAAAATTGCTCCTGGTATCAGGAGAACATCTGAGCCGAGGAGGTCTTCTAAAAACAGGGACTGATTGATTGACTGCTTGCGACGTTGATACTGTGTGCTCGATTGCATGCCTGTTTGCAAGGGAGGGCATGTGATCGCTAGCTTACATGCTACAGCCACTTAGAATTAGGCGAATCGAAAAATTTCAGCCGAAAATTGCTCCTGGTATTAGGAGAACATCTGAGCCGAGGAGGTCTTCCAAAAACAGGGACTGCTTGATTGACTGATTGCGACGTTAATACTGTGTGCTCGGTTGCATGCCTGTTTGCTATGGAAGGCATTCGATCGCTTGCTTACATGCTACAGCCACTTAGAATTAAGCGAATCGGAGAAATTTAAGCCGAAAATTGCTCCTAGTATCAGGAAAACATCTGAGCCGAGGAGGTCTTCCAAAAACAGGGACTGCTTGATTGACTGATTGCGACGTTAATACTGTGTGCTCGATTGCATGCCTGTTTGCAAGGGAGGGCATGTGATCGCTTGCTTACATTCTACAGCCACTTAGAATTAAGCGAATCGGAGAAATTTTAGCCGAAAATTGCTCCTGGTATCAGGAGCACATCTGACCCGAGGAGGTCTCCCAAAAACAGGGACTGCTTGATCGACTGCTTGCGACGTTGATACTGTGTGCTTGATTGCATGCCTGTTTGCTAGGGAGGGCATTCGATCGCTTGCTTACATGCTACAGCCACTTAGAATTAAGCGAATCGGAGAAATTTTAGCCGAAAATTGCTCCTGGTATCAGGAGAACATCTGAGCCGAGGAGGTCTTCCAAAAACAGGGACTGATTGATTGACTGCTTGCGACGTTGATACTCTGTGCTTGATTGCATGCCTGTTTGAAAGAGAGTGCGTGTAATCGCTTGCTTACATGCTACAGCCACTGAGAATTAGGCGAATCGCAAAAATTTCAGCCGAAAATTGCTCCTGGTATCAGGAGAACATCTGAGCCGAGGAGGTCTTCCAAAAACAGGGACTGCTTGATTGACTGATTGCGACGTTAATACTGTGTGCTTGATTGCATGCCTGTTTGCTAGGGACGGCATTCGATCGCTTGCTTACATGCTACAGCCACTTAGAATTAAGCGAATCGGAGAAATTTTAGCCGAAAATTGCTCCTGGTATCAGGAAAACATCTGAGCCGAGGAGGTCTTCCAAAAACAGGGACTGCTTGATTGACTGATTGCGACGTTGATACTGTGTGCTCGATTGCATGCCTGTTTGAAAAAGAGTGCGTGTAATCGCTTGCTTACATGCTACAGCCACTGAGACATAGGCGAATCGCAAAAATTTCAGCCGAAAATTGCTCCTGGTATCAGGAGAACATCTGAGCCGAGGAGGTCTTCCAAAAACAGGGACTGCTTGATTGACTGATTGCGACGTTAATACTGTGTGCTTGATTGCATGCCTGTTTGCTAGGGAGGGCATTCGATCGCTTGCTTACATGCTACAGCCACTTAGAATTAAGCGAATCAGAGAAATTTTAGCCGAAAATTGCTCCTGGTATCAGGAGCACATCTGACCCGAGGAGGTCTCCCAAAAACAGGGACTGCTTGATCGACTGCTTGCGACGTTGATACTGTGTGCTTGATTGCATGCCTGTTTGCTAGGGAGGGCATTCGATCGCTTGCTTACATGCTACAGCCACTTAGAATTAGGCGAATCGGAGAAATTTTAGCCGAAAATTGCTCCTGGTATCAGGAGAACATCTGAGCCGAGGAGGTCTTTCAAAAACAGGGACTGATTGATTGACTGCTTGCGACGTTGATACTCTGTGCTTGATTGCATGCCTGTTTGAAAGAGAGTGCGTGTAATCGCTTGCTTACATGCTACAGCCACTGAGAATTAGGCGAATCGCAAAAATTTCAGCCGAAAATTGCTCCTGGTATCAGGAGAACATCTGAGCCGAGGAGGTCTTCCAAAAACAGGGACTGCTTGATTGACTGATTGCGACGTTAATACTGTGTGCTTGATCGCATGCCTGTTTGCTAAGGAGGGCATTCGATCGCTTGCTTACATGCTACAGCCACTTAGAATTAAGCGAATCGGAGAAATTTTAGCCGAAAATTGCTCCTGGTATCAGGAAAACATCTGAGCCGAGGAGGTCTTCCAAAAACAGGGACTGCTTGATTGACTGATTGCGACGTTAATACTGTGTGCTCGATTGCATGCCTGTTTGAAAGAGAGTGCGTGTAATCGCTTGCTTACATGCTACAGCCACTGAGAATTAGGCGAATCGCTAAAATTTCAGCCGAAAATTGCTCCTGGTATCAGGAGAACATCTGAGCCGAGGAGGTCTTCCAAAAACAGGGACTGCTTGATTAACTGATTGCGACGTTAATACTGTGAGCTTGATCGCATGCCTGTTTGCTAGGGAGGGCATTCGATCGCTTGCTTACATGCTACAGCCACTTAGAATTAAGCAAATCGGAGAAATTTTAGCCGAAAATTGCTCCTGGTATCAGGAAAACATCTGAGCCGAGGAGGTCTTCCAAAAACAGGGACTGCTTGATTGACTGATTGCGACGTTAATACTGTGTGCTCGATTGCATGCCTGTTTGCAAGGGAGGGCATGTGATCGCTTGCTTACATGCTACAGCCACTTAGAATTAAGCGAATCGGAGAAGATTTAGCCGAAAATTGCTCCTGGTATCAGGAGCACATCTGACCCGAGGAGGTCTCCCAAAAACAGGGACTGCTTGATCGACTGCTTGCGACGTTGATAATGTGTGCTTGATTGCATGCCTGTTTGCTAGGGAGGGCATTCGATCGCTTGCTTACATGCTACAGCCACTTAGAATTAGGCGAATCGGAGAAATTTTAGCCGAAAATTGCTCCTGGTATCAGGAGAACATCTGAGCCGAGGAGGTCTTCCAAAAACAGGGACTGATTGATTGACTGCTTGCGACGTTGATACTCTGTGCTTGATTGCATGCCTGTTTGAAAGAGAGTGCGTGTAATCGCTTGCTTACATGCTACAGCCACTGAGAATTAGGCGAATCGCAAAAATTTCAGCCGGAAATTGCTCCTGGTATCAGGAGAACATCTGAGCCGAGGAGGTCTTCCAAAAACAGGGACTGCTTGATTGACTGATTGCGACATTAATACTGTGTGCTTGATTGCATGCCTGTTTGCTAGGGAGGGCATTCGATTGCTTGCTTACATGCTACAGCCACTTAGAATTAAGCGAATCGGAGAAATTTTAGCCGAAAATTGCTCCTGGTATCAGGAAAACATCTGAGCCGAGGAGGTCTTCCAAAAACAGGGACTGCTTGATTGACTGATTGCGACGTTAATACTGTGTGCTCGATTGCATGCCTGTTTGAAAAAGAGTGCGTGTAATCGCTTGCTTACATGCTACAGCCACTGAGAATTAGGCGAATCGCAAAAATTTCAGCCGAAAATTGCTCCTGGTATCAGGAGAACATCTGAGCCGAGGAGGTCTTCCAAAAACAGGGACTGCTTGATTGACTGATTGCGACGTTAATACTGTGTGCTCGATTGCATGCCTGTTTGCTAGGGAGGGCATTCGATCGCTTGCTTACATGCTACAGCCACTTAGAATTAAGCGAATCGGAGAAATTTTAGCCGAAAATTGCTCCTGGTATCAGGAAAACATCTGAGCCGAGGAGGTCTTCCAAAAACAGGGACTGCTTGATTGACTGATTGCGACGTTAATACTGTGTGCTCGATTGCATGCCTGTTTGAAAGAGAGTGCGTGTAATCGCTTGCTTACATGCTACAGCCACTGAGAATTAGGCGAATCGCTAAAATTTCAGCCGAAAATTGCTCCTGGTATCAGGAAAACATCTGAGCCGAGGAGGTCTTCCAAAAACAGGGACTGCTTGATTAACTGATTGCGACGTTAATACTGTGTGCTTGATTGCATGCCTGTTTGCTAGGGAGGGCATTCGATCGCTTGCTTACATGCTACAGCCACTTAGAATTAAGCGAATCGGAGAAATTTTAGCCGAAAATTGCTCCTGGTATCAGGAAAACATCTGAGCCGAGGAGGTCTTCCAAAAACAGGGACTGCTTGATTGACTGATTGCGACGTTAATACTGTGTGCTCGATTGCATGCCTGTTTGCAAGGGAGGGCATGTGATCGCTTGCTTACATGCTACAGCCACTTAGAATTAAGCGAATCGGAGAAATTTTAGCCGAAAATTGCTCCTGGTATCAGGAGAACATCTGAGCCGAGGAGGTCTTCCAAAAACAGGGACTGATTGATTGACTGCTTGCGACGTTGATACTCTGTGCTTGATTGCATGCCTGTTTGAAAGAGAGTGCGTGTAATCGCTTGCTTACATGCTACAGCCACTGAGAATTAGGCGAATCGCAAAAATTTCAGCCGAAAATTGCTCCTGGTATCAGGAGAACATCTGAGCCGAGGAGGTCTTCCAAAAACAGGGACTGCTTGATTGACTGATTGCGACGTTAATACTGTGTGCTTGATTGCATGCCTGTTTGCTAGGGAGGGCATTCGATCGCTTGCTTACATGCTACAGCCACTCAGAATTAAGCGAATCGGAGGAATTTCAGCCGAAAATTGCTCCTGGTATCAGGAAAACATCTGAGCCGAGGAGGTCTTCCAAAAACAGGGACTGCTTGATTGACTGATTGCGACGTTAATACTGTGTGCTCGATTGCATGCCTGTTTGAAAGAGAGTGCGTGTAATCGCTTGCTTACATGCTACAGCCACTGAGAATTAGGCGAATCGCAAAAATTTCAGCCGAAAATTGCTCCTGGTATCAGGAGAACATCTGAGCCGAGGAGGTCTTCCAAAAACAGGGACTGCTTGATCGACTGCTTGCGACGTTGATACTGTGTGCTTGATTGCATGCCTGTTTGCTAGGGAGGGCATTCGATCGCTTGCTTACATGCTACAGCCACTTAGAATTAGGCGAATCGGAGAAATTTTAGCCGAAAATTGCTCCTGGTATCAGGAGAACATCTGAGCCGAGGAGGTCTTCCAAAAACAGGGACTGATTGATTGACTGCTTGCGACGTTGATACTCTGTGCTTGATTGCATGCCTGTTTGAAAGAGAGTGCGTGTAATCGCTTGCTTACATGCTACAGCCACTGAGAATTAGGCGAATCGCAAAAATTTCAGCCGAAAATTGCTCCTGGTATCAGGAGAACATCTGAGCCGAGGAGGTCTTCCAAAAACAGGGACTGCTTGATTGACTGATTGCGACGTTAATACTGTGTGCTTGATCGCATGCCTGTTTGCTAGGGAGGGCATTCGACCGCTTGCTTACATGCTACAGCCACTTAGAATTAAGCGAATCGGAGAAATTTTAGCCGAAAATTGCTCCAGGTATCAGGAAAACATCTGAGCCGAGGAGGTCTTCCAAAAACAGGGACTGCTTGATTGACTGATTGCGACGTTAATACTGTGTGCTCGATTGCATGCCTGTTTGAAAGAGAGTGCGTGTAATCGCTTGCTTACATGCTACAGCCACTGAAAATTAGGCGAATCGCTAAAATTTCAGCCGAAAATTGCTCCTGGTATCAGGAGAACATCTGAGCCGAGGAGGTCTTCCAAAAACAGGGACTGCTTGATTAACTGATTGCGACGTTAATACTGTGTGCTTGTTGCATGCCTGTTTGCTAGGGAGGGCATTCGATCGCTTGCTTACATGCTACAGCCACTTAGAATTAAGCGAATCGGAGAAATTTTAGCCGAAAATTGCTCCTGGTATCAGGAAAACATCTGAGCCGAGGAGGTCTTCCAAAAACAGGGACTGCTTGATTGACTGATTGCGACGTTGATACTGTGTGCTCGATTGCATGCCTGTTTGAAAAAGAGTGCGTGTAATCGCTTGCTTACATGCTACAGCCACTGAGACATAGGCGAATCGCAAAAATTTCAGCCGAAAATTGCTCCTGGTATCAGGAGAACATCTGAGCCGAGGAGGTCTTCCAAAAACAGGGACTGCTTGATTGACTGATTGCGACGTTAATACTGTGTGCTTGATTGCATGCCTGTTTGCTAGGGAGGGCATTCGATCGCTTGCTTACATGCTACAGCCACTTAGAATTAAGCGAATCAGAGAAATTTTAGCCGAAAATTGCTCCTGGTATCAGGAGCACATCTGACCCGAGGAGGTCTCCCAAAAACAGGGACTGCTTGATCGACTGCTTGCGACGTTGATACTGTGTGCTTGATTGCATGCCTGTTTGCTAGGGAGGGCATTCGATCGCTTGCTTACATGCTACAGCCACTTAGAATTAGGCGAATCGGAGAAATTTTAGCCGAAAATTGCTCCTGGTATCAGGAGAACATCTGAGCCGAGGAGGTCTTTCAAAAACAGGGACTGATTGATTGACTGCTTGCGACGTTGATACTCTGTGCTTGATTGCATGCCTGTTTGAAAGAGAGTGCGTGTAATCGCTTGCTTACATGCTACAGCCACTGAGAATTAGGCGAATCGCAAAAATTTCAGCCGAAAATTGCTCCTGGTATCAGGAGAACATCTGAGCCGAGGAGGTCTTCCAAAAACAGGGACTGCTTGATTGACTGATTGCGACGTTAATACTGTGTGCTTGATCGCATGCCTGTTTGCTAAGGAGGGCATTCGATCGCTTGCTTACATGCTACAGCCACTTAGAATTAAGCGAATCGGAGAAATTTTAGCCGAAAATTGCTCCTGGTATCAGGAAAACATCTGAGCCGAGGAGGTCTTCCAAAAACAGGGACTGCTTGATTGACTGATTGCGACGTTAATACTGTGTGCTCGATTGCATGCCTGTTTGAAAGAGAGTGCGTGTAATCGCTTGCTTACATGCTACAGCCACTGAGAATTAGGCGAATCGCTAAAATTTCAGCCGAAAATTGCTCCTGGTATCAGGAGAACATCTGAGCCGAGGAGGTCTTCCAAAAACAGGGACTGCTTGATTAACTGATTGCGACGTTAATACTGTGAGCTTGATCGCATGCCTGTTTGCTAGGGAGGGCATTCGATCGCTTGCTTACATGCTACAGCCACTTAGAATTAAGCAAATCGGAGAAATTTTAGCCGAAAATTGCTCCTGGTATCAGGAAAACATCTGAGCCGAGGAGGTCTTCCAAAAACAGGGACTGCTTGATTGACTGATTGCGACGTTAATACTGTGTGCTCGATTGCATGCCTGTTTGCAAGGGAGGGCATGTGATCGCTTGCTTACATGCTACAGCCACTTAGAATTAAGCGAATCGGAGAAGATTTAGCCGAAAATTGCTCCTGGTATCAGGAGCACATCTGACCCGAGGAGGTCTCCCAAAAACAGGGACTGCTTGATCGACTGCTTGCGACGTTGATAATGTGTGCTTGATTGCATGCCTGTTTGCTAGGGAGGGCATTCGATCGCTTGCTTACATGCTACAGCCACTTAGAATTAGGCGAATCGGAGAAATTTTAGCCGAAAATTGCTCCTGGTATCAGGAGAACATCTGAGCCGAGGAGGTCTTCCAAAAACAGGGACTGATTGATTGACTGCTTGCGACGTTGATACTCTGTGCTTGATTGCATGCCTGTTTGAAAGAGAGTGCGTGTAATCGCTTGCTTACATGCTACAGCCACTGAGAATTAGGCGAATCGCAAAAATTTCAGCCGGAAATTGCTCCTGGTATCAGGAGAACATCTGAGCCGAGGAGGTCTTCCAAAAACAGGGACTGCTTGATTGACTGATTGCGACATTAATACTGTGTGCTTGATTGCATGCCTGTTTGCTAGGGAGGGCATTCGATTGCTTGCTTACATGCTACAGCCACTTAGAATTAAGCGAATCGGAGAAATTTTAGCCGAAAATTGCTCCTGGTATCAGGAAAACATCTGAGCCGAGGAGGTCTTCCAAAAACAGGGACTGCTTGATTGACTGATTGCGACGTTAATACTGTGTGCTCGATTGCATGCCTGTTTGAAAAAGAGTGCGTGTAATCGCTTGCTTACATGCTACAGCCACTGAGAATTAGGCGAATCGCAAAAATTTCAGCCGAAAATTGCTCCTGGTATCAGGAGAACATCTGAGCCGAGGAGGTCTTCCAAAAACAGGGACTGCTTGATTGACTGATTGCGACGTTAATACTGTGTGCTCGATTGCATGCCTGTTTGCTAGGGAGGGCATTCGATCGCTTGCTTACATGCTACAGCCACTTAGAATTAAGCGAATCGGAGAAATTTTAGCCGAAAATTGCTCCTGGTATCAGGAAAACATCTGAGCCGAGGAGGTCTTCCAAAAACAGGGACTGCTTGATTGACTGATTGCGACGTTAATACTGTGTGCTCGATTGCATGCCTGTTTGAAAGAGAGTGCGTGTAATCGCTTGCTTACATGCTACAGCCACTGAGAATTAGGCGAATCGCTAAAATTTCAGCCGAAAATTGCTCCTGGTATCAGGAAAACATCTGAGCCGAGGAGGTCTTCCAAAAACAGGGACTGCTTGATTAACTGATTGCGACGTTAATACTGTGTGCTTGATTGCATGCCTGTTTGCTAGGGAGGGCATTCGATCGCTTGCTTACATGCTACAGCCACTTAGAATTAAGCGAATCGGAGAAATTTTAGCCGAAAATTGCTCCTGGTATCAGGAAAACATCTGAGCCGAGGAGGTCTTCCAAAAACAGGGACTGCTTGATTGACTGATTGCGACGTTAATACTGTGTGCTCGATTGCATGCCTGTTTGCAAGGGAGGGCATGTGATCGCTTGCTTACATGCTACAGCCACTTAGAATTAAGCGAATCGGAGAAATTTTAGCCGAAAATTGCTCCTGGTATCAGGAGAACATCTGAGCCGAGGAGGTCTTCCAAAAACAGGGACTGATTGATTGACTGCTTGCGACGTTGATACTCTGTGCTTGATTGCATGCCTGTTTGAAAGAGAGTGCGTGTAATCGCTTGCTTACATGCTACAGCCACTGAGAATTAGGCGAATCGCAAAAATTTCAGCCGAAAATTGCTCCTGGTATCAGGAGAACATCTGAGCCGAGGAGGTCTTCCAAAAACAGGGACTGCTTGATTGACTGATTGCGACGTTAATACTGTGTGCTTGATTGCATGCCTGTTTGCTAGGGAGGGCATTCGATCGCTTGCTTACATGCTACAGCCACTCAGAATTAAGCGAATCGGAGGAATTTCAGCCGAAAATTGCTCCTGGTATCAGGAAAACATCTGAGCCGAGGAGGTCTTCCAAAAACAGGGACTGCTTGATTGACTGATTGCGACGTTAATACTGTGTGCTCGATTGCATGCCTGTTTGAAAGAGAGTGCGTGTAATCGCTTGCTTACATGCTACAGCCACTGAGAATTAGGCGAATCGCAAAAATTTCAGCCGAAAATTGCTCCTGGTATCAGGAGAACATCTGAGCCGAGGAGGTCTTCCAAAAACAGGGACTGCTTGATCGACTGCTTGCGACGTTGATACTGTGTGCTTGATTGCATGCCTGTTTGCTAGGGAGGGCATTCGATCGCTTGCTTACATGCTACAGCCACTTAGAATTAGGCGAATCGGAGAAATTTTAGCCGAAAATTGCTCCTGGTATCAGGAGAACATCTGAGCCGAGGAGGTCTTCCAAAAACAGGGACTGATTGATTGACTGCTTGCGACGTTGATACTCTGTGCTTGATTGCATGCCTGTTTGAAAGAGAGTGCGTGTAATCGCTTGCTTACATGCTACAGCCACTGAGAATTAGGCGAATCGCAAAAATTTCAGCCGAAAATTGCTCCTGGTATCAGGAGAACATCTGAGCCGAGGAGGTCTTCCAAAAACAGGGACTGCTTGATTGACTGATTGCGACGTTAATACTGTGTGCTTGATCGCATGCCTGTTTGCTAGGGAGGGCATTCGACCGCTTGCTTACATGCTACAGCCACTTAGAATTAAGCGAATCGGAGAAATTTTAGCCGAAAATTGCTCCAGGTATCAGGAAAACATCTGAGCCGAGGAGGTCTTCCAAAAACAGGGACTGCTTGATTGACTGATTGCGACGTTAATACTGTGTGCTCGATTGCATGCCTGTTTGAAAGAGAGTGCGTGTAATCGCTTGCTTACATGCTACAGCCACTGAAAATTAGGCGAATCGCTAAAATTTCAGCCGAAAATTGCTCCTGGTATCAGGAGAACATCTGAGCCGAGGAGGTCTTCCAAAAACAGGGACTGCTTGATTAACTGATTGCGACGTTAATACTGTGTGCTTGTTGCATGCCTGTTTGCTAGGGAGGGCATTCGATCGCTTGCTTACATGCTACAGCCACTTAGAATTAAGCGAATCGGAGAAATTTTAGCCGAAAATTGCTCCTGGTATCAGGAAAACATCTAGGCCGAGGAGGTCTTCCAAAAACAGGGACTGCTTGATTGACTGATTGCGACGTTAATACTGTGTGCTCGATTGCATGCCTGTTTGCAAGGGAGGGCATGTGATCGCTTGCTTACATGCTACAGCCACTTAGAATTAAGCGAATCGGAGAAATTTTAGCCGAAAATTGCTCCTGGTATCAGGAGCACATCTGACCCGAGGAGGTCTCCCAAAAACAGGGACTGCTTGATCGACTGCTTGCGACGTTGATACTGTGTGCTTGATTGCATGCCTGTTTGCTAGGGAGGGCATTCGATCGCTTGCTTACATGCTACAGCCACTCAGAATTAGGCGAATCAGAGAAATTTTAGCCGAAAATTGCTCCTGGTATCAGGAGAACATCTGAGCCGAGGAGGTCTTCCGAAAACAGGGACTGATTGATTGACTGCTTGCGACGTTGATACTCTGTGCTTGATTGCATGCCTGTTTGAAAGAGAGTGCGTGTAATCGCTTGCTTACATGCTACAGCCACTGAGAATTAGGCGAATCGCAAAAATTTCAGCCGAAAATTGCTCCTGGTATCAGGAGAACATCTGAGCCGAGGAGGTCTTCCAAAAACAGGGACTGCTTGATTGACTGATTGCGACGTTAATACTGTGTGCTCGATTGCATGCCTGTTTGCTAGGGAGGGCATTCGATCGCTTGCTTACATGCTACAGCCACTTAGAATTAAGCGAATCGGAGAAATTTTAGCCGAAAATTGCTCCTGGTATCAGGAAGACATCTGAGCCGAGGAGGTCTTCCAAAAACAGGGACTGCTTGATTGACTGATTGCGACGTTAATACTGTGTGCTCGATTGCATGCCTGTTTGCAAGGGAGGGCATGTGATCGCTTGCTTACATGCTACAGCCACTTAGAATTAAGCGAATCGGAGAAATTTTAGCCGAAAATTGCTCCTGGTATCAGGAGCACATCTGACCCGAGGAGGTCTCCCAAAAACAGGGACTGCTTGATCGACTGCTTGCGACGTTGATACTGTGTGCTTGATTGCATGCCTGTTTGCTAGGTAGGGCATGTGATCGCTAGCTTACATGCTACAGCCACTTAGAATTAGGCGAATCGAAAAATTTCAGCCGAAAATTGCTCCTGGTATTAGGAGAACATCTGAGCCGAGGAGGTCTTCCAAAAACAGGGACTGCTTGATTGACTGATTGCGACGTTAATACTGTGTGCTCGGTTGCATGCCTGTTTGCTATGGAAGGCATTCGATCGCTTGCTCACATGCTACAGCCACTTAGAATTAAGCGAATCGGAGAAATTTAAGCCGAAAATTGCTCCTAGTATCAGGAAAACATCTGAGCCGAGGAGGTCTTCCAAAAACAGGGACTGCTTGATTGACTGATTGCGACGTTAATACTGTGTGCTCGATTGCATGCCTGTTTGCAAGGGAGGGCATGTGATCGCTTGCTTACATTCTACAGCCACTTAGAATTAAGCGAATCGGAGAAATTTTAGCCGAAAATTGCTCCTGGTATCAGGAGCACATCTGACCCGAGGAGGTCTCCCAAAAACAGGGACTGCTTGATCGACTGCTTGCGACGTTGATACTGTGTGCTTGATTGCATGCCTGTTTGCTAGGGAGGGCATTCGATCGCTTGCTTACATGCTACAGCCACTTAGAATTAGGCGAATCGGAGAAATTTTAACCGAAAATTGCTCCTGGTATCAGGAGAACATCTGAGCCGAGGAGGTCTTCCAAAAACAGGGACTGATTGATTGACTGCTTGCGACGTTGATACTCTGTGCTTGATTGCATGCCTGTTTGAAAGAGAGTGCGTGTAATCGCTTGCTTACATGCTACAGCCACTGAGAATTAGGCGAATCGCAAAAATTTCAGCCGAAAATTGCTCCTGGTATCAGGAGAACATCTGAGCCGAGGAGGTCTTCCAAAAACAGGGACTGCTTGATTGACTGATTGCGACGTTAATACTGTGTGCTTGATTGCATGCCTGTTTGCTAGGGAGGGCATTCGATCGCTTGCTTACATGCTACAGCCACTCAGAATTAAGCGAATCGGAGGAATTTTAGCCGAAAATTGCTCCTGGTATCAGGAAAACATCTGAGCCGAGGAGGTCTTCCAAAAACAGGGACTGCTCGATTGACTGATTGCGACGTTAATACTGTGTGCTCGATTGCATGCCTGTTTGAAAGAGAGTGCGTGTAATCGCTTGCTTACATGCTACAGCCACTGAGAATTAGGCGAATCGCAAAAATTTCAGCCGAAAATTGCTCTTGGTATCAGGAGAACATCTGAGCCGAGGAGGTCTTCCAAAAACAGGGACTGCTTGATCGACTGCTTGCGACGTTGATACTGTGTGCTTGATTGCATGCCTGTTTGCTAGGGAGGGCATTCGATCGCTTGCTTACATGCTACAGCCACTTAGAATTAGGCGAATCGGAGAAATTTTAGCCGAAAATTGCTCCTGGTATCAGGAGAACATCTGAGCCGAGGAGGTCTTCCAAGAACAGGGACTGATTGATTGACTGCTTGCGACGTTGATACTCTGTGCTTGATTGCATGCCTGTTTGAAAGAGAGTGCGTGTAATCGCTTGCTTACATGCTACAGCCACTGAGAATTAGGCGAATCGCGAAAATTTCAGCCGAAAATTGCTCCTGGTATCAGGAGAACATCTGAGCCGAGGAGGTCTTCCAAAAACAGGGACTGCTTGATTGACTGATTGCGACGTTAATACTGTGTGGTTGATCGCATGCCTGTTTGCTAGGGAGGGCATTCGACCGCTTGCTTACATGCTACAGCCACTTAGAATTAAGCGAATCGGAGAAATTTTAGCCGAAAATTGCTCCTGGTATCAGGAAAACATCTGAGCCGAGGAGGTCTTCCAAAAACAGGGACTGCTTGATTGACTGATTGCGACGTTAATACTGTGTGCTCGATTGCATGCCTGTTTGAAAGAAAGTGCGTGTAATCGCTTGCTTACATGCTACAGCCACTGAGAATTAGGCGAATCGCTAAAATTTCAGCCGAAAATTGCTCCTGGTATCAGGAGAACATCTGAGCCGAGGAGGTCTTCCAAAAACAGGGACTGATTGATTGACTGCTTGCGACGTTGATACTCTGTGCTTGATTGCATGCCTGTTTGAAAGAGAGTGCGTGTAATCGCTTGCTTACATGCTACAGCCACTGAGAATTAGGCGAATCGCAAAAATTTCAGCCGAAAATTGCTCCTGGTATCAGGAGAACATCTGAGCCGAGGAGGTCTTCCAAAAACAGGGACTGCTTGATTGACTGATTGCGACGTTAATACTGTGTGCTCGATTGCATGCCTGTTTGCTAGGGAGGGCATTCGATCGCTTGCTTACATGCTACAGCCACTTAGAATTAAGCGAATCGGAGAAATTTTAGCCGAAAATTGCTCCTGGTATCAGGAAAACATCTGAGCCGAGGAGGTCTTCCAAAAACAGGGACTGCTTGATTGACTGATTGCGACGTTAATACTGTGTGCTCGATTGCATGCCTGTTTGCAAGGGAGGGCATGTGATCGCTTGCTTACATGCTACAGCCACTTAGAATTAAGCGAATCGGAGAAATTTTAGCCGAAAATTGCTCCTGGTATCAGGAGCACATCTGACCCGAGGAGGTCTCCCAAAAACAGGGACTGCTTGATCGACTGCTTGCGACGTTGATACTGTGTGCTTGATTGCATGCCTGTTTGCTAGGTAGGGCATTCGATCGCTTGCTTACATGCTACAGCCACTCAGAATTAAGCGAATCGGAGGAATTTTAGCCGAAAATTGCTCCTGGTATCAGGAAAACATCTGAGCCGAGGAGGTCTTCCAAAAACAGGGACTGCTTGATTGACTGATTGCGACGTTAATACTGTGTGCTCGATTGCATGCCTGTTTGAAAGAGAGTGCGTGTAATCGCTTGCTTACATGCTACAGCCACTGAGAATTAGGCGAATCGCAAAAATTTCAGCCGAAAATTGCTCTTGGTATCAGGAGAACATCTGAGCCGAGGAGGTCTTCCAAAAACAGGGACTGCTTGATCGACTGCTTGCGACGTTGATACTGTGTGCTTGATTGCATGCCTGTTTGCTAGGGAGGGCATTCGATCGCTTGCTTACATGCTACAGCCACTTAGAATTAGGCGAATCGGAGAAATTTTAGCCGAAAATTGCTCCTGGTATCAGGAGAACATCTGAGCCGAGGAGGTCTTCCAAAAACAGGGACTGATTGATTGACTGCTTGCGACGTTGATACTCTGTGCTTGATTGCATGCCTGTTTGAAAGAGAGTGCGTGTAATCGCTTGCTTACATGCTACAGCCACTGAGAATTAGGCGAATCGCAAAAATTTCAGCCGAAAATTGCTCCTGGTATCAGGAGAACATCTGAGCCGAGGAGGTCTTCCAAAAACAGGGACTGCTTGATTGACTGATTGCGACGTTAATACTGTGTGGTTGATCGCATGCCTGTTTGCTAGGGAGGGCATTCGACCGCTTGCTTACATGCTACAGCCACTTAGAATTAAGCGAATCGGAGAAATTTTAGCCGAAAATTGCTCCTGGTATCAGGAAAACATCTGAGCCGAGGAGGTCTTCCAAAAACAGGGACTGCTTGATTGACTGATTGCGACGTTAATACTGTGTGCTCGATTGCATGCCTGTTTGAAAGAAAGTGCGTGTAATCGCTTGCTTACATGCTACAGCCACTGAGAATTAGGCGAATCGCTAAAATTTCAGCCGAAAATTGCTCCTGGTATCAGGAGAACATCTGAGCCGAGGAGGTCTTCCAAAAACAGGGACTGATTGATTGACTGCTTGCGACGTTGATACTCTGTGCTTGATTGCATGCCTGTTTGAAAGAGAGTGCGTGTAATCGCTTGCTTACATGCTACAGCCACTGAGAATTAGGCGAATCGCAAAAATTTCAGCCGAAAATTGCTCCTGGTATCAGGAGAACATCTGAGCCGAGGAGGTCTTCCAAAAACAGGGACTGCTTGATTGACTGATTGCGACGTTAATACTGTGTGCTCGATTGCATGCCTGTTTGCTAGGGAGGGCATTCGATCGCTTGCTCACATGCTACAGCCACTGAGAATTAAGCGAATCGGAGAAATTTTAGCCGAAAATTGCTCCTGGTATCAGGAAAACATCTGAGCCGAGGAGGTCTTCCAAAAACAGGGACTGCTTGATTGACTGATTGCGACGTTAATACTGTGTGGTTGATCGCATGCCTGTTTGCTAGGGAGGGCATTCGACCGCTTGCTTACATGCTACAGCCACTTAGAATTAAGCGAATCGGAGAAATTTTAGCCGAAAATTGCTCCTGGTATCAGGAAAACATCTGAGCCGAGGAGGTCTTCCAAAAACAGGGACTGCTTGATTGACTGATTGCGACGTTAATACTGTGTGCTCGATTGCATGCCTGTTTGAAAGAAAGTGCGTGTAATCGCTTGCTTACATGCTACAGCCACTGAGAATTAGGCGAATCGCTAAAATTTCAGCCGAAAATTGCTCCTGGTATCAGGAGAACATCTGAGCCGAGGAGGTCTTCCAAAAACAGGGACTGATTGATTGACTGCTTGCGACGTTGATACTCTGTGCTTGATTGCATGCCTGTTTGAAAGAGAGTGCGTGTAATCGCTTGCTTACATGCTACAGCCACTGAGAATTAGGCGAATCGCAAAAATTTCAGCCGAAAATTGCTCCTGGTATCAGGAGAACATCTGAGCCGAGGAGGTCTTCCAAAAACAGGGACTGCTTGATTGACTGATTGCGACGTTAATACTGTGTGCTCGATTGCATGCCTGTTTGCTAGGGAGGGCATTCGATCGCTTGCTCACATGCTACAGCCACTTAGAATTAAGCGAATCGGAGAAATTTTAGCCGAAAATTGCTCCTGGTATCAGGAAAACATCTGAGCCGAGGAGGTCTTCCAAAAACAGGGACTGCTTGATTGACTGATTGCGACGTTAATACTGTGTGCTCGATTGCATGCCTGTTTGCAAGGGAGGGCATGTGATCGCTTGCTTACATGCTACAGCCACTTAGAATTAAGCGAATCGGAGAAATTTTAGCCGAAAATTGCTCCTGGTATCAGGAGCACATCTGACCCGAGGAGGTCTCCCAAAAACAGGGACTGCTTGATCGACTGCTTGCGACGTTGATACTGTGTGCTTGATTGCATGCCTGTTTGCTAGGTAGGGCATTCGATCGCTTGCTTACATGCTACAGCCACTTAGAATTAGGCGAATCGGAGAAATTTTAGCCGAAAATTGCTCCTGGTATCAGGAGAACATCTGAGCCGAGGAGGTCTTTCAAAAACAGGGACTGATTGATTGACTGCTTGCGACGTTGATACTCTGTGCTTGATTGCATGCCTGTTTGAAAGAGAGTGCGTGTAATCGCTTGCTTACATGCTACAGCCACTGAGAATTAGGCGAATCGCAGAAACTTCAGCGGAAAACTGCTTCTGGTATCAGGAGCACATCTGAGCCGAGGAGGTCTCCCAAAAACAGGGACTGCTTGATTGACTGCTTGCGACGTTGATACTGTGTCCTTGATTGCATGTCTGTTTGCTAGAGAGGGCATGTGATCGCTTGCTTACGTGCTACAGCCACTAAGAATAAGTCGAATCGGACGAATTCCAGCCGAAAATTGCTCCTGGTATCAGGAGAACATCTGAGCCGAGGAGGTCTTCTAAAAACAGGGACTGATTGATTGACTGCTTGCGACGTTGATACTGTGTGCTCGATTGCATGCCTGTTTGCAAGGGAGGGCATGTGATCGCTAGCTTACATGCTACAGCCACTTAGAATTAGGCGAATCGAAAAATTTCAGCCGAAAATTGCTCCTGGTATTAGGAGAACATCTGAGCCGAGGAGGTCTTCCAAAAACAGGGACTGCTTGATTGACTGATTGCGACGTTAATACTGTGTGCTCGGTTGCATGCCTGTTTGCTATGGAAGGCATTCGATCGCTTGCTTACATGCTACAGCCACTTAGAATTAAGCGAATCGGAGAAATTTAAGCCGAAAATTGCTCCTAGTATCAGGAAAACATCTGAGCCGAGGAGGTCTTCCAAAAACAGGGACTGCTTGATTGACTGATTGCGACGTTAATACTGTGTGCTCGATTGCATGCCTGTTTGCAAGGGAGGGCATGTGATCGCTTGCTTACATTCTACAGCCACTTAGAATTAAGCGAATCGGAGAAATTTTAGCCGAAAATTGCTCCTGGTATCAGGAGCACATCTGACCCGAGGAGGTCTCCCAAAAACAGGGACTGCTTGATCGACTGCTTGCGACGTTGATACTGTGTGCTTGATTGCATGCCTGTTTGCTAGGGAGGGCATTCGATCGCTTGCTTACATGCTACAGCCACTTAGAATTAAGCGAATCGGAGAAATTTTAGCCGAAAATTGCTCCTGGTATCAGGAGAACATCTGAGCCGAGGAGGTCTTCCAAAAACAGGGACTGATTGATTGACTGCTTGCGACGTTGATACTCTGTGCTTGATTGCATGCCTGTTTGAAAGAGAGTGCGTGTAATCGCTTGCTTACATGCTACAGCCACTGAGAATTAGGCGAATCGCAAAAATTTCAGCCGAAAATTGCTCCTGGTATCAGGAGAACATCTGAGCCGAGGAGGTCTTCCAAAAACAGGGACTGCTTGATTGACTGATTGCGACGTTAATACTGTGTGCTTGATTGCATGCCTGTTTGCTAGGGACGGCATTCGATCGCTTGCTTACATGCTACAGCCACTTAGAATTAAGCGAATCGGAGAAATTTTAGCCGAAAATTGCTCCTGGTATCAGGAAAACATCTGAGCCGAGGAGGTCTTCCAAAAACAGGGACTGCTTGATTGACTGATTGCGACGTTGATACTGTGTGCTCGATTGCATGCCTGTTTGAAAAAGAGTGCGTGTAATCGCTTGCTTACATGCTACAGCCACTGAGACATAGGCGAATCGCAAAAATTTCAGCCGAAAATTGCTCCTGGTATCAGGAGAACATCTGAGCCGAGGAGGTCTTCCAAAAACAGGGACTGCTTGATTGACTGATTGCGACGTTAATACTGTGTGCTTGATTGCATGCCTGTTTGCTAGGGAGGGCATTCGATCGCTTGCTTACATGCTACAGCCACTTAGAATTAAGCGAATCAGAGAAATTTTAGCCGAAAATTGCTCCTGGTATCAGGAGCACATCTGACCCGAGGAGGTCTCCCAAAAACAGGGACTGCTTGATCGACTGCTTGCGACGTTGATACTGTGTGCTTGATTGCATGCCTGTTTGCTAGGGAGGGCATTCGATCGCTTGCTTACATGCTACAGCCACTTAGAATTAGGCGAATCGGAGAAATTTTAGCCGAAAATTGCTCCTGGTATCAGGAGAACATCTGAGCCGAGGAGGTCTTTCAAAAACAGGGACTGATTGATTGACTGCTTGCGACGTTGATACTCTGTGCTTGATTGCATGCCTGTTTGAAAGAGAGTGCGTGTAATCGCTTGCTTACATGCTACAGCCACTGAGAATTAGGCGAATCGCAAAAATTTCAGCCGAAAATTGCTCCTGGTATCAGGAGAACATCTGAGCCGAGGAGGTCTTCCAAAAACAGGGACTGCTTGATTGACTGATTGCGACGTTAATACTGTGTGCTTAATCGCATGCCTGTTTGCTAAGGAGGGCATTCGATCGCTTGCTTACATGCTACAGCCACTTAGAATTAAGCGAATCGGAGAAATTTTAGCCGAAAATTGCTCCTGGTATCAGGAAAACATCTGAGCCGAGGAGGTCTTCCAAAAACAGGGACTGCTTGATTGACTGATTGCGACGTTAATACTGTGTGCTCGATTGCATGCCTGTTTGAAAGAGAGTGCGTGTAATCGCTTGCTTACATGCTACAGCCACTGAGAATTAGGCGAATCGCTAAAATTTCAGCCGAAAATTGCTCCTGGTATCAGGAGAACATCTGAGCCGAGGAGGTCTTCCAAAAACAGGGACTGCTTGATTAACTGATTGCGACGTTAATACTGTGAGCTTGATCGCATGCCTGTTTGCTAGGGAGGGCATTCGATCGCTTGCTTACATGCTACAGCCACTTAGAATTAAGCAAATCGGAGAAATTTTAGCCGAAAATTGCTCCTGGTATCAGGAAAACATCTGAGCCGAGGAGGTCTTCCAAAAACAGGGACTGCTTGATTGACTGATTGCGACGTTAATACTGTGTGCTCGATTGCATGCCTGTTTGCAAGGGAGGGCATGTGATCGCTTGCTTACATGCTACAGCCACTTAGAATTAAGCGAATCGGAGAAGATTTAGCCGAAAATTGCTCCTGGTATCAGGAGCACATCTGACCCGAGGAGGTCTCCCAAAAACAGGGACTGCTTGATCGACTGCTTGCGACGTTGATAATGTGTGCTTGATTGCATGCCTGTTTGCTAGGGAGGGCATTCGATCGCTTGCTTACATGCTACAGCCACTTAGAATTAGGCGAATCGGAGAAATTTTAGCCGAAAATTGCTCCTGGTATCAGGAGAACATCTGAGCCGAGGAGGTCTTCCAAAAACAGGGACTGATTGATTGACTGCTTGCGACGTTGATACTCTGTGCTTGATTGCATGCCTGTTTGAAAGAGAGTGCGTGTAATCGCTTGCTTACATGCTACAGCCACTGAGAATTAGGCGAATCGCAAAAATTTCAGCCGGAAATTGCTCCTGGTATCAGGAGAACATCTGAGCCGAGGAGGTCTTCCAAAAACAGGGACTGCTTGATTGACTGATTGCGACATTAATACTGTGTGCTTGATTGCATGCCTGTTTGCTAGGGAGGGCATTCGATTGCTTGCTTACATGCTACAGCCACTTAGAATTAAGCGAATCGGAGAAATTTTAGCCGAAAATTGCTCCTGGTATCAGGAAAACATCTGAGCCGAGGAGGTCTTCCAAAAACAGGGACTGCTTGATTGACTGATTGCGACGTTAATACTGTGTGCTCGATTGCATGCCTGTTTGAAAAAGAGTGCGTGTAATCGCTTGCTTACATGCTACAGCCACTGAGACATAGGCGAATCGCAAAAATTTCAGCCGAAAATTGCTCCTGGTATCAGGAGAACATCTGAGCCGAGGAGGTCTTCCAAAAACAGGGACTGCTTGATTGACTGATTGCGACGTTAATACTGTGTGCTTGATTGCATGCCTGTTTGCTAGGGAGGGCATTCGATCGCTTGCTTACATGCTACAGCCACTTAGAATTAAGCGAATCAGAGAAATTTTAGCCGAAAATTGCTCCTGGTATCAGGAGCACATCTGACCCGAGGAGGTCTCCCAAAAACAGGGACTGCTTGATCGACTGCTTGCGACGTTGATACTGTGTGCTTGATTGCATGCCTGTTTGCTAGGGAGGGCATTCGATCGCTTGCTTACATGCTACAGCCACTTAGAATTAGGCGAATCGGAGAAATTTTAGCCGAAAATTGCTCCTGGTATCAGGAAAACATCTGAGCCGAGGAGGTCTTTCAAAAACAGGGACTGATTGATTGACTGCTTGCGACGTTGATACTCTGTGCTTGATTGCATGCCTGTTTGAAAGAGAGTGCGTGTAATCGCTTGCTTACATGCTACAGCCACTGAGAATTAGGCGAATCGCAAAAATTTCAGCCGAAAATTGCTCCTGGTATCAGGAGAACATCTGAGCCGAGGAGGTCTTCCAAAAACAGGGACTGCTTGATTGACTGATTGCGACGTTAATACTGTGTGCTTGATCGCATGCCTGTTTGCTAAGGAGGGCATTCGATCGCTTGCTTACATGCTACAGCCACTTAGAATTAAGCGAATCGGAGAAATTTTAGCCGAAAATTGCTTCTGGTATCAGGAAAACATCTGAGCCGAGGAGGTCTTCCAAAAACAGGGACTGCTTGATTGACTGATTGCGACGTTAATACTGTGTGCTCGATTGCATGCCTGTTTGAAAGAGAGTGCGTGTAATCGCTTGCTTACATGCTACAGCCACTGAGAATTAGGCGAATCGCTAAAATTTCAGCCGAAAATTGCTCCTGGTATCAGGAGAACATCTGAGCCGAGGAGGTCTTCCAAAAACAGGGACTGCTTGATTAACTGATTGCGACGTTAATACTGTGAGCTTGATTGCATGCCTGTTTGCTAGGGAGGGCATTCGATCGCTTGCTTACATGCTACAGCCACTTAGAATTAAGCGAATCGGAGAAATTTTAGCCGAAAATTGCTCCTGGTATCAGGAAAACATCTGAGCCGAGGAGGTCTTCCAAAAACAGGGACTGCTTGATTGACTGATTGCGACGTTAATACTGTGTGCTCGATTGCATGCCTGTTTGCATGGGAGGGCATGTGATCGCTTGCTTACATGCTACAGCCACTTAGAATTAAGCGAATCGGAGAAGATTTAGCCGAAAATTGCTCCTGGTATCAGGAGCACATCTGACCCGAGGAGGTCTCCCAAAAACAGGGACTGCTTGATCGACTGCTTGCGACGTTGATACTGTGTGCTTGATTGCATGCCTGTTTGCTAGGGAGGGCATTCGATCGCTTGCTTACATGCTACAGCCACTTAGAATTAGGCGAATCGGAGAAATTTCAGCCGAAAATTGCTCCTGGTATCAGGAGAACATCTGAGCCGAGGAGGTCTTCCAAAAACAGGGACTGATTGATTGACTGCTTGCGACGTTGATACTCTGTGCTTGATTGCATGCCTGTTTGAAAGAGAGTGCGTGTAATCGCTTGCTTACATGCTACAGCCACTGAGAATTAGGCGAATCGCAAAAATTTCAGCCGGAAATTGCTCCTGGTATCAGGAGAACATCTGAGCCGAGGAGGTCTTCCAAAAACAGGGACTGCTTGATTGACTGATTGCGACATTAATACTGTGTGCTTGATTGCATGCCTGTTTGCTAGGGAGGGCATTCGATTGCTTGCTTACATGCTACAGCCACTTAGAATTAAGCGAATCGGAGAAATTTTAGCCGAAAATTGCTCCTGGTATCAGGAAAACATCTGAGCCGAGGAGGTCTTCCAAAAACAGGGACTGCTTGATTGACTGATTGCGACGTTAATACTGTGTGCTCGATTGCATGCCTGTTTGAAAGAGAGTGCGTGTAATCGCTTGCTTACATGCTACAGCCACTGAGAATTAGGCGAATCGCAGAAACTTCAGCGGAAAACTGCTTCTGGTATCAGGAGCACATCTGAGCCGAGGAGGTCTCCCAAAAACAGGGACTGCTTGATTGACTGCTTGCGACGTTGATACTGTGTGCTTGATTGCATGCCTGTTTGCTAGGGAGGGCATTCGATCGCTTGCTTACATGCTACAGCCACTTAGAATTAAGCGAATCGGAGAAATTTTAGCCGAAAATTGCTCCTGGTATCAGGAGAACATCTGAGCCGAGGAGGTCTTCTAAAAACAGGGACTGATTAATTGACTGCTTGCGACGTTGATACTGTGTGCTCGATTGCATGCCTGTTTGCAAGGGAGGGCATGTGATCGCTAGCTTACATGCTACAGCCACTTAGAATTAGGCGAATCGGAAAAATTTCAGCCGAAAATTGCTCCTGGTATCAGGAGAACATCTGAGCCGAGGAGGTCTTTCAAAAACAGGGACTGCTTGATTGACTGATTGCGACGTTAATACTGTGTGCTCGGTTGCATGCCTGTTTGCTATGGAAGGCATTCGATCGCTTGCTTACATGCTACAGCCACTTAGAATTAAGCGAATCGGAGAAATTTAAGCCGAAAATTGCTCCTAGTATCAGGAAAACATCTGAGCCGAGGAGGTCTTCAAAAAACAGGGACTGCTTGATTGACTGATTGCGACGTTAATACTGTGTGCTCGATTGCATGCCTGTTTGCAAGGGAGGGCATGTGATCGCTTGCTTACATGCTACAGCCACTTAGAATTAAGCGAATCGGAGAAATTTTAGCCGAAAATTGCTCCTGGTATCAGGAGCACATCTGACCCGAGGAGGTCTCCCAAAAACAGGGACTGCTTGATCGACTGCTTGCGACGTTGATACTGTGTGCTTGATTGCATGCCTGTTTGCTAGGGAGGGCATTCGATCGCTTGCTTACATGCTACAGCCACTTAGAATTAAGCGAATCGGAGAAATTTTAGCCGAAAATTGCTTCTGGTATCAGGAGAACATCTGAGCCGAGGAGGTCTTCCAAAAACAGGGACTGATTAATTGACTGCTTGCGACGTTGATACTCTGTGCTTGATTGCATGCCTGTTTGAAAAAGAGTGCGTGTAATCGCTTGCTTACATGCTACAGCCACTGAGAATTAGGCGAATCGCAAAAATTTCAGCCGAAAATTGCTTCTGGTATCAGGAGAACATCTGAGACGAGGAGGTCTTCCAAAAACAGGGACTGCTTGATTGACTGATTGCGACGTTAATACTGTGTGCTTGATTGCATGCCTGTTTGCTAAAGAGGGCATTCGATTGCTTGCTTACATGCTACAGCCACTTAGAATTAGGCAAATCGGAGAAATTTTAGCCGAAAATTGCTCCTGGTATCAGGAGAACATCTGAGCCGAGGAGGTCTTCCAAAAACAGGGACTGCTTGATTGACTGATTGCGACGTTAATACTGTGAGCTTGATTGCATGCCTGTTTGCTAGGGAGGGCATTCGATTGCTTGCTTACATGCTACAGCCACTTAGAATTAGGCGAATCGGAGAAATTTTAGCCGAAAATTGCTCCTGGTATCAGGAGAACATCTGAGCCGAGGAGGTCTTCCAAAAACAGGGACTGATTGATTGACTGCTTGCGACGTTGATACTCTGTGCTTGATTGCATGCCTGTTTGGAAGAGAGTGCGTGTAATCGCTTGCTTACATGCTACAGCCACTGAGAATTAGGCGAATCGCAGAAACTTCAGCGGAAAACTGCTTCTGGTATCAGGAGCACATCTGAGCCGAGGAGGTCTCCCGAAAACAGGGACTGCTTGATTGACTGCTTGCGACGTTGATACTGTGTGCTTGATTGCATGCCTGTTTGCTAGGGAGGGCATTCGATCGCTTGCTTACATGCTACAGCCACTTAGAATTAAGCGAATCGGAGAAATTTTAGCCGAAAATTGCTCCTGGTATCAGGAAAACATCTGAGCCGAGGAGGTCTTCCAAAAACAGGGACTGCTTGATTGACTGATTGCGACGTTAATACTGTGTGCTCGATTGCATGCCTGTTTGAAAAAGAGTGCGTGTAATCGCTTGCTTACATGCTACAGCCACTGAGACATAGGCGAATCGCAAAAATTTCAGCCGAAAATTGCTCCTGGTATCAGGAGAACATCTGAGCCGAGGAGGTCTTCCAAAAACAGGGACTGCTTGATTGACTGATTGCGACGTTAATACTGTGTGCTTGATTGCATGCCTGTTTGCTAGGGAGGGCATTCGATCGCTTGCTTACATGCTACAGCCACTTAGAATTAAGCGAATCAGAGAAATTTTAGCCGAAAATTGCTCCTGGTATCAGGAGCACATCTGACCCGAGGAGGTCTCCCAAAAACAGGGACTGCTTGATCGACTGCTTGCGACGTTGATACTGTGTGCTTGATTGCATGCCTGTTTGCTAGGGAGGGCATTCGATCGCTTGCTTACATGCTACAGCCACTTAGAATTAGGCGAATCGGAGAAATTTTAGCCGAAAATTGCTCCTGGTATCAGGAGAACATCTGAGCCGAGGAGGTCTTCCAAAAACAGGGACTGCTTGATCGACTGCTTGCGACGTTGATACTGTGTGCTTGATTGCATGCCTGTTTGCTAGGGAGGGCATTCGATCGCTTGCTTACATGCTACAGCCACTTAGAATTAGGCGAATCGGAGAAATTTTAGCCGAAAATTGCTCCTGGTATCAGGAGAACATCTGAGCCGAGGAGGTCTTTCAAAAACAGGGACTGATTGATTGACTGCTTGCGACGTTGATACTCTGTGCTTGATTGCATGCCTGTTTGAAAGAGAGTGCGTGTAATCGCTTGCTTACATGCTACAGCCACTGAGAATTAGGCGAATCGCAAAAATTTCAGCCGAAAATTGCTCCTGGTATCAGGAGAACATCTGAGCCGAGGAGGTCTTCCAAAAACAGGGACTGCTTGATTGACTGATTGCGACGTTAATACTGTGTGCTTGATCGCATGCCTGTTTGCTAGGGAGGGCATTCGATCGCTTGCTTACATGCTACAGCCACTTAGAATTAAGCGAATCGGAGAAATTTTAGCCGAAAATTGCTCCTGGTATCAGGAAAACATCTGAGCCGAGGAGGTCTTCCAAAAACAGGGACTGCTTGATTGACTGATTGCGACGTTCATACTGTGTGCTCGATTGCATGCCTGTTTGCAAGGGAGGGCATGTGATCGCTTGCTTACATGCTACAGCCACTTAGAATTAAGCGAATTGGAGAAATTTTAGCCGAAAATTGCTCCTGGTATCAGGAGCACATCTGACCCGAGGAGGTCTCCCAAAAACAGGGACTGCTTGATCGACTGCTTGCGACGTTGATACTGTGTGCTTGATTGCATGCCTGTTTGCTAGGGAGGGCATTCGATCGCTTGCTTACATGCTACAGCCACTTAGAATTAGGCGAATCGGAGAAATTTTAGCCGAAAATTGCTCCTGGTATCAGGAGAACATCTGAGCCGAGGAGGTCTTCCAAAAACAGGGACTGATTGATTGAATGCTTGCGACGTTGATACTCTGTGCTGGATTGCATGCCTGTTTGAAAGAGAGTGCGTGTAATCGCTTGCTCACATGCTACAGCCACTGAGAATTAGGCGAATCGCAAAAATTTCAGCCGAAAATTGCTCCTGGTATCAGGAGAACATCTGAGCCGAGGAGGTCTTCCAAAAACAGGGACTGCTTGATTGACTGATTGCGACGTTAATACTGTGTGCTTGATTGCATGCCTGTTTGCTAGGGAGGGCATTCGATCGCTTGCTTACATGCTACAGCCACTTAGAATTAAGCGAATCGGAGAAATTTTAGCCGAAAATTGCTCCTGGTATCAGGAAAACATCTGAGCTGAGGAGGTCTTCCAAAAACAGGGACTGCTTGATTGACTGATTGCGACGTTAATACTGTGTGCTCGATTGCATGCCTGTTTGAAAGAGAGTGCGTGTAATCGCTTGCTTACATGCTACAGCCACTGAGAATTAGGCGAATCGCAAAAATTTCAGCCGAAAATTGCTTCTGGTATCAGGGGAACATCTGAGACGAGGAGGTCTTCCAAAAACAGGGACTGCCTGATTGACTGATTGCGACGTTAATACTGTGTGCTTGATTGCATGCCTGTTTGCTAGGGACGGCATTCGATCGCTTGCTTACATGCTACAGCCACTTAGAATTAAGCGAATCGGAGAAATTTTAGCCGAAAATTGCTCCTGGTATCAGGAAAACATCTGAGCCGAGGAGGTCTTCCAAAAACAGGGACTGCTTGATTGACTGATTGCGACGTTAATACTGTGTGCTCGATTGCATGCCTGTTTGCAAGGGAGGGCATGTGATCGCTTGCTTACATGCTACAGCCACTTAGAATTAAGCGAATCGGAGAAATTTTAGCCGAAAATTGCTCCTGGTATCAGGAGCACATCTGACCCGAGGAGGTCTCCCAAAAACAGGGACTGCTTGATCGACTGCTTGCGACGTTGATACTGTGTGCTTGATTGCATGCCTGTTTGCTAGGGAGGGCATTCGATCGCTTGCTTACATGCTACAGCCACTTAGAATTAGGCGAATCGGAGAAATTTTAGCCGAAAATTGCTCCTGGTATCAGGAGAACATCTGAGCCGAGGAGGTCTTCCAAAAACAGGGACTGATTGATTGAATGCTTGCGACGTTGATACTCTGTGCTGGATTGCATGCCTGTTTGAAAGAGAGTGCGTGTAATCGCTTGCTTACATGCTACAGCCACTGAGAATTAGGCGAATCGCAAAAATTTCAGCCGAAAATTGCTCCTGGTATCAGGAGAACATCTGAGCCGAGGAGGTCTTCCAAAAACAGGGACTGCTTGATTGACTGATTGCGACGTTAATACTGTGTGCTTGATTGCATGCCTGTTTGCTAGGGAGGGCATTCGATCGCTTGCTTACATGCTACAGCCACTTAGAATTAAGCGAATCGGAGAAATTTTAGCCGAAAATTGCTCCTGGTATCAGGAAAACATCTGAGCTGAGGAGGTCTTCCAAAAACAGGGACTGCTTGATTGACTGATTGCGACGTTAATACTGTGTGCTCGATTGCATGCCTGTTTGAAAGAGAGTGCGTGTAATCGCTTGCTTACATGCTACAGCCACTGAGAATTAGGCGAATCGCAAAAATTTCAGCCGAAAATTGCTTCTGGTATCAGGGGAACATCTGAGACGAGGAGGTCTTCCAAAAACAGGGACTGCCTGATTGACTGATTGCGACGTTAATACTGTGTGCTTGATTGCATGCCTGTTTGCTAGGGACGGCATTCGATCGCTTGCTTACATGCTACAGCCACTTAGAATTAAGCGAATCGGAGAAATTTTAGCCGAAAATTGCTCCTGGTATCAGGAAAACATCTGAGCCGAGGAGGTCTTCCAAAAACAGGGACTGCTTGATTGACTGATTGCGACGTTAATACTGTGTGCTCGATTGCATGCCTGTTTGCAAGGGAGGGCATGTGATCGCTTGCTTACATGCTACAGCCACTTAGAATTAAGCGAATCGGAGAAATTTTAGCCGAAAATTGCTCCTGGTATCAGGAGCACATCTGACCCGAGGAGGTCTCCCAAAAACAGGGACTGCTTGATCGACTGCTTGCGACGTTGATACTGTGTGCTTGATTGCATGCCTGTTTGCTAGGGAGGGCATTCGATCGCTTGCTTACATGCTACAGCCACTTAGAATTAGGCGAATCGGAGAAATTTTAGCCGAAAATTGCTCCTGGTATCAGGAGAACATCTGAGCCGAGGAGGTCTTCCAAAAACAGGGACTGATTGATTGAATGCTTGCGACGTTGATACTCTGTGCTTGATTGCATGCCTGTTTGAAAGAGAGTGCGTGTAATCGCTTGCTTACATGCTACAGCCACTGAGAATTAGGCGAATCGCAAGAATTTCAGCCGAAAATTGCTCCTGGTATCAGGAGAACATCTGAGCCGAGGAGGTCTTCCAAAAACAGGGACTGCTTGATTGACTGATTGCGACGTTAATACTGTGTGCTTGATTGCATGCCTGTTTGCTAGGGAGGGCATTCGATCGCTTGCTTACATGCTACAGCCACTTAGAATTAAGCGAATCGGAGAAATTTTAGCCGAAAATTGCTCCTGGTATCAGAAAAACATCTGAGCCGAGGAGGTCTTCCAAAAACAGGGACTGCTTGATTGACTGATTGCGACGTTAATACTGTGTGCTCGATTGCATGCCTGTTTGAAAGAGAGTGCGTGTAATCGCTTGCTTACATGCTACAGCCACTGAGAATTAGGCGAATCGCAGAAACTTCAGCGGAAAACTGCTTCTGGTATCAGGAGCACATCTGAGCCGAGGAGGTCTCCCAAAAACAGGGACTGCTTGATTGACTGCTTGCGACGTTGATACTGTGTGCTTGATTGCATGCCTGTTTGCTAGGGAGGGCATTCGATCGCTTGCTTACATGCTACAGCCACTTAGAATTAAGCGAATCGGAGAAATTTTAGCCGAAAATTGCTCCTGGTATCAGGAGAACATCTGAGCCGAGGAGGTCTTCTAAAAACAGGGACTGATTAATTGACTGCTTGCGACGTTGATACTGTGTGCTCGATTGCATGCCTGTTTGCAAGGGAGGGCATGTGATCGCTAGCTTACATGCTACAGCCACTTAGAATTAGGCGAATCGGAAAAATTTCAGCCGAAAATTGCTCCTGGTATCAGGAGAACATCTGAGCCGAGGAGGTCTTTCAAAAACAGGGACTGCTTGATTGACTGATTGCGACGTTAATACTGTGTGCTCGGTTGCATGCCTGTTTGCTATGGAAGGCATTCGATCGCTTGCTTACATGCTACAGCCACTTAGAATTAAGCGAATCGGATAAATTTAAGCCGAAAATTGCTCCTAGTATCAGGAAAACATATGAGCCGAGGAGGTCTTCAAAAAACAGGGACTGCTTGATTGACTGATTGCGACGTTAATACTGTGTGCTCGATTGCATGCCCGTTTGCAAGGGAGGGCATGTGATCGCTTGCTTACATGCTACAGCCACTTAGAATTAAGCGAATCGGAGAAATTTTAGCCGAAAATTGCTCCTGGTATCAGGAGCACATCTGACCCGAGGAGGTCTCCCAAAAACAGGGACTGCTTGATCGACTGCTTGCGACGTTGATACTGTGTGCTTGATTGCATGCCTGTTTGCTAGGGAGGGCATTCGATCGCTTGCTTACATGCTACAGCCACTTAGAATTAAGCGAATCGAAGAAATTTTAGCCGAAAATTGCTTCTGGTATCAGGAGAACATCTGAGCCGAGGAGGTCTTCCAAAAACAGGGACTGATTAATTGACTGCTTGCGACGTTGATACTCTGTGCTTGATTGCATGCCTGTTTGAAAAAGAGTGCGTGTAATCGCTTGCTTACATGCTACAGCAACTGAGAATTAGGCGAATCGCAAAAATTTCAGCCGAAAATTGCTTCTGGTATCAGGAGAACATCTGAGACGAGGAGGTCTTCCAAAAACAGGGACTGCTTGATTGACTGATTGCGACGTTAATACTGTGTGCTTGATTGCATGCCTGTTTGCTAGGGAGGGCATTCGATTGCTTGCTTACATGCTACAGCCACTTAGAATTAGGCAAATCGGAGAAATTTTAGCCGAAAATTGCTCCTGGTATCAGGAGAACATCTGAGCCGAGGAGGTCTTCCAAAAACAGGGACTGCTTGATTGACTGATTGCGACGTTAATACTGTGAGCTTGATTGCATGCCTGTTTGCTAGGGAGGGCATTCGATTGCTTGCTTACATGCTACAGCCACTTAGAATTAGGCGAATCGGAGAAATTTTAGCCGAAAATTGCTCCTGGTATCAGGAGAACATCTGAGCCGAGGAGGTCTTCCAAAAACAGGGACTGATTGATTGACTGCTTGCGACGTTGATACTCTGTGCTTGATTGCATGCCTGTTTGGAAGAGAGTGCGTGTAATCGCTTGCTTACATGCTACAGCCACTGAGAATTAGGCGAATCGCAGAAACTTCAGCGGAAAACTGCTTCTGGTATCAGGAGCACATCTGAGCCGAGGAGGTCTCCCGAAAACAGGGACTGCTTGATTGACTGCTTGCGACGTTGATACTGTGTGCTTGATTGCATGCCTGTTTGCTAGGGAGGGCATTCGATCGCTTGCTTACATGCTACAGCCACTTAGAATTAAGCGAATCGGAGAAATTTTAGCCGAAAATTGCTCCTGGTATCGGGAGAACATCTGAGCCGAGAAGGTCTTCCAAAAACAGGGACTGCTTGATTGACTGCTTGCGACGTTGATACTGTGTCCTTGATTGCATGTCTGTTTGCTAGAGAGGGCATGTGATCGCTTGCTTACGTGCTACAGCCACTAAGGATAAGTCGAATCGGACGAATTCCAGCCGAAAATTGCTCCTGGTATCAGGAGAACATCTGAGCCGAGGAGGTCTTCCAAAAACAGGGACTGATTGATTGAATGCTTGCGACGTTGATACTCTGTGCTTGATTGCATGCCTGTTTGAAAGAGAGTGCGTGTAATCGCTTGCTTACATGCTACAGCCACTGAGAATTAGGCGAATCGCAAGAATTTCAGCCGAAAATTGCTCCTGGTATCAGGAGAACATCTGAGCCGAGGAGGTCTTCCAAAAACAGGGACTGCTTGATTGACTGATTGCGACGTTAATACTGTGTGCTTGATTGCATGCCTGTTTGCTAGGGAGGGCATTCGATCGCTTGCTTACATGCTACAGCCACTTAGAATTAAGCGAATCGGAGAAATTTTAGCCGAAAATTGCTCCTGGTATCAGGAAAACATCTGAGCCGAGGAGGTCTTCCAAAAACAGGGACTGCTTGATCGACTGATTGCGACGTTCATACTGTGTGCTCGATTGCATGCCTGTTTGCAAGGGAGGGCATGTGATCGCTTGCTTACATGCTACAGCCACTTAGAATTAAGCGAATCGGAGAAATTTTAGCCGAAAATTGCTCCTGGTATCAGGAGCACATCTGACCCGAGGAGGTCTCCCAAAAACAGGGACTGCTTGATCGACTGCTTGCGACGTTGATACTGTGTGCTTGATTGCATGCCTGTTTGCTAGGGAGGGCATTCGATCGCTTGCTTACATGCTACAGCCACTTAGAATTAGGCGAATCGGAGAAATTTTAGCCGAAAATTGCTCCTGGTATCAGGAGAACATCTGAGCCGAGGAGGTCTTCCAAAAACAGGGACTGATTGATTGAATGCTTGCGACGTTGATACTCTGTGCTGGATTGCATGCCTGTTTGAAAGAGAGTGCGTGTAATCGCTTGCTTACATGCTACAGCCACTGAGAATTAGGCGAATCGCAAAAATTTCAGCCGAAAATTGCTCCTGGTATCAGGAGAACATCTGAGCCGAGGAGGTCTTCCAAAAACAGGGACTGCTTGATTGACTGATTGCGACGTTAATACTGTGTGCTTGATTGCATGCCTGTTTGCTAGGGAGGGCATTCGATCGCTTGCTTACATGCTACAGCCACTTAGAATTAAGCGAATCGGAGAAATTTTAGCCGAAAATTGCTCCTGGTATCAGGAAAACATCTGAGCTGAGGAGGTCTTCCAAAAACAGGGACTGCTTGATTGACTGATTGCGACGTTAATACTGTGTGCTCGATTGCATGCCTGTTTGAAAGAGAGTGCGTGTAATCGCTTGCTTACATGCTACAGCCACTGAGAATTAGGCGAATCGCAAAAATTTCAGCCGAAAATTGCTTCTGGTATCAGGAGAACATCTGAGACGAGGAGGTCTTCCAAAAACAGGGACTGCTTGATTGACTGATTGCGACGTTAATACTGTGTGCTTGATTGCATGCCTGTTTGCTAGGGACGGCATTCGATCGCTTGCTTACATGCTACAGCCACTTAGAATTAAGCGAATCGGAGAAATTTTAGCCGAAAATTGCTCCTGGTATCAGGAAAACATCCGAGCCGAGGAGGTCTTCCAAAAACAGGGACTGCTTGATTGACTGATTGCGACGTTAATACTGTGTGCTCGATTGCATGCCTGTTTGCAAGGGAGGGCATGTGATCGCTTGCTTACATGCTACAGCCACTTAGAATTAAGCGAATCGGAGAAATTTTAGCCGAAAATTGCTCCTGGTATCAGGAGCACATCTGACCCGAGGAGGTCTCCCAAAAACAGGGACTGCTTGATCGACTGCTTGCGACGTTGATACTGTGTGCTTGATTGCATGCCTGTTTGCTAGGGAGGGCATTCGATCGCTTGCTTACATGCTACAGCCACTTAGAATTAGGCGAATCGGAGAAATTTTAGCCGAAAATTGCTCCTGGTATCAGGAGAACATCTGAGCCGAGGAGGTCTTCCAAAAACAGGGACTGATTGATTGAATGCTTGCGACGTTGATACTCTGTGCTTGATTGCATGCCTGTTTGAAAGAGAGTGCGTGTAATCGCTTGCTTACATGCTACAGCCACTGAGAATTAGGCGAATCGCAAGAATTTCAGCCGAAAATTGCTCCTGGTATCAGGAGAACATCTGAGCCGAGGAGGTATTCCAAAAACAGGGACTGCTTGATTGACTGATTGCGACGTTAATACTGTGTGCTTGATTGCATGCCTGTTTGCTAGGGAGGGCATTCGATCGCTTGCTTACATGCTACAGCCACTTAGAATTAAGCGAATCGGAGAAATTTTAGCCGAAAATTGCTCCTGGTATCAGGAAAACATCTGAGCCGAGGAGGTCTTCCAAAAACAGGGACTGCTTGATTGACTGATTGCGACGTTAATACTGTGTGCTCGATTGCATGCCTGTTTGAAAGAGAGTGCGTGTAATCGCTTGCTTACATGCTACAGCCACTGAGAATTAGGCGAATCGCAGAAACTTCAGCGGAAAACTGCTTCTGGTATCAGGAGCACATCTGAGCCGAGGAGGTCTCCCAAAAACAGGGACTGCTTGATTGACTGCTTGCGACGTTGATACTGTGTGCTTGATTGCATGCCTGTTTGCTAGGGAGGGCATTCGATCGCTTGCTTACATGCTACAGCCACTTAGAATTAAGCGAATCGGAGAAATTTTAGCCGAAAATTGCTCCTGGTATCAGGAGAACATCTGAGCCGAGGAGGTCTTCTAAAAACAGGGACTGATTAATTGACTGCTTGCGACGTTGATACTGTGTGCTCGATTGCATGCCTGTTTGCAAGGGAGGGCATGTGATCGCTAGCTTACATGCTACAGCCACTTAGAATTAGGCGAATCGGAAAAATTTCAGCCGAAAATTGCTCCTGGTATCAGGAGAACATCTGAGCCGAGGAGGTCTTTCAAAAACAGGGACTGCTTGATTGACTGATTGCGACGTTAATACTGTGTGCTCGGTTGCATGCCTGTTTGCTATGGAAGGCATTCGATCGCTTGCTTACATGCTACAGCCACTTAGAATTAAGCGAATCGGATAAATTTAAGCCGAAAATTGCTCCTAGTATCAGGAAAACATATGAGCCGAGGAGGTCTTCAAAAAACAGGGACTGCTTGATTGACTGATTGCGACGTTAATACTGTGTGCTCGATTGCATGCCTGTTTGCAAGGGAGGGCATGTGATCGCTTGCTTACATGCTACAGCCACTTAGAATTAAGCGAATCGGAGAAATTTTAGCCGAAAATTGCTCCTGGTATCAGGAGCACATCTGACCCGAGGAGGTCTCCCAAAAACAGGGACTGCTTGATCGACTGCTTGCGACGTTGATACTGTGTGCTTGATTGCATGCCTGTTTGCTAGGGAGGGCATTCGATCGCTTGCTTACATGCTACAGCCACTTAGAATTAAGCGAATCGGAGAAATTTTAGCCGAAAATTGCTTCTGGTATCAGGAGAACATCTGAGCCGAGGAGGTCTTCCAAAAACAGGGACTGATTAATTGACTGCTTGCGACGTTGATACTCTGTGCTTGATTGCATGCCTGTTTGAAAAAGAGTGCGTGTAATCGCTTGCTTACATGCTACAGCAACTGAGAATTAGGCGAATCGCAAAAATTTCAGCCGAAAATTGCTTCTGGTATCAGGAGAACATCTGAGACGAGGAGGTCTTCCAAAAACAGGGACTGCTTGATTGACTGATTGCGACGTTAATACTGTGTGCTTGATTGCATGCCTGTTTGCTAGGGAGGGCATTCGATTGCTTGCTTACATGCTACAGCCACTTAGAATTAGGCAAATCGGAGAAATTTTAGCCGAAAATTGCTCCTGGTATCAGGAGAACATCTGAGCCGAGGAGGTCTTCCAAAAACAGGGACTGCTTGATTGACTGATTGCGACGTTAATACTGTGAGCTTGATTGCATGCCTGTTTGCTAGGGAGGGCATTCGATTGCTTGCTTACATGCTACAGCCACTTAGAATTAGGCGAATCGGAGAAATTTTAGCCGAAAATTGCTCCTGGTATCAGGAGAACATCTGAGCCGAGGAGGTCTTCCAAAAACAGGGACTGATTGATTGACTGCTTGCGACGTTGATACTCTGTGCTTGATTGCATGCTTGTTTGGAAGAGAGTGCGTGTAATCGCTTGCTTACATGCTACAGCCACTGAGAATTAGGCGAATCGCAGAAACTTCAGCGGAAAACTGCTTCTGGTATCAGGAGCACATCTGAGCCGAGGAGGTCTCCCGAAAACAGGGACTGCTTGATTGACTGCTTGCGACGTTGATACTGTGTGCTTGATTGCATGCCTGTTTGCTAGGGAGGGCATTCGATCGCTTGCTTACATGCTACAGCCACTTAGAATTAAGCGAATCGGAGAAATTTTAGCCGAAAATTGCTCCTGGTATCGGGAGAACATCTGAGCCGAGAAGGTCTTCCAAAAACAGGGACTGCTTGATTGACTACTTGCGACGTTGATACTGTGTCCTTGATTGCATGTCTGTTTGCTAGAGAGGGCATGTGATCGCTTGCTTACGTGCTACAGCCACTAAGGATAAGTCGAATCGGACGAATTCCAGCCGAAAATTGCTCCTGGTATCAGGAGAACATCTGAGCCGAGGAGGTCTTCTAAAAACAGGGACTGATTGATTGACTGCTTGCGACGTTGATACTGTGTGCTCGATTGCATGCCTGTTTGCAAGGGAGGGCATGTGATCGCTAGCTTACATGCTACAGCCACTTAGAATTAAGCGAATCGGAGAAATTTTAGCCGAAAATTGCTCCTGGTATCAGGAGCACATCTGACCCGAGGAGGTCTCCCAAAAACAGGGACTGCTTGATCGACTGCTTGCGACGTTGATACTGTGTGCTGGATTGCATGCCTGTTTGAAAGAGAGTGCGTGTAATCGCTTGCTTACATGCTACAGCCACTGAGAATTAGGCGAATCGCAAAAATTTCAGCCGAAAATTGCTCCTGGTATCAGGAGAACATCTGAGCCGAGGAGGTCTTCCAAAAACAGGGACTGCTTGATTGACTGATTGCGACGTTAATACTGTGTGCTTGATTGCATGCCTGTTTGCTAGGGAGGGCATTCGATCGCTTGCTTACATGCTACAGCCACTTAGAATTAAGCGAATCGGAGAAATTTTAGCCGAAAATTGCTCCTGGTATCAGGAAAACATCTGAGCTGAGGAGGTCTTCCAAAAACAGGGACTGCTTGATTGACTGATTGCGACGTTAATACTGTGTGCTCGATTGCATGCCTGTTTGAAAGAGAGTGCGTGTAATCGCTTGCTTACATGCTACAGCCACTGAGAATTAGGCGAATCGCAAAAATTTCAGCCGAAAATTGCTTCTGGTATCAGGAGAACATCTGAGACGAGGAGGTCTTCCAAAAACAGGGACTGCTTGATTGACTGATTGCGACGTTAATACTGTGTGCTTGATTGCATGCCTGTTTGCTAGGGACGGCATTCGATCGCTTGCTTACATGCTACAGCCACTTAGAATTAAGCGAATCGGAGAAATTTTAGCCAAAAATTGCTCCTGGTATCAGGAAAACATCTGAGCCGAGGAGGTCTTCCAAAAACAGGGACTGCTTGATTGACTGATTGCGACGTTAATACTGTGTGCTCGATTGCATGCCTGTTTGCAAGGGAGGGCATGTGATCGCTTGCTTACATGCTACAGCCACTTAGAATTAAGCGAATCGGAGAAATTTTAGCCGAAAATTGCTCCTGGTATCAGGAGCACATCTGACCCGAGGAGGTCTCCCAAAAACAGGGACTGCTTGATCGACTGCTTGCGACGTTGATACTGTGTGCTTGATTGCATGCCTGTTTGCTAGGGAGGGCATTCGATCGCTTGCTTACATGCTACAGCCACTTAGAATTAGGCGAATCGGAGAAATTTTAGCCGAAAATTGCTCCTGGTATCAGGAGAACATCTGAGCCGAGGAGGTCTTCCAAAAACAGGGACTGATTGATTGAATGCTTGCGACGTTGATACTCTGTGCTTGATTGCATGCCTGTTTGAAAGAGAGTGCGTGTAATCGCTTGCTTACATGCTACAGCCACTGAGAATTAGGCGAATCGCAAGAATTTCAGCCGAAAATTGCTCCTGGTATCAGGAGAACATCTGAGCCGAGGAGGTCTTCCAAAAACAGGGACTGCTTGATTGACTGATTGCGACGTTAATACTGTGTGCTTGATTGCATGCCTGTTTGCTAGGGAGGGCATTCGATCGCTTGCTTACATGCTACAGCCACTTAGAATTAAGCGAATCGGAAAAATTTTAGCCGAAAATTGCTCCTGGTATCAGGAAAACATCTGAGCCGAGGAGGTCTTCCAAAAACAGGGACTGCTTGATTGACTGATTGCGACGTTAATACTGTGTGCTCGATTGCATGCCTGTTTGAAAGAGAGTGCGTGTAATCGCTTGCTTACATGCTACAGCCACTGAGAATTAGGCGAATCGCAGAAACTTCAGCGGAAAACTGCTTCTGGTATCAGGAGCACATCTGAGCCGAGGAGGTCTCCCAAAAACAGGGACTGCTTGATTGACTGCTTGCGACGTTGATACTGTGTGCTTGATTGCATGCCTGTTTGCTAGGGAGGGCATTCGATCGCTTGCTTACATGCTACAGCCACTTAGAATTAAGCGAATCGGAGAAATTTTAGCCGAAAATTGCTCCTGGTATCAGGAGAACATCTGAGCCGAGGAGGTCTTCTAAAAACAGGGACTGATTAATTGACTGCTTGCGACGTTGATACTGTGTGCTCGATTGCATGCCTGTTTGCAAGGGAGGGCATGTGATCGCTAGCTTACATGCTACAGCCACTTAGAATTAGGCGAATCGGAAAAATTTCAGCCGAAAATTGCTCCTGGTATCAGGAGAACATCTGAGCCGAGGAGGTCTTTCAAAAACAGGGACTGCTTGATTGACTGATTGCGACGTTAATACTGTGTGCTCGGTTGCATGCCTGTTTGCTATGGAAGGCATTCGATCGCTTGCTTACATGCTACAGCCACTTAGAATTAAGCGAATCGGAGAAATTTAAGCCGAAAATTGCTCCTAGTATCAGGAAAACATCTGAGCCGAGGAGGTCTTCAAAAAACAGGGACTGCTTGATTGACTGATTGCGACGTTAATACTGTGTGCTCGATTGCATGCCTGTTTGCAAGGGAGGGCATGTGATCGCTTGCTTACATGCTACAGCCACTTAGAATTAAGCGAATCGGAGAAATTTTAGCCGAAAATTGCTCCTGGTATCAGGAGCACATCTGACCCGAGGAGGTCTCCCAAAAACAGGGACTGCTTGATCGACTGCTTGCGACGTTGATACTGTGTGATTGATTGCATGCCTGTTTGCTAGGGAGGGCATTCGATCGCTTGCTT
This sequence comes from Diprion similis, assembly GCF_021155765.1. Classification (NCBI taxonomy): domain Eukaryota; kingdom Metazoa; phylum Arthropoda; class Insecta; order Hymenoptera; family Diprionidae; genus Diprion; species Diprion similis. Next base: position 7,651,108 of record NC_060117.1, read on the forward strand.
ACATGCTACAGCCACTTAGAATTAAGCGAATCGGAGAAATTTTAGCCGAAAATTGCTTCTGGTATCAGGAGAACATCTGAGCCGAGGAGGTCTTCCAAAAACAGGGACTGATTAATTGACTGCTTGCGACGTTGATACTCTGTGCTTGATTGCATGCCTGTTTGAAAAAGAGTGCGTGTAATCGCTTGCTTACATGCTACAGCAACTGAGAATTAGGCGAATCGCAAAAATTTCAGCCGAAAATTGCTTCTGGTATCAGGAGAACATCTGAGACGAGGAGGTCTTCCAAAAACAGGGACTGCTTGATTGACTGATTGCGACGTTAATACTGTGTGCTTGATTGCATGCCTGTTTGCTAGGGAGGGCATTCGATTGCTTGCTTACATGCTACAGCCACTGAGAATTAGGCAAATCGGAGAAATTTTAGCCGAAAATTGCTCCTGGTATCAGGAGAACATCTGAGCCGAGGAGGTCTTCCAAAAACAGGGACTGCTTGATTGACTGATTGCGACGTTAATACTGTGAGCTTGATTGCATGCCTGTTTGCTAGGGAGGGCATTCGATTGCTTGCTTACATGCTACAGCCACTTAGAATTAGGCGAATCGGAGAAATTTTAGCCGAAAATTGCTCCTGGTATCAGGAGAACATCTGAGCCGAGGAGGTCTTCCAAAAACAGGGACTGATTGATTGACTGCTTGCGACGTTGATACTCTGTGCTTGATTGCATGCCTGTTTGGAAGAGAGTGCGTGTAATCGCTTGCTTACATGCTACAGCCACTGAGAATTAGGCGAATCGCAGAAACTTCAGCGGAAAACTGCTTCTGGTATCAGGAGCACATCTGAGCCGAGGAGGTCTCCCGAAAACAGGGACTGCTTGATTGACTGCTTGCGACGTTGATACTGTGTGCTTGATTGCATGCCTGTTTGCTAGGGAGGGCATTCGATCGCTTGCTTACATGCTACAGCCACTTAGAATTAAGCGAATCGGAGAAATTTTAGCCGAAAATTGCTCCTGGTATCGGGAGAACATCTGAGCCGAGGAGGTCTTCCAAAAACAGGGACTGCTTGATTGACTGCTTGCGACGTTGATACTGTGTCCTTGATTGCATGTCTGTTTGCTAGAGAGGGCATGTGATCGCTTGCTTACGTGCTACAGCCACTAAGGATAAGTCGAATCGGACGAATTCCAGCCGAAAATTGCTCCTGGTATCAGGAGAACATCTGAGCCGAGGAGGTCTTCTAAAAACAGGGACTGATTGATTGACTGCTTGCGACGTTGATACTGTGTGCTCGATTGCATGCCTGTTTGCAAGGGAGGGCATGTGATCGCTAGCTTACATGCTACAGCCACTTAGAATTAAGCGAATCGGAGAAATTTTAGCCGAAAATTGCTCCTGGTATCAGGAGCACATCTGACCCGAGGAGGTCTCCCAAAAACAGGGACTGCTTGATCGACTGCTTGCGACGTTGATACTGTGTGCTTGATTGCATGCCTGTTTGCTAGGGAGGGCATTCGATCGCTTGCTTACATGCTACAGCCACTTAGAATTAAGCGAATCGGAGAAATTTTAGCCGAAAATTGCTTCTGGTATCAGGAGAACATCTGAGCCGAGGAGGTCTTCCAAAAACAGGGACTGATTAATTGACTGCTTGCGACGTTGATACTCTGTGCTTGATTGCATGCCTGTTTGAAAAAGAGTGCGTGTAATCGCTTGCTTACATGCTACAGCCACTGAGAATTAGGCGAATCGCAAAAATTTCAGCCGAAAATTGCTTCTGGTATCAGGAGAACATCTGAGACGAGGAGGTCTTCCAAAAACAGGGACTGCTTGATTGACTGATTGCGACGTTAATACTGTGTGCTTGATTGCATGCCTGTTTGCAAGGGAGGGCATGTGATCGCTAGCTTACATGCTACAGCCACTTAGAATTAGGCGAATCGGAAAAATTTCAGCCGAAAATTGCTCCTGGTATCAGGAGAACATCTGAGCCGAGGAGGTCTTTCAAAAACAGGGACTGCTTGATTGACTGATTGCGACGTTAATACTGTGTGCTCGGTTGCATGCCTGTTTGCTATGGAAGGCATTCGATCGCTTGCTTACATGCTACAGCCACTTAGAATTAAGCGAATCGGAGAAATTTAAGCCGAAAATTGCTCCTAGTATCAGGAAAACATCTGAGCCGAGGAGGTCTTCAAAAAACAGGGACTGCTTGATTGACTGATTGCGACGTTAATACTGTGTGCTCGATTGCATGCCTGTTTGCAAGGGAGGGCATGTGATCGCTTGCTTACATGCTACAGCCACTTAGAATTAAGCGAATCGGAGAAATTTTAGCCGAAAATTGCTCCTGGTATCAGGAGCACATCTGACCCGAGGAGGTCTCCCAAAAACAGGGACTGCTTGATCGACTGCTTGCGACGTTGATACTGTGTGCTTGATTGCATGCCTGTTTGCTAGGGAGGGCATTCGATCGCTTGCTTACATGCTACAGCCACTTAGAATTAAGCGAATCGGAGAAATTTTAGCCGAAAATTGCTTCTGGTATCAGGAGAACATCTGAGCCGAGGAGGTCTTCCAAAAACAGGGACTGATTAATTGACTGCTTGCGACGTTGATACTCTGTGCTTGATTGCATGCCTGTTTGAAAAAGAGTGCGTGTAATCGCTTGCTTACATGCTACAGCAACTGAGAATTAGGCGAATCGCAAAAATTTCAGCCGAAAATTGCTTCTGGTATCAGGAGAACATCTGAGACGAGGAGGTCTTCCAAAAACAGGGACTGCTTGATTGACTGATTGCGACGTTAATACTGTGTGCTTGATTGCATGCCTGTTTGCTAGGGAGGGCATTCGATTGCTTGCTTACATGCTACAGCCACTTAGAATTAGGCAAATCGGAGAAATTTTAGCCGAAAATTGCTCCTGGTATCAGGAGAACATCTGAGCCGAGGAGGTCTTCCAAAAACAGGGACTGCTTGATTGACTGATTGCGACGTTAATACTGTGAGCTTGATTGCATGCCTGTTTGCTAGGGAGGGCATTCGATTGCTTGCTTACATGCTACAGCCACTTAGAATTAGGCGAATCGGAGAAATTTTAGCCGAAAATTGCTCCTGGTATCAGGAGAACATCTGAGCCGAGGAGGTCTTCCAAAAACAGGGACTGATTGATTGACTGCTTGCGACGTTGATACTCTGTGCTTGATTGCATGCCTGTTTGGAAGAGAGTGCGTGTAATCGCTTGCTTACATGCTACAGCCACTGAGAATTAGGCGAATCGCAGAAACTTCAGCGGAAAACTGCTTCTGGTATCAGGAGCACATCTGAGCCGAGGAGGTCTCCCGAAAACAGGGACTGCTTGATTGACTGCTTGCGACGTTGATACTGTGTGCTTGATTGCATGCCTGTTTGCTAGGGAGGGCATTCGATCGCTTGCTTACATGCTACAGCCACTTAGAATTAAGCGAATCGGAGAAATTTTAGCCGAAAATTGCTCCTGGTATCGGGAGAACATCTGAGCCGAGGAGGTCTTCCAAAAACAGGGACTGCTTGATTGACTGCTTGCGACGTTGATACTGTGTCCTTGATTGCATGTCTGTTTGCTAGAGAGGGCATGTGATCGCTTGCTTACGTGCTACAGCCACTAAGGATAAGTCGAATCGGACGAATTCCAGCCGAAAATTGCTCCTGGTATCAGGAGAACATCTGAGCCGAGGAGGTCTTCTAAAAACAGGGACTGATTGATTGACTGCTTGCGACGTTGATACTGTGTGCTCGATTGCATGCCTGTTTGCAAGGGAGGGCATGTGATCGCTTGCTTACATGCTACAGCCACTTAGAATTAAGCGAATCGGAGAAATTTTAGCCGAAAATTGCTCCTGGTATCGGGAGAACATCTGAGCCGAGGAGGTCTTCCAAAAACAGGGACTGCTTGATTGACTGCTTGCGACGTTGATACTGTGTCCTTGATTGCATGTCTGTTTGCTAGAGAGGGCATGTGATCGCTTGCTTACGTGCTACAGCCACTAAGGATAAGTCGAATCGGACGAATTCCAGCCGAAAATTGCTCCTGGTATCAGGAGAACATCTGAGCCGAGGAGGTCTTCTAAAAACAGGGACTGATTGATTGACTGCTTGCGACGTTGATACTGTGTGCTCGATTGCATGCCTGTTTGCAAGGGAGGGCATGTGATCGCTAGCTTACATGCTACAGCCACTTAGAATTAAGCGAATCGGAGAAATTTTAGCCGAAAATTGCTCCTGGTATCAGGAGCACATCTGACCCGAGGAGGTCTCCCAAAAACAGGGACTGCTTGATCGACTGCTTGCGACGTTGATACTGTGTGCTTGATTGCATGCCTGTTTGCTAGGGAGGGCATTCGATCGCTTGCTTACATGCTACAGCCACTTAGAATTAAGCGAATCGGAGAAATTTTAGCCGAAAATTGCTTCTGGTATCAGGAGAACATCTGAGCCGAGGAGGTCTTCCAAAAACAGGGACTGATTAATTGACTGCTTGCGACGTTGATACTCTGTGCTTGATTGCATGCCTGTTTGAAAAAGAGTGCGTGTAATCGCTTGCTTACATGCTACAGCCACTGAGAATTAGGCGAATCGCAAAAATTTCAGCCGAAAATTGCTTCTGGTATCAGGAGAACATCTGAGACGAGGAGGTCTTCCAAAAACAGGGACTGCTTGATTGACTGATTGCGACGTTAATACTGTGTGCTTGATTGCATGCCTGTTTGCTAGGGAGGGCATTCGATTGCTTGCTTACATGCTACAGCCACTTAGAATTAGGCAAATCGGAGAAATTTTAGCCGAAAATTGCTCCTGGTATCAGGAGAACATCTGAGCCGAGGAGGTCTTCCAAAAACAGGGACTGCTTGATTGACTGATTGCGACGTTAATACTGTGAGCTTGATTGCATGCCTGTTTGCTAGGGAGGGCATTCGATTGCTTGCTTACATGCTACAGCCACTTAGAATTAGGCGAATCGGAGAAATTTTAGCCGAAAATTGCTCCTGGTATCAGGAGAACATCTGAGCCGAGGAGGTCTTCCAAAAACAGGGACTGATTGATTGACTGCTTGCGACGTTGATACTCTGTGCTTGATTGCATGCCTGTTTGGAAGAGAGTGCGTGTAATTGCTTGCTTACATGCTACAGCCACTGAGAATTAGGCGAATCGCAGAAACTTCAGCGGAAAACTGCTTCTGGTATCAGGAGCACATCTGAGCCGAGGAGGTCTCCCGAAAACAGGGACTGCTTGATTGACTGCTTGCGACGTTGATACTGTGTGCTTGATTGCATGCCTGTTTGCTAGGGAGGGCATTCGATCGCTTGCTTACATGCTACAGCCACTTAGAATTAAGCGAATCGGAGAAATTTTAGCCGAAAATTGCTCCTGGTATCGGGAGAACATCTGAGCCGAGGAGGTCTTCCAAAAACAGGGACTGCTTGATTGACTGCTTGCGACGTTGATACTGTGTCCTTGATTGCATGTCTGTTTGCTAGAGAGGGCATGTGATCGCTTGCTTACGTGCTACAGCCACTAAGGATAAGTCGAATCGGACGAATTCCAGCCGAAAATTGCTCCTGGTATCAGGAGAACATCTGAGCCGAGGAGGTCTTCTAAAAACAGGGACTGATTGATTGACTGCTTGCGACGTTGATACTGTGTAGTCGATTGCATGCCTGTTTGCAAGGGAGGGCATGTGATCGCTAGCTTACATGCTACAGCCACTTAGAATTAGGCGAATCGGAAAAATTTCAGCCGAAAATTGCTCCTGGTATTAGGAGAACATCTGAGCCGAGGAGGTCTTCCAAAAACAGGGACTGCTTGATTGACTGATTGCGACGTTAATACTGTGTGCTCGGTTGCATGCCTGTTTGCTATGGAAGGCATTCGATCGCTTGCTTACATGCTACAGCCACTTAGAATTAAGCGAATCGGAGAAATTTAAGCCGAAAATTGCTCCTAGTATCAGGGAAACATCTGACCCGAGGAGGTCTCCCAAAAACAGGGACTGCTTGATCGACTGCTTGCGACGTTGATACTGTGTGCTCGATTGCATGCCTGTTTGAAAGAGAGTGCGTGTAATCGCTTGCTTACATGCTACAGCCACTGAGAATTAGGCGAATCGCAAAAATTTCAGCCGAAAATTGCTCCTGGTATCAGGAGAACATCTGAGCCGAGGAGGTCTTCCAAAAACAGGGACTGCTTGATTGACTGATTGCGACGTTAATACTGTGTGCTTGATTGCATGCCTGTTTGCTAGGGAGGGCATTCGATCGCTTGCTTACATGCTACAGCCACTTAGAATTAAGCGAATCGGAGAAATTTTAGCCGAAAATTGCTCCTGGTATCAGGAGCACATCTGACCCGAGGAGGTCTCCCAAAAACAGGGACTGCTTGATCGACTGCTTGCGACGTTGATACTGTGTGCTTGATTGCATGCCTGTTTGAAAGAGAGTGCGTCTAATCGCTTGCTTACATGCTACAGCCACTGAGAATTAGGCGAATCGCAAAAATTTCAGCCGAAAATTGCTCCTGGTATCAGGAGAACATGTAAGCCGAGGAGGTCTTCCAAAAACAGGGACTGCTTGATTGACTGATTGCGACGTTAATACTGTGTGCTTGATCGCATGCCTGTTTGCTAGGGAGGGCATTCGATCGCTTGCTTACATGCTACAGCCACTTAGAATTAAGCGAATCGGAGAAATTTTAGCCGAAAATTGCTCCTGGTATCAGGAAAACATCTGAGCCGAGGAGGTCTTCCAAAAACAGGGACTGCTTGATTGACTGATTGCGACGTTAATACTGTGTGCTCGATTGCATGCCTGTTTGAAAGAGAGTGCGTGTAATCGCTTGCTTACATGCTACAGCCACTAAGAATTAGGCGAATCGCTAAAATTTTAGCCGAAAATTGCTCCTGGTATCAGGAGAACATCTGAGCCGAGGAGGTCTTCCAAAAACAGGGACTGCTTGATTAACTGATTGCGACGTTAATACTGTGTGCTTGATTGCATGCCTGTTTGCTAGGGAGGGCATTCGATCGCTTGCTTACATGCTACAGCCACTTGGAATTAAGCGAATCGGAGAAATTCTAGCCGAAAATTGCTCCTGGTATCAGGAAAACATCTGAGCCGAGGAGGTCTTCCAAAAACAGGGACTGCTTGATTGACTGATTGCGACGTTAATACTGTGTGCTCGATTGCATGCCTGTTTGCAAGGGAGGGCATGTGATCGCTTGCTTACATCCTACAGCCACTTAGAATTAAGCGAATCGGAGAAATTTTAGCCGAAAATTGCTCCTGGTATCAGGAGCACATCTGACCCGAGGAGGTCTCCCAAAAACAGGGACTGCTTGATCGACTGCTTGCGACGTTGATACTGTGTGCTTGATTGCATGCCTGTTTGCTAGGGAGGGCATTCGATCGCTTGCTTACATGCTACAGCCACTTAGAATTAAGCGAATCGGAGAAATTTTAGCCGAAAATTGCTTCTGGTATCAGGAGAACATCTGAGCCGAGGAGGTCTTCCAAAAACAGGGACTGATTAATTGACTGCTTGCGACGTTGATACTCTGTGCTTGATTGCATGCCTGTTTGAAAAAGAGTGCGTGTAATCGCTTGCTTACATGCTACAGCAACTGAGAATTAGGCGAATCGCAAAAATTTCAGCCGAAAATTGCTTCTGGTATCAGGAGAACATCTGAGACGAGGAGGTCTTCCAAAAACAGGGACTGCTTGATTGACTGATTGCGACGTTAATACTGTGTGCTTGATTGCATGCCTGTTTGCTAGGGAGGGCATTCGATTGCTTGCTTACATGCTACAGCCACTTAGAATTAGGCAAATCGGAGAAATTTTAGCCGAAAATTGCTCCTGGTATCAGGAGAACATCTGAGCCGAGGAGGTCTTCCAAAAACAGGGACTGCTTGATTGACTGATTGCGACGTTAATACTGTGAGCTTGATTGCATGCCTGTTTGCTAGGGAGGGCATTCGATTGCTTGCTTACATGCTACAGCCACTTAGAATTAGGCGAATCGGAGAAATTTTAGCCGAAAATTGCTCCTGGTATCAGGAGAACATCTGAGCCGAGGAGGTCTTCCAAAAACAGGGACTGATTGATTGACTGCTTGCGACGTTGATACTCTGTGCTTGATTGCATGCCTGTTTGGAAGAGAGTGCGTGTAATCGCTTGCTTACATGCTACAGCCACTGAGAATTAGGCGAATCGCAGAAACTTCAGCGGAAAACTGCTTCTGGTATCAGGAGCACATCTGAGCCGAGGAGGTCTCCCGAAAACAGGGACTGCTTGATTGACTGCTTGCGACGTTGATACTGTGTGCTTGATTGCATGCCTGTTTGCTAGGGAGGGCATTCGATCGCTTGCTTACATGCTACAGCCACTTAGAATTAAGCGAATCGGAGAAATTTTAGCCGAAAATTGCTCCTGGTATCGGGAGAACATCTGAGCCGAGGAGGTCTTCCAAAAACAGGGACTGCTTGATTGACTGCTTGCGACGTTGATACTGTGTCCTTGATTGCATGTCTGTTTGCTAGAGAGGGCATGTGATCGCTTGCTTACGTGCTACAGCCACTAAGGATAAGTCGAATCGGACGAATTCCAGCCGAAAATTGCTCCTGGTATCAGGAGAACATCTGAGCCGAGGAGGTCTTCTAAAAACAGGGACTGATTGATTGACTGCTTGCGACGTTGATACTGTGTGCTCGATTGCATGCCTGTTTGCAAGGGAGGGCATGTGATCGCTAGCTTACATGCTACAGCCACTTAGAATTAGGCGAATCGGAAAAATTTCAGCCGAAAATTGCTCCTGGTATTAGGAGAACATCTGAGCCGAGGAGGTCTTCCAAAAACAGGGACTGCTTGATTGACTGATTGCGACGTTAATACTGTGTGCTCGGTTGCATGCCTGTTTGCTATGGAAGGCATTCGATCGCTTGCTTACATGCTACAGCCACTTAGAATTAAGCGAATCGGAGAAATTTAAGCCGAAAATTGCTCCTAGTATCAGGGAAACATCTGAGCCGAGGAGGTTTTCCAAAAACAGGGACTGCTTGATTGACTGATTGCGACGTTAATACTGTGTGCTCGATTGCATGCCTGTTTGAAAGAGAGTGCGTGTAATCGCTTGCTTACATGCTACAGCCACTGAGAATTAGGCGAATCGCAAAAATTTCAGCCGAAAATTGCTCCTGGTATCAGGAGAACATGTAAGCCGAGGAGGTCTTCCAAAAACAGGGACTGCTTGATTGACTGATTGCGACGTTAATACTGTGTGCTTGATCGCATGCCTGTTTGCTAGGGAGGGCATTCGATCGCTTGCTTACATGCTACAGCCACTTAGAATTAAGCGAATCGGAGAAATTTTAGCCGAAAATTGCTCCTGGTATCAGGAAAACATCTGAGCCGAGGAGGTCTTCCAAAAACAGGGACTGCTTGATTGACTGATTGCGACGTTAATACTGTGTGCTCGATTGCATGCCTGTTTGAAAGAGAGTGCGTGTAATCGCTTGCTTACATGCTACAGCCACTAAGAATTAGGCGAATCGCTAAAATTTTAGCCGAAAATTGCTCCTGGTATCAGGAGAACATCTGAGCCGAGGAGGTCTTCCAAAAACAGGGACTGCTTGATTAACTGATTGCGACGTTAATACTGTGTGCTTGATTGCATGCCTGTTTGCTAGGGAGGGCATTCGATCGCTTGCTTACATGCTACAGCCACTTGGAATTAAGCGAATCGGAGAAATTCTAGCCGAAAATTGCTCCTGGTATCAGGAAAACATCTGAGCCGAGGAGGTCTTCCAAAAACAGGGACTGCTTGATTGACTGATTGCGACGTTAATACTGTGTGCTCGATTGCATGCCTGTTTGCAAGGGAGGGCATGTGATCGCTTGCTTACATCCTACAGCCACTTAGAATTAAGCGAATCGGAGAAATTTTAGCCGAAAATTGCTCCTGGTATCAGGAGCACATCTGACCCGAGGAGGTCTCCCAAAAACAGGGACTGCTTGATCGACTGCTTGCGACGTTGATACTGTGTGCTTGATTGCATGCCTGTTTGCTAGGGAGGGCATTCGATCGCTTGCTTACATGCTACAGCCACTTAGAATTAAGCGAATCGGAGAAATTTTAGCCGAAAATTGCTTCTGGTATCAGGAGAACATCTGAGCCGAGGAGGTCTTCCAAAAACAGGGACTGATTAATTGACTGCTTGCGACGTTGATACTCTGTGCTTGATTGCATGCCTGTTTGAAAAAGAGTGCGTGTAATCGCTTGCTTACATGCTACAGCAACTGAGAATTAGGCGAATCGCAAAAATTTCAGCCGAAAATTGCTTCTGGTATCAGGAGAACATCTGAGACGAGGAGGTCTTCCAAAAACAGGGACTGCTTGATTGACTGATTGCGACGTTAATACTGTGTGCTTGATTGCATGCCTGTTTGCTAGGGAGGGCATTCGATTGCTTGCTTACATGCTACAGCCACTTAGAATTAGGCAAATCGGAGAAATTTTAGCCGAAAATTGCTCCTGGTATCAGGAGAACATCTGAGCCGAGGAGGTCTTCCAAAAACAGGGACTGCTTGATTGACTGATTGCGACGTTAATACTGTGAGCTTGATTGCATGCCTGTTTGCTAGGGAGGGCATTCGATTGCTTGCTTACATGCTACAGCCACTTAGAATTAGGCGAATCGGAGAAATTTTAGCCGAAAATTGCTCCTGGTATCAGGAGAACATCTGAGCCGAGGAGGTCTTCCAAAAACAGGGACTGATTGATTGACTGCTTGCGACGTTGATACTCTGTGCTTGATTGCATGCCTGTTTGGAAGAGAGTGCGTGTAATCGCTTGCTTACATGCTACAGCCACTGAGAATTAGGCGAATCGCAGAAACTTCAGCGGAAAACTGCTTCTGGTATCAGGAGCACATCTGAGCCGAGGAGGTCTCCCGAAAACAGGGACTGCTTGATTGACTGCTTGCGACGTTGATACTGTGTGCTTGATTGCATGCCTGTTTGCTAGGGAGGGCATTCGATCGCTTGCTTACATGCTACAGCCACTTAGAATTAAGCGAATCGGAGAAATTTTAGCCGAAAATTGCTCCTGGTATCGGGAGAACATCTGAGCCGAGGAGGTCTTCCAAAAACAGGGACTGCTTGATTGACTGCTTGCGACGTTGATACTGTGTCCTTGATTGCATGTCTGTTTGCTAGAGAGGGCATGTGATCGCTTGCTTACGTGCTACAGCCACTAAGGATAAGTCGAATCGGACGAATTCCAGCCGAAAATTGCTCCTGGTATCAGGAGAACATCTGAGCCGAGGAGGTCTTCTAAAAACAGGGACTGATTGATTGACTGCTTGCGACGTTGATACTGTGTGCTCGATTGCATGCCTGTTTGCAAGGGAGGGCATGTGATCGCTAGCTTACATGCTACAGCCACTTAGAATTAGGCGAATCGGAAAAATTTCAGCCGAAAATTGCTCCTGGTATTAGGAGAACATCTGAGCCGAGGAGGTCTTCCAAAAACAGGGACTGCTTGATTGACTGATTGCGACGTTAATACTGTGTGCTCGGTTGCATGCCTGTTTGCTATGGAAGGCATTCGATCGCTTGCTTACATGCTACAGCCACTTAGAATTAAGCGAATCGGAGAAATTTAAGCCGAAAATTGCTCCTAGTATCAGGGAAACATCTGAGCCGAGGAGGTTTTCCAAAAACAGGGACTGCTTGATTGACTGATTGCGACGTTAATACTGTGTGCTCGATTGCATGCCTGTTTGAAAGAGAGTGCGTGTAATCGCTTGCTTACATGCTACAGCCACTGAGAATTAGGCGAATCGCAAAAATTTCAGCCGAAAATTGCTCCTGGTATCAGGAGAACATCTGAGCCGAGGAGGTCTTCCAAAAACAGGGACTGCTTGATTGACTGATTGCGACGTTAATACTGTGTGCTTGATTGCATGCCTGTTTGCTAGGGAGGGCATTCGATCGCTTGCTTACATAATACAGCCACTTAGAATTAAGCGAATCGGAGAAATTTTAGCCGAAAATTGCTCCTGGTATCAGGAGCACATCTGACCCGAGGAGGTCTCCCAAAAACAGGGACTGCTTGATCGACTGCTTGCGACGTTGATACTGTGTGCTTGATTGCATGCCTGTTTGCTAGGGAGGGCATTCGATCGCTTGCTTACATGCTACAGCCACTAAGAATTAGGCGAATCGGAGAAATTTTAGCCGAAAATTGCTCCTGGTATCAGGAGAACATCTAAGCCGAGGAGGTCTTCCAAAAACAGGGACTGATTGATTGACTGCTTGCGACGTTGATACTCTGTGCTTGATTGCATGCCTGTTTGAAAGAGAGTGCGTCTAATCGCTTGCTTACATGCTACAGCCACTGAGAATTAGGCGAATCGCAAAAATTTCAGCCGAAAATTGCTCCTGGTATCAGGAGAACATGTAAGCCGAGGAGGTTTTCCAAAAACAGGGACTGCTTGATTGACTGATTGCGACGTTAATACTGTGTGCTTGATCGCATGCCTGTTTGCTAGGGAGGGCATTCGATCGCTTGCTTACATGCTACAGCCACTTAGAATTAAGCGAATCGGAGAAATTTTAGCCGAAAATTGCTCCTGGTATCAGGAAAACATCTGAGCCGAGGAGGTCTTCCAAAAACAGGGACTGCTTGATTGACTGATTGCGACGTTAATACTGTGTGCTCGATTGCATGCCTGTTTGAAAGAGAGTGCGTGTAATCGCTTGCTTACATGCTACAGCCACTGAGAATTAGGCGAATCGCTAAAATTTTAGCCGAAAATTGCTCCTGGTATCAGGAGAACATCTGAGCCGAGGAGGTCTTCCAAAAACAGGGACTGCTTGATTAACTGATTGCGACGTTAATACTGTGTGCTTGATTGCATGCCTGTTTGCTAGGGAGGGCATTCGATCGCTTGCTTACATGCTACAGCCACTTGGAATTAAGCGAATCGGAGAAATTCTAGCCGAAAATTGCTCCTGGTATCAGGAAAACATCTGAGCCGAGGAGGTCTTCCAAAAACAGGGACTGCTTGATTGACTGATTGCGACGTTAATACTGTGTGCTCGATTGCATGCCTGTTTGCAAGGGAGGGCATGTGATCGCTTGCTTACATGCTACAGCCACTTAGAATTAAGCGAATCGGAGAAATTTTAGCCGAAAATTGCTCCTGGTATCAGGAGCACATCTGACCCGAGGAGGTCTCCCAAAAACAGGGACTGCTTGATCGACTGCTTGCGACGTTGATACTGTGTGCTTGATTGCATGCCTGTTTGCTAGGGAGGGCATTCGATCGCTTGCTTACATGCTACAGCCACTTAGAATTAGGCGAATCGGAGAAATTTTAGCCGAAAATTGCTCCTGGTATCAGGAGAACATCTGAGCCGAGGAGGTCTTCCAAAAACAGGGACTGATTGATTGACTGCTTGCGACGTTGATACTCTGTGCTTGATTGCATGCCTGTTTGAAACAGAGTGCGTGTAATCGCTTGCTTACATGCTACAGCCACTGAGAATTAGGCGAATCGCAAAAATTTCAGCCGAAAATTGCTCCTGGTATCAGGAGAACATCTGAGCCGAGGAGGTCTTCCAAAAACAGGGACTGCTTGATTGACTGATTGCGACGTTAATACTGTGTGCTCGATTGCATGCCTGTTTGCTAGGGAGGGCATTCGATCGCTTGCTTACATGCTACAGCCACTTAGAATTAAGCGAATCGGAGAAATTTTAGCCGAAAATTGCTCCTGGTATCAGGAAAACATCTGAGCCGAGGAGGTCTTCCAAAAACAGGGACTGCTTGATTGACTGATTGCGACGTTAATACTGTGTGCTCGATTGCATGCCTGTTTGCAAGGGAGGGCATGTGATCGCTTGCTTACATGCTACAGCCACTTAGAATTAAGCGAATCGGAGAAATTTTAGCCGAAAATTGCTCCTGGTATCAGGAGCACATCTGACCCGAGGAGGTCTCCCAAAAACAGGGACTGCTTGATCGACTGCTTGCGACGTTGATACTGTGTGCTTGATTGCATGCCTGTTTGCTAGGGAGGGCATTCGATCGCTTGCTTACATGCTACAGCCACTTAGAATTAGGCGAATCGGAGAAATTTTAGCCGAAAATTGCTCCTGGTATCAGGAGAACATCTGAGCCGAGGAGGTCTTCCAAAAACAGGGACTGATTGATTGAATGCTTGCGACGTTGATACTCTGTGCTTGATTGCATGCCTGTTTGAAAGAGAGTGCGTGTAATCGCTTGCTTACATGCTACAGCCACTGAGAATTAGGCGAATCGCAAGAATTTCAGCCGAAAATTGCTCCTGGTATCAGGAGAACATCTGAGCCGAGGAGGTCTTCCAAAAACAGGGACTGCTTGATTGACTGATTGCGACGTTAATACTGTGTGCTTGATTGCATGCCTGTTTGCTAGGGAGGGCATTCGATCGCTTGCTTACATGCTACAGCCACTTAGAATTAAGCGAATCGGAGAAATTTTAGCCGAAAATTGCTCCTGGTATCAGGAAAACATCTGAGCCGAGGAGGTCTTCCAAAAACAGGGACTGCTTGATTGACTGATTGCGACGTTAATACTGTGTGCTTGATTGCATGCCTGTTTGCTAGGGACGGCATTCGACCGCTTGCTTACATGCTACAGCCACTTAGAATTAAGCGAATCGGAGAAATTTTAGCCGAAAATTGCTCCTGGTATCAGGAAAACATCTGAGCCGAGGAGGTCTTCCAAAAACAGGGACTGCTTGATTGACTGATTGCGACGTTAATACTGTGTGCTCGATTGCATGCCTGTTTGAAAAAGAGTGCGTGTAATCGCTTGCTTACATGCTACAGCCACTGAGAATTAGGCGAATCGCAAAAATTTCAGCCGAAAATTGCTCCTGGTATCAGGAGAACATCTGAGCCGAGGAGGTCTTCCAAAAACAGGGACTGCTTGATTGACTGATTGCGACGTTAATACTGTGTGCTTGATTGCATGCCTGTTTGCTAGGGAGGGCATTCGATCGCTTGCTTACATGCTACAGCCACTTAGAATTAAGCGAATCAGAGAAATTTTAGCCGAAAATTGCTCCTGGTATCAGGAGCACATCTGACCCGAGGAGGTCTCCCAAAAACAGGGACTGCTTGATCGACTGCTTGCGACGTTGATACTGTGTGCTTGATTGCATGCCTGTTTGCTAGGGAGGGCATTCGATCGCTTGCTTACATGCTACAGCCACTTAGAATTAGGCGAATCGGAGAAATTTTAGCCGAAAATTGTTCCTGGTATCAGGAGAACATCTGAGCCGAGGAGGTCTTTCAAAAACAGGGACTGATTGATTGACTGCTTGCGACGTTGATACTCTGTGCTTGATTGCATGCCTGTTTGAAAGAGAGTGCGTGTAATCGCTTGCTTACATGCTACAGCCACTGAGAATTAGGCGAATCGCAAAAATTTCAGCCGAAAATTGCTCCTGGTATCAGGAGAACATCTGAGCCGAGGAGGTCTTCCAAAAACAGGGACTGCTTGATTGACTGATTGCGACGTTAATACTGTGTGCTTGATCGCATGCCTGTTTGCTAGGGAGGGCATTCGATCGCTTGCTTACATGCTACAGCCACTTAGAATTAAGCGAATCGGAGAAATTTTAGCCGAAAATTGCTCCTGGTATCAGGAAAACATCTGAGCCGAGGAGGTCTTCCAAAAACAGGGACTGCTTGATTGACTGATTGCGACGTTCATACTGTGTGCTCGATTGCATGCCTGTTTGCAAGGGAGGGCATGTGATCGCTTGCTTACATGCTACAGCCACTTAGAATTAAGCGAATCGGAGAAATTTTAGCCGAAAATTGCTCCTGGTATCAGGAGCACATCTGACCCGAGGAGGTCTCCCAAAAACAGGGACTGCTTGATCGACTGCTTGCGACGTTGATACTGTGTGCTTGATTGCATGCCTGTTTGCTAGGGAGGGCATTCGATCGCTTGCTTACATGCTACAGCCACTTAGAATTAGGCGAATCGGAGAAATTTTAGCCGAAAATTGCTCCTGGTATCAGGAGAACATCTGAGCCGAGGAGGTCTTCCAAAAACAGGGACTGATTGATTGAATGCTTGCGACGTTGATACTCTGTGCTTGATTGCATGCCTGTTTGAAAGAGAGTGCGTGTAATCGCTTGCTTACATGCTACAGCCACTGAGAATTAGGCGAATCCCAAAAATTTCAGCCGAAAATTGCTCCTGGTATCAGGAGAACTTCTGAGCCGAGGAGGTCTTCCAAAAACAGGGACTGCTTGATTGACTGATTGCGACGTTAATACTGTGTGCTTGATTGCATGCCTGTTTGCTAGGGAGGGCATTCGATCGCTTGCTTACATGCTACAGCCACTTAGAATTAAGCGAATCGGAGAAATTTTAGCCGAAAATTGCTCCTGGTATCAGGAAAACATCTGAGCTGAGGAGGTCTTCCAAAAACAGGGACTGCTTGATTGACTGATTGCGACGTTAATACTGTGTGCTCGATTGCATGCCTGTTTGAAAGAGAGTGCGTGTAATCGCTTGCTTACATGCTACAGCCACTGAGAATTAGGCGAATCGCAAAAATTTCAGCCGAAAATTGCTCCTGGTATCAGGAGAACATCTGAGCCGAGGAGGTCTTCCAAAAACAGGGACTGCTTGATTGACTGATTGCGACGTTAATACTGTGTGCTTGATTGCATGCCTGTTTGCTAGGGACGGCATTCGATCGCTTGCTTACATGCTACAGCCACTTAGAATTAAGCGAATCGGAGAAATTTTAGCCGAAAATTGCTCCTGGTATCAGGAAAACATCTGAGCCGAGGAGGTCTTCCAAAAACAGGGACTGCTTGATTGACTGATTGCGACGTTAATACTGTGTGCTCGATTGCATGCCTGTTTGCAAGGGAGGGCATGTGATCGCTTGCTTACATGCTACAGCCACTTAGAATTAAGCGAATCGGAGAAATTTTAGCCGAAAATTGCTCCTGGTATCAGGAGCACATCTGACCCGAGGAGGTCTCCCAAAAACAGGGACTGCTTGATTGACTGCTTGCGACGTTGATACTGTGTGCTTGATTGCATGCCTGTTTGCTAGGGAGGGCATTCGATCGCTTGCTTACATGCTACAGCCACTTAGAATTAGGCGAATCGGAGAAATTTTAGCCGAAAATTGCTCCTGGTATCAGGAGAACATCTGAGCCGAGGAGGTCTTCCAAAAACAGGGACTGATTGATTGAATGCTTGCGACGTTGATACTCTGTGCTTGATTGCATGCCTGTTTGAAAGAGAGTGCGTGTAATCGCTTGCTTACATGCTACAGCCACTGAGAATTAGGCGAATCGCAAGAATTTCAGCCGAAAATTGCTCCTGGTATCAGGAGAACATCTGAGCCGAGGAAGTCTTCCAAAAACAGGGACTGCTTGATTGACTGATTGCGACGTTAATACTGTGTGCTTGATTGCATGCCTGTTTGCTAGGGAAGGCATTCGATCGCTTGCTTACATGCTACAGCCACTTAGAATTAAGCGAATCGGAGAAATTTTAGCCGAAAATTGCTCCTGGTATCAGGAAAACATCTGAGCCGAGGAGGTCTTCCAAAAACAGGGACTGCTTGATTGACTGATTGCGACGTTAATACTGTGTGCTCGATTGCATGCCTGTTTGAAAGAGAGTGCGTGTAATCGCTTGCTTACATGCTACAGCCACTGAGAATTAGGCGAATCGCAAAAATTTCAGCCGAAAATTGCTCCTGGTATCAGGAGAACATCTGAGCCGAGGAGGTCTTCCAAAAACAGGGACTGCTTGATTGACTGATTGCGACGTTAATACTGTGTGCTTGATTGCATGCCTGTTTGCTAGGGACGGCATTCGACCGCTTGCTTACATGCTACAGCCACTTAGAATTAAGCGAATCGGAGAAATTTTAGCCGAAAATTGCTCCTGGTATCAGGAAAACATCTGAGCCGAGGAGGTCTTCCAAAAACAGGGACTGCTTGATTGACTGATTGCGACGTTAATACTGTGTGCTCGATTGCATGCCTGTTTGAAAAAGAGTGCGTGTAATCGCTTGCTTACATGCTACAGCCACTGAGAATTAGGCGAATCGCAAAAATTTCAGCCGAAAATTGCTCCTGGTATCAGGAGAACATCTGAGCCGAGGAGGTCTTCCAAAAACAGGGACTGCTTGATTGACTGATTGCGACGTTAATACTGTGTGCTTGATTGCATGCCTGTTTGCTAGGGAGGGCATTCGATCGCTTGCTTACATGCTACAGCCACTTAGAATTAGGCGAATCGGAGAAATTTTAGCCGAAAATTGCTCCTGGTATCAGGAGCACATCTGACCCGAGGAGGTCTCCCAAAAACAGGGACTGCTTGATCGACTGCTTGCGACGTTGATACTGTGTGCTTGATTGCATGCCTGTTTGCTAGGGAGGGCATTCGATCGCTTGCTTACATGCTACAGCCACTTAGAATTAGGCGAATCGGAGAAATTTTAGCCGAAAATTGCTCCTGGTATCAGGAGAACATCTGAGCCGAGGAGGTCTTTCAAAAACAGGGACTGATTGATTGACTGCTTGCGACGTTGATACTCTGTGCTTGATTGCATGCCTGTTTGAAAGAGAGTGCGTGTAATCGCTTGCTTACATGCTACAGCCACTGAGAATTAGGCGAATCGCAAAAATTTCAGCCGAAAATTGCTCCTGGTATCAGGAGAACATCTGAGCCGAGGAGGTCTTCCAAAAACAGGGACTGCTTGATTGACTGATTGCGACGTTAATACTGTGTGCTTGATCGCATGCCTGTTTGCTAGGGAGGGCATTCGATCGCTTGCTTACATGCTACAGCCACTTAGAATTAAGCGAATCGGAGAAATTTTAGCCGAAAATTGCTCCTGGTATCAGGAGCACATCTGACCCGAGGAGGTCTCCCAAAAACAGGGACTGCTTGATCGACTGCTTGCGACGTTGATACTGTGTGCTTGATTGCATGCCTGTTTGCTAGGGAGGGCATTCGATCGCTTGCTTACATGCTACAGCCACTTAGAATTAGGCGAATCGGAGGAATTTTAGCCGAAAATTGCTCCTGGTATCAGGAGAACATCTGAGCCGAGGAGGTCTTCCAAAAACAGGGACTGATTGATTGAATGCTTGCGACGTTGATACTCTGTGCTTGATTGCATGCCTGTTTGAAAGAGAGTGCGTGTAATCGCTTGCTCACATGCTACAGCCACTAAGAATTAGGCGAATCGCAAAAATTTCAGCCGAAAATTGCTCCTGGTATCAGGAGAACATCTGAGCCGAGGAGGTCTTCCAAAAACAGGGACTGCTTGATTGACTGATTGCGACGTTAATACTGTGTGCTTGATTGCATGCCTGTTTGCTAGGGAGGGCATTCGATCGCTTGCTTACATGCTACAGCCACTTAGAATTAAGCGAATCGGAGAAATTTTAGCCGAAAATTGCTCCTGGTATCAGGAAAACATCTGAGCCGAGGAGGTCTTCCAAAAACAGGGACTGCTTGATTGACTGATTGCGACGTTAATACTGTGTGCTCGATTGCATGCCTGTTTGAAAGAGAGTGCGTGTAATCGCTTGCTTACATGCTACAGCCACTGAGAATTAGGCGAATCGCAAAAATTTCAGCCGAAAATTGCTCCTGGTATCAGGAGAACATCTGAGCCGAGGAGGTCTTCCAAAAACAGGGACTGCTTGATTGACTGATTGCGACGTTAATACTGTGTGCTTGATTGCATGCCTGTTTGCTAGGGACGGCATTCGATCGCTTGCTTACATGCTACAGCCACTTAGAATTAAGCGAATCGGAGAAATTTTAGCCGAAAATTGCTCCTGGTATCAGGAAAACATCTGAGCCGAGGAGGTCTTCCAAAAACAGGGACTGCTTGATTGACTGATTGCGACGTTAATACTGTGTGCTCGATTGCATGCCTGTTTGAAAAAGAGTGCGTGTAATCGCTTGCTTACATGCTACAGCCACTGAGAATTAGGCGAATCGCAAAAATTTCAGCCGAAAATTGCTCCTGGTATCAGGAGAACATCTGAGCCGAGGAGGTCTTCCAAAAACAGGGACTGCTTGATTGACTGATTGCGACGTTAATACTGTGTGCTTGATTGCATGCCTGTTTGCTAGGGAGGGCATTCGATCGCTTGCTTACATGCTACAGCCACTTAGAATTAAGCGAATCAGAGAAATTTTAGCCGAAAATTGCTCCTGGTATCAGGAGCACATCTGACCCGAGGAGGTCTCCCAAAAACAGGGACTGCTTGATCGACTGCTTGCGACGTTGATACTGTGTGCTTGATTGCATGCCTGTTTGCTAGGGAGGGCATTCGATCGCTTGCTTACATGCTACAGCCACTTAGAATTAGGCGAATCGGAGAAATTTTAGCCGAAAATTGCTCCTGGTATCAGGAGAACATCTGAGCCGAGGAGGTCTTCCAAAAACAGGGATTGCTTGATTGACTGATTGCGACGTTAATACTGTGTGCTCGATTGCATGCCTGTTTGCTAGGGAGGGCATTCGATCGCTTGCTTACATGCTACAGCCACTTAGGATTAAGCGAATCGGAGAAATTTTAGCCGAAAATTGCTCCTGGTATCAGGAAAACATCTGAGCCGAGGAGGTCTTCCAAAAACAGGGACTGCTTGATTGACTGATTGCGACGTTAATACTGTGTGCTCGATTGCATGCCTGTTTGCTAGGGAGGGCATTCGATCGCTTGCTTACATGCTACAGCCACTTAGAATTAAGCGAATCGGAGAAATTTTAGCCGAAAATTGCTCCTGGTATCAGGAAAACATCTGAGCCGAGGAGGTCTTCCAAAAACAGGGACTGCTTGATTGACTGATTGCGACGTTAGAACTGTGTGCTCGATTGCATGCCTGTTTGCAAGGGAGGGCATGTGATCGCTTGCTTACATGCTACAGCCACTTTGAATTAAGCGAATCGGAGAAATTTTAGCCGAAAATTGCTCCTGGTCTCAGGAGCACATCTGAGCCGAGGAGGTCTTCCAAAAACAGGGACTGCTTGATTGACTGATTGCGACGTTAATACTGTGTGCTTGATTGCATGCCTGTTTGCTAGGGACGGCATTCGATCGCTTGCTTACATGCTACAGCCACTTAGAATTAAGCGAATCGAAGAAATTTTAGCCGAAAATTGCTCCTGGTATCAGGAAAACATCTGAGCCGAGGAGGTCTTCCAAAAACAGGGACTGCTTGATTGACTGATTGCGACGTTAATACTGTGTGCTCGATTGCATGCCTGTTTGAAAAAGAGTGCGTGTAATCGCTTGCTTACATGCTACAGCCACTGAGAATTAGGCGAATCGCAAAAATTTCAGCCGAAAATTGCTCCTGGTATCAGGAGAACATCTGAGCCGAGGAGGTCTTCCAAAAACAGGGACTGCTTGATTGACTGATTGCGACGTTAATACTGTGTGCTTGATTGCATGCCTGTTTGCTAGGGAGGGCATTCGATCGCTTGCTTACATGCTACAGCCACTTAGAATTAAGCGAATCAGAGAAATTTTAGCCGAAAATTGCTCCTGGTATCAGGAGCACATCTGACCCGAGGAGGTCTCCCAAAAACAGGGACTGCTTGATCGACTGCTTGCGACGTTGATACTGTGTGCTTGATTGCATGCCTGTTTGCTAGGGAGGGCATTCGATCGCTTGCTTACATGCTACAGCCACTTAGAATTAGGCGAATCGGAGAAATTTTAGCCGAAAATTGCTCCTGGTATCAGGAGAACATCTGAGCCGAGGAGGTCTTCCAAAAACAGGGATTGCTTGATTGACTGATTGCGACGTTAATACTGTGTGCTCGATTGCATGCCTGTTTGCTAGGGAGGGCATTCGATCGCTTGCTTACATGCTACAGCCACTTAGAATTAAGCGAATCGGAGAAATTTTAGCCGAAAATTGCTCCTGGTATCAGGAAAACATCTGAGCCGAGGAGGTCTTCCAAAAACAGGGACTGCTTGATTGACTGATTGCGACGTTAATACTGTGTGCTCGATTGCATGCCTGTTTGCTAGGGAGGGCATTCGATCGCTTGCTTACATGCTACAGCCACTTAGAATTAAGCGAATCGGAGAAATTTTAGCCGAAAATTGCTCCTGGTATCAGGAAAACATCTGAGCCGAGGAGGTCTTCCAAAAACAGGGACTGCTTGATTGACTGATTGCGACGTTAGAACTGTGTGCTCGATTGCATGCCTGTTTGCAAGGGAGGGCATGTGATCGCTTGCTTACATGCTACAGCCACTTTGAATTAAGCGAATCGGAGAAATTTTAGCCGAAAATTGCTCCTGGTCTCAGGAGCACATCTGACCCGAGGAGGTCTCCCAAAAACAGGGACTGCTTGATCGACTGCTTGCGACGTTGATACTGTGTGCTTGATTGCATGCCTGTTTGCTAGGGAGGGCATTCGATCGCTTGCTTACATGCTACAGCCACTTAGAATTAGGCGAATCGGAGAAATTTTAGCCGAAAATTGCTCCTGGTATCAGGAGAACATCTGAGCCGAGGAGGTCTTCCAAAAACAGGGACTGATTGATTGACTGCTTGCGACGTTGATACTCTGTGCTTGATTGCATGCCTGTTTGAAAGAGAGTGCGTGTAATCGCTTGCTTACATGCTACAGCCACTGAGAATTAGGCGAATCGCAAAAATTTCAGCCGAAAATTGCTCCTGGTATCAGGAGAACATCTGAGCCGAGGAGGTCTTCCAAAAACAGGGACTGCTTGATTGACTGATTGCGACGTTAATACTGTGTGCTCGATTGCATGCCTGTTTGAAAGAGAGTGCGTGTAATCGCTTGCTTACATGCTACAGCCACTGAGAATTAGGCGAATCGCAAAAATTTCAGCCGAAAATTGCTCCTGGTATCAGGAGAACATCTGAGCCGAGGAGGTCTTCCAAAAACAGGGACTGCTTGATTGACTGATTGCGACGTTAATACTGTGTGCTTGATTGCATGCCTGTTTGCTAGGGACGGCATTCGATCGCTTGCTTACATGCTACAGCCACTTAGAATTAAGCGAATCGGAGAAATTTTAGCCGAAAATTGCTCCTGGTATCAGGAAAACATCTGAGCCGAGGAGGTCTTCCAAAAACAGGGACTGCTTGATTGACTGATTGCGACGTTAATACTGTGTGCTCGATTGCATGCCTGTTTGAAAAAGAGTGCGTGTAATCGCTTGCTTACATGCTACAGCCACTGAGAATTAGGCGAATCGCAAAAATTTCAGCCGAAAATTGCTCCTGGTATCAGGAGAACATCTGAGCCGAGGAGGTCTTCCAAAAACAGGGACTGCTTGATTGACTGATTGCGACGTTAATACTGTGTGCTTGATTGCATGCCTGTTTGCTAGGGAGGGCATTCGATCGCTTGCTTACATGCTACAGCCACTTAGAATTAAGCGAATCAGAGAAATTTTAGCCGAAAATTGCTCCTGGTATCAGGAGCACATCTGACCCGAGGAGGTCTCCCAAAAACAGGGACTGCTTGATCGACTGCTTGCGACGTTGATACTGTGTGCTTGATTGCATGCCTGTTTGCTAGGGAGGGCATTCGATCGCTTGCTTACATGCTACAGCCACTTAGAATTAGGCGAATCGGAGAAATTTTAGCCGAAAATTGCTCCTGGTATCAGGAGAACATCTGAGCCGAGGAGGTCTTCCAAAAACAGGGATTGCTTGATTGACTGATTGCGACGTTAATACTGTGTGCTCGATTGCATGCCTGTTTGCTAGGGAGGGCATTCGATCGCTTGCTTACATGCTACAGCCACTTAGAATTAAGCGAATCGGAGAAATTTTAGCCGAAAATTGCTCCTGGTATCAGGAAAACATCTGAGCCGAGGAGGTCTTCCAAAAACAGGGACTGCTTGATTGACTGATTGCGACGTTAATACTGTGTGCTCGATTGCATGCCTGTTTGCTAGGGAGGGCATTCGATCGCTTGCTTACATGCTACAGCCACTTAGAATTAAGCGAATCGGAGAAATTTTAGCCGAAAATTGCTCCTGGTATCAGGAAAACATCTGAGCCGAGGAGGTCTTCCAAAAACAGGGACTGCTTGATTGACTGATTGCGACGTTAATACTGTGTGCTCGATTGCATGCCTGTTTGCAAGGGAGGGCATTTGATCGCTTGCTTACATGCTACAGCCACTTTGAATTAAGCGAATCGGAGAAATTTTAGCCGAAAATTGCTCCTGGTCTCAGGAGCACATCTGACCCGAGGAGGTCTCCCAAAAACAGGGACTGCTTGATCGACTGCTTGCGACGTTGATACTGTGTGCTTGATTGCATGCCTGTTTGCTAGGGAGGGCATTCGATCGCTTGCTTACATGCTACAGCCACTTAGAATTAGGCGAATCGGAGAAATTTTAGCCGAAAATTGCTCCTGGTATCAGGAGAACATCTGAGCCGAGGAGGTCTTCCAAAAACAGGGACTGATTGATTGACTGCTTGCGACGTTGATACTCTGTGCTTGATTGCATGCCTGTTTGAAAGAGAGTGCGTGTAATCGCTTGCTTACATGCTACAGCCACTGAGAATTAGGCGAATCGCAAAAATTTCAGCCGAAAATTGCTCCTGGTATCAGGAGAACATCTGAGCCGAGGAGGTCTTCCAAAAACAGGGACTGCTTGATTGACTGATTGCGACGTTAATACTGTGTGCTTGATTGCATGCCTGTTTGCTAGGGAGGGCATTCGATTGCTTGCTCACATGCTACAGCCACTGAGAATTAGGCGAATCGCAGAAACTTCGGCGGAAAACTGCTTCTGGTATCAGGAGCACATCTGAGCCGAGGAGGTCTCCCAAAAACAGGGACTGCTTGATTGACTGCTTGCGACGTTGATACTGTGTGCTCGATTGCATGCTTGTTTGCTAGGGAGGGCATTCGATTGCTTGCTTACATGCTACAGCCACTTAGAATTAAGCGAATCGGAGAAATTTTAGCCGAAAATTGCTCCTGGTATCAGGAAAACATCTGAGCCGAGGAGGTCTTCCAAAAACAGGGACTGCTTAATTGACTGATTGCGACGTTAATACTGTGTGCTCGATTGCATGCCTGTTTGAAAGAGAGTGCGTGTAATCGCTTGCTTACATGCTACAGCCACTGAGAATTAGGCGAATCGCAGAAACTTCAGCGGAAAACTGCTTCTGGTATCAGGAGCACATCTGAGCCGAGGAGGTCTCCCAAAAACAGGGACTGCTTGATTGACTGCTTGCGACGTTGATACTGTGTGCTTGATTGCATGCCTGTTTGCTAGGGAGGGCATTCGATCGCTTGCTTACATGCTACAGCCACTTAGAATTAAGCGAATCGGAGAAATTTTAGCCGAAAATTGCTCCTGGTATCAGGAAAACATTTGAGCCGAGGAGGTCTTCTAAAAACAGGGACTGATTAATTAACTGCTTGCGACGTTGATACTGTGTGCTCGATTGCATGCCTGTTTGCAAGGGAGGGCATGTGATCGCTAGCTTACATGCTACAGCCACTTAGAATTAGGCGAATCGAAAAAATTTCAGCCGAAAATTGCTCCTGGTATCAGGAGAACATCTGAGCCGAGGAGGTCTTCCAAAAACAGGGACTGCTTGATTGACTGATTGCGACGTTAATACTGTGTGCTCGGTTGCATGCCTGTTTGCAAGGGAGGGCATGTGATCGCTTGCTTACATGCTACAGCCACTTAGAATTAAGCGAATCGGAGAAATTTTAGCCGAAAATTGCTCCTGGTATCAGGAGCACATCTGACCCGAGGAGGTCTCCCAAAAACAGGGACTGCTTGATCGACTGCTTGCGACGTTGATACTGTGTGCTTGATTGCATGCCTGTTTGCTAGGGAGGGCATTCGATCGCTTGCTTACATGCTACAGCCACTTAGAATTAGGCGAATCGGAGAAATTTTAGCCGAAAATTGCTCCTGGTATCAGGAGAACATCTGAGCCGAGGAGGTCTTCCAAAAACAGGGACTGATTGATTGAATGCTTGCGACGTTGATACTCTGTGCTTGATTGCATGCCTGTTTGAAAGAGAGTGCGTGTAATCGCTTGCTCACATGCTACAGCCACTGAGAATTAGGCGAATCGCAAAAATTTCAGCCGAAAATTGCTCCTGGTATCAGGAGAACATCTGAGCCGAGGAGGTCTTCCAAAAACAGGGACTGCTTGATTGACTGATTGCGACGTTAATACTGTGTGCTTGATTGCATGCCTGTTTGCTAGGGAGGGCATTCGATTGCTTGCTTACATGCTACAGCCACTTAGAATTAAGCGAATCGGAGAAATTTTAGCCGAAAATTGCTCCTGGTATCAGGAAAACATCTGAGCCGAGGAGGTCTTCCAAAAACAGGGACTGCTTGATTGACTGATTGCGACGTTAATACTGTGTGCTCGATTGCAAGCCTGTTTGAAAGAGAGTGCGTGTAATCGCTTGCTTACATGCTACAGCCACTGAGAATTAGGCGAATCGCAAAAATTTCAGCCGAAAATTGCTCCTGGTATCAGGAGAACATCTGAGCCGAGGAGGTCTTCCAAAAACAGGGACTGCTTGATTGACTGATTGCGACGTTAATACTGTGTGCTCGATTGCATGCCTGTTTGCTAGGGAGGGCATTCGATCGCTTGCTTACATGCTACAGCCACTTAGAATTAAGCGAATCGGAGAAATTTTAGCCGAAAATTGCTCCTGGTATCAGGAAAACATCTGAGCCGAGGAGGTCTTCCAAAAACAGGGACTGCTTGATTGACTGATTGCGACGTTAATACTGTGTGCTCGATTGCATGCCTGTTTGCAAGGGAGGGCATGTGATCGCTTGCTTACATGCTACAGCCACTTTGAATTAAGCGAATCGGAGAAATTTTAGCCGAAAATTGCTCCTGGTATCAGGAGCACATCTGACCCGAGGAGGTCTCCCAAAAACAGGGACTGCTTGATCGACTGCTTGCGACGTTGATACTGTGTGCTTGATTGCATGCCTGTTTGCTAGGGAGGGCATTCGATCGCTTGCTTACATGCTACAGCCACTTAGAATTAGGCGAATCGAAAAAATTTCAGCCGAAAATTGCTCCTGGTATCAGGAGAACATCTGAGCCGAGGAGGTCTTCCAAAAACAGGGACTGCTTGATTGACTGATTGCGACGTTAATACTGTGTGCTCGGTTGCATGCCTGTTTGCTATGGAAGGCATTCGATCGCTTGCTTACATGCTACAGCCACTGAGAATTAGGCGAATCGCAGAAACTTCGGCGGAAAACTGCTTCTGGTATCAGGAGCACATCTGAGCCGAGGAGGTCTCCCAAAAACAGGGACTGCTTGATTGACTGCTTGCGACGTTGATACTGTGTGCTCGATTGCATGCCTGTTTGCTAGGGAGGGCATTCGATTGCTTGCTTACATGCTACAGCCACTTAGAATTAAGCGAATCGGAGAAATTTTAGCCGAAAATTGCTCCTGGTATCAGGAAAACATCTGAGCCGAGGAGGTCTTCCAAAAACAGGGACTGCTTAATTGACTGATTGCGACGTTAATACTGTGTGCTCGATTGCATGCCTGTTTGAAAGAGAGTGCGTGTAATCGCTTGCTTACATGCTACAGCCACTGAGAATTAGGCGAATCGCAGAAACTTCAGCAGAAAACTGCTTCTGGTATCAGGAGCACATCTGAGCCGAGGAGATCTCCCAAAAACAGGGACTGCTTGATTGACTGCTTGCGACGTTGATACTGTGTGCTTGATTGCATGCCTGTTTGCTAGGGAGGGCATTCGATCGCTTGCTTACATGCTACAGCCACTTAGAATTAAGCGAATCGGAGAAATTTTAGCCGAAAATTGCTCCTGGTATCAGGAAAACATCTGAGCCGAGGAGGTCTTCCAAAAACAGGGACTGCTTGATTGACTGATTGCGACGTTAATACTGTGTGCTCGATTGCATGCCTGTTTGAAAGAGAGTGCGTGTAATCGCTTGCTTACATGCTACAGCCACTGAGAATTAGGCGAATCGCTAAAATTTTAGCCGAAAATTGCTTCTGGTATCAGGAGAACATCTGAGCCGAGGAGGTCTTCCAAAAACAGGGACTGCTTGATTAACTGATTGCGACGTTAATACTGTGTGCTTGATTGCATGCCTGTTTGCTAGGGAGGGCATTCGATCGCTTGCTTACATGCTACAGCCACTTGGAATTAAGCGAATCGGAGAAATTCTAGCCGAAAATTGCTCCTGGTATCAGGAAAACATCTGAGCCGAGGAGGTCTTCCAAAAACAGGGACTGCTTGATTGACTGATTGCGACGTTAATACTGTGTGCTCGATTGCATGCCTGTTTGCAAGGGAGGGCATGTGATCGCTTGCTTACATGCTACAGCCACTTAGAATTAAGCGAATCGGGGAAATTTTAGCCGAAAATTGCTCCTGGTATCAGGAGCACATCTGACCCGAGGAGGTCTCCTAAAAACAGGGACTGCTTGATCGACTGCTTGCGACGTTGATACTGTGTGCTTGATTGCATGCCTGTTTGCTAGGGAGGGCATTCGATCGCTTGCTTACATGCTACAGCCACTTAGAATTAGGCGAATCGGAGAAATTTTAGCCGAAAATTGCTCCTGGTATCAGGAGAACATCTGAGCCGAGGAGGTCTTCCAAAAACAGGGACTGATTGATTGACTGCTTGCGACGTTGATACTCTGTGCTTGATTGCATGCCTGTTTGAAAGAGAGTGCGTGTAATCGCTTGCTTACATGCTACAGCCACTGAGAATTAGGCGAATCGCAAAAATTTCAGCCGAAAATTGCTCCTGGTATCAGGAGAACATCTGAGCCGAGGAGGTCTTCCAAAAACAGGGACTGCTTGATTGACTGATTGCGACGTTAATACTGTGTGCTCGATTGCATGCCTGTTTGCTAGGGAGGGCATTCGATCGCTTGCTTACATGCTACAGCCACTTAGAATTAAGCGAATCGGAGAAATTTTAGCCGAAAATTGCTCCTGGTATCAGGAAAACATCTGAGCCGAGGAGGTCTTCCAAAAACAGGGACTGCTTGATTGACTGATTGCGACGTTAATACTGTGTGCTCGATTGCATGCCTGTTTGCAAGGGAGGGCATGTGATCGCTTGCTTACATGCTACAGCCACTTAGAATTAAGCGAATCGGAGAAATTCTAGCCGAAAATTGCTCCTGGTATCAGGAGCACATCTGACCCGAGGAGGTCTCCCAAAAACAGGGACTGCTTGATCGACTGCTTGCGACGTTGATACTGTGTGCTTGATTGCATGCCTGTTTGCTAGGGAGGGCATTCGATCGCTTGCTTACATGCTACAGCCACTTAGAATTAGGCGAATCGGAGAAATTTTAGCCGAAAATTGCTCCTGGTATCAGGAGAACATCTGAGCCGAGGAGGTCTTCCAAAAACAGGGACTGATTGATTGAATGCTTGCGACGTTGATACTCTGTGCTTGATTGCATGCCTGTTTGAAAGAGAGTGCGTGTAATCGCTTGCTTACATGCTACAGCCACTGAGAATTAGGCGAATCGCAAGAATTTCAGCCGAAAATTGCTCCTGGTATTAGGAGAACATCTGAGCCGAGGAGGTCTTCCAAAAACAGGGACTGCTTGATTGACTGATTGCGACGTTAATACTGTGTGCTTGATTGCATGCCTGTTTGCTAGGGAGGGCATTCGATCGCTTGCTTACATGCTACAGCCACTTAGAATTAAGCGAATCGGAGAAATTTTAGCCGAAAATTGCTCCTGGTATCAGGAAAACATCTGAGCCGAGGAGGTCTTCCAAAAACAGGGACTGCTTGATTGACTGATTGCGACGTTAATACTGTGTGCTCGATTGCATGCCTGTTTGAAAGAGAGTGCGTGTAATCGCTTGCTTACATGCTACAGCCACTGAGAATTAGGCGAATCGCAAAAATTTCAGCCGAAAATTGCTCCTGGTATCAGGAGAACATCTGAGCCGAGGAGGTCTTCCAAAAACAGGGACTGCTTGATTGACTGATTGCGACGTTAATACTGTGTGCTTGATTGCATGCCTGTTTGCTAGGGACGGCATTCGATCGCTTGCTTACATGCTACAGCCACTTAGAATTAAGCGAATCGGAGAAATTTTAGCCGAAAATTGCTCCTGGTATCAGGAAAACATCTGAGCCGAGGAGGTCTTCCAAAAACAGGGACTGCTTGATTGACTGATTGCGACGTTAATACTGTGTGCTCGATTGCATGCCTGTTTGAAAAAGAGTGCGTGTAATCGCTTGCTTACATGCTACAGCCACTGAGAATTAGGCGAATCGCAAAAATTTCAGCCGAAAATTGCTCCTGGTATCAGGAGAACATCTGAGCCGAGGAGGTCTTCCAAAAACAGGGACTGCTTGAATGACTGATTGCGACGTTAATACTGTGTGCTTGATTGCATGCCTGTTTGCTAGGGAGGGCATTCGATCGCTTGCTTACATGCTACAGCCACTTAGAATTAAGCGAATCAGAGAAATTTTAGCCGAAAATTGCTCCTGGTATCAGGAGCACATCTGACCCGAGGAGGTCTCCAAAAACAGGGACTGCTTGATCGACTGCTTGCGACGTTGATACTGTGTGCTTGATTGCATGCCTGTTTGCTAGGGAGGGCATTCGATCGCTTGCTTACATGCTACAGCCACTTAGAATTAGGCGAATCGGAGAAATTTTAGCCGAAAATTGCTCCTGGTATCAGGAGAACATCTGAGCCGAGGAGGTCTTTCAAAAACAGGGACTGATTGATTGACTGCTTGCGACGTTGATACTCTGTGCTTGATTGCATGCCTGTTTGAAAGAGAGTGCGTGTAATCGCTTGCTTACATGCTACAGCCACTGAGAATTAGGCGAATCGCAAAAATTTCAGCCGAAAATTGCTCCTGGTATCAGGAGAACATCTGAGCCGAGGAGGTCTTCCAAAAACAGGGACTGCTTGATTGACTGATTGCGACGTTAATACTGTGTGCTTGATCGCATGCCTGTTTGCTAGGGAGGGCATTCGATCGCTTGCTTACATGCTACAGCCACTTAGAATTAAGCGAATCGGAGAAATTTTAGCCGAAAATTGCTCCTGGTATCAGGAAAACATCTGAGCCGAGGAGGTCTTCCAAAAACAGGGACTGCTTGATTGACTGATTGCGACGTTAATACTGTGTGCTCGATTGCATGCCTGTTTGCAAGGGAGGGCATGTGATCGCTTGCTTACATGCTACAGCCACTTAGAATTAAGCGAATCGGAGAAATTTTAGCCGAAAATTGCTCCTGGTATCAGGAGCACATCTGACCCGAGGAGGTCTCCCAAAAACAGGGACTGCTTGATCGACTGCTTGCGACGTTGATACTGTGTGATTGATTGCATGCCTGTTTGCTAGGGAGGGCATTCGATCGCTTGCTTACATGCTACAGCCACTTAGAATTAGGCGAATCGGAGAAATTTTAGCCGAAAATTGCTCCTGGTATCAGGAGAACATCTGAGCCGAGGAGGTCTTCCAAAAACAGGGACTGATTGATTGAATGCTTGCGACGTTGATACTCTGTGCTTGATTGCATGCCTGTTTGAAAGAGAGTGCGTGTAATCGCTTGCTTACATGCTACAGCCACTGAGAATTAGGCGAATCGCAGAAACTTCAGCGGAAAACTGCTTCTGGTATCAGGAGCACATCTGAGCCGAGGAGGTCTCCCAAAAACAGGGACTGCTTGATTGACTGCTTGCGACGTTAATACTGTGTGCTTGATTGCATGCCTGTTTGCTAGGGAGGGCATTCGATCGCTTGCTTACATGCCACAGCCACTTAGAATTAAGCGAATCGGAGAAATTTTAGCCGAAAATTGCTCCTGGTATCAGGAAAACATCTGAGCCGAGGAGGTCTTCCAAAAACAGGGACTGCTTGATTGACTGATTGCGACGTTAATACTGTGTGCTCGATTGCATGCCTGTTTGAAAGAGAGTGCGTGTAATCGCTTGCTTACATGCTACAGCCACTGAGAATTAGGCGAATCGCTAAAATTTTAGCCGAAAATTGCTCCTGGTATCAGGAGCACATCTGACCCGAGGAGGTCTCCCAAAAACAGGGACTGCTTGATCGACTGCTTGCGACGTTGATACTGTGTGCTTGATTGCATGCCTGTTTGCTAGGGAGGGCATTCGATCGCTTGCTTACATGCTACAGCCACTTAGAATTAGGCGAATCGGAGAAATTTTAGCCGAAAATTGCTCCTGGTATCAGGAGAACATCTGAGCCGAGGAGGTCTTCCAAAAACAGGGACTGATTGATTGACTGCTTGCGACGTTGATACTCTGTGCTTGATTGCATGCCTGTTTGAAAGAGAGTGCGTGTAATCGCTTGCTTACA
This sequence comes from Diprion similis, assembly GCF_021155765.1. Lineage (NCBI taxonomy): Eukaryota > Metazoa > Arthropoda > Insecta > Hymenoptera > Diprionidae > Diprion > Diprion similis. The sequence continues at coordinate 7,683,580 of NC_060117.1, forward strand.
TGCTACAGCCACTGAGAATTAGGCGAATCGCAAAAATTTCAGCCGAAAATTGCTCCTGGTATCAGGAGAACATCTGAGCCGAGGAGGTCTTCCAAAAACAGGGACTGCTTGATTGACTGATTGCGACGTTAATACTGTGTGCTCGATTGCATGCCTGTTTGCTAGGGAGGGCATTCGATCGCTTGCTTACATGCTACAGCCACTTAGAATTAAGCGAATCGGAGAAATTTTAGCCGAAAATTGCTCCTGGTATCAGGAAAACATCTGAGCCGAGGAGGTCTTCCAAAAACAGGGACTGCTTGATTGACTGATTGCGACGTTAATACTGTGTGCTCGATTGCATGCCTGTTTGCAAGGGAGGGCATGTGATCGCTTGCTTACATGCTACAGCCACTTAGAATTAAGCGAATCGGAGAAATTTTAGCCGAAAATTGCTCCTGGTATCAGGAGCACATCTGACCCGAGGAGGTCTCCCAAAAACAGGGACTGCTTGATCGACTGCTTGCGACGTTGATACTGTGTGCTTGATTGCATGCCTGTTTGCTAGGGAGGGCATTCGATCGCTTGCTTACATGCTACAGCCACTTAGAATTAGGCGAATCGGAGAAATTTTAGCCGAAAATTGCTCCTGGTATCAGGAGAACATCTGAGCCGAGGAGGTCTTCCAAAAACAGGGACTGATTGATTGAATGCTTGCGACGTTGATACTCTGTGCTTGATTGCATGCCTGTTTGAAAGAGAGTGCGTGTAATCGCTTGCTTACATGCTACAGCCACTGAGAATTAGGCGAATCGCAAGAATTTCAGCCGAAAATTGCTCCTGGTATCAGGAGAACATCTGAGCCGAGGAGGTCTCCCAAAAACAGGGACTGCTTGATTGACTGATTGCGACGTTAATACTGTGTGCTTGATTGCATGCCTGTTTGCTAGGGAGGGCATTCGATCGCTTGCTTACATGCTACAGCCACTTAGAATTAAGCGAATCGGAGAAATTTTAGCCGAAAATTGCTCCTGGTATCAGGAAAACATCTGAGCCGAGGAGGTCTTCCAAAAACAGGGACTGCTTGATTGACTGATTGCGACGTTAATACTGTGTGCTCGATTGCATGCCTGTTTGAAAGAGAGTGCGTGTAATCGCTTGCTTACATGCTACAGCCACTGAGAATTAGGCGAATCGCAAAAATTTCAGCCGAAAATTGCTCCTGGTATCAGGAGAACATCTGAGCCGAGGAGGTCTTCCAAAAACAGGGACTGCTTGATTGACTGATTGCGACGTTAATACTGTGTGCTTGATTGCATGCCTGTTTGCTAGGGACGGCATTCGATCGCTTGCTTACATGCTACAGCCACTTAGAATTAAGCGAATCGGAGAAATTTTAGCCGAAAATTGCTCCTGGTATCAGGAAAACATCTGAGCCGAGGAGGTCTTCCAAAAACAGGGACTGCTTGATTGACTGATTGCGACGTTAATACTGTGTGCTCGATTGCATGCCTGTTTGAAAAAGAGTGCGTGTAATCGCTTGCTTACATGCTACAGCCACTGAGAATTAGGCGAATCGCAAAAATTTCAGCCGAAAATTGCTCCTGGTATCAGGAGAACATCTGAGCCGAGGAGGTCTTCCAAAAACAGGGACTGCTTGATTGACTGATTGCGACGTTAATACTGTGTGCTTGATTGCATGCCTGTTTGCTAGGGAGGGCATTCGATCGCTTGCTTACATGCTACAGCCACTTAGAATTAAGCGAATCAGAGAAATTTCAGCCGAAAATTGCTCCTGGTATCAGGAGCACATCTGACCCGAGGAGGTCTCCCAAAAACAGGGACTGCTTGATCGACTGCTTGCGACGTTGATACTGTGTGCTTGATTGCATGCCTGTTTGCTAGGGAGGGCATTCGATCGCTTGCTTACATGCTACAGCCACTTAGAATTAGGCGAATCGGAGAAATTTTAGCCGAAAATTGCTCCTGGTATCAGGAGAACATCTGAGCCGAGGAGGTCTTTCAAAAACAGGGACTGATTGATTGACTGCTTGCGACGTTGATACTCTGTGCTTGATTGCATGCCTGTTTGAAAGAGAGTGCGTGTAATCGCTTGCTTACATGCTACAGCCACTGAGAATTAGGCGAATCGCAAAAATTTCAGCCGAAAATTGCTCCTGGTATCAGGAGAACATCTGAGCCGAGGAGGTCTTCCAAAAACAGGGACTGCTTGATTGACTGATTGCGACGTTAATACTGTGTGCTTGATCGCATGCCTGTTTGCTAGGGAGGGCATTCGATCGCTTGCTTACATGCTACAGCCACTTAGAATTAAGCGAATCGGAGAAATTTTAGCCGAAAATTGCTCCTGGTATCAGGAAAACATCTGAGCCGAGGAGGTCTTCCAAAAACAGGGACTGCTTGATTGACTGATTGCGACGTTAATACTGTGTGCTCGATTGCATGCCTGTTTGCAAGGGAGGGCATGTGATCGCTTGCTTACATGCTACAGCCACTTAGAATTAAGCGAATCGGAGAAATTTTAGCCGAAAATTGCTCCTGGTATCAGGAGCACATCTGACCCGAGGAGGTCTCCCAAAAACAGGGACTGCTTGATCGACTGCTTGCGACGTTGATACTGTGTGCTTGATTGCATGCCTGTTTGCTAGGGAGGGCATTCGATCGCTTGCTTACATGCTACAGCCACTTAGAATTAGGCGAATCGGAGAAATTTTAGCCGAAAATTGCTCCTGGTATCAGGAGAACATCTGAGCCGAGGAGGTCTTCCAAAAACAGGGACTGATTGATTGAATGCTTGCGACGTTGATACTCTGTGCTTGATTGCATGCCTGTTTGAAAGAGAGTGCGTGTAATCGCTTGCTTACATGCTACAGCCACTGAGAATTAGGCGAATCGCAAGAATTTCAGCCGAAAATTGCTCCTGGTATCAGGAGAACATCTGAGCCGAGGAGGTCTCCCAAAAACAGGGACTGCTTGATTGACTGATTGCGACGTTAATACTGTGTGCTTGATTGCATGCCTGTTTGCTAGGGAGGGCATTCGATCGCTTGCTTACATGCTACAGCCACTTAGAATTAAGCGAATCGGAGAAATTTTAGCCGAAAATTGCTCCTGGTATCAGGAAAACATCTGAGCCGAGGAGGTCTTCCAAAAACAGGGACTGCTTGATTGACTGATTGCGACGTTAATACTGTGTGCTCGATTGCATGCCTGTTTGAAAGAGAGTGCGTGTAATCGCTTGCTTACATGCTACAGCCACTGAGAATTAGGCGAATCGCAAAAATTTCAGCCGAAAATTGCTCCTGGTATCAGGAGAACATCTGAGCCGAGGAGGTCTTCCAAAAACAGGGACTGCTTGATTGACTGATTGCGACGTTAATACTGTGTGCTTGATTGCATGCCTGTTTGCTAGGGACGGCATTCGATCGCTTGCTTACATGCTACAGCCACTTAGAATTAAGCGAATCGGAGAAATTTTAGCCGAAAATTGCTCCTGGTATCAGGAAAACATCCGAGCCGAGGAGGTCTTCCAAAAACAGGGACTGCTTGATTGACTGATTGCGACGTTAATACTGTGTGCTCGATTGCATGCCTGTTTGAAAAAGAGTGCGTGTAATCGCTTGCTTACATGCTACAGCCACTGAGAATTAGGCGAATCGCAAAAATTTCAGCCGAAAATTGCTCCTGGTATCAGGAGAACATCTGAGCCGAGGAGGTCTTCCAAAAACAGGGACTGCTTGATTGACTGATTGCGACGTTAATACTGTGTGCTTGATTGCATGCCTGTTTGCTAGGGAGGGCATTCGATCGCTTGCTTACATGCTACAGCCACTTAGAATTAAGCGAATCAGAGAAATTTCAGCCGAAAATTGCTCCTGGTATCAGGAGCACATCTGACCCGAGGAGGTCTCCCAAAAACAGGGACTGCTTGATCGACTGCTTGCGACGTTGATACTGTGTGCTTGATTGCATGCCTGTTTGCTAGGGAGGGCATTCGATCGCTTGCTTACATGCTACAGCCACTTAGAATTAGGCGAATCGGAGAAATTTTAGCCGAAAATTGCTCCTGGTATCAGGAGAACATCTGAGCCGAGGAGGTCTTTCAAAAACAGGGACTGATTGATTGACTGCTTGCGACGTTGATACTCTGTGCTTGATTGCATGCCTGTTTGAAAGAGAGTGCGTGTAATCGCTTGCTTACATGCTACAGCCACTGAGAATTAGGCAAATCGCAAAAATTTCAGCCGAAAATTGCTCCTGGTATCAGGAGAACATCTGAGCCGAGGAGGTCTTCCAAAAACAGGGACTGCTTGATTGACTGATTGCGACGTTAATACTGTGTGCTCGATTGCATGCCTGTTTGCAAGGGAGGGCATGTGATCGCTTGCTTACATGCTACAGCCACTTAGAATTAAGCGAATCGGAGAAATTTTAGCCGAAAATTGCTCCTGGTATCAGGAGCACATCTGACCCGAGGAGGTCTCCCAAAAACAGGGACTGCTTGATCGACTGCTTGCGACGTTGATACTGTGTGATTGATTGCATGCCTGTTTGCAAGGGAGGGCATGTGATCGCTTGCTTACATGCTACAGCCACTTAGAATTAAGCGAATCGGAGAAATTTTAGCCGAAAATTGCTCCTGGTATCAGGAGCACATCTGACCCGAGGAGGTCTCCCAAAAACAGGGACTGCTTGATCGACTGCTTGCGACGTTGATACTGTGTGATTGATTGCATGCCTGTTTGCTAGGGAGGGCATTCGATCGCTTGCTTACATGCTACAGCCACTTAGAATTAGGCGAATCGGAGAAATTTTAGCCGAAAATTGCTCCTGGTATCAGGAGAACATCTGAGCCGAGGAGGTCTTCCAAAAACAGGGACTGATTGATTGAATGCTTGCGACGTTGATACTCTGTGCTTGATTGCATGCCTGTTTGAAAGAGAGTGCGTGTAATCGCTTGCTTACATGCTACAGCCACTGAGAATTAGGCGAATCGCAAAAAATTCAGCCGAAAATTGCTCCTGGTATCAGGAGAACATCTGAGCCGAGGAGGTCTTCCAAAAACAGGGACTGCTTGATTGACTGATTGCGACGTTAATACTGTGTGCTTGATTGCATGCCTGTTTGCTAGGGAGGGCATTCGATCGCTTGCTTACATGCTACAGCCACTTAGAATTAAGCGAATCGGAGAAATTTTAGCCGAAAATTGCTCCTGGTATCAGGGAAACATCTGAGTTGAGGAGGTCTTCCAAAAACAGGGACTGCTTGATTGACTGATTGCGACGTTAATACTGTGTGCTCGATTGCATGCCTGTTTGAAAGAGAGTGCGTGTAATCGCTTGCTTACATGCTACAGCCACTGAGAATTAGGCGAATCGCAAAAATTTCAGCCGAAAATTGCTCCTGGTATCAGGAGAACATCTGAGCCGAGGAGGTCTTCCAAAAACAGGGACTGCTTGATTGACTGATTGCGACGTTAATACTGTGTGCTTGATTGCATGCCTGTTTGCTAGGGACGGCATTCGATCGCTTGCTTACATGCTACAGCCACTTAGAATTAAGCGAATCGGAGAAATTTTAGCCGAAAATTGCTCCTGGTATCAGGAAAACATCTGAGCCGAGGAGGTCTTCCAAAAACAGGGACTGCTTGATTGACTGATTGCGACGTTAATACTGTGTGCTCGATTGCATGCCTGTTTGAAAAAGAGTGCGTGTAATCGCTTGCTTACATGCTACAGCCACTGAGAATTAGGCGAATCGCAAAAATTTCAGCCGAAAATTGCTCCTGGTATCAGGAGAACATCTGAGCCGAGGAGGTCTTCCAAAAACAGGGACTGCTTGATTGACTGATTGCGACGTTAATACTGTGTGCTTGATTGCATGCCTGTTTGCTAGGGAGGGCATTCGATCGCTTGCTTACATGCTACAGCCACTTAGAATTAAGCGAATCAGAGAAATTTTAGCCGAAAATTGCTCCTGGTATCAGGAGCACATCTGACCCGAGGAGGTCTCCCAAAAACAGGGACTGCTTGATCGACTGCTTGCGACGTTGATACTGTGTGCTTGATTGCATGCCTGTTTGCTAGGGAGGGCATTCGATCGCTTGCTTACATGCTACAGCCACTTAGAATTAGGCGAATCGGAGAAATTTTAGCCGAAAATTGCTCCTGGTATCAGAAGAACATCTGAGCCGAGGAGGTCTTTCAAAAACAGGGACTGATTGATTGACTGCTTGCGACGTTGATACTCTGTGCTTGATTGCATGCCTGTTTGAAAGAGAGTGCGTGTAATCGCTTGCTTACATGCTACAGCCACTGAGAATTAGGCGAATCGCAAAAATTTCAGCCGAAAATTGCTCCTGGTATCAGGAGAACATCTGAGCCGAGGAGGTCTTCCAAAAACAGGGACTGCTTGATTGACTGATTGCGACGTTAATACTGTGTGCTTGATCGCATGCCTGTTTGCTAGGGAGGGCATTCGATCGCTTGCTTACATGCTACAGCCACTTAGAATTAAGCGAATCGGAGAAATTTTAGCCGAAAATTGCTCCTGGTATCAGGAAAACATCTGAGCCGAGGAGGTCTTCCAAAAACAGGGACTGCTTGATTGACTGATTGCGACGTTAATACTGTGTGCTCGATTGCATGCCTGTTTGCTAGGGAGGGCATTCGATCGCTTGCTTACATGCTACAGCCACTTAGAATTAAGCGAATCGGAGAAATTTTAGCCGAAAATTGCTCCTGGTATCAGGAAAACATCTGAGCCGAGGAGGTCTTCCAAAAACAGGGACTGCTTGATTGACTGATTGCGACGTTAATACTGTGTGCTCGATTGCATGCCTGTTTGCAAGGGAGGGCATGTGATCGCTTGCTTACATGCTACAGCCACTTTGAATTAGGCGAATCGGAGAAATTTTAGCCGAAAATTGCTCCTGGTATCAGGAGAACATCTGAGCCGAGGAGGTCTTCCAAAAACAGGGACTGATTGATTGACTGCTTGCGACGTTGATACTCTGTGCTTGATTGCATGCCTGTTTGAAAGAGAGTGCGTGTAATCGCTTGCTTACATGCTACAGCCACTGAGAATTAGGCGAATCGCAAAAATTTCAGCCGAAAATTGCTCCTGGTATCAGGAGAACATCTGAGCCGAGGAGGTCTTTCAAAAACAGGGACTGCTTGAATGACTGATTGCGACGTTAATACTGTGTGCTTGATTGCATGCCTGTTTGCTAGGGAGGGCATTCGATTGCTTGCTTACATGCTACAGCCACTGAGAATTAGGCGAATCGCAGAAACTTCGGCGGAAAACTGCTTCTGGTATCAGGAGCACATCTGAGCCGAGGAGGTCTTCCAAAAACAGGGACTGCTTGATTGACTGCTTGCGACGTTGATACTGTGTGCTCGATTGCATGCCTGTTTGCTAGGGAGGGCATTCGATTGCTTGCTTACATGCTACAGCCACTTAGAATTAAGCGAATCGGAGAAATTTTAGCCGAAAATTGCTCCTGGTATCGTGAAAACATCTGAGCCGAGGAGGTCTTCCAAAAACAGGGACTGCTTAATTGACTGATTGCGACGTTAATACTGTGTGCTCGATTGCATGCCTGTTTGAAAGAGAGTGCGTGTAATCGCTTGCTTACATGCTACAGCCACTGAGAATTAGGCGAATCGCAGAAACTTCAGCGGAAAACTGCTTCTGGTATCAGGAGCACATCTGAGCCGAGGAGGTCTCCCAAAAACAGGGACTGCTTGATTGACTGCTTGCGACGTTGATACTGTGTGCTTGATTGCATGCCTGTTTGCTAGGGAGGGCATTCGATCGCTTGCTCACATGCTACAGCCACTTAGAATTAAGCGAATCGGAGAAATTTTAGCCGAAAATTGCTCCTGGTATCAGAAGAACATTTGAGCCAAGGAGGTCTTCTAAAAACAGGGACTGATTAATTAACTGCTTGCGACGTTGATACTGTGTGCTCGATTGCATGCCTGTTTGCAAGGGAGGGCATGTGATCGCTAGCTTACATGCTACAGCCACTTAGAATTAGGCGAATCGAAAAAATTTCAGCCGAAAATTGCTCCTGGTATCAGGAGAACATCTGAGCCGAGGAGGTCTTCCAAAAACAGGGACTGCTTGATTGACTGATTGCGACGTTAATACTGTGTGCTCGGTTGCATGCCTGTTTGCAAGGGAGGGCATGTGATCGCTTGCTTACATGCTACAGCCACTTAGAATTAAGCGAATCGGAGAAATTTTAGCCGAAAATTGCTCCTGGTATCAGGAGCACATCTGACCCGAGGAGGTCTCCCAAAAACAGGGACTGCTTGATCGACTGCTTGCGACGTTGATACTGTGTGCTTGATTGCATGCCTGTTTGCTAGGGAGGGCATTCGATCGCTTGCTTACATGCTACAGCCACTTAGAATTAGGCGAATCGGAGGAATTTTAGCCGAAAATTGCTCCTGGTATCAGGAGAACATCTGAGCCGAGGAGGTCTTCCAAAAACAGGGACTGATTGATTGAATGCTTGCGACGTTGATACTCTGTGCTTGATTGCATGCCTGTTTGAAAGAGAGTGCGTGTAATCGCTTGCTCACATGCTACAGCCACTGAGAATTAGGCGAATCGCAAAAATTTCAGCCGAAAATTGCTCCTGGTATCAGGAGAACATCTGAGCCGAGGAGGTCTTCCAAAAACAGGGACTGCTTGATTGACTGATTGCGACGTTAATACTGTGTGCTTGATTGCATGCCTGTTTGCTAGGGAGGGCATTCGATCGCTTGCTTACATGCTACAGCCACTTAGAATTAAGCAAATCGGAGAAATTTTAGCCGAAAATTGCTCCTGGTATCAGGAAAACATCTGAGCCGAGGAGGTCTTCCAAAAACAGGGACTGCTTGATTGACTGCTTGCGACGTTAATACTGTGTGCTCGATTGCATGCCTGTTTGAAAGAGAGTGCGTGTAATCGCTTGCTTACATGCTACAGCCACTTAGAATTAGGCGAATCGGAGAAATTTTAGCCGAAAATGTCTCCTGGTATCAGGAGAACATCTGAGCCGAGGAGGTCTTCCAAAAACAGGGACTGATTGATTGACTGCTTGCGACGTTGATACTCTGTGCTTGATTGCATGCCTGTTCGAAAGAGAGTGCGTGTAATCGCTTGCTTACATGCTACAGCCACTGAGAATTGGGCGAATCGCAAAAATTTCAGCCCAAAATTGCTCCTGGTATCAGGAGAACATCTGAGCCGAGGAGGTCTTCCAAAAACAGGGACTGCTTGATTGACTGATTGCGACGTTGATACTGTGTGCTCGATTGCATGCCTGTTTGCTAGGGAGGGCACTCGATCGCTTGCTTACATGCTACAGCCACTTAGAATTAAGCGAATCGGAGAAATTTCAGCCGAAAATTGCTCCTGGTATCAGGAGAACATCTGAGCCGAGGAGGTCTTCCAAAAACAGGGACTGCTTGATTGACTGATTGCGACGTTGATACTGTGTGCTCGATTGCATGCCTGTTTGCAAGGGAGGGCATGTGATCGCTTGCTTACATGCTACAGCCACTTAGAATTAAGCGAATCAGAGAAATTTTAGCCGAAAATTGCTCCTGGTATCAGGAGAACATCTGAGCCGAGGAGGTCTTCCAAAAACAGGGACTGCTTGATTGACTGATTGCGACGTTAATACTGTGTGCTCGATTGCATGCCTGTTTGCAAGGGAGGGCATGTGATCGCTTGCTTACATGCTACAGCCACTTAGAATTAAGCGAATCGGAGAAATTTTAGCCGAAAATTGCTCCTGGTATCAGGAGAACATCTGAGCCGAGGAGGTCTTTCAAAAACAGGGACTGCTTGATTAACTGCTTGCGACGTTGATACTGTGTGCTTGATTGCATGCCTGTTTGCTAGGGAGGGCATGTGATCGCTTGCTTCCATGCTACAGCCACTTAGAATGAAGCCAATCGGAAAATTTTAGCCGAGAATTGCTCCTGGTATCAGGAGAACATCCGAGCTGAGGAGGTCTCCCAAAATCAGGGACTGCTTGATTGACTGCTTGCGACGTTGATACTGTGTGCTTGATTGCATGCCTGTTTGCTAGGGAGGGCATGTGATCGCTTGCTTCCATGCTACAGCCACTTAGAATGAAGCCAATCGGAAAATTTTAGCCGAGAATTGCTCCTGGTATCAGGAGAACATCCGAGCTGAGGAGGTCTCCCAAAATCAGGGACTGCTTGATTGACTGCTTGCGACGTTGATACTGTGTGCTTGATTGCATGCCTGTTTGATAGAGAGTGCGTGTAATCGCTTGCTTACATGCTACAGCCACTTAGAATCTGGCGAATCGGAAAAATTTCAGCCGAAAATTGCTCCTGGTATCTGGAGAACATCTGAGCCGAGGAGGTCTTCCAAAAACAGGGACTGATTGATTGACTGCTTGCGACGTTGATACTCTGTGCTTGATTGCATGCCTGTTTGAAAGAGAGTGCGTGTAATCGCTTGCTTACATGCTACAGCCACTGAGAATTAGGCGAATCGCAAAAATTTCAGCCGAAAATTGCTCCTGGTATCAGGAGAACATCTGAGCCGAGGAGGTCTTTCAAAAACAGGGACTGCTTGAATGACTGATTGCGACGTTAATACTGTGTGCTTGATTGCATGCCTGTTTGCTAGGGAGGGCATTCGATTGCTTGCTTACATGCTACAGCCACTGAGAATTAGGCGAATCGCAGAAACTTCGGCGGAAAACTGCTTCTGGTATCAGGAGCACATCTGAGCCGAGGAGGTCTTCCAAAAACAGGGACTGCTTGATTGACTGCTTGCGACGTTGATACTGTGTGCTCGATTGCATGCCTGTTTGCTAGGGAGGGCATTCGATTGCTTGCTTACATGCTACAGCCACTTAGAATTAAGCGAATCGGAGAAATTTTAGCCGAAAATTGCTCCTGGTATCGTGAAAACATCTGAGCCGAGGAGGTCTTCCAAAAACAGGGACTGCTTAATTGACTGATTGCGACGTTAATACTGTGTGCTCGATTGCATGCCTGTTTGAAAGAGAGTGCGTGTAATCGCTTGCTTACATGCTACAGCCACTGAGAATTAGGCGAATCGCAGAAACTTCAGCGGAAAACTGCTTCTGGTATCAGGAGCACATCTGAGCCGAGGAGGTCTCCCAAAAACAGGGACTGCTTGATTGACTGCTTGCGACGTTGATACTGTGTGCTTGATTGCATGCCTGTTTGCTAGGGAGGGCATTCGATCGCTTGCTCACATGCTACAGCCACTTAGAATTAAGCGAATCGGAGAAATTTTAGCCGAAAATTGCTCCTGGTATCAGAAGAACATTTGAGCCAAGGAGGTCTTCTAAAAACAGGGACTGATTAATTAACTGCTTGCGACGTTGATACTGTGTGCTCGATTGCATGCCTGTTTGCAAGGGAGGGCATGTGATCGCTAGCTTACATGCTACAGCCACTTAGAATTAGGCGAATCGAAAAAATTTCAGCCGAAAATTGCTCCTGGTATCAGGAGAACATCTGAGCCGAGGAGGTCTTCCAAAAACAGGGACTGCTTGATTGACTGATTGCGACGTTAATACTGTGTGCTCGGTTGCATGCCTGTTTGCAAGGGAGGGCATGTGATCGCTTGCTTACATGCTACAGCCACTTAGAATTAAGCGAATCGGAGAAATTTTAGCCGAAAATTGCTCCTGGTATCAGGAGCACATCTGACCCGAGGAGGTCTCCCAAAAACAGGGACTGCTTGATCGACTGCTTGCGACGTTGATACTGTGTGCTTGATTGCATGCCTGTTTGCTAGGGAGGGCATTCGATCGCTTGCTTACATGCTACAGCCACTTAGAATTAGGCGAATCGGAGGAATTTTAGCCGAAAATTGCTCCTGGTATCAGGAGAACATCTGAGCCGAGGAGGTCTTCCAAAAACAGGGACTGATTGATTGAATGCTTGCGACGTTGATACTCTGTGCTTGATTGCATGCCTGTTTGAAAGAGAGTGCGTGTAATCGCTTGCTCACATGCTACAGCCACTGAGAATTAGGCGAATCGCAAAAATTTCAGCCGAAAATTGCTCCTGGTATCAGGAGAACATCTGAGCCGAGGAGGTCTTCCAAAAACAGGGACTGCTTGATTGACTGATTGCGACGTTAATACTGTGTGCTTGATTGCATGCCTGTTTGCTAGGGAGGGCATTCGATCGCTTGCTTACATGCTACAGCCACTTAGAATTAAGCAAATCGGAGAAATTTTAGCCGAAAATTGCTCCTGGTATCAGGAAAACATCTGAGCCGAGGAGGTCTTCCAAAAACAGGGACTGCTTGATTGACTGCTTGCGACGTTAATACTGTGTGCTCGATTGCATGCCTGTTTGAAAGAGAGTGCGTGTAATCGCTTGCTTACATGCTACAGCCACTTAGAATTAGGCGAATCGGAGAAATTTTAGCCGAAAATGTCTCCTGGTATCAGGAGAACATCTGAGCCGAGGAGGTCTTCCAAAAACAGGGACTGATTGATTGACTGCTTGCGACGTTGATACTCTGTGCTTGATTGCATGCCTGTTCGAAAGAGAGTGCGTGTAATCGCTTGCTTACATGCTACAGCCACTGAGAATTGGGCGAATCGCAAAAATTTCAGCCCAAAATTGCTCCTGGTATCAGGAGAACATCTGAGCCGAGGAGGTCTTCCAAAAACAGGGACTGCTTGATTGACTGATTGCGACGTTGATACTGTGTGCTCGATTGCATGCCTGTTTGCTAGGGAGGGCACTCGATCGCTTGCTTACATGCTACAGCCACTTAGAATTAAGCGAATCGGAGAAATTTCAGCCGAAAATTGCTCCTGGTATCAGGAGAACATCTGAGCCGAGGAGGTCTTCCAAAAACAGGGACTGCTTGATTGACTGATTGCGACGTTGATACTGTGTGCTCGATTGCATGCCTGTTTGCAAGGGAGGGCATGTGATCGCTTGCTTACATGCTACAGCCACTTAGAATTAAGCGAATCAGAGAAATTTTAGCCGAAAATTGCTCCTGGTATCAGGAGAACATCTGAGCCGAGGAGGTCTTCCAAAAACAGGGACTGCTTGATTGACTGATTGCGACGTTAATACTGTGTGCTCGATTGCATGCCTGTTTGCAAGGGAGGGCATGTGATCGCTTGCTTACATGCTACAGCCACTTAGAATTAAGCGAATCGGAGAAATTTTAGCCGAAAATTGCTCCTGGTATCAGGAGAACATCTGAGCCGAGGAGGTCTTTCAAAAACAGGGACTGCTTGATTAACTGCTTGCGACGTTGATACTGTGTGCTTGATTGCATGCCTGTTTGCTAGGGAGGGCATGTGATCGCTTGCTTCCATGCTACAGCCACTTAGAATGAAGCCAATCGGAAAATTTTAGCCGAGAATTGCTCCTGGTATCAGGAGAACATCCGAGCTGAGGAGGTCTCCCAAAATCAGGGACTGCTTGATTGACTGCTTGCGACGTTGATACTGTGTGCTTGATTGCATGCCTGTTTGATAGAGAGTGCGTGTAATCGCTTGCTTACATGCTACAGCCACTTAGAATCTGGCGAATCGGAAAAATTTCAGCCGAAAATTGCTCCTGGTATCTGGAGAACATCTGAGCCGAGGAGGTCTTCCAAAAACAGGGACTGCTTGATTGACTGCTCATGATATCGATGCTACGTGTCTAAACGCATGCCTGCTTGCTGGAGAGGGCATGTGATCGCTTGCTCACATGCTACAGCCACTTAGAATCAGGCGAATCAGAGAAATCTCAGCCGAAAATTGCTCTTGGTATCAGGAGAACATCTGAGCCGAGGAGGTCTTCCAAAAACAGGGACTGCTTGATTGACTGCTTGCGACGTTGATACTGTGTCCTTGATTGCATGTCTGTTCGCTAGAGAGGGCATGTGATCGCTTGCTTACATGCTACAGCCACTTAGAATTAGGCGAATCGGAGAAATTTCAGCCGAAAATTGCTCCTGTTATCAGGAGAACATCTGAGCCGAGGAGGTCTTCCAAAAACAGGGACTGATTGATTGACTGCTTGCGACGTTGATACTCTGTGCTTGATTGCATGCCTGTTTGAAAGAGAGTGCGTGTAATCGCTTGCTTACATGCTACAGCCACTGAGAATAAGGCGAATCGCAGAAACTTCGGCGGAAAACTGCTTCTGGTATCAGGAGCACATCTGAGCCGAGGAGGTCTCCCAAAAACAGGGACTGCTTGATTGACTGCTTGCGACGTTGATACTGTGTGCTCGATTGCATGCCTGTTTGCTAGGGAGGGCATGTGATCGCTTGCTTACATGCTACAGCTACTTAGAATTCAGCGAAGCGGAGAAATTTTAGCCGAGAATTGCTCCTGGTATCAGGAGAACATCTGACCCGAGGAGGTCTCCCAAAAACAGGGACTGCTTGATCGACTGCTTGCGACGTTGATACTGTGTGCTTGATTGCATGCCTGTTCGCTAGGAAGGGCATTCGATCGCTTGCTTACATGCTACAGCCACTTAGAATTAAGCGAATCGGAGAAATTTTAGCCGAAAATTGCTCCTGGTATCAGGAGCACATCCGAGCTGAGGAGGTCTCCCAAAAACAGGGACTGCTTGATCGACTGCTTGCGACGTTGATACTGTGTGCTCGATTGCATGCCTGTTTGCTAGGGAGGGCATGTGATCGCTTGCTTACATGCTACAGCTACTTAGAATTAAGCGAAGCGGAGAAATTTTAGCCGAGAATTGCTCCTGGTATCAGGAGAACATCTGACCCGAGGAGGTCTCCCAAAAACAGGGACTGCTTGATCGACTGCTTGCGACGTTGATACTGTGTGCTCGATTGCATGCCTGTTTGCTAGGGAGGGCATTCGATCGCTTGCTTACATGCTACAGCCACTTAGAATTAAGCGAATCGGAGAAATTTTAGCCGAAAATTGCTCCTGGTATCAGAAAAACATCTGAGCCGAGGAGGTCTTCCAAAAACAGGGACTGCTTGATTGACTGATTGCGACGTTAATACTGTGTGCTCGATTGCATGCCTGTTTGCAAGGGAGGGCATGTGATCGCTTGCTTACATGCTACAGCCACTTAGAATTAAGCGAATCGGAGAAATTTTAGCTGAAAATTGCTCCTGGTATCAGGAGAACATCCGAGCCGAGGAGGTCTTCCGAAAACAGGGACTGATTGATTGACTGCTTGCGACGTTGATACTGTGTGCTCGATTGCATGCCTGTTTGCAAGGGAGGGCATGTGATCGCTTGCTTACATGCTACAGCCACTTAGAATTAGGAGAATCGGAGAAATTTCAGCCGAAACTTGCTCCTGGTATCAGGAGAACATCTGAGCCGAGGAGGTCTTCCAAAAACAGGGACTGAATGATTGACTGCTTGCGACGTTGATACTCTGTGCTTGATTGCATGCCTGTTTGGAAGAGAGTGCGTGTAATCGCTTGCTTTTATGCTACAGCCACTGAGAATTAGGCGAATCGCAGAAATTCCAGCCGAAAATTGCTCTTGGTATCAGGAGCACATCTGAGCCGAGGAGGTCTTCCAAATACAGGAACTGCTTGATTAACTGATTATAATATCGATGCTACGTGTCTAAACGCATGCCTGCTTGCTGAAGAGGGCATGTGATCGCTTGCTTACATGCTACAGCCACTCAGAATTAAGCGAATCGGAGAAATTTCAGCCGAAAATTGCTCCTGGTATCAGGAGAACATCTCAGCTGAGGAGGTCTTCAAAAACAAGGACTGCTTGATTGACTGCTTGCAACGTTAATACTGTGTGCTCGATTGCATGTCTGTTTGCAAGGGAGGGCACGTGATCGCTTGCTTACATGCCACAGCCACTTAGAATTAGGCAAATCGGAGAAATTTTAGCCGAAAATTGCTCCTGGTATCAGGAGAACATCTGAGCCGAGGAGGTCTTCCAAAAACAGGGACTGCTTGATTGACTGATTGCGACGTTAATACTGTGTGCTCGATTGCATGCCTGTTTGCAAGGGAGGGCATGTGATCGCTTGCTTACATGCTACAGCCACTTAGAATTAAGCGAATCAGAGAAATTTTAGCCGAAAATTGCTCCTGGTATCAGAAGAACATCTGAGCCGAGGAGGTCTTTCAAAAACAGGGACTGCTTGATTAACTGCTTGCGACGTTGATACTGTGTGCTTGATTGCATGCCTGTTTGCTAGGGAGGGCATGTGATCGCTTGCTTCCATGCTACAGCCACTTAGAATGAAGCCAATCGGAAAATTTTAGCCGAGAATTGCTCCTGGTATCAGGAGAACATCCGAGCTGAGGAGGTCTTCCAAAATCAGGGACTGCTTGATTGACTGCTTGCGACGTTGATACTGTGTGCTTGATTGCATGCCTGTTTGATAGAGAGTGCGTGTAATCGCTTGCTTACATGCTACAGCCACTTAGAATCTGGCGAATCGGAGAAATTTCAGCCGAAAATTGCTCCTGGTATCAGGAGAACATCTGAGCCGAGGAGGTCTTCCAAAAACAGGGACTGCTTGATTGACTGCTCATGATATCGATGCTACGTGTCTAAACGCATGCCTGCTTGCTGGAGAGGGCATGTGATCGCTTGCTCACATGCTACAGCCACTTAGAATCAGGCGAATCAGAGAAATCTCAGCCGAAAATTGCTCTTGGTATCAGGAGAACATCTGAGCCGAGGAGGTCTTCCAAAAACAGGGACTGCTTGATTGACTGCTTGCGACGTTGATACTGTGTCCTTGATTGCATGTCTGTTCGCTAGAGAGGGCATGTGATCGCTTGCTTACATGCTACAGCCACTTAGAATTAGGCGAATCGGAGAAATTTCAGCTGAAAATTGCTCCTGTTATCAGGAGAACATCTGAGCCGAGGAGGTCTTCCAAAAACAGGGACTGATTGATTGACTGCTTGCGACGTTGATACTCTGTGCTTGATTGCATGCCTGTTTGAAAGAGAGTGCGTGTAATCGCTTGCTTACATGCTACAGCCACTGAGAATTAGGCGAATCGCAGAAACTTCGGCGGAAAACTGCTTCTGGTATCAGGAGCACATCTGAGCCGAGGAAGTCTCCCAAAAACTGGGACTGCTTGATTGACTGCTTGCGACGTTGATACTGTGTGCTCGATTGCATGCCTGTTTGCTAGGGAGGGCATGTGATCGCTTGCTTACATGCTACAGCTACTTAGAATTCAGCGAAGCGGAGAAATTTTAGCCGAGAATTGCTCCTGGTATCAGGAGAACATCTGACCCGAGGAGGTCTCCCAAAAACAGGGACTGCTTGATCGACTGCTTGCGACGTTGATACTGTGTGCTTGATTGCATGCCTGTTCGCTAGGGAGGGCATTCGATCGCTTGCTTACATGCTACAGCCACTTAGAATTAAGCGAATCGGAGAAATTTTAGCCGAAAATTGCTCCTGGTATCAGGAGCACATCCGAGCTGAGGAGGTCTCCCAAAAACAGGGACTGCTTGATCGACTGCTTGCGACGTTGATACTGTGTGCTCGATTGCATGCCTGTTTGCTAGGGAGGGCATGTGATCGCTTGCTTACATGCTACAGCTACTTAGAATTAAGCGAAGCGGAGAAATTTTAGCCGAGAATTGCTCCTGGTATCAGGAGAACATCTGACCCGAGGAGGTCTCCCAAAAACAGGGACTGCTTGATCGACTGCTTGCGACGTTGATACTGTGTGCTCGATTGCATGCCTGTTTGCTAGGGAGGGCATTCGATCGCTTGCTTACATGCTACAGCCACTTAGAATTAAGCGAATCGGAGAAATTTTAGCCGAAAATTGCTCCTGGTATCAGGAAAACATCTGAGCCGAGGAGGTCTTCCAAAAACAGGGACTGCTTGATTGACTGATTGCGACGTTAATACTGTGTGCTCGATTGCATGCCTGTTTGCAAGGGAGGGCATGTGATCGCTTGCTTACATGCTACAGCCACTTAGAATTAAGCGAATCGGAGAAATTTTAGCTGAAAATTGCTCCTGGTATCAGGAGAACATCCGAGCCGAGGAGGTCTTCCGAAAACAGGGACTGATTGATTGACTGCTTGCGACGTTGATACTGTGTGCTCGATTGCATGCCTGTTTGCAAGGGAGGGCATGTGATCGCTTGCTTACATGCTACAGCCACTTAGAATTAGGAGAATCGGAGAAATTTCAGCCGAAACTTGCTCCTGGTATCAGGAGAACATCTGAGCCGAGGAGGTCTTCCAAAAACAGGGACTGAATGATTGACTGCTTGCGACGTTGATACTCTGTGCTTGATTGCATGCCTGTTTGGAAGAGAGTGCGTGTAATCGCTTGCTTACATGCTACAGCCACTGAGAATTAGGCGAATCGCAGAAATTCCAGCCGAAAATTGCTCTTGGTATCAGGAGCACATCTGAGCCGAGGAGGTCTTCCAAATACAGGAACTGCTTGATTAACTGATTATAATATCGATGCTACGTGTCTAAACGCATGCCTGCTTGCTGAAGAGGGCATGTGATCGCTTGCTTACATGCTACAGCCACTCAGAATTAAGCGAATCGGAGAAATTTCAGCCGAAAATTGCTCCTGGTATCAGGAGAACATCTCAGCTGAGGAGGTCTTCAAAAACAAGGACTGCTTGATTGACTGCTTGCAACGTTAATACTGTGTGCTCGATTGCATGTCTGTTTGCAAGGGAGGGCACGTGATCGCTTGCTTACATGCCACAGCCACTTAGAATTAGGCAAATCGGAGAAATTTTAGCCGAAAATTGCTCCTGGTATCAGGAGAACATCTGAGCCGAGGAGGTCTTCCAAAAACAGGGACTGCTTGATCGACTGATTGCGACGTTAATACTGTGTGCTCGATTGCATGCCTGTTTGCAAGGGAGGGCATGTGATCGCTTGCTTACATGCTACAGCCACTTAGAATTAAGCGAATCAGAGAAATTTTAGCCGAAAATTGCTCCTGGTATCAGGAGAACATCTGAGCCGAGGAGGTCTTTCAAAAACAGGGACTGCTTGATTAACTGCTTGCGACGTTGATACTGTGTGCTTGATTGCATGCCTGTTTGCTAGGGAGGGCATGTGATCGCTTGCTTCCATGCTACAGCCACTTAGAATGAAGCCAATCGGAAAATTTTAGCCGAGAATTGCTCCTGGTATCAGGAGAACATCCGAGCTGAGGAGGTCTTCCAAAATCAGGGACTGCTTGATTGACTGCTTGCGACGTTGATACTGTGTGCTTGATTGCATGCCTGTTTGATAGAGAGTGCGTGTAATCGCTTGCTTACATGCTACAGCCACTTAGAATCTGGCGAATCGGAGAAATTTCAGCCGAAAATTGCTCCTGGTATCAGGAGAACATCTGAGCCGAGGAGGTCTTCCAAAAACAGGGACTGCTTGATTGACTGCTCATGATATCGATGCTACGTGTCTAAACGCATGCCTGCTTGCTAGAGAGGGCATGTGATCGCTTGCTCACATGCTACAGCCACTTAGAATCAGGCGAATCGGAGAAATCTTAGCCGAAAATTGCTCTTGGTATCAGGAGAACATCTGAGCCGAGGAGGTCTTCCAAAAACAGGGACTGCTTGATTGACTGCTTGCGACGTTGATACTGTGTCCTTGATTGCATGTCTGTTCGCTAGAGAGGGCATGTGATCGGTTGCTTACATGCTACAGCCACTTAGAATTAGGCGAATCGGAGAAATTTCAGCCGAAAATTGCTCCTGTTATCAGGAGAACATCTGAGCCGAGGAGGTCTTCCAAAAACAGGGACTGCTTGATTGACTGCTTGCGACGTTGATACTGTGTGCTTGATTGCATGCCTGTTTGCTAGGGAGGGCATGTGATCGCTTGCTTCCATGCCACAGCCACTTAGAATCAGGCGAATCGGAGAAATTTCAGCCGAAAATTGCTCCTGGTATCAGGAGAACATCTGAGCCGAGGAGGTCTTCCAAAAACAGGGACTGCTTGATTGACTGATTGCGACGTTAATACTGTGTGCTCGATTGCATGCCTGTTTGCAAGGGAGGGCATGTGATCGCTTGCTTACATGCTACAGCCACTTAGAATTAAGCGAATCGGAGAAATTTTAGCCGAAAATTGCTCCTGGTATCAGGAGAACATCTGAGCCGAGGAGGTCTTCCAAAAACAGGGACTGATTGATTGACTGCTTGCGACGTTGATACTCTGTGCTTGATTGCATGCCTGTTTGGAAGAGAGTGCGTGTAATCGCTTGCTTACATGCTACAGCCACTTAAAATTGAGCGAATCGGAGAAATTTTAGCCGAAAATTGCTCCTGGTATCAGGAGAACATCTGAGCCGAGGAGGTCTTCCAAAAACAGGGACTGATTGATTGACTGCTTGCGACGTTGATACTCTGTGCTTGATTGCATGCCTGTTTGAAAGAGAGTGCGTGTAATCGCTTGCTTACATGCTACAGCTACTGAGAATTAGGCGAATCGCAAAAATTTCAGCCGAAAATTGCTCCTGGTATCAGGAGAACATCTGAGCCGAGGAGGTCTTCCAAAAACAGGGACTGCTTGATTGACTGATTGCGACGTTAATACTGTGTGCTCGATTGCATGCCTGTTTGCTAGGGAGGGCATTCGATCGCTTGCTTACATGCTACAGCCACTTAGAATTAAGCGAATCGGAGAAATTTTAGCCGAAAATTGCTTCTGGTATCAGGAAAACATCTGAGCCGAGGAGGTCTTTCAAAAACAGGGACTGCTTGATTGACTGATTGCGACGTTGATACTGTGTGCTTGATTGCATGCCTGTTTGCTAGGGAGGGCATGTGATCGCTTGCTTACATGCTACAGCCACTGAGAATTAAGCGAATCGGAGAAATTTTAGCCGAAAATTGCTCCTGGTATCAGGAGAACATCTGAGCCGAGGAGGTCTTCCAAAAACAGGGACTGCTTGATTGACTGATTGCGACGTTAATACTGTGTGCTCGATTGCATGCCTGTTTGCAAGGGAGGGCATGTGATCGCTTGCTTACATGCTACAGCCACTGAGAATTAAGCGAATCGGAGAAATTTTAGCCGAAAATTGCTCCTGGTATCAGGAGAACATCTGACCCGAGGAGGTCTCCCAAAAACAGGGACTGCTTGATCGACTGCTTGCGACGTTGATACTGTGTGCTTGATTGCATGCCTGTTTGCTAGGGAGGGCATTTGATCGCTTGCTTACATGCTACAGCCACTTAGAATTAAGCGAATCGGAGAAATTTTAGCCGAAAATTGCTCCTGGTATTAGGAGAACATCTGAGCCGAGGAGGTCTTCCAAAAACAGGGACTGATTGATTGACTGCTTGCGACGTTGATACTCTGTGCTTGATTGCATGCCTGTTTGCAAGGGAGGGCATGTGATCGCTTGCTTACATGCTACAGCCACTGAGAATTAGGCGAATCGCAAAAATTTCAGCCGAAAATTGCTCCTGGTATCAGGAGAACATCTGAGCCGAGGAGGTCTTACAAAAACAGGGACTGCTTGATTGACTGATTGCGACGTTAATACTGTGTGCTCGATTGCATGCCTGTTTGCTAGGGAGGGCATTCGATCGCTTGCTTACATGCTACAGCCACTTAGAATTAAGCGAATCGGAGAAATTTTAGCCACAAATTGCTCCTGGTATCAGGAGAACATCTGAGCCGAGGAGGTCTTCTAAAAACAGGGACTGATTGATTGACTGCTTGCGACGTTGATACTGTGTGCTCGATTGCATGCCTGTTTGCAAGGGAGGGCATGTGATCGCTTGCTTACATGCTACAGCCACTTAGAATTAGGCGAATCGGAGAAATTTCAGCCGAAAATTGCTCCTGGTATCAGGAGAACATCTGAGCCGAGGAGGTCTTCCAAAAACAGGGACTGAATGATTGACTGCTTGCGACGTTGATACTCTGTGCTTGATTGCATGCCTGTTTGGAAGAGAGTGCGTGTAATCGCTTGCTTACATGCTACAGCCACTGAGAATTAGGCGAATCGCAGAAATTTCAGCCGAAAATTGCTCTTGGTATCAGGAGCACATCTGAGCCGAGGAGGTCTTCCAAATACAGGAACTGCTTGATTAACTGCTTATAATATCGATGCTACGTGTCTAAACGCATGCCTGCTTGCTGAAGAGGGCATGTGATCGCTTGCTTACATGCTACAGCCACTCAGAATTAAGCGAATCGGAGAAATTTCAGCCGAAAATTGCTCCTGGTATCAGGAGAACATCTCAGCTGAGGAGGTCTTCCAAAAACAAGGACTGCTTGATTGACTGCTTGCAACGTTAATACTGTGTGCTCGATTGCATGTCTTTTTGCAAGGGAGGGCACGTGATCGCTTGCTTACATGCCACAGCCACTTAGAATTAGGCAAATCGGAGAAATTTTAGCCGAAAATTGCTCCTGGTATCAGGAGAACATCTGAGCCGAGGAGGTCTTCCAAAAACAGGGACTGCTTGATTAACTGCTTGCGACGTTGATACTGTGTGCTTGATTGCATGCCTGTTTGCTAGGGAGGGCATGTGATCGCTTGCTTCCATGCTACAGCCACTTAGAATGAAGCCAATCGGAAAATTTTAGCCGAGAATTGCTCCTGGTATCAGGAGAACATCCGAGCTGAGGAGGTCTCCCAAAATCAGGGACTGCTTGATTGACTGCTTGCGACGTTGATACTGTGCGCTTGATTGCATGCCTGTTTGATAGAGAGTGCGTGTAATCGCTTGCTTACATGCTACAGCCACTTAGAATCTGGCGAATCGGAGAAATTTCAGCCGAAAATTGCTCCTGGTATCAGGAGAACATCTGAGCCGAGGAGGTCTTCCAAAAACAGGGACTGCTTGATTGACTGCTCATGATATCGATGCTACGTGTCTAAACGCATGCCTGCTTGCTAGAGAGGGCATGTGATCGCTTGCTCACATGCTACAGCCACTTAGAATCAGGCGAATCGGAGAAATCTCAGCCGAAAATTGCTCTTGGTATCAGGAGAACATCTGAGCCGAGGAGGTCTTCCAAAAACAGGGACTGCTTGATTGACTGCTTGCGACGTTGATACTGTGTCCTTGATTGCATGTCTGTTTGCTAGAGAGGGCATGTGATCGCTTGCTTACATGCTACAGCCACTTAGAATTAGGCGAATCGGAGAAATTTCAGCCGAAAATTGCTCCTGGTATCAGGAGAACATCTGAGCCGAGGAGGTCTTCCAAAAACAGGGACTGCTTGATTGACTGCTTGCGACGTTGATACTGTGTGCTTGATTGCATGCCTGTTTGCTAGGGAGGGCATGTGATCGCTTGCTTCCATGCTACAGCCACTCAGAATTAAGCCAATCGGGGAAATTTTAGCCGAGAATTGCTCCTGGTATCAGGAGAACATCTGAGCCGAGGAGGTCTTCCAAAAACAGGGACTGATTGATTGACTGCTTGCAACGTTGATACTGTGTGCTCGATTGCATGCCTGTCTGCAAGGGAGGGCATGTGATCGCTTGCTCACATGCTACAGCCACTTCGAATTAAGCGAATCGTAGAAATTTCAGCGGAAAATCGCTTCTGGTATCAGGAGAACATCTGTGCCGAGGAGGTCTTCCAAAAACAGGGACTGCTTGCGACGTTGATACTGTGTGCTTGATTGCATGCCAGTTTGCTAGAGACGGCATGTGATCGCTTGCTTAAATACTACAGCCACTTAGAGTTAAGCGAATCGGAAAAATTTCAGCCGAAAATTGCTCCTGGTATCAGGAGAACATCTGAGCCGAGGAGGTCTTCCAAAAACAGGGAGTGATTGATTGACTGCTTGCGACGTTGATACTGTGTGCTTGATTGCATGCCTATTTGTTACAGAGGGCATGTGATCGCTTGCTCACATGCTACAGCCACTTAGAATTAAGTGAATCGGAGAAATTTCAGCCCAAAATTCTTTTGGTATCAGGAGAACATCTGAACCGAGGAGGATGACTAAGAGCAGAGACTGCATAATTGATTGCGCACGATATCGATGCCGTGTGTCTCATGGCATGCCTGTTCCGTTGAGAAGGCATAGTATGGCTTGCTCACAAGCTATTTTGGAGAAAGCTTTGCGAATAATTACTCCTGGTATCAGGAAAACATCTGAATTGAGGAGGTCGACTAAAAATACGGACTGACTGACGGATTGGTTCTGATGTTGATGCAGTTCATCTAAATGCACGCCCGCCTGCTTGAGAAGGCTCGTGATCGCTAGTCGAGCGAGGTACAGATCAAAACCGACGGACGCAAAGAATAAAATATGCACCGACTTGCAAAAGAGTTGGGGAAGAGAAAGTACAAAGTCACAGGAAAAAAGTTTCACATTCACCGTTTATTCAATATGCCTTAATCGAAGTAGTAAGTCATCTGGTGTTAGTGTACAGTAACTTTAACAAGTTCTGAAATAGTATTGGTGTGGTGGCCAAAAAGAAATGCACCAGAATGAATAAATATTACATAAGAAATTCAACTATCCTATGGTGAAGAAGAAGTGCAATATCCATAACCACAGATAGCACATGAAAAACGTGATATTAGATTATCAGTTTTGCATACTACAAGTCGAGTTTAAGCTCATGTCTGCGCACAGGTTCCATGCCATTTTGCGGGAAACGATATGTACGATATTTTAATGTTACTATTCGACGTCACCTTCATTGATATAAATCAATGAATGTATCAATTCCTTCGTATTATCTTCTTATTTTCAAGCCATTGGTGCTGCGATCTTAGAAATCTCATGTTTTGCTATGCGTGGGGTTCATTGGTCTGAACAAGGTCATTTGAATCGATTTGAAGGCAAAAAGATTTTTGCCCCACGATGAATGGAAAAACAACGCAAATGCTTTGGATTTTCTCTGAAAAATTTTGACGATTCCTAATAATATTGAAACGAGTGCTGAAATCAATATTTTGAGCCACAACTTTTCGAAAATGACTGGAATATTGACATATCTACAGGTCCTATAGAAACAAACATATTTCATTTGGCCATGGAGATCGGACGTATCTCGCAAGACGATTCAGTAATTGTGAAACGAAGCTCTGCACCCATTTTGTACAGTCGACTGAGATACTTTTGTTTGAAATTTCTCGTCGGAATACATCCGTTCTAGACGACTCCCCGAAATACATCGAAATTAAAATCGAATTAATTCGTTGAAGATTTGTCTGAATTGTAGAAATTTACTGTTTAAAAATATCTTTTTGATATTCAATATGATTCAGATTCCCTGCTCAAATAAAATTTTAAAAATACAAAAAATACAATATTTGTATGAGAGGATTCCATTTATTTTCATACAGACAATTGCCCCTACAATAGCCCTCTGGACAGATTGTTCATGCATTACCACAGTGTGCACATATTTCCATCAGAGTACTTATGCATTTTATTCAGAGAAATGTGAAACATTAGTGAAGGCTTTTAGATAGTGTATATGTAAAGTCAATGGTTTATCAATTTTGCATATGCAATAAGCTTCATATGTTTTATTTAAAATTTAAAGCAAATTTCCGGACCGATATAAATTCGCAGATATTAAGTTCAATATTAACACGACACACAAATTAACGTATGATGCTCGTGACGCACGTACGATCTAAATTCTTTTTTTTCCATCATCAGGTCTTCCTTCCGGGCAAGTGTTTGGAATTGACACATTGATATTCATCGAGGTTCATCACGGATTGTCGTACCTTCTAATCAGGACAGCATTATCAGTTATGGTTAGTTACAAAGTGAAGAACGAAAATGAGTACGTGAGCAAATTACCGTTCGTCTGCCCATCCTGCAGTCATATATGCCACTTGCCGTGATTAGCTTTACGACGAATAGAACTTAGATAAATTTAAATTCCACAACTGGCCCCGAAAAAATACACGTAATCATATTCATATCGGTGATATTATTCAATGTCAGTGATATTTATAATAAATATGGTTTATCACTAACGTATTGATATTAATTTATAACCGTTTCGTGGCCAAAAATCAAATTGACCGTAAAACATTTTATAATCTGACAAGACGCCGAAATACTTGCATGTTTTTTCTTTCGTATTTTACTGCGTAACGACTTATTTGTACCTAATTTCCATTTAAAAATGACCGGAAAAAAAATTGGCATCAGTTAATCCAAGTCACGGACTGAAGCCTGAAGTACTTTTAGGATCGAAGTAATCTGACGGCATACACACTCAATTGTACAGTTATTATTTATAAACACATTTTATTTATTCATATATATATAATTAATAAATGGTGATATACAATATAATGACAATGAAATGCGTAGCGCCGATCATAGAACGAGCAGTCATAATGTAATAATTATGAATAATATTAATTCTTACATTATCCTTACTTACTTGGGTTTGTCTATCTAACGCGTTTACAGTGTTATGTGTTGTTTTCTTTAAATTTAAATTTTTTCTATCTTATTTTAATCAATCGTAATAATAATAATATAATAATAATAATAATAATAATCTACTTAATTACAATTCATTTTGTCTTCATTGTTATATTCGTGATGTGTCATGCGCGCGACACTTAGGGAAATAGCGTCACTTTGATGTTCGAGGATAAATTAAATATCTATAAAGTCAATCTTTTACTGTATGAAAGACATTCGATAAACTTGTATCTTATTTTGATGTTACAAAGTTTAAAACTATAATATATTTCAGCCTACGTACCGCGCACAAATTTTATTCACATAACGTTGACGTGTATCTTGTTAATTTACGTCAAAGTTGATGTATAAATACATACATATATATATATTTATAGTTATATATGCGTGTCTATATACGTGATTTTAAAAACGATTATATATCTATTACATATTACAAATGGCGTTCATCTTTTACTTATGTATTCCGGGTGTCTTCACTTACATATTTTTTTTTTTGTTCCATTTATTTATGTATATATACACATAACTATGTGTATTATATATATATACACATAAATTGTTGACGAATAGTCACATTGAGTCAATGCTTGTCTGGTTTATTCATAAAAAACGTAAAAAAATCTACTGGTACTGATGGGAATGAGCTGTGACGAATGAAAAATGTTTCAGCCCGGTGTACAATGAAAACGATTCGAATAATAGAGTGGACAAAGAAAATGGAAAAATAATATATTGATGTATGACATGAATTTAATTTTATTAATATATTTATTCGCGTCTTGTTAGAGATCTCACGCCATTTTTTTTTTTTGTCTTCCTGCGTTCAAAGTATACCAGGCTTTGGTTTATTCTAGTCCACTAACTATACTAACAACTTGAAATTTTTTTATAGTAAAATTTTAACAAATGTTTTTCTCTAGCGCCGATTTTGTTTTTAATTAAAAATTTTTTTTTTCAAATACTCGAACGTGTCCAAATTTTTCATTTTGTATCCGTCGTTGAGTTGAATCTAGTGGACTAATGAGGCTATTCTTTAAGGTTTAATGGAGTTTCTTAGCTGTAACTTTCGTTCAGAGCAACTTCATATTTACAATAATATTCATTCTCTCATATCTTTCGACAATAAAATTACACTTAAAAACTTACGCCCCATCACACATAATTGATGCAATAGAACAAATTGTAACTTGGAAATTTCTTTTATACCTCGCATTTGATGCATGATTAAGGAATATGTTATTCTTTGTGTTTTCGTTTCGAATAACAAAAAGAAATGGACCAGATGACGGTTACTCTGATGGTCGGAAATTATGTATCGACATCGTGCTTGTAGTGGGAATCTCACTTTCAACCTTGTTTCATTATTGCGGTTTAATCTGACAATGAGTAGTCTTGTATATTGTTGAAACGCTATTAAAAATGTCAATACGCTTATGCCTGATTTTCTGCGATCCACTCGTTAACTCATTCGCTTACCTACATGCTTGCAAAATAGCCTCACTAGACGAGAATAAAAGAAGAGGACGGGGATATGGATCGACAAGTCGACAATGATGATTAACGATGATGATGATGACGTGTAAATGACGATGGCCGAAGTAATAATATTGTATACATGGGTTGTGTGTCAGTTTATAAGTAGAGAGCTCTTCTCCTCGATCCTCATTCTCTCTATCTCTCTGTCAGACCATTAAAACGATTTTTCATGTTTACTCCTGCATATTAACGGCAGCAGTTTATTTACCATCCTTTTCTTTGTCCTTATTTTCCTCGACCTCTTTGTCCTTCTCAACGTCTTTTTCTTCCTTGTCAGCCTTTTCCTTGTCTCCCTCTTTCTCTTCCTTTGACTCTTTAGTCTCCTTGGCTTCCTCCTTGCTTTCTTTCTCTTCCTGTTTAACGGGTTTTGGCAAATGCGTATTCAAATCAAGTGTGCTACAGATGTCGTCCCAGTCAGGGAAACAGCGTTCCTTCATACGCGAGCAGTGGCCAACCAAGTTTGCGCAACTCTCCTGCATGTAGTCCCTTAGCGCGTATGGAGTATCCTTTTCGATGTACAGAATCTGGGCCAGATTTGAGAAGGCGACAACATCCAGCTGTGCATAAAGAAGTTACATTTATTTCAATTAGAATCCATTCTGTACAACGAAGTATTGTAATTTAAAGAGCAGAATCAAATTTCAGTTGAGAAGACAAAAGTAAAAAATCAGACAGTTATATAAATGTTCAAATTTTTTTACGACTCAACGATTGTGTGACAAACTCTTATTTTAGCACAAACAAATATTTAAAGCTGTCATCTATTGTGAAAGTAACAAAATATGTAGAATATTTTACCGTAGTTGGTTCATCTCCGAAGAAGAAAGGCTTGTCAGCTAGCATGTCACAGAGTACCTTCAGATCGTCACATCCAAACTGGGCAACTTCTTCAGCGGTGTGAACTCCCATACCTTGAGCCTTGACTTTTCGTGCACACTGAAACAAATCCAACTATAATTCACTACAGATTGCCACAACGCTGCATTTCACATTCTCATTTTCCCAAATTCAATAAGTTGTGTGATGAGAAAAAAAATCTCAAAGTTCTTCAATTGGTATTGCAAAAGAAACTTTGCAAGAAATTTTAAAAAAAAAAAAAAAAAAAAAAAAAACGATTGAGGCTATTCTCTATCCTTCTGTTGTTCTTATTTCTTCGTTGATTGAAATAATTCGTACCTTGTTAAACGCTGATCAGCGCAACATTCAAGAAAAATATTAAATAAATATTGAACACATCATATTCCGAGGTTGGATATTCACGCTCGGTTAACATCTAGTTTAGAATAAAACGAAGCCATAAAACCATAGTATAAAAAATGAAAAAATTTCAGATACTAATTCACGTAGATGAATATTTGAAGTTTCTACTTTACACTATCCATCTGCAATATTCACGAACAATTATCTGATTTTCAGGCATTATTCAATAGTTTAATTTGAAAAAAACACAAGGAATTACACATTAAGAGATTCTCCCACATAGTCAGGTGTATTAGCTCCAATGGATTAATGATCTACGGTAATAATACCAACAAATTATTAGCACAACGATATGTAACAAGTGATGAGAAATGTTACTCAATTCTTATCTATAGTTATATTACACATTGCTTGGTGTCAGTTTATAATTATACTATAATTCATTTACAATTATGATAACACACAAGTAACCCAATATTATAACTAACAGCTCATGCTACACCAAACGGTAAGAGAGATAAGAACCGAAACTCACCTTACGACTGAATGTGAATTTGAAGAAGAAGTTTAGTATTGCATTTGGAATGCGAGTGCCAAATGCGTGCTGCAGGTTCACTTTGAATCCTTTGAGTAACAGGTCTGGATTTTTGGTACGCCACCACCAAACGACCCAAACAAGGTGGTTTTCGATCATAGATATCATCGCATGAGAGATATTCCGCTGCTCTGCGGTGAGGCCTGCGTCCAAGTCTTTTCCATACTTCTGGCCTAATTCCCGAAGGATTATTGCACTGTCAGCAATTTCTTCGCCATTCAGCTCAACGAATGGAAGTTGTCCCTTCTTGGAACGGAACTTCAGCTTGTGGTCAACGTTCTGAAAAAAGAAATGAAAAAATATGATAAGAGACTCGCTCGAAATCGATTTTTGGAATTCAATGCTAGACAATATTGTAAATTTTCTTCTATCAACATGGTTCGTAAAACTGTGCGAAAAATATTACCATTTCTCATGAAATCATATCTTTAAACTCCAAGCGCCGTTAGTTGTGTAAATGATGTTAGCATTAGAAAAAAAAAAGAAAAAAAAAACAACTCCGACGTTTGGAAAACAACAGAAAAAATTCAGGAAATTTCGAAGATGAAATAACAGAGTTTTGCACCGAAAATGGTGTTAAATTTCTCGAAAATTTAGTTTACCATTAAATAACGAACGAGCATGTTATTGATTATTTATGAAAAATGTCTGAGACATCTTTGACGAATAAAATGGTTATTGTAAGATTTCGAATTTTCAAGAAGTCCAAGTTATGTTAACGTAACGGAAAATTGCAATTAGCAGTCAATATTTTGCAACTTTAGATTGACTTTACAGCAATTACCTTTGCAAAATATGAGTATAGTTTTCTTCATTATTATTTACTGCATTCCAAACAATCCTGTTTCGAAATAAGGATTTTTCATAGAAATGTATAATTGCAGTTGCACCAACGTTATCAAGTTTAATCTTCTAAGAATGTCATGTACTCAGTCGTTATAGGCCGAGTAAAATGTCACTCATGTTGCCTATCATCAGACCCATCCCTAACGTAAAAACGCGACAGAAAGTGGAATTCTATATGCGATGCGGAACGAAAATATCAAAAAAAAAAAAAAAATTTCATTTCATGCAAGAATGACGCGAGAAAATGTATTTTCGCTATTAGTGATAATTCATTTACAGGAATTCATGCCCTGGCATCTATTATTGCGTAAAGAAAAATCAAAAATATCAATGGTTGAAATTTTTTCGCATTAACGATGCGCAGGCATCGTCACATAACAGTTAAATTAACGACATTCCACGCGATCCGTGAAGTATGACTACAGCGCATACCTCAATTTTCAGGAATTTAGAAAATCATGCTTTGTTGATTTATGAAAATATTTCAGAGAAAATGCATAAAATCATCTGTGTGAAACTCTGAGTTATCTAATCATCGAAACCTGCGGTACAATGTAACGTTTTCTCTCAAGTGTTCGAAAACTCAATAGTCTATCAACGAAGTTTGGTCGGAGATCATTTTGAAGTTAGTAACGTTATCGCAACAATTCATGCTAAGGAAAAACCGTTATTTCGCAATATTGAAACTATCCAAAAATTCAGTAAACTGTAATAAACAACAACAAAAAAAAGGAAAAATACTAATATTTAGCAATCCTAGTTACTTCAAAATCATTGTAAAAATTAAGAAAATAGTGATTTCAATTTTTCGTTACTATAAAGTTACGAACTTCAACCTGGTGGTCAGAGACAACTTTCCGTCAAATGGACAGATAAAATCCTTACAATCGCTGCTAGTAATAAATTGACGTAAAAAAAAGAATCTAAAAAATCTTGAATCAAGGAATAGTCATTTCAGAACAAGCCGGAAGGATATTGTACAGCGAAACGAAAGAAGCGAGACGAGAGGGAGTCGGAATATGATAAATTAAATAATAATCTCCACCACTGCGGCTTGGATTTTCTCTCTTGCGCGGGTGGATATCTGAGTGGGGCGAGAAACGTCGCCCTGGAGGTGAAGGGGTGAAAGAGGGACGAAGAGAGGCGGAGAAAGGCCGATGAACTCGCGTAGCAAGCAGCAGCAGCAGCAGCAGCAGCAACAGCAGCAGCAGCTTCCGTCGCTTGGCAACACCGCCGACGTCGCCGACGCTCGTATTGATCGCTCGACGCTCTCAGCTTTCGCCCGAGCTCCCAGTCCTATCCATCCACAAGCCACAGGGACGCCCTGAGAGCTCGAAAGGGGTTTGACCGACTGTAACGGAGCAAACTGTGTGGTTGTAGTACCTGCGGTGTGGTACAGGAGCTATAACGCGCACACACCGATGCATGTGCGGTGTGTGAAGACGGTCAGAAACGGATTCGGTAAAGTGTTTCGCCAATGAAAACGAACGAGAGTTGGACTTCTTGACGTTGGGAAAAACCATCGAGTTACTTTTTTGGAG
This sequence comes from Diprion similis, assembly GCF_021155765.1. Classification (NCBI taxonomy): domain Eukaryota; kingdom Metazoa; phylum Arthropoda; class Insecta; order Hymenoptera; family Diprionidae; genus Diprion; species Diprion similis. Next base: position 7,715,713 of record NC_060117.1, read on the forward strand.
GGTAAAATATTTTCACATCGCATTGGATGTGTTGTTTGGGAATGAATGGTCATCTCGTCGTCCAAAGTTATGGGAAGAGAGGAAAAACGGTTGGAAAAATTTCAAGAAAATAATGTTATTTGGGCCAATGATGATGATGAAGTCATCATGATAAGCAAATTTCAATAACTGCACAAGCTTACATATCAATAATTGGAGAAAACTTTTTATAATTGGAACGTTTAAAATTATTAGACACTTCTGTTTCTATTTTTATTATTAATTATTTTTTTTCAAATTATTTTGTTCACCACAGAATCGTCGGAAAGAAAAGAAATAGTTTTCCTCGGTCTAGTTGAAAATGGATTTTTGTAAGTACAGTACATCATTTGTGGGTATCTGGTCAGCTAGCAAAATGATTCAAAAAACACTAGAATCGGATCAAAACGACCAGAGAGTGAGTGTACGACTTTTAATGTTCTATGAATATAAAATATTTTCTCAAATTGTCAAATTTTGGCTTTCGTTATTCGAATTTGCTCAAAATCGTGTTGTTTTCTTCATGTTTGTTATATCATTCCCGCAAATACACGTTCATTGCCATGTTAGCATAAAAGATTGTGCCATAAGAGAGATGGATCAAAATTCAAAACTTTTGTATCGTTCTCTAAATTTTTTGTAAAGTTACGAACATTTCACCAGTAACCAAACGGATGCGAAGGTCAGAATTAAACACAGTATTTCATTAAACCAAAAATTTTTATATTAATACAGTCGAATAAACATAATAACGATTTCTACCTATACACAGTAGGTACCTAAATTTTCTCTCAGGTATACCTACGTGTTAAAAATGCAGCAGTAACCGATGACTATGTAATCGAAAAACCCGCTAAGCGTTGAATGTTGAATAGTCAGGGTAAACAAACAAAAGAAGAAAAAAGGGCACCGAAGTTTTTTTGTCGGGACAGAAGAAAACAATGTCTACCCTACCACATCGGTGTTGTTTACAAGAATGCCAAACATACCAGAGCGAAGAAAAATCATCACAATATCACGAAACGAAGGAACGATGGAATTGACGGATTTGAAACTCATTTCTTTGAGGTCTCGTGAAGCGAGAGACTTGAAATATGTATGCGAATTAGTAGACTCAGCGTAAACCTCCTCCACTTATACAATTTTTTATATACTAGTTTTCTACTTCTTCGAACATGCCGTTACAGTTCGAATGAATTAGGCTCGTTTGGTAACGAATGAGCAGAGAATATACAACCAAGCAGATTACAAGCAATGGACGGTATCAAATGGAGAAAAAAAAAAGAGAAAGATGAAAGAGAAAAATCTCGGGAGAAAATAGCATTCGTTATACGGTATATATACATAGAAGAGATGCGTCTAATAAAAGCCGGAATTGTGAACCTCTGAGCATGCATGCGAGGCGCTATAGCGCATTTCGAGAGGTCAGCAGCCCATATCCTCTGCTCTAAACTGCTTCTCGTTACAGGCTGGCCCGTATTCGTGCGCCTATATACTAACGATATATCATCAGATGTATGAGATAAATTGATAAAGAAATTTTTCAAATTCAACAGAAAATTCCTGACGTGTCACGGAAAAAATTTATATTTTCAAACTCGTGTCATGACGCATCAGTCCAAGCGGATAAGTTTCCATAATCAGTTAGAAGTTTCGCCAATATTTGTCATTAGGTTAGTGATCAATTCCTTCCTACTTTTTATTATGTCGACCCAACCTGAGACTCCATAAAATGATCAATGATCACACATCAGATTTCAAGTACCTCGATATGATCTCAATTTTTGAAGCGTACTTCCGAAAAATCACTTTTCAAACAAGGAACGTGCCGAAAAAATTTGATACAGTCCATGCAAAACACTTGGGCGTACATCAGGTTTAAAAGCAAAGAATTTTACCTTTCTAGATCACCGCTAGTTTCAATAGAAATTTCTTTTTAAAGATATGTGTACGAGACAGTGACTTCCGTAAGTTGACAAGGTGACGAAAAAGGAATTCGATTCATTATACTTATTCCTGTACGTCATTAATCGCGAACCTCTCATGGCGAGTAAAGCTGTCAGCCGTCCTTCCGACGGTGAGCTTGGCATATCTAGCAGTCAGTCGGGACAATTCGTGCAAGTACTTCACGTACGGAGAACCAGTTAAGGGAGGCGATTTGTCTGGCGTAATAACAGTTTAGAGTAACTCGAGTTGTTTGTAGCTCCTGCATGCACGCGGTCCAGAGTCTAGAGCCACGGCCGCCATGATGAAGTGGACACTTGGGTTAGGTATACATACTGTCATTATACACATATTATGCTCCGCAAGTTATGTGTTGTACATACACACACCTGAGTCCAATGGGACCCATTGACCCATGGCAGTATATGGACTGAAGATTGACATCAATTCCATATTATTGTGTAAGGTAGAAGGTAATGGGGTAAAAGGCACATGTACATACAGCTTTCAGCAACGACAAAACTAGGGAAATTTCTATTTTAAATGAGCCCTACACGCGTGTACATATAAGTATATTCCTGTGGTGGGTATATTATTAAAACTGACGCCATTGCGACGAAGCGCGTTGTCTAGGGGTAGTTTCAACCCTCCTCGTCTATACATCATGTACAGCGTTGGGTTTCAGGTGAGTCACCTCGTCTGTCCACGCGTGACACACATATTCCGTAAGCCATAGGGGTTCGAGTGTGCGTGCAGCAATTCATATGAGAATGGAATGGAATGGAATGGAATGGATGGCTTGGAGCTGTAAATGTTTGAATATGTTCGATTACGCGATCGATGAGACGGAAATATGAGATCCAACTGCAGGACTTAAAGCAGACACCTAGCTTCACGTGACTAATGCAGCCTACATGGAGCAGCAACCAACCGCGAACACCCGGTACAGTCAGATCGGAAATTTAAACACTTTTCGACCCTTTAGAGACTCGCTCGAGAGACGAGCTGCTGTACTCTGTGGCATGAAGCTCCACGATCGACGTTTAAAAGGGATCGTTGGAAGGGTCATTATTATTGTACCGTGTAATTTCGTATATATTGTGTGTCGAGGGAAATGTTTTATGTATCTTGGTACTGCCCCACTACTACTACAGTCACTATTAAAGTCGAGTAGAGATCCGAGTAAATTTCACACAAGGGCTTCTGAAAAGTGGTTTATATATCGGTTACACGGATGTGAATGACTGACTGAGTACATCGCACGTCATTTCCGGCCATAAGCTTCAACAATTCAACTAATTACGTTTGACGGATGTATGAGTGAATTGATCCTCCTCTCTTCCTCTAATTTCAACGGAGGTTAAAAATACTGAAAAATTAAACACAACGTGAGGTTTCATGGATCTAATATAATCAACTTTGTTAGCTTGCTGAATTCGTTTGAAAATTGACATCTTTTTCTTTGTTTCCGTCCATTCTTCGGAAAAACTTTGGGTTTATGGTGGCGTTCAATATCTGAGTACGATACCTACCGATAACAACGCGTATACAGTCTTGGTGACGGAAAAGTGTTTTGTACTTCAAAAAGCTAAACACAACCGAACTTTTCTTTATTAGTAAAGTTCGATATCAAAGAAGATTTGTATTCTCTCACTGTTTAAGAAAATAACCGACATAATTCCGAAGAATAATTATAAAAATGAGGTCTGCACTTTGATTCGATCTAGCGGTACAATTTCATTCAACACCGATGGTTTCCGAATTCTCTACTCATTGGGTCTGATTGGACGATGAATTCACACAGCTCGAAATCATCACTCTCCTGCAGATTCGAGGTGCCGCAATCTGTTCCCACCTTCAGGGGTTGACCACTGATTACATCGTTCAATAAGCTCTGGTGATCGGATCACCGGCTACTGAAAATAAGAGCATATTGCAGCGCCCGAAACGAGCAGAGGTAACTGTAAGGCATGAACCTTCATTCAACCTGCCTCAAAAAGATACGAGAAAAACGGTCACCTTACCTTTCTTCTCCTTCTCCTGCTCTAGAATGATGTTCTAAAATTCAATTTTCAGGGTAACCTGCAGGCATCAGTTTTTCGAAATGACGTGACTTCCAGTTATCGGTGAAAGTCAGATTAACCAATTGGATTGAGGAAATATAATCCCAATCGAAGGATTTTATTGATTAAGTACTATAACTTGCTCACCACGTGCAATAGTTGAAATCTAATGTAGAATCGCCTGCAGTAGTCGCCTCTATCCAAGGGACTTTTTCAAAGTCCAACGCTCCCTTTCTATTAACTCCCTACTGGAGTGGACTGTTCAGCGTCTATAAGGGCATCGCAACTGGTTCGTCACATCTGCGTCACACATGGCCTCGGCTGCGTCGAAGAGGAATCTTAATTTTACGGGTTTTCAGTTTTTACACGGTTGCGTGCGTTGCTCGTTGGGCTGTTTTTTCTTTCCCTTTCTCTTCTTCGTTTTTCTTTCTTCCTTTAGCCGTAGCCAAGGTAGAGTAATAATTTGAACCAAATTTGATTTGAACCAGACTTCGGTTAAGATTCCTCATCAGTTACCGTACGAATGAAAAAGAACATAAAAAAAAAAAAAACAAACAAAACAAGAACCGGCGCTGCAGGAAACATTTCCAAGAGTTTGAAGTAGATAAATTGTATAAGCTGTAAAAGAGGGAGAAAAAACCCTGTCAATCATCGAACATAGTGAACCCTTTATTTTTCGGATAACGACTCGCCTTGGGTACTATAACCGGTTGATAAGAGATACTTGAATCTGAGAGGAGCGAACACGATAACTTCATTTTTAATTTATTTACCATTCTCGAAGCCAAAGTTAAAAATAGCCTCTCTATGGATATAACGGCGGAGCCCCGTGCATGGTGTAGTCCTACACGGTAGTATGTAATGATAGGAATAATGTAGGTATGCACTTCACATACCAGAGCATGTTAGCTTAGGTTCAAAATTCAATATACAAATATGGGTCGGTACTGTCTCTCTTCTTGATGAGGTAGTAAAACACGGCTTTCTCGATCAGGTCTGTAACCATTATGGGTATGCTCAATCGATGATTCTAACACCTGAATATCATTGACTTGACCACGTCTACTTCAATGAAAAACCAAACATTCAAAATATCTGTGAAAATGAAAATTCTTTACTGATATCCGTATCTTAACCGATGTGCACAAATACGTTCGGAGAATCAAGTCTCTGTTACTTTCATCATGGCAACATGACCGTGTTACTCATCGTCACAGCTCGTGGTATCCGAGAGCTTCACCCATTCCATTCCCTTCACATGCATATCATTTTCTCCATGCAGTACAAGCCTCGGCAATGTTATTCTTCGACTCTAATTACATCTTCCGACGAAATGCATGGCAAAATTAAGACGGTTACACCCGAATACTGACAGCACTGTAACTGCATGGTTAATGGTTATACTTGAAAATCGTTCCGTTAATACTTCTTTTGCACTCTGCTAAAATATTTTTCCGATTATTGGATCATCGGAGCCGTTTTATTGGTAATTCATTCGTTTTACAGCCTCTGCAGAGTGCAACGCACATCAAACTCCTAGCTAGACAAACGACAAACTGTAGGTTGATTGTGAGTCAACCGATCCTACGCCTTATCGCTTTGCCTAACCGTAAAATTTTATGTGTTTACTATCCTCGAGAGCCATTTTTGTCCATCGTATAGCTGAACCCCGTGATATTATATCCTGAAGGTGATTATATGACGAGGTTTGTGAGCTTAAGACTTAAATGCGGATAGTCAAGATACAAGGGCAGACGGTTTAACGTTCCCAACGAAGAAACGATATAAGAAATTAAACAAACCTCATGAGATGTACAATCTGCTCTGACTTTGCAAGCTGTTCTTCATATCGTGAAATCGTATACATGACTGTTTGTAGTTCTTGGATGAATTGAGTATATACTAATATTAACAAGCGGGATTCGTTTACGTAAAAGCAAACGGTTTCACTTCATTCGCAATATCTGGCAGAACATAATTTTCATCAACTCGGAATGCCAGACCACGACTTTGGAATGTATTTATACGTCTGATCCGCGTTATATCTTCCATGTAGAAATATTTATGTGCCTACGTGCATACCTGCAGGTAGGTAAGTACGTGTCCAATACATGCTTTACAGGATGGAATGTTTTGGCGTTTGCAATCTGTTGAGGCTAGACCACTTTACGTTATCCTGATGATCTATGGTGATATCCGTTCTTTTTGTGGATAAGGCGTGTTTAGTGACATTCCGAGGATACGACGTTAACAGGAAATTCAATTTCGTAGGATTTCGTATTAAGATAAAAATTTACTGTAATCCTGAGTAGTACGCATACCTTTCGGAGTAGGTACTTAGCTGTCCGATGACTTCTTCATGGTTTCCTTAACGTGACTGATACGTTAGGCACGTTGCAAAGAATATCATGTAACGCTCACATTCTAATTAAATTTACTTATACGCTCCATACTATTTTCAACACAGGCCAAAAGTTTCAGGATGAAAAGTAAAACGAATTGCCTAAGTGCAGGCGGATACGTCGCTAAGTGTATCCACACTTTTCTATGTGTGGTTTGAATCATCGAGTTAAATATCCTAAAAACTCTGACTTTCGAAGCTTTGCACTTTTGACATTTTGTGACTTCGGATTTTGGAACATTCTGCTTAAACGTTAAATTTTAAACCCCACTCATCATCAACGCGTAGACCTCGACTTGTTCAAGGATTGGTAGTTGTCCTAGCTAGTCGAAAAGGAATATAAATGAAGAAAACGGCTGTGCTGCTGCTGCTTCAAAGTTTACTTTCTTAGTACCTAAATAAACCAACAATGAAGTAGTTTTTCATCATTCCAAGTTATTTCTGGCTCAGCAGCGTTTCGAACACACTGCACATCGTACATATCCCAGAAGAACACCACGTGATTAGTTAATCAAAATGATCAATACGTTATAAAACACTGCAACTATAAATATACTCTGCTTTTCTTTCCAGCCAGAGTATACGAATACCTTAATTCTGCTTACATCCTTTAAGTACGAAATTTTACAACTTCATCGTAAACCATTCAAAGTAAGTTTGAATCGCTTCTGGACCGTAACGTCGTGAAGTTGATCAATCTAACCAGATGTAGTAGTTTTTATAAGTTAGAAGGTGAACGTCTACTGTCATAAGTTGGTGCCTACATGCCAACGCGTTCTTAAATTACACCGCGACGAAAGTAATGGCTTGCGATAATAAGTAACCATAACTGTGATGCTCGTATAGGTGTGTGAATTGAAGCGATCTGGCAAGGGGACCACTACAAGGGGACGAATGAGGTGTCCAACAATAGTGCAGCCAGTCGTAACCGAGTATAACACAACCGTGCGTGAATTACAACCAACAACGTTAGCGCTTATTCGATGGTTAAGGAAGCACGCAGCAGCCGTTAGCGCTCATTAACAGGACGATTAGCAGCCGGCTCGCTTTGTTCCTCCATATGCGTATTGCACATGTAACAAAAAAAAAAGTTATGAAAAAAAATCCCGCCCATGGTTGACGCCTGTGTGTAGATTCTTTGGAATACGTGTTTAATGCACAAGTCAAGTGACGAGAGAAACTCTGCGGAAGAAAATGGAATGATACAAATGACACGATGATCGTCGTCGTTTCCAGAAAATTTGTGAAGAGAGACTTTCTTCCAATCTCCAGATAACGATGTTAAATCATAATCCAATAATCGAGAGTATAATTCAGTAATCAATCATTAGTCATACCAAATAGTTAGACACTCAGATGGTGGAATGATACAAATATCACGATGATCGTCGTCGTTTCCAGAAAATTTGTAAAGAAAGACTTTCTCCCAATCTCCAGCTAATGATGTTATTAACTCATAATCCAATAATCGAGAGTATAATTCAGTAAGCAATCATTAATTATACCAAATAGTTAGACACTCACATCTATCTATCTATACGCGTATCCGTATAGGAATACCGATGTTTATTCCATGTTATATAATACAAGGCAAACTTCCTTGCAGGCTTGATTTTCCTTTCTTTATTTTTCGCCACGTATTACGCATTTATGTAGTAGTGTAACAGCGAGTAGATAAGGATGCCTGCGTTCATTCAAAGTTCGTGAGTTGCGGTCTCGGCTCGTACTTGACTTGAATCTTTCAGTACCGATCTCGACGCGACGTTCCGGAATTTGCTCGCCCCCCAAAGACTTGTTCGTTTTCAGGTCACTAGAGCCACAAGCAAGACGTTGGAATGTGGCACTTCCGCTCATGCCCAAAGCCGTGGCTGGAGGATGTTTTGTTTGCAAATCAACGTGCGCATGCACTTGCGACAGTTCCTAGTATAGCACCGGCACGTCCTCAGACTGCAGGACAGGTGAGATGCCCTTTGTTGAACGGATACGCGTGTGTGTGTGTGTGAGTACGTGCGATGCATATACGCACTACATTTGCATATCGAGATGCACATTATACCCCTTACAAAGTAGTTCGTATAATGAAACCAGTTATCGTACTGCGATAAAGAAGACGACTTGTAGGTGTGTGATGTATGTGGATATTAGGGTGGCGCAAAAAAACCGACTGTTTTTTTTTTTTTTTTTGAGTCTCGTGTGACAAAATGTTAGTTTTTGATGTTTTAAGAGCCCACTCCAAAGGAGAGTTAAAAAAATAAATTTTAAGAGGTCGCTCCACACTTTTTAAAACGTCAGAAATCGTCAAAAATCGATTTTTTTTAAAAAAAATTTTTCTCGTTACGGTATGATTTAATAGACAAAAAAAAAATGAGTTCCCGAAAGTTTCAGTTCAAAATTTGAATTTTGAAAGGTCGCTCATAATTTTTTTTCAATTTTTTCGTGCATTTCTTTAGATCTTTTTGAACGACCTTTTAATAATATTCATATTAAAATTTCAGAAATTTTTTTTCTTTAATTTAGTAAGAAAGAATCGATAACAATACACCACGACATGAATTAAAAATCACAAACAAAATACTGAAAATATAATTTTTTTAATTTAATTTTTTGACGATTTTTGAGATTTTAAAAAATTTGGAGCGACCTCTTGAAATTTTTTGTTTCGAGCTGTCCTTTGGAGTGGACTCTTAAAACATCAAAAACTAACATTTTCTCACACGAGACTGAAAAAAAAAAAAAAATAGTCATTTTTTTTTTGCGCTACCCTAGTGGATATGGATTTGCTCTTTTTCTACTTGACACTAGAGTTCAGTAGTGCTTTAAAGACCCTTGTGTTATACGTGAATACCATTGTGGTTTTACTTGATGAATGAATGATGATTAATAAGATTATTTTTCTACGAGTAAACGAAATATGATCCAATTTTGTCTTGAGTATATTGTGAGAGTAAGGAAAGAATTTCGGTGTAAAGAAACCATGCGATGAGTATCAAGAGCATCAACTGATCGTCAAAACTATCTTGTACCGCCCGCATAGTGAGATGAATGGATCTAATTTCATTCAAAGAACCCGTCTAACTTTTCATACGGGAGTAATTCTCTGAGAGGCGAGAAAGTGTGTCGAAGTTAGCGTTGTGATGAAAAAAATCACGTTCCCTTTGGCATTTCAAATCGTTGGATGTCATGGTGACGATATGACACGGGAAGCCAGTTTTGAGGAAAAGCTTCTATATAATGTCAAATTGAAAAAAAAACATCAACTTTTCATGAAAATGAGTTGCACTTACAACGATTATAACGTAAATTCATCTCAAACGAATTGTTGTGCAACTTTTGGGTGAAAAAAAAAAAATAAATATATTATTTGAAATTGATGCTTCAGTTTCAATATTTTGTCGATTGTAACACAATTAGAATACAACGAAAAGCAGTTTCCTGAAAGAAACAAATCTTTGTAATCGTATTTAATACTTTATATTCCTTTTTATTCATGGAATCCTTCCCAAAATTCGGGAAATGATGAGATTTATCAATAAGATTGTATTTGTAATGATATTAATTGTAAGAGAACTTTTAAAAATTGAGGTTTAAGCGGATTTTTACTCGCTTTGAGGTTATGGCGCGCTACTATTCGTGATGCTCGTAACAGTTGATGGCGCTAGTTCCGTACCGTGTCACGTGATCTGTGAAATTCCCCGTATTACATGACGAATGCAAAACAACTTTCCATATATCATTTATTAATAATAAATTTTCGTTTCCAGATTATACTGACTACGTTAAACTCAAGAGTATATAAGTGTACGTGGAGAATTGCATGCGTTTCTGATTTCGTTTAGAAATAAAAAAAAAAAAAAAAATTTCGCAATTGTCTCAACTCTGAAACAACACCCTAAATTTTTATCAAATATTTCGTTCAACTGTTCAATTATTAATATATACTTAAAAGTGATTTTTAAAAGGAAATTTTCAAAATAATTCACCAGTCGAATAAAAAATGCAAATAAATTCAGGCTACTGTTGAAGACTTGGGAAAAATGCAGAAAATTTTTTGAAGAAAATAAAGAAAAAAAAATCGTGAGGATCATTCGTTGGTTGAGTTCGCATGTGGAAATCTCCTATATATACATAACAAAATATATCCCGTCGCGTCGCGTGAATTTCGTTGGGGGATGAGAATTTCTAATCCACATATAGATACACACATAACGCCTCCTGCCGCTTTGGCGGCGCTCTTTCTTCAGCCTGAAAGCCTACATATGCGAGACCATTGACCCTCGTAGCGTCGCATCGCGTCGCGACGCTTCGCCTGGTAATTCTAACGACGACAAATTTTTCTTCCCAGAATGGAATGTAAAATCCGCTTCTCTTTTCCCCTTTCCTTACCACGATAATTTAAACATCTTCTGGAGCGTCGTGGAGTCAAGAGTGTTACAATCGTTAATCCCCGGTAAGACGACAAGAGGTCTCTAATAAGGGGAAAGAGAAAGAGAAAGAGAAAGAGAAATAGAAGGAGGTGCAGACCCAATTGAAAGATTAATTAATTAAACTATACAATGAGAGAGTAAATTGGTGGTAATGCGACGGTATGCAGCCTGAATCCTCTCTTCCTATCAGCAGGGAGAGTAACTTCGGCTTAACTTGAGCTTGAAGCTTCATGAGTCATAAAATGTGTAGGCGTTCGAATGTGTCTCAACTGATAGCAAATTCTATGTATATTAGACTGTATCATAAAAATTGACTTTTTTTTTTTTTTTAATGGTATACTGAAAATATTGTTCAAGATGACGAAAAAGAAATACCATAAAAATTTCAGATTTTAATATTGATATTTAGAGGTGCCTCATCGCGATTTTCTACTTTCCATAAGAATAACATGGCAAAAATGGTTCTTGCTCCTTGCGATTTTTATAACTAGATAACGAAGCGTCGTACAGAAAATTCATAAACATGTTTTTGTAGGAAATTGGACGTTCTACAAAAAAGGTCTCTTGTCATTTTACGATAAATCTACTCCTTCAAAAGTTATTTGAGGTCAAACATCAGCAAAGGACTATGTATATATATATATATACATGATTCCTAGCTTTTTTAAAAAAAATAAATTCTGCAACATTTCGAGGTTTCTAAACGAAAAATAAATTTAAAACACGATGATAAAGGACACTGATTCAAAGATAATATATATTATAATAATTAATTCATATTTGTGCATGCTGCAGTGTAAGATTTATAAAATAACTTGCTCGCCTTTATGTCACACGATATTATTATCTATATTACGCAGGAATGCTTTCGAAGCTAGAATCGCCGCCGACAGACATAACAACGTGAATCATAAGCGGTATATACATATATTCAACTCGAGTGAATAGAAAAGCGGTGCTTTTGAACTGTAGAAAATCTAATATACTCATATCTCCGAGCGAGATCTTCATCACAGAGAATTTTTCCGTTTTTCATCTCTCTCTCTCTCTGTATTGATATCTATACAGTATACATAAATATACAGTAAAAATCAATTTTGTTTTTTGTAAATCTCAATTTTCCCAAATCCTTCTAAATTCAGTCTAAAATTAAAAATGCCCAAAACCATTGAACTGTAGAAATATCGAAAGTCGATTAATTATCTAACAATAAGATAAAAAAAAATCGTTACGAAATTCCATCAAGTCGTTTACAACACCGAACAAGAGCTGACGGGTGATCTCGAATCCACGTAATACATATATTTCCGCCATTAGATTATGTTTTCCGTTAATGACAATAATAATAATAATAATAATAATAATAATAATAATAATAATAACAATAACTACGATAAGAAAACGGAAAAAATCCCCGAACTTTATCACATCGTCGAAATCGAATATCCTTTCATCCCCGCGTATCTCGGGTTTGGATTTTCAATGCCTTTGGGGACATTCTTCGATAAATGATCGGCCAACTTATACATATATGTATATACACGTCAATCATTGATCTCTGATGGTCCGTCTGCATAGGGGATAAGCAGCTAGTCACACCCTGAGGCGGCCTTCCTTCCATCCATTCTGTGTAGCATTGACCCCAGCGATTGAACTGACAATGAGCGGGGCCGGATCAATCTCATCGTCAGACTCCATTCTTGTATAGAATGCAGAGAGAGAGAGAGAGAGAGAGAGAGTTTGAATGCAGTTATCCGAACGATAATTATACACCGACGTGACTCAACCTATATATATATATATGTACACATACATATGTACAAAACATTTACGTTCAGACATATAATAAAACGTTCATGTTCTCAGGCTACGTGGTTTTTACATGAACAGCGAAAAGTCGATCGAATACGCGGTTTTAAAAGTGGAAATCAACATTCACAGGCTACACAATGGGATTGTTGAAAAAAAATTTCTAGCAATTTTCTGTCCTGAGTATAACGTAAGTATATCCTTGAATTTTCAAAGTCAAGATAAAAATTTTCACTTTTTCTTCATTATTATTCGGTGCAATTGAACTACGAGATCGTAGTGGATTTATAGTTCAAGTCATGAACAAGGTAAACGGAATCATTTATAATTTTTTAAATGCGGGTAGAGGTGGGCGAATTTTTTAGCACCACTTTATACCAGTTCTAACTATAATTGATACGATAGTTTTAGATGAATAAGTTCAGGAAATTTGATGGGCAAAAATTAAAACTTTTCATCAATTTTTTTTTTTTTTAAGATTTATTAGTCGGTCATTCAGTATTCTGTTGTATTTATCGAAATAGATATTCATAGCTAATACGAATTTGATGAATACTGAATACCCGACTATTTCGTAAACAAAAAAAAAAAAAAAAAAAAAAAAAAAATTGATGAAAAGTGTCAGTTTTTGACCAATTTCCCTGAATTTATTCGGGTGGAAGGAAAAAACTAGAATTGCTGACTCATCGAAGGACCAGAACATCTCGAATTTTTATAGAGGCAAAAATTTTGTTGATAGAATTTGAAAATGTGGATAATCAAGTATAGAAAATGGAAAAAATATAAAGTCGAAATGAAAGAAAGGCCAAAACATGGAAGAGCAAAATCGAGAATCTGTATAGGATTCTGTATTATCGAGAGGAATTCTGACGATTCTAAAGTTTGCCATTCTACATTCTGGTCTTTTTAATCTTTTTCTTCTCCATACTTCGATTTCTAACATTTTTAAATTCTATGTATTAAATTTTCGCTTTTTTAAAAATTCAATACTGTAGCCCGTCGATTTTTAGATTTTTCTATATTTTTACTTCCATCCAATTTATTCAGTTGGTACGATATTGGAATTTTACGAAGGAAAGGCTAGATGTCGATACTTAGTTTCGAATAGCTTAAAAATCTTTAAACATCCAGTAGATTCGTTCTATTTCAACTAAAAGACTATTTTTATTTTCTACAATATCACTGTAAAATAGATACTCTTATTTTTCCAAATTTTGCTAACTTGTTGATCGGATTGAGCATCCACGAGTTTTGAAAAATTAAATATTTAACAAAGCCAGAATTTTGATAATAATTATTAGTAGCTATACCAGTGAATAGTCATCTCAATAAGTGGATCTCTATCATAGAATGAAATCGAACGAATCTACAAGACTAAAGTTAGTAATATTAACCTAACAAAATATTTCAACAAAGAAGCGTATCAAAACTTCACATCTCAAGTTTCCAAAACATTATTTCGCCTTGTTTAAATTACATCTATTACTAAACTTCAGAAAATCTTTAAAAAAAAAATCACTTCAACTCGATTCAAATTTACTTTTAGATTTCCTACAAATTTTCACATCCTTCGTTATTCGAATTCCGCAGAAAGAGACGCAGAACGAGAATATACGTGAAAGTTTATATGCGACGCAAAAGCTGCTGCAGTCTGTTGCCAATATTAAGCGGCTGGATATTAAAATGGCTAAAGTACTTATTAATTTATTTTTCTGCGTGCGTGCTAAAATTAGTTCATGCATCCCGTGCAGCGTATTATCCACCTACCTTATATAGTTTTGCGTCACGTACCATATTATTATTATTATTATTATTATTATTGTTATTATACATCGTCAAAGCATCAATGATTCTACCACGTAAGCTGCTTACATCCCATGAGAATAAAATAAAATTAAAATAACGAAAAAAAACCTAAAAATTTCTCAAACTCCGTCGATAAGTAGAATTTCATATCTATTCTCAATTTGTTAATTCGTTGCAAAAATTTTCCATTCTACGCACAATAACCAAGTCATTTTTTATCTATAGATCAGCAGTTTTCGTAGAAACCAAAAAAAAAAAGAAAACACGAAAAACTTCAAATTTTGATGTTTTTTCGAAACGCCGATTATTCGCTCAGGCCTATTTTGACTGCATTAAAAGTGCATTACATCGGTGCAACATGCATAACTATATATATATGTATATCGTTTGAACACAAAGCGTTGAAGTTTCCATTTCAAGTCTCTATATCGACAATATCTATGCACAATGTACGTCGACACGTTCGTACGTAGACGGTGTGGTGGGTATATGATATCAAGACGCGATATCCGGTGGTGGGAGTCACGTGTAGCAGATGCGATTTGAATAGAATATAGTAGAGCCGACAGCTTCACCACGGCTATACCATTCACGAGTTGAAAATCGAAAAGGTTTTCGATATTGTCACACAACGTACAGAAACAATAAACGAACTACGAGTTGTTTAGCTCAAGAAACTGGATAAAAAAAAAAATATTTTTCTTCAAACTTTTTGAATTGGTTTTTTCATTTATTTTTTAACGATTGTAAAAAAAAAAAAAAAAAAATCACAAAACAATATACTTCAATAAATACTTGAGGTATAATTTTCTGCCAATTTATCGTTTGCAACAAATTTATCGAGTTTCCATTTCATTGATATATATATATACAGATATATTTTTTTTTTTTTTCGTAAGCTATGCACGTGTTTTTGAAAATCCGCTGAATTTTGGATGTAAGTACGTGTATTGAATTTTTTTTTTTTTTCATCATTTTTTAATTGGTTTTAAAGAATCTTTGAAAGAGAAAAAGAAAAAAGAAAGAAAACTTGTGATGCAAGGAAGATTTAGAATCAGTGTTGATTATAAAAAAAAAAAAAAAAAAAATAAGAAAAAAAAATGGACCAATTTTTCTCATTTTAAAAAAATATACAGCACGATCATATATTATACATATATATTGTAGACAAATACTCAATAGTATTCATGCAAATCTTATCTCCGAAGTACAAAGAACAATAGTAATCGCAATTAACCGGGATATGCGGATGATAAAAATAAAAAATCAACGTACGTTATGGGAAATGAATATTTATCTCGTGTAGCGATTAAGTTATGTACCGAGTACAAAGAATGAATCAAACCGATTCACTTAACCTTCTAATTAGCTATATATTAAAACGTGTCGATTCAGATTTTAATTATAATTTTATACATTCGATGAGACTATAAATGGAAAAATTCAAAGTAAATAAAATATAAGATATGTACATTTATTTTAAGTCCAGGTGTTCGTACCGAACAAATCGTTGAAGTGATCTGTTTTGGAAAAAAAAGAAACGCGCAAAATAAAAAACAGAAAAGAAGAGGAAATAGAAAAATTGTATTCAGTAGACTACGAATCAAATCCGAGCCATCGTGAACTGATGCTACATACGTTAAATAAAATTCTCCCCTCGCTACGCATTTGAGGCCTGTACAATAACCGAGCAAGTATCACACATATATACATATGTATGGGGCATTCCACGCCAATTCGACCTGTGTTTTACCGTTCATCTCTCAGATTTGGCGCGCAATTTTTTTTATAATTGTTCTCATTTTGTTTTTTGTTATGGTTAGATTCAATTTGATGTTTCTACAGCATTTAAAAACAATTTTATCAACCGACCAAAATAAAAAATTTGAAAAGCTTGAAAATTTCGATTTCTGATACGGAATAATTTTACAAATTTTTAATCGTGTTCGGTCGATAAAATGGTTTCTAAAAATTGTATAAAATTCAAATTCAGTCTAACAAAAAAAAAGCAAACAAAGTAACTTTTAAAAATGAGAAAAATCGTACGAAAAACCGTGCGGCAAATCTGAGAGGTCAAGGGTAAAAACTCAGGTCGAATTGGCGTGGAATGCCCCATACATATTCATATGTGTTGTTTGGACCAGCCGAGATTAAAGTTAAAAGCGTCACGGAGAGAACGTCCTAACGGAAGTTAAGTATATATGGTGAATCCCGCGAGTGCAATTGAGGTTTATGCGCCCCTCGACTAAGGACGCCAAATTCGTTGTACCTACACTGCATGAATCGCAAGTTGAGAACAGAAAGCGTTTTGAAAAAAAAGAGGCGATTCCGAGTTTTAGGAAAAGTGACGAATTTTTTTTTTTTTTTTTACCCGTCAGCCTTTTTGAGAAAGTGTTCAAAAACTAATCACGTCATTGTAAAGTGTGATCGAAGAAGTCACTCGCGTAGTTTTTTAATCGTTTGTATATCACTATCACATTCAGACTTTTGAGTGGACGGACTCGATTGTTTATTTATTGTTTAATTAACAATTGCCGGCTAAGTTGAAAATCACACGCATGCGGGTAAAAATCGGAGAAGATTGTAAAATCTGAATTTTTTCAGATTTTTACCCGCATGAAAATCTGAATTCGAAAATCTGATTTTTTTTTTCAGATTTTTATCCGCATGAAAATCTGAATTCGAAAATCTGAATTCTTCTCAGATTTTTACTCGCATGAAAAACTGAATTCGAAAATCTGAATTTTTTCAGATTTTTATCCGCATGAAAATCTGAATTCTTCTCAGATTTTTACTCGCATGAAAAACTGAATTCGAAAATCTGAATTTTATCAGATTTTTACCGGCGTGCGTGTGATTTTCAACTTGTCCGGCGATTTTTAATTAAACAATTAATCAACAACCGACTCCGTCCACTCAAAAGTCTGAATGGGATAATGAAATACTACGTGAGTGAATTTTTCAGATTTTGAAAACTCAGTATGGTGAATCCAATCGGTGATCCAAAAAACTCCAGCGTAAAGTTTTTTTTCCCGGATTCGATCAAATTTGAAATTTTCGTTCCGCGCGTTAGATCCGCCATCTTGATTTTTTTTTAAATTTATTCCAAATTCATAATCACCGACCTCAAAAATCCTTGTAGACAGTTTTAGTCCAGATTCGATAAAATAAAAAATTTTTGTGAATATCCAAATCTGAATATCCAAAATCTGAATTCAGATTAATTATTATTCAGCGCCTCCAAAGACACACAATTTATGTATGCTGCATATATATGTACATACACTTACAGAAGTAATTTTCTCAATCATAAATTCCTCCAATACTTCCAAAATTTTTTCAATTTCAAAAAATATTAATACACAATATACCGGAATAATTATTCTTTAATTTTGGAGATATGTTAAAAAAAACCTGTTATAGAAATCGCTAAAAAAAAACCGCATAGATATACATCGCAAAGTTCTTTAAATATTTTTAAAAAATTCATATTAAATTATATAAGCGGTAAGAATACTCGTTACCATGACTCAAAGGGTTAAATACACCTGATGCGTAAAATTTCGCCGGAGATATACGTGTGGCATCGGGTACATGATAAATAGGTCAAAAAAAAGAAAATGAGACCAGATTTTCACGCACGACGAGGCGAAGCGACACGCTCAAACGCTCGTGGAGTTCCTCCTTCTCTTCTTCTTCTTCTTCCTTCTTCCCCAAGTAACGCCGTTGACGCAGGTATTGACCGCTTGTCAATACATGCCAACGAAGGTGGCCACCATTGCCTGCCCGGCTGCAGTACGAGCAGAATAGGAGCGTATGTATAGGGCATTCCACGAAGGACTGATCAAGATCGAAGATTGTGATTTTGAATGTGCTCCAGTTTCTTTTCTTCGCATGGAAGTAAGCGTGGTGGAAAAATGTTGCCAAAATTTTTTTTACAATTTTTTCCAACCACCCATATCTGAGATATAATTTTTCAAAACCGAGAAAAAATTTGTGATTAAATACAGCAAAATTTTTTAGCCCTGGTCGAAAATGGGGTTTAAGATACGTTTTTCCGGAAAATGACGAAAATTGGAATAAAATTCATTACGTAAAAATGAAAACTAGTATTTGTAAAAATGGAGGCGGAAAAGAAACTCATTAATCGAATTACAAAGTGACGAACTCATATTGTGACATCGAGAATATTTTTCACTTATAAATATGTATAATAACTGTTTAAATTTGACACATTTTTCGCAATAATGTAAACTCCATTATCGACAAGAGAAAAAAATTTTGCCAAAAAAATTGATAAATTGTTGAGAAAAAAAAAAACTATTAAAATTTTTGAAAATTCATATCTCATGAAGGGTTGGGCAAAAAAAATGCAAAAACATAGCCAAGTTCCATCCAGATCAAAAATTTCAAGTTTCGCAGTAAATTGAATTGGCATGGAATGCCCCATATATATATATATATAGACGATTGTATAGGTAGAACTGGTGGAACGCACCCATGTGCCCGTATTAAGCCCCCGTCTTTTCCATCCCGCGACCTCAGTCACGGTCCGCGTCGCATTCCTCGGTCGGCAAAAAGTTTCCCTCCCTCCGCGTGCGCTGCAAGCTGTCTTCTGACAATGAGCTACGGCCAGTTTAAGCCGCGTGTTACAACGCCATTTAAATGAATACTGATTTGCAATCTTATCCGCGAACGAAATCATCGAGGGCGCATTTGACGCGAAGGCCGCACGTTACAGAGTCCTGCTTTACCGACCGAGTCACTTTTCTATTGAATTCCAAGCAATTTGATTACCCATAATTGATAAAAAAAATTTTACTTCTCACAGTAATTATTATGTGTGAAATATTTTTAAGAATATATGTATATTGCGTTCAACCTAAGTAAAAAGAAATTATAACAAATGATAGATTTTTTGGGTAGAGCTACAAAACTTATTTATTCATCCTACGAAACTAGTTTGCGTGTGATTGAGTTTGTCACTTTGCAATGCGTCACATGAGTCAAGAATTACGATTTGCTTTCATTAAAATTAAAAACTTAGGTTATGTTGTGATGAAATGGCGCCGTTAACCAGGCTCTGACATCATGAGAAAATTTTCCAATAATAATATAAATATACGAATAAATGAGACAAAGTTCAACTTATAAATTATTAAAAATATCCTGTTGCATCGTTCTTCAGAAATTTAGGTTAGAAATGTAATGTGAAGTGGAAAAAAATTCCTCCCTTGTCGTTGGGCGCGAGATTTAACCCAGTTTTATCGCGATACTTCCGATACTAGGATTGGGATTGATCGAATAGCCGTGCGGTGTCGCTTATTAGGTACATACACATACATATAGTATAGAAAATGGACGCTTAGGGGCAATAAATCGAGTTGGGGGAGGAGGAGGCGAGAAACTACGACGATTCGATATTACGAGAGCAAGAGCAGAGAGGCGTACATTTGCCGTAAGAGGTGATTTCACTTTTCTATTATTACCGCGATATTATTATAGATGTACATTACAGAGAATTGGGACACGTAGGTGCAATAAAGCAAGCAATGATTTGTTACGACGTCGATCATGATCATCGAATATGTGCGCCGCCGCTACGGTGCAATAGCTCGCGAAGCGGACGCCGGGCTTTCGACACAGTAGATAACGACGAATCGAGACTTCCGGTATGACGAGGTACAAATAACCTGCGTACTTAGTAAACGTTAGTCAATTGAAGCGAATCGAGATCATTCGCAATTGCTCGGTTCAACAGCACCAACATGCACCGATTACTTGGAACAAAAAAAAATAAATAATAATAAGAATAATAATAATCTCCGTTTATATTAATCATCATAAAACTTGTAGACGATTAAAATCTGCTTGCTTGTACGTAAGAATCATATCCAGAAACTATGAAACGTGTACAATCGTGAGTAAAAATAATTTATATACCGTGTATATCGATGAGAAAAGTGCGCACCTTATGCGCATGCGTCAAGTCCTTCGAATTTTATTGGCCGACAGTTATCACCTGATTTAGCAGTCGACCCAATACCAATCGAGACGGTCGAAAAATGTCCCTAGGAGCCCACAGCTAACGGTAGTACATTCAGAGTTGAAACATTCATTCTTGACTCTCGAAACACGTTTAATGATTCATTGAATTTGGAGTAATTTTCTTTTTTCTCTACGATACGATAAAACAACATTATATAAATAAAAAGGCAAACAAGAAAAAAAGCTATTTGACTCATTTGTAGCACATGGAATAAGTCGTTGTAAAATTTCAGAACGACTTCCAAGGAGTTGGCTTTTCAAAATATGAACATGTTTTCTTGGTCACGATTTACCAGCTGAATTTCAGACAAACCTAAGGTTGCAAAGTATCGATTTTCCTGAACATGCATCGTTATAGTAACGGTACTAACTTCACCCTCATTACAGGGGCTCGCAAAGCCTGCTGCGAAGGACTCGCGATTAAAAAATGAGGAGAATGAAAAGCTGTGACGTATAGGTCCTCCATATTTCTGCACGAGATTTATAAACGCGGTACGTTAATCATAATTGTCCTTATCACTATCCGCTTCGGTTATAAAATCTCAAATGACTAACGAACAGCGGCAGGATGATTCGCCTTTAGTGAGAGATGACGATTTAAATATAGAACGTCGAACGGTTAGTCATCGATTAGATAAGCAGAATCGAGAAAGAGGGTAAGAGATGAACATGCATTCCTACTGCATACGTGATATAAAATTCATATACAAGGGACGGTCACTAAAATTTTAACAACATCAGTAATAAACTGCAGAAAACGAAGAAAGAGAGGAGAGCTCAGTTCTAGTAAGTTACTAAAACCGAAATCGTTGAGCTCATCAACTTCATATTCGTTTCAAATTGAATTCGAATTGAAGAAAATCATTTCTATAATTTCCATAATAAAAAACTGATATTTTCAATTTTTTTTATGAGCAAATTGAAAATTCCAAGACAATTCCAGGTTTTTCATGACTCCTTTTAAATTCCCGGTCCAACGATTCGACTTATTCCGAAGTATAGGATAAACCCGAGAGCAGGTCTAATTCTTCGTCCAGTAAATCTTCGTCTGAAGGGACAAGAGCCTCCGTTGGGAATCGATTAGACGTTGGAAATCCAGAAGATTCTCCGGGGAGACTTGGGCGATAAGCCTTTTTTAGCTGAACAGCTGAAACAGCCTGAGAGAAAAACGCGCGCGCTTTGTCACATTCAGTGATAAAACCGCACCGAAAACGAGGGTCCTGATTTCCTAAAATAAATCAGGTGCGTCAGAGGCTAGCGAAAAACTGTGCGATGAATTAAACTGTGTTCCACATTTTTCTGTTCATGTTTCAGTTTGATTCTATTATCAGTTTTGATAAACTTATAGCGAGTACTTTATTCAAAGTTTGATTTATTGTAGAAGGAAATATTTTACTTTGTTCAGCATTCGTTCGGTATTTATGTTTTTTTTTTTGGTTAAATAAAAAGTTCTATCACGGAAAATCTGACTTTCGCGGTTTCTTCAACGAATGAGAAATTCATTTACGAACGATATGATCCTTAAAGTTTATAAAAATCGGTCAAGCCATTATACAAGCTTTTGTCGATTACAAAAGAAATGTTTCTAACGGTTGAGTTGGGATTATTGCTTGAACTAAATCCGAACCGATTGTGTGAAGCTGTGAAACCTATCGAAACTAATAAAAATCACTATTTTACGAATTACGAATGATTTTGAAGTATAATGGTTCAAAAAATAAAACAAAATACAATTACACGAATAATGCAAATTCGATCGTTTCAGGTGATTCTCCGGATTCTGAGACACTGTACGATGTATAGTTTATAAGTTTGTTCTAGTAGAACTTTAACAATACAAGTCATACAAGCTGTAAATGTTCGCATCGAAAATGAATCATCTAAACACATTAGATTCGTCGGTTTTATTCCGAATTTTATTCCATCTTAAATTCAACAAACAACTCGGAATTAAACGCTTTCGGAACTTCAACCCCGCCCTTCCTCACTGTAAATCGTTACAATCACATTACCAGAGATTACCCAGGAACCCCTGCTAAGGGTGAGAAGGGACCGAATAAACAAAGTGCAGTAGCGACGAACGAAAGAAGGGAAAGAAGCGGGAAGAACCGAGTCAAGAAAATGATGCTGATGATGCTGCTGCTGCTGCTGCTGCGGACGGTAAAAGTCGAAGACCAACGAAGGTCAGGATGCGTGCCTGCAGCTGCATCGCTATCGCCCCCTCGGCACTCCCTCGCTCCGAAACGTTGCAGTTCGGACGCCCTTCCAGCTCCCATAGACGGAAGACGTGAGCACCGCGATCGAGTCAAGTCGAACCGGGTTCAGCAGCCCCAGAAGGCGCGACCATGCAGGCAGCCAGGCATTCTCTCGAGTTTCCCCCACCAGGGGGACCAACGATCGGATCACGAATCCACTGCTCCCCACAAGAACGCCTGAAAGCCTGCACTTTCGGAGCCTTTAAATAGGCTGTGATAGTCGAGGTTTAAAAACCATAATACCTTTCTTCTCGACGCTTACAAGATGTATTGTATTATTTGAGACAATATCCAAGTTTTTTTGTTTTTTTTTTCGTTTTTTTTTCCCCCAGATGTTGGTACTAATTTCTGATTGTTAAAATTACCGGCTTTTCGTTTCAATCAAGAACAGCCTTTTTATTAAGATAACGTAGGTACGTGCTTGTAAAATTATAAAAACGAGACAGATATTTTTGCTGTATGGTTATCGAGTTATAGTATTTTGATAGTTTTGAAATAGAAAAATCTGTGGCTGTAAAACACGAGTTTTTTTTTTTTTTTTTAACGCATTGTTACATTAACGTAAAGAATTTCAACCTCAGGAAGAGCGAACAAGAAGCGAATGATCGCCACGAAACGAGTTTTCGGATTACGCTCGAACAAGAGTAATAAAACAAACTTTCCTTCTGATATTCGACAATATAAAATTAACGAAATGGCGCTTGCTGTGGAATTCGATGAAAATTTAATGAAAAAAAGAACTTGTTTGGACTAGAATGACCGGAAG
This sequence comes from Diprion similis, assembly GCF_021155765.1. Classification (NCBI taxonomy): domain Eukaryota; kingdom Metazoa; phylum Arthropoda; class Insecta; order Hymenoptera; family Diprionidae; genus Diprion; species Diprion similis. The sequence goes on from NC_060117.1 coordinate 7,739,247, forward strand.
TCCCGAAATAACTACTCTTCCGCTATCTTCACAATTACAATACCGTTAGTCGCCGCATATAATCTGAGAGAAATATTTGTACTTCTTTAGGACTCGTGACAATTATTGAGTTTGTTTTAATAATGAAATACATTCCTAGTGATTCAGATCTAACTGCAGCGACGTGACAGATTTGACATAGGGAATACAGATATCCATTCTATTTTCGGCAACAAAGAAAAGCACTGACTCCTGTGGTTTCAAGCTTATTCTTATAGAAGATGGAAACTTTCTCCGTTGCATTATTAATCAGAAAGTAAAATAAATAAAGCCGAGACGTCGTATGAATTGGCTCAATCAACCGTAGACTTTGAATCGATTGACTGAAAACTCTAAATAATTTTCGACGGGTGAGAATCCTTTATAAAATTTGAGATTGAGGTGTTATAAACGTTACTTTAACGACGGGTCTTCAGAAAAAATCGTTAATTGGACCTTTAGGATTGTTTGAAATTCAGGTAGTAAATAATAACAAAGAAAACTGCATATTCGTGTTTTGAAAAATCAACTCTTTGAAAATCGTTCGAAAATTATACAATAACGATTTTTTCCGTGACGTTTCGTTACGCTAACGTTACTAACTTCAGGTTTCTATAGGAACGGGGTTAAAGTTTGTAACAATGCATTTTCACGGAAAAATCGACGCTTCGCAACTTCAGGATTGACTGAAATTCAAGTAAAACATATTCGTAGTTCATATTACGGCGACTAAACTCTTGTCAATATCTCTAACTTTCAAATACTAGCGTTTGGTCGTGTTTTGTTTTCCGGCGAACTGACGAAGCGAAACGGAATTTGGGCTACGCGTAACGTCGCATGTATATCCGCGAACGATTTCCTGCGTGAAAGAATGAATTTACCGGCAGTTAAACATTATTGATAAATTGCTAATCCTAATATTGCATTCACTGCAGGTGACTGTTTTACCGACAATTCATCGCCGTTGTTACGTGAAATTAAATAGGGCTTCGAAATTGTCGCGTGTATAATTCAATGTTCAAAGTTGTCAGATGAAATTAAACCGATCGTACAAGATCGATGGAACGATACAAACCAATAAAATCGACTACACGGAATCATTGACGAGTCGATTTGTACTTTACACCGTTTCTCAACACACTGCATAAATAATAAAATCTATTTCCTTCGATCTTGTTATTTCCCGCCCCGCTAAGAAGATACGCAGCAGGTATACACGCGTACAACAATACATCCGAGAGGAGATACGTGATTATATACGTATACGAACAATCCTTGAACCCCGATATCTTAAGGCGTTCAATAATAGACTCGTGCCAATACAAGTTATACACATAAAAAATGTTTTCATAATTTCATATTATTCAATCAACATAGTAGGTACGCATCATCGATCGTCCAATTATGACGAGAAAGCAACATTTATACGTATGACAAACCCTGTTGTGGTCAATATTTTTGTCTCTCCTACGAAACGCATTACAAATAACACATATCCCATCGATCTTTCGACTTTGTATAGTCAGCCCTAGCTGTTCCCGACTCCCAGGCTCAGAGTGCAACCCAATGGGTGTGGGGGGGGGGGGGGGGGGGGGGGCATCGTGTGGGGGTTGAAGAGAGAGGGGGGGGGGGCATAGACCCAACGCCCCGGCATCTATATTTACGTGTGTGATACACGGGGAAAACTGGAAAATGTATAAAGCGGTAGCGGAAGAAAACAAAAAACGATCGTGGAAGAAAGATTCGGAACAATAAGTATCAGTCCGTGGCTAAGGTTCATAAATCAGGGAATGTAAATGACATCGTTGATGATAATGGCGAGTGGAGAAGAGAGATGAGAGGCGAAGAACAAAAGAATGACGACGTGACTTACCTCGTACTTGATACCGTTGATTCGTAGCCAGGTCTCAACCTTGAGACAATAGGGTGAGAGGGAGGGCAGCAACGGAGTTCGCGGAAACTGGTAAAGATAAATGATGTCCTTTTCGAAGTTCGGCTTGTGGACGGTGACGGCTTTAGCCGGTGCTGGAGCCGGCGTCTCGGCGTTAGCTTCGTCCTTCTTCTCTTCCTTGGCCGGTGCATCATCCTTGGTGTCTTCCTGCTGCTGTTTATTGTCGGAGGTCTCGTCCTTCAGAGCCTCCTTCATGTCTTTAACATCTTTGATGTCTTTTGTCTCCCCCGCGGGCGCGTTGTTCTCTGTCTCGGTTGCCATTGTCATTTGCGTTACTTTACTCGGGGGAATATCGAAGAAACCGTTTTATATACGGAGAAATGAAAAACCAACAACTCGATTTACAAGAAACTTTGCTATTCGATTTCGATTCTTTTCCTTATAAAAACCTCTATAACAGATTATTTATTTTTTCCGAAATATTTATTTATTTATTTATTTATTTATTTACGATTTTGTTTTTCTCACAATTGCAGTGCTTTCGGTGAGCTTGAAAGAACCGCTGCTCGCCTGACTTCTCTTTATATATATATCTTATCCTCTCTACCTCTATATACTTTCTCTCCTCCGCACAACTCGAGCTCAAGACTTGTACTACTACGCCGGTCGTTTGCTGAGTCTCTGCCGGCCGGTTTCTTGCACAGGGTCGTCTGAATATCTGATTCACCCAGGCTGCCGATGCTGCTGCTGCTGCTGCTGCTACTCTCGCCTCACACTCAACGCTCAACTCGCGACGCTCCGCGCATGCGCTTTTCGCGCCACACCCCACCATCGACGCCATATTTAATTGGCCTTCCACCCCCATCCCTCCCCTCGGTAAAATACTGTATATGCTCTATAAGGCCTCACCCTGCTGTCCCTTCTTCGCGGCGGCGGCACACGATCGGCATCGGGCCTAAAAGTCGGGAAATAGCTGTGTGTAACGGCAACGTCGCACCCTGTAGCAACGCGCTCTCGCGCGGACAACAATGACGATGAACCCCTTTTTCCATGATTATTTACTATTTCAGATGTACTTTTGTATGTATACAACGTACATACATGCATGTATGTACGTATAGGTATACAATAGCGAAAGAGCGGCCAAGTTTTGCAATATTGAACACGTATCGTCTGCGTATTGCATCTACGTAGATGCATACGTTCTACAATACGTATCGTATTTGGCTTCTCCCCCCTCCGAGCGAGCCCCTCCCTCGCTTCGTCTTAAAATTCAATTCACTCATGCTGGAATTAATTCTAATGGAATGTACGATTAATTCAATGACAATCCGACTTTGTCTGTCCAGTAAATGCGCTGGATTGTGATCCTGATTTATTTCTGCATTTGCGTTATGGAATTTTACTTTGTTTCTCATAGGACGCTGAGGCGGCCGACGTATTGCTGATAACACAATTACAGGATGAATGAAAATAGACATTTACCAAGCATATTTATCGCTTAATAGTAAATGAACTAAACTCTGTGACGAATATGCTGCAAGATTTATTAACCATTATACACGTAATATTGTAGCATAACAAAAAAAAAATTGTATAAATAAGATTACATAATCCGTTGTCTATTTGCTGTATAAAATGTGGATCACCATGGTCTGAGCTATGTTTATTTACCCGATTTAGCAATATTTTTTTTTTTTTCTTTCTTTATTTTTGTTTTTTCGCAAACAGGCAGGCAGGAAAATATGCCAGACTTTTAGTATATTTCAAAGAATTTTAAATATATAGTATTGAAATTCGATGTTTGTATGGATAAAACACTACGCTGATTAACAGTACGTAATCTGACGAGTTGTAGATGAAATTTGCAGTTCAATTGTGAATTTTCCTGAAGATCCGATATAGCTTCATCAAGGTGAGATTACGTGCTGATAATCAGTGTCGAGTTCCATATGTTAATTTGACAGTATCAGTGATCACATATGATTACAATCGTACGTTATGGGATGTGAAAATTATCGACAAATTTCACTTTATGTACAATACATTATTACAGATAATTAGTGTCGATCGATTAGAACGTCCACTGGAGAACATATTGGTACAATAAAAATTGTTTCAATTGAATAAAAGAAACTAAAAAAGATAAGCTAAGATATGCCGAATTGCAATTATAGCTTATACGCCGGTACTGCATTCTATTATTGCAACAGTAAAATCTATATGAAAATTCAAAACTGTCCGCAGCTTTGATACACAGACACACTACGTTGAGTAGGTTACATTCTCATTAGAAACAAAAGAAAAAAAAAAAACACATCCAAGTCTGGAAAGTTCTTTGATTTTTTTTTTTCCTTCTACCGATTATTCATGATTCTACACATGCCACACCAATATGTAAAACATTATATAAATTTGCTGATACATAAAGATTTATCTAAAGACATTTCTCATCTAGTTGTTTTTATCTATAACAATAGGGTCATTTTTTTTTTTCTTCCTAAAATATGATATAAAACTGCGACCCAAATTTCACCTAAAATTTCACTCAACAATTTGGACATAATTGCAAAGTGAAATCGGAATTCACTTGGATCTAATTAAAATTAAGAATAAGTAACATCTTAGGAATCAAAATTATACTGTCAAACATAAGTTCCTCGCTATTCCGCAGTGAGATACTGTATTGCGTGTTATACATACAGATCGATATTTAATATTATAATTTGCAATTTAAAATGCAATTTTATTTTTTCTAAATATTTTTAATACTGAAAAATATTGGAATATCAATAAAAATTTAAATGTTTTCATCAAAACATTGAAAAACATTGGCCACCTCTAACCAGCAAATGTACAGGATCATTAATCCGTTTCAACTTTCTCAAATAAATTTCATGGATCATAGAAATTTACTTGTTGACATAAGGAAAGTACATTAAGTGTAGGGTCAACCTCAACGTAATCGGTATTTCAGGGTTTTTCTAATTTTTTTCACATTACAAATCTAAGCTGTTACCATGATCCAAAAGTTTATATAAGCGATTATTAGTCGACTGAAACATGCATTGTAGTTGTGTAAGGAAAAAAAAATCTGTTTGGCCAACTAGCTAAATCACTGATTATGATTTTTTCTCTTCGGTAATAGAACGATTTTAAGTACACAGTCACTGGATATTACAAATAGAACATCAAGTGGTACAGATACCTATATATGTGGTGAACAGTGTCGAAAATTGATACTGTTAATTGCAAGCTAGGAAATAATTATTTAAGAAAATTAATAAATTTGAGCAAGGACAACTCGAGTCGCAAATCAGTATTGACCGTAAGACAGGAATATAAATATAGAGGCACGTATCAAAGTGTCAGAAATATATTCTAATACGACCAGCCTCACAAATTTCTCAAGCGTTATCAACGATCATCGAACTAAGAACAGTAATCATATGTTGTTGTGTTTTTTTTTTGTTTTTTTTTTTTTGTACATTATTTACTGCAGTATATACTGTATAGATACTACCTATTTACCAAAAACACCTACGAGTTGGCCTTTTCTCTAGGGAAAAATACTATTCTAAACGATCGATAATGTAAGTTCGTCTATTGGTCCGAAATTTGAATAACCGAAGAATGGCGTCTGTACTGAGTCGAAGGAGTTGAGAAGATTGAACTTTTTCGATTCATGAATTTCAGTATGAGCTATCGCATGGGACTGTATTTTTTTATGTACTACTATTACAGTGAGTGTTATATTAATTTGTTAATAGAACTACTTTCGCGTCTATGAGACACCGATGAAGTACATATACATATATATGTATAATAATTGTAATATCAAATTATTTTTCCCTCCATTTTTTCAAGTTGAGCATTGTGCATTGACTTTCGAAAGGCTTCAGAGCCAAAAATGGAGTATCGTTATTCGTTATTTAGCTGCCTGAGTAGTGAATTTTATCGCAACACTTTTGTATGGATAGAATCTACATGTCGGGAGGGCTGGGCGTTGACGCATTGACTGGATCTTGAAGACAGATCCTGAGATCCCGTTCATCTAACTCGCTCTCGGTGTCCACACTTATACTTCGTATCGCTGGACCATCTTTGCCGGTCCATCTTTGCTTCCAGCTCTCTAGCCTCATGACCTAAACAAGCGTGCATATATTACTTATTATAAAATTATTCAATAGCACGATTTTTTCCTATTTGTAACCATGTAGTAGTATTTGAAAATCGATTTGACGATTTCAGTCATTCATGTAAAATAAAATGAGCCTATAAAACGCATAAATAGTTCAGTCAATAGTTTCGTTCACAGATATTATAAAGGAGAGAAATTTTCTGAATGGTAGCGGTAGCAGGATTAAGTTTTTAATGCGATAACGATCAAGCTGAATAAAGTGATCTTTATCTTTTTTTTTTTTGTTTTTGTAAGGTCATTTATACAATATGAAATTCACCGAGCATAAAGATTACTCGATGAATTATGAAAAAGTAACGGTTGAAATTCGTCGCTCGGAATTTCTCGCTTGATTATTTACTTTATTTTCAACACTGATAAAATATTTTAGAAGATAATCGGTGAGTTAATTTAGACCTATAAGTAATCTTGCGAGTCATTCCCACTATTTTCCAGATTCTTTTAAACGTCGCTCATAATTGGCTAAATTTTAGTACCGCATGCAGGTAGTTTCTGTATTTTTTTTTAGATTCCTAAATGAATTTTTTTATGTATTTTATTTTACTTTTCAATCCGTAGAACGTAGTAAATGTGAAATTTTTATTTGTTATTTTAGCAAACACTTTAATGCAATACATTTCGCATTTTTATTCTTATTGCAAAGATTATTTTTTCAAATGGTTATCAAAATGTAGCCAATTATGAGCGACGTCTGAGAGAATTTGAAAAAAAAGTGACCGAACTGATAGTGAATTCTCTACATTTTTCAAATCTGCAGTGCCAAATTCTTATTCTTACTGAGAACAAAAATTACACACAAATAACTGCTAAAAAGTGCATATTTAATACAAATAAGCTCTATGTAATTTGAATATTTATGCATATATATATATATATATATATATACACACAGTAGTTTGGCATACTTATGCAATAAGAGATATTTTATGTACAAAAAAAAAAAAAAAATGAGAAAAAAAAAATAAACACAAAACTGATAAACGACGCTTCACATCGACGTAACGGACATTTAGTTATTCTAAAGTATCTCTTTTCATACATAAATGGTACAACCGATTAAAATTGTAGCATTTTTTTATTGACCTTAAGTATTATAGACGTTCACAATGAAAAGAGAGTGTAACACATATATTGTAACTCTAGAAGCGCAGAGACGGATGCATGCAGGAAAATTGTATTCGATAAAAAATCTGAAGCATGCATACAAAAAAAGATTCTTTAACAAATGGATATTAAAGAGTTCTGTACTCTCAACGTTTATTTACATTCAACCAACTTCTAGCTATTAATCTAGTTGATATTTTTTATATATCAGAGTCAACGAGTTTGTATTTTAGTATTACTTTTAGTCGAATGATATGTTAGTTACTAATTTGCGTAGGAGGGTCGATCGTCAGTAAAAATATAGCAAAGAATCGAATAATAAGTGTGATTGGAATCCGTTAGTAAAAATAGGTGGTCGAGATCGGATGATATTGAGTTAAAGGACGAAGAGCATATGCATACAACGATGTAAATTCATCACACAAGAGATCCAACAATCTGAAACATTGCCATAATGGAAATAATACGTATTCGACCAACGAACCTATGTCGCATTCCATATTACACTTGATTAAGAACATCCTGTGAATTTGGTCCCACACACAATTGGTGTTAAATCTGTGCCATACATACACTACAATTTATTGCTCCCGGCAGTATGCAGATAACGAAAAAAAAAATAAGATAAAAATAAAATTAGTATGCAAAATGAATACTGAAAGTATATCTTGGGTAAAATTAAATATAGAAAATTGGAAAGAAAGTAAAGAAAAGACAATTCTTCTTCACTTGTGGATCGTAATCTACTTTAACAAGGCGAAAATATTAGAAAGTTTTTGATTTTTTTTTTCCTTTTTTCATATGCGCAGATCCAATTTTTTAACTACAAAAGGCACAATCAACAAAAGAGAGCGTTACAGACAGATAGATAGGACTTACTCGAGCCAGCGCCAGGGCTCTGTCTCCGGGCTGGTGATTGGCGTAGGAAACTAAGGAGACAGAGACAACATACCAATAGTGGGTTAGTAATAGTTAACGACTGCCTCGTTTGCTCGGTAGCTCTATTTTCTTGGAAAATTTTCTTTTCGTCGTGTATATTTACAGCTGCGTTTCAATTGTAGTTTGAATTGGGATATTAGTTTCTCTAATCGTTCTATCAAATGATTTTGAAACAAACTATTGCAATATGTTGCATTCAAAGTAAAAAAAAATGATTTTAAATCTAGTTATCGACAGACACGATATACAATTTATTTCAATTCCATTCAATGGGGATGTAACACATATTTCAATGCTCTTACGGTTGAATGATAAATCGAGGTATTTTCCATTATGGAAAAAAAATTTGTACGTGCAAATATTCTTCGAGTAGAAGATTTGAAGAATATTCAAACGAAGATTCATTGGTTTTGACCAAGACGGCGCTCAAGAATTTAAAATAAATTTCAATATCGGATTGATCCTGTTCGATTTGGTGACTTTATTGCAGCCTGAATTATGAACGAATTTCCCTCGCTTGCGATTTACGCGTATATAAACACTCGAGTAGCGCAACGAAGCAGCTTGGCAGTTTCTTAAGCATGATCCTAAACGCCTAGAGTTTAATGAGACCATTCTTCGATCGCTAAATTTTCGTAGGATAGCAAAAAGTTAGCTGAAATGAAATGTTCTGACTTTTTACAGATAAGGATTTAGAAGTCTCTTTTAATATTCTTCAATGGAATAGAAAAACTGTTCGATGACTTTTTAACGCATAAATCTGAGACTTGTTTTCTTATCATTTTCTTTCTAATTTCAAATTGTACTTTCGTCTCACTCTTCATACATCATTTTCGAAAGTGTGAAATATGAGTTAAATTACACCAAAGATCAACAAGTAATTCTGATAGTCTTGAAGCGTCCAATAAAATTTCAATAAATCTGTTTCACAAATGAGAAATGCGTAACGATTTGAAAGTTTTTAATTCCGCACATTTAAAATTTAATCAATATTCGTTGAAACACGCAGTGCAGACGTGAAAATTTCTTACTAATATTGAATATCCATTGTAGTTTACAAGAATGAGTTTATTTTGTCAAATAAATATATATCAATTTTTTAATAACTCACTCCAATGCTTACAGTTTATACAGAATACACATATCGGTAAACTCTTTCTTCGGTATTAGAACACAAGAACAGAAGTGATGGCATGGATCGTTTTTTGAGGTGAATAAAAAGAAAAAATCTAATGAAGTAAAGAGAATAATTTGAAAATGTGAATTAATATCCCAACTCAGAAATAAAATATTCAATTATAGGCAAAGAACGACGCAGTAATCATGTACAATTTATAAGCTTTTGTAAATTTGGCCTGCCACTGCTCCTCTGAATTCCTTGGTTTTATTGGTAATTACAGTTACGGAGGCTGTGGGTATGTTACAGCGGGTCTTGGTCTGAAGCATCAACATCATTAACAAGCATTGCGTGTTCCGTTGCATTGCAGTAAGAAGTGCGATTTATGCTGTACGTCAATTGCACCTGTGCGTGAAGACGTGAGAAAAGTCTAACGTGGCAAAATTTATTGTGAAAAAATTAACAGACACAACACTGGGAAAAAATTTACTTTCAATATCGTATAAAAATTGAACCAATTGAATCACATTAACAGAGACAAGTGAAACAAGCATAATTATCAAGTTTTTGTGATTCAATATTGGAGATTATTATCCTCGATCTCTGTAAATCAATTACCTCGGCACTAATAGTCCGACATAATAACAATACCATACCTTGTATCAAACTGTCACCTCTTACTGCAACACTCGTATTGTATATACAGTACAGTGTTGTTTATTTTGTCTGTTTGCTTTTTGTTATTATTATATTATTGTCGGAGCATATATGTTACGTATGTATAAAAACAATTCAAAGACTTACTTCAGCTTTCAAGTCGGCAACTTTATCCTGCAATTCTTTTACTCGTTCGCTATCATCTAGATTGTTCCTCAGTTCGCCTTCTGCGTACATTTCTTCGTTCTGCAAGCGATTATAAAATGTTTTTAAACAGATTTATTGGCAAGGGAACGATTTTCGACATACTTTCAGATAAATATAGACACTGTGGAGCAATCTATCAAAACTCTGTACTAAGGAGTTTTTGAGATCGCTGATTTCGAATCTGAATTTGAAATTTCAAAATTCAACATGGCGGACCAAAATTCGAAAAGTCATTCGATTTGGATGAAACTTGGTATTCGAGGGTTTTCGAGCTCACTGATCACGAATCTGTACTCGAAATTTCAAAATTCTTCATGATGGATCTAATATGGTTGCGTAGAGTGACTTTTTGTATTTGTATCCGCCATCTTGAATTTCAAAAATCTGATTCCAGATTCGTTATCAGCGACTTCAAGAAATCCCACATCAAGATCTTATGCAAAACAACAACTTTTGAATTTTTCTCTACTTCTAAGAGGATTAAAATTCATCGAATCTCTGCAGTCTAAAGATTAGAACCAAATATTGAAAACATCTATCTAACGAATATATCAATTCGTTCATACATTATCATCATTCGTTCTACGTATACGTGAACGGCGGTTTTATTTATTTATTTTTTTTTTTCTTTTTGAATGCAACATCATTGCGTTATCATCGTATTGCGATGACTCATTATTGTCTTTTAAAATTACTCGACTCTCCGACAATCTCTTATGTCTGAGCAATCTCATAGGTGGCAGCACAATGCGAATATGCTGTACCAACTTGTAACGTAAGATGATAAGAGAGATGCCTGAGTAACGCTATCAAAGACCAGTTATATGGCATATTGGAAGCCAGTAGTAGAAAAGGATGAATTGTAGAAATAAATGTTTCAAACGAAAAAGGCATTGGAGTAACTGTCAGGTATATATATAAGCATATATTTTTTTTTTTTTTACCAAAACGATAAAAGATGATGATAATAATAATAATAGTAATATTAATAATAATAATAACAATAACAACAACAATAATAATAATAATATGTTTTGACATTGGTAATTAGCTACTTTTACGCGCAAGATTGAAGATAGCTTACCTTAAGTTCAAGTAACGATATTTTATGAGTAAGTTCAGCGACTTGCTGAGCATGTTCCGCATCCCTTATCCTCGCCATCATATATTCATCCTTCATTTTTGATTCTAGATCGGAATACTTGTGTTGCTGTTCCCGGAGTTTCGTTGTGAGATCTTTTTCTCTCATCAGAGCTTCGTCAAGTTCGTCCCTTAACTGCTTTCCACCTTCGTCCTGTCGTCTAAGTTGATTCGTCGCCACCTGTACTTGGGTTTCGAGTTCCATTACTTTTAATCTGAGTTCTTTGACCTCGGTGAGAGCTTCCATTTCTCGGATTCTCGTCGTCATCAAATCTTCTTCCAGTCTTTGAGTCTCGTGACCTCGGTTTTCCCAAAACAGTAATTTCTTCGGCGTCGAATCTGCTGCCGGAGCAGGTTGAGCCGATCGGTGCTCTTGAAGATGCCTTTGCCATGCCGAACTTAATTCCGTTACCCTTTGCCGAAGATCCTGAAAATATATTGTTATTAACAGCCGCATAAGTTTTCTGTCTTTCGATGATCGAATTCCTTCAGAAATTATTTACCCTTCCGTGCAAACAGCACGTAACGATCATGGAACTTACTTTCAGAGACAAATTCGCTTCCGCTTCTCTAAGTTTCACGGCGATCAATTCCTCTTGAAGATGCGCTACAGAATTATCCGGCCTCGACTCCCGGAGTGTTTTTTTGTCCTCCTCTAATTCTTGTATCCTTGCCCTTAGATCCCTGATCGTAGCGTCATTCTCCGCCTCGTGTAATCTAACTTTGACCAACTCTTCCTGTAAGCACTGTATCATTTCTTCTTTTTGCGAGAGCGCTTCTTGCTTAAGCGACATCTCGTCAAGAGACGACTGTTTCGATGTTAAATTCTCCTCCAATAGGATAGAAAGCGACCTTAACTCTTCGTGCGCTATTTCTAACTGGTGATTTGTTTCTAGATGCGTATGTTTTAAAGCTGCCAGTTCCCTCTGCACAACGAAAGTTGTTTCCTCTTCTTCTGCCCTCGATACTTGACCCCTAACTAATCTGTCGGCAAGTTCAGCCGACTCTGCTTCCAACAGTTCGGTTCTTTGCCTAAGTAGTCTATTTTCTGCTCTCAGCCTTCTAAGTTCCACCATCTCCTCCTGCTCCTTCATTTTCAAAACTGTATAATCCTTTTCCAACTTCTTCATTCGTTTTTGGTTGATTTTCATCTCGTACGCAAGATTCATCAGTCCGTCAGGATCAGCCTCCGCTCGACCAGGTAATTCTTTCTGGAAAAACTGCAAAGAACAAAATTCACACGTGAGAATTACCAAAATTCGAATTCGGTAATCGATCCGTGTTACCTTCAGCATGCCTTCCATGTCGAGGCTCAGTAAGTCTTCTTTGCCTAAGTGTAGCATAGCCAAGGCGACCTTGAATATCACCTCCATTCCCTCCGAGAGGAAGACGTCGAAAATACGACAGGCGAGAGGCAGGCTCAGCGCAGTTGTAAAGAGCGTCAAAAACCATGAAGAAGCGTACATCGACGTGTGGAAACCTTGCGCTGTGAAGTGAGCGTGAAGCTCGGGGTGCGTGTCAGCCACAAGATGCTCCAGCTGGTACATACAGACTCCTAATTCAGCCATACTCGGCTTGAACATGTCTCGAAGCCGATACTCTTGCATCAATGCAACGAGAACGGCGAACGCTTCCTCTTCTGGCATTTGCTGTAATAAAATAATGTTCACGTTTTAGCGATAAAATGTTAATAATAACATGTGCATGTGTGCATGTGTTTGTGCATTCTACGGTAGGATTATTGGATTGAAAATCAATTGATAATTTTTCTCTGCACCGGAAGGAAAAGAAAATAAAATAACTTATTAGCTGTACATAATCGAGTCTTCTAGAGTCAATTTCCTGACCTTTCAAGACTACGTCAAATTCCATGTAATTTACTATATAATTTACAATACAAGCGACAACAGTAAAACTTGCGAGCACCCACCTGCATGAGAAGCAAACCAACGATAAAACCCGAGCCTTGACAGTATCCCACCTCGCGATCGTGAAGACTATAAGCTTTCATTACGTTGAACAAACTTTCCTGTCCCAAGCCATCTTTTTCCTTAAAGAAATCATGCTCAGGATAAGTTCGAGCTATATCTCGTCTGATCACCCTTTCGCAAGCCGACGTTGCTTTGATGTATTCGGCGAATTGTTTTTTCACCGGAGCGTCGTGAGCTCCGCATAATAGCTGCCATACTATGCCTCTGAAATGAAAGATCGATTGGTCATAAGTCTTGCATAAGATCGTCGACGTCTGCTTTTAATGATAAACGAAAGAAAGCGACGATACCTAAAGTGATGTGGAATGCCTTTGCGCACCAGTTCCTTGACGAACTCTTTCTTCTTTTTACTGTAATTCTCCCAGTCGGCGACGATGTGACCCCAAAGTGTCCAGATGTTTTCTTCACCGTCGGTTGGCGAGTGGCGTCGGGGCGCAGCATCCCCACCACCGCTGCTGCCCCCCGACGCCAAAGAGACCTGCGAAGTGTCCGATCCCTTTCTGCTGTGGTTGCTTTGCAGTGAATTTAAGGACTTTGCATCTGACTCTATGAGCCTGAAAAATGTGTGCCAAATATAGTGAGTCTGGGTTCTGAAATCTCAATATTTCTTTTGGAAAATTCTTTGATAAATAAATTTCTATAATTTTCTATTTTTTAGGTATCTGGGTTAGCGATGAGGATTCTACGCACCGATTGGCTTCTTCCAGTTTAGCTAGGAGAGCCAGCTCGTCGGTGGATATGTCTTTGCCGGAGGATACTGGTGTCGGCTCTTCTTCCACCAGGTCGATCTTTACGGACGCAGAGTTTTTTCTATTGTTGGGATTAGACTGGGGCAAGGAGGTGCGAAGGCACAGGACGCTCATCACCTGCGGTCCATAACGTGACAGCGATAATCTCCCAACTGCTATTCCGCCACCTTCGTGGGTTCTGAAAGAAAATGTATATAACACTAAGTACAATGTTTGTATCGGAAGCTTTCTTCGTTGATTGTTTTCTCTTTTTTTTTTCCCCCTCTCTTCTGTACAGTCGATTTTTGCATAACTTTTTTCTTCAAAGAATCTTTTTAATTATTATCGAATAATTATGAATTCTGATTTTGGTTAAAGTCTAGATTATTCTGCCTTGAAGACCTATTCAAAGCACAAATTAAGATTGATAAATTATATGTACATAGTTTTGGTAAAAATTACATAAAAACCAAGTACAACTTTGTAAAAATTATTCGAGTAATATTAAATTTGCGTTTTCTCGATGCGATTATTAATATTAGTTTTGTACAAAAATCTTTTCGATATTGCATACAAAAGTGATACGAAATATAGGAAATTTTGTGATTTCAAAAATAACAACGTTGATAATTCTAAACTTTTTGGCTATACTGTATGTTATGATAATAAGTTAATATAATTATTATAATAGAATAGTGCTCACGACAAATCATTAATTTGTCAAAGTTTGTCAAAGTTTTATTCATCACCTAATTTTCACAATTTTGCAAATTATGAGACTAAAATTAAACGCAGTACAAATCGTATGAATCTTTTTGTCCTTCTACCACAACTGCATCTAAGAAAATTCTTTGATCCGTTAATTAAAGGTCGTGAAACATTCTATGAGTGACAATTTTTTTTCCAAATAATACCGCAAAGCGATTTTGTATAAGAAAAAATTAATATTTTTCTATGTTACCCAGTGAAAAAAAAAAAAAAAAAAAATTGATAAAATATCTCTTGAGAAGTCATTTGTTGTGTTAAAAAATAATTCACGAATGCGATACTCGCCGAAGCGAAACTTCGCAAACCTCTGACAATGAGAGTGACTACTTTCTTAGATACTAATTGAGTAGATGATGTAACGGCAATAATATAAGCTTAGAGACGCTCTCGGCTCTTGGCTTTCCTTCTCAAGTTGATGACCCCGTTTCAAAGAATAAGATGATGTATATATATTAGACTGTATCAAAAAATTGACTCTTTTTTTTTTTAATGGTATACTGAAAATATTGTTCAGGATGACGAAAAAGAAATACCATAAAAATTTCAGATTTTAATATTGATATTTAGAGGTGCCTCATCGCGATTTTCTACTTTCCATAAGAATAACATGGCAAAAATGGTTCTTGCTCCTTGCGATTTTTATAACTAGATAACGAAGCGTCGTACAGAAAATTCATAAACATTTTTTTGTAGGAAATTGAACGTTCTACAAAAAAGGTCTCTTGTCATTTTACGATAAGTCTACTCCTTCAAAAGTTATTTGAGGTCAAACATCAGCAAAGGACCTCAAATAACTTTTGAAGGAGTAGACTTATCGTAAAATGACAACAGACCTTTTTTGTAGAACGTTCAATTTCCTACAAAAACATGTTTATGAATTTTCTGTACGACGTGTCGTTATCTAGTTATAAAAATCGCAAGGAGCAAGAACCATTTTTGCCATGTTATTCTTATGGAAAGTAGAAAATCGCGATGAGGCACCTCTAAATATCAATATTAAAATCTGAAATTTTTATGGTATTTCTTTTTCGTCATCTTGAACAATATTTTCAGTATACCATAAAAAAAAAATAGTCAATTTTTTTGATACAGTCTAATATATATATACCATAAATGGGACAGTCCGACCCTTGACCTTTCGGATTTGGCCCACGATTTTTTATACGATTGTTCTCACGTTAAAAAAACATCGATTTTTTTTTTTTAGATTTGTCCGACACACGTTGAATTTCCTACAATTTTTTTTAAATCGATTGTATCGATCGACGCAATTTAATAGTCTGATAAAATTCTCAAAAATCGGTTATCGGATATCAAAATTTTTACGCCTATAGAGCCGAAGTGGAAATTCGAAATTCCTTCTTACTGTTTTCGAGCTTATTCCGAAAGAAAAAAAACGTTAAAATAATTAGAACCGGGAGTGATTGTACGTACTATAGATGGTTGCTGAAACATTTTCATATGCCACACCGGATTTTTGTGATGATTTTCAGATTTTTTTTATTTCATTTTTTTTTTATTTCTTTTTGATTTTGCCAATAAATGTTTTTTCAATCACGATAAATTAACAGCAACAACAACAACTCTCAATTTGAGACGAAAAATAAAATGCTCAAAAATCGGTTGTGACGTATGAAAATGTTTCAGCAACCACCTTAAACATTTTATTTCGGAAAAAGATTGAAAACAGTAAGGACGAATTTTGTTAGATTTTCCAAATTTTGTGGACGAATAAAATCAGTTTTAAAAAATTTTAGAAAATTCAAACCGTGTCCGAAGAATCTAAAAAAAAAACAAATCAGTGCCTTTCATTGTGAAAACAATCATATGAAAAATCTCGATCCAAATTCGAGAGGATAGAAAATATAATATATTATTTACATATTATAAGTCATATGAACACGTGAGTGTATAATAATAAAACAATATTCATAAAGTGGAAGAGTAAATGGTCGGGAAATAAGAAAAATTCTATACATATAAGTAAATGATGAAGGTACGAATAAAAGGGGGAATAAGAATGGGTATAAAATTTAGTAGATTCAACAAAGCGAATGAGAAAATATACAGTCCAGACAATTTATTGTCACGGGGTGACAAAGAAAATGTTAAACTCACAAACCGTGAAGGATGTTTGTATTATAATTCTAATATACATACATATATAGGTATGAAGATAAGTTATGTATGTATAAATTTACAAACGTTTTTTGTTATTAGAATAAAAAAAAAATGTCATTTTTGAAAAGTAATCCTCTAGCGAATACTGTGGCGAAAAATTTCCTACGTTAAGGGAAAAAAAAAAAAAAAAAAAAACGACTGTTTCTTTGAACCAGTTTGTCGATTAATTTTTGAAAAATTGAAATACATTTGACAAACTTTTTGTCGTCGTGAGGAAGGTTGTAAAACCAGAAATCAATTTGAAAGTTTATGTATATAATTAGCTATTACAATTGGAATTTTTGGCCAAAAATTGTGAACTAAAAAAATACTCGGCAGTCAAGAAAAAGAAAGGGGAAAAAAAAAACGAATAATACATTTATTTTCGTGAACTGAATCCAAGTGTGGCCGTTTAAAGAGTAGAGCAAATAGGATATTTTATTTAATTAACCAGCAAAGACCATTTTTAAACTCAGTTAATTATTTACTAAAGGAAGTTGATGACGAGAATCAACGTCTTGTTGAATTAACTAATTTTTTACGAAAATGAAACACGGTACGAGAAATTATTTGATTGTTGTAAAATTGAATGCAGCTGATTGTAAATGTTTTCATTAATGTTGAAAAACTTGAATAGCCAGTCACATTTGAAATTAGAAAATTTGATATCAGAAATTTGTACGATAAAAAACAACAAGAATTATGACAAAATCTCTTAAGTAGACTTTTCTATAATTACCAGTAATAGTTAAAAAAAATTAATATTGTTATTTTAATTGTATTTATTTTGATACTCTTTTTATAAATTTTTTTTTTTTTTTTTTTTTTCACAATCAACGAAACTTGAATATGACTATGAAATAGTTCGGTAATTTTGTTTGTTTTTGCATTACCATCATGCATTGCTGTTAAGTTTTTATAACACATGATTTTACTCGACTTGCGTTACCAGGGGAAATGAAGTTGACAGGTTTTGCACGATCCTCTAGCTGCGCGGGCCTCGCGTGTTTAATTTCTTTAAAATAACATTAATATACACGCACTTAGCTTGAAAGTACACACGTTTAACAGCTCATATCCTGACATATTCTAAAATTAAACTATTTTTCGAATTAAATAAGCATCCACGAAGGAAAGTAATAATATTGCATAAAGTTTTCTTAAGTAACTACACTGTATGTGAAATTTACCTAAAATCTATAAATATGTCTAAAATAAAAAAAATTTGATCCTGCAGAGTATCCTGTACCTGATTTTTATACATTCTGTTGTAATATTTGTTCGCAAATTTTCTTTACAAAGCTCAGATATCAATACTAATAACAGTGTTCTGTAAAAACAAATGATTCGCAAAATCACTGTCCCATGCCACGCATCGATGATTTTTCACAGTGATTTCGGGAATGGATAAATAATGTTAGTGAAAATTAATTCTGATCTGATTAAATTGCTAAAGAAATTTATTTATTACGGCGAAAAAGAGTAACAAAAGAAATGTGGATAAAGTGAGAAATATTGTAGGAGCAGAGAAGTCAGTCGACTTGGAATAGAACGCCCTGTACAAATTATCTCTATCGTTAATCGTGCACGCTTCAGATTTTTGCTATATATATAATATGCATAGCTTAAGTACGACGGAGATAAATGATAACGTAACCCTTAATAGACATTAATCTCAAGATACAAGTGCAACAGTTAAGTGCAGTGCTTTGAGAGCAGTGGCCTGCAACTCCAGACATTCAGACAAACTTGATCGACGATATTCTCGTAAGGATTTCTTGGCAAAGGGGATATTCTTTATGCATAGATATCTGATTTTCAAAGTCACTAGGGAATTCTAGTAAAATAATCTGATTTGCACAGTTACTAGGGAATTCTAGTAAAATAATTTGATTTGCACTCTGAGTAGGGGATTCTAGTGAAACCATCTGACTTGCACAGTCACTGAGTCACTAGGGAATTCAAATAAAATAATTTGATTTGCACAGTTACTAGGGAATTCTAGTAAAATAATTTGATTTGCACTATGACTAGGGAATTTTAGTAAAATAATATGATTTGCACAATCACTAGAAAATTTTAGTAAAATGGGTGTCGAACAATAATGGTTGAAATATTACTAGAATCACAAGAAAATTTGGTAAAAGTAACTAATTAGTGTGATTATATTCGTAAAAAAAACTAATTTTTTTGGTTACTGCAACATTAAATCTGTTTATTTAGTCGACTAGATTCTTTCAGTTAAATAAAGCTTTCAAGTCAATTCATTGTTGCACTATGACATCAAACAATCGCAATAGTTACAAATCAAAACATAAGTATGAGTAAGCATAATGAAAAAGATCATAAAACATGCAAATATTCTGCTCACATCTACGAAACTCATCTTCATTTTATCCCTAGAATTGTAATATTTTTCGATTGTGGTAAAACTGGAATATAGTTGTTATAAGACCGTATAGTAACAACAAGTAGAAATTTATCTCGACGAGAATATGATCATTGCTTCAGGGTATAGAGTAATTATTCTCGTTTACGAATGTCAAGGCAGATGGTGAGCCTAATCTAATTCGACGCGCCGATCGCTTTACCCGTTTCGCTCGCCACCCCAACATGAGTGACCCAGTTGGTCGTCCGAATGTTATACGGCGGATAGGTTAGGTACACACATAGTCATCACGAATCAGGGGATAAGCGTAACCCCTAACGGCCCCCTGTCAATTAGAGCTAACAAATCGCGTCTCGGTTATCCGACAGAACCTGGGGATGGATCGTCGATTTCTCACAATACCGTGTCTGCTTGCTTTAGACATGACAATTTACTCATTCTATAATTAAGAGATTGCTGTTGTCGGACTTTACCGACCGAGTAAATTAACGCTCGTTTCAACCTCCATTTTTTTAACGCAAAAACGAAGCTGCTGTTTCAAGTAAACACTTATTACTGTATATTCAGTTGCTGTATCGTTCTGTGTTACCGACGATTTTAGTGGATTTTACCGACCGAGTAAATTAAAGATCGTTTCAAACTCTATTTTTTTTTACGCAAAAACGAAGCTGCTGTTTGAAGTAAACAATTATTACTGTATATTCAGTTGCTGTATCGTTCTGTTTTACCGACGATTTTAGTGGATTTTACCGACCGAGTAAATTAAAGATCGTTTCAAACTCTATTTTTTTTTACGCAAAAACGAAGCTGCTGTTTCAAGTGAACACTTATTACTGTATATTCAGTTGCTGTATTGTTCTGTTTTACCGACGATTTTAGTGGTTGATAAAGGAAAGCGCAATGTTACCGATACACCGTGATTCAGTTTACCCATCCATTCCAAAATCATCAAACATCTCGATAATGACGGTTACGTGTTCTTTCCGCTAACTTTGAACTTCTATATTCCGACTCTTCTTCAAATTTTTCAGAACAATATTCGTAAGTTACGTCTAAAAATGTACAGAAATTTCAGTGTTTAGGATTTCTGTATGATTTTTGAAAACCATGTTATAATTGGTCACGAAATCACAGTTTTGGTTACGTTTGTAAAGACGATCGCGTTTAGCTTTGGCAGAAAGAGAAAAAAATTTATTCCAGATGACTGTATTTCTACAGCTCATGGAACCTATTGCAAATATTTGTCGACATGATGTGTAAAAAAAATTCAGACATTTTCCCCAGTTTCAGCCTTATACTCAGAATGATTACACAAAAATCTCGGGCAATAAACAATTCTGTAATTGGCAATTAGTGAAAAATTCTTACGTCGAAAATTTTCGTAGATAAATCTGTACGAAAATAATTGTAAATATATTCAAGTTTTGATCTTATATATCAACGCGGGTGAATTTTTTTTTTATTTTTTTTTCTTAAACTTGTAGATCTATAAATTAATTACAGTGATGTTCAAAAAATCCCAATATAGTTTCAGATTTGTTATGATAAGATGAATGAAATAGTTTCAAATACGTCTCTTCGGGATTTTCAAAAATGGTTTCAGGTTTTACGTCAGATACTCAGAAGAAGATCAATGATCTTTTTTCGAATACATTTCTCCGGGATATATTCGTTTTCATCAACTGATTACCTTGACAAGATTCGAACAATACTTGAGAAAAAGAAACATGCAGAATCATGAATTGCAAAAGCATCATCCATGAAGAGGTATTTTCTTATTTTCACTCCAATTACAAAACAACGATTTGACGCAATATCGCGGCTTACGGTTCATTTGCGATGATTCAAGGCTACGTTTTGTAACGAAAAAGTGGCGGAGAAATTTTTTGCACCGTGAAATTGAAGAGCATTTATATTAGAGACAAATTTTACAATTAGATATAACCAATTTAGCTTGTTAAAGTATAAACGAAACTATCAATTGTTGTAAATTTTCTTTAAAAACTTTCAATAATTTGTTTAAAAAACCATTTTGAAATTTTTATTTAAAAAAAAAAAATGAAAAAATTTTCATCACAAATTATACCACAGGTTGTACATATCTATCATTATAGAATGTTTAACAAAAAACTTTCGGGCATTATAAATGTAAATTTAAACTAGTGATGGTTTTAACCTTGAGAATTCAATTTGCTCTTGAATAAAACAAAAATAAACCTCGATAATAAAACAGAAAAAACTGTTTTGTTCCTTCTCAATATATTATTATAATTATATATATATATATATGTATATTTTTTTCTCATAAAAATTTAGAAAAATTATCGTACCTGCTCATATTCATTTCCTTCAATAATGATTTTTTAAATTATATTCCTATCAGGGTAGCCACAAATTTCTGGGAAAACTGATTTGAACTTTCCCAATTCTAGTAAGTTCCTAAAACCTAAATCGTTCAGGTTATCAATTCTATATTCGGTTGAAATTCAATTCGAATTGGAACAAAAAATATAAAATGTATAAAAAAAAAAACTCAGTTTAAGCCGATTTGTTTTCTCGATGTAAAAAAGTGAACTTTATACCTTAAAAGCAAAGCAAAGAAAAAAAAAAAAAAATCAATCCCAATTCCGATGATAAGAAACTGATATTTTCAGTTTTTTTTTTTTTTTTTTTTGTTAACCCATTTCAAATTCCCTGACATTTTCAGATTTTTCAGGTGTGTGGTCACCCTGCCTAGGCTAAAAATGCTGGGACGATTGTTACCAGAAGAAGATGCAACAACAGAGCGAAGGAGTGTGAAATGTAAATCTATATAGACACAAGTACGAAGTACGAAATGAGTAAAATTGATTTTTACCCGTCCCGCGAAATAACGTCGTTCACTGGCTGATGATGGAAGGATATCACGAAAGTATTATTATTATTACAAGCTAGGGAGGATTTCAATCACTGTATATACCACCTATAATACGTGATTACCTCTTGGTTGCTTTTCCTCGCGTCCACCTCGCCGCCGCCGGGGCCAAAAGACCGAGTAGAACCATTCAGCCAAAGCTTTCAGTTTGTTTAAATTTTCGATTTCAATATATTTAACGTATTACATATAATTAACACACCGTGACGTAAATATATTATTATTATTATTATTATTGTTATTATTATTTCAACATTAAACGCCGATACAAAAACGTAGAAATTTCCCGACGATAAAGTTTTTCTTTTCTTTCGTCATTCCCCGCCGATTTGAATTTCTTTTTACAACAATAAAAGCACGGACGATATTTCCGAGTTTACGGTGTTTCCGCCTTTGTAACATTAATCTTTTCCCTCATTTTCAATCACGCTAATCACACTATGTATTTATGTATAAATATATGTATTGTATAATCACTCAGCGCAGCAGACGGTGCTAGAATAATGTACGATGACGAGAGAAACGTCAACACTGCTTGCGACATATGAGAAATAACATGATAAAGTGATTTCTGATCTCAAACTTGAATGATATTCTTCCTCTCTTTATATTTTATTAATTTATTTATTTATTGGATTTCGTTAAAAAAAAAAATTGCAACTTTTGAAAGATCCTGTAGACTGGCTAGCAACGGGTCGTCGAGCAGTGTTAAAGTAAGTTCCAGAAAACGAAAGAAAACATAAATAGTAAAAACAAAATGTAAAATATATCGAAGGATGATTATTAACCGACAAGTGAAATTCGTTTAATCGATAAAATATCGTTGAACAAAGAGGGAAGAAAAAAAAATATATATATATATATATATCAACGAACACGTAAAGAAATGCCTGAAAAATTTTCGATCAAAAAACGGTGAAAAAAAATGTAATCATTTGAATTATTTTGCCCAGTGCATAATTGACTGGAGATAAATTTCCCGCCAAAAATATGAAGGAGCAAGCAAAAAAAAAATAAAATAAAATAAAATAAATAAATAAATAAATAAACACACCGACGTCAATTCAGACACGAAAAGAATATGCAAATGCAAAATGCAAAGCTGTGTGCGTGTGTGTGTGTGTGTGTTTTTCTCAGGTGTGTGGCAGACGGAGAGGTCGTCGTGACGTGACAATGCCGTCGACGAGGTTGGACACAATACTGTGCTTCGGTACCGCGTTATCTAGGCTCTCGCTGGTCTCGCAGACGTACGAGGAGCGGCGTTTGGAGCTCGACGGTTTCGTTTGGAGGTCGATGAAGTCGGCGCAGGGTTGACGGAACCTTCTGCGCGGCGACCTCCGCCGTCGTGTCGTCGTCGTCGTCCAGGTCGGCAACGACGGGAGTCAATTTTTGGAACGGTATTTGTGTGACAAATGAAGTTCTGAATTTGCAATTTTCGGGAATTTTCTATTGAGGTTATAATTTGTGAAGGTTGTTACCGACCGAGCAAACTCAACATTTTTCTTCCTTTATTGAATAAACAAACGAACGGAAATAGTCCAAGTTTCGACGGTGAATCGTGCTTTTGTAGCAGAATTCAGGAAACGTATTCATATTCCGAAAATCGTGAAAAAAATGTGTGGTTTTTGGGAGGTTATAATGTGTGAAGGTCGTTACCGACCGAGCAAACTCAACATTTTCTTCCTTTATTGAATAAATAAACAAACGGAAATAGTTAAAGTTTCGACGGTGAATCGTGCTTTTGTAGCAGAATTCAAGAAACATATTCATATTCCGAAAATCGTCAAAAAAATGTGTGGTTTTCGGGAGGTTATAATTGTACTACTCACGCCTTTACCGACCGCTCAAAATCGCCATTTTTTTTCCTGTATTGAATAAACAAACGAACGGAAATAGTTCAAGTTTCGACGGTGAATCGTGATTTTGTGGCTGAGTTCAGGAAAGTTACTCGTATCCTGAAAATCGTAAAGAAATGTGTGGTTTTCGAGATATGCTCAGTCGGTAAGGGTAGGCGTACTACATGATCTTAAGTACTTTATATTGTCTTATTGTTGATTCGGATTGCAGAGACAAACGTTGACTTGGTTTGATAACAAGATTCTTACATTTTGCAGAGCAAAACACGCGAGCATGAAGAATTAATCGAAACTTTCCTTTTGATTTTTGTAGATCGATAATCGATTGCATAAACGATAAGGCAGATTCCTATTTTTTGTGCTGATATTAAACATTTTTATTTCCCGAAAATCTACTACTTTCATATCGTTGAGATTCAGTTTCGTTTAAAATTTGAACTCCTGTGATCGATGATTTTTCTAATTCATGATTGATTCTTGCAGATCAGAAAGAAGAAAAAAGGCTTTTTAGATTGACCATTCTACTATAGGCTTATAGAGATAAAATTAATTGAAAAGTCAAAGCCACGATTTTAGTCCTAAATTTATCGTATTTTTCGATAAACAATTTGAATTTTGCAAATCACGAAACTTGATATGATGGACTCATGTTTTAGAGCCATTATTTTTTAACGATTTGAAACAAGTTTTGGGAGACATCACAACGAAAATTCACGCGAGAATAAAATTCTACACTTGAGAGATTTTGATAACACAACTACTGGACTAAAATTTCTAGATATAATCGAATGAATCGAAAGGATTCAAATTCTGTGAGATTATATTCAGGATTTTTTTAAACGTTAAATACAGTAAGATGTAAAAAATTTTAAATCTTAAGTAACAAGAGTTTCAAAAAAATTGTATCAAAATATTTCAAACAATAAATATCTAAGCGTTTATAAAAATTCACGTTTAAAAATAAATCCCTCGACTTACTTGTCGATTAGTTTTTTCGTTCCATTTTTTCAAGCATTGCAAAATTAGCTATCGAGATCAATTTCAAAGGTATGTACATAATATCCGTGTAAAATCCAGAGATTCCGTTAAAACAGAACAATTTTCCGGTGAATAAAGTGAGTTCAAAAACTGGAATGCCAAAAAGGGTAAGAAAGGATTTCACATTAAACATTCAAGAGGTCTTAACGACAAGTTTCCATCAAACCCTCGGTTTCCAAATTCCCGAGACAAAGTTTCAAGGATCAGCCATTTTTCCAACGTGAAACCATGAAATCCAGACCATTTGTTTCTGCCACGATTTGTAAGATCTGGGTTGCATAATTTTTTCCAACTTTTCTCATTAAATCTAAGTATACAGAAAAATGTTTGCGAAATCCACCGTCACGTTATAACGTGAAACGTAAGAGGTCAAAGTGGCTAGAGACAAAGTGGCGGTGAACTTTGAACCTTTTGGGAGAAGACCCGATGCTGCATATGTAATGAGAGTGAATTTGTTCACGCAACAAATTCCGGTCTACAAGAAGCACATTTAGTAGCGGATATATTATTCACAATCCCACGAGGAAAAAGAAGGGAATCGAACAGAAGACAAGTCTTTTTTCTTTTCCTCGTCGTTTCCTGTTTGAGGAATGTTCAGTTACAGACGTAACGCAAGAAACTCGAAGGTCCTATATATATAGGAGGTAATTGGTTGGCCGGAATTCCATACTTTTTATTAATATTATAACGAGATTGTCGAGCAGTGAGTATCAAGTGTCTCTTTGAAGATACAGAAATCGAAAATACTGAAATTATGAACGAAAGTTTAGACATTTAAGGGGGGAAACCAGTTTAGGAGACTGAAATTTTGGTGTTTTTCGTGAATTTTTTTAACACGGAAGGAATAATCAGAATTTGTTTAAACTTAGAGGATATTTTATTCATGTTTTGAAGTACACTTTGTAATTTTTTCAAGTCATTTCCGCCGGAAATAGTGGAGTTAGAAACTGCTGTCCATGGACGATCGCCATCCGAGTTTTTGAAATTGACTACAAAAGCAAAAAAAAAAAAAAAAACCAGTTTCAGTGTCTTTTGTGAAACGGGTTTCAAAAAGTGCCCGATTTTAGAGTGAAATCGTGTAAATCTACTAAATTTGTAACAATTTTCAAACGATTTGAAATAAAACGTCGATATCTAAGAATTTTTTTCATAATTCCAGTATTTTTTATTTTTGTATCATTAGAGACATTTTCTTAGATTAGGAATAAAATAATTTGATGAGTACTAAATGAGCGATTATCTTTTTAAAAAATTTATAAAAAGTCTCGATCTACGACCAACCTGTAACACCTTTAAGCCGAAGACAATAAATTGGGCGTTGCCTTGATCTTATCCTGCACAATAAAACGGAAGTAATGTTTTATATCGTCGGTAAAATTTATTCGAGAAAGTTTCAAGTTTCACCAGCACACAACAACGGGCGCGGTTAAAAGAATAATTCGTTAACGAATTATGAAACCACGATGTTGATAGCAACTTAACGGTTATCAAGAGTAAACGAAGAATGAAAGAAAAAAGTTCCGCATAGAAATCAATTTACTTAGTCGCAATTCTAGACAATATCTTCAAGGCTACTTCATTGTTTATCCATATCACGTATTCTCATGTTGGTATAGTCACGGTATTATATTTTAAGTGTATTGTGTACTGATGAAGAAGCGATCTCGCGTAAATATCACGGTATATTCGGTTGCTGTATCGTTCTGTTTTACCGACGGTCGATAAAGCACAGCGCGACGTTACCGATACACCGTTATCCAGTTTTCTCATCAGGCCCAAAATTATCACAAGAGATCTCGACAAGGTCGGTCACGTGCTTTTTCCGTTAACTTTGAACTTCCGCATTCTGACCTTCCTTCAAACTTTTCAAAATCGTATTCGTACACTAGGTCGAAAAATCAAGACAAATTTCAGTATTTGTGATTTCCGCAAGGGTAGTTGTTAAAATTTGTGTAATAATTGGTCGCAAAATCATTGTTTTATAATTTTTCAACATAACCAAAAAGTAAATAGTTCTGGTTAAAAAATGAAAATAAATTTTGTGTAATAGCTTTAACCAGAAGATTTATAAGTAGAAGTCACTACATTAAATGAAATTTTTCTCACAGTGTGAATTTATAGTTTAATAAATTACCGAAGAAACAAGTTTCGTCAAATAGGGTCAGGATTTTTCTTATTGTTAATATAAAATGTGTAACTCATGAGTTAGTTGATATTCATGACTTAAAAAAACTTTATCTTCCGTGATCAGGACTGCTAATCGATCTGCTAATATTATTTCAGTTAACGAACATTTTTTTTTCTTCGTGGTAGACTAAATTCAAACGAACTTGCCGCAACACCTTTTGGAAAATCACGAACACCTACTAATGCATATGGTTCGAACTAATATAGACGAACAATTGGAGACTACGGGCGGAACTAATTGCGCATATTATATGCGAACTCTCCTTTGCATAATTGTCGCTGAGTTACGGGAAAGTGGGTAACTGTTAAAACCAAGTCTACGTGCAATATTCAGCACTCAAAATGGCCGTTCCGAAATGCAATCGGTAAGAAGTTTCTTCGTTATGAACGAATTCATTTTCAACATTTTTTTTTTTTTTTTTACCTATAATACTACGAATAATTTTTTCAAAATTGAATTTAACCGTTGGTTGGTACACTGTTACATATAATAAAATACGTAATAAACTGTGACTGTAACAATAATCATTTAAATGTTTTTGAAAATATGTATTTTTTTTTTACAATCAAATGTAAAATCTACAAAAACTAGTTTTAAAGCTAGTTAATTCCTTTTCTCTTTCCGTCCTCCGGACTATAGAGAAGTCTTTACTAATAAATAATGTCTTTGGATTTTTCATTTCGAAACATTACAAGAGTAAAAAACAAATCTGCCAGGACTCGAGTTTTTTTTTTTTTTTTTTTTTGTAGCCCCCACTTCACCACCCTGTAACTTTTTGTATTTTGTATTTTTGTTTTTGATGAATTTTTTTTTTTTTTTTTGTTCTTCTTGAAATATCAATAAAGGTCTTGTGAAAAAAAAAAAAAACGAATGGTAAAAATATTTTTTTCATTTCTTTTTTATCTCACTTAGAAAAATCACCAGAATACTCCCTTTTAAAATAGAACAAAAACATATTTTCAAAAATTGCAACACAAAACTATTAATACGTGAAAGTGTCAGCAATTTATTTAAATGTGAGAACAATTTGTTGTTGTTATTTTATTCTTTTTTTTTTTTCAAATTATTATCCTCATGAAAAAGGATGATATCTACCCTCGTATCTATACCTATAATATTACTTGTTAACTATAGTAAATCGAGTATCGATGAAAGTGGAAAAAAATGTATAACGAAAGTAGGATTACAGAGTGATACGAAGCATTATTGCATACTGAATATGTGGCACCGGGCCAGAACCGATAATTCCGGTTTTTTCATCCTATCTCTTATACGTCATCGTATCTAATGCTCTGGCGTTCACAGTAACCGTTTCCCACATGTCAGAAGCACCAAGAGTCGTCGAGCATCTGTTATCCACTGCGAAATCGCTTTCCACCGACTGCTGAAGCTGCAGGCAATGATGTGAAAAAAAAAAATTTCATCCGGCTGGCTTGCAGTTCATTCATATTATACGTATTTTACTCGAGTAAGGTTTATCAGGGCAATTAAGCTTAGAAAGAATCATATTCTAGACCAGTGTTAGGCACCACTAATTATTTTGTGTAATTAATTACATTGAAATTACTAATTGGATTGGTAATTTGTAATTAAGAGAAAAAAATACTAATTACATTTTCACCTTGTAATTGGAAAAATTTCAATTACAAATTACGAATGTTATTAGTATCGTTTATTCTTCTGATTACAAATTACAAATTGAATTATTATCGATTTTTTTTCTGATTACAAATTACGAATGTATTTAGTATCAATTTTTTTTCTAATTACAAATTACAAATGTAATTAGTATCGTTTATTCTTCTAATTATAAATTACTAATGTAATTAGTATCGATTTTTCTTCTAATTACAAATTACGAATGTAATTAGTAACGATTTTTCTTCTAATTACAAATTACGAATTAAATTAGTATCGATTTTCCTTCTAATTACAAATTACAAATTAAATTAGTATCGATGTTTCTTCTGAATAGAAATTTTCTCAATATTGAAATTTGAAACTTTCTGAATACTGAAGATTTTCTAATTACAAATTGAAAATGTAATTAGTAATTTTCTTTCTTTCAATTACAAATTACATTTGTAATTATTAATTAGGCTATAATTAATTAAAAAAATGCCCAACACTGTTCTAGACATTAAATTATAAAATAAATGACAAACACAATTCGGTTGCTCGATATTTAGATCAGCATTTTAAGTTTCTTTTTCTTTTCATTTGGTTTTTTTTTTTCTTCTTCTTCCAAGTAATTCGAAATTGTGTAGTCAAAAATAGGAATAGTTAGATTGCATCGATAGGCAAGTTTCATATTTTTCAAAAGGCGTAAAAATAATGGAAATAACGTAACGCGTGTTACATTAAAAAAAAAAAAATATTGTGTGAGAAAACTACTTTGTCGTAAAAGCTGTGAGTGGATGAATTCCAACACATTTTTTTAGAGCGAATTATCTGGCGACCGGAAGTGCTCGTGATGGAGAAACGGAGTGGGTACCATACAGTTATAAATTAGAGGATGTAACTCGGCGGTAGTTACAAGTTTACTAACATGCTTATTATACAGAAGAAAGTTGTTAATTTTCTTAATTCTTGAGCTAAAAAATAAAAAATCAACGATAATTATTCTGACCGGAAACGAAAATCGCTGTTTAAAATCCGATCGTGGTTTTCGAAAAATGTCTTAATTTAAGCGTAAAAAAACTATCTTCTTAAGAAAAAAAACGTGAAAAATCGTTGGAGTATAAAAACGGTCATTTTTAATACAAAGAAAGTGGGAAAATTTTTTTTTACCCAGCAGGTACAAACCTGGTTTTACATTGAAAACTACTTGTTCAAGATTAATTTATAGTTTTTATAATATCAGTTTTACAGCGAGTTGTTCCAAATTATTATTAATTGTCCAACCGATGAATTTATTTAAATAATTCAGAGATAAGACGAAAACTTTTATACCGCAGGCTTTTCAAACATTGACTGAAAAATTGTTGATACACTTGAAAATCCTTTTGTACTCAACGTCGATATCGTGTTCATTTATTAAAAAAAAAACATTCGTATTGTGTATAGAATTATTATAAGTATGAATAATCTTTGGCTGTTTATTTCGCAAGTTTTATCGCAAAAAATTTCTTCAATTCTCTACTGAGTCGAAACATTATTGATTGATAATTGCAACTGGTAAAAATTATTTTTATAACCAACTTGAGTAGCTGTCCGAGTAAATTGAGTTAATTGAAATATATAATCTATAAATTAGCTTCTGCATTTTTGATGAAATATTAGCGTATAATTGTTACGCGTAAATTAAAACTTCCGTATTTGACTGTACTTCAACCGCCCACATAGGTGAAATTGAAACAACTTAAAAATGTCAACGTTTCGCTGACGACGACGACGTTCCCGTCGCATACGATTGAGCAACGTGAAATTCAATGATGCGATATCACGTATCGTCGTAAAAAAAAGTAGTACAACTATTTCAAAACTATTTCATTGTCACATTGTGCAAATTTTTTAATACCGAACAATTAAATTTCATTATTTATTTAAACATTTTAAACTAGGGAAATGATATTCATTTGATATTTTAAATACTGTTTCCCTCATCCCTTCCCTCAAAAAATTTTTCAACTTTTCATAATTCAGTATCTTGAAATATTACAAGACAGTATAGCTGAGGAAACAAAAAAGAAATCTGGAAACGTTAATTTTTTTATTTTTCCTGTAAATTTTTATATTTCATCCAAACTTTGTAATGATAAAATAATTGGTATTCAAATACTGATTTTGAAACTGAAAAGAATAAAAGAAAAGATTCTTTTAATAAAATTCACCTTCAAATCGATTTTTGTACTTTCGCTTTTCACCTTGAATTCATTTGATTTAGCATTTTTTAACTTCACTTCACTAATTTTTTTTACCGAACTTTATGCCTGGTAATCATGAATTTCCAGTCTTCAAATATATATATACTCGTAGTAGTAATTAAACTCAAAAAAAAAAAGGTTCAACTTTGAAGTACACTTAAAAATCTTATCTCCAAGTTCCATTTTCCAAATTCAATCTACACGCATTATTTCTCGAAAAATCCTATCTTTGAGTCATTCACGTTAAATTTTGTCTACCATTTTCTCTCACCAAGTTATCCAATATAAAAAAAAAGAATCTCCAACAATTTTTTATCCAAGTAACAATGACTCGAGAAAAAAAATTATGCTTATGTAGATTAAATCTAAAAAATAAAGCTTAAAAATTACAGCGTTTCAAAGTTGGACCTTGTTTTTTAACCAAAAACGCTGGGGGGGGATAATTTTTTATTTTTCCACGAATGTATAAGGTATGAATAGAAAAATAATAATAACAAATTTTTTTGCGCGTGAATTGAACAAAGCATGTTATTCACGATTGTATTAATCCAGGGTATTGTTTAACCGGAAATGCTTCTGTTCCGCCTTTTCTGCCAACCGTTCCGGCTACTCAGTTCCATAACGATGATTCAACGATGCCATGAAAAGTGTAGATATTTTTTCGGATAAATCAGTACGCGTCTCTCGGCAAAAAACGTACTCATTGAATCGAAGTTCGAAGAGATTGGAAGAGAATGAAGCCGCCGTTATTAATTGGTCATTATATCAACCCTGTTCCAATCACTTGTGGTTCTGCAATAATGGACTCGAGAAGCGATAGAGAGACATTATAGATATCGCTCGAGTTCTCTTACATTGATTTGCAGACTGCGACGGAATTGCAATGGGCGTGACAATTGCGTGTTGAGTTAACCAAAATTGAATGATCTGTACATACGGATGGATGAGTAAATTCCGTGATTAAATTTCTGGGTCAATTGGTCGACGGAAGAATTGATCAATCGTTGGTTTAAAACGTAACTCAGCATCGTTCAATTATTCGTTGATCATGCTACGGATAGACGATTTCGAAGAATTTAGGTCACCGTGATTTGTACGTCCCACGGAATTAAAGAGCAAGTCTGAAAGTGGAAGGCGTAGAAACGCCAGAAGCGATTCACAATTAGCAATGATCAATGAAACGAGAGGCTGCGAGAGAACCTGTTTCAATATCCACACCGTATGGTGATTCGAAAACCAAAAACAAGTCTGTGATCGGTTCCAAATGATACTCCAATAATTTGTGAAAGCCGAACAGTGATCGCTGGATTCATCAGCTAATCGATGCACCAATTAAGATCCAACAATCTCGTATATCCTAAATTAAAAATTCCGGACATTGGACATGAAATTATGAGTAAAAGTTCCGGAAGTCTCGTAAAACTTTTCAACGGATCTCTTTTCACAAGTCAGTCGAAGGTTTAATTTGCAGCAGCAGGTTAATTTAGCACGTTAGCTAGTCGTTACTCATCCCTGACGTGTTCCTCTTCCTACTTGAACCATAGTGTTCAACATCACAATGTTGTATGAATTCTGTTGCGAATTCAATCTACTCTCTTGTCATGAGCGATGAGTAACTGTTACTACTGATGTTGGGTTCACCATGCAGAAGCGTGAGTGTTCCATGCACATGCATTTCAGACAAACGTTTCCATTGAACGTATCCAATCATCGTTGCTAACCGTTTGTTTCTATGATGGTCGGAAATCCGGTTGTTCACGCTTCTTCCTCAGTAGTAACATGTGTTGCAACCATAAGTCAGCGAGGTGCACGTGTAAAACAACAGTGTGCAACGCCATCCTCGACCAATGATGAAGTACATATTTTGATTCACGTAGAAAAAAAACGAATAACTCGTTTACTCAAGTCATTCATCACTGGTACACGGAACATTGATTTAATTCTGTTTTAGCCAGACGTGAAACCATTTCGCACTCTTGCAAGTGATCATCACAAATTAAGTAGAAATCACTGTAGTGACTTGTTATCAGACTTTGATGACTTCAATATGCTTTTGCAACATGTGAATCAGAAGATGAAGTGGCTGACGGTGGTGAAATGATGACAAAGGAAGCTCCATGCGAAGTTGCTACGAGGAACTGGACCTACATCAGTCCCTCTATGCACTCTTTTTTCCTACAGTGTTTTTGCTTTATCGCGCATACGATCGTGCGATAAAACACAACATACCTCGTCGCATTATAACAGCCTTCAGGTAGATCTGCCACATGAACACGAGGCGATAACATTTTCCCGTTATCTATCGTTCTTTCGCCTTGCTATACGAGGAGCTGGTCACGCGGACTGCAGTAACAACTTTATCATCATCTATATTATATACTCGTTCAGATTTCTTCATACCTGCCTGCCAAATCCTGTTTGATTCTTTTCCGGAGCTAATGTCCTTTGAGAAAAGAAGTAGTAATGAGTAACAGACGGTCGTAAGTGTCCGCACTCTCATTAAAATTTACCCGCAATTTCAAACTGAAATAAATATCATCAGACTAAAGAGCTCCTTACGCTATGAGCTCGCTGGTTTTTGCAATAATTAGACAGAATCGCGAAGTCATGAAAATAAAATCACCGAATGAACAAGCCCAACGATTTACTGCCTAATTTCATGAAACCAACTTCTTCGATGGCCTCAGAGAACGGAGTTTGATCGTATCGAGAGGCGACTGTATTTTCAATTTTGCGTGGGCAGAACATTCGCTGGCATTGAATATTTTTTTTTTTTTTTTTTTGTGTGGAAACCAATTACCGCTCAGCTTTGCATATTGAGAGAACATTTCGTCGGCGATACGTTTGAAGAACGTCAATTGGTGCCATGTTTCAAATTTTTCATATAGTAGGACCTAAAAATTGATGTCATGGAAACGTTGATTCAGGATGGTACAAAAGCAAGCAAGGCTTGTATAAAATTCATGTTTTACAAACACACTGTAACTGCGGAACGCCACGATATATTCCTAGAATCTGTTATCAATCGACACCATATAATGCCGTTATTGTGACTCGTTAGTGTTACTGCAGTGCCGTTATCGGAGATTTATAAAACGCGGTATCACAATTCATCTTTCAACATTCAAAGCCATTATGTGTCATACAGGGTGGTCTTTTTTCTTTTTTTTTAACGTTTTTCGAATATCTTGAAAATTAAAAGAGATGCAAGAAAAAGTTTCATAGAATTGCGCCATTTTCGAGATTTTTTTAGTACATCGTGGTTTTAGATATGAAACACGTATTTCGACTATGGCCAGCTGGTAGCAGGTTTGAAGATAATTTTAAAAACTTAAATTTAATTTTTCAAAATTTTCCAAAAGTTAAATACTAGACCATTTTTTACTGAAACAAGGCATTGACCCCAAAGTTTAATTATCTTTTGACGCTCAAGAAGCTATGGAGGACGCTTATTCATCTGGAAAACACGATTCGTAGTTTTTCAAACCACGGGGATTGGCTCATTTCGATGGCAAGTGTTTCGAGTATTTTACTTTTTAAAAATTGAGCAAATTTATTAAAGATTCTGAAATTTTTCTGAAGACTTGTAAATTTTTTTGACAATATTAAAAGATTCGTCTTTAAACCCACTATCAGCCGGTCATAATCAAAATATGTGTTCCTCTACCCTCTTTCCTTCGTCAGGAAAGTGACGCAATCCAGAAACCAACTCCCTTGGACAATTAAAAAAGACCACCCTGTATATAATGAGCTGCATAAGATAGAGAGTTTTTCAACACTTTGGAAAGTGGAGGATGAGGATGATTAAGTCAATCGCCTCAGGGTCGATCGCCGATCGATGAGTAATATTTGCGGAGGTGTGTCATTCGACGAGAAGCAAGTTTTTGATACTAGCAGGTATATAATGTAGAGGACAGAGGTAAATACCTACATATATAGATATAAACACGTGTTACGCAACTCTATAGAGCGCGTGATTCAACGAACCGGACGGGAACTTTTTTGTACCGAATGATTGTTGTATGAGAATCTAATCGTCCTCCGTGATCAAATCTATCCGGGTATAGCTAGACTAGACCTGTCGAATGGGCCCGAGTGTTCTGTTTTAAAAGAGTTAAGGTCACGCAGCAGTCTCATCTTTACCGACCGAGCAGACTCATTTTTTTCTTCCTATATTAAATAATAATGAGTTTGTTCGGTCTGTAAAGGTAGGACTGCTATTATGTTGTTATTTTTGTTGACGATTTTCAGAAAATAAAATTAGGGTGGAGTTAGTACAACGCTGGATGCTCAGAAAAATCGTTACTTCGTAACTTTAGGATGGCCTGAAATCTAGGAAACCAAGATGAACGAAACATGCTGATATTTTGAAAATATCAACTTGTAAAAAGTTACTCTCAAATTGTGTAATAAATATTTATTCCCTGATTTTCCGTGAAGTCAACGTTACCAACTTCACAGAATCGTAAAAAACTTGATTCTCTCAAAAATCGATGAAGCGATATATGAAGGTTACAAATAGAAATACAATAGCAATCAACAAATGTTCAAACATTTCACGGGGAAAATTTATTGGTACCTCGAAAACTGAAATTTAACTATGCAAACCTACTCATTTCAATTGTCTTGAAAAGTAAAAGTCGGCTGAATTGAAGTAAAAGGAATTGTAAACAATTTTCTACGTAATTTCCTGCTGCTAGGAAACCGCGTACACATTTATTATTGTAATAGATATTAGATGATAAGATATCTGCTTTATGGTAGGCATTAAATACTGCAATCATTAGCCAGCGAAATGTCAGCACTTTCTTCAGTCGGGAACTTATCTTAAGAGGCAGAAAAGCAAGTAGTTTTCTGAAATTTTTTCAACAGAGAAAAATTGATGGATATTTTCTAAACTCTGAAGATCTTTTATTACTAGTTCGAACTGCATTTGGTAATTTTTTCAAGTCATTTGAACCATAATTGATCAAGTTATCAACTATGCCCCACAGCAGATCTGAAAGCAACAAAACTCAATTTTTTTTTTATTGTTAAGATTATTTCTAAAAACATGAACCTAAATCTACCCATTATTGCAAAAATTTTAATATTTTACACGTATTTTGAACAGAAATTGTAATTTTTCATCACTTTTTCACAGCTTTTCGCAATCTAAAAGGGCACTTTAAACAACGCAATCATCTCATCTGATCTAGAATGAAAAAATTTCAGATCCGTTTGTTTAAGATCAAAATTGCGACTTCCGGTGTACACATTAACACGTCAACTCGAATGAAGACCAGAGGTGTGGTACGTAGTTGATGACTTTAAAAAATTACCAAATATAGTTAAAACTAGCAACAAACGATCCTCAGAGTTTACAAAATATCCACTCAATTCTTCTGTACCAAAATAATTCCCTAAAACAGCTTATTTCTCGGCATCCTGAGGTAGATTCCCTCCTTAAAATTTAGTCTTATGGATCAGCCGTAAAAGTATTTCGGTAATACATCACCATACAAAACGTTGCTTCGATTAGCGCGATTCCACCATAATCAAATTTTTGACTGAGGAAAGCTTTGCTTTAAATTCAAATTGTATCATTCGAAGCTCGCGTTGTTCACGTTCAAGATACGGAAGCTGTAGTGCACAGCTGACGGTGAAATGTCGAATTGATAAAAAGTCTGACAAACTGTGTGCAGAACTCGCAGAGTCAGTCATTCGGTTGCTCGTAAAAAAGTAAATAACCGAGCAAGTTCACGTGCACCTAATTATGTACTCAAATGGTGCAGACATTGAGATAACAGCTGTAGTTAGTTCATACAACACTCGATGCTCCGCTGCAGTAACGATACAATATCAAGTGACGCACGTGTCGTATGTCCACATTTGGCCATACGATCGCTTGCATGTCGTACCCAACGAAGTTGCGGTTTAAAGGTATACACAAACGTCGGATTCATTTGGCTCGATCAATTCTCTTCGGTAAAACATCATCATTTTTCAATTGTATAGAGTACACTTTTGAAATGGTTGAATGTTCACTATTCGTGAAGTGGAGGAATTGATCAACTTTCTTGATTCATATGATAGATTTCTTTCTTGGTATCCAAGATCAATGATAAAACAACATCCATATAGACGTTGAACGTTTCAACCCATTGGTGTTAAATGTTATAGAGGACCCCCATCAAAAGACTGAAACTTCAACATCTCTCGACGTTTTTTGTCATTGACATTGAATACCAAGCAAAAATCTCTCACTATTTGTGAAGGTATGTACGAATTAGCGAGTTTTCTTAAAAAGAAGGGTTTTGTGAACCCTGATCTCATCTATCCTAGTTATCTCAAACGTCAAGTACTGAGATTGACTAACTTCCCTCGACCTTTGACACGAGAAGACCTATTAAGACAAAGTGGCGTGAGGTTAGCTGTGAGTGTCCAAATCCATTATTTGATCATCGAAGGCATTGCAACCCTTGTCTATCCAAAGTTTGAAGAGGTCCTGCATGCCGCTTTAGCCAGTGCAGTGCGAGGTGTGTCGGACTCCAAGGCGATGACGGAATCCCTGGCATTTGAAAAAAGGGCAATCGGTATGCGTCGGCAGAACCCGTACTCAACAACCGCCTCTCAAGGAACAGGCTTCTGAATCATGCCTTGTAGAAACAGGCTGTGCAGGCACCTCGAGAGATCGAGACACAGAAGGAGAAAGCTATTGATAGAACTGAGTGCAGTGAAGGCTCACCTGACAGTGGAATACAACACAAAGAGTCCTCGGTGCATAGGTATTCAGTCAGTCTTTACTTATATAATTCTCTTCCTCTCCTAGTTTCATACTTTTTCGTTCTACAGAATTTACTGAACATACTCTGGAGAATCGGTATCAAATGAATTTGAGGAATGCAAAATATTATGTCGTTCCAATATTATCTTTTATCAAAGAATGTTGAAGTCTTGACCTTACTGAAATAATAGAGTAATGGATATTCACATTCATTAATGATGTGACCTACTGCATTGACCTGCAATTCCAATATCCATTACCCCAGTATCTCGTATCAATCTACCGCTATCTGACGTTGAATTTCTGAACTGACCTGAAAAAATGGTTTATAGTAGTCCACACGGACCAGTTTAACTCACTTCCAACACCACAATTTTTTACAGTGCATGTTGGTGGTCAGTTTGAATCTCATTTTTAGGGTTCACTCTTTGGGTGATTGAGTGTAACTTCAGGAGTGCCGATACTAGGGTGGCGCAAGAAAACCGACTATTTTTTTTTTCTGAGTCTCGTGTGACAAAATGTTAGTATTTGATGTTTTAAGAGCCCACTCCAAAGGACATGTAAAAAAAAAAATTTTAAGAGGTCACTCCAAATTTTTTAAAATGTCAAAAATCGTCAAAAAATTAAATTAAAACAAATTATATTTTCAGTATTTTGTTTGATTTTTAACCTTTCAAAATTCAAATTTTGAATTGAAATTTTCGGAAACTTATTTTTTTTTGTCTATAAAATTATACCGTAACGAAAAAAAAAAAAATTTCTAACGTTTTAAAAAATGTGGAGCGACCTCTTAAAAATTTTTTTTTCGAACTGTCCTTTGAAGTGGGCTCTTAAAACATCAAAAACTAACATTTTGTCACACGAGACTCGGAAAAAAAAAAAATAGTCGGTTTTTTTTTGCGCCACCCTAGCCGATACGGTCTCTCCTTCGTGACAAAAAGTTGTAATTCATTCATCTCTCTATACGTGTAACTATCCATCAATTGTCAATGACCGATAGACTGAAATGAATTCCAGAAGGTGTGATCATCCATTAGCATAATGTGACTGTACTTCTCGACCTAAAAGCTCGGATGTTTATGTCGAGAATCGCGATTACAATATGACTGGATCAGTTACTGTTCTACATTTGACAAAGTAAACTCGAACTGGTTCCCTTGAGTCGCAACTTCGCTAATTCCATGTGCAATTTTTGGCTTCTGCAAACTTTCTCAAATTCTGTTTATATGGTGAATAGTAAAATCTTTCACGTCTGTTACAGCAGAGAAGAATAACGATGGAAGCTGGAGTAAATATTCTGACCCAGTGTACTGGCTGCTAGGAGATGTTATGTGCTGTGAGACCGTATCGATTCTGCTGAGTGTATTATATAGACCATCCGAGTATAAGTTCAAATGACTCTATATCGTGCAACATTTGTTAAAAGGTTAATTCAGCAGAATAAAAAATAAATTGAGTAGAATAAAGAACGACGGCGCAAGTAAATTACTTATAATTAACATCATAAGACTAATTTTAAGCTCATCTAACAATACAGTAGAAGGTTGTAGGTAAGTGTTATTGTTATCTGAATATCGATTTAGGGTAACACCGTTACCGAAGTTTGACGTTAGATAAATCATAAAATTGATTTAAAGTACGGATCCATCAATCAAAACTTATTCAAACTCGAATAATTAACCCTTTCAGTCACACATTTTTCAACTCAATATTTTGGCCTGAAATTTGTTAAGCGCGGGTTTTTGGGGTCGCTAATCACGAATCTGACGTCAGAATTTGATAATTTCTAAATCCAAGATGGCGGATTCAATATGGCGGAGATAAAATCGAAAAAACCTATAAAAATTCGATGATTCTGGCTGAAACTTATTACTCGGGTTTTTTGGGGTTATACGGAATTTTTTTTAAAGGGTTAAAGAATGTTACGGCGAACGCTGTTAGTTAAAGTAGCCATTAACGATCTTTATACAATCCACATTCAAGTCACCTTCAACAGTCGAAAGAATACAATTTTTTATTCGAAAAGACAAAAGACTGCGCATTCGATCCGTAAAGTTGAAAAACAAGTCAGGAAAGAATCATTCCGTCTACTAGTGATGTAACGAATTTATAATTTTTTAAGTATTCGCGAATACCAAGCTGATCCGAAGCAAGCAGATTGTTTGTTTGATTATTAAACGACAAATTGGTAACAGAAACAAATTAATTTTGAGGTTAGAGCGTGATTCAAATGTGAAAAAAAAAAAATTTTGTAGTAAAAGTTCAGTATCAAAATAATGTTTTTTTGCTTATTTATTATTATTTTCATAATTTTTCTAAGCAAAATATGATGGAAGTATTTGTGACAATCGCATTCGCAAAATATTCGCACGTTTATAACGAATGCGGATACGAATGCGAATGTAAAAAAATGTGCAAATATTCGTTACACATCACACTACTGTAGACCTAAAATAGCTATTTATGTGGCATGCCCGTAAACCGCCTGTTTTTTGGCAAGGATAAAGATTTCAGGACGAGCTGAAGGCGAGCCGGAAGCTAGTACTGAAATTATCCGAGTCAAAAAACGGTTTACGGGCATGCCATATACAATATTTTTTACGGTATGGGCATTGAAAAGCAAAACGAAGAGTGAGGTTATGTCGCGATCTGTTCGACGAAGCTACTTTATTCGGCAGTTTGGGATGCGCACTTCGAACTGCGCATGAAAACTGCGGAATAAAGACTTTATTCCGCAACTTTGTTTACTGCCATATAAAGCGTCACTTTACAGAACGAAAACTGCCACAAAAAGTGGACTTTTCAATGCCCATGCCGTAAAAAGATATTTTTTGAACTACGTAAATGCGCCGCATCTATACCACCAAGTTGGCGTGTGTTGAATTCATTAAAATCGGCTAGACTGTAACAAGGAAGAGAGACGAGGGTGAATTTGACGAGAAGTTTCTGGAAAAGGGAACTTAACTTTTGCATTATATGACATTTTTCGCTGCGTTCGAGTTTTGACAAAGACAATTTGAAAAACTACACGCGATTATTGAATGGAGAAACAATCGTATTCAGACCAATTTGCACGAGTCAACCCGACTTAAAACCGTGACACAAGAATTTAATTATCATCAATAAATTTATCTAAATTTCCAAATTATCAGTTTTTGTCAGCTGAAATTAGCAATTTTTTCAATTTTCCACGAAATTAGCATTCGGCTGATTTCACTCGCGGCATTTGAACCTACGTTACGTTACGTTCGTCTTATCTGCTTCTTTAAACAAACTTGTTTATGCTGAAAAGAGTGAAAATATGTTTGTATGGATTATTTATTTATAAATTTTTACACTTATTTTTATAAAACAACGCACGGAGAAGGCTGATCACGACTAACGTCTGTTTTCTACGCTAAATTTTAATAACTAACAAATATTACGGATTCAAAATGGCCACAAATTTTTGGAAAAAAAATTCCACGACTTTTCCACATATTTTCCATGACCTAAAACTTAGTTTTCCCCGAGATTTTCCAAGTTCTAGTAACCTCTGTGAAGTTGGCAACCCATTTTTTGAAATTCATTTTTTGAACCCTTATTGACTGGAACTATTTTCGAACTCTAGAACTCTTTGAGTAAATTTCAGAAACCTGTAAAAAAAAAAATCATTTTTCCCAAAATGTGGTGCCAACTTCACAAAGATGTTCTAGTAAGTTACTAAGACCTAAATCTTTCGATTCATTAACTCTATATTCGGTTAAAATTCAATTCGAATTGAAGAAAAATATAATCTACAAAAAAGTCGGTTCAAGCCAATTTTTTTTCTCGAGAAAAAACGGTAAACTCGTTACCTCAAAAAATCATTTCTAATTCCCATGAAAGAAAATTGATGTCGTCACTTTTGTCCATGACTAAATTAAAAATCCCCAGACAATTCCACGTTTTCCGTGACTCCTTTTAAATTCCCTGACATTTCCAGGTTTTCCAGATTTTCCGGGTATGTGGCCACCCCGTTATCCTTGATCAATGGAATCCCGTATTTTCTACAAGCTTGATGACGCGTTTACGTCGAGTGACGTAGTATACAATTGTGCTGGGCATGCATCATTATGTAAATAGAGTTTACAGTGAGTCAGTGCCCGCAAGAAACAAGATTCTATCCGCTCTATGGTAGGATATTTGAATTGTGTAAATCGCAACTTTTCTACCGTTTCCGTATTCCTTAGTATCGTTTCCTTCGTGTGAATAGTTCGAAGTTGAAAATGAATTAGAAAACGTCGTGATATTTACCACAAAAGCAGATGCATTTTCTAATTTTCAATTTTCACGAATGATCAAAAAATCTCAACACATCTTCGAATTCCAGAAATGTATTTCTTAAAAAATATACCAAAGAAGTATATGAGTAACGACTATAAATACTATAGGATGGCGCAAAAAAAACGATTTTTTTTTTTATTTTTTTTTTTTTGAGTCTCGTGTGACAAAATGTTAGTTTTTGATGTTTTAAGAGCCCACTCCAAAGGACAGTTAAAAAAAAAAAATTTTAAGAGGTTGCTCCACATTTTTTAAAACGTTAGAAATTTTTTTTTCTCGTTACGGTATAATTTTTATAGACAAAAAAAAAATAAGTTTCCGAAAGTTTCAGTTCAAAATTTGAATTTTCAAAGGTCGCTCATAATTTTTTTTCAATTTTTTGGTGCATTTCTTTAGATCTTTTCGAGCGACCTTTTAATATTCATATTAAAAGTTCATAATTTTTTTTTCTTTAATTTAGTAAGAAAGAATCGATAACAATACACCACGACATGAATTAAAAATCAAACAAAATACTGAAAATATAATTTTTTTAATTTAATTTTTTGACGATTTTTCACATGTAAAAAAATCTGGAGAGACCTCTTAAAATTTTTTTTTTGAGCTGTCCTTTGAAGTGGGCTCTTAAAACATGAAAAACTAACATTTTGTCACACGAGACTCAAAAAAAAAAAAAAATAGTCGGATTTTGTGCGCCACCCTAATATACATGTATTGTAACTTAACTGAATTCTTTCATTTATAGCTGAATTTGAGTTCCATTCTCGCTTATCGATATATATATATATATATATATATATATATATATATATGAGAACAAGATATCAGCTCCATAAAAAAAAAAAAACAAGTTTCTCCAAATTTTCATCGGAAGCCGAACAAGTAGAGAAGGAAGAAAGTAGGAAAAATTGTTACCCCAATTATGCGTGCGTATTATATGTAATACATGTGTATCTTATTCTTGGGGACATACTTTTTCACAAATCGAATAAGAATAAGCATAATCCAATCTAATGGTGTCACTTTAGGCTCAGTCCGTATAAAGACTGATATTCTTTCTCACTATACCCTTAGGTGAAAATGTCGTGCAGTGAATAGACGAGAAATCAATATATATACAGGTTGGACATAGATATATTCGTAATGCATTATTGTAACGTCGGAATAATTTATAATTTTTTTTTAAACAGTGTGAGAATTTTTTTTACCTCAGTTGTGATGTTTTTTTTTTTTTTTTTTTTTTGGGTTTTGTTCAGTGAATTAACTTAAATTAATTTAAAGTATATATATAAAAAGTATTATTTTGTGATTTTGAAATTGTTTGAAATTCAGTAAATCCGAGTAAACCGAGTATAAAACAAAAAAAGTTACGTATTTTGAAATCTCGGTTCGTTCAAAATCGTTGTGCAATGAAAAAAATCGTCATCTTTTTCCCAATATTTCGTTACGATAACGTTCGGAACCTTAAAATGACTGTACAGAAAGTACAGTTGTTTCTTTCAGATGTTTTCAGAAAATCATTTAACAGAATACAAAATGCATATTTTTTTGTTAACGTTGAAAAATTTTGTGAGAGCTAAAATCGAAGAGTATTTCACAAATTTATATATCTGAGAATCGTTATTTTTTGTTTGATAAAAGTGTTGTGAAAAGTATGACGAAAATCGGATTTGTAGAATGTTTGTTTTTGCTGGCTTAGATTATTAGCTATACGTTATCGAAATTCCATAAAGGACGGTCGAAGAATGGTGCTACCTAGACGTTAACGCGTTTCTGGGTTAAAAGAAATTGCGAGGCAGTTCACGTTCACCTCGTTGTTGGGGAAAGAAGTATCGGACATCATATATATATATATATATATATATATATATATACTCTTATGGCACATTTACAAATTGCCAGGTCCATGCTTCGAGTAACGGTCGATAGTCGATGCAGCTTGTGATGTTTGTCGATGACTGCAACGACGTACACGTATATAAACGTTCGAAATGAGAAAAGTACACTCTTAGGAACTAGATGCTGGAGAGTAAGGAGTTGATGAATGTAAAATGCAGTGGTGCTCAACTTTGGCGCGCTATTTTGAATAAAACGATCGTACAATCGTCAGAATTCCATATCACGGAAATCGAGGATTTGCAAAAGGGCGGAAAGATTGTATTCATTCATCGAATTGAAGAGATTGAAAGAAACGTGTGAAGATTATTATTGTTCTCGATGGCGTTTGATTTTTTCACGTGTTTTTTGTTCTATGTTGTGGATTTTTCGGGTGTATATTTCATGGTGTAACAATTATTGATTTAATAGAAAGTTCATACATCGAGTTGTAGATAATGAAAATGGAGTTTATTCGACCCCATTTTTTCAAAGAATCTTACAACTTAGGCGCAAGGAAAAAGATGAATTAGAAAATACTAATTCAATTTT
Source organism: Diprion similis (assembly GCF_021155765.1). Taxonomy (NCBI): domain Eukaryota; kingdom Metazoa; phylum Arthropoda; class Insecta; order Hymenoptera; family Diprionidae; genus Diprion; species Diprion similis. The sequence continues at coordinate 7,783,914 of NC_060117.1, forward strand.
CAATATTAATATTAAAATAGTCTATTTTTTACCGTATTTTTATGCAGTATCATTAAACTAATCAACGTTTTCAGGATTAACTGAGGGGTTATGGAACAAATTGATCTCAGGGGGGACGTTGGAGAATTCATTTCCAAACACGAAACTGACGAGGGTGAAGCTGTTTAGTATATTCCCGTGATACAATTCTCGGTAGAATCGTTATTTCGCAAATTGAAATTGTATCAAATTCGATAAATGGTGACGATGCAGAAGATACTCATATTTTTTTTAGACTAAACTCGTCCAAAGTAATTCTAAAATGATCCAACAATATAATTGTTCCAAAAGGAATTAAACATTCGAGCCTTTGATGTAGATTGAAATTGATAAATTTAGACATTTTTTTCTTTGCGTTATGATGAATATATCCACTTACTGCAATTAAACTTAAAGTATTACTAAAATCGCAGTGTTTAAACCTGTTTCATCATTTCCATTTCCATTTTTTTTTTTTATCTCCTATTTCGCATAATCCTTGACCGATTACAAGGTTGTCTTTTCTTAATTTTTGACAAAAACTTTAAAAGAACAAAGATTTCGAAATATGAGTATGTTTTGTTTCGTTAAAGCGTATTGAATTCCAAACAATTCAAAAATTGCGAAATAACGGTTCTTCCATAGCATGAATCGTTACGATACGTTACCAACTTCACTATGATGACTGATTCCAACCGTTACTTTAACCGAAATTTCAAAAACAAAACAGCAACGCATGTTTCCAAACGACGATCAGCGGCAAATATCGCTTCACGATCCTCGACAATCGTAGAAACGGCTATATTCTGTTCTACTCCGCAATCTAACAATATAAATATCGAATCGCCCATGGACGTATGTAATATGTATTCCAGGACAATGCGAGAGGCGAGAAGGGCGGAGGGGGGGGGGGGGGGGGGGGGATAGCGATTGGCGAACGGCTGTGAAGCGACTGCATAAGTGTGTGTTTATGTGTTAATACGCGAGCAGCAGGCGGCAGCCTGCGTGTGTCATGTACCTGCACGGAGGTAATTATAACGGTAAAAACGTCATATTTCAGGGTTAACGTCCCGATCAGAGAGGCATCATCGATGCGTCGAGGGCCTACGAAGAGCGCTTTGATTTCAATCGTGCGCCAAAAATGGAAATCTGTGAGATTAAAGGCCAGTCAACAAACAAGTGTCAGGCAGACGCCCACCGGGCACGGGCCACAGCTGGTGTTTTTTGAAGAGAGTGTATTTCTATGCTCACCTCTTTTGTTTCTTCCGAATTTCCGTTCACTCATTAAACTGTTCAACTTTATCACTACTTTCGCACTTTATTATATACACATACACTTTACAGCACTGATAACCTTACTTCATTCACGATATTGACAGGAGTGCGCGGCCAGCGCGGATCCGACTGTCACCTCGATTATTTTGTCCACTTGTCACTACGTCCAGTCTAGCTTTGCGCCGTTGCCGATATCGCCTCGATCCGATTTCTGGCCGACGTTCGATTGTCGATAGTCGTTTGTCGGCGCGCGAAACTCTCTTGACTGGTCTCGATGCTGTCGCATCTATATTTCACCAATTCTAATCCCCCCCCCCCCCTGCGGCTCGTTCCGTTCTGTGCAGTGTTGCCAACTGCCGTGGAAAATATATCGCTATATCAACTTATTCAAATATCACTAGATACTACAAACTCGGAAATCTCCCCTACTGGGCAAAATAATTGACCAATAATCTACACAATAATTAGATTGCACCGACAAATTCACATTACATCGATGAAAATAACTGCAACGATTTATTTATTATAAGTTTTTTTTAGTTATTGAAGAACTCCACAAAGTAGCATTCCGGCATAATGGCCATTACGTGAACGTCATTGCCTATCGACTGTTAAAGACGGTTACTCCAAAGATCCTTTTTGGGTTACTCTAGTCGTGTTTTATGTTTTATATGAGGTTGCGTGTTGAACGGCTCCCATCGATAAAGAAGCTACCGTAACGCTAACACGACTTCTTATGACCCCAGGCTCACTGGCCTACTTACCGGCCGAGTATTAGTCTCGAAAATTTTCCCAGGGATAATCGTTTTTAAATTCTCCCATCAACATGTCTCACAAACCTAGCCTGTGATCTGAATTGTCATTCAGTAGTCTTTAGTTTTTCTGCTCAACTAAACTTGGTGAAATTTTGTTTCACACATTTCTAGGGAATTTCTAGCGATGGCAGTTCAGTTAAAAATAGGAATAGGAATAGGTCCGAAGTTCCATCGCTACGGGATCACAGTCTGATCCAAGGAACATCGGAATTGAGACAAAATAATTTTGTTGGGTAACAATGGCGGACGAAGAGCTACCAGCGGGCTGGGAAAAACGGTTGAGCAGAACGACTGGTGTGTTGATTGTTGAGAAATCAGAATGAAATTCAATAACTTATACATCGTAAAAGACGTATGGCATATACTCGTTGAATATTCCTCGGGAGTTTGGCAACAGAGTTCAAGTTCCAACGGTGTGGGCGCGTCGCAGAAACTCGCCTTACCGGCGTTTGTGACGTTGCCACTGCGCTTTACAGCTACGAAAAATGACCGATCATTGCTCGCCGCATTCCTGCCATCGATTTCAGCCACCCTAAAGCTCCTTTTCACCCTCAGAAATTCCCACGGAACCGAAATGCTTCGGGCATTTTCCTCCAAGCCATTCAATCGTCCCGATTTCCCGTTATATTTCCCCTTACGATAGTGTCAACAAAGTGATTCTTAACCCTCCCTAAAGGCGCATTGCGTCTAACAGATATCTATTAAAAATTAGGCCGAAATAAATGCGTTCGTCGCTAGATTGCCGCACGCTGTAAAAAGCATTTGAAAATTTTATTATCTCTAATTTTTGTTTGAATATTTATACTTATTTTTTAACTTTGTAAAGAATTTCACGCAGACGAAATGTTTCTTCTTGAAAAAAAAGGGACAAATTAGTTGCCAACTGGTGTAAAATTTCTCCACACTTTTGCAAAAGCAACGATATTTTGCAACAATTTGTTCGTAGTTTTAGTTATTGTAAAATTGTTATTTCAAATTTTAATAAATCAATCGTTGACTGAGAAACAATCTATTTGCAGGCCAACATTACTACTTGAATATTTATACAAAAGAGAGTCAGTGGGATGTACCTGACAAACCAGCAGAGGGACCTAAGGAAGTGCAGTGCTCGCACCTGCTAGTGAAACATGCTGGCTCTCGACGGCCCTCGTCGTGGCGGGAAGAAAATATTACCAGAACTAAGGAAGAAGCGCTAGAACTTGTCAAGTGTAAGTCAGGAGAAGGTCGTGATAATTTGTAATTTGAAAAGCATCGTTTTACATAATTTAAGCTTTGCTTCTTACATTTTTCCTTCCTGTTTTACCAATCTTGTGTTTTATTCTCAACCAACATTGTGTTCTACTTTACTCGAAATCTCAGGTGTTTATATAAAGAATATTTTCCAACTGATCAATATTTGAAATTGATTCAAAATTTATGAAAACTTGTTAGTTTAAAGAAATTATATGAAGCTAATCCGATCAACGATATTCGTCATTTTTATCTTCAATGTTTTTCCGATTCAATTTTATCGTCTCAGCCTCTATACGCAGTAAAGTATAGCACGTTCGTACTTTATTCCGAGTATCTGAAAACTATTAAATGTCTACAGTATTGAAATTTTTTTTTTCACACAATATTAACAAAAAATAAGTAAAATTCGAAGTAATAATGTTTCTGACGGATTTCGGTTTTTATTTCCACAGCATATAGAGAGCAGATCGTTTCCGGTAAAGCAACGTTCGCTGAACTTGCGTCAAAATACAGTGATTGCAGTTCTGCAAAACGTGGTGGCGACCTTGGACCGTTCGGTAGAGGTGCGATGCAGAAACCATTCGAGCAGGCTGCGTTTGCTCTTAGAGTTGGAAAGCTCTCGACTCCTGTTCACACGGACAGTGGCGTGCACATAATTCATCGCACGGCTTAATCGATCGTCTAGACCGTATCTGCTGCTAAGAAATTAACGAATTATTGTATCATCACTAATAGATTCATTGAACTATTCATTTTTAATATTAATCAACTAGTCTAATTGTAGTAGCCAAGATACCGAATCACTCAAAAATATTCTTATAATAGTTTAATCCTCCAAATTGCCCGCTGAAATAATTTCAGGATGATATTAACTCCTTCTACCGAGTCACCAGCGAGTGTAACAATATTTACTTCCGCCTAGTGTGTATGAAAACGATTATTGAAAAGTAAAAATTAGTAATAAATTATTCCGAATGATTTCAAGCAATTGCACCACATTCCAATTTTTCAGATTCAAATAAAATTCGTAAAAAGTAATTTAATCCAAAGATGTTGCACTTTCAATTTACCAATTGGCAGTTTTGTATTTCTTTTTTGTTGGTTTCAACTTATTTTCTATCGGCTGTAAAATGAAATTAATGTTTCACTTGCAATGATTCCAATTGTTGCTTCTTCACTGTGAGAAAAATTTTGCAGAGAAAAGTTTAAAAAACTTATTTTTATTTTACTTTTCATAAAAAATATTGTTATTGGAATGCCTAAAATACGTGTAAATAAAATGTTTAGCTCAATGAATTTGAAGCATCACCGGCTGAAGTTGAATTGACATTCAAAACAGCAAAACATCCGTTTAGTAATAATAATTTATGCTGATTAACATATGGGAGGAATTTGTAATTTGTGAATTTACTTTGTAATAGGCTAGTGTTCAGTTCGTAATCATGTCCATTTGTATAGTTGTTATCCTTAATATCATGAAATTTTTCTTAAATCTGTGCACCTGGGATATATTATGTTTGTGTTTATATAAGTTATAACTAAACTAAGTAAAATAAATCGTATTTACTTTGTTATTACGACCTCAACACTGTCTATCGCGATTTTTCCTTTTTGCGTTAAGAAAATATTCTTTCTGAATGAAGAAAAAAAACAAAAATAACAAATTTCAGGATCACAGTTTTGATCTTCAAGTGATTGAATCTGAAACAAAAAGTTTTTTAAACTCAGTTTTACTTCGTTACTTGAAAAAATTCTATTTCAAACAATTTTGACAATATCAAAAAATGTCGAAGAGCTTTTTTGTGTAAAATGACTTCTTTCTCTTTTTTTTCAACACTTTTTCTAAGTATCAAACTGAAAGAGTTATTGACGAAAAACTGAAACTCTTAAACTAAATGGTTAACTAAACTTTTGCGGCTAGCTTAGTTACACAAATATACACACAAAAAAATACTATTCGTCAAAGTTTACGCATTTTGAAATTTTTTCTGCGTCAGATGTCAGGTTTCCTTCACTATATTATTTGAAAATTAGATCAACTACGCGCAAACGAATATCAGAATCCAAATTTATGTAAAAACAATCGCCAAATTTTTCCGCCCCACCCCCCAAATCAACTTTAAATAATTAGAAAACAATTGCCTAATTTTTCATGAGCAAAAAAAATTAAATTATTTCTGTGCCTGGATTGAGTTAATTATTTTACTATCGAATGACTGACGCAAAAAACTGATGAATTGTTACTTTTTTTTTTGTTCATACGTTTCCCATTTTTTTTAAATTTCTGAAAAGCAAAAATGTGTTCGACTGAAGTTCTAGTTTCATATCTTAACTTCAAAATGACGTTTGGTTTTTTTGGTTCACACCAGCCGTTCAGACGGAAGGCTGCCCACCGCTAAAAAAAAGGTTTTTCATTCAACCAGCGGCCACGAGCACCATTTTGAATATTTTTTGATAAAAAAAATTGCATAATCATATGAGGCTGTCCTCGACAATTCAGCAAGCCTCCAGACGACAATATTCTTGATTTACTTCGTGATTTTTTTCTGTTGTTACCCTTGCTCTGAAACATTTTTCTGAATATTTTCAAATTTTTCGGAAGAACCGTTTCTGAGTTACGATTTTTTTAAATTTGAAAAATTCACATAACTTGTATGACCAACGTAGAACAGTCTTCCGCCGGCGAGAAAATAGGTCAAATTTTTCTTATATTCTTTTCACCTAATCAAAACCTTTTTCTTACTCTTGGCACGCAGTAAAATGAATATTACATGAAATTGATATTTTTTTTAAACGACCGTTTGAATTCAGATTTTTTCTACTCTTACAGTTCAAAAATAGTATTGGTACATCTATGGATGAATAAAAGTCGTGGGTTTAGTCTTTTGATTAGGTGAAAAAAATATAAGAAGAACGAGCGGGAGACTATTCTACGATAGTCATACAATTTTTGTGAACTTTTTCAAAATGGTTGTTTTTTTTTCGGATTTAAAAAATCGTAACTCAGAAACGGTTGTTCCGAAAAATCTGAAAAAATTCAGAAAAATGTTTCAGAGCAAGGATAACAACAAAAATCAAAAAGCAAATCAAATTGACATGGACAGCCCCATATACTTGAATATGAGTTAATTTATATACAAAAAAGTAATAGTATAAGTGTAAGAGAATCGCGAAAAAAAAAATCTGGGTTTTTTTTTGGTCTCTAATGCACTTATCCCCCTTAGGGGGGGTGGACGATTTAAATGGTATAATTGGTTTGTTGTCAATGATCGAGTAATTGAATTATAACAGTTGTCGACTAGCTATAGTTACAGTTCAGATCGTGCTGTGATAGTGTGCCAAAGAGTGCAGCGTAATCTTTCTCTAAAAAAGTTTCTTTCCCGTGTTGGACTTGACTTAAGTAAGATATGTACCAGCGGTGCGAAAATACCCTAGATCGGTGGTGATTAATTGTTGTAACGTTGAATCTGCGTGGGAAAAAAATTAGCGGGACTTTAAACAACTGACACCGCGACTCTACGCGATGCCACTACCAAACAGGGTAGCGTTCGCCAGAAAAATAATTCCCTAACAATATAGGGATTTCTTTAGACAGTTGGTACACGTCTCACTTAAAGGCTTTGACCTCGAAGAAAATGGCGTGTCGTATGAGTTCTAGGCATACCATGGGTTCAGAGATGTGCCGACTGAATCGGTAAAGATGAAAAGACGCAGGGTGAAAAGTGACTGTAAGATTTTGTTAAAAGAACATCAGGTTTGGATGACGCAACACCAAACTCAAAATTGGTGTCGACCGGTGTTATCTATGAAAAAAAAACGACGATAATCTATAAAAAAAAAGTACGATAATTTACAAAAAAAATTCAATGCCAAGACGGCAAAACTACGAAAGTGTCCGAATTTCACTACTTAATCGTAAAATCAAATTTTTAGTTGGACGTAAGATTTATGTCCTCCAGGGCAAGCCTGCAGTAAGAAAGTTTACGAATGATTAACCGTTTCGCCGTTCAAAATACAAAAATGAGTTTACTCGTAGTTTTATTTAATTTCTGCACCGTAACATTCAACTGAATTTTACGGTCATAATACCTACCTTTTACGTAATGCGTACCACGTTACGGATGTCCAAAATGAGAGAAAAAAAAACCAAGTTTCGAAATGCGGTTAAGCATGTTCTGAGAAAAACCGAAAAAAACGTGGCCATCGCAGGAACATCTCGTAGATATCCTGTATTTCAACTTTTTTACTGCTAACGCGACGGTCGTCAATAGATATAGACATTTGGAAAGAATATGTTAGTCAGTAAAAGTATAACTATGAGACAAGTAGTAAAGATTTATCGTATTAACTATCTTTAACGTTTACTAACTTCGTTTATTCCTGTCTAGACGCTGGTTACTATAGTTTCTTTACACTTGTCTAGATGATGCATAACTTTTATTACAACTTATATAATCCTTGTACATTTTATATTCATAATGTCTATCTGACGACTATATCGTTTGCAGTCATATTTTTACTCCGTCGTACAAAAATTTTTACAAGACATTTATACTGACTTTCTCTGGTGAAAATAATTTCTACAATTTTTAACGAATTTTTAATGAAATTGAGACATTTCGTACAATTTGGTGAAAAAACTTGTTTTCACCCAAAATTGTAAATATGTACTTATGCATAGTTTCTTATAAAAACTTGTAGATTATTTTTTCAGTAAGGAATTTACAAGCTAGTATTATTTTCAAAGTAAATTAACAATTCTTCACGAAAAATTATACATATGTACAATTTTGTATTAAATAATACGAACTGTTTCAACATCTGTAAAAATTCGTAGTAGTAGTAGAAATTTTCACCAGGGTTAGACGGTACGAATGAATATCTACACAAAGGCTAAACATGCTTATTGAATGTGGTCACGTTCCTCGCTGTTTAGCATACAGACGTAAACAGTTGAGTCAATGATTGGAGTGATGACTATTGTAATTATACGAGATCACTTAGGCGTACCTCAATTTGAATGACTGTAAAACGTATTTACTAACATTATGGTGACCTTTCACTATAGTTAGTAAAGAATTCATGAATTCGGTAAAAAAAACTGACAAGTTTTTAAGTAACGTTATATCGAAGAATCTTATGAAGCCCAATAAAGAAATCCTTGACATTTCTTTCACCATTCAAGTTTATGTATAGCTCAAGGTTTCAACGTTTCAACCTACCGAATATTGTTATCTTTATAAAGATTCTTACCACCTTTGTTTTGTACAGGTACATACCTCGTGAAAAGTCCAAGATTTCTGACGCAGTAAGTGTTTACACTTATCTAATTAAAAGGCGTTGAAAAGTGCTTGACGTCATGTTTTTTTTTATAAATTCTCCTCCGATTGTTTATCCTATGACTTGAGATTTTTCCAACTGTCACATAAATTGGTCGTTTTTTATGGTTTATGTCAAATAGGCAGAAAAAATATTTCTCAATCCTCTAACGATAAAAACAAGTTCAATAATGCTTATTCTTGAATTGTTTTCTCACTAGTAGTATCTTCAAGCAACTGTCATTCATCAAGTGAAGTTTAATTTACTCAAAATGAACGATATATTACAACTTTTTTACTTCGATTGATATTTTCATCGATATAATTATTGTAGATAACTGTATCAGGTGTTATCATCCGTGTTACTAAATTCCCCCATAATTGCTGCACTTACGAACAGGAACAATTCGAGTACAGCTAACGATAAATTGATATCTTCAAGTCTGTAACGTTTCTTCACTGTAGATGGAGCACAAATATTGGCATTCATAGAGATATCGTATATAATCAATATTTGTTCTAGATTCTGGGTTAAGTATTTCTTCTTGTCGATGAATTAGGCCTTTAACGAATCCAATCTTTGTTCGTGTCTATTATAGCCATCTCCTTAATGTGATCAAGAATTCGCATTCTTGTATGTCCAGGTATGATTTGTACGCTTATATGATTAATGCATTAAGAGGATGCTATAGTCCGTCTTTACCGACCGAGTGAAATATCACTTATCGTCACTGTTACCTACGCCTACGCATCATTAACGTAAAAAAGCTGCTGATAGCGCCATTCTAGATGCAATACCGAAAAAAAACACTTGAAAACATTTTTTTTCATGCCAGGATAACGCGAGATAATGTATTTCTGCAACAAGTGCTGATTGAATTACCAAAATACGTTTCCACACATTATTGTTACGTAATGAGAAACTTTTTTTCAGATATCAGTATTCGACATTGGATGTGGAGAACGGCGTTATCATTAGCTTTTTTGCATTAATAATGCGCAAACGTAGATAATAGTCAAAATAACTGATATTTTACTTGACGTGTATAAAATGACTATATAGCATCTTCTCAATATGAAAGACTGTGTTAAAATCTCACGATTCTTTCAATCGTGCAATATTACCCTCGACATTCTGAAATATTATCAATCCAAGTTACTCCTGAAAATGCTGCTGTGCATTATAAATTGATCCTAATTCCTAGAAACAATTATTTTCTGATTACGTAACAGCTGGTAATGACGAACTCACGAAATATTTTCAATTCCATTAAGGTGCAATTTATTGTTGCACCAACATCAAACTATCACCTGTTCGATGAAAACAAAACCAAAAAAAAAAGTGAAAACATCTGAAGACCCTAAGAATCCCATAATTGCACATCATTTCTCTCGATTGTTCAAGTTCATCTTCTAATGCCACCAAATGCTGCGTAGTTACCATCGCAGCAAAAGCGAATCACGTTGTACCCAATGTGCTGATAAAAGAATAAGCGAATTGTTATAGCACAAATTGATCCACATTATATAATCATCCGGATAGTTATACGCGTATTAATAGCATGCGCGTTGGTATAGGTCCTGCAATAGCGTTGTAGCTCGCTTAACTCTTGGTAATATATTGAGTCCCTGACTCTTTTCGAGTCTAGATCATTCCATGCAAAGAGGAAATCCGCTACTCAGAACCACTCAACACTGCTCTTGCATGGGGGATTCAGGGTCCAGTAAGCTGTTAGGAAACAGGTGATTTAGGAGTTATATACAGATTGATCATCTCGCTCGATCTGATCCATAGCTACTGCACTGCCCTTGACGTTTTATGCAATTTACGGGACCTCTTGTCATCGCATTCAAGAAATCAGTGAGAAATCATTGGAAACTAGTGGAATCTGAGCATCGTTTATAAACTTTTGAAATCGCTTGTAAATCAGTGAGAATTGTCGAACGACATCAAACGTTCTGGAATGACACGGAAATCAGTGCACTTCAAGCTCTGCCCTTAATCAACATTCATCGAAGATTCACGAATGATTTCCAAATGGATTGCTTCTCGGACAACAAGTCAAGTCCCCTTCTTCACTTTTCTATAATGGCTAATTGACTTGGAGGTCCGATGGTTTGAAGTCGTGTCTCAAGGCGAGGAGTGGATATCATTATACTTCTAGATTTCCATGGTCGACGATATCCACAATCGCGTTGGGCTCCACTTGAACTCCATTTTAATAACAAGAGATTTCTATTTGCGTAAAAACGGAGATAGGGAAATGTAAACTTTGCAGAGTTATCTGCATAAGTACTATACTGATATTTCTTACGCAGTATTTATAAATTAAATATAAAAATGTTTATATGTATAGTATTGACGATTCCTACTCTGGTGGTAATAATTTTCACGTGTGACTAAGAATTTGAATTTACTATTGAGTACAATAGCGAAATTCGATCGTTATTCTTCTATCATTTGATGCAATAATTATAATTTCATGCAATAATTGTAAAATTTCCGGATCACAGAATTAGCCAATGTGACTCACTAGCTCATTCTTAATAGATGAGAAGCTCAGTCTTCAAATACAGCCCCAAATCCTGCTCGGTACATAAGTTGTCTGCGTTGAGTTTCTTTGTGAGAGAGATGCGACATCTAACGGTAGTTGAAAAATAGTATTTCTGATCTAATTCAAATTCCAAAATTGTTGATCATCACAATTTTTCCTAGAAACTCGTACTCTTATCTTATGAAAATTCATGAAGTTCATAAAAAGTTGTTGTTTCTTTTAAACGAATTTCTAAGAATACTACGAGAAAAGAAATTTATGTTTTCTGGATTCAAAATTGTAATTTATCTTTCATAGAAAATGGTAGGTTTTTATAAATTTTCGTAGAAATTGGTAATTTTTTATACAAAATACTACGATTTTTAACGATTCTTACAAATTATTTTCACCAAAGTATGTAAGAAAATTTCAAGGTTATTTCGAGACTGTTAATAAATTGATACAAATAAAGGTCTATAATACCTTGTTATCTAATTTTTAATAAAAATATTGTTTCCTAATCGTAACTTGATGACTTGTATTAACTTGTATCGATTTCTGCACCCTTTTCAATCAAGCTAAAAATCTGACATAATTTAGACTCCATATTATCGTCATTATCTATCGATTCCATGGGTCGCAAATACTTATTGTATGTCGGAAGTTAAGAACGCACCGTATTAAAAACAAATTCACAACAGCTTGAAAACTTACCGAAATTTATTTTTTTGCATTTCAGCCGAAACCAGGTGCGATTTTTGTATAATTATTCTGTTATTTAATCATCAACAACACAAAATAAGTATTATATAATGTCACGTGGTTTCAGGCCGTAGGCGCATGGCAACAGACGTCGTATCGTATTGAGTGGGTAAAAAATAGACCAATGATAATAACTCAGACAAAAGTTAACAAGGACAAAACACGCCAGCAGCGAAGGTTATTTTTGATGACAAGGGAAAAGGCTCGCGATGCATAACAGATGAGATATATATGTTATGAATGCACTGTTCGTTATTTCCCCCACTTGAGCGACACTTCGTCTGCCTCATTCTACAAGGCGTAAATAATTCCGATCTAATTGCGGCGATGCTACACTCTATATTCCTTCATTTCAACATTCATTATTCATGCCACGTGATCCGTCGCAGGTTGGTAGTTATATAATCTATGGTTGTAATTACTCTCAAAATGCTTCGATCACCATGAAAATGAAGTTAAAATCTCAACGAAAAATCTACAAATATAGTTCCTCTGCAATACTTTTCAAGACAATTCTTCGGCGGTAATTTTTACCACGTCAACTGCATAGTTTAAGCCTACCTTCACGTCGTTGTAACCTTGTACGCCTGTATAATCTATGCTTATCTGCATACTTCATGGCTTGTTTGTTTTGCTTCAAATTTTTTAAATGCAAGTCATGAATACAAACATTAATTAGGATTAGAAAACTCTCTGAAAGTTGTTAAACTTACATTTTGTCGTCGAATTTAGTCGACTTTTATCGTAAAATTGAAAAAATATTGATCTTTTTCAACCGATGATCTAGAATTTTTACTGCCTACACATTGCGTGTCACTTCTTTTTCATCAACCGGCACCGTTGCTCGTGTTATTTTCCGCGGGGTTCTGCGCGATCGAGATAATGATCAATTATGGTTCAATTGGTGATCCAGCAAAGCCAAAAGGACACACGATACTCGCATGTAGCGTGCGTCGAGGTCTCACATACGAATAATCGTGTGTATAAGGGTCGATTGCCACAACAGCTGCGTTACAAAATAAGGGGAAAAAATTCTGTTCAATTATATTTAGTTGAAAATTCTGTTCGCATTACGGAGTCGTGCGTTATATCATTTCCCAAGTAATGCAGGGATCCATCAACCCAATTGCACGCAGCGTAAAAGCAATACGCAAACGATAACGATATTTGTAATCAGCTGATCGCTTAGGGAAATCACTGGTATATAATCGAGACACGAAACACTTGTAATTATATAAACAATTATTTATTTACCTAAACAAGAACTGTCATGATTTTTTTTTTTTTTTACTCTAAATTTGAATAAACGTATTAAATGACTAAACAAATTTGTATACATTGAAATTATCAGAAAATACAGTATTGACATTTGACAATTATGATAACACTAAATAGTTTCTTCTCCTGATTGCATGTAAATCACAACAGTATATAGTTTATTTATATGATTATATGCATTGATTACTTGTCAAACGCTGTTTTTATTAAACGATACGTTAGATGGTAATTATAATATCGTGTTACGTATGTAAGAAATTTTCTGCGCGACTAGAAGATAGAATGAGAGAAAAAATTATAACACAGCATTCAATAATAACTTTTGAATTATAAGTACATTGTGTTACATATATTTCAAATTATTTAACGTTTTTATCGCATACTTTGGTACTTAGTACTTTCGTAGTTTGTATAAAGTAACGAATAATTTTGAAAAAACTGCTGAAAGAAAAGTAGATTCATCATCCGAGTTTATAAATTTTCTACATTTTTTCATAATTTTTTTTTTCTCCCTTGACGTGAGTTATATGTGTCTTGATTTACGATTTGTGTTTTCAAATTTATTCATGCTTTTATAAAAGTCGGTACCTATATGTACGTGATTATAATCTTCAGGCACAAAATATTAATATCGGTTAATTCAATTGGTTGATGATTGTAATAAATAGGTTAGGATACCGTGAGAAAAACTTATACGGCCTCACCTCGTAATATATGTATATTGTAAAGTTGGTATTATGTTTTTGGAAAAAGTATCATACCTAGCTATTATTATGCAATAAACTGCATTATGTACATCTATATAATATCATTATCCCTCGCAATAACCGAAGGTTGTTCCAATGTTTATGAGGCGTACTTTTTTCTCGTCTTTATAATGACTGCAATGCATAACTCAATAATGAGAGTGTGCAACAAGTTGTATTTGTAAATGTCAAGTGTTGTAATGGAGCATGCATAGTCATAGTCAGAGTTACATCCACCTCGAGCAAACAAATTTTCACCCGATCATGCAGATAAATAAATCATCGCGATTTTTGGTCAACATAACCAATTCGTTGCTATACATATATGATAATTCGTCAATATATACACTGCAGCAGCAAAACGTTAAGTGAAAAATCGAAAGAGGTTGTTAATTCCGCTCCGCAAATCAACGATTTCGCTAAGTGGTAACCTAAAATTTTTCGAACAAACCGCGTCGGTAAAACAGAATGAAGCTTGAGCGTGGAAAAAACCAAGAGATCTGAGAACCGTGTTTAGATTCAAGATACTTTTACACCTTGCGGCGTGTTTATGTAGCCGCGTATGTATCGCGCGTACAAATTGGTTAGCGACTTGTGCCAATGTTTCGAAGAGTAGAGCGTGCAGAGCACGTGCCAGACAGCTGATCCCCGTTACCGAACGAGCAGTCATATGAAAAATGGACATTTTACATAGCTTTAGATTTGCAGGTTAGGGTGTGCCAAAGAAAATAATTTTCTCTTTGTTCTACACGGGCATCATAATTCTTGGTAGAGCATCTCGTATAGAATATCTCATCCAAAGATATTTATAGGTGCTTGTTTTATTTTTTTCCAATTTTAAGTTTATTTAACACGTGAAAAAAAAAAAAAAAAAAATAGGGAAATTTTTGATTTTTGATTAACTGATTACGAGATATTCGATTTTTTCGAGAAATTATAATACTGAATGAATGAATCAGCGTATTTATACATAAATGAGAAAAAAACGTTTAAGTGGTTGATTCAGCAAAGATTGATCATCTTTCTTGTTTACATCTTGCGGTGATAAATTTCCGAGACTTTGAATTACCCAATTCTTTAATTATTTTATTTATTTTATTACCCATATCTGTTCTATAATTTAGTTTATAACATCGTTCAGACAGATCTTATTACGTACGTTTAAATGCCATTCAGATGACATTGCGTAAATGCCAATTTTTATTCCATTTTTTTTTTACTGAATTAGATACGTACTTTGTTATCCATTAAAAAATTATACGAATTCTCTTTCGGAAAGGTGAAATAAAACAATATTCAACCAAAATGCGGGAGTTAAATTATTATAACACGATCTTGCGATAGGGAATAAAATATATGAAATGATTTAACAGTCATAAGTAAATAAAGCAGTAAAAAATGTTTTTATTAGCGATACACGCATTTCTAAATAAAAGTCAGAAACAAGACTGTTTCTAAAATAATACTAGTTGACTCAGCAACCTCATTCATTTACTGACATATAAAATCTCTCATATGTCTTTTATCTACGACGATTAACTAGATAAAAAAAAAAGATCAAAACGGGCGATCCAACTTTTTATAACAACATAATACAATATTTCGACCATTGTCTCATAAAATAGCGAAGACATTGCATAATAAAGGTAATACTTAATACACGTCGTCCATTGAGTGGAAATATGAAAAGCTAAATGGACAAAAACTTTCACGATGGATGACCCAAATCGACTTATTCTATGCTTGCAAGATGAAACGATCCGACATACGTTGATTGTGTGAATTGCGGAACGAGCCACTGTACAATGGAGTTATTTTCAATTCTGCACGATTATGTCATCGGCGAAGCACAGTCGGCTCTTCGATAATAATGAGAAGAAGAAAAAAAATATATATCCAATTTCCATACGTGTATAATAAACCAGAGAAACACAAAAGAATCAGGTCGCATTTTTTCCTCTTGATGAAAAAATATAATTACGAATGTTACAAGCAATTGAACTTCACTGGTTTTGTAATATTGTCATGCCTCGTTGTAATTTTCAATCTACTATTAACTTCGATTTTTTTTACTTTTATCACTCGAAAAATGAAAAAAATATCATCCAATTATTTTCGATTTCGCTACTTCACGAGCGGACAAAATTTTTTCATACAGAGACTTCACGGTTTTTGTCGTCTCTGTGAAAGAATTCTTCAGTCTGTTTATTTCCTTCAGCTTTCCCACCTTGTTATACAAAAAAAAAAAAAGAAGAAAAAAAAACAGGCACTGCCCGAAGGATCGTAAGTTCGTCTGCAACTTGTACGACAATCAGTACCGTTGAAAATAATCATTTTCACTGATAACAGTAAGCCTACAGGGGGATTTCGAACGATAATAATCGTTATCGCATCTCGATCGCTGGGAAAAACATTATTGCTTTTAACTAATGTTATAACTACGATAAACACTTTCGAAAAAGCTAAAATAAAACTGTTAATAAATCTTGTAAATTAACAGTAAACACTGTTTCCGTTCGATTGAACGTCAGTGATTATTGTTATTCTCTATTCACGTGTGTTTTTCAATTAAATAACAAGCGGCTTTAGGCTGACCGTGAGCCAGCCTTCAAATTTCCCGTTTTCTCATTGCAGGTTTCAAGTTCACGGAACAAAAAAATATTAATATCCAATTCGAATTGCGAATTACAAATTCAGATTCGTAATTGACGATTCAAAAGCCCTTGGATGGTATATTACATGAAAATATTAAGATTTTTTTCTATTTTGAACCACTGTAATCGATCCAAAATCATAAATTTTGGAAGTCTGATTTTGGATTCGTTATCGGTAACCCAAAAAACCTCCGAATCTTAATTTCCATAAAAATCTGAATAATTTTATTATTCAGAATAATTACCATCATATTGGATTCACCATTTTGCATTTCACAATAAATAAACGGGAATTTAAAAATATTTACATGCATTTTGAGCTAGCTTTACAATTATATATAAATGCATTGCACGATCATTTCAATAACGCAAAAGGTGTTCGAGAACATCGTTAAAATAACCTTCTACATGATATTTAAATTCGAGTTTAGACTCTGAACTAATCGGCGGTAAATTATAGAATGCATTCACGGTAAAGACTTACTTTATTCACATAACGCGCCTTGAAATCTAATTATTTGTAATACACGTGTAGCACCGATTATTTTTACGATATATTTACAATTACAATCACTCAGTCTCCGACCCTTGTTTCTACAAGAGTGCCATTAATTCTCCTGTCAGTATTCCGAATTGCGAGATGTGAATACCGAAATGAGTTTGCGGTGTTATTCGTCTACTAAATCACGTAATGATATTAAATATTTCAAGGGTGTATGTATATTAGGGTGTTCCAGACGAAAACAATTTTTTAAAACAACAAAAGAAATGAAAAATTCAAAAACTCACCGATCTTTTTTTTTTTACGGGTTATTTAAATGAAAAAATAAAATAGGCAACAATGAATATCAATATTAAGAGCTCAAATTTGGCTGAGACATTCTATTTGAGATGCTCTGCCGAAATTCTGATGCACGTTTGAAGAAAGAAATAAAAAAAAAATTATTTTATAACTCAATTGTCATCCTAGTTATCTTTGTATCTTGATCCTAATTACATAATTGTTATCTGTATTTTTATTTTTCTTGTTATAGTAATAGTATAATATATAGTAACCATCATCGTAATCGCCAGTGTCATTGTCATCGCATATACATATATCGTTGTAAGTGAAGTGAATCGAATATATTCTACGGCGAAGTACAAATCGTAATATATTTTTATTATTCTTCTAACGTTCACACAAACCATTACAAATACTGTGTGTAGTCGGTCAACAACCTTTAGACTTCGCACACTTTGAGATGATAAGCCTGCAACCGGTCGGAATAACGATACACCGACAAACTCGGCGTGATGACTCGAGTGAGTATAGATTGGCAAAGAGAATGACTTGCGTGGCAAGCAAAGCTATGTATGACGATGTTGTGTATGTAATGAAAATATTATGAAAATGGCAGGTCAATAAACAATAAGGTATCGAATAATATATCGGTAATAATATATAATTTATAACATTATCTTAACACGTGTAACGCAAGTGATATTTATTCTGCTACCGTCTTCGAAATTACTGCGATAAAAACTACTAATTAGGTACCAGATCATGTTATGTCTGTAAATTATAGAATCTATCAGCCATGCATGAAAAATTTTCATTTCATTGCAAAGTTTTATTAGATATTTATAAACCTTGAAATTTATAGCATTTTTTATATATGTATATATATTTTATATTTATATGGTTTTTTTTTCACATTTTGTGTAAATCTGTAACGGCATTATATTATTCTGATTACAGATCTTATCTCTGAAATGTGTAGTTAAAACTATATTGTGAATTTGAACTAAAAAGAGATTTACGACGTCGATGTAGCTTGAAATAACGTTTAGCAAAATCAACGATTTTTATGCAAAAGTAGAAGCTTATGCATATAATTAAGGTCATGTGGTACTCCTGCCCTTACCGACCGAGCAAACTCACCCTTTTGCTTCCTATATTGAACAAACAAACGGAAAGGGTTTAAACTTCGAATAAAAAAAGGGAGTTTGCTCGGTCGGTAAAAGTAGGAGTATTACATGACTTTGACGATGGTGAAACCGGTTCCTTTTTTGCGGCCACGATAAGTGTAAACAAGTGTTCCGTCGACACTGTTGGCGAGTAAATTTCTTATCTTATTTCAAGCTCTTCGGATAACCTCGGTCAATGAAGATAATAAGTAATTAAAAAATAATGAGAAAATTGAATTCTAAAATTCTCGATCATCACAATTATTTATAAAAATTCGTACTCTTTTATAAGAATCCATGGAGTTTACGAAAAGTTGTGCTTTCCAGCATTTCGAATTTCAAGCTTACGATTAGATCCTCTCAGATCGTCAGAGTCTTGTTTTGTAGTTTTTCCATAAATTTTCGAAGATGGTCGTAGTTTCGGTCTGCTTAATCGATAGAAACTATTCCGTTCAACTACGGTGGTAATTTTTCATATATTTTATTTTTCATTTTTTCGAAATCTATGCGAAACTATTTCTCACGATTTCAATTGTAGATCTTCACAGATATTCATACTCTTCTACCAAAATCTACGTAAAACTATTACGTTTTCACAGAAGCTGCATATTTGCTCAATTCTCGTTAAACATCGTTAATTTTCATAAATATTCATAAAGCGTCGTCGTTTTCTATAAAAAAAAAAAAAAAACTAAACAACTTTTTACGATTCGCCCTTTTCCCTGGTTTGTCGTAGAAATCATTTTCTCCATTGTATCTAGAGAGGGCGTCCACATCACATACACAAATGTGTCTAACTTGTCCATCGGACCTTAGTCTAACTATTTTGCATTCAGGTTACGATGTACGATGCAAAACCAAGAGCCGGGAATCCCGTCAACAGTCATTATATTCTCATCATTTATAGTTAGACGTAGGATTTGATGGATGTCGGGCAGTTTTCAGTCTTTCTAAAGCGAATCGGAGTAACGAGATCACACTTAGAGTTACGTAAGTGCGAGTTCTGCAACATCGCCTCAGTAATAGCTCTGAATTTTCGGTCGCAATTTTAGTGACGGTTATATGCGTATAGACTGGAATAATTTAGTTGTTTACTTCCGTCGCTACGAACTTTGAGTATATAATGATCCATGCTAACGTGTAAAAATTGTTTTGAAGCGTTGAAATTCACGGTATAATTAAATTCGTTAACTTTATTTGCGTCATTCGTATATCCAGTTTCCCTGCAGTTCACTGCTCATTTTTCACGCTCCTGAAACTACAATATTCGCCATCCCTTTGCAGGCACTTGTTTATACCTAGGAAATAATTGAATTGAGCAGCTGTGCGTGCAGTTAAACTGCGGTAAATTCCATAGAAATAAGAGTTGTAGACTCGTCCGTTCTTTCAACAATTTGCTCCGCTCTTCACGTATACGTAGTTTATTGAAAATTGGCGCCAAAAATTAACTTTGAAACGCCGGAAAATGTCTTATTGTTAAATTCATTATAACCGATATAACGTACGAGTTCATGTTCGAATTGATATTTTCAAGCTGCTCGATCACCGCCACGATGTTTCGACATCAATTCATCCAACAGTCGACCACGTATAGGAAATAGGGTGAGTCATTTAAAATATTCAACGCTTCAGCGTCCAATGTAGAAACGGAAGACATTGCACTTCATAATAACGAACAAACGTAGGGAAAACTCAACGCCATATACAAATAACAACATTTTTTACTCGGTATAAATGTACAGCGTCATAATTAACGTTAAATTGAACTAACGTACCGACCTCATAGTCCTCCTCGATTGAGTCAATTATTTTTCATATTGTTTTATACGTATGTACAGTGGATTCCCAATGAATCAATATAATAGATTTTTCGAATTTCGGCGGTATACTTTATATACTAGTGAATTTTTTTCAACATTTTGAAGTCATCTGTAAGAGGAATTTTTTTTTATTTTTTTTTTTTTACGCAAAAATGTCGGAAAAACTTTGGTTGAATTCCGAATGAAATTTGTATGAAATTTTGATGTGAAACTCAGTGAAAAAAATTCACGTCTTGAGCCGTTGGGATAAATGGTTTGACTTTCGTTTCCGATTTTAAAAATATTATCCTAATCTTAAAATTCATGATAGTCGTCGGAAAAAATAGTCGGCAACAAATTCCTGAATGTATAATTAATGTGCACATTAATTATTATTATTTTTTTTTGTGAGGGATAACGTATTAAACTTGATCCAAAACAGTTTGCGAAAGTTGATGGCAATGGAAAAATTGGAACCAACTTGAGATTTTTATCGCCACGTGGGCGCTAGGCATAAATCCACACATGTGTGGGAGACGAGACGACGTGTGATGTGATTTCAGAGTACGGCTTCGGAAGCGGAGGAATCCTTCAACCGGTGGCATGGCAATTAACATCAACGTAGTTGTCCCTTTTCCCATTTTCGATTTGCCATTTGACATTTGTTGGTAATTGTTGCTCTCACGTGTACAAGTGTAATCAAAACTTTCCAATATTTAGTTCGCGAAACAATAATTGCTAAACTATGCTGCTTTTTATTCTTGCATTCATATTTCCTGTGAACCTGTTCACTTTAGAGAATATAGTATGGTTTTCCAAATTAAAAATGGCCATCTTTTTATATTCCACAATTAATAATGAATACGATTTCTAAGTAAACATCGAAACAAGGTAAACACGTGTTTCAAATTGACATTCTAAACACACATCGTGTGGATACAGAAAAATCTTGAATATCATTGAGGAACTGGCTGCTAAGGTTTTCTACTTGGGTATTCATATAGTCTATGGTTATTATTTTAAAAACCGTGTTCAGAGAGGCTCTACTTCAATATCACGAGGAGTCCGGAGTTGTCTAAAACGATCTAAAGACGCCTAAAGGTCGACAGATGTCCGTTTCAGAATTAACTCTATCAGCACAAAGTTCAAAGTTGTCAAAAAGACGTTTAAAAGATAACTTATATGACCTATTTTTTGAAATCGAAAAGATATCTTTATATCCAATAGATGTCTTTCCCGACATTTCGATGACTCTCAAACGTGAAACAACGTGTCGCAGGACATCTTCCAAATGACCTTGTGTCAATTTTAAGTTTGGTGCTTGTCTGGGAAGATTCAATCATCCCCGAAAGGTCAACATTGAAATTCATCATAAAGTTGACTTAAAGATGACTTATAACCCGTATTTCGACCTCGAAGATAAATCTTCATATCTATCCCGTGAACGTCTATCTTCTTTTAGACGCGAGAAAACTGGCCATAAGACATAATTCGAACACTATTTTAACGACTTTCAATTACATGCTGTCTGGAGGAATCTTGGACCAACATTTGGGCGCTAAACTGACCTACAAGCAGACGCCCAGTAGCCACCGGTTATCGGTTTTTCTACCGATGCTCCATCATTTCGACTGATGTTAGGCCCCAAGACCTACGAAAGTCATCCTAGGGTCCAACATCGGTAAAAAAAACAACTTTGTGCTAACTGGAATGACTATTACGACTAGGCGAAACGGTTCTGCAGCAAAGCAGGAGCCTTGCAGTTTATAGTGTCCCCCTAATCAAAATAACAGTCAGGATTGCCCTGCTGTTGTAATCATGCGTACATCACACATATATGATATGTCGATGCATCCGCTGTCGAGGATGATGATTAGTGCACTGGAAGGAGAATGGTGAGAGGTAGAAATGGTGGTGGTGGTAGCTGGCGTGAGAGAGCTTGGATAGCAAGCAGCTAAGGAGGGGGGGGGGGGGGGGGGGGGGGGATGATCGACGCATGCGCTCGAAACTCTACATAAGTGTTGCGATCCAACCGACTCGCCAGTTGATGAGTGTTCGGCGTGCGAGTGCAGAATAAGATTTTCACTCAGTCGGTAATCGTCGTGCGTTGAGAAAAGACGGTCGCAGTTATCTGACGTCGTCTTGGACAGACAGAGAAAGAGCTTCCAGTTATATCAGAAGAATAAATCTTCAGGTAAGAAATCAGGGATCGGAATCCCACGATTAAATCTGTGGTATATTTATATTTATCGTGCGCGGTTTTTTTTTCTCCCGCTTCGCAGGATTTTTGACCTTTTTTTTTTGACCGATTTTGACGGAAAGTTGAGATAGTCTTTTCACACAGTGAAAGGTATTACATTCAAATATTACCGCCGACGCGATTTTCGGTCGAAATGTCAAGTCGAATTCTTACAATAATTACAATTCATGCAATGGATAATAATGAATTGAAAATTTGTGCTACTGGAACAGGAAAGTATGGTGGAAAATCGAAAGCGATTTTTATTAGAAATATCATGATCGTTGTTAAACGAGCTGCAGGGTGATCCAATTGTTCATAGATCGTCAAAGTGTCATATAAGCTGATCATTTAATAATTAGAACAAAGTAGTGTAATAAAAAATTGTACAATAATTGAGGAAATCAGTTGCCTGAAGTATCTCTTACTCGAACTGCGGGCAATTTTGATTTCGACATCTCGATCTTGGCCGACGAATCGAAGGTTTGTTGTAGCGAGTAACTATGACAACCTGGATCGATTCCTCGTTCACATCAGGGTTAGGCAAGTTAAACCGCGCGTCAAAGAGGACGGATGCGAGCTTTTTCCCAGCAGAATTATAAACGATAGTCAGTTTGCTAGTTGAAAGCTGCTCCAATTGATTCGGTCCCATTAGTTCTTGGCAGTAGTCTCAATTGAAACGACAGTGACTATTCCCAGCTGTAAATTACTTCTGGTGTAGTTCTTTTTCTCGAATCTGATTTATCTCTTCTTCGCTTCAGATTTCACCGATTCCTAATTTTAGAATGAAATTTCCAAGTCCATTTTCCACGATTAATGTAGAACTGAAATTCTGTATATTGTAAAAAAAAGTTGCGGTCACTCATGGTCTATACCTATTTATTATTTCAAACCATCTCCGATTTTCTGAACAATCATTTCGATCATTTGGTTTGTTTTATCTAAGTCATATTCGTCGGCTTGGCACACTGCCTCCTCGAACACGTGCTAGATGGTTTTATGTATACATACAATATGTGCCCACCTTGTGTACGACACGCAAGCTACTCATGGCGAGGCACGCGGAAATACACCGGAACCGCCCCCACACACAAACTATTCCACGTTCTAAACTTTACGTTACCTATAACGACGCTTCTCCGTTAAACAAATATTTCCGTGGTGATTAAACGACCTTTTTTTCAGTCCGGTTATGCTATAACGTTCAGCCTCATTGGCAGTTGGAGTGTTATTCACGTGCGGCACAGCTGATGAGGAGCGAGACCAGCGATCATCAAGGTTTCCAAACAGTAAAAATGAAATGAATAATAGTAGAATCGCGATAAATGTTCTACCAGATACTGTAAACATGAATACGTTAGCAAAATTGGTGGCTTGATGTATAAAAAAAATTTCATGGTCGATACGTTTTCGCTTTGTATGATTTGGATCTATTGGTTTCCCAACTTTGGTTATTACGCTTCTGAAAGGAGAGCAAGAATCTCATTGTCATTTCAGCACATGTATGACTGCGAGACGAAGTAAATATTTATGAGAACTTGGCACATGCTCGAGTCTTTGTCCAAGCTGCATGCAGTCGCCCCGCTTCTTTCTTTATACTGCAGGCACATTGCCTCGGGTTCTTATGTATACTTGATCTTTCACTATAAAACTCTCTCTCATGATGCGTTGGCACTGGGCTCGAATAAAAGAGCCTTATAGAATATACCCGAGACTAATAGATCCGAGTCTGTAGCTGTGGTCGATGCTGTGGCTTGTTCAAAGACTTGCATGTCCCACATGGTGTGGTAATCAGCAAGACTGAAGATAGTAGGGTTCTCGTAACGAAACGTCGAAATGAAAGAAAAATTATCCTTCTCGGTTAACTCAAAAGTACTTTCCTCGACATCTGGACAATTTACTGATCCTTGGAAAGTAAACAGTGGAGGTTGAAGTTTATTACACACTCCAGAGTCAAACGGTTGAATCGACTAAACCATCGAACCGCCTTTCTGATGACTGTCATAATGACCAAGCATAATTGTACAAATCGGTCGGAATTCAACGTAAACAAACGTCCGACCTTCAATAGTGAAATGATGTTGTGATCAAGTATCAACAACCGTTTGAATCGTTTGAATAGAAACTCATGTATATATATTTTTGTCTTTGAGACAGTGTGTGAATGAAAAGAAAAGGAATTTAATGGATAGAGTAGCTGAAAGATAGTTTTTCACCTGGTTCAGTACAACACATACGTCTTTAAACCAGGGAATCATTGGTACTTTCTAATTTCTGCAGAACCCCACGTTTCCTTCAGTAACTCATTTTTTTTATTCAACCGAACTTGATCAACGACCAATTTATCCATACAGTAACCTCAAAACTGAGAAATGTTATGTACACACGACTTAGAATAGCCTCATTTGCGATTAATTTTCCGAGTGGTTGGCTGATTTCCTGCCAGTCTCACCCACAAACCTACACAGCTAACCATACACGCCGTTACTCTGCCATAATGACGCGACCTTGCGTGGTTTACATTCCTGAATAAAGGTTCCTCTCACAGTATACAACGATTTTTTGTCTCTCGTGTTTATCTGGTTTTTTTTTTAAATTTTTTTTTCTAAGTTAAATGCCTGTCTTGTATGTCTGCAGTTGTAATAATTCCATAACACTTGCATGTTTTGTACATCCAATTACTAAGTGATTTTTCAAGAATACGTTCCATGGAGTTGGTTGTCCTGAAAACCAGCTGCTACTAGTTAATTACGAGGAAATTTTACCACCTTTAAAATTAATTTTCATTTCATTGGATTTCAGTCATCCTTAACGGCCAGTTAGCCAATTAGTGTCATACATTATTGATAACGCACCTTTGTAGGTACGATGAACGCGTTATTTAGTTTTTGAACTATAATAAGTACCTCCTCATACAAAAGTACCAAATATTTATCGACACGAGACAAGATATGATATTAAATCCTCTGCAGCGGGCGTAAATATAAAAATTTATTCTTACGCGTGCGTACGTGTGTCAAGTTTGAGGAAAGGTAATAATACCCACAATGCGTGTGCATTTACTGCGATGATGATAAGCTTATCAGCGCAATAATCTCGGATCGTGGCGAGAGCAGCTGCACATTTTTTTAACTGTAACTGGACTGATGGTACATATCGTTGTTGTGTAGCATTGGAGACTCACATACATATACATAACGGCCCCAACAATGGAAAATATTTTCAATGGTTAAGGGTTGACATACATTGGAAAGTTTGAATATAATTGACAGTTCAATTGTGTTTCGAGTCTCGCAAAACTTTGTAATGAAGATGACCATGTTGTAATTGAAGGTGGTAGAAGAAGGATCGATTAGTTTGTAAATTAAAACGATACCAGTAGCTGGTGTTAATGTGCTAGTAAATGCCTGTTTACAATGTAGCCATGTAAAGTGGGTCAGAGAAGGAAGAGAACGAGAGAAAATAAACACTCTCGAGTTTCAATGGCAGTAATACGAATGTATACACTGCATGGCTGTAATTGGAACGTCAATAATTCATCGTGAAAATTCAAGTTTTAAGGATGACGCTTTTGGTTAGAGACTCGTATGAATCATGAAACTATCGGTAACTAACCGATAATGAAAGCTTTGTCAACACGAGTGTGACACATTTAGGAAGGCGGAAAGTGTTTTGGATTGGATAAACCGACTTAACGATCCTTGGTCTTAATCCTTGTTTACCTCGGTTGTAGCTATTGGTCAAGGTTGCTAAATTCATGCACAGAATTCCAAACTATAATGATTTCCGAAGGATATTCTAAAAATTATGGCTACATGGAAATTTTTTTCTTACCGTCCCCAAAAGCCTTGTTATTAATATTTACGTTCTCTGCGGTGTAAAGAGTCGTACAGAGTATCTTAAAAATACTGTTTATTACACCTGGAATTGTCACTCTAGAGTTCAGTCTTAAGCCAAAGCCTCGAAATTGCTTATAGCTGTAACGTAAGTGTACCAGTTTGAATTAACACGTTTAGACTCAATTATTGACCCTTTTATTTTCCAAAATTGTTAATTTGATTGCAAATTGTGACAAATTGTCAAGTTCTCGGTGTCTGTATTCAAATTGCTAGAGAGTTAGATACTACAAATTGACTTTTTTGGTAATTTTAGAACTAAAGATCCAATAGATTCATCCAAAAAAGGTCTATAACTGGTACACTTACTTTGTGATTCAGCTTGTCCACGTTCCCGCATAATCACACCTGTTGCATCTATTGCCGAACATGTGATTGCGCGCGTCATAACGACATGATGCAATGGCTTCGCTTGCCAACGGATCAATGAAACTATTAGTAATTCAGGAGAAAATGAAAATTATTTGAATTTGCATCATTAGCGTACGGTTAAAAGTCTGATACCAGAGTCAAGTTTATTAGTAGAGTTTTCTTTGCTGCTTGTAAGAAAAACAAGATATCTGTATAATGGGTTGATAAATTAACGAACACTTTTTCGTGTATCTTAATTACCGTCACAAAGCAATCAAATCGAGTCTATACAGCCGATAATAAGTATGTACATATGAAAATATCGTTTGCCTCTTGTTGGCCAATGGCGAACAATATCTTGTGTTTCAGATAAACTCGTACAGAAAATAACATGACAATATTATTTCTCTTGACCTGAATAGCCTGTTTACAATCTCATAATAGTTATTATCAAGCTTTGAGTGTACGTGCCATTTCAACCTGCCAAGTGTTATCTCAATTAGGGCCAAAGCAGTACACCAGAAAGTCAGAATGCCAACATCGACATCAACTGCACTCATCGATTTACATGTATAGTAGAACCAGCGATTTAGTTCAGGCGAAAAAATTTGATAGAAGTAGACTTTTTATACGCAAGTAAAAACTTTGACTGATTTATCATCAGATCTTATCCGCCAAGTCGAAAGGTACTTGGAATTTCTGATTATTATCCTTATCGAAGTCGATGCGACTATTGTCACGGCTAATTTACCTGTCGAATCTTATCACGTTTTATCAACAGATTGCTGTATAGTGTATAATAATCGACGCTGATTCGACACGTAAAAAGTAACCATGATATTCATACCAAGCCATATAATACACGCCGTGCTGTCCTTTTTGCGGGCTTTTTTGTACGTCTGATAGCGAAATTGGGTTGTGTCATTTGTATACACACGACGTAGTCCATTGCAGTTGAAGGACTTTAATATCCAATGGTTCTTGAATTGCGTTCTGCAATTGAGGCAACAAGATTCTTGCATCTTACCAGACCAGCTGTTGCATCTTAAGATTTTCAAAATTTGTAAAATACACTTTAGAGTACCTTATTATTATCAACAAACTGCAGTAGAATGTTGAAACTAGCACAAACACGTAAAGTGTCGTTGGAATATGGCTGTTTTAATTGGAGATGATTACCGATGGATGCAGTTGTGCGTTAAATTATTGGTTTTTGTATACACTCAGTAGTATTTTTAATTTTACTTTGTCATCGACGTATCATGTTTCACCTTGAATTCAGGCTCTTCGCTATGTTATCGTGCAAAAATCAAATCCAACAGCAATAAGTCTTTCGAACCTCTTAGTGCCCCTTTCTTTCATCGATGACACCAAGGCTTAAGTAACTGTCTAATTACAACTTGGCCGAGTGTCAAGAAAATTTAAAAGCATCCGGATGCGAACTTGACCCAATGTGAAGTCAGGCGTAAAATGCGGTACAGCTGTTCCCAGTTCGAGTTTCCACAGTCATCCATACTGGCCAGCAGTAAAGTTCTTTTGTTGTTCTCAACACTTTGCTAAATAGTCCAGGGGCCATAGACCCATTAAAGAGAATTCCACCGGAAGGATGAAGTCAAGGGGTGTTTAACCGAAAC
The DNA here is from genome assembly GCF_021155765.1 of Diprion similis. Lineage (NCBI taxonomy): Eukaryota > Metazoa > Arthropoda > Insecta > Hymenoptera > Diprionidae > Diprion > Diprion similis. The sequence goes on from NC_060117.1 coordinate 7,812,416, forward strand.
AACTGTGACGTCAGTAACATTCCAAATCATTTCATTGTCTTCGCAATCACTTTGGAATCGATGATATTAAATAAAACTTCTGTATTAGTAGCCATCAAGGTAATCATTGGTAGTCATGAGAAATCACGTAGTCGAAGTAAAATTCATTTGTCACGTAATTTCTCGTAATTTCCTCCGATGATAACATCCCATGGACGAAGTTCTACTTCAGGAAATTCATACGAATATCTCATTTCACATAATGGCGATGTCAAGATACGAATAAATACTTACGTAGAGTAAAGTTTTGTTAAAAGGAAAACGGTATTAATAGGCTAATAGGACTTGGAAAAAAAAGTCTCACGTCTTAATGAAGTTTGAAACACCTTATCATTCGTGTATTTTTTTGTTTTCTTTCTTCCAAAATCATACGGTTCTTTCGCTTTTGGCTGATAAAAACAAAATTTACGTCAGTTTCTGCTTGGAACATGCTATTAGAAGTCTGTGATAACTTGTATAACATACTAATGGTATGGCAGACATATTTATACTGAAATGTATTTTATATATCTATTTTTGCATCGCGGGCGTGAAAAGTATAACGTTCTTCTTGACTTATTGTCATCAACACGCGAAACCCTCACTAACCTCGCCGCCGTCTATTTATAGCGTTCGAAAATCATTATATTCTACGTTACGACAACATCCGTACAGACTGCATTGGACATTCACTTAGGCCGAATGTATAGAGTCAAACTGCAAGATAACCACACTGCGAGATTTATCTAATCAAGAGTTGCTTAGGTTATATTGACGTAGTTGAATTGGACATCGTTTTGCGATTTCGCACTAAGCAGATATTTCTTACCGATAAGAAATCATTGCAACAAGCGTCAGCCATGTTGGAGATGACATTACATCTAGTTGAAAAATTCTACCGAGTCAAAATCAAATAATTGCTGTTATAGCAAGAAAAATCATGTTATAAGGTTGCTACTGATTATTTTTTCGGAATGGCGTATTTTTCGGCACTTTGTTAACCAGGGCTTTTATCTGTACATTGTTATGAAAAATGGGATTTGCGTCAGTAGAACTTCGGAGTATTTTTCATCACATCATATTTACAGTGTCGGTATATTGTGACATGTTTGTTTACGATACAGCTGATAGCCGGCATACGCGTACATATCTGGCTATGCATACGTCAGCAGGCCGATAACCAATTTTCGTTCGGTATTGTGGACTTCGGATGAAAACCACAAAAAATTGTTTGATATAAAAATTCATTGATTTTTTTCGATTTATCGAAGTTGAAAGATCATCTGGAAGAAAAGTCATAACTGACCGCAATAAAATAGTTGATGTGTAATATTGAGGGTTGAAGATCTGAAATGTGATCTTAAAAGTTCAAGATGGCGAATCCAATATGGTGGAAAAAAATTTCAAACTCGTTCGAATCCGGAGAAAAAACTCTGTCCAGGGGTTTTTGGGGTCGCTGATTACGAATCTGAAATCAGATAATAAAAGTTCAGCTTGGCGAAACCAATCAGCGATCCCAAAAATCCTTGCGTAGAGTTTTTTGACCGGATTGGATACAACTTGAAATTTTTATTCACCATATTGGATCCGCCACCTTGAATTTTGAAATTTCAAATACATGAACGACTTGAACTTGTAAAATGGTGCTTTTCTCTTGATGTTTTCTTTGTCTTTTTTTCTTTTTATTGCTGGTATTGCAAAATTGAAAGAGTAATGAAACCCTTAATAGGTCAAGGTATACATTATGCCTACACTGAAGACGTGGTTATTGATAATACAAGTATAGACGTAGTAAGTAAGTAAGTTTGTATCCTTGAGATGAAAAGGTGAATCAACTGGTATTGCGAGGGTTTCGAGCCGACCAAGCCTTGCCGGACTTCTTGATTATATTTCTTTTCTTTTCCCCTTTCGTCTGTCAGGAGATGACGGAAATTTACTAGCAAAGGTAAACGACCGCTGGCTCAATCGGTCTCGAGTTGAGCCGACCTGGACGCATCACTCATACATGACATGTGTGGGAATAACAGACTTTCGAATACATAATTATTATCATTCCGTTTTGGCGCTCGCAATATTATCAAGTCTGAATGAGAAAACTGATCCCGTATATTTATAAAATCACTTGTTCACGATTCAATGTACCTGCCAGGTTTCGCTATCGACTTTATGTCACATAATCGTTTGAAAATTGATGAAGGTTATAACGTTTGGTCAATTTATTCGTTTTTATCTATAAACTGTCTAGAAATTTATGCGGACGTAGTTTTGATTTCTGGAATCCGTATGAAAATATTTTCGTCTATTCAGAATTGCAAACTCATCTTTATATCGATATTAATATTGATTTGACTTGAACTAAAAAAACAACTACTGATAATTAAAGATCTTTTAGTCTACCTCCACTTTTCGCAAAGTTACGGGACTTTGAAATAACACGTTTTTTTCTACATAAAAACAGTTGGCCCGTTAATTTTTGCAACGAGTGTATTATATATCGAAATTTAGAGAGCCTTACTCTCGCAGAGCAACAGTGTGTGTATAACGTGTATCTAATCCTTATCGCTGCACGTGATGAGCGAAAAGAGATAATGAAATTACTATGAGTAAAGTGCGTTATAGTACGTAGTAGTAAAAAATCATAATTTGGCCTGTCCACAACATTACCGCGATGTAGTAGTCCTACCCTTACCGACCGAGCGAATTCATCCGTTTTCTTCCGATATTAAATAAATAAACAAACGAACGGAATGGGTTGTAATTTCGACGGTGCATAGATTTGTGGCAGAATCAAGGAAGCTTACTTATATCCCGAAAATGGTCAAACAATGAACAGTCTGACAAAACGGTTATCAGCATACGAGTAACCTTCCTCGATTCCGCTGCAAAAAAGCTATGCATCGTCGAAATTTCAAACTATTTCGTTCGTTTGTTTATTTAACATAGGAAGAAAACGGTTGAGTTCGCTCGGTCGGTAAAGGTAGAACGGCTACATTGCGTTGAAGGACCGCAGGAATACTTGGAAAGGTTAAAATATATCAGCTGTTCGCTTCGTGTCTCACGATTCCATCACGTGATACTCGGCTGACGATACAACATACATTCACATATGCATTGTGCATATTGCATTGAATGTATGTACCAGGAAAGCGTAGGTATAGTTTCTTACTCGTTGCGTGTCTGCGCTTGTTATTTTTACTTTATTTCCTTTGTGTTCGCGCCATACCACGTTCTTCTGTCACGTGCAAATTTCGGTCAAACTCGTGGGCAGAAAGCAGACCTTGTAGATCGAGTGATTCAAACTCGATAAGGGTATGCTGCATGCACGTAATGGCCTCTGTTACAACTCTGTAACGCAGCTTGCGCCTTGATATGACTAATTTAAACGCCTCTTTCCGGGTCTGCAGCTCGCATTCTGAGCTCAACAAATCTAACGTTGATTACAGACTCAATTTTTTAATCACAGAGAAGCTAATCACACAGAATTTTGAACCCGAGTAATTTTATAGATCATAGATAATCATAGACTGTAATTAAATGGAGGCAAATGTATTTTGAAAAATTACTGGCGCCACATCGATTACTGAGTCATCATTGTAACAGAAAACTTGCTGGAGTGCTCTTGAATTGTAATCCCAAAATTTGGTGTCTAGAATAACTTGAATGATCTACGACTGAATCAATTTCCCATCTTCGTAATATTGTCGTTCTGAAATCCTTGCCGGAAGTTATAGAGATATTCTAATACCTATGAGGAAAAAAGTTTGACATAATAGTAAAATAGGCCACCTCTCGACTGTTTAATAAGTCTTTGGACAGAGATTTAATCAAACGCGGTTGCGTGATATAAATAGAAACACCCGCATTCCAAGTTTAAAGTTGAACGATCTGACAGTAAATATGAAGGACATGTGCATACGAATACACGTGCATTGCTGTCAACAGAAGAAGTATTGTTGTGAAAGAAAACACCATTATAAGGTGAAATTTAAACTCCGATTTATTCACGACACATTGTTCGTATTATAAGGAGAGAAATTTTCCGATTTCATGTTGAATATTTATCGTTCGTATAGCGTACCGCAAAATTCACCGCAGACTCTTGAATCTATTTATATAATTTATACGAGAGGAAAGTTCCGCAACTGCGACAATTGGAAACTCGCCATTAATAGATTCTTATACAAAAATTAATGCATCAGCTCCAAATGTCTCTTATTTCAATCCAATCAATCGCTACTCTTCAAAGGATCTCAATTGTTCAAATATCGCAGCTATGATTGCATGTAAACTTTTTTCTGCTGCTAACAAACCTGCTTTTTGTCGAACAAATTAGCAATTTTTATAACTTGTTGTGTAAAAATTACATCCGATTAGTGGAAAAGAAAGTCTTGGCCACCGTAGTACCAAATTTTACACCCTGTAATGCTCGTCGACGATACCTGTTCGAAAGGATATAGAGGCTAAGGTCGAGATCAGATCATGAGACTGCCTATAGCAAAACCATACCATAACCGCTGGTTTGTATAATGCAAGTCTGCACCGCAGCCGGTTTGATAATGCGTCTGGCCTCGCTGCAGAGAATCTGCAGGAGTAACTCAACTGGAGCAGCTTCTACCGGGAATCTGTAACTTTTTGTTATGTTTCCGAAAGACAGAAACGCCAGGATGGATATACTGTGTCGATAGAAATTTATCTGAAATACTAATATGAATTTTCTACGATTCATTTTGGAAAGCCCCAATAGCAGATTGTTGAAGAATTTGTCTACTGGATGTCATTTGGAAGAGATATTTCACGTGAAATCAAAATCCGATCATCAAATATATTCTTTTGATTTTTTTTATCAGTTTATTTTTTTCTATAATTAATGAAAGTCGTATTTACGAACGTTTAATTCTAGTCAAACTACTTAAAGAAGTTGGTTAACTAGAATCAATACTATTTAATAAACTTATTACGAAATATTTGTACATTAAGTAACCATCTTGATACCATATTCGCTTTTAAAACTGAAAAAAAAAAATGAATGAAATATTAAATAAAAGCTTAGTATCGATGCTTTATTTGAAATAACTTCAAAACAGTTCAAATTTTAGCTGATTATAGTTCGATTTTACTCTACAGAAGCTCATTTTGTTCAAAATACCATTTTTTAACAGTACAAGTTTAATTTTGTGATTTTTTGTATCATAATCGATATCGGTACTGTAATGTTGTAAAATTGAATAATCCAGCATGATAGATAAAAAAGTGATAAAGCAATTCGTACAAATTGGTTTTCTGAATAAAACAAGCCATTGTAGAATGAAATCTAAGGAATCTACTAAAGGTTTTTTTTACCACGTTGAAACGCTTCAAAAAGCAGCATCGATATCTATAGCTTCTGTTTCTAATTACAGTATTTTCTATTTTTTTATTCTCGAAGACATCTGCGTAGCTTGCGAATCTAACGATTTGATACAAACTCAATATACGACGACCTCGTAATAAGATTAATAAAAAATAACGAATTCTCCGTTAAACATAACCTCCTTAACCCAACGTTGCTAGAGTTCAATCTCATTCGATCAGATTAGTTATATCGAATCAGGACAGATCAAAAGTTGTTGATATCAATCAACTTTATTAAGCCGCGGTTCATTGATCCATATCACATACTATAAAGTTTAATTTGTTGTCTCCGACGCGAGTTTTTTCCAACTATTCATTCGTTCGCTAGGTTATTGAGGTCCAAAAATTATACCGATCGAACCGTGTTGAGTTCTAAAAATATTCATAACGAGAAGACAAAATCGCCATTCGAAGGGCGGGCGGGACCAAAATTCGATGAAAACCGAGGGCCAAACATAGGACATCCTGTTGGCTATAGGGAGAGTTGAGGATGCAAGGTGGGGTGAAGTATATAAGGGAGGCCAGACGGGAGTTGGCAGTGCGTTGCTCTCCACGAGAGAGCATTCGCCGTTTTGAAAATTTCTCTGCAACCAGTGACGCAATAACTTTCTTTCATCCCCGAAGAAAGATCGCATCTAATCCTTGTGATGTGGTTAAAAAATTAATTCACCCCGTAAACAGCGACAGCTGAAAAATCTTTAATAATATAACAGAGCAGTTCGTGAGTCCAACTCCACAAAGATTGCATCCGTTTGGGAATCGAAAATCAATCGAGCTCGTTAATTCTGTAAATTAAAGCGCCATATCAAAATGACTACGAAAATGTTAATTAAGATCTGCGAGGCTGGTATTTTCCAGCGTGTGTCCGCAGGGTGTAAACCAACTTGGGTTACACTCGCCAGATGCATAAGGTAAGATTGGGCTAAATACACATATGAAGACTTATACTGCTCGGTAATTTAATCTTCGAGTTACTATCAACTCTGTTATCAGTTCAGTCGTAAATTTTCCGAAACTGCGGTGCCATTCCAAGTATTGATTATCTTATTGTTGGACTGCGCAGCTCTTTGAGAAATCGAGCCAATGATGATCTGGAATTCGAAATTGAGTTCAATATTTACTAAGAACTTGTTCAAGCAGTTTGGTTTTTACTTCTCGTTTTATGAATGGAGTCTAGGTTTTCTCGTGAAAGTTGTCTTTTTGAATTAAGCGGCCTCATTGAACTTCCAAATCACGACTCGACTAGCCCTCCGATATATTTGATCTGTTTCGTTTTTGGTCATCGTCAAAGTGCCCAACAACCTTGACTTCCTATTCGCCCTGATGTACGTGAATTTACTGCCGCACAATGCGCAGGCCTTGGTTAGTCGATACGAAATAAGTATAATAATTCATTCTACGAGCACTCACGATACTTACAATAACAATGTCAGTGATTAACGCACGTAACCTTTACCGACATCATGTATACATATATATGTGCAGGTGTGCCTGTGTTGGTTAATCAAGCACAATACACTGTTGACCAAGGGTCACAGCTGATGACGATCGCTAAATATTTCCAGATTGACATGCGTGAGAGTCAAAACAATCCTGTTTAAGTGCCCCAATGGCAGTAGTTATGAAACACTACCAAACAACGTTAAATTTTTCGTAATTAAGTACCACCAGTTCGATTTGTGGACCAAAGTAGAGGAATTTGAAAACCTATTTCATGCTATCGAAAAGGAACCGAATTAGAAATATTTATTACAGTTTTGGTTTTGTAAATCATGTGTACAGCCTTCCGGTATTTTCCGTTCTGAAAACGTTTTTCTTCATATTCTAGAGGCAAAGTACGTAATCAATCTTATCGTATCGTGCCTTATAATTTTGGAACAACTCTTTACATTGGCCTATATAAATTTTATTGATATGAGATATATAAGCACAATAAACTCTTAAGTACTACTGTACATGACGGGTCATTAACTGGCATAAGTCTTGTAATCACAAAGTTGATATTGCGTAACCACTCGACAAGAAACTAATAGATTAAATAACTCATAACGTATATAGTAATTTCTTTTGTCGAAGTTGATCTACACTCTGTTTTTCTTGTTCCAAAGTGCTCGAAGCACTTCATCAATTGGAAGAGATGAAGTTTAGAAAGCATAAGCTATAACGTGATAGCAAGAAAGTTATGTTAATTCGTTGTGTAGTGCCAGTAATGTCTGCATGCACAGTAGATCACTGCTCATATGCAGCTCGCGAGGAAAGCTTGGAAGCTATGGATAAAATGTTTTCAAATTCTTATCAGAATTCCAACGCCTTCGCAGTACAACTTTGATTCTAAAAATAAGCACTAGTTTCAGCCTGCATGGTATACTATACAAGACTACAAGTACAGTGTAAGGGGTGAAGTAAGTCACTTAGCTCGGTAAATCTTTTTTGGAAATAAAAAAGAGGTAATGTGTGCAAGACAATTGATTTTGTTAGCCACAAGTGGAAGATCCTCAATTTTCAAACCAGTTAAGAAAATGTTTATTCTCGGTGTTAGAATATGTGTTCGACAAACGATGATTCTTATCTTCGATATACTGATATTTTCACAGATGACATAATTCCTGAATTCAGATTTCAAATAAAGAAAATCCAGCTGTCAATCGCTTTTGGCTCCAAGTCTGAAATCGGTGGATCGTTCAACCACGTGCCTTGTTCACGTGCCTCATCACGTTGTGAATGTAAAGAATTAAATAGTCGTTAAAATCACATTTGCTCGATGATATTCTTCATTTGTATATGAAGAGTATTCGCGTTTTGCGAGTGTAGACTGCCAATTAAAACCTATTAAAGCACGTTAATTGTACCAGCGTGATCGTAATCATTATTCACGAAGGTGATCATCTAGTATTCCCAGAACTATTTATAATTACAGAAGCAATTAATAATGTTCCGAAAATGCAAACACTGCTCTGATCAGACTTTGAACAGCTGTTAGACGAACTCTAAGTCAACTTGTTTCCGTCATACGTTTAATGGCCTCTTATCATCGTCTCACCCTACTTTGCTTGTTGATACTTGTCATTTATCAAGTACGAGGAGAGAATCGTTCAGTTATTTTCATCCTGGTTTGTGTATTAACACGTTGTGGCCCTTGATCAGACCTTATATATCAATTGCAAAATTCTACGAGATATTAATTTGTATTTTAACCATTGTTTCAGCACCACCATGTCACGAGCAGTGCTGAGGGATTCGCCCAACGCTGGGATCGATAAGACCCTCCTGAGTCGGTACCTGGACCTCCCCATGCCTGAGAACACAATCCAGGCAAAGTACATCTGGATCGATGGTACCGGCGAGGGTCTACGAAGCAAGACTCGCACAGTCGATTTTGTCCCGAAAGACCCCAAAGGTTCGTTGAAACACTTTGAATATCAGGATAATCACATCCAACGACGATTTACAAAGTCACGCGCTGTTTGTCCACCCAGTGAATTATCGTGGAAGACGTGATACGTGTAATGAGGTCGAAGTTAGTAACGATACTGTAGCAATTCATGTTTAGGAAAAATCGTTACTTCGCACCTTCAGGATTGATTGATATTAAGTAAATTCTACAATTGCAAAATAATTATTTGTTCCCTGATGTTTCGTTGCGTTAAGTAACTAACTTCAACCTGGTTACATGACGTGTACCAGGAACTGTGTAATTCATTAGTGAGAGTAGATTCCTAGAGGTCTTTAATCACTCTATCGTTCGATCATACATATACGCCTAACTTTCAAAGTATGTATAAGATTTTGTTAAAACTGTTTTGTTAAACCCTGATAGCACGCAATACGATCAGTAAACTCTGAGAATTATAGAAATTTCAAATTTTGGTATTTTCTAATTATGACAAGTCAGTTTACAGTAGACTTTTACATTGTTGACTGTAAATTGACAATATAACGGAGATTCGTGAACGTATGGTTGACATGTGTTCAATCATTGGGGTTTTAAACAATCCCTTTTCAACCATCTATTTTGTAATTTTTTATTTCACCGGAGGGGTACGTTTAATTGCTGAAATTAAAGCAGTCGATGCTTTATACACAGTCACTTTTACATTGTTATCACATACAGTTATACACTTTATCTTAATTACGTTGATTCGCATAGTATACCTATGTAAAAAAAATTGTTTATAGTGTGAGCATAAATTACTTTTGTACGCTTATCAATATCATTCATCTTGTACTTGCATGCTGGAAGCCTTTTTAAAAGAGAAAGTCTCCAGAGGTTTTGGGAACATCTTTATACTAAATTCATGCTGTTACGTAATTATGCCAAGTGAACAGTGCAACAGATTTTCATGGCATGGGGTGCAAAAAATAAAAAATAATAACTATACACCTTTCTCGAATTATGAAGTAATCACTGCAATTCAATTACACTACGGCATGACATATTAACCAACACTTGCAAGCATTGCTCACTATGGATTATCGATGCAAATTAATGACCTTACATAATGATTATTCTGAGAATTTCCACATACCTTGCTGTCCATTGTCAGGACGACGTCAGAGTCTGGTCATCGACGCCATTTTATCATCACATAACCTAAGTTTTTAATTTTAATCGAATCATATCGTAATTTTTGGAGTTGCTTAAATCACTCATGTCGTATAAATTAATTAAACATAATCAATAATATACCTCTCATACCATCCAAACGCGAAAAAATACCTCGATCAACGGTCAGCTGTCAGCTTGCGGTTGCATTGGTTTGTTTTTTCCCACCAAATGACGCATTGCAAAGTGATTATCCTAGTACTCAAAAAAGATAAACCTAGTTAACGAAGCTGACATATACTTTTGTTCAATTGCAGAGTTGCCAATTTGGACGTACGATGGTAGTTCAACGTACCAAGCGGACGGTGCCAACAGTGACGTTTACCTGACCCCGGTGGCGATCTACCGCGACCCGTTCCGAAGGGGCAACAACAAACTGGTCCTCTGCGACACTTACAAGCCGGACAAGACACCGACGGAAAGTAACAAGCGATTCACCGCCTTCCAGTCGATGGAAGCCGTGAAAGACCAGGAACCATGGTTCGGTATCGAGCAGGAGTACACGTTCCTTGACTTCGACAACAGGCCGTTGGGCTGGCCGAAAAACGGTTTCCCCGGACCCCAGGGACCTTACTACTGCGGTGTTGGTGCTGACCGAGTAATCGGTCGGGAAATAGTGGAGGCTCATTACAGAGCGTGTCTTTACGCCGGAGTGAAGATCGCCGGAACGAACGCCGAGGTGATGCCATCGCAGTGGGAGTTCCAGGTCGGTCCCTGCGTCGGAATATCGGCAGGAGACGACCTTTGGATGGCGCGATTCATCCTCCACCGCATCGCCGAGGAGTACGGCGTCATCGCGACCCTCGACCCGAAGCCCGTCGACGGATCGTGGAATGGCGCTGGCGCACACACCAATTTCTCGACGAAGGCGATGCGCGCCGATGGCGGAATCGCAGAGATCGAGAAGGCCATCGATCGTCTCAGCAAGAAGCACCTCAGGCACATCCAAGCCTATGATCCACGTGGAGGAAAGGACAACGAACGCCGTTTGACCGGGAAATGCGAGACCAGCAGCATCCACGACTTCAGCGCCGGAGTGGCGAATAGGAACGTCAGTATTCGCATACCTCGCGACGTCGCCGAGAGCAAGAAAGGGTACTTGGAGGACAGGAGGCCCAGTAGTAACTGTGATCCTTATTCCGTCATCGACGCACTTGTTCGCACTTGTGTTCTAAAGGAGTAATTGGACTAGGTGTATAAATTGTTCAACACGGGGAGTCGATTTATTATTGGGAATAGAAATGTGGCGCTGTGACATCTGGTGACGAAAAAATGTATTAATCTAATTTCAGGGCTCATATTTAATTTTCAAAGAGCACTTTCACCGTATTTTTTTAAAGTTTATCGATTGCATGTGAAAATACAAAAGCCTCACAGATGGCATTAAGTTTTCTGTATATGTTTTCTATTCGCATAATGGACATATGGAAATATTTTACTGATAGTTCAGTTTTCGTCGCCATATTGCTTTATATGCCACACCTCTACGTTCGTTCCCCAAATATACACAGAACGTTAATTGAAGTTTACGTGAATAATTTTGAGTTAATTTTTTTTTCATATCCTCCAGCATCTGTCTTAGAGAAGGGTTATGAACTAATCAAGGGGAATTAATATTACGATTTTATAGATCTATGATCAGAAGGATTGACGGGGTTATTTTTATTGCATCCATATCGTAACGTAGTTCAACTATCTTGGCTGAGGTCCATTCGCCTGAAGAATCTTTGAACTGCGCATATCATTTGACGTATAGGGCTTGAAATAAAAGGCGAAAGTGAAAGTCAGCAGTTGTACTAACGTCCATCTTACGTGACCATGAAATACACGAGTCAGACATACGTGTAATACCTTATATAATTCACAATTTTGTGTCAATATTGAATATAGGATATGTGTATACAATAATAAAACGCGTTGATACTAACAAAACAATTAATTACGCCCAAATAACGTTAACGTGAAATCCTATTGAACCTTTCGGCTACGCATGCGAAATATAAGAATATATAGATAATAAACATTGATAATACAATATATGCGGTAACGCACCAGCGTCATACAATTGGCAACAATAATATTCTATTTTAATATGATATTGAGATATTATATTTAATTATGTACGTAATCATTGTAATATGTATATTATATTATATTATATTATATTATATTATATATACTTTCCTATTTGTATAAACATATTTTCTATATCAACGTTGTAGATACGAATCATTATACTATTACTATATTATAAATATTATATACATGATAAAGATAATAATTATTACGTTTAGGAGGAGGTTCGCGCCACCGATCGGGGCCGGATACCCACTTGTTATGTTATCTATTAAACAAATATATGAGCAAAAAAGAAGAGCGCTCGGATTTGTAATTATATTTCAAAACCCAGCAATTCGTTTACTCGCCTTTCGTAAGCCATTGAAATTTTAAATCATAAGAAACTGAAGGCCGCAGCTTCTCGCATGATATGTCGACATGTATAACAACGAAATTTCTTTGTTTATAAATACTGCGTCGGCTTATTATTTTTCGATGACGATGTATATTCATTAGGGGAAGATTTCAAAGCTTGTTTGATAGTTCAAATTTCGAATGGAATAGAAAATGAAAAGAACTTACCAGGAAACGAATAAAGTTAAAAATTATCGTGGACGTGGGATTAGCCAGAAACTGACTCCATCAAATCCATCTTAACAAATGTTACAAAGAAGTTTTTCAATCGGAGATATATCCAAAATTCAAAGATTTTGTTTTTGCTAGTTTGCTGCTTATTCTACTGATTGGATTTTTATTTCATGAAGCCTACATCGCATTTTTTTTTTTTTTTGCTAAAAATCGGATACGAAAATGTGAATGACTGATAGTGGTTGGGCGAAATTAACTTTTATCAACAATTCTAAGTGAATAACATTCTTTCAGTAATTATACCAATGCCGTCAAGGTTTGATGACAAATATTTGCATTTGTTTTATATTCCTACCGATATGGTAGAATTTATGCATGCAAAAATTCAAGTGGTTCCGTGATGTTTACTAGTATAGATTAACCGGAAAGTATATATGTTTCCGTTTAATAGAATATTCAAATTACCTGCGAACATATTTTGATTATAAATCCTGGTAAACAAACGTACCTACGTAACTTGATTCTCATTCGAAAAACTACGCAATTCTTTTATTGCGTTATGCGATACATCTGCAGTGACTTAATTGGTAAACAGGTTGATCTATTTACAAGTTTTAATTCTATATGTTGTTGACAAAGAACTTGTATAACGTGTGAATGCGATATCAACAATCAGTAGAAAACAAATTCTTCGAACTGCAAATTTTCAAGGAGAAAAGTTTTTCGATCTAATTATCGAGGACATAAAATACCAAACGTTAGATTAAACTACCACTATGAAGAAATACAAATATAACAACAATAAGTAAACCTTATTGTCGGTTACACTTTTCAAACGTGTATGATTTTAGAATGAAATTTTTCGACAAATTACAAGAGATTCGCCAGTTTCGCATTCTAATAAATTCCTTTTATAGGACAATGAAAATCAATACGAAAGTTGAACTCTGTTAATGGAAGTATTTCAATTTCATCAAACGAGGAGAACCACAAACAATCTTTTTTTGTAGAGAAATGGAAGCAAAAACTAGTTAGTTCTATAATTTGTAATTCAGTCATTTGTCGTTAACTACGATTTTCATATATTTTTAATATTTCAATTTTGAAACACTCCTTTCAACATTTTCAAGATTAGAATAAGTAAAAAAGATCCAATGATATCTTTTTGATCTACTGTTAATTATTTTTCCAAGGGATTTCTGTTTTTTATAATAAGTATTCAAAAGTATATTCATTATTGAGGTTTTAGATGGGTTCAGTAAATTAAATGTAGATCTAATTATGTATTAGATAATTAATGTATTTAATGAAAAATATGAATGAGAATTATAACGTTCACATTACGGACTTCAGATGACAAGATAATCGCAAAGCGTACATAGCAGTAGTGAATTATTTAGTAGATTATTAACAATTATGTATTTTCCGATCGTTTTTAGGCCTTCATAGCTGCCTTCAACTGAGCCTGTTGAAAGGATTGCTGAAGTTTAGCCAGTGCCTCACGGTGAGTATCTTGCTTTTTGTCCAAGGTCGCTATCAAATCTTCAGTACGTTTTCTGAAAATAATATTTAACAATGTTCGATTAGCAAGTCTCATTATTATTACTATACTATCTATCTATAAATCTGTGAAAGTATCAGCTTTCCAAACGAATTGACAGAGTTAAAATTATTTGGCACTGTGCCTTCTTTCAGTCAACGTTGGCACCTTTGGCTGCTAGTTTCAACTCTACATGAATCTTGAAACACTCGAAAAATTCAATTGTATTTGACCGATTATCAACCCTTGTAAGAAATTAAACGTTGCTGAATGAAGGTGATTTCTTTTATTTCATTACCGTTCGTGTTCGGTTGCAAAGTGTTTAAACTCTTGTTATACTAACGTTCTATTGAAGTTTAAATTTTGTACTACAAATATCCAAGGCAATACTTACAATTCGGCAGAAATGTACTCCATTCTTTTAACAACATTTTGCTTTGCCTCTTCCAAGTCCTGCTTAACTAAGACTGGACCGATTAACTTGAAAACTTCGTTCCCCGATTTTAAGAGATCCAATTCTTGTTTTACAGCGGTATTTTCATTTAACTGTCCATCGAGTTGCTGCCGTTGTAGAAGAGCCTTGTGGTAATCTGATATCGAGAAATATTTCTAAAGAGTTAATGAGTCGAGAGAGAATCAATCCAGTGTTATAATGGAAAGAGTTGATCTTACCTTTTTGGGCAATTTTAAATTTGTCAAGTTCAGCTTGGAGCTTCTTCTGAATCTCATCAACCATTTTAATATAGGTAACGTAGATATTACCGTGTCAAATTGAATGAAGAATTGCGATGAAACGATGGTCAATTATTTATTTCTGTAATACCCTGATTTGCACAACTTAGCAGGATTCTATAAATGTTAGGTTAGGTGGAAACATCACGCAATTCCGGAAACCGAAGCAATTGAATGTAGGTGGAAAATTCGACTGCTATTGCAAAAATCCAGTGGAACTGAAACGGAACTTGTGAACAATCCAGTGGAGCAAGAAAGACAAATAAGGTATATTAGATAGAGTCACAGTGATATTTACAGGCTGTACAACAGAGTGCAATTTCCCTAGTTTATTAGCTTGTGACGTCATAATAGCGCTCTTCGACATTGCCAAAAGCTAGACACTAGATCTTTGTCCCTTTTCTTTTATGTCAATTTTCTGACACAACTCGACACCAAGTGATTTTATTAGTTGGATCTAATAGAATAGGCCAATGAAATCATTTAATGTCGTGTTGTGTCGAAAAAATTAACGTAAAAACAAAGCGCCCCTAATCGGCATAGTTAGATGCACAGTCAGTCGTTCTGGGTCACCAAGTACCGACCAAACAATGGATGTTCAATCGCGCTTTTGAGACGAACCGGGAAAGGGATTATCGTTGGATTAATGAATAAAAATTATCTCGCCTTTCGAAAAATTAAGGCAGATCAGAGTATTGTATTCCAGGATAATGTTAGTAAGCTTACTTGAAATTGGATCAGAATGACACGTTGGGGGTAGTTAATATTTGTGTTCATGAATACCGGATTGCAACAATGATTTACGATGGTTAAAACAAAGCCGATGTTACACAAGTATATATAATGTTGCATTTATTAAAAGCATTTATTAAAAATTTATGAAATAACCAGTATCTTACAGTGTTAGGGCACTGATTCAGATGATAATTAACGAAGCAACGAGTTAACAGAAAGAATGACTTATTTGCCAAGTTTTCGGTTCCGTATCGAGTAATTTAATGTACAAATCAGCATCAAGAAGATATCGCGTGTTCTAGAACAGTGTTATCCCAGGAAGCTGTTAGTAGACAGTTGCGGTCCCATGCCAATCCACGAACAAAGTCACGATGGTTCTTATTTTCGTATATCACGTCCATCTTGTTGCTTGTATCAAACACCTTCACCTCTGTACTATCACAGCATCCAGCAAGGTGTTCGTTTCTATGCAAATTAAATAATGAAGGCAAACGTAAGAATGATTTCAGTTCTGTAGAAAGATTACATTCGTGTACATGGGCACTGGTAATGAATCAAACAAAACTGGTTCACACAAACCTGGCTGAATTGAATAAAAGCCTGTATACTCCTCTGGAAAAAGCTTGAGGGTTTTGGAAAACAGGTTCACTATTTGATTGCCTGACATCATGCACTAAAATTCTACCATCTGCATCTCCAATCACAAGTTCATGTACATTTTTCGGGTTCCAGGCTGCTGCAGTCAGTCCACATTCAACATTTTTGATTATACCTTGAAATAGTATTATGATACAGTTACTAATGTTACAGAGGAAACCGAATGTAAAATATTATCAAGTATCTGAAGTTAAGCTCTTCGCATCATATAAGACACTTTTCGGCTTATGGCCGATGATTACAAAAATGAAACGAATGGTAAAGTTTAAATATTTGGGTAAAGTGTTTCAAGTTATAATTATTTTTCAACAAATTTTTCAGAGCAAAAGTCGATGACGAGGGTTGATAGCCATGATCGTAAACCTGAATTTATTAAACACAGAGGGTTTCATAAGCTGCATACATACTGCTGGCTGGCTTTGGTTGCCTGAGATCCCATAGTAATGCATCGTGATCAAGAGAAGTAGATGCAAAGACATCTGTAGATTTGGGTTGGGCTTGTACGCAAGTCACTGTATCCGTATGAGCTGGACTAAACGTATGACTGGAGTACAACTCGACCATATCCCAAACTTTTACACTGGAAAAATTAACGAAATTTCATTTACATTATACAGATTCATAATTCAGAATGAATCAACTAAATATATCAGCATCAGTTGAGTATAACTTATTGCAATAAGTTATACTCACGTACGTTCAAGTATGTGCACATTACTTAATACAATTTTGTTTAAATAATTCATAAAAACAAATGTTGCAAAAACCATAAACTAGGCAATTGCTTTTGAAATATACACAGAAGCACCTGCTGTAAGGTTAACGAATACCAGCTAAGAGTAGCTTTTACCAAATTAAGGGCCACAGAATTGAGTCACAATGTGAGCAGTTTGGACTAAATAAAATAAGGTTCTACCTAGAACCTAGAACCTTTTTCCACAGCATAAGATGAATAGATCTGAGTTTTTGCCATTTATTAAAGTTAACTTATATTAATCTTTTAAAGCAGTTTTTTTGCTAATACCAATAATCCATTCCTCCTGTAACTAGACGGGTGTTTCCATCAAAGGCTGATATGGAGGTGATGGCATCATCATGTTCAAATGAGTATCCTAAACACTGTAATTCATAGCTATGCGTATCAGCCATCTCATTTATACTAAGAATCTGAAGAACTCCACTGTCCTCACAGATTACAAATTTGTTAGTTCCATTTAAGCATGCACCATCGCATACACCACTTTCAGTTTTCATAGCGGTTGTTGCTTTATCTCTATTGAAGTCGGTATGATCCTTGTAATACCAGACAGTGCCATTCCAATAACGGTCAGTCATATTACTCGCACCTAATATCGCGCCAATACCTGTAAATCATTAATTTGATTGTGATTGGAACGGTAGTTTTATTTAAACAAGCGTGCAAGCCACAAGTGAAAACAAGGCTTTCAGTACTTTCAACAACAGCATCTCAGAGGCGGAGAATAATATATAGTAACTCATACCGACAGTTTGTTGCCATAAATGTTCTAGTGATAGAAATTTTAGGTGGCATTTATGCCGGGTAACCTCAAAAATATTACCGTCAGAAACTAAGATGAACTGCAGATGCCGATCAACATTCGGCGGTATATCGGCGGGAGTCATGTTTCTGTAAATCTCTGCATTTAAATTAGGATCCATCGCTGAATTACCGAACTCCATTATTACAAAATAATTAATACACAAAGTTGGTTTATAGTTCTCAACAACTTAGCGCGTCTCTTGTCTGCCACACGTGTGGTGTGGATCCGAATCATCCTAATTCCCATGATCATGGAGTAGAAGGAGACAAAACTATAGGAATGAAAATGAGATTACAGTATAGTTGGCGCTGTTAACAGTGCAGACATTCTGAAAATAAATTATAATTGAGTTCGGCCTTCTAGAGGCTTATTACGGTTTCTCGTCTTTTCACATTTCCCGTCATCCAAGAATTCTGATTGGTTCATTGAATTTTGCGAACTAATCAGAATGCTTTGATGGGTGGAAATCTAAGAAGTGAACAACCGTAATAAGCCTCCTAAACCACACACACCATCACGTACGAAAAACGCGGAAGGTGTTGCGGCATCCCAAAGGTTAATTAGAATAAGTTCGGCGCCGAAACCAATAATGGAAGCATTATCCCAAAGAAATACACATGTTTCATCATATTTCGCTATCCGGATGAATAAATTTCCACTAATTTCTGCGGATAGCCGGACGATTAGACGAAAATTATTCCGCCGGTAGCCGGTGAACTGGCCTTGGCTTTTCTACAACAGTATCTTTGTCCAATGATGACGTCATAACCCCAGCTTGACAATTTTATAATTTTAATAAATCAGAAGAAGGGGTTAACTGTTAAACAATTGTAACAATCAATTATTGCCCTTCGAATGATTCTATATCGATATATGACGGAATTATTGAAAATATTACATTTTATACATTATTGTCGGCTAGATATATGTAGAATTTTTTACTATTTTTGAAAAAAAGATCGGTTCATTATCAAACAATTCTAATTCCACTACAATCATCTAGATACGAACTGCAAATAATTCCGTTAATTAAATTAGATTATATTGATGGTTTGTCGGCTAAACTCTTATTAATGTGTCTTTCGAAATGTGCGGCTTACGCTAAAAATTTCCTAGGAGTGAGAGGAGAGATTTTAGGACATACAGTAGAAGTAGAACAAGAGACAGAAATATGAAAATTGCAGCTATTAGTCCCGGCAAATTGTCTGCTAAATAAATAACGAAATGCTTCGAAGGCCTAGAACTAGCATAACATTTCCTCTTCATGCAAGATCCAACGCGTGTCAAATCTAGGGGTGATCAAAAAAAAAAAAAAAAAAAAAAATTCTCACAGAAAGTGCGATTGAAGAACGGGGATAAGCAAGGTCAACAATGGGCTCATTCGATTATGGCTTCGGGCAAGCTAGCAGACGATTATCAGGGCGCTTTGTTGTCATAAAACGATTATTGCTGGTCAAAAGATTGCTCCAAGCACATAAAAACATTATAATCGAACGCGGCTATTGACAATAAGATGAAAACACGACTCGGAATGAAGATACGTGGAATAGAATGTCGATGTGTCCGTTTACTGCGTGAACATGATATATTTACAGATGACATGTGTCGCGTGCGCATGTGCGTTCATACGAATTACGCTTCAAGGCTGATTTCCACGAAAAATTCAAACGACTTCAACCGAGTGCGCTGAGCATTCCATTGGCGCATTCCGCTGGACAAAAGCTGCAATTGGCTCATTAAGCTGTCTCGTAGTGTTCATAGAAATGAGCCGTTAAGCTTGGCGTAGTAGTGAATATGATTAGCGTGGTAGAGGTCGGTGGGGAATGACGTAACGCAAGAAGAGACTTCAGGCTATACATAATTTCCGTAAATGACGCATGCGTATTTTGTGAAAACTGCAAATCAGAATTAGTTCAACGGAATCCCAGCTAGTGGAAGTGAGCGCGGGGTTGCAAGGAGAAAATTTTCTCATCAAGTGTTTAATAAATCTGTCACATTACGGTCGGGACGAGAGGATAAAATACCGCGAGGCGAGGCGTTAAAAACATGGCTAAGCCCGAGCAGATTTTAATTATCGAACCACAGGGCGAACTGCGGTTCAGGGGTACGCGGGTTCTCTCATTTACTTTCAATACACACAATGCATTTCGCATATATACACGCTTCATACTTCGTAGCGGTGTGGCGATACGACACGGACACGGCATCGTAGAACAGCGTTTGACTGTGTGCCGGATATCCGTGCCTTTCGACTATCAGTTACTCCGCATTTTTCATCGTCCACGTTTCGTCCTGCTCGCACTTTACCCGCAGAACCTAAACTCCCGTTCCTAACCCGTCTCATTTACGTCGACGTCGCTGTCAAAGTTTTATCTTTTCCGAGTTTACACAGCCGCTCCCCCCCTTCTCATCTATTCCTCCTTCCTCCCCCCCCTCTCTCTCCCTTTAACATCCACCAATCATCATTTCCCTTTACCTTATCTTCGCCCGCTTTTCCACATGTCTCTTATTCTCCCCAAGACCAGACACTCGGACTTTGCTTTTTCTCCTCCATATATCAACGCTCATCGACAACTCCCTTCCTGCCAGCACCTGCTGCGCTTAATTATTATGCTATTTTCATCCGTCGTGTGGGAGTGGCCCTTCTAGCAAAATATACTTTTCATTACTGCCATTCGTTTCAGATGTATATCTATTATTTTACAGACTGTCTTCTATTACGACTCCTTAGCCGGTGCTTATATGTATTTTTAGGTATTCACACTACGTTTACTTGGCCAGGGAATTCATCTCTCCAGATCTTCGATTACTCCGTTTCACCTAATTATTAATGATTGTGGGACGATCGTTTCACTCGGCGTAGAATTCGGTTTTCATTTCTTTCTAAAACTCACAAAACTTTCATTCGCCAATTTCTCACTTCTGTACTTTCGATCGAACAGCAAGTGTTGCATTTGTTTGTTTAAAATGAATTCTAAATGGTACAAGCAAATGAAAAATATGTAACTGTTTCAATTTTGACAAAACAAAAAGATGTTTTTACTATATCTTGATTTCAGTCTTCGGTAATAATCTTTTGTTGATATCTAACTAATCAAAATGCGTTAATTTCATATTATAATTGTCAAGAACGATTACTTGGCTCTTAAGCAAACTGAGAGCTGCTTAGACAAGGGATTTCTGTTTCACATATTTAATGACATCAACTACTTCTAGGTGATGAAGTAATCTTAAGAAATAGATCCTTGATCAAATACTCAGATAATTTTCATTGAAATGTGATTCCCTAAATTCACACTTGCAAATTCATTTACAATTCATCTTTATTCCAAGGTGTAATCAGCACCTCAGTATCACAGTGAATGCAAATAGATATTTGTTGTTTGGACAATTTACCAAAGTTCTTTTCAACGTTGCTAACAACATATTTTACATAAGTTCCATAGTACAGTCGTTGCGAGGTAAAAGCGTTATCTCATAAATTTATGTGTGAAAGCAATTGTCATGCAAATGTAGGAATCGCCTGATACGGAATAAAGAATACAAGCAAAACAAAAAACACAACACATGAGTTTAAAGTACACGAAAATACGATTTAACTTCTTGTTTTTTTCTTTCTTTTGCAGGACCTTTTACATCTCCGGTCACAACGTATATGAAACTGACCAATCCCTCGGACCACAAAGTGTATTTTAAAATAAAGACGACTGCCCCTAAGAAGTACTGCGTCCGGCCCAATTCTGGCGCTCTTAAGCCTAAGGGTGTCACTGAAATAGCAGGTACTTTCCACTCTTCGATGGAAAATGGATTTCATATTTATAGACAATCACTAGCGTTCACCAAGTGATTTTTTACTGTAAAAATTTTTAGATTATCCTCTTTACTACCAAAGTTTGCTAAAGTAATTTTTAGTCTGACCAGAATTTAATGCCGTAATAATCTTTATAGAACCGTAAAATTGTTCTGAACCTGGTTGATAACATGCCGTTTTATTTTCTTATCTGTTCTGGATATTCAAGTTTTTGGCCGCATGATTTGAAAATAGTTGTACATTCGTGTAAATTATATAAATACAAGATTTGGTTTTTCATTTTAAGCAGGTTTTAGTTGGAATCAATGTGTTTATTGCATTTTAAACATATTTTATAATAATCTCTCTTTTCCAATCAATATGCAAGTCTATTAATACATGAAACAAGACTTTTGGATTTTGCGTAAATTATATGCGATATTAGTTATTCAGAAGTTGTTTCTTTTTTTTTATTAGTATTAGGTTTAGTTTTAACTAATATTTATGGCGTATGAGATTTCTTAATATTAAATTTCTTTCACAGTATGCTTACAACCATTTGACTTTGTTCCTGGCGAGAAAAATAAACACAAGTTTATGGTTCAAACTATGATAGCTCCTGAAGGTGACAACGAAGATGGAGTCAACGATTCGTTGGTACGTTTTACTGGTCTGAACACATTTTAAGCATCAAAAATTTTATTTTACTCGTCAGCGTACGTACAGATTTCAATGCATGAGCTGTAAAAATAAGAAATATCCTCAAGGCTATCAAATGATTCTTATACAGCGGAAAGAAGTCTGATTTTGTTTCGAATATGTTTGTAATTAAAAATGATAGCTATTGAAAAAACTACATCGCATGATATAAACTTATCATGAATAGATCAGTGTATCCGAAAAAATGTGAAGCAAAGTTTTTAGGACAACAAAATACACTTATAAACATAATTAATGCCAATTTCAGTGGAAGGACATAAATCCAGATCAGCTAATGGACTTCAAACTGAAGTGTGTCTTCGAAAATCCAGTAAGCAATACTACAGCTCCGAGCAGCGATGGTGCGGATGATGATAAAAACAAGGGGATCGGCGATTCTGTCAAATCATCTCCCAAGGTGAGTTCTAAGATTGTAATACTTTGCGTATTGTTTTAATTCACATATTGTTTCTGAATTTTTATTTCATTTTCTGTTGATCTAGCCACATGGAAAGATGGAGGAAGAACTGATGAAAGCGGCACTCGAAGTAAAGCAACTCAGGGAGGAAGAGAGCAATCTTAGGCAGGAAAACCTTCAGCTGAAGGTAAATCAATTCTCCATTTCATATTTATGACAATTTTATTTCTATTTTATACAACATTCATATTCTAACTCGTTTTCCTATACATATTGAATGCTGTGCGGTGATAATTTGCTGACAAACGATTACACATTCACATAATACCTCCGTCTTATTGTATTCGTATTTCATTTCCTTAGGCTCGTTTTATATCGCTGTACGTAGTTTGTTCTACCTTGTATTAATTCATTGTATTTTCACGTTTATGGTTTGACCTAATCTTCCAATCAACACTTCTGTCGATTTCTGAGAAGGTGAATCATAGCTTGCTTATCTTAGTTTTTTCACCACTGCTTTTATCATTTCAAAGGCACAAAGGTTGAAGGAATTTTGCCAAAGGAGTGACGAAATCATCTATCATTTGACGACAGGGTGATCATTTTAAATTAGATACAAAGAAAACATCGTCAAGTTCAAATTATAAGTATCATCTATTTTCCGACCTTGTTCAGATTTATGTATCGCTGAATTCATCAGTTTAGTTACAATATTTTAGTGCTACTTCACTAGTGTAAACAGATTCTTTGTTCTAGAATACCCTTTAAATAGTTTGAGATAAGCGTTTTACTTTCCAATCTACTAATTTTGCTTATTCTCTGCAAAGCCCTGATTTTACCTTTTTCTAATTTTTTCATATACCCGTCTTGTTTGTTACAAAAAAATTAAGCTTCTATGATTTGTTCATAATCTGTATAGCATAAAAAATCATCAATTATATGTGGTAACGTTGAGAAAAAACTTTATCAAGATTTGAGCCGATGACTTGAATTCAATCTGTGAATTTTGATAACAGGAAGAGCTTATAAGATCGCGGCATGCTGCATCGGGCACAGCGACTGTCACCAGTGGAAATATGGCGGCACTTGCGGGACTGACAGCGAACAGTGGCGACAAGTTAAATCCGACTAAAATTCCTACCAGTGTACTCATCGCCATTGCCATGGTGGTGGTTGGATATTTGCTGGGGAAGTTAATCTGAGCACACCTGCCTTGCCGATAACTCCAGCCCTCCCCCCCCCTCTCTCGCCCCTCCCCCATACCCAAATCTTTTCATGGCTGAACCGCTGCGTGGTTCATCGCCATTAGCACGAAGCGTAATCGTCTCAAGTCGTCCTGTTAATTAATTGTTCATTGAGAAACGAAAAGAAAAAAAAAAAAAAAAAAAATATTTGAAACCAAATTTTATCGTGGTTAACATTAATCGAGTCATCCTGTAGGGCATTGTGCTTACTTTTTTTTTTTAAATGCAAATAAAATATCTGGGAGTTTTTTTTTTTTTTTTTTTCAAGCTTTTCTTCTTAAATATCTTTTAAAACTTTAATTTTCCAAATGACTTGACTGATGTTTTGAAACGCTCAACACTGCGAAACTCGACTATGCGTATAAATACATACAATGCAGATTTTGTCTGTTAATGAAATTTAATAAATTGAAATAATATGACGATAGCAGATGTTATAGAATTGATTCTCAATAACGGCAAGTCTATTCCTTCTTTCTTCGTTTTCTGTTTTTTTTTTTTTGTTTTTTTTTTAAAACTTTTGTTCCTTCCATGTCTTTGAAACCATGTCGCCACTAATAAGTATGTAAATTATGGAATTATTGATAAATGTTATAATAAATAGTACGAATGATATTATGTTTAAATCAGACCGCATAACTGTATACATATACACACAAACACACATACACACACGCACACACACACGTGCATATTACACACCTGATATATTACATCGAATCGAACTTTGTTGTACATAATGCATTAAAATTGAAAATTCATAAACTGATGATATCAGGGTGGGGGTGACGGGTGAATAAGTAGTGATGCACAATGTGGCGAACTTGGGCATAATAAACGTCGGATGTGTAACTCTGGCAACGGCTCGCTGTGCGTAAGTTGTTGACGCATTCAATTTATCAACGCTTCAAGTGTAATTTTTATTTATTTATGTTTCTCTAATAAAAATTGAACTAAAGATTTAAAGAAAGAAGAAAAAAAAAAAAAAAAAAAACAATTAAAAAAAAAAAGAGAAGGAGAAAGGAGAGAAAAAAAGAACACGCAAAATACAATTAAATCAAAATAAAGGTAATACCCAGCTGTCGAAATGGTGTGAGTATATTGCTTAAATCCTGACATCCAAATATTTCGATTTTCGTTTTATACCTAAGAGTGGTGCATGGTGTGCAGAGACATGGTCAATTGCAAATTACTGTTGAGAAGAAAAAGGGTGAAAAACAAAACGAAAACTTTGGGGAAAGCTGAAAATTTTTAACGCGTCCTATGCCACTTACGTACGTTCATTTATCAAACAAGACGGCACATCATTGCTTTAAAAATAGGTGCAAGGCGTTGAAAATCGATTAGTGAAATCAGTTGTCGTTTCTTTGATTTTATTTGTTTATTCTATTTTCTTTTTTCTTTTACCGTTTTCAATTTTATATTATAAAAATAATCAGGAAATTGGCTCCACATTTAATCGTACACTAATTACATACTTGTATTGTATCGCAAAGCGGGAAACTTTTTACAACTTTGATGTCTTGAATGGAACTTTCGTATCCAACTTGTTAAACGATCCAGATTGTAGAACAATTGATAGCTGAATTTCTGTGTTCACGGTAAAACTTATCAGGCCAAAGTCTTGTGGAACGGAATACTTAGCGAGGGCTTATTTCGCTCTATGAGACTCGCAGCCTTGATCTACGCGTGTGTATATTTACAAGTGAAAAGTAGGATTATGACTGAGAGTTATAATAAGAGTAAAATATGAGAGAGAGAGAGAGAGAGAGAGTGAGATAAATAGAGAGAGCACAAGGGAGGGGTTTTATTAAGTGGTATAATAAATGGGTGCTAGGTTTTGGCTGACTAGGCAGCGATTTATTCTCTAGCTGTAGCTAGGACAAGATCGATGTAATGTAATTGTGATTTAGTTTACTACTAAATAAGGTAAACGTCAACGTTGATACTGCGAACGGGTGAACTTCTCTCACGATACTTCAGAAACAAGTTTTAGCAACAAGTTACCTCACGCTTGTAACGTTACGAAGAATTCCAGCCAATGTTTGAGAGAAGAACCGGCGGTCATCCTACTACAATCATAAGTCCACCTTAAGAATGTGCAGGAGATTTGGTTTTCACTTTTATTTGAACGAATTATTATCGATATGATATATTATAATATAGTGTGATCAGGAATAGAACGAATAGAGTTTTTAAAATATGAAACGTACTTTGTGTCCTGATTGTTATTGTAAGAATGTAGTTCCTTATATTTCTGGTACATGTTCTGTGAACGAATCCGATATAAACGTACTAAAACTATTGTGCCTATTTAAGCACTCTGTTTTCGTTTTTTTAATCATACTAAGAAAAATGAAAATAACTTCGATCGATAAATTAAATTTAAGATCGCCTCAGGATTGACATCGGTTCCAAGCAAGAATTTCATCCGATGAAGTATCAATGCACGACTTTCACGTGTAATATTAGACCAGGTATATTTTGCTATAGATCTCGGAAGGCAATTTGGAATCTGTTCGTACAGTTTTTTCATTTATCCTTTAAAAGTGATTTAAGCATCTAAGTTTCAATTACTGGGTGATAATTCAGAAAGTTTAGTCACAGAATTCGGGTTACTAGCAAATCACCACGCAAGTGTTTTTTATATCCCCGTTGCGAGATTGTTGTAACAGGTCATTTGTTGATAAATGTTTAAATTTACGTTCGAGTTTTCTACAACTTTAACTGGATTCATAATCGATCCAGTGTATGATTTATTTCATACGATAATTCGACCAATTTTTTTTTTTTTTTATTTAGAATTTATTTATCAGTAACCAGCTTATCGTTCATTGCGAAGTTAAATGAACGTGCGCAAAGGAATTTTTTCTCTAATCTTACGTCGTGTACAATATCGCGCAGAGAGTCCGTGTTTGTAAGATCTACAAAATTTTAAACACGCTATTTCAACAATATACATAACACATGCTTTAATACAGATGAAAGTGAAAGTCGTCGGTTAGAGTGAATAATAAGTGGCATAATGTGTTGAATGTCAATGAATGTACATTCATTTCACTTTTATCTCGATTTTACACGATTTTACGTTCCATCAGACGAATCAAACTTATTCTTCTGGTCGAACATATCGCGCTTCGGATTATTATTATCGAATTTACACTTTGATTAGATGTACAAAATATACGTATGATATACTTGAATTTACTTCAGTTCCCTCGATTTTTATTGTAATTAATACAGACACCCAATGTAATGTAATAACTAATTTTTACCCAATTTCAAGCTGTTATCATATAGATATAATAATAATAAACAAATAAACAATAATAATATTAATGATAATGATAACCTAAGGAAATAATAATAACAATAATAATAATAATAATAATAATAATAATAAATGTGTTAATCGGTGAATCGCGATACTCTTTTCCTTGTCTCAGCTGCAGCCATGTTTACTTTTCTTTTCTCAAAATCGCAATTGGCAGTTATAACAAATCTCGTTTTTATTCATCAACGTTGTTCGTTTGCCATGTTGATTGTTTGATTCCATGTTGAATACTAATTGTGTAAATAAAATTCTTCAGGACAAAACAATAGTAACATCGAAGTTTCTGTGAGCTTAAATTTTCCTTTTAAATATCAATCGGATTTAGTAATGAAAATGTGACTTATTCTAATGTTTAATTGAAAAATGAATAGGTCAGAAGAATAGGTTTTGAAGTTCAATGGAATTTTATTAACGATTGTTCTGTAGAAAGTATATTTGTGTAACGCAAGCATGTTTTACACGTTTTTTTATCCATGCTTTTCGTACACAAAGTACTCGTTTCTATGACGGTGGAGTGAGTCTGCGAATGCGCATGCGCTGCTGCAAACTAATCTGACATTACGTGAACCTAACCTCAATTTTGTGCTTCGTGAAAAATCGCGTAATATACTCTTGTTGTGTAAAGAATCGTGTGCATAAATTTGTTGCATAATATACTATTTTAGTACAATAATGCCACAAAATCGTTCCATCAGTTTGAATTGGAGTTTTGCGCTAGAACTATTCAATTAATTTGTTACATATTCGTTTGAAATATTGTTAGTAGTACAGCGAACGACCACCAGGCGTTATAGCGACGTTCGCCTCTCTCGTAACAAAAATCATCTCTATACGTCATTAGTAACGTCCAATATTCAGGATCAATGTAAGAATACCTCTACATAAACGACGAATGATCGTTCCTCGTCAAATTTTTGCCCTACTGTAAATAATCATGTCTTAAATCGTAAAATATCATGACCGAAATCAAGGTGTAATTATGATTTATCTTGTAAATTTGACTCAATATGCCAAAAATTACAATTTTTGTTTTGAATGGCATCTCGATTTTTTTTTTATTATTCCGCGTCATACATAGTACTGACGATTAGTTGTGAGTTAGCCAATAGTAAACTGATGAAAGCATTTGTGGCTTTTAGAAGTAATTACTGAAGATTACGTATATTTCCTAGTTCAATTCGCAAAAAGATAAATGATAAGTTAAAGCCCTATAAATATTACTCGCTTTCGTTAGAGCTTCAATATTAATAGATCGCTTATTTCATAGAGGAGTTACCGGACCCAGACGAGAATAGAGCATTTCATGTGAAAAGCTCGAGGGGACGCATGACATAATTTCAATGCTCTAAAAATGAGGAGCTAAATTTATAGATCTTACACGCAACTAAGTAGGTATACATACTGCTGTGATCGAATATTACATCGGATTCCGTTTATTGTATCAAACTAAGTATTACACACGTATATAGTATATTAGGGTGGGCCAAAATACAAAAAAAAAAAAATCGTTTTTTAGTTATCGTGAAAATATCGTTCAAGATCATGAAAAACAAATTCTGGTAAAATTTGCGCTCTTAATATCAATATTAAGAGATGCCTCATCGTGATTTTTGATTTTCCATTTATATAACACGGCAAAATTTTTTTTTTTTATTTGAAATTTTATTGCGTTATAACAAATTAGCGTGTTGTAGAAATCAATACATATTCTTGTAGGAAATTGAACGATCTACAAAAAAGGTCCAATATAATTTTTCACCAAGTCGACTCGTTTAAAAGTTATTTTACAGTATACGATGATACGATGACTTCCTCAATTGTTTTGTATTTCGTCACGAAATAATCGCTCGAAAACATAAAACATCATATTTTTCGTGAAGTTCAACAAGTGATCTTTGGTAAGACATAAAATTTTTTACGAAATACTAATAATCGTAAGGAAAATTGATTTTCCTTTTCAAAACATGAAACTTTTTACGAAAAAAAATTTTCCTTGCGATTATTTGTATTTCGTAAAAAGTTAATTAGTCATTTTTATACAATTAATTACACGAAGTAATTAGAGGTACCCAAGACTGTTTCTAATCGATGTCTGCTGCGTATTGCGGTTGCCTATATAATGACGCTTAGCTGGATTTTTTAACCGGTAGTATCTCGCGACAGGTTAATTTATCCAACACGATCCACTTTATTACGCTCATGATTTTGTGTCCTCAGATCTGTGAAACCCTGTTGAGTTATCAAACGCTATGTAGGCAAAATTAGCAAGAAAGTCTTTTCGTCATTATTGAATTTTCGAGGATTATTCTGAAGTTTTTTTTTTTGTACAAATAGTTAAAAATTTTATTGTCTAGCTGCAGAATTTCTTCTACAGGGACTGTTGGATATAATTTGTGTATAAAAATCAATAAGTGTTTCACTATGGCTTTTACTTTTTATTGTATAACCTTATAATGTAAATGCTTTTAAATATATCAAACTATATGAATTTGACACAATTTCCGAGCTTTGAAGATAACTCAAATATCAGGAGACTGATTCCAAACTGAAAAATTTCATCTCTTTAGTATTTCTTTGATTCAGTATAAAAATATGCGTTACCAGAGTTCTCACGGATCGCCACCAGATGTCGCAGCGTACTCAGCGCTCCCACAACGAAAGTACTTTGAATATTGTCATAAAATCGAACGATTCACTGAGGCGTCAGATTTCTCGTGTTCGGTTTGAAGCAATGAAATTGATCTAATGTGTTTCAGGCATCCTATGAGTCGTGAGTTTGGGAGTGAAATTGAATGAAATTGATGTAACAATATTGCGCGTTTATCGAACCTATAACCAAAAATACGTTTGTTGGTGACATTGTATTTCAATCATATCGGTGCCAAGTTCATTAGGCAAATATTTATTCAATGCGCTGTGAGATTGTTAAAACAAAAAACCCAAACATCGTGGCTGTGTGTTTTCATTACAAAAACCAAATACTAAACTTACCGTAGCGCTTTAAAAAAAAAAAAAAAAGAAACATTGAAATTGACACTATTTTTCTGTGGTTGTAAGTAGACATTGTGTTCAAATAGTTTTGACTTATGGTAGCCTGCATCGTCAACTTTGAAGTGAATGGTAATTTATGGTAATGACTCGTCTGGTCTACACGAGTACCAGTCTCTCTGTAAGTGCCTGCTACGGAACTGCCCAATTGAGCGTGTTCCCCTCAATGTTGCAGACTTCAGCTAACACGTTATTCTTCATCTTCTTCTCAACAACCTGCTGGCCATCTAACGTAAGGTACGTACCAATTTGTAAACAGTTTAACTATAAATGACGTAGGAAATTCATGTACTTATGATGCACCGCTGACAATGAATTGCATGCAAAAAATATAAGGAAATCCTGCAACGTATGAATGTAGAAGAAACTCGACGTTGTGTAATTTATCCGGAAAAAGAATTGCGAAAAAGAAAAATACCTACGGTCTTCGGTAATGTAGAGGAATCATAAAATTGTTTGGTAAAATACCTGCTCAGGGAAACGGAGAATTTACTTGAATAACTCTCTCTTCGTGATCTTTCTCACAGTTGAGCTTTATATATATATATATATATATATGTATATGTATATAGTGAGTTTCTGGAAAAATATTTTACCGAGTTATGCGGTAGAAAAATTTTACATTGAAACATTTTACTGAAGATGAGTTTTATTATTTTCACGGTATTATGTTTTTTAATATTCTGTGTTTCTATCCAAATTATATCAAGAACGTCCTGTTTTAAGGGGTCTATCCAACTGATAAGCAAAAGATTTTTTAATAAGTTTTAATTGTAATTATTGATATAGGCATTGTTAGGCTTAATAAATATACTCTCGATATAAAAAAAAATTTCTTTATTGATTTTAATCACTTTTTATACACGGAAATCGTAGTTGAAAATCAGTCTGAAAAAAGGTAAGTCTGCGGTGTTGATGATTTCCCGGAGATGGTTAAACTGAAACCAAAAAATTAAACGGTTTTTTAGATTTAGCATGTTAATGGCCTTGAAATGAATCCTTAAACATAAGTTGGGTGTACGACTAACAAGATCTTTTACTTCTCTTACTTAGATAATACAGAATCGGTCCATTTCGTTTTCTGTTGGTGTTTTTCCAAACATTTTCGAAATTTCTTTGAGAAAGTTATCGGGAAATTGGGAATTGCTTCGAATAAGGTGAAGTAAAATTTTGAGAAAACCAAATCGCAGAATTCTAATATACATAAAAAATGTCTTTGAAAAATTCTTTTCCCAGTGTAGTTTGAAGGAAAAAACCGCGTGTCAATTGGCAAAACAAATTTCGTCAGGGACGTACGTACGTATATTAAACGTATTACGCGATCCTGAATTGGAAGTCATTCCGTTCAAATCACGGTCATTTTTTAATATGTAATACAAGATATTTCATATCTCGTTGATTGTGGCCACAAAAACTTTTCCCTGAAAATCATACAGTCATTACCGTTGAATATTATACCTTTATGTAAACAATTAATTTTACCGCTTGAAAATCCATCATTAGACAAGTCTCGGAGTGTTTATATACATATAGAAACAAAATACAAATTTCAAAAAAGTGCAGGGAACCAATTAATTTTACAAATCGATGACGCAATGTTGATCTGAATCCATTCTGGAATTCATAGAATAAATTTCTGTTCATCTATGTGTCTATAAATTTTTTTTTTACTTGAGCCGAAATTCATTTCGAGATTTTCATTCGGAACCGGGAGGTTTACAGAAATGTCCATTTTTTCCCTCAGCACTGATACAAATTCGATGTTTCAGATACTGACAGAATAATTTATTTTCCGAAAGCTATTCTTGTTTGTGAATTTTTCGAAAATTGTTTAGTAAAAGAATGTTACATATATTGAAAAATTTTTTAGAAAAGGTACGTCTAAGTTTTTCGAACATTTTTTATGTAAATTCTGAAATGATTTATTACTGGTATAGATAATAACGCCGAAAGAACGTCTGCTGGAATTGCAAAGTGGGTGCAAGAGGAGAATCTGGTCAGACGATCGCCTCAAAAATATTACGGGCTTCTATGGTAGAACATCGAACAAAAAATGACTATTTCGCTATTTTGGAATAAATTCGTACGATCAATTGAATTAGGAAAATATGATTGTGTTTCGGTTCATTACAGTCTGACGAAATTCAGAGAACCTAACCTAAACTAACTTAATATCTGAAAATAGAAATGGTCACAATATCGAATTTCCAAAGACGCCAAAGTTTCTCTTGTAGAATTTAAAAATATAGAACAAATGTAGAACGAATAAGAATATCGCAAGCCAAAACAAAATCGTCAGAATTTTTACGATTTTGTAATTTACTTTTCCATATTATACGCTTTTGTGCTTGGAGTTTAAACATTATAAAAATCTTTATACCAGATTTTAGTGTTTTTGGAAGCTCCATCTCAGTCGGCCTTCTGTTTTTGAATCTTTTCAAATTTTTACTGCTACTCAAGTCAAACTTCAAAAAGCTGAAGTCTCGTAAAGTAGAAATGTATTATAAAAATGCCAAAGCATAGATCGCCAAAACCTACCGAATAGTGAGAATTCCAAACGATTCTACACTTTGCTTTTCCATATCTTACCTCTTTACTCGATCTTGACTTTTCCATATTTAATATTACAGTTATCTGTAAATCAAATAATCTCATTATACAAAATAGATTCTCGTCTTCGCGAAAATTTTATACTCTTACCCGTCTATTCTCTAATTCTTTTTTTTACATTTTCACCCCCACTCGATACATCAACGTTACTAACAGCTTCGATGTGGTAAAAAACTGCAAAACCACACTGAGAAAATAAAAGAGCAGATTTTACTGAAAACTGACGGGAAAATAGGAAATTATACTTTGTAAAATGCAATCAGTGAAAACCACTCTGTGCAGAGTAAAATCTGCTTTGCTTATAGTGGAAAATATAGTTGTCACGGTTTTTTTTTTTTTTTTTTTTTTTTTAATCAAAAACCCTGATCCTATGTCTCTCTTTTTCTGCAGTTTTCAGTGAAACCTGTTCTTTTTCGTCTCTCCTTGCAGACTACCGTAAAATACAGAATTTCACCGTAGAACCAGCAGGGCTTCCAGTATGCTATTATTGACACTAATTTGCTACTATTTCTGACATTTGCAACTATTTGCCTCTATTTCAATGAAAACCCACTAATTGTCTATTTTCCTGCTTCATGAGATTCTTTTTTCTTTTGTTTTTTTTTTCATACTGTTTCTGGCATCCATGGCCTTTCCACAGAAATGCCAGGATAACTGTTCTACATGCGTAAAATTATGACAAATTACGTGACCCTCGCATGGTAATAACTTCAACTTGTCGATAAATCGAAAGGTCGTTTACTACATATGTTCTTTATTAATATTTAGTTGAAAATAAAGAATAGAAAATTTAAAAATGAAGTTTTTTCGAGCTTTAGTTCCTTCCTTCGTTCGAAGTCACATCAATAAACTACTTTTTATCGGATCAAAAAACATTATTCATGAAAAAGTGCGCTTTATTGAACTTGAGATTCCAATAATGCAACTTTTTTCAAAGACCTCAATCACCGGAAGCCCTGATTACCAGTGAAAACCACTGTGCGTAGTGTAAAATCTACCTTACTTATGGTAAAAAATGTAGTTGTCACGGGAATTTTCTTTCTTTTTTGCCTTTTATCAAAAACCCTCATCCCGTGTCCCTCTTTTCCTACAGTTTTCAGTAAAATCTGCTCTCTCTCTCTCTCTCTCTCTCTCTCTCTCTCTCTCACACACATCTCTCCATGCAGAGACTTCTTCCTGCTCAGTAGCGTCAGACGTCTTTCGACGCATCCTACCTGCTACCAGTTTAGTCCAACGCTCAATGCTCATGGACTATTCGAATAACTGGGAACCGGAAACGGGCGCCCAGTCACCATACCATCGTACCATCATAGCAGTGAACGCGGAGTTTGTTCGGCGAGTGCAGACGACGCGGGCTTGTTTGGCAGGGTAACACAGTCCGCGAAGTGGGAGACGACGCGAGGAGAGGAGTACGTGGATGCAGAACAGGGCGGCGGTGGCGGTGGCGGTGGCGGTGGCGGTAGTAGCTGGCTATTGATTTCAAGGGCTTCCTTGGCCCCCGCCTTCCCGTGTAGAGCCCGTCGTCGGGTTCAGGTCACCCTGAAGGGCTCGCGGTGCCCCCGTCACAAGCTTTGTCTTCCTGATTCGGTGAAAATTTGTTTCTGAAAATTTTGTCGATATCTAGTCTTATTTTTTCAATTCTTTAGTTTGAAGATAAAAAAAATCATCAATCGTGGGCTGAATGTCGTTTTTTAATGAACACAAATTTGATCGTTTTTCAATTTTTTGCTTAAAGCGAAATAGAATTATTTATTTTGGAGAAATTTAAGCAATAAATTGTCGAGTTTGTGGGGAGAAAATTTCGTCGATATCTCTAGTCTTATTTTTTCAATTCTTTACTTTGAAGATGAAAAAAAATTGAATTTCTTAAATCAACTACTCTCCTTTTTTGTTTGGACAAAATATTCATTTTTAATGAACAAAAATTTGATCATTTTTCAGTTTGTTGCTTGAAGCGAAATAGAATTTCTCGAATCAATTATTATTCTTATATTTATTTTTTTATTTTTAGACAAAACATCGATTTTTAATAAACGGAAATTTTATCCATATCTAGTATGATTCTTACAATTTTTTGCTTAGAACAAAATAGAATTGCTCAAATCAATTATTAGTCTTCTTTTTATTTATTTATTTTTTTTATCTTCATAGAACACCGAATTGTAATGAACAATTTTGAAACGACGAGATTCACCGAATCTTAAGAGACTCCGATTGCAGCTATTGTTCATAAATTTTGGAAGTATTTTTTTTTTCTTCGTTAGGAATACCGAGATTTTTACTGACCCATATTTTTGATCCTCAACTAAATTTATAATGTAACCGGAATTTCGCTGGAAAAGAATGATATTTTAACTGTTCAGATAAGGTTTTCTGAAGTCTTCTCGATGTCAAGTCTCATTTTTTCAGCGCCATGTTTGAAAAAATGGGATTTCTTAAACGAGCTAAAGAATTTTGCATATATTGCATATATATATATTATTTTTTCTTTGCCAAAATATAAATTTGTCCTGAACGACTTTGAAAAGTCCTGATTTCTCGAATTCTAGAGTTTATGATTGTAGTATTTTCCCATAAGTTTCATAGATCCATTTTCGATTAGGATTTTTATCTGTTGTCATCGATCATCATTTTCTGTTCTTAATTTCATCGCTTCAAATCACGTATTTGACGATAGTGCAGTGCCATTTTTTGTGACTGAAAATCAGTGGCTATTCACTATTAACATAAAATTTTTACTTACTCTTCGACTTATTCAGGAAGTCAGAAGACTGAATAAGCTTGAGAAGAATTTTATTTCAGCATGGCTTACAGAATAAATCTGCACGCACGTAATCAAGTCTGCAATGCTGGATCGCTTATAATAGAACCACTAGAAAAATCAGTGGCACATACTTGAAATTGCAAATTTCTGCAGTGACTTTTCATTGGTACTAGCAAGTTTTTTTTTTCAATAATAATAAATATTGCTTCATATTCAGATAGTAGAGATTTCGTTTCTATACTAATTTCAAGGCGCGCATTAACCTCCAGCAACTAAGTTTCTGTTGAAGATAGTTTAATCGATTTTTTTCAAAGAGAAATTAAATTGTTTGCAAAATACGGTCCACCTTATATATTAATTATACATAGTTCAAAAAATTGAAATAAGTTCTGTATCCGTAGTTAGAACATCGATTCTTTTTGGCCACGATCAGATGCAAGTTTTTTTTTTTTTTTTTTAATTTTATTTATTTTGTAACCTATTGCGATAACTCGATCAATAAACTGACGATCAGGCCTCATTTGAGTGGAAAAAATGTTGTGAATTAAATAAACAGATTGAACGTTTCGATAACCCAAAAAAGTACCTTCGACGACTAGAATCCCACTTAGTAGTTACGCATGTACCATATTTTTTCGGAATTTCAACGATACCAAAACCCTTATGGCGAGGATAGCGATTCAACCAGTTCACTTTAAAATGAAAATATTTACTCAAAATACCTTTATTTGAGTAAAGAAACACTTTTTGGATGATTTTCAGATGTTTTACAAACATTTGAAGAATTAAGTTTGTTTTTCATGACAATTTTCGTTTTTCTCGCACTGTCAGAATGATTAAAAAAAAAATGAATAGCGGCAGTCGATTTGTCAGAAAATTTCACCCTTATTTGACATGCTTGAGTCGATTATTTAAAATTCAGTATATTTCGAGAAAATGGTAAAAAAAAAAAGCAAAAAAAAAAAAAGTGAACGGGTTGAGTAGAATTTTCCACTAACCGTAACAATTGAAATTTATCCCAGTGAGGGTGCAAGCCAAATCCCGTTCGATATGGGGATGTATGCGGCGAGGGTTAAAAGTTGGTGCGATACCGTTGGGTTGGGTGGGCCGGGGGCGAGTTGGCCTTTGGGGTTGGGGCGCGGCGGAACCCCCGTCATCCCCTAGGTACGGCACTGCGCGAATTGGGCCGAGCGCCGCCGGATCAAGGGACGACCGTGGCTAGCGATACGTCGAGCTGGATGCCCGCGTTGGGGCGTCTCCTTCTGCCGTCACCGGCGTCGATCTGTCGACGAGAGACTGCACGCACCCTACGTCTGCAGGAATAAAGCCAGTTTTTATTTATTTACAAGCTATTGTTCGTTCATGTTACCAATTGCAACGAGGGTGAATCGGAGTTGCGAAAGGGGTGGACTCCGAGGTGGTCCTTGTACCAGTGAAAAGTAAACCCAACCAGTTATGACCAGTTAGGACAGTGATAAGTGACCGAGGAATCGTCGTCCTCGTCGCGGGCGGAAGAGGACACACGGTTATTTTCGTGCGGAAATCATGGTGCCACCGGAAATCGAGCCACCCTCTTCGGGTCGCAGCCCGGGATCGTCGAATCGGGTGAGTGCAGCATGCATCGAGTTGTTGAGTAATTTCTGTGAACCGGACAAAAACGGATCTTCGACATCATGGATCCGTTCTCCAGGAGTCGGATTCCCGGCTTTTTCGTCAACTTGGAATTCAATTGAGGTGTAACACTACCAGCCGGGGAAATCGTAACGTCGCGGGGTGCAGAGTGCAAAGGCCCGCATCGATCGAGGGTTGATATCGCGTGGAATGTTGGTGTGGCGATGGGAAGAATTATTGGCATGCTTTGAAATCTCCCTCGTTGCCAGGTGAACGTCACTCGCTTGACCCGGCCAGACATCCTCATCTTTTCACTCTGGAAATCTGCACAGCACAGCCAAAGTGCTGCCAGATTCTTCTCTGGCCTTCTTCACTTCTTCTCCTCCAGTTCGCGAATAGCTGCGCGATGCAATTTGATCGCACTGAAATTCGTAACCGCACACACACGCCTATCAAATGTAGGGCATGCAGTATCGAGTCCCGGACCATCACGGCTCCTCTGCTCAGGAACTCTCACGAGGAACGTTGGTACCCGAGAAGCACCTCACGGATTTTCTTCATCTTGTGATATGTTGTAGTCCTGCATGGAGTAAACGTCAGATACGTAGTTTTATGTGCCAACTCGGGAGTTTATGGGGTCAAATTCAACCGTAAAGTTTACCCTCCAAAAATAATGGATGTAATTCCTAAGGGAATAAACACTGCGCATATTATAGTCCTTTAATAGTGAATAACGTTCAGTCGGTTTTGATGAAAAAAAAATTTTTACTTCAATACCGAGAATTTCTGGAAAAATCGATTATTCGGGGTAAACTTCAGGGGTGGTTCTTACCCCTTGAACGCACGAACTGGCACGTAAAAAAATATGAGTCTCGTGTTTTTCGTGTACCGCAGCATATCATAGAATAATAAAAATCGCTGAGGTACAACTCGAGTACTTTCCTTGTGTCAGTCGGTTCGATTTCCCATCAAGAGCTTTCGACACTGACGCAAAATCGAAAACAAGATCGGCT
Organism: Diprion similis; assembly: GCF_021155765.1. Taxonomy (NCBI): domain Eukaryota; kingdom Metazoa; phylum Arthropoda; class Insecta; order Hymenoptera; family Diprionidae; genus Diprion; species Diprion similis. The sequence continues at coordinate 7,850,831 of NC_060117.1, forward strand.
TCAATGTTCATCAAGTGCACTTGAAGTTTCCTTCGATGTTCGTTTGACCGAATTCGGTGCAGGGTGCGGCTTCAAGTCCGCGGATACACGAGGAACGAAGGAAAGCTCGAAAAGCTCGATCCTGATGGCTTGCGGAGGTGGAACGGCGGGTTCCTTCGCACCTTTCGTTCAGGTGGATGGCGAGGTTGCGTGCCACCGGCTTATTGATCAAGGCCAAACGTCTCGAGATTTTGCCGCTATACCAGTACATAATACCGATAGGTGTTACCGTCAATAACTAGCCTCCTATTTTCTCGAGTATTTCGATCATGCCCAATGATAACAGCGCGTCGTGCCCTGGTGGAAAAGGTTTATTTCGTAGCCTTAAACCGACCTGCGGTATCTTGCAGTTTATCGCGCCTTTATTATAACTCAGTTTTCGAATATTTGGGAGATTCGTTGGGATTGTTCAGAAGCAAATTATTCAAGCACATTCTCGAAACACTGCATTCATGCATAGAGGGAAAAGGAATTCTTGAACCAACAAAATAGATTTTGTTCGAGTCCATTCACTTCAATCTAGTATCTCTTATTTGTTCTAAATATAGTAACGTCGATTCAACAATTTCGATTCGGTTGGTTTGTCGAAATGATTTAGTCAAGCGAATTCATTGATTCAACAAAAGCCTTTCTTGTCGCGATCGAGTCAAGTATTGATTCTAGTGAAACTTTTCATGTGTTACCGAAGTTGCGTTAACTAAATATCATTCCATTTGAACTTTGTGTTTTGTTACTACAAGTCAGATGTTTGTTGACAGAAATAATTAGGCACTTGAAATAAAAAAAGCACGTAAATCTAGCCACTAAAAAATTTACATCCATTTACACTGGTTGAATCAGTTGCACTAATTTGTTTACAAGGTAAAAAAAAAAACACTACATGCTTTGGAACAAGCAAATTAGTAGTACTATAAGCGGCCACTAGGCGGTGAACTCTCTCGCTATACGGAAGTAGATTCTGAGATAGTTATAAGACTGGGATAGGAAGTCAGATAGTTAGAAGTTAAGATAAGTTTGTCGTCAGACTTATTCCAAACGAAGGAAGCATTATACTAAGTTTCATTGCAAATAAACAAAATTTAGGTACAACTAAAAATCATTCTTCGCTAGCGTGAGTTAATGTTTTTATTTCGAAATCGTGTTTCGATCTAATTCGAGGCAGTTGAAGTTGCCCAAAATAATTATCGCGCGGTCTTTTCAAAGGAGAGTAATTGAGGGAAAAAAAAATTGGAAAACAACTTTCAGGAAAATTATAGCTAAAGACTTTCAGTATCAAGTAGACAAATATCTTTTGATTGATTTGATCAACCTGTTACATTAAAATTCAACTATTTTGAAGTCATTATTAGTCAGTAAATATTAGAACATGATTTTTAGAATATTCAAACATTCTATAGTAGAAACCATGAGAATGTTTACTTTTAGCGTGAAAATTAATTGTATTATATCTAAATTTTGTACGTAAATTCATCATTTTTCTTCGTATGTAATGCATATTACTATCGACTGATGTCGATTTTGAATCGGATCTCGTCGAATCTGTTGCATAAAACTTAGGCAAGATAATCACCAAATTATTGTATTTGTGTTCAGTGATATTATCATTAGAAGATTCTAATAGATAGATATCGGGATTCCTAAAGTTTTATCCCGAATTCATTTTTAATTCCGAAATTCCGATTACGTAGCACTATTACGAAATTTGTCCAAATTGTAAGTGTTCATAATTATTGTTATATATAATTTTTTTTAAAGATATTCTGCATTCGATTTACGAATGATTCGAGTAAAATTTCATTCCGTTTTCGTTCAACTTTATCCATTTTCTAAAAAAATCAATTTCTTAGACGATTTTCGATCATATTTGCAATTCACTGTCCAAGTACTTGTTCGGTGTTGTGTTTACCATCAAATTTGAATTTAACTGAATGAAAACTTATTTTGCTTCACACGTCATATGTGGTACACTGAATAAGAAATTACTGGAATGGAGTTGACTTCCTTATTTGGTTTGGCTATAATCTCATTATACATTCTAACAATGATTAGTTTCATCTTAAGACATTATTTTAAACAGTGATTTTTGGAAATACTGAATCATTTTTTTTTTACCAAAAAATAACTGGATAAGAAATTACTAATTGTATCTAAACCTATTTTTTTCATTGTAATTTTCTTCTTTTTAACCAAACCACGGGATATAATACGAAATTCTGTAGAAACCGAAATACATGCAAAGACATGTAGGCTCTGTATAAATCAAAGAAATTAATTATATATTATAAATTATTTTGATCTAACCTGAAGTGATAAAAGATTGGAAATACCACAATATTTCTCAAGTTCTTAAGAATTGGATACGTTCAATTAAAATTTAGGTTTGAAAACTTTGTCAGAAAGGATGTTGTTGTTATCCAGCCTCTGAAAAATAAAATGAGGTAAAAATTGCGATTCACCTGTTTATATATATTAGGTTGGTCCTTAAAAATGTCATTTTCGAATTCCGGAATCTCACCCTTCAAATCGGCTCCAAATAATTCAAAAACAGTTCCTTAATTTTTCAACTTCAACCCGTGCCGCCAGAGGATTGATTTTGACATTTCTCTTTTCAAGGGAACAGTAAATATGCCCAACGGATTCCGGTGAAATTTGATGTGGAAGGAGTGTTCCTTGAATGTCTGACAACGAATCTGAACTCAAAATTTCGACATTCAAAATGGCGGATCCAATATGGCATTACTAATTGACTTTTGGAATTGGACCCGTCATTTTGAATTTCGAAACTTCGAGTTCTGATTTGTAATCAATGACCCATGGAACCCAGGAACTGTGTATAAAGACAGGTTATAGGTGCAGGTAGTTAGTTTCTAGGCGCGCAATGTGTAATTGTGCATCTCAATGCGAGCTACTGCCAGTAAAACGTTAACGCTACACGAATGTGCGTTTGTACCGTGATGTGAGTATACATTGTATGTCTAGAACTCCTTTCTTCGGGGTTAAAGCCTTCAAGTGAGATGTGTACCAACTGTCTAAAAAAATCCCTATATTGTTAGGGAATTATTTTTTTGGCGAACGCTACCCTGCTCGGTAATGCCATCATGTATAGTTGCGATGTGAGTTATTTAAAGTCCCGCTCATTTCCCCCCACGCAGATTCAACGTGACAACAAATAATCACCACCGATCTAGGGTATTTTGGCGCCGTTGGTACACATCTTACTTAAGTCCAGTCCAGCGCGAGAGAGAAATTTTTTTGAAGAAAGAAGCTGCACTCCCAGGGACACCATGCATACTCACACTACGGTTTGTACAAGTCGAGATGCGCATACTCATTCGGGTATAAATGGCATTCACACACCGTGCGCCACTAAATACGCCGTACGTGAGAAAGCATGCTATTCGGTTAATCACGCGAGCTTTGCTTTATCTTTTTGGGTGTTCAAGCCTAGCCACAGCGAGTATTCAAATGTCCGCTTTTTGCCCAGCCACTGTACACTATAAGCATCGGGCACTACAAGCTCAGGAATAATTAGTTTTTTACGAGAAGTTCTTTTGGCGAACGAGCCTCAGCTCGTTTGCCGATGGGCTTGTACAGCTATTATTCCCACCGGTCATTTTGCGGTACTTTCTGGTAATGGTTACTATACAGTCTATTTTCATTTTTCACTCTAACCTAAAAATTCAATTCTGGATACAAAATGGTAACGAGTCTTGGAAATGTAACCAGGAAATCTAGTAAGTTTTACTATCACTTTTGATTACGGTCAGTGAATTATATACGACATATATTTATACATATTTTTATTTTGTAATTTTTGCGATAATTTGTTGTTTGAGTAAGGATAAATTGTTGCTATGGCTTTATTTAACTGAAAAACTGTAGGAAACTAAACAAACAGATTTAACGTTGTGTGATAACCAGAAAAATATATTATTCACAACTGGATGGTATTGATAATCGAACTAAATAGTTACTCGTACCATATTTTCTTTTAACACAAACAATTATCTTTTTCTGTAATAAAAATAAAGTCTAAACCGTCATTGTAACGATACCTGCTAATTTTTGTCGAATTTTCTATTAACATAAAATAAATGAAGTTCTTCTAAGCGTGAAGCTTCCCCTGCTGCAGCTGCATCACGGTTTTCAAGAACTGTATACAAGCGTAAACGAATTATCAAAGAGTTCACCCCGAGGTCCCCGAGTGGATTGAACCCCGAAGACCTCGAGTATCGGCACAACGATGATAACAATAACGCCACCGGCCTCCGATGGTAATACGCTTAAGACCCGGCCAAGAGGATCGATTATTTCGAACGCTAGCCGATAAGTGCCGTTCGTGAAGGAGGACACGGAAAAAGCACTCAATGAGCTCATAAGCATTACCTAAACATCTTTCTACTTTATCAGGCTCGAGTGTGATGAGAGTTCATAGACTTTATCACAATGGGGGGTGCAAGAGCAAATTCAATACACCGCTTATGGAGACGTGCAAAATTGCGCGATAAATCATCCGGCAATAAAAGCATCCGTTAATATCAGGCTGCCGAAATGTTGGGTATAATATGCTAATGCGGAAGGGCAACTGAGTTTAAAGAACCTAAAAGCATGATAAAAATCTTCCCCCTAACGCTATGCAGCCCTCCCTGCTTATCGGACTCAAAAATTGTCTGTAAAACGGTATTTAAAAATGCAATATTTTCTCAAATCGAAGTGTTGTTTCTTTATTTTATACATATTTTTATATTTATAATAATAAAAGCTCGTAGAACATCGCAAGCAATGTTTAAATATCGGATGGAATAGATATGCAATATATTTACATTGATAGGTCTAGTCTCGTGATTCATCGCAGACGACATCATGGAGTAGTAAACGTGCTGTACCAGCTGGTTCATATTTAATTATAAAACTGGATTTCCGTTGCATATTTTACTGTACACTGACTCAATATCACAAAATGAAAGTTCACCAGCTTGCGGGACATTTTCTGTGCCGTGATATTCGCAAGATTTATCTAAAACAATCAGCTGATTACTCGGCGCCATATTGCTCGGCTAACCACGCCCACGGCATGGATCCGAGTACATTTCGTGTACATACATACATACATATAATAACCGAAATCCTTTTTCCGCTGGACTTACGTCTGGCCGATGAACAGGACCAATTCTCCTGCAGGACCGCGACGTAGGTTTAGGATATATTATGGGTATGGTTTTGGTACACGCATGGCGTTCCGGAAAAAGAGCATCGTACCTTTTCGCAATTAGAGGGGCCCTAGTCCCAACCCTCGCTGAATGTATGTGGATAACTCGAGCAGGAACTGGAAAAGTGGGTTTCTAAGTGCCCACTATCGCATATTATAACCGCGGCGCATTCCCCGCTTCAGCGCACTCCTTTATCTACCGAGCACGGCACACAACTTGGAAACCACGCACAGCTCCAAGGAGGTTCGTCGGGTTTGCTGCTTGGTCGGCAAACGTGACCTAAATTACGTATGTACCCGCAGAGGATTTTAATCCACAGAGGCTGCTGCATGAGCTGTTTAATGGCAAAAGGGGCAAATGCTGCGGGGTTCGTGTGGTGCGCGACTCATAAAAAAAAATTTGAATCGAAATTTTATCTGTGATATTCTGGACATTAAAAAAAATATTTTCTCCGCAATCTCCAGAAGTTTTTCTAACAATTTTTCTATTTGAAGAAAAATTCTCAGGTATAAAGCAGCTACGGAAATTCTAAGAGACAAATATCATGCATTAATCTTCTTTGAAACATGCTTGGATTTGCTTTGCTCATTTCAGAAATCAAATAATTGAATTTGGGCCTATTTTTTATTGGTAAAAATTGTTTTACTTCATTTCAATTTATCTGTGTTCGAGTTTATTATGCTCCACGATGTGACGTCATACGAGGTGATTTGTAACGTGTTCGTATAAAGAAATTGTCTAAGCAATTCTGACTGTAATGAGGATAAAGTGCGGGAATATCACTTCCGTGCCTGTGATTTCTCCACGTTTCGACTTAGTTTTATTCTTTGTACAACAGTCAGCAGGAAAACTGTGTCAATTCTTTACCACGTTTTTCCCGATGAGTGATTAGCGTTTCCACGACCGTTTGCATAGACTATAAACAATAAGAATTGCTCGTTTATTGGCGATCTGAGCATGAACGTTAGTAGCTCTAAGTCATTTGATTCTCGATCGGTTACATATTTCGTGTATAAGTTATTCTTGGATACATGACAAAAAATCAAGAATAACATTTCATGTCGTTTGATAGAGAAAAAAAAACACTCGGAAATCAAAAATAATACCGGAAAATAATGTTGGAAGTTGGAAATTTTTTTGTTTTATTTTCAAACAGTTGAACAATTTTTCAAATATTCATTTAATATCGACAGAATTAGGAGAATAAAGCCTGCAAAATTTGACTAATTTCTCACTGAAGATATTCCTCTAAATTCCATTGAAAAACTGAAACTACATATAGGATCAGGAATTTCCGTACTGATTTCGTAGTAACAAATGAACAATAATTTATCACTACCACATGCGTGATTCACGGTATAATTTCTCGGCTTTCAACGTAAGAATATCAGAAGTATTGAAATTTGAGATTGAAGTTCGGAATTAATCCTTCATTTCTATACAAATGTTAGAATAAGATTTTTGAATTTTGTGTTGTATGTGTTGTTTTATATTAGTTTCGATACATTGAATTGATATTAAAATACTATGAAATTCTATATTGCTAGAAAAAATTTTAACAATAGCAAAAAACTGAATTTCTCCGAAAATCAAAGTTTCGATTACGAGGAGCTTCCAAACCTGTGACACCCACAAATACTCTACACGATTCCCTGAGCTCATGAATTATTCAATACGCATTAAACCGGCATCGGCGGATTAAAATTTCCGCTTATAGAGCATTGAAGTTGGAAAAAAAGACCAGTCATCCAGACAACTGCAATCCTTCAATTACTCCTATGAATTTAGATAATTCTCTTACCCATAGATACGCGGCTTGAATCTCTAGTATGAAACACAATGCGATTCCTCGATCTCATTAAGACCATATAGTACTCCTACCTTTACCGACCGAGCTAACTGACCCTTTTCAACCCTTTCCGTCCGTTTGTTTATTTAATATAGAAAGAAAAAGGGTCAGTTTGCTCGGTCGGTAAAGGTAGGAGTAATACATGACCTTAATACTCGTATATTTTTACTTCAGCATGCTATAGAACAATTTGATTGTGAGCAGTTCTCTAAACGACCTTGTGCAGTAGCGATATATACAGTAATACTTATATCGCATGTATAACTCGTTTATAAACACCATTTACAGGTTACGTAATGCATACATGATATTACACAATCCTTGTATGTCTATAATTATTAAGGTATGTATTGTGTTACATACTTCATCAATACGACGTATGTTAATGCGTAATGCACGTGTCAAATTTTTGCCTTTATTCAAATTTTTGTTATCACTGTCCTTTTTCCGTATTTCCATCGGAATTCAAAGAGTACAGAAGATTCTAAGAAAAAACAAATTTCAGTGTTGGTATGAATAAAACGATTTTCGAATTTCTGTGAGGTATTTGGAATAAAAATTTATACAAATTTTGAAATAGATTAACACTAATTTTTGCACTGCAAGGATAAAATTTTTTGCTTATCTAGACAGTTTTACAACCTCGCTAGAAATCTTTGTAAATTTTTTAAAAATTGAAAAAGTATGCCAACTTCGTAAGAAATTTGAAGAAAGTTCGGAATTTTTTTTGGTACGGTTTTCGGAAAAATTTCCCATCACAGGATCCTTAGATTGTGGGATCCTAATGTCAGAAACAGAATGAATTTGAATTTAAATTTGAATTGAAACTAATTTGATTAATAATCTCAACTAGAGTCCATTATTAGTTATCTTGTTATCCTTAATGAATCATGAGTAGTGAAAACGAAGATCGATTTTCACTTCGATTTTCGATGTATTTATATCATACTATAAATGATGTTATTTTTTTTCGATGTTTTGATCAAAACTTAGCCTCTCAATTTCGCCACTTCGTGCTCGTGGACAGCTTATACAAACTTTCAAATTTTGAAGACTTTATTATTGAAGTTCTCGATCACTCCTGATCCATAGAAATTTCGGGTACACAGATTTTGGGCAATTCAATCTCGGGACATCGTCAAAATAAGTTGGTTCACAATATACGGTTGGACTCAAGTACATCTTAGTTGGTCCTTTCATACACGTTCATCTAATTATCATATAAGCAAAGAAGACGTCCATGTGAAAAATATACTCGTCCTCTACCGTGTCATTTATCAGACATTTTTGTGTCTTTCGTATCGCGCGTGTTTTGTAATTGGAAATCCATTTACAGGTAGAGACACGTAGCCATTTCAATCGCGCATATGACAATAGGATATAACGATCAGTGTCTAGTGGTAAAATAACGCTCCTGCACGCAGGATCATGAGAAAAGATCGTTTTGAATTTCAATACCCATGATCATATTTTTGTTCGTAAATCGATGATGTATAATGAGCTGCAAATTGTTTTGACGGGTAGTTGATGTAAAGGTTATGTAACTGAGTGAAATGTGATTTGCGAAAACATTTCAAAGCCATTATTTTGGAGTCGTTGGAAAGAACTTGAAATATTTGCGCAGATCATGTAAATTGGAAGCTAATAATATCTGAAGTTGCATTATTTTCTAATCAACTCTTCATTCCATTATAAAAATATGATGATGATTGAATCGTGATAGGCTGACGATAAAAATGATTTAGCGGAAAATGGGTACTTGATGACGATGTAAAATTTGACTTTAATAAGTTGTACGGAATTTGTTGATGGAAAAATGGATTGTAGATTAAAAAAATTGTTCAACGGATTCTACAATGTGAATTCAGCTGTTTGAAGTTTTTAATTGTACTTAATAGTATTTGAAGTTTAAGGATTTTCCAATTTTTTATTGTTATAAATATTTTTCCGATTAAATTACTTTCATCATCTGCATTCCTGGAGCCTTTGATCCGCCATACTCATCATTTCACAGCTTTCTGAGTTGTCACTAAAATAAATATAATATGTATTTGTCATTGTAGTTTGGACGACGTTCATTCTTTCCGTTTAATGCTACAAAATTCCAGACTAAATTTTTTTAAATTTGAGTGCAATCGGGCCGTCAAAAGCTGCTCCTTAACTTGATTTGTTTGATCTGTTTATTTCGTGATTTGAATGAGCTTCCCAGTTGCAAGGATTTTATAACAAATCCACGCGTAGAATGTTTGAAGAACGCTGGAAGAAAAACAACTCTTGCAGTGATTACTTTTTTTCAACCAATCTGAAAGAAAATCGCAAGAAAAATAGTGGGGGTAAAATTGTAGAAGGATCAAAAAACAGAAGGGTTACAAATACATCGAATTTTCGAAAACGAGTGAACCTGTTTCATAGAATTTTGGAATATCGACAAATCAAAGTTTGGTACATAAAACCAAAATATCTAACAGAATCGACATAAATTTTGATTTTCTATACATTTATATACATTTCGAATTTTGTACGGTTTAAATTTCCACGTTCTATAATATAAAAAAAAAAAACAGATTCTCACGTTTTTTATAATTCAGTATTCTCAGACCCTTTTATTTTCCTTCTTCTGCCTCCTTTACCCCTGTCCAAGAAAAAGCTACAAGATTTTTTTTTATTTTTTTTTTTTATTGTAATACAAATAATCTCTCCTTCACGAGGCTAGGTCGAGTAAATATCTAGGTTGCTTGCTCGACGATCAAGAACCGCCGCCGGGTTGACTGCCTGCACTTGTATATATACATGACCTGCAACGCCTGAGGCACTCTGCGACATTATTTCACGCTTTACACCCACGAGGAGTTCCAGAAGCGATGAAACTCCGTCATCACAAGACATTCTCATCGGTTGGCTATACGTAAAAGGAGCTCTGCAGGAATATCGGTGCATATACTATACAGTTATGGGTACATTCGCGAATTGGATATCGCAGTGATACTTTACACTGCAATCAGCACTGTGATTGATGCAATCAGGGTGACATTGCGACGTGTTTGAAACGTGTTCGCTGCCGTCTGCTGGAATAGTTAGAAAAAAGGAATAAGTTTCGAATTATCCTCAGGTGAAAACGCCGCGTTTTACATCTCAGTTATTTAATGCAGCTGTTTTCTTAAAGAATCAATGGAATCCAGTGAATCAAAAGTTTGGAGTAGAGAAAAAAATATCCCTTTGAAAAGTTTCCAACAATGTTGTTTCCATGCACCAAGGATGAAGGAGAACCTCTACTGTGTGATTGGAATGAATGTGAGCAAATTCGAATTCACACAAGTTAAGACATCGACAATTTGAGAAGATCTTTTAGTATTAAAAAGTTCAAAATTATTAAACTTTGATGCTTTTGATCCAACCGTGATATTGTTTAGCTTATTTTTTGTTCACCATAGAAATCTACGGACATTACTACAAAAATGCTTGTAAATAGTTGTCGCTAGACTATATGGAATCCATATTTATCATTCTAGTTACATTAATAGCTACACCGTGTATTAATAAATGACAATAATAATCCCCGAGAGACTTTGGTGAAACGTTTTAGAAAATAGAAATCAAGGCACGATGCGCAAAGCTCTTTTCTCGGCGAAACATTCACTGCGCAAATGAATTATACCAACCTGCAGATGCCGTTCCCTGAAGCGACTATTATTCGTGGCATTATTGTTACGCTTCACTGCTCGTCAGTCGTCACAATTGTAGCGTATTCCATTCACGTTCTAGTCTCGTAAAAAAATTCATTATGCAGACTCATATTACGCTATTTGGTTTACAATCAGTTTTTTTCCAGGCGCAGTCACAAATTCTTTTGATTTTTCAACCCCAACTGATATCATCAGTTAAGCAATTTATTTACCGTCGAATATGATAACCTCTGAACTTGATGTGAAAGTCACAAATATGTAAGTTTTTATCTTGAAATTTGTAATAATAATAATAATTATACGAGGTTTTTCCAAGTAACGGTTACAGAGTTTTGCATTGCCTACCAATGAGGGAAACAATATCGGTAATACAGACTTACTGAGTTATCGGTAGGTAGCGCGTTTAAAGTTCGCACAAGTTAGCTGCAACTGCTCTTGCTGCCAAATTGTGTTGATTTGACCAAACAGTTGTTTCGTATGTTGTTTATAATATAGTGTGATCATACGACTTGACTTGATTTGACTAACGTTATTGTGACTGGTTAGCCCTGTTTTACCGACATTTGTTCTCCTGAGAGGTAGGCAACCCAACATACTTGGGGGTTTACTTGCAAAGATTCGGTATCACACGCTATTTGCATGCAGATCAATGTTTTGCAAATGTAAGGAAAATAGATTATTCCTTTCCAATTTTCTGCTGAATTTTTTTCAAGTACACATCTTCAAGTTATTCAATTTTTTCTGGGCCAGACGTAAATAAACTTTTGACTTTTACTATGCAAACTATCGCAGAAAAACGTTATGCAGTGAACAGGAATTGAGCATCACTGACGTAGTTTGCGATTTTTGACGGACGTTCGTGATCCAGTCGAAGTCATTTGATCGGTTCTCCCCCCCGCATGCTGCTTCGATTAACCTAATCTCTGACGACAATAAGAGCTTATCGAAGCTTAAGAATTACAAGCCTCGTATAAAATAGTTGTGAGATAATGATTATTCGTGTCATTTTTAATTAGTCACGATTACACTATCGTTTGTCAATCATCGGTGAAAAAATTAGGTCAGCTATAAGTCTCGAGGCGACGAATTTGATAGCTGGAAAGTCTTCTCTTCAAGATAACGTAATAATACGAAACGCATTCCATTGTGATATTAAAACACAACAGCGATAAACTGACGTTACATACGTTTTAATACTCGTTTCAGTCATATTGTGAACACAACGTGCATATCAATTTTCATTCAGCGATGCGGAAATGCTGCTCTGCCGATATCGTCATTACATCCTACATCGTTGATTATGAACATATTAATCACCGTTGTAAACGGAAGAGAATTCCTTTGATTTGAAGAAATGATTTTCTACAATTGCTAGGCATAAACCAGAACGCACCATACATATTAGTACGTACTATCTCTGAGGCCATTTTGTTTATTATAATTAGATACTAAATTTTTCTAGAACAATGTATATCGAATATCGGTTCAAATTTTGTGGTTAGAATGACGAGAAAATGTGATACAAGTAACTATTTAGTATGATTATATTAGTTGGAAATGTTACATTTTCTGGTTATGGCAACATCAAATCTATTTCTTTATGATATTCTTCATTTTTTTCAGTTAAATAAGTCCTGAAAGTCAATTTATTCTTGCACCAACATCCACTTATCGAAGAACTAGTTTTTAGGTTAGGAACTTGTAAGAACCTTATTTTTGGCTTATGAAAGTGAAAAAAGAAAACAGGTAGAAACGTTTCTCGGTGTAGAATTTGATAAACAAGTTCGATTGATTTTTTCGCGCACAGATATGGGCTCTTATTAATCACACAAAATGATCGTTTTTTATATGGGTGAAGCTCAACTGGCGAGAACAGCAATCATCGCTGTCACGACGTGCACCCTTTGCATTAATCCTTTCATCACACGTTTGCTTTCATGTCGAATCTTCTACTCCGGTAGGCCTCATCAGCGACTGTAATTCGATGAAAACAGAAACTGAACCCGACGAATCAGGAAAATTCAATAACAAATCTTGTGATGTTTTAACTACGTTAAGCGCCGATTTTAGCCATGATTCTCGATGCAATCAGAGTTCGTAGCTTCCCGGTGTGAAATTACACTGTGAGCATATCATTGAATTTCTACGAAAATGATGCAAAAATAATATATGAGCCATTTTATACACTTGAAAAAGAACGTCGCAAATTTCGTGACTGTCGAAAATAAATACAAATTTCGGAGAATGGTGTATATAATAATATAAATAAACATATATAATAATATGACAACGTAGAGGTGTTTTTTTTTTTTTTTTTTTTTTTTTTTCAAAATTTGTCAAGGTCTGAGGATATAATTGTTTCGACGTCTATTCAAGCGATAATTTTTCTTCGTTTCGAATAGGCTATTTTCAATTATACGGTTCCAAAATTGCAGGCCAATCCCTAATAGAAGAGATTTCTACTAAATTATTGTGAAACATTTTCATAAAATTTTTTTTTTAAATATTCCATATAAATTGCATTTTCCTAACTTGAGAAGTTTTACAATTGATATTTGATTTTCATTTTTGCAATCACGTTTTTCGCAGTATTTTTTTGAAGTAACCGTTACATCGATTAACGTTTCTACTTTTTTTTTTTAGTTGTTAGATGAGCGCAACAAGTTTAATTCAAAACAAACGTCCAGTAGCAACTCTGTCTGCAACATTGCGAATGATAAATTATCGCGAATCCCACACAGTTATTGACGTAAAGAATCATAGCATATGCGGCATATACTGCATCATAACACAGTTCACATGCAAATACTGTCTGCGGTTTCTTGGCGCGCGAAACGAGCTGACGCATATATGATAAATACACTGCGACTGCAGCAGAATTAGTGTAATACGGAAGCTAGCTATGAAAGAAGTATAATATTTTTCGCGGATAAGATATGTTTGATATTGATTTTTGTGAGTTAGAAATTTCTTACGATGCTTAAAAACATAATAAATTTAAATGGTTCCGTCATGAAACCAATCTTAAAATGATTGATAAAAAAAAACGACAACTTTGAAAATATTTCAAAGAACTTCGGTGATAGTGAAACATCTTTTGTACATGCATAAGGCTCAAAGTCTTTCAAACTCCAGAAATACTGCACCGATTTTGTTTTTTTTTTGTTTCTGTACGTAGATACACCGCTTGGTCAGGTCTCACAAACAGGCTATACAGGACGTCTGCGAGATAAGATGTAAGATGTTGGCTTGCCGACCACTTAGGAGAACAATTATCGGTAAAACAGACCAAATATCGGTAAACGCGTCACCTACCGATAACTTGGTAGGTCTGTATTATCAATAATTGTTTCGTTGAGTGGTAGGCAACCCAAGGGTATCACACACTTATGTGTTGCATTCCATGCCACACTCGACGTAACCGAATTAATCAAATTTTTCACTATAAGATGTATATTATAATAGTCATACATGCTATGTCAAAAATCAGCAAAAGAACCGTTAACCGCATACCTATACTGAAAGGCCTGCAGTCGCCCGTAAACAAGGCCATAAAGCAATATCGCCCATTGTACTAACTTCTCAGAGCTTCGGGACAAATTTCGCGATCAAATGTGAACTCATACAAAGTCAATTTAAAAAAAATCTCATTATAACTCTTCCCCTAGTAGTTCACAAAATCCTTTATTCTATTGTGTCGCGCACACGGAACAGTTACATCCAAGGGACATATCATGTACATCCATGATGGATGTGCAATACTTTTAATAAGCTTCCATTTTAACCGAAATGAAACCCAAGTCTTGAAAATCATTTAAAAAATGTAGCTCTTGAAGCTACACTCTAACCTCGACTCTAACTAAGTTACGAACATCTAGTTTAAAATAATTTCAATAAATTTGTAAGTCCGAAAACTCAATTTCAATTTTAAATAATTCTAACCCAAGTTTCGACTAATTTATTTCAAAAAAATCACCCTACCATTGACCTAGTCTCACAATGACGTGTGACACAAAACATTACTTAAACGCTGACTAAACTCTTACAGGTAGAGGTTAGGTTAGGTTAGCTTTAGGTTAAATTACGTTCTAGGTTAGATCCAATATTATAAATCTTCATTTAAATACACGTAACTCTAAGCAAGATTATTTTGATTGAATAGAATTTTCATTACATTTTACATTATAAATTAGCTTCTATGTATAAACTAAAAAGTGATTTCCCGAAACGAGCGTTAAAATGGTGAGAGGTCAAATTGATCGATCAACATGGGATGGAACGTCCTAATAAGGACAGCTATTATCGATGAAAAATTCCGCTATGGGTTTTGGAGGAGGTTGCAGGTTCGTTAGTTTTAGGTTAGGTTGCAGGTTCGGCAGTTAGAGTTTGCCTTCTCGAAAGAATCGTGTCGTTTCCTCCCTCGTTGCATAAAGTTGACCTGCGTGCTTCTTCTATCTTTTTCCCCCACGAAGAGTGAGTCTATTGAGCGTATCGGGGCGACGCGTATCGGTTTTCGCCCTGCTAATGGAGGGGCCCAGGTTAATGTTTTGTAAATGAATGATGCTGGGACAGGAGAATCCATCGCTAACCGGATGCGCACGCGACTATATATCTATATACACACACCGACTAATGAGCCATGCTCGCGTTAATTAATTCAAATTTCACAATTAATTGGGCAAATTTCGCATCAAATTTTGGTTACACAAATTTTCAAAATTATTGTAACTTTTTTTTTTATCCACATGTTTAGCCGGAGTTGATCCGTTTGTGTTTAATTTTTTCCCTTTTTTTTTATCTACTCGATCAGTTTTCGTCTAAATGTTGGTATTCGAATTGCTCGATTTTTCATTCTACGAAAAAAGAAAGAAACGGGGAGGAAAATTCCTTTGTAGATATGACATAGAGACACTAGAAATAAAGAAGATAAAAAATGAAAAAATGGGCACATAAAACGTAAAAGACAAATGAACACCGATTAATTTAGCACAACATAATGCTCAGCAATCATTGGTTCCATATTCTAGAAACATTATGTAACGCCTTATGTGAGCTGGAAACATCAGAAGAAAAAAACAGAGTAACAGAGAAACTTGAAGGTGAAACGAGACGAAAGTAATTCAGAAATCTTTTTCATTACTAAAAGGCTACTGGCTAGACAAACCAGTTTCTCCAGATGATTATACGCGCCAGGAGACTTGACGGTTATCTGATTGAGTACTCTTCAAGATTCTAGAACAATCTCGTGTTCCCAAATTCACTGGATCAAAAGCGTTCGATTTTTGAAAGCGAAGATCTGCGACACCAAAACCGTAGATCTACCAATTCTTCATACTTTTATAAGTTAGACACGAAGAAAACTGAATGCATTTTAGGGTACTCAAAATATTGGCTGGTTAATCAAAAACTGCGAATTCGATAGAGCGATATAAAAAATAAACGGTTTTTTAGATTTGGGGTAAAAAAATTTTGCGAATATGAATTGAGGTCATTGTCTGTCAAATGCTAGGAGAAAATTATTCAAAACTGATTACGTAAATTAACATAAGTGCTTACATTAACATGAAAATGAGTTTCACGTTTTTAGGTTATGATCTAAGTGTACAATAATTTCAAACATACACCGAGGAATATTTCATTTATTACAGTTGCCAGAACATTCTAGTAAAATGTTTATCGTTACGTTGAATATTGTTGAAATGACGGGATTAATATTGTACGTTTAGTAACTACACTTGGTGTGATTATACTTGTCGCAAAGATAAATCTGTTTGCTTAGTGTACTGCAGTTTCTCACTTTAATAAGACTCTAACATCAACTTATTGTTACTCCAACATCATATTATCGCAATAGTTTCCGGAAAACATGGAACAAGTGACCACAATCGGAAGAAATAGGAAGGAAACTCACACACAGATTCTGACGATGTATAGATTCGCAGTAAATATCTAGGATAGAAAGTCTGAACGGATTAGCACCCGAAGGCGATAGTTCGATTTTGAAGTGTGTGAAGAAGACTCTGTGAGGTGTGAAAGAAATGAATCATAGTCAGGTAATAAACCGAAAACCAAATACACTGCGACGCTGAAAATTGTAGATATAAAAATCACGTGATTTAACAAAACGACAAACACACGTGTTTTCAAGTATTTACATTTGAGCTCTTTCCAATGTCTCTATAAAACTTCTCCGAACAGCTCGATGTTTTCACGTACGTTTTAGCAATAACAATTCTATATCCTCAGTTTCGTTCTTTTCTATTCTCTTTTATGAGAAGTTTTGTTGGCGCAAGTGGGTTTAAAAGAGCAGATTGTACATTGATACTTGGATATAAAAATATATATTTGTTATAAGGCACACGTTGTTGAAGAATATAATTGCCGGAGAGAACAAAAAGGCGGAAACGGAAGTGAAAGACTATAGTTTTATGAACCCCTCAGCATTGATTAATAATATCACAAAATAGCGTCAGCCGCGAATATTTGAATATGTATTTCTAACAAGTTTGAATTAAATTTTATGTTTACCGTATATACGTTGTACTGTTTATTCTCGTTCAATTCAAACTATCATATCAAGTTTGTTTTTCAATTAATCTTCTGTTCTATTATAAATGTTATTGTGTGTCTCGTCGATAACTATAAATAAATGAATAGTCTGTTTTTTTACAAACCATCTTCAACTATTCTCTGTGTTTTTCTGTAATAGTTTATTTTATTTCATATTCAATCGTTATTTAAAACATTACAATATACTATATTATCCGGTTACACCGTTTCTACTCGGAACTGTGTTTTCGTTTGTTTTGTAAAAAAATAAAAATATTTGAAGAGTGCTTATTAACAAAAACTGAAAACTTTGTTCAGTGTTTAAACAAACGTTTCCAGTCCTGTTTTAATTATCCGAAGCGTGACGTTCAATTCAAACTGTCGAGCGGTAATTGGGTCTGTTCTAAAATGCTCACATATTGAAGTTAGAATCGTTATCGTAACGATTTATGCTGAGAAAAAACCTTTGTTTCGCGATTTTAGAATTGTTTGAGATTCAGTAAACCCAAACGAAACAAAACACACTCATATTTTAGAATCTTAGTTCCTTCAAAATCGTTATAAAATTAAGAAAATAGTGCTTTCCCCAAATATTTCGTTACGATAAGGTAACTAACTTTATAACATCGTTGAATACGTCGTAACATCGAAAGCTGAAAACGACTGTACAAAATCTGGTTGTTTCTTCCAAAATGTAGGTTTTCTCATCACCGTTAAAAAAATTTTGTAAAAATCCAAATCGAATCACTGCTTCACCAAAAACGTCTTTCACATATTTACAATATTGAAAATCGTTGTCTTTCCTTAAAATAACGCCCTAATTAATTCCCTTCAACCTCGTAACCTGCTGCAGTCGTTCAAGTAAACCGCATGACAAAACAAATTCTACTGTGCAAGTGATCCGATACTGGAAAAAATAATCAGAGCATGAAGAAGCCACAAATTATTCCGAGACTATCATGAGTCTGATTTCGGTTTCGGGACTTCCAGTGTAGATAACCGAGCTCATTAATGGCGTCACATCGTCTCGTAGCTGCTTATTTGTGGAAAAGGAAACAAATTAAGTATGTCTTTGGTGACATTTGTGACTTTACACTTCAGAGGCCAGCCGACTAATCGAAGACCCTCCCCCCCCCTCTCCACCAAATCCTGCCGGCATTTGAATGACGGGAGTAGAGAGTAGACAGTGCAAGAGAGAGAGAGCGAGAGAGAGAGAGAGAGAGAGAGAGAGAGAGAGAGAGAGAGAGAGAGAGGAAGGGAGGGGGGAGAGAATTTCCCGTGGAGCAAGTGTAAGTTGAACCAGTCCAGCAGTTACCGTAGCGCCGGTCGAACATGTTGGAATTCCAACGTAACGCAGCGCCGAGTAACATCTGGGATTAAAGATACGCTTGGTGTTTACTTTCACCGAAATCGGGAGTGCTTTTCGGGGAAAATAGTCGAATTTTGGCCGGATTAACGAGTTTTGGGCGTCTCCGAATGATTTGGGGTTACTCGTACACGCATGGTGATTAGAATGATCGGTTATCGATAAGTGACAAGTTTTTAAACCGCTTAGTGAAGCCTCTTTTACAATCCGGAGACACTTGTTCGCGGCTGTCGTTTGCGATTGCTCGTTTTCTCTGCAATCCTGATTCTGCGGATATCGTTTCGCATCGTTGTAATATAATATAGACTTGAGGTTGAACGTTGGAAGGACTGATAGATACATCGACGTACAAGAAGTAAGTTGTGTTATTGTTGTGTGTAAATAATTCGTAAACCGCTATTGTTGTAATTCCTTTTATGTTCGAGGTAGTAAATTGGAGTTAATTGAACCATTACATATCTAATCAGAGATACTTCGCGTCTGGATTAATTGAAGGTTTTTGAATAGACTTCGTTTCTTTTTTTAATCTTCTTCATTTTGGAACCCCAAACCGTTATTAAAAAACATTAAAAATACAGAAAATAGTTTAGGAAATTAAAGTTTACAAAGTTGTAATCAGAGCGGAAATATCCGGTTCAATATTATCGGAGCAGTATTTCATTACATGGCGATAGAAATTAGTAACGTAAGGCTTGAAGTTGTGTTTAAACTAAAAGAGGCCAGGTACGTTGAACTTTGGAGAAATCGCATTATCGTATTCGAACTTGCATTAGACAATGTTCACAGCGAAACGGTGTCTAGTTATTGTAGTGTGCAGCTGTGAGACTTTTCTTTTATTTCATGTCAGAAGAGTAACGTTTGTCTATTGTTAACAATGATCTAAATCATAGTTAGCGGGTTACTAATGCTATTCAATCCATTAGAGAGTTTGAAATATCGTTTTTCCGTTTAGTTTGATTGATACAAGCTATAATAGAAATTTGTGATTCATAATCTTTGGTGAAAAATCCTTCTCGAAGATAATATTTGACAAATTTTTAACCTTTCTTCGTTTTTTTCTAACTTTCTAAACAACTTGAGAACCATATCGGTAAACAAAAATTACGGAAATCGATGGTTTGGTTTTCAACCCAAAATCGCTCTAAACTCGATAGCAATAGAAATTTTTTATGCTAAAAATTTGTTTGTTAATCGTTTTAAACTTGCACTCGAATCGACTGCACTAACAATTTATGAAATAGTGATTCTATTAACTATTTGACTATTAACACATTTCTATCGATCGTTATTTGGCTCAACTCAACCTTGATAGCGATAACGAAACATTTATTTCCCGATATCTGAATATACGTTTGTTAAAAGTAAACAAATTCTTTTCCCAGCGAAGGGTCTTGCGGTATAAAATTACGCTAATATGGTCCAATTAAAAACGAGAAGAAGAATTGAAAACTTGTGTTTATTATTGTGTTTTGTATGTCATATGCAGTTAAGACTTGCAACTCATGCGATCTTACGATTAGTTTTAATCGTCTACCCGCACTGCAGCTGCACGATTGAGTCGCCTGTACGTATAAATTAAATTAAAGCGACGTCACAGTCCTACCTTTACCGACCGAGCAAACTCGTACGTTTTCTTCCTATTAGATATTAAATAAACAAACGAATGTATTGGTTTGAAAATTTGACGGTGCATAGCTCTCTTTTTAATATACGAAGAAAACGGCTGAGTTCGCTCGGTCGGTAAAGGTAGGACTGAGACATCGCGAAAAATACTTATTGTGTAGTTGTTCGAAGTATATCGCATGCAGTATTTACAACACACGATTTACTTAGTCATTTGTACATAAAAAAATACGTGGAATATTCCGTGTAACAACATTTCTGGGAATTATTAGAGATAAAATAGACAAAGAATATAAGGAAAAAAGAAAAAAAAATTATACCTAGTGGCGATGGGTACGTTGTTATTAACGTGATTCTACGAATTCGATTCAGACTTATTTACTATGCGTGTATAAACGTGTGCAAATTACGAATGTGTACGATTATTTATTATCCCTGCTGGAAAATATTCTGACGCATAAATTGAGATACACTTGAAGTAAATGAATTTTGAATCTTTCAAGATTTTTATAATTGATTATCAGCTTTGAATTTTTTTCGCACTTGATAGGTGATGTTTTAAATAAAAATCGAGAGAGATTGATGCGTTTTTGAACAAATACTAATGAAAAAGTTTGTGTAACATTTTTGTTTACTTTTCTTCCTACTAATGAGAAAAGTTAGTTTTAAGGTTGCCTAATAATTATCGATTACTAATACGGCGAAAGAAATTTTTCGTTAATTCTAATGAATGGGATCTTACTTGATGGCTAAAATAAAAACGAAAATAATGAATATCATAAACTTATCCTACACTACGACTGGCGTTATAAAAGTTATAACAATAAATAAAAATATTCAATGAAAGAATTATCGCTTGACAAAAATTTTCCATTCTTTTTTCGATTCCATAGGTATCTGATACTTATTGTCAATCGTCTTCGTACTTCGTACGTCAAAATTATTTATCGCATCACCCATTGACCAGAGAGATGTATTTATTCGTATATCCTACCATTTAGTCCAGTCAAAATAGGTCTAGGAATTAAAAATATTCCGGATTTGATACAGGTTGATCCTGCTTGATAAGAACTTATCGAGAAGTAGATTAAATTTTTGTTTAAATAGATTGTTTCATAAAATGTCAATGTTGATGTTTTAAGAGGGATTTCGATGATTCCGCGAATACAGTGAGCGCTATAAATAAACAAAATGTCGAAATGCCTGTTTTTACAGAATAAATGTAATTGTGGAAAGGTTATAGGGACTAGAAAAGTGGAACTTGATAATCTTGGGTTTCTCGGGTCAGTGAAAACGAATCCAACGTCAAAATTTCAAAGTCCGAAATAGCAGATCCAATATGGCGGACTGAGAATACGAAAATTGATCCGATTCGCTTGAAAATTGTTACTCCGGGGCTTTCGGGGCCGCTGAAAACGAATGTGACGTCAGAATTGCAAAATTCAAGATAGCGGATCCAATATGGCGAAGTGAACATGTAAAAATTGATCCTGTTCGCTCATATTAGATCCGCCATTTTGAATTTTGAAAATTTTACAGTTTTTTGGAATCACCGACCTCGAGAAATATTATATAACCAGTTTCAAGGAATTTGACTGCAAGGAAAAATGTATGCTTTAAAGGGTTAATGGCTATAAGTTTCTTTCTTTTTGCCATTTTTTTTTTGTCCGTTTCCGTCAATTATCATCATCAATAATTTTATTATTAAGACATTTTGGCCGTGCATGGCGGGCCATCATCAGTTCTGTGAAAGAATACAAAAAGTATTTAACTAATAATACAAGCAAATTGTAACATTAGTGAGAGGTTAGTAAACCCTCGTGTTCGATGCTTTTTATTTTACTTAAAAATTCGCTACAAGAAAAAACCTTTTTTAGTAGGGACAATAATAGAAATTAATAAAAATAAATGGTGAACATTATTTATTGGTATTTAAACTTTGTAAGAAAATTTATTTCACTTTATTTTTACAAAAATTACTACATAAAAAATCACGTGATCCACAACACTAAGAAAAAAAAAGTTGCTCCACGGTCGGCATCGCATATCTCTAGTAAATGTTGATCGATCTGCAAAATTCAAAAAAATTCTTGTGAAATAAAGTTGTAGTTATAGTACGTCAAGCCTGAATTTTGAAAAATTTAGCAATTTATGGCAGTTAAAAAAAAAGTATGCGTTTTACGTCATAAATTTTACACCTGAATTATTTTTATAAATTTCAGTATCATGGATCACGTGAATTTTTATATAGTAATTTTTGTAAAAATAAATTGAAACAAAATTTCTTACAAAGTTTAAATACCAATAAACAATGTTCACCATTTATTTTCATTAATTTCTATTATTGTCCCTACTAAAAAAGGTTTTTCCTTGTAGCGCATTTTTTGATTTTAGAGTCTTAAACTTCGTTCATATTCAATTTCGAGATTGGAAATATTATCGTAAGTAGTAGCCTGCTGTTAAAAATAACCTGATCAGCGTAAAATGTCTGATTAAAAATATTCGCATTTTGGAAATCGTGCGAGAAAGGAATTTTCAAAAATCATCAAGCATTCAGCCCATCCCAATAAGGATCGTGTAAAAAATTAGTGAAAAAATTAAAAGAAGTAAGGTCAAACTTCATACGCTCAGTTGTCATGGAACGCCCCATACATACAGACTAATGATGAACACTAATTCGTCTTGCATGATATTACTTTACTACACGTATTGCGACAAGTATAACGGATGTAATAATCTAGGCATTTTCAGCGATAAGCCGGCGTAGCTTATGTCAAACAACGACCGACGTTGATAAAGAAAAATCTGGTCAGATTAACCAAATCAGGAGATTACGAGCTGTTGACAGAATATTTTGTTCAAGGTGGGAATGAAAACTAAAATCCCACGCTCAAAATCAAATTAGTATTTTTCTCGACTGTACAGTCTTATTGTCACAGAAATAGAATTATATTAGAAGAGATCTTAGATTCTTAGAATAACTTGAATAAAAAAAAAAAAAAAAAAGTTTTTCATTCCGAAATTTTTTTTTAATTTTCTAAAAATCGTTTTTTTTTTCAACTTTCCTGAAAACTGTTTTTCATTCTTGGAAAACTTTTTTACATTTTCTGAAAACTGTTTTTCATTTTTGGAAAACTTTATCCGTTTTTGGAAAACTTTTTCAACTTTCTGAAATCTGTTTTTCATTCTTGGAAAACTTTTCTTCATTTTCTGAAAACTGTTTTTCATTCTTGGAAACTTTATTCGTTTTTGAAAAACTTTTTTTTAACTTTCCCGAAAACTGTTTTTCATTCTTGGAAACTTTTTTTGATTTTCGGAAAACCTTTTTCTTACGCGTTAATCAAATGGAAATTTTATTTTTGGAAAACTTTTCTTCATTTTCTGATAACTTTTCTTCATTTTCTGATAACTTTTTGTCATGTATTTTGGTGGCGAAAATTGGAAACAAACCTAAAAACTCTTGTATAACCTAATTGTATTCAAGAAATACATTTTAATATCGTATATTGAGTAAGCTTCCAAAAAAAAAAAAAAAAAAAAAAAAAATTGTATCGTGAAAGCAACACTTTTGGTTTTCTTTATCTATTTCATGCGATATAATCGACAAAATATTTATTCGTCAACACTCGGTGGTAGAATCTTCTTTTTTTCTCTTAGTAAGGGGTTATAAAACAGCGAGTGTAATATGTTCAACTTTTATGCAAGAATTTTCTTTCCAGCTATAAAAAGCAACGACGAATGCTGTAATATGTGGGAATATAAAACTGTGCCATACGAAATTCTGTATGTGATAAGGCGTGGCCGAGAACGCTGGGAAAACACCCCAACGGCGTTATGTTTGTACGCCCAAATTTAAAGTCCGGACGCGGATCATGGGTTGCAGATAAAACGAATTACGTCTGTTTTCTCGTCGTCAACGCGACTAGTCGACTCTAACTTTATACAGCCAAAGCATTAAACAGGTTCAAATATCACTGAATATTTGAATTTGAATTTGAATTTCTTTTTTTTTTCGCAGCTTTACTCGCATGTACAAATTTAATGTAACAAATCGCAAATTCTATTCAGATAAAACTGTCTTACTTATAGTTTAAAAACATTTACACATAGACATAACCTAACTTAACCTAAAACCTAACCTATCCTAACCTCTATTAAAGTGCGTGATCCTCGTCTGTATATCCATAACCATTTATCTGGTTGTTACGAAAATAGTCTAAAATCTGGTCAGGAAGTGTAGCTTTCCATGGAAAAAAAAAAAGAATCGAAATCGGTTCAGTAATTCTGGAGTTATAAGCGAACAAATATCAGAAGGACTTTGAGTGTTGTTTATGTAGAGAAGATTACAAGTTTTAAGATTACTAATTCTATTCAGATAAAACTATCTTAGTTATAGTTTAAAAACATTTAAACGAAAACTGGTGATATCCTTCCTGACCAACATAACCTAACTTAATCTAAAACCTAACCTATCCTAACCTCTATTCAAGTGCGTGATCCTCGTCTGTATATCCATAACCATTTATCTGGTTGTTACGAAAATAGTCTAAAATCTGGTCAGGAAGTGTAGCTTTCCATGGAAAAAAAAGAATCGAAATCGGTTCAGTAATTCTGGAGTTATAAGCGAACATATATCAGAAGGACTTTGAGTGTTTTTTATGTAGAGAAGATTACAAGCTTTAAATTCGGCAGGAATATCATGTCGATAGCGGAAAATCGTCGACAGGTCGTTTAGTTGGGATTGGAATTTGAAACGCCACTTAAATACGACAGTGATTATAATTATAACGTGAACGTTATCCTCACGTTTCCTAATACTTATGTATAGGCTCCAATATAATATCTCCGATTTTCTAATTACAACTAATCGCATCTGACGTCGCAACGATTCATGTAACAAAAACATATATTACGATCATCAGATTATAGAAAATTGCAGGAAACATGCGTTTTAAAATTAAAAACATTTTCAGTTAGTTAATTTTCCGAAATCAATTACGTAAATCGTAAAAAAGCGCTGATATAAGCCAAGCCGATTGATTTATGATTAACCGAAATGGCCCGGTTTTTAATTTCACTGTACAGTTTCAACAAAACTGACAATTAGTTTATGCATTCCCAAATAATATGTTCATGAATTGTATTTCGATCGAGCATAAAATGTCCCTAGGAGCCCACAGCTAACAGTGGACTCCTAGGGACATTTTTTGACAGTCGCGATTGGTATTGCGTCGGTATTGCAGTTACCGCCCGCACAAATGACGCTACCCTTTGAAATCGACAAAATGTTTTGTCTTTTAATCGAATGGTTAGTCTTGAAAATTGGAAAATAGGCTCGTTGTTAAGATTTCAATTAATAAATTATTTATAATCGAGTATTATTGTTCTTGTAATCTATAACGTTGTAGGTATAATAATAAAATAACTTATAAAAGAAAAAATGTTTATTTATATCCAAGAATATCATTTAGTTTATCGAATTACGAACGAAGAGAGAATAATAATAATAATAATAATAATAATAATAATAATAATAACGATAAATAAGTGAGATAAAAAATCGCGACGCAAAAATAATAAAGAATAATAAAATCATCATTTTTTTAAAACGTGTGCTCCGAGTTGGGCCTAATCAATAAATTACATCACGCACGTGATGAGCACGCTTGTGACTGAAGTGCCGAATGGAGTTACAAGACCGATAATCTATATCAATTATTATTGAGACATAGATGGTCAATCGTAGACAAATTTCGTGCGTAATTAGATGAGAGAAATGTCATTTTGCTTGTGAAACAACAACATTCAGTCATGCTCTAGTGGCTCCGATTAATCAATTCCGTACACGGTTTCTATGTCGTAAAATGTAATGTAGAAACAAATCTCTCTTGAAAGTTCCACGTTTTTTTTTTTTTTTTTTTTTCTTTACAGAAAATTTATAAATGTTTTCACATTTATTGGATAAATAATTTCAATTTTATCAACTGTGGGACAGTTAATACAGTTTTGATTAGTTGAAATTTTTTTTTTTTTTTTTTCATTCAGAATTATCGTCGTTTAAGAGAAATTATTTTCAGTAATTATTTGACTTTTAATTAGTTAAATACAAATTACAATCATTAATATATAACTTGTGATTTAGACGATGATTAGATAAGATTTGTTATTTGTTATTAAAGTTGGATGAATGTAATATTCATATTTTTTTCATCAGAAGAACATGAAATAAAAATTATCTTTTATCTTGTGATTTTTCGACGAAATTAAGTATGAATTGTATTTAAATATTTCATCTCATTGCAATGAAATAAGAGAGAAATCACAAAACTGCAATCGAATCAGATAAAATTATTGATTGACATTTTAAAACCGTAATTGAATCAATAAAATATATTTCAATTACTTGCAAGAATTGTAACTAAAACGAAATCTATTACTTATTACAGATTTAGTTGATATTTCATTCAACCTTAATTGATAAATACAATTCTAATTCGTATTCTGATTTATTACTCTCATCATAAACTAAAACGGTAATTTGTTTCACATTAGCTGTAAAATAAAAATATCATTTGTAACGCACTTCACCTCAAATTACGAATTACAATTACAATTACAATTACCGATTACCATAATTAAATTTTGAAAAAATGAAGCAGATAAAAGTTTTCGGAGCAAAAATTACCAAAAACCAGACCAACAAACTGGTCTTAAAATTTCTCTTCACTTTTGAATTATTCAAAAAGTTGAAAAAATCTTTACGAATAAAAAAAAAAAAAAAGGATTTCCCGATTCAACCGAGAGTTTCCCTGAGAATATCAACTTTTTTCACGTAAGATGAAAAACTCTTTAACCCTTTTTTTTCTGTTTACAGCGATGATAACTGCGGGCAGTCTCAACTAAAACGACGTGAAACGGGGAACGCGTTGCCTGATTCTCTCTCTCTCTTTCTCTCTCTCTCCCTCAACGTTTCAACTCGGGCTTTCTCCTCGCCCTGGGTAAAAAAATCCGCCCTTGCCACCGCAGGACACGAAACTCAACGGGCTAATAACCATCGTTGAGCACGATGGCTTTGAGCAGTTTGCAGGTAAGCGTTAAAACGTTTTTTTTTTTTGCCTATGAAAATTATGGACGTTTATTTAATCGGGATGCATCAGGCTTGCAATATAGTAGAGAAAAAAAAAAAAAAAAAAATTAAACATATAAAATGATATAATGCAAAATAATTTCACAAAGCAGAGAAATAAATAACAATTATACGAATATATGTCATATTTTTATTTTGTACTTTTAACTAAACAAAAATTAAACTATCATTGTTTCATTTTTTTTTGTGTACCTGCAATATAGGGTTTTAGTTTGTTAACAAATTCTCTTGCTGTTGGTTAATATAATAATAATAATAACAAGAGTTTTTGATTGATTAGAATTTTTTAAATATTATGTAAAAACTCAAATTCATTGATTTAATACCAATTGTTAATTAATTATCGTATGTAAACGAGTTTTATGATTAAAACGTGTCAACATGGAATGAGAAAATCAGAGAAAAAAATGGCTACCTTTTTTAAACACACGTTTCTGATAATAAGTTTTTTAACTAGCGTTGAAACTTTATTTTGACATTTTGTTATTCCTGCTGTTGCAATAATTCCTTGTTTACACAGTATAAGAGTACACCTGATGCATCTTTGACGCTGTTTTATGCCGCTTTAATCGTTAGCCGCAATTTTTACACCGTATGTGTGATACAATAATTAAAACATTAATAATAATTATTATGCGCGTTGACACCTCGTTTCGCGATTTAACCGAGTATGTATAATTTATTATATGCTTTGATTGGTAAATTGTTATGCATTTTGTAGTATAGCTGTTTAATATGCTTCCGTAAGTTGTTATTATTTATTGATTTATATCAATGTAATATTGCTAATTATAAGTTTATTGATCACAAAAAGGAAATCTTCTTATTCTCTTATCGTGGCTGACAGCGCTATTATTATTTTACATAATACGATCGCATTGTTTTCTTATTGTAATAACATTTGATGTCAAATTTTTTATTCCCATAATTTTCGTCAGATTTGAATATTAATCTTATTTTTATCGTATCAACTTTTGAAAAATCGACTTCATCTATACATTTTGGAATTCTGGATTTTCTTTACATAATGCATCGAGTATTTGACAAATTTTTTATTTGTACGGCTAAACCGTATCGAACCAATTTTATTGTCCATCCTTTTTGCATCCTTTATTTTAGTAACGATCGATCGATCGATTTTTTCTATCCAGCATCACGAATTTAATGTTGCATAAATCGAATCGCTTTTCATCGATCTAACCTTTTTAATTTGATCGAGAGCTTCGAAGCAACGATCGATTTTGCTTGTTGAGTGACGAGTCTAGCTTTTGAGTTATTTTTTTCTTTTCTTTTCTTTTTGTATCGTCGCCTCATCTTTACAAGTGGCAAATACATTATTACATATAATGTGTGCTACTCGCTGATGATATACAATATCGATATCAGTCTTACGTTGATCGCATTTTTATAAGTGATTATATAATGAAAGAAATATAGTTCAGAAGTTGTAAATGTACAGAAAAACGATTTGTTCAATTTACCAAGCGTATAATTTATTCGATAAAATAATTATCCGTCTAACTCAAGCATTTCTTCGCATTTAAGAGAGAAAAAAACATTAATTATTTAACTGATTAGCGTTTTTTTTTTCGTTTCGTACAACTATATCAATTGCTCTGATAAACATCGTTTGTGTGTACATCGAATGCTGTTATAATGAATGAAACGAGAAACGAGGATTTTTTTAGACGCAGAATTTTGGTCACGCGAAGATTTTATCTCGACTATAGGATCTACGCGATCAAATTAAGATAATAATAACGAAATTCACGATGAATAGTGAATTTTGAACAGACGTCGGCTTCGGCATTGTGTTAAAAATTCTTTACGACTTGTTAATCACTGCGAATCTAACAATTCTAAAGATAATCTTCATTCGGATGATTGGATATACGATTATTGTCGACGATGTTATTATACTTGCGATTCGAATGTCGCCGCCGTCGGAATGCCAGACGATTTTTTTTTTTTTTTTTTTTTTACACTCGTGATATTGCGAAATCAGTAAGAATCTAAAGTGCCTGTACTTACAAATCCACATATTGCCATTAAAATGTACTTCAAGTGTGATAATAAACACAGCAATTACATAATAATTAGTCTGCACGCAAAGTTGTTGAACAACATTATGCGAAAACAGCTTTAAAGAAAAAAATTTTACGGTTAGATTGCATTTTTGATTCCTAATTTTTTTTTCAGGATATTGTAGAAATATATTTCCAATTTTTTTAATCACGACTTTACGCGTAACCTGACCAACAAATAATTTTTAAGTTATATTTATAGGTATATATTTATTCACTCGTGAAATCTGGTTTACACTTTTCCGGAAATCTTGTGAAATCTTTGAAACCTTCGACTATCCTTTGAAATCTTGAGAAATTTCTTGAAATCGTTGAAATCCTTGACATCATCTTCAATCTCTTAAAATCTTTTGAAATTGGTTGAAATATTTTGAAATCTTTCAAACATTTTGAAATTTACGGAAATCATGTGAAATCTCTTGAAATCCTTGAAACCTTTTATTATCCTTTGAAATCTTCAGGAATTTGACTTGAAATCTTTTGAAATCCTCTAAAATAGTTGAAATCTTCGAAATCTTTTGAAATCCACTGAAATCATCTGCTTGAAACCCTCTAAAATCGTTGAAATCTATGAAACCTCTTTTGAAATCTTTTGAATTCTTTGAAACCGTTTACTATCCTTTGAAATCTTGAGAAATTTCTTGAAATCTTCTGATATCCTTTGAAATCTTGAGAAATTTCTTGAAATCTTCTGATATCCTTTGAAATCTTTTAATATCCACTGAAATCACAAATACAATCTCTTGAAATTCTCTGAAATTTTTGAAGTCTTTTGAAATCCACTGAAATCATCAGCAATCTTTTGAAATCCTTTGAATTCTTTGAAACTTTTTACCATCCTCTGAAATCTTCAGGAATTTCTTGAAATCTTTTTAAATCCTCGAGAATCGTTGAAATCTTTGAAATATTTTTAAATCCACTGAAATCTTTTGAATTCGTTGAAACCTTTTACTATACTTTGAAATTTTTGAGAAATTTCTCGAAATCCTCTGAAATTTTTGAAATCCTCGAAAATCGTTGAAATCTTTGAAATCTTTTGAATTCTTTGAAACCTTTTACTATCGTTTGAAATTTTGAAAAATTTCTCGAAATCTTCTGGAATCTTTTGAAATTGTTGAAATCTTTTAATATTCATTGAAATCATCTGTAATCTCTTGAAATCTTTTGGAATCTTTAAAGCCCTTTACTATCCTTTGAAATTTTCAAAAATTTCTTGAAATTTGTTTGGCACCCTCTGAAATCGTTAAAATCTATTGAAATTTTTTGAAATTGATTGAAATCTTTGAAAACTTTTGACTATCCTTTGAAATGTTTAAAAATTTTCTGAAATCTTTGTAATCTTGAAATCAGATGTACATACATCAAATCGATGAGTGATTAACCCCTCTTTCAAGCGTGTCGAAATTTGAATCTCTGATGTTTATTCTCACGTTTAGTGCAGCAAACATTTCAATTGGCTTGATTTAATCTCAACGTATTTTTTTTTCTTTTTAGTCAGTTGCATGGTATTTGTGTAACGCTCAATTTATTTTATACTCGAAACCATTTATACTATCCGCTTGTGTGTTTGTAACGTTGTATAATGTAGAGAGGGTGGATCGATCCATTCGAGTGCTTAACAACTACATCACATATAGTGCTCGAAGGTTCGTGTATATTTTTTTAGGGAAACGTGTTTGCTAAATTGTCCACGGTTTACACATCGGGCAATCATTGTTAATGGACTAACGCAGTTGGTCGATTTTCGAGCAAAACTTCACTCGTCAGTATTGAAACCTAAAATGAACCAACGATATGGCGGCTAATAAAACTGGAGAAGTGAAATTATTGACGATTTTTATTTACTTCTGCGAATTAATTAATGGAACTGTAAAGCGCTTGAATTATTTGTTGATGAAGACTGTCGAATCCCTGTGAAAAATTATTACCAGAACCCTATTTGTAACATTTTTGTTACGCTATTTTGATTGATCAGTTTTTTTGATTCTCTAATTTTGTTTAAAAGCTATTAATGCGAGAGGACTTTTGACCAAAATTTTTTCGCAAACTTACTGTTACTATTTAATTTAAAAAATTCTAAACTCTGAAGAAAAGGACTTTGTTTCTTATGAAAAACTCGTCACCTACGTAAATTTCGAGAGGTTTTTAAACAACTCCGGAATGGATTTATAGACTGATTTTTAAACTCTGCTGAAATTCTTCGCGAAAATTCTCTAAGAATCATAAAAACGATTTGAAATTTTTTCAGACTATATTTAGAAGATGATATTTATTCCTTCATTTTAGGTGTGAAAATCTCATCTCGAAGCGTCTGAATTTTCGTCTTTTGATTAGCTTCTTCTTCATCCTTAGATGTTATCATTTTCATAATAAAACTCGACTTTGGTTTAACTTTGTCAACCTTCGTTATTTCACCACTTTTTACTTAAAATAGTGCATTTCACTAGACTGTCGTCTGATACATGGTTGTGTTTATTTCGCAGTACGTTAGCAACTTTGTGTTATCGTGAAAATATTACAAGAAATAACTTGTTACTGCGATAAATTATACGATTATCCGATTGCAACCACAACTTATTCGGTCTTCTGACCTCGATGATCAAGATTTGGAAACTAACGAGGAAACTAAGGAAATCCAGATTTTGGCAAAAAACAGGTCTCTTTCAATTTATCGTCGAATTTGAGAAACAAA
The DNA here is from genome assembly GCF_021155765.1 of Diprion similis. Taxonomy (NCBI): domain Eukaryota; kingdom Metazoa; phylum Arthropoda; class Insecta; order Hymenoptera; family Diprionidae; genus Diprion; species Diprion similis. Next base: position 7,883,073 of record NC_060117.1, read on the forward strand.
TTTTTTCATTGTAATTTTTTGTCTCCATGTTTGAAGACCAAATATTGTTGATGAGGAAAATTGATTCGTTTGATTGATTGACATGATTTATTGAAAAAATTTGTCTTGCACGAGGATGCAAAAAACTTCTTACGAAGTTTGCAGCACTTGGATCAAAAATATAAAAAAAAGTTGACTCAAACCCAAGTAATTAACGCGTATGATTAACAGGTGTTAGAAATATTCTACGGAATCGGCATTGAAAAACATAAAAAGACTGACATAATGATTCTATGTGTAACGATCTGAATCGTTCGTGTTAAACGAATAAGTAATATTGCTATAGAACAGTTTAAAAACCTGACAGTAAAATTTTGAAAAAATACAAAATAAGCCAGGATTTTATCTTCCCGAGTTTTGAATTATTTTACCACGAATACAAAATGAAAGGAATAAAGTATTACGTTTAATTTCTGCTGTGGCGTTAATTCAATGCGAATTTGTCATGAATTTGTGAAAATTTTCGCAATGATCGATCCCTTTTTCAGTAATAAATAGAGTAAATTGTAAAATTGTAGCTTTCGAGAGCAATATTTTATCACGTAACCTTATTCTTCGGAAAATCAGGCTAAAAAAAAAAACGCAGAATATTGACAGGATAGAAGGGTAAAAATATAGAATTTCCAATGAGCCGAGAATCCAATTCATAGGATTTCAAACCATAGAAAGGTATATAAATTTACACAAACTCAAAATATAGAATCTTCAGAATTGTGATCTATATTCTGGTTTTTATGCTTTACCTAATTTTGCATTTTAACTTTTCTGCAATTTACATTCTTGCATATTCGATTATTGCAACTGTTTACTTGTTGACAAAATTTTGTAAGAATGTCGAAAGATTGAAAGTAAAAGGGTTCTAATGTTGATTTTGAATTCTTGAAATTTTAGATAATTTTTCAAACTGCAGAATCTATTTTACACAATTTTGTAATGTAGGAAGGTGAAATATAGAAATGACAAAATGTTTGACGGTAAAGTATAAAAATCCGATGTACAGTATTGTCAGAATAAATAACAATAGCAACAACAAACCGAAACAGAAGCGTTCGAATTCAGCTCTCTCTGACCTTTCTAGATTTCGTTCTTTCAGATTTTCACATCTTTGAAAATCATATTTTGACGCTTATATTTCTGGATCTATCTATACTTTTTCATCCTCACCCGAAAATCTGCCAGTCTGTAGATATAGCTTCCCTGAATGACCGCATCCTTTCGCATTTATTTTCGTATTTATTCAAACCATCCGTTTCACACTTTTGTAATTTGAATATATCTATGCTTCCGATCGACACTTAACAATCATATTTTACAACTACTTTGTGGCATGATTATTGCGTATGGAATTTAAGGTTGCGTAGCAGTCCTACCCTTACCGACCGAGCAAACTCACCATTGAATGAAAAAATTAAAGGAAATGTTTCAAATTTCGACAGTGCATCGCTCTTTCGTTACGGAATACAAGAAAGTTACTCATACACCGAAAATTATCAAAAAATATGTGGTGTTATTATTTCCACAATTCAAAAACCAAAAAGTCCATAGCTGGGATACTTTACTTTACAATATTGAGATAGTTAAACAAAAATTAGGAATAACAATAATTTTATAGATAAAAGATTCATTTATTTATTCAAAATAGGATTACAAGGAGTGAGTTTGCTCGGTCGGTAAAGGTAGAACTACTACATAACCTATCGAGTAGTTTGAATTTGCATGGTTGTTTACGAATACGTTTAAAATCTGAATACCTACTTATAAAATAGAGAAATGTAAAATCGGAAAAATTGGGGAGGGTATGCAAAAAATCAGGGGTCTGAGTATTTCTCTTATTAAATATTGTTGACTAGCATAAACGATGGCCGATTCACGCGGCCCCAACCCAATAAGTCAGTTGTGGACCGCGACAGTGTCTCCCGAACCGGACTCGGAGTGTCTCTACGAGGAGATATCAGGCCTTTCCGGGGGTCATGAATTAGACAGATCGGAAGAAGGGAGCGAGGGTGGTCATAGGAGGAACGGCGCGGGAGGGGATAGGGGAGTCCTCGATTATACGTCCAGGGTGGAGAAGCAATATGCGGTGCGAGGGTGTTACGGGGAGTCTGGACCAGGCGCCGCACTCGACGCGGCTGCCACCCTCAAGCTGACGAGGGGTCGAACTGCTCGCTACGTCTCACCCCATTACCAATACGGTGCAGGTCAGATCGCAGAGCGCCCTAGCGGCAGGTCACCACGCGATCGTTTCAACCGCGGCTCCTTCAGTAATGAGACGCAGGAAGAAATACAAGAGGACGATGAAGCCACTCTTAGGGAGTTGCTTGTAAGGTACGTCACGCGTACCGCGAACGAATCATCTTGCTAAATCCGTTTACGCCACTGCACCGCCATCTACCTGTGTACCTGTATACCTATAACCTGTACCTGTTACCGACACTGACTTGGTCCTTGATTTGGAATTTTCCGAGATTCGTTGAGCAGGACATCCTCATTTGTTTGAAATAGATATGCCGTGTGTCCGTGAGGAAAGTACACACTTTAAGTCGTTCGAATTTTATTGGCCGAGAGTTGACGCCTGATTAAGTAGAAAATGTCCCTAGGAGCCAACCGGTAGCTGTGGGCTCCTAGGGATATTTTTCCTGATAGTCGCTACTGGCGTTGCGTCGGATGCTTAATTAGACGGTAACTTTCCTCATGGACACACGGTATAGAAATCTCTTAGAAACTGGGTGGCCATACACCTGGAAATGTCAGGGGATTTTTTATTTGGTCATGGAAGAAACTGGTTTTATCAGTTTTTTATCGTGTGATTCAGTAATGATTTTTAGAGTCAGCAAGTTTCCTGTTTTACTTTGAGAAAACGAATTGGCTTGAACTGACGGTTTTTTACGTTATATTTTTCTTCGATTACAATTGAATTTGAACCGAATATAGAGTTGATAAGCTGAACGATTTAGGTTTTAGTAACTTACTAGAACTGGGGAATTTCAGGAAAACTAGGTCTTAGGTTCGGGGAAAACCTGGAAAAGTCATGGAACTTTTTTCCCAAAAATTTGTTGTCACCCTGTTGAACGCACAGAATTTTATCTCAACTCTGAAGCCTGTCGCATGTTTGTCGCTTGAAATATAAAAATTTTTTAGTAAATTTTAGTTTACAAATATTTGATCGTGGGACAAACTATTTGCAAAAATTTATAAGGGGTCGCATAAAGTCTAATTTTAATTTCGTATCAGCTGATATTTTTGTTAAATATGAGAATCAATGATCAATGATTTCTCGCAGTGATAGATTTCTTTGCAAACGATTGATCCTATAACGAAATATACTTTATTAAAATTGTAGTAAAAACGTCCATATTTTAAATGACAATCTACACAGCTCAAGGGTTGAGATAAAGATTTGTACTTTGGACGAGATTTTTATATATTTATATCGAACGAATTTGGATGGCAGCTACGTCAAAATTTGAAAAACTTCAAAATGAAAACAACCCTTATACTTATATCTTCCTATCCACTACTTGAACATCAATTGTCATCATGAAACGGTCTGCATGGGCTGAATTGTAATCAGTTGAATTACAAATTGCGATTTGTAATTCAAGGGGTTGATAAATAGAAATTACATTTGTAAATTGTAATCGAGAGCTTACGTAAAATAAAAAATATATTTCTGATTTGTGTAATCGAGGTTATACATGAGATGCAAATTATTTCTGCAGTATTTCGTAATAACAGAATAAACAATGAAGTTGCAAATTACGTTAATACTTTTTTGTTGAAAGAGAAAAGATCCTTTCTAATCAATTTGTATGATATGATTGGACAGAAATGAAATACGATATACATGTTACATTTTTATTTTCTAATGAAGAAAAAAAAAAAAAAATCAATAAGATACAGTAATTACATTTGTAAAATTATTTACAATTGGTCAAATTTTAGATTCAACGCCGTAACTTTGCGGTGATTGTATTAATTCCAACTGTTTGAAAATTATAATTGATCCAAATGAAGGAACCAATTACTTGTAAGAATTGTAGTTGAACGGAAATTAAATGATAAATTAAATGCAATCTTCATTTTATCTTTTGTATTCACTAAAGACGATAATTACAAAATATTTCTATTATGTTCTTGTCATGAATACAATATACAAATGTAACTTGTATTTTATGTCACCCTCATTACAATATACAAATACAATTTGTAATCTAATTTGACCCAATTACAAATTACAAATCAGGCGTTTGATTTGTAATTGAAATCTAATTATTTACAATTTGTAATTGAACGATGCCCAGTACTGTCACAAATATCGCTGATCCTCGATCAATTGGACGTTCTATGCAGTTTGATGAGAATCGGATTATATTATTATTATTTTCTATGAATAAAACCTATGTGTATTCGAGTGATCGATGCGGCTCGAATGGTGTCTCAATATCTATAAGGTAGCAGTGTCTATATCATACTGTGATGCTGTATATACATTTTGGTAATTATAAATCGTAAACTTTTGAGTTTGTCACGTGTCAAAAACTGTTGATGCTACTTTAAGGCGGGAAACCAGTTTAGGAGGTCGAAATTTTGGTGTTTCTTGTAAATTTTTTTAACAGGGAAGAAATAATCAGAATTTGTTTAAACTTTGAGGATGTTTTACTCATGTTTTGAAGTACACTTTGTAATTTTTTCAAGTCATTTCCGCTGGAAATAGTGGAGTTAGAAGCTGCTGGCAATGGACGATCGTCATCTGATTTTTTTTGGCTGTTGGGCATTCCTGAAGTTACAATTTTTATCTGTAATCATTACAATTTTTTTTTTGTTTCATTAACAACGTATTTACTAAGAATATGAACCTAACTGTGGGACGGTATTATTATTAAAAAAAAATTTTTTTAATGCAAAAAAGGTGAAAAAACATGACATTGTGTTCAAACACCTCAAAAAACATGCAATTTTCAACTTTTTTCGTATCACAATTAGGTTCATTTAGATTCAAGATAGGGTTTTTAACGAAAAAAAGAAAATTGTAATGGTAACAGATAAAAATTGTGACTTCAGGAATGCCCAACAGCCAAAAAAATCAGATGACGATCGTCCATTGCCAGCAGCTTCTAACTCCACTATTTCCGGCGGAAATGACTTGAAAAAATTACAAAGTGTACTTCAAAACATGAGTAAAACATCCTCAAAGATTAAAAGAATTCTGAATATTCCTTCCCTAAATTTTTGAATATGAATTTGAATGAAAAATTTACAATAGACATTTCCCATTGAAGCTTATAAATGAAAACTATTAAAATAATTATCACTTATGAAATAAAAATTTGTAATTTATGTCAAATTATGAGTATTAGTACAATTAATCCTCTTCTAACAACATTTAACTATAAAGGAAAACTATAGGTAAGGTCTTATGTAAAAAAGTGGAAGTGAGTCCAAGAATTCTTATGTGTTCTTACAGGGGGGGAGGGGGGCGTTTAAAAATGGCTAAAATCGTCCTTACAGAATTAATAAATGGCCTCATTACACACGAATTCCAAGATGCTCAAAACTTGATTCGGCTAATACTTTTTAATCTAGTAGAAAAAATTACACCTTTCAGAAAAGAGTTGATATTTTGTAGCAATAAAATATTTCTGTCTGAAATTAGTTATTTGACCGTTGAAAAATATAAATTGTCTAACTATGACAGTCTGAAAATTGATAGACGTATGATTTATGAGGTAGTAGTACGATACGGGCACTTCTATCTTATGAGAAATTGTTTCTACATCACTTACGTGTGATTCGGTAATTCATTACCTACTAGACTGACGGTTCAGAGGATTTTTCCTTCTTCAATCCTTTACTCCAATTAATAATAATAAACTAACATATCCTGCAGTTCTCATAGTTTTTAATCCAGATTTAAAATCTGCCACAATAACTATAGTTTTTTTTTTGTATATCATTAGATTATTGACAGACTGTTATAACGTCTTTGGTGTTTCTTTTTTCATTTTCTTGTCGATAACCCAGTGAAAATCATTTCCTGATGAAAGAGTATAATTAATAATCATCAAACTGCTTGAATAATATATCTATATAGTAGTTAGAATCTGTATGAAGGAGAAAAAAAATTCTTGGTGCTTACCAAAACGCATAGAAGTTAGTTACTAAACATATATGTATATATATATATATATATATATATATATATATTACTATACCGTATTTCCATTTCGTTTCGAATTTTGTTGGCCGACAGTTACCGCCTGATTGGAGCAAAAAATGTCCCTAGAAGCCCACCGTTAGCTGTGGGATCCTAGGGACATTTTCTGACCGTCGCGATTGGTGTTGCGTTGGCTGCTCGATCAGGTGGTAACTGTCGGCCAATAAAATTCGAACAAATTGACGCACGCGCATAAGATGTGCACATTCCTAATGGAAACACGGTATATGAAATCAATATATACTGTATTCGTACATGCATACATGTATATATATATATATATATATAATGAATTATGCATCCCGTTAAATCAGTTTTCTAGATCACTGACTTCTTAAAGCGATTATTTTCAATGAAAGAAAAACAAACGCTCCCTCGCTTATCATTTAGGCTCTATATATCCAAGAATGCAATGCAAGGCTTAATGCCTGTCTCTGTCATGTATACATAAACCTACGATTCCACACGCTCTTGCCCTATTCTTGTACATACTAAACACCCTTTGGTCACGAAAAATTATTACAAACATTGTTTTACTACCACTTTGTACTGATAAACGTAATTATTTGGCTGCGGCGCTCGCAGGCTTACCACTGGTTGCTACCTTCGTTTATGTAATTATATAAAATTATATTTTATACGCTTAGATGATTTTCACACAAATAAGTATGAATCACTATCATCGATAAATCTATTCTACCTGTACAATTGTCATTAAAGAAGTTTTCGACAAACTTTGCCACAAGCTTCCATCAATGGTATACCTAGTGCGAGAAAATCAAAGAAATTCTTATTTGTGTGCAACTATGAGACGTATAGTTTATCAGTTGTAGCGACGCAGATTGTTATTGTTATTATCATTATTATTATTATTATTATTTTCTTTATAAATTGGTTTGCTGTCCGTTCATGTTTTAACTCAGCATAAAGTGATGGAGTGTTCAAATTGCAAGCTCGCTTATGGACGCGGGCGATCACTTATAGGCAAGGGTGAGTAAGCTGGCGGCGCGTCGCATGGCGGTTAATTGAATATAACAATGTGACGTGTGTTTAGAAATTGAAAGTCACGTTTCTAAAATGAGATTGAATAATCCATCTGACATATGACTGAACCAAGACTGTGTTTCCAAACTAGGTAAAAGTTTACAGAGTGAAAATAGAGAAGCAGGGCAGGTGTCGGCCCCACCCCACTGCGCCTACCTTCTACTTTGGTTGGACCACTTGACACCACAAGCTGTGCATTCATTCAGAATCATTGATTGGATTTTGGTGGAATCCAACGTACAAACGTTTGAGACACAAACAAAGCAAAGTGAAAAATATTGAGAGAATCAGTGACGAAAAAGAGAAAAATCAAGAGGAGTTAGTGGGGAGGCGTAAAGGCTACTGTAGTTTCGGAACACAGCCATGGTCTCCCTACCTCCCAGGTACATACCTACATCATCACTACATTAAACTGCTATCCTTTTCATTCACTCATCGTGCAGAATTTAATATTATTCATTTGATCGTTATAATTTATTATTCATCGACAATTATATCATTTATCAAATTTAATATAATACACGTGTTGCTGCTTCATCACCGCTCACTTTTTTCAAAATTCATTAATCGGCGATCGTCATTCCATCGCTATGATAATAGTATAATACCGCTCTTTCTGCGTACAGATCCCGATACCGACATTTTACCAAAATTTTATCCAATCATTACAGAAATTATGGTAACGTAGAGCGCAATGCGGAAGATAAATTTCCGACGAGCGGTAAAGTGGCGACAACCCCTCACCGAAAAAAGGGTTTGCGTCTGAGCTGTAAAGCGGCTAAAATATCGGTACAATGTCGGTATCGGGATCTACACACGGAAACGGCTATACTATACTACTAATGATACTGTGTGCATCGGTGAAAATATGTTGGAGACTGTATTTAATTAAATACACGAGAATCGTTCTATCGCGACGGATAATTATTTTTTTCTTTTCTTTAATCACATTCGAACGTTGATTAGGGTTCATTTCATAGGTACAGTAAAAATTTCCGGGTTATTGAATTAATTTTTATATTGTAAAATTCTTTTGAAGAGGAGAGACGAGTAAAACTATTTGCGGTAGAGGGAAAAATATTATCAACACCTGGCTTATATAGCTGGTATAATAAAAGAATTGAACGTCCGTTATACTTGTCCTGTTAGTAAGCAGCAGCAGCCATTGTAAAGGAAACGTAACTTCCGTGCATAAATAATCTTTCAAGTACGTTCAACATATGATCATCTATAACTAGCTATACCTACGTAATAGACTTCTCTATTTCACCTGTGCACAGTTGCAAACTATTTAGTAGCGTTCCGCCTCACACTCATACGGCACACATTTAGAGATGCTTTTTGTGCAATTTATATTTCGTCTATTTCTACCTATACATGTTATTTTCGATATTTAATTATACTGTCTGTTTGTATATATGCCTTTTATATGGTCTTCCTTGTGTCGATTAGCGGCTTCCCCGCCATCTTCCTCCAACCCTACATCCGTTTCCTATTAGAGCCTGGGAATGTTTAAATATAGAAAAGTCACCTATGGAGCTTTGAGAAACGAAAGCTCGGTTATCTTGCATATGAATTATAAGGGTAGAAAATCAGATACCGTATTAGCGGGCCGTAGCTGGCAATGGTATAGCATCGATGTGAGCTACGATTATACTTCTTCGGCACTAGTTGATACAAGGTTATGTATATGCACAGTCTGCAGAAGCAGGTCAGCGTGATGAGTATGAACTTGAGTGCCAAGCTGGATGAGCTGCAGCGGGGCGACCGCCAGCTAGAAACAACTGTTGCACTATGTGAAATTCGAACCCAACTGCAGGAACTTACCAAGAGCGTTGAGTCTTGTCAGAGCGAAGTCAGTGAAGTTAAACGCGACATGGTGGCGATCAAGGTAAGTTCGTTTTAAACTTTTTAAAACGTCAGTTTTCTTCTTGATTAGGATGAATCTTTCAAGACCGTCTTTCAGTCAAATGGTAGAAAGAGAGTAAAAGGTGTTTGAAAAACTTCCAGCAATGTTGTTCGTGCTAATCATCGTGAACACGAATTAAACATCTTTTTTGTGCCACATATATCAATGTGACCAAATTAGAGTTACACTAACCAAGATGTCAGTAAGTTGAGAAAATGTTTTATGATTAGAACGATCAAAATGATTATATTTTGGTGTTTTTGGGCTCATTTTGTTCTATTTAGAATTCTCCAAATATCGTCTGAAACTTTTTTTTTTCAATTTTACGTCTGTACTGAAATGCAAGATTGCTTGAATACTTTGCAGACAATTTATGGGGATCTGGTTAGTGAGAAAATTGAACTCGAAAACATGAGAATCGGATCAAAAGCATCACAGTTTAATCGTTTTGAATTATACAATTATTTAAACCTTCTCTCAAAATTTTAATATCTCAGTTTTCTTGATCGAATTTGCTCAGGTTCACTTCAATCGCATATAAGAGATGTTGGTTCGTTATAGTGTTCAGTATATCATTGGTGCAAATGAAATTACTGGAGATTTTTTAAATGGGATATTTATTTTCTTTTTCTAAATTTCAATCAAGACGGATTCATCCTTACCAATGTTTTAAGATCCCAATTTGTAGTAAGCAAAAAGATTTATTCTCAAAATAAATTTTTTTTCCGTGGTAATTCAAAATTAATTAATTATACCGACAATCGAGGTCTCGAAAAATATTACTCACTAATTGTTTTTGCTTTGCATACTGACTTTAGCACGAGTTAGACACGGTTCAGCAGGTCAAGGAAGAGATAGAAGAATTACGGGAGTGCGTGGATCGCCTGGAAGAACATTCCCATCGAAGAAAGCTCAGACTTCTTGAACAGGTGACAAACACCTGTATGAGCACAAATTCGTTTCGTCTTTTTTGTTAGTCAAATATAATTTTCATTTTACAATTATCTGTTGTAGTACAATTATATCAATCAGGAATTTCCAATAAATCATTATATTTAATTTATGTACTATAAAACACATTATGTATTATACCTATATGTTGGTGTTCAAATATGTTCGACAGTTTTATTTGTTCTGTTATTTTCCTTGATATCCTCATTTACCTAATAATTAAATATTTAAGTATATATTTTATATGATTTTATTATGTCTATCGTTACTTCTGTCATTCTTTTTATTGCATTGTATACTAGATATGTGATCGAACTGAATATTTCATTTGACAACACACATTTATACCTTCAGACTGCAACTGAAGACACGATTTATTTACTTCCATATTTAACTGCAGGTCTGACATCACAATTTGCATTATTTTGCAAAGTTAGAGAAGATTCTGTATTGACTCTGTAGAAGGGACTTTCCACAGAGTCTTCTCAAATTTTTGTAACTGATGGTAATGCTACTAGGAAATAGCTATGTTTTTCACTTTCAATCGTTTTATCCAGTTTCGAAAATCATGATTTTTATTTTAAATATTGGTAAAAATGTATTCAACAAAATATTAAAGATGAACTTTTAACTTTATCCGAAAGTAGATACAATTTCCCCTCCGTCAAATGAAATTTTCAACTCAAACTGTACATCGTACGTCTCTAATGTTGTTCGTTTTTCTAGGGGCTGACATTATTCCTGTCGTATGCAATTCTGGCAGCAGTACTTGGCATGCTACAGTTTGGATACAACACTGGCGTTATAAATGCTCCCGAATTGGTAAGTCCGAATTCAATATTGATGATACATGACTACAGTTCATAATTACTCCTTGTTTGCCCCTTTTTCATATACAGGGTGTTTACGAGTAAACACCACAGTATGTTGGGTTGCCTACCACTGGGGGTGCAAATGCCGCTCAAACAGATCTACCTATTTATCGCTAGATAGCACGCTTAATTCGTTGCTTATAACCTATGCTAAAGAATTTAATAATCGCGTTCGCAGTCACATTAAAGTGATCATATGATTTAACTTGATTAAAGTGATGATAACTCGGTAGCCCTGTTTTACCAATATTTGTTCCCCTCGATGGTAGGCAACCCAAAACACTGCGGTGTTTACTCGGTGACACCCTTTACACCCGGTGATTCTTGATGTACAAATAACCGGCTATTCGCAATATTTCTCCATTCTTTCGACAGAATATTGAGAACTTCATGAAGGATGTGTACAAAGACAGGTATGGGGAAGACATTAACGAGAACGCAGTTAAGAGGTTGTACTCAGTTGCGGTCAGTATATTCGCCATTGGCGGTATGCTTGGCGGTTTTAGTGGAGGAATGATTGCCAACAGATTTGGCAGGTAAGTTTCAGCACACATATTGCACGGTGGCTCTTTTAATACCCGCCAGTCTTTTCACGTACATGATCATTAATTTCTAACACACGAACACATGAAAGTGTACAAATAATCGGCATAATTATGTAAGATTTTACAACGCATTCGCTGCCTTTAGCGCTCTAAAATTTTTTTAGAATCGTTTCAAAAGTAATTATTCTTCCACTCAAGTGAAGTTATAAAAATATCGTAAACGATGCATAATTTTTTTTACGAAAAAATCTCTTAATGTTTTCAATGATCAAAAAATTATAAATTCGTCTTCAACTTACAAGAACGTATGTTTTGTGATTCTTCACAGTTTGAAGATTATTTTTTGTTTTGAGATCCACATAGTTGATCGATACCTTAATTGGAAGGTTGTGTTTTTTTTTTTTTTTTTGCAATAGGAGTGCATTTTTAATAGTTTTCATTTTGGATTGTACTAATTCGTTGAAAAAAACTTGGACAGCTATGATAAACATTCTTAAAATTCATGAGCGAGAACTCTGAGTCAAACAGGTGAGTTTGATCATCTAAAGCCATTATGTAGAGCACAGGTCGAGTATTTTATATATCCCAAAGTGATGACGGAATATGTTTTCATGAAGCTCAAAAGCATGTCAGATTAAAAAAAAATCATTCACATTTGTATCTAAATAAGCGACGGTTAAATCACCAGTGAATATTTTACACTACAAGAATCAAATGGATTTGAGATATAAAGTGTAATAACAGTTCTTAAAAAAGATTTTCACTGGTATTTCAAATGTATCAGTCTCGAATAATTTTATGAAAATTTTAAGTTCGTATTAGAAGTTTCTAAGGTCTAACAGAATATCTCAAATTCATATTGGCAAAATTACGAGTCACATAAACAAATTTCACATATAAATGTTTCTATAAATTGAATAATGATATTATTCATGAATTTTGTACTATTACTGTTTCGTTACTACGTGTACACGAATAATAAAAAAATATTTTAGTAGCTATAATTTACTTTCGTTGCAAAAGTTTTCAGCTGCTTTTTACAATATTTTTTTTTCTTGATTTGATTATGTCACTGTCACTAGCGACAAGGCATCTATGTTGCGAGTAAGCAAAATTAGCCAAATGATAGTTGAGCAGCTATGCCTGAATATAGTTTTGCCATAATTTTGTTCGAAAGCACTTACATTATTTATTTTAGACAAAAGATTGCAACAAATTTGACTTAGAAATGGTGCTGAAACAGATTTAGGAGTGCTTTAAGTGATTTCAGTGTATCTGGTGCGAGAATTGAGCATGATTGAATCTTGATGTAAACGTAACGTCTGATTGTCTTTCAGAAAGGGGGGCTTACTGCTAAACAACGTGCTGGGCATCGTCGGGGCATGCCTTATGGGTTGCACCAAAATTGCCAACTCATATGAAATCCTGTTCCTCGGCCGGTTCATCATCGGTGTTAATTGTGGCTTAAACACCTCCTTGGTTCCCATGTACATATCGGAGATAGCACCACTGAACTTGAGAGGCGGCCTGGGCACGGTGAACCAGCTCGCTGTTACGGTGGGCCTCCTGGTCTCCCAGGTGTTGGGCATCGAGCAGATTCTTGGCACAAAAGATCGCTGGCCCGTTCTTTTAGGTTTGGCCATCTGCCCTGCCATCCTACAGCTAGTATTATTACCATTTTGTCCAGAATCTCCCAGGTAAATCCATCTATATTCATCTGAATAAGTGTTTAGTAACTTTTTAACGTTATTTCGTGGTAGTGTCTCATCTGTAATTCAAAACAGTATGAATCTGGCCGGATTTCTGAAATTTGGTGTATATTCTAACGAAACCTGCTCGCATTTATGCAGTACAGTTAAAATTTTACCCCGGTTTGTCTGTATTTATGCAATTCAGGGTGTAGTTCGACGCGATCCGCCTACGCAACTTGGCGTACATTCTACCCAAATCTGCCTATATTCATGAAATTGCTATTGTTTTTGCCTGGATTTATGCAACCCGGTGTACTGAACCAAATTGCAATTGCTAAGGTGCAGGCGATTTCGGTAGGATGTATTTCAAATTGCATAAATGCAGGCGGATTTACGCTATGTAAAATTCCCTAAATTCAGGAATTATCGATCGTTTAATACCGTATTACCACTTCGATTCTTCCGTAACTCTTGCCCGCTATTAGTCTTCGACCGAACTCGGAGATTTGCTAAAAGTGAAAACTGCTTTCCACTTCTGGAAATAGGTTAAATGATTTTTTCCTCCTCGTCTGAGAGTATAGATTTATTGGTTTAGTTTGATTTATTTGATGACCGAAGTGACAATCTTTCGGTGACTGTAGTCAAATTATCTTACTTTAGATACTTGCTCATAACAAAGCAATGGGAAGAGGAAGCAAGGAAAGCCTTGAGAAGGCTGAGAGCTAGTAATCAAGTGGAAGAAGATATTGAAGAGATGAGAGCAGAGGAACGTGCTCAACAGGCAGAAGCTTCCATTTCAATGACAGAACTCATATGCAGTCCAACATTGAGGGCTCCTCTGGTCATTGGTGTTGTTATGCAGTTGTCACAACAGCTGTCTGGTATTAACGCAGTGAGTATCTTATTTCAAGAGTTCTAACTGTGCAATTACTTATGTTATATACGAACTTGAACTTCATAGTTCTGGACAGTACCACAAATTTTAACAAAACTTTTTTTCTTCCAGGTTTTTTACTATTCTACAGATCTGTTCATGAGTTCTGGATTGACCGAAGAGAGTGCAAAGTTTGCAACTATTGGTATCGGAGCTATCATGGTTGGTATGACGCTGGTCTCGATTCCGCTGATGGACAGGACAGGACGACGCACCCTTCACTTGTACGGTCTCGGCGGGATGTTCATCTTCTCGATCTTCATCACCATTTCGTTCCTAATAAAGGTAAGTTCATATTTTCATCCTTGTCATCGATCCAGGTATAATTCACCGTATAACATGCATTTGAAACACGTCGCATATGAAATGTCATAACTACGAGATCCTTATTGAAAACATGAAATTGATATGTTTTTGGACACTCTTGGGTTATGCTATCAATGATTTACAAATTCCTGGAATTGTGGTTGACTTGTCAAATCGCTAGAAAATTTTGAATCCACCACGAAAAATGTCTTGTATAGACGGATTCACTTACAATTATCACCGAAGTCACCCAAATTCAGATGAGAAAATTGATCTGAATAGATATGAAAACTTATTCACTCAGTTATTTCAACTGATTAAAACTGCAAATAATAATCTGGTTTATGAGGCTTATGTGATGAAAAAAATTAGGCATATGTATATCATCGTTGTATATAATAATTGTCTTCATACGCTTCACCATTCCGCCTCAATACGAGAGGCGTTTAACGCTTTGTTCACAGCTGGAGTGCAGCACTGCACAAACTGTGAGAAATATCACCTGATATATATTTATGGATACTCACCTCACGTTCATTTTAATTTGATCCTGCCATTCATGTAACTTGTAAGTTATCCTCACCCTGCACGTATTTAATATGAATATAATTTGCTATTTCGCTTCATTATTCACGAACACTACATGAACGAAAAACTATTCTGATGTAACTGATGTGATTTCGTCAAATTATTTGCAATCATTTTTTCTATCCATATTTATTCGATTTACTTGCAACCGCAAATTGAAAGGTAAATGGAAACCAACTTTCATAAACTCATATCATTTTTCAACGACTATTGAATTACAGAATTACTTCCTAAAGATTGAAATATATGCATATTCCATTGATCTAGCTCTGGATATTGAGATTTAAAATCTTATTAAGGTTGCGATCGAAACACTAGAATTTCACGCACTCTCACACGCATGTAAGTTTATTTATTGGCACACATCACGCTATTTTTTCCCCACCCCCTCCAACCTCTCTTGAACTCTTTCGTGACAGTCTGGAGGAGAGTAACTGTGTATGTATCACTGGTTTGCTTTTGTTTATTTTCAAGGTATTTCTAACACACTGCCTTTATCACTTATTAATAAACACAAGCACTAATAACGCTTATTCTTGGTCACATATGAATCTCAAGGAATTTTTTTATCCACGTGCATGTCGATAAGTCAGTGAATGACACAAGTATTATATAGTAATCTTAATTGGTTGCTGATTATGAAAGCAATATAATTATCCTTATCATTCAAAAATTATACCGTCTCTTCACAAATAAATGCTGCGGTATGTTGGGTTGCCTATCACCGAGGGGAACAAATATCGGTAAAACAGACATACCGAGTCATAATCATTTCAGTCAAGTCAAGTCATATAATCGCTCCAACGTGACTCCGGAATGTAATCACTGACCGCTGCAGTATATATTATAAATAACGAAACAACTCCTCGGCCAAATTCATACGAATTGGTAACACGGGAAGTTAGGTCACTAGCGAAGATTTTAAGTACGGTACCTATCGATAACTCTGTAGTTCTGGATTACCGATATATGTTTCCCTCGGTGATAGGCAACCGAACATACTGCGGTGTTGACTTGGAAACATGTGGTATTTGGTTAAGAATAATATTATACATGAATACTGTATGAACAATTGTTCTGCATTACAAGTTAGAATCAACAGCTGTGACTAATAATAAGTGCTTCGCATTTTTATTATCGACATGACAATTTTCATCCTCATAAAACACAAAGAATGTGAACTTTATGTACAAATGAATTTATCACATACTATTTTCACATTACTATTCATCGTACAATATGAAGCTTTTACATTAAGTAAGTTAAGGACTCGCTGATGAAGAAATGTCTGTTTGAATATATTAATCAATTTATACTATAAATATTGTAGTAAATTTTACAGGATTTTTTCTCACTAAAACTTGGATAAATTTGCAGATTAGTTTTATTTCTTTATCAAATTGAGTACCTAGCTGCCATTAATACTAACAGTGCGATAATTCATACCGTCACTTTACACTGGATTGAATTACAGCATGACGCATGCATATTTTATGATGAAAAATTCTAGAACAAATAGTTATGGATTATAATTTTTTTGAACATCTGAGCCTCCTCCAGCTGCTCAGGAAAGGAGAACTCTATACTACCGCCTGATAGGAGTTTTTCGGTTTCGTGCAGGAAATGATCGACTGGATGTCTTACCTTTCGGTGGTCTCAACACTCAGTTTTGTCGTGTTCTTTGCTGTGGGACCTGGATCCATTCCGTGGATGATTACAGCAGAGCTATTCTCCCAGGGTCCTAGGCCAGCAGCCATGTCCATTGCTGTGCTCGTTAATTGGATGGCTAATTTCCTGGTCGGCATATGTTTTCCAAGCATGAAGGTTCGTCTGTATTTTGAACTACGTTGTTAGTTACACATTCGGAAAAATTCACACCGAGAGAAATTCTTATATTTTTCGTTACTAGGAAGTTATACTTCATTATTTTCATTTTCATTTTTTTCTTCTTCCACCATAATCGATGGAATTTATACCTATAGTTCCGGGCAAAAGATGCAACTTAGTTTTGTCGCTGTGTAATTTTTTTTTTTATTTATGGGTACTGGTAATATATTTTTGTTGAAACTACTTCGTTAACCAGAAAATTCAGTATTGCCAATTGTAATTACACTAAGTGGTTGCTTGTACCTTTTTTGTAACGATTCCCATGCGGATGAAATTCTTTAACGACTATAATAACGGAATGAAATTTTTCTCGGTGCAGTGTGGATTCGTCGTGCTTGATTTTATTCGAATTTCGAATTTCTCTTAATCTTGGCTTCTTTTACAGACTGCGCTAGACACCTACACGTTCCTGCCATTCAGTGCATTCTTAGCCATCTTTTGGATATTCACATACAAAAAGGTTCCGGAGACGAAGAACAAAACGTTCGAAGAAATCCTTGCCTTGTTCAGGCATGGTAACGACAGGTATGGTGCTCAGAAGCAAAACAATCCTATTTCTATTAAATACACGAGTAAACCGTCGGCAGATATTTGAATGAAAATTATACTCGTCACAACCTTTTTTTCGACTAATTATCGTCAAGATTAATATAACTATATTAATTGTTTCACACGCGATTCGATATATCGTTAATTTAATAACAAATTGCTACGCGTCATGGTCAGTTTTATTTTTTCAATACCACTTTCCACGTATGATGCATATAACATCGCAATTTAACGCAAAACAACTGCAGAATAAATTCTGTTTAAGTATTACTAAGGACTGAAGTGTGTTATTCTTTTGAATTGCATATTATTATTCACTATACATTAGTGTTATTCTTTTGAATTGCATATTATTATTCACTAATGTATAGTGAATAATAATATGCAATTCAAAAGAATAACACACTTCAGTCCTTAGTAATACTTAAACAGAATTTATTCTGCAGTTGTTTTGCGTTAAATTGCGATGTTTAGAAAGTGGTATCGAAAAGATTTAACTTTCAGCAATTTTGTCTGCGAAACTTTTACATTTATCGGCATCGATCTGAAATAAAAATAAATTTTTCCATTTCAGTTTGTTTATCGTGAGATTTTTGTTCAATATTGAGAACTTTGAATTCTATTGTACAATATTATTGCATTCATTGATTTTTCTCTGTACGATTTTATTCGTAATCAACAACTTCACGTATTAAAAATCACTGTGATTGACGAAATATTGATTATTAAGCAATAATACAATTCTATACATTGTAGCTGATGAACATTTACTAAAACGGTAATATTTTGAAATCGCGTTATAATTATAGCAGTAATAATAAATGCTGCACTCATAAATATATGTATATATTTGCGTAAATTTTGTTCCGCATGTTTTGTTTGTTTAATTTGTTATCAATTACTGTGGAAATTATGCAGCCAGGATATTTATTGCTTTACTTTATTGAGACTTTTTTTCAATTCAATATTTTACAAGTTTTTAATATACAAATTTATTAGAATCAGAATTGATGTCTTGTCAGGGGTTAATATTTATATGTTCCTTAAAATAATTCATAAGCATTATGTTTATTCGTTGAGCTTATCACGTCAATGTATTATTTTATTCGAATAAATCATAATTTTTGTAGGTGTTGCCTTATGTTTCGTTTATTATAATTTATGGAAATGTTTCTTTTTTTTTTTCATTTTGTTTTATTGTTTTTCAAACATAATAAACGGCTGTGCATTGCGCGTTGTAATTCCGCTTTGTATGTTATTCGGAGCAGGAGCAGCTTGCGGGAAAGCAGATTATACGGGTGAGTCAATTGTAACGTGTTGTTAGTCGTTGTTGTATTACATATTATATATGCCTACATTACAGCTTTACGTATTCGTTACGATGAATAATTGAATTTGCAGACGTTTTAAAGCATGAATAAATTCAAAAAATAGGCATGATAATATACAGCCAATGTAAAGGAACGAGTATTCATTATTTTCCATGTTAAAAACAGTGCAACAGCTCGAAATTACACAGTATTTTTATATTACATAATATTTTAATAGAAGGCTGAGTAAATTCGTTAAAATGACGTGACGTGGAAGAATTATTTTTATTATTTGCAGTACAGAATTATAATTGTTACTGTACCGTTAGAAATTACAAAGGGCTTATAATAATACAAAATAGTTTGATATTTTCAAAAATCGTGTGTAGGAAGTTGATTGGCCTGAGGTCTGTACTTTTTATGAATTCTATTGCCAATTATTACATTCTTAAGCTACGAAAATGTCTTTAAAAATACAGAAATAAAAAATAGTGGAATTGTAAATAAATAATGACCAGATATCGATGTTTTATTTGAAATTGCTCTTAAATGGTTAAATATATCGTGTGTCCATGAGGAAAGTGCGCACCTTATGCGCATGCGTCAAGTCGTTCGAATTTTATTGGCCGAAAGTTACCGCCTGATTGAGCAACCGACTCAAAACCAATCACGACTGTCAGAAAATGTCCCTAGAAGCCCACAGCTAACGGTGGGATTCTAGGGACATTTTTTGCTCAATCAGGCGGCAACTGTCGGCCAATAAAATTCGAACGACTTGACGCACGCGCATAAGATACGCACTTTCCTCATGGACACACGGTATTCAATTTCAAATGTCTCTTCTTCGTTCAGAAGACATTCAATTTTACAATGTTGTACCGAAATTAATGGAAAAAATGCGTCTCAAAAATAGACATTTGATTAAAATCTCATTGATTGTTAAGAATTTTGAAGCAAATTGAAACGAAGCATCGATATCTAAGCTTTTTTACGCAACGTCAGTATTTTTTAGAGATTTTAGTAGCTTGCGAATAAAATGATTTGACGAATACTGAACGTGCGACAATCTCGTAATAAAATTATTAAAAAGTATCGACTTGTAAACTAGCCAACCTACTAAAAGCAGAATTTATTTACTTGTTTGGTCATGAAAGCTTGAGGACTCATTTGTGTTAACAATAAATTATTTGTACATGTATAAGTTGCATAAAGGTGTAAGGCATGCTATCAAAAAAATGTATTACATGCCAGTTGTCGTTTATTTTTATTTTCTTACGATTTTTTTTTTTTTCATTTACAATCTTCAGGCTCACTGCGACTTACAATATACATACATATATCACACATATGTAATACGTACGTTATTATAGTTGCATGGATAACTGCTGCGCAGTTTCTCATGATAAACTTTATCTATCTCTGAATATATTATACATTTCACAGTTTCTCTAATTAGTTATTTCGGGCTATTATGTAATTTATTGATTCGTTTTCTTTTCGTTGTTGTTGTTTTATTTATTTATTTTTTTATTTTTCCCAACATTCCGTAGTTGCACAAAATCAATCATGTATCTATTAATACGTGTGATGAGAGTAATAATTGAATAATACTGAATAATATAAATGAATATAATATTCAACTGCCATTATATGATCTACATAAGAGCCCCAATGACAAAATTTATCCTGGAGCCCTATACGTCTGTTAGCATGCTCCTTATCTTCAATAGTCTATCCAGTTGAATGGATCAAAGATAAAAACAAAACTTTCAACTGTACATGTTGATTTATATTATAGCTGGCACGAGGCTATGCGCTGTGCTATGCGAATATTGCATGTTAGTGCTTAAATAATTGTTGGGCGTAATATTATATATTATTTTAAATGTTATAAAAGGTTTTACACGTTATTCAATTCTGAACGTGGTGGAAATTAAAATTATTCAGTAGTTCAAGATGTTCATAATGATTTGATGCGTCGTCTGATGAGTATGTTTTTTTTTTTTTTTTTACCTTAAATACGATTAAGTAAAAATTTTATAAAAACTTTATGCACGTATAACGTGGTAAAATGATGATAAAAATTATATCGATTTTTGTATCACGTTATTATGAACATCTTTATTATACCATTATAGTCTATTTAAATCATCAACTTCATTGAAGCAGCCATTCGATTATTGTTTTTCTTTATTTCATGCTAAATTAAGGTTTTGCCGAAACATTCAAATTCATTATGTATACATATAATATATGTATATGTATATATATTTATATATATCAAGCTTTTTGTTCAAGAATGGAGCGTTACACGTTATAAACAGTTCATTCTTTGCTTACGACATAGATAGATAGAAAGATTTCATGCCTATAGATATACTGATACATGAATATAGGTGCAAGAGGGGAGGCAGCAACAAAATATTTCCACCGCCCGTTTGCTTTAAACATCTACATATGTTTTAATTATAGAGAATCCGGGATGTCTGGGAAAAATATTTTCTCTTATTAGAAGAACAAGAAAAAATATATACAGTTGAAGATTCATTTATTTCATTTCATCCAGAATTGATAATATGACTTATAACATCTAGGCTTACCGAAAGCGAGCAACAAATTAATCGTGTTGCTAAATGTGATTCAATATTGGGATTCTGTAAATTCAACTTCAAAGATCCCACACAAATTTATTTAACATTAATTTTCAACAAAGTATCTACTGTATATGCCTCAATGGTATACAAAATTCAGAGTAAAATTTCCAGTAAGACGTGAAAATCTAGTCTCTTTAGAAACAGTTTTGATCTATTAAGGTGCTTATAAAGAAGCGTTGTACACCTCGAAAACGCGGGGAAGCAAAACTCCTATACCGCTCAAACGATCAGAGTGAAACTTGAGCAATTAATGCCTTATTTTGGCAAAAAGTGGAGCGTCTTTTTACTTTTTCTAAATTTGAAAAAAAAAATTTACAGATTGGTTACCACCTACAGAAATTGTCCAAATTTTCACAGTTGCACTGAATGGATCGAACTATCCGGTATGATACCACTCGGCGGTGATGAAACACACATTTTGAGCCCAGTCCCATGAGATTTGATGGTGAATTATCGAAATGGCAGCTGATCTGGTTTTCGCTTACAAAGTACACCGAAATCTCATTTTGGCGACATTTGTTACCGACATTACGCGCATGCCGGTAATGTATGCGTGTAATGTCGGTAAAAAATTACCGGCAGGCATGAAAGGTCGGTAACAAATGTCGCCAAAATTAGATTTCGGTGTTCTTCGTAATCGAAAACCAGATCAGTTACCATTTCGTCACTTCAGTATTAAATCTCATGGGATTGGGCTCAAAATGTGTGTTTCATCACCGCCGAGTGGCATCATACCGGATAGTTCGATCCATTCAGTGCAACTGTGAAAATTTGGCCAATTTCTGTGAGTGGTAAGCAATCTGTAAAATTTTTTCAAAATTTCGAAAAAGTAAAAAGACGCTCCACTTTTTGCCAAAATAAGGCATTAATTGCCCAAGTTTCACTCTGATCGCTTGAGCGGTATAGGAGTTTTGCATCCCCGCATTTTCGAGGTGTACAACGGGTCTTTATAAGCACCTTAATACAAGATAGTTGTTAAAATTTGTTAGTACGATAAGAGACTTCATGATGTTCGGCCTCTACCTTCATATTATATAAACAAATGAAACAAAGTATTGAAACGTCAATTGGCAGAGTCCAATGCTCGATGTATAGTCCTGTGCAAAGCTTTTATAGTGAAAAGTTGAGATAACAATTGCTGTGAAGTAAGCTTTTTTGTTGATATCAGGAATAGGTGTTGGGTTTTGTCGTTTATGTTTATCTCCGTTTATTGTACCAAATAAATACGATGGGTAAAAAATTGGTAAAGTATGTGAATTTTGTACGTTGCATTCTGACTGCGTAATAGTTGAAATGGGTTCGATTTTCCAATTTTCTGTACGGACGATATACAGGCTAGAAATGTCTAGCTAGATTAAACGAGCGGTGCGAAATTGCGTCTCTGTATTAAAAATGAGCACTTTAAGTCGAGGCTAGGTGGCCATGTAACATTGTTGTATTGCAGGGAAGAGGAGCTCGCCACTAACTCTAGCAAGGAGACCGTCCTATCTGACGCCACTACTGCCAACCATACCCACGCTACCAATAAAGCATAATCTAGTTAAAACATTTTACCTAATCAACAACACTGTACATTGAATCACTAAACACTTTTCATCACTCTCATACTATTATTGAATAATTGTTATCGATGCTGTTATAGGTATTTATATTAGGACAGATTTCAGAGTGTGTAACTGAAATGATAATGACGATAATGATGATGATGATGATGATTATTAAATCGTTTAATGTTACGAATATTTCGGCATGACCAGTAAATCTTAAATACGTTCCATACTGTAAAATAAATAATTTTGTTTATTTGATTATCGGTTTTATTTACTTTCCACTTTTTATAGACGTATTTATATTGTTATACATGTAATTGTGCCGATTCCATGTGTCATGATGGGGTTCGTCTTATCAGTCATTCCTTTTGTCCGAAATTTTTTTTCTATTACTATCGACTAACGGTGAAAAACCAAGTTGTTGACTATTCGTAATGTTAGTCTACTACACAGGCCAGTGAAATGTTGTACATTAAAGTATAGAAACTGTGAAATGCATTATAATTTCTCACTCGACACTGATGCAACTTTGCAAAATATCTCGATAAATATATTATACATTTTCATATATATATATATATATATATATAAAATATATTATATATGAAAATGCTGTAAGGTCTGAGTGTATACTTCTTTCTCAATTCGATATTTAGCCAATGAATTCCCGAAGATTCTCAATATTAATGTCGAGATGAGTTCGTATAGACGGGAAACGTTATAATTGAAGGAAATGCAAGTCAAGAAAGGGGTGTACATGATATCACTGACCAGCCTTTTTGTGCTTTAGAAATAATTATACTTGATATAATAATTATAAGTTAGAATAAGAAAAAGAAGAAAAAAAAAAAAGATTTCGTGAAGCTTTCGTGAAAACTCTTAAGAACACAAAAAAGTCGTCATAAATTATCACGTCGTCATTTGTTGCTGTAGCGATGAATAGGTAGGTATGTGATTTTTTGGAACATATTTTATTTTTTTTTATCTTTTCAGCAAGTTTATTTCATTTTGTCGAGAGGAAATGGCGAAAGTTAGCAGACTGAAAACGAGTGACCAACTGCGCATGCGTAAGATAATTGAAAGATAATGACTAAGCTCGCGCATGCGTAGTAGCTCAGCTCGCTAACTTTCACCATTTTCTCTTGATGTGTACAGTCATGTGCATTAATAGGTTTCCAATGACCCGCTATCTTTCTGGAATCTAAACTGAAACGAGTTTTCTGTATATAGAAATTTTTACTACCTATGATCGAGGTAGATATTGTTTGTTACTCCCGTCACTTGTGGCGCTAGTCATTGACACATAAAATTTGATTAGAAAAGGAACTCGTTCCAGTTTTGATTCTAGAAAAATAATCAGCCACTGGAAACAAATTAATAAACATTACTGTGCAGTTATTTTTCTTTTCGAGCCGAAATAAAATATCTGTTCGATTCCATACGAATTATGTGACAACGACTCCAATTCTTTCACATCAACTTCGTCGCTAGTCATTGTCACATAATTCGGCTAGAATCGAACTCGAATTTCGTTTCGAACCGAGAACAAGTTAACCGAAGGGGGCAAGCGTTAATAAACATTACTGTACACGTACATAGTTCAACCATGATCGAGGTTTTTGTCGTCCATTTTGTTTATCGAAGAATTATTTGAATCCTAACCTGGTAAACATTGTTTTGCAACGGAATCAATTTCACTAAATTCAGTTATCCCAATCAATTTGATTGGTTTAAAATGTTTAAAATTCTAATCGAATACGAATTTTTATTTTTCTTGGGCTAACAAATGATGAATTCAGGTTTTAGAACGTCTTAACTTTGCTTAGCAAGTCATGGTTATAAAATATATCCTTGTGCCTACAAAGAGACACAGTAATATTCATTAATGCCATCCCCTTCGGGGTGCTTTGTGTTCGGTCCGAAACAAAATGCGAATTCGAGTCTGTACGAATTATGCCATAATGACTCCTAATCTCTCACATCGGCTGCATCTCCAGTCATTATCAGATAATTTGTATAGAATCAAACTTGTGTTTTGTTTCGGACCGAAAACAAGGTGGCCGGAAGAGGAAGGCATTGATGAATATTACTATACATAATTCCATTTGTGGGTACAAATTTGTAATCTATGGACAAGTTTTTCAATGATCAATGCGTGACGAAAATCGATCAATTTAGATATTTTCTAAATTAAAGCAAGAATTATACTTCTCTTCAAATAGAAATATAACAGAAATTAGATTTTCAATAAATAAAGAACAGTGAGATCGTTTGCATGGTAAAGAATCAATTCAAATTTCGCGGTGAAAGAGAATTTCTGGAAATGTATGCTGATTCCAATTCAAATTGTGCAGACTGTGAAACATAGTTTGAGTATGCGCGCCGTTTTTTTTTCAGAGGATGCATCACAGTAAAATCAGAGATCGATCTGAAAATTTCTGCATGTTCCTGCGTGCAAAAAATTGGTATGTGGCTGAAATGCTGTCAGTTTTTCTCATATATTTCCCAAAAACCCTTCGAAATTTTGTGACATGCAGAAATTTTCTACAAGTATATTATATTATTTGAAACATTGTTCACATTCAATAAGAGCACCAGTTCTATTACCTAAGAAACTGATGAATAATTTTTTAATTATTTGAAAAGTCATAATTTTTATTTGAATTCCTTTTTTCGAAAAGCACCGGTTTCATTCCAACAGTTCTCTGCTTTGCAGCAAACATGCATACAAGAAGTTGAACTATAAGAAATACTTAAAATCGGGTTCAGTTTTTCTGATGTGTCTCATAGAATCATTTGCATGTAACAGAAATTCTCCGAACTCGTTGGAATTTTTTTTAAATGCTCAAAAAAATGAAATCCAAGAGTCTTTTGATGATCGTATTTGCTAAAGTTGTAGCAATTGGGGATTCCCAAGAATATTTTCAGAGATATTATTTCACCGCTTTGAAAAAGAGGATTTTAGGACATAGATTACACGTAAGAAACAAAGTAAAAATAAAAAAAAAAAAATTGATACCATCGGAAAAGTTTGAAGAAGTGGAAATTTGGACAAGTGGCGTGGTGTTTTGCAGGAGCATGCTAAACTGTGTGAATGCGTTAGAGGAGCACATACCGCCAGCGGAGAGCGCTGCCCTGATGGTGGCCGAGGAGAAGCCACATCCAGACTCATGTAAGGCCTGCCAACCTGACCAACATCACCCTTCGTCACCCGTCACGATCACCAACTCCATCACCGCAAGTCAAACAATTCCTCAGAGCTGGCTGTAGCTGCTGTAGCATGAATGAAACCGCGGTCAATTGGTCGACCAAGTACCAATCTCTGAGTATCCTAAACGCATTATAAGGGATGTAATTGAACAGAGGCGTTGTAATCCGCTGCTGCATTCCATAGTCTGTTTGATATATTATGGGTATGGTAATACTGAATTGATGGAGATATTAAAAATCTAAGAGTATGTATGCGAGAAGGTTGCCAGGAATTTGCCTTGTACATTGTACATATATTATATGTATAATATAAATTATACAGTGAGAATTGTGATCGACATAATGGTCGGTCGTCTGCTGTAGTTTAATGCGCATGCGGTACAATCCGAAAGCAGTTGTTTGCCAGGGTGACCAACCGTCATGAACGTAACCTAAAAATTTTTACATTTATTTTTACATAAATATATCGTAGAAAACTGTAGTCTGAATTTATGACGGTTGGTCGCCCTGGCAAAGAACTTCTCTCGGATCGTACCGCATGCGTATTAAAACTGTAGCAGACGACGGATCATTCTGTCGTTGGCAATTCACACTGTATAAAAAATATTACAGCAGAATTTCGGACCAAGGATAATCGTAGAATTCGATTTTTAATTTGTATCATATATACAGGGTTAACTATCATATAAAATTTGCAACTGCAGAAAAGTATACATATATTCTAGTATCGTATCACACGATCAAACAACATGCGGTCGGGTTTCAATATATGTATAATATGTAGGTACCATATACTTAAAGACGATGTATGTTTTCGTGTTGCAAATTTGATATATATTCCTACACTTTGCACAAAATGGTTTGACCGTTGAAAAATCATTCCTGTTCATTATTATCCCACCTTTTTCGACCAGTGCACCAGTAAAATTTATACCTAGAGTTTCCAGTGAAGGGTCATAACGCCAACGATGTTTCGCCGGCAAATAGGCAACCGGAATCACATAACTTCGGTTGCCTCTGCTTTCGCGTCAGGACCCTTCACCGGAAACTTCCGGTGTATTTATGTGAGCAAAATATCATCGATCACCATGTTTCTTATAAGTGTATTGCCGATTGCTCCTAGGTTGCTATCGCTATTCAGCATTCTTCTTCTTTCCATACTCTCAGTTTCGAGTTCGTAATTTGATAATTTATTACCATACCCCATTCCCATATGACAATGTGATGCTCATATAATAAAAGCGTACACTACAGCAGTTCATGATCTTTTATGAACGGAATTGTTTGCTAATTTACTCCCAAATTTTGCATGCTAATCATTGTCTCTCTATATGTCTGTAAATTTTATAATTTGTAGTGTCACTGTAAATTATGTTGTTTTACGTTTCATTCTTTTAATTATTTTTTTTTTTTTTTTTTTTTTTTTTTTAAATTCTTTACTAATCAACAGAATTTTGTCTAGAATATTATCTAACTCTTTGTTAGTACACATTATTATACGTCGGGGAAACATTATAAGCATGGAAAAACCTAAGGAACAAAATGAAATATGGTTAAAAGAATTCTGTGTATCTATATATTATACATGTAATATATACGATACTTCCTTATCCGTGATGTGATTATATACTTTTGATATTTGTGTAAAACGTTCATATGTATACATATATTATATACCCATCATTGAATTGCCTTGAATGATTCACCGAAATATTTTATACAGCTTTTGCCTTACCATGGTTCGGCAGTGAAAAATTTAAGAAAAATTCAACATCAATTGTAGGTGAATTGTGAATGATCGGTAGTCCCTTGTATATATATGTTTGTTTTTCGTGCCATAATTAATTTTGTAGTAAGCATATTTCTTAATTATTGTCTTCGATTCGAAGGGAGAAAAAAAAGAAAAACCGAAAAAAAATCATGATACTACTATTTATTTCATTATAAACCAGATACACACTGATAGGGTCACTTGATTGCTTTTTTTCCTCCAATATATTCATGTTACATAAATGTATTGATACACCGTCGACACTGGCCTTTGTAGTAGCTTTAACCGTATAATGGAGAACATAATACAATTTTTGTACATATATTAGCACAAACCCGTATGTGTTTTGTAACTTTAAAAATATACTGTGATACGGGAATAGGTGATTAATATTTTTTATATCTAGCGTATAAAGTTCCATACTGGAGATAAATATTTCAACTGTCACTTTGAACATATTATTATTATTGTATATATCCGATCCAGGTGACAATATCGATACAATTTATAGCATGATTGTCGCAATGCGCATGAAAGCATGGTTAATGATACATTATTACATTCAGCGGTGAATAAGTTTAGACGTTGATTTGATTTATACTAGTGAAAACTGGTTCAACCACTGTAAAAACAAAAGTTGCATTCAATTTTCCAGTTTTCGGAAAACATAAATGAGAATGAAACTTTTGATTGGTTAAAAGATTATGTTTTACTGAACTTTTAATTACCAAACAAAATCTGTTGAGTTTAAATTCGGGTTCTGGTTGACCTAAATTTCATTGGAAAATGCTTTTCCATTTCTTTGCATAAGCGAAAAATGCAATTCAGCAAATTTTTTTAAACAAACCATTTTGAAACAGAGAAGTGGTAAATAGATGGAATTAGTCTAGTTCTCTGTTACTAAATAACTTATTCACATCGTTCACATGAATTCACATTTCCATAAAATATTAAGGGTGAACCGGCTGAACCGGCTGAATTTATAAATCTAGGAAAAGGGAAAATACCGTTTGAAAACTAATGAATAAACTCTGTTGTATTTCATGCGATTCTAATTTTTCAACTCAACTAACCAGATCCCGCCGAATTGTTTGAAAATCGTAATGATTATTTGTAAAAAAATTTCCAGTCGATCACGCTGCTAACGTCAATCCTGTAAAGCATCGATGAAAACCACCAGAGTTTAACCATTCAGAACGTTCCAATAATTATAAACCCTTTGCTCAAGTTGTTAATATCTGAGCTTGTGTTAGCTGAATTTTGTCGGACTTACGTCTATAAGTTGGTACCCATGTCGTTTGATTATAGCGTTCACTATCATTGGCGCAAATAAAATTGCCGGATATTCTTAGGACGGGTTTATCTTCATTCCTAACTTTTAATTCAGACGGTACAAGGGCCCAATCATTCTTGATATAATACTTCGCGCACGAAGCTTGTACGAAAAGTTATGTAGATTTTGTAAATTTCGTCTCATGCAGTCTTACATTTCGAATCAGAATCACAGTAAAAGCATTGAAAAATAAAGTAAAACAATATGTAGGCGGGTTGCTATTTTTTTCTCTTCACGATGTCACCGAAAGTAGAATAACTTCTCGCACTGTACATTAGGGTGTTTTAATTTTGGACTTTGGCGTCATTCAAGCATTACGTAACACTATTTTTGGCCTTTTTCGATCCCCGCCCCCCCCCCCCCCCCCCCCGCCCCGGGCGTTACGTAATACTTGAATGACGCATCTTTCGAATTTTAACTTGGACGCCCCCGCCCCCTCAGATTGGTTCCAAATAAATGAATAAATAAAAATCTCTCTTGGCTGTGAAGTTTGCCATTTAAAATACACACGTTTTTGGTTCACTTTTTAGTATATATATCGTCGCAGGACTAATTGAACTGTTTCTGTGAGAAATCAGTAAGCATTGAATCTAATATCCAACAAAAATATCAGTATTGTCTATAAAAAATTCTATGTCAGCTGATACCCAATCAGAATTTGATTTTTTGTGAGTTTGACATCAGTGGACATTTGACGTAAAGTTCTCCATTGACGATGTTGATATTTTTATCAAACAGTAGCACCAATGCCGATCGATTTCTCAGGATTATAGATTTTTTGCAAATACTTAGTCCCAAGATCAAATATACATACGTATACTGAAAATTGAATAAAAATGCGTGCATTTGAAACGGCGAACTTCACAGACGTTCCGAGAGGGGTTAGGGTTGAGATAAGGATCTGTGCTTTCGCGGAGATTTCTGACCATCTATTTGGACTCAATTTGTGGAGTATTCCACTCGAATTTTGAAAAAGTCCAAAACAAGGACCATCCTTCTGTATTACAGGTATACATTATTACGTTATTTAAGAAAGAGGCAAACTCGGTCTTTTCGGGCCGAGCGTAAGTTTGCAATATGAGTCGTAGGTGGGCCGAAGACGAATACGTGTGGCGAAAAGACCGTTACCTCTTTAATGTTGCACGCGATTCTTTATATAACAAAAGTATGTTACGCGTTTTTTCACGAAACATGAAATTGAGGTTAGAATCCCGTATTGTCAGATTAATTCGCGACAGCGCATGCACGGAGTGCAGAAAAGACGATTTTCCACTTCTAGGACTTAAAAGTGGTATTCTCAGTACTCCGCGCATGCGCATTCGCAGACTGACGCTACCACCACAGAAACGTGAAACATGCTGGCGTTATACAAAGATATATTATAACAGCGTGTAGTGCTGGATGGTCGCGCATATGAAGCATAAGTGTGAGTAGACGATGATTTTGATATAACAAAAGTATGTTACGCGTTTTTTCATAAAACACGAAATTGAGGTTAGAACCCCGTATTGTCAGATTAGTTCGCGACCGCGCATGCGCGGAGTGCAGAAAAGACGACTTTCCACTCCTAGTACCTAAAAGTGGTCTTTTCAGTACTCCGTGCATGCGCTGTCGCAGACTGACGCTACCATCATAGAAACGTGAAACATGCTCTCGTTATACAAAGATATATTATAACATAGCGTGTAGTTTTGGATGGTCGCGCATATGAAGCATAGGTGTGAGTAGACGATGACGAGGGTGATATTGGGAGACGTGTTTAAGGGGTGATGACAGTTGTGTTTGCAGCTGGCTCCGAGCGATCTTCCATCGCTCCCGCTCAGCCGGAGAGACCACCGCCCCCGCTTCCCCCGCCACGCTTTCCGAACAGCGGTGTCTGACAATGGGAAACTCCTCTTAACATTGGGAACTTTATGATGATGAACACACCGATGCCACTACCCCTGCTTCTGAGTACGAACAGCCTAACGTTGGAGAATCATCTCTACGAGATAATAACGGAACGGAGCAAAGCTTGCGCGATGTTCCTGAGAAATAGCCTGCGGCGTGCGGCTAATGCGACGACTCTCACGTGGAACGTAAACTCCGAAGGCGAGCCGCAGTTTCATACGGACTCTTAGAAGAAATTTCATAGGTCATCAGTGCCTATTTCAATGGTGTCCAATATATTCGAACACGGTCTAATTCACGTATTTATACACAAGCAAACACACACACACATACACACAGACACATATAGAAATTCAAACCAGAGACGTTGATCCGAGAACACACACTTCAAACCTTAATTAGTATGTAGCCTCCTCGTAATATAAATTATATAATATAATAATTAATGAACATTGTATAAGAGATCTATTATATGATGCATTATGTTAATCGAGAATCGATTAATATTTGTATATATATAAAGGTAAGATCGACGCTCACTGGCAGAAAGAAGAGGATTAAAAAAAAAAAAACAAAAACAAAAAAAACAAAAAAACAAAACGGCACATAAACAAAAATAAAAACAAATGCAATTATCGACCACACTAATTTATGTGTAATGAACTATAATAGAATGGTGAAGCAATTGTGCAAAAAAGAAAGTGTGTGGGTGTAACGGAAGGTTTCCAAAACGGTTCTTACAGCTAGCCATAGAATGGTACGTTTGTACTCCGCGATGATTTCAAATCTTCCACCAAAGCAGAAATCGTTCGGAATTAACTCGAGTTCAGGCGAAATTTTTGACACACTATTCGAATTTCAAAATTATTTAAATGGTACCATCGTTTTCCACATTAAAAAGAGAAGAAAATCCAAAACAAGGAAAACAAAATGTCTCCACTTATAAACATCATAATCGTGATCGTACTCGTGGGATACGTTTGTACCCCAGTGTGTAGTTGGATGGTAAAAAAAAAAAATAATAAAATTCTTGATTCTTTTTTATATACATAGCTGAATACAAAATGACGTTTGGGCGTAAATTGAAAACTTCCGCATCACGACAACGTGACAGAGATTATTTTAAAAGCCGACATTATACACTTATAAATTTGATAACTTTTCAAAAAACAGGATAAGTTTAAAAAAAAAAACGCAGAACTCGTGCATGTGTTCCAAAAAAGTAATTTTAATATAATTCTTAAATAACTCGGATACGCGTTTGAATAATGAAAATACCATTTAAATACTTGAGGGATTCTGTATGACATAGTTGCGGCACGATCTGGAACATAATTATCGAAAATAAGAAACCTTCCCTTATATGTACATATATGTATATACATGTAGACTTATATACCATACATCATATTCTGCAAATGTATAATAATCCTTCATTGTTCAGTAGTGTAGTCAAAAAAAAGTTATCTGGCGATGTAGTATGTTCCAAGTTAACATCAGTTTATAATATATACATATATATATATATATATATGTGTATTCACATATGTATGTCATACATATATATGTGTGTATATATAGGGAAATTTAAACTTTCTCGGGCCTCAAGTTTCTTTATGGTCACAAGTCAATTCGATGATGACTTTTATCTTTGATTAAAGTTCAAAAGTCACATTAGGCAAAGAAAGAAGAGAAAAGAAAAAAAAACAAACAAACAAAGTGCACAGTTGGCGAGCAGCAAACTTATTTTATCTTTAGTTACATTACATGAATTAAGCCAAAGACTCGATAATACTTACTTTGCATTGCGTAATACTTTAATTTAATTCTTCAAAGAAGAACTGACAGCGTTTTAACGTAACTTAAATTTCTTTAATTTATTAACTGACCGAATACATTGGTTTGATTTTAAAAACTTAATATATACTATGAAAAACACGCTATGAAGTGCTACTTATGAGGAAGAATTGTATCATCGTGTTAATTAAATATGAATTCAATGAAAAATGATTTTTCAAATCGTTTATTCACTTCTAGTAAAATACTACTTAAATAATTTTGTTGTCTTCCGTTCCTGTGCTCGCAGTTCTGAAACCTGAAGCAAAAAGATGAAGAACAAGGTATTGGACTATTTGTACCGACTTAACGTAATGTGTAAACTATTTGAAAAAAAAAAAGATCAAGTTAATATGAATACTTAGTAATAGATATGGGGAATGAATAAAATAATTCAAAGAAAAAAAAGTTAATATACAGTGCTGCGCACCATATAAACGTAATTTAAAAAAAAAAAAAGAACTTCTAATTATAAGCTGTCCAAAACATACAGAATCAGTGAGAAAGGCAATAAAGCTATTGAACTGAAAATATGCTAAAGTAGGTTTCCTCGCATTGTGGTACTATCAGACTTTACGATACTATAATATTAACAATAATTTAAGTTAGGTATAGCTACTAGAAAAGAGGAGTACAAAGACAAGAGATGCTAACATCCGATGGAAACTGTGAAACTGCTATGCCAACTTATGAAAAAACAAAAGGAAGACAAAAAGGTATAAAAAGGAAATGAAAAAGATCTAGAAAAAAAAGTGGTCGGGAAACACGCGCGCGGTCTCTCACTTTACGTAATGGCTGTACAATAATTGCGGACCGAGTAACGCTAGCATATCCATTTTTTAAATATTATAAGCTTATGAACTCAATATGATAACTGGTAAAATAGAAGCAATTCCTTTGACTCAGAACTATAAATGCGCGTCAAGTACGTACGCGTTATTGTAAGTAAACATGTAATAATAACCGATGATATTGATTTTGCAAGTTGTAAGCTTTTCGAATAGTTTCTAAGGTTTCTACCATGATTCCAAGTTCATACTATACGGTGCAGCCACAGCCAAAGTGTAATAACGATAACAATTCTTCAAATTTCAAAAGTAATTTACGTCACACTGAATTATGCATATTAATGAATTTAAAATACAGTTTTTGATTTATTTTATTTTCAAAACGATAGCTAATTTGCATAAATTGTTTTGAGTCAATAAATAAAACCACGGTAAGCTCATTTAACGCAACGTAGATAGAGCCTTACAAAGTTTGGACCCCGAGTCCATCGAGCAAGTGATCACAATAACAATTTGTAAAATAAGTTCACTGCCATACAAATAAAAAACAAAAATAAAAAAAATAAAAAAAAACTTTGACTTGCGCCCTCGTTAAAGCGCCAATGTTCCAATTATGGATGTGTACAGTTCTGTGAAGATACTAATTATAACATAATTATACTTACATTATAACGATACTCATTATGATTATGATTATTATTATTATTATACGTAAAACTAATTACAATATGGTGATATTAAGAATGATATACATATTTAGAATAAAGAAAAATCAACTGCGGAGCTGTTATATACCGAATGAAAATGAATAATTATACGATCAAAAGTAAAATTTTGTCACGGGAATTGTAAAACATTAATAACTGAAGTTGCGACCAAACTAACGATTATGAAAATTCAAAAAGATGAAAGAGAAAAGATGGTTTCACCAGAAGGAAAAAATATCTGTAGATCACTTGCAGCCAGAGTTTACATCTTTGAGACGTTGAATGCGGTCTTTCGATTGAAATAAACATTCACAGATGAAGAAAGCAGGCATAAATTACAATTTGTCCAATTAAATAATGGTTTCGTACATTTTCAGTCGTTATATAGCTCTGTGATTGAAACTCATGCTAGTAGCAATTAATCACAATAATATACAATAGCGTATTATAAAGAAAAAAAAAAGGAAAAAAAATCCTACTTACATAAACTTGTAGAATCAATTATGTACAGTGCGTAACAACTTAATCTAACGGAGACTTCGCAGCTCACTATCAGTTTGTAGATAAATCTCTTTTTAGTATTACAAAATGATTTGCCCCTTTGGTGTTTCTTGACCAGCTAAGCAAATACACACACACACACACAGACACACACACACACACACACACACACACACACAGGTTTTGCCATTTTAAGCGAAGTTGATGAAAAAAAAAAGAAAAAAAAAAATTGTATAGATCCAAATGAGAAAAGTTGGAATTTTATCAGCGATGGGCAAGCTACACGTTTCAAATATTAGTGACAGAATGTTTTTTGGTTATCATCGAATAAACAGATTGAAAATACTTATATCGTTTTCCAGCTGCCGACGTTGATATTATTAATCAATGATTAAACAATGAAAAGGTTGTATTCGATCATTGAGGTCTTCAAAAGCTTCATTGGTAATAATTCAGGTATCATAGCAATTGTTGACATAGGTATTCCTTCATTTATTCTATACATACCAGGTGAATTTGGCAAGTATACGAAATACCATATTGTTCCGAATATAAGCCGAGGATTTTTTTCATTGACAGCAACATCCTTCAGAATTGAGGTGGTCAGCTTATACTCAGAACAATATGGTACTTCATAGATCACTCAATTATGACCATGTATAATTTATATATGGTCAATGCGATGATCGGTTGCTTGGAAAAACTACCTATCCATCGAAATTTCATTCCAATCATTCATCATTTTTGTTATTCATTGAATAAAAATGATTGAAACGAAGTAGCGCCTTTTCGTTAGTACACACTAACAACACCAAGTTGTGTGTACATAGATTTCTAGTTTATTATCAGACGTAATAAATTACAGGCGTTTGATAACTAAGGTTTGCACTCTTGATGATAAGGGTCCAGAGTACGAAAATCTCGCCAAGTAGGCGGCAGGGCGCTGTGAAGGTGTAATCCACATCGTTTGCAAGGTTCACTGAACAGATTAATCAAGCTGTGGAACCAGGTCTGGAAAATATATAAAGATTACATCAAGTTTTCTCGGAGGATGCGATATTCCCTTGCCCAAAATCAAATGGATAAATAAACGAACCATGAACGATCGAACAGCGAGTTCTGGCAAGGCAGGTGAATAAAAGTGAAGCATTGCGGCGTGTGCGTTCTCCGTAACTTTTCTGAACACTTTGTGTCGCGATTCCGTCCACAAATCCATCGTCTCTCCGTACCCTTTTACGACCACCCACTCGATCATCAATCCCTTGAATGCAATCACAGCTTTCAAAACGTGACCAAGCGTGACATGGAGCACGGCATTGGAGGCGAACGGTCGTGAAACAGTTACCGTCATGTCGTTGAAGAGTCTGTCTATCGTCGTAATGACAGAGTCGACCTGCCTGTTGGATACCATTAATTAAAAAAGTTGGCTGCCGATTCTAGGTGACACAATTGACATCAATAAATACTGAAATACTTACTGCGGAGGAACGTTGTGGCTGCTCGTTTGCGACCTTCCTCTCTTTGCTCTGCTAGAGTTTGTGTACGAACGTTTCAAAGAGTTCTGACTGAGCAATGTTTGGGCGACGTTGCTGTACTCGTGAACTTTATCCGTCCACTTATAACTGTTTACCAATGTGCCGTAGAGCGCTTGTCTTTCCTGTGTTGTCTCCTGGCTCAGGTACGTCGTACTCGCAAGATTGAACGGACCCGGAGGTGGGTTCAGAGTGTTAACCGCCTGTTCTACATCTCTGCAAAAATTCAGTCAGTAATTTGTTGTTCTATGCATGAAACATTGATCAATCGATCGGAACTTCTGATGCGAGAAAAATTGAGACATTACCGACACGATTATCTAGTGAAGTGTAAGTAATACGTAACCAACCTCAAATTTCCGTTAACAGTAGTTAGAAGTTCCTGGAGCTCCTGGAGATACTTTGTTTCTTTGTTATCTTCACCATGATCGGCTCTCAGGCCGTTTCCCAGGGAATCGAAAACCTGCCCGACACTCGATCGCAGGACTTTGATCGCGGTTAACGCAGTTTGCAGTTGCTCCATGGCTTATTTCAACGTTGAGTAATTTATTACCTTCTGAAATTGCGCCTTAGTTTGATTAATAGTGATCTTTATAAACAACGAAACTTCTTCTGACAGTCGGTGATATTTGAGGTTACCATCAACAAAGTTTTTAGGTTATAATTCACATTGTGTGACGAGATTCGAGATTCGATATACGTTGCGATATACGATACTCGAACCTCGAAGCTTGGAATAAGTGCTAAGTATGCGTTCCAAAATTAGATCTGAGTGCTGTCGATAATCTTTTATCTCTTTTGCACTGCTGTGTTCGAGACTAGGGAGTTTTTAGCACTGTGAACTAGTTTCGGAACGCATTACTTAACGTGAAAATGATTATCGTTGTAACCATCTTGTTGAGTAAGCCGGAGTGAGCAATAAACAAACTGATATAATCAGTGAATAAACACCGATATAGCCATAAGCAAGAAGTTTAATTTTGAAATAAGGATATCACGGCGCATTTGTTTGTTACAAAAAATGCGGAGTAGTGAAATGCGCCTGCCTATAGGCAATACCTGCTATTAAACTATCTATGGCATGTAAGCAGAGTAGCAAAATATATGAATAGTTGCCTACATGCAGGCGGATTTCCGCTGTGCCTACGTAGATGGTTGTTAATAATTTTGTAAAAATCTAACACCAATCCATCCTGCACAATTATACAAATTCATTAAAGGTAATTCATGTCAACCTAATTCAGCAATGGTAATCTAACTGCTAATCAGTCATATCAACAAAAATAATTTTATTTGAATATGTGCATAACATACATATAAACGAATGACTGTTAGAAACCAATTCTTGATATACATCAGCGATAGGAAAATATCTGAAAGAGTTGAGGAAGGGATGAAATTATATAGTGGTACTTGTGAGTAACTTAGGTCCCTATGTCTAAGATTCATGCGACTAATATT
This sequence comes from Diprion similis, assembly GCF_021155765.1. Classification (NCBI taxonomy): domain Eukaryota; kingdom Metazoa; phylum Arthropoda; class Insecta; order Hymenoptera; family Diprionidae; genus Diprion; species Diprion similis. Next base: position 7,921,145 of record NC_060117.1, read on the forward strand.
TTCATTGCCAGCAGGAAGGGGGTGGATGCAGAAAATCAACGTTTCATGCTTCAATTTACGCTTTACATTTTCTAGGCTAATTTGGAGCCACTACTATTTAATCAAATGAAATGTTTTCACATGAAAATAGTATTTGCAGAAATTTATTAAGAAGTAAAAATGTGTAATTGCTGGTAATACTTGAGTCCATGCTGCAACAATATCGGGTAGAATTTAGGTACTCATTATCATAAGAGTACTCAAGATCTAAATTTCGGAAATAATCTAGCTGTATTGTAACCTGTACTATCACTCGATTGAATCGTGAAATCGGTTACAAAAAAACTGTCTTACCTCGAAATCGATTCGTACGACGCAGTCTTCATTAATTAAACCCCCACCCTACTAAAAATGACCATGTGATGAACTATATAATGTGATATCGAAATTAACATTTAATTTACTAGACGATATATCTTGTAAATTCCATGTAAAAATCATAAAAAATCACATAATAAATTAAAAAAGTACAAAACATCAAATATAATAGATAGAAGATCATATACTATTAACGGAATGAGTTTTGATCTAGTATATTTAATGATTCGGGTTGTAGTAATTTATGACATGATTTTTGGTACAGTTTCCTCGAATTTCCAAAATAAGTCACATGCTAAACTACATGATGATTTCGTTGATAACATCTTATAATTTTACGCATGAACATTTTCGGCAGAGCAGGCAGGTAGAAAACACACCGAAAAGCGCGTGGGACCAACAGCCGAGAAATCGCCAAGAAAATCTATAGTTCATCGGCCGTAACTTTCCGGCGTTGCTCGCAGCGTATTGGGACTGCGCTTAATCGATTCCTCTCGCGAAATTACGTCGGAATAGTGCCTGAAAGAATTTGCTACAGCACTTTTCGGAATCGTCGAAATTTTCGCCAAAAATACAAAGGGGTAAGCCTTACTTTTTTGGTCATTTTCGGAGCCGAAAATTTCTCGTCTCGGAATCGATTTGTATGAACATCTCTAGAGTAATTCGACCCCCAGGAACTCAGAAAACACATGAAAAACAGCTTCGGACGAACAGCAGAGAAATGACAATCAAAATCCTCGGTTTTTCGGCTGTAACTTTTTAGCTATCGCTCGCAGCGTATTAAGACTGCGTTCAATCGATCGAAGAGCACCTCGAAGAATTAATTGCAGCACTTTCCGGAATCGTCGAAATTTTCGCCACAAATGCAGAAACGCCTCTTCTCCTTGACCAAGAGCCTTTATCATCAGAATTAATATGGATCATCTTTTCCAGACTCATTGGGCCCGCAGGCACGCAGATAAACATACACATCAGCGGAGGACCAACCGCCGAGGAAATACGGCTAAGCACGGAGACATATGTTGCACACATTTTGTTCGTGCTTATAAAAATGGTCATTCTACAATATCATGTATATCACACATCCTGCGCCTTGGACCATACTCACAAAACACAATTATAACTATCCTCAATCATATTCCACCTATCGTCCTTCGATAATGTACACTGTGCTACTCCTTCTTGGATATAAGTCAGATTGATCTCGTCATGTTTCATTATTTTAACTAATTTTCGATTGTCTTGAAGTTGATTGGCATTTTACATTTAGTTATATATTGCTATCCACTGACACCACAACAGTTGTACTAGAATTAAGGTTTTTAAATAAACTTCAATTGAGAATTTGTGGCTTGTTATTATTAATCCCCATATCCTTCCATCCGTTGCATGTAGCGGAATTGGACTGATCGCAACTGGATTCTCCTCTGAACATGAAGCAATATACAATATAAGTGAATAGAATCAGGCATTTTTCGAAGACCTCGAAAAATAAACGGTGAAAACGGGTTGACATGAATCTGGGTTCTACCAACCTTCTCATTCCTAGTTATAGATACAGGAACCATGAAAATTTCAGCGTAAAACTGCTTCTGATATCAGGAGAACATCTGAGCCGAAGAGGTCTCCCAAAAACAGGGACTGATTGATTGACTGCTTGCAACGTTGATACTGTGTGCTTTAATGCATGCCTGCTTGCTGGAGAGAGCATGTGATGGCTTGCTTACATGCTACAGCCACTTAGAATTAAGCGAATCGGAGAAATTTCAGCCAAAAATTGCTCCTGGTATCAGGAGAACAGCTGAGCCGAGGAGGTCTTCCAAAAACAGGGACTGATTGATTGACTGCTTGCGACGTTGATACTGTGTGCTTGATTACATGCCTGTTTGCCGGAGAGGGCATGTGATAGCTTGCTTACATGCTGCAGCCACTTAGAATTAGGCGAATCGGAGAAATTTCAGCCAAAAATTGCTCCTGGTATCAGGAGAACAGCTGAGCCGAGGAGGTCTTCCAAAAACAGGGACTGATTGATTGACTGCTTGCGACGTTGATACTGTGTGCTTTAATGCAGGCCTGCTTGTTGGAGAAAGCATGTGATGGCTTGCTTACATGCTACAGCCACTTAGAATTAAGCGAATCGAAGAAATTTCAGCCAAAAATTGCTCCTGGTATCAGGAGAACAGCTGAGCCGAGGAGGTCTTCCAAAAACAGGGACTGATTGATTGTCTGCTTGCGACGTTGATACTGTGTGCTTTGATGCATGCCTGCTTGCTGGAGAAAGCATGTGATGGCTTGCTTACATGCTACAGCCACTTGGAATTAAGCGAATCGGAAAAATTTTAGCCAAAAATTGCTCCTGGTATCAGGAGAACAGCTGAGCCAAGGAGGTCTTCCAAAAACAGGGACTGATTGATTGACTGCTTGCGACGTTGATACTGTGTGCTGGATTACATGCCTGTTTGCCGGAGAGGGCATGTGATAGCTTGCTTACATGCTGCAGCCACTTAGAATTAGGCGAATCGGAGAAATTTCGGCCAAAAATTGCTCCTGGTATCAGGAGAACAGCTGAGCCGAGGAGGTCTTCCAAAAACAGGGACTGATTGATTGACTGCTTGCGACGTTGATACTGTGTGCTTGATTACATGCCTGTTTGCCGGAGAGGGCATGTGATAGCTTGCTTACATGCTACAGCCACTTAGAATTAAGCGAATCGGAGAAATTTCATCCAAAAATTGCTCCTGGTATCAGGAGAACAGCTGAGCCGAGGAGGTCTTCCAGAAACAGGGACTGATTGATTGACTGCTTGCGACGTTAATACTGTGTGCTTGATTACATGCCTGTTTGCCGGAGAGGGCATGTGATAGCTTGCTTACATGCTACAGCCACTTAGAATCAGGCGAATCGGAGAAATTTCAGCCAATAATTGCTCCTGGTATCAGGAGAACAGCTGAGCCGAGGAGGTCTTCCAAAAACAGGGACTGATTGATTGACTGCTTGCGACGTTGATACTGTGTGCTTTAATGCATGCCTACTTGCTAAAGAGAGCACGTGATCGCTTGCTTACATGCTGCAGCCACTTAGAATTAAGCGAATCCGAGAAATTTCATCCAAAAATTGCTCCTGGTATCAGGAAAACATCTGAGCCGAGGAGGTCTTCCAAAAACAGGGACTGATTGATTGACTGCCTGCGACGTTGATACTGTGTGCTTTAATGCATGCCTGCTTGCTGGAAAGAGCATGTGATAGCTTGCTTACATGCTGCAGCCACTTAGAATTAGGCGAATCGGAGAAATTTCAGCCAAAAATTGCTCCTGGTATCGGGAGAACAGCTGAGCCGAGGAGGTCTTCCAAAAACAGGGACTGATTGATTGACTGCTTGCGACGTTGATACTGTGTGCTTGATTACATGCCTGTTTGCCGGAGAGGGCATGTGATAGCTTGCTTACATGCTACAGCCACTTAGAATTAAGCGAATCGGAGAAATTTCATCCAAAAATTGCTCCTGGTATCAGGAGAACAGCTGAGCCGAGGAGGTCTTCCAAAAACAGGGACTGATTGATTGACTGCTTGCGACGTTGATACTGTGTGCTTGATTACATGCCTGTTTGCCGGAGAGGGCATGTGATAGCTTGCTTACATGCTGCAGCCACTTAGAATTAAGCGAATCGGAGAAATTTCATCCAAAAATTGCTACTGGTATCAGGAGAACATCTGGGCCGAGGAGGTCTTCCAAAAACAGGGACTGATTGTTTGACTGCTTGCGACGTTGATACTGTGTGCTTTAATGCATGCCTGCTTGCTGGAGAGAGCATGTGATGGCTTGCTTACATGCTACAGCCACTTGGAATTGAGCGAATCGGAAAAATTTCAGCTAAAAATTGCTCCTGGTATCAGGAGAACAGCTGAGCTGAGGAGGTCTTCCAAAAACAGGGACTGATTGATTGACTGCTTGCGACGTTGATACTGTGTGCTTGATTACATGCCTGTTTGCCGGAGAGGGCATGTGATAGCTTGCTTACATGCTACAGCCACTTAGAATTAAGCGAATCGGAGAAATTTCATCCAAAAATTGCTCCTGGTATCAGGAGACCAGCTGAGCCGAGGAGGTCTTCCAAAAACAGGGACTGATTGATTGACTGCTTGCGACGTTGATACTGTGAGCTTGATTGCATGCCTGTTTGCTGGAGAGGGCATGTGATCGCTTGCTTACATGCTACAGCCACTTAGAATTAAGCGAATCGGAGAAATTTCGGCCAAAAATTGCTCCTGGTATCAGGAGAACAGCTGAGCCGAGGAGGTCTTCCAAAAACAGGGACTGATTGATTGACTGCTTGCGACGTCGATACTGTGTGCTTTAATGCAGGCCTGCTTGTTGGAGAGAGCATGTGATGGCTTGCTTACATGCTACAGCCACTTAGAATTAAGCGAATCGGAGAAATTTCAGCCAAAAATTGCTCCTGGTATCAGGAGAACAGCTGAGCCGAGGAGGTCTTCCAAAAACAGGGACTGATTGATTGTCTGCTTGCGACGTTGATACTGTGTGCTTTAATGCATGCCTGCTTGCTGGAGAAAGCATGTGATGGCTTGCTTACATGCTACAGCAACTTGGAATTAAGCGAATCGGAAAAATTTTAGCCAAAAATTGCTCCTGGTATCAGGAGAACAGCTGAGCCGAGGAGGTCTTCCAAAAACAGGGACTGATTGATTGACTGCTTGCGACGTTGATACTGTGTGCTTTAATGCATGCCTGCTTGCTGGAAAGAGCATGTGATGGCTTGCTTACATGCTACAGCCACTTGGAATTAAGCGAATCGGAGAAATTTCGGCCAAAAATTGATCCTGGTATCAGGAGAACAGCTGAGCCGAGGAGGTCTTCCAAAAACAGGGACTGATTGATTGACTGCTTGCGACGTCGATACTGTGTGCTTCAATGCAGGCCTGCTTGTTGGAGAGAGCATGTGATGGCTTGCTTACATGCTACAGCCACTTAGAATTAAGCGAATCGGAGAAATTTCAGCCAAAAATTGCTCCTGGTATCAGGAGAACAGCTGAGCCGAGGAGGTCTTCCAGAAACAGGGACTGATTGATTGACTGCTTGCGACGTTGATACTGTGTGCTTTAATGCATGCCTGCTTGCTGGAGAAAGCATGTGATGGCTTGCTTACATGCTACAGCCACTTGGAATCAAGCGAATCGGAAAAATTTTAGCCGAAAATTGCTCCTGGTATCAGGAGAACAGCTGAGCCGAGGAGGTCTTCCAAAAACAGGGACTGATTGATTGACTGCTTGCGACGTTGATACTGTGTGCTTGATTACATGCCTGTTTGCCGGGGAGGGCATGTGATAGCTTGCTTACATGCTACAGCCACTTAGAATTAAGCGAATCGGAGAAATTTCATCCAAAAATTGCTCCTGGTATCAGGAGAACAGCTGAGCCGAGGAGGTCTTCCAAAAACAGGGACTGATTGATTGACTGCTTGCGACGTTGATACTGTGTGCTTGATTACATGCCTGTTTGCCGGAGAGGGCATGTGATAGCTTGCTCACATGCTACAGCCACTTAGAATTGAGCGAATCGGAGAAATTTCATCCAAAAATTGCTCCTGGTATCAGGAGAACAGCTGAGCCGAGGAGGTCTTCCAAAAACAGGGACTGATTGATTGACTGCTTGCGACGTTGATACTGTGTGCTTGATTACATGCCTGTTTGCCGGAGAGGGCATGTGATAGCTTGCTCACATGCTACAGCCACTTAGAATTAAGCGAATCGGAGAAATTTCATCCAAAAATTGCTCCTGGTATCAGGAGAACAGCTGAGCCGAGGAGGTCTTCCAAAAACAGGGACTGATTGATTGACTGCTTGCGACGTCGATACTGTGTGCTTTAATGCAGGCCTGCTTGTTGGAGAGAGCATGTGATGGCTTGCTTACATGCTACAGCCACTCAGAATTAAGCGAATCGGAGAAATTTCAGCCAAAAATTGCTCCTGGTATCAGGAGAACAGCTGAGCCGAGGAGGTCTTCCAAAAACAGGGACTGATTGATTGACTGCTTGCGACGTTGATACTGTGTGCTTTAATGCATGCCTGCTTGCTGGAGAAAGCATGTGATGGCTTGCTTACATGCTACAGCCACTTGGAATTAAGCGAATCGGAAAAATTTTAGCCAAAAATTGCTCCTGGTATCAGGAAAACAGCTGAGCCGAGGAGGTCTTCCAAAAACAGGGACTGATTGATTGACTGCTTGCGACGTTGATACTGTGTGCTTGATTACATGCCTGTTTGCCGGAGAGGGCATGTGATAGCTTGCTTACATGCTACAGCCACTTAGAATTAAGCGAATCGGAGAAATTTCATCCAAAAATTGCTCCTGGTATCAGGAGAACAGCTGAGCCGAGGAGGTCTTCCAAAAACAGGGACTGATTGATTGACTGCTTGCGACGTTAATACTGTGTGCTTGATTACATGCCTGTTTGCCGGAGAGGGCATGTGATAGCTTGCTTACATGCTACAGCCACTTAGAATTAGGCGAATCGAAGAAATTTCAGCCAAAAATTGCTCCTGGTATCAGGAGAACAGCTGAGCCGAGGAGGTCTTCCAAAAACAGGGACTGATTGATTGACTGCTTGCGACGTTGATACTGTGTGCTTGATTACATGCCTGTTTGCCGAAGAGGGCATGTGATAGCTTGCTTACACGCTACAGCCACTTAGAATTAAGCGAATCGGAGAAATTTCATCCAAAAATTGCTCCTGGTATCAGGTGACCAGCTGAGCCGAGGAGGTCTTCCAAAAACAGGGACTGATTGATTGACTGCTTGCGACGTTGATACTGTGAGCTTGATTGCATGCCTGTTTGCTGGAGAGGGCATGTGATCGCTTGCTTACATGCTACAGCCACTTAGAATTAAGCGAATCGGAGAAATTTCGGCCAAAAATTGCTCCTGGTATCAGGAGAACAGCTGAGCCGAGGAGGTCTTCCAAAATCAGGGAATGATTGATTGACTGCTTGCGACGTCGATACTGTGTGCTTCAATGCAGGCCTGCTTGTTGGAGAGAGCATGTGATGGCTTGCTTACATGCTACAGCCACTTAGAATTAAGCGAATCGGAGAAATTTCTGCCAAAAATTGCTTCTGGTATCAGGAGAACAGCTGAGCCAAGGAGGTCTTCCAAAAACAGGGACTGATTGATTGACTGCTTGCGACGTTGATACTGTGTGCTTTAATGCATGTCTGCTTGCTGGAGAAAGCATGTGATGGCTTGCTTACATGCTACAGCCACTTGGAATTAAGCGAATCGGAAAAATTTTAGCCAAAAATTGCTCCTGGTATCAGGAGAACAGCTGAGCCGAGAAGGTCTTCCAAAAACAGGGACTGATTGATTGACTGCTTGCGACGTTGATACTGTGTGCTTGATTACATGCCTGTTTGCCGGGGAGGGCATGTGATAGCTTGCTTACATGCTACAGCCACTAAGAATTAAGCGAATCGGAGAAATTTCATCCAAAAATTGCTCCTGGTATCAGGAGAACAGCTGAGCCAAGGAGGTCTTCCAAAAACAGGGACTGATTGATTGACTGCTTGCGACGTTGATACTGTGTGCTTGATTACATGCCTGTTTGCCGGAGAGGGCATGTGATAGCTTGCTTACATGCTACAGCCACTTAGAATTAGGCGAATCGGAGAAATTTCATCCAAAAATTGCTCCTGGTATCAGGAGAACAGCTGAGCCGAGGAGGTCTTCCGAAAACAGGGACCGATTGATTGACTGCTTGCGACGTTGATACTGTGTGCTTGATTACATGCCTGTTTGCCGGAGAGGGCATGTGATAGCTTGCTTACATGCTACAGCCACTTAGAATTAAGCGAATCGGAGAAATTTCATCCAAAAATTGCTTCTGGTATCAGGAGAACAGCTGAGCCGAGGAGGTCTTCCAAAAACAGGGACTAATTGATTGACTGCTTGCGACGTTGATACTGTGTACTTGATTACATGCCTGTTTGCCGGAGAGGGCATGTGATAGCTTGCTTACATGCTACAGCCACTTAGAATTAAGCGAATCGGAGAAATTTCATCCGAAAATTGCTCCTGGTATCAGGAGAACAGCTGAGCCGAGGAGGTCTTCCAAAAACAGGGACTGATTGATTGACTGCTTGCGACGTTGATACTGTGTGCTTGATTACATGCCTGTTTGCCGGAGAGGGCATGTGATAGCTTGCTCACATGCTACAGCCACTTAAAATTAAGCGAATCGGAGAAATTTCATCCGAAAATTGCTCCTGGTATCAGGAGAACAGCTGAGCCGAGGAGGTCTTCCAAAAACAGGGACTGATTGATTGACTGCTTGCGACGTTGATACTGTGTGCTTGATTACATGCCTGTTTGCCGGAGAGGGCATGTGATAGCTTGCTCACATGCTACAGCCACTTAGAATTAAGCGAATCGGAGAAATTTCATCCAAAAATTGCTCCTGGTATCAGGAGAATAGCTGAGCCGAGGAGGTCTTCCAAAAACAGGGACTGATTGATTGACTGCTTGCGACGTTGATACTGTGTGCTTGATTACATGCCTGTTTGCCGGAGAGGGCATGTGATAGCTTGCTCACATGCTACAGCCACTTAGAATTAAGCGAATCGGAGAAATTTCATCCAAAAATTGCTCCTGGTATCAGGAGAACAGCTGAGCCGAGGAGGTCTTCCAAAAACAGGGACTGATTGATTGACTGCTTGCGACGTTAATACTGTGTGCTTGATTACATGCCTGTTTGCCGGAGAGGGCATGTGATAGCTTGCTTACATGCTACAGCCACTTAGAATTAGGCGAATCGAAGAAATTTCAGCCAAAAATTGCTCCTGGTATCAGGAGAACAGCTGAGCCGAGGAGGTCTTCCAAAAACAGGGACTGATTGATTGACTGCTTGCGACGTTGATACTGTGTGCTTGATTACATGCCTGTTTGCCGAAGAGGGCATGTGATAGCTTGCTTACACGCTACAGCCACTTAGAATTAAGCGAATCGGAGAAATTTCATCCAAAAATTGCTTCTGGTATCAGGTGACCAGCTGAGCCGAGGAGGTCTTCCAAAAACAGGGACTGATTGATTGACTGCTTGCGACGTTGATACTGTGAGCTTGATTGCATGCCTGTTTGCTGGAGAGGGCATGTGATCGCTTGCTTACATGCTACAGCCACTTAGAATTAAGCGAATCGGAGAAATTTCGGCCAAAAATTGCTCCTGGTATCAGGAGAACAGCTGAGCCGAGGAGGTCTTCCAAAATCAGGGAATGATTGATTGACTGCTTGCGACGTCGATACTGTGTGCTTCAATGCAGGCCTGCTTGTTGGAGAGAGCATGTGATGGCTTGCTTACATGCTACAGCCACTTAGAATTAAGCGAATCGGAGAAATTTCTGCCAAAAATTGCTTCTGGTATCAGGAGAACAGCTGAGCCAAGGAGGTCTTCCAAAAACAGGGACTGATTGATTGACTGCTTGCGACGTTGATACTGTGTGCTTTAATGCATGTCTGCTTGCTGGAGAAAGCATGTGATGGCTTGCTTACATGCTACAGCCACTTGGAATTAAGCGAATCGGAAAAATTTTAGCCAAAAATTGCTCCTGGTATCAGGAGAACAGCTGAGCCGAGAAGGTCTTCCAAAAACAGGGACTGATTGATTGACTGCTTGCGACGTTGATACTGTGTGCTTGATTACATGCCTGTTTGCCGGGGAGGGCATGTGATAGCTTGCTTACATGCTACAGCCACTAAGAATTAAGCGAATCGGAGAAATTTCATCCAAAAATTGCTCCTGGTATCAGGACAACAGCTGAGCCGAGGAGGTCTTCCAAAAACAGGGACTGATTGATTGACTGCTTGCGACGTTGATACTGTGTGCTTGATTACATGCCTGTTTGCCGGAGAGGGCATGTGATAGCTTGCTTACATGCTACAGCCACTTAGAATTAGGCGAATCGGAGAAATTTCATCCAAAAATTGCTCCTGGTATCAGGAGAACAGCTGAGCCGAGGAGGTCTTCCGAAAACAGGGACCGATTGATTGACTGCTTGCGACGTTGATACTGTGTGCTTGATTACATGCCTGTTTGCCGGAGAGGGCATGTGATAGCTTGCTCACATGCTACAGCCACTTAGAATTAAGCGAATCGGAGAAATTTCATCCGAAAATTGCTCCTGGTATCAGGAGAACAGCTGAGCCGAGGAGGTCTTCCAAAAACAGAGACTGATTGATTGACTGCTTGCGACGTTGATACTGTGTGCTTGATTACATGCCTGTTTGCCGGGGAGGGCATGTGATAGCTTGCTTACATGCTACAGCCACTAAGAATTAAGCGAATCGGAGAAATTTCATCCAAAAATTGCTTCTGGTATCAGGAGAACAGCTGAGCCGAGGAGGTCTTCCAAAAACAGGGACTGATTGATTGACTGCTTGCGACGTTGATACTGTGTGCTTGATTACATGCCTGTTTGCCGGAGAGGGCATGTGATAGCTTGCTTACATGCTACAGCCACTTAGAATTAAGCGAATCGGAGAAATTTCATCCAAAAATTGCTCCTGGTATCAGGAGAACAGCTGAGCCGAGGAGGTCTTCCGAAAACAGGGACTGATTGATTGACTGCTTGCGACGTTGATACTGTGTGCTTGATTACATGCCTGTTTGCCGGAGAGGGCATGTGATAGCTTGCTTACATGCTACAGCCACTTAGAATTAAGCGAATCGGAGAAATTTCATCCAAAAATTGCTCCTGGTATCAGGAGAACAGTTGAGCCGAGAAGGTCTTCCAAAAACAGGGACTGATTGATTGACTGCTTGCGACGTTGATACTGTGTGCTTGATTACATGCCCGTTTGCCGGAGAGGGCATGTGATAGCTTGCTTACATGCTACAGCCACTTAGAATTAAGCGAATCGGAGAAATTTCATCCAAAAATTGCTCCTGGTATCAGGAGAACAGCTGAGCCGAGGAGGTCTTCCAAAAACAGGGACTGATTGATTGACTGCTTGCGACGTTGATACTGTGTGCTTGATTACATGCCTGTTTGCCGGAGAGGGCATGTGATAGCTTGCTTACATGCTACAGCCACTTAGAATTAAGCGAATCGGAGAAATTTCATCCAAAAATTGCTCCTGGTATCAGGAGAACAGTTGAGCCGAGAAGGTCTTCCAAAAACAGGGACTGATTGATTGACTGCTTGCGACGTTGATACTGTGTGCTTTAATGCATGCCTGCTTGCTGGAGAGAGCATGTGATGGCTTGCTTACATGCTACAGCCACTTGGAATTAAGCGAATCGGAAAAATTCCAGCCAAAAATTGCTCCTGGTATCAGGAGAACAGCTGAGCCGAGGAGGTCTTCCAAAAACAGGGACTGATTGATTGACTGCTTGCGACGTTGATACTGTGTGCTTGATTACATGCCTGTTTGCCGGAGAGGGCATGTGATAGCTTGCTTACATGCTGCAGCCACTTAGAATTAAGTGAATCGGAAAAATTTCATCCAAAAATTGCTCCTGGTATCAGGAAAACAGCTGAGCCGAGGAGGTCTTCCAGAAACAGGGACTGATTGATTGACTGCTTGCGACGTTGATACTGTGTGCTTTAATGCATGCCTGCTTGCTGGAGAGAGAATGTGATGGCTTGCTTACATGCTACAGCCACTTGGAATTAAGCGAATCGGAAAAATTTCAGCCAAAAATTGCTCCTGGTATCAGGAGAACAGCTGAGCCGAGGAGGTCTTCCAAAAACAGGGACTGATTGATTGACTGCTTGCGACGTTAATACTGTGTGCTTGATTACATGCCTGTTTGCCGGAGAGGGCATGTGATAGCTTGCTTACATGCTACAGCCACTTAGAATTAGGCGAATCGAAGAAATTTCAGCCAAAAATTGCTCCTGGTATCAGGAGAACAGCTGAGCCGAGGAGGTCTTCCAAAAACAGGGACTGATTGATTGACTGCTTGCGACGTTGATACTGTGTGCTTGATTACATGCCTGTTTGCCGAAGAGGGCATGTGATAGCTTGCTTACACGCTACAGCCACTTAGAATTAAGCGAATCGGAGAAATTTCATCCAAAAATTGCTTCTGGTATCAGGTGACCAGCTGAGCCGAGGAGGTCTTCCAAAAACAGGGACTGATTGATTGACTGCTTGCGACGTTGATACTGTGAGCTTGATTGCATGCCTGTTTGCTGGAGAGGGCATGTGATCGCTTGCTTACATGCTACAGCCACTTAGAATTAAGCGAATCGGAGAAATTTCGGCCAAAAATTGCTCCTGGTATCAGGAGAACAGCTGAGCCGAGGAGGTCTTCCAAAAACAGGGACTGATTGATTGACTGCTTGCGACGTTGATACTGTGTGCTTGATTACATGCCTGTTTGCCGGAGAGGGCATGTGATAGCTTGCTCACATGCTACAGCCACTTAGAATTAAGCGAATCGGAGAAATTTCATTCGAAAATTGCTCCTGGTATCAGGAGAACAGCTGAGCCGAGGAGGTCTTCCAAAAACAGGGACTGATTGATTGACTGCTTGCGACGTTGATACTGTGTGCTTGATTACATGCCTGTTTGCCGGGGAGGGCATGTGATAGCTTGCTTACATGCTACAGCCACTAAGAATTAAGCGAATCGGAGAAATTTCATCCAAAAATTGCTTCTGGTATCAGGAGAACAGCTGAGCCGAGGAGGTCTTCCAAAAACAGGGACTGATTGATTGACTGCTTGCGACGTTGATACTGTGTGCTTGATTACATGCCTGTTTGCCGGAGAGGGCATGTGATAGCTTGCTTACATGCTACAGCCACTTAGAATTAAGCGAATCGGAGAAATTTCATCCAAAAATTGCTCCTGGTATCAGGAGAACAGCTGAGCCGAGGAGGTCTTCCGAAAACAGGGACTGATTGATTGACTGCTTGCGACGTTGATACTGTGTGCTTGATTACATGCCTGTTTGCCGGAGAGGGCATGTGATAGCTTGCTTACATGCTACAGCCACTTAGAATTAAGCGAATCGGAGAAATTTCATCCAAAAATTGCTCCTGGTATCAGGAGAACAGCTGAGCCGAGAAGGTCTTCCAAAAACAGGGACTGATTGATTGACTGCTTGCGACGTTGATACTGTGTGCTTGATTACATGCCCGTTTGCCGGAGAGGGCATGTGATAGCTTGCTTACATGCTACAGCCACTTAGAATTAAGCGAATCGGAGAAATTTCATCCAAAAATTGCTCCTGGTATCAGGAGAACAGCTGAGCCGAGGAGGTCTTCCAAAAACAGGGACTGATTGATTGACTGCTTGCGACGTTGATGCTGTGTGCTTGATTACATGCCTGTTTGCCGGAGAGGGCATGTGATAGCTTGCTGACATGCTACAGCCACTTAGAATTAAGCGAATCGGAGAAATTTCAGCCAAAAATTGCTACTGGTATCAGGAGAACAGCTGAGCCGAGGAGGTCTTCCAAAAACAGGGACTGATTGATTGACTGCTTGCGACGTTGATACTGTGTGCTTGATTACATGCCTGTTTGTCGGAGAGGGCATGTGATAGCTTGCTTACATGCTGCAGCCACTTAGAATTAAGCGAATCGGAAAAATTTCATCCAAAAATTGCTCCTGGTATCAGGAAAACAGCTGAGCCGAGGAGGTCTTCCAGAAACAGGGACTGATTGATTGACTGCTTGCGACGTTGATACTGTGTGCTTTAATGCATGCCTGCTTGCTGGAGAGAGCATGTGATGGCTTGCTTACATGCTACAGCCACTTGGAATTAAGCGAATCGGAAAAATTTCAGCCAAAAATTGCTCCTGGTATCAGGAGAACAGCTGAGCCGAGGAGGTCTTCCAAAAACAGGGACTGATTGATTGACTGCTTGCGACGTTGATACTGTGTGCTTGATTACATGCCTGTTTGCCGGAGAGGGCATGTGATAGCTTGCTTACATGCTGCAGCCACTTAGAATTAAGCGAATCGGAAAAATTTCATCCAAAAATTGCTCCTGGTATCAGGAAAACAGCTGAGCCGAGGAGGTCTTCCAGAAACAGGGACTGATTGATTGACTGCTTGCGACGTTGATACTGTGTGCTTTAATGCATGCCTGCTTGCTGGAGAGAGAATGTGATGGCTTGCTTACATGCTACAGCCACTTGGAATTAAGCGAATCGGAAAAATTTCAGCCAAAAATTGCTCCTGGTATCAGGAGAACAGCTGAGCCGAGGAGGTCTTCCAAAAACAGGGACTGATTGATTGACTGCTTGCGACGTTGATACTGTGTGCTTGATTACATGCCTGTTTGCCGGGGAGGGCATGTGATAGCTTGCTTACATGCTACAGCCACTTAGAATTAAGCAAATCGGAGAAATTTCATCCAAAAATTGCTCCTGGTATCAGGAGAACAGCTGAGCCGAGGAGGTCTTCCAGAAACAGGGACTGATTGATTGACTGCTTGCGACGTTAATACTGTGTGCTTGATTACATGCCTGTTTGCCGGAGAGGGCATGTGATAGCTTGCTTACATGCTACAGCCACTTAGAATTAAGCGAATCGGAGAAATTTCAGCCAAAAATTGCTCCTGGTATCAGGAGAACAGCTGAGCCGAGGAGGTCTTCCAAAAACAGGGACTGATTGATTGACTGCTTGCGACGTTGATACTGTGTGCTTGATTACATGCCTGTTTGCCGGGGAGGGCATGTGATAGCTTGCTTACATGCTACAGCCACTTAGAATTAAGCAAATCGGAGAAATTTCATCCAAAAATTGCTCCTGGTATCAGGAGAACAGCTTAGCCGAGGAGGTCTTCCAAAAACAGGGACTGATTGATTGACTGCTTGCGACGTTGATACTGTGTGCTTGATTACATGCCTGTTTGCCGGGGAGGGCATGTGATAGCTTGCTTACATGCTACAGCCACTTAGAATTAAGCGAATCGGAGAAATTTCATCCAAAAATTGCTCCTGGTATCAGGAGAACAGCTGAGCCGAGGAGGTCTTCCAAAAACAGGGACTGATTGATTGACTGCTTGCGACGTTGATACTGTGTGCTTGATTACATGCCTGTTTGCCGGAGAGGGCATGTGATAGCTTGCCTACATGCTACAGCCACTTAGAATTAAGCGAATCGGAGAAATTTCATCCAAAAATTGCTCCTGGTATCAGGAGAACAGCTGAGCCGAGGAGGTCTTCCAAAAACAGGGACTGATTGATTGACTGCTTGCGACGTTGATACTGTGTGCTTGATTACATGCCTGTTTGCCGGAGAGGGCATGTGATAGCTTGCTTACATGCTACAGCCACTTAGAATTAAGCGAATCAGAGAAATTTCATCCAAAAATTGCTCCTGGTATCAGGAGAACAGCTGAGCCGAGGAGGTCTTCCAAAAACAGGGACTGATTGATTGACTGCTTGCGACGTTGATACTGTGTGCTTGATTACATGCCTGTTTGCCGGTGAGGGCATGTGATAGCTTGCTTACATGCTACAGCCACTTAGAATTGAGCGAATCGGAGAAATTTCGGCCAAAGATTGCTCCTGGTATCAGGAAAACAGCTGAGCCGAGGAGGTCTTCCAAAAACAGGGACTGATTGATTGACTGCTTGCGACGTTGATACTGTGTGCTTGATTACATGCCTGTTTGCCGGGGAGGGCATGTGATAGCTTGCTTACATGCTACAGCCACTTAGAATTAAGCGAATCGGAGAAATTTCATCCAAAAATTGCTCCTGGTATCAGGAGAACAGCTGAGCCGAGGAGGTCTTCCAGAAACAGTGACTGATTGATTGACTGCTTGCGACGTTAATACTGTGTGCTTGATTACATGCCTGTTTGCCGGAGAGGGCATGTGATAGCTTGCTTACATGCTACAGCCACTTAGAATTAGGCGAATCGGAGAAATTTCAGTCAATGATTGCTCCTGGTATCAGGAGAACAGCTGAGCCGAGAAGGTCTTCCAAAAACAGGGACTGATTGATTGACTGCTTGCGACGTTGATACTGTGTGCTTGATTACATGCCTGTTTGCCGGAAAGGGCATGTGATAGCTAGCTTACATGCTGCAGCCACTTAGAATTAAGCGAATCGGAGAAATTTCATCCAAAAATTGCTTCTGGTATCAGGAGAACATCTGAGCCGAGGAGGTCTTCCAAAAACAGGGACTGATTGTTTGACTGCTTGCGACGTTGATACTGTGTGCTTTAATGCATGCCTGCTTGCTGGAGAGAGCATGTGATGGCTTGCTTACATGCTACAGCCACTTGGAATTGAGCGAATCGGAAAAATTTTAGCCAAAAACTGCTCCTGGTATCAGGAGAACAGCTGAGCCGAGGAGGTCTTCCAAAAACAGGGACTGATTGATTGACTGCTTGCGACGTTGATACTGTGTGCTTGATGACATGCCTGTTTGCCGGAGAGGGCATGTGATAGCTTGCTTACATGCTACAGATACTTAGAATCAAGCGAATCGGAGAAATTTCATCCAAAAATTGCTCCTGGTATCAGGAGAACATCTGAGCCGAGGAGGTCTTCCAAAAACAGGGACTGATTGATTGACTGCTTGCGACGTTGATACTGTGTGCTTTAATGCATGCCTACTTGCTGAAGAGAGCACGTGATCGCTTGCTTACATGCCACAGCTACTTAGAATTAAGCGAATCGGAGAAATTTCATCCAAAAATTGCTCCTGGTATCAGGAAAACATCTGAGCCGAGGAGGTCTTCCAAAAACAGGGACTGATTGATTAACTGCTTGCGACGTTGATACTGTGTGCTTTAATGCATGCCTGCTTGCTGGAGAGAGCATGTGATCGCTTGCTTACATGCTACAGCCACTTAGAATCAAGCGAATCGGAGAAATTTCATCCAAAAATTGCTCCTGGTATCAGGAGAACATCTGAGCCGAGGAGGTCTTCCAAAAACAGGGATTGATTGATTGACTGCTTGCGACGTTGATACTGTGTGCTTTAATGCATGCCTGCTTGCTGGAGAGAGCATGTGATGGCTTGCTTACATGCTACAGCCACTTGGAATTAAGCGAATCGGAAAAATTTTAGCCAAAAATCGCTCCTGGTATCAGGAGAACAGCTGAGCCGAGGAGGTCTTCCAAAAACAGGGACTGATTGATTGACTGCTTGCGACGTTGATACTGTGTGCTTGATTACATGCCTGTTTGCCGGAGAGGGCATGTGATAGCTTGCTTACATGCTGCAGCCACTTAGAATCAAGCGAATCGGAAAAATTTCATCCAAAAATTGCTCCTGGTATCAGGAGAACATCTGAGCCGAGGAGGTCTTCCAAAAACAGGGACTGATTGATTGACTGCCTGCGACGTTGATACTGTGTGCTTTAATGCATGCCTGCTTGCTGGAGAGAGCATGTGATCGCTTGCTTACATGCTACAGCCACTTAGAATCAAGCGAATCGGAGAAATTTCATCCAAAAATTGCTCCTGGTATCAGGAGAACATCTGAGCCGAGGAGGTCTTCCAAAAACAGGGACTGATTGATTGACTGCTTGCGACGTTGATACTGTGTGCTTTAATGCATGCCTACTTGCTGAAGAGAGCACGTGATCGCTTGCTTACATGCCACAGCTACTTAGAATTAAGCGAATCGGAGAAATTTCATCCAAAAATTGCTCCTGGTATCAGGAAAACATCTGAGCCGAGGAGGTCTTCCAAAAACAGGGATTGATTGATTGACTGCTTGCGACGTTGATACTGTGTGCTTCAATGCATGCCTGCTTGCTGGAGAGAGCATGTGATGGCTTGCTTACATGCTACAGCCACTTGGAATTAAGCGAATCGGAAAAATTTTAGCCAAAAATCGCTCCTGGTATCAGGAGAACAGCTGAGCCGAGGAGGTCTTCCAAAAACAGGGACTGATTGATTGACTGCTTGCGACGTTGATACTGTGTGCTTGATTACATGCCTGTTTGCCGGAGAGGGCATGTGATAGCTTGCTTACATGCTGCAGCCACTTAGAATTAAGCGAATCGGAAAAATTTCATCCAAAAATTGCTCCTGGTATCAGGAGAACATCTGAGCCGAGGAGGTCTTCCAAAAACAGGGACTGATTGATTGACTGCTTGCGACGTTGATACTGTGAGCTTGATTGCATGCCTGCTTGCTGGAGAGAGCATGTGATCGCTTGCTTACACGCTTCAGCCACTTAGAATTAAGCGAATCGGAGAAATTTCAGCTAAAAATTGCTCCTGGTATCAGGAGAACATCTGCGCTGAGGAGGTCTTCCAAAAACAGCGACCGCTTGGTTGACTGCTTATGATGTCGACGCTGCGTGTCTTCATGCACACCTGCTTGCTCGAACGAGCATGTGAATGCTTGCTTACATACTACTTTTGTGAAATTTGAGCGCAAAATCACTCCTGGTATCAGGAGAGCATCTGAACCGAGGAGGTCGACTAAAACAGAGACTGCTTGATTCACTGCTCATGATGTCGGCAATGTGTCTCCACGCACGCTGGCTTGCTCGAATGGGCATGTAATTGCTTGCTTACGTACTACTTTTGTGAAATTTCAGCGTTCAGTTACACCTGGTATAAGGACAGTATCTGAGCCGAGGAGGTCGACCAAAAACAGAGTTCAATGAATTGACTGCTCAAGATATCGATGCCGCGCATCCAAAGGAGTGCCTGATCGCTTGATAAAGCATGTGAATGGTTCTTATGAGCTACTTTGGGGAAATTTGAGCGGAATATTTATTCTGGTATCAGGAGAACAATCTGAGCCGAGTAGACCGACCAAAAACAGAGACATTTGGACAACTCTTGGATGAGATGTTCTCCTGACTCTAGGAGCAATTTCACGCCGAATTCACGTTGAAGTAGCATATAATTTAGCGACCTCATTCCCTTTCAAGCAAGCACGCATGCATCGAGACACACAGCATCGAGATTTAAATCAGTCGAGCAGTCTTTGTTCTTAGCCCACCGCCTTAGTCGAGATCTCCTTCAGATACCAGGAGCAACTTCATGTCACACCGTGCGTAAAATACAATTTAATATTATGATATTTGAGGTGTCAAATACTGCTGGTTTTAACACTGCGCGTAAAAATTAGGTTTTTTGGACATGCCGATTATCGAGGTACACATTTGACTTTTACGCACACTGTTGCGAAATATATATATGCACCACGGGCGTAAGATTTTTCGCGCAGCTGGCCCATAGTCCCGGTGGTCAGCACTACCACTTACCGGTGTAAGTTGAGTTTCGCGCCCTTGACACGTAATATATTATTGTGCTGAAATTTCTCTGATCCACTCAACTTGAACCGGAAATATTAATGAATTGGACCCTGGCCAACTCTGAAGAGACATGAAAAAGAGCATAGGATCGACGGCTGAGGAGATGCGAAGAAAATGCACAGAAATTCATTTATTCATTTATTTCGTTCAAGTTACATAAAACAATACAATTTTGTACATATTGCATCCTACGAAGGAGCCTTGCACCTGTGTGCAGGGTGTAACTTATGTATTGTAGTTACAAACTACATTAATAACTATCTCAGATACTACTTTTCAGATGCTGCGTAAGGCAATATGTATTGTTCTCTTTTACACCAATATAAATGTGAGCTCAGTTATGGAATGTTCAATAGGGTCGTCAGTTTCTCTAAGAACGTCTTTGGTGAGCCTCAGCAGTGCAGACTGTTTATCGAATCTAGGGCGAAAACCTTACTGACGTCAAGTAAACCACGGCTGTCGAGCGAAACCATGATCTGATCCAAAGCAACAGGCTCGAAGACCTTACAAAGGATGCAGAGATTAGAGACTGCCGGGTAATGCTCGATAGAAGAAGCTACGAGAATGGACCTTAGCGGGCGGCAGAAATTACTTACCTACTTTTTTTTGGTTACCCTGGTCCACCAACCCTCGCCTTCCTGAACACTGATGCTGCAAGTGTAGGAGGCATTGCTGCCTGCTGTAGTATATCCTGCATCTTGAGTCACGTTCATTGTTAGTACTGAGATCTCCATGTCAGTTCCCGATTCTCGTCTTGCACGCAAATGTTCTTTGCCAGCTGTAAAATCGCGTGGTTCAAGTTAATTGTCGAACTCAATATCGACACAATATTGTATGGTATTCTATCTCTGAATTATTTTCTGGCCGTAATTATTTCGTAACGAAATCACTTCTCTGAATTTTTAAAGTAGCTTCGAGTCTTAATTAAAGTGGTTGCTCATGAGTTAATTTTCATGAAACCTTTGGGAAAATGTTTGGAATAATAAAAAAACAACACAAAGTTGAACCCGAAACTTTTGAATCATTCTTTCAGATTTCGGCTGAAATCCTTCTCTCAAAAGAGATTATGAGCGCCTTTCTCTCAAATGACAAAACGGTTAGATTTGACGTTTTCGCGTATTCCTGAAAAACTGCTATCGATGGATCAAAAATGACTCGACCATCGTGTACAGCGAAAAAATCTACATCGAATTATGTCCTCACATATCGGAAACGGAGTCGGATTGACAAATTAATGAAAGAGCAATTATTTCACCGAAATTCTCTGGATGCCGTCGATAAGTAGGATTTCTGTTTTCTTAATTGGCTAATCGGAGTCCGTTCCCGACATATGAGGAAACAATTCGGTGTAGAATTTTCCATTCCACAAAATGGCAAGTAATTTTTCATCTATCGCAAGTAGTCATTGGGGACCTGAGCATCATTCTTAAGAAACCTGAATACTCTGGTGCAAAATCGTTCGCCAAGTATATTAAATGTGGTCATTACCCACAAAAATATCTCCATTTATCAAAACTCAGAGAAAAAAAAAAGAAAAAACTCACTTCACAACAACACTATACACAAGTAAATATCCTCATCCGTTACCAAGAAAGATTCAAATCACATAGGTACCATTGCCAAGTACATGTCAGTTAATTTACAATTAATGCATGCTTGAAACTTCATGTAGCTTTTCAAGCGAGATACAAGCAGTACGTACAGTTTGCACTTTTGACGCCCAAGCATGAGTGTGCCATCGAACTTTGCCGCCACTGTAAGATCGCAAGCGAAGAATTGGCAACTGCTACGTAATGAAAATGAGAATCATGAAAAAAAAAAGTTAATGAGTAAGTAGATTTGTGGGTCTTTATAGAAAATAAAAAATGGATCAGAATCTGCGTCGATCGGTATTCCCAAAATGAATAGACGCGCGTATGGAGCTAGCAAGTACAAAAGTGCGCTGCTATCGGACCTCTGAGAAAGATTATTTCTTGGCTTTACTGCAACTTTTCAATTCGGTTGGTCGATGAATAATTTTTTCTATCAAACGCCTGAGTATTCAGGTTCGATTTATTTTATGAAGAGAGATTAATTACTGGAAATGATTGGATACAATGGCATGTGTTTAAAACGCAAGACTCACCGAATGCGCAAGCTTTGTTCAGTATGACGTACTTACAAATTAATTATCTTGTTATAGAGATAGTCTACATATAGTTATACAAATACGCTGTATGAGTAGACCTAGTCGAAGCATGATGCATACATAAAACAATAATGATAGAATTTGATATATACATACCTCAAGGTACAAGTACAACTAACCTCGAATTCTTCAGTTCGTACCTAATTCTGAATTTTCATACACGTAAGAATATCGTAATTCACTTATATTTAACAGGCTGGGTTTTATTTATTTATTGAATGTTATCAACAGTACATCGTGTATAGATTACCTCTTAAATCTAATACTTCTAATGAGATGTTTTTATTTTCCAGAATTCTGTAATACTGACAAGCCGCGATAATTAGGTATTAAAATTAAAAGTAAATTCAATTTCAGCTCGGTAGTTCATTCAAGTATTTCATCAAACTTTATTCAAATACTCAAGCAACTCGCAAAATACGTGACCAACAAAATGAAAATTTAATTTTTTGGCTATTCCTTAACATTAATTCATAATCCTTGAAAAGACCATGAAAATTGATCGCTTAGAAAATCACTGAACAGATTTTCATGCTACAATTTTGTATTACAATTTACAGATTTCTTAACGGTACTAATTAGTGTTAGTACATCTTGCGAATAAGTGTGAAATACGACGCTGCGGTATTCAATATCTGAAAATACGTGATCATTAATGTGCATGTATACTTATTTCTCATAACTTTTACACGCTATCATGGAATGCATATTGCCTCACCTTTGTGCAGACATTCAGCGAGATTACGACAAAACCGCAGGCGCTCACGTAGATCGGCTGTTGAGCTCTAGTCATTACCATCATCAAATCGTTCTGCAAGATCACATCTGCGTTGTACCATTTCGTGCAGTAAGCCGCCTGACATAGCAGCTTACTCTGAAGTATAAAAACAGTGAATTTCAAGTAAATGCATTGTGTTTTCTAATTCGTTTGACGGTAATTAATTGTTGAGATGATATGCAAGACAAGTTGATTGAAGCTGAAGATTCGTCGACAAAATTAGGAGGTCAAAAGATTATCTACAATTATCTACGACCTTGATATTCTTACCTTGTCCACTAAAGTATTTCCAAACCAGCAATAGATGAAGACCTCAGTTACTTCGAAAATTAGGTACAGCGCAAACTGCGTAGTGTTTCCATGCTGATTGTGACTTGCCTGGAATTTGTAATTCAGATAAACTGTATTTTGGGTATTATAGTTCAGTGAAAATGGGTCTGAATTAAAAACATTCGGGATATGGCTGCATTTTTGTGTATAGGGTTTATCGGTCTTCAGGAAATCGAATATAAAGTTATTATTGAGCTGCATAGCCTGCGTTTTGAGAAAAAAAGCAAAATTTGACGTTTTTCGCGTTTTCCTCAGAAACTGCTAGCGATAGATGAAAAATGACTCGAATATCGTGTAGAGTAAAAAATTCCACATCGAACTATGTCCTCACATGTCGGAAACGGAGTCGGATTGACAAATTAAGGAAAAAGAAATCCTACTTATCGACTGCATCTAGGGAATTTTGGTGAAATGATTTCTTTTTTGCTTAATTTGTCAATATGACTCCGTTCCCGACATATGAGGACGTAATTCGATGTATACTTTTCCGCTCTGTACGATGGTTAAATCGTATTTCATCTATCGATGGCAGTTTTTGAGGAAGACGCAAAAAATTTCAAATTTTGCTGTTTTTCGAAACCGACTTGAGTCTGTAAAGTCTATTCACTCTGTAGCGTGGTGTGAGTATACATGGTTTGCCTAGTAGTGCAGCTTCTTTCTCCAAAAAAGTTTCCTCTCGCGCTGGACTGGATTTAAGTAAGATGTGTACCAACAGCGCCAAAATACCCTAAATCGGTGGTGATTAATTGTTGTGACGTTGAACTGCGTGGGAAAAAAATGAGCGGGATTTTAAATAACTCAGACCACATCTATACATGATGGTATTACCAAGCAGGGTAGCGATCGCCAGAAAAATAATTCCCTAACAATATACGGATTTCTTTAGACAGTTGGTACACGTCTCACTCAAAAGTTTGGACCTCGAAAAAAGGGGCGTGTCGTAGGTATTCTAGGTAGGCCATATATACTCACACCATGCTCTATAGCTAAAGTATGTTGTTTAGTTTAATAAGAAAAACGTACCACCACAGTTTCAAACATGACTGCACACATCGAGACAGTACTGACGACACATATGCCGAATAGGATTTGCGAGAATAGCTGTTCCATTATTCGACCCGCACTGCGAATGGAAGAAGAGAAAAGATATGCTCATGTGGATTGGCGAAACGGTGGATCGCACGTCCGAATAATGGAGATAAATTTTCAACTTTACGTGGCGCATACTGATTCTGAGGAAATTGAAATGAATTCACCTGATCAGTTTCTGGTGTTTTTCTACACATTTCTTGAAGGCAAACCTCTGAATGTTCGATTTTCGGACTGTGCTATGTGATCGAGATTTCTTAATCTTGTCTTCGTCGAAAATTTCGTCGATTTCCAGCGTCAGTAAATCGAACTGAAGCGATATCTGGGTTATGTATGATATGTAAAAAATGTCTGTTCCAGCGGCGTAGAGAATAATCGGAATACTGACGATACTCGAGGCGATGTAACACATCGTGTAATTCAGTTGGTTGCTCATGTCCACACCTGGAAACTACATACACCCACCTTTGATGTTGATGCGATTTGATTTATCTCACATGATTATTATAACGTTTCTATAACATCATGTATCTACAGAAATACATAACAAATTGCAGAAACGTTGATTTGTAAAATGGATGTAGAAATTTTTCTCTGTGTCATCAGGTCAATAATATGAAAAAACTTTCAATTACTTACAATAAAATGTTTCTTAATGAACTAGATGAATAAAATTTTCTCCACTCTTAACATCTTGTTAAGTTTCTGGTCGCTATTTTCCCCTATTTTTTTTAGCCCCCAGGCCCAACCCCATTCACATTCGGTTTTTTCTCATTTTTGACCTGATGACACAGAGAAAAATTTCTACATAGATTAGTAACATACCGATTGACGATTTAGACATATTTAAACTCCCCTCTGTACGGATAAATTTTAAGTTTAATTCGATAAGCGAATTTTGGAAAAGTTCCAAATCCGAGAGACAAGAATGAGATGCTGTAAAATTTTCTAGAGACAGAGTATTTCGCACAGTTTGGAAGATTAACAAATTGTTGATTGGCGAATGAAGTCAGTTTTACGTGTAAGGGACGACTAGTAGAATAGATGTTAAAAAAGTAGATGAGTTTCGGGAATTTACAACTCTATAAAAATTATTCGATTTGATCAGAGTTCGTCTCATTAGAAATTGTCTAAGCCAAGATGTATTCCCATATTTTTTTATTACAATAACTCGTAGGAAAAATTGCTATTGACAATAACGTTGACCATTTTGTTCTGTGACATGTTTAAAAAACGGCTCAGCCGACTGACTTCAAATTTGGGGACAGCAATCTTGAACAGTTTACCCTCTTCGTCAGGAACTGATTTTTTATTTTTTTCTCTCATCATCAAAATGACGACCGTTCGAAGTTGGATTTGTCATAAAAATGTGACGACTGATTCGAATTCAATAAACAGAGAAAGAATATAATGAATAGAAAGAAAGAAGGATTGTTGAATCGTGGCAAAAAGGATAAAAACTTCAGGAATATTCTGTTGAAATTTGTGGTAAATCGGTTTGGTCGCGAAACATGTCACAGAAAACCAAATATTTGATGTATTTGTCAATAACAGTGCTTCATATTAATTAAATCTGAAAATAAAAAAATCAAATTGATTTTCGAGACTTTATTTATTATTCTTAGAATTTATCTATTTTCTCAGCTGTCGACGTCCTTAAGGCATGAAAAAACGCACCTGTGCCAGGTAGGGAAGAACGTAGACAATTTTATCCTCGGAGAGATTTGCCGCCCTTTGGGTATACAACGAAATCATTGGTGAAACGGCAAAATTTATGACAGTGATTATTATCAGGCTGAGGTAAATCAGCGTCAGGTTCTTCGTGATGCCGGCTGCCATTGCCATCTGCCGGCGAACCGGCGAACCGTGTTTGCACCACCCGTCGATCCATAATTCGCGAATTACTTTATCGACTTCTCGTATCTTCGAACGTTTAAATAACAGCGTGAAAGCCTGCAGAACGAAACAAGGTACAACAAATCGTGAGTCCAGCGTTGCCAACCTATCAGACGAATATTTCTTTAAATGGCGCCAAAACAATTCTTGAGATTTCCTATTCAGACGGCATAACAATAATTTTTCGGATGACTTAACGGAGCCACAATAAGTCTTCATATTTCTCATTTTCAAAAATGATGTTTTACGGTGTTGAAACTCAATAAATGTAGGAATACATAATATATTTAATTTTTTCGCTTTGTAAGGTGGACAATTTTCCTAGAAATATAATAATTATAATTACAGAACGTGGTAACAGAGTCAGATTTATATTCTACAATCTGAATTCTAATTTATACTTCGAATTCAAATATTCGGAACTTTTACTTTTATAATATTTTTTTATTATTATTATTTGTGACCACCAACTTGATAAATAAGTGCGTTTGAAAATTGCAGACGCTTCTAATTCGTGCATATTTTCTCAGGAACCTCACAATTGGTTGATTTTTAGTATGTTAAACCGATTTTACAGACTATTTTTCAGAGATTTTTGTAAGAGATCTTCAGATTTTTTTGAGGTTCCGGCCTTTTCTTAATGAAGAAAGAACTTTTCTTTTCACTTTGATTGGACTCTAATTTCTTCAAATCCGAAGAAATTTCGTTTATACGGTTGGCAACGCTGCGTGAGTCGTGTTTGATTATTGTTACACACATGATGCATTCGGAGTAACTGTTGACAAATACTAATTTTATATTCAAAACAAATAATAGTTTGCTCGAGCAAATATAAGGTGTTTGAATATTTGCCGAAGTTCTTATATTCATGTTACATTAAATGAAGATTGTTTTCTCGCAGACTTCGATCTGGAATTCTTGCTAGACTGTATTTCACAAGTTTCCCACTAAAATTGATGGAAAACTTTATTTTTTCTGTCAAATGTACATTTTCTTAATTATCGAAAAACTATCCCCTTTTTTACAGGCTCTAGATTTGTTTTGTTTTTTAAAAACTTTTCATTTCACTCTTACAAATGATTCTGCGACGAACTTCTACTCAAGTTTTTAGTTTATAAATTATTGTAACCGTTCTTCGAACCTAAAATCGCGTGAAATGAATAAAATTTTACGAAAAATCACTTCTTACATCTCGATTTACTCCGAAAACCTGCAAAACACCATTCTCAATATCCGAATTCTCAAGAGTCGAGAATTTTGGAAAAAAGAAGTCTAGAATAAGTTTACTTTTCCAGATAATCTCAATAGTTTTTGATTTTCAGCGATTTTCAGACATGTAATTGAAAAAAATTTTGATCATTGTGATAATTAGTGTAACGGATATAAATACTTCGCGATTGAAACTCAATGAAGTTGCAAATCCATGCCCTGGTAACAGTATACATATATTCTAGGATTTAAGTTATTCGGAGCTGTCGAGAGGATATGAAGTATTAAGCTTGGAATCACTTGAAGTTCTCCTGTTTTCGAGGTAATCGCAGTTTAATGTTTTTCCGATATTCAAAGTCGCGTTCTGATTTTCGATTTTTCCAAAGCAGGCAGGGGACAGCGATTGACCCAGTTTTAATTCGACGCTCCGCAAATATAATTAATACTCAAGATTAATTTCGTGGTTTCCTTTCATCAATTATTTATATAATCAAACGTTTCAATATCCGAATCTCGTTTACAGCCGTTCGTCAAATTTGAAACTCTTTTAATGGATGCTGTACATTATAAAAATTTTACAATTTCAGAAGAAGTTCTGGAAACTTTTGTTAACATCTTCAGTGATTTGATAATACTGTTGATGATTATTTCTCAGTAAAAAATTGTGTTCAATTAAGTTTAGTTAGTTCAACTGATTTCGTGAACTGAGAAATGTTTACTCCTTCAAACTAGCAAGTTATTATTTCAAATTATAGTCAATATGGAGGTTCAGGTATAATTAATCCAGGGTAACTGAGATCTCGAGAAGACCGGAAGTACCGCTGATAACGTTGAAAGCTCACCTTGTGTATAATCAAGAAGGCTGTCGTCATGGCGCTGATGATCTCCATTACTTCGAAGAAATTATCTCGAGCGTTCCAAATGGAAAAAAATTGGCTCGACGAGACGAGAATCATCCAGGAAATATTAAGAAACGCATTTGCTTCGTAGATATAGCAAGTCAAGTCACTCCAACGAGGATTTCTCGGCCAAAGTCCAACCGGTTGTAGCAAACGTCGATGCAGCGTCACGTATCGTTCGTATACTTCGACCCCCTCGAAAATGAACTCTTTTGGAAAATGGTCCTTGTTCGACGATCGAATTTCATCCATTTTCTGTGGGCAAAAAAAGCAATTTTTTTTTTTCATCATCGACAAAGTAGCAATCGTATGAAGTAAAAATTTGTTTTTCGTCAAAAAGTCGACGATTTATTTCAATTTAGTTGTGAAAAAAGCATTCAGATCATTACAAAGAGGGTGAATCCCTCCAAAAATACTCTCTCCGAATTTGAAGTGAATCGATTTAGCCGCTTTTGACACATTTCACCCGGCAAAAAAGTTGACTTTATGGTCAATAAAAGTTCTTTCTATTGATTGATTAGAATGAAAAAAAAATTCAGGAAAGCTCAATACACTTTTGAATGAAACTCCAAACTCTTAAAACGAAAACGACGAACATTCTATCCTTCGTATATAATACATGTAACTGGAGATGGAAGAAAGAACGATATTCTGGCAGAGTTAACCTCTCTCTGCAGCCAAGCCTGAAACTTGTCTGGATAATGGCGAAGACGCTCGCGCACTCGTAATTTTTGTGAACAAAGTCGAGTCTTCTCTCTTGCCTTTATATCTAGAAAACAATAATAAGAATAAATGCACTCACTGAGATATGCGAGGCACGCCCGTAATGCGGCTATAACAATCTCTGCAGGAAAAAAAAAAACTTTCAAACTTTTCCAACTGGATCGTGAAAGAGCGTCGGATATGATGTTACAACTTGTTCACAAGTCGAACAAGTTCCTGGAAATATTCATAAACCCAAGTGGGGGTTTCTCAGATCTTTAATGCACGACTGAGGTTAATGCGCAACGATATTGAAAAGGAAAACTGTCAACTAAGTAATTGAAATATAGATTGGCCATTATTTCGAAACATTTTTCAGTTCAAAGAGTCATCGGTGCAAATTTTTTAACGGTCAAAATTCGAAATGATTCTAAGACTGGAAAGTTTCTGGGATGAATCCTTCCGGTGTTTTGAAAAAACTTCTCGTCAAGCACGTTAACGAATCTTCGAATCATGACCAGTCGAGAATTCGATCACTCGGATTCCCGACCATCGTGAAATTTGAATCATCCGAAGATTCGATGATTCATTGTTCTAATCTGATGTAAACTCGATGCATTTGGATTTCGATTCCACAATTTTGAAATTTTTAAACTCGAAATTATCTTCAATAACTTGAGTGGCATATCATCGAATTGGTGAACCGAACATTTGCAAGTAAATTGACCCTTATTTGATGTTATTTGAGCCGATGTTAATTTTGGGTTGAAAAATTCAAAAATTCCAAATAAGGTGATGAAAAAGAAAAATTAAAAATAGCAAAAAAATTCGACCACGTTTTCCTCAACGGAGGGTATTTTTTGTCATTTCCTGGATTTTTGAGAATTTTTCAAAACGGGCATTCGCAATCGACTTCAAGTATTTATAAAAAATAAACGGTTCAGTAAAAAAATTTGAAAAAAATTCGGGTCACGTTTTTTACCGAGTAGAATGTTAGAAAAAAACATGAAATGATTTTGAGACAGTCGGGGTTCAACACTGGTCAAGTTGGTGTGGAATACGCCATATATAATGGTTAAACAAAAGTACTTGATAGTTGGAAATTTCGATTTACACCAATTTTTCTTTCCTTTTTCCTGCCTTTCCATTTATCCTTCTCCTCTCTCTCTGTTTATAAAGTAAAAAAAATTTGTGCGACCCATAGATACCGAACGGTTCTTAGAATGAAGCGATCCATGACTGGATTTGATTAAAAATTCATGAGTACCTTCCTACCCGTTTAATCGTTGAGCCTCTAGAGCAGTTCTTCTTTCGCCCCTTTCATGCCCGAGGGATTCGCCACGGTGCGATAAGTATACAATAACGATAATAGACTTTATACCTGTTACACACTATCTCGGGTTTTGGAACGGCAATGGTTGAGTGAAGCAGGTTTTAGGCAATATTCATTAGGTTATACAAGGTGCTCACTGCGTTGTTATTATAACGATTACCACTTATTTGCCGAATAAATTAAATCCCCCTTCCTTGTTCTTTCCTCGGCTCGTGTCTAATGAATTCGGGCCAAAACATGGATGTGATATACATTACGCGGAGGGAAAGGTTTATTTGAATCGAGTGATATTTCTTTGATTCAACTAAATGCTATAGTCGAATGCAGCGAACGCAATACTTACTTAATTCGACAAAATACTTGTTACAACTTAATATGGAATTGAATCAAGCCTTTGAATGATCGTGCTGACTCTGAAATTTAAAAATAACACGATGTGAGTTTCTTGCGATAATGTGAATTTTCTATCAAAAAAATGTGCGATTGAAATGAGTAAATATTTGATTGAACTTACTGTAATCGTTTTGTTTTCAAAAATATAAAGTTGATGGATTAAATCGAATCGAGCTTGTTTTGATTCATCTTTTGTTAAGTCAAGCGTTCAATGGTTGAAACAAGTAAGAAATTTGTTATCACGTAAATCTTTCGCATTGACTGAGCATTAGAGTTATTCAAGCGCACAAAATATATTCTTCGAATGTCATCAATTATAATTCTGTTGACTCAGAATTTTGTCGCCTATACGCGATATTTAATTGGTAGATCCCGAATTCTGATTGTTGTATACGTAGAAGTAAAAATTGAACATGTGTCAATAGTTTTTGCTTAGTTGTATTCAATACCAATTTCGATGACTCGAAACTTGGTATCATGCTTTCCTGTGTTAAAATAAATCTGATGACAATATCTCAAGTTGTCTGTATCTGACTGCATAACCGATTATCCGGTTATATAACTATCTCTGACGCTACTTCCGTAGCGAGAGAGTTCACCGGCTGGTGGCCGTTTATAGTACTAGTATACCGATGTTAACGACGAATATTGTAAGCTTCTGAAAAAATGACAATGAGGTGAGCAAGAATCTTTTGAAATCTGTAATAAATATTCAAAATATTTGAGAACTTCGAAATCGTTTGCAAATGGCGTTGAATCTTTTGAAATAGCACGAAATATTTATCGGTCTATAGTACTAGTATACGAATGTCAATGACGGATATATTCTCTATTTGTTTCAAACAATGTATGTTGTTTCTTTTACCTCGTAAACAAATTAGTGGAACTGATTAAACCATTTGCGTCAAAGAAGCTCCGGTTATATCAACAAAGTATGGCATTCAATCGATGTAAATTTTTTGTTGGCTACATTCATGTACTTATTTTATTCAAAGTACCTGATTGTTTCCGTCAACGAATATGTGACTTGGAGGAACAATATGTAAACTGCAAATGAAATGATATTTAGTTGACTTAATTTCGGAAACACATGAAAAGTTTCATTCGAATCAATACTTCACTCGATCAGACAAGAAAGACTTTTGTCGACTAAAGGAACCCGCTTGACTAATTCGTTTTGACAAAATGACTAAATCGAAATAGTGGAATCGAAGTAACCGTGTTTTGAACAAATAAGAGATACTAAATTGAAGAAGATGGACTCCAACAAAATCTATTTCCTTGGTTCAAGAATTCCTTTCCCTCCGTGTATACAGGCTCACGAAAACCTCAACTCTGCTGACTCGTCTGAGGGTACTTATGCATGCATAATTACATTCAATGTACAGTTGCACGAATTCTGCAATGGCTCGAAACGCCGATATCGTGCAGCAGAATATGATGAATAATAGCATCGAGTGCTGTTACAGAGGGATTTTCAGTTGAAGGTTTTCCCGTGTATACTTGTTTCAACGTATAATATGTACTCGTGTTGAACACTGATCTCCTTAGCTACTTATATCAGTCTATAAAGAGACACGTGGAACTAGCGAACATGTTGAAAGAGCATTGAAACTTATATGAATAGGTAGAATATCGCTTCGGGTGAATCCATGCATGCTGCATGAAGTAGGTAGAGAAACGTTTCTCGATAGTCAATGGAAGTGTAGGTATTATGTACCTGTAAACCAGGGAGTCAGTCCTACTTACTCTCTGCTGTAGACATTGGGGATATTACACATCTGCTATTCAAAAAATCTTCACCAATGTTATTCGCGCTGATTTTACAGTAAAGACGGATGAGAAAACACCTTTACAAATTGTGACAGAAATGAATATAAGCACGTTCGAAAGAACACAAGTTATAACGATTACAGTAAATTGAAAAGGGTCTTTTTCATCAGATTTTAATATGTTTTTGAATTCAATTCCCTGATCAGATTTCCCGAATCATCTGAAAGATATTTAAGAAATTTTACGTCATGTGGTACAGCCGTAATGTGCAAATGTGATCATTAACAACTGGTGAAAATAATTTCCGGCACAAACTATAGTAAAGTGCAGGCCATTGAAAATTGTAGGAAATATTCGAAAATCATAAATGATGATTAAAATTTCGGACCCAGATAAGAAAAAGTTTTTGAAAATGTGAGGCAGTGTTACGGAAAGGGGGGGGGGTTGGCTCGACGAGTGGTTGTTTGGATAAATTTGGGTTCTAGTTTCTTCGCTGTACTTAATCTATGAATGACGGAAGGAGTGAAAATGAGGCGAAAAAGCTTTGTGTTTGGTTACATAAATGCTTTTTTCATGCAGGTAAGGAATGCAATTGTGTAATTAGACGAAGTGGATCAGGAATATGTGCAATGGATGTGTAGAGTGTAACTTGACTTTGGTTATTTGAATTGCATGGTGTCCAGTGGTTTTTGAAAAGTCCTTAAATTTTCCTTATCCTTTAAAAGTCCTGGAAACCATCCTCGAATTTTTCTTCCTCGGAGTTTGTAAGAACATTACAAATTGAAAAATCGAGTCAACATTTTTTAAATAAAACCCCATGAATTTTGATCAAATAGTAAGTATTTCTACAAAAAATTATTACGATCGACGTTTTGTTATATTTCCTCTAAACCAGGAATTCTACGATATCCTACAACAAATTATATGCAGCTAAACATTTGATATAATATTCTACGAAAAATAAACGCCAACGAGTTAAACGAAATTACAAAAATTTAAGAAAACCTAAAAAAATTCACGCTAAAATCTAAGAAAGTTTCTGAATTTTTCCATTTATAGTAGAAATTTTCGTAAAAAATCGTTAAATAAAATTGTAGTTTAATGTAAATTAATTTTTACACATCTGTTGGTAAAATTTTCACGCAATCTTTATAGATATCTCAATGGCGAATAAAGCAAGCCTAAAAGCATCGGATTCGGATATAAATCGCCAGAGTTAAGTCACTTCGAACGTTCTGATCCTTTTTTAAGTTCCAATGAGATCTTAGTTTGCGTTATTAGAATTTTCTCAAATTCATTTCTATAACATATTAGGCTAAAGTTGGTTCATTCGAATTAACTTAATCATTGGCGGAATTATTAACATCACTAGAGATTTTTTTAACCATTTTTTTTTTCTCATTTTCTGATCCTTGGCTCATCTTTAACCAGCTTTCTTGACGCTGCGGACTGCGCAGCATTACGGGGATGAAATTTATGAACTGAGTTGGTTTATTCGGATACACGAGAAGCTGCGAAAGTAACTGTGCGAAAGAAAGTAGTAAAAACACCCTCAGTCCCATCCGGCCACGACCTATTCGAGTCTGGTAGCCTTATCTCTCACGGTTTCCACCCTTGACTCTCATCCCTTCGGCACGAGAGCCTGATCAGCTCTTCGCACGAATTTCTGGAAGCTGGGTCTAAGGCACCGGTATTCATAATATTATTATAATACATAGAGTTAATTAATAACGCAAATAATAATCCAAGTCTCAGGACCTAATGATCAAGTACCTACACGCAGGTGAAAGAAAATCTGTTTGAAAAATGGTTCTCCGGTGCTTTTGCTTTAGAAAAGAACTAAGCAGCATAACGCCCCTGTCCGAAAGGCTAATTCATGAAATACATACTCAAATTCGGTGACTGGCGTAACGCAACGTGAGGCTTGCAATTTTCAAATTGTAAAACGCTGTCGGGTTTCGCAGCCCGGTCTGCGGGCTAACGAATTTACACAAAGGCGTTTTAGGGCTGAATTACCAGGGCGAAGCCGATGGAAGTTACGCGACGGTAGGTAAGTAACGAAATAACGTAGTTAAAATCCGTAGGGTGAAACGAACAATACGTTGCGAGTACAACGGCAACAGCTAACTTTCGAAAGACTTTGCGAGTAATCGTCGGGGGCTTGTCACTCGGAGAATCAGAGTTTCTTAGAGACAAAATATTTCTCTTTATCAAATCTGAAACGGAAATGTGGTTAAATCGAAAAAAATTTTTTTTGATTCGCTAAATGCAAAAAAAAGAAAATACAGCTTTTTGTATTTAAAAAAGGTTTTTGTAAACCAGTTTATTCGATCCTATGTAATAGATTCAGAAACTATTTGATAATTGACGAGTTGTATTGTTGAAATAAAAAATCAATTTGACCGTGCCAATAAATTGATAATGGTAAACGATTCACGTTATTTCAATTCAAATAAAGCATTCGTTCAACTTATTGTAGAAATAAAAAAATGTGTTCGCTGGATTTTAAGAAATGTTTATCCAATTTAACCCCTATTTTGCTGCTTTTTATTTATGAAACTACGTTGTTGGTAACAACTCTCAAGTTTTTTGGTTCCACATGGTCTCTGAAATATTCACACCTCTAAGAAAGTAATATAGAATTCATTTATTTATTTATTCGTACTTTTTAGACTTTTCTTCTTACTGTTTTTGTCTATCCACCGTTTTGAAATTTCGAATTTCGAGTTCAGATTCGTAATCAGCGACCCCAAAAACCCGTGTGTGCAAAATTTCAAGCGAATTGCATGTGAGGAAAAATGTGTGCATGGAAGGGTTGGAGAAACTTTTCTGCGAGTGTATTGCGTCAAAGAGGGAAAATTCTCGGCTGCACTTGAGATCTATTCTCTCTCACCTATAGTCTTACAACCCTCTACCTGTTACCGAGTCCATTTCCCAACGGTTGGCACGTCGACGTTCAACCTTCGCTGAACCCGTTCGTCTCAAATAACCCGCAGTCGCGACTGATTCGCATCCGGATGCTGCGGCCTTCGGCACAAGTATGCGATGGAACGAGGAATATCCACTTCCGCTCAAGTTATTCGAAGATTGCTTCTCGTTCTTCCCGTTTCCACTGCAAGTCTAACTTCAAATCTCTAGTCTTGGATTCCTGCTGCAGCGGCCTTGACTATTGGAATTTCAAGTGCGTGTCTTCGCCGACGCGACGTTGTGAAAATTGTAATTAAATTTCAACTCTCAGTTCACTGACACTTTGGTAACATGTTTCAATAAATTTCAGCCAACGAGGTTGGTTTTTCTATAATAAGGATACTTACTTTTTATTAATTTTGTTACAAGGGGTGCTCGCATTACGGAGGGATAAAATAATTATGTTTATGAGATAGGAAGACCTCTTTGTGCTAAATATAAAAATAGAAAATACTAGAATTATGAACAGAAACTAAGATATCGATGTAACGTGTTAGCCGATTTAAAATGGGAAAGAATCCAGTAAATTTACTTGATTTTATTCTACCATGGCTCGTTTCATTCAAAACAGTTAAGGATCATAATCAATATCAGTGCAACGTTGCAAAATCAAATATTCAACGATACCAACGTGGTGAAAAAAGTTTCACAATAAATTCGTCGAAGATATAATTTTTCAAATGAAATAAGCCATCGTGGAGTAAAATCGAACGAGATTACTTAGATTTTTAAAAGTTTAAAAGCAATTCGAAATGAAGCGTCGTTCAGAGCTGTCGTTGAAAGTCCCATTATTTTCTACTTTTGTATTGTTGTGGATTCAAAATCTCATTTAAATCAGAAATGTGAGTGACGAATGACGACGTAATCATTTCTCACCAATTCATGCCAATACATGCAGAATGTCAAAAGTTTGCCAGCATCGTTCGTGAAAAGTGGCCGATGTCTCGAGTGACGTATCGCCGATCTTACTCGGGGGATTTACGTTGCTTGGTTACCGATCGAGAGAGTTGTGTAGATACATCGCGTAACCTCAAGGATCTTCGTGAGTATTAACCCTAGAACAGTAAGAAGGGGTGAAAAACATCCAACAGCTTACGTTTTCGGCTCGAGACACATCAAGTTTTGATCAATTTTTTGGAATTCACGCAAAAAGTTTTTGCCCGCGTGATTGTTTATTAAAAAACGAAGAAAATCAGACCCTAGAGTACGAACCTCAACGATATGACGTAACCGAGAGATGGAATTTACAAGATTAGAGCGTTTTTTCACCCTTCGTTACCGCAATAGGTAAAAAAATATCGTTTCCATCCTAGAGTTAATCGCCTCCATCTTTGCCGCCATATTCTGACGAACCGAAATTTGTATATTAGCTGGTAATGTGTTTGTTTATCAACATAAACGTTTCTACCTAATTACATCTGTTTAAAACTTCCCACAATTTCGGTTCGTCAGAATATGGCGGCCAAGATGGCGGCAATTGACCGGACTCTGTTTCGTAGGAAACTCAATTTAATCACCGTCAAGTGCTGCTCAATTTTTTCTTCTCGTTCTTTATTTCCAATTATCTATATCTCATATTACATATAATATGTACAGAGTGAATTCCTAACAACAGAATGTTTACAATTCAATGCGCATGCGCTACAGTCTGAGAGCAATTGTTTGCCAGGGTGACCAACCGTCATAAATTTAGACGAAAGTTCGCCGCGATTAATGTAACCTCAAAATTTTTTACAGCTGTTGGTTGTGGAGAGTAGCGTGAAGGAGTCCAATCTCTCCTACCTTAAATCCATACAATAAGGCTTGCACTAGCTGACCAACTTTTTTTTACCAACTTCACTTCGGAACTTTATGCTGACAGCGCTGCTTTTTGCGAAATCTAAAACCACTAAACGAAAAACTTGTGAGTTCAAGTTTTCGTATGCTCCTCACTAGAAATGGGCCTCCTTTTGTGCTGAACACAACTGCCAGCTGTCGCTTGTAACAGTTTTTGAGGTTACGTTCATGACGGTTGGTCAACCTGGCAAACAACCGCATTCGCTAAACATTCTGTCGTTAGGAATTCACTATGTGAATACCTGCACGAAAATTTCAGTCTTTGCGGGGCAGTAAATTTCGTGGATCTCATCTGATCCAGCGTCAAAATCTTACAGTCGAAAAATTGAAAGCCCTTCGGCGGAGAGAGGAAAAGTATCAGCCGGTGTATTTCGCAACCCGTCTATGAGAGAAATATTTCTGCACACGTGAATCGGAAGAACGTGCGTTTTGCCAAAGTTTCTTTCGCCAAGCCCCGGAAGGATCACTCGCCCCCATCGTTTTACGTGCCTTGCTTTATCAATTCGACCGATATTCGCGTTAAGCCTCCTCCACTCGCTATGCCCCAAAGAAACATAACTATTCCAAATCGCATTAGTATTCTA
The DNA here is from genome assembly GCF_021155765.1 of Diprion similis. Taxonomy (NCBI): domain Eukaryota; kingdom Metazoa; phylum Arthropoda; class Insecta; order Hymenoptera; family Diprionidae; genus Diprion; species Diprion similis. The sequence goes on from NC_060117.1 coordinate 7,958,740, forward strand.
CTTGCGGTTATTGTTCACCAATATGTTTACATCGGTACGCAGCTGTCTTCAGGTAAGGCGAAGCTGGTCTTCGCATTGCCCGGACGATGTTTCGATAGGCCGAGTAAAAATTGCTTTTCGTTATAGAAGAAGTTTTCGTTTTGATACCTTTCCACCCAATTCATCTGATTATCACTTTTTGGCCTCAGGAACGAGTAGAAAAGCCTGTGAAAGGACTTCCGTGTGCTCAGATTTTATACTCCTTTGGAATAGTCCCTTGGGAAGAAAAGCGAAACGATCAAAATACCTACATAGGGAAATAATGAATTCGAATTTCCATTTTCTTCATTCTGGTTTTGAATGGTTTCTCTCCAATTTCCATACAAGGAAAAGCTACTTTCTACATTTAATTGATGAAACATCATTATAACGTCGATACGCATGTAAATTAGTATTAAAGAGGTTCTACAGGAAGTGCGCTAGTCAAATTGAATAAAATTTGAATATTTCACTTTCTCGAATCACGTATTATTCGTTGAGACTTGGCAACGCTGTAAGGATTAACCGAAGAAGCAGAAACCGATGGTAACCTAACTTAACCTGAGCAGCCAAGCTACCCACACTTGCGACGTTGCCAAATCTCTCGGCTGCTGTTTGAGAAAGTAAATTGTGTCTCTTTTCGATATAAAATTACCAATATCTCATTTAATAAGTACTCTTGTTCCAAAATTTTTAAGCATATCATTAATTTAATTCTTAAGAACTGTAGTGAGTCTTACTCAAGTCGAACGTTTTTTTTTATCTTGTTAGGAGACAAAAACTTTTGGAAGGTGACCAAATCTCCAGAAGCCCTGTTAATCGATCCTAGAAACTGGAATTTTAGTCTACAATCACTGAGCTCTGAAGTTGTGAATCGGTGTAAAACTTCATAAAAGCATTCAGGAGATCAAACTCAATCAGCGTGACAAATTTCAACTTTAACGGTTGATTTTGGACTACTAGAACCACTTTAAAATCCAGGGGATCTTACTTCATGGTTCAAGAGATTGAAGAAGTAGTTACACATTCAAAGAATATATCCCATTAAGTGAAAATTAGTTGGACAAAGTTTTGTGTAATTGCATTAGATTAGGTATAATTTTGGTAATTTTCGGTGATTTTGAAAAAAAATGGTTTCGATAATTTTTTCAATTTTGACAAACGGATCAAAAGTCCTGAACTTTTATACATAGGAAAGGTTTTCGTAAACGGTCGTACATTACATTCAAAAAGTTTTTAGAGCGTTGGAAAATGTTGAAAAACGGAATCATTCAAATCGCCGAAAATTACAAAAGAAATTCATTTCTGTGTGAAATAAAACAAATTTCACCGAAGATGTGTTGAACAAATTTTTGTTTAAACAATTTATTAACTACTTTTTGTCATTATTATTATTCAAAACGAATTACCTTATCGACTTGGTTATAATTGATTTTTTTTTTCAGATTTATATCGCATTGCAAAGTGTTCAATATGCACACCGACACTCACTTTTGGTTGGGAATATCCGTTCAATAAAACCTAAAGCTACGTCCGCGAGGACGTTTTTTTCTATAAAAATTCAAGTTTTGAGGGGTAGTAGAATGAAAAATCGAAATTTTTATTTTCTTTGAGACACCCTAGTGTACATACTGTCCCATGAAATCGGAGGTCGAGAATTTCATTGGTAGATACTCTCTTCGTCCTTCGAACGCTCGGCAAACACGCAGTGCTTACAGGACAAACGAAAGACTTAATTTGCCATTACGTATTCCGTATGTGTAGGGCGAGAGTGTTGTTTCAACGAGATTTTCCCCCAACCTCACTTGAAGGATGAAACGAGCGTTGGGAAGAGAGTGAAATCCGTTCAAAATATCTCCAGGAATGTTGTTCACGCCGATGATAGTGATCGCAAATAAAATAACATCTGTACTTAGTGATAAAAATGAATCTAAACAAATTCCAATGACACTGACTAAGATTCCAACTATTCGAGAAACTGTTTCATAATTAGAACGATTAGAATGATCGAATTCTCCTGTTTCTTATCCGATACTAATGTTGTTGGGCTTATTTTGTTTACCATAAAAGTTTCAAAGATCGTCTAGAAAAACTTTTACAAGGCGCCTAGAAATTTTCCCGCATAGTAGGTTCGGCTCTGAACTTATTGTTTCCGACTATTTTCTTACCCGTTATATTACCAGTTTGGATAATAATGGTCTTGCGATTGCACTAAATCGCAAGCTATGAAGCAATTGTGAGACCAACGTTGTGTTGGTAGATACGCGAAGAGAAGAGACGAAAAATTTCAGAGATCTTTCTTTGGACCATGACAGTTTTGTGTTAAGGTGCTTATAAAGACCCGTTGTACACCTCAAAAACGCGAGGATGCAAAACTTCTATACCGCTCAAGCAACCAGAGTGAAACTTGGGTAGTTAATGCCTTATTTTGGCAGAAGGTGGAGCGTCTTTTTACTTTTTCAAAATTTTGAAAAAACTTCTACAGATTGGTTACCACCCACAGAAATTGGCCAAATTTTCGCAGTTGCACTGAATGGATCGAACTATCCGGTATGACGCCACTCGGTGGTGATAAAACGGACATTTTGAGCCCAGTTCCATGAGATTTGATGGTGAAATGACGAAATGGCAGCTGATCTGGTTTTCGCTTAGAAAGTACACCTAAATTTCATTTTGGCGACATTTGTTACCGACATTGCGCATGCCGGTAATATATGCGTGTAATGTCGGTAAAAAATTACCGGCAGGCATGAAAGGTCGGTAACAAATGTCGCCAAAATTAGATTTCGGTGTTCTTCGTAATCGAAAACCAGATCAGTTACCATTTCGTCACTTCAGCATCAAATCTCATGGGACTGGGCTCAAAATGTGTGTTTCATCACCGCCGAGTGTCATCATACCGGATAGTTGAATCCATTCAGTGCAACTGTGAAAATTTTGCTAATTCCTGTGGGTGGTAACTAATCTGTAAAATTTTTTTCCAAATTTTAAAAAAGTAAAAAGTCGCTCCACTTTTTGCCAAAATAAGGCATTAATTGCCCAAGTTTCACTCTGATCGCTTGAGCGGTACAGGAGTTTTGCATCCCCGCGTTTTCGAGGTGTACAACGGTTCTTTATAAGCACCTTAAGCATATAAAAAGTCGTCAACTGTGAACAAGAAATCGAATCCTGAAAAATTATTTTTCGACATCCAAATGGTGGTAAAGAGGACAAACCACCCAAGAATACTGTCCTCTAATTAAAAATAAATCGGGTAAACCGTTTTTGACGTATCATACCTTGTATCTCTGCGTGTGTTAACCTTAAATAGCGCTTCGATACACCTTGGGAGTAAATGGGGTAGGAAATGGTGGTGAGCCGGGGATTTTCGCAGCTATCTTAAACGGCGCGTCACCCAGTCGGACAGCGAGATAATTCCGGTAATCGGGTAATCTCCCTTGTCTTTTCCCCTAATCTGATCATCTTTCTCTTCTCAACTTCAGCACGCCGTTCGACCGAGCCTCCAGCCGCTCCTCTATTCTCATTCCCTTCATCTTCCCCGCATTAACATTCATGCCTGCTTCCAGACCCTAGCTAGTATATTTCATCGCTATCCCACGCGTATAGGTACACCCATGTGTTCTTGGCTTAACGCAACGGGCGGTGTAACCGTTGCATTTGATTACTCAGCCGATAAAGTGTAAACCGATATTACGACGCACGTAAAGTGCACACTTCGCTGGAATCCCTTCGCAACTACATATGTATAAGGTATGAATTGGTTACAAGGTTTTAAAAATAAAAATTGTTTCGAAACGTTGCGACGAAATCGTAGTACGGTTTTCTTTCCACGCGCTGCAAGACTTGTAACGCAAGTAGCAAAAAAAAAAAAAATTCATCACCTCGAACAGATTCCATTCATTTGTCTCATACAATCTTACTTAAAGTGTTGAAACCACGTAAAAACTACGTGATGATGCTGGCAATTGACTGTGAATGCTCCTTTAATATCTTTCTAAAAATGTATGAACATATTTACACGAATGGATTACAAAAGACGCATTTCCGAAAGTTGCAAGGTGTACCCTTCGAGTTTGTGACAATAAATTGCGATTTTATATCCAACTGGTCGAAGTAGGTCGGCTACAAAAATTACTTGCATTCATGTTCGTAGCAAAACGTGTCTGAAACATTCGACAGTTTTCAGTTAAAACGCTAGTAGAAATTCAATATGGCCACTGTTGACTCACCTGAAAATTTATTCCGGTCACACAATTAGTATCAGGATTCACCGGTCATCGAATACTATTCGAAGTTGAAGAAAAATGTGGCAAGAATAGGTTAGCTACTGTTTTATCATTAATGGAAGACCAAACACTGAGAATTCGCCTATCGCTAAATCCACTATTCACTCTGCCTGTGTTCACGCGCCATAAACAAAGTTCCATTAAAGATTTTTATGAAGAATACATTGTTCGGTAGACGAGCTGGGTAAGTCAGCTGGTGTAATTTATTTCGTATGACATTACCAAGCACTTTTACAGTACTTGATCATTAAAGATGATATCGTATTGATGTATGTCAATGCTCATAGTATTGTTTACTCGACTTCTTGGTAGATAATTCTTTCATTGATTCCATTCGATGCAAGACGTTTCGTGAGTATACACATAATATGCATTCGGACTTAACCATTAACGAGGTTTTCGTTCAAACTGCAGGCGCCATTAAAACGTCGTTGAACCCAAAGCATTCACACGGGTTCCTCCTATTAAAGGTATTTCAACTATTTTTAATGAAATAACGTGGACACTTAAGATTATGGCTGTGAAATCACAGAAGAATTTTAACTCATAATTTTATACATGAAATGAAAATGATTTGGCTATAACGAAAGTAAATAATTTCTGAAATAGTATGAAACCTGGTTATGGAATAATTTGTTTCGTTGAATGAAAATTTGTTCACTATTTGATTAAATTCTGATCAATCACAGAAGTTTTATTTGTTGATGGATTTATTTTTGTGTGCCCCAGGTAAATAGGAATTCACACATAACTATATTATGATGAAATAATTATCAGGCATCATTATCGGATTCGAAATATTACGCGAAATGAAATTTCCGACGGTTTCAACCTACAAAATTTCTGATCTGATGTGTAGAAAGCTATGCAAATAACGTTGATGAAACACGTTCGGTAACCGCAACGATTCGGGATAATTAATATGTCCACTGCTGTGTAATTGGAGTATCTCAGAACGTTGGCTCGAAAATTTATATTAATTCAATATGCAACGCATGGAACAGAATGTAATTATGATTATCACACGGTTTCTAAATTCTGTTTTCGCGATAATATGACACGTTCCTCCTGCTGATGTTCTCCTGACATTTGCACTTTTCATCGTTTTTGGTGATACAACAAAAGGTATTGGATTCAGTCGAGAATCACTTTTTCTAATTTCAACGAATCTTTACGTCTTCGAACCTCTGGAATTCAAAAACAAGGTTTTTAACAAACTTCTGATCTCTCTGACGAACTCTGGCGATGATCTTCGAAACTGCGCGATTAAAAAATCCGAAACTTACAGGATTTTACAATCAAATGACAGGCATGAAAAATTGCCATGTTCTGTTCGATTCGAACTGCCTGTCTTACCGATAAACGTATACTTTTTCCATATTATTGCTTTTTCTAAATAACCGATTAAGTGTTTTCCAGTTTGTATATTTATTATTTAAAAAAATGTATGAATTACTTATTATTCAGGAAGAGAAATTTCAATTTCTCTTTTGAAACGTTTTGATTTGGCTGCTCAGTCCTATCGGTTTCAAATTTTTTACTCGGCTGTTTTCGAAATCATTGCAACAGTTTGTTGGGCAGACAAACAGACTCTTTTATTTTCATGTAAGTATCGCGAAAAAACTGTTTTTCCGGCTTGTTTTCCACAAAAATAATGATCTCGCGAGATATTTCATCCGTAATACGTTTCGCGGATTTTTTGTTTTCCGTAATCACTACATTTTGTCTGTATTATGTGTAAGTAGAATAAGCGGTCTAAAAGTGACTTTTTCACGTGACTCGTGTTTTCCAAGGCTTCATATCGTTGCAGCTAAGAATCTCCTAATCATCCAAACCTGCAGGATCAGGATTAACTACTATATTCATCTTCCTGCTAGGACATATCTTGAGGATTAATTGTACGCAGATTGTTGATCGAGAGATATCTACCGGAAATTGCGAGGCCTTCGTATCGGGTGTTTAAATCTTAAAGATGGTCTATTATCCTGAAAATGTTCATGTGATAAACCATTAAATTTTATTTTAACGGACTCAGCGAATGATTTGTTACATAATTATCACATAATAAATCACAAAAATATAACAAATTCACGTTGGTCCAAAATCGCAAGAAAGATTTATTTGCCTTCTGGCTTTTTAAGCTACTCTACAATTTTACATGCGACGTAACGGTGCAGTCTGAAAAGTCAAGTGCTTTATAAGTCGAAGCTGCAGAGACGACAAAAAATATGTAAATTCTAATCTCAACTTTTTTCTTTAATCTCGTCATGTGAAACACTTGCTGCTCAAACGACTCTGGTACAGAGTAAAGTTTTGCCATTAACACACTCAAGCACCATCAAACAAATTTATGACGCCATCTTATAGGCTTAGGGCTATCCTCTGAATACTTTATTGGTCAAAAAACGTGAGAAATCTGGAATTCGGTGACTCATTTGGAGGTGAAATCGTGGCCCTGGCTTCAAAATTGGAACAATTTTTATTCTGTTTTTTAGGTATAACAGTTTTTATTGAATTTTAGTACGAATCTTTGAGGAGCTTTTTATGTTTATTTCAATCTGACGAATCAAGACTTCAGTCCTCTTGGGTTTCTTGACTATTTTTTGCATGTTAAATCGAGTGAGAGCTTAACGGATGTGCTTTTGAAGAACTTTTCTGCATACAGTTTAAATTCGATTTCAAGTTTCGGTTTGATGTCTGTCAGTCCGGGTTCGCATCCTATGCGCTGTACCGGTTAGTAAAATTCAAAGTTGTTGCAGCTTTTTCAACTGTCGATAGTTAACTTATCAATACTGACGTACACAACTTCAATTTATAATTTCCTCGTAGAGATTTTTTTTATCGTTGGGCTTGAATTTGGCGAAAACTCGATGTTCAACAATTTCGAATGCCACGAAGTACGTTTGAATATGAATTTCAATGATTCATGAAAGCGTAATAAAGTGTTTTGAAAAGTTTCAGATACGTGACAGAGAAAATACGTATTATTTATTAATTTCTTCATAAAAATAAATCATCGTGTTATTTTTTTGCGAATGAATAAAAATTTCTTCATAAAAATATTAGCTGAACAAATCTTTAAGCGCGGTGAAGTTGTTAACAAGAGGTTTCGAAAAATATATTCAACACGTCGAGCTTTGAAGTTTGAACAACCCATCGTGAAAAACTCAGGTTCAAAGATACGGCTTAATTATGACGAGTGTTAAAAGCCTGTTTTCAGCGCATTTCCTCGCCGTAATTCGACCTTGAAAAGATGGTGAAGTGGTTGAGGAGAAATTCGACGAAGCGACCCTTAAGCAAGATGCTTAAATGTTTAGCTTACGAGCGTTGATTTCGTAGTCTCTGAATGCCAAGAGCAAGATAATCCATTAAAGCTAGTCTTTGCAAGCTTTGAATCTCATTGCGAGGGTTTCGTTTCATCCAACCAGAATCCTCGAATATATAGCCGGCTAGTTGCACAGCTCTGGGAAGGACAAGTTACGATAAGAAGGTATGTCCACCGTTTTGGCTTCAATCTTGAGCAGCATCGCGAATAAGATGCAGAGACAAGCTTGAGAGACGCGAGCTTGAAAGCGTCAGGAATTGGTCCCATAATATTAGCATAAAAGAAATATCTCGGGGAAATCTCATTAACGCCAGGACACGTAGACATAAGGAAAAAAAGTTTTACGCAAGAAATTTGACTCGACTTTTTTCGACGGTCGAAGCCACGCGCATCAATATTTCGTCCAACAAGGCAATTAATAATTATTCCTGATAACAGGTGCTAGACTTTTATTGAAAATATCGATGAAAATTGATGAAGTGCTTCTATCGGTCTTTTAAAGATATTTATATTCAGATTCTCAAACATGAGATGCATTAATTTTTTTTAACTTTGAATTTTTCTGGAAGGCCATATTTTTCATACGTCATTAATTTCTACTTCGTGATCCACACGATTCGGATCTAACGGTGTGATCTTTTTTCTGAACCCATTTTCCATCAGGTTATAAATTTTCAAAGTTGCAAACCGTAAGTTGGACGCAGTTTTTTATTCGTATAACTGATGACAGGGATTGTTGTACGAGTGAGTTATTGGAGTCGTTTTTTATATCAAATTTTTTTAGACGTTCCGAATTAGGACTGTAAGGAGTGATTTGTTGCCCCTGTGAGTACAAAGAAAATGGCAGGACGTCCAGCCAGCTTGGAAATTTCAGGGAATTTATAACATTAGGGTGACGGTACGATTTTTTAACCACTAAATTAGAAACTTTGAAAGTTTGCTCAGAATTCATCAGTGACTCAGAAATAGTACGAATAAATATTTGTCGATAGATTTATAGCTTTCAAAAAATATGATTAGTTAATCCGAATGAAAAGCTTCTCAATTTAAATAAACGAATCGCGTAAAAGTTATACAAAATCAATGTTACTCTAAAAAATGATTCGCAAATAAAGTTTTCTATAATAAAAATGAAATATAAACTAACAGATCCTTAAAACTTTACTTCAACATACCTTGTTTTTCGGCAGAAAACTGAATGAAAATTAACTCTTCGGTGATATTTTTCTGCACAAAGTGGCGACAAATCAAGTTTTATGTGGCACATTTGAATTTCTTGGGGGAAATTTTGCGTGAGGAACGTTCACGGCTTGACTTACTGGTTGTAATTATTCACGTCGTGAATAAAGGGGAAAAATCGTTGCTGTGGTTTATTCCGAGTTAAATTATCGGTGAAAACTTGAAAGATTCATGAGTATTTCAAAGGTTTTCAAAAATTTAAATCACTCTAATATGTTTTTTTTCTTCTTTTTATACTAAAGTATAACATACCGTTAAGGTGGAAATTGAAATTGAAAGACCCTCCCCCCCTTGAGATTTAAAAATTTCAGTCTCTTTAGGCGTTATTTGTAAGACAGCATTCTTCTCGTCTAGTTACGTCTTCTGGGATGAGAAGAAAAAATAAAATAAAATGAAGTAAAAAAAAAAAAAAAAAGAAAATGATTACGGAAAGATCTTATCAAGGCAGCTGGCAAATTGAAAAGGCTGACAAATGGCTGTTCTGTGCAAATGTGTTCGCGCGCCTGGTTCGTTCTTGCGGTAGTTTTTCCTCGCTTCGAGAGGCAGCAGCGTGGTTTGAGTATACATGGTGTGCCTAGAACTCCTACCACATGCCACTTTCTTCGAGGTTAAAGCCCTTAAGTGAGATGCGTACCAACTGTCTAAAGAAATCCTTATATCGTTGGGGAAATATTTTTCTGATGAATGCTACCCTGCTCGGTAATGCCATCATGTATAGTTGTGGTGTGAGTTGTTTAAAATCCCATTCATTTTTTCCCCACGCAGATTCAACGTCACAACAAATAATCACCACCGATCTAGGGTATTTTGACGCCGTTGGTACACATCTTACTTAAGCCCAGTCCAGCACGAGAGAGAAACTTTGTTGGAGAAAGAAACTGCACTACTAGGCACACCATGTATACTCACATCACTCTAGAACTCCTATGACACGCTCCTTTCTTCGAGGTTAAAGCCTTTAAGTGTGATGCGTACCAACTGTCTAAAGAAATCCCTATATTGTAGGGGAATTATTTTTATGGCGAACGCTAACCTGCTCGATAATGCCATCATGTATAGTTGTGGTGTGAGTTATTCAAAGACCCGCTCATTTTTTTCTCACTCACATTCAACGTCACAACAAATAATTACCACCGATCTAGGGTATTTTGGCGCCGTTGGTACACATCTTGCTAAAGTCCAGTCCAGCGCGAGAGAGAAACTTTGTTGAATAAAGAAGCTGCACTACTAGGCACACCATGTATACTTACACCACGGACAGCAGCTGAAGTAGGCCGACCCTAAATACTTCATCCAGCAGCCCCGGAATGCCGATCTACGTCTAGATTTGGCTGTCGGACAGTTACGAGAATATTGGAACAAAACCGAAGGCCAAGATTCTGGCTACGTTTTCTGATCTGCGAATATCGCTTATCACTTGGCATACTTTTCTGTTTATCAGAATTATATAAATTGGAATTTGGCATTATGACATGGTGCCAAAGATCAGGTCACACCTTCTAGAGTAGAAAGTCTTCCAGAATAATTACGGTGTTGGGTTATTTATGCGTGAATAATACGCGCTGATCTTGTGATTAAATTGTTTATTATGTATCTTCCAGTGTTGCCAGAGTGAGAATCCTGAAGTACCAGATGGCAGCGCCACACCGTAACAACTTTTGAATTTTTGTACTAAATTGGCGGTCACTTCTAATCAAATAGAATACATAATAAGTATGTAGAAACGTTAACGGTCAATTGTTATTCTTTTTTTTTGTTTTAATCTCATACGAACATCACAGTTTTTTTTTATAACCTATCGTCTGATCGTAAGTCACAACTTTGACTTATAAAACTATATAGTAAAACAACAGTTTTTATACTCTCTTATATATTTTGAACTCGATTTGCAGAAAATATGTTAAAAACAGTTCAACGCCAAACTATTCATCTAAAGCAATTCAGCGAATAACAGTTTTTCCAACATTAAACAACGCAAACAAACACAAATCCAGACAAAACAACATAACACAAGTCAACCTACTACATTGTCATTCGGTGAATTGGTTCGTTTAGCTTTTTTATTTGACGCATTATTTTTTCTCAACGACAGCAACGCAAGAACATTCAGTTTCCAGGTGGCACTAGAGTCGGGAGTTTACTTTACCGATTGAGCTATTAAAGATGAACTGGAGATTTTCTGCGTTTTTGAGTCTCTCTCTTATTAGGGTACAGGAATTAAAAATCGCACGATATAGACAAAAGTCGTACTGACGTACTAAATACTTTGAAAAAGTATTAGATTTAGTATAATTGTAAGAAATACTTCTCTGTAAAGACAGCGAGATAACCTAACAACATGGCGTTCCTTCGCTTCACCTTCGATCTATTGTAAGTATCGATACATCGCATCGTGCGATATGACGCGCATTGATGGCGGTAATTTCAAATACTTCTAACATACGGTAACCATAAAAATTATCCGAGCAATTTTTACAGAAAGTATAGTGTAATATCATGTCTCATTTTATTCGTATTGAAATATTACACTGTAATAGATGCATTAAGCTAAAATTCATGTATCGAAACCTGATGTGGACAAAATTTAAAATCTTCCAGACAAAACGACAACTTCTGATCGAAAACTACTTAATTTCGTATTTGGAGTACTAAAATTTCCGAATTCGTTTGTTCTAAACTTTTGTTTAAACAAATAGAAACTATCTTTTCCGAGACAAGCGAAAACCTACGTCAGATTCTCAATTTCTGGAACACAAATTTTTGAATTTATTTTCTCGAAAATACAAATCTCGCTACTATTACAAATTATCATGTAAGTAAGCATTGAGAAAATTTTTCTTCTTCACCAGCATATTTCCTTACTTGTTGATAATTTGTTTAATTTAAATTAGACGTACTAGGATTTATGAAAGTCCGAACGACCAATGCAATGGTTTTTTGATTTAATTTTCCTTACCTAACAAGAAGTAAAGATTAGCTAAGGTCTATTGGAAAAATTTCATACGTCTTAAAAATCTCCAAAATAATCACCCAATTGGAATAAAATTGACTGAAGTAAAAACTTTTTTAAACGAATGAAGTAGACATTTTTAGAATTGAAAACGCCTTAATTATTCGAATGATTCTTGACAAATATTCACTTGTTATTAAAAAAACAATTCATCTAACAACGATTGCATTGATCTTTGTAAATGAATGATATTTTATTGTTACTACGTCTTATTTGAATCAAAGAAATGACCGATCGAGTGAAAAAAAAAAATCAGGTTGAAACACGCAAATATACAAATAGTGGTGAAAAGCAATTTTTTTTTTCGTACCGTGCAGACGAGGTTCTAGAAAATTCTGTTAAATTGATCAACTAGCAGCTGCGACGTCTGTAACCCGTTTTTTTTCACCCTCCTCCCTTGAATTTATTCCCGAGAAACTGCGTCTGACGCGTTGACGGATTACGGATTGCGTGGCGGTTGGGCGACTCGAAGTTGAGTTAGAGAGTGTAAATGTTCTCCAAGACTTGGAAATTCGCTACCTTATATAATACATAAGGCAGAATCTAGCTACTGCACGCTCTGCTGTGTGTGAGGAAAATCGTTAACACAGCCTCTCTCACCGAGAGTCGCAGCCTTCAGCACCCCTTAACCCTTAATTTGGCTAGGTTGCAATTACAGCTAAGGCTAGTATTACCCAGTTGGTATAAGTTTCGAGTGAGAAGTGCCAGCGAGTTCGCGGAGGCGCGTAATAACTTGAATATCAGTTACTTTCAAGAGAACGTTAAGCATAAAACGTGCGGGAGATGTGAAAAAACCCGTTCAAACGTCTCTGGGGATAAAGTTTTAGGGAAAAATCTAAAGAAATACTTCAAGTCGAAACAACTTGAACAACGGGAGTTCAGATATCAACGATTTGAGAAAAGGTTTTGTAGTTAGAAAATTTAAAATGATTAAAAAACGCTTTTTTAATAATTTTTTGCAAAGACAGGTTTATTATTTGTTTACTAATGTTTTGGAATTTGAATAATACAGTTTTCAAGAAGTCATGATAATTTTTTTATGGTATTATGGCCACAAATAACTTAGTTATAGCCGATTTACGAGAAATTCACAAAAAAAGTTGTTTTGCAGTAAGTAAAGTAGCTCATGACTGGATCATTTGAAAAAAAAAAAATGCAATGGGATTAATTAGTTATGAGCTTTCTCATAACGAAAGCATTTTGCAAAATTTTAATTTGTTTCTAAATGGCGGGCTTTTGAAAAAAATTCGATATTTGACTAGGGAAAAAAAAAAAAAAACATTTATTTTTTGGCTATAAAAAAAATCATACAATTAAAAAAAGCGATCGTTCAAGTACTTGAGAAAGCTCACAACTAATCAATCCCATTGTATTTTTGATTCCAGATAATCCAGTCCTGAGCTACTTTATTCATCGCAAAACAACTTTTTTTTCTGGATTTCTCGGAGATCGGTTTATAACTAAGTTAATTGTGACCATAATACCACAAAAGAATTGTGATGACTTCTTGAAAATTGTAGTATTCGAATGCCAAAACATTTCTAAGCAAATAAATAAGCCTGTGTTTGAAAAAAAAATTCAAAAAATGCGTTTTTTCGACCTCTGGAGTGTATATACGCCATTGAGCTCTTATGTTTTTGATCCGATTCTAATTTCGTCTTTTTTCAATCCGTTCGCATTCTTTCCACCAATTTGATCATTTTAACGCTTGAAATTTCTCGCCTATAAGATGTATAAAATGCACAATATAGACCTTATTTTACAGTTAAAACTTCGTGTTTTCGGTGATTTATCTTCATTTTATTTCGCATACTCAACAGCCGAGTCCTTGTTACATTACAAGATTAATGTGCTTACCGTTTTCTGCCTCTTTTCAAATTATCCTCCAGGGTACAATAAATAATACGCTGCCCACTCACTTACATGCTTGTTTACGCACTCCTCTATACATTCGTCCGCTTTTTTCCTCTCTTGAGCAACATCGCTGGTTAAATGTTTGCTGCAGGATACGAATTTCTTAGATAATAAATTTGAACAATTGATATTAAATTTTTATAATTGTTTTAAATTTCGTCGAAATGTGACGAAAAAAAAATTGGTTTATTTTTCCATAAAATCATGTCAGTAATGGACCAATATTTTGGTTCTAATGACTATGGAATTTACCCATTATTGAATTTTTTTCCCGACATATTGTATTCATCGGCCATTTTGGTACGGTTACATTCGAGGTACCCTGGAGTCAAAATTGCGGGGTGTAATTTACCCGAGAAACTTTGGCGAGGCTCCGTTCAATCTTCAAATATACTTTTCGGTAGGGAAATTTACTGAAGCTTGACGCAAGCTGCCAACGCCCAATTCATCATCTCCGGGAAAATTGTGAAACGGGGAATTTTAAGCGACGTATTTTCGTACTACGTACAATAAACTCGAAGACGAGAGTTATAATCGTAGTGTGAGTACACATGGTGTGACTAGGAGTGCAGATTTTTTTCTCCAAAAAAGTTTGTTTCTCGCACTGGACTAGACTTAAGTAAGATGTGTACCAACGGCGCCAAAGTACCCTAGATCGGTGGTGATTAATTATTGTGACGTTGAAAGTGCGTGGGGAAAAATGAACGGGATTTTAAACAACTCACACCAAAACTATACATGATGGCATTACCGAGCAGGGTAGCGTCCGCCAGAAAAATAATTCCCTCAAAATATAGGGATTTCTTTAGACAGTTGGTACACGTCTCACTTAACCCTTAGCGGCACACATTTTTCCTTACTTACTATCGACTTGAAATTTTGTACACCAGGGTTTTTGGGGTCGCTGATTATGAATCTGCACTAAAAATTTGAAAATTCAAGATGGCGGATTCAATATGGTGGACCAAACGTGCAAAAACTCGTTTGACGAGAGCGAAAGTTGTTACTCGGGGGTTTTCGGGGTCGCTGATTACGAATCCGCACTCAAAAGTTAGAAATTCAAGATGGCGGATCCAATATGGCGGACCAAAACGCAAAAAGTTGTTTGACCTTCGAAATCATAAAACCCAAGATCTTTTCCATACTTTCAAATCAATTGCAATCGTTTTGCGGTCATAAAATCCGTCATTTGAAGTGTACAGCCGCCATATTGTGTCCGCCATTTTGAATTTTGCAAATCTGAAAACGGATTCGTAATCACCGACCCTAAAAATCCCCGCCTACCAAAAATCGTAAGGATACTCTTAAAACTATCTTCAATAATACATTTTTTCTAAAAAAAGTGCTATTTTTCAGAATTTGTTAATTTATATAAACAAATTAACGAAACATAAAAACAATTTGAAAATAAACTTTGATCCTCTAACATATCAAGATTATAAGATTACAAAAAAAAACGGTTAAATCGTAAAAATGTGTTTTAAAACAGGTGGGATTCTGGAATGCCACTATGCCGCTAAGGGTTAAAGGCTTTAACCTCGAAGAAAGGGACGTGTCGAATTCATTCCTCATACAGTTACTAGAAAATTTTTGTAAAATGGTCGTCGTTACAATAACAGTTTCAATATCGTTGAAATAATACAAAAAAAATGTGTTACCATTAATTTTTTAGTGTGATTTTAACTGTCAATTATTTATAAATCTTTTCGTTACAGCCATGCTAACTCATTTTTATTCCGTACCTAGAATTGTAGACTTTTTGGTAATGCAGGTAAAAAATGAATACATAGTGAAATACTGCATAATGTTAACAAGAAGATGATACAACAAGAAATTTCCCACTTGAGTCTTGGCGTCAGCAGTGCATGATTCTGATTCACCGAAGGGTGAACACCGCGTTCATCCATCCGAAGAGCCCACAGATTCCTACATGGTTCTCGTATGGTTTAATTAAACCACCGACGAAATCACGCCGTCTAGCGTCTAGCGGTTCGGATTGTGGTTCTTTGGAAAAAGCCAGTTGCAGCATTCAAAAAGTACTCATGCGACTTGTCATTCATTTCAATTCTACACCTAGAATTAGAGAAAAGTTTCTTGGAATGAAAAAATCATTGAATACAGAAAATTCTGAAGTCATTGGTATTCTACAATATAGTTTATAAAATTGTTATTCAATTAAAAATAATATCTTTTCCATACAAATTCTTTTTACACCTAATACGAATGAATCGGTTTTTTGTTTCGGTAATTACGATTCATTTACTATAATGTGGATCGCAATAAATTGTTAGTTTTGAAAATTAAATCCACACGTTTTGGTCTCAAGATTTTTTTCTTTCTAATGGATAAATTTCGCCAAAAAACTGATTGTTGGCGTTTTGTGAGATGAAACAAAAAACGTTTATTACTTTGAACAAATTTTTGCTTTATAGATCGAACGACGGGGTTTGTAAAAAATATTTTATACAATAATGTTGTTTAAATCAGCATTAATTTCATGCTCGAATTATTTTCACGAGGAGTTTCTGCTTTTTCTGTCATTGCATTTCAACGATATGTGAAAACATGAAAACTTCAGCAAAACCGCATAACGCTGCTGGTAATGTTCGAGTATAAATAGTAAGTTTACGTGGGAATAACGGAGTGGCGGAACCCTGTTGAAATCCTGACAGCATGCTGGAACTATCTTGTAACTTAACTACAAAAGTTATATCGCAGAGAGAATTTCCCGTATTGTAGTCGACTGTTGTAACGAATCTGAATTAATGACGTCGCGAATTTCACAATAAGGATACTGTATTTTCAAATTTTTTCGGTTTTACAACCCGACGATCACAAACCCTTTTAATTTTAAGCTCATAATAAAAAATGGCGAAGAAACACAAAACCGAGCAAAAGAAATTTTTTTTTTATATATACCAAAAGACAGTTCTTCAGCAGGTTCTTCACTTCTGCAACGAGTTGGTGGGCTTGTAGAGCTTTCGAAAAGTTATTTAAATTTTTTCCCACAGTTATGAATAATTCAAATTCAAAAAGTTTGCGTATAAAAATTAATTTCTACCATCTTCTAATAATAAAATAATAATAAAAATCCGAAATGAATCAGCTTATCATCCTAAATTAGCATTCTATTTTTCAATTTTAAAACTTGAGTGTATTGCTTAAATTTTAATTTACAACGTAAACTTTTATTTCATTTTCGTAAAAGCACGTGTGAGCAAGGGCAAAGACTTCTTGTGATCGATTCATGTCTATAAAATTAGATAAAAATTATCGGAAAAAGTCGAGTAATAACGTAACGGAGCCCAAATTATTATTATTATTATTATTATTTATTTCACAAATTTTTACTCAGGCAAAATATCGTCTCATCGATCCAAGGATAACGGAATCTTTATATCTGTATATGAAAGATGCGAGAAGGGTTATAAATCGGTACGTGCAGAAGGAGGAATAGAAATCAGAAAGTAAGCGTAGAGTGAACGAAATTAAAGAGTATTTATACTGAGTGGTCGAAAGCACGGGCATCTTCCGGTGATTGATGACGTTCAAATTTGCATCTGCTCCTCCCAATCCTGGTCTACGAATATAATATAAACCATCCTCCCATTTAATGCGGTCAATATACTATAAGCCATAACAATATATAAGAGTCCCTATATATATATACATATATATATATATATATATATATGTATACATGTATTATACATACCTTCTACTTTGAATTTGACTTTGCCGGAATCATTAATAACATCGACGTTGCGCTTTTATCCCGGTAAAGCAGGACAGAAAAGCTTACTTTCCGCCCTAGTCGCCTATATGTATAGATTCAACGTTTTCCTATTCAAAATTACTGCCTCATACTTATTTTAGGCCGTGAGTATATAGCGGTTTCCAAATATTACTGTTGAGGCAAAATTTCTTTTCGTCGAAATGATGTATCGATCGATGAAGTAATTCTTTTTCCCAACACCCCGCGAAATCAATTTCTTAAATAGATGTTAAAAACCATTTGAAAAACGCACCAAAAAGCTTAGAATTTATTGATCGTCGGTTGAATTTAGAAGCAGAGTTTTTTTTTTTTTTTTTTTCTTAGACGCGGTAATCTGGGTAAAAAGTAAGATTGTAAAGTTTTTTTTTTCTGATGAATATTACTCAGGGGTGAATTTTGAATAATCGATTATTATAATTAATCGTCGACCTGGACGTAATGAATATCGGCTAACAGAAACTTAAGTAATGAATTCAATACAAATACGACAAGGAAAGTTTTTTTCTTTCTTCAAAAAAATTTGTAATTTGATTAAAAAAAAACCATCAGAACGATAACGATTCGGGTTATTGACCGAATTGTTAAAATCAAGAATATTTTTTACGTAGTGCTCCGTTATGACGGAGAAAAAAAAAAAGAATTCGGAGGAATCAATATCTCGTAACCTTATTTTTTTGTTACAGAATTTAAAAAAAAAAGTCGTATAGATTATCATCGTTAAGAAAGCCTAAATCAATACCTGAAAAAAAAGCTGCAAGAAATACTTTTCCAGAGCATATTTTAAATAAGAAACGAAATGAAATTTTTTTTTTTTTCCTCAAGTATGAGAGAGAAAGGAAATTTTAAGGGATCGTATAATGTTTCAATTGAAATTTCTTCCTGGTATTTTATATTATGGCGAAATTATGTGAGGAGGCAAAAGGGTGCGTCAAGTTTTGAGTATTATTCAAATTGTAGGGACGCGGTAAGTCGATTGAGGCATCCCGTCTCGTCGTCCTTGAGAAATTTTTTTGCTCGAGACCGAGATTATGAAAGGGTGATCAATCTTCGACCGCAGACATAAGAGATTTGTGAGATGAGATCGAGAAAAGAAATTGTACAGATTTGAAAAATGAGTAAATATACCGTAAATATTCTATACGTCCTCCTTATTTTGAATCAAGAACAGATTTTTCACGACATAAAAAATTTGACAAAAAAAAAAAAAAACTAGTCTTTCCAAGGACTTTCTTATCTCATGGACGAATCTGGATATTTTAAGAAATATCTCGGTTGGTCGAAAATTTTTTTTCCAACAATACAGTGTGACTTGAGTCTGATATTGAAACCCTTAAAACATAACCAATTTCGGAATTAAAGTGAATTTAATATTCATCAAATTGTTTGAGTTGTACAAGATACTCTGAAAATGATCAAAAATTCATTATTCCTTAATTGAAGTGGTAACCTCGAGGTTTTATTGTCATTAAAAATGCTAACGAATAATTTTCTAAACATCGGTAAAGAAAGCGTGATTTTTATTGTATATTTCAAAGACGATTTGCGGCTATAAATTTTCGAAATAAGCAATCTGTGATGACTCGGAAAAAAAAAAAAATTTATACATCCTTACAAAATATTTTTCTCAAGTCCCTTTGATTAATCTGAAGCAAAAATGTGTTCAAAGTAATTGAGGTTTTTTTTTTTCATGCCATTAAGTGTAACCGAATAAACTTTTTCCGGGTGAAGGAAAATTTATTTTTAAAGGAATTTGATGGACGTCAAAAATTAGATTTCTGATCTTCAACCATGTGGATTTCATCTTCAAAACAAACAATTTGTTGGGATGTATTTTAATGAAACAAAACTTGGTTTTGCTAATGCAAATGCATATAAAGAAGGGTAAAGAAAATAATATGCTCTTTCAATTAAAATTTTTTTCAACTGTATAATATTGTATAGAAAAAATATCTTGGATTTTGAAAAAAATAAATAAATTACGCGCGTATAAGTGAAACTTCTTGCTTTTTGGCTCTGATTAAAATTACACCACGCTGGCTAATTGTAAGACGCCTTTTCCCAAGGCTTCGTTATACGCAGGCGCAGACACACGTACTAACACACCTAAAAACATTCAAACATAGAACGCTTCGGTCAGAGCAAGTATTAGGCAGTGCAACATGTGCAATGCTTAGTAGACAAGAGTGGGAAGCCTACGAAGCACCGCACAAAGAGGAGACAGAGATAATAGGAAACACTGTATAATGCATTCTATCTCATTCTCTCTCAGGTTAAGTCCTATTGGGATTGTCACTTTGCAATGCGTCGTCTGGTGAACAAAAATCAAACTAATGCAACCAGGCTGACAGCTGACCGTGTTTTTTCGCGTTTAGTTGGTAGAACAGACATACTATTCGTTAAGCTTCATTAATTTATACGTCAGGAGTAATTTGGAACTCCGAAAATGCAGATTTTTGTCCATTAAACTTAAAAATTTAGGTTATGTGGTGATAAAATGGCGCCGACAACCAGGCTCTGACGTCGTGAGGACATTTGCCAATAGATGAATGTGTTTGTCACTTTTTAATGTCGCTTTTTCGTTTTATAGACTTTCAATTCGCAACGACGCAGCTAAAGAAGTTTCACTGCAAAAATTTCACTGAATTTGTACAAACTGCTCTGAATGTGCACAGTATCGACTTGCGTCACGTGACCGGGGGGCGGAGAAATGATTGTTTGGATCATCAGGGATCAGCTGTGGCAAATACCGTGCAGTTTGGCATCAAAGAAACTTTGGATAAGCTGATTATCCGATAAATCAGTTTTCTCCTCGAAGAAAAGGTACGAAAAGAGGTCCAATAACCGAATGAAACTTGTGTTTGTCTAGCTGATCATACTTGAGCCTTTCTCATTTTTCCAACTTCTTTCGAACTTTCGTTCGTTCAATGGCTGGATGTAAGTTCGAGTTGGACAGATCTTTGGCAATATGTCTCGGGTAAAAAAGGAAAAATGTTCTCCTAATAAATCATCCTCGTAAAAATTGTTCGAGATAGTTCACGTGACCTGAAGGGAATTCATTGTCCCAGCAACAGGCTTTGCAAGGACATCGTAAAATCAGACTTTAATTGCTGCAGCCGGTAATTTAACAGTGAAATAAAAACTTGTAATAAGTAAAAATTACGAAGTAGGAGTGAAATTTACAAATACTATTTGTAATTGAATAGACGAAAAAATTAAAATCAAATTTTCAACTCTCGATTGAAATTACATTTATTTTGTGATCAGAATAAAACAAAATACGAATGACGTGCGGTAGTTTGTAATTTGGACAAAATAAAATACAAAATGCACTTTTGTTTTGTGTAATTAATACGAAACAAAATACAAATTACAAAATAAAAATTACATTTGCATTGAATTTGTATTTTTACTGCATTTGAATTGTGGAATGTAAATTACGTTGCATTAATTTTGTATTTTTATGTCACCTTGATTACAAAATACAAATTACATTTCCATGAGATTCGCATTTTAATTTGTAACTCACATGAAATGAAATTCAAATTCCATTTTGTAAAATGTCGAAACTTTAGATTGACTGCATGGTAATTCATTATATTGGAAAAATTTTAATTGAATCAAATAAAAATACGAGTTACATTTGAAATTAATAATTCAGCCGAAATTAATGGATCGAATCATGTTTTTCGTTTGCCTCCGAGGTAGTCAAATATTTGCGCTTGTAGCAACAGTTTTGAAAATTTCAAATTACCCGCTAATATTTGCTTCAAATTTTTATTCTTTTTCTATTCTTTTTTTGTTCTCATTGCGATCAGTTTATTCTAATGTATATACACATATATATATAGATATACATATAGAATCAGATCTGATGATTACATTGCATTTTGTAATTGAGCTGAAATAAAACATAAATCAAATTTATACCAATTTTGACATTTGTCGAAATCTTATGTTTTATGCAACGATTCGTTGTATTAAAAAATTGCAATTGAATCGGGTTAATACAAGAATAAAATAAAAAATTGCGATCCATCCGAACTAAGATGTGAATTACTTATGAGACTCTAATTAGTGCTTCATTAAAAATTAAATTTGAACTTCACGATTAAAAAATAATATTCAATCCAAACTTGACTTCGTTAGAATGACAAAAATATAAATGCAACCTATATTTTATTGTAATTTCTAATTTCTATTTAGCTAATTAAAATTTTCCTCGTCACTGTAAATCCAATTGTAATACGTCACTTTTTTTTTCACTGTTATTAAAAAATAACTCGGAGCAGGAACAAATTACTAATTGTAATTAGCAGATGCCCAATACTGATTATACGGACACCGTTGCCGGCTTAAAATTTGGCTGATTTGAGTGTTTCTATATAGCACGAAACAACATTGTTTCGCCAATATGGGAGTTTGTTAATTCCGCGGCCTCGGAAAGGTCGAGGCTCGGGTTTCAAAGGGTTTGACGCATGGCAGGGCTCTTTAAACATTTGCATTTTCGTAAGCGGACCGGAGAGGACGGCTTATACGTATTTCGCTGTTTACGATTTGGTAACGCAAAAGTTACTCCGCCGGGAAATGAGTTCAAAAGGATTTCGAGGAGCCGAGTTGCTCCTGTTGGGCGGATCGTCGGACGTATTTCGTCGAACTTTATTACGTTAGAGTTCAGTTACCTACAGTTGGACAAATTTCACTTATACTTTCCCATCGTCATTTTTCACAAAGTATATAGTCTGGATTTATGGTACAGTCTGAAACATCTCTAAACATATTTACAGAAACTGGTCGTCGTCGTTTCACAATCGATTTGCTGTTAGAAAATTTTACACTCGAATCGCCAGTGAGTGCTGGGCCATTCACTCAAGGAAGTCGTAAACGTGACGATCAGAAATCAAATTTTCATTCAAAGGTACTGAAATTACTGAAATATTCTTTTAAATAAAGAGAAATTGAACTAAGGAAAATAAAATCGATGGAAATCATTACGAATCACTTGAAATTAAATGATAGCATTCGAAATCGTGGAAACCGTTTCAAGCCTTACGGTAAACGTCAATCAGTTTCATTTTGGAAATATTCTATTAAAGTCTACTCAACTAACGAGCAAAAAAAAGGAATTCAAGAATTTTTTAATAAGTTTTAACTTTAAATATTGATATAGACTTTGTGAGGCTTAATAAATACACTCTCGAATTACATAAACAAAAAGTTTTTTTTTTTCAATTTCAATCACTTTTTATGTACAAAAATCGTAGATGAAAATGAGTCTGAAAAAAGGTGAACCTGAAATTAAAAAATCAGATGGTTTTAGATTCATAATCTTAATGGCCTTGGAATGCATGATGCGTTTTTGGAGATTTTGATTTGAACTATATTTTTTTTGTAAAAAATGCCAGAAATCGCGGTATTTTTCAACTTTTTCAACAAAATGGCCACCATTTTGTTAATTTTGCAAATATCAAAAATCGCCTGATTCATTCCAAGGCCATTAACACGCTGAATTTAAAACCGTTCGATTTTTTGGATTCAGGTTAACCATCTCCGAGAAATCATCAACACCGCAGACTTACTTTTTTCTCGGACTGATTTTCAACTTTGATTTTCGTGTATAAAAAGTGATTAAAATCAATAAAAAAAATGCTTTTTACGTAATTTGAGAGCGTATAAAAAACTACAAATCTTCACGAAAATCTTCAAATTTTTATGCATATTTACAATTTAGGGCGAAAACAATTTTTCGTATCGAATTCTACGAAATGTCTCAATTTCCCTAAAAATTCGTTAAAAATCCTAAAAATCAATTTCACCAGGAAACTTAGTCATAAATTTTAAGCACCCATTCCTATCAACATATTGTTACAAGTTTCCATTATTTTTTGCAGGCCACTCAACGATATCAATCAGCAAATAATTGTAATTGTAATAATTTTAAAAATTTACAAAATAAAAAAAACCGCGACACCACGCATGTAAAAAAACTCATCGTATCGGTTAAAAATATCCGTAAATATTTGATCAAGGAAAACTTTCGGCACAGTCGAGTCGTATAAGTCGCATAGTTTTCAGCCGAATAAGAGATCCGCCCATTGCTTGTACCTCGACTTCTTGGCTTCCGTTTCCTGTCCATCCACCGGCTTTGGATATTGTCTTATTGTAGAATTCCTCGTCGGCGTTTTCGGGGCCGACCCCCCCCCCCCCCCCCCCCAGGATCAAAAGCTCGCGTCGTTTCGAAAGCCCTGCGAAGCTCTGCGGTTGGTATTGTAGGTATTATAGCTATGAGCATAAGGTCTGACTGTTGTGTGTATCCTGCCCCCGTAGCCCACATTGTACCGATCTACACAGTTTGATTAAGCTCACCAGACTTAAGTTACAGTAAAACTTGTTTTTGTAATAAAACAATAACTGTAACCGATTTTTGTTCAAACGATAAATTAAGTTATGACTTAGTAGTAAGTATAATATGTATAGCGGTTCTGGATTTAGTTCCAATGTCCGCCACTAGTGAACGTGACAAAATGTTTTGAGAAACAAAAAAAAGTTTTCCAGAATTTAAAAAAAAAATTTCCGAAAATCCCATTTGACAAAAATGTAAAAAGTTTCAGAAATGATGGAAAGTTTTTTCGAACAGAAAATTTTCATTTCAATAACACGCAAGAAAAGTTTTTCGGAAAATGTAAATAAGTTTTCCAGAAATTAAAAAAAGTTTTTCGAAAATTAAAATTTCTATTTCATTGAAACGTAAAAAGTCTCAGAAATGACGGAAAGTTTTTACAAACAGAAACTTTTCATTTCAATAACACGCAAGAAAAGTTTTTCGGAAAATGTAAATGGGTTTTCCAGAGATTCAAAAAAGGTTTTCAAAACTCAAATTTTCATTTGATTAACACGTAAAAACAGTTTCAGAAATGACGGGGAGTTTTTCCAAGCAGAAAATTTTCATTTCAATCACATGCAAAAAAAAGTTTTTCGGAAAATGTAAATAAGTTTTCCAGAAATTCAAAAAAGTTTACCGAAAATCAAATTTCCATTTCATTAATACCTAAAAAAGTTTTTCAGAAGTGAAAAAGAGTTATCCGAAATTGAAAAAAAGTTTTACAAAAATAAATTATCCTATGCCTAAATTATTGTAAACGCACTTTATTATTTTTTACGTCATTGATTACATCCTTAAAAAATATTGACATTGAACATTCTCTAATCGTTTGGTAGATAAGCTTCATAAAAACCAAAAAACCGTTTCTGTTTCGTACCTACCTGCACAAGGTGATATATTTCAAAATAATTAGGACGTATGTTTTAGCCTCCGTTAAAAATGGTAATTGCAAAAGTTTTATGTCATTGAATTTCGCTGTTTTTAATGTATAATATATATAGATATATACTTTAGCCCGCAATACTTTTCTTTTGACTTGTTTTATTTACTTTAGCTTCTTTTGAATGAATGAAGAAAAAATTTAACCAAATTATTTTCCCTACATTGCTAAAACGTGTAACTTCTCTACCAACGACAGACTAATCATATTCAAAGAAGTTTTTTCACCAGATAAAATTGAACAAATAAATTTGATTAAATAATAAAATAAAGATTGCTTAGGTTACGGTAAAAAATGTTTGAAAATATTCTCTTTCATCAAATTAGTATTTTACATACGTTTTCTGCATATTATCCAACTGAATTACAATGATTTTACTGAATACAAAGGGTGGGCCGAAAAAAAAATGAATATTTTGTTTTTCGTTTATCACCGTGAAAATAGCATTCAAGATGACGAGAATAAAATTCTGTAAGAGTTTGTGCTCTTAATATTAATATTAGAAGGCGCCTATTTGCGATTTTCCATTTCCCGTTTAGATACACGACATTTTTTTTTTTTTTCATTTCGGAATTTTATTGCTCAGTAACGGATTAGCGTATCGCAAAGAGTAATACATATGTTTGTAGAAAATAGAACGATCTGTAAAAAAGATCTCTTGCAATTTTTTTCATAAATCTACTGGTTCAAAAGTTGATAAAAATATAAATTTTGTAAAACAGTTTACGTTAAAAACTTATATCTTGTTAAGTAATCAGAAATTTCAGGAAAATTTCGATGTTTCAGTAAAGAAGATACCATGAAATTTAAGAAATATTATAATCCTTTGGTTTTTCAACCATTATTTCATAGTGGAAATGAAAAAAATCATGAAATTTAACATAACTAATTTTTAACCTTAAATAACTTTTGAATCAGTAGATTTACGAAAAAATCTCAAGATATCTTTTTTGTAGATCGTTCAATTTCCTACAAAAGTATGTATTGCTCTTTACGATACACCAATCAGTTGTTAAGTACTAAAATTTTTTATTTAAACAGGAAATGGAAAATCGCAAATAGGCACCTCTTAATATTAATATTAAGAGCTCAAGCGTTTACAGAATTTTTATTTGGTAATCTTGAACGATATTTTCATGGCAACTGACGATAAAAAAATCCTCATTTTTTTTTGGCCCACCCTAGTAGGTATATATACATATAGAGTGGGTATAAAATTCAGCGACTGACCCCATTTTATTTCCCAGGCAATTGAACCGGCGAGTCACACAATAGAACTCGTGATTCTGTCTGCATGAGGATATTCGGCTCGATAAAAGGACATTCCTTTTCAATGAATTATATTACATGTGTGTAAAGGAAAATAAAGCAGTCAGAGATCGTGTCGTTATTAAAGATAACCGAGGATTCTATAAATATTTTAATATTCACAGCAATCATAGCATGATTATAAAAATTATTTTGAACAAAGTTCCATTTATGTAACGATGTTGACAATTAGTTGGAATTTTGATTGACGATGAGTATTGAATAATGATGCGTAAACGGAGCAAACAAATTGAAAATCAGTATCAGAATAAAAATTTTTTAGTCGAAATTTTATCTGATTTAATGTCAATCGCAAATGAGACCCATAATTCAGTCGTTAATCGTCAGATTGCAAATTTTGTTCTCTATGGTTAGTTATAATTCAAGAATTATGAATGTGAAATTGTTTCAAATTTTTACGAGAAAAAATATGACGTAAGGAGTTTTTTGCGTTAGCTGAATCAATTTCTGCGAACTTACCGAATGCGGTGAATCCGAGAAAATAGGAAAGTACTTGGTTCGTGAAACTTGGAAGTTTGATGTAAATCGAAAAAGTTTTGAGTTCCAGTGACGTGGCTCACAATCAGCGAACGGATAGAGCACCTAGAAAAACAGATTGCAAATAAAGTTTTAGTTGTACATAAATTTACGAAAATTATAGCGTCAGGGAATAGATATCATTTAATATCAAATAAAAATCAACAATATTTTGTCATTAAGAAACATAAATTAGTGAGAATAAAAAGATTTATAAGTAAGATAAAATCTTCGGGTAAATTCGTGCACTGTATCGAAAAGTACCGTTTTACGCACTAATAACAGTGCGTAAAATCAAATTTTACGCACTCAGGGCTAGTTTGAACGTGGACTAACCCGAAAGTTATGACACTTCTGGTTTTTTTTTAATGCGAAAGTGTTCCCTGCATTCTGAATATTCTAATTTCTTTTCTTTTCTTTTCTAATCGGACAACGAGCAATTCTCATTTTCGCTGCAAAATTTGAAAATTAAATAATTTTTTCACGCAAATTCTTTCCCTAGCGGAGAATTAATTAGTTTTTGAATGAAAATTAATCTAGAGCAGTGAAAAACATGGGAAGACTGGTATCGATCAGTAGAAAATTGAAAAAAAAATCGCCCTTTTATTGCAAGTGCTTATTATTATTATTATTATTATTATTAACGACCTGTGCACTGTTATTACTGCGTGAAATGACACTTTACGATACAGCGGTTGAGATCGAATTTTACGCACTAGTAGCATAATACACTATTTCGACATGGTATTCGTAAAATTCGATTTTACGCACTGTTATTACTACGTAAAATAACACTTTTTGATACAGTGCGTAAAATCGAGTTCTTGCTGCTCTTGGCTCTTCCGAATACGGGCCTGAAATATGGTATGGAAACATTTTTGGGGAGCTTGAACTTCGTATCAATTTCATTCCGAGGAGATAGTCGTAAGGTTAGTATTTTTTCGACACGGTATGCGTAAAATTCGATTTTACGCACTGTTATTACTACGTAAAAATGCACTTTTAGATACGGTGCTTAAAATCTAATTTTGCGCATACCGTGTGGAAAACACTACTTTTACGACTATCCCCTCAGAATGAAATTGATACGAAGTTCAAGCTCCCCAGAAATGTTTCCATACCATATTTCGGGTCCGTATTCCGAAGAGCTAAGGACAGCAAAAATTAGATTTTACGCACTGTTATTACTACGTAAAATAGTACTTTTCGATACAGTGCGTAAAATCGAATTTTACGCATACCGTGTGGAAAACACTAATCTTACAACTATATCCTCGGAATGAAATTAATACGAAGTTCAAGCTCCCCAAAATGTTTCCATATCATATTTCGAGTCCATATTCGGCGGAGCCAGGAGCAGTGGTACAAACACATAATCCCCCTAATTCCTGATTACATCGGATACGAGGATACGTGACGGGGGTCCATATAGAACTCTATACATCATCTCTCCGACTATCCTCGAGTTTTCTATCGGCTGGTCTGCCTGATATCCCTGCGCGAGTAAAAGGATAAATAAATAAAGTGTCCCTCGGAAATGGCTCAATATTGTGACCGGCCTCGCGCCTCCGAATCCGTTCCCCTTTATCCCGGAGCAATCCTGCAGGATGCGAGGCTCCTGCGGCACCCCCGGGAAAAACCGAGAACCGACGGATCCGTGAACGCGAAACGCTTCGACATATCCGTGAAACGGTATCACAAAAACTGGCAAAAAGGGGGAGATAATTTCGAACGCAAAATCGTTGCGACAGATTTCAGCAATTATCATGTATCCTCGCTTTACGCCTCTCTTTCGACGGGGACATTAACATTCCCCTAAAATCCGGCTCATGTATGGTGCATTCTTTGCGATCCGGGATCACCTCTGCTGAATGATTGTCTCGATTTTTCAAAATTTCATAAATAGTAATTATTTTCTTATCAATTCGTTCATGTACCTATTTGTTTTTTTTTTCCGTTGAACCGTTTCGCTGGACCATTTTTTTCGTTTGAAAAAATCCATCATTCATGTGAGAAAAGTTTAAATAGAAAATGGACGCGATTTCTGTTTTTTTTTTTCCAGTGCAGTCGAATTAGCCGTGATTTTTTTTAGGACATTCGAGTCGTTCTTACAGTCAAAATTAATTGCCAAAAAGTATAGTTTTTGTTGAATCACGCATCTTCGATTTTTTTTTACTCACTTTCGACGTATTCTTCTCGAAGTGTGTATAATTTGTAAAAAAAAAATTACGTATAGTATCAATTCGTACGAATCAAAAGTGAAAAAACCCAACAAATGTAACGTCGCGAAAACATATTAACCTACAAATAGCTGGAATACAAATAAGCTCATGAGACATTTGCTTTTTAGTACACACGTTCGTTTATGTTTTCGAATTATTTGATCACCAACAGCTTTCTTAAATATGAGGCGATCCATATAACTTCAGCCGGTAAAAAAAAATTTCACAAATAATTTTGAAAAATCGAATTACTTTATTGAAAAATATTTACAGAGTGTCGAAATTTAAAAAAAAATTTCTAACGTTTTTTTTTCATCGATTACCATTTTTTTTTAAACATTTTTCAATTCAAATGGCTGTATCTTTGGCAGGATTTGACGTATTTACATTTGTAAAAAACGAAAATGTACGTCTTTTTAAGGTTATTCGGTAAAAAATTAATTTAGATTTTATTGAGCAAATCGAACTCCCGTTGTAGCGTCGGAAGACTTTCCAACATGGAAGGCTTCCGTGATTCTATATATGAAAAGAAATAAGGATCGAAGGATAAAATATGGAACGAAATAAATTTGTCTAAATACTCAATTGAGCTAAGAGAAATTGTTGCAATTTATTGGCTCACAGGGGAAAGCCGCTGATGCATAAAAACCCCTTATTATTACAGTAGTAAAATTGTGTCAAAAGTGTATGAGGTGTCAGCGTATGATCAATGGTTGTGTTCGCAAGTGGAGAGCTGCCGTGAGATTTAGAGGCCGAAGGCGTGAATCTACGGAGGTTCGATCGGCTGGCGAGAATCTACTGTTTAAATTGGAGAGGAGAGGAAGAAAACAAGAGAGTTCCGAGCGCGACTGTAATGGCTGGAGACTCGAATCAGACTGACTAACCGAGCGTCGATTCCCGGTCAGTTATTTATTCTTTCAACGATCAGCGTCATCTCTGCGGTTAACGACGATCCACCCAATCGCGTAGCCCCACGACCACGCCTAAACTTACCGCGGCTTGTTGGTAGCGGTACGAGAGGTAGAGATTTCGGGTATCAGATGGGGTAGAAAGCACGCGCGGACATGGGAAAGGTAAGGATTGGTACGGTCTGAACATCCGTTTCAGGCGAAAATTTGCAAAAATATTTTTTTACTCAAGGAACGACACTCGTTATTTTATTTTTAAAAATTGTGGAATTTTTATTTTTTTTTCACCGGCTGAAATGACATGGATCGCCTCATATAAGCATTTGGATAAAAAAAAAAATAAAAAATTTGAAGTACTTTCGATATTGTTTTGCGAAAGGTGGGAGAGTTCGCAAGGAATGCCCTATATATGACAGGAGTCAATTTTGTGATTCGTTGTTTTCAATTTTGTTGTGATCCTTGATTTTTGATGATGATGGTGGTTCATTTTACTTGTAGAGATAAATTCATTCAATTGTTATTTCTCCTTTCGACACATCAATTACATATACATATATGTAATCGGTATACAGTCCAGTTAAAACATTTGTGAAGAATCAATAGCTGTGACTGAAATCGTTTTAATTCAATCAATGCAGAGATTAGAACCTGATTTTAATTCGAATCGATGAAAATTCAAAATCTACGTATTTAATCACAATAAACCGGAATATTAATGAATTTATAGCAATAAAAAATCATTCCCAAGATTTTACAATGCCAAAAATATTTATCATTGTGATTATAAATAATTTTTTTTTTTTTTTTTGAATGAATGAAAATTGGCGTTTTTTTTAACCCTCATGAATAATCGAAAAAACGATGTATGGCTACAAAATGATGAAAGCTTATACTCGATAAAAAAAAAAAAAAAACATATATATACTCATGATAAACAAAATCCGAGCTAAGAAATTTTTCGCAGAATCTATTAAAAAACAAAAGTTTTCCAGGTCTATAAAATTCTGTCAAAGTGTACGATTTTGGCAAAAAATTAGAAAAAAGCAGGCAAAATAAAATTCTATGATAGTTCCAAAGGACTTTCTACGCTTCCAAATTCACGGTTTCCAAGTTTTTTCGAAATCAACTAGAAGCTCTTTAGAATTAAATTCGATTCACTCAACTTTAGTCATCCTTCCAAGGCACTGAAAATATCGCGTTTCTGTTTTCCGAATTTCCAGCCCCGACTGTACACTTCATACATCTGTGAATAAGACTTGTGCGGACATTGTTCCGACCGCAAGGTATTCGCGAGCCATGTAGAAGGTGAATCAAAGATCCATAGGAGAAACGAGAAGCGAGTAACGAGAAACGACTGAAAGAATTCGAGAGAGCAAAAGAGCTCAGAGAAAGACAGTGAAGGGAAAAGCTGGGCAGCTTTGAGGTTAATGAAAGAAGCCATTTTAAGCCTCTTCTTTGCTCCGTAGAAACCCTGAAACCATTTCTGGAAGCAGTTTGAACACCCGAACAAGCTCCACACCTAGTCGATAGCGGGAGAATAGACTGTCTCTATCAATAATTAGTGCGTCTAATGCAGTCCTTTTTTATCGACCGAGTCAGCGAATTCATATCTGTCGTTTTATACAAAAAAAAAAAAAAAATTCTGGCAGAGAAATACTTTTAATTGCATAGTTAGAAAAATTGTTTGAAAAAATGTATGCTTTTCTGCCAAGTATTATTCACTAAGTTTTGGAGAAATAATAAGTCCATGGACGAAAAACTTTTCACCATTATTGAAATAATGTGGAGTAAAATGAGAGTTGATGAAATATTTTCATGTAATTTTCAGGCCAGGAAACTTCATTCGTAGTTTTATTAATGATAACGGAAAATGGAAATCAGCCGACTCAGTCGATAAAAAAGGACTGTCACGTACCCTTAATTAATCCGAGATGAATTTCTCGGGCTCTTTGAATTAGGTTCGATGGGATCGGTTCGTTGGAGAACAAATGCGATAATCGCGGGAGCGGGAAACCGAGAAGCTGCGGTCGACGGATGAGACACGAGATTCCTGCCAAAGGAATGATTGGGCCGATGAAACAATGTCGAAAAAACGGGTTGCTGTGCGGCCGGGGAACTTTGACAAATCACTTACCTTGAACAATGACGCCCTCGGATACAAACCGGGAGTGAGATATCCGATTTCTGCCACAGCGACGATCTTGAACACAGATCTAGTGCCTGTGCTCGACATCTAAGGACGTTCTGCAGCCTGATACAAAAACGCCGATCAACTGCAACTTCTGCAAATCTGCACCAAAATATAGACGTTGAATTCAGCGACGAGAAAAATAGTAACAAAGTTTTTTGTCATTGCAAATTTCAGTTTTTTGTGAATTTCATTTCAAGTAACACTGGATTGTTGATGCAAAACTGGTAATGACGCGTATTGGGAATTTCACTTTACAATGCGTCATCTGGTGGAAAAAAATCAAACTAATACAAGCAGGCTAACAGCTGACGGTTGACCGTGTTTTTCGGATGTGGGTGTTAAAATTTGATTACATTTCATTAATTTATGTGACATGAGTGATTTGAAACCCGAAGAATTACGATTTGTCTCCATTCAAATCAGGAACTTAGGTTATGTGATGATAAAATGGCACCGACAACCAGCCTCTGACGTCATGAGGACATTTTCCAATATGCGTACGTTGAAAAATTTCTATAAATTTTAATAGATCTTGATAAAACTTGGTATCCGAATGTTTTTTGGATTGCTGAATCCGAAATTTGGAAATTGAAAATGGCCGATTGGATATAGTGGGTCAAATTCTAAAAAATTCCTTGATTTTCATGAAATTTGGTATTCTTGGGTTAATGGAGTGGCTAAATTCGAGTCTGAAGTCGAAGTTTGAAAATTCGAAATGGTGGATTCAATATGACGGACTGAAATGAAAAAATCCTTTGATTTTAATGAAATCTGATGACCCGGGGTTTTTAGAGTCGCCGAATTCGAATCTAAAGTTGAAATTTGAAAATTCAAAATGGCGGATGTGATACAGCAGATCAAAATGTAAAAAATTCCTTGATTTTAATGAAAATTGGTATTCTTGGGTTTTTAGAGTCGCTGAATTCGAATCTGAAGTCGACATTTGGAAATTCAAAATAGTGGGTCTAATATGGCGGACTGAAATGTAAAAAATTCTATGATTTTAATGAAATCTGATATTCTTGGGTTTTTGAAGTCGCTGACTTCGAAACTGAAGTCAAAATATGGAAATGAAAAGTGACGGATCCGATATAGTAGACCAGAATGTAAAAAAAATCCATGATTATAATGAACTTCGTTTTCTTGGAATTTTGGAGTCGCTGAATCCGAATCTGAAGTTTAAAGTTCAAAATTTAAAATAGCTGATTCAATATGGCAGACTAGAATATAAAAAAATCTTGATTGCAATAAAACTGTGATCCAAAGAATATATCAAAAGGCAAAGAAAAACACCCCCGCTATTGGCCAGTGACTGCAAGGCCACGTAGAGGCTGCGAAAGCACAAGCCCGCCGACTAAACTGATTACTAAGTTCTAACATTAACTATAAAAAAATTTCTCTTTGTCGCGCTTTGTATTAGGGATACGTAACATCGGAAATTCGATTCTAAATTCGAAACAAGAAACGTCAAAACTGATGAAACCGATTTTTGTAGCGTACTCGATCGACCAGTTTTAGCAGGAAAATTGGCTCACCCGCTGTGACGTGGTATTTTATACCCCGTCACATGGTTTGAATATCGCACTCCTTATTTTCAGAATATCGTAAAAAGTAACGAAAACACGTCTGAGGCCAATACTCCAAAAAGAACAACTAATTAATTTCTAAATGAGATTTAATTATTAATCTAATTCCTGTCTTCTTTTTTTTATCTTTGTATCGCACTACGAGAACTATCTTCAACGACACCGCTTCGAGGGAACTGAATATCGCGAAGCAGAGGTCACGTACCGGGTCAACAACCAACTATCGTCAACTGCAACAGATCGGATACCGCAAAGTCAACTTCAGATGAATGCCTACCTAGATTGCGTACAGGGTCGTGCGTGAAGCACAACGAAGACCTCCGATCATTTAGACTTATCGGCCAGGAGCCAAACCATCGCTACAACGCCACTGCCGCATGGATGCATCGTAGACGGCGTACAGGGCTGTGCGTCAAAAACACAATCAAGCCTCCCGTCGCGGTACTTATCAGCCTGGAGCTGAACCAGCATAATACCTACTGTTCCGCCTACTATACCGCAGAATCGTAGCGAATGTCTACAAACCTACGATTATCGAAGGACTGCATCGTGAGGACAAGCCCGAGAAACAGTGGTGGACCACGCCGGACTGATGGTCTTAAGGATGGGAACCCTGCGTGTAAATCATCACCATCAGGAAGGCTCGGTGCAACAGTGCCGTAGGGCCCGCACCGAGTTGCAGTACCGGAGAGATAGTCAGCGCGGGGAGTACTAGCACTGCATAAGTTGACGACGGATCAATCACGAATTCTACAAAGTATCGATATCGCAACAGTGTGAGTAGGATCATTCTTCTCGTCGTCGTTCCTAGATCTTCTCGCACACATCGATACCGCAATACCGTGAGGGGTAGACCTCCCCCTCTCGCGAGTATCGCAAGCAGCTGACCATAGCCCTCCCACATATCGCTCGATGGATCGATATTTCCGTATATGTCAACGTGGGAGGAGAAGACACCCAGGAATGGACTATCGCCCGTCTACACCTGTTGACTCGTACCACGTGACCCTCTGGCCCAATTATCGATCAACGAACACCGGAAAAGGATCACGTGACGAAATCTCGCCGAAAATCGACCGGGATCGTCAGGATCGCCGCTCGTCTCGTCACATTCTACGTTCAGCCTAGATTACGATTAGACGTGTTTTCGCCTAACGTATTCTCGCTATCTTTCACAGTTTTCCACTTATATCGTAATTCAGTGCCTTCTATCTCTACGCTTTTCCTGTATCTTCTATCTTCGTAAGTGAGGTTTTTCTTCTATCTATTTTGTGAAGCCACGAATTTACTTGCTTTATATCTTTTTCTCTTTTTTCTTACCTATTATCGACTCTCTCTCTTTTATCTCGCAGTTTGCTCTGCGTGAGCCACGTGGGCTCGTATCGTATTCTCTTCTTATCTCTTATTTTATTCTCTCCCTTATTATCGAATATTGCAAGTAATTTCGCGACTGGTTAGTTTACTATTAATTTGTAGTTACTATTATCTATTTCCTTGATTTATCTTGTTTGAATGATTTTCCTGATATCGTTCAATAGCAGCGCCTTACTTATGCTTTAGTAGAATATCTCTGAATATCGTATCTTATTTGAATATCTTATTTATTGTTCCCAATAGTGATTGTTAAATCAATTAGCTTATAAAGTCTCTAATTTTGTCTCTCATTCCATTCTCGCTATCTAATATCTATTTTCTCTTTATCTCTTGTATAATTTCTCAAATATCGTTTCTTTGATTTCTTAATATTTTGCTGATTTGAATATTATCGAATAATTTTCTGATTTAATTATTATCGAATATCTTGGAGGAATTATATCGTAAGCGTACCGCGTGCGCGATCTTATATCGCTGCGCGGTATAGCCGTTGTTCTCTTTTGACATTGTAGTATTGTGCCGTACCGAATAACACCTTTTTCATCGCTTTCTTTGCTAATACCGCTGTTACGTAGTTTGTCCGTAGATCTCTAGTTTGTAGTATATCGCATTATAATATTTTCTCTCTATAATACCTGTTCTTGACACGTCAAGCTATCTATTTCTTGTTTATCGTGATTATAATATTTCGTCGTATCGCATATATCGCAAGCTAGAACCTACGTATTTCTCTAATTTCTCTTGTAATTGCTATCTTAATTTCTGTCGTAATTTCTCTTGTAATTTCTTTCATACCTGCTCTGTAATATTTCGCTATATTTGATTATTTGTAACTTCGCTTCAATTATCGAATTATCCAACTGACTTGTAATCCTTGCCTTTTCTATTAATTGTAATATCTTTTGCTTTTTGACTAACTATAATATCTCCTGCCTTCTTTTGCAAATTGTAGTATTCTCGTATCTTCTATCTATTATCGTGCCTCATTATTGTTACACATTGCTGCGATTATTCTGTATTTCTATGTGATCATATTTTTCTCGCCATACTATGCTATTTGATTTGAATTGTAACAATTAGTTTAAGAAGCTTAGATTGTGCATTGCATGCTAGCCTATTTCTTATCTGCTTTGTAAACTTGCTGATTGTTATACCGAGTAATAGTATCGCGATCACCCCCGCTTCATACCGCTAAATCACACTAATAATTGTATCGCTACCGTGTTATCAGTTAAATTCAACTTTCTCTCTGGCTGTACTTTAATTTCTCTGCTTGTTTTGTCAATACAATTGATACTATTACCATTTTCTTTAATATTGCGTTTTATCAAATTGGATACGACCCATCCCCTCTACAATTATCTTTACCTACTGAGTGAGCTGTGCAAAACCGTCGTAGAATCTGATCTATTTCGTTTATATCGTATTCTCTAATTATCGTATCTCTGACGCTACTGCGTCTGGCGCCCAACATTTATATCTTTTTCTAATTATCGTTTTATTTAGTAATCAGGTCAGTAACTGCGCCGTAGGGTAGCGAGATTATCCCTCCCCCAGAATTATCTCTATTTTCCTTTTAAATAATAATCACGTTGCACCGTTTACCGTTTAACTAGTTAAAGTCTGCATCCGATTTCCGGTGGTAAAAATAGGGCGTATTGCAAAAGGTAGGAATAAAAAAAATGAAATAAATAAATAAATAAATAATAGCCGTGTATTTGCGATGAAAGCAGGAGTCAAGAGCAATAACGCGGAGAGCAAGATCACGCGGAATTATAACAAACTATGAAAATGTGGGTGTTCAAGGGTGCATGATGGGTGTTGTATATCACGGCGCGCATATTATCCAGGTTAGATGGGAACCATAAATTTAAGGTTTCCCTCGCGTCCTCGCAACTTTGCCGCGAATATACGTCGGAATTCTCATTCAAGTTTCGGGTCGTTCGTACGCCGTCCTCGGGTTTTACGCGTTAAAAAATAAAACCCGTATCCGCGTAGCTTTCATCCCTCAGACTCTTACTTCATATTATTATACTTGAAGAAATT
Organism: Diprion similis; assembly: GCF_021155765.1. Classification (NCBI taxonomy): domain Eukaryota; kingdom Metazoa; phylum Arthropoda; class Insecta; order Hymenoptera; family Diprionidae; genus Diprion; species Diprion similis. The sequence continues at coordinate 7,995,798 of NC_060117.1, forward strand.
ATGGAGTGGAAGAAGGAGAATCGCCTACCTTATACCGCATGTTTCCACCAGCTCGGTTACACGGAATGAAAATCCCTTCGTGCCATATCAAGTTCCTTGAAAAAAGACCCCAAAGAGCTTTGCGAATTGCGTGGAGTGCAGCAGCTTCTCGCTGAGAGATTGCAGCTTTCGTTCTCATTGCGCTTACTCGGATGCAACTGGAGGGTTGGAGAAATCGAGGGGATTCGTACGGAATGCACTTATGAGGATGCATCGGACGTAAAGTCGTGGAAGAATTAGTTGGACCACGGAATAGTGAAGTTTCGGTTCGCGAATTGTATATCGATGCGATCCTAATGGAATCGTGTCGTTTTAATAATGATAAAAAATAATAATAATATTAATAAAAAGAAAATATTGTTATTCAATTTTAATCAATCAAAAATTAATTATGTATAATATTGATTGCATATATATGTTTTCAGTGAACCATTGTGGTTAATTAAATTATCAAGCTTAAATATAGGGGAGAAAAAAATTATTTTTTTCAGAGTTTTGGTAAAATTTCGGTGAATTTGTTCAAAGTAGAACAAAAATGAATTAACTTTATGGTAAAAAGTCACAAAAAGTAGTAACCGGTTTAGGGGGACCGTCGTGCCCCGCTCTGCCCTGTTATCGAATTTTCGTAAAAAGTATTCACAATAGATTGAGAAACTGTAAAGAAAAACTTCATGTCATTTCATTTTTTAGAATCTTTAGGGTTTAATAATGGTGTAGAGGTAATAAATTGCAAAAAGAATTTTGATTAATACGTAAAGTGCAGTTGCGAATAACTTATGTTTTGGAAAAAAATAAATATTTCTTATTATGAAAATATTAAAATCCTGAAAGTATTAGATCTCAATCTCAATTGGTTGGCGAAAAAAGTGAAGAAAACTAAACAAATAGAAAATCATTTTTCCCCAGGATTGACTCAACTGATTTGTATAAAAATTTAATGTGTTTTCAAAGGAGTCAAGAGCTTTAACGGAAACAATGAAAAGATTTTTAGCTCAATGAATGCATGATTAAAATAATCATTGTCTCTCAAACTTTTGTTTTTAACCGTGATGCTTTTCAAGGAAAATTATGAAAGGATTTTTTTGCATTCCTTACGGATTCCTCGACAACGCGTATTTTTTTCAAAATTGTCGTAACGGTACGCAGTAGTAGAAAAAAAAACTAGTAACCATTTTTTTACAGAAAAACTGACTTATTTACAGGGTTGAAATATTGAAAGATAAGAAAATAAATTGTGAACGGAACAAACTTTGAAATTTTACAAAACAGATTTTAGTGTCTCAATTACTCGATACTGCGACGTTTCTATAATTTATTTTCCTATCTTTCAATATTCAAAATATCAAAGTAATTTCACAGTTTCCTACATTTCGACTTGTCCACACTTTAAAATCCTCAAAAAAATATTTGCGTGTTTTTGATAATTCGATATTTTCACCCTTGAATGCATGTTCAAATCGCTTTACATTTTCACTACCACCGTATTCAACAAATTTCCGTTCTTGCGAAACTTTTTGTTCAGACTATAGACCCGATACATCGTTGACGCGAAGCAACATCTAGATGGCATCCTCGTAAATCGGTATGAGGATCTTGTAAGCTTCCGGTAGCAAATAGAGTTTAAATTGAGAGTCACGATCACATGAGTTTCAAGGCACTACGCGTGTTTCGTCATAAATTCAATCCCCCCTTCTCTCTCTCTCTCTCTCTCTCTCTCTCTCTCTCTCTCTCTCTCTCTCTCTCTCTCTCTCTCTCTCTCTCTCTCTGTCTCTATCTACATGATATGATATGCCTCGTTATGACGAAGCATCATAATATTTCACTTCAAGTTTCTCGGCGAGTTCGAATTAGGAGAAACCTGTGTTAGGCGGAAGGAAATGTTCCATTGAGCCTGCACGAAAGTTACAGGGTTCGATATAAAGCTTGGCGGGATCCACAAACAGATCCTTGGATTATCAAAAGTTGTTGAAGAGATTGAGCTGGATCAAGTGCGTGGCACGTGGTGGGCATGTAAAGTAATAAACCGAAATTCCAATACGGCACCGTGCATAAAATCAGGAAGAAGCCTTTACGCACACCGAAAGGCGTTCCATATCACGATTGAGTCATTAAAATAATCGTATTTCCCTTCACGTCATTCGCCCTCCTATCCAGTGTACCACACGAGGCTCGCCTTTTATCGCCCAGGCTTATGTAATTCAATAATGATATCGTACAAAGATAAACTCACGTAATATAATCAGACAGGTTTTCTCCTCGGTGTAATAAGAAAAAAAAAAAAAAAATGAAATATTCAAGTCATCTCGAAGCTCTTTCTCTGTACATATACAAGGTGTCCCAGCCTCAGGTGTACAAATTAAACGGGGTTATAAAAGAGGTCGGACTGAGTCCATTTACCCAAAGAATATGTGGTTTCAGAAGTCGCGTTCACGAAATACGACCGGTTAAAAGTCTTGCTAAGCGCCGGCATGCAGGCAACCGAGCACACTGACCGCCGGAATCTAGGCAACCGAGCACACTGACCGCCGTCATCTAGGCAACCGAGTACACATCAGAGAGCGGTTGGCGGTCTCGTTGATGCGCGCTTAAATGTGGATTACAGTGAAATTTCGATAATATCGAGTTTTCGATTTTTGAAACGACTAAAAAATATGCGATCGAAAATTCCTCCCAACAAGATTTAAGATTATGGTAATATGTGCCCTGAAAAAAAATTTCAAACGTACCGCACCCAAAAGTTCCTTGAGCATACACTGTTATCGCATGAAAGAGATTGAAATTTTTTTTCAGGACACATACTACCAAAACCAAAATTTTTTTGGAAGGAATTTTTGATCACACCTTTTTTAGTCAATTGAAAAACAAAATATTCGATATCACAAAAATTTCACCGAAGTCCCCCCTTAACTATCAACGCGAAACATAACGCGTTAAAATTCACGAGTTTCAAACAAAAATACTCCTGACATTGAATTTTGCCGGCTGTGTGTGTGCTTGGTTGCCTACATGCCGGCGTTTAGCGGGACCTTTTTGACCGGTCGTACGTATCTCGCAAACGCAACTTTGAAGACCACATGTTTTTGGGTTAATTCACTCAGTTTCGCCTCTTCTATAAGCCCTATTAGTTTGTGCACTTGAGGCTGGGACACCCTGTAGATATACACACTTATAAAGTGTGTATAAAAACCATTTCGGTGGTCACGATGTTTTCTTAAATGTCTTAAACTTGTTTTCTTGCTCACTACAAGAAAGCTGACATCGAAACGCGTCCAACCATGTGCCACAAGACGACCTTCGGTTCCAAAATTCATGATTAAGTAATGAAGGGTCAAATCCAAGAAGAATGAATTGTATCGGAGCATTCAATACTTCTTTCAGGTAATTTATTTGAACAAGTACTAAAAACTTTATCCATTGACTGGAATACCCTCTTATTCTAGTCTAGAAATTTGGAAATATCGATTTTTTTTCTCCATATTTCCAAAGTTTAGACCTTTGAGAATAAGCCTCTAAGAGGCTATTTGGAAATGTAAATTATTTTTGGAATTACAGTTATTTTTGTGACGCGCAAACTAAACTGATCCGGCCGGAATGAATTTTTAAACGCGTTTTTCGACACGGTTGACATGACATCTCAAGTTCTGATGGACAGATTTACTTGAAATTTGGTGGAAATGTTCTTTGTATTTTTCTCTATGGCTGGAAGCACGGATTAAAAAAAAAAAATTGGGTACTATTTTTAAAAAATTCGGAAAGGTCAAAAAACAGGGGCACAAGAATTTTTTTTCTCTTTCCGTGCTCCGGACTATTGAGACGTCTTTACTAATAAAGAATTTCTTTGGATATTTTGTTTCGAAACACTGCAAGAGTCAAAAATATGTCGACCAAGACGCGTCTTTTTCTGTAGTCCCCACTTTGAGACCCTGTAATTTTTTGTATTTTTGATTTTTTTTTTTTGTTTGATGATTTTTTTTTCGTATTCTTGAAACATCAATAAAGGTCTTGTAAAAAAATGGATCTTAAAAATATTTTATATTTCTTCTTTATCTCACTTGGAAAAATGCCTAAAATTTAGGCCTCTAGACCAGAATATCTTCTTAAATAACCGCGTAATTTCACCTCGAAAATAACAAAATTTAATCTTCACATAACTCGAGGGAATAAAAATCGTTTATTTTACGTTCACTCTTCAAGAAAATTAAACAAATTCACTTGCAACTGGCCAGTCCCTCTAATCAAGTCGGTGGATCGCAAATCTCTAGTAAATTCTTGGAAATTTCTCATCAGACGTAAGTGGCAAAGTTACGCTTAATGTTATTTCTTTCACAAATTTAGGCTCGAGTTTCTCTTTCAGTTCGCCTTTTATCAACACTCCTCGAATTCGATTCCGTGAAGCTTTTTTCCGGTGCAGAATTGTGAATGGGTGAGAAAAAAAGATAGATAGAGAGAGAGAGAGAGTGAGAAGAAAATATGAAAGCAGAACTTTCGATTTAAATTCGATGAAAGCTCAAATTTCGTTGTACGCGGTCTTCGAGAGCAAGTCTGCGAGTAAAGATTTGAATCCAGATGATGCCAATAAGCCTTTTCGAAACCGTGCGAGGATCACGTGTGTTTGAACAAGGGATGAAAGGATGACCAATGCTGATGAATCTCCTGTCCAGATGAGAGTGGAATTAATCCAGGATGTATAAAACGTTCTGCGGTAAATTCTCTATCACCGGAATTCAAATTCAACCGAAATTCTCCCAGAGCAGCAAGTTATTCAATGACTTTGCACTTTGCAGGGTGAAATATTGAAATTTTTTTTTTTTTCGTCACAGTTGGATGGTCGGGATTATAAATTATAACGAAACCGATTCACCGACTTCCGAAAGCATGTTGATCAGTTTTACATCATCTTCACGAATCAAAAGTTTGTCATCGAATTTTTGAATTCACAGCAGACTTCCTGTCGTCCAAAAGAAATTTGACCTCATGTGTTTTTTGCGTAAAAAATGAATTGTAGGTATCCTAAAAGTTCGAAAGTTGTGTCATAAATATTTCAAAGATATTTCGAGGCCAGACGGTTATATAGACAATCGAGTTCGAACTCCTTACGAACTGAGTGATTTATGTGAAAGAATTTTCATTGATTCGATGAAATGAATTAGTTTTGTATGAAACTAATATTAAAATTCATCTGAATCAGTAAAGCCAAATGGAGACTATTTTTAATTATATTTCTGAATTTTTGCGAAAATTGTCAATTACCAATTATTGGAGCAATCAGGTTTTATCGACAATTGCCACAAAAACTTACAAAAATGGTCAATTATCAATTATTACCAGATAAAACCCAATTGTCCCAATAATCGGTCACAAAATTTCAATTTAAATTTCCCAAAAATTCCCAAAAATGGTCAATTACCAATTATTGGGACAATTGAGTGGTAACTTGTCAGATTGCAATTTCCATGGTAACTTTTGTTCTCTACGCTCATCTCATGGCTGTGTAATTTATTTAGATTTTTACGATGACAATTGAGGCAAAGAGTTTTTCGAAAAACACCACTTTTTGACGTTATTTTAAATAATATCTGAACACATGAGGAACGTAACCGATTGGAACCGAGTATAAACCACTTGTTTTACGGAGCTTTAAAACGAGTTCAAGTTTCAAGAAAATCGAAAAACTTTAGAGTTTCATTGACGTGTCTCCTTAAGAAAGCGGAGGACAAAGCTCAGCTCAAAGATGCGACTATAAGGGTGTTTGAAGGGATTACGTTTTTTCTTTTGCATCCTTTTCACGACCCGGTTCCATCACGACAGCTTACTATAGCAGGTAAAACAGGGATCTGTAAAGCTCTGGATCTCATAATTAGACGCAGTTAAAGCAAATGTGTTGAGGTTCAACGTAAGACGCCAGGAGACTCGATTCTTCGCTGCTGACCTTTGAAACTTGATGGTAGGGACGCTTCGTAACGATCTAATTACAGGCGAAATAAGATCTTCGATGAATCATCCGATCTCCACTTTACGAGAACCGCGTTTACTTTGACAGCCTTCAACTATGCGGGGTCGCATCTCACAAAATCCCTCAGTTTGACCTGCAGATTTTACTTTATTTAACCGCCGCAATAAAACTGAGTTGTAAAAAAAAAAAGAAAAAAATCCGTGAGATAATTCAGGGCCTTACGACTTTCTGGATCTTGCTGATCTCGCAGCTTTTATTTATGCCGCGTTTTAGAACCTGATTTCTAATGCAAATAAAATAGAAACAAACTAAAGGGTTCAAGATTGACTGTTTTTTTTTTTTTTTTTTTTATCTCCCTTCATTTTTAGGCAGATAAAACTGTTATTCTGTGTGATCGATTTATTTGTATGCGTCTAAAAAATTCTACAGCTTCCTACATCCTGAAACATTAATTTTTTCCTTTGCTAAAAAACTGCACCTAATTTCACTCGTCAGTATTCCATTACGTGCCCTGTTCCTTGAACACCGATTTCAATATCACAATATTGATGAAGAAAATCGAAAATGATGAAATATAATTGGCCAGATTGTTTTTACATTTTCCGTTTTCTCCTATTTCACATTTGTTACGTTCGTCCTCTTTCGCCTTTTTTTTTTATGTGACGTTAATTATTCAGCTCTGTTAAATTAATTAATACCTAGTCTCGATCCTGATTTTTTGCACACTGATGAAAGCACGCGATTATGACGATTCATTGATAACACAAACGATCTTTGCGAATATCACCCTCATTAAGGTTTAGCTGCTCGTATAACCATGATAAGTAGGATTACGAATGAGAATTTCTCATAATTTTATACATGTTCAAAGTGATTAACTGCTAACGATGGAGTTACGTCGATATTATTATGACTTACCTACTTCGCGACGTAGCTCAAGTGATCTTCGTTAATTTTTACACAGATTTTGGTTTTTAATTATATTAATTAAAAGTAAAGTTAAAACCTGACTAAATTCTTATTATATTTTCTAGCGGTAAATAATGTTGCCGTTTTATAACACCGATGTCAAATAAAGAAATGGCAGGGAGCTAAGAAAAGCGTTGCGTAGCCTGAAGGATGGCGAATATTTTAATTGCCTTTCACTAATCATTCTCAGGTGGGCGCCATTCAGCTGGATAATTAGCATAACGTTCCCCTTGTGGACATAATTGAATCAACAGAAAAAACGAGGGATAAAAAGACACGAATTGGCAGAGTAATGGCCTCCCGAAGAAGCTGCTATTTTATTAGTTTATTTATACATGGGGCATTCCATGGAATCTCGACCAATGAAATATCCTCACCATTTTTGATTCGCTTCGCGATTTTTCGTATCATTCTGAGGTCTCAAAAAAGCACTTCTTTTCAGATTTTTACCTCCAACCGTTAATATTATACGATTATTTAAACCCATCAAAATATTCTCAAAAATTTTTTTTTTTCATCCCGATCATTTTGAAACCCGTTCTACGATGTACCAAATTTTTCTCATATTTTTTTTAACATTTTGAACACACGGAACAGAGTTTTGATAATTCTAAAAAAATTACCGAAAATTCTTTTCTTATCAATTCTCAAATATTCAAGTTGGGCGGTGGATTATCTCACTAAATGGAGTCGTAAGCTTCTGAAAAAATTACAATGAGGTGAAAATTTGCAAGAATCTTTTGAAATCTGTAATAAATATTCAAAATATTTGAGAACTTCGAAATCGTTTGTAAATGGCGTTGAATCTTTTGAAATAGCACGAAATATTTATCGGTCTATAGTACTAGCATACGGATGTCAATGACGAATATATTCTCTATTTGTTTCAAACAATGCATGTTGTTTCTTTTACCTCGTAAACAAATTAGTGGAACTGATTAAACCACTTACGTCAAAGAAGCTCCGGTTATATCAACAAAGTATGAAATTCAATCGATGTAAATTTTTTGTTGGCTATATTCATGTATTTATTTTATTCAAAGTGCCTGATTGTTTCTGTCAACGAATATGTGACTTAGAGGAACAATATGTAAACTGCAAATGAAATGATATTTAGTTGACTTAATTTCGGAAACATATGAAAAGTTTCATTCGAATCAATACTTCACTCGATCAGACAAGAAAGACTTTTGTCGACTCAAGGAATCCGCTTGACTAATTCGTTTTGACAAAATGACTAAATCGAAATAGTGGAATCGAAGTAACCGTGTTTTGAACAAATAAGGGATACTAAATTGAAGAAGATGGACTCCAAAAAAATCTATTTCCTTTGTTCAAGAATTCTTTTTCCTCCCTTGGGAATAATTACGATAAAGCATCGCGGTTCATACTATAAGCGAGTGGATTGAATCCGGCTCGTAAAAAAAGCTCATACCTAACGCAAAATCTACTCGCCGTTTGCGCAGTGACAAGTGCCTTATCCGATTAGCATAAAATAAAGCGATCTCAACGGGCGGTAACTTACACCATATATTATACCATAATGCAATCGCGTTGAATTTGGCTTACCAAATGGGTGGAGAAGCCGGGTTATTATGAATCCCTGCTGTCAACATGCAAACGAATAAAATTTACATAAATAGAAAGGAACGGTGGTTCTTCTCGTATGACAGGAGACTATCGTCATCCCCAAATCGACGGGCTTTAAAATAATAAAGCTACACGCCCCTGCAGTTGAAATTTGACGCCATAGCATGCGGAAAAGTACAGAATTTGCATCTTGTGAGATATTAAGGAAATTGAATAAAAGGATCAAGAAACAATCAAGATATTTAAATGTTTTCAAAGTACTTTTAACCCAGATCGCGAGGTGAACTCTAAGGCTTTCTTCTTCCATCTCTCGAGTTTAGATTACGGTTGAACCGGAATTAGTAACTGAGAGGCAACACGAGAAAAGGAAAAAAAGAAAAGTAAAGGAAAAAAAAAAAAAAAAAAAAACAAGAAAGATTAAACATCTTGAAATTATGACGCAATGAGGACGCTTTCAAAACTCTTGGTAAAATGCCCAGCTTTAGTTGCATTTCTCCTGCTTTTCGTGCCAACCTTTCCTGAATATTCATTTCATAAGGGTGCGACTGTACTTTGGTATGGATCTTGAATCAACCACGGCACTGCGTGCCGGTCGGTCTCTGCTCTTCGTAAGTTATACAATTAACTTATTGCCAAAGCTAATCATCTAATGGAGAAAAAGGATTATGAAAAAGAAAACAAACAAGAAGATGAGGAACTGGTAAGAATCGTATTACCATTTTAAACGCAGCGATGGATGGATGAATAATGTTTTAAAATCAGAATTTGTTCAACCCTTCCGAATACCCAGATAAAAATTTGCACCCTAAATAGATTAGATTGTTTTCACGTTTTGTTGGTCAATATTCAAAAGAATTAATCTTCCAGTTTGAATGGATAATTGAACAGTGGAAATGTAATTCCGAAGCAAAACCAAATTCATGGATCTTGGGCGATAAATTTTTGAATGTGATTTGGAATAATTTTTCTAATCCCATTCGTAGGAAATCATTATAATTCTCAAATCTTCTTGACCGTAAGAACGATGCAAACCAACAGTGACATCTGGTGACTCACTGTTTTACCAACAGTAGGTAATATTCGGTATTACACGAATCTGCCTTGGAAATTCGAGGCTTTTCACATCCTGAAAATCATTGTGAAATCAAAAACTTTCCGTCGAATCGAGACTGCTGACCAAGTTTTAACGAAACTGATTCGTTCCTTCGATTGAACCAAATTCGATGAACAAAAATACTCGAACAGTTATCTGCGTAGATCTTTTAAATAAAAATAAACGATCCATCCTTAAGCTATTAGAATTGAAAATAATTAACAAGATGCTTAAAATTTCTTTATACATTGTTCGAATTTTTTTATTTATACACTCCCATTTCTATTTTCGAATTTCCCTTACTTTTGCCCTTTTCAATCCGTTTATAATTTGCGAGTTACCAAAACGTTTACGTAACTTGGTATATTATTGAAATGTTTTTTGCTCTTGCTAATTGGCATGCATGCATGCATATGCAAAACTCGTTACCTACACGGTCTGAGGAAGAGAATGAAAAACAAGATTACGACCGGGTTCTATTCCGTCAAGCGTGAATAAATGCAGAATAATACAACTGCCTAACCTTCAGGCAATTCCATTTTAGAAGCTCCGAATCGACCCGACGTATTTTCGCATTTTTTTTCCTTCCTTCATTATACCCTTGGGCCGAAATGTACGAGCTTTGTTAAATTTTCGGTCTTGACATTTCTCTCGTTACGTTTCGCATTTTCTCTCATCAGAATCTCGGTAGTTTATTCAGATCACTGTTCTGGTTAAGCTGGTGTTAGTTAAACGAATTCTCTCGTCAGTTATCTTGAATAATTGCTTATTATTATATTTAACAACTATTCTTTTCAAGTATCTAAATTAAAAATAGTGATTATATCCGGTTGAATAGTGTTGAATTTTGAAAGACTAAACTTCCCAATGTATTAAAGATTAAATTTGTATATTTCCGGTGTTGAGTTCTGGTTGGAACATTTTTTACCCATTCGGTTTATCGATTTCTCGACAATTTTGAAACGAGCTGGTAAATAAGTTTTATCGAATGTTTGAAAATCGCGTGAATTGTAGAGTAGAGTTCAGTTTTCAGGACACGCGATGATTGACTCGGTGCCAACTTATCGGAAAGATAAGAAGCTTATTGAAAGATGAAGAAAAGTTGTCACGGTTGACGGGAGCCTTAGAAATTCCTAACAATAATTTTCAATCTGTTTACGCGTCTTTCCTGCGTTTCGCGAGAATTTCCATCACGAATATTTCCCGTATGTCATAAGGACGAAGTGCGGCGAAATGAAGATCCTGAAAAAAGATGACAATATGAAGAGACACAAGTGATAAAATACCGAATTGAAACCTTCATTTTCGCGAATCGATATCAAGACTGCGACAAAGCGAAATTCCAATTCGGTATCTTACATTCTCACGTAATTTATCCTGCACTCGGCATTTGATGAAAATTTCAAACAAATTCAATCCAACCTATTTTCCAACGAAGAATTGCGAGAATTGATATTAAAATTATATTAACTCCAAATTATTGAGTACAAAGTGAAATCGAGTTTAGCATCTGTTACTAAAAAATTTCGTATTATGATACTTTTTTTTTTTCTTTTTTCTTTGTCAAGTATTGCGATAGAAACGAGGGTCTAAAATTATTACGAGTGAAATTAACGAACAATGAAAAAATTGCATCTTTTCAGTAATTTTAATGAACTGCAGTTGATTTATTTATATGTTTCCAAGATTTCCAAGATTTGAAGCAATAATGTCCGGCATAGAAAATAAATACCGCTTAAATGTTATTAAACATATGCTTTCTGTGCCTTTGTGTTCTTTTATTATCTATGTCGATATGGACGATTGTCTAATACAATGAGGTAATCTTAATAAAACTAGAATTGAGTTGAGGAATTTCGCTTATTCCGAATTCTCAGGAGGTTTTAGTCCTTTTCTGAACCTTTATTTTCAACAAACAATTATTTTCATTTTTTTGCTGTTCGAAGTATCAGCCGTTCCCAATTTTTAATTTCGGAATTTTTATTTTTCTACAGTTTGAGATTGTGTTCTTTGTTCATCCGAAACTCAGACTGAGCTAAAAATACTTTTTTACCTGAAAGAGCGTTCGGTTGAGGGGTTAAGGACGATTGTAAGGGGCAAAAAAAAACGCTTTTTTGAGATTTTTTTAAATACGGGTTTCATGATTTATTAAATCATGATTAGTAGTTCGAACAATACACGTTTGAAGAAGTAACAGTAATTTGTTTATGCAAAAATAGTAACAAATAATCGAGTTACAACCAATTTCCCAAAGTTATAAAAAAAAGTTGTTGTGGGGTGTGCAGCAGAACTTATGACTGGATTATCTGAAACAAAAAATCTGGTGAAGTTGATTAAAATATAGTATTTCTGTGTACATGATCGAAGGGTATTTTAATTTATAAATTTTTTTCTTTTTTTCTTTTTTTTTTTTTAGCGTAAAAAAATGAGCGAATTTCTTAGAGAAAAGAAAGTTTTCATTTTCAAAATCCGCCATTGTGTCACAAATTACATTTTGGCAAAGTTCTTCGATCAAGTACACAGAAACATTGTTTTTTAATTAACCTCACCGGATTTCTTGCTTCAGATAATTGAGTCCTGAGTTCTGCTGCACACTGCACAACTACTTTTTTTTAACTTTGGGAGATTTGCTGTAACTCGATTATTTGTCGCTATTTTTGCATAAAAAAATTACTGTTACTTCATCAAACGTGTATTGTTCGAACTACCAATCATGGTGCAATAAATAATAAAACGCGTATTCAAAAGAAAAAAAGTCTCAAAAAAAAAAAAAAAAACAAACATTTTTTGCCCCTTACAAAGGTACCTTAACCCCCTAAGCTGTTTATGGAGTCGCGTCGTCCACCTCGAAAACGCGGCGAGCCAAAACTCTTATACCGCTCAAGTGATCAGGATGAAACTCGGAAAAATGATACCTTATTTTGGCAAAAAGTGGAGCGACGTTATACTTTTTCAAAATGCTGAAAAAAATTTTACAGATTAGTTATCACTCACCGAAATTGGGAAAATTTTCACAGTTGCACCAAAAGGATCGAAGCCCAATCCCATAAGATTTGATGGTAAAATAACGAAATGGCAGCTGATATGGTTTTACGATTACAAAGAACACAGACATTTTATTTTGGAGACATCTTTTACCAACATTACACGCATGCCGATAACTTTTTTACCGACATTAAACGCATGAATTACCGGCATGTGTGTAACGTCGGTAAAAGATGTCGCCAAAACGAGATGTCGGTGTTCTTTGTAATCGTAAAACTAGATCAGCTGCCATTTCGTTATTTTACCATCAAATCTTATGGGATTGGGCTCAAAGTGTGTGTTTCATTAGCACCGAGTGGCATCATACCGGATAACTCGATCCTTTTAGTGAAACTGTGAAACTTTTCCTAACTTCGGTGAGTGATAACCGATCTGTAAATTTTTTTTTTTCCAAATTTTCAAAAACTAAAAAGTCGCCACACTTTTTGCCAAATTGAGGCGTCAATTGCCCAAGTTTCATTCTAATCGTTTTAGCGGTATAGAAGTTTTGGCTTACCGCGTTTTCGAGGTGTAAAATGCGACTTTATAACCACCTTGAGTAAACTTTCGAGAAGACAGTTAATCTACCGGGTGATCTATCGAAAAACCCAATGTCAGTGAACTGATCAATCGTTATTTAAAAATTCGTATCGCGAAACTTTCAGCTTTCCGACCGGTGAGTCGACTTTTTGGTCTCTCAGTATTTCGACTCCCACGCGATGGCGATGCTGTGATCCGTCAAAACGGCGTCTTAAAGGTCGCAAGCACAGACGGAAGGAATGCTCGGTATTCTATCAAATTATCATAAGGAATTTAATTACTATTCACCAGTTTCTGCAGCAAGGGTGTATATAATTATTGTTTCCCGATGTAGAATCGCAGCTCGGGAATTTCGCGCAGCTTTCGGCTTAAAGCTCCTGCACGGAATTCGCTCGTTTGAAGATTCTTGCCACGAGGAACGCCTGCAGCTTATGGGGTGAAAAAATCTTCACCCCTCTGACGTTGCTTGGTATTATTTCTGTGCGGCGCTGCCTCGGATTATCAAAAAACACCCAGAGGATCGAACTCACGCACCAGCGCTTATTGCCTGGCACTCGAGGCAGTAGATCATCCTCTCTGGCAGACTCGGAACTCATCCCGTCAAAATCACGGATCAATGATCAAGGGAAGAAGCCGTGAATTTCATTGTTTGCAGGCAGCAATTAAAATCGCTTCTGTTATTATGTGCACTCGGCGAAGTGTTACAGGTTATTCGACAAAACCTAGAGTACAGTGGAAAGCAGGCATTCCATGCCAATTCGATTCATAAAAACGAACAGTTCAAATTCATGAATAGAATGAATATTCGTTTTTTCGTACAAGAAATTATGATCTGACGAGTTCAGAGTACAGAAACGTGTAGGTATAAATGTATGAGAATAAAAACTATCGCATACTTGGCAAAGAATTTTTAAATGAATTTTTGTTAATTACGATCCTTGGAAAAAATTATTTTTGATTATTATGAAATAAAAAGATATTTTTAGAATATCGGTGAAAATATTTATAATAATTATTCACCTGACGTAGGCTGAGAAACATTTATTTGATTCAATTGAGATTTATTTCAATTCAATGAATTTTTGTTTCTCTGGTTTAATATTTCTAATGAGTTTATTTTTGAACGAATGTTTTTTTCTCGGTGTAAGATTTTGAAATTAGATCGATTTGGTATTTCATTTTTGTAATAATAGTTATTAAATGACACGCACAGAAAGAGCCTGAAATATTGTGACTGAAATTTTTTTTTTTTTTTTTTTGTTGATTCCAATAAGTGTTACACATTTTCGGAAAAAAATATACTACAAAATGTGAAAATAACTGGAATAAAAACAACGCGGAAGAAAAATCACATGTGAAAAAAAAGATAGACTAATTTAGCCCCAACAAAAGTATCCTAAATGACTATAACCAAAATAAAAACGATTCAAATAAAGGTAACCCAAAACAAAAATAACACAAATAAAAATAACCCGAATGAAAGTAAGCCAAAAAAATTAATACAAATGAAGATGAATCAATGAAAAATAGTCTAAAATATAAATCTAAAAAGATAATCCACGGAAAGAATGACTCAAACAAAACTAACCAACGTCAAAAATAACCCAATCGAAAAAAAAAAAAAAAAATAACCTAAATAAAATTAACCAAATCAATGATAATGCAAATAAAGTTAACCCCAAACAAACAAACATACCGTAAATAAAAATAATCCGAGGTAAAAAGAACATAAATAAAAGTTACTCGAGACAAAAGTAACCCAGGACCAAAAAAAAAAAAAAAAAAAAAAAAAAACATCACCGAAAAAATTAACAAAACATTCATTCGTTATATAAAACTAAATTAAATTTTAAATTTCAAAATTTCACTCCATCTCATGGGTTATTTTTCTGCGGTTTATATTTGCGTCGGTTATTATTCCCAGTTTATTTGGTCCTAGTACCGTTTTGCAACACGCACTACGAAAGCAATCGGCACGTTTCGCGATGAATAACAAGGAGTGATCGGAAAAAGGTCGAAGACAATATGTACGAGCAAATGAAATAGGCCGCGGGGGGGGGGGGGGGGGGCAGGGTAGAAATGAAGTACGTGCAGCACGTTGTTATTGCCGCGCACTCTCTGGTCTGCGGGGTGTCGTCTCAGGATTTCTTACCACTTTTTACTTCCATTTTTCAATAACACCCCGACCCAGATACCCGGAGCAGTAGTATGCTTACTCCTCCGCGGGGTCACGTGATTCAACACACCCCCAACGTCACGTTCATGTTGGCTTCCAGACGCCTTCATCTGCTCGCAGTTTCTCCCTCTGATGCAACAATGCTGCGGGTTGTATCAACCCCTTGGCAGCTTTCGGTTATAGAATTGAAAAAAAAAAAAATGTATCACTCCATCTGTGTGGATTCACCGAATTCTATTTAGATCGTTCACCGTCTGGATGAATTTTCGGTGCAGTGATGTTGAAAATGAATTGCATTTTTTTGGGTGATAGAAGAGATGCGGAATCGATTTTTAAGATGGAATTTAGAGGAATTTTAAGTCATTTTTTTCTTGCGCAGGAAAATTTTTAAACATTCCAGAGATTTTATGTATCCATTTCTCACATCTTTTGGAATAAATTTATCCGATTAGATTTTCATTTTAATGTATTTTTAAACGCCCACAAATTGTCACAGGATTTTTCCAATATCTTCATTTTCAAAGAAAATATATCATTTTTAAGAATCATGACAAAAAAAAAAAATAAGCCGTTTTTCAACATAAAATTTAGCGTATCTTTAATCCTGGGTAAGAATTTAAGAGAAATTTTGTGAAATATAAGTTGTGTTTGAAATTTCAAAACAGCGAAAATATGTAATTAGGTGTTTTTTCTTAAGAATATTTGGAAAATCTATAAAATCGATGAAAACGCATTGGAATAAAGATGCAATAAAATATGTATAATGCCTGTGGAAATTGTCAAATTGAGATTGATTCTAAAACACGATAAATTTATTCTCTTGTCGTCGACAGTTATTTTATATTTCCAGATTTTATCGTCAACCGTTAAGCTCTGCAATAAAAGAAAACCTTCGTAATTTCTGTGCTGTCATTCCTGAAGCAATAATCTTGCCGTACTATAAGTCGGTTAGATATATGTATGTATAAAAAAAAAAAAATCATACTCTTTATATATTTTATAACAAAATTTTCCAAATTATCAAATTTTCGTAAGTTATGAAGATCTTTTTAAAAAATACAAAAATAGAAAATCCTCGGCTTATTGATAAAAGCTCGGAGCAAATCCGATCGAATCAATGAAATTTTTGAAAGTTTCCAAATGATTTGAAATCGAGGATCGACATTTCAACTTTTGGCTATAATTTCAGTATTTTTTACTTTCTTGAAATGATAATTTCTTGTATCTCGTAATAGAATTAATGAATGAAGAGTATCGATTCTTGGGGAAACCAACCATCGTTATTATAAATGAGGTGAAATTTTTTTCCCCGTCATTCTCATTTTCAATAAAATCAAAAACTTTGAATCCAAATACTTATTTTCTATAATTTTCATCCCCAACTTTATCTTACGGACAGTTCTTATATTGATTTTGTTCCAAGGAGTTACTCGTCCTACTGGAAGAAGTCCATCCCTCAGGGAAAGAGAAGGAGTAATGAAAGCGCTTCTCCGCAAACTTGAGAAGATCCGCGTAAATATAAAGTCTATCCTATACTTCTCGACCGTCCTATTGTTCTCTTGACGGTCAGTTCTTGTATTTGACTTTGTAATGTAAATTAAATACGTGCCGAATCGTTGAACAATTCCCGACACAAGTAATTTCGTGGATATTGTACAATGGCTTATGGAATACAACCAGGAAGCTGCATTTCCTGTATAAACTAATAACGGTAACAATGGTCAAGTTTATGGCGACGAAAGGGTAAGAAATTCCATCCTGAGCTTCGACGAGACACTAAACCTGTCCTTAAGGTGCTTGAATATGGTTGAAGAATCGACGAATGTGGTTTACATATTTTTTTTTTTTTTTGAATTCGTTTCACCTAATACAAAAATCTGAAAAAAATCATACATATTTTTATAATATAAATACACGAGATATTTTTTATTATGGCGATGAATAGGTCCCTGTTTTCAAAAGATTGAGTTTTAAAATTTTCAAAACCCTATAAAAATTTGAATTTACCGTAAAAATTTTTTTCAATAAAATCAATTTATAGGGCTTAAAGAAAAACCTACAATTTTTAAAAACAAATAATTTCTAACATGAAAATTCACAGAGATATCGTCAAAAAAACTGAATGGAATTTTGTTTGCTCCGATGATGTTAGAAACGAATGAAACTGCAACATTTCTGCTGTGTAACAGCAGAAATCATTCTCGGTAAATCCGAATAAAAGAAACTGATTAGCTGCCAACAATTTAAGAAAAGTTTTTATAATTAAAACGCGCAAAATTTTTTAATCCCAGCGTTGTTTGATTCTAATGTTCTTGGGCTCATTTTGCTCGCTAATCAACACTCTGTTAATTTTGAAAAAAAAAAAAAACATTCAAGGAATCTCACGTTATAGTATACTTGTAACATACAAATGAGATTATTGAAAATCGTTTTTTGTGCATCTGCCCCACGGAAATCTATTTTTATCCACTCTAGAGATAAATATTAGCAACATTTTTTGAGATGATATCTGAAGATATCGATAGTAAAAAGCAAACCCAAAATCATCAGACTAACACAAAAGTGGCAGAGTTCAGACATTTTTAACGTTTCAATACGAGAACTTTTCCTCAAGTTATTGATGCCTTAGTTCGTCTTATTTGAAAATGATCATAATAATTTTTATTAAGGGGATGCTGTAGTCAGTCTTTACCGACTGGGTTAAATATCTTTTATTTTCACTACTATTAGAGGCTGTGCATCGTAAATCAAAAAAAGTGAATAACAACCGTATTTTACATGCAATTCTGAAGAAAAAACACCTCAAAACATTTTGAGTTTACGCAAAAATCCAAACTGCCTCAAAAAGTATCAAACTTGGACCTAATTTTTCGGAATAAATGAACGCATTTGAGATTCCCAAAGATCCAAATTCCCTTGTCATAAAAAATTGAATCAAATCGATATACACCACCAGAATTCTCAGCCCGCCATTTAAAGATATCTCAGTTTCTTTCAACATCTCCAAATTACTCTACCGATTCATCAATGCTGAAGTGAAACCGAGAGGTTTAGCGAGTTGATGAGAACAAAGTCCGTAGATAGACGATCGGACAAGGTAAGGTCTTCGCATGGCCGTCATTTTGTTCCAATTTGTGTATAATCTATATGCTGTATGCTACAATCTAAACACAATTTAAAAAAATACATAAATAAAATGAATAAACCCTCGGGCGCGGCCATTTGCAATCGCCATTTTTGTTCCTACAAAAAATTCCTAATGCGAAGACTTTTTTCCATCCATATCTCTATCCACGGACCTTGGATGAGAAGGTTGCAACACCGGCGAGTCTGGCCGGGCATCGGAATTAGCAGGAAGATTACCGACGGAGGCAGAGAGCGACTTTACCGACCGAGCTGATGTATGTACTTATACATGTCCCCAATTTGGGGTATCAGCGAGGCGTCGGACGGTAAGTTAGCTTTATAGTCTTACAGTCTTCACTCGGGCTTAGCCCCTTATGGCCTGAGTGCCTCGTTCGGTTCAGTTTATAAGGTCCGCTTTGCAGCGGTAATTCAACTTTTGCTTCGCACTGATTACAACCCCTTCAAGCTTCACGATTCGTCATCTACCCTTCTCGGCCAGAGTTGCCAATCTCTTAATTTCATGGCGTTCGTGTCATTGTGTGTCGGATTTCGAGAGAACAATTTCTTTTTACAGCTCGATAATTCCCGCATCGTTCGCGAGGGTCCGGAAAACTTTTTATCACACCTCGCGAATTAGGATCGTAAAAACTGTCTAAGGGTGTGAGGAAAATCCATTTCAACGCTCTTCACATCGCATCACCAACCTTCATTCGCGTGTTCCCACTAATTCTCACTGATCGCTGATTCATTTTGGTAATCTATACCTAATTGTGATTATTCCGGACGTTTCTCTTGAACTGGGAAAAAATTTTTACCTTGCCTTTTTTGCGATGGACATTAATTATTTGTGATTTTCGTTTTTATCATAACTAATTGGACAGATTATTGTTCATCCTTAACTTGTGTCTCACTAATATATTTAAACTAATCTTAATGATCTTTCACTTTTTCTAATACCTAATCAACATTTCCTTCATGATCAACCTGAAGTCAATGCTGATTCGTCAATTCACCACAACTGATTTTTATTAATTATGGATTGAATATTAATAAAGTTGATACATGCGTATGAGTATTCGGTAAATATTAGCTTTTGATGTCTTTATTCCTACAGTCAAAATCTAGCTGAATGTCGACCAGAAATTTGAAAATATTGTGAACATAGTTGTCTGTTTTTTGAAAGCTTCCAAAAAATCGTTCATTGACCATTATTAAAATACGAAACGAATGAATATGAATAAAATAAATTAATATTTCTCTACGCTTAAGGGGACATATACACTTTAAACTAATAAATTCGAGGTCATTTTCAAAGGAACACAGTTGATAGAAGAACAAATTTTATTTATTGTAGTTTCACTTTAGTTTAGGGTCATCTTTGGGGATTACTTCCCTCAAAGTAAACATTTATGCGCATAGATTCCACCAACAATAACCAGAAATTTCGTTCAGAATTTTTTTCGACAATCAATAAACATAGTGATTAGAAGCATTCTGCTGAATATGGGCTGAAAATAAATTATAAAAAATTGTCAAATTCCCAATATTGTTGGTGGAATCCATGCGCATAGCTGTTTACTTTATTCATGCAAAATCCCAATCATTTCAGATGACAGATGGCATTGCAGTCACGCACAACGTGATGTAGAAGCAAAAATTTAGACATTTCGATTTTAACTATATTTTTTTTTGCAAAACACACGGTCTTGTTCAACTTTTTTTAAAAATGGCCGCCATTTGGTTAGTTTTTCAAATATGTAAAATCGTATGATTCAGTCCAAAGGCCATCAACATGCTGAATCTGAAACCCTTCGATTTTATGGTTTCAGGTTTACCGTCTCCGAGAAATCATCAACACCGCAGACCTAACTTTAATTTCAGACTGATTTTCGTGTATAAAAAGTGATTTAGATCAACAAAATGTTGTTGTTTTTTTTTCATGTAATATGAGAGTGTATTTATCAAGCCTGACAAAGTCTATATAAATATTTACAGTTAAAACTTATAAAAACTTTTCTGAAAAAAGCCTTTTTTTGGTCGTCAATCGAGTAGACCCTTTAAGCTAGTTTATCATCTTAAATTCCAAAATCACATTTCAGCTATGATCAATGGTTCCAGTCACTTCTGATATCAATTAGTAACTACATCACTCCACTTCGTTTCAATTGTGTAACTTGTTATTCTAGCGCGCAGGGTTTCCATGAATTGTGTCAAACCCACGAGGATACAAAGTTATTGTTGTTGTTGTTGGCGGATTGTGTTGCAAAACAAAGGATTGAAACGAGGAGACGAAAGTGAGAGCTTTGGGCCGAGAATAAAGCGTAACGCTTAATAGAAACCGTTTCCAAGTTTGGCACGTTTACTTCGAAGTTGACGTATTCGTCGAAGGTGATTAAATACATACAGGGTGAGTAAATATATACAGGATGATCCAGTACTCGCGGACCACCGGGCACTGACGCATTCCTTGCAAAGAAATAAGACTAAAATTACTCGTGACAATTTTTTTTTGAAGCAACGGTTTCCGAGTTAGAGCCGTTTGAAGTTCACCAATCACGGTACAGATGGGATCGAGCGCGCGAGCCTTGCGCGAGGCTAGTGTAGCTGAGCTCGATGCAGCGTACGCTAGCCTCGCGCAAGGCTCGTTCGCCCGGCCTTATCTGCGCGCCATGATTGGTGGACTTCAAACGGCTCTAACTCGAAAACCGTTACTTTAAAAAAAAATTGTCAAGAGTAATTTTAGTCTTATTTCTTTGCAAGGATTCCATCAGTGCCCGGTAGTCCACGGATACTGGGCCACCGTGTATACTTCAGTTCTCGTTCGAGTATGTAAAACAAATTTTCTGGTCACCCGGAACAAAAACTTTGATAGTTTTTAATTCTAATGCTCTGCTCCAACTTAGCATATCATATTATTCAGTTTCTCTCAGTTTTATATAAGTTTTGAGTCCAATTGTAAGTCGTCGAAACGAAGAAAAAGCTCTGACTGAAGTCAAGCCACAGGTTGAATTTAAAGGGGAGGTGACTTTGAATAGCTGCCATATTGCTTGTAAAGTGTCCATTTTTGACGAACCAACTTCTTTAAGGATAACTAGTTTTAGTTACCCTTGAGAACCATGAAACAGGTCTTTTTTCAGACATTATTTCTCAAGTCATGAATAACGATGGACACTAGATTTTTTTTTTCAACTTGAATCGTCCATTTGTCGAGTTTATTCAGCAGACAGTGACATTCCTTACAGCATATTGGGAGCAGAATTTTGGAAAAAATGTAAAAAAAAATTCCACAGAACAAAAGAAGCATTTCGAAATCTGTAAGTAAAAGGGTTTTGAATTTATTTTTTTTCAAAATCTGCTCCCAAAATGCTGTAGTGAATATCTTCCTAATTTTCGAACCCTTTTTTTGTTTCGAATGAGTCGCTTAACCAGAATCATATTCACCTTTCAACGTAACGCTGCACGTTATTGTTAATAAAATTTTCGTCACTGAAGCTGAATGACTTTTTCTGAAATGTGAATAAAGTTGATAAGTGAACGATTCAAGTAGAATAAAATCAAGCGACTATCGTTACTTATGATTTTAAAAATAATGTTCGAAAAAAGTAAAGACAAAAACAAACTTTAAAATTATTTATATAAATCTAAACTCAAAAAGAAAGAAAAAACAACAACAAATTTCTTTGTTCCGTTGATCCGTGTGATCGATTCGCGTCTTTGGATGTTTTGTCCGTCGAGAATTTCCTCTAAACTGTGCTAACTCCACACGTGAATATAATTCAGTTCTCAGTACCGAAGGCGACAAGGTTAAGGCGGGACTTAAACTTGGATTTCCCCGTCAACAGTGGGATCGAGAGAACTCGGATGCTTAAGCGTCCGCAACCCCGCAGAGACGTCAAAGTATGACTTGCGTATGATGGTAGTTATACAGCTGTGTATACCTGTACATACTACGTATCACGCTATCTATTATGTATATTCGTAACGGGTGGTGGAAATTGTCAGGTTGAGAGTCGTGCAACAAGACAAGTTCCTCCCCATCCCCCTGCTGGGGGTCTGGTAACCGAGACTAATAAGCACCGAAGCTGAAAGCGCTTTGCCTGCGGCTAGACTGTCTATTTCGATCAATAATACCAACAGTCCAGTCATCAAGTAAGTCAGTATACCCACCACTAATAGAAAATCAAGTGTATTAATTAGGGTTTTCAAAAAAGAAGAAAAAAGAAAGATAAAAACTAAATTCGATTTTTGAAGAGGTCAAATTTTTACAGAATATTCTTCTTTTTCGTTGTTGTTTTTTTTTTTTTTTTTCAAGTCATCTTGAACTATATTTTCACGGTGACTGACGAAAAAAAATAAAAATAAAAATAAAATAGTAATATCTTTTAGCGTCAATTTTTAAAAAAATAAGGGATTAAAGAAATCAGAAAATAAGCTCGAATTAAATAAATTAACGGGTTAATCCGTCATATGTTGTCAATTAATTTCACAAACGTTAGATCAGTCAAGTTGCATGGTTATGAAATATAGCAAACAAATAATTAGTCAACGAGAGAAAGTTTTGAGATTTTCGGTAGAATAAAGATAAACGATAGCTTGAACAGAAGTGATAGTTAACGAAAAAAGAATTAAGCTTGGGTCGGGATAAGGGATATAATGAAAAAAGACTACTTGAACTAATTGAAAATATTAGTAACTAGTGTTTGTTGCCTATTTCGTATCGAGTTTTTTTGGAGTACCCCACCAGGGACGCGTATTACGAGAGTTTCCTTCAGCTTTTTGGCCTTGTAACTGGCCATTCCAAAATGGCGCGTTACAATGTACACTATGGTGTTTCAAAAAGTAAAAAAAAAAATTCAATTTTCCAACTTGCCACATCTGAAATAGTTAGTTTAGGCAGAAATCAAAATTTCTAATATTAATATTAAGAGCTCAAATTTTTCAGAATATTCTTCTTTTATTTTGTCATCTTGTGCGATATTTTTACGGTGAGTAGTGAAAAAAAAAATTATAATTCTTTTTGCCCACTCTGATATGTACACTATATGGTATGACGAAAAAAAAAAGTTTTTGAATTTTCAGAGTGCTACATCTGAAATAGTTAGTTTAGGCAGAAACCAAAATTCTGACTAAAAATGGGCATCGTGGGTTGAGTTTTTTTTCTTTCTCCTTTTTATCGAATTTATTATGAATAATTATTAGTAAACATTCTTTCTGTGCTCACAGCGGCCAGTGGATCAGTTTTTATCTTATTGTTAAATAAGATTCTCCCGAAATTTTAACTATTTCGTTGATATTTGATAGGGACGATTATGATTATTATTCAATTAAAAAACATTTTCTCACTCAGATTTCAATATTTTATTCAATATTTACACATTTCCCATTACAATGTGATTAAGAATTAATTAAATTTAATTATGTTATTAGTCAAATTAAGAGTTGATTGTTTAATTTTTTGTTAAATGTTTTTCATCTGCTTTGATTGAATAATAATCAGAAAATTCGTTAGACGTACCTATCGAATATCAACTAAAAATATCTTTCGACAAAATTTTTCTTTCCGCCTAAACTAACTATTTCAGATCTGGCGGGTCGAAAAATCAAAAATTTTATATTAAGGTAGGGCAAAAAAATTGCAATTTTTTTTTTGTTTTCGTTAGTCACCGTGAAAATATCGTTCAAGATAACGAAAAAAAAAAAAATTCCATTCAAGTTTAAGCTCTTAATATTAATATTTGCGATTTTTCATTTCCTGACAAAATAAAATTACGATTCGAATAAATCGTCCCTTAAAAAAATGACGAAGGGATGTAGAAAAAAACCAAAGAAGAAGAAAAAAAAAAACAGCAACAACATCTAGTTACACTGACTAACTTTTTTCTCTCATCGTCACTGCTTGAACCTGTGAGATATGAAGAGGAAAACGTGGACTTTGAAATCTGCTTATTTTGCGTGAATTTTCCTCATGTAAGCACGAAGGTCCTGCAGCTTTTGGCAGCAATGTTCAGGCGTAATTCCGTAAGCTAGTTTATTTCCTAAGAGAATACACAAGGGATGTCACCCCCCAAGAATTCAGGCCAAGCTTTGATAGCCGATAGACCGTCGTCGCCACGATAGCTAATCACTCTATAATCGCTGATGCAGCCCGCCGTTATATGTATATACAGTGCCGATTCAAAATGGCTGCGGTTATGTTGATTATGAATTCAGGACCGATATCAACCCCACGGACTAGATAAATTTTCAGCACGATACTTTAGAACGTGAAACAAATTTTTACCCCCAGAAAAACGTTGTTTAATATAATGAAAATTGATTGTTTAAATTCGATAAAATGCGTTTTTAATTAAATCCGAGTTTATTTAGTTGAGATAATTTTTAATCGAATCACCAAAATTTTTTTGCTTCTCTGAATGCGCGGCGAAAAGAGAAGGAAAATAAATAAATTCTTTACTGGAACGAATTATTCGTTTTTCAACCGATTACTACTTGCCGAATAAATGATGAGAAAGGAGTTTTTGAAAAAAGATAAGTAATGTAATTAGGAATTTTTAATCAGAGGTTCTTTACTTTTTTCTAATTTTCAATTTCAATCCTCTAAGATATCGGATGTTTATATTCTTATTACAGAAACAATGAAAATGAATTTTTGAGCTTGAAGATTAGATTTTGTCATTTCAGTTGAAATGTTTGAATTATTTGGGATAAACAAATAAACAAAAATGTGTTTCACGATCAATGAATAAATTTTTAAAAGAATGCCCATATTCGGAAATATTTTATTATAATATTATTGTTTATCCACCGCACAGTCGAAATCCCCGATTTACCCGATAATAAGAAGTACAATGAATCATTTATCTCGAACGTGAAACGAATTTCATCAACACAACCCAAATGAAAAATAATTTCGAGAAATCGAATTCCGAACCTTAAACCGAGGATAAAATACATCCTAATTATGACTACAAAGTGATTTTTTTTTATCCACTCAAAACGTAACTTATACCTTCAATGATTACAGAGAATTGATTTGTCGGAATGGATTATTCAACAGTAAAAAGTACAAAGCAATTTAAACGAGCTTTTTCCGCAGGACGAATGTTGTTTACGAAATTTGATCAATTTTATCTCGGCCCAGTTTGAACCGCACATAGAAGCAAGGATAGCTATAAGGATAAGGAAAAGGAAAAGGAAAAGCGTCCTCTTCGCTACGGAACCTACAATGTTTTCTGGTTTGAACTGCAGGCAAGTCGGGTAGGCATAAAACCCCTGACAGATATGATCCCCGGTACGTGCAGCACGTATCGCCGAAGGACCTCTTATTTTCAGGACCCGCAAAGTCTGCGGGGTGCGGAATCGCTCCCCTTCGTATACCTTTTCTACATATATTTATGAATGAAAATCCCGTGCCACGATGTTTGTTCACGATGTTCAACTCCGAGACAGCTCAATCGATTTCAATGAAATTTTGACTTTTTTTTATAGGACAAAGGGTTGTAATTCGATTATAAGTTCCATAAGTCGTTTATAGATGGCGATGTGAGTTGATCAATTGATATTTGTATTAAGGTGCTTATAAAGACGCGTTGTACACCTCGAAAACGCGGAGATGCAAAACTCCTATACCGCTCAAGCGATCAGAGTGAAACTTGGGCAGTTAATGCCTTATTTTGGCAAAAAGTGGAGCGTCTTTTAACTTTTTCAAAATTTGGAAAAAAATTTTACAGATTCGTTACCACCCATAGAGATTGGCTAAATTTTTACAGTTGCACTGGATGGATCGAACTATCCGGTATGATGCCACTCGGTGGTGTTGAAACACACATTTTGAGCCCAGTCCCATGAGATTTGATGGTGAAATGACGAAATGGCAGCTGATCTGGTTTTCGATTACGAAGAACACCGAAATCTCATTTTGGCGACATTTGTTACCGACCTTTCATGCACATGCCAGTAATGTTTGCGTGTAACGTAATTAATTTCGAAAACACATCAAAATCGTTCACTCGAATCCATACCTCACAAAAGAAAGGCTTTTTCGTTGAATCAAGTAATTCGCTCGACTCAATCATTTCAACAATCTATCTAAATCGAAATTGTTGAATCAAATTCATCGTATTTGAAACAAATAAGAGATACTAGGTTCAAGCGAACGGACTCCAACAAAATCTACTTACTTGGTTCAAGAATTCCTTTCTCACCGTGATATAATACCCATGTATGTACGTGTGTGTATACTAGGGCGATTTTTTTTTGAACGACTATTTTTTTTTCAGTCCTCATCGAAAATTTTGTTCTATATGTCGAACAAAAAATGCCCTTAAAGTTATAGCCCTTAATATTAATATTAAGTACTCACCCAGGGCGCGAAAAGATTTCACACATAAAATACACGTGAATCGAAGCGTTTTTTTTCAAATCTCTACAACTCAGCGGAATTTTATGATATCACATTGGTCTTGGTCGCAATTCACGCAGAATTGAACCATCTTCGAAAGTGTCTGAAACGTCGTGAGTCCAACTTACACTGGTGAGATGGTACAGGTCACTATAGTTGATTTTTACCTAAAATTCTCCATTTTTCACTGTTATCTCCGAAATGATCAACTTTACCAAAAAAATGTAGAAAATAACTTTATTGGAAATTTGAGATATCGGAATTCAACTTACTTAACGTATAAAATTT
Organism: Diprion similis; assembly: GCF_021155765.1. Lineage (NCBI taxonomy): Eukaryota > Metazoa > Arthropoda > Insecta > Hymenoptera > Diprionidae > Diprion > Diprion similis. The sequence continues at coordinate 8,022,997 of NC_060117.1, forward strand.
TTTATGTTCTATTGAATTAAACGTTTTAATCTAATATAACCAATAAACATTATGGTTTATTGAATCCAACGTTTTAAATTACTGATATTCCTATGGAATAGATTGAATGGATCGAATCGAATCGAAAAAAATCAAATTCCAATACAATATCAATAATTTAAAACGTTTGATTCGATAAACCATAAAAATTTTATACGACAAGAAGTTAAAGTTCGATATCTCAAGAAATATCAATCTGAGCATTTTGGTCTGTACGACCTTTCTTATAGGAAATCAAATTTCCAACAAAATTATCCTTTACATTTTTTTGGTAAAGTTGATCATTTCGGAGATAACAGCGAAAAATGAAGAATTTTGGCTAAAAATCAACTATAGTAACCTGTACCATCTCACCAGTGTAAGTTGGACTCACGACGTTTCAAACGCATTCGAAGATCGTTCAATTCTGCGTGAATTGCGACCAAGACCAATGTGATATCATAGAATTTCGCTGAGTTGTAGAGATTTGAAAAAAAAAACGCTTCGATTCACGTGTATTTTATATGGGAAATTTTTTCACGCCCTGGGTGAGTACCTACTTAGTATTAATATTAAGGGCTATAACTTGAAGAGCATTTTTTGTTCGACATATAGAACAAAATTTTCGATGGGGACTGAAAAAAAAAATAGTCGTTCAAAAAAAATCGCCCTAGTGTATACATATACAATATACATATATATATATATATATATATATATACACATTAGGGTGGCGCAAAAAAACCGACTATTTTTTTGTTTTTTGAGTCTCGTGTGACAAAATGTTAGTTTTTGATGTTTTAAGAGCCCACTCCAAAGGACAGCTCAAAAAAAAAAAAAAAATTTTAAGAGGTCGTTCCAAATTTTGAAAAATGTCAAAAACCTTAAGAAAATTAAATTTAAAAAATTGTATTTTTAGTATTTTGGTAGATTTTTAATTCATGTCGTGGTGTATTGTTATCGATTCTTTCTTACTAAATTGGAGAAAAAAAATTTATGAAATTTTAAGATGAATATTAAAAGGTCACTCAAAAAGATCTAAAGAAATGCACCAAAAATTTGAAAAAAAAATTATGAGCGACCTTTCAAAATTCAAATTTTGAACTGAAAATTTCGGAAACTTATTTTTTTTTGTCTATAAAATTATACAGTAACGGAAAAAAAAATTAAAAAAAAAATCGATTTCTGACGTTTTAAAAAATGTTGGAGCGACCTTTGAAAAAAAATTTTTTTGAACTGTCCTATAGAGTGGGCTCTTAAAACATCAAAAACTAACATTTTGTCACGCGAGACTGAAAAAAAAATAGTGTTTTTTTTTGTTGCGTCACCCTAATATACATATATATACCAGATAAATACACGTGATGTGTAAGTGCACGAAACTTTGTCATTTCGATTATTTGCGAGAGGTTCCCACGTGCGAAATATTTCCGCGAATGCAATTCACCTCTCAAATTCCTTCTAGCGTTCATGGAAGTGAGCTTTTCGTCCTGCTTTTTTCCTCCTTTTTCAGTCCGTTCGGTTACAACGCCGCACTGGCTGCCTACTCAACCTCTGCACGAACGATCTACCCTACAACGAATCGTTTCATTTCCGCTCACTCGAACGCGTTTCGATTTTTTTCTCCCTGTGTTTCTTTGCCTTCTTGTTTTATTTTTCATACGCAGTTCCTTAGTGCGAAAACGAGTCTTCGAAAATTTGTACAAAGATTTGATCGGACAGGTTTTTCAAATTTTGTTTGAATTTTTTGAAATTGGAGATTTTTCCTAGCGTCACTTTATTGCGTAGTGAAAAGAAAAATGCTGATGATAAAAAAAAAAAATTTCGTTTCTTCTGCGGAAAGTCAATGAAAAAATGTATATCAAGTCCATAAAAATCGGTATAATCAAAGTGCGAAGAAGACACGTTTTCAGTTACGTATTCAAGGAATAATTTTTCGAACTTCGAAATAAGAATAGTAGAAATCTACCGGATAAATTAAAATTTATACAAATATGACAGAGGTAGAAAAATTGTCTGTTTTTACCTGTTGCCTTAAACTGAGGTGCAAAAAATATTACAAAGTCATTGAAAAATATTGTAAACTTTCAAAAACAGCAAGTCTTTAATTCTTCATTCACGAACAAGTTTTTCAGATACTTTAATCAACCATAAATACAGATTATTAATCTGTGGAATCAATTAACAATGCATGAAAAAAATAAAAATTCTGTAAATCACCCTAACGGCTGGAAATTTCCAAAAAATTATTATTAAACCTCCCATTTCAAAGGATGGCAGAGAATTGAGACGAAAATATAACGAACTGAGCATCAGGTGGGAGAATAAAATAATTCACCGTTTAGTAGTAATCCTAATCAGCGACACTTTCAAAAATCAATATTTCAAACAATTCATCTTTCGATATTTTATTTTCACATGTTTGAAATTTCGATATATCGGCCCTCGCAGTATCGACCCTTCCAAGTTTTGACCTCCACCCTAGGCCGTTTGGCCTAATTGCAGGTGTCTGGAAAAGTGACTAAGAATACCTGAAACCTGCGGGGATGCGACCCACAAATTCGGTAGTTATTAGAACAAAACATTGACCGTTTATACGATATTCCGTGACAATGCCAAATCGTCAGGTATACGTATTTCATGTTCCGAAAATGGATTAACGGGACTTCTTTTATGAGACACTTTAAGCTTCCGGATCTATTTATTACGAGATTTTAAAGCGAGAAGCCAAAACTGATACGATTAGCGGCGTCTACTTTAGCCTTTTCGATAGCATGGCGTTTTGGTTACAACGAATACAGACAACTGTCTGAGTCTAAAGGATCAACTCAGTCTTGAGTCTATTTTTCAGCTAGCAGCTCTCTCGTTGGATTATTATAGTTCCAAAATTCCATGTAATATGGTCACGACGTTTGGTGCAACTTTTGAGTATGCAAATATACTTGACAATCTGGAAAAGTTCTCTGGCTTGGGTTTTCCATGATTTTTTTTTTGATTTTTCATTCATTCGTTTGAAAGTCCCAGGAATAATTGAAAACGTTGTTGCGGGATAAAAGAAGAAATAGTTCCGATGAATGATTTGATCCGATTTTCAAAATTCTTTTTTTTCAAAAATTAAACTAGTGACGAAGGCTAGAATAATTCACAATCTGCAGTACATTTTCAATCCTATAATTATTACAGCTTCTAGATTAATCTTTTGAAAATATATGGAATGTTCATACATAGTAGAAGGAAGAATTTAAAATTTGATTAACTCTAACGTTGAATATAATTCTTTTGTTCTATATTTGTTAACTCGTAGAAAAAAAAATCCTCAATTTAAGTTAATCAATATGTGGAATTGAATTACCAAATTGCAACCGAATCTCAAATTGCGATGAACTTACAAGAACTTGAGTAACAGTAATCAAAATAAAATAATCTCATTTTCTAACGCAAGAGAAACGCTTTATTTTTTTGTTATTCCAGATCTGCGATATTTTCTCGTGTAATAATCAAAATATCTTCAATCCAGCATCATTTCAGTAACTAACTACTAGGGTGCCGCAAAAAAACCGACTATTTTTTTTTTTCTAGTCTCGTGTGACAAAATGTTAGTTACTAAAAAAATTTTAAGAGGTCGCTCCAAATTTTCAAAAATGGTAAAAATCGTCAAAAAATTAGATTAAGAAAATCATATTTTCAGTATTTTGTTTGGTTTTAATTCATTTCGTGGTGTATTTTTATAGATTTTTTTTACTGAATGAAAGGAAAAAAATTTATGAAATTTTAATATGAATATTAAAAGGTCGCTCGAAAAGATCTGAAAAAATGCACCAACAAATTAAAAACAAATCATAAGCGACCTTTCAAAATTCAAAGTTTGAACTGAAACTTTCGGAAACTTATTTTTTTTTTGATCTATAAAATTATACCGTAACGAGAAAAAAAAATTGAAAAAAAATCGAATTTGACGATTTCTGACGTTTTAAAAAATCTGGAGCGACCTCTCAAGAACTTTTTTTTGAGCTGTTCTTTGGAGTGGGCTCTCAAAACATCAAAAACTAACATTTTGTCACACGAGACTCGAAAAACAAAAGTCGGTTTTTTGCGACACCCTGTTGACTACATATAGTTGGACGCTTTTAAAAATCTTTCATCTTTCAATAACCCGGAAGAACTTTCGATTGCGACAAAAATCTGTGCTGAACGTCAAACCATGCGAAATTCGACACACCGAGGCCTGATCGATCCAACGGTAAAACCGATCTATGAATCACGATATTCTTGTGAAGAATATATGATCGATATTGAAATGACTTTGAGGCTGTCATTATATTCGAGGGATTAGCTGCACGTGGATTTGAATACCTTCGACCCAAGTGGTTCTGGGGTCGAGCTTACGGTGTCACATACTCAAGTGTATGAGGCTATACCTATATTTATATGGCTGCAGTATGGGATTGTTGGTTTATTGCTCAACTGTTATAAAAATAAGATGCATAACGATTTGCGTTTTGAAATTTTTAATAATTATCTGAACAATTATTGAGAGCGTGTAATAAAAAATTGATCATTAAATACAGCATTAATATTGGGTAATCAGTAAATGAAACAAAATTATTGGTAAAAACGATAAATCTGAATTTTCACCTTATAAAAATTTGCGAACTAAGTTTTTGATGCTAATATCGATATTTCTCTACTCAAAAGGATCAAAGTCGGAGCAGAATCAGCGATATTTGGTAAGTTATTGAATACAATAAGCATGAAAAAAATTTATTTCTAAAAAGTCCAAAAACTCCATGTTGAATGAATGGTAAAAGTATCGTTATTTAGACAGGATTAAATGGCATCGGGAAATTTTTTTCTTTCTTTCAAAATTGTTTTTAAGCTATTAACTAAGGATGTCAACGATAACCAAGCAAAAAAAACTGATTTGGTAAATAACGGACACCGGAACACAACGGAATACTACATATTCTTGAGGGCTTAGAGTTTTCATATGCACGGCGCTGCACGGCGCTGCAAGCCGCATTAAAAAAGGATTCTCGCTGTAGAATTTGGAGGCGTTTGCAGTGCTGTGCAGCGATTTGCGGTGCTGCGTTACCGCTTAGTGTGAACACCTGCTTAAGAAAACACTGCAAGAATTAAAATACGCTGCGTTGTGCATCGCCGTGCTCCAGTCGGCGTCAACCTTAATTATCCATAAAATGAATCTATTTCAGGGATTGCAATTTTGATTGAGAGATGGATTAAAATTTCAGTTATAATTCTCGTCGGCAATATTTTTCTCCACGATTGCGTTGACGTGCTGAAAGTTTGAGGCTTAGATTTCAGCAAGTACTTTTTATAGCTGTGAGCAAAATTTTAAGGTGAAGGGTGCAGAGGAAGTCTGTAAAGAATTTGATTCCTTAGAAATGTGAATCTAGGAATTCGGACACGCATCTTGAATTTTTTTTTTCGTATAAAGGTTTAGTTTAAAACGGTCAATCATAACGCGAAATTTTGAAAAAAAAATTAGTCATAATTTATTTTTATAATGTTCCACCACTTAAAACAAAATGGAAAAATTCCTGAGTGTGAAGGGGAATGGAAGACATTCTCTGACAAAGTTTGTCGCGAGACGATTTGAAATAACGATTTTAAATAACAACAAGTAAAAAACATTATTATAGTTTCATTTCTGTTTTTAAAAATCGGTTTTCCACATGACATTTGTAATAAAAGTATTTTTTTATCCCATTCACTCGTAAGAATTGGGAAAACCATCACCATTCATTAATTTCGAATTTGATATTGAAAAAAAATGAATAAATAAAATTGAGAAAAGGTTTTTTCGTTCGAAAATCTCGAAAACCGTTCGAGATGATGAGCTAAAAATTTGGCCGAATTATTTTTATCTGATGTCAAATCGATCCCCCAAGTGTAAGTCACAAAAGCCGCGGGAGCAGATGTCCCATACAAACTCGGCTGTATCTTTTACCGCTATGACATTCTTTAGAAAATTTTATGACATCGTTTCCTTGTTTCGATCTAGCAATGGTAACCAATAAATGAAAATACATCAAAACTGTTCACTATAAAACTAATTCTATTTCATGGCTTAAAAACTGTAAATTAAACTAACACTTTTACACAACCGCACAACAACGTCGTTCATTATAATTAAGTGCAGGTACTGAGTCACACAGTCTAAATCCGGGAAATTTTCTCCACAGGTATAATATCGGTACCTAATTGAACGGCAGTTTGACTCCAGCATTATTGTACAAACGACTAACAAGTGAGGAGTAGGTATAGGGCGGTGATAATTCCTTCAGCATGAAATTCCCGTTCACCGATTGGCCGGTTATAGATACGCAATTTGAAAAAGGCCCCACCCCCATCAGGGTTAAAAGCGGGACCCCAGCCGAACTCAGGTCAGTAAGGCCCAAGCCGTAGAAAGCAATCAACCACAGCTTGTGAGCCAAGAGAGGAGAACGAGAAATCTTTGAAGTGCAATACGATTTAAATAATTGGAGGAGATAATATGGACGCACAGAGCCAGCCTGAATCGACGACGGTCGCAGCGGAAAAAGAGGCCCGCCAAAAACTGGCCTTTTACGTGTGGGAGTACCTCCTTCACGTTGGGGCGAAGGAGACGGCGAGCTCTTTCGTGTCGGAGATTAATTGGGAGGATATCAGCCTGGGCAACTCACCGGGCTTTCTCAATTCGTGGTGGAACAAGATCAGGAAACTCAACTGCGCGGCTCCCAGCCGCTGCGAGCCCGTCGAGAACTGCGACAATTACGTTACCGACGGTGCAAGGTCCGAGGGAATGCCGGGACTCCCCGCTGGATCCAGTGCGAACGACGGTCAGCTGACACACGCGCAGACGCGGTTCGTGCCGTCCCAATTCACGGGCCCCCAAATGCCGGTGATTCAACAGGTAATTAGAAACTTATCTCACTACGAGTCACTTTGCCTATTTAAGGGGATGTCGGATTTTTGTCAAATAGGGTAAATCTCGTTTACAACTTTATACTTTGTTACTTTTGAATTTTCCTATTGGAATTGGTGTTGAAAAACTTGACTCAGTCCAGTTTCTCCGCAGAATTTTGCAGAATAATCGCGAGCACAGTATTATATAAATATGAACGTTTATGAAATTTAATTATATTAACAAATGATGGAAGCTTTTTTTTATTGGAGAGTAACCAGTAACCGTATATTGAGGACTTATATTTTTTGTTTGAAATGACGGGCCGAAGCGTGCCTTCCTAGATCTACGAAAACAAAATACGTTATCATTGATATAAAAACGAAGTTGATTTGATTGTCAATAACTACTGTGCGATTATTTCGTAAAATCATTGGAAGAAATTGGAATTAGTATACTTTTTCACATGTTATTCGGATGAGAAAGAGTCACATGTAATACGGCAGCTCTTACATTAGACTTAGATGAAAAATTCTTTGATACTTCGGAAAAATTTTTACTTCCACAAAAACTCACAATTTGACTACGTTCCAAGAACAATATAAGAATCAAATGCCCTCGTTTAAAATTGTCTAATAAGCATTTCTTGAAATTAAACTTTCTTATGGACTACGATTTATTGATATGGATCAACAAGAAAGCAGTTCTTCACTCTTAATTGAAGTGCCATAAACGATTCCGAACAGTCCCCTTGTGATCTTTTTTCATAAATACTCAACTTAACAGACATTCTTTTCACCTCTCTTGATTAGGTTTCCGCTGCGACGAGTGCTCAGATCACGGGTGATCAGTTCGACGGTCAGCCACGGGTCGACATGCCAATACCGTGGAACGGAGCGTGGGACTCAACGACCTGCGAATTGGGCCCGATGCGCCAGCGCCAAAGGCCCCGGCGTGGTCCCGCTTATAGGCCCTCGACACGGCCCTTCGCTAGGCCGAGGAACGACTAGTAAGCCTCCGGCTCGGTCGATAAGTTATCGTTCGGCGATTCAGGCTCCAGCGCATAGGCAATGCAGAGTTCACAGGATCCAGGAAGCGTGGGAAATTCGTACCGGTTTGTGAAGCAGGAATCATCGTGCGACTCGTGTCATTAATCCCGTGACACTCGAGTTTTCTAGCTTCGGCACCATTGCCGATAGAACGAAAACGGGTCCATTGAGTCAGCAACTATTCGCAAGATCAAGGAAAGCATGCGCGAGAAGGAGAATTGGTTATTAGAATTAATTAGAATTAGAACACGGCTATTGTTGGACTCATTTCTACAGATTTTTGCTTTATCATGTGAACTTCGTTAATTCCAATTTACCGAGTGATTCATTCTATTTATTCGTAATGTTATTACGCCTGATTTCCAAAAATCTCTGACCGTTGTAGGCGATTTGAAATGACTTTCAAGATGGATAGAATTATAGGAAATCATAAGAAATTACTCAAAATCACATTGAACGTTGGAAAATCATTGGAATTCAATGGAAATCAAATGGTGATCTGGAAATAAACGAAAGGCTATCATAACGTAAGAGTTTGCAGGATGTTGACGAATTGAAAACATTTGCAGTTCACCGCACGACTCACAGTGATTTTCTTGATTTTCAATGCTCGCCACGGATTTCTTTGTCTGCACTGATCTATATCGTGTCATTTCAACTGATTCGCAATGATTTTCAACGATTTCAGTAATCCGAATCGATTTCTTGTGGTTTCATCAGATGTTTCAATTGCAAGTCGTGTAAGCTTTTTTCAATTTTTTGGTGAACATGGCTCCTCAGTTATCAGTATAATGTAACCACCCAACAGTGTTTCCTCAATTTTTACTTGACAATTTTATCGAATACGATAGGCAATCGATTTGTTTTACTACAATCAAGTTCCTAGACTTGTGCGATCATATCTACGTACTTTTTTCTTAATCATAAATGTTATAATAATTGTCACCTATAAAAATGTTAAATGTAATATTTTTTCAAAATTTGATATGAAGTTGAATAAATAATCTGTATCATTTACCAAAACCAGACCAACAATATTATATTTTTCACCTTACGAATCAACTCGACCTCATGCATTTAATTTTCACGATTATACTGCTAGTTTCTGATTTTTGCCTTAACGAAGCAGGGACTGTTTTGTCAAATTCAACTGCATCAGCTTGACCAATGAAACTGATAACTTTTAATACAATTTTAAATCAAACTCAAGCTTATTATAAAAAGTCGTCCATAACTGAGATCTTTTATTCCAAATGAGGAATATTTTTTATTTCGTAAATCGAATTAAGCTTAACAAAGTCCAATTGAATTAGCTGGACCTTCAGACGATGACGTCTTTGTCAAATGGCACATTTACACTGAAAAGCATATTTTTTTAGTCCTTGAACATAGTCGAGCATTTCGCTGACAGACTTTTTCAGATCTATATGTATGTTACGACAAATATGTAGCCATCTTGCAAGGTATGTTAAGCAAAAAAAAAAAAAAAACGATGGGTAAGAAGAAAGAAAAGAAAAATTGTCCGATTGAGCGTCGAAACCAATCATCCTTTCCAAACACTATTCCCTCGACGTGAAAATCGTCGCGAGTTCACAATTTTCCTTTTTTTTCAGTTTTTTTTTTTCAGTCACGTCGCATCTTTTTTTCACTCTATTCCTTTCCTTTCGTTTTGTATGCAGAAATACGAAACGAGTTCGGAAAATGTGTGCGAATTTGATGAAACAGGATCTTGACATTTTTTGATAACAATTTTTGAGAATAGATTATTTTTAACAACAATAGTCAGTTCCAAATCGCATTTAAGGATCCAAAATAATATTAACAATTATTTATCTTATGCGTTAAATTTGGAGTAAATAATTCATCGCTCGACACAGAATGAAATTCGAATTTAAAATATTTCCGCTGTTTCAAAGTGAATTTTTTAATCTGTCCCTGATTTACTGTAGAACAATTTTCTTAAAAATAAAAAATCGAATGTGATGAAAGAAGATAAACTTGACGAATCTACGCTTTTCATTCTCGAAGGCGTTAATCCCCCGATAATCCATCATCGTAAAAATATGGATCCATGTTTTTCGGACCCCAAAACACTTATTAAAAAAATAGCCAAAGTCTTAAAGTAACTTTCTATATATAGTCATGTTTCAATCTCGATAGAACTAAATATACCTAAAAAAATGTACACATTATGTGTAAAAAAAATGTAAAAAAAATTATACGGCTCTTTACAATCAAAATTCGTCTTTCGGCACATTCGTTATTACATCATTAGACACGTGATATGTTCCTCCAAATTGAGGCACGGTACAGATTAATTGGGAGTCACACTCCGATGAACAAAGGATCAATAAAACCTCTCAGTCTTTAGATAAGATTATCTAGACTTACCGTTTTGGTTCTTGGAGCATAACTCGAAAGTTTTCCCGGATCAGACGGGGCATCCACTGCAGATATCCGTTCCAGATCTGAAGGTAAAAAATGGCGGACCATTAGCCGTAATCGGTGAAATAATACGCGACCAGTTGAGCACGTGTAACACGTGCTTCTGCCTTGTGAGTCGTTTCATTATAGGTAGGTATACTTGGCCACTGTGACGAGTCCGTTACGTTGGCAACGCTAAATCAGCCCGCAGCGCCACTGCCGGCTGATGGTAAAACAGATTCATGACCCTCGAGTTTCATACTTTTGGGTTAGGTTCGCGAAACTGGCTCAACGTTGGTGAACATAAGATAACTCATGACCCATGAATATTGTATTTTTAGGTTAGATTCTACGGTCATGAGTTATTTTTGTGGACCTATTATGTTCACTAGGGTGTTCTTTAAAAAGGTCATTTTCGTTTTCGACTGGCCCAACCCTCAAATCAATTCCGAACAATTAAAAAATAATTCCTCAATTTTTTTCAGATTTTTATATCAAGTTTAACCCGTGCCCGGAAGAATGTGGATTTCCCCGATTTAACCGAGCGAATATCGATAAAATTTGGTTTTAAGGAAGTTTTTTGGATCGGTGCCTACGCGTCTAAACTTAAAATTCAAAAATTCAAAATGGCGGATTCAATATAGCAGACCAAAATCCAAAACGTCATTCGGTTTCGATAAAATTCAGTGCTCGGGGGTTTTCGAAATCGCTGATACCGAATCTGAGCTTGAAATGACGAAACTCAAAATGGTGATCCAGTATGGAGACATCAAGTGACTTCTGGGATTTTGATCCACCATGTTGCACCCACAATTTTGAATTCTGAAATTCCGACTTCAGATGCGTTGTCAGCGACCCAAAAAACTCCCCTAAAACCAAATTTCTTACCGGGCACGAATTAGAGTTGAGATAAAAACCTGAAAAAATGCGGGAATTATTCTTTAATTATTTGGAGCTGACTTAGAGGGTGAGTCGGTCGAAATTCAAAAATTATTTCTTTGATAACCACCCTAATGAACACACACATCACACACAGCTTGATACCAAAGAAATGCACAGCCACCACAATATGTTTACAAAGATCACGTCCGTTTCACAGCCGACCGACGGTCGCGCTGCAGTCTGATTCGGAACTGCAAACGTAACTGACTCATCGAGAAAATTAACCATTTCAGAATCACTGCCGCCAAGTGTACGTGGGAAAAAATTGGCCCGCAGCGAATGGTTATCTTCTCTTCACGGTTCAATGCCGGCGCCATTCCAACCTGAACAAATCATATCTTGCTGATACAACTATGCTGCTTGGTGGTCGTATTCGTTTAATGCGTGTTTATATCGTCAAGATCACTCGGAAGCAAAGGTTGGATCATGGAAACAGATAATTGATAAGCACAAATCTTGTCGTGAAAGCGGTTTCTGACAATTGCGCTGTAAAAAATTTCAATATCTGTGGTTAATCAGAAATTTTAGTAAAAATGGATATTGTTACAATAACGGTTTGAGAATTTTTGAAATTGCAAGAAAACAGTAGATTTTCTGGTTAAAGCTGCGAAATTTTTTTTTTAATTGTGTAGCCAGAATTATACTTCTTCCGTTTGGTGAAAAACGGCAGTTATTAGTGTGGAATAAAATCTTTGAATCATGTTTTTCAAAAAATTTTACAATTTTTCAAAGCGAAGATGGCAAATTGTCTTAAAATCGTCTTTAATTTAGCGTTCTTTGGAAAAATCCAGATGATTAGAGACTTTTGAAGTGTGGAATGAAAATTTTAATAGAAATAAATGCGCTTCGATAATCTATCTATCTATCTATTTATCTATCTATCTATCTATCTATCTATCTATGTATAAAAAAAGGTTTTAATCGCTTGAAGTCAACGTTTTTAAAATTGACGTTTTTAAGATTAATGAAGTTAGCGTTTTTAAGATTGAAATTGTAATACGCATGAAGGTGGGTTGACGAGGAGGTGTTTGCCGTCGTCCAGGACCAGCGCTCCGTAGTCTATTAAATTATTGTGGTCCAGGTTGCCGGGAAGGTGTTTTACGTTGTCCAGGACCAGCGCTCAGTAGTATTTGTGGTCCAGGTTGCCGAGAATGTGTTTTTCGTCGTCCAGGACTAGCGCCACTTAGTTTTCGTGGTCCAGGTTGCCGAGAGTGTGTTTTCCACAATCCAGAACCAGCGCTCCGTAGAATTCGTGGTCCAGGTCGATAGGAGGATGTTGTTTGTCGTCCAGGACCAGCGCTCGGTAGTTTTCGTGGTCCAGGTTGCTGGGAGTAGCGCTCCGTAGAATTCGTGGTCAAGGTGGATAGGAGGATGTTGATTGTCGTCTAAGACCAGCGATCCGTAGTTTTCGTGGTCCAGGTCGCCGGGAATGTATTTTCCTTCGTCCAGGAGCAGCGCTCCGTAGTATTCGTTGCCCAAGTCGAAGGAACCAGCGTATTCGTGGTCCAGGTCAGAGGGACAATGTTTTTCATAGTAAAGGAGAAGCGCTTCGTATTCGTCGTCCAGGTCGGAGGGACGATATTGTTCGTCATCCAGGAGCAGCGCTTCGTAGTATTCGTGGTCGAGGTCGACGGAACAAGCGTATTCAGAAGGACGATGTTTTTTATCGTCCAGGGGCAGCGCTACGAACTGTTTGATAAGGTACTTATCGGTACATGTCGCAGGGACGATGTTTTGCGTCGCCCAGAACCACCGTTCTGTAGCATTCGTGGTCCAGGTCGACGGTAATATGAATTCAGTAATCAAGATATAAGGTGCGATGTTTTAGAAACACAGAAGGGGAGTTTTGCAGCCCAAAGATGAAAGTAATATAATAAAACACTGAATAAGGACATCTCTTATATTCACTCTATTCAATCGGGTGACAAGGTTAGTGTGGGAAACTCCATAAAGTACATCTCTTACTCCCTGAACAATAAACGAATGAAACGCACAAAAGCGCAAGACGCGAAGCGCGCAGGGGCTGAGCCCCTAGTTTCTCAAAAATTTAATACTTAAAAAAAAAAAAATCAAAACAATAATTTTTTCTTTGCTAAACGAATAAAGTGTTTCTCTAAAAAAAAAAAAAAAAAAATTCCCAAATCTATCACTCTAGAATTTTTTGAAACGAATCATCGTATTTCAGGGAAATGAATCGTAGTTACTTTGCAAAACTCTAGAAAAATTCTCGGAAATATTCCAAACAACTAATCCGTTGTACCGAAGATTCTTCAGATATTTTAAAACATTTCTCCGAAAGCCTGGAATATTCCGAAAATTTTCAAAATCCTGAGATCTTCATATTACGCCTAACATTAAATTCTTGAATAAGGATTTTCCTTCAAGTGTTTCCACGTTAGGCTGTAAGTTTATAGAGAGCTTCCTCAAAGCTGAAATTTAGCGTAAACTGAATTACACGTAAGCGTGCATTCCAATGTTCCACTTTGCTGCCGCACTTTATATAATTACCCTCCATTCTCGGGGTAAATTCTCTAACTTTAATTAATTTCAAAGCATATAATAATTATACATTTATATATACTGCCGAGGATACGGTCCGTGTGTAAACAATTATGCGCGTATAAATAAATACGTTATTTCTGCTTTCTTGAAGTTCCATGCATGTCCCTCGTTCATAATTTTTTTATTCACAATCGTCAGTGAAAAATAATTTTTCATACACCGTATATAGCATTATAAATTATAACAACAATACCGACTCCATTTTCATTATGATATTTTATTAAATTTTTAGGACATTCGTTGAAAAATTGAGATTCATTTTTTGGAACAAAAAAACATTCTGATTTTTAATTTCCAAAAAATTTGTCAGCTTGATTAAACTCGTATGCTGATAATTATGTTTCAAGTTAAAATTCCGGAGTTCACCGTGTAATTTTTGTCGAAATAACTACCGCTGGTTTTTATAATTATTATCGTTTATAGTATTGATTTTCAAAAGACGTTTACAAGGATATGAATGAACAGTCACGGTCTAGTTTATGCGCAATCTACACCAACGCTCCATAAAATTCTCGTCAATAAACCTGCGCGGTTAGACTATGAGAAATACATCACGTAATAAGAGAGAGCCGCGTGCAAAAGGCGTTTTATTTTCATCGGTAAAATTCGTTTCAAAATTGATAGTCATATTCCGTGAGACACGTTCTCTGAAACAATTTGAATTTCATCTCCGTTAGACAGAATATATATATATATATATATAATATATATAATATATAATATATATATATATATTAGACTGTATCAAAAAAATTTACTATTTTTTTTTTTAATGGTATACTGAAAATATTGTTCAAGATGACGAAAAAGAAATACCATAAAAATTTCAGATTTTAATATTGATATTTAGAGGTGAATCAATATTGAACCTATATATATATAGGTGTATATATATATATAGGTCCCTTGTTGATGTTTGACCTCAAATAACTTTTGAAAGAATAGATTTATCGTAAAATGAAAAGAGACCTTTTTTGTACAACGTTCAATTTCCTACAAAAACATGTTTATGAATTTTCTGTGCGACGCGTCGTTATCTAGTTATAAAAATCGCAAGGAGCAAGAACCATTTTTGCCACGTTATTCTTATGGAAAGTAAAAAATCGCGATGAGGCACCTCTAAATATCAATATTAAAATCTGAAATTTTTATGGTATTTCTTTTTCGTCATCTTGAACAATATTTTCAGTATACCATTGGAAAAAAAAAATAGTCCATTTTTTTGATACAGTCTAATATATATATATTTGAGTCTCGTGTGGCAAAATGTTAGTTTTTGATGTTTTAAGAGCCCACTCCAAAGGACAGCTCAAAAAAAAAAAAAATTTTAAGCGGTCGTTCCAAATTTCACAAAATGTCAAAAATCGTCAGAAAATTAAATTAAAAAAATTATATTTTTAGTATTTTGTTTGATTTTTAATTCATCTCGTGGTGTATTGTTATCGATTCTTTCTTACTAATTTGAAGAAAAAAAATTTATGAAATTTTAGGACGAATATTAAAAGGTCTCTCGAAAAGATCTAAAGAAATGCAACAAAAATTTGAAAAAAAATTATGAGCGACCTTTCAACATTCAAATTTTGAACTGAAACTTTCGGAAACTTATTTTTTTTTTGTCTATAAAATTATACAGTAACGAGAAAAAAAACTGAAAAAAAAAATCGATTTTCGCCGATTTCTGACGTTTTAAAAAATGTGGAGCGACTTTTAAAAATTTTTTTTTTGAACTGTCCTTTGGAGTGGGCTCTTAAAACATCAAAAACTAACATTTTGTCACACGAGACTGAAAAAAAAAAATAGTCGTTTTTTTTGTTGCGTCACCCCAATATACATATATGTCGGAGTATTTCAAATACGTGTTGATGTATTCTTTTACAAATCCCTGTTTCATTTATCACATTGAAATTAATAAATAAGAATTTGAACTCTTGATGAGTCTGCCATATCAAGCGTCAAGCGTTATTTTGGTAAGCTATGAATATAGCATAGCGATGGACCTTAGTAACAAACAAATGGGTTGTTGATAACTACGCTTGAACGAAATCGACAGTCACGGGAAAACGAGAGAGTTGACCAGACGTGTCGGGATCGTTACGCTTAAAGATGAGTAATTTAAATCAGGAAGATCATTTTCCGTCTTCACCGCCTTTCCGAGGCTTCTCCTCGACATATATATACCAGATAAATACACGTGATGTGTAAGGGCACGAAACATTGTCATTTCGAATATTCGCGAGAGGTTCCCACGTGCGAAATATTTCCGCGAATTCAATTCACCTCCCAAATTCCTGCCAGCGTTCATGGAAGCGAGCTTTTCGTCCTGCTTTTTTCCTCCTTTTTCTGTCTGTTCGGTTACAACGCCGCACTGGCTGCCTACTCAACCTCTGCACGAACGATCTACCCTACAACGAATCGTTTCATTTCCGCTCACTCGATCGCGTTTCGATTTTTTTCTCCCTGTGTTTCTTTGTCTTTTTGTTTTATTTTTTATACGCAGCTCCTTAGTGCGAAAACGAGTCTTCGAAATTTTGTACAAAGATTTGATCGGACAAGTTTTTCAAAGTTTGTTTAAATTTTTTGAAATTGGAGATTTTTCTTAGCGTCACTTTATTGCGAAGTGACAAGAAAAACGCTGATGATAAAAAAAAAATTTCGTTTCTTCTGCGGAAAGTTAATGAAAAAATGTATATCAAGTCTATAAAAATCAATATAATCAAAGTGCAAAGAAGATACTTTTTCAGTTACGTATTCTAAGAATAGTATTTCGAACTTCGAAATAAGAATAGTAGAAATCTACCCGATAAATTAATATTCATACAAATATGACAGAGGTAGAAAAATTGTCTGTTTTTACCTGTTGCCTTAAACTGAGGTGCAAAAAATATTACAAAATCATTGAAAAATATTGTAAACTTTCAAAAACAGCAAGTCTTTAATTCTTCATTCACGGACAGGTTTTTCAGATACTTTAATCAACCATAAATACAGATTATTAATCTGTGGAATCAATTAACAATGCATAAAGGAAAAAAAATTCTGTAAATCACCCTAACGGCTGGAAATTTCCAAAAAATTATTATTAAACCTCCCATTTCAAAGGATGGCAGAGGATTGAGACGAAAATATAACGAACTGAGCATCAGGTGGGAGAATAAAATAAATCACCGTTTAGTAGTAATCCTAATCAGCGACACTTTCAAAAATCAAGATTTCGAACAATTCATCTTTCGATATTTTATTTTCACATAATTGAAATTTCGATATATCGGCCCTCGCAGTATCGACCCTTCCAAGTTTTGACCTCCACCCTAGGCCGTTTGGCCTAATTGCAGGTGTCTGGAAAGGTGACTAAGAATACCTGAAACCTGCGGGGATGCGACCCACAAATTCGGTAGTTATTAGAACAAAACATTGACCGTTTATACGATATTCCGTGACAATGCCAAATCGTCAGGTATACGTATTTCATGTTCCGAAAATGGATTAACGGGACTTCTTTTATGAGACACTTTAAGCTTCCGGATCTATTTATTACGAGATTTTAAAGCGAGAAGCCAAAACTGATACGATTAGCGGCGTCTACTTTAGCCTTTTCGATAGCATGGCGTTTTGGTTACAACGAATACAGACAACTGTCTGAGTCTAAAGGATCAACTCAGTCTTGAGTCTATTTTTCAGCTAGCAGCTCTCTCGTTGGATTATTATAGTTCCAAAATTCCATATAATATGGTCACGACGTTTGGTGCAACTTTTGAGTATGCAAATATACTTGACAATCTGGAAAAGTTCTCTGGCTTGGGTTTTCCATGATTTTTTTTTTGATTTTTCATTCATTCGTTTGAAAGTCCCAGGAATAATTGAAAACGTTGTTGCGGGATAAAAGAAGAAATAGTTCCGATGAATGATTTGATCCGATTTTCAAAATTCTTTTTTTTCAAAAATTAAACTAGTGACGAAGGCTAGAATAATTCACAATCTGCAGTACATTTTCAATTCTATAATTATTACAGCTTCTAGATTAATCTTTTGAAAATATATGGAATGTTCATACATAGTAGAAGGAAGAATTTAAAATTTGATTAACTCTAACGTTGAATATAATTCTTTTGTTCTATATTTGTTAACTCGTAGAAAAAAAAATCCTCAATTTAAGTTAATCAATATGTGGAATTGAATTACCAAATTGCAACCGAATCTCAAATTGCGATGAACTTACAAGAACTTGAGTAACAGTAATCAAAATAAAATAATCTCATTTTCTAACGCAAGAGAAACGCTTTATTTTTTTGTTATTCCAGATCTGCGATATTTTCTCGTGTAATAATCAAAATATCTTCAATCCAGCATCATTTCAGTAACTAACTACTAGGGTGCCGCAAAAAAACCGACTATTTTTTTTTTTCTAGTCTCGTGTGACAAAATGTTAGTTACTAAAAAAATTTTAAGAGGTCGCTCCAAATTTTCAAAAATGGTAAAAATCGTCAAAAAATTAGATTAAGAAAATCATATTTTCAGTATTTTGTTTGGTTTTAATTCATTTCGTGGTGTATTTTTATAGATTTTTTTTACTGAATGAAAGAAAAAAAATTTATGAAATTTTAATATGAATATTAAAAGGTCGCTCGAAAAGATCTGAAAAAATGCACCAACAAATTAAAAACAAATTATAAGCGACCTTTCAAAATTCAAAGTTTGAACTGAAACTTTCGGAAACTTATTTTTTTTTTGATCTATAAAATTATACCGTAACGAGAAAAAAAAATTGAAAAAAAATCGAATTTGACGATTTCTGACGTTTTAAAAAATCTGGAGCGACCTCTCAAGAACTTTTTTTTGAGCTGTTCTTTGGAGTGGGCTCTCAAAACATCAAAAACTAACATTTTGTCACACGAGACTCGAAAAACAAAAGTCGGTTTTTTGCGACACCCTGTTGACTACATATAGTTGGACGCTTTTAAAAATCTTTCATCTTTCAATAACCCGGAAGAACTTTCGATTGCGACAAAAATCTGTGCTGAACGTCAAACCATGCGAAATTCGACACACCGAGGCCTGATCGATCCAACGGTAAAACCGATCTATGAATCACGATATTCTTGTGAAGAATATATGATCGATATTGAAATGACTTTGAGGCTGTCATTATATTCGAGGGATTAGCTGCACGTGGATTTGAATACCTTCGACCCAAGTGGTTCTGGTGTCGAGCTTACGGTGTCACATACTCAGGTGTATGAGGCTATATTTATATGGCTGCAGTATGGGATTGTTGGTTTATTGCTCAACTGTTATAAAAATAAGATGCATAACGATTTGCGTTTTGAAATTTTTAATAATTATCTGAACAATTATTAAAAGCGTGTAATAAAAAATTGATCATTAAATACAGCATTAACATTGGGTAATCAGTAAATGAAACAAAATTATTGGTAAAAACGATAAATCTGAATTTTCACCTTATAAAAATTTGCGAACTAAGTTTTTGATGCTAATATCGATATTTCGCTACTCAAAAGGATCATAGTCGGAGCAGAATCAACGATATTTGGTAAGTTATTGAATACAGTAAGCATGAAAAAAATTTATTTCTAAAAAGTCCAAAAACTCCATGTTGAATGAATGGTAAAAGCATCGTCATTTAGACAGGATTAAATGGCATCGGGAAATTTTTTTCTTTCTTTCAAAATTGTTTTTAAGCTATTAACTAAGAATTTCAACGATAACCAAGCAAAAAAAACTGATTTGGTAAATAACGGACACCGGAACACAACGGAATACTGCATATTCTTGAGGGCTTGGAGTTTCCATATATATATATATATAATATATGCACGGCGCTGCAAGCCGCATTAAAAAAGGATTCTCGCCGTAGAATTTGGAGGCGTTTGCAGTGCTGTGCAGCGATTCGCGGTGTTGCGTTACCGCTTAGTGTGAACACCTGCATAAGAAAACACTGCAAGAATTAAAATACGCTGCGTTGTGCATCGCCGTGCTCTAGTCGGCGTCAACCTTAATTATCCATAAAAGATGAATCTATTTCAGGGATTGCAATTTTTATTGAGAGATGGATTAAAATTTCAGTTATAATTCTCGTCGGCAATATTTTTCTCCACGATTGCGTTGACGTGCTGAAAGTTTGAGGCTTAGATTTCATCAAGTACTTTTTATAGCTGTGGGCAAAATTTTAAGGTGAAGGGTGCAGAGGAAGTCTGTGAAGAATTTGATTCCTTAGAAATGTGAATCTAGGAATTCGGACACGTATCTTGAATTTTCTTTTTCGTATAAAAGTTTAGTTTAAAACGGTCAATCGTAACGCGAAATTTTGGAAAAAAAAATTATTCCTAATTTTTTTTCATAATGTTCCACCACTTGAAACAAAATGGAAAAATTCCTGAGTGTAAAGGGGAATGGAAGACATTTTCCGACAAAGTTTGTTGCTGGACGATTTGAAATAACCATTTTAAATAACAACAAGTAAATTATTATAGTTTCATTTCTGTTTTTAAAAATCGGTTTTCCACATGACATTTGTAATGAAAGTATTTTTTTATCCCATTTACTCCTAAGAATTGGAAAAACCATCACCATTCATTAATTTTGAATTTTACTACTGGAAAAAAAGAAAATAAAATTGAAAAAAGGTTTTTTTTTTCGAAAATCTCGAAAACCGCTTGAGATGATGAGCTAAAAATTTGGCCGAATTATTTTTATCTGATGTCGAATCGATCCCCCAAGTGTAAGTCACAAAAGTCGCGGGGGCAGATTTCCCATACAAACTCGGCTGTACCTTTTTCCGCTATGAAATTTTATAGAAAATTTCTCGACATCGTTTCCTTGTTTCGATCTATCAATGGTAACCAATAAATGAAAATACATCAAAACAGTTCATTATAAAACGAATTCTATTTTATGGCTTCAAAACTGTAAATTAAACTAACACTTTTACACAACCGCACAACAACGTCGTTCATTATAATTAAGTGCAGGTACTGAGTCATACAGTATAAATCCGGGGAATTTTCTTCACAGGTATAATATCGGTACCTAATTGAACGGCAGTTTGACTCCAGCATTATTGTACAAACGACTTACAAGTGAGGAGTAGGTATAGGGCGGTGATAATTCCTTCAGCATGAAATTCCCGTTCACCGATTGGCCGGCTATAGATACGCAATTTGAAAAAGGCCCCACCCCCATCAGGGTTAAAAGCAGGACCCCAGCCGAACTCAGGTCAGTAAGGCCCAAGCTGTAGCAAGCAATCAACCACAGCTTGTGAGCCAAGAGAGGAGAACGAGAAATCTTCGAAGTGTCATACGATTTGAATAATTGGAGGAGATAATATGGACGCACAGAGCCAGCCTGATTCGACAACGGTCGCAGCGGAAAAAGAGGCTCGCCAAAAACTGGCCTTTTACGTGTGGGAGTACCTCCTTCACGTTGGGGCGAAGGAGACGGCGAGCTCTTTCGTGTCGGAGATTAATTGGGAGGATATCAGCCTCGGCAACTCACCGGGCTTTCTCAATTCGTGGTGGAACAACATCAGGGAACTCAACTGCGCGGCTCTCAGCCGCTGCGAGCCCGTCGAGAACTGCAACAATTACGTTACCGACGGTGCAAGGTCCGAGGGAATGCCGGGACTCCCCGCTGGATCCAGTGCGAACGACGGTCAGCTGACACACGCGCAGACGCGGTTCGTGCCGGCCCAATGCACGGGCCCCCAAATGCCGGTGATTCAACAGGTAATTAGAAACTTATCTCACTACGAGTCACTTTGCCTATTTGAGGGGATGTCGGATTTCAGTCAAGTAGGGTAAATCTCGTTTACAACTTTATACTTTGTTACTTCTGAATTTTCTTATTGGAATTGGTGTTAAAAAACTTGACTCAGTCCAGTTTCTCCGCAGAATTTTGCATAATAATCGTGAGCACATTATTATATCAATATGAACGTTTATGAAATTCAATTATCTTTACAAATGATGGAAGCTTTTTTTTATTGGAGAGTAACCAGTAACCGTATATTGAGGACTTATATTTTTTCTTTGAAATGACGGGTCGAAGCGTGCCTTCCTAGATCTACGGAAACAAAATACGTTATCATTGATATGAAAACGAAGTTGATTTGATTGTCAATAACTACTGTGCGATTATTTCGTAAAATTATTCGAAGAAATTGGAATTAGTATACTTTTTCACATGTTATTCGGATGAGAAAGAGTCACATGTAATACGGCAGCTCTTACATTAGACTTAGATGAAAAATTCTCTGATACTTCGGAAAAATTTTTACTTCCACAAAAACTTACAATTTCACTACGTTCCAAGAACAATATAAGAATCAAATGCCCTCTTTTAAAATTGTCTAATAAGCATTTCTTGAAATTAAACTTCCTTAAGAACTACGATTTATTGATATGGATCAACAAGAAAGCAGTTCTTCACTCTAATTGAAGTGCCATAAACGATTCCGAACAGTCCCCTCGTGATCTTTTTTCATAAATACTCAACTTAACAGACATTTTTTTCACCTCTTTTGATTAGGTTTCCGCTGCGACGAGTGCTCAGATCACGGGCGATCAGTTCGGCGGTCAGCCACGGGTTAACATGCCAATACCGTGGAACGGAGCGTGGGACTCAACGACCCGCCAATTGGGCCCGATGCGCCAGCGCCAAAGGCGCCGGCGTGGTCCCGCTGATAGGCCCTCGACACGGCCCTTCGCTAGGCCGTCGAACGACTAGTAAGCCTCCGGCTCGGTCGATAAGTTATCGTTCGGCGATTCAGGCTCCAGCGCATAGGCAACGCAGAGTTCACAGGATCCTCTGGATCGTGGAGAGAGAGCGTGGGAAATTCGTACCGGTTTGTGAAGCAAGAATCATCGTGCGACTTGTGTCATTAGTCCCGTGACACTCGAGTTTTCTAGCTTCGGCACCATTGCCGATAGAACGAAAACGGGTCCATTGAGTCAGCAACTATTCGCAAGATCAAGGAAAGCATGCGCGAGAAGGAGAATTGGTTATTAGAATTAATTAGAATTATACTTACTTATTATATATAATATTATATACTATAATAATATATACAGATTTTTGCTTTATCATGTGAACTTCGTTAATTCCAATTTACCGAGTGATTCATTCTATTTATTCGTAATGTTATTACGCCTAATTTCCAAAAATCTCTGACCGTTGTAGGCGATTTGAAATGACTTTCAAGATGGATAGAATTATAGGAAATCATAAGAAATTACTCAAAATCACATTGAACGTTGGAAAATCATTGGAATTCAATGGAAATCAAATGGTGATCTGAAAATAAACGAAAGGCTATCATAACGTAAGAGTTTGCAGGATGTTGACGAATTGAAAACATTTGCAGTTCACCGCACGACTCACAGTGATTTTCTTGATTTTCAATGCTCGCCACGGATTTCTTTGTCTGCACTGATCTATATCGTGTCATTTCAACTGATTCGCAATGATTTTCAACGATTTCAGTAATCCGAATCGATTTCTTGTGGTTTCATCAGATGTTTCAATTGCAAGTCGTGTAAGCTTTTTTCAATTTTTTGGTGAACATGGCTCCTCAGTTATCAGTATAATGTAACCACCCAACAGTGTTTCCTCAATTTTTACTTGACAATTTTATCGAATACGATAGGCAATCGATTTGTTTTACTACAATCAAGTTCCTAGACTTGTGCGATCATACCTACGTACTTTTTTCTTAATCATAAATGTTATAATAATTGTCACCTATAAAAATGTTAAATGTAATATTTTTTTAAAATTTGATATGAAGTTGAATAAATAATCTGTATCATTTACCAAAACCAGACCAACAATATTATATTTTTCACCTTACGAATCAACTCGACCTCATGCATTCAATTTTCACGTTTATACTGCTAGTTTCTGATTTTTGCCTTAACGAAGCAGGGACTGTTTTGTCAAATTCAACTGCATCAGCTTGACCAATGAAACTGATAACTTTTAATACAATTTTAAATCAAACTCAAGCTTATTATAAAAAGTCGTCCATAACTGAGATCTTTTATTCCAAATGAGGAATATTTTTTATTTCGTAAATCGAATTAAGCTTAACAAAGTCCAATTGAATTAGCTGGACCTTCAGACGATGACGTCTTTGTCAAATGGCACATTTACACTGAAAAGCATATTTTTTTAGTCCTTGAACATAGTCGAGCATTTCGCTGACAGACTTTTTCAGATCTATATGTATGTTACGACAAATATGTAGCCATCTTGCAAGGTATGTTAAGCAAAAAAAAAAAAAAAACGATGGGTAAGAAGAAAGAAAAGAAAAATTGTCCGATTGAGCGTCGAAACCAATCATCCTTTCCAAACACTATTCCCTCGACGTGAAAATCGTCGCGAGTTCACAATTTTCCTTTTTTTTCAGTTTTTTTTTTTCAGTCACGTCGCATCTTTTTTTCACTCTATTCCTTTCCTTTCGTTTTGTATGCAGAAATACGAAACGAGTTCGGAAAATGTGTGCGAATTTGATGAAACAGGATCTTGACATTTTTTGATAACAATTTTTGAGAATAGATTATTTTTAACAACAATAGTCAGTTCCAAATCGCATTTAAGGATCCAAAATAATATTAACAATTATTTATCTTATGCGTTAAATTTGGAGTAAATAATTCATCGCTCGACACAGAATGAAATTCGAATTTAAAATATTTCCGCTGTTTCAAAGTGAATTTTTTAATCTGTCCCTGATTTACTGTAGAACAATTTTCTTAAAAATAAAAAATCGAATGTGATGAAAGAAGATAAACTTGACGAATCTACGCTTTTCATTCTCGAAGGCGTTAATCCCCCGATAATCCATCATCGTAAAAATATGGATCCATGTTTTTCGGACCCCAAAACACTTATTAAAAAAATAGCCAAAGTCTTAAAGTAACTTTCTATATATAGTCATGTTTCAATCTCGATAGAACTAAATATACCTAAAAAAATGTACACATTATGTGTAAAAAAAATGTAAAAAAAATTATACGGCTCTTTACAATCAAAATTCGTCTTTCGGCACATTCGTTATTACATCATTAGACACGTGATATGTTCCTCCAAATTGAGGCACGGTACAGATTAATTGGGAGTCACACTCCGATGAACAAAGGATCAATAAAACCTCTCAGTCTTTAGATAAGATTATCTAGACTTACCGTTTTGGTTCTTGGAGCATAACTCGAAAGTTTTCCCGGATCAGACGGGGCATCCACTGCAGATATCCGTTCCAGATCTGAAGGTAAAAAATGGCGGACCATTAGCCGTAATCGGTGAAATAATACGCGACCAGTTGAGCACGTGTAACACGTGCTTCTGCCTTGTGAGTCGTTTCATTATAGGTAGGTATACTTGGCCACTGTGACGAGTCCGTTACGTTGGCAACGCTAAATCAGCCCGCAGCGCCACTGCCGGCTGATGGTAAAACAGATTCAATCTTGGTGAGCATAACGTAACCCATCATCCATGACCCTCGAGTTTCATACTTTTGGGTTAGGTTCGCGAAACTGGCTCAACGTTGGTGAACATAAGATAACTCATGACCCATGAATATTGTATTCTTAGGTTAGATTCTACGGTCATGAGTTATTTTTGTGGACCTATTATGTTCACTAGGGTGTTCTTTAAAAAGGTCATTTTCGTTTTCGACTGGCCCAACTCTCAAATCAATTTCGAACAATTAAAAAATAATTCCTCAATTTTTTTCAGATTTTTATATCAAGTTTAACCCGTGCCCGGAAGAATGTGGATTTCCCCGATTTACCCGAACGAATATCGATAAA
This sequence comes from Diprion similis, assembly GCF_021155765.1. Lineage (NCBI taxonomy): Eukaryota > Metazoa > Arthropoda > Insecta > Hymenoptera > Diprionidae > Diprion > Diprion similis. The sequence goes on from NC_060117.1 coordinate 8,048,718, forward strand.
ATTTGGTTTTAAGGAAGTTTTTTGGATCGGTGCCTACGCGTCTAAACTTAAAATTCAAAAATTCAAAATGGCGGATTCAATATAGCGGACCAAAATCCAAAACGTCATTCGGTTTCGATAAAACTCAGTGCTCGGGGGTTTTCGAAATCGCTGATACCGAATCTGAGCTTGAAATGACGAAACTCAAAATGGTGATCCAGTATGGAGACATCAAGTGACTTCTGGGATTTTGATCCACCATGTTGCATCCACAATTTTGAATTCTGAAATTCCGACTTCAGATGCGTAGTCAGCGACCCAAAAAACTCCTCTAAAACCAAATTTCTTACCGGGCACGAATTAGAGTTGAGATAAAAACCTGAAAAAATGCGGGAATTATTCCTTAATTATTTGGAGCTGACTTAGAGGGTGAGTCGGTCGAAATTCAAAAATTATTTCTTTGATAACCACCCTAATGAACACACACATCACACACAGCTTGATACCAAAGAAATGCACAGCCACCACAATATGTTTACAAAGATCACGTACGTTTCACAGGCGACCGACGGTGGCGCTGCGGTCTGATTCGGAACTGCAAACGTAACTGACTCATCGAGAAAATTAACCATTTCAGAATCACTGCCGCCAAGTGTACGTGGGAAAAAATTGGCCCGCAGCGAATGGTTATCTTCTCTTCACGGTTCAATGCCGGCGCCATTCCAACCTGAACAAATCATATCTTGCTGATACAACTATGCTGCTTGGTGGTCGTATTCGTTTAATGCGTGTTTATATCGTCAAGATCACTCGGAAGCAAAGGTTGGATCATGGAAACAGATAATTGATAAGCACAAATCTTGTCGTGAAAGCGGTTTCTGACAATTGCGCTGTAAAAAATTTCAATATCTGTGGTTAATCAGAAATTTTAGTAAAAATGGATATTGTTACAATAACGGTTTGAGAATTTTTGAAATTGCAAGAAAACAGTAGATTTTCTGGTTAAAGCTGCGAAATTTTTTTTTTTAATTGTGTAGCCAGAATTATACTTCTTCCGTTTGGTGAAAAACGGCAGTTATTAGTGTGGAATAAAATCTTTGAATCATGTTTTTCAAAAAATTTTACAATTTTTAAAAGAGAAGATGGCAAATTGTCTTAAAATCGTCTTTAATTTAGTGTTCTTTGGAAAAATTCAGCTGATTAGAGACTTTTGAAGTGTGGAATGAAAATTTTAATAGAAATAAATGCGCTTCGATAATCTATCTATCTATCTATTTATCTATCTATCTATCTATCTATCTATCTATGTATAAAAAAAGGTTTTAATCGCTTGAAGTCAACGTTTTTAAAATTGACGTTTTTAAGATTAATGAAGTTAGCGTTTTTAAGATTGAAATTGTAATACGCATGAAGGTGGGTTGACGAGGAGGTGTTTGCCGTCGTCCAGGACCAGCGCTCCGTAGTCTATTAAATTATTGTGGTCCAGGTTGCCGGGAGGGTGTTTTACGTTGTCCAGGACCAGCGCTCAGTAGTATTTGTGGTCCAGGTTGCCGAGAATGTGTTTTTCGTCGTCCAGGACTAGCGCCACTTAGTTTTCGTGGTCCAGGTTGCCGAGAGTGTGTTTTCCACAATCCAGAACCAGCGCTCCGTAGAATTCGTGGTCCAGGTCGATAGGAGGATGTTGTTTGTCGTCCAGGACCAGCGCTCGGTAGTTTTCGTGGTCCAGGTTGCCGGGAGTAGCGCTCCGTAGAATTCGTGGTCAAGGTGGATAGGAGGATGTTGATTGTCGTCTAAGACCAGCGATCCGTAGTTTTCGTGGTCCAGGTCACCGGGAATGTATTTTCCTTCGTCCAGGAGCAGCGCTCCGTAGTATTCGTTGCCCAAGTCGAAGGAACCAGCGTATTCGTGGTCCAGGTCAGAGGGACAATGTTTTTCATAGTAAAGGAGAAGCGCTTCGTATTCGTCGTCCAGGTCGGAGGGACGATGTTGTTCGTCATCCAGGAGCAGCGCTTCGTAGTATTCGTGGTCGAGGTCGACGGAACAAGCGTATTCAGAAGGACGATGTTTTTTATCGTCCAGGGGCAGCGCTACGAACTGTTTGATAAGGTACTTATCGGTACATGTCGCAGGGACGATGTTTTGCGTCGCCCAGAACCACCGTTCTGTAGCATTCGTGGTCCAGGTCGACGGTAATACGAATTCAGTAATCAAGATATAAGGTGCGATGTTTTAGAAACACAGAAGGGGACTTTTGCAGCCCAAAGATGAAAGTAATATAATAAAACACTAAATAAGGACATCTCTTATATTCACTCTATTCAATCGGGTGACAAGGTTAGTGTGGGAAACTCCAGAAAGTACATCTCTTACTCCCTGAACAATAAACGAATGAAACGCACAAAAGTGCAAGACGCGAAGCGCGCAGGGGCTGAGCCCCTAGTTTCTCAGAAATTTAATACTTAAAAAAATCAAAACAATAATTTTTTCTTTGCTAAACGAATAAAGTGTTTCTCTAAAAAAAAAAAAAAAAATTCCCAAATCTATCACTCTAGAATTTTTTGAAACGAATCATCGTATTTCAGGGAAATGAATCGTAGTTACTTTGCAAAACTCTAGAAAAATCCTCGGAAATATTCCAAACAACTAATCCGTTGTACCGAAGATTCTTCAGATATTTTAAAACATTTCTCCGAAAGCCTGGAATATTCCGAAAATTTTCAAAATCCTGAGATCTTCATATTACGCCTAACATTAAATTCTTGAATAAGGATTTTCCTTCAAGTGTTTCCACGTTAGGCTGTAAGTTTATAGAGAGCTTCCTCAAAGCTGAAATTTAGCGTAAACTGAATTACACGTAAGCGTGCATTCCAATGTTCCACTTTGCTGCCGCACTTTATATAATTACCCTCCATTCTGAGGGTAAATTCTCTAACTTTAATTAATTTTCAAAGCATATAATAATTATACATTTATATATACTGCCGAGGATACGGTCCGTGTGTAAACAATTATGCGCGTATAAATAAATACGTTATTTCTGCTTTCTTGAAGTTCCATGCATGTCCCTCGTTCATAATTTTTTTATTCACAATCGTCAGTGAAAAATAATTTTTCATACACCGTATATAGCATTATAAATTATAACAACAATACCGACTCCATTTTCATTATGATATTTTATTAAATTTTTAGGACATTCGTTGAAAAATTGAGATTCATTTTTTGGAACAAAAAAACATTCTGATTTTTAATTTCCAAAAAATTTGTCAGCTTGATTAAACTCGTATGCTGATAATTATGTTTCAAGTTAAAATTCCGGAGTTCACCGTGTAATTTTTATCGAAATAACTACCGCTTGTTTTTATAATTATTATCGTTTATAGTATTGATTTTCAAAAGACGTTTACAAGGATATGAATGAAGAGTCACGGTCTAGTTTATGCGCAATCTACACCAACGCTCCATAAAATTCTCGTCAATAAACCTGCGCGGTTAGACTATGAGAAATATATCACGTAATATGAGAGAGCCGCGTGCAAAAGGCGTTTTATTTTCATCGGTAAAATTCGTTTCAAAATTGATAGTCATATTCCGTGAGACACGTTCTCTGAAACAATTTGCATTTCATCTCCGTTAGACAGAATATATATATATATATATATATACATATATAATATATATATATATTAGACTGTATCAAAAAAATTTTCTATTTTTTTTTTTTAATGGTATACTGAAAATATTGTTCAAGATGACGAAAAAGAAATACCATAAAAATTTCAGATTTTAATATTGATATTTAGAGGTGAATCAATATTGAACCAATATATATATAGGTATATATATATATAGGTCCCTTGTTGATGTTTGACCTCAAATAACTTTTGAAAGAATAGATTTATCGTAAAATGAAAAGAGACCTTTTTTGTAGAACGTTCAATTTCCTACAAAAACATGTTTATGAATTTTCTGTGCGACGCGTCGTTATCTAGTTATAAAAATCGCAAGGAGCAAGAACCATTTTTGCCACGTTATTCTTATGGAAAGTAAAAAATCGCGATGAGGCACCTCTAAATATCAATATTAAAATCTGAAATTTTTATGGTATTTCTTTTTCGTCATCTTGAACAATATTTTCAGTATACCATTGGAAAAAAAAAATAGTCAATTTTTTTGATACAGTCTAATATATATATATTTGAGTCTCGTGTGGCAAAATGTTAGTTTTTGATGTTTTAAGAGCCCACTCCAAAGGACAGCTCAAAAAAAAAAAAAAATTTTAAGCGGTCGTTCCAAATTTCACAAAATGTCAAAAATCGTCAGAAAATTAAATTAAAAAAATTATATTTTTAGTATTTTGTTTGATTTTTAATTCATCTCGTGGTGTATTGTTATCGATTCTTTCTTACTAAATTGAAGAAAAAAAATTTATGAAATTTTAGGACGAATATTAAAAGGTCTCTCGAAAAGATCTAAAGAAATGCACCAAAAAATTGAAAAAAAATTATGAGCGACCTTTCAACATTCAAATTTTGAACTGAAACTTTCGGAAACTTATTTTTTTTTTGTCTATAAAATTATACAGTAACGAGAAAAAAAACTGAAAAAAAAAAATCGATTTTCGCCGATTTCTGACGTTTTAAAAAATGTGGAGCGACTTTTAAAAATTTTTTTTTTGAACTGTCCTTTGGAGTGGGCTCTTAAAACATCAAAAACTAACATTTTGTCACACGAGACTGAAAAAAAAAAATAGTCGTTTTTTTTGTTGCGTCACCCCAATATACATATATGTCGGAGTATTTCAAATACGTGTTGATGTATTCTTTTACAAATCCCTGTTTCATTTATCACATTGAAATTAATAAATAAGAATTTGAACTCTTGATGAGTCTGCCATATCAAGCGTCAAGCGTTATTTTGGTAAGCTATGAATATAGCATAGCGATGGACCTTAGTAACAAACAAATGGGTTGTTGATAACTACGCTTGAACGAAATCGACAGTCACGGGAAAACGAGAGAGTTGACCAGACGTGTCGGGATCGTTACGCTTAAAGATGAGTAATTTAAATCAGGAAGATCATTTTCCGTCTTCACCGCCTTTCCGAGGCTTCTCCTCGACATATATATACCAGATAAATACACGTGATGTGTAAGTGCACGAAACATTGTCATTTCGAATATTTGCGAGAGGTTCCCACGTGCGAAATATTTCCGCGAATTCAATTCACCTCCCAAATTCCTTCCAGCGTTCATGGAAGCGAGCTTTTCGTCCTGCTTTTTTCCTCCTTTTTCCGTCCGTTCGGTTACAACGCCGCACTGGCTGCCTACTCAACCTCTGCACGAACGATCTACCCTACAACGAATCGTTTCATTTCCGCTCACTCGATCGCGTTTCGATTTTTTTCTCCCTGTGTTTCTTTGTCTTTTTGTTTTATTTTTTATACGCAGCTCCTTAGTGCGAAAACGAGTCTTCGAAATTTTGTACAAAGATTTGATCGGACAAGTTGTTCAAAGTTTGTTTAAATTTTTTGAAATTGGAGATTTTTCTTAGCGTCACTTTATTGCGAAGTGAAAAGAAAAACGCTGATGATAAAAAAAAAATTTCGTTTCTTCTGCGGAAAGTTAATGAAAAAATGTATATCAAGTCTATAAAAATCAATATAATCAAAGTGCAAAGAAGATACTTTTTCAGTTACGTATTCTAAGAATAGTATTTCGAACTTCGAAATAAGAATAGTAGAAATCTACCCGATAAATTAATATTCATACAAATATGACAGAGGTAGAAAAATTGTCTGTTTTTACCTGTTGCCTTAAACTGAGGTGCAAAAAATATTACAAAGTCATTGAAAAATATTGCAAACTTTCAAAAACAGCAAGTCTTTAATTCTTCATTCACGAACAAGTTTTTCAGATACTTTAATCAACCATAAATACAGATTATTAATCTGTGGAATCAATTAACAATGCATAAAGGAAAAAAAATTCTGTAAATCACCCTAACGGCTGGAAATTTCCAAAAAATTATTATTAAACCTCCCATTTCAAAGGATGGCAGAGGATTGAGACGAAAATATAACGAACTGAGCATCAGGTGGGAGAATAAAATAAATCACCGTTTAATAGTAATCCTAATCAGCGACACTTTCAAAAATCAAGATTTCGAACAATTCATCTTTCGATATTTTATTTTCACATAATTGAAATTTCGGTATATCGGCCATTCGCAGTATCGACCCTTCCAAGTTTTGACCTCCACCCTAGGCCGTTTGGCCTAATTGCAGGTGTCTGGAAAGGTGACTAAGAATGCCTGAAACCTGCGGGTATGCGACCCACAAATTCGGTAGTTATTAGAACAAAACATTGACCGTTTATACGATATTCCGTGACAATGCCAAATCGTCAGGTATACGTATTTCATGTTCCGAAAATGGATTAACGGGACTTCTTTTATGAGACACTTTAAGCTTCCGGATCTATTTATTACGAGATTATAAAGCGAGAAGCCAAAACTGATACGATTAGCGGCGTCTACTTTAGCCTTTTCGATAGCATGGCGTTTTGGTTACAACGAATACAGACAACTGTCCGAGTCTAAAGGATCAACTTAGTCTTGAGTCTATTTTTATAGCTAGCAGCTCTTTCGTTGGATTATTATAGTTCCAAAATTCGATATAATATGGTCACGACGTTTGGTGCAACTTTTGAGTATGCAAATATACTTGGCAATCTGAAAAAGTTCTCTGGCATAGGTTTTCGACAATTTTTTTTTTTTTGATTTTTCATTCATTCGTCCTAAAGTCCCAGGAATAATTCAGAAACGTTGTTGCGGGATAAAAGAAAAAATATTTCCGATGAATGATTTGATCGGATTTTCAAAATTCTTTTTTTTTCAATAATGAAACTAGTGACGAAGGCTAGAATAATTCACAATCTGCAGTACATTTTCAATCCTATAATTATTAGAGCTTCTAGATCAATCTTTTGAAAATATATGGAATGTTCATACATGGTAGAAGGAAGAATTTAAAATTTGATTAACTCTAACGTCGAATTTAATTCTTTTGTTCTATATTTGTTAAATCGTAGAAAAAAAAATCCTCAATTTAAGTTAATCAATACGTGAAATTAAATTACCAAATTGCAACCGAATCTCAAATTGCGATGAACTTACAAGAACTTGAGTAACAGTAATCAAAATAAAATAATCTCATTTTCTAACGAAAGAGAAACGCTTTATTTTTTTGTTATTCCAAATCCGCGATATTTTCGCGTGTAATAATCAAAATATCTTCAATGCAGCATCATTTCAGTAACTAACTACTAGGGTGGCCAAAAAAAACCGACTATTTTTTTTTTCTAATCTCAGTCTAGTTTTTAGTGTGACAAAATGTTAGTTACTAAAAAAATTTTAAGAGGTCGCTCCAAATTTAAAAAAATGGTAAAAATCGTCAAAAAATTAGATTAAGAAAGTTATATTTTCAGTATTTTGTTTGATTTTTAATTCATTTCGTGGTGTATTTTTATAGATTTTTTTTACTAAATAAAAGAAAGAAAATGTATGAAATTTCAATATGAATATTAAAAGGTCACCCGAAAAGATCTAAAGAAAAGCACCAACAGATTAAAAAAAAAATTATGAGCGACCTTTCAAAATTCAAAGTTTGAACTGAAACTTTTGGAAACTTGTTTTTTTTTTTATCTATAAAATTATACCGCGACGAGAAAGAGAAAAAAAAATCGAATTCGACGATTTCTGACGTTTTAAAAAATGTGGAGCGACCTCTTAAGAACTTTTTTTTGAGCTGTCCTTTGTAGTCGGCTCTCAAAACATCAAAAACTAACATTTTGTCACACGAGACTCGAAAAAAAAGTCGGTTTTTTTGCGACACCCTGTTAACTACGTATAGTTAAACGCTTTTAAAAATCTTTCATCGTTCAATAACCCGGAAGAACTTTCGATTGCGACAAAAATCTGTGCTGAACGTCAAACCATGCGAAATTCGACACACCGAGGCCTGATCGATCCAACGGTAAAACCGATCTATGAATCACGATATTCTTGTGAAGAATATATGATCGATATTGAAATGACTTTGAGGCTGTCATTATATTCGAGGGATTAGCTGCACGTGGATTTGAATACCTTCGACCCAAGTGGTTCTGGTGTCGAGCTTACGGTGTCACATACTCAGGTATATGAGGCTATACCTATATTTATATGGCTGCAGTATGGGATTGTTGGTTTATTGCTCAACCGTTCTTGAAGCATTATTACTTCTCGCTGTGTTGGATTATACGTGCAGAATATGCCTGTCTATGGAAAAATCGCACAACTTAACGTTCTACATTTCACGGCTCTCGTCAAGCAGCTTTATGGTCATGTATATATATATATATATATATATACAAGTTACGAGTGTATTTAGCACGTTTTGAACGTAAATATCGTTAATTTATGAACTAGAAATCTGTATCTGAATACCTACGTTAAGGTAACGTCAGTTTGGTGAAAGAAATTATTCAGTTTTCAAATTTAAGAAAAGAGTTAGATTTTGAAAAAACCGGTCTCTTTTTGAACCCTGCGCCCGCTGTTGCAGCCGGCAGCACTGCACGCCGACCAGCATTGAGTCTTAGAGTCAATTTTAATAAATCTAAAAAGTGCAAAAAATTTGCAAACACGACATATAGACTATACTTCGTATGCAAAAGAATACTGAACTCAATCTCAATACGAGAGCCTTGATTTGGAAAAATGTGCTGTGTGCGAGTTTTCTTGTGAGGTTTTGCCAACCGTTTCATGTCATCAGAGCCAGATTGAACATTTGTATCGAAGAAGATTTGAAAAAATAGCAGTCGAGTACACGACTTTGCGCGCCGAGGTAGAATTACTTCTTCTCATTTGATTTAACTAAATACGGCTGTCCACATCACTTCGCCAGACTAGCTCCTAGCTGCACTAGCCTACCTGTACTAGCTGCAAAAAAAAAAAAAAATTTCTTGTCCAACCCTTTTCGAGTGATTTTTTCTTTCATTTCTTCAATTAGAAGCATTTTGTACAATCTGAAACAATTCCAATAATCCTACTGAGGGCCTAGAATAGTTCTCTTTTTTTGGAAATGTGAGGAAATTTCGATACTAATTTTTTCCATTAAAAGAATTATTCATAAATTTCAAGGTATTGAAATTGATCATATGATAATTATTTGAGTTCACAAACTACTTTTTCTTTTCCGAATTACAAGACTCTTGAATTAAATCAAATATATATCAAGACTGTCTTATTAAAAAAATACACAAAATTGATTTTTATTAAAAATAATTGAAAGGTCACATTTTTAAAAGCAAGATACTGTTGTACGTCCTATGTGGGTGAGTTTTTGTGAGTTTTTCAATATGTTACGAGAAGTCATCAGTTTTTGAGTCACAAAACATAACTCGAGAACAATTGGTCAAAAACTCACGGTTCGAAGTGGAAATGGTAAGGTTTTGTGTTGTTATCCAAGTTCTCAAAACGGGTAAGGATATTTAGTGATGAATCATACCCACCCTTTTGTAGTTATGATTTTTTTAAATAAAATAATTATCACTTAATAAGTATTTTCTTGTGATCATGAGGATGTTCCAAGTCGCAAAATGGCCCGTATTTTCAAACGAGTGCAGGCTGCCAAGCATATCGAACCACATGGTACACTGCATATTAGGGTGTCCGTTATTTACGAAATTGTTTTTTTTTTACTTGGGTATCGTGTAATTGTTAATTTATAGCAAAAACAAGTCTGAAAAAAAAAATCCCATGGCGTTTAACCCTGTCTAAATGAAGATAATTTTCCTATTCAATTAACATGGAGCTTTTGCAGGTTTCAAAAATTAGTTTTTTTCTTGCTTATTGCATTCAATAACTTAAAAATGTTGTTGAATCTGTTTCTATTATGATCTCTTCGGATGGATGAATTTTGGTATTGGCGTCAAAACTTGTTTCGTAAATTTTGATAAGGTCAAAATTCAGTTTTATGGTTTTTACCAATAATTTTGTTTAATTTGCCGAAAGTTTAACATTTATGCGGTATTTAATGTTACATTTTTTATTATACGGTCTAAATAATAATTCAGAAAATTGATAAAAATTTTATCACACAAATCATTATTTATTTCATTTTATTAACAGTTTCAATTGTCAAAAATGTAAAAACCTATTTCTCTTCGAACTAATCTTTGTTTTTCTCAGAATTATCATTATACCTGAATACTCAAAATAAAATAATTATGATGCAAGTATAGTGTAATCATTGAACTCAAATTTTGTTTGTCAGGCATTCTTTGGTTGCAGTTGAAAATTCATTTTTACATTTCTTTATCATCTGAAGACGATACTTCTTTCGATTACTTCATTTACAACTTTCATATTTTTAACAATTTCTAAACCTTCCTAATAATTAATATTATCGTGCCACGTTTCTACATCAGGTTCAAAAAAGTTGTCATTGATATTTAAACTTCTTGAAAAAGTTCAAAGTTGCAGAAACAGCAGTACAATCGACTCAGGATTATATCACTGTGCTAATTGACGATGAGAATCAGAAGCAGTATATTCTGCAGGTGATGAAGGAATATATTAATTTCCAAGTGCAACCAAAGAATGCCTGACAAAGAAAATTTGAGTTCAATGATTACACTATACTTGCATCATAATTATTTCATTTCGAGTGTTCGAATAAAATGATAATTGTAAGCCAAAAAAAGATTATTTAAAAAAACAAACCGTTGTTCACTTTTCGTAATTGAAACTGTTATAAAAATAAGATGCATAACGATTTGCGTTTTGAAATTTTTAATAATTATCTGAACAATTATTAAGAGCGTGTAATAAAAAATTGATCATTAAATACAGCATTAATATTGGGTAATCAGTAAATGAAACAAAATTATTGGTAAAAACGATAAATCTGAATTTTCACCTTATAAAAATTTGCGAACTAAGTTTTTGATGCTAATATCGATATTTCTCTACTCAAAAGGATCAAAGTCGGAGCAGAATCAGCGATATTTGGTAAGTTATTGAATACAATAAGCATGAAAAAAATTTATTTCTAAAAAGTCCAAAAACTCCATGTTGAATGAATGGTAAAAGTATCGTTATTTAGACAGGATTAAATGGCATCGGGAAATTTTTTTCTTTCTTTCAAAATTGTTTTTAAGCTATTAATTAAGGATGTCAACGATAACCAAGCAAAAAAAACTGATTTGGTAAATAACGGACACCGGAACACAACGGAATACTGCATATTCTTGAGGGCTTAGAGTTTCCATATGCACGGCGCTGCACGGCGCTGCAAGCCGCATTAAAAAAGGATTCTCGCTGTAGAATTTGGAGGCGTTTGCAGTGCTGTGCAGCGATTTGCGGTGCTGCGTTACCGCTTAGTGTGAACACCTGCTTAAGAAAACACTGCAAGAATTAAAATACGCTGCGTTGTGCATCGCCGTGCTCCAGTCGGCGTCAACCTTAATTATCCATAAAAGATGAATCTATTTCAGGGATTGCAATTTTGATTGAGAGATGGATTAAAATTTCAGTTATAATTCTCGTCGGCAATATTTTTCTCCACGATTGCGTTGACGTGCTGAAAGTTTGAGGCTTAGATTTCAGCAAGTACTTTTTATAGCTGTGAGCAAAATTTTAAGGTGAAGGGTGCAGAGGAAGTCTGTAAAGAATTTGATTCCTTAGAAATGTGAATCTAGGAATTCGGACACGTATCTTGAATTTTTTTTTTCGTATAAAAGTTTAGTTTAAAACGGTCAATCGTAACGCGAAATTTTGGAACAAAAAATTTCCTAATTCCTAATTTTTTTTCATAATGTTCCACCACTTGAAACAAAATGGAAAAATTCCTGAGTGTAAAGGGGAATGGAAGACATTTTCCGACAAAGTTTGTCGCTGGACGATTTGAAATAACGATTTTAAATAACAACAAGTAAATTATTATAGTTTCATTTCTGTTTTTAAAAATCGGTTTTCCACATGACATTTGTAATGAAAGTATTTTTTTATCCCATTTACTCCTAAGAATTGGAAAAACCATCACCATTCATTAATTTTGAATTTTACTACTGGAAAAAAAGAAAATAAAATTGAAAAAAGGTTTTTTTTTTCGAAAATCTCGAAAACCGCTTGAGATGATGAGCTAAAAATTTGGCCGAATTATTTTCATCTGATGTCGAATCGATCCCCCAAGTGTAAGTCACAAAAGTCGCGGGGGCAGATTTCCCATACAAACTCGGCTGTACCTTTTACCGCTATGAAATTTTATAGAAAATTTCTCGACATCGTTTCCTTGTTTCGATCTATCAATGGTAACCAATAAATGAAAATACATCAAAACTGTTCAGTATAAAACGAATTCTATTTTATGGCTTCAAAACTGTAAATTAAACTAACACTTTTACACAACCGCACAACAACGTCGTTCATTATAATTAAGTGCAGGTACTGAGTCATACAGTATAAATCCGGGGAATTTTCTTCACAGGTATAATATCGGTACCTAATTGAACGGCAGTTTGACTCCAGCATTATTGTACAAACGACTTACAAGTGAGGAGTAGGTATAGGGCGGTGATTATTCCTTCAGCATGAAATTCCCGTTCACCGATTGGCCAGCTATAGATACGCAATTTGAAAAAGGCCCCACCCCCATCAGGGTTAAAAGCGGGACCCCAGCCGAACTCAGGTCAGTAAGGCCCAAGCCGTAGAAAGCAATCAACCACAGCTTGTGAGCCAAGAGAGGAGAACGAGAAATCTTTGAAGTGCAATACGATTTAAATAATTGGAGGAGATAATATGGACGCACAGAGCCAGCCTGATTCGACAACGGTCGCAGCGGAAAAAGAGGCTCGCCAAAAACTGGCCTTTTACGTGTGGGAGTACCTCCTTCACGTTGGGGCGAAGGAGACGGCGAGCTCTTTCGTGTCGGAGATTAAGTGGGAGGATATCAGCCTCGGCAACTCACCGGGCTTTCTCAATTCGTGGTGGAATAACATTAGGGATCTTAACGGGGCGACTCCCAGCCGCTGCGAGCCCGTCGAGAACTGCGACAATTACGTTACCGACGGTGCAAGGTCCGAGGGAATGCCGGGACTCCCCGCTGGATCCAGTGCGAACGACGGTCAGCTGACACACGCGCAGACGCGGTTCGTGCCGGCCCAATGCACGGGCCCCCAAATGCCGGTGATTCAACAGGTAATTAGAAACTTATCTCACTACGAGTCACTTTGCCTATTTCAGGGGATGTCGGATGTCTCCCAAATAGGGTAAATCTCGTTTACAACTTTATACTTTGTTACTTTTGAATCTTCCTATTGGAATTGGTGTTGAAAAACTTAACTCAGTCCAGTTTCTCCGCAGAATTTTGCAGAATAATCGTGAGCACAGTATTATATAAGTATGAACGTTTATGAAATTCAATTATATTAACAAATGATGGAAGCTTTTTTTTATTGGAGAGTAACCAGTAACCGTATATTAAGGACTTATATTTTTTGTTTGAAATGACGGGCCGAAGCGTGCCTTTATAGATCTACGAAAACAAAATACGTTATCATTGATATAAAAACGAAGTTGATCCAATTGTCAATAACTACTGTGCGATTATTTCGTAAAATTATTCGTAGAAATTGGAATTAGTATACTTTTACACATGTTATTCAGATGAGAAAGAGTCACATGTAATACGGCAGGTCTTACATTAGACTTGGATGAAAAATTCTTCGATACTTCGGAAAAATTTTTACTTCCACAAAAACTCACAATTTGACCCCGTTCCAAGAACAATAATTATAAGAATCAAATGCCCTCGTTCAAATTTGTCTAATAAGCATTTCTTGAAATTAAACTTTCTTATGATCTACGACTTATTGATATGGATCAACAAGAAAGCAGTTCTTCACTCTAATTGAAGTGCCATAAACGATTCCGAACAGTCCCCTCGTGATCTTTTCCATAAGTACTCAACTTAACAAACATTTTTTTCACCTCTTTTGATTAGGTTTCCGCTGCGACGAGTGCTCAGATCACGGGCGATCAGTTCGGCGGTCAGCCACGGGTTAACATGCCAATACCGTGGAACGGAGCGTGGGACTCAACGACCCGCCAATTGGGCCCGATGCGCCAGCGCCAAAGGCGCCGGCGTGGTCCCGCTGATAGGCCCTCGACACGGCCCTTCGCTAGGCCGTCGAACGACTAGTAAGCCTCCGGCTCGGTCGATAAGTTATCGTTCGGCGATTCAGGCTCCAGCGCATAGGCAACGCAGAGTTCACAGGATCCAGGGAGCGTGGGAAATTCGTACCGGTTTGTGAAGCAAGAATCATCGTGCGACTCGTGTCATTAGTCCCGAGACACTCGCGTTTTCTAGCTTCGGCACCATTGCCGATAGAACGAAAACGGGTCCATTGAGTCAGCAACTATTCGCAAGATCAAGGAAAGCATGCGCGAGAAGGAGAATTAGTTATTAGAATTAATTAGAATTAGAACACGGCTATTGTTGGACTCATTTCTACAGATTTTTGCTTTATCATGTGACCTTCGTTAATTCCAATTCACCGAGTGATTCATTCTATTCATTCGTTATGTTATTTCGCCTGATTTCAAAAGATCTCTCACCGTTGTAGGCGATTTGAAATGACTTTCAAGATGGATAGAATCATAGGAAATCATAAGAAATTACTCAAAATCACATTGAACGTTGGAAAATCATTGGAATTCAATGGAAATCAAATGGTGATCTAGAAATAAACGAAAGGCTATCATAACGTAAGAGTTCGCAGGATGTTGACGAATTGAAAACATTTGCAGTTCACCGCACGACTCGCAGTGATTTTCTTGATTTTCAATGCTCGCCAAGGATTTCTTTATTTGCACTGATCTATATCGTGTCATTTCAACTGATTCGCAATGATTTCCAACGATTTTAGTAACCCGAATCGATTCCTTGTGGTTTTATCTGATGTTGTAATTGCAAGTCGTGTAAGGTTTTTTCAATTTTTCGGTGAACATGGCTCCTCAGTTATCAGTATAATGTAACCACCCAACAGCGTTTCCCTAATTTTTACTTGACAATTTTAACGAATACGAGAGGCAATCGATTTGTTTCACTACAATGAAGTTCCTAGACTTGTGCGATCATATCTACGTACTTTTTTCTTAATCATAAATGTTATAATAATTGTCACCTATAAAAATGTTAAATGTATTATTTTTTTAAAATTTGATATGAAGTTGAATAAATAATCTGTATCATTTACCAAAACCAGACCAACAATATTATATTTTTCACCTTACGAATCAACTCGACCTAATGCATTCAATTTTCACGTTTATACTGCTAGTTTCTGATTTTTGCCTTAACGAAGCAGGGACTGTTTTGTCAAATTCAACTGCATCAGCTTGACCAATGAACCTCTGCGTGACAGTTTGTGAAGATTTAATCGGCGCATGGTCTCGTCAAAAAAAATCAGAGCAAAAATCGTGATACAGAATAACACATGTACCTGAGATCGACTGAACAAATCTTTACCACGAATTTCGAAGAAATTTAAGGTCTGACATCTCATTTATCAATATGATAATCCGTTAAATATTTAAGAGGTGAAGCTAAATTCATACGCTGACGAATTACCAATAAATCAATCACCTGAGAAGTACGATAATAATAAAAATCTGATAATTTCAAATACAATTTTGAATCAAACTCAAGCTTATTATAAAAAATCGTCAATAACTGAGATCTTTTATTTCAAATGAGGAATATTTTTCACTTCGTAAATCGAATCAAGCTCAACAAAGTCCAATTGAATTAGCTGGACCTTCAAACGATGACGTCTTTGTCAAATGGTACATTTACACTGAAAAGCATATTTTCTTAGTCCTTGAACATAGTCGAGCTTTTCGCTGACAGACTTTTTCAGATCTATACGTATGTTACGACAAATATGTAGCCATCTTGCAAGGTATTTTAAACAAAAGAAAAAAAAAACGATGGGTAAGAAAAAAGAAAAGAAAAATTGTTCGATTCAGCGTCGAAACCAACCATCCTTTCCAAACACTATTCCCTCGACGTGAAAATCGTCGCGAGTTCACAATTTTCCTTTTTTTCAGTTTTTTTCTTTCAGTCACGTCGCACCTTTTTTTCACTCTATTCCTTTCCTTTTGTTTTGTATGAAGAAATACGAAACGAGTTCGGAAAATGTGTGCGAATTTGATGAAACAGGATCTTGACATTTTTTGATAACAATTTTTGAGAATAGATCATTTTTAACTACAATAGTCAGTTCCAAATCGCATTTAAGGATCCAAAATAATATCAACAATTATTTATCTTATGCGTTAAATTTGGAGTAAATAATTTATTGCTCGACACAGAATGAAATTCGAATTTAAAATATTTCCGCTGTTTCAAAGTGAATTTTCAAATCCATCCCTGATTTACTGTAAAAAAATCTTCTTAAAAATAAAAAATGGAATGTGATGAAAAAAGATAAACTTGACGAATCTACGCGTTTTATCTTCGAAGGCGTCAATCCTGCGATAATTCATCATCGTAAAAATATGCGTCGATGTTTTTCGGATCCAAAAACATCTGTCAAAAAGCTGGCCAAAGTCTTGAAGCAAATTTTTAAATATAGTCATGTTTTAATGTCGATAGAACTAAATTTGCCTAAAAAAATTTACACATTATGTGTAAAAAAAATGCAAAAAAAAATTATACGGCCCGTTACCAGCAAAATTCGTCTTTCGGCACATTCGTTATCACATCATTAGACACGTGATATGTTCCTCAAAATTGAGGCACGGTACAGAATAATTGGGAGTCACACTCCAATGAACAAAGAATCAATAATACCTCTCAGTCTTTAGATAAGATTATCTAGACTTACCGTTTTGGTTCTTGGAGCATAACTCGAAAGTTTTCCCGGATCAGGCGGGGCATCCACTGCAGATATCCGTTCGAGATCTGAAGGTAAAAAATGGCGGACCATTAGCCGTAATCGGTGAAATAATACGCGACCAGTTGAGCACGTGTAACACGTGCTTCTGCCTTGTGAGTCGTTTCATTATAGGTAGGTACACTTGGCCACGGTGACGAGTCCGTTACGTTGGCAACGCTAAATCAGCCCGCAGCGCCACTGCCGGCTGATGGTAAAACAGATTCATGACCCTCGAGTTTCATACTTTTGGGTTAGGTTCGCGAAACTGGCTCAACGTTGGTGAACATAAGATAACTCATGACCCATGAATATTGTATTTTTAGGTTAGATTCTACGGTCATGAGTTATTTTTGTGGACCTATTATGTTCACTAGGGTGTTCTTTAAAAAGGTCATTTTCGTTTTCGACTGGTCCAACCCTCAAATCAATTCCGAACAAGTAAAAAATAATTCCTCAATATTTTCAGATTTTTATAGCAAGATTAACCCGTGCCCGGAAGAAAAATTTGGAGCGACCTCTAAAACATTTTTTTGACCTGTCCTTTGGAGTGGGCTCTTAAAACATCAAAAACTAACATTTTGTCACACAGGACTCAAAAAAAAAAATATTCGGTCTTTTTGCGCCACCCTTATATGTATATATACACCTGTGGAATTAATCCCATGATTTATAATATTAGTTATATGGTTTATCATACATTTATAATAAAATGTATAAAAAATGTATCGTGTAATGCCTGTAATGTATTACGAACTGATCACATCTCTGTACGTGCATCGCACGAATTTTGCACACAATAGCGTATCGATTACGCCCGAAACTGATAAGGGAACACCGAAAATCTATCCTCCCTTGATTCGGACTATATTCGCCCCTTTTTGCGCCCTTGTTACTGACAGAGGGTCGAATGGATACCGTCACTCTATTTTGGTATACACAAAGCGGATAAATGGCGCTCGGTTTTCACCAGGGATACGAAAAACGGAACTATTTGTCTTTACCAATGATTCAGGAATCGCCCTCATGCTCTCAGTTTCCACGTTTAATTAATGATGATATTTTGCAACAAGGCAACTTTTCCGAATACGCGTATCTACTGTAAATTATTCCCAATATCATCCTGACTTTTCAACGAATACGAAAACAATTTTTTTTTTTTAGATTTTCTTTAATCTACTTTTGAGGAATTTTTTACACTAGGTTGAAAATTTCATCCTCATGATGTCCTTAATTTTTTTATACAAATAACATATTGAGATAGAATTTTTTTTAAAAGTCTGTCATTATTTTTCAACTTATTCGCGTCTTTTTATAGAGATGCGAGTCGCAATTTGTGTCAAAAACTTTTATTTTGATTGAAACAAAACCAAGCTACTGCAATACTGCGAGTAATGATAAGCTTTGCTTCGTTTTTTGTTGTATATTAGACTCTGGATTTCAGAATAGACTCGAAAAGCAAGCGAATCTTGATTATAATTGACACGCGTAGCTCGATGAACATATTGATTTTGTTCACGATCGATTACTGTAGATTTTCTGTTACCTCTAAGTAAAATGACAAACCGCATAGCCCTTTGATTTCTAATAAATTTTTCCGCTTGGTAAACGAATAACCGAAAAAACAAATCTGAAAAATCTAAGTGCTAGTAAAAAGAGAGAAATAAAATACGGTTTGTTTGTAAAAATATTTTCCACTTTAAATGGTTGACCGGAAGAGGTTATTCAACCATTTAAATTAGAATTGATTAGATTGAGAATTTCAATTAATCGCTTGAATTTGTTTGGAATCAGTTCGAAATCCATCATAATTCCTTCAAAGCGTTTGACAGCGTTTGAAACCACTTTCAAATATTTTAAGACTCCTTGAAATTAGTTTGAAACCATTTTTAATAATTTCAAAATCGTTTGTAATCGTTCAAAGTCACTTACAAATTGCTCGAAAGTCATACATCGGTGGTTTGAAACTAGTTTTTATAATATTGAAACGATTCAAACTATCTTTGAAATCCATTGTAATTATTTCAAAACGCTTGAAGTGGCTAGAAAACCATTTTCAAATTGTTCGAAACTCCCTAAAACTAGTTTCAAACCATTTGTAATCAACCTGAAACCGCTTGAAATCGCTTATGCATTCTTCCAACTACTTAAAACTAGTTTCAAGCCATTTGTAACAATTTCCAAAATCACTTAAAACCATTCGGAATTACTTTCGAATTGTTCTAAGCTCTTTGGTATTATTTTTCGACCAAATTTTAGTATCTCAAAACCACTCAAAATTATTTAAAAATCTATTGTAATTATTTCGAAGTGCTCAAAATTGCTAGAAACCACTTTCAAATTGTTTCGAATTCGTTGATATCGGTTTGAAATCGTTTGTAACAATTTGAAAATCACTTCAAAGCGCTCGAAATCACTTTGAACCTGTTCAAAATCGTTTTTTATACACACATTTTTGTTTACTTGATCTGCAAGTGATCTACAGTTTTCACGTTACACGATTATGACAATAATAATCAATACGTCTCGAAATTAATATCTATCCACGTCCGAGATAACAAACTTAAAGACAAAACCTAACGTTCGTGTATCTCGAGATTGCTAAATCTTTTTTTTTCTTTTATCGAGGTTCGAATTTCGATCAGACATTTTGAATACTTGTTTCAAAAAACAAGATCAACACAGAGGTTTGATTCTTGAAAATAATGTAGCTTTAAACCCAGCACATTCTCGAAGTAGCAAAACTGTGTAAAAATTCTCTGATAAAAAGTTCATCAAACACGTTACAAGATGCGATATATCAATGCCATATTAACGGGGGGGGGGGGGGGGGGGGGGGGGGGGGACAAAGACGTGCCTTACAAATGAAATATATTTTTCTTTCGTTTTTCCCGCGCGCGGCAAAAGCTTCGTCCAAACTTTTAAATCGCGCGCTCTTTGCCACGTGAAGTGTTGTTTAGGTATATAAGAGGGAAAATGAGCGTTGGAGACAAATTTGCGTTGCCAGATTCGCTGGAGAGGAGAGGGAAGAAGAGAGGAAGGGGGGGTATAAGGACACTGGGTGAAAGGATGTCGCCGATGCGTCGGGCGAAATTGCGGAGAGAGAGAGAGAGGGCGAAAGAGAGCGAGGAGGGAGGGGGGGAGGAGTGGCGTCTAGGCGCTCGTCGACAAGATTACGTCAGATCCGGCGAGACTCGGAGCGCCAATAAACGCGCGACGTCTCAAGCCGCAAGCTTTTCGGCAGCCGCCTGCAGCTGCTTTCTAGTGGTTCAAGTCCGACCGACGAACTCGTCGTTTATATACTTATGCTGAGACGCACTTTAAACCCAATTTCACCGGCTCTGAGCGAACCTCGTTCGCCTCGCGATTATTCCAGAAAAAGTGTTATGCGCTTGAGGGAAAAATCTGCCAGATCTTTATACTAGAAAAATATTTCTATAGCTATATATATACTATTTGACGGATATATGCGGTAAATTATTATCAACCTTTTTTGCGGCACATAATGTCTCGTATATTGAAAACTTTTTTTTGAATCGGTTGTTCAAGATTTATATTGAATTTTTTTAGATATCGAGGTTATAGATTTGATTTTTTTTTCGCATAATTGGATTACTAAGATGTCGATGTTGATGTTTCAAGAGGCATTATGATGATTCAGCGAATATGGTGAGCATCTCAAATAAACAACGTGTTGAAAATGCCTGTTTTTAAACAATAAACGTAATTGTGGATAGGTTATGGGGACTGGAAAGTGCAACAATATGGCGGACTGAAAATATAAAAATTAATTCGACTTGCTTAAAATCTGTTACCCGGGTATTTTCGAGATCGCTGAAAACGAATCTAACATCAGAATTTCAAAATTCAAGATGGCGGATCCAATATGGCGGATTGAAAATATAAAAATTGATCCTTTTCACCATTTTGAATTTTGAAAATTTCTCACATTCAACCCCATTTTCGAAATTCGTGACCTCGAGAATCCTTACATACTCAGTTCCAAGGAATTTGACTGCAAGAAAAAATGTACGCTTCAAAGGGTTAGAAATCTGTTTTGAATTCTGATTCGAATAGTTTCTGTAAATACAAACTCAGATTTTCAATCGGCAAGTTGATATTGGAATTAAAATTTCTTTCAAATATTATTCTGAATCAATGCATAAAGTTCTTTCATCCGATACCTACAAGAGATACCTTTTTCCGACTATTTTTAAACAAATATATGAAAAATGATGATGTGTGGCACGATTTAAAAATTCTGATTATCTCAGATCTTACAGAAAGTTTCTCGATGTTTCAAAAATTGAACTTTCATTCAAATATCTTAATTCAAAATGTTAAAAAAGATAAAAATATTCCAAAGATTTATCACAACAATGGATTAAGAAAAATTCTGTACAGTTAGGAAAAAATCCCCATTTTCACAAATTATTCGTGAAACTCAGATCTAAAACCTGAAAATCCTTGATGAAATCTCCAATTTTCTTGTAACTACGTGGTACTTTGTTTTATGTAATTATTTGCATGTTGTCGATTTACCAATTTGGATTTCAGTATTTTGACATCTGATTCGTTAATAGCAATCAAGTCTGAAAAGGATCACGTACGAATTTGGTCAAAAATCACTCAATCCTTCAAGATTTTATCTAGGTTTTCATAATATCGACCCATGAAATTTCTAGTTTTAGCAACCATACAGCCCAAAAGTATTTCCACTCTTCACTATAATTGAAAAATACAGTTCTGTGTAAAAAATGAAAATGAATTGTGTAGCTGCAGTCAAAAAATATAGCAAATATAACATTTTTTTCGCTTTTCGTCACTTATACCACATTTTTTCACGTCACTTTTGCCATAATGCGATGTTGATGAAACAAAAAATTGATATCAAAGCCTTATTCAAATGTCTAATTCTCTAGAATTCACTAGAATTTTCTACTGACTGTGGCAATTGAAATTTTTCAAAAAGGGGGGGGGTGGACTTTTCAGCTTCGGAGTTTGTCTAGTTTTATTAGCGATTTCGAGCGCAGTTGTTAAGTGGAACTCAATTTTTCCAGCAGCAACTTTTTCAGGTTACTTCTGCGAAAAGGATCAATCTAGTCGGCAACCTGTGGGAGCATTAAATGGTTTTCAAGGGGGAACTTTCGCGCTATTCGAAGGAGGGCGTCGAATCTTTTGGCCCGGTGAGTCGAGTTTTGCGAGAAAATTCCATGAACGTATTCCAGCTTACCTTTAATCTACCGGCTGCAGGCTGCGCTCGAGGGCTCTCAAGGGCCCTTCCGAAATGTTTTACTCGCCACCCAATTGGCAGAAGTAATATCGCACAGCCATTTGAATCGAGAAAAAAAAATATTCTTACGTCTGTAAAGACTTTTTACTTTTCGAAAACAAAGAAAAACACTTTTATTCCCGACTCAACCGTAACGTTAGCTTTTTTTTTTTACCTAAAAAATGGGACGAAATGCCATATTTTTACCGCTCAACTTTTTACGTTTCGTTGATAAAAAAAAAAAAAAAAAAAATTTTGAATTTTTTACTGTCCAAAATCCTAGGCACCGCAAACCGTGTCAGTACGAGATATGTTTTACACCGACCACTGCAACAACGCTATAAGTGGATAAATTATGATGAAAAAAATCACTGAATGTTCCTGAATGTATAAACTTTGAAATAAAAAAAATGGATTGAATCGAATCAACAGTTTGCTAGATAAAAATTCTCAAAATTCACCAACTTTTCTAGACATCTACTCGGATGTGCCCCCTTAAGGTTCTTCTTTGTCGAAGTTCCTTTTTCTATGACGCTGTAACTTCTCATTGTCAATCCGGCTTATTTGACGTAACTCAAATTGACTATGCAAAAATTTTTATCCGAGTTGACGCAAATTTAAAAAAAAAAATTTTCTTTCTATTCTTTTGTCTTCTATTTTCTGAAGTGAACTCTCATAGACGGCGGGCGTTTTCATGTCTGAATTTTTTGAAATCCATCCCCACATCTGCAGTGCCATCGCGTATTTCCGAGATGAAACGGTCCGGTTTCCCCAGCGCAAATTCCACTGGCAGATATTGGAATAGCTGACATTTTTGAGGGCCGGTTAACGCGTGGCACGGAGCCCTCATGCTAAATTTATTAAGGGGTTACATCTGTTTGGACGCCTACAAGAGCGGAACTGTGTGCGCGATTTTTTCATCTCGTCAATCGATCAGGAATTTTATTTATTTTCGTCAGCGGCGAATAGCTATCCTAGAAAAATAGACAAAGCCAATATGTTGTACAACGATGCTTGTTACTATCGCATAGCTAGCCAGTCGCTTGCATGAAAAACTCGATGAAAAGTGAGCATATAACGAAGCATAAGTGAAATTTTTTTGTCGTCACAAAAAATCACAAGAATTTTTCATTCCTTTTACTATACGTTTACGTCTGACCCTCACCTTTTTTGATATTGTTCCAATTTTTTTTTTTTTTTTTTTTTTTTATCGCAATTATCCCAACTATTAAACAATACCCTGAACTTTTTCAGATTATTTATTCAACTGATTAATTATTTATAAATGCTTAGAGGGATTTTGGAAAGAATCTATTTTCAAAGTCTCAAAAAGTTCTCGAAAAGTTTATCTTCTATTCCGAAAATTTCAACACCGCGTGCTGTTTTAATTTTTTTTTATCAACGAATACGTTGTTCAAACGGTACGAAAATTCCCGAAAAATTGCAAAAAACTTCTGTTCCTCACGTAGAGCATTTCTAGATCGGGTTAATTATAAAGTTGGTATAAAAAAATTGAATGTGCCAAAGGAATCAAGAAGAATCGGTCTAGAAATATTCTAACTGGAAAATAGCAGTTTTTAAAGTTTTTTTGGGAATTTCTAGACCATCCAAACAATTTTTTAGCTGTCCAAAATAAATTCAAAGTGTTGGAAAAAATGGAAAATATTCGGCCCATCAGAGGCTCGGTCTTAAAATATTTGGAATAGAAAATAAAGTTTCTGAGAATTTTTTGAGAATTTTAAAAAAGGTAATTTTCAAAATCATTTAAAATATTTATAAACAATTAAGCAGTTCAATTGTGAAGTAAAGTAAAATGCAAATTATATTCTTGATTAGTATTAATTAATTCCAGTTTGAAAAGAATCTTTGCAGTGATTTTCTATTTTTTTTCGATCTAATAATAATAATAATTTTTCACCACAAACACTTCATGCGATCTGAAATTTCAACGACTTTACAAATTTCAACAAATATGGTTTGTATTTTATTTTGCCTCAAGTTATGAAAACAAAAAATGTGAGTTTCCTTTGATTGCAGTTAACTTCTTTCAATTACAATTTGACCCTAATTAAACTGCCTACTATGTACATACATAGCTAAATTAAATTTATCTTACATAAATATAATAAATATTTAAAATCAATTTGCAATACGAGCATTTGATGTACAAAGCGACATTTTTTTCGTAAGTGACGGGAAAATATTTGCCAAAACAATGGAGCCGAACCGAAACGCGGGCAGTGGAGCAAAAAATGAGCCCCAACGACGCGGATCGTGTTCCCCTCGTTTATCTACATACACGCATATCTGTGGCAGAGATAATAGGAACCCACACGATATACCCCGAATGTGCGGGTAGTATTGGAAAACATATATATACCTGATAAACAAAAAAAAAAAAAAATTTGAAAAAAAAAAATGAAACACGGTTACCGCGAATATGCAGGTATGACACATACATATATCTGTATCCCATTTTAACTCATTTTTCCATATGAGAGGGCAAAAAAAAGAAAACAAAACGCGAACGAATTACACAGGTGAACAAAAAGAAAATGTTTTTTTCATGAGTTTATATTTATGTGAATAGATTTTGATTCTGTACATCGAATAATAACCAAAATCTTCATTTTCTTACTTATGAAGTTTGCTTTTGTGTTTTTTGCGTTGATAAATTCAACACGAAATTTGAGCCTGGGTACTAGATGTAAAAATTTTCATTTCTTTTATGTAACTAATAAAATAAAATACAGTTTTATTAGATAAAGTTTGCTTTTGTAGAAATCTGAACGATATTTCGAATTTTAAGAAGAATTATTTATTTTCTCAAACGTTTATTGTAAATAACAATTAAACAAACTTCGGTTTTGCATTTGATTCACTTTTATTCGAAAATTTAAATGCGAGACTGAAGTTTGTTTAATTATTATATTATTATTTAAGAAAGTAGCTAACTCTTCTTGAAATCCAAAATATCATTCTGGTTTTTGCAAAAGCAAATCTTGTTTAACAAAACTATTTTTTCCTTTATTAGTTACGTGGAAGAAATCAAAATTTGTTGCAGTTTTCTCTGCATAAAAAATTTGTACGCCTTTTTAGCACCGTTATATTTCACAGGAAAATTTTAATATCAATTATAGCTACTTATTCGCGGACTTGGAGTTGAAAAAAGCTGTGATTGCGTTGAGAAAAATAACGAAAATTGTGCTTTTTATTTCGGAGACGTTCAATGACTGTTTTTGTTTTTGTTTTTTTTAATTCATGACGTATCGTAAATTTTTCCTAATTCATCAAGAACGATTATACAACAGTCTAGTAAAAAAGTGTTCACAATCGATTTTCTATATGGAAGTTGTAAACATTTGAGTATTTTGTGTTTGAGAATGACATGCAAAAATAGGTTAAGAGTGTATAATTTTTACGACCCCAATTTAACGATTGGATATATCGGTGAAATTGGTTTAGGGGAGAAACCAAAGAAAATGAAAATGATTTTCAGATGTGAGGGGAAGAATTTTTTTTTTTTACAATTTTGGAAAATTTAAAATAATGCTCAATTATGTTTAAAGAAGAATTTTTTACTATTTAAAGATTATTTTGAGAAACAAAATTTTTTTTATCAAAATTTAAGGGTATCCCATTCTGCCCCACTGTCCCGTTTTGCCCACCCCTCCACTACTTAATGTTGAAATTTAAAATGAAAATTCGAAAAATACGTGCAACATCATTTGCACACAAATTATATTCTACGGCGGACTGGATTTCATAAATCTGTTTTTTGGACGAAAAAAATGTCCAATCTCTCTTTCTCACTTCTTAAATCTGTTTCCGTATAATTCATGGTTAGTTTATTAGGCAGCTAATTTTTGCTCGACTTCGTACGCAATTTCTGAATAAACATACATACATATAATATATAAGAAGGATATTAAACATCATTAGTACCAATCGTAAACAAAATTAAACGATATAAGAATTTGTGTGTTCAGAGAAAGCGCGCAGTGGGTAGAAATTGGGTTTCTGAACGAGACTTTCTTCTCCCCCGAAAATTACATCCACTGCAGGGTTGTATTATTATATAAGTTGATGAACTGTGATTTCCGACGCTTTTTTGTTGAACCCAACAAAGGCTGTGCCAGCGTAAAATTATGCTGACAAACTGCGAGGCGCATCGGGAAGTCTTGCCATTTAAACGAAATCTCTTGTGATTCCAGTTCAGTGACGTCACTTCACCTTCTGTACATTTCTCACGTATAAGCGTTGAAATTTCAAATTCTGCAGCACTGTTAAGCAAATTTATGGCGAATCAAAATTGTTTTTACAGCGTAGTTTGCAAAATCTTATTCGGCGACCTAGAATTTAGAGGGTACGTGTATATTGTTGAATTCTACACTTCTCCGCGAAAAATGTATCACGGTTAGAAAAAAAATGTCCCAGCAGGTCTACTAAAATTTTAAGCTTGATTTAACCATTTTTTAATGTATTAGGGGAGGGTGGGGCAAAGTGGGCCCCTGAGGTCAAAGTGGAAACCTTCAAATTTTTGGGATATTAAAAAATTTGGGGACAAAGTGGGCACCTTATAATTATTGATATCTCAAAAAATGTAGGGGAAAAGTGGGCATCTTAAAATTTTTGGGATATTAAAAAATTTGGGGGAAAAGTGGGCACCTTAAAATTTTTGGAGTCTCAGAAAATTTGGGGGCAAAGTGGGCACCTTAAAATGCTTGATATCTGAAAAAAATTGAGGGCAAAGTGGGATCCTGGGGGAAAAGTGGGCACCTTAAAATTTTTGGTGTCTCAAAAATTTGGGGGCAAAGTGGGCACCTTAAAATTTTTCAAATAACAAGAGTTAAGCTTAAACACCTGAACTTTTGATTAAATCTGTATTGTTCGAAAATCATTACTCGAGTAACGTTTGAAGTTGTGCTTTACTCTCAACTCGTCAAAATGAAATAATTTTCTGAACTAGAATTTATGATTACTTTTTCTCGAGAAAGCTAGGTAATAATTTAACATAATTGTTCATATGAAGACTAAACATTTTATTCTGATTTCAGGCATTATTTTCTTGTGGGTCCCACTTTGCCCCCCCCCCCCTCCGCTACTAAGTGAAAAAAAAAATATAAAAAGTACAAACTAAATATTGATATGACAATTTGAATATTAAAATGACAATAATTAGTGTCATATTTACATTACGTAGAGTTAAATTTTTTTTAACAGTGTAGAAGCTTTTTTTCATTGAAAGTATTATTCCTCATTTTTTTCTGACATCTTTTCCTCACGTTATGATATTTCTGCAGAAAATTTATACTACAATTCTTCAATGCTTCAGTAATTAGTATATTATTTGTGAAAACTCCAACAAGATTGGCAGAGAAGTTATTTTTCTAAATTTTTGCAATCTTGCCATTTTTATCCGAGAACTGATAGCTTGTTAAGTCCACGTGAGAAGCTTTAAGAAATTGACATATTTATTGCTCTAAATTGAAATAGGAAATTTCTTCTAACAAACCATATAATATTACTGAGGATTACGTTTATTTGGTTTCGTGACAATTCCTATCTATAAACACAATTACCATCGGTATTCGACAGCTTTAATTAGAAGTATTGAGTACACAATCAATCACTCCATTGACTTTGACTACGATAAATTCCAGTCACGATTAAATTAGCTCGCTATTTCTCTGTGTAAATTAGTCAAGATTTGCCGATAGGGTAGATAACTCATTGATTTTCAGTTATTATAAATACATCAGCGAATTTTCATCAATTCATATTTGTTGATCGAATATAGGGAGAATAAAAAGTTTTTCCAGTATAAGTTTTGTTTGATTAACACAAAATTTGTTATTCCATCAAATACTGACAAAATTGAATTGGAAAATTGTTGTTTCAAGTCTACAACGAGTATCGAGTTAAATTCAGTAACAAAATGTAAACGATGAGAAAATCTGATTATAACTTTTCCTGATGCCGATTTCAATTTCGATATTTTAACCTCGGGCTAGAAAATCACGTCCAACCATTTTCAAACGAATAATTCAACCGACCGTAACTCGATGATGAATAGAAGAATAGACTAAACTTGATAATGATGAGACGAATTTTGATGACTTATCGCGATCGACACATCTCTTCTTATCTCCAAACTGGCTAGATCTCGAATTCAATCGGTACAATAGTTTCCAAGTCATTCAAATAACAGAATAAAAATAATAAATTCGAATGACGATGTTTCGAGAATAAATATAGGCGGATTTTCATGATTTTGTCTCCATTCACATAGCTTTTCTGAACTCAGAAGTGGTTTAGATTCCGAATTTGGCTGGTAAAACAGTTTCCGACTTATCTTCGAATAAAAAACTCAGCAATACGAATTCAACCGATTTTATCTCGAGAGTGAATTGTGAATTGTCTCAATTGACGCAGCTCTTCTGAACTCAGAACTGGTTTAGATTCTGAATTTGGCTGGTAAAACAGTTTCCAATTCATCCTCGAATAACAAAGTCAGCAAGACGAATTCAACCGATTTTATCTCGAGAGTGAATTGTGAATTGTCTCAATTGACGCAGCTCTTCTGAACTCAGAACTGGTTTAGATTCTGAATTTGGCTGGTAAAACAGTTTCCGATTCATCCTCGAATAACAAAGTCAGCAAGACGAATTCAACCGATTTTATCTCGAGAGTGAATTGTGAATTGTCTCAATTGACGCAGCTCTTCTGAACTCAGAACTGGTTTAGATTCTGAATTTGGCTGGTAAAACAGTTTCCGATTTATCCTCGAATAACAAAGTCAGCAAGACGAATTCAACCGATTTTATCTCGAGAGTGAATTGTGAATTGTCTCAATTGACGCAGCTCTTCTGAACTCAGAACTGGTTTAGATTCTGAATTTGGCTGGTAAAACAGTTTCCAATTCATCCTCGAATAACAAAGTCAGCAAGACGAATTCAACCGATTTTATCTCGAGAGTGAATTGTGAATTGTCTCAATTGATGCAGCTCTTCTGAAGTCAGAACTGGTTTAGATTCTGAATTTGGGTGGTAAAACAGTTTCTGACTTATCCCCAAATAACAAAGTCAGCAAGACGAATTCAACCGATCTTATCTCACGAGTGAATATACGGATCTTGATGACTTTTCTCTCAATCGACAATAGTCTTTAACCCTTTGAGGGGCACATTTTTCTATGGAACGAATTTTCAAAATCATAAGTGGTCCAGAGGTTTTTGGGGTCATTGATTACGATTCTGACATCAGAATTAGAAAATTCAAGATGGCGGACCCAAAATGGCGACTATTTTAGGTTAAGCTCATGGTTTTTCGTTCAATCGGCACAAAATTTGGTATAGAGGGTTTTTTGGGGTCGCTGATTACGATTTTGATGGCTGATGTAGGTATAACATAAACTTTTTTCTTCGAAATTGGATTTTTAGAAAATTCGATAATTTTTTTTGAAAATCAGAGCCTGCCGAAAAATCTGAAAAAATTTCATAAGTTACTAATAGACCTGGAAAATATATGAAAAAAATTTCAATGCGTTTCGACACTTCGTTTGAGAACAGCTGAATTTATTCTGAAAAAAACGAGTTTTTTGCATTTGAATTATGTATAATTAAGTGTAAATAAACAAATATCCATGTTTTTCCTCAAGTATCTTTTAGCTTGAACCTTCAAAATACTAGAACCGACTTAGAAGTATAAAGGTATTGGAAAATAGAACGGCAATAATGAAAAAACTGCAGGAAAAAAGATGGTACAAATGTGTACCGCTGCCCCTCAAAGGGTTAAAACCACCTGAAAACCGTCTACATTCTGAATTCGATCAATCCAACAGTCTTCCAAATCAAAATTGAACAAAAGAACATTTTCTGCATTTGAAACGTATCGGGACGTTAATTTTGCAGACTTGCCGATCAATCTGATCCAGAATCACCGCCTCATCAACCTCTACAGAACCAAAAGACCTACATATCAGCTCGCCCTGTGATATGAACTTCGTATGCATATAGCTGATACATGACACCAGACACCAGACACCAGACACTAATTTCACCACTTTTCAATGGCGATTTCAACTCTCAAATCCTGGCTGTCTGAAGGTTAAAAAAGCGTCTCAATCCGGGGCGGCAGAATAACAATAATAAAGTTTCCGATTGGGATCGCGGTATACGTTTGTGGGCGTCGTTTTTACGGTGGACGCCAGCAACCCTCGACGAAAAGGAAGGGCGGCGGGGGGGGGGGGGGGGATGAAAACAACGTCGCATCACGTCGCGTCGTTCCTCCTTCCAGACTTGTAGTGCGCAGCGGCTATAAGGAGAACGAAGTTGGTAAAACAGGAGCTTGCGACGATGTTGAGCGCCCGGCGGGGGGAAGGGGGGGGGTGGTCCTCGCGCAAAGTGGGGGGGGGGGCTCCGTCGACGGCAAGAGAGAGGGAAAGATAGAGAGAGAGAGAGAACAGTCACCCGTCAGCTCTCGGCGCCGTCGGGTCAACGGTTCGCGATGTCGATGTTCGCTTCCTTGATCCTCGAGCAGGATCTCCACGCCGCCGGAGAAAAGTGGAGAAATGATAACTACTGATCGGGCCTGAAACCGGGAGTTGAAAAAGCTTGGACCGACTGGCTTAAATGCAGCGTCGCAATGCACCCGAAATGACATTTGCGATTGACAGTGGTTAGTGCGAGTGATTATTAGTGAGGATAAAATGTATTTTATGAAAATTCTTTCTCTAAATGGTACTGAAATGTTTTTTGGAAAGTGACTGAAATTTTAACGCATTACTTTGATACTTGATTTATTATTTTTTTTATTCGAAAACACAGTTGATACGGAATTTCAGATCTTTGTTCAGTCGCTTTTTTTTTTTTTTTTTTTTTGAGCTTGTACTTTCTTGGATGATAATATTTGGCTACATTCCGGATATCACTTTTGGCTAGTGAAAAAAGTACTGCAGTGTAGATAGTAGGGTTCAGTCCTTAACTTTCCTTCAAGTTTCGTGACTCTTTGATATTTTTTCATCTCTTCTTTTATGTTTTTCTATTCTTCGGTTTTTGGTTCTCGACTTTCCGAAGGTGAATAAAAGTTTTGCTTTATCCCTGGGGATTATTATGTCGGATGGAATGATAATACTTCGGTGCAAAGTTCCGCTTCTTTTTTAGGCCCGTAGGACATTTCAATTCTAACTCAGTTTGCAAGTTGGAAAGTTGAGAACCGACCGCGAGAGTGAGAGAGAAAGAGAGAAAGAGAGAGAGAGAGAGAATCAGTAAGGGTGGAAAAAGAAACACGTAGTACGACAAGCTTTTGGAAATGTCAAAGTATGTATCGAGGACTTGATACACCTTTCGATGGACCATCATGACGTGCTCGACGTGGAGTTTTGCTATATATATACCGGGACCATCTCTAGAAACTAAACAGGAACTGCGCCTGCGCGAATTTAAATCCGCCGTCCGTGCAGTCTGGCCACCCCGAGACCCTGCTGTCAAACTCTGTTTCTGTCGGGGATGTAGTTCACATGCATTTTTGAGGTTAGAATCTCAAGTCATTGAGATAGTCACTCGGGAAGACTTGGGAAGCATTTGTTATTGAAAATAGATTGTTCAAAGAACGGTCGGAATTTAATGCTGATGCTCTTTGAAAATTCGTCCTATTCGATTGAAACAAGAAATCTGTTCAAATGTTGGGTGCTTGGAAGAAACGAAGCAGGTAGGTGGGGACAATTTATTCAATCATTTTCATTACTTCATACATTAAGAATAACAATGAAATTTTTTTCTTTCAACAGAAAATACAGCCAAAATAATAGCATCTCTGCTGTTAGCTGATGTCTTCTCTTCCCATTCAATTCGTGACACATGCAGAGATCATCGGCCACTTTTGTTGGTTGGAAAAGGAAGTTGTAGATCTTACGGTTTCTTTCAATTTCAAATCTAATCTAAAGAAATCTAATCCGAAGAGTAAAACTCAGAAACATTCTGTGACACAAGTTAAAAATCAACATTTTCAAAATGTGCCTCAGTAATTAACTTTAAGGATAATCATGTTTTAGAGTAATGTTCAGAACATTCATATGAAAATATTGACTTATCGGATTCAACATTGTACCCCTTGTTCCTTTGAAACAAATGAATATCTAATTTTCACTGAAGTTCATGAAAATATTTACTTAAACCTAAATCCAATACAATATCTTGTTCATAGTGCTCCGAACATCATCCAGTAACATGAATATCCGGAAGGAATCCCTCTGTCGCAGAAACCGTTATAAGGTTCTTTGTTTTTAACTTGTGCCACTAGATAACTTTTGCATTGCAGATTCCATTTCCAATCTTAGGATGAGATTTTTTGTTTCGAACAGTGTTAACATGGGATGCAGAATTAATTGTAATAAATGGAGATTCACAAACTCTCAGTTTCAATGAAGGACCATTGTAAGAGTATAAAATTGAATCTGGTTTCAAGCTTTCAATAAGTTACCGGATGACTCCCTGATAAAGATTCATCATAAAAAAGTTAGCCAGCAAGTAAGTCCTATTGTAGACAAAGTGATCATTTGTAATGTGTACTAGTAAGTGAATGCATTCCTTAGACCTTGCTGGGGTTGAACGAGGCTCAAGCACGGATGATAGCTGCAACTAGCTAGTCAGATGATACTGTCGATTAATATTGACTTTAAAGACATTTTCAACTGAAGTTATCCAACATTTTTAGATTGAGATTGGTTCAGTTTACACATCAAAATTCATCCTTGGAATCTGATTTAACACTTGAAACACTATTCATCTGAATTGAATACCAAGAGAGTGAAAAATAAAATATCAAAACTGCCGAAAATAAAATTTGAAAAATAATGCGGGCCAATAATACTGCTTGGATTACAATGGTGCACGGAATGATTGCTCTGTAAAATTAGTTAGCAGCAATTGTTGAATAACAAACTTATTACTATTGGCTCGATAGATCTAAAATGATGGAATATTCAAACACCATGATCTGTAGTGTGTCGTGCTCTTCAATTTTGCCACGACTGATGTTCAGAAGGTGGCGATGACCAGGAGAAATTCCTTCGGATACCTGTTGTCTAATGGAACAACGGAACAACCAGGTTCGATGGTTGGAACGGTGGCACCAATCGAGAAATTAGGGTCCTACCCACCAAAACGTTTTGACCATCAGGTAAGGTATGATTTTCATCCTATTATCCAAACTTGAAACTTCAAGTCTGTCAGAACAAACGAATTTTATCATTGAATACATGTGAAAATATTGTAATATGCAAATATCATAGTATCAGAAATTTACTTACACGCTTCAACGCCTGACAACTTTAGTCTCGCTTCGATGATGTTTGTTTCCCACCTGAAAATATTAAAAGATATTATCATCAGACAAGCGCTTCTAATTGTTTTGAATACCACTAATTTTCAATAAATTGCGACAGAAAAACGAATTGCTACTTTTTGTACTCCTAAGCTTTGTGTTTCAAGATACACTATTTCTTTTATTCCTTGTTACTGATTTTATTTTAATATTTCATGTTCATTGGCACTGATTACTGGCTTCCGGAGCACTGCACTGTAACAAATCTACTCTGGAGCAACCTTCTACTGGGTTTCAACAATCCATTTATTCTTAATTTTATGTAAATAAAGAATCTGTTTGAAATAAACAATATTTTTACTTACCTGCCTCAGTTTGTCTAGACTCCCACTCGTTGATGACGTTCCACATTTGATTTCAGTTTTCTTCTTTCAATAAATAACTGATCCAATTTCTGTAGCTTTTGATATTTGTTTCTCCATTGACGCCTTTATTGTGTCGATTAAATATCTGCTAATATCAACTACGGTATTGCTGAATGACACTTTTCTTAGAAAATTCACGATAAGTAGGAATAAATATCAACATAACCTCAATACGCTACTTTACGCGCGAAATATTCAGAGTCTTGTCACATTTCGTGTACGTTGGTCGCCTTGGTTAGCTGACGAAAATTACTCCGCGGGGCAATTTTGCTGACCAATGAAATTGAATCATTTGGCGCATGCGCAGTTCCTGTTTAGTTTCTAGAGATGGTCCCGGTATATCATTGCACGTGGGACGCGATGAAAAACAAACTTTATAAGCACAGAGGGTGTTCAAACTGATAGAAAGAAGTGAAAAAGTTGAGGAACGAAAGTTGAATTTATTCCTGAAAAATTTCTGTTGAACAGTGAATTATAGTTGAAACCAGAAAACTTTGAAACTTAAAAAGCACTGATCCTTTGGTTTCGATTAATTACAGCTGATTGTTATGATTTCGTAAAAGAATTGTGTAAAAATATGCCGATCTTAGATTTTTCCATTACAGTTCTTGAATTGATGAAAAAAAAAAAAAATGCACGCAAAATCGATGTCAGTTTGGATTAATCAAGTTTTGCTTCAGCAGTAAGCTTATCGAGGTGATTGATTATTCATTTGAGAAAATTTTTGAAGAACCAAATAGCAAAAGAAGTAATTTCTCAGTTTGGATCCATAAAAATTGTACAAACAATAGGATGTTTGTATTAAAAAAACGAAAGAATCACTCAATCCTGCCAAAGTTTAACAAACACTGAACTTTTTCCACCCGAATTTGTTTATATTATAAAGTTCGATTCAATCAATTTCAATCGCAGTTTTTGTCTTCAGGCGATCGATTCCATCATATTTTCAGTCAACTTTGAGCTTCACGTGTTTTCCGTCAATGTTAAAAGTCTCCAAAGTTTTCGAAACTCTTCACAAAATTAGTGAAAAGAAGAAAAAGAAGAGAGTCTGTGAGTTTTGCCTCTGATCTTTGACTTTAGATCCAAAAATATATTCCCAACTTCAGATCAAAATATTCGAAAATAAATTTCAGTTACACTTGACGATATAATAATAGCTAAATATTATTTAAACTTAAATCTACGAAATAAAAATTTTCTCATCTCTATTACACATTCTCTTTTTTTCTACCGTCGTGTGAAATTCTTTTTTTTTTTTTTCATCTCTTCTCTCTCGATACTAGTTTTTTTTTTTTTTCTGTTTGTCTTCTTTTTTCTCCACACATTTACCGCAATAACGTCGCAAACATTGATTAGAATTAATTAACAATATTAAACGGCCAAGAGTGAATTCCGATGTAAAAAAAAAAAAAAAGATTTTGTAAAATATTCAGCGGGGTGAGGTAAAAATATTTTCGAGGAGGGAAAAAATTTCTGCCTGATGAAGCATTGAGCGGATAGAAGGTGGCTAAGAGTACCGTGAGAAAATGGAACCTGTCGACCATAGTGAGTGAATTTAAGGTGCAAGCATGTGCTGGAGAATTGCCACGATTTACATAATGGCTCACCTCTCGAGCATTCGTGCTGATATGGATTATATGGGTAAGTCTCTGAAAGTTTTCTCGAGCTTTAATCTGTAAGTGGCAAAACTGATTTCCTTAATTGCAATTAACCTAAGCTACTTTGCATTGACATACGATACAGCAACTTTGTGTTTTTAATAATGAATCAAAACCTGATGTTGCCGTTCGTTAAGCGGCGTGGTTACACGTTTTTTAGAACAATAATTACACGACTTTTACAGGTTTTCCATGAACTAAAACTTGAGGTTTTTCTCAAATTTTCACAGTTCTAGTAAGTTATCAAAACCTGAATCGTTCAGCTTATTGACTCTATGTTTGGTTCAAATTAAATTTGAATTGAAGAAAAATCTTGAGAAAAATATCAACTACAAAAAATCATTTTAAGCCAATTTGGTTTCTCGATGAAAAAAGTAATCTTAGTACCTCAAAAAATCGTTTTTAATTCCCGTAATGGATAACTGATATTTTCAGGTTATGTTTTATTCACTATAAATTAAATTTGAATTGAAGAAAAATCTTGAGAAAAATATCAACTACAAAAAGTCATCTTAATTCCCGTAATAGAAAACTGATTGTTTCAGTTTTTTGAATAAAAATCAACTTTCTTTCAAATTTAGTGAACGAAAATCATCATATCATATCAATTTTTACGATTTTCAATTTTGTCCTAAATCTTCATTGAAATCGGTACTTTTGTGAAAATTTTCTAGGAGAAGGGTGAAAAAAAATTCAGGGGTTAATTTCTTTACACTGTCTAACGTTACTCAATTAGTCGCTTTTTACGATTCAATTTTAAACATCAACAAGAGAACAATGCCGTGAAAAAATGGAACTTTCAAAAAGTTGTGTGGCATGAGAACAAAAGAATTGATACAAAAGAAAAAAAAAAACAATTTATTTTCTAATCAGTAGGATAAAATTTTTTTTTTTTTTTTATAAAAATGGTGTTCACAAGACGTATCGAAAGAAATTAAAAATACCATTGTAGGTTGATGTATCGATTAAATTTTTTTTTTTTATTATTTTTCAAAATGTATTTTCCCTTCTCAAACTCTTTAACATTAAAATAATCCCGAGAATGATATTCGATATCTCAAAAATACAACACAAGTATAATTCTGTAGGAAAAAAATGTTGTTTTTCCGATAGCCGAATAATAACAAATTATAATAAATACTCACAAGAAATTATAGTAAAAAAATTTCCGATGAAGATTGAGAGAAAAAAAAAAAAAATCGAAAACAAAATTTTTCTCGTCACGCAATTAAATGCAAAAAAAAAAAAAAAAAAAAAAAAAGAAAACAAAACAAATATTCTATACAATTTCAATCAGAGACACGCTTCGGTGAATTTTTTTTTCTGTTTTTTTTTTTTTTTACGAAAGGCAGGGAGGGAAAAAATCTTTTCGACATTTGACTCGAATTTTCGTTCGTAATTCCGAGTTGGTTTGAGGCATAAAAAAAAAAAAAAAGAAAAAAGAAAAATAAGAAGAAGAAGAAAAAAAAAAAGATTCAAACACCGTTGAATCCAGAAAACAATCAATCGTCCAAGACGAAGGATTGTCAAGGCTGAACCTTTATTCATATCACGAATTTTCATTTTCCCTTGAAGATAACGTAGCGCTGGCTTAATAAGAGCGACAGTTTTTCTTACTCGTATATATACTTTGCCTCGTTGTTGAATCGTGTCTGGACTACCGATCAGAGGAAAATGGACCTCGAAGGTCTCAGAGGATACAATTTCTCGCCGCGATTTCCAATCAACTCTGACACTGAGAATGCGTGCAATTTTTTCTCAATGAAGGTGATGAAGAAAAAAAAAAAAAATGATAATAATAACAACAACAACAACAACAGTAATAATAATAATAATAAGCCTATTTTAAGCGTAAAACAGAAAATTCTCGCAACTTTGAACTCACGAATGGTACTTGCGGTTTTTTTCACCGAATAAAATATAAAGTAATCATAAAAATTTTATGAATAATTATAGGTAGGGGAGGGCTGGGCAAAATGGGTTACCCTTAAAAATCGGGCGTCAGGTATCAAAATTTTTGAGCCTAAAGCCGAAGTGGGGAGATTTTTTGTTCTTACCGTTTTCAAGTTTTTCCGCAAAAAATTTTTAAAGAGCCTTTTAATGCGAGAACAATTATGTACGAAAAATCGCGGGCCAAATCCGAGAGGTCAAGGGTTGGACACAGGTCGAAATGGGGTGGATTACCCTCAAAACAAAAATGTTCGTTTTGATATTTCGTTACTAACTTCAATCCGGTGAATGATTACCTCGAAATTACTTTTATGTATGAGTGTGGATTAATAAAAAAATAAAAATAAAGCCATCCGGCTGAAAATATCGTTTAAAAATTCAGAAGTTTTGTGTAATTTTGATTAACTGCATTGTGTCAAGCTTTGCATTGGATTGAATGGATAAAAATATTATCAATGAATAGCGTTATTTAAAAAATTTTATATCAGTATTCCGGTGTCTTTAGTGGTGAGATAATAATGATACCATTATTATGCATTAACAATAATAGTGAGTTCTTGTAGTTTGTTGAAGCTATTCGACTCTGCATGCGAAGTTGAAATGCGAGAGTATAATTAACGAGCAGGGTAATTAAGTAAGACTAACATGCAGCAGAAAAAGTGCATTTGTCGTAAAATCAGGGTAAATCATAACCGTGGAAAATTAACGGGGTGAAAGAAAGCTGTAAGCTCGCCGCAAACGGTCGTCAATCAACGTTGTGAGGGTCTATAATGCCAGTCTACTTGAAGAATGTACAGAGACAAAAAGATTGTTGAATTGAGAATTTTGAAACTCTAAACGCATTTTTCTCAAAATTGTGTTTTTAAAGTCGATGAACAAGATTTCTCGAAAACTGCGCTGAACCGATCAGTCTCAAATTTAACGACAAGCTTTTTTAGTAATTAATCGAACGTTTTTTCTCACGGATGAATATTTTCCATTTTTTAAACAATGTAAGGCCTGAATTTTTGTCAATAATTGAGCTGTTTGTTTTATTTATTTATTTATTTATTTTTTTTATTTTTTTTTTTTTTTTTTGAGAAGCCGCCATTTTCTCAAAAATTATTATTCTACTTATTCTTTATTCCGAGATAATTTTCTTTTACACCTAAAAAATATTAAAATACAGTTAAAATTTACCGCAATATGTGTAAAAGATTTTACTTTAATAAACTAAAAGGTCTTCTCAAGAAAATTTCTTGAAACTTTATTTTTTTTTTTTGGGCTTTCTGACCGTATATAATCCCTTAATTCCACGAATTTTGTTTGACTTATGATTTCTATGTCTAGGGTGAATTTTACTGATTTTCTTGTTTTTTTTTTTTTTGTTCGTACGAAATTTTCGAGATAATGTCAAAAGTCTACAAATTCGATATAAATGAAACGAGGATTTAAGAGAAGGATTAGAAAATTCTTAATCACTCAAGTATAAATTTTCGACAAAGAATTTTTCTTACGATTTTATGAGGGAATTTTGGCGAAATAAAAATCTATTTCGATTGACTGATGCAACGAAATGAATTTAACCCTTTATATTCATGCAGTTATTCATTTTTCCTTACAAGCGATTCGCTTCTTCAAATTCTTTGCATTCGTGCGCTATTAGGGTCGCTGATTACGAATCTGAACTCGAAATTCTAAAATTCAAAATGGCGGATCTAATATGGTGAATAAACAGGAAGAAAGAGAAAAATTTTGAAAAATTCTGTAAAATTTTTTGCCACGTATTAAGTTTGTGCAAAAATTTTCATTCAGATGTTCAATGTAGATTAGCAAGAAATGCTTTTTTCTTCGCAATAAATAATGAAAAATTGATGGAAATCTCTGAAAAAATATCCGGATAAAAGTTAGGGATGAAAGAAAAACTTTGCTCTATCGTAATTTGAATTTTCGGAATTTTGCATTCCGTAATTTTATTGTTTCGTAAAAGTTTGATTTCTTTACTCCAACTTTCGCCATTCCAAATTATTTGGAATGTTTT
Source organism: Diprion similis (assembly GCF_021155765.1). Taxonomy (NCBI): domain Eukaryota; kingdom Metazoa; phylum Arthropoda; class Insecta; order Hymenoptera; family Diprionidae; genus Diprion; species Diprion similis. The sequence goes on from NC_060117.1 coordinate 8,088,325, forward strand.
CAATTTGGAACTTCCGCCCCCTCCCCCCTCCCAAATGAAGATAAATACACACGTGTGATCCGGTTACTAGAAAGCGCCAAGCGATTTGCTCCGCGGAATGTAAAAAGCAATTTGATCGGTTGGTTTTTCGCGCGTTTGATTGATGCCCTGCGGAATTGAGCGTACGGGGATGTAATATTAAACTGCCCACCTGGCAAGCTTTTTCCATCCCTTGTTTGCTAAAAATTAGGAATTTTCGCAACCAAACACCATTCGGTTAATTTACACTCCGTTCAATGATGATGGGAAATTACATTTTCCATTAGATGAAAGAAAATCGCTTTCACGGTCGGGAATATTTTTGGATTTTTGGTCAATCAGTCTCACTAATATTTATTAAGAGACTTTGAAAGACTCGTTTCAGAAAAATAAAACACGATGTACGAAAAAAGCTTCACTTGTCTCACTTTGTTGTTGCATTTTTCAAAGTTGACAAAGAATTGTGAAAATTTTTCACGAATAATCTGCAGATTCGATTGATGGAAGTGAATTATTATTATTATTTAAATTTTCAGAACATTATGCAGAAATTTAACTCCGCGTACGAAAAATTTTGTGTTTTTTTTTTTTTTTTTTTTTTTGTAAGATGGACTGAAAAAAAAAGATAATAAATTCAAAACAACTAATAGCTTTAACTCTTATGTACAGTTATTTGACTGGAAGAATAAAATTTTTATGAACATTGGTTTTTAGTTTTTTTTTTCTGAAGCTTCATAGTTTTCTCAAATATCGCAATGGATATAAATAAATTGAAAAAATAAGCTGGAAAAAGAACTTTTGACGATAGTTTTCAAAAGAGAAGATTTTTATCGGTTTGTTACAATTTTGCGAGCATTTCATTGGATTGAACAGTTTTAAAAGCGTACAGAAAATGGAATTTGTTTTACTCGCAACAGCCAAAGTACAAACAAAGAATTAAAATCTTGTTATAGATTGTTGAATATAAACTCGAAAAAGTCTATAATTCAGAAAAATATAAAATTTTGGAATAAATAGCAAAAAGTTGACGAGAAATTGATTATTTTAGTAACTAAAAAACATTTTTTTTCCTAAGTCGACAAATCATAGGATTACAATTTGAACGATGTTGATAGAATTTTGAATGCAGATTTACAGATAGTACAACTGTATTTTGTTAATTTTAATATTCCTAAATAATTTTTTGACTAATATATATCTTTTCCGTACATATTAGCGAAACTAATTTCGTTCGGAAAATGTTTTATTCTTAGAAAATCGTCACACCATGATTGTTTAAAAAATTTGATAAATAAAATCTGTTAAATAATTTACGAGTGATCGGTTGATCGTAGACTTCGTTTAATTGATTTACCAAATGATCGATCAATCGAAGAAAACTAACCGATTGATCGGCGGTGAATTCGATTATTCGAAAAAATCTATTATCCAAAGATCGGATCAATTTTTCTCAAATAAGACGAAAAATCATGAAAGTCTAAAATAAATCGATCGATCACCAAAGAGTCCAAAAAATTTACAGTAGCCAAAATGACAAATGTTATTTCTATGCCTGTTAAGCCCGGCATATCACTCGCGTCTTTTCCCACTTGACCTACATTCTGGAATTGGAGGGTAAAAAGGATCGCAGAATATTTCCCGTAGAAATAGATTGGCGTATTCAAGTGCAGATCCAGGAGGGTTGATTGGAAGGCCAGAGACGACGGTTTTCGCAGTTGTGATGAGGAGAATGATTGTTTGATTGAAAAATATGAGACGAAAAGGAATTGGACGAATTGCCGTCTCTGCGGAGCCCGCGATCGCATAAAATTTGAATATTATTATTGCGCGAAGTTTAATGATCGTATATATAATAATAATAATAATAATGAGACGCAGAGGAAGCAGACTTATTGGAAACGGACATTAAGGGGGTGGTCGCCCTCCTCTTGCGTTTGGTTTTCAAGTCGGCTTCGAATCGCTGATATTGGATACGAGAAGGTTCGCGAATATTCAACGATTTCAAGATACTGCGTTTATTTTTCTAAACCTAACCTTAAATCTGTGATTTCGAAACAGTTTCTACTGTCCTACGAAGCTTTGTATGTATGTGAGGAATGAATTCTATGCGAACCCAACCAACGTCTGATCCTCAAGTATTCCTAAAAAACGTTTTCCAAAAATGAAAAACAAGTTTTCCGAAAACGTAAAAAAGTTTTCCAAAAATGAAAAACAAATTTTCCGAAAACGAAAAAAATTTTCCAGAAATGAAAAAACGGTTTCCAGAAATGGTAAACAAGTTTTCCGAGAGCGAAAAAAAGTTTTCCAGAAATGAAAAACAAGTTTTCCAGAAACGAAAAAAAAGCTTTCCAGAAATGATAAAAAAGTTTTACCGAAAGGAAAAAAAGGTTCCAAAAAATGAAGAAAAGGTTTCCAGAAATGGAAAACAAGTTTTCCGAAAACGAAAAGAAAAGTTTTCCAGAATTGAAAACAATTTTCAGAAATGAAAATAAGTTTTCGGAAAACTTGGAAATGGGAATTTTATTTTGGGAAAACTTTTTGTCGTTTTCGGAAAACTTTTTTAGGTATCGGGGATAACCCCCTGTCGGAATGCCACCATCTTGTCCCCGAACTGTCATATCTACCCTACTGACTCACCATTTCTTATTTTGTTAAAAAACATTTTCAGCAGTTGTCCCAATCCTGAAACAGTACCCTGAATTTTTTTAGATTTTTTTGTCGAACCTCGTGATTATTTAAAAATATTCAGCTTGATTTTGTAAAGAAGCTTTTCCAAAATTCTCGAAAAATTCTCAAAAACCGTATTTTATTTTCCAAACATTTCAACACCGGAACCATGATAGACTGGTTTTTTCTTGCATTTTTATTTTTTTTTCGATTTTTTCGCACATTTGATTCTTTTGATCAACTCAAAAATTGTTTAAGCGATCTAAAAATTCCCAAAACTTATGCTTTTTTACAACCTCAAATATATCACCGTTTTCATTTTATTTCCAAAAAAAAAAAAATGTACTCAAACCGAGGATTTTTATCTTCGCATCTGCACGCCCCGGAATCTCATGCGCGGCGAAAATCGAATGAATGAATAAATTTGAACAAAAAACAAAAGATAAGCCCTGTTATACACTGTATAAAAGAAGAGAGTATATTGGCGCGGAATTCTCTCCCTTTTATTTACTCTTTTCACTTTCACTCGACGATATCGAGGCAAAAGTGATCCAACGTCGGCTTAAAGGGTCTCCGGATACGTGAGAGGGTCCATTAAATGAGGATCAAGGTTTGCATGCCTTGACGTTGCAAAGAGAAAGAGGAAAAGTGGATCACTCCCTCTGCACGTGCCCATCCACGGAGTCTAATCTCTCACCTGTCACATCGATACCCTCGCTATTAAGGCGATTTATTTCTCCTAGAGCAACGATACGTGTAGCTTCTGTGCCTATACTAGAATGTTCGGACGAAACCAAGAAAACAAAATTCTTTTCTCAAACGCGAATGAAAATTTTGGAAGAGCCTCTCAAATAACATATCTCAGCGAAACATGAGTTATTAATATTGAAACTTGAAGGTGCCAATTTTTTTCTTTCTATTTTCTATTTAAATGACACGTAAAAAAAAAAAAAAAACTTTGAATTTTTTTTTCCGTATGGGAAATTATACCCTCCGTAAAAAAGTACTTGGATAGAATTTTCCTAACTCTAACTAAGAAAAAAAAAACATTTTCGACACTCCAAGTCCTATACGCATTGCGGTAAGGAAAAGAGGAAGAGAGAGAGAGAGAGAGAGACGAAGCGAGAGAAGAGAGAGAGAGAGAGAGAGATATTTATTGGTTTCCTGGGACCTGCGTCCCTTGTGAAAACAATAGTTAGTATAATATAATGCGTTATATGTATAATGTATATATATCACAGGGTTAACTTGATATTCTCATGGTGTAAAAAACGTCAGTCAATTAGGATATGGAATCGAAATAGTTTCGCTGTTAGGGAAGTTTTTCATCAGTGTAATTTTTAACCTTTTTTTTTTTTTTTTTGATTGACGTCTAATTTTATTTATCAATCAAGTTTTACGAAGAATACATTTCCAAAATTCTATGGGTTTATTGTACATTCAGTTAAATCACAATTGTGTGAAATAAATTTCGGAACTTGGTTTCAAGTAGCGATTTGAGAGTTGGGTTGTCGAAAAAATCCTTGCGTTACAATTTTTTCATTCAAATTATGACATTATTATACTCCACGTCAGCTATACTTTTTATAGCTTAATATAATACCATAAGAAACGTGAGTTCGTATCCAATTTGCAATATATATGAGGGTGAAAATCGAACTTTAATTTTTTTTTCCAAATTTATTCAAAAACGCACAGGAGATCTCTAGATTTCAGAGATTTACAGAAATCTATGTTTTTTGTTCAAAATCACGCGTTCAAATAATACAAAGAAGCTTACGAAATTGAATTTTTCCAAGTTTTCAATTATCTGACCGATATTAAAGAAAACAAAGCTTCCTCGTCACTCGTAGTTTTCATCGAAAATCACCGATTCTTGTTCGAACTTTTTTTTATCCTCACTCAAAATCATCACTCTTAATTTAAAAATGATTTTGTATAAGTTGTTATAAATGCTTTATTCTATTGTTTTTTGCGGAAAATTTTTTTTTACGTGTCTATCAAATGTGAATTTCGTTTTTGGAAAACTCTTTTTCACTTCCGGAAAACATTTTTTTCGTTTTCGGAAAACTTGTTTTTCATTTCTGGAAAACATGTTGTTCGCGTCCAAAAAATGTTTTTTTCGTTTTCGGAAAACTTGTATTTCATCTTTGGAAAACTTTCTTCCGTTTTTGAAAAACTTGTTCTTCACTTCTGGAAAACGTTTTTTTCGTTTTTGGAAAACTTATTTTTCATTTCTGGAAAACACATTGTTCACATCCGGAAAAGGTTTTTTTCGTTTTCGGAAAACTTGTTTTTCATTTCTGGAAAACGTTTTTTTTTTTTTTTTGTTTTTGGAAAACCTTGTTTTTCATTTTTGAAGAACATGTTGTTCGCATTCGGAAAACGTTTTTTTTCTTTTCCGGGAAACTTGTTTTTTCATTTTTGGAAAACTTTTTTAGGAATCGGGGAATGATTTGATTTCGTTTGAAAACTTTAAAGCCACAATTTACAGGTTTTCAGGCAATTCTAATTTTGAAAATTCTCGTATTCGTCCCCAACATCGTGAAATTCATTTCTCGCAAAAAGAACCATTCCGATAGTTCGGTCAGCTCGAATAAATCCATCAAACTCAGCTCTCTGCAGATAAGATTCAAGTTACGGTTTATGAGTTCAAGATGTTCATCGGATTACATGAAAGGAATATAAAGACGGACGGAAGGTATAACGAACAGGATCACGTGTATATTTGAAGGATAAAGATTGTAACAAGCAAGGAATACTGAATATCAAGCGAATAAACTGATCTCGCGGTGTATCAGAAGCGAAGAATCGAAACAAAAGACAGTCGAGAAGAACGCGCAAAGCCCGAGGAAATTGGCATACGAGAGTGAAAAAGGGAGAGAAATTAAATTGGCCTATGGCAAAAGGTCAGAGGTTGCAAAATATATACCTACGTACACATATACGGGGTATTCCGTGCCAACTCTACCAAATTCTCCATTTGATTGAAGCTTTTTAGGTGCTGAATTATATTCACGTTTTTGAAATTATACGTTTTTTATTGTTTTTCAGACTTCCAGGTGAAGGTGTCAGTTGAGTTGTGAATACATAAAAATTTTCACGCTTTCATCTGTTTTTATACTTTGAATACCTCCGATTTACGCAAATCGATGCTCTAACCGTTTCTGAAATTTGGAAAATGTTGTTGAATGTTTTTTACTCCGTAAGAAACTTGTTAAAATTATAGAAAAGATGAATTTATTTTATCTTATTCACTATTATTATCGTATCTCTGAAGTAAAGTTTTATTTAAAATTAATAATTTCATTCCAAAAAATTCTCGTTAAGTCAAAAATGTCACAGAATATTTCAAAAATTCTCAAAACAATCGAATGTCAATTAATTGGAAATGAAAATTTTTCTTACGGAGTCAAAAAAACATATCAAAGAATTTTTTCAAAATTCTCAAAACGATCGATCATAGATTATTAAAAATAAAAAAAAAATTTCTTCAACGTTACAAGAATAAGACGAGAAACAAAATAAATCCGATGATCGACATAAATCTTAAAATTCTCGACCATTCTATATATATATATATATAGTTTTCCAAAAAGTTTGAACCGTAAAAACGTTTAAATATCCGTAACTCAAAAACCGTCGATTAAAAATTTGACCAAAACTGCATGCTCTACTAGATAGATGTTCGAAAAATGTCGCCAAAATAAAAAATAAAAAACTGGTGACGTATAAGCTTGACCAAGTTGGTTTAACAGACTATCAAATCTCGGATCTCCATGTTTTTTCAACCCCGTATTCGGAGTATCTCCGTCTCTTTCCTCAAAGGAAGAAGATAAGCAGCTTCCGCAAATAAACTGAGCAACAAAGAAGGAAAATAAGAGTAAGAGAGAGAGAGAGAGAGAGAGGAGAGAAAAAAAAGAAAAAAAAAAAGAAAAAAAACAAATCATTCGTACAGAGGAGAATTGCTCGTGGAAGCCAAACGCAGAAATATAATACGTGTGACGTTTTCTTGCTTTGGCACAACAACGCTTTCGGGGGTCGATTTGGGGTTGAAATACGGGTTCATATATCCCGGGTGTGTATTTTAATATAAGGGTAATATAGGGCCGTTAGAGCCCTTTGAATGGGGCGGGTATCTCCAGGCTTTCCTTTGCCTCCCTCATCCTGCTGCAGGGCTCGACAAATTTATAACGAAATACAGTATCCAAATCCGCGTAAATCCTCACCGAATTTAATAAAATTGTTAACGGCTATTGGACACCTTCTCCGTCAGCCAATATAACCCAGAAGGATTCGAACAATTTCTACCACCCCTTCCCTCCCTGTCCGAAAGATCTTCAATTTCAATTCCACGGTCGAATAAGGCCGTCTGATATCCGATTCTTATTTCGAGGATCAGACTCGAAACGGTGGATACGGTTATTGGCAATTAGCGAAATCCGCTTCTTCTGACTCGGCTTTGAATGTTTCGTCAGGCGGATTTTTTCGTCATAGTAGTTAGTCTAGTTTTTTGTATCTATGACTGGGATAAACTTACGAATTTAATCGAATCAATTTCGGTTTTGTAATACCTGTTTCAAACATTCGGAATTGATAAATGTTTACCAAATGTAATCGATAATTATGTGTATTTGGGGCAGTCCATCCCATTTCGACCCCAGTCTGACCTTTGACCTCTTGGACTTGCCCGCGATTTTTTATATGATTGTTCTCACGTTAAAAGGCACTAAGTTTTTTTTTTTTTAGATTTTTCTGACACGGTTCGAATTATCTACAATTTTTTGAAAAATTATTTTATTGATCAACACAATTTCAAAATCTGAGGAAATTTGAAAAAGTTGGGCATCAAATATCAAAATTCTTAAGCATTTTTTTTTAAATTGTGTCGTTCAATAAAATCATTTTAAAAAATTGTAGAAAATTCAAACCGTGTTGGAAAAATTTGAAAAAAAAAATTAGTGCCTTTTAATGTGAGAACAACCGTGTAAAAAATCGCGGGCCAAATCCGAGAGGTGAAGGGTCAGAAACAGGTCGAAATGGAATGGACTGCCTCATTTAATAACCCGTTTTTGAAAATCTACCAAAATTTCAAAGATTAAAAATTGTAAGGTGATTACAAAGTGTAATAAATAATAATGTCTATTTAGTTATAACATTTTCGAAATCTAACAATATTTTCAACATTCACAATTAACAGTTATTTAAAAAGTGTAATTAACGATCACTTACATTTAGAAATCCGGTTTTTCGAAATTGAACAGTCTCTAATGAGCAGTTAGGAAAGAAAATAATTTTCTTTTTCATTTAGTGGTTAGGTATTTGCATCGTGTGGGGAACAGATTGAAAACTCGTTTGTTTTTTTTTTTTTTATACAATTGAAAATGTCTGTTCTAATCGCTTTGGCGTATTGATTTCACACGAAAGATATAATCACCCTTTTGTATTTTCTTTTTTTAAAAATTAGAGAAAGATGCTTGATTCGCTCTGTTTCCCAAATACCCAAAAAATTATTACAACGTTTAGGAAAACGTGAATTACATTACATTCAGTGTGAAAAAACGATGAAATTATTGCCGAATTTCTAACACTGACACATTTTTATGACCGAAATTGTATTCGAAAATTTTTATGTTTTACTGTTTTCGCTCGATATTGTATAAATTATTCAGTTTCGTGTAATCGTAGATGTAAAATATATTTATTAGAAAAGAATCGGTAAACTAATTTCAATCAATTTACATCAATTTTTACTTATTTTCGTTTGAAACTCGTCGTTTCTAAAAATAAGCGAACGAAATGTATCAGGCTGCAAAGAAATAAATTCTTATAGATAGATCTTATAGATATAGAGAAACAGAGGAAAAAAATATTGAGGGATAAGTAGATTTGATCTGAGGTGGAATGCCCTATACATACATACATATATATATATATATATATATATTCTTATCTCGTGGGCTAAAATCTCTCAATCACTCAGGAAGGGCGGGAGGGGGGGGGGGGGGGGAATTGATCACGCTACATTAATCTGATTGTGAATCGCATATAATGGCTTTGAAAAAAAAATCCTACAGGAGATACAACATCGTTCCAATAATCGATTTTAATTTCTTTTTTCACACCCCAGCACACGAATTTTGATTTTTTTTTTGAAAAAAATTAGCGGTGAAGCAGATCGAAATTAAAATACATTAACGCCAAGATTTTTTTACGCCATACTTAGTCACTGATTTGAATTATGCATGGAGTTTGAGAGTTCAACGAATAAAGTTCGTTAGAAGATAATCACGTTCAACACAAGTTCCAGGATTCAATTTGGAAATTAGACATTAGGACCTTCCGTGCCAAATCAACCAATTTTCACCCTAACCAAACTTTTGGATTTCCTTTAATCCTTTTTAAGTAAATTAAAGGAATCTCTGAAACCTGCGATTTGTTTATTAACTCTAGCTTCGTGTGAAAAATCCGGTTCAAGTTACGAAGATCTGAACTGTTTTTTCGATAAATTCCTCCTGTTGTAAAATTCACAAAAATTTAATCTTCTTCCAATCATTTTGAAATTAGAACAATTTTTTTTATCTACTTCAAAACACTTTAAGTCGACAAGAATTAATTATGTCAAACGTTTCGCTGAAGGTCACAACCGGGTAAGCATGCCAAAGAGTCCTCTCTCAAAATGGATTCTGTAAGTGATCTACAGTCTTCTGTTGGTAAATGACTGACTCGTATCAAATTTAACCTTCCAACTCCATTTTGCTCAATGTTATAACAAAAAAGAAGGTATTTTTTAGTATTTTCACAATAACTCCGCTATTTCCTCGTACAAGATTATTAAAAAAATCGCGGACATTAGTGTACATATCAAAGATCTTTTTCACATTTTTCGGTGGCAAAATCCACCATCTAAAAATTTTTAAACATTCAGATCGCTGATTTCGGTCGATTTTAAAGAGTCACTGCAGTTTTTTTTCACAGTGTAAACATCTGGTGTCGGGTGATTTTCCATAATTTTTTCAGATTTTTTCCAATGGTGTGTCATCGTTAAAAAAATCAAAAACCGATATTTTTTACTCTTGTATGGGTATGACCTCAAGATCACTTTTACCACGTACAGAAATAACACTGAAAACTGAAATGTGTAATCAGTTTGAAACAACTTTTTCCATTCAACGTTACTTTCGAAATTCTTTACCATAAAACTCTGTAACATAACATATTCTGTACAAGTTAATCTTGTGAATTGTTCGTCACTATCAGCTACTTCCGTTTCCAAGTTCTCAGACCGTTTACATCGATGACTAGAAAATATCTCCACATTCGGTTAGTTATTTCCCGAATCAGTACCGAAGCCTCATCCGTTTGACCGGTAGCGGTGTGAAGCAGTTAATTCGGGTTATTTATTGGCATATTTAGCCTTTGATTGTTACAATATTTTTGGACTAATAAAAGTCTTTTTCTTCTTGTTTATCACGTGTAACAAAACGCGGGACGGCGATAGAGTATATATCACGAGTTAGATCTAACAACTGAATTACAAAACTTGAACCTCACTAATTACTGACTAGATAGTTTAAACTGGTAAAACTTTCAGTCGTATCGGTACAACAGTTTCCGACAAAAGCTCTTAAAAAATTCCCTCTTACTTCCTGCTACGCGCAGAGAAAAGAGTAAATGATTTAATGCAGGTGTTTTTCGGTTTCATCAAAAATCGTTTTATCTGTTTCACTGCAAAATTCGAAAATATGACGAACATGTAATGCAGTCGATACAGTGCACGGTAGTCAGAAAAATGAAAGACATGGCCATGGCTATGGCTAACCAAACTGCAATACATCAGCAAGAAAGTACGATTGAATGCGCAGCAAGATATTTGAATTGGAAACAAGTGACGCCTTAGATTATGGTATTTTCAGGATTAACACAATAAAAAGCTATGGTGTGACGAAACGGGCGTCCAGAGCCACTAACGAGCCAGTTTTTACGTGTCAGAGACGAAGAAATATTCATAACACGAGCAATAATGATCATAGAAAAATAGACCTAACCTATACATACATACTTGGATTGACGCAGGTGAAACAAGTTCAGAATAGCTCTTTAGCAGTTTTTGGCAACAGCGATGCTGTTATTGAGTTTACGGTTCCTGTGGTAAATATATTATCAGTTACAGTTTGTCTTTGATTTCGGGAGATCAAAATTCATTCAATATCATTTCGAGAGGGGCTTCCATTCGGGTCGAAACGTCAACGTGTATCGTGATCATTGACTTTCATATCCAACAATCATTTTGTTCATCAACGTTGAGATGAAGAATGTTTCTACATTACGAGTAATGACGTCAGATGAAGGTATATATACTGAAATGATAAAGAAGTTCGTTACCTTTTCAGTTGTCGGTAAGTCCGCAAAACTGCTCACCGCCATGTTTGAATGTCACATCAATCGTCGCACTATTACGCACCTTCACTCACGTACGATAACACTTGACTCTAAATTCTCAATATCAACACGTCGCATATCGTATGAGCGTTTACGACTGACTACGAGTATTATTTGCGTTACAATGAATGTAGAGAAATTCATAACCATTAAATATGAAATAAAATAGACCGTTAAAGAAAAATACACGGAGTATATATAGTTGAAGGTGGTGACGAAAAAACAGATAATTCGTTTATTTATATAGTAATCGACGAACCATACGACACATTCATAATAGAATAGACGATTAATACCCCCGTACTGGGCACAGGCCAACGAGCTTGACATGATAGCTTAAATTGAACGAGAATAAACAGTACAATGTTTATAAAATAAACATAAAATTCAGGGAAAAATTTTCAGAAAAGAGAGGAAAGAAAAATCGTCGTCGTTAAAATGTATATGAAGACGTTAAGCAGTTAGAAGAAGTTGTATATACAGATATTGGAGAGAGAGGTTGAATGTAAATACTTGAGTGAGTTTGTTATTTTATTTAATCACGTGACTTTTACATTCGTTGTTTTAACTCTCGTCGCGAGTTGATTCTCGGTTTATTACTTGATCAGGATTTATTTCCATCACGCGTCGCAGAGTTTTGTTCACACATTTCAAGATCGAACTCTCGCCTTCGGGTGTTGAGGGATTACTGATCGACTGCGACCTTCTAGCCTCGATGTTTACTTCAAATTGACAACATCGTGACAAATTGAACGCGTGTAACCTTTACGCGTGGTTAAAAGCATTCTCTAGTCGTCTAGTCAGTCTTTACCGATGAATTATTAATTTATTGAAATATAACAAATGAATTGTGATGTAATGTAAATATAATAAAGGTTTATCCAATGAAATATGAAGAAAAGCCTGTAAAATTCGCACAAATATAGAAAACCGAGCGCTCTTTCTATCGCGAAGTGTAATACGCTTACGTTGGCCCGCCTGGTACGTACCGAGTAACTCGACCAGCCGATGTAATTTGAAAACACGAAATCGTGGATATTATAGGATAATAAATGAAACGTGTATATTGTGATATAATAATCTTGTCAACAATTTATCGAACCGTTAAAGGAAAGTGGGTTTTGAATGTCATAGCTGATATAAATGTATAGATACAGCAAATGGTAAGTATCGTTCGATCTACTACGTCAATTGCATGTTTATCGTCGTTCCGAATTCTGCTTTGGAGAAAGCCATTTTTGATGAAACTGGAAAATACGAGCATCGAATCTTTTGCTCTTTTCTCTTAGATCTAACTCTGATATATACTCTCTCGTCGTCCCGCGTTTTGTTACATGTGATAAATAAGAAGAGAAAGACTTTTATTAATCCAAACATATTGTAACAATGTTGTCTTTCATTTTTCTAACTACCGTGTACTGTATCGACTGCATTACAGGTTCGTCATAGTTTCGAATTTCGCAGTGAAACAGAAAAAGCGATCTTTGATGAAACCGAAAAATACCCGCATTGAATATTTTACTCTTTTCTCTGCGCGTAGCAGGAAGTAAGAGGGACTTTCTTAAGAGCTGTTGTCGGAAACTGTTGTACCGACACGACTGAAAGTTTTTCCAGTTTAAACTATCTAGCCAGTAATTAGTGAGGTTCAAGTTTTGTAATTCAGTTGTTAGATCTAACTCTGATATATATTCTAACGTCGGCCCGCGTTTTGTTACACGTGATAAACAAGAAGAAAAAGACTTTTATCAGTCCAAAAATATTGTAACAATCGAAGGCTAAATATGCCAATAAATAACCCAAATTAACTGCTTCACACCGCTACCGGTCAAGCGGATGAGGCTTCGGTACTGATTCGGGAAATAACTAACCGAATGTGGAGATATTTTCTAGTCATCGATGTGAACGGTGTGAGAACTTGAAAGCGGAAGTAGCTGATAGTGACGAACAATACACAAGATTAACTTGTACAAAATATGTTATGTTACACAGTTTTATGGTAAAGAATTTCGAAACTAACGTTGAATGAAACAAGTTGTTTCAAACTGATTACACATTTCAGTTTTCAGTGTCATTTCTGTTCGTGGTAAAAGTGATCTTGAGGTCATACTCATACAACAGTGAAAAATATCGGTTTTCGATTTTTTTAACGATGACAAACCATCGGGAAAAATCTGAAAAAATTATGGAAAATCACCTGGCACCAGATATTTACACTGTGAAAAAAAAAGTGTAGTGACTCTTTAAAATCCACCGGAAATCAGCGATCTGAATGTTTAAAAATTTACAGAAGGTGGATTTGGCACCGAAATATCTAAAAAAGATCTTTGATATGTACACTAATGTCTGCTGGATCTGCGATTTTTTAAATAATTTTGTACGTGAAAATAGCGGAGTTATCGTGAGAATAGTAAAAAATAACCTCTTTTTTGCTATAACATTGCGCAGAGTGGAGTTGGTAGATTAAAATTTGGTACGTGTCAGTCATTCACCAACAGAAAATTATAAGTCACTTGCAGAATCCATTTCGAGAGAGGCCACTTTTGACTTGCTTACTGGAAGAAAAAGAAATCAGACATCTTTCATTTTATGAAAATGCTACTTGTTCCGATTTTTTTTTTCTTTCTGTTTTCTCTGCATAAATCATCGGCATCTTCGCCATATTTTCTGCTTTCAGCTCTTCTTTCGGAAACATTGCGCACCCGTTATCTGCTTGGATGTACGGCTTCCTCTTCGGCGACATCCGTTCCTCTGACCCTTCGCTGCCCTCCCGGTACGACAATAAGCGTCACCCTTGCGCACTACACAGACAATCCAACAGCCTCCTTGGGCATTCTAGAAGTTCCTCAATGTCCGCTGCCGGTTATCACACCTGATCAAATATTCAGCCTAAATTGTACCAGCAACGTGCAGGTAAGTCAATACTTGCTATCGGCATGTCTTTTTTTCTTTATTTTTTGGTCGTTCATTAATCTGAATGAAAGAAAAAACCTCGAGCTACAAAAAAAAAATTTCAACGGAATTTGTTTGTTTATTTATCAATTATGATCACCTGATTTAGAAAAAAAAAATTTTTTTTGAAACTTATATCACAAGTTGTAAGGATACCCATTTCAGTAGACAAGTAATGCTTTTCAAGTTTATAACATAATTTTTTTCTCATGACAGTAAAAATTATTCGAGAAACTTGTTTTTTTTTTTCTTTTTTTTCTTTATTTGTAAGACAAAAAATTAATTTTCAATAGACTATGAAATTCGAAATGAGAACGAAAGTTACATGCATATTTTTTAGACTATGAAACGTGAATGAATGAAGGGACAGTCTTGAATATATTTTTTCAGATGGGTATTGAAACTGTTGACAAAACACTTCCGTTGAAAACGTAATCTGATGAAGTGAAATTTTTGTTATGAATTTTTGAAATATATTTGAGGCTTGGTTTAATTGAATTTGTTGATCAATCATTTTCGTCGAATTTTCTCTATGCAATTTTTTATGCTATCAGTTTGAACATTGAACAACAGAATTAATTGTCAATATTTTAGAAACTCGAAAAGACTTGGTTTGGTTATTCAAAAACGATATTTAAACGAATCAGGTGTCAAATGCATCGATTAGAATCGATTTTTTGATGCAGGAGAAGTTGACATGGAAAGAATATTGATTAATTAAGTTGAGCAAATTAAATTTATTAGTTATTTGTTTCCTGCCTTATGTTTAAATCGCTTGTATTTCAAATCTTTTTTTTTTCTTCATTTTTGCGCCACGTAAGATATTTTTAAGCGAAACAAATTTGCAAAAAAAAATTTAAATATTTCAAGACTCCCGAGTTCAGATATTTAGTAAAACTATAATTGAAAAATTTGAAAATTAACGGGTTAAAGAACTGAATTTAATTTAAGAATTTTTCATCGTTCGATAAAAATCTGGTCTGAAATAATGAAAAGATTTATCTACGAGATACGGAAAATTTTATTCAAACATTCATCACATGCAATTCACAAGTGTAGATGAATGGTAATTAAAAAATTATCGTAATAATGAATATAAATTTCCTTGTCCACCGTCAATTTGCATAAGTAGAAAAAAAAAAATCATAACTCTACCCTCTGCCGGAAAATTCTTCTCATTTTTTTGTTGGAGAACTTGTACTTCACTTTTCTTTCATTTACCGAAATTTATTTCACCGCTGGGCATAAAATGGAATTATAACAGGTTGTTTCAAATTAATAACAATCATACGTGAAAGCGTAGATAATTCGCATGCAACGAGAAAATTGAATCCACAATGATTGAGGTAGATTTCGTTGTTATTGAGCTGAAACGATATCTTGCGCTGCAAGCTTCAAGGATGCTTCATATTAAGGTGATGTGTTACGCCTTGACCTTTACCGACCGAGAAAATCCACCCTTTTTCTTCCAATTGCAATATTATAAAAACAAACGAACGAAAAGGGTTCAGATTTCGACGGTTCATCGCTCTTTTGTAGCGGAATTCATTAATATATTAAGTAAAAGGGTGAGTCTGCTCGGTCGGTAAGGGTAGGAGTACCACACGACTTTAAGCGTAGTGCTTAAGGCTGTGAGAAGAATGGGCAGGGATTTAATTTTCTGGAAGCAAGAAAACATTTAAGTAATGAGAAGAGCCTCGGTCTCGCAGTCCTGTCAACGTCAAAATTTAAGCTTACGATTGCCGTTTCGAGGAGAATCTGAAAACTCGGAATGAAAATTGATCGCCGCGAGAAAGTGACAGTTTGAAGCACACTTACGCCTCTGCAGAAAACCGAAAACGCATAATCAATGAAGAGGACATAAATAACGAGAGAAAATTGGGAGGATAAGAAAATTCCCCCCCCCCCCCCCCCCCCCATTTATAAAAATACAACGTATAGATTAGAGTGGCGCAAAAAAAACCGACTATTTTTTTTTTTTGAGTCTCGTGTGACAAAATGTTAGTTTTTGATGTTTTGAGAGCCCACTCCAAAATACAGTTCAAAAAAAATTTTTTAAGAGGTCGCTTCACATTTTTTAAAACGTCAGAAATCGTCAAAAATCAATTTTTTTTTTTCCTCGTTACGGTATAATTTTATAGACAAAAAAAATAAGTTTCCGAAAGTTTCAGTTCAATATTTGAATTTTGAAAAGTCGCTCATAATTTTTTTTCAATTTTTTGGTGCATTTCTTTAGATCTTTTCGAGCGACCTTTTAATATTCATATTCAATTTTCATAAAAAAATTTTCTCTAATTCGGTAAGAAAGAATCGATAACAATACACCACGACATGAATTAAAAATCAAACAAAATACTGAGAATACATTTTTTTTATTTTGATTTTTTGACGATTTTTGACATGTTAAAAAATTTGGAGTGACCTATTAAAATTTTTTTTTTGAGCTGTCCTTTGGAGTGGACTCTTAAAACATCAAAAACTAACATTTTGTAACACGAGACTCGAAAAAAAAAAAAAAAATAGTCGGTTTTTTTGCACCACCCTAGTATAGATAGATTATTTTCTATTATTACGACACATGTTTTTCCGTATTGCGTAATAAGCAAACTAAGCGATTCGTTCGAACACGAAACTGCTAGATAATTTATTCTGTATGCGTGTGTGTGTGTGAGGATAATTTATCAACTAAGAATTTTATTCCGTAAATAAACCTACCGATGTGTAAAAATCTAAGAATTTCGAATAGTCGAATAAAATTAATCAATTAATTGATTGTTTTCACAAAAAACGTTTGTTTATAATTAAAAAATTTCTACAGAATTCTAATGGAATCCAAAAGAATTTTTTTTTCATTCTAAACGGTTCGCGATTTCGTTTAGTGCATATTTTTATTGCTTTGAAAAATCTTAAGGTGAATACAGAAGTTTTTTTTCTATCAGATTCTAAAAGAATGTAGACTTGAAATTGGTCGAGCAGAAATATGAGGGTTTCGAGTACAGAGTTCAAGTTTAATATTCAAATCCGAACGGATGATGAAGTGAGATGCATGAAAATACACAGCTGCAGCATTATTTAACGCGAAAGGAAAGATTTCCGGTTCTTAGCTGTTAAAAAACAGAAGTGAATAAAAGAGCGTGGTACAATAATTTTTACTCGTGAAAAGTTAACGATAGAATTCCCGACGGAAACCGGTGCAAGGCTGAGTAGATATAATTAATTCCGGTCGAGGCGTTGAATGAAATTAAACGAAATTGGATGAGATAAGGATGGGCTCATGATGGGAATAGAAAACGAGAACTGGCGGACGCAGAAAATATTCATCTGGGCACCAGGAATTGATAATGAAATGAGAAAATGGACCAAAGATACTTAATTCCGTTTAAATTATTCCAGCAGTATAATTATACAGGGTGACCAAGTACCCGCGGACTACCGGGCACTGATGGATTCCTTGCAAAAAAATAAGACTAAAATTACTCTTGACAATTTTTTTTTAAAGCAACGGTTTTCGAGTTAGAGCCGTTTGAAGTCCACCAATCATGGCGCGCAGATAAGGCCGGGCGAACGAGCCTTGCGCGAGGCTAGCGTACGCTGCATGAGGTTCAGCTACACTAGCCTCGCGCAAGGCTCGCGCGCTCGATTCCATCTGCACCGTGATTGGTGGAATTCAAACGGCTCTAACTCGAAAACCGTTGCTTAAAAAAAAAATTGTCAAGAGTAATTTTAGTCTTATTTTGTTGCAAGGAATCCGTCAGTGCCCGGTGGTCCGCGGGTACTGTGTCACCCTGTATACATATATTTATATTAGGGTGTTCCAAGATGAAAAAAAAAATGATTTATGTATAGGCCAATCCAGCAATTATTAACGAATGATTTGGACGTGAAAAAATTGATTTGTCTGAAAATTTTTTCGCTTTTATAGTGTGTACTAAGATTGAAAACTTCACCAAGTTTTAAGCTTCTAGGACTTACCGTTCGCCAGAAATGCCACATCAAAGTTTATTATTTTGACCTAACTGAGCTGATTTGAATGTGAATTGTTTTCGTATTGTTACCGGCATAAAAAAATTACGAAAAAATATGTAAAATATGTATTGGAAAATTATTTTTTAACGATAAAAATCATCGAATTGAACAGTTTTTTCCGCTAGCTATACGAATCGAACGATTTTCCAATCGATAAGGACAGAAATTCTATACGGATCTGACAAAGCAAAGCCGCTGGTCAGCTTTTATTTTCGTTGTATAAGCTGTTGAATGCGTGGGTTTTATTTTAATAACTTGAGGATGAAATATAAATCCTTCGCCCTGAGCCCTGCTTCACATTTCGTCAGGTCTTACATTTTGAGCCGTGATATCAAATTACAAATCCCAGTAGAAAAGTTGAAAGCCGCGGAAAACATTCCCCATCATGCGTCAATTTTAACCACTTGTATAAAAAATTTTCTTCAATCCTCAGAGTGACTCACTCACTTACTCAGAGACACTAGAAGTTTTTATTGTAAATCAAGTTAAGGATGGATCGGAATTTATTGATAAAAAAAAGGTCTTAAGAAACCGTTCAAAAAAATCTCCAACAATTATTACAATATATCATTAAGTGAAACAAATTTAACTCATATTGCATTTTTTTTCTTTTTTTTTAAAGTAATTCCTCGGCGATATTCAACACACTTTTTGGACCGTTATGCCGTTTTTTTTTTTTTTTTTTTCTAAAAAATTCTTTTTCTCACGAATTTGACAAGGAAAGTTTATTCAAATTCAATGAAATTTTTTGAAATCAAACTAATTCTTATTTAATTTTAAATATATTATTTAGTGTTCTTCATTCTGCGTAACCAAATCAGTTTTTTGGTTCTGGAAATTATTATTTTTAGAGGATAAAACCAATAACTTGAACGAAGAATTATTAATTTAAATCACCTAAAACCTTTTTATACCGTGAATGTTTGTTTCTTTGCGTTCTGTGATATGGATTGAAAAAAAATAAACCTTAATTACTTTAAATCTGAAATCAAAAAACCAAATATTTGCTCTTAGTAATTGAGTATATCTAATAATTCGAACGAAGGATTTTTTTTTTTTTCGACACAACTTATTTTACAAGGTACAATAGACAATACATGGTGTAAATTGTACCGAAAAAATCGTATGTTTTTGCACGAGACTTTGCGAAAAAATTCAAATTTCAATTTTTTTTCTAAATCCTTCGTTCAATCACTAGCTATACTCACCTACTAACAGAATATATTTTTTGTTTTCTAATTTTTATGAAGTTTTTGAATGAAAATTTTCATAAAATATTCTTCAAATATTGTTCTTTCATATGTTTTAAGTTTGAATAAAATAGGGGAGGGGCGAGCAAAACGGGATACCCTTAAAATTTTATAAAAATATGCTGTTTTTTAAAAAGTAAAAAACGACTTCTGTAAACTTTTTTGAGCATTATTTTGAATTTTTTTAAATTTTCAAAAATTCTTTTTTAACCCTCGCATCCAATTTTTCTTAAATTACTTACAAGGAAATTCAAATTCATTTTCTTTTCAGAATTTTCTTTTCTTTTTACATTTTTAGGGGGTTACCCCATTATGCCCAAAAAAAAAAACACAAAAAAAAAAGAAATCCCTGACATCCGAAAACTATTTTTATTTTCTTTGGTTACAATTAGAAGAAAAAAAAAAGATTCAGCGTATTTGCGTACTCAAAAACTAAGTATTTCCGTAGCCCCCCCTTCCGCACCTTAACTTTTTTATTACATATTGAAAAAAAAAGAGAGAAAATATGCTTTTTTGTAACCTTCGAAAACCACGTAACCCCTTAAAAAACACACACATACGCACATTCTTTGGCCATGAATAACTTTTTTGCACGGAAAGTAAGTGGATTAAAGGGAAACGTTTGCCTTCCTGTTGTCCGATGTGATAGTTAAAATGAAACGGTGCCAAACGGTTACATCAGAATTATATCCAGTCTCTGGGTGAATCGGGCGTGTTTTTCTCCTCGTGAAAAAGAGCAACTCGTTTAACTGTATCGTCGGCAGAGCGAGATGAGGAGGGTGATTGAGATTTCTGAGAGCAGATTAGCCAGACTTCGCGACGCTGTCATTGCAGCAGACAGAAGCGTTGACATTTCCGCGAGAGTTTGATGATTGCCATCAAATAAGCCCGAGGAAAGTTTCACGGATTAAATGATCCTTGCGGTGATTAATCCAAATTTGCTACGGAGGATTTCCCCCTTTGTTCAATACAATCTTATAGCTTCGTGGAAATGAAATTTCTCAGCACAATTCTGCAAAACGTTTCTTAAAGTCCGTGAATTGAAACTCGGTGTTTCGTTGATGAAAAGAAAATACGGATTCGTGTGGAAAATGATAAAATGAAATTATGAATTTTCCGTTTCACCTGACAATTTCAAATTATTCTTTAGACAATTTTCAAATGTCTTCGGAAAATTTACATAACTTCAATTTTCTTGTGGGTTTTGAAAATGTGTAGAAGAAAAAAAAAACAGTAAAAAAAAAAAAAAGAAAACGTATTCAAGTTTTTTCCTCCGGTTTTTACGAGATTATTTTCATCCAATGTCTATGATAGCATATTGGCACGAAGGCATGAAGTTCGATTTAGAAAGGGCTATGACGATACATTGACCATGAAATGGAATCACCGCTATATTGACACAGTTCCGGTAGGTCAGTCTACGAACAATAAGTTCCAGCGTAAAATAAACCATGAATTTCTTGATGAGAATATTTCAAGAAACCATTAATTCAAATACCAACTTGTGAATAGATTTTGAATCACCATGGAAAGTAAAATGGACTTGAAACTGTAAAAAAAATATAATATTTCTATTCAAATAAATGTATAAATATATTCATTCGGTCACTGACTTTTATTATTTCGATGAGATGAAATTGAAATTTTTTTCGGTAAAAACTTCTGACGCAAACAATGAACGCAAATTTATATCACACAATTTTCGATTACGCGATATCATATCTTTTTTCCAATTTCACCAAATTGAAGCATGCATTGTTTGAATGATCGTATGATCGTGAAAATTCTCACACGGGGGTTTTTGGGGTCACTGATTACAAATCCGCTATCAGATTTGCGAAATTCAAGATGGCGGATTCAAGATGGTGGCGAAAAATTTAGGAAGTTGTGGAATTTTACTGAAAATGACACGTTTTGACACGGGGGTTTTTCGGGTCGTTGATTACGAATCGGAACTCCGATTTTCCCAAGTTTTTCGTCGCCATCTTGAATCCACCATTTTGAATTTTGAAAATCTGAGTTCAGATTCGTAATCAGCGACCTCAAAAACCTCCTAGGTGTCATTTTCAGCAAAATTAAACAACTTCCTAAATTTTTCGCAATCATCTTGAATCCGCCATTTTGAATTTTGAAAATCTGAGTTCGGATTCTTAGTCAGCGACCTGAAAAACCTCCCAGGTGTCATTTTCAGCACAATTCAACAATTTCCTAAATTTTTCACCACCATCTTGAATCCGCCATTTTGAATTTTGGAAATCTGAGTTCGGCTTCGTAATCAGCGATCCCAAAAACCCACTCTCACTAAATTCGAAGTCATTTCATCGAATAGATTCTTTAAATATAAATTTTTCCGAAAAAAAACGTTAATTTTTTAAGTTTGTTTAAATATAAATCTGTAAATTTATTCATAAGTTTAAATGTAATATATATAAATCAAATAAATCTTATTTTATAAATAATTACGCTAATCAGACTATATTTTTATGTTCGTTCATTACTAAAGTAACTAAGAAGTGCAAAAAACCGGATTTGAATACGTAAAAATGTAGATAAATTAGAAAAATTCAAAAGATTTGAATTTCATTTTTCTCACTTCTTTTTTTTTTTTGCAAGACAATCGTCACGAAAATTTGGTCAAAAAACGTGGGCTTATGAATAATAATTGAAAGGGAAATCAAATATTCCTCAGTGTTTGCAGAAAAATTTTCCGACAGAAAACACTGTTGATTTTATTTAATTTTTCACTTTTTCAAAAAGACGGCAAAGAGTCGTCTGGCGACATTCGTTACTCGAGAATCCTGCCCTCGACTGTATGAGAACAGCTCATTAATATGAAGTTGAACATACATTGAAGGCGCGTAACGAGACTTTGAAATGTAAAATATTCTTGAGGAAATGTTATAAGTATGTAGGTCAAACATTCCAAGTATATTTTCACGGTTACTTGAACATTTATTACGAAAAGATCGAATTTTCCTAAAATCTAAATAATTTCAACTCTATTACCCTTGATTCATTAACGTAATTTCGGTTTGTCATTCCTCAGACGTTTCCTTAATTTTCATTCAGTACACGATTACGACATTAACATTGTTACATTTCTATTACACACGTTAATATATATGGGGTATTCGACGCCAAATCGATCACCTTCGGATCCGACCGCTTTCGATTTGACTGAAAGTTTTTTTTTTATCATTTTTTAACCTACGAAAAACGTTGCTCAGAATGTTTTCAAATTTTTTTGCCCAGTAAATAAATAAGTCATGAATTTTTGATGGAAAAGTTATAATTTTTTCAAAATTTGACTTATCGGCACGTTTTTTTGTTTGCTTTTGTTTTCGGAAATATTCGTTTTCAAATGTACGTTTTGAAACTAAAAAATACAAAAAAATTGCTCAGACCTATCTTCATCGTTCCTTTTTAGATTTTCAAGAAAAATCGAAAATTACTCGATGATTGCCGTTTTGGATTTTTTTCTTCTTTTTATTACACCAAACTTTGACATTTTCTGCAAATCCTCAATTTTTTTCAGACTGGTATTTTTTTGATTTCCATTTTTTTTCCAATTGATAAAAAAAAATTTCCATTGATTACTACTGTCAATTTTTGTTTCTATTTTGATTTTGATTTCAAAAAAACATCACTCTGAATAAATTAGAGGATTTGCAGAAAATGTCAAAGTTTGATGTAATAAGAAGAAAAAGAAAAAAATCAAAAGTGGCAATCATCGAGCAGTTTTCGATGTTTTCAAAAAAATCTAAAAAAAAACAACAACGATCGAAATAGGCTTGAATAATTTTGGTGTATTTTTTTTCCAAAAAGTATATTTGAAAACGAATATTTACAGCAACAAAAAAAAACGTCCCGACAAGTCTTTTGAAAAAGTTGTAGCTATTTCGTCAAAAATTCATAACTTTTGTTTGGTTGGGTAAAAAAATTTGAAAACATTCCGAGAAACGTTTTTCATAGGGTAGATAAGGATAAAAAAAAAAAAAAACTCAAAAAGTGGTCGATTTGGCGTGGAATGCCCCATATATATATATATATCATATATATATATATATATATAATATGAATATATTATGTTTAGTATTTAAATTGTTCAATTCACGTGGCTTGAGGTTTGTGTAAATTTTTACATCGGCTTCAGTAATTGAATTCTTAATAAAGTTCTTGATTAGAATTTTTATTTCTCTTGCATAAAAAAAAAAAAAAAAAAAAAACATCCGCATAGGTGTTAAATCGCGACAAAAAATTGATCTATCGATCAATTTTACATGTAAATCTATAAGATATACATATATTACTGTGAAGCTGTAAAATTATTTCCATTTTATTTTTAAACCGGTGTAATTAAAATTTATTCAAATTTTCTGTTCAACTTCAATTTCTTAGTAATCTACTTACAAAATCAACCGACTTACTTACGTTTTATTTTTTATCGATTAATCGGTTAGTCAAAAGAATGTAGACGGGTTCGAAGTTGATTACTTTACGCTTTCATTCTCGTTAAAGGTTATTAAAATTGAAAATTTCATTCTACCTTTTTTCGACGATTCGCTTAATTAATCTGTGTGAAATTGAAAACATAAAAGCAAATCCTCAGATTTTGTCTTCAGAAAAAATTTTGACATTAGTTATACGGTGAAATATTTTACGTGAAAGGTTTGAGCTCACAGAGATTGTACTTGGAAATTAAAAATCAACGTCCGTTTTTTTGACAAGAAGTAATTCAAACCATCCGATAAAGGTGAAACGAATTCTTTGAAACTTTGTTTGTTCTGATTTTGTCATGAAACATCACACGCTTCCGATAAGCCTCAGGATTTGGGATTAGCAGCCCTTTAAGGGTTGACGTCATTGGATTTACAAAGGGTTTATGAAAAACGAAATTACAACCGATAAGATGCAATAAATTTTGCATGAACAAGCGATTTTCAAAATGTTTTTATCAATTATGTAAGGTATTATGTTTCCTGAATTTTGGTCTTAATTATAACGTTGAAAAAAAGAGTTTTGCAAATATTTCCTAGACTTGGAGCATTGCTGAGAATGAGAATAATTTTAATGCAAAAAAATTATTCTAAACTATTCTTGCACGTTTATTGTCAGACTTTTCTGATTTCGAGATTCGATATTTTGAAAACTCTATAAAATAGATTATCACGTTGTTGAAAAATTCGACACTTTTACTCCGGATATTCCGAAGTCCAGTCCACTTCGTAATTCTCATATCCATTATCTCCTTCCCGCAAAAAACGAGAGTGTCAATTCGTCCCGAAGCCCGGAGGGATCAATTCCAGTATCGCCAAAGGCTGGTAGAGAACTGCATTATCGGCGGCCGGTAAATCATCTGTCCAGAAGATAAGATCAGGATCTGCTATAACGGTATCAAGAAGAGCGAAACACCGGAGCGAGGAAGAGGAAGGGGGGAGGGCGAGAAATGGGGACGAAAAAGAGGGTAAAAGTGTCCGGGAAAATGGTCAGAGCAGTTTCGACGAAACCGGATGTGACCCCGTCAAGTACGGTCCATCCGTCGCGGGTCGGCATTTTCTCTGCGGCAATTCCGCGTCAAGTGTTTGCTTCTGCGATTCCTCGCTGTACAAATCCCCCTGCATAGTTTCTTCGCTACTGGTGACGAAATACAAACACACGTAAACCGATGGAGAAGCCTCACACCGAGGAGTTGAAATTCGGACCACGTGGCGCCGCCTCCTCCTCCTCCTCCTCGTGCCGATTTACGATCGGTCTGCGGTGTTCAATTTCGAGATCGAAGCTGGTTTATCTTCGAACCTACCACCGCGCGCTTTTAATTCTTCTCCTTCGCAAACATTGTACATCCTCGTCTTTCAAGAGGCTCTCTCAATCCTCTTATGCTTGCTTTTCAATTTCCACCGCGGTTTTCTCAGGGAATTTCAGTGATTTTTAAATTGATTAGTTTCCCCCCCGTTTCGACGCTCGTATCTTATTTTAAACCACTGTTGCTATACGCTTCTTAGCTACAATTAAGGTCACGCAGTACTCCTACCCTTACCGACCGAGCAATCTTACCCCTTTTCATCTTCTATCAAACAGATAAACGAACGGAAAGGGTTCAAATTTCAACGGCGCATCGCTATTTTCTAACCAAATTCCGAAAAGCTATTCATGTTTCAATAATTGTCAAAAAAATGTGTACTCTTTTCACACCTGTTACTATTTCCGGGGTCAAAAAATGCAAAGCTGAGATGCTTTGCGGAATTCTGGAAAGAATGAGGTAGTCCAGTCAAATTGGTATTCAACCTCGGAATGTATGCATCATTGTTTTGAGATTTTATAAGTTAACTCAAAAGTCTCGTAAGATCTTTCAATTATTTCATTCAAGGTCAAAGGGAACAAAACCGGTTTTTTGTAAAAATCTTGTTTCCTTTGCTCTAAATGACATTTGGAGGTCTCAAAATAGTTGAAAAGTGTGGTGGAATCCAATACATTATACGGTTTATAAAGTTAATTATTAACTAAAAATATTAAAATTATGACCTTAATGAAACCTTAGTTGTTTACTAAAAT
Source organism: Diprion similis (assembly GCF_021155765.1). Lineage (NCBI taxonomy): Eukaryota > Metazoa > Arthropoda > Insecta > Hymenoptera > Diprionidae > Diprion > Diprion similis. Next base: position 8,114,229 of record NC_060117.1, read on the forward strand.
GTAATACATATATTGCCTAGTTATATAATACATATAATCTCGGTGAATTTTTTCTCGGATAAACGATTTTCAGATTTACTGATTTGCAAAACTTTTTTTTTCTTCAAGCATCAGGAAAAAGCATAAATAAATACCGTTTTCCTCGAAATAAACACCTTTTTTGTATCGCGTAGTATCTCAAATTTTTAGTTCCAAGTATAAGAAATTCGGTGAGTTATGGTTTTTAGAGTAGAACGATTCATTCCCTGGTATTGCTTTTGTTTATTGAATTTTATTTCTAATTTCAAAATTTCATTCAATTAAAAATAACTGATTTGCCTTGAAATATCGTAGTTGAAGAGCATCTAAGAATTTTTTCAGGGTATTTGAATATGTATCTTGGTTTCTACGCAATGACTTTCGATGTGGGTTGATAAGTACGTCATTAAAGAATTCATTAAAAATCGCTATTAACTTGAATCAATAAAAATTGAACTATCAATGCAATTTTGTGAGCCATTAAAAGCAACGGAATTATGATGCAGTGCATCTAATTCTTCTCGCGAGAACCTAGAGAACGCTTCAGCCACCTAGCGGAAAGAAAATTACAACCGCGTGATATTTCCACAGGCGTAGATGAATATTTTGAAAAAATTTTGCCAAATTTGTCGTCATCTCGTTAAACACATGGAAAAATTCCTGTTTTATGATATTCACATTTGCAGTGTTATTATGGTGTCAAATAATCAGGGCTGACGGTGTCACAATATCGAGATTTTCACCCCGTAGCGTGTCATTTGGAATTTGCCAGAATATTCAAATTTTCCCGCCCCTCCAACATTCCCGGCCACCTCGACGCCGCTATGCAAATGGAATTCGAGGCATCTCCTGAAATTTCTCAAAAGTTTCATTGTGTCTTATGAAGATGTGCAGGAAAAGTCTTGGCGCGTCCATACAGACGTAATCGATATTTCTCGGAAAGGGCGAAAAAGCAGGAAAACTTTAATTCTTCAAGGGTTGGTTTATCAAAGAACGAGACATTTCAGTCATTTTATAAAGAGATAGTCGTTAAGTTGAATCTATCAAATCTCATCAGATCATTACATTTGCAAACTACGAATATCTCTCAAAAACATCGAGATTCCAAAAAAAAATAAAAAATTTGATCTGTCTACTGATTTTCTGGAAAAGTTTATGTATAGAATATTCCATAGCCAATTCGCAACATGCGATTGACCCTGACCACTTTTATTACTAATGGTTTTTGCAAATTCTGATCTTAATTCTCCTCGATGATTGGTAAAAAAAAAAAGTTAGAGATGATGACAAAAATAAAAAAAGTGTTGAAAATTCCTGGTTTTATAGATTGAATGAAATTGCGGGGAGGTTATGGGGACTAGAAAATTGGATCTTGGTAATCTTGGGTTTCTGGGGTGGCTAAAAACGGATCCGATGTCAAAATTTTGAAATTTAAAATATCGGATCCAATATGGCAGACTGAAAATATAAAAAATGATCTGATACGCTTGAAATTTGTCACTCGAAAGTTCTTGGGGTCGCTGAAAATGAATTCAACATTAGAATTTCAAAATTCAAGATGGCGTGTCCAACATGGTGGACTGCAAATATAAAAAATGATCCGATTCTCTTGAAATTTGTTACCCGGAGGTTTTTGGGGTCGCTGAAAGCGAATTCAACATCAGAATTTCGAAATTCAAGATGGCGTGTGCAATATGGCGGACTGACAATATAAAAAATGATCCGATTCGTTTGAAATTTGTTACCCGGAGGTTTTTGGGATCGCTGAAAGCGAATTCAACGTTAGAATTTCAAAATTCAAGATGGCGTGTGCAACATGGTGAACTGAAAATATAAATATTGATGCTATTCGCTCATATTATATCCGACATTTTGAATTTTAAAAACTTCCGAGATCTAACACCATTTTTAAAGGTTGAAGGCAGTTTCAAGGAATTTGACTTAAAGGAAAAGTATATACTTCAAAGGGTTGCGATGGCTAAAAGTCTGGAAGTGTTTTTCGATTTCGCCGTATAAACGGCTCGTTATTTATTCAGAAGACTGTTCTGGAACTCTTAGAAGAAACGTCTTCTGCTGATAAACTGCCTCTTTCCGAAATCGTTGTACAAAGAAAAGGCATTATACTGTCGGCTATTAATTTGCCGAATTGTTTCCGAGTCTCTTTATTCGCAACAGTGCGAAGCCTCCGGAAAAGGGGCTAAATTCAAAGTGAGTAAACATCCGGTAAAACCGGAGGCTCGATTCCAAAAGCGCTGCACTAGCTGGTCGAAGCTTTATTGAGCTTCCGTTTTCACTGCGCGCCTAAAATGTATAATAGATAAAAGTCAATTATCGCAAAAATCGCAAAAACAATCATTCGACAATGAGCATTATATATATATGTATGGGGTGTTCCACGCCAAATTTGACGGTTTGAAAAATTTTGATGTCTGATTTCCTCAATTTTTTGATATTTTTTAGTATTCCTCAAAAGAGCCTTTCCGGTAAATTTTGAGATTTTTTAAATTACTTGTGAAAAATATATCAAATTTTCAAAAAATTTTAATTTTTTGCTCACGACTTTCCTAGTAACGGTTCAAATTAAAGTTTTGAAATGAATAGATAGACGAATTAATGATTAGAAATAGGTAGAATTTATAATTTTATCTATACCGTTTATACATCCCTGATTTATTTATTAGTCAAATAAAAATGAGGTTTGATAAAAAGAGGATAATTCAAACTCGAAATTTCTATACATATATAAAAAAAACAAAACAACAACATCGATTGGATTTACATCTGGAAATACAATTTTGGTTTGAACAATTTTTATTTACAGTTTACACCTGTGACTTTAGTAATTAGTTTTTCTCTTGTTTTTGTGTTTGTTGTCTTTCGGTGACGAAAAATTTCTTCAAATCAATAAAATAACAAAATAAAATGATCTTTGCTGCAGCTACCGTAAAACTCGCAACTTTTTATTTCGAAGATCCCGTGTATGTACCTATAAACAAATGAAGCCCCTTACGATCTTGATTATACCCCATAAACGCAGCCCTCGTTCCTCACCAATTTTTCAGCCATCTTCCCGAAACCCTTTTCCCCGGATTTATCGCTCCTCCCGCATTCACTGACATCCGTATTTATCGGCTTCGTGAATATCCCGCGGGGAACAAATCTACGCTTGTATAAGCAAGTCGGAGTTGCGGTTAAAAAATGTATCTCCCTCGAGCAGCTGAGTTGCCGTTATTTTTTCAAGACTTTCACGTACAGGGGATTCCCCACCGAATCGACTTATGATTGATTCAGATCCTCGCTATTTTATTCAGCCGTTTTCACAGGGTTGTAGAAATGGTTAATTATCCATTTTCAATTACTAATTACACAAAGCAAATTTTAACTATCCTAAAAATAACTAATGATTACAAAAGAAAAATGGTGATTACATTTAAAATAGTTAATAATTACAAAGAAAAAAAGCATCTGCGATTCTGATGATTTGAAAAGTAAGAGAAAGTAAAAAACAACATCACATACTAAAAATACCCGCACTGAAAGACCAGAACGAACAACACAAGCAGACGTTTCGGAAAAGGGTAAGAAAAAAAGTGATGGTAAAAAAAAAGGAGAATAAAAAAACCAAAAACAAACAACACTCGACCTCGTAGAGAACTTTGGCTTTTCTCTACCAAGAAATAAATCAAGGCATTCACGTCTCAGTGTACTTATCTAACAGTCTCAGAATCGCCTGAGATTAGAGCCCGCGGGCTTCAGTTGAGCGATACACGTATATTCATGAATTGGAGAATTTGAATGTCACGGTACATAAAAGTCGGGGGAAAAACCGCCGATTCATCGTGAACCCTTCGATCCTGCGGCGAGTGATCTCGTAGCCCAGAGAAATCATGGAAATATCGAGTCGGAGTCCCGCAGGAGTCTGAAAAGCTGCGTGGATACATCCGTAGACGTTTTTTCTTTTTCCTTTTTTTTTCTCCTCTCCTCAAAGAAGAAACATTCATCCTGATAGTGGTACACGGACTGCAGAGGGTGATTTTTCTTCTACGTTTCCCGAGGGCGCTGTAACTCTTTATATATACTAGAATCCTGCGCACACACCTGATGTGGATTCGACCCATCTAGATGTCGAGCTTTAAGGTGCTTATAGAGACGCGTTGTACACCTCGAAAACGCGGGGATGCAAAACTCCGATACCGCTCAAGCGATCAGAGTGAAACTTGGGCAGTTAATGCCTTATTTTGGCAAAAAGTGAAACGTCTTTTTACTTTTTCAGAATTCGGAAAAAAAATTTACAGATTGGTTACCACCCACAGAAATTGGCCAAATTTTCACAGTTGTACTGAATGGCTTGAACTATCCGGCATGATGCCGCTCGGCGGTGATGAAACACACATTTTGAGCCCAGTCCCATGAGATTTGATGGTGAAATGACGAAATGGCAGCTGATCTCGTTTTCGATTACGAAGAACACCGAAATCTCATTTTGGCGACATTTGTTACCGACCTTTCACGCATGTCGGTAATTTTTTACCGACATTACACGCATACATTACCGGCATGCGCGTAGCTAGGAAAATGGGGCAGATCGTACTTTTCCATAAACCCAAATAACTCGCGAATTTCCTGGGTGAATGGTTTTAGTGAAGGTAAAATTGTAACCCTGATTGGATATGAAAAAAAAATTACTTACGAATAATTTGAAATCTATTATGATTTCATTGTAATTATTTATATATAAGAAGATGATACTGACTTTGCCCCAGCAATGCATGATGTGAAAAAACAAAATCACGTTCAAATTTGTTTCATATCTTTGCTCACCTATTTTGAAAAAAATATTACCCTAAAAACTAAAAAACTCTACAATTACAAAATTTTCATCACCGTCACAATAACATGCAAGGCAGATGCAAGAAATGGCTGCCGCCAACTGTTGCACGGTAATAAATTACCCTGCATTGCAGAAGGTCAATTTCACCTCTGGAATTCTGGTAAATTCCTCGTCTGTTATAATGGATCCTGGCCGAATAATTTTCAGGAGAGTTAAGCACTGTAATATATACGTTAGGTATGATTTTCAGCCACAGTCTCATTAACATTCATTGAAAAAAGTGAAATTAATTATAATTGTGCAAGTAATTTTTCTTCGGAATTGAGTATTTACTTTTTGTTTTTTTTTTGTTTTTTTTTATCAATTTTTGCGAAGTGACAAGTTTTTTTCTTTGTGAAACGGAAAATGAAAGAAAAAAAAAACAAACAACAAAAATTATCGTTTCTCCCGCGCAGTAAAAATCATTAAATTGAATTATTTCATACTACAATGAACAAATGAAATTTGGCAAGTGTTAAGCATACTTCGTTTAATCGTATCGCGTTACTAATGCCAAAAGGGCGTATCAAAAAATCATTTTTTCTCCAATTAACTTAAAAATGTGCATAACGTATAAATCTATGAGAAAAAACGAAAAAATTTCTTTTCTTGGAATAAGTCCTTTTGACTTCAAGGAGAGAAATTCTTAAAGCCAAAAGAGCCTATCGTTTTTTTTTCTTGAATTATTATCAATTATTTGGTCAAAGGACGAAAAACATCACAAGAGTGGTAAAAATAATGATTCCACAATTCGATCTATTTAAAAAAAATATTTATTTCTATAAAAAAAAACGTTGAAAATATGAAATTATGTGGGCACTAGACCAATGCCGTCTGCGTTATCATTATCTTCTGTTTCTGAAAATAAAAATAGAGTATATTTCACTTGTAATCGTTAACTTTTTAAAACATAGCTCAATAGTATACTAAATTTATAAAACATTACCATCGTTGAATGTAAAACTTTGGTAATATCGATGATACTTTCTTAAGACTGTGCTTGACGTACAAAAATAACTCAAATCGTTGAATTTTGAAAAGGATATTGCAATTTTAGAATCACAAACATCCTTAAGATCGATATATTTTAATAATAATTTTAACAAAATTATTGTTTTGAATGGCTCCCAAAATTCTTTTTTAATGCAATGACACCTAAAACGAACAGAATTTATAAAAAATAAGATGAAAAAACCATACGCCCTTTTGGCTCTAAGACTTGTTTTTCTTACAGCCAAAAAGGCGTATCAAAACATAAAAAAAAAAAAAAAAAGGTTTCCATTTTTTCCATAGATTTATATATTATACGCATTTTTAGGTTGATTCGAGAAGAAAAAAAAATTTTGTACGCCTTTTTTGTTATGCAGAGCCCTTTTGGCATTAGTAACGCGATTTAGAAATTTTAATAAAAGCGATGAAAAATTCAGGAAGAAAGAAAACGATAACTCTGAACTTTTTTTGGCTAATCGAAATTATTTTCCTGAGCACAATTAGGAACAGACAAAATCGTGAGAATCTCAAGCTGTCCAACGTTTGTGCTCGGGTATAATTATGTACATGAAATTCGCGAGGAACACGCTCGTTTGAATCGACACGCAAGTTTGCGGTTCGCGTATCTTTACTTGTCTTAAATCTAGTAGTTTCAACGCAACAATTCGTGTTTGGTGGAGTCTGATTCACAGAAGTTTGACACTTGTAATCTGTTGAATCTCACACAGTTTGCTTAGCCGAGGGTGCTAATTATGCCGAAATATAAACGCCATTCACCAGCTTCAATGAAGCAGAAGCTCCTAACCTGTGAGAATAATACACTTCAATAACGACGTGCTCGATTCACGCCAGTTGCAGGAACATAAACCTAAACTTCACCGAGAAGTCAGGATACTTTTTATGTCAGCAGTAACATTCAGATGCGGATCAAAATGTGTTTGAAGAATTTGAAATGTCTAAGAATATAATTATTTTTTTTCTATTTTTTGTTCAAAATATTGTTTGGCTTAACCACGCAGTTGTTGAATGAATTTTATCCCAGATCAAAGGATCGTTTCTTCATTTTGAGTCTGGATTGCATTCTCAACTAACATGAAGTCATGTTACGTTCATTCCTTGATGGTTTGTACTAATGATTAACCTTGTTACCGACATTACGCGCATGCCGGTAATGCATGCATGTAGTGTCGGTAAAAAATTACCGGCATCCGTGAAAGGTCGGTAAAAAATGTCGCCAAAGTGAGATTTCAGTGTACTTCGTAATCGAAAACCAGATCAGCTGCCATTTCGTCATTTCACCATCAAATCTCATGGGACTTGGCTCAAAATGTGTGTTTCATCACCGCCGAGTGGCATCATACCGGAGAGTTTGATCCATTCAGTGCAACTGTAAAAATTTGGCTAATTTCTGTGGGTGGTAACCAATCTGTAAAATTTTTTTCCAAATTTCGAAAAAGTAAAAAGACGTTCCACTTTTTGCCAAAATAAGGCATTAACTGCCCAAGATTCACTCTGATCACTTGAGCGGTATAGGAGTTTTGCATCTCTGCGTTTTCGAGGTGTACAACGCATCTTTATAAGCACCTTAAGATCATGTAGTACTTCTGCCTTTACCGACCGAGCAAACTCACCCTTTTTCTTTCTATAAAAAAAGGAAAAAGGATGAGACAATAATCACGTGGTTTGAAAAGGTAATACTGATAACTGCCATTAGAAAAGAAAAGGCAAGCACTCGCTTTTTTGAAACGATTAATATTGGAAAATTAGTTTATTTGGGAAGTACTGTTTTTTAATAGTCATTTACTTAAAATTGTCAACAGAGCTTTGAATTTGTTAGAATTTTATAGAGGGTTCAAAATAGATACAAGTTCCAATAGCAAAGTTTTGTAAAAATTGATTGTTTCAACCGCAAGAATTTCAAAAAAATAAAAGATAAAAATCGAAGAGTAGAAAACAAGAATATAGAATCGTAGTTGAATATAAAGAACTACATTTTGATCTTTCTTCTGTCATATTCATGATTCTCTTTTTCTAATGTCTATTTCTAAACTGTTAAACGGCCAACACAAAATTCTGAACTTTGAATCTACTAATTTTCATTGAGTTCTTCATACCATATCGATTTATAATACGAAGTCATTCAGACGACAGGCATTTCTCTACTGTGAAAAGAACTTCCCAAAGTAAATTGAGACATCTTATGAATGACCTTCCACATACAAGATGGCTACTGGGAGTTCCAGAAATCAGAACCGAAAATTTCTCTCAAAAATTACATTTTTCTCAGTGACTTCGGGCACAGTATGGAATCAGAAAATTTCCAAGTCATCACCACGTTTAAAATCATCTTCTTAACCCTTTAATTTACGCTGCAACGCTCAGCATCCCTTCTTTTGCAACTTCTGATTGATTAAATTAATTTTTGGTAACAACTGCCGAGTTTTTTGGTTCCAAATGGTACGTAAAATATTTCCCAGGCTGAAAAAATATAAAATTTATATATTTACTTATTGCAAAAATAGCACATTTAAACAAATGGTCGAAATTTTTACTTTTCCGCTAAAAAAACATTTTCTGCTAATATACCCTGAAAATCCGATTGCCAATTTTTACACAAACTTAACACACACCAAAAAGTTGGACAGAATTTTTTCTAAATTTTTCTTGTTGTCTTTGTTTATCCGCCATATTGGATCCGAAATTTAAAGTTTTCGAATTTCGAGTTCAGATTCGTAATCAGCAAACCCAAAAACCACGCAACCTAAAGTTTATCAAAATCAAATGACGTTTTGATTTTAGGTCCACCATATTGTATCCGCCATTTCAAATGTTCAAATTTCCAGTTCATATTCATAATAAATAACCCCAAAAACCATGTAACATAAGGTTTTATCGAAACCAAATAAGTTTTTGTATGTACATCCGCCATATCGAATCCGAAATTTTTAATTTGCGAACTTGGATTTCAAATTCGTAATCAGTGACCCCAGAAACCACGCAACCTAAAGTTTCATCAAAATCAAATAACTTTTTTAATTTAGGTCCGCTATATTGGATCCAACATTCAAAATTTTCGAATTTTGAGTTCAGATCCATAATCAACAACCCTGAAAGCCCAAGTATATAAAATTTCAAGTGAATCGAACGTAAAGAAAAATGTATGCATAAAGGGGTTGAACCAACCCCACTTTCCATCGCACCCTTCGATCCCCAGAGAACAGGCATATATCCTTCATTGACGGTAGCACTCAATCGCCGCCTGGGGGAGCCTAAGACAGACAAAAACGTAACTAAGCGATTATGGGATGGCAGCTCCTGGAAGAGCCATCGTCGTTCCCTGGTTGTAGATTTGGCAGCGGAAAGAGGGAGAGTGAGAAGGGGGAGAGGGAGAAGGGGGGGGGGGATCCAAGATCCCACCGCGTCCCAATGTCGCCTCTGCGGAAATAAAGAATGAAAAGGTCAATCCAGGCCGGATGTCGACTTTCCGATTCACCTTCGATCTGGCTTACAATCCGTTTTATACCGTCACAGTCTGAGAAACAATTCTGTATCCAACTGCGCATGCGTTAAATAATTTCACCTATCATTGGTTGACTGAAACTGTTTTTCGTCCGCTCCTTCAGGTTCGGCAACTCAACGAAATCCAGATGTGAACGGTAGGACAGTTTGACCTGATTATGTTCATGGGTTCATCCAATTTGGAGCAAGGTGATTGGTTGGATCGTAATACTAGATATTTTTGGAAAAACTTTGATTATTCAGTAAAATGTCTTTCATATCTATTATCGAATTTGTTATACACGTAAACTCATTTTTACCCACCGGATCCTATTTGTTATATTAGGAATGTAGCTTCATAACTGTATAAAAAATGAATCAAGGTCTTGTTCCATTCGAACGTTCTTTTCGAATTGATCGATACTGTCATAGATACCTCTTAATTGTTCGCCGTGGTTAGGGCTAATGTACTCTGCTTCGAAGTCGAATGAACGATGCACATAACCATAAACACTCACAAGTTTTGAGGTTAAAATTCTTGCCTTAGCAGACAAAAAAATTGGCGCATACGCAGGATGTCGAAATCCGTCGAAAAGGTAGCAGATTGGACCTTATAACTTATACTCACCCTCAGTTTCGAAGTTGAATAAACGATAGACTTAACCTTAAACACTTACAAGTTTTGAGGTTAACAGGCCTGCCTCAGCGGACAAAAAAAATTGGCGCATGCGCATGATGTCGAAATCCGTCAAAAATATGGCAGATTGGACCTTATAGGTTAGACTCACCCTGCATACGAACACGGAGAAAATGAATGACCAGATTTTACTCAAAACTGCAGGAAAAGAGGAACAAATCAGGTTTTTTGGTGAAATATATTTCGTAAAATGCAGAATTAGTGAAAACCACTAAGTATGGAGTGAAATTTGCTATATTTATCGTAAAAAATATGGTTGACGTGACTAATTTTTTACCAAAAACTCTGACGTGTCGGCAGTTTTTAGTAAAATCTGCTCTTATTCTTTTCCTCTACGTGTAGTGGCAAAATTATTTATACAGCGTAGTTTACTTCCGACATTTTTTTACTGACGTGCCTCTTTTCACTACATTGTCTTCGTTTCTTTTCGCTTCATCCGATAACATCGTGACTTGTTCGTTTTCATAAAAGTTCATCGACAATATCTCGGCTCGTTTCTTCCGTAATTTTCTCCGATTGTCTCCGGAAACGAGCGGAACACTTGCCACGACCTTCAAACTAGCGCAGTTATCGAATTCCTTCGATGAATCGGAGAATCTTACTTCAGACTTTTGTCTTTCAATCGTTGAAGCTACTGAAAACGCTTTACAATCTTGAGTAAGATTATTTTACTGTGTATAATGTGTTAAAAATTCAAGTAATACTCCTGAAAAAGATTTTCTCTGTGTTTTGTAAGACGAATGCATTTTTTTTTCATTCTTTGACTTTTGATCGATTTTTTTCTACATTCCACTGCTAAATTAGTTTCTTTCATATTTGATAATAATAAAAAAAAAAACTGGATTTTTTTTGAATGATTTTCCTTTGAACTCATTTAAAAACCAATATCTATGAAAAATTGAATATCATGGTTTAATATAATCAAATTATAAGCAGTTTTTTACACTGAAAAAAAGAATGAATTTGAATGCCTAGGCGTAAAGAAATTTCCTCACAGTTAATAAATTCATATTTTTGTTACATGAAAATCTCTAAATTTGATTTGAATACATTTTTTTACTTGTTAGCCTCAAATATGTCGATCTCATTGGGTGTGAATAAAAATTTAGCCATTGCTAATATTAGTTAAGTATACGTTTCTTCCTCGTTCTACTTGAAATCGGACACTAAATTTTAATCACTGATTCCGATTTATTTTAAAGTTTGTGGATGCATTCTGCACATGAAAGAATGAAACACGTGTTTCGCGAAAAAAATTTGCGATATTTTTCAAAGAAAATATATGCACGATTGTAAATTGCTAGAAAAATGCAGAAGATCGATTTTGAAGATCTTGAGTTATTTTAAACGCTAATGAATTATCATTAATTTGTTTATAAATTTCTCCAACATTTTTCATCATCAACTTGATATTTTTGAGTTCTGAAAAAAACAGTAAAAATTTGAAAATGGAACTCAAACGGGCTCTATATTTAAAAAAAATCTGTAAAAGGTCTCGTTGACAATATAAAATACTTTATGAGAGGATAAAAGTCGGAAAAAATCAAACGCAATAAAAGCGGTAAGAAAATTAAATTTGGATAGTAATAATGCCGAAAAATGATCAATAAATTGTTTAAACAAAGCATTGCATTATGGAAATATGTTACTTTAATGCGGAAGGCAATCAATGTTGTCAGACAGACGGGAATTGCATTCCAAGAATTGCATTCACGACAAAGTCCCGAAGGGATTATACAGTTTCTTCGAAGTGTGTAATAATGCATATTCATTCTCAACAAAAACAAGGGCATAAATATGTTTAAAAAACTGTGAAAAACTGGGAACTAAAATCAATCGAGATCAATCAAATTTAAGAGAAAACTTTCTCAAGGTAGAAAAATAATTTGTGAGACTGAAAGAAATTCCCGAACTAAAGTTCAGTTGATCACAATTTAGGAGAAAAAATGTGAAAATATAATTGTTAACTTTGAACTTTTATTTCGTACTCATAACCTTCATTTGTTTTTAACATGCCATTTCGTGATTTAAGTGAGTGTGTATTAGTTCTGGTGGAAATACATCTCATACATTACTGTGAAAATAAATTTCAAAAAAGAGTCTACCCAACTGACGAGCAAGAAAAAAAGTGTTTTTTCAAGAAATTTTTTAATTAGTTAATTAGTTTTAACTGTAAATATTGATATAGACTTTATTAAGCTTGATAAATACACTCTCGAACTACATGAAGGAAATTTTTGTATTGATTTTAATCACTTTTTATACATGAAAATCGTAGTTGAAAATCAGTCTGAAAAAAGGTAAGTCTGTGGTGTTGATGATTTCTTGGAGATGGTTAACCTGAAAGCAAAAAATCGAACGGTTTTAGATTCGGCATGTTAATGGCGTTGGAATGAATCATACGATTTTTTGTAAAAATAACAAAATGGCGGCCATTTTTCAAAAAACTTGAAAAAGACCGCGTTTTTTATCGTTTTTTGCAAAAAAAAAAAACACAGTCAAAATCAAAATTTCAAAAAACGTATAATTGTTCCAAGGCCATTAACATGCTGAATCTAAAACCGTTCGATTTGCCAGTTTCAGTTCAACCATCCGCAAGAAATCATCAACACCGCAGATCTACTGTTTTTGAGACTGATTTTCAACTCCAATTTTCGTGTATAAAAAGTGATTAAAATCAATAAAAAAAATTTCCCAATGCAATTCGAGAGTGTTTTTTATCAATCCTAACAAAGCCTAAATCAATATTTACAGTTAAGTCTTGTTAAAAAAATACTAAAAAAAAAAAACCTGTTTCTTTTTTTTTCTCGCCAGTTGGGTAGACCACAAATTTTATTCACAGAAATTCAGATTTGATTGTAATTTCATACCGGTGATTGCGTTGAATCTGAGGAAGCGAAGGATTGAAATCGAGCTTCTTACTTCGTTCTCTTCGAACCGTAATCAAGGCTCGTTAGCCAGAGTATTGAATCGAGCGGTGCATTTCGGTCACGATGCTCGACTTTTGATGAAGAATCTCGACGTCGCCGTCTCGATGGTCGGAGCTTTTACGTCGAGGACAAGAATTTCTCCGTAATAATGAGCCTCGTATACCTACGGCAGTTCATGGATACATTTTCAGCACTGAATACATTTGCGAGCTCGCAAAGCTCCGCTCAACTTAACCCAGTTGTGAAGTTCGCAGTCGCGAAACTTACCTAATATCATCCTTCATATATCTCAAAATGCGCGACACATTGAAACTCGAACTATTTCCAAAAATAAAAAAAAAGAGGTTAAAAAAATTAGAAGCGTGAGTCATTTTACTACAGATGGTTGATGAAACATTTTCACATGTTACACTGGATTTTTGAGCATTTTTTTTTTATTGATTGATCGTAATTGAAAAAACTTTTATTAGAGAAATGAAGGAAAAGGAAAAAAAAAAACTCTCGCAAAAAAATTGAAAAAAATTTCAAAAATTCGGTGTGGTGTGTGAAAATGTTTCAGCAATCATCCGTAGTACAATGATTCCAGCTTTCAATCTCTCTCTCTTTTTTTTTTTTTTTTTTTGAAAAAGCTTGAAAACAGCAAAAAGAAAAAATCTTTCTACTTCGGCTCTAGGCATAAAGGAATTTTATATCTGACGCATGATTTAGCAAAATTTTTTCAGATTTAAAAATTGTGTTGATCAATGAAATCGTTTTAAAAAAATTGTAGAAAATTCAAACCGTGTCGGAAAATCTCAAAAAAAAAAAAAATTAAAGCCTTTTAATGTGAGAACACTCGTATAAAAAATCGTGGGGTAAACATATTGAACATAATAATGATGCTTCGTATGAAATTAACTATTGAAAACTACCAAAAACACATCATCACACTAGATTAGTAGACTAATTAGAGTCTATGCGACTAGAACAAAGTAAACAAGTTTTTTAAGCACATCAAGGTTCTCAAATTTTTCGTTTTATTAACCATTTGATTTGTTATTTTTTCAAGCGAATTCTCAATTGCTCGATTTTATTATTCAAATAGTTAGATCACCTCGGAAGAATAGTAGATTTTTACTATTTCGGTCAAGATCGCAGAAACGATTCAAACGATCGAATCTGCTCCTTAAGAATTTCGTACCTAAAATTCTCAATCAAATATTTCGAATAATCTGTTATGAATTAATTTTATAATAAATTAAAATAGTTATTAATAGTAATTTTCATGTCCATCGACTATTCAAAGAAATGATATTTCAACGTTATACTAAATTTTTTGCGATTCGTGCTCCTATTATTATAAACTTACTATTTTATATTATGCATTTAATAATTGCTGTTAAGTTTTAATTTTAATTAAGATTGCCGATTTTTTGGTTTTTTTTTTCGTTTTTGATTAATCTTTTATGGCGTATAACCCAACTGTATTGTATTATTTTAGCTGACTCATGAGTCAACGGCAATCAGAAACTCACCAGTGCAAACAACTGCTGATTGATATGACAGCTTTTGTTGGTCAATAAAAGCTTTCGATGCGTACAGTGATTGATTTGGTGAACTACAAATAATATCGTGAACCGTGGAAATTGATATCCCAGGAATTGTTTGCAAACTATTTGAAATAAACTTTGAAGTATTGATTAAATTATTGGAATACGAATACATTTATATGAAGAAAATGGTTGAAAAATAGTTGAAAAGTAATATTTTTAAAATTAGTCTTGAACTTTCGATGGACCTTTTAGAATTTGTTAAGACAGAAAAAAAGTTGAAAGATAACCGGTGAATGAGAGTGGACAAAAATATGAGAACCAGAAATATCGCAGGGCTTGACAGTAGAGACATTTCAATTTCATAAAATATTTGCGGTATCTTTGTGAAATATATGACGTGAAATTTTTGCGATTTCACGTGAAAAAGAACAGACGTGGAGATATTGTGAGATATTAGGAAAAGAGAAGACGAATATTTCATTCCAAGTATAGCGATATAAGTGATAAATTACTTGTCGAAATTTAACTCCGTAGAAGAAGAAATTCTATTTTTATGGCTGTATTATGTTGCTTGTGAAATTTTTAATCGAGGACGAAATTGAAGGGATACATGCACGTAAAATGGCGGAAAATTAAGAACTTTTAGGTACTCAAATTTTTGAGAAAATTATGGGGATTTCTTGTTGAATTTCAAGGTAATCGTGGAAACGATTTTCACGATTTTGTCCTAACGATATTGATATGAAAAGATATGAAAAGCCCGAACATTTTTTAATCACACCACGTCAATAAACTCGGAACTTTAAGACGCGGAATAATTGAAAAAATTTGTCCATTTCTATACACAATCATGAATAATTAATTAATTATTTAGTAAAACAAGTTTCTAGAAGCTCGAAACTTCGATGATTTCATTGATTTTTCGCGCTAATAATTATGAAGGAAAGAACGAAATTCTGGGAGAAATTTATCTTTACAAGAATCTCTCCAAGTTTTACTTTGAGGTACTTAAATTTTTGAGAAAATGATGGAGATTTCTTGTTGAATTCCAAGGTAATCGTGGAAGCGATTTCACCCTCCTTCCTTTTCAAAAAAATTCTCAAATTGGTTAGACATTTTTATTTCATCGATAGACACAATTTAAGAATCTGAAAAAATTCTCAACAATCTGGTGTGAAGTATGAAAATATTTCACCCATCTATCTAGTAAAAGGACTACCACTTATAATTTTTTTGAAGTTTTTTTTTCAAAAAAAGCTTGAAAACTGTAGGAAGCAAAATTCTTCCCACTTCGGCTCTAAGCTTGAAAATTTTGATATCTGAAACATGATTTTTCAGATTTTTAAATTGTGTCGATCGATAGGATGGTTTTGAAAGATTGTAGAAAATTCGAACCGTGTCGAAAGAATCTAAAAAAAATAACCCGTGCTTTTTGAAGTGAGAAAAATTATATATATAAAAAAAAAATATATATATATATATATATATAAGTCACGTTTTGTTCAATAGTAGTATTTCAAAATATTCAAAATAATACGTAAACATATTATTACATACATAAATTGTTCTTAGGCCTGATCGCGTGAGTATTAAATTGGGTAGAAAATATCTGGTTCAATATTTTTTTTCAGTTAAAAAAATCCTTCGTCATCATTCAATGTAAAACGAAGCGTAGAAATAGCCGAAAATGAGGAAAATAACGATTTTTTCGTAATTTTCAGTGTGTCTCACCGATTTGTAAGAAAATCAAAAAAAAAAAGAGAGTATTTTTTGAGTCAAAACACACTTAAAGTAGATATTTTACATCCGCGTATACCTTAGTTGTTGAGAAAAATGTGTTTAAACAATTTAGGAATTTTTTTGGAATTGAAGGAGGGTCAAAAAAAAAAAAATCAACGCGAAAAAACTTTACTTCCGCTATACACTGTATTTTTTTTTTTGTAAGGATACGTTGACTTGGCGATAAGTTTTAAGAAATAATGCCGAAAAACTGGATTTTCTGGGATACTAAAGCCAACAGAAGGAGGGAAATGGAATTTTTTTATACCGTACCAACATAATAAAACCATAATCAGTCCAAAAGGTTGACTGGACCAAATCTCTATTCTTATCCGGCAATAGCTTTCATCTTTTCAATATTAATCTCTCAAAATTAATTGTTGGAACTTTTATCACGTGGGTCGGAAAATCGAGAGGTGAAAGTTCTTTGAATGTAGTGGGATGGTGCAAATAAATTTACATTCTTAAAAGGTATATCATAATTCCTGAAAAGCCGAAAATAGGCGATCATTCAACGTCGAAACGACTCATTGTTGTACCTAGTCGACCAAAATTCACGTCGGCTTTTGACCTATTTCACGCGCTACGCGATGAATATTTATGCCCACGTAGTTCTGAAATCCCTGCGAATTCGATGCAATTTTTAGTATCAATGCGAACTTGAAGAGGAAAAAAAAAAAAAGGACGGATTTATATCTTCTGAATTTATTTTTGGCGAATTCTGATTTTTCTTAATTTTTCGGGCACTTTCCGCCATTTTTCTTGCTAATTATTATCGAACAAGAGATACAAAATTTCGTGAGAATGAACAGTCAAAACTGTTTATTCAAATTGAATAACTTTCGGTCAGAGTAAGGATTTCGGTTTGTGTCATTAAATTGTTTAAGGGATCTACCCAACTGACGAGCAAGAGAAAAAAACGGTTTTTCAAGAATTTTTTTTAATTTGTTAATTAGTTTTAATTGTAAATATTGATACAGACTTTAAAAGGCTTAATAAATACACTCTCGAATTACATAAAAAAAAATTTTTATTGATTTTAATCACGTTTGTACACGAAAATCATAGTTGAAAATCAGTCTGAAAAAAGTCGGTCTACGGTGTTGATGATTTCTCGGAGATGGTTAACCTGAAATAAAAAAATCGAACGGTTTTAGATTCAGCATGTTATTGTCCTTGGAATGGATCATACGTGTTTTGAAATTTGAATTTTAACCATATTTTCTTTGCAAGAAACGACAAAAAAGCGGTCTTTTTCAACTTTTTTGAAAAATGGCCGCCATTTCGTTAATTTTCGAAATATCAAAAATTGTATAATTCATTCCAACGCCATTGATATCCTGAATCTAAGCTCTTTCGATTTTTTAATTTCAGGTCAACCATCTCCGAGAAATGATCAGCACCACAAACCTACTTTTTTTCAGATTGATTTTCAATTACGATTTTCGTGTACAAAAAATGATTGAAATCAGTAAAAAAAATTTCTTAATGTAATTCGAGAGTGTATTCATTAAGCCTATAACAATATTTTCACTTAAAACTTATTAAAAAAATTCTTGAAAAAATCCCAAAAAAAAAAAAAATTTCTTGTCAGTTAGGTAGACCTCTCAATTGTTTCAATGTAGTCCTTCGCATTGAAAATATCTTTACAACCATTACGTGAAATTATAACCTCCAAACCTTTCTTATTCTTTCTCTCGACATTGAATTAGTTGAAAATGTAATAATTTAAATTGTGAATTTAATTATTGGCCTGAAAACTTTATTAAAAACATATATAATATTATATTAAAAACTACGTGTATACATATTTTTTTTTCTTGTCTCTGAGGAAGGTCAACCTTTGCTTTGACCGAAATTTCAGTCAATTTGAATAAATATTCTTGACCATTTATAGCCACGAAATTTTGTATTTCTTCTTCATTAATTCTACGGTCAAGAAACATAAAATATATCTAAAATCACGTTTGTTCAAAATCTTTTAGAAATATGAAAAATGCAAAATCTTCCAAGTATACTTTGCGATACTAAAAATCACTCGAAAAGTAATCACCTTCCACGTAACTTTGAAGCAAACAAAATACTCTCTAAAAATTGTCGCGGACAAGTAGAATTGACCGGTTCAAAAACAACTTCAGCATTTAATGTTTCGATCAGCACGTAAGTGTAAGTATCGGACAGTCTGTTCTATTTCAACCTGCGTTCGACTCTTGACTTCTTGGATTTAGCCCGCGATTTTTTCTATGATTGTTCTCACACTAAAAGGCTCTAACTTTTTTTTTTAGAATTTTTAGAAACAGTTTGAATTTTCTACAATTTTTTTAAACGATTTCATTGATCGACACAATTTTTAAATCTGAAAAAATCTTGCTAAATCATGCGTCAGATATAAAACTTTTTAAGCCTACAACCGAAGTGGAAAGATTTTTCCTTCTTACTGCTTTTTCCGAAAAAAATATTCAAAAAATCCGAAGCGGAAGTCATTTTACTATAGATGATTGCTGAAATATTTTTACATGTAACACCGAATTCTTTTTGAGAATTTTTGTTATTATATCAAATTAGGTCCTTGTTATCAATTGATCGTGGTTGAAAAAAACTTTCGTTAGAAAAATAAAGAAGAAAGAGAAAAAAAACTCTTGTAAAAAAACTGAAAAAATTTTTCAAAATCCAGTGTGGCCTGTGATGTATTCAGGCTTAAGAATTTGGATATCTGATGCCCGATTTTTCAAAATTTCTTCAGATTTTTAAATTGTGTCCATCAATATGCTTAAGATCATTTCAAAAAATTGTAGAAAATTCAAACCGTGTCAGAAAAATCTAGAAAAAAAACAATCACTGTTCTTTAATGTGAGAAGAAAGATATAAAAAATCGCAAAAAACAAAGTTTATAAAAAGAGAACTTAATATTACCGATATTGCATGAATCGATTTTGCAAATGCGAATAACTGATGACTATATGTTTTATGTATAGGGCATTCCAGCCGAATTCGACGTACGCTTGACCTCATCTGTTCAGATTCAGTTCTCAATTTGTTTTAGAATTTTATTAGCCTGAAAAAAAAGAATCTGAATTTTTGCAAAAGTTGCCAGAGGAATCTGAACGTTTCTAAATAATACCAGAACGTTTTCAGGAGTTATTTGAGTATTCTCGAAGTTCGAAGAACCTTAAAGAACATTTTTAAATGTCACTGGACAAAATTAATGGAATGAATGAACCTCATTCACGTCATTTGAGACGAGTTATTCATTCTTTCATGAAATATTATCGAGTCTCAAATCCCAATGACTCTCCCGAATCGGATCGAAATCGTTTTCCCTTTTCGACGAAGAATCGGAGCGTAATTTCCCGAGAAAAAAATCCTGACTTCCTTCTTCATCAAACTTCGAACTAAATCAAGTATTTCATTTCAACGAAATTTCGGTGTCAAATCTCACGTTTCTGCGTTACGTCCTCTCGAAAAATGTCGTTCATGAAAAAAAGGTAATTTGAAAAAAACATCATAACTCAAAAACGTTATACTCAAAAAATCTGAACAACACATCAGTGTCTTCTTATGAGCTAATAGAATTCCGAAAAAAATTGACAACTGAATTGGCAAAAATGAGGTCGAGCCTGGGTCGAATTCAGCTGGAATTTCCCATATATACATATTCGAGATTAACGCACACCGGCAGATGATTGCAATCCGATGAATAGTGCGACAAATAATGAACGTTACCTATAATGCACATTCACGTGCGTTTGTATGCTTGCGTTAACCATTCGCAGATGAAAGAGCGCTGCATAAATCGATGCTGGAATAATTGTGCCATAAGCTTCAGGGGAATGGCGAGCAATAGATTACTGCTGAAAAAGGGTATAATGCCGATGCTTTGAGCAGCCGTTCAGAAACGATGAAATACTGTCTACAGTTGCGAATAGTTTTGGCAAAATGACAAAGCACCGAGAAAAAAATTATCAAATACAGAAATGAAGTTGCATGTAGAGTGACGAATTTTTTTTTTTTTTTTTTTTTTTATTATCCAGCTTCGTTCACTGTGAAGAAACATTTTTTTTTTTTCAAAGTAATCAAAGTTTTGGTTTGAATTCACAAAATGCTAAAAATCAAATTTTTTCTCATATTATAAGCTTTTTTTTTCTTTCTCTCGATCACAATAATTGATTTAATTGTAATGTCGATGATTCGTATTTTTTAAATAAAAAACCGACTCGCTTGCGTCAAATAAATAAGGATAAACAAGACTGTTTTTTATTGAATTGAAAATATTGTTGATTTAATTATATAGCGATGAAACATTTATTAGAATTTGCTTAATGTTAATAATGAACTGATTTTTTTCATCTCGAATTCCATCCGTAAGTTTTGTTGAATAAAATTTCTTCCGCATCATCGGCTATAAATTTTCACTTGACACCTGAAAAACTTCAGACAATCGTAAAGTTACTTTCAGGAAATATTTTTTTCATCCTTTGTTTGGATTCCAATCCAGTAAAAATGATTTTTTTTTTTGTTTTAGTTGTAATTTAATCGTTTTAACGTTTCGTTGGAATATGTATATTTTTCAAGAAATTTCCTGAAAATTGAAATTCCAACTGTCTCATGAAAATATTTTCCGGCCATTTTTTTTGACACGATTTTTTGATAAAGCGTGCAGCCTTGAAAATTATCTGAATCTTTGAATTACACCTTGATTGACTTTTATTCCAGAAATTACTAGAATAATATTTTTAGCAGCGAAGAGAAAATGTCACTTTTTTGTTTTTATAACAATTTAATGTATATTTCGTGTTTTTCTGAACATGCATGAGATTTTCTCTTCATGAAAATTAATCAAACAATGGGATGTTGTTTGAAAAAAAAAAAACAAAAACAAGAAAAAGAATAAAACAACGTAACAGTGACATGATATTCTCAAAAAGCTGTCAAAAACTGAACATTCTCCGTATAATTTTATCATTTATAACAGTTACTCTTTATTGCAAAGCAGTTCGTTCAATGAAAAAAAAAAAAAAAACTCAGTCAGTTTGAAACGTACTTTTACAACCTCCATTTTAATATTTTTTCAATTTCATTAACTTTTTAGTTGACTGTACGCCAGACAGTTCCATAATTAAGGATGTATAAGCCGTAGTTGATGACAAGCTAAAAAAAAGTGCTTATAAGAAAAAGTGATAACACAAATGCTTACACAACGTCATTCAAGCTCATCGAGTTACATGTATAAAGAAAAAACTACCCGTATTAGGTTTACAGAAAAAAATTTGTTAAACACTGAGTTTTCTTGAACGTAACCATTACTTAATATCAACAAAGTCAGAGAACATGGGTTATTCCACCATTGATTCACCAAAAAATCCACATCGCTGGTCCGATTCTAATAAACATAAAAATAATGAAGAATTATTGTGGTGCCATTACGACATCCAAAAAATAATTTTTTGGTGTCATCTAAATAAGAAATCCTAACAATTGTTGCTGCTCCATTTAAATAAACATTCGTCCGATAGGTTGGCAACACTGCCGAGAACGCCAATCACCAATCCAGTCAATACAGAGATCAATGGATCAGAAACATTAATAGGAAGATTGTTTTATCATCCATCCATCCATCCATCGATCCATCCACATTCCTTCTTCCGATCTCCAATCCATAGACGTCCATTTCTATACAAAAATTTTATCATCATATATATCTATCGCACCAGTAAAGTCCGAAGTTAATTATTTCCCGTTGTTTCTTTGCTTCCAGACAAAGTGGAGGGACGTCGACCACGGATCATGGGGAAGGGTAGATATATAAAAGCGAAAACGGTTCGGAGGGTCAAACGTTTTGTCTTCGCGCTAACGAAATAAAGTCCCTCCGTCTTTTCTGCTTTTTCTTCTCGATCGTATTTGTTTTTTTTTGTGTTTTTTTTTTTATCTCGGTTTTTTCTATTATTATTGTTATGATTATTATTTTGATTTTGTTTTTTTTCGTTCGCTGTTGTTGTTGTTTTTTCATCTTCTACTATCTTCTTCCTTTTTTTGGGGATCCTGCGACAGTACTCGCTGCTGCAGACGGTCGTCGAGGCTTGCCAGAAGAAGAGACAGTGTCGAGTCTTGACGGGCGATGAAAATGAACGAGATCCCTGCCTTCTACACGCTCGTCTACGTCGGCCCCGACTCGTGGAGCTCGCCTATAAATGTCGCCCCTGTGAGTCGAGCTTCAAGTTAAATTCACCCTGGAATCTACCTTTAGAGATAAATTTTTATTCCCTGAGGAAACTTTTTGGATATTTTTGGATGACGGTGAACGAATGAATAGGTGAGATTCGAAATGTAGAATCGTCACGTGATAGGATGTTAAAGTTTTAAGAACATATAATTTTTTGAAGAAAAATGTGAAAATTTTCAAAGCCAAATTATAGAATCGTTGGAATAAAGGTAGAAAATATGGAAAAAATTGAAAATTCAAAAAGTGCAAACGTAGAATGTCAATATTCAAAATCGTGAGAAGAATAGTTGAAGTATAAAGAAAAACTTTAAGTTAAAAATTTCTATTATACCCTGTAATTCTAAAATACCTACACTTTTGCCATTCGACATTTTGAAATTCTGTGAAACTGTGATTCTCGAGTTTTTGGATGGTAAAACGCGCTTTTCAAAATTTGTTTAAATTCTTGTGTCTGATCGGTATGTGCGAAACCTGATGAAAATTAGATGTCTATTCAAATTCCAGTGCCTTTCAATAAATTTTGTGTTCAAGAAAGTTTGTATAATTCCAATTCTGCGCACAATAATCGATATCAGTTTTTTTATCGTCGTTTTTGGAAGTAATTGATTATTTATAAGAACTATGATCCACAGTAAACTCGATAGACAGTCACAATTAGGAAAATAAAAGCAATCAAATTTTCAAAATAGGACTCAGTTTAAAATGTTGGCTTTTTGCACTCGAACTTTTGAAAAGAAAACTGAACCAATGATGAAAATCGTATCAAAGATTCGTTTCGTTCGACAATTTTTGGAGACATTTGAAACATCGTTGTAATAATTTATGTTGCTTTGTGTGATATGAAATAATTTGCCAAATTTGAAATGATCAACTTGACAAGCTGTAGGTGATTAGCATGGAATAGAATGACTTAAGTTTCATTTGCCAATAAATCTTTAAAATTATGTAAAAATTCGTGATTTATGTTTGAAACTGAACTCGATTCGGTCTGATTCCACCAGCATTTTTTGACCGACCAAGGAGATGAGAAAGGATTCAATCAACACGATTTACAAAGAATTTATTTACACATTCAACGATCATTGATTCATTCAAGTTCGAGGAAGAGCACATTCTATCGCTACAAAAAAATGATAAAGCGATGTACACATCTGGACAATGATTATAAAACAACTCATTCTTTCTCGAGTCAAGTCAGAGGTTATGTTAAATTTTTATTTATGAATTTCCCTAGAATCCCTATGAAACATAGGGACTTTAAAATTTGCTGTTGCCAACGTAATGGCTAGGGATAAAATGTCTGTAAATAATAAAATTCCCTAGAGTCCCTATGAAGCATAGGAACATTGAAATTTGCTATTGCCAACGTAATGACTAGGGTTAAAATATCTGTAAATCATAAAATTCAATCCACCTTGTCAAGTTGAAATTCGTAGGTTTGAAAAATTAATTTTTTTCACGAAATCTTTTTTTGAACCTGCACATCAGGTTCATCCTTGAAGGTTTTGCGGATTTGTAGTAAATCGATGGGTGCAGAGGTGCCTACAATAAAAGTGAACGAATCGCTTCACAACTCGATTGAAACAGTTCGACGAAATTTCAAAGTAGGATTAAACTGAGTATTTTGAGATTATTGGAGTCACTTATTGCAAATCTGAAATCTAATTCAATAAATTGTAGATGGTAGATCCAACATGGCGGACGAGAATTTGAAATTTGATCGAATCCGTCAAATAATTCTATGCAGAAGTTTTTAGGCTCATTGATTACTAATCTGAAGTCAAATTTTGAAAATTCAAGATGGCGGATACAATATGGTGGACGATAATTTCAAATTTCTCTGAATCTGTCAAATAATTCTATAGAGGAGTTGTCAGAGTCACTGATTACGAATCTGAAATCGGATTTTCAAAATTCAAGATGGCGGATCAAATATGACGGACGAAAATCTCAAATTTAATTGAATCCGGTCAACGAACCCAATACAAGGATGTTCGGGGCTGCTAATTAAATTCGCCATACTGGCTTTTCAAAATCTGACTTCAGATTCGTAATCAGCGACCCCTGATCAAAGTTTTTTCTCCAGGATGGATCAAATTCAAAATTTTCATCCCCCATATTGGATCCGCCATTTTCACATGTGTACCCACCGTCACTAAGTTACAAAATTCCATCCAGTTTGTCAAGTTTAAATTTGTAGGTTAGAAAACTGAAATTTTTTTCACGAAACCATTTTTTGCACCCGCATATCAAGTTCATCCTTTGAACATTTTGCTGATTTGTAGTAAATCGAGGAGTGCAGAGGTGCCTACAATAAACGTGAACGAATCGCTTCACAACTAGATTGAAACACTTCGACGAAATTTCAAAGTAGGATTAAACCGAACCCCGTAATCTTTACATCCAGTTGGATGTCGCACGTAACGAAATCGCGTCGTCGCTGCAATCCCCATAGTCGAAGGTAAAGTTAGTTTAGGCAGATTGAAGCCTCCTCGACGATTCCTCACTTAATGTGGCCATGATCGCTTTGTGTTTCGCCCACATCTCGAACCGGAGTTGGAGTGCTTGGTGAAGTGGAACTTAACGAACGGCACTGAAATCTCGTCGCTGTAGCAGCTGCGCGGTTACGAACTAGAGATAAGCTCAGGGGTACGCGCTGAATCCTCTTCCCCAAGATCTAAACGTAAAATTTTCTCACAGACGAGTTTCGGAGCAAACTATCATGCGCCGGTGAGAAAGTCTCGTTATCCTGCAACCCCGGAAGCCGAGTTGCCGTATACAGTGGATTTTACGGCAGGACTGAATACGAAAATCTTCACTGCCCTCAGCCGCCTGGCGTTCCGGAGGAAAGTAAGCGGAAACTCCATAAGATTCATTGAAAAAAAGTTTCATAGTAAAATTCCTATCGTTATATTGTAACGGTTTAAACGTTCCTTCAATTGCAAGAAGATTTTGTGAAAGTAACTATTTAGTGCGAATATATTTGGCGATACTGTATTTTTTCATCACTTTTAGTTTACCACATGTTTTCAGTTAAGGGGTTATATACGGTTGAAAATTTCAAAAAAATCCATTTCTTTTTTCTTCTATTTTCGTAATGTATGCACATATATTTAAGTACAGAAAATTTCTTGGCAATCTGGAAAATATTGACAAATCGATATAAGTTGAAAAAAAAAAATTTTCTACTGTTACGTTTTTCTTAAAACTGTGTTTTTAAAGTCGGTGAGCAAGATTTCTCGAAAACGGCTCAACGGATCAGTCTCGAATTTTAACACAAGCTTTTTAAGTATATTTTTCAGTAATTAAACCAAGGTTTTTTCTCATTCATGAATATTTTCCATTTTATAAACAATTGAGGTCCTAAATTTTTGTGAAAAATCGTTTTTTTTTTTTTTTCTAAAGATGCTATTTTATCAACAATTATTATTTTACTTATTCCTTCGATCAATTACAACACAATACATTATATTAACGAAATATTTTTTTACAAATTTTCATTTTAATAAATTAAAATTTCCTCTCAAGAAAAATGCTTTAAAAATCAATTTTTTTGGGTCTCCTGACTGTATATAACCCCTTAAATTAGGCATCAACGTCAAATACCTAAATTCAAGTTATCGCCATTGAGACTAGAAAATATATGCACTACGAGTGACCATAATGAAAACTAATAATTATTCAAAAGTAGTAGAAAAAACGGAGCCCAAAAGAGGTATCGAATTCAGTTTTCATGAACCTTACGTGAATAAGAAAAGACGAATATACTAGACAACTTATTCAACATATTTCAACACAACATTCATCATATTTTCAACATTCAACACGTCTTTTCTTATTCACCGGAGATCCATAGAAACCTAATTCGATACTATTTTTGGGTTTCACTTCATGGTATAATTATAGCAACAAGTAATGCAGATCCTCGTTTATTCCATTATTTTGGATTTTAGATCGATGATTTTGAGCACTCGCAACGTCACGAATAGCTTGTTGCAGGAAAATGGATTTTCAAAATTCCAAGTTATTCACGCTGATGAGCTGTAATTTTACCAGTAAATTTTATAATACTTGAATGAAAACAAAAAAAAAAAAAAATATCAAGATGTCGATTGAAGACAAAAGATCACGAGTCAGGATCAGTGAAAATCAATTGAAAGCTAAAAACCGTCCAGTTCCGAAGACTTTATTTCGTATCGAGATTAAAACGTTATCGAATTTTCAATTCTTCATCAAGATTTTCTTTTAATGTGCCCCCTTAATTTTCCGCAATAAAAATAAAAACAAGTGATAATTATTTCGAAATTCAAAAACCAGCGATTATTCAATCCACTGTATTAGAAGTTTGAAAATTTTCAGCAAAAATATTTTCCAAGGATTTTACATAATCTTCTTGCGTGATTAATATCCCATCAAAAAAATCCTGTAATCATCCTTGATGAATTACGAGTAATTAGAATGAGAATTGAAAATGAACACATCGTTGAATGAAAACGTGTTGATTTTTTGACAGACGATTTATCCGCGATACCGAAACAAATTATTTCGGACAACATCACCATTAATAATCATTGATGTTTATGACCCTTTTTCACGTCATGGTAGCCTGTGTCAGCGAGGGAGGAACGAGAACTGTGATGAGAGCTTGTCACGGACGGAGAAGCTGCGTGCTAACCACGAGTCCAAAATTGTTCATTCGTCCAGCGACCGCGAATCCGTGCAAGCATTCGAACACAAAGCCTTATCTCTACGTTGTCTACACTTGCGGTAAGCCATTTTGTCTCATTATGCTTCGCCGAATATTAGTATAAGTTTTACAATTTGCAAAACGAAATTAATTACAACAAGTAACAAGAGCATTTGGCAAGACATCGATCATATGTACGAGGAATGATCTATAGATATTTTCAAAATTGTATTGAATCGACGATGCTGTCAACTACATTAAAAAATTGTAATTGACTCAGGAAATACTGTCAATTATTTTTGAAAAATTGTAATTGATTGGATGAAATTATCAAGTACATTTCAGAAATGTAACTGATTCAAAGATAGGTCTGAATTATTTTTCTAATTTCTAATTGAAAATTAAAACTTTCAACAAAATTACTTTTCAACTTGTCATTGAAACGAAATTAATTACATTTTAGAAAATGAATTACTAAAGTAATTACAAAAATAATTCATTTTGTCATTTTTAATCAATTGTAATTGGAATATGACGAATTGTGAAAATTAATTAGAGAAGTAATTATTTCTGTACTTTTGTACTTGTAATTGATTTCTTACAAGTAATTCCTTACAAATTACAAAAATAATTTCTTTTGTCATTGTTTCCTAAATTCCTACTTCAAAATCAATTTCATTTCAATTGCAAATAAATGAAGCAATTTTGTAAGAGTTTGTTTTTCGATTACTTATTAAACAAATTACAGTTTATAAAAGTAATTGAAATACTTTTGTACTTGTTATTGATTTCTTACAAGTAATTCCTTACAAATTACAAAAACAATTTCTTTCGTCAGTATTTCCTAAATTCTTACTTGAAAATCAATTTCGTTTCAATTGCAAATAACTGAAGTAATTTTGTAAGAGTTTGTTTTTCGATTATTGTTATTAAACAAATTACAGTTTACAACAGTAATTAAAAAACTTTTGTAATTTTTAAATGATTTTAATTCAAATACGCATTGTATTTACTCTCTGATGTTCATTCTGCAAGATTTTTTCACATTCAGATTATTATATATGAAGTTGTAACTTACTTTACCGCGTTAGAATGTGTCATGTAGGAAAAGGGTACGTTTAGGGACTGGTTCCCTCAACTGTCAAACAATTACTCTTACTTTACTCGTGAAGCCAGTAGTCTGTTATCCACCTTGCTTCATTATGCAAACAAAGAGGATAAAACACTGTCTACTTCGGTGTTAAAAGTACCAAAGTGCCTTTCCTTTTCTCGACCTAATTACAAACTCGACTCTAATTATGTCTGATCCCGGGGATCAGACCTTTAGAAATGGTCTTGCAGGTGAGTTACGGGACTCCATATGCAAAATCGACTCTAATCCGTGTTAATTTTAGCAAAAAAATATTCCACATGGAAGAAAATGTGGACTTTGTACGCATAGAAATTGTTTTTAACGGCGCTAAAGGTGCGAAACATGAATATAAGTAATTAATCCAAATTTCAATCGCTTGCAGACATTGTTTTAAAGCATTGCAGGAATATCATTCTTTTACTTCTACCTTCTTCGATCTACTTTTTCATTCTAGTCTAATTTCGACTTAGATTAGATTATAAATTCAATTATTTATAAATCTACTCTTCTTATTCCTATTCAAAACTTCATACTCTTCTAGCCATAATTATTTAATTAGGTTAACTCAAAAGATCCCAAAATTTTCCACCCCAGCGTCATGTACACTGGTAGAAAAAAATCTGTGTCAAAACGGTTGAGTCACGGTTTCTTATGTTGAAATTAGAGATACTTTGTACAAAAACCGGTACAAAAATGGCGTAAAACTACGAATGGATCATCTCGAACATTATTTTCTTTCACATTATTTGGTGGGTCAAAAAAATGATCAATTTATTTTTCTTAGTTAACGTGAAAATATCGTTTAAGATGACGAAAAAAAAATTCTGTCAAAGTTTCATTTCTTAATATTTATATTATGAGGTGCCTATTTGCGATTTGCCATTGCCCGTTTAAATAGCACGGGAAATTTTTTTTCTTTTCTTTTTTATTTTGGAATTTTATTACTCAACAACGGTTGGGCGTATCGTAAACAACAATACATATTTTTGTAGGAAATTGAACGATCTACAAAAAAGGTCTCTTGCGATTTATTCGTAAATCTACTGATTCGAAAGTTATTTCAGATTAAAAATTAGTTATGTCAAATGTTACGATTTTTTTCATTTCCACTACTAAATAATGATTGAAAAATGGAAACAATATAATATTTCTTGAAGTTCGTGTTATCTTCTGTACGGAAACGTCAAAATTTTTCCGATATTTCCGATTACCGTAACAAGAAATAAGGTTTTAACGTAAACTATTGTACAAAATTTATATTTCTATCAACTCTTGAACCAACAGATTTATGGAAAAATTACAGAAGACCTTTTTTGTAGATCCTTTAATTTCTTACAAAAATATGTATTGTTTTTTATGATACACCAATCCGTTGTTGAGTAATAAAATTCCAAAATAAAACGAAAAAAAATCTCTTGTGTTATTTAAACAGGAAATAGAAAATCGCAAGTAAGCATCTCTTGAAAATAATATTAAAAGCTCAAACTTTGACAGAATTTTATTTTCGTCATCTTGAACTATATTTTTATGGTAACTAACAAAAAAAAAAAGTAATTTTTTTTTGGCCCACCCTAGTATAGTTATAGCTTCCATTACCTTCTGCCAGTCGCGAAAAGGTCAAGAAGGACTAAACTAATGACTGTAAATGAGAAGGGACAGTTTACGTTACACACCTTGCACAGGTACACGGAAACGAGGGTAAGTAATTTGTATTTAAACAAGGCTCGCTGGAGAAGGGAAAGAAAAAAAGCTGCAGAAAGGAAAAGCGGAAAAACGAGACACACGTGTGCGGCGGTCTCATTCGCTGACCTTCCTGATTGCTTTTGCCCCGTCGGATCAACCGGGGTCAATACGCAAAGGGTGGAAGGTGGGAATCTGCTTTGGAGATGAGCCGATGATAAAGAGAAGAAGAAAAAAAGAGAAGAAAATAAAAGGATCCGGGGAAAAGCAGTGCAGAAATGAAAGGGACGCGGCACATAATAATTTTTGCCCATGAATGCACGGGCTCATCTTCACCAAAAAGAGGACTGACCCCGAAACCCGATTGTGCCGGCCATAAATTATGCCGGTAGATATACTATAGAGAGTTCCGTGGAGTTTTGCGACCCCTAAAAAGCTCGCGAAACTTCTGACCGCGTCGCGTCGTGCCGTCGTTCGTGAAATATTAAGCTCGATTCAATCGCGATTCCCTCAAAGGAAAACCTGAGACTGCCTCGGTCCCTTCTCTCTCGGCGACGTGACAAGTCGGATGGTGTCTGACCAGTTCGTCGTTCTTACCACTGCCTCGAATCTGAGGACTTTATCACACTCTACGGATTGCTTGATTTCGCTGTGGATGTTGGCCGAAATTCGCAACAGTCAACCATTTGAGTCATACGTTATTGTGCTGAATCAGCTTTTATGACGAGACAGTATTCTGTGAGTCTTGGAGTTACTTGTTACGAATGTGAAATCAGATTTTGAAAATTCAAGATGACGGATCCAATATGGTGGACGAGAATTTTATATTTGATTGAATCTGTCAAAAAATTCTGTGCAAGAGTTTTAGGGTCACTGATTACGAATCTGAAGTCAGATTTTGAAGATTCAAAATGGCGGATCCAATATGGTGGACGAGAATTTTATATTTGATTGAATCTGTCAAAAAATTCTGTGCAAGAGTTTTCAGGGTCACTGATTACGAACTGAAATCAGATTTTGAAGATTCAAAATAGCGGATCCAATATGGTAGACGAGAATTTGACATTTGATTGAATCTGTCAAAAAATTCTGTGCAAGAGTTTTAGGGTCACTGATTACGAATCTGAAGTCAGATTTTGAAGATTCAAAATGGCGGATTCAATATGGCGGACGAGAATTTGACATTTGATTGAATCTGTCAAAAAATTCTGTGCAAGAGTTTTAGGGTCACTGATTACGAATCTGAAGTCAGATTTTGAAGATTCAAAATGGCGGATTCAATATGGCGGACGAGAATTTGACATTTGATTGAATCTGTCAAAAAATTCTGTGCAAGAGTTTTCAGGGTCACTGATTACGAATTGGAAATCAGATCTTAGAAATTCAAAATGGCGGTTCCAATATTGTGGACGAAAATTTCAAATTTGATCGAATGCGGTCAAAGAACTCAATGCAAGGATTTTCGGGGTCGCTAATCAGATTCGCCATACCGAATTTTCAAAATCCGATTTTAGATTCGTAATCAGCGACCTCAAAAACCCCTGGACAAGGTTTTTTTCTCCGGCATCGATTGAATTCGAAATTTTCGTCCGCCATATTAGAACTAATATTCCAGAAGCGCCTTTTTTTGAGCCTCAGTTCCGGTGAAAATCATAACTCAAAAACGGTTCATTTGAAATCAGAATGTGAAAAGATTTTATTGGTATATTGCATTGGTTTGAGCCTGAACGAAGGATTTTAAATTTTCTTAAAAAAAAAAATTCTTGTACCAAAAAAAAAACCGAAAATTTAGCACCTCAAAAAATGAACTTTTTATTAAAATTGTTGCCATTTTTGGAAAAATAAAATTTATTACAAATCCGTCATTCACGCCCAAGCCAATGCAATATACTAATAAAATCTTTTCACATTCTGATTGCAGATGAACCGTTTTTGAGTTATGATGTCCACCGAAACTGATGCTCAAAAAAAGGCTCTCCTGGAATATAACTGTAGTTCCGCCATTTTGAAACATCTTTCAATGAAAAAAATTGTACAAGTACATGAAAACATGTACTAATCAATGTTGTTCACAGTTTTACAATAAACATTTATTATCTTGTCAAAAAAAAAAAAAAAAAATCACGAAAATCACGTCACTTCGCCCGCTAAAAGTGTATATAACCCTTTAACTCAATTTCCGAAAGCTCAAAATACCCAATGCAAGGGAATTTCTGCACTGTTCGAATTCCCTGTAAGCGTTTAAACTCGAATCATTTTGATGATTTGAAAAAAAATCGTGCCAGGATATGTTGAGATAATTTACATCAGAAGCTTGGGAAAATTACAACCATTCATAATCTTGACCCTATGGAAGTTCACAACATCCGGAGTTTTGACCCTTCCAACTGATGAATTTCGACGTATTAATGGTCAATCTGAATTTCGGTAGTTCGAAAGTTTGCCCCGTACCCCAATTTGTATACTGTCACGCTGGCGAGAGGTTATGGGAAAATGGCCAAATTCAGTTCTCGAATAACGGGTTCTGGCAAATGTAGAATGTTGTCAAACTAATTTAAATAAATGCTGTAAAGCAATTTGAGATTTAACACTTTCGATGTGAAGGAAGTAATTTTATCGTTTCTCCACGATTCAATACCACTGATATACTTTAAACGTCAACACTTGATTGAGAAAGAGAATGAAGAATCAATTTGCATAAAACGAAAAGTATTTAAACTATCCTAATTACTCATTATTTATTTTTTTCATCGATTATTAGTAATTTTTAAATAATTTTTCACGACATTGTTTTGTCTTTGTTTTTTACAAAATAAAGTAATTCCTTACAATCAACTGCCAGCAATTCTTTATATTCGCCGTTGCGCAAATCGTGACTTTTTTGTGGTCAAGTGTACAATCACTCACTTAGAAAAGTTATTTTGAGAAATCTTCTAGCTCGCCGTTTCTATCACAGGTTTTTTCTTCTTCTTCGTTTTCTTTGTTATTGGGCCGTTTTGACATATCACCGGTCATTTCTACCCCTTAATCCATCTTCCAGCCGTCGCAGGTAGTAAATTAATGTTATCGCAATATGACTCGTAAAGCCGGCACTTTTTTCACGACTCTGTATTGCTCTCAGAGTATGAGGAAGTACGAATCTATATAGCGGGTCATTCCGTAAAAAATTCTCATGGTAATTAAAAATAGCAGGGTAAGTCTGCGCCTGCATTTATGCAATTCAGCGTACATTTAAGGACGTGTTGGCTATAAATTCTCAACCAAAAGTGAGTCTCGTCGACAATATTGAATACTTCATAATAAGATAAAAATCTTGAAAAATCAACCAAAATAAAGACGATAAGAAAATAAAATTTGAGTAATAATAATTCCCAAAAGTTATCAATAAATTGTTTAAACAAAACAGTGTTTAACAAATGTTTAAGCAATGTTATTTTTCGTCATTTGAAATGATTTCGTTGATTTTTCTGAATACACATGTATTTTTGAAGAATTTTATCATATTTTTGAAATTTCCGTTTTCGGAAATTTTTAATTTTGAAAAATGGAGAAAAAATCATGACTTTGTTATACGTTTTCGTAGAACCGTTATGTATTACAATTGAAAAGTTTCCGGGCACGAAACGAACATACAGCCTTCACCAAGTTTCGAAAACGGCACTTTCATAAATGTGAGAAAATTCTTTAAAAAATCGCGTGTATTCAGGAAAATCAACGAATTCATTTCACATGAGAAAAATGACATTACCTGAAAACTTGTTAAATAATGTTTTGTTTAAGCAATTTGTTAGTAACTATTCAGCATCATTATTACATAAATTTAATTTTCTTATCGTCTTTATTATAGTTAATTTATTCCAGATTTTTATCTCATCAGAAAGTATTCAATATTGTCGACGAGATTCACTTTTGGTTGAGAACGTGTAGCTAAACACCCTTAACCGAAAGCCGCCGCCAATTATGCAAGTCAGCGTACATTTGAACAAAATTCGCCTACATTTATGCAAATCAGCATACACTTGTCCAAAATTCGCCTGCATTTATGTAATTCAGTGCACATTCGACCGAAATTCGCCTGTGTTTATGCAATTCAGCGTATATTTGAACAAGATTCGCCTGCATTTATGCAAATCGACGCACATTTGATCGAAATTCGCCTGCATTTATGCAATTCAGCGTACATTCGAACAAGATTCGCCTGCATTTATGCAAATCGGTGCACATTTGATCAAAATTCGCCTGCATTTATGCAATTCTGTGTAAATTTTACCGATGCTCGCCTGCATTCATGAAATTTAGGATACACTATACCGATCGACATTCGTCTCATTGTTCAGGCTTAGCCAACTCCTCATTTTATCCAATCCTAGGGTATTAAACAACTGTCAATTTGTAAATTGTTACCTGAATCGCATAAATGCTGGCGGCTTTATACTGTAACTGTTAGATTGCACGTGTAACATTTTCACCGGATAACTCATTACGCATAATTTTCCTCGATTCAGAACTGGCTTTCAGCTGTCGAATGTTCTCGGATTTACTATTGTTTGGTTGAAGTTTCAACTCTGATTTAAGCTCCAGCTTATTGAGTACCGAACCTTCATAGCAGGCTGTTCGCGATGCTGCCAAGATGATACACGATTTGCAGAAAATGGAATTCCTTCAAGTGTAACCTGAATGTGCTAAATTGAAATTTATAAATTCAGTCCGAGAGTTCAGTGGATTCCGATTTTGGAAACAAAAGATTTTAGATCATGTCAAAACGTAGAAATTTCAAATTTTTAAGTTTTATATTCATGGGATATTTTATTTATCGAAAGGTGAATTAACAGCTATTGTGTATTGTCGCTAAATGAATTAATAATGCGAAAATCTTATTTTCTGTATAGAAATTGAAATACTGTTTTTAATTGTTTTATACCCACTATCGCTTGAAATTATTTCGCGCCGAAACATATATTACATAAAAATTATATGCGGTTAATAATTTTGAAATCATGATGCATGAGTAACTTGTTCAAAGAATAGACAATTTCTAGTTACTTGAATAAATTCAATAAAAATTTTCTTTCCAAAATTAGTTTGTAAAAAATAGCCTCAAAAAATAATTTATGGCACCCAGGATGATGAAATTGACTTTAAAAATTCAAAGATCAAATGAACAGACACGTAATTACTTTTGTTAAAGTGTACTTTGTGGCTGAATTCCGGTTGCTGAACGCGAGGTATAAATTTCATTACGAAGTTTCAAGCGCTCGCGTTACGGTGATTAATTTAAATCGGCCGTTTCCTATCTATATATGTGTACTGCAGTATATTATGCCCGTTTTCCCCTTCATGTAATTATACCAACGTATTTTTACGGGCAGTTGCTATCTCGTGATCAATGACAGGGACGATTTCATTTCGAGTCATCGTAAATTCTCCGAATTGGGATCACTCGCCTCCCTCCCTCCCTCCCTCGCCAATATGCAGATAGAAGCAATCGAAGATCGAATCAGCGCTGGCGAATCCGAAATCTCGAACGAGAAGATCTCTGATTTCCCAAAGGCCGTCGATAATTCAGACGGACGAGTTCAACGTCGGATTTCGGGAATCGATGATACTATCGCTGTAATATAAGGTGATCAGCGTGCTCACTGGTATATACAGTGCGTGAAGTTTTTTTCAGGGCCGTAATAAGAGCCTAAATAATTGATCTAAATCGAATTTGCGGGAATTTGGGAATTAAATTGGAATAAAAGTTCATCATCGTTATATTTGAAATTTTATTATATTCTTCTCAGAATTTTTATACAGAGCCCCTTGTGAAAAACTAAACAATCAATAGATGAGTTTTAAGATTTGAAAATCATTCTTAAGAGATGCTTTTATGTGTAATTTATTTTTTTATCAATCTGGAGTAGAATTTAATCAATTAAGATTAGAAAATCATTCTTAAGAGATGTTTTTATCTGTAATTTTTTTTTTATCAATCTAAGAAAATTCCGTTCCATTTTTTCTGTTGTTTGTTTTAATAGAGAATCCAAAGTCAGGTTAGGCGAAATTTTATCAAATGTTTCGATGAAACTTGAGATGTTGTAAGAGTTCGTTCTCTATCGTCGAAGTTAGTTGATTCTTATCATTTTTTGTCATTGATAAATCAACGCATGGAATTTGTTAACAAAATTTTCGAGCATTAGTCTTTCACTGTAAAAATCGAAACTTGTATTAATGTTTAAAAAATGGTCAAAAAATGTACAGTTTTGATCCGAATTTATTTTTCTTGTAGGATTTAACGTTCTTCTGATCTTCCCAAAGAAATTTGCACACGCCTCGTGTTCGTGCAGAAGTACTTTATGGCTTTGTTCTTTATTCGGGCGTATCGACGTGTATCGGCTTCTGAGGCTTTATACAATTCCCAGTCTACGACCTGAATACCTAATGGTCGATGGAATAAACGCTGTAGCAGAGTTTGAACCGTAGTTATGGGTGCAGAATATCGGAAACAAAATAAGAATAAGGAGGCTGGTGTATCTGAGAGATTTTCTCCACCTTTCGAACGAATTTTCTATACATTCGTACGTATAGTTATTTATATAGGTCGCTGCCTTTTCATACAAAAAATAAATGTTAAATTTATGTTCCCCAGTCTCGTTGTTGATCTGTATCTTGAACAGAAAATCTCGTAAATCAACCGGCAACGGCGATAATCATGATCGATATATCACGTATGAAAAAATTTATCGTCCAATTTTGGTGCAATCTGCAATCAGGGATTCACGCTCGGTAAAATTTCTATGATGTTCTATCTGAAACTATCAATGGTTTCAACATTGCAACTTATCTTCAACCTGTTTCTGCTCCAAAAAACTAATAAGTTCTCATGTAACGTCGCAATTAAGCGTTTCCACGCGGGTTACTTGATGTCTCTAAAGCCCACATGATGATTCATCTAAAACCATCAAAGGTCTTCTCATTTCTTCACTTATATTTAACCTTTTTCGATTCAAAAGTCATAAATACATTGAACTTGAAAGCCTATTTTAATCATGTCCTCATCATCCTATGGAATTCAAATTTTTCCAATAATATCAGTTTGATCTGTAGTTCAATCCATCACAAGATGACACTTATTTGCTGACAAGCCATTTCCTATAGGGACCTCGATAGACTCCATTGCAAAAAACAGGAACTATCGCAACTTGGCCTATTCCGTATCTTCCTGGTTGCATGGATACGATTAATTTACACTGATCGTCTTTTATTTCCAACGTATTTATCGAAGAAAGCATATCGATTGAATCAGGCACAAGGAGGAGTAAAGCTAATTTACTATCGAAACAGTGATTTAATGAACCGCAACTACCGCAGTTAGCCATTAATCGATCATGAACGACTTCGACCCCTATACCGGTCTATAAATCCGGGGGAATATCGGGTATATACTCATCGAGTTAGGATAACCGATGAGCACACAAGGCCAACGTAATCAAATGAGCTCGGGTGGGAATGGAGCGGTGATGACTACGCGTGCATAAATCAGTGGCAGACACGAGGTTTCGGTTTGATTGGGTTGCGGTTTGTTGTTACGATACCGAACCTAAAGCCGAGTATGAATCTCTTGGGGTTGGAGATAGTCAAACCTGTGATTCATCCGCAAGCTTCCGTCTAAGGCTACATCCGTTTGCTTCGCGGTCGCGATGCCTCAAGCCTTTGATTACCAGACACGTACCACATATATAGCTCTGCTAAATTCAAACCTTGACTTTCTCTGATTTTGACTAATGCGGAAATCGAGTTGACCGTAGAATTTACCTTGCTTGTACCCTATAATTTTACACCACAGTTCCCAGGAAGGTCCTCGCCGAGGAATACGAAATGCCTCTGCTGCCCGACGAGGACGAACACCTCCAGGAGGCGGATGTCCTCGAGGAGGGCTTTGACAAGGCTGACTTCAAAGCTGCCTTCAGCCCCAGCCCGAATCTGGTTGGACCGCTTTCCGACACCGTGAACTCGACATCGCGGACTCCGCAGCCTCCGCCACCCCTGACCAAGGGTGAGTGGGAAATCAACGTTTCTGAGGGACGTGAATCGTTTGACAATTTTTTGCGAATGCCCGGGGGATCGATCGCCCGAAATTAGCTCGCTCCACGATGAGTGGTCGCAACGTGACGGCCGAAAGCTCACAGCTTGCATGCGGCAAAATCGTTTGATGTTGAATAAATTCAGAAGCTTTGTCAGGCAATTACAGTTTTTTTTTTCGTTGCAAATGGCTGTAGATTATCGGCGATGTTGACCGACTGGTTACGATAAATTTACAATAATTATATACTCGGTTCCATTTGACTCGGTTCTCTTTTGAGCGTTTATTACTCTATGAATTGGTTCCTTAGGTCACACTTGATGCGGTGATTTTCAAATTTTTTTTTTTCTCGCGGGACAAAATATGGGCGAATAATAGAAGTAAAAGCTTGGGACAAAACCTCAGGCTTTTATTTTTGTAAAAGAAAAATTTTTCCATTTGAATAATGTACAGGATTTTTGACAGCTTCACTCTATCCACGTGTTGCCTAAACTT
This sequence comes from Diprion similis, assembly GCF_021155765.1. NCBI lineage: Eukaryota > Metazoa > Arthropoda > Insecta > Hymenoptera > Diprionidae > Diprion > Diprion similis. Next base: position 8,152,822 of record NC_060117.1, read on the forward strand.
AATCTCGAATTTGTGCAGATTTTTCGTTTTTAGCCGTGGGTAGTGGATAAAATTTTTTTTAGAAATTTGAGAAAGAAAGAAAAATTAACTACGAACTGCCAGAAGTCCTTTTATTCAATTGGAAATATTCCAAGGCTGTGCAGCCGAACTGAGAATTGAAGTAAGAGGGGTTTTGAATATAGATATTAAAATTTATTTTGAGATTTATTAGCCTGTAAGAGCAGAAAACTTGAAGAATTTTCATTTTCGTTACATCCACCATGTGGATATGTTTTTTTTTTTTTTAATTTACTAAAAAATGTTCTTCGACAATCAAAACTTTTCGCGCAATTTTTGCGACTCTACCGTCTATTCACGGAGAAGGAAATATTATAAATTTGATTTAAATAAATTAAATTAAATAGTGTTGATAAATTATTATGTATCTAGCGAGTAAATACGCCATCAATTTAACGCAATTCTTTTCATGTAAGCGAATGATTATTTAAACGTAAATCCTGGAAATATCCATGGAATTAAGACTCTTTGAAAAAGTTCTACGTAGAAGTATGTTGGATTTTTTTATTTGTGTCCTGTGAATTTTTATAATTAAAATCTCTCTGAATGATTTATGAAGGTACTTTTCGAATTTATTGATCTCTTGATCAGATATTTTTTGATTTCGTAATAATTTGTGCTTATAGTGTAAAGATACTCGATTTGCACCACTAAATTTACCTTCTTCAACTCTCGTTCATAGAGTCGCTTAAGATAAAAATATTTCTTTCAACGATACCACGTAATCTTTTTTTTTCAGAATTCACAAAGTCTAAGAAATGGGTGATTCTAACAATACGGCACAAACAAAATACAAGCGACTCTCTAAAAAATAATACCATATAAATGTGTACACCTGTTATTACTTTAGTTTAACCCTATAATCGGTCACTTTGGGTGAATTGCACTCCAAACATTTTTCAAACTCTTCGTAGAGTTGAGGAATGGAATTTTATAGTTTTTTTGCTCGAAATCAATCGCAAAAAAAAAACGCTTTAAAAATTTTTCGTAAAATTTTTTGTTCCGTTTCACCTTAACTTTGCCGACGTTTTACTATGTTTAAACAATCAGTTTTTGTTAAAAAATAAAAATGAAAGGGAAATACATTCCGGAGGAACTAGTTTCTGGTCATGGAAAGCTCTTGGAATTTTACGAATTGATGCCATTAGAAATATTGTCAAAAAATAAACTCTCCAATTGAGTAAATACGCTCTATTAGCACTATTAAATTTCACGTCGTCTTGATGCGAATGAATTTTTCTTTCTGCTGTAAATGGACTAAGCATTGATAACGGCAGCTGCTACGATCCCACCTGCAGAGCACTTTGTACCATATCTATCTATCCGGTAAAATTTTTCGCCACAGATTTCATCACATAACTCCGCGGAATATCTTTCCGGACGTCTAGGTCTGTGTAAAGTGCTCAGTAAAATGCACAGAGAATTCTTGAGTTTCCTTGATACGTTCTTCGCATATCTTTCAAATCCCTCGTGATTTCACTGCATTTTTCAACAGATGCATTCTGATTTGCTCTGACACGTTTGTCAATGGTACTGCAAATCTTTCCACTTACATGCTGGTAGGATTCATTCATTTCTTTAGAATGTATTGAAAATGCTCGTTCATTTTTAAGAGCAAACTCACCTGGTGCTAGTCATTTTCATTTACAAAAGTAAATGTTTAGAAAGTTTCTCCAAAATCGTACAATTTTTAAAATGTTTTCAAATGTGATTACGAGATGATTTCAAAGAGAAGCATGTTTGATGGGATACTAGATAGCCAGTTTTTACCGATGGCATAAAGTGTTGCTCATTTTAAGGATAGGCTTTATTCATTTTTCAACAGCAACTGGATAAATTTTTCGCGCCATTGACGCGTGATTAGCTTTGATAATAAAGTCAAAAAAATGAAGTGATACTTTACGATTTTGGTAAAGACGGACCAAAGAATCTTCTCTCTGTTATAAATGTAACAATTCTAATGGCAGCCAGAAAAAATTTCCGCCTTCACAATTTTTATACTCGAGCATTTCACGCTAAGGATCAAAGCGTTGATAAAAAGTGGGCAATGTTTTGCTGGTTACATATACAGAGGGTGCGGGTTTTGGCGGCTCAAAAGACGAAGGCATGTTCTACGTCTGGGTTGGCCTCTGCTCGGGTGTCCTGTTGACGCTGAGTGCTGTTCTGGCAAGGGTTGTCGTTCAGCAGTTGAACTCCGGACGTCCCCTCACCCCCGACACACCGCCGAGGACAAAATTCCCAGCCGACTTGGCTGCGATCGAGGCTGAGGTCGACCTGACAACGACGACGCTTCCGATCACAACGAAAAAAAGGTGGGTTATACTGTGTGTTTTCAAATAAATTCTGCGGTGAGTCGGATTGCCTAGCACTGAGGGAAACAAATATCGGTAATACAGAACCACCGATTTATCGGTAGGTAGCTCGTTTAAAGTCCTCACTAGTGAGTTGGAACTGCCTGTGTTACCAAGCGGTGTGAATTTAGCCAAGCAGTTGTTTCTTTGTGTATAAGCTATGCCGAAACGTTCAGTGATCGCGTTCCGGAGTTACTTTAAAATGCTTATATGACTCGACTTGACTTGACTAAAGTGATAATGACTCGGTAGCTCTGTTTTACCGATATTTATTATCCTTAGTGATAGGCAACCGAACATACTGTGCTGTTAATCATAAGCTATGAACAACGAAGCAACTGCTTGTCCAAATCCACACAATTTGGCAACCTAGACAGTTCCAGCTCACGTGCGAAGAAGGCGGCAATCATCAGAAGAAAAATTACAGTCGTACACATTGTAATTTCGCCAGAGATAACCTAAGATACACAACTCATGCCCCTAATTACAGGCAACTGAACGTGCACGTAATACAAGTGCCTCATCGAAGGCAATCAAGCATTGTATTTTGAACGCCTAATTGCAGGCATCCGTAGGAAAACACTTACAGCTTCCATATAAGTAACCAATATCTATGTATAGCTAATGAACTTTGCAAGCTATCGATCTATGAATCTCCGTTTTGGTAAGGGCCCGGTTGGACACCAGCGTTCTTGGACATCGAAATAATAGAAGCTGTATTGAACACGAGATTTATTGGACACAGACCGATTGGACACCGAGATTTATTGGGCACAGCCTGATTGGACATTATAAAGATTTGTTCGACACGGCACCGATTGGACACCAAGAATCATTGGATTCTTAAGCGTCACGGGTGTTGCTGATACGGCCCGATCTGGCCCAAAAATTGAATAAATATAGTAATATTTATGTACATATAAATAATGGCTATTTATGTGGCATGCCCGTAAGTCGCCTGTTTTTTTGGCAAGGATAAAGATTTCAGGCCGAGCTGAAGGCGAGCCGGAAGCGGGCCGGAGGCGAGTACTGAAATTATCCGAGCCAAAAAACGGTTTACGGGCATGCAATATACAATATTTTTTACGGTATGGGCATTGAAAAGCAAAACGAAGAGTGAGGTTATGTCGCGATCTGTTCGACGAAGCTACTTTATTCGGCAGTTTGGGATGCGCACTTCGGATTGCGCATCAAAACTGCGGAATAAAGACTTTATTCCGCAACTTTGTTCGCTGCCGTATAAAGCGTCACTTTACAGAACAAAAACTGCCACAAAAAGTGGACTTTTCAATGTCCATGCCGTAAAAATATAATTATTCTATCTTTAGGGCCTGATGGAGCCGTGTCCGTAACACCGTTTATGCTTAATCGAGCCGTGTCCAATAAATGTCGGTGTACAATCGGTCAGTGTTCAATGCACAATGAAGCTGGTATCAAATCGGAGTTCACCCCCTATTTTTGTCTCACCTTATTGGCTCCAAGACAGCACAAAACCTAAAGTCATCAATACGAATGTAAGTCTAAAAGGGATATCTTATGCATCATTTTCTGACGTCTATAAAGCTCCAAAGACATGGACGATGATATCTTTTCAATATAAAGATATCTTTTATTCCTTAAAAAACAGTGCAAGAGATAGTCAATAGTAATAATTTCGACCTATTTTTGATGATGTTATTAAGTTTTATGCTGTCTGGGCTCAGATATCCTCCTGATATCAGAGGAAATTTGAGGCTGAAAATTCTCCGAATAACTTAATTCTGGATAGAACGAGCATGATATGATAGTAAGCGTTCGCTATATGCCCTTTCAGGCAGACGGACTTGTATGTAAGTGAACACAAGTTAATGAGTTTGGCAGGAATAGTATTCATACGGATTATTTAAGGGGACCAAAGCGTTGAAAATCTTATGCTGTTTTGTTTTTCCGCAACTGGCATCCTGACTGTGTATTTTGGCGAATCCATTTTTGAAAAATTCTAAAAATCACAGGAAAAAATAATGTCATTTACGATATCAATACTAAAATATGTGCTGCAATCAAAATAATGGGAGTCAGTTACGACTGCCTCGTGATATTTTGGGGACTTATGGATCTTCAGCATCTTTCGTGCGCACCACCTACCAGATAATTGTAGGACAAATACGTAACGTTGCATATAGTATTGAGAAAATATCAATGACTGGAAGGATCAGCTCGGAAACTTCACATTCTAATGACGACAAAAATCTGAAAGCATCCAGCGATGGCAGCTGGAGAAAACGTGGATTTCAGTCTCTACAAGGCATGGCACCGCTAATTGATTAGCACACAGGAAAAATGATTGATATAATTATAAATTCACACCACTGTGATGCGACCTAAATAATGGAAACCTCAGTGTGGTGTGGCATTTAAGAATATAAAGAATGGCTGGGAAACCACGAAGACAAATGTTAGATGATACATGACGAAAGTTCCGGTAAGATGGAAGTGGACAATGAGAAATAGCTGTGTTGAAAAACCGGAACTAGCGATGATGACCACTTGTTACCAAGTGTTCGACAGATGAGAGTCCGCAACATTACTTTTGCCCAAGAGGAATTGGCAGTTTGTGAACGTGAGAAAAAGCTGATGCTGAGAGCTATCAAAAGAATTTTAAACATAAACTATCTCTTCATGCCAATGCCCTGAAAAAAAATGTTGTCTATTTTTAATTCACTGGCGTAGTCACTATAATGAATCCAATACTTAAGAATTTGATTAAGTCTAATTACATGATTTTTTACAAGAAAAAGATTTTCTCAAAAAATAAAAAAGTTATTCAGATGCAAGTCTTCAGGATAGAATTCATATACAATCATAAAAGTTGTTTGTTTCTCTAATTTTTACGAAATCAAACTTCTTGAAATCAAAGTTTTTTTCTTTTTTTTTTAGTTTTAGAAGTTCATCGCTTTCTGATTAAAATATGATGCGTTTACTTCTATGAAATACAATTATGATCAATGATGACTGATTTTTATACTTGCTGAATTGAGGCTTAATTATAACGAAAATTTTTGTATCAGTTATTTTTCAATAGCTCTTTGGTTTGTTATATTAGTTGGAGAGGATCAAACCAATTGATACTGAGACTGAAAATTTTTTGCTGAAATAGTAAGGCCAGCCCCTTTGTATTTTTGATAAAAATTTCAACGATTCTGAATAATTCTGGAATCAATACTTTGATGCACTATACGGACGTAATTTTGGGAGGGGAACCCGCTCTGCAAAGTGTTGACTCGCTGCGAACGGATAAAAAGTGACGGCCGCAAAACATGAAATTACACCGGGCTTTTGAAGAAGTGAGAAGGAGAAATAACAAAATCAAAGCTATACGGTTTTGGCTTCGGATCATTTTCAGTCTATTCAGTATGCCCTAATCCTAGTGCAAGTATTTATGTATTACTGTATATTACTTAAACAAATTGCCAAAAAAACCGAAACAAAACAAAAGACAAAAAGAATTACAACAATGTAATTGGCTATAACATGAGATATCAGACTGTTATACTAGATGTGAGAAATGCAACGTACACTATACTAAGGAGAGTACGAAAAATGTTGTATGAGATAGTTTTCATTGTCATTTGTCAGTATAGTTTAAGTTCTAGACTACGTACTGGTGCATTGCACCTCTGTAGCGTACGATGTGTATGTTGTATTTTTGTGAATGTATGAAACCCAGATTAAAATGAATAAACAAATGAATTTCGCTGTATTTTAGTTGTACTTTTTGAAATTTTGGTTCGATAATATTCTGAATGCCTTTTTCGTAATCCTTCGAGTCCACTGATGCTGAGAAGGGCCATTTGAATCGATCCGATAGGGATAACCTCGGTAGCTAGAATTTCTGTCCGTAATTGAACGATTTTGAAGACTGCTGGGACAAGTACTCCAACCCTATGTAGTTTAACGAGAAAACTCGATTAAGCATAGTCAAAATATGCTGGGAGCAGTGAATCAAGAGTTATGGCTAAAAAACGGAAAATTTCGTTCGTATTTTGTCTGCTTTTGGTCAGATGCTCTTCTTGATTCAATCAGTCTAGAAAGAATCGTACAACTGGATTCTGAAAAAGACGATATTTCGCTCAAAGAAGTGAGGCTAATTCCTTCGAATTTTTATTTATATTTTGAAGACTTTCAAAAATGCTGCAAGCAATTCTTCCTTGCACTTTTTTGAATGAGTTTGGATAGAGAAATCCAGTGTACACAATCCTAATACGCTGCAAAGAACGCACAAAAAGTTGACGCCAAAAGACTGCAAATTTGGCTCGCGATTTTTTTGGTCATGGTCCTACGCTGTTTTTGGTGTAAAAATTCAACGATTCATAATACTCCGAAGATGCATTATATCGACCTAATTTGACGAGAGGGAACGGTTACTCGCTTTCGAGTTTTATCACAGCAGTAATAAGCAACGCAAAAGACCAAAGCTACGCCTTGTGCACTATGTTAGTCGGAAGGCATCCGACTAGAAATAAAGCATCGAAGAAACAATCGATAAAATTTTGATTCAAAGCAACTGCCTCAACTTAAAATGTTTCCCGATACCGAACGCAGTTTTACCTTGAAACTCTTCCCATTCGCTCAATTCTAACTCAGAAAAGCATGTGGATACGTAATCCTATGCCCTCGATTTGAGGAGGAAGGCATTCATGCAGACACACAGTATTGACTTGATCAAGAGCGATCATTACTTCGGTCCCTGTTTTTGAGCGAATTTCTCAGCTCGCATGATCTCCGGATACAAAGAGGCAGTTTCAGGCTAAGTTTCCAGAGGGTCACCTTATATAAACCGGGAGAAGCATGTGAGCAAGCGATCACATGCCCTTTCAAGCAGGCTGATTTGCATCAAGCTCCACAGCATCGACATCATGTGTATTCGATGAAGCAGTCTTTGTTTTTGATGAACCTCCTCGGCTCGGGTGATCTCCTGATACCAGGGAAAATTTTTCAGAAAAATTTCTCTAAAATAGCATGTAAGCAAGCTATGATATGCCTTCTTAAGCGGGCAGGCATGCTTCAAGACACACAGCATCGATATCAGGAGCAATCGACCACAGTCTCAAGAACAATCAAAAACAGTCTCTGTTTTTAATCGACCTCGTCGGCTCAGATGTTCTCCTGATACCAGGAGTAATTTTTCGTGAAAGCTTTCCCGAAATAGCATTAAAGCACGCCATGCTTCTCAAGCGGGAAGGCATGCTTCAAGACACACGACATCGATATCATGAGCAATCAATCATGCAGTCTCTGTTTTTAGTCGACCTCCTCGGCTCAGATGTTCTCCTGATACCAGGAGTAATTTTTCGCTAAGATTTCACCAAAATAGCATTTAGGCAAGCCATCGTATGCTTTCTTAAGCAAGCAGGCATGCTATGGGACGCACGGCATCGATATCATGAGCGATCAATTACACAGTCTCCGTTTCTAGTCGACCTCCTCGGCTCAGATGTTCTCCTGATACCAGAAGTAATAGTTCGCTAAGATTTAACCAAAATAGCATTTACAAGCCATCGTATGCTTTCTTAAGCAAGCAGGCATGCTTTGGGACGCACGGCATCGATATCATGCGCAATCAGTCACACAGTCTCCGTTTCTAGTCGACCTCCTCGGCTCAGATGTTCTCCTGATACCAGTAGTAGGTTTTCGCTAAGATTTTACCATAATAGCATTCAAGCAAGCCATCGTTTGCTTTCCTAAGCAAGCAGGCATTCTCTCGGACGCACGGCATCGATTTCATGGGCAATCAATCATGCAGTCTCTGTTTTTAGTTGACCTCCTCGGCTCAGATGTTCTCCTGATACCGGGAGTAATTTTTCGCGAAAATTTCTCCGAAATCGCATGTAAGCAAGCTATGATATGCCTTCTCAAGCAAGCAGGCATGCTTTGGGACGCATGGCATCGATATCATGCGCAATCAATCATGCAGTCTCTGTTTTTAGTCGACCTCCTCGGCTCAGATGTTCTCCTGATACCAGAAGTAATTTTTCGCTAAGATTTCACCAAAATAGCATTGAGGCAAGCCATCGTTTGCTTTCCTAAGCAAGCAGGCATTCTCTCGGACGCACGGCATCGATTTCATGCGCAATCAATCATGCAGTCTCTGTTTTTAGTCGACCTCCTCAGCTCAGATGTTCTCCTGATACCAGGAGTAATTTTTCGCTAAGATTTCACCAAAATAGCATTTGAGCAAGCCATCGTATGCTTTCTTGAGCAAGCAGGCATGCTATGGGACGCACGGCATCGATATCATGAGCGATCAATTACACAGTCTCCGTTTCTAGTCGACCTCCTCGGCTCAGATGTTCTCCTCATACCAAAAGTAATGTTTCGCTAAGATTTAACCAAAATAGCATTTAAGCAAGCCATCGTATGCTTTCTTAAGCAAGCAGGCATGCTTTGGGACGCACGGCATCGATATCATGCGCAATCAGTCACACAGTCTCCGTTTCTAGTCGACCTCCTTGGCTCAGATGTTCTCCTGATACCAGGAGTAATGTTTCGCCAAGATTCCACCAAAATAGCATTCAAGCAAGCGATCGTATGCTTTCTTAAGCAAGCAGGCATTCTCTCAAACACACGGCATCGATATCATGCGCAATCAATCATGCAGTCTCTGTTTTTAGTCGACCCCCTCGGCTCAGATGTTCTCCTGATACCAGGAGTAATTTTTAGCTAAGATTTCACCAAAATAGCATTTAGGCAAGCCATCGTTTACTTTCCTACGCAAGCAGGCATTCTCTCGGACGCACAGCATCGATTTCATGCGCAATCAATCATGCAGTCTCTGTTTTTAGTCGACCTCCTCGGCTCAGATGTTCTCCTGATACCAGAAGTAATGTTTCGCTAAGATTTAACCAAAATAGCATTTACAAGCCATCGTATGCTTTCTTAAGCAAGCAGGCATGCTTTGGGACGCACGGCATCGATATCATGCGCAATCAGTCACACAGTCTCCGTTTCTAGTCGACCTCCTTGGCTCAGATGTTCTCCTGATACCAGAAGTAATGTTTCGCCAAGATTCCACCAAAATAGCATTCAAGCAAGCGATCGTATGCTTTCTTCAGCAAGCAGGCATTCTCGCAAACACACGGCATCGATATCATGCGCAATCAATCATGCAGTCTCTGTTTTTAGTCGACCTCCTCGGCTCAGATGTTCTCCTGATACCAGAAGTAATTTTTCGCTAAGATTTCACCAAAATAGCATTTAGGCAAGCCATCGTTTGCTTTCCTGAGCAAGCAGGCATTCTCTCGGACGCACGGCATCGATTTCATGCGCAATCAATCATGCAGTCTCTGTTTTTAGTCGACCTCCTCGGCTCAGATGTTCTCCTGATACCAGGAGTAATTTTTCGCGGAAATTTCTCCGAAATCGCATGTAAGCAAGCTATGATATGCCTTATCAAGCAAGCAGGCATGCTTTGGGACGCATGGCATCGATATCATGCCCAATCAATCACACAGTCTCCGTTTCTAGTCGACCTCCTCGGCTCAGATGTTCTCCTGCTGGCAGGAGTAATGTTTCGCCAAGATTCCACCAAAATAGCATTCAAGCAAGCCATCGTATGCTTTCTTAAGCAAGCAGGCATTCTCTCGAACACACGGCATCGATATCATGCGCAATCAATCATGCCGTCTCTGTTTTTAGTCGACCTCCTTGGCTCAGATGTTCTCCTGATACCAGGAGTGATTTTTCGCGAAAAGTTCTTCGAAATCGCATGTGAGCAAGCTATGATATGCTTTCTCAAGGAAGCAGGCATGCTTTGGGACGCATCGCATCGATATCATGCGCAATCAATCATGCAGTCTCTGTTTTTAGTCGACCTCCTCGGCTCGGATGTTCTCCTGATACCAGGAGTAATTTTTCGCGAAAAGTTCTCCGAAATCGCATGTGAGCAAGCTATGATATGCTTTCTCAAGCGAGCAGGCATGCTTTGGGACGCATGGCATCGATATCATGCGCAATCAATCATGCAGTCTCTGTTTTTAGTCGACCTCCTCGGCTCAGATGTTCTCCTGGTACCAGAAGTAATTTTTAGCTCAGATTTCACCGAAATAGCATTTAGGCAAGCCATCGTTTGCTTTCCTAAGCAAGCAGGCATTCTCTCGGACGCACGGCATCGATTTCATGCGCAATCAATCATGCAGTCTCTGTTTTTAGTCGACCTCCTCGGCTCAGATGTTCTCCTGATACCAGGAGTAATTTTTCGCGAAAAGTTCTCCGAAATCGCATGTGAGCAAGCTATGATATGCCTTCTCAAGCAAGCAGGCATGCTTTGGGACGCATGGCATCGATATCATGCGCCATCAATCATGCAGTCTCTGTTTTTAGTCGACCTCCTCGGCTCAGATGTTTTCCTGATACCACGAGTAATTTTTCGCTAAGATTTCACCAAAATAGCTTTGAGGCAAGCCATCGCTTGCTTTCCTAAGCAAGCAGGCATTCTCTCGGACGCACGGCATCAATTTCATGCGCAATCAATCATGCAGTCTCTGTTTCTAGTCGACCTCCTCGGCTTGGATGTTCCCCTGATACCAGGAGTAATTTTTAGCTAAGATTTCACCAAAATAGCATTCAGGCAAGCCATCGTTCGCTTTCCTAAGCAAGCAGGCATTCTCTCGGACGCACGGCATCGATTTCATGCGCAATCAATCATGCAGTCTCTGTTTTTAGTCGACCTCCTCGGCTCAGATGTTCTCCTGATACCAGGAGTAATTTTTCGCTAAGATTCCACCAAAATAGCATTCAAGCAAGCCATCGTATGCTTTCTTAAGCAAGCAGGCATTCTCTCGAACACACGGCATCGATATCATGCGCAATCAATCATGCCGTCTCTGTTTTTAGTCGACCTCCTTGGCTCAGATGTTCTTCTGATACCAGGAGTGATTTTTCGCGAAAAGTTCTTCGAAATCGCATGTGAGCAAGCTATGATATGCCTTCTCAAGCGAGCAGGCATGCTTTGGGACGCATGGCATCGATATCATGCGCAATCAATCATGCAGTCTCTGTTTCTAGTCGACCTCCTCGGCTCAGATGTTCTCCTGATACCAGGAGTAATTTTTCGCGAAAATTTCTCCGAAATCGCATGAAAGCAAGCTATGATATGCCTTCTCGAGCAAGCAGGCATGCTTTGGGACGCATGGCATCGATATCATGCGCAATCAATCATGCAGTCTCTGTTTTTAGTCGACCTCCTCGGCTCAGATGTTCTCCTGATACCAGAAGTAATTTTTCGCTAAGATTTCACCAAAATCGCATTGAGGCAAGCCATCGTTTGCTTTCCTAAGCAAGCAGGCATTCTCTCGGACGCACGGCGTCGATTTCATGCGCAATCAATCATGCAGTCTCTGTTTTTAGTCGACCTCCTCGGCTCAGATGTTCTCCTGATACCAGGAGTAATTTTTCGCTAAGATTCCACCAAAATAGCATTCAAGCAAGCCATCGTGTGCTTTCTTAAGCAAGCAGGCATTCTCTCGAACACACGGCATCGATATCATGCGCAATCAATCATGCCGTCTCTGTTTTTAGTCGACCTCCTTGGCTCAGATGTTCTTCTGATACCAGGAGTGATTTTTCGCGAAAAGTTCTTCGAAATCGCATGTGAGCAAGCTATGATATGCTTTCTCAAGCAAGCAGGCATGCTTTGGGACGCATCGCATCGATATCATGCGCAATCAATCATGCAGTCTCTGTTTTTAGTCGACCTCCTCGGCTCGGATGTTCTCCTGATACCAGGAGTAATTTTTCGCGAAAAGTTCTCCGAAATCGCATGTGAGCAAGCTATGATATGCCTTCTCAAGCGAGCAGGCATGCTTTGGGACGCATGGCATCGATATCATGCGCAATCAATCATGCAGTCTCTGTTTTTAGTCGACCTCCTCGGCTCAGATGTTCTCCTGGTACCAGGAGTAATTTTTAGCTCAGATTTCACCGAAATAGCATTTAGGCAAGCCATCGTTTGCTTTCCTAAGCAAGCAGGCATTCTCTCGGACGCACGGCATCGATTTCATGCGCAATCAATCATGCAGTCTCTGTTTTTAGTCGACCTCCTCGGCTCAGATGTTCTCCTGATACCAGGAGTAATTTTTCGCGAAAAGTTCTCCGAAATCGCATGTGAGCAAGCTATGATATGCCTTCTCAAGCAAGCAGGCATGCTTTGGGACGCATGGCATCGATATCATGCGCCATCAATCATGCAGTCTCTGTTTTTAGTCGACCTCCTCGGCTCAGATGTTTTCCTGATACCAGGAGTAATTTTTCGCTAAGATTTCACCAAAATAGCTTTGAGGCAAGCCATCGTTTGTTTTCCTAAGCAAGCAGGCATTCTCTCGGACGCACGGCATCGATTTCATGCGCAATCGATCATGCAGTCTCTGTTTCTAGTCGACCTCCTCGGCTCAGATGTTCTCCTGATACCAGGAGTAATTTTTCGCGAAAATTTCTCCGAAATCGCATGTAAGCAAGCTATGATATGCCTTCTCGAGCAAGCAGGCATGCTTTGGGACGCATGGCATCGATATCATGCGCAATCAATCATGCAGTCTCTGTTTTTAGTCGACCTCCTCGGCTCAGATGTTCTCCTGATACCAGAAGTAATTTTTCGCTAAGATTTCACCAAAATAGCATTGAGGCAAGCCATCGTTTGCTTTCCTAAGCAAGCAGGCATTCTCTCGGACGCACGGCATCGATTTCATGCGCAATCAATCATGCAGTCTCTGTTTTTAGTCGACCTCCTCGGCTCAGATGTTCTCCTGATACCAGGAGTAATTTTTCGCGAAAATTTCTCTGAAATCGCATGTAAGCAAGCTATGATATGCCTTCTCAAGCAAGCAGGCATGCTTTGGGACGCATGGCATCGATATCATGCGCAATCAATCATGCAGTCTCTGTTTTTAGTCGACCTCCTCGGCTCAGATGTTCTTCTGATACCAGGAGTAATTTTTCGCTAAGATTCCACCAAAATAGCATTCAAGCAAGCAATCGTATGCTTTCTTAAGCAAGCAGGCATTCTCTCGAACACACGGCATCGATATCATGCGCAATCAATCATGCCGTCTCTGTTTTTAGTCGACCTCCTTGGCTCAGATGTTCTTCTGATACCAGGAGTGATTTTTCGCGAAAAGTTCTTCGAAATCGCATGTGAGCAAGCTATGATATGCCTTCTCAAGCGAGCAGGCATGCTTTGGGACGCATGGCATCGATATCATGCGCAATCAATCATGCAGTCTCTGTTTTTAGTCGACCTCCTCGGCTCAGATGTTCTCCTGGTACCAGGAGTAATTTTTAGCTCAGATTCCACCGAAATAGCATTTAGGCAAGCCATCGTTTGCTTTCCTAAGCAAGCAGGCATTCTCTCGGACGCACGGCATCGATTTCATGCGCAATCGATCATGCAGTCTCTGTTTCTAGTCGACCTCCTCGGCTCAGATGTTCTCCTGATACCAGGAGTAATTTTTCGCGAAAATTTCTCCGAAATCGCATGAAAGCAAGCTATGATATGCCTTCTCGAGCAAGCAGGCATGCTTTGGGACGCATGGCATCGATATCATGCGCAATCAATCATGCAGTCTCTGTTTTTAGTCGACCTCCTCGGCTCAGATGTTCTCCTGATACCAGAAGTAATTTTTCGCTAAGATTTCACCAAAATAGCATTGAGGCAAGCCATCGTTTGCTTTCCTAAGCAAGCAGGCATTCTCTCGGACGCACGGCATCGATTTCATGCGCAATCAATCATGCAGTCTCTGTTCTTAGTCGACCTCCTCGGCTCAGATGTTCTCCTGATACCAGGAGTAATTTTCAGCTAAGATTTCACCGAAATAGCATTTAGGCAAGACATCGTTTGCTTTCCTAAGCAAGCAGGCATTCTCTCAGACGCACGGCATCGATTTTATGCGCAATCAATCATGCAGTCTCTGTTTTTAGTCGACCTCCTCGGCTCAGATGTTCTCCTGAGACCAGGAGTAATTCTCAGCTAAGATTTCACCGAAATAGCATTTAGGCAAGCTATCGTTTGCTTTCCTAAGCAAGCAGGCATTCTCTCGGACGCACGGCATCGATTTCATGCGCAATCAATCATGCAGTCTCTGTTTTTTGTCGACCTCCTCGGCTCAGATGTTCTCCTGTTACCAGGAGTGATTTTTCGCGAGAAGTTCGCCGAAATCGCATGTGAGCAAGCTATGATATGCCTTCTCAAGCAAGCAGGCATGCTTTGGGACGCATGGCATCGATATCATGCGCAATCAATCATGCAGTCTCTGTTTTTAGTCGACCTCCTCGGCTCAGATGTTCTCCTGATACCAGGAGTAATTTTTCGCGAAAAGTTCTCCGAAATCGCATGTGAGCAAGCTATGATTTGCCTTCTCAAGCAAGCTGGCATGCTTTGGGACGCATGGCATCGATATCATGCGCAATCAATCATGCAGTCTCTGTTTTTAGTCGACCTCCTCGGCTCAGATGTTCTCCTGATACCAGGAGTAATTTTTCGCGAAAAGTTCTCCGAAATCGCATGTGAGCAAGCTATGATTTGCCTTCTCAAGCAAGCTGGCATGCTTTGGGACGCATGGCATCGATATCATGCGCAATCAATCATGCAGTCTCTGTTTTTAGTCGACCTCCTCGGCTCAGATGTTCTCCTGATACCAGGAGTAATTTTTAGCTAAGATTTCACCGAAATAGCATTTAGGCAAGCCATCGTTTGCTTTTCTAAGCAAGCAGGCATTCTCTTGGACGCACGGCATCGATTTCATGCGCAATCAATCATGCAGTCTTTGTTTTTAGTCGACCTCCCCGGCTCAGATGTTCTCCTGATACCAGGAGTAATTTTTAGCTAAGATTTCACCGAAATAGCATTTAGGCAAGCCATCGTTTGCTTTTCTAAGCAAGCAGGCATTCTCTTGGACGCACGGCATCGATTTCATGCGCAATCAATCATGCAGTCTTTGTTTTTAGTCGACCTCCCCGGCTCAGATGTTCTCCTGATACCAGGAGTAATTTTTCGCGAAAAGTTCTCCGAAATCGCATGTGAGCAAGCTATGATATGCCTTCTCAAGCAAGCAGGCATGCTTTGGGACGCATGGCATCGATATCATGCGCAATCAATCATGCAGTCTCTGTTTTTAGTCGACCTCCTCGGCTCAGATGTTCTCCTGATACCAGGAGTAATTTTCAGCTAAGATTTCACCGAAATAGCATTTAGGCAAGCCATCGTTTGCTTTTCTAAGCAAGCAGGCATTCTCTTGGACGCACGGCATCGATTTCATGCGCAATCAATCATGCAGTCTTTGTTTTCAGTCGACCTCCCCGGCTCAGATGTTCTCCTGATACCAGGAGTAATTTTTCGCGAAAAGTTCTCCGAAATCGCATGTGAGCAAGCTATGATATGCCTTCTTAAGCAAGCAGGCATGCTTTGGGACGCATGGCATCGATATCATGCGCAATTAATCATGCAGTCTCTGTTTTTAGTCGACCTCCTCGGCTCAGATGTTCTCCTGATACCAGGAGTAATTTTTCGCGAAAAGTTCTCCGAAATCGCATGTGAGCAAGCTATGATTTGCCTTCTCAAGCAAGCAGGCATGCTTTGGGACGCATGGCATCGATATCATGCGCAATCAATCATGCAGTCTCTGTTTTTAGTCGACCTTCTCGGCTCAGATGTTCTCCTGATACCAGAAGTAATTTCCAGCTAAGATTTCACCAAAATATCATTTAGGCAAGCCATCGTTTGCTTTCCTAAGCAAGCAGGCATTCTCTCGAACACACGGCATCGATATCATGCGCAATCAATCATGCAGTCTCTGTTTTTAGTCCACCTCCTTGGCTCAGATATTCTCCTGACACCAGGAGTAATTTTTCGCGAAAATTTTTTCGAAATAGCATGTAAGTAAGAAGTGAGTACTGCATTAGTAAGCAGGCACGCACCCAGGTAGTTGGCATGACCGACAAAGTCTACGGACGGATTAATGTCTGTTTCAAGCGACCTTCTCACTTTTCATGGACTCCGGACACCAGGAGCAGTCTCAGGCTGATTTTTCTCCGATTCACTCGTTTCCAGCTTTAAAAGTCAAAGGGTGCGGAGAAATGAAAGTAAATTCTAAGCCCTTTTTGCTCTTTCATTCTTATTCGAGATAGTTGAGAAATACCATATCATAGACATCCAGACGTTACTTCGACGTAATTCCGCCAGAAAATCAACGGATGAAAGTACACAGCCGAAAAATATAACATTTGCACCAATTTCTCAAACAGGCGGGATAGGAAAATCACAAGTCAGAAATTTTTTGTTCTTGTTTATTAAACATACCTCTATTCCAGTACAAGTGTTTTTTCATTAGTGTATTGTAGCATACCAAATCACTTAATAGTATTTAAGTGAAACACACAGAAAATATGAGAAAAGAGAAGTGCAATATACATTTGTCTACGTAGAATATTAAAAATGTCATGTCAGATAGTTATTTTTGTAGTTTGTCAGTATAGTTCAAGTTCTATCCTGCACGCAGGTAGATTGTATTACTACAGGAAACGATATGTATAATATCATATAGTTACTTTCTCATGTAACTTGAGGTAAAAACACTTAAGAAATCAATTTCCCCGTATACTCTTTTTATGTTTCCATCTGTTTGGTCCTATGCCATTTCAAACGTCTGTCTTGCAATCCTCTTTGTTGGTCCCTTGCTCTCTTCGTTGTCATTCAGATTTCCTAAGGGTCCAAGTAGTCTAGAACGGCTCATATAAATCGATTCTGTAACAAAACATTTTTCGCTTCAAAAATCACAAAAACATTAAGGTTAACCTTAAGGTTAAGATCGATCTCTGGCTAAGATTAAAACGATTTTGAGTAATACTGTATGTAATTTCGTCCACTTTCATAAAATACAAGTATTTACCAAATGACGCACATTTTGGATATCCTGTAAGAGTAATTTTTTTCGCTCCAAAATATACAGATAAAATTTACCTAGCAACTTTGATACCAAGCCATGCTCCGAAGTTTCCGATATAATTTTACTTCCTCAATTATTAATTATCAAAGCTTCGAGTTCTAGTGAAAAATTGATATGTTTTAGAAAATGGTAAAATTTTATCAATATTTTTTTTTCTTCCTGCATGGCACGAGGACTACAATTTCTATGAGCATTCCAGTGAAACTGGACTGAAATCCGTCCAGTAGAACTGAAAATAGAGCTGCAAAACGACGCATATGAAAAAAAAAATTACCTAACCTTCGACCCAACATCCCGTCCATATTATCAACCTTGTGTAATTAAAAAAAATTTGTTACATACTATTCAAGACATTAATAAACATTGTGCAAAATGAGATTTTTTTACCGGCATTCATTTGTTCCTAATTAAATTCTGGAAAAAGTGCATTTTCGGCTCTTTCGACGCTGTGGTCCCCTTAACAAGTTACTCAATTTCTCAAGACAGAACGATTATGAAAAGTCTTCCCATCAATGAATGATGAATAGTTCGAAAGACAAAGTCAAAAGAAAAAAATCCGTCAAATTATCTCAGCAGTTTGGGTGTTTCACTGGAGATATTCGAAGTTTTTTTTGCTCCAAAAATCCCAAAAAGAAATGAAATAAGGCTTAACTCTCAACCCCATTTCATGAAATTGTAATCGATCTCGAAAAGCTTCGAATCCAGTTGTTTCAAATGCTATGCTGACATAATTTATTGTTTCTCAAGAGGACGCGTTCGAGATTAAGTGGAATACTCGCTCACGACCACACAAATCATTTGAAAGTTAAGCAATGGGAAAAATGCATATCTGTATTGTAACACCCTTCGGTTTTCCCTACACATTTAAATTTCAAACACACGATCTCGATGAATCTAAACGTGGTACGATGACAAAATAACACATTCTTTTCATTCTATGATATTTTGTACCATGGGCTATAAAAATTTTTTGCTTGTTTTACATGTAAAGCGTGCCTCACGTCGTAGAAGACACCATGACGTTTAACGCCGCGGAAAATCGGTACCCGTTGCGACCTATTTCGACAACGCACCGGGGACTCATGGAGACGTCTTTGGTGACGACGAATGACCTGGTCGAAGCTTCCCTCCGGAATGGTCAAAACCTTTGTTGTCCTGCGTGACGTCAGGGCGGTGGTCGCCTGTCCGACTTTCGCGTGACCGCCTCGCCATCGCCATCGACTCTGGGCAGTACTCGTTGCCATTTAGAAGACGGCCGCTACTCAGCTGGAATCGGGCGCCCCGATGACAACAGACCGAGGCCAAAGGTCAGGTCATCTGACGTCATTGGTCAGCCTAAATCATGCACGAGGATGTACTGTTTTTAAAAGTGCACTGATCAATCTCCTCGATTCAGAACGGACTATATTGAAACTTGAAATGTATTTTAAATGACGTGAGCATGTTTTACGCGTTTTTCCATGCGTGTTTTCCGTACACAAAGTACCCATTTCTATGACGGTCGACTGAGTCTGACTGAAAAGACAACTATCAAGTCCTAGGAGTTGAAAGTGGTCTTTTATGTACTGCGCGCATGCGCTGCGCGAACCAATCTGACATTACTTGACCCTAACCTGAATTTCATGCTTCGTGAAAAAATGCGTGATATATACTCTTGTCATGTTAAGAATCCTGTGCAACAAGGAGGCAACGGTCTTTTCGCCTCTTTGTTACACAATATATTATAGTTTCATACATACAGGAATCGAAAATTATTAATTATGATTTCGAGAAGTGTACCAGCCACAAAAAAAAACAAAGCATGTAAATCCGTAATGGAAGTCGTACAGCATATTTTGCGATCTGACAATTGCATTTCAGTGACATTATAGATAAAATAAAATTCTATACGATAATATTGATGCTTTTTCATTTTTAATCTTCTCGGACTTTGTTGAAATTCTTGAAAAATCGTTTTAAATGTTCACTGATTTTTTTTTACAGTTGTATCCTTCTACAGCTCTTCTAATTCCGTTTCAGCGAAATATGGTCCTTATTTATGGAGAAGGTCTAAGTAATTCCGGACTTATCGAGTATTCTTTCATTCATAAAGTAGGATCTTACAAAAGAACATTTTAGTCGAAGACCTGTCGAAAAGGTTTTACAAAGACAAAGTATTTTCGCATTAAACATCAGTTGCACATTATTGTCACTATTCATGTTATTAATCAAGCAAATTGTAGAGAATTTATTTGTCAAGAAAATACGTCCTATGGTTTGAACTTTGCCGAATGACGCACCTTTTTTGTTCAAGAAATGATTCAATGGTGTGCTCTCTCAAGTTTCAAATGATTGTACTGTAGTAGTTGATATTTGTGGTATAAATTTTTTCTATACTAATTGGCTATTGTTTAACATCAGTTGCATATTGGGAAGTTTCGTTCCATAATATTCTTTTTACGACAGAGTCACGACTGAACTGTGTGTTTGATACACTCTTAAGGTCATGTAGAACTTCTACCTTTACCAACCAAGCAAACTCACCCTCTTTTTTCCTATATTAGACAAAGAAACGAACAGAAAGGGTTCAATTTTCGACGTTGTATGCACGTTTGTTTATTTAATATATGACGAAAAAGCGTAAGTTTGCTCGGTCGGTAAGGGTAGGAGTACTACATGATCTTAACTTTTATAACACAGGAATGATAATGTTTTAGGAATCTAGTTACCCTCAAATGGAAAGGGGTTCAAGGTATTAAATGAAGAGAGAAAATACTTGAAACAAAGTTTAACAGTTTCTGAAAATGATTAGCTGCGTAAAGTAATGTGACCGCAACATTTCATTTTCTATTGGTCAACTTGATGTTTGACGGATTCTTTCGAAATTTACGAGTTTTTTTACTGGTTTTATTATAATTGATACATGGAGGGCTGATTGGTTCTATTCAGCATTGATAGTTATACCAAATTGAAAGTTCGACTGGTCCAAGCTTTCGTTCTTCAGACTGTAATTCTCGCAATTTTGTACTTTTGCACAAAAAATTCCCATCGAAACATTGTAAATACAGGTGTTTGTGACTGGAAAATTCTTCAAGTTTGGCGAATGTCGGGCATTATAAATACTGTTTAGTGAAAATTTCCTGAAAATTTATGAAATTTTTATTAATCAATGTCAAAATTACTATCATTCACCAAGTCTTGGATATACACCTTTGATTATTACGTTTATAAATGTACTTTACGAATCATGTTGACAGTAAAATATATAATGTTCTCGATTATTGTTTGTAAACTATCTGTACATAATATATTATACCCTTGTTTGTTGTGTAACATGTTTATGCTGTATAATCAATAAATCCAATAACTACGTTTCAAAAAAAAAAAGAAAAAAAACCTTCATTTCCAAAGATTTCAATATACAGCAGTTATTACTACTATTTCCCACCTAAATAGAAGCAAGTATGTGCAAATCTAAATCACAAAAATCATTGTTTGGCAAAACCAAGAAAACCAAACAAAAATCAAATTTACTACAGGTTTTTTACTTAGAAATAGTTGACTTGCTGATAAAGAAATAAAAATTGTTGTTGTCTATTTTGACAAACATTTTAACGAAATAGCAGAAGTTGACTAATTTTTCTTGCTGCTTTTGCAAAACTGATATATGTTCCATGCCTGTATAACTGAATTACCATTTACCAGTTTACGCGGTAAAAGTCTTGTGCAAGTCTCGGAGAATCGAGACTCGTGAGGTTTTTTCTCGTACGTATTTATTTCAAACTGATTACAGACTAAGCCGTTTGCTGATTTGGCATGGAATACCCCTCATACACATTTAGTCAACGGTATAATAACAGAAATGGAAAAACAGCAACCTGAAAAGCCACTTTACACGTTATTTTATACGAAAAAAAAATCAATTCTGAAAAATTACGACATACAAATTAGTGTAAAGATATTTTAAACATTTTGTATACAATTAACTACAAATAAAATGTTGCATTGAATATTTTATTGAATCTGCACGTCAGAGCATGTTGGAGAATCGTGTATATAACAGTATACATATTATACATATTGTATATGTAATATATTTAATTATTTTTATAAGATATAATATAGACTCATATTACACAGCCAAATTTTCACGAATCATTCTCTGGATACGATAAGAAAATAAAATGAAATGTAATAAAAATTGAGAAAATTATAGCAACTATCGCTGACATCAAAATCATTTACGTATAGATTTAACGAAACAGTTTACGTTGATTACTTGACTTACTTCAAGGACCAGCTAATTCGTGGTAGCTTTTTTTTTTAATAAAAAGTAATTCCTGCATTAAACGTAAAAAGTTGTGTCCATTTCGAAGAGAATTCGTTTCACGGAACAACAATGTTTCCACAATACAGGATGCAGAAGCTATGAAATCATAAAAAATTACTGTTTGAACATTTTCATTTCATGTCACTTTTTTTCCTTTGTTTTTTTTTTTTTTCTTTTTTTCTTCTCGTTCCGCCACGACAATAGAATCAATGATTTTTATTTTCAAACAAAAGTGACTGTTGGCTGTTCATCGATAGATAAAATTAGCTACAGTAACAGTATTAGTAGTGTTTATCTACTCGATACAATAATTATTATTTTTTCAATTTGTTAGATTAATACGCAGTATATATAATATATATATTTATATATCTATACTTCTATTTTAAAACCAGTGTTTACTATCTCTGTTTAATCACGCTATTCTAAGGTTTCGAATTCAAAGATCGGCTTAATTGAAAATCAGCATTGCGCCAGTGAACTGTGCAACTTAAAAGGCCTTTTCACATACATGGTTGCGCTAGCAATCAGTTGGTGCGAACAACAAGAATACTAACAATTGACTAAGAAAATTTGATGCAGAATACCCAGGCGGCTTGGTAAGTGCAATTAGTAAATGTATTTACGATTTAGCCTAGGTACTCTGAAAATGTTTTACTGTAAGATTGTAGGCAATAGTTATATTACTTTCAGTCAACTATATGGTGATTTATAGTTTAATACGTATCAATGGTTCTAAACAAAGATGCGGGGATAAATGAATTAAATGTTTCAATAACATTCATTGGCGTACAGAATTTTGACGTACGGTTCCAGTAAAAAATACATATTTTGTACAACTACTCGAAGTCTAGGAAAAGATAATGGTTCTCAAGTTACAACTTTGCGTCGGTTATTGAAGTTTGTTTAATTGTTGGTAAATTTATCATTCTTTCATTAAGCGTATAATTTTTTTACTTTTCTGTAATTTACTAATTTTCAACAGAGCCAATGTTCACAGTCTATAATCCGTTAAAAATCCAGTAAGATTATCAATATACCATCTTTGCTATGCGAAAATATCTCAATTTTTATTGAAAACACCTGTCCAGCCTAAATAATACGTATGTAGATATTCATACCTGTCAAATTCTTATTTTTATCATAAAAATTGTTGATAAAAATGATTTTTAACCAGGTAATACTACTTGATATTATTTTTTTATTTTTTTAATTTTTTTTTTATCTCTCTTTATCGTAACATCGTTCGAAAGGGATGTTTTTATCCAAATCAAAATTCATATTGGATTGAAATTTTCTTCGTTAATACATTATATTTATTAAATATCACCTACTAGTTTGATAATTCATATTTTTTTACCATTTTATTGTAACAACTCACTTATCACTCTTGACATATCGAATTTGTATTCGTTGAGAAGTCGGGCGTTCAATTCAACGTTGGTGAATCCCATTTCTTGAAGAACTTCGAAGTATCTTTCGACCATGGCCGGATCATGAATGTCGTCCTCCACATTTTCATGAACATCTCCCTGTAAGACGACATTAATTTATTTATTTTTTCTTTCGTTAGGAAAAAGAAAAACTGAGTGGCATATATTTTTCCGTAACAACGAATGTAGCGAAGAATAGATAATCAACTCAATCGTCACAAATCATTAGTTTTATAACTAAAGAATAATACCACAGATAAAGGAATCAAAAATAGTAAAACTGGCGATAAATATCATCGAGACGTGAAATGAATGGTAAGAAGAATGGCAAGAATGATAAAGGGTTTGGAAGCAAAGCGTCATCAAGCTTCTTCTGTTAATCACTCTCAACTAGCTTGATGATGCTTCAGGTCCAAATGCCCGACTATATTTTTACACCGAGATAAAGTAAGTCAAAGGCAAGTAATCTCATTTTACGACGTGATAATAGGTTGATATACATCACCTGACGTGCTTTAAAGTAACATAGAATATCATAAGACAATATCAAAGTCAAAACATTGCTTTGCATGCTTGGACTGAGGATTTTGAATGTGTGAGTTATGAAGAATAGTAACAAAAACTGTTGTTTTGAAATTTCTAATCTTGAAACAAGTTAGTGAATTAATTAAAGAAAATAAAGTGACCTTTAGATAACTTTTTAGAAATAGCTATATGTATGACTCACTGATCGTTATAATGATCGATTTAAAAGAAGAAATGGCGATTTATCGTTATTAAATTGCATTATTGATAAAAATAATGTGCGATACTGTATGTCAATTGTATCCAAGTTATTATTATGAAAAAGAAAACAAAACAAAAACACACAAGTAGGTAGTTGATACACGTTATAATTAAGAAGTGATGAACTTGTTTTTGGCGATCGTGTTTCAGATTTTAAAAGTGAAGAAAACAAAAAAAAGAGTCGAATTGTAAAAATTAAGTAATATTAGCTGGAAATATATTATAAGCAAATACCGGTAGAAGAAAATCATAAATCGATATTTCTGACAATTGCAGAGAAATAGAAATCCAAAAAATACTAAATTACAAGAAAAGTGTGTATTTTAAGTAATATTACTATTTGAAAAATGTTCTAATCGTCTCGTTTTTCAAGGCAAAATTGTTACAAATTTAGCATTGTGCATAATTCTCTGTGTTCTGTGTGCTTTTTTTGAAATCCAGAAAATTCCCAGCTAATAACAGGCTAACCAACATCCTCACAATCGCAATTATAACAGAATTGAAAAATTGATACAAAAACTAGACGTTTCGAGTAAAAATTCATGTGTAAAAAACTTGAGTATAATTCAAAAGACATTGACTTGTAAAAAAAGATTTTCCACCCTGGTGAGTTATCTGAATTAGAATGAAAAGAGAAAAAAAAAATGATTGACACAAAACACCCGACCTATGCGTTGAATTTATTTAAAAAAAGAAAGCGTTACTTTTTCAACTGCAAAATTTTGGCTGGCTGCCCATAACGATCTTTATCGAATAAAAAAACAAGTTTCAATTACAAAAGTAGAATGTATAATTTTATTGAAGGGATTAAAATCGGGCGTATAAAGGATGTAAATAAAGCATAATCTGTCGGACTTGAGTGATTCTCTGTGAGTACGTTGTTATCACTGGATTTTCGAGGTCTAAAAAATGAACGTTAGTGAATTGAAGGTTTGCGTAATTGTAGCTTTGTTTAAACTTCATTGTCAATATCGTTAGGGGAGAGGGACCAGCCATGGGTGCATTCCATCTTGAATAACTCAATGAGGGTTCTCGTTGCATTGGAAAATTTAAGGACATCTAATTCTTTGAGCATTATTACCGTCTGCATATTGCGAATCCGATCAAAAACTCGGCGTGCGGTTGAGTAAGCACTTGATGCGACGGTTACTGCGCCAGATACCAATGTCTCAGGCAAAATATGTACAGAGTCGTTAGTCGCACGACCAAAATCTGGAGACGACTCACGGGTTCCGTTTTCGACGCTTGACTTCTGCGGTTGTTCGGTGAAAACGCAGGCTGAACCTTCGCTGGTAAATTCCCTTATATATTTTCCGCTCGTATCGTTCGTTCGTTTCGATTGGCAGCCCCTTGCGCCGAGATTATTTTCGCAGGAAGTATACTTGGTCTCTTCGAGACCTTTCGAAGCGTTGTTATCAACGACCGTGTACTTCGGACCTGTGTGACTCGTTCGCGTATGAACTTGCGTAAAGTTGTAAACGCTGCTGCCCGTGGCGCGAGAACTATGAGAGCTGAAGCTGTGCGTTGTCTCGTTTGCCATTCCTGAGGTGAAGTCTGTTTGCGATTGGGTGACGGTAGGGGCTGTTTTATCTTTCTTCGTTTCGTAACTCGGATGAGAACTCTTCATGATCAAATTCAAGTTACAGCTCTCGTCGTTCAATTCACCCAAATTTGTATCAGACTTAGACATTTGCGAAGCATCTTTGGTGACGTGGCTTGGTAAAGTTTCATTGACGAAAGCGTAAGCGCCTCCGGGTCGTTTATCCAAAGATATTTCGCTCGATTCGTTTGTTTCATGATCGGTACTTTTTCCAACTACCTTTCCCTCCATGTCGACTATAAGCACATCGCTTTTTTTCTCATCCCGATCCTCGTGGTCAAGATCGATGAGGTCTGCGTTCGACGTTTGTTCCGATATATTTCTGCTCACATGAAAATGGTCCTCATCTAGATGAAGTGAGGAGGCGGAAGACACTGGGCCTGAGAGCACCTCGAAGCTCGGAGAATCCTGATTGTTGTTACGATCGCTCTCTACTTCGCACACGACGTTGAAGTTCTGTCTGTCCACCGTTGGCCGAGCTCTGTTGTCAAACGTTTCGGGAAGTTTTGAATCTTGCGTGTGGCACTTGTTCAATGGTTTGTCTAGATTGAAGCAGGGCGGTGTCTGTATCATTTCAAAGTTATAGTCGTGCTCAGCGTCCGAAAGATTATCAGAGTTATCGCTGTCGTCCAACATGCTGATGTTGTCACTGTCCGACTCGCCCTGGAACGAGGTTCCTTTGCCCGTTGGCTTCTCGAGCATTTCTTGTCCAGTTACGGAGCAATTCATTCGAGCCCTTCCCTCGCTGCAGGAAGACATGTTCGAACCTAGATCGCATTTCTTGGCCTGTTCTTCCTGTGGCGGTGCTGAAATGACGACAGGTACAAAAGCGCTTTTGGAACGCTTATCGAGGATATTATCCAGCAGAGTAGTATTCTGACAAGAGTTTTTCATCTTGTCCGACTTCGTTTGCTTCTTCACAATCGACTTCTGAACATTATGTGCAAAAGTTTCGATTTTCTTTAGATTTCGAAGCATTCGAGTGTACGGCTGTTGAGGTGGGCTAAACGCATCGCTTGATTCTGCTTCGGCGATGGGTCGCTTTTTTTTCTTGCGACGTTGCTTTTCTTCAGTATTTAAGTCTCGAAAATGACGATTGTGACGCATGGAACGAATGTACGAAACACATGTCTCTAAAGGACCTGAAGCCAGTACCGCCATTATATCCGAAGTTACTTTTGTAGAGACCTCTTCAACGATTTCACGCTTCATCTGGAAAGGACGAAAAATTAATAAGGACTTGTTGAGTAGTTAGAAGAAGGACGTGAAAGTTATATATACTTTGGAATCAAATAAACATAAGTCGAATTGAATTATTGGTTGTTAAGATATAAATTCCCAAATTTCACCCATTTTTTCAGCCTTCTATTTGCATACTCTTGAAAGCATTATATTATTATTATGTGTGATCCAAGTTTACCGAATCCATATAACTTCTGAACCAAGCTGGTGGCGCGTTTTCAGATGATGAAGATGCGAAACAAGACTTAGTCTTAGGGTTGTCTTCTAGTTTTCCGCCATTCCCGACGACCCCAGTCATATGGATCGGAGCCATTTCGTTCTTCGTAGTTAATGGGAATGTTTTTTTTTCAAAAACAAACAATCCGTTGCAAGCACTAGTCAGGGAGGACTGTTTCGAAAGACCCTTGTCAGACGATGATTCTTGCTTCTCTATCTTGTCAATCAATAACAGAACATTCTTGTACTTCTTGGTTTGAGATCTGGCGAACTGTAAAAATAATATGAAATATTATTTAAGCCAAAACTGTAAAATGTGAATCACAAGTCATCGCTAAGACTCGACTTATTGTCTACTCTGAAATCATATTATTTACAAATTTTTCTTTCGAGATCAATTGACAATTACAGAGCGATTGCCACAGATCTGAAACAATTCTGTATGTAAGCATGGTTACTTTCTCAAGTTAAATTATATGGATTGAAAAGAAATTTACCTTAAGTGCTTCACGAAATTCACACTCCGAATCGATTGGTAGTTCGTCGCCGTCGCTATCCACGTAGCTGATAGCTACGTCTCCTGAGACGCCTAAGTTTTGACACTATAAAAAATAAAAAAATTAGATATTACATATTATTTGCGGTGTATTTATTAGCACATTAATCTTGATTCATTGTCAATAAAAAATACCTTTCGCGTTTACGCGATTCATTGAGTGTTACAAATTTAACTTGTCTTGAATAAGACTTTTCAGCACCAAAAGTGAAAACGTTTCTGCATCAAAAAACAGAAAAACTGGTAACAAAGTAAAAAACTGTGCAGAAGCCAATTTTCAGACTTGAAAACTGAACTTTTTTTGCTGTTCTCAATAGTTTGTTGGTATATTACGATTCACGTTAATGTGGTCAAGTGAGGTGAGGTGAAATTAGAGGAAATCAGTAAGCAATGCATAGTATTCAGTGAAAAATGAAATAATCTGTGATGTTTCAGTTTTCTCGTATTTTTAAACTAAATCAATTGTGGCCTCCGTAACTTTTCACCTTTTATATTGAAGATAGAGGAGAGACAAAATGCTACAATCAGGTTCCAGTTATGTCTCTGAACATTCGATTTTTTAACGGAGATAAAGCAGCTGTTGGACCAAGTTCTGTATCACATCAGCTACACAGTTAAAGCATCTCTAATATCATCTCATTCATACAAAGCTGAAGCTAACAGCCAGAGTTACGGGGCTTATTAACACGAGAAAGTGAACCTTAACTATCAAAACGTTGTTGATTCGCAGAGAAAGTTAACACCTTGATAAATTTATGGGTATCAAATGACTGTATTTTATCTTCTAATGTCAAAAATAGTTTGCCTGTACAGCGGTTTAAACTGAATTGAAAACTCAGGTTGTGAGTAACCTGTAATTAAGACAAGAAATTCACGAGTGGTGAACGAAAATGACGAACGATTTATATTCCTTGATAAAAAAAAGCAGCGTTAGTAACGACCGAAGACTGGATACATTTTACTTCCGTAGTTTCTATTATTTACCAACAATTCTTGGCGATAGTGGATATCAAAGCGAGACTAGTGCAAACATTCCGAGACCGTGTACACTAGGTTGTTCACCTCTACCCAGATATAGGTACTCAAACATAAATATTTGGCAAGGTTGAAGTTAGTGATGTTGTCGTAATAATTCACGTTTCGAAGAAATCACTAACAAATGACCAACTTCCAATGGTTTAAAAATCATTGTTTAGAGACCACAGCTCAAAGATAATGAATGTACTATGTGCCATTTATGCCACAATTTACTGTTTACTGCATTTCAAAGATGTTTACGCTCACATAATGGTCATTCTTTAAGATAAGCCTGAATGAAATTGATCATTAAAACTTAAGACCTCAGCAAGAATAGTCGTTAGGCTTCAACGCAGAGCTTATCGTTCGCTTACAAGCGATGCGAGAGTCGCTATGCAACAGAATTTACATATGCAGAGTGTGAAAAGTAAACCAGGATAAAAAATAAAGGTCGTACTGTTTTTAAATCGCTTCAAATCCCATCAAAGATCAGAAATAAACATAATTGTATAAACATTATTGATGCGTACATGTGTAGGTACTGCAACGAGGTTGAAGTTCGCTGCATTATCGCAGAAAAAAATATTCAATCACTCCATTTGTCAAAGATATCAGATATACATAATAAAAGAAGTAAACTATGCTGTTCTGATAACATACTTGACAGACATTTTTTCATCGCTTTTCTGCGAATCTGTTAATATAGTTGTTAACTTGTAGGGGCTAAATTTACGAGGTTGAAGTTAGTTACGAAACAGAAAACAAAAACTTACTAATTCATACAAGGTTGAAATTAGAAACGTAATCGAAACGAAGAGTTGTGGAAAAAATTACTATTTTATTAATTTTACGACGATTTTGAAGGACCTAAAATTTCGAAATATTAGTGTGTTTTGTTTCATTACGGTTTACTGAATTTCAAACAATTCCAAAATCACGAAATAACGGTTTTTCCTCAGCATGAATCGTTACGATAAGTTACCAACTTCAATACGATACTAACTTCAATATCATTAAGGATATCAGAAATCCCTTTAGAAGCGTGAAAAATAGGTATTTTTCGAGAATTTTTTTAAAGGTGATAAAATAATCTAATCATTTTCAAATTTTAACATAATTTTATTAAAGTATTCAAGTTTAGAAGAAATTTTTTTTGTTGCGATGATACACAAAATGGCGGCGTTATTAATCAACAACCTTAGATTGACTCTGAAGTTAGTCGAGTCTGCAAAATACTCGTAAAATCTGAATTACAAGAATGTTCCGATTTCAAAGAATTTCAAATAAACCCAAAAAGTAGTGAACTAATAATATCTTCCGTTACAACCTCATAATCGTACAAACTTTGTCGCTGATGTAAAATTTTGTTATCCCATTGAATAAACGTAACAAACTTCACTCTCGCATCTGAGACAAAATGGAGTCGAAACAAGGAAGAACGAACGTGTTATGTAAACATTGGGAAGACAGCAGTCGTGAACAATTACAAACAAGCGGAAGCGACAGCCCACGATAAGGAAACGAGTTGATAATAACGTTTGCGGTTTGCAGCTGAGCTGCCGATCCGCATTTAACGAATATTCGGGCTTTCCAAGAAAGCTTTGCTTTTATTTCGAGATGGCGTCGAGTCGTCGCCATCGAGTGGCGCGTTGACAGATCGGCACAAAACAGTGCCGTTATACTTTGCATCAATCTTGTGCATTTTTACCAGATATGATTTGAAGAGCCAGAGGTCAAGAGCGGGGTCAGGAGGGTCACAGATGCCGATCCTAGCCTTTGAATCCTGTCGTTTCCCGGAAGATTTAGCCGCCTGTTTGCACTGGAGCTCAAAAATCAGTTCGCGCTGGCCGCCGTCTGCTGACCCTGACTGCGATCCCTTCGACGAAGACATCGCTATTACGCACCGGCCTATTTATACTCCACGCCTCTGATCTATTCTCGGGTTATTTTTATTTTCGGATATTACTTCTCACTCCTTTCTCCACACCACTGTCGCATCAATTTACCGGTCTAAGCTCTAAACAGCCGCACGGTGGAAAATCACATCTTCGCGAGACTGACTTTGCCTCTGTGAACTGTGAAGCGCCAAACAACCGCACACGATGCACCGTCGTTGACGTGGTTCGATCAATGAAAACTACGCAGCAACCAGTCACTAAAAGGATTACTAGTAAACGTCTCTACCGCTACGTAGCGCTGATGTGCTTTATTTATTTTCCTATCCCACCATCCTCCCCCCCCCAGACGATGTTTTAGGCGTATTCGTACCCAGGAATTTCGTTTTGTAACCTGTGAAGTTACATGTGAAGTTCGTGGTTTCCCTTTACCTTTATTTCTGTACTTAAAAATCCTATAATTTTGTTCATTGTACAAGGTCCATTCTGTCAGATAGACACGGTTTAAAGTACTTTGTGTATGTATGTAGAAAGTAGCTGAATTTCAGTTCTGACAGTGCTGACGGTTAATCGTATTAATTCTTGGCCGAAATGATCGCTAAAGCGGTTAGCGTCGTTGTGTGCGCGAGCAGTTTCGTTTACACGTTTTATGTCGTATGCAATTTTACATATTTCTTGTCGAATCATAACGAGAATCAAAAGTCCATGCTTCGTACGGCCGAAGGTAATGTAATCATTTGATATACTAGCTCGTTACAGATCGCATGATCTTACTTTGACAACGATTGTATGTATGTAGAGGGCCATGGCTTATGACTCAAAATGGGCTCAAAACGCCGCGTCCCGTACGCAAACATGATGTCTATATATATACATAATACATATACCTATATATAGCATACAATGGGCAATACGCGTTGCCTTGGTTCCTCCCACAGGCTATAAACCTGTTGTAACTATAGATAGAAGATTGCGCGCGCTATCTATGACTAACGAAACTCATCAGTTCTACCCCTTACCGACCGAGTCATTTTGTGTATTGCACCATCGACTATAATGGTTGAAGACGAGCAGCCGTGGGTATTCATTCGAACAGGTAATGACAACGCTCTGAACTTACCGACTCGGTTGTGGGATCAACCTTATCAATTGAGGCGGTGATAGTAGGAAATTACTGTACCGACGTTTTCTGCCTGGTCACTCTCCTACCTATCAAACGGCCCTGCTTACCTAGCTGTCTAACAACTTTTAGTCAATGATTGCAAACATGAAATGCAGACATTTTTTCTCGATATAATGGGATCCATAGGAGATCGATTTTAAAGTAATGTCAAGTAAAAGTGTAAGTTACAGTACTATTTTCCTAGCCTATGTAAGACAGGTACAAAAGCGCTTTTGGAACGCTTATCGATTAAATCTTATAGCAGAGCAGCATTCTGACAAGAGTTTTTCATCTTGTCCGACTTCGTTTGCTTCTTCACAGTTGACTTCCGAACATTATGTGCAAAAGTTTCGATCTTCTTTCGATTTCGAAGTATTCGAGTGTACAGCTGTTGAGGTGGGCTAAACGCATCGCTTGATTCTGCTTCGCTGATGGGTTGCTTTTTCTTGTTACGACGTTGCGTCTCTTCTGTATTTAAGTCTCGAAAATGACGATTGTGACGCATGGAACGAATGTACGAAACACATGTCTCTAAAGGACCTGAAGCCAGTACCGCCTTTATATCCGAAGTTACTTTTGTTGAAACCTCTTCAACGACTTCACGCTTCATCTGGAAAGGACGAAAAATGAATAAGGACTTGTCGAGTAGTTGGAAGAAGGACGTGAAATTTATATATACTTTGAAATCAAATAAACATAAGTCGAATTGAATTATTGGTTGTTAAGATACAAATTCCCAAATTTCACCCATTCTTTCAGCCTTCTATTTGCATACTCTTGAAAGCATTATATTATTATTATGTGTGATCCAAGTTTACCGAATCCATATAACTTCTGAACCAAGCTGGTGGCGCGTTTTCAGATGATGAAGATGCGAAACAAGAGTTAGTCTTAGGGGTGTCTTCTAGTTTTCCGCCATTCCCGACGACCCCAGTCATATGGATCGGAGCCATTTCGTTCTTCGTAGTTAATGGGAATGTTTTTTTTTCAAAAACAAACAATCCGTCGCAAGCACTAGTCAGGGAGGACTGTTTCAAAAGATCCTTCCATCTTGATAATTCTTGCTTCTGCATCTTGTCAATCGATAACAGAACATTCTTGCACTTCTCGGTTTCAGATCTGGCGAACTGTACAAGTAATATGAAATATTATTTAAGCAAAAACTGTAAAATGTGAATCACGAGTCATGACCAAGACTCGACTTATTGTCTACTCGACAATCATATTATTTACAAATTTTTCTTTCGAGATCAATTGACAATTACAGAGCGATTACTACAGATCTGAAGCAATTCTGTATCTAAGCATGATCACTTTCTCAAGTTAAATTATATCGATTGAATAGAAATTTACCTTAAGTGCTTCACGATATTCACACTTCGAATCGATTGGTAGTTCGTCGCTGTCGCTATCCACGTAGCTGATAGCTACGTCCCCTGAGACGCCTAAGTTTTGACACTATAAAAAATAAAAAAATTAGACATTACATATTATTTGCGGTGTATTTATTAGCACATTTATCTTGATTCATTGTCAATAAAAAATATCTTTTGCGTTTACGCGATTCATTGAGTGTTACAAATTGAACATGTCTTGAATAAAACTTTTCTGCACCAAAAGTGAAAACGTTTCTGCATCAAAAAACAGAAAAACTGGTAACAAAGTGAAGATTTCAATCTTCAGACTTGAAAACTGAACTTTTTCTGCTGTTCTCAATGGTCTATTGGTATATTACGATTCGCGTTAATGTGGTCAAGTGAGGTGAGGTGAAATCAGAGGAAGCCTGAAGTTAGAGAACCTGTAAGGGTAATTGAGTATGTCCTAAGCCAAATTGCGATGACTGATCAACTGCTCAAGTTGATGAAAAAAGTTACATAATATCAGGAGGTAAAAAGTTGTAACATTATTCCTCATTGTTTAGAATTTCATTCGCATGTCTTCTTATCTCTAAGTGATGAAATCTTGTAAAAATACTTAAGAGGGAAATCAAAAAAAAATGTTAACACTTTTTTTTTTTGTTTACTGGTTTTTATTTGAAAAAAATCAGTAAGCAATGTATAGTATTCAGTGAAAATTCAGTGAAAATTATCGTATTTTTAAATTAAATCACTTGTGGCCTCTGTAACTTTTTACCTTTTATATTGAAGGTACAGAAGAGACAAGATACTACAATTACGTTCCAGTTATATCTCCTAACATTCGGGTTTTTAACGGAAATAAAGCAGCTGTTGGACCAAGTTCTATATCACATTAGCTACACAGTTAAAGCATCTCTAATATCATCTCATTCATACAAAGCTGAAGCTAACAGCCAGAGTTACGGGGCTTATTAATACGAGAAAGTGAACCTTAACTATCAAAACGTTGTTGATTTGCAAAGTCAACACCTTGATAAAGTTGATAAAGTAAAGTAAAAGTGTAAGTTACAGTACTATTTTCCTGGCCTATGTTAGGAGAAGGCTGGAACTTAGTCGCAGGCGCCGCGCCGTTTAGACGGAGAGTTAACGACAAAATTAGTCGCCAGATTTATAGATCGATAATTCTCACCTTTAATTATACCGCCTTAACGATGTTACATTGCATTTGAAATATTTCTTAAATATATTTATACTATCGAAAATGTTATGTTACATTTGAGATATTTCTGAAACGTTTCGAAAGTACCGGTGATGTTATGTTGCATTTGAAATATTTCTAAAACGTTTCCGCAATATTGGAAAGTAAATATTACAATTGACATCTTTCAGAAACGTTTCAGAAATATTCCTGAAATTATGTAACGAATCTAAAATGTTGTTACATTTCTGAAATATTTCTGGCGTATTTCGTGCCGTGTAGGAAATCAGTTATTGCCGGAGTATCTGGGGAAGTATTTTTATTTATTTTAAAATTTTATCTCTCAGAGTGAGCTACGTAGATATCTACGTGCGTCACTATATTGTGATTATGTATGTTCACTATTTAGATTTTCGTACCAAATGTTTTCACGATTTTTACTGTCAAATGCTGTGGAGGTAACACCTCATCCTTAAACGCAGAGTCCTTTTCTCGTAATCTTTGCACAGTACTTTCGTGTAAGCTGGATAAAAAACTCAAAAGATATCATTTCCGACGTTTCACTTTATTATCTTTAATATAAGTATAGCGAACCTCACCAACCCGAATCTCAGGGGGAGAGTTAATTTCTTCGAGTAAGAGAGGTTTCGTCTTATCGAAGTTTTCAAGTAACAGAGGGTGACCAAGACAATATTCGACTCATAGAGGCTCGCAAAAATTCGCCAAATATATTTTCTCTTCTTTTTTGAACCAGACTTCACTGCTTCAATCACCCTAATTTTTTCATCGATACTTGACGATGAAATCAAGTTCTGTCTGTAAATCATTTCAAGACAAACTGTCGCGCTTCGAGTTATAGTGGTAGCCTTTGACTTGGAGAGATTAGGTATCTTTGAACTCGAATTACAGAAGCAAAATAATGGACTTTGATACGTTTGGGAAACTTCGAATTATTCTCTGTTTTTTCTTCGAATTACACAGGTTTTTGCAAGGGAATAGACTGAATCTCAGACATATGAAGGTTTTCGAGTTAGCGAGGTTCGACTGTACATAGTTCGTCGTAGGCTATTTTATCATAATTCCATTTTATCGCGCCAGATAATGTTCTCGCGTTTTGAGTTCATACATGAATGAAACTTACTTTAATAAGCCTTCTCAATTATTTCCAACAATTCGAAATTATTTAGTGTTGTCGCCTACTTTTTTAGACTATCTACCAAACCACTTTTGTCAGCATTACGTAAAATATGTTCCTTTCCTTTAACTCTTTGCCGAAGTTTCTTACAAAATATACATACCTCACGAGTCTCTTGTGAACTGCTCGTTGTGGTACTATGTGAGGACGCAGACGGCTGTGTTACCTCACGTGCTTCAGCAGAGGTTGATGGAAGTGATGACACCAAGGACGCATCGGGTTCTTCATTTGCGTCTCCTTCGTAGTATTTACCCGGCAACGTGATGAATTTTTCATAACATCTAGAGTGATACCCTACTTTGCACGCGGGGAAAAAAGTGATTTTAAGGTCACCATATTTAAAATTTTTTTTTAGACGTATTTTTTTTATATTTCTACACATCTTCACTGTATCACGATTAAACGATATCAGGTTTTTACTTTCGGTACGACAAAACACACAACGTCTCAACACCATGATTTTCACGTGATACAAATAGAAATCCACAAGTAATATCTCGTTAGCTGAGTACATACAACTGCTCGCAATGGCCAAATGGCATAGACTGACTACTTGGAATGATCATCCGATTTTCAACGGTCTCACGAGGCCGCGGCAGAGGGGCAAGCATTACAACCGCGTTCAGCAAGGGCTGTTCTGTGCAAATTTTTCGACCTTTGTCATTGTCTGGCGGGCTGTTTGGCTTGAAATTGTCATCTGGCACTGTATATACATACTATTGACGGTCTGTTCGACAAGAAAACATCAACCCAAGTCCGAGCCCAAGTCTTTATCTATGAGACGATTAAGGGACGTTTTTGCGCACTTATGTTACTGTCTGAGGGTAGTTTTCCACCAACTAATGTGTCTGGCATAATTTTTATTATAGATAAACATAACGAACTACTACCACACCAAAAATTAGCGTTTCACAAATCAGATGTCCGATTGATTTTTTTTTAACCCTTTACTGCCATACCGCAGCCGCCTCCACCACTAAAAACCTGCCAGACATCCCGATCAATTTTTAGTGATGTTAAGGCAGTATAATAAGGTGAGAATTATCGAACTATAAATCAGACGACTAATTTTTATCGTCAGCTCTTGGACTAGTTGTTTCACAAGTGAAGTTCACGCTTTTTTAAATGAGTAATAGGTTGAATAATATGAACATCGCGGTCTCATTACACTTGGAATAAATTTATTCTACTTCCTCGTCCATATTTTCATTCATTGGATGTATTACTCGAAATTTTTTTTATTTTCATTGAAAAATTAATTTCTGTTAAAAAATATATGTCACGGTAAATGAGCATAAACAAATTAATTCGAGAGACAAAAGAGACATGTTATATAAGTAATTTAGAATTATATAATTCTAATAACCTTAATTTGAGGGAAAAAAAATGTTTTACTTCTGTCCTATGTCCATGAAAACAGTAATTTTTTTATTCCCGACTCAATCATAATGTTAACTGTATTAACAGGATTCTTTGGTAAGGTCTATAGTCGGCGCTTGTTTTGCAGCGTGTTAGCGATCACAGCGAAGATCAACATTTTCATGACCTTTAAAAAGAGATTAGATTAGATTGGATTACATTTTATTTTTCATGCCTATGTGGGGCCAAAGGGCAATCCAGCAATACGAGTTTATACATATTTAACGATAAGCAACATAATTAAGAGCAGAGTCGCTTACACTAGAGAGAGAGAGAGAGAGAGGGAGAAAGAAAAGAAGATACAGCTGTCCACCTTTCCTTCTGTAAATGCCGGACAATTATTTTATTTTTATTGTATTTTCGATTTTTTTTTTTTTTAATTTTATTTGATTTTTAAAAAAGTATATTTTTAGGTGGAAAGGGGGAGGGGGCTTCACTCCCTAAGCCCCCACCAGGGCTTGCGGCCCTGGACCCGTTTCCTCGTCTCAGCTCCCGCCGACCCACACTTATATATATAGACTAATTAGTAATTACGTACATTTTTGAGAATGAATTTTTTAATTATCAAGCAGCGTTTTGAATTTTACAGTCAATATTATGAAAGATATATCGAGCCCCTGTTTTCAAGACAATAATTTGGCCAGAGTTGAGTCGAAAATAAAGCTCTAATTGTAAAACACGAATAAAATCCGACTATTGTTTCGGGTGACTACTAGTCAACCCACCGGCAGGAATAATCTTGGACTTTGTTCCATTGTTACACAATATACTATTCAACAACATTCGTCCATCTGCAGATTTTTTAACTTTTTGAGATCAGAGGGTAATGTTCTAACAACACCGGCAACGGCCATACCATGTTGAAAGCACCGGTTCTCGTCCGATCACCGAAGTTAAGCAACATTGGGCGCGGTCAGTACTTGGATGGGTGACCGCTTGGGAACACCGCGTGCCGTTGGCATCTTTTTTTTTTTTTTTTTCCGAAGACAGAATGGAAAAGGATTTACCAGTTTCTTTAAGCATCTCAAGAAGCAGAGATTCATCTCCCTCGGCAACGGCCATACCATGTTGAAAGCACCGGTTCTCGTCCGATCACCGAAGTTAAGCAACATTGGGCGCGGTCAGTACTTGGATGGGTGACCGCTTGGGAACACCGCGTGCCGTTGGCATCTTTTTTTTTTTTTTTTTCCGAAGACAGAATGGAAAAGGATTTACCAGTTTCTTTAAGCATCTCAAGAAGCAGAGATTCATCTCCCTCGGCAACGGCCATACCATGTTGAAAGTACCGGTTCTCGTCCGATCACCGAAGTCAAGCAACATTGGGCGCGGTCAGTACTTGGATGGGTGACCGCTTGGGAACACCGCGTGCCGTTGGCAAATTTTTTTCTATTGTTTGATTGTCGTCGATTTATTCTCCAGATTCTTCGGTTTTTGCGTACCGTTTTTATTTTACATTATTCGCGCGAATTTACAGATAATATAGTGTAAAATATTGCATGCCACGACACTATTCTCATGTGATAATATTAAGATATACAAAATATGCGACTATTCACAGAAATTGAACGTTTTAAGCGTCTGATTCGGAGGAAAACGTGAAAAAAGTGAGTTTGTTTACTGACTACCGGGCACCCAGGGTTGTAAATCTTGCACTTTTTCTCATTGCCCAGCTAAAATCCTGAGCTAAGTCTTGGACTAAGTGCGATGGGAATGGCGCCCGGAATAAGTCAATTCCTTCTCAGCTGTCTTTGTCTTCGGACGTGCTTCAAAACTGTGCATCGCCTGTTTTCCACTACACCCCTCATTGTAAATAAATAATTTCGTTAAACAGTCTTTACCCAATTTGGATTCGGAGTTTTTTTTTTAATTCGAAACCCACCATAAAAATCCCCAACACCCATTTCATCAATTCCATTTTTTATCAATCCGTGATGGTGAAGAATTATTTTTTAATTTGCGGGGAAATTTTTTTAAGTTTCCTTTGAAAGTTCTTGAAAAACTTTGAAACTTGAAAAAACTTCGAGAAATTCTCAAAATTAAGACTTGAGAATTTGAATGAATAACCTTTGACACAGGAAATCCACATCTTAACATTTAGTAACATTAGGCATTCCAGGAAAAAAGATAAGAATTTTTTGTACAACTCTGACGTTGATTTTACCCTGAAAAATTCTGCATCATTCTGTGAATTGGAACATTTCCCAATATGATGAATGAATAACGAAATTCCATCGAAGTCTGTATAAAATATAAAAATTAAAAGGTATATTCATAAAAATTTCCGTTCAGTAATTTTAATTAGCTCCAGCATACGCACAAATACCGTTATCATACATTATCCTTCCAAAAAAGAAGTAAATTGATCATGAAAATTGTATCAGTTCGTTGAAAACCATCAATTTTTGAATTTTGAAAACAATTAACGGTTATTTTCTCATTCTACATACATATATCGATAGATAAAATCTAATGTGATGAAGCCATTCCTGTAATTGTGTTGGAAAAAAAATTAGTTATCTTTTTATGCTTCAGAAGAATCTTTGGTTGTTTCGACAATATGGACATTGTTGATGGACACCTGCCTGCTGTGCACATTTATGGTGCAGCATTCCGTGATGGCCAGTGACTTCGTGAAGAATATTTACCGGCGATTAGACCTCGAGGAAATAGAACGGAGTGTGTATAACACTGCAGCCGCGGGTGCGATCCATTTTTTAATCAGCAATTGGCGCCCCGTGCCTTGGGCAACGGTTTGGAGCATCAACACCTTCCACAGCACATCGCTATGGCTGATATTTACCAGCATTCACATGCTGGCCTGGCTAATAATTTATGGCGGCTGTGTCGTCATGGATATTTCCGAGCTTATGGGACTGAAACAAGTTTACTATAAAATTTCCGGCCGACAAAAACCGCTGATTATGAAGAGCGAGCAACTCCAACGTTTGTATTCCCACATGAGACATCCAAGCTTCACAGGCTTCCTCATCATTTTCTGGATTCATCCGTTCATGAGGTGAGCAAAGTTGTATTTGCTATCAGCATTAGTTCTTCCATTACTTCAGTTTAAAAAGTAAATGTAACACCATCCTGCGATTATTTCATTGAACTTTGTTGAGTTTGAGCTTCAGATCAGATTAGCTCTTATTGAAGTTCGACCGATAACTGTTATTATTAACATCATCAACTTCATTTTACAGCGTTGATCGGTGTCTGCTGGCAGGATTGTTCACAGCCTACATGATTCTGATGTGGACAGTTGACCAGAAGGATTATGAGTACCATAAATCGGTTATGCAGATGAAACACCAAAAACTCTTGTAATCGCCCCAATTTGAAATTTGGTGAATCGGTGCACTTTACAGTAAATTAGCTGCTTACAAACTAAAACCACTGGTTTTTATATTGATCAATACCTTGATTTCCAGCACGAGCGATAGATATCACTTGAAACATAAAGTTCTACTTAATCTATATGACATGTAAGATTGATTGGCATTCACTTTTGTGTAACAGAATATTTTTCAAGTTCTTCAAACGGGCTAAAGAATTTCACTCTGTCGTTCTTCAACTGTTCTTAAGTAGTTGATTCTGTGTGATGTTTCAAGGAATTCGTCCATTAATGGTTCGATTTCATCCTGTACACCAAATCGACCACCCATACCTTAGTTATAATACGTGTGTCGCATTTATTTATTTAATTTTATAGACTTATTTTATACTTAAATATTATCTTTTACGAGTTTGTTAACGTTACCTGCACATGCATAGTATAAAGTTTATCCTAACTTATCTTAGCGAATGTAAAGAACAATCACATGTTAGTGTAATACAGCAGCAAAATACATTATTTTAATTGTTCTTATATCGTGTTGAAAATGCTGAATAGGTGAATCTATTTTCTTTGTCCAGTCTGTATCAGGATCTATTCACAGCAGATTCATATGCATAGGATCCGATTGGATCCCAATAAAGACCGGAGACAAAAACCGTGCAGAATGCCAGAAAATTCCGCAAGTCACGGACGCAAATTTTTCTGATTTGGTGCAATAGCGATTTCTCAGTAATAATTTTTCGCTAAGGTGTCCTGATGCTAACCAAGTGGTTTAGCTTAACTCATCGTTTTTATATCATAAGTTTCAACCTACCTATAACGTTATAATCTTCAGTGTGCGAAGTACTTTAGTAGTAATAGTGCAATTATTTTTTACTGCAATTTGTAATAATAAATAATAAAATAAAAAATGGGTTGAATTGAGGTTTTGTAAAACCCGTACAACTAGCTCGTCGATTAAATCAGTACTCACGACTTCTGAACTAGAATTAAATCGTAGAAGTGTTTTATTACTGTATAACCCCACTTATCACGAGTGAAAAGTTGACAACGTGTTTCAACATTTCCAAGGAAATTCATTAGACTTTCCGAAGTATATTCTGTCCGACACAGGCCCAGAATTAATTCGTGATTTGAATCAGGAGTGCCGTTCCCTTTAAAATCCAGTAGGATTGTCTGCGTGCCGAATTAAGCAAAATTGATACTACGAAATTCGTGCTGTGTCCTGTTGTTGAAAGAACTCCAGCTCGTATGCTCGTCTTGTACAAGGGGCAAACGTAGCGTGGATCGTTTTCCGGTAATGATGCTGTCGGTAGAACGTGCAAAACTGGTAAAGGCGGATTCATCTCACCTGGATCAGAATATACATGGAAAAGTTCCATTAATTGACCAAGCAATGGGTAGAGGGCATTTAACATTGGTATCTAGTGACTTTAAAGGAATTTCAAAGAATTTATTTTGGCATTTTGTTTTCAATTACTAAATGTGTGCTCACCTTTGTTTGCATCGACAAGAACCATAAACTGAAAATCCCATCTACCGGCATCGAGGAATAACCCGTGAATCAGAACTCCATCACGCGGGAGACTCACGTTACCGTATGCACTGCGTACCTGATATAAAATGATGATTCAATTAGTTTTGTATGGTGCACGTAGTTCAATAATTCGTGTATTGAATGAATATTTTTTTATGACCGATTTCTGTTACAGCTACAGTAAAACTTATTCGAGAGACCTTCAGGAAAAATATTAACTGCAAAATGAGAATGTCTGCGTTAGATTAAAGCAAACATTTTTCAAAGCAAACTACAATAATGTTCGAATTTTAGTTCGATTTTTATCCGATACGGTGATATTTAGTATAAGTAATAAGTATTAGTATAAGTAAAGACTCGTGGATTCGAAATTTAATTAGATTTTTATAA
Organism: Diprion similis; assembly: GCF_021155765.1. Classification (NCBI taxonomy): domain Eukaryota; kingdom Metazoa; phylum Arthropoda; class Insecta; order Hymenoptera; family Diprionidae; genus Diprion; species Diprion similis. The sequence goes on from NC_060117.1 coordinate 8,194,849, forward strand.
CTCGTATCTTCGCGACAACAACTTTTAATTTTGCTAACCAAATATTTAAAACGGTGATACATGGAGTCTAACAAATCGTGACTTATACTTCATTGTGTATACAGGGCTGATCAGCCAATGCAATAAAATAACGAGACTGAAATCGAACACCTTTAATAGCTATTTATGCGGCATGCCCGTAAACCGTCTGTTTTTTTTTTGGCAAGGATAAAGATTTCAGGACGAGCTGGCGAAGGCGAGTACTTAAATTGTCCGAGCCAAAAAACGGTTTACGGGCATGCCACATACAATATTTTTTACGGTATGGGCATTGAAAAGCAAAACGAAGAGTGAGGTTATGTCGCGATCTGTTCGACGAAGCTACTTTATTCGGCAGTTTGGGATGCGCACTTCGAACTGCGCATCAAAACTGCGGAATAAAGACTTTATTCCGCAACTTTGTTCGCTGCCGTATAAAGCGTCACTTTACAGAACGAAAACTGCCACAAAAAGTAGACTTTTCAATGTCCATGCCGTAAAAAAAAGATAAATCACACATGACAGCCTTTTCGTAAATCATAATCCCACGAATTAATGTTAGGTCACCAAATTTCAGGTAAAATCAGGATTTAAAATTGGAATTAATGTTATAACGACGTGTGAATAGTTGTTAGAATTGCTTCTGGCTTTGACAATGACTGCTAGTTAACATTTAAGAAAACAGTTAAAATTCTAAGAGATTGAAAAACGTAGTCCAAGTGAAATTGGTAGATACTTTTGAAATATGCTAAAGTGATCGAATGAAAAATGGCTACCTCTTTACGATGTTCTCGGTGAGCAGATTCTATCAATTCTTGATCCAATACAATTTTGGTGGGAGCAAAATCTAGCTTTAGATGATCTATGGGAGTGTTGTACTTCCGGGCATACGTTTGCAACATTCCAGTTATGAACCCTTGGGGAAAGGACATGCCTGATATCCAGAACGAAATCGGCATTTCGTGGTACAACCAAGTCTGTTAGACATAATTGTGTGAGGAAACAGACGCGCTTTATAAAGGTCGTAGTTTTATTTTGAATTCAGAAAAAATTATTTTTTTTCAAACGCTTTTTACAAAAATCGTGCAACTTACCGAAATAAAGTCCGTTCGCAGTTCCAAATCTCTTATCCAGCTTCCCAAACTCTTCAACGATGGATACACGTTCACATTATGCCACATTTGTGGGACCTGTAATGTATGATAGTGTCGATTATTATTTACTGCTTCATCAGAAAAGATGTGTTTGCTTGTTGATAATGATAGTATACCTGATTGTTAATAAGAGCTCTAAAGACCTTTTCCAGTTCGTCAGACATTACAACGAATCCTTTAATGGCCCGTTGAAGATTGTCCATGGAAGAGTGAATTTTAGCCAAAAGTTTGTTAAACCTGTCGACTTCGTGCAGCAAAACTGTGGTAAGTGACGGAATTCGACCAGCCGCATCTTTCTGGACGAAGTATGTCAAAAGTTTTTGTGGCAAGAAAAATTACTGATCTTCAATTCATTGTACTTTTCTTAGTCGTATCAACATTATGCAATTATATGTATAATAGAGTGATCATCTGACTACAGAATAGTTCGTCGTTTGCTATAGTTTTATGCGCATGCGCTGCAATCCGAGAGGAGTTATTTATCAGGGTGACCAACAGTCGTAAACATAACCTCAAAAAGTTTGACATTTGTCACTGGAAGCCTGTTAAATAATGACGGTTGGTCGCCCTGGCAAACAACTGCTCTCGGATTGTTGCGCATGCGCATTCAAACACAGCAGACGACGGACCATTCTTTCCTCAGGTAATCACTCTGTATAGCATGATTGTAATGGTTCGAATTACTTCAAGATGAATGGGGTTGCATTCGGACGAATCAATGGATAAAATAATCCTCTCCATCACCATGTCAGCCAGTTCAAAGGCTAGTTCTGAACTGGACTTGCCTTCGCCAGCTGCACTGATTTTTGGTTGCACATCCATAATCGTGTCTAGAACAGTTTTCGTCTCCCTGAGCTGAAATTGAAGTGACAAGTGGAATTATCTGTCAATTAAAGTTTAAGAATGCCGGTGTTGTGTACTTTTCCTATGTTGCAACCATTCTGTACAACGGCCATTGCCAAATATGGTTGAAAAACATTTCAAGTTCAGTTATTAATCCATGATTGAACGACGTCGGGTTATTCGGTCCATTACGAGATTTGCCACTAGCACTGTTAACTTACCTGATAAGCAATATTGGCATTTTCATGCATGCCGAAAATTTCTGGATCTTCTATTATTGGAAAGCTTTCTACAAAATCTTTGTATTTTTGAAGTTTTTTGTAGTCAGGGCAATAATATGTTCCTGACAATGAGTATGTATAATCTGAAAATAGCTGTATCAGTATCTATTCTTTTTTAACGAATGGTTAGATTAGGTTGTTGGAAGAAGAAAGAAGAATCGTTAAGTTTTAATTATGCAAACCAGGGTCTAGAGTCATGGGTGAAAAGAACCCTTCCAGAATCGTCTTGAGACAACGTAAGTCCCAATTGTCAGTGATCCTTCCACCGTATGTTATTTCACCTTAAACGGACAGAACGTAATAAAAAGTTATACTAAGACTTTCAATCGAGTTTGATATTTCTCATGAAATCGTTGGATTTCCATTTGGTAAACAACTGTGGCCAGATATCCATTTTTTTGTGCTTGAAACGAGTAACGTTACTTTAATGATGCGTGTTACAGAAAAAAAATCAGCAGTTTGGAATTCAGCTAGTGAATAATAACAAAGAAAAAATGTTCGTATTTCGAAAAGTTAACTCTTTGAAAATCGTTCTAAAATTGTACAAAAACGATTTTTTCCATGACGTTTCGGTACGCTAACGTCACTAACTTCAGCTTTCTGTTAACTTGGCCAATTAGCTGGAAGTTAGTTGGCTAAAGCAATTGATTAGTCAGCCTAAATTGTTAAATGGTTAACCGGCTAAGATGGCCAAAAATACCTGATCAGCTAATTTTAACTGGTAAATTCTAAAAATGCAGAGAATCTACAAGCAAATGAATTTTTTAGCTTTTGGATTGGAACTTCTAACTAAAATACCACATAGATAGACGTTTATTACTTACAATTAGAGAAGTTTTTGAGCAAATCCAATTTTGGTATGACTGATATAACTAATATTATACTAACTACAGTTACAAATAATACGTATTAAATTATTCTAAAATATGCATAGCTTAGTGAGTGACTGTAAAAAGTTGACTCAAAATACTATCACGATTTGACGGACGTTAATTTTTATTTCTTAGCTTATCTCATTCTTATTGATTGATCGATTTTTTAGGCACCTTGGACAATTGAATGACAATAATTCTGCGAAGTAAATATCATAAAACTTATCCCAAGTGCAAGTTCGAATATGAACCGTGAAAAATTCATTTGCTTGTTGATTTTGTGTCTAAGCCTGTTAGCCGGCTAATTGTTTCAACCAATTAACTTTCAGCTAATTAGTCCAGGTAACTGCTTGACTGCCTAAGCCAGCTCAATCGTAAAGCACTACTTTAAATACTAGGAATGAATATCGGCGCGATAATGCACAAACCTGTAATGTACATTAGAGCGTCCCAAGGAATCGTTCCACTCGTACAGAACATTTGTAAGTTTAACAAGCAACATTCACGGTCATTAGTATTGAATTCGTATAATATGTTCCACCCTAGAGGACCGAACTTTTTTCGTTCTTGAACAATGGCGTGAAAAAAACAAATCCCGAATACCATTTTCCTCCACTGTGATCCCAATGCTGTGAAAGTAACAAATCAGTACATATCTGATCTTGAAATCATTTATTGTAAAGGGTGAACCGTGATGAGTTACCATGGTTTTCAAAGAAGTCTTCTTCCAGCTCAAACAACGATCTCTTAATATTGGCCTTCAAGCCCTTGGGAGGTTCGTTGGTAACTTTAACCGAGTTTTGAAGGATGGATACGGGGAATGAAACGCTCGGCATGGAGCTCAGAAATAGTCGGAAGTCCTGATGTACTTCTTCAGATTCCTCTGCTATGCTGACGACCAATCTCTCCATACTCAGCATCCACGAAGTGGCCAAGTGACAATTTTGTAAAAATATCCAATAGCCTTCCTTGGTGCCTCTGGCCAAAAGCGCCTCGGCAACTGGGCCTTGCCCTTGGCCTAGTGAAATGGATTCTATTCTATCCATGAATCCCATTTCAGCAGCAAACTTTTGAAAAGCAGCGAAAGGATCGGATCCAGTACTTAGGACAAAGACGAGTGGCGTTGTCTTGGATGTATCCGGAAAGCTGAAATAGCGTCAAAACTATTCCAATGATATTCGCTGGAGCGTTTGACCTGCTCAGAAAAAAATCACCATGCACTTACAGAAGCTGAAGAGAAATCATTGGTGATTCAATGAACGGTTGACCAAGATTTTTTTGAACGTACGCCGTTATACCAAAGATGAGCTTTTCTTCCTTCATAGCTTTCAGTAACATTAACTTCTCCATGTCAGTCAAACTTGAATTCCAGTCATTTGCTGCTTTCGTATTGTTACTGGGAATTATATTTATTTCCTAGCATCGAAGCATGCACGATATGAAGACAGGATAATTTATCATGTACACCAGAAGCTACATTTTCCGTCAATCATGAAATACATCTTACCTGCTCATTCGTACCGATTGAAATGATTATTCTTGTGAATGCATCGTCTGTCAATTTTTTGAACTTCGCGAAATTCTGTGTTAGATAAACAATGCCATTCCACATGGGATCAGTCAGCGTTGGGTAGTCCGGCTTTTGAGGCTATCCAACGGAATACGATATATTAAACGGTTCAAAGTCTCGAACACCAGATCGGTAAGTCCACAAAATACTCACGGCTGTAAATTGTCCAGCGCCATAAAGTAAAAAATTCCATTCTTCAGGTTTAATAATCTGAGCGTTTAAATATACAGCGACGTTTAGCATGAAGCTAAATACGAGTTTATGCCTTTCGAACAGACCTCTTGAAACGTTAGTGTATATAGCCGTTGTAATTTCGTCGTAGAGAATCAGAAGTCGTTCTTGTAGGTCAGAACTCTTCTGACTTGTTTCGATGACTGTGTTAAAAACCTGAAACAGTCTTGTGGTCACATCATCTAGCACTCACCCACAATGAGGACACCAAACGCGCTACTCGCCTGGTTGAAATATTTTAGAGAAAACTGGTACATCGGATCTATCTCCCCCAAATTAGCCACCACGAAATATAATACCGATCCCCTAGTTGATACCGTCCGATACTTTTCTCTAGCAACTGTTATCTTTTGCTCGGTAGCCTCTGTTTCTATCAAACGCGTCGCTATGATTGCTGACGTTTCTTTACTGTCGTTAAGAGTTTCGATAAGTTCCTCGTTGTCCAATATGTTATCTCCAGAGCTGAACAGTAAGGATAAAATCTTGTCCTCGATTAACTGGAGTTGTCCCTTGTCGGCGTTAATCTTGGCGATCAATTCATTCCGCAATTTTTCGAGATCAGGTCTCTCCAGTCGTACGACGTCTCTGAGAGAAAAATTCCATTTTTGTAAGGATTTCAAAACATGGGTTCAGTGCAGATGCAGATAGGATTTCACATTGTCAAAATAACTCACGCGAGCAGTTGGTCCTCGAGACCCGACGGCGTGACGGTGAAGTTCACTATTGTTACCTTGATGCAAATTTCCGGCAAGTAGTGCGGGTTTGCCATTTTCGTGGTAATGTATAGTTTAAAATTTGTGTCGTATTCCACCTCGCTGTCGCCAATCCGAATCAACAATCGTCCACCCTAAAGATTTGCAGATTAAACCCTGCGTCTTAAGGTGCTTATAAAGAAGCGTCGTACACCTCGAAAATGCGGGGAAGCAAAACTCCTATACCGCTCACGCGATCAGAGTGAAACTTGGGCAACTAATGCCTTATTTTGGCAAAAAGTGGATCGTCTTTTTACTTTTTCAAAATTTGTAAAAAAATCTTATAGATTGGTTACCACCCACAGAAATTGGCCAAATTTTCACAGTTACACTGAATGGTTCAAACTATCCGGTATGATGCTACTCGGCGGTGATGTAACACACATTTTGAGCCCAGTCCCATGAGATTTGATGGTGAAATGACGAAATGGCAGCTGATCTGGTTTTCGATTACGAAGTACACCGAAATCTCATTTTGGCGACATTTGTTACCGACCTTTCATGCATGCCGGTAATTTTTCAACGACATTTCACGCATACATTACCGGCATGCGCGTACCGACAACGGGTCTTTATGAGTACCTTAAATCATGATGGAATTCCATAATCAGCAAGTTAAGAGTATAGTCACGTATCCTTACCATTATATAAACTTGCTTAAGGAGAACGGGTTCCAAACTAGGATCCAGAATCTCTCCAATTTCCTGAAGTAACATCGGTGCTCCAACCCTAATGCAAGCCTCCATAACTCGCATAAAGTTTGAATCTGTCATTTTGCATATTTTCAAATTATTCTCACGTTCCATGTTGCGAATCCACCTGTTAGCCTGTGCATGTCATGAACGGAAAATGTTAAAAATCGTACCATGCATCGGTGTGTCAATGAAAATATCTGAGAAACCTGTTCTTGAGGATCGATCATCAGTGGCCATTTTCCAGCTTGTGTTACCAGTATCGCATTTTCCGTACTGACTTGATCTCTTGGTAAGCCGAACCCGTTCCAGCATCGAATTTCATAGGGGTCAGCCAAGACGGTGATTAAGCTGAAACCAGGGGTGATGGGCACTTCTCCCTTGATGCAACTGTCAATCCAACTGCTGAGTAACTCTTCTCTATAGACGCTGGTGAATGCTCCAAGGTATGCCAATGCTCCAGCGGCGATCAAGATATCGCCGGTCAGATTCTGAATCTGTCTGTCAAAATCCTGTAGTCAAAACACAAAGTCAGGAGAGTTGGTTCATTCACGTCACGGTAAGGGGAAGTTTCTTCTTTCTCACTTTCATTAATTCTTCCCATCGGATTTGCTCGTCTGCAAGAGCGGACGTCAAACGTCCAGATCTATTCAATCTAGCTTCAGCAAGTGCCATCTGGTATTGTAGTTGCGCCAAATTGTTCACAGCACCGTCAAACTGGGCCTGTAGTTTAGCGATCTTCTTCTCGACTTCTGCCAATTGTTTCTGCTTCTGTTGCAAGACTCCTTCAATCACCCACAGTTCGTTTTGTGCTTGCACCAGTCTGTCATGAAAATGTAGCGGGAATCACCTCATCTTCATCAAGATCACATTAAACGTACTGTTGTTTAAAACATGTTTACTTTATTCTTTTCGGTTCGACGATCCTGTACAGTTTTGCATATCCGTCTATCGCTCTGACCCAGATGCAAATGGATTTACAGACTTTACTTTGCTTGGCCACCAGTTCCGGTACAAACTCCGGATTTGTTACGTAGTCCTGCAATTTTTTTAATAGCTTGTCGCTTATATCATCTTTAGGGTACTGCAGTAGTCTGTCTAAAAAGTGGACGTCTGAAAGCACTAGTTTCGCTGATGCCCAGTCTAGTCTGTAGAAGAAGAGCACTGTAGGTTAGATGATAATTAAAACATCAATTTTTCCATACTTTTCTCCTAGCAGCAAATCCACAGCTTCCATGACAAAGCGAACCAGATGTGGTGGTTTGTTGAAAACCTTTATCTCGTTTATATCGTTTTTATTGAGAGATTCGAGCGCTCGTTTCGCCTCCTCTAAAGCTGGCATTGCAGCTTCAAGGTCCTTCTTTGCATCCGCTTCTAATATTCCCATTGCCTCTGCTTTAGCCTAGACGTGAAATGGATTTGAATAAATTTGATTTGAACGCTTGATTGTGTTCAGTGAAATTAATTTTGATGAATGAATTACCTTGGCTGTGGCCTCGTCCGCGGCGACAATATTTCTTGCTTTATCGGCTTCTACTTGCTGCTTTTGCACAATTACAAGCAGTTTCGACACTTCTTCAGAGCTGACCTTTAACTTGGGAGCCAAAACGAGTAACTGGGCTTTCATGTCCGAGACGGTTTCATTCGTTTCAGACAGTTTCTATGGGTATAAAATTTTTTGATTCAGCATTTTTTCTCATAAGAATTGTCTAAAGAAAAACCTGACAAATGTATGGTTTTACGGGAAGATTTCATTGATGGTGTCAGTACCCTAAGTCCATTCGATATTCTATCTTTCGTCATCAAAGTCTTCTTTTTCTTAGTGTCCAAAGTGGACGCGTAGAGCTTCAGGAGTTCCAAATAACTGCTGGGTGTAGTGTAATATCTGCGTCTAACTTCGTTGAAAAACCGCACGGTCATTTGCTCTACACTCTGAGAAACGATCGAGTTTCAATGAAAATCAACGGAATGCACAAGTCAAAATGGAATATACAACTATTCAAAGAAAGTACCTCGTGCATAAATACACAGATCGTAGACAAAGCGGGGAGCATAGGAGCATCAGCCCCCATCATGGAGGCTAGAGTGTTTTCAGCAACCGAAAGCAAGGCCTCATCAGGCCATTTTGTATACCAGTCGATGGTACAGCAATTGACCAGTGAAGGGAACATGCGACAACGACGCCTAAAAATTAATCCTCCATCAGCATATCATGTTACGTTATTTGCAACTATAACAATGTGGATCATCGTGTAAATCTCCAGTGTACCTGAATGCGTCGCCAACAGGACTCATGCACAACATGAGATGCAGGTGATTCCTTACTCTGCCGATGAAGAATCGGTATATTTCATCCCTGGCTGTTTCTGCGATTTCAGCCATCTTGGCTGCAGGTCTGGTTGCAATTATGGCCTTTTCCAGTTCATCAGCCTCGAAGAGATTTGGGACTTCACCTGATGCGATGTCGGTAAATAATGCAGTTTAATGGTATTTTTGTGATACTCAAATTATCTGCAACATACCTGAATTCAGTGTGTTATTGATATCTTCTAAGAATTCTTCAACCACGATCTGAGTATCAGTGAAAAGAAACGTTGCATCGGTAGCAAGAGAGCCCGGTGCAAAGTAGAAACGCCGCAAATCGTCGTGCCACGAATTTATGTCATATCCGCGGCAAACTTCTATTTGGTAACACCTGAAACAGTGGAATTCATTCTGTTTATAAAATTTATTTCCCTGTTCGGAATCTACTTTCTTTCTCACCTCGATTATAGAAGCTTTGAAAGTAGCAAGTGGATATCTGAGTAGAAAACTTGACAGTATACTAACGGATAACCATTAACGTGGGACGCCAGTTTCGTAAGACTCTGCTTTCCCATGCCTCCAACACCGACTAACAGTCCATTTCCTCTCTCGGATCGCAATATTCTGGCTAATCTGCACAAATGTTCAACAGCGTCCATGAAGAATATGATGTTCATCTCTTTCACTGTGGCTAAGCAGTAATCGTCCAAGTAGTCCTGTAATAGATCACCATGGTGAATGAACTGGCGCGTAAGAGACAAGAAAAGTTTGCTCGTCATACCTGTAGGACCACTTTCAGCTTGGCAACATCTGTGATTTCCTGGTAAATCCTGTTCTCTTTAGCAGCACCAACCTGCATGAAGTCCCCGAAAAGAATGATTGGTGGGTGTTCTATGATTTCCTCCTCTGGTAATGGAACGACATCCGTTCCGAATGTGCGTCTACACATATCCGTCATCAGACGATAAAAATAAGACTTGTCCTCTACGTTGATTAACCGATCGTGAAAAACGCGCAAGCATTCGTGGTAAAACAGTCTGTCAGAAAAAGGGTTTACAATTCGTTAGAGCCGAGCTTGGGTATGTCAAGCTAAGTAATCGACAAAATAACGAACAACTCGATAACATCTTAAACAAAAGTGCAAATCATCATCATCTACCTCAGGATTTGTTTCGCTTCTCTTACGTCGGATGAGTCAGCCTGTAATATGCCTTGGAAGCACTTCGATAAATCGCGTAAATTGAATACGTAATGACTCTTTTCAGGTGTAGGGAGCAGATCAATTGCTATTCTGTCATAAACTTCAACAGCAGCTGTAACTATCTTGTCCCCAACGTCCATAACGGGTGGACAAAAATCTTTCAAAAAACCTCTCATAATGGCTCTGTGGAAAATCAGTTGGTCTGTGTATTGGGAGGAACTCATGATCTAAATAACCTTTCAGACCTAACTGCATTACGTGTCGTTGTTTTTTATATGCGGAATAAGATTCTGCTCTGTAAAAAAATGCTCGGAAACGTTTTCTCGATCATTGCACTGAACTTGCACTGGACAAAGACTAAAAGCGCCAGAAACTTTGTTTGGAAGCACGTTTCAAATTCTGCGTTGAAAGGTCAACTTTGCAGAAGCATCTAGTTTATTGTAAGCCATTCGCTTCATCAGTTAACCGGAACAATTTATGCCCTTATGATACACCTACTTGATAAAAATAGATATTTTCTGATATGGAAATACCTGAATATTGCTTTCAAAGATCCTTCAGTTGGGGCTGGGATGACTAGCATTCCAAAGTGTCTGACAAACCTTGGAGTCAAAATATTTCTTCCACCACCAGGAGGAGCACATGCGCACGACAATACCACATCCTCTATTACTTTCCAAAATAACTTTTCCCTATCATACAGACCTCCGAAGTCAAGAAATTGTCTGCGGGAATAACAAGTTCTTCAGCATAAAAATTGCGGTACTCAATTGACAATATTTTGACTGGCGGAAATCGAAGTATTACTAAAGAATTCATGAACACTTGAAAAAAAAAACCGTACCGAAGAAGTTCAATCGGTGGTTGCGATCCGTAAGTATCCAGCTTCGGCATATTGACATCATCAACGAACACGCAAACGCGTTTTCCCACCGGAGCTCCTATCAGAGCTTTCTTTTTTTTCTCTAGCTTAAGTTCAAGAATCTCTTGAGTACGACTGCTACTTGTTTGCGCTGAGAAATTCAGTATAACTGGAACCCACGATTCAGTTTTCTGCAAATTATGCAGTACCAGTTTCGCGATTACTGATTTTCCAACACCTACAAAATTGTCAACTCACTTGAAATTGAATTCCTTTGTTATTGGGATCATATCAAATATTACAATTTGATTGATAATTTGATCAAAATTGAACGGAAGATGACGAAGATAATCTGTAAAAATGAATCTAAAAGTACCAACCAGTACCGCCCGTGAATAGAACGGCCTTGTTGGTTTCCAACAGTTTTTGCATGATGTAAGAGAATCGAACTGTATCTATTGTGGGTACTAGAATTTCGAAAAATGGTTGTTCTGGGTTGTAATTGAATACTGGCAATAGTTTTATCCACAAATCCATTCGTCGACCTTGAACATTGATATAGAGGCTCCAAAGATCCCCACTAGCTGGTAGTCTAAAATTATTTTAACACGAGAGTAAGAGACGCATGTAAAAAATTTATCTCTTAGAATTACGTCTGAGGAGACAAATTCTTATGATCAAGCGATAGAGGCAACTGCCTATTATACTACTGATAATTCAAAAGTTGTGCATTACCGTGCGTCAGGATTTTCATCGAATTGATCTTTGACGAACGTTTCGAATATTTCTCTCGAAGTGTCTATAAGATTTCCACCGACAGACCAAATAAAACAGAAGATGAAGGCTTGGGTAAGGAAATTTTTGGTCCGTGATTTTTCAACTGTTCTGTCGATTGAGCCGGGTTCGTTTAAAATGCTTTCCATCAGAGCACATAGCATGTTAGCCTTGCTTATGTCAACCTGTTGAATCGATTAAAGCTGTATTAGAATGTCCGTGTATCCGTAGTTTAGGATTTAATGTAATATCATGTTCCGTGTATCCAATATTTCTACTTTCTGAAATTGGTTCACCTGATGAATAGCGTGCTCACAATTTTTCTTAAAAAATGCTAATCCAGGGTCCATATAAGTGGTGAATAGTTCGAGTATTTGCTCTTTCATATCATCATTAACTATTCTCCAAGGAAGCTTAGAAACCCAGGTCTTAACGTATGGAAGCCACTGAAGCTCGGAAGGATCAAGGTACACCATACCTATGAATAATATTCGTATCAGCATAAGCCACCCAGCATTTGAAACTTGAATAAATTTGAATGAAGTTATTTCAGCACGAATCGCGTCATATGTTGTACCCCAACTTGGTGTATAAAATTCTTTCTTTTTTTTTGTCACCCGAGTTCAAAATACCTAGAATGTTCACGATGAACATTCATTCGAGTATCTTTCTTATACGCATACCGCATCGGCTAACTGTTGCGGGAGAAGCCTGAGCCAGGTCCATGACTTCAAACACCATATGCACGTATGGGGTGAATTTTATTCGTTCCGAATTAGCAAGGCAGAGCATCTTGTTATCGTCTAATACTGTATTCATGTTCTCTATCCACACGGCGTCTACTGGTCCATCGCAAACTACCCACTGATGGTCCTCATTTTGGGCCTAAGACCCAATAGAAATTGAGAAACATTCTATGGTTACTCTGTATCTCGAGTACACTTTTGATCTGAATTGTGTTTTTATAATTAGAATAATCTAGTAGAAAAGCTAAAGTTTGAATGCTCGTGTAAAGGTACGAAAAGAGCCTTCGTCTTCTTTAGAATGGCTTCTACTAACCGAGCAGGCACTGCGAACGATAATTCCTAGCAATCCGTCGTGCCACTCGTTCGATAAGGTATTAACTTCCCCGTACAATTCGCCAATTGTCACAGATTTGGGGTTCAAGGTGTACATGTGTACTGGCTGAAAGTGTTGCCCAACAACGCCATTTTGGTAAAGCCGCGTCAACGTGTCGCATAACGTCTAAACAGAGGTTAGGGCATTGAAAAGGTGGAACGAATAGTCACTAGTAAAACCAAAACCAAAACCCACATTCTCATTTTATTTACTTTTAAGACAGTTGTTTTTCCGCCGCCTGTGGGTCCTACCAGCATAACTCCATGTCTGACTATCATAGTCTCGTGTAGTTGGATGACTTTCTTTATCGAGCAAGGTTCAGGTTGAAGGCGGGCTTGCAGCATTACCTTAGGAAAAACAATGATATCAGAACCTCATACGAGTTTACCACTCTAGCGGAATTGCGGATGTAATCCAAGATAAATATTGAAAGGTAATTCGTTCTTGACTATATATCACACGCACTTTTATGGTTGTTTGCTGGAATACGCCATAGTCCTCTTCTGGTATAACTACACCGGGAAAGAGGTCACCAAGTATGCCCTACAATGAGACGATACCTCTTTTATTCTATCGAAAATACAGATAAAAATTGATAGAGTTTTGGCAATGTCGATATTGTGTTTTTCACGGCATGGGCATTGAAAAAGTCCACTGTTTGTGGCAGTTTTCGTTCCGTAAAGTGACGCTTTATACGGCAGCGAACAAAGTTGCGGAATAAAGTCTTTATTCCGTAGTTTTGATGCGCAGTTCGAAGTGCGCATCCCAAACTGCCAAATAAAGTAGCTTCGTCGAACAGATCGCGACATAACCTCACTCTTCGTTTTGCTTTTCAACACCCATACCGTAAAAAATATTGTATGTGGCATGCCCGTAAACCGTTTTTTGGCTCGGATAATTTCAGTACTCGCTTTCGGCTCGCCTTCAGCTCGTCCTAAAATCTTTGCCCTTGCCAAAAAAATAGGCGGTTCACAGGCATGCTACATAAAAAGCTATTATTAAATTCTACGATTATTGGTCTAAGGTAAAACAATTGCCTGAAAAAGCTCGGCGTCATCGGCTAAGAATTTAGGAAGGTTGCTGTCCCGCAAAGCTCTTATTAAAACTACATCTTCTTGTTTGTCTGGGTTTTCTCGTTTCAGACTTCCAGCCATCACAAGGACACTTTTTACAGCTCTTGAAACATTACATATAACGCATAGTAGTGACTTGAAGACAGTATCAGGATCTGTAGTGATATTCAAATGCTTTGAGACAGTGCCGTGGCTTACCTCATTCCAAAATCGTAGTGATCCTGTTGGGAAAGCTGTTCGCTGCAAAGCGTGTACATCAATGTCATTTTTTTAGACAGCGATTTCGATGACTCAAAACCCTCGGAATACAATGTCACCTCCGCAATTAGTTCTATAAATGTGTGAAGACGTTAGTTACTCCGATGAGAATGATTTAAGGATCAGTAATTTACTGTAGTCTGGAACCATCATGGATATGGGACGGAACAGGGATTTTAGATTGTCTGGCAATTCCGTACGGCCAGCATAACCCGGATTCATGGTTATAAAAGCAGCGCATGACATAACTAGCTTTATTTTTCGTCCTTCAAATAGAAATCTGAAAAAAAATTGGTATGCATTTTTCTTCACCATCTTAGCAGTATTTAATTTTTTGTGTTTTGACAATGAGACAAGATTACGATTAGGTTGACCTTTGCGATTGAAACTTACTCTTTGGCTCTAGCTACCTTCGCATTTCTTATAGTGATCAACTGTTGCGCTATTACTGAAAGTACTTCGATATCAATCCGATTGAATTCGTCAAAACAACACCATGCACCGGATGTTGCAAGTCCGGAGAAGAATCTGCCCATCATCTGTGCCGTTGAAGAAAAATTTTTGAGAAAAATTAAAATGCTAGATCTCTTTTTGCAGTTACAATTGTTGCGAAGATCTCACGAAAAGACATATAACGACCCGTTTACCCGGTAATCAAGTCCCTCTGAACAATTGAAGACTACGCATCGGATGGCAAGAGCTTTTGCTAAGTCCTTGGTGGTCTCGGTTTTTCCAGTACCCGCAGGTCCAGCCGGAGCTCCACCTGAAAACGAATCATAATTCACTCTTTGTCAGATTCAGAAAATTATATCTCATTCACCGAGATCCAATTGAAGAGCCCCCATAAGGCAGAGATAACATTTGTCTGTCAGCGGGGTGATGACAAGCCTTCTCTGCGCTCCAAGGTATTCATACCCGTACAGATATTCTGCACTGCTCATCCTCGCCAAGCAATTATCTACTTCGTCGTCCCAGTAGTACCGGAGTGCTTTCATCCATTCGAAATTTGTGCTGATTAAGGGTAATTGACTAAGCCTATCAGGATCCACCGATCATGTCCGTAGTGATCAATCAAAGGGTTTCAAATGACTTGGACATACCTGCTGTTCACTTTATTTTCAACCAGAATCGTTATGGTGTCTCTTGCGTGGACATCGACGGTTATCAGGTTGATGATTACTTCACGTACCAGCCTCGGCAACTCCCCCCTTACCATAGCTGCAAGTTGATTCAAGTCCTAGCATGGAATTTGCGATTAAATTATATGAATCGAGATTGGCCAACAAAATTGCATTGAATAAAAACGTTTTAATCAGTATTAGTTCACCTTAACTTACCGAGTAAGATTTTTGTTCGAACGATTGCATGGCGTTTTCAACGTTGACTTTACCATCGAGAATCAAGTGAACGTTTCGAGCCCAGAATATTTGCGATACTGTCAAAACAATCTGAAAAAATGTACACGGACGTTGAAACGGATGGATTTTTATACGGGATTGTCAATCGTGTAACCTGTGAGGGATGTGCAACCAAAAACATTTCTCTTCCTCTGTTGTGAAGATCGTTTATTGCCGCTTTCATCCTTCTTTTTAGGGATAAAAACATGGATGCCTCAACCTTTCCTAACCAGTCTTCCACATTACCACGTGCTTTCAATCCTTTTCCTAACTGAACTCTTTCTCCTTCGGGAGATATCATCGCGTTGATGTCTGTAGTCAGTATAGTGTCACTTGTCTCTGCACCATCTTCAGGTACAGCTGTGGCAAACTCCAAACGATAAATTGCGTCGAAGCATTTCTGCAAGTGTCTTTGTACTGCGTGGGGATTTCTAGTCTGGATTCAGAGAGTGAATGGGTAATAAATTGGCATACATTTATCTTCATCGATTGTGACATTGATTCCTATATTTTAGAATATCATTGTTCGACAATTTTCGGATGGCATATTCAATGCGTTCCCAACATATTAAATAAGGAATATTACGCAGGAGTCCATCAAGCAGGTTCTACATCAGCAAGGATTCGAATTTACCAGATTCTAATCAATCAACATGTTTGCTTGAAACAACTTTGCATCCATACACGTGTAATATGGTTGTTTCAATCTACTTCATACCTGTGCTAATATTTCAAGCAGTTCGTCATTGGATAGGAAAAAGAAACGTGGAAATGCAATACGTTTTGTTTCAAGATACGCTTCGAGACATTTTAAGATCTGATCCAAGTTTCTGTTATTCTCCAGGAACTTTTCGTACAAACCCGGCTGGCAGCACGATTCCAAGGCCAATGGCATCTGCAATGAACGATTATTACTAATCGGTTGGGAAACTTCTTCATTAGTGACAATGTTGTACAAGCATAAATTCAGGAGTATCTGTACGGCAATTGAATTATACTAAACGCGTACTAATTCGTTGGGATTCAATACCTTGGCTGTTTTTCTCATTATGTCTTTCCACGATTTGTCAACTACAATGAAAAGCTTCGATTCAACGGGTAGTTGACGTTGAATGTCGGGAGCTGAGAATATAGACTCTAAATAGAGCCATTGCTGTTGACAGTACTGCCAAGCATCCTAGAATACAGGATCGTAGCATAGTTTGTCAGGATTAAATTGAAAGAAGAAGAATACTGAGATGGATAATTATTGTAAAGATACCAGTGTCTTCCAAAATAGATCCAGTTGCTTGACCCAGTCTTCCACTCGTGACTTAATCGGACCAACGTGACGCGACGCGACGATAGTCTGAATATTGATGTTACTTTCTTCGAGAATAGCCTGAACTTCTTCCAAGGATCCGAGTATGAACACATCCTTGGATTCCTTGTGCGGGATGACGATAAATTCTAGAGTCTTCCAGGATTCTTCAACTTTTTTTAACAGTATTTCTAAACCAAATTCCGAGCTGGCCGCTGCCGCAATTTCCATCAGTTCAGCAGGATACGAAAAAACATTTAGTTTTTCAAGAAGAGTCAGTGTGACCTGTTCATCTGCTGTGAATTTGTAGTTGAGTAAGTTTTCTATTTTCTGCCAATGACGAGTCTTCAGGTTTGGGTTTCTGAGAAAGCCTATAACCGGCAGTTTGTCCTTTATCATTTCAACGTTTTCCTTCAGCTTTGGTACGATGTTGTTCGGTGGCAGGCCTTTTTCCAGCATTGCAATATTTTTCACGTTACGTGAAGTAAACGACGTCATTTCTTCGATATTCAATGTGTCGAACGGTACTACGTGCCACTCTTCAACCGCTGCCGCCCACGAGTCAACGGTTTCCCACAGCAATGTGCGCAGTTTCACTTCATTCGTTACTTGTTCAAGCATATCAAATCTCGTCACTTCTACCTGCATTATCACGCACAGAATAACAAATTATTCCTACATTTGGTTGCATCGATCAAGGTGACTAAAACATGGTTTCAGTACCTTAAAGGCCTTCTGGTGATTTCGGTAGGTGTTTGCAATGTTTGCACATTCAGTCATCCGTGCATTGAGGTTACGTAGAGTGGCAAAACATTGCGCAGTGTTGCTTTCCGCGTCAAGTAACCAACCTTGCTGTTGAGTAGGAATATCATTTTGCTTTCTTAAGGTGCTTATAAAGACCCGTTGTACACCTCGAAAACTCGGGGATACAAAACTCCTATACCGCTGGAGCGATTAGAGTGAAACTTGGGCAATTAATGCCTTATTTTGGCAAAAAGTGGAGCGACTTTTTACTTTTTTAAAATTTGGAAAAAAAATTTACAGATCGGTTACCACCTACAGAAATTGGTCAAATTTTCACAGTTGCACTGAATGGATCGAACTATCCGGTATGATACCACTCGGCGGTGATGAAACACACATTTTGAGCCCATTCTCATGAGATTTGATAGTGAAGTGATGAAATGGCAGTTGATCTGGTTTTCGATTACGAAGAACACCGAAATCTCATTTTGGTGACATTTGTCGGTAATTTCTTACCGACCTTTCACGCATACATTACCGGCATGCGCGTAATGTCGGTAACAAATGTCGCCAAAATCAGATTTCGGTGTACTTCGTAGGAGAAAACCAGATCAGCTGCCATTTCGTCATTTCACCATCAAATCTCATGGAACTGGGCTCAAAATGTGTGTTTTATCACCACCGAGTGGCATCATACCGAATAGTTCGATCCATTCGGTGCAGCTGCGAAAATTTGGCCAATTTCTGTGGGTGGTAACTAATCTGTAAATTTTTTTTCAAAATTTTGAAAAAGCAAAAAGACGCTCCACTTTTTCCCAAAATAAGGCATTAACTGCCCCAAGTTTCACTCTGATCGCTTGAGCGGTATAGGAGTTTTGCATCCCCGCGTTTTCGAGGTGTACAACGGGTCTTTATAAGCACCTTAACTTAAATTCGTCGAAAGGAAAAGTTTATATGAAAGTCTTACAACAACTTCGTCATTGATTTCCGAAATTTTGTCGATCAGTTCATTGATGTCAGACTGAAGCTGCACGTTGAAGCTTGCTATCAGGTTGTCTCTGGCCACAAGTCGTTTCTCAACAGCTAAACGTAAGCTCGTAAACTGTACATTAATACCCTGCGAGGGAGACATGAATATGAATTAGTGGTGAGTTAGCGACGTTTGCGTTTAATCTAAATTCTTAGTCCGTGCACGTTAATTCATATTCTTGGCGGTTGTGTACCACACGATATGCATAACTTGATTATCCTCAGCCCAAGCTTCGTATCGGACTCCAGCAGCTCGAGTCTTACCAGATAATTCGCCATGTCTTCAACAGGGATTGTAATCCGATACTCTTCCATGATATCGTAGATTTCTTTTGCGTATTCAAGCTGGGTTTCCATGCTGTCTATCTTCGTTTGCGACTTGTCCAGGAATTTTATGTACGCCACAAAGTCGTCCGTTGATACCGGATCAGCCTCCAGATAATTTATCGCGTCAATTGCCTCCATTAGAACACTGTCCACTTTGGCTTTGCCGATTCTGAAAATACGGATAGATGTAATCATAATTTCCTTTCAGCTAGCAGAGTATATTTCACAGTCAAATGAATACAATGACTAGCGTTTAGTGAATGTGAGAAGGCGAAGTTTGTACTAACGAAGGCAATACTGATTCCAGCACGGCTATTTTTTTGTTCGGTGCGAGAAGGGCCATTTCCTTGAATCTGCTTAACGTCACGTAAAAAATGCCCAAATTTTGATGTTCCGCAACTTTGCTGATGGTTTCAATCTCTGCTGTGTACCGTATGAACCATTTCCGAAACTGTTCACACAAAGTTTCTCTTCGGATAATTTCATCGTCGGAGGTCATGTCATCTTTGTAAAATTCTTCAATCGGTCCCAGCCGTTTTGAGTACAATTTTACAGCCTCTATATGCTGCCGAAGGACTTTATTGTATTCCTTTTTCACAAACCCTATACGAGGATCTTGTTTCAAAACATTTAAAATATCTGGTGGCTTGCCGGAGAGTCGTTCTCCAATTTTGTGGTTGATCATTGGCCTGAAATTCGTATATCAAAGAGAAAAATTTATAAATATTGATGGTAATATTATCACAGAGTTCTCACCTCGTAAAAGGATGGAAAAATGGATCGGAGAGAAGCGGTTTTATCGCGTCCAAATTCTCTTCCCACAGGTCGCACATTGTTTGCAATACAAAGTAAAATATCTCTTCAGAAGGATCAATGTTCAACCCGGTTTCCATTGACACGGTTAAACTCGTAATGAAAAATGGGCACTGAAAGAAAATTGAATTTGGTACAGCAGCAATTTAATATCACTAACAGCAGCATTTGAGTTGAGTGAAATTTTGTCTCTCTAAATATTTCCAGTCTTTGACGTTAAAATTAGTACCTGCAGCAACGTTCCATTCGAATTTGGCGACTTCAAAATAGCTTCAATATCGGACGATTCCAACAACTCTTTTGATGGTAAAAACTGACTGTACACACTCAACACGGTGACTAATTCTTTGTAGGTATTGTGCAGCAGAACTTGCATCATGTTTGTTTGCATGTAGTCGATCAAATGGATGAAACTTTTCGGGGCAAAAATATCTTGCTTAAAATTGAATTTGTCAGGCGTGAATTGTAATGGATCCGCATACTTACCACGAGAGACGGTAACATTTTTGTCTCTTACGAGCCTGTTCTATGTAGCTCATTTTCAAAACTCCGTCTTTCGGAAATTTGAATTTTGCCCCGCTGAACTGACCTTCCGAAATAACCAAAAATATTCCTATTACCAGGATATCGTACGCAAAAAATTCTTGATTATACTAGGCTTGTGTTGAATTATGGTATCTGTTCTCTTAGCGTTCAGTCTACGTTACCGAGTTTCCCATAAGCTGTTTGTTCTATGGTAAGATTCGAATCCTCAGGCGTGTATCCCTCCTTCAAAAGAGCACCAAGGCAAGCGTTGTTCACTATGTTTACAGCCAGCATCCTGAATTCGTCCAATTTACCCCGTATGGCTTCTAGTTTTGCGAACTGAAAACGTTTCACGGTTGAGTCCAGTCTGGTCGATGCGATGTTCCATTTCGCCGACTTTTAAAAACTTTCGAAACTTGAGGATACTGTATCACCTGCGCTTCGGTGAACATGAAGAGGGGAATTTTTTCAATCGAGGAAAAGTCGTTGAATGATGAATCCAAGAAGACCGCGCACATTGCCTTCACCTCGAGGAGTGCTTTGCTCAAAATCGGATCAGATATGAACAAGTTTTGCTCCATGTAGCTTCTGGCCGCAAGGAATTTCGTCCATGACACTGTCTTCCTCCAAACGTAGAGCGCCTTCCACGTTCGGTACGTTGTGAATGTCCTTATCTGTAGAAAAGGAGAAAATTGCTTAAGTGAACACCTGGAAATCAGGTTTCTCGAAGCACTCTTACTCGCCTTCATTAACTTCAAGTAGAACCGATACTCCCTCTCCCACAATTCCATAGGTGTAAACGACATTTCATCGGGACTGTACTGCGTCACGCCGTTCACACTAATCGTCATGTAGGTACGCTTGAGTTGGTCGTATGGGACAATCCTGAAAAAAGTTACAAGCATGACAGAACGTCCGTCGGAGCTGTTTCCACGCATGGTTTGGCTCACTTCAACGCGTATGGGGTGAAGAACTCGGAACATCGTTCAACGGCGTAAACCATGTAAAAGAAACCGAGTTGAGGATCATTACGCAAGTTGCTGATTAGCTCCAGCTGGTCGGCAATTTCAGGTGGTTGACTCAACGGACTCCTCTTCCCAAACTCCGCGTCATCCGTCTCTTCGACTACTTTACCGACCGGCCTCACATCGACTGAAATATATCATCGTCACCGGATAGTTTAGACAAGGATGAGATTTTTTTTTTACCACTCACAAAAGTTTTAACCTACTTTTGACGGTCTTGAGAACGAGAGTACTGCCGTCAGGTGTGCTGCTAGGTTTTCGTTCCACTTCCGGTACAGCCACATATGGCAAGCATACTTTCTGAAAGATCGCTTTTTGCTGATCTCTAAACCCGGTCTGGAAAAGGATTTTTACCGTCATAATGCACGTCAAATAACACAATCAATAATAGTTTGGCGAATCAAATCTGATACCAAGGGAGGTGATCTAAGATCAGTAAGATCTGTGCTTTGCTTAATGCGTTTTGATAAATCTCAAAAGTCTTACAAGGGGTTCTGGTATTTCTCGCTTGTGTTCTATCTTTTCTAGTACTTTCTTATGGGGAATGTGGAACGGTATTTCGCCTTGCCCTCTGGAATAATTTGCAAAAACAGAGTTAGGCGATTTGACGCTGGGGTCACACGTCATGCACAACTACGTCTACAAATAATGTCCGACTTGGATATTTTATGGTCGAAATTTTCTGCTCACCTTTTGTAACTCTTCGGGGGCTTGAAAATCAGGTGATTCACCATGCTCTCAGGTTCAGCATCATCCGGAACATTCACTAGTCGGCTGCTGAGGTGAGATGGACCGATTGAATCCATCGATAATTTTGAAGATGCAGATATTCTACGGGAGCTGTCGTCGCTCGGTGTGTTATTCTTACTTTCCTCCATTTTTCAAGAGTTCTAACTTCCTCGAGAAGTATTAAAAAATATCACTGCCTTTAGTCTCTGTCGTACAAAAGCTGTGCTTATACGAAGTGAGCAATTAACCTATAATAAAAATAGTTTAGTTATGCCGTGTTCACGTTGCAAAGGAACATAATTGGAAACGCGAGCAACAATGTTACACATGAATTCCACTACGAGAAGTTTGCAGCCAGAAAATTGCTTCGAGAGCTTTTACGCAGTATGGAAAAGTTACTGCTTAGTTTTCACGCTAGCTTTATCCTTAAATATACTCAACGTGAAATTTTGAACAATTTATGTACCAAGCTGCTGTTGTTGGATAATTGCCACTAATGATAATACCGAGACACGATAAACAAGTTGATTTTCGGTTACCTGCTATTTGCTAACTGAACTAAATACGGTGCTACTCTTCATGACTTGTGAGATAAAAGTCTTCAGAGTTGAAAGAGGCTAATCGAATAATAGATTCGTACGTATATTGATTTAACAGATGAGCACGGACATTCGATAACTTCACTTTAAAGTTGGAAGACCATTTGATACAGCTGCAAATATTGAAACACAATTCATGGTAAAAATGTTTCAGTTTAATCTATTTTTTTTATCGTCCAGTTTATGAAAACATAGCCAACGAGATTGAAAGTAATGAGAGTTTTTTATTGGACATGTACATTTGTACACAAATATTATGTACCTGGAAGCCTACAAGCGACGATGTAACGCATCTAATTCAAATGCATGCATGGTGTGACATTACGTGCCTACTGGCCACCTTTGGCGAATAATCACATTTCACGTGTACAATAAGATTGACAAACAAAAATAAAGCGACCCGTTAACAGATCTGAAAAGCTGGTTTCGTTTAAATTTCGAGGCTTACATCTGACGAACGTTTGTGTGTCGCTTTATATACGGATTATTCAATTTCGAAAAACCAGTATCTAGTATTAGTTTTTCATTGTTTTTTTTTCTCAACCCCAAGGAGAATAAAATGGACTAAGTTAAAATCTGAAAGTAAATAATATTTCCAGGGTGCATTTTGGGGGGATTTTTAAATTTCGAAAAACTAGTATCTAGTATTAGTTTTTCATTGTTTTTTTTTCTTAACCCCAAGGCGAATAAAACGGTCCAAGTTAAAATCTAAATGTAAATAATATTTCCAGGGTGCATTTTGGGGGAATTTATAAATTTCGCAAAATTAGTATCTAGTATTAGTTTTTCATTGTTTTTTTTTCTCAACCCCAAGGCGAATAAAATGGCCCAACTTAAAATCTGAAAGTAAATAATATTTCCAGGGTGCATTTTGGGGGGATTTTTAAATTTCGAAAAACTAGTATCTAGTATTAATTTTTCATTATTTTTTTTTTTCTGAACCCCAAGGCGAATAAAATGGTCCAAATAAAAATCTGAAAGTAAATAATATTTCCAGGGTGCATTTTGTACACGTGTATTGAAAGCATATGTGCGACTACTGTCAGCCGTAGGTGAATTATTCGGGCTTGAGATTCGCCTCGACAATATGTCTGCTCCGCAGTTTGATGTCGGTTCGAGTTAGAATTGACGCATCGACGACTTCGTGTTCGACGAAAAAGCCTGATAAATACAGAAGACGGAGGATAAGCAAAGAACGTTTACGAGCTGATATATTTTCAATACGATAGCGCAAATTCTCTCCATGGTTGCCATCACTCACCTGATACCTCAGCTTCCTTGCCGTATTTCAGCTTCGATTTGTACTCGGAGATATATGTTTGGTACATCTCTCTCGCCCTTTCCTTCCGATCCTTATCAAGGTCCGGGCCACCAGCTCCAGAGAGCATTCCCACCTTTTGGCTCACCTTCGACAGCAGGGCTAAACCTGCAAGGTTGTCATTTTCATTGGCAGAACGTAATTACTGGTTTACACTAAGCGAACGAATAATAAGGCTCAGATTTTTCACAAATTGATTACAAAGATTGTAGTAAGATTACATCCGGGATTACAAAATATTGAATACGATTACAGAGATTCCAAGGATTGCACACAAAAAAAACGAGAATTTTAAAAATTACAGCTAGATTACAAAAAATTATTGGAATCACAAAAAGATTACAGAGATTTTCATAGATTGTAAAAAGATAACAGAGAATACACAAGATTACAAAGAATATATATATATAACAATCCCTCGTTGAAATGGAAGTGACTCGGGGAAATTGTTTTATACCAGATAAATTTCGAAATGGTGAACGATACCGAAGAAAAAACGGATACACATGTAAAAAAAAACATCAATAGTTAATTGAAAGGTTTTGGAATATATGTTCATTCGAATCGATTCGGCAGTTTGTTCGGAATTCAGGTTTATAACGTAACCGGAAGTAGTAAGAGTTTCAAATATATTGTGACACGCGACTCTATCGAATACTTGATGTACTTGTAATTCAGTATGTACCAAATCGTTAATCAATAGTGAAGAAAAGTTGGTTTTGTCGATCGTGTTTGATAAAAATTACCGTTGGTTTCAGTTTTTCCTATTTGCGGTTCATCGGCATCCTGTAATTCATCTTGGAGTCGCTGTTCTTCGGACAATTTGCCCTTCTTGTCATCATCAGCTTTCTGCGATTTGCTCTTTATCGATCTTGATCTAACGCAAGTCAGCATTTCGTTCATGTTCTGCAGAGCTGCTCTTATGTTCATCAGCAGTTCGCCTCTGACTTTTCTCATATTCTTAAAATCGATTTCCCGTTTCTTTTGCACCTCCAATTCCTCCAGCATCTCCTTTTTCTCCGCTTTGTACCTGTTGCACGCCTATTCATGTAAGCCTGAGTATTTACTATGAATGAACTACATCCAGCTATCACATAATGGAAAAATGTTATCTATAGAATATTTTGCCTACTGTGCAGTTGTCGATATCATGCTGTGCTCAAGGGTCGCGAGGATCAGGGTCGCATGGTTTTTTTTGTTCAGAAACGAGTCACGTTCCCTCACGTTGTGATTGAACTGTTTTATCAGACGTTCCTTCTGTTTTATTTGTTCCTGAAACCTACGGATGCACAATATCGTCAGTTCTCAAACAGCACAAAACTGAAAATTGTCAAAAAGACGTTGAAGAGATGATCTACGACCCGTTTTATGACCTCGAAAGGACATTCTTATGTCCAAAATATGTCTTTTGTGACTCATAGACGTTAAAACACGAGTTACAAGCCATCATTTTGATGACTTTTAGTTTTGTGTTCTGCGGGTTGTTGATCATGTTCGACATCTTCGAAGAAATTATTTATTATGACATTAATTGGTGCAAACGTTAAACCTGCTTCAATAAAAAAATGAAAAAACTTGAAACGCAGTTGCTAACCTGGGGAATACTTCTTCGTAAGAACGTACAAGCATCGACTCTTTGATGTTTTCAAACACTTGTTCCAAGTCCTTCATCTCCTGTTGAAGAACCATTTCGCTGCTGGTGATCGCCGCATTTTTCTCGGTGAAGTTCACTTCACTCTGCGAGAAAAAATGAAGATTGACGGGAAGTAAACGGTGCCAAGTCTTGTTCAATCTGCTGCTGAAGACAGTTTACCTCGGTTCGGACTAGCGACTGAAGGTACGACCATAGATCGTCGACCTGGAATCTAACGATGGCGAGGGTGCGTTCACGCTCTTTCATATTCACGCAAACGTCATGCTCCAAGCGTTTGTACCTCGATCTTGTGTCGTCTAAATTTTCGGTCACGAGTTGACCCATTTCAGTCGCTTTTATAAGCACTTTGCATTGCGACTTTTGATCCTCGACGAGGGCGTCAAGAACTGCGTTGAAATACACCGAGTCCTATGAGGAAAATTTAATTATATTCACTCCAAGTATTTTCCGCCCCGATATCGAACCGCTTTTCCATTCTCCTAATTGCTTCGATTGTAAGTGAAGAACTGCTCACAGACATGAGACATTAGGGTGTCGCACAAAAAACCGAATATATTTTTTTTTTACGAGTCTCGTGTGACAAAATGTTATTTTTTGATGTTTTAAGAGCCCACTCCAAAGAACAGCTCAAAAAAAAAAAAAAAATTTCAAGAGGTCAGAAACTAATGAGACATCCAATCGCAGTATACCTTTTTCAATATGTCCAATATGTAGCCGTAAGTCCGCCTGATTGCTGCAGCGGCACTTTGCT
Source organism: Diprion similis (assembly GCF_021155765.1). NCBI lineage: Eukaryota > Metazoa > Arthropoda > Insecta > Hymenoptera > Diprionidae > Diprion > Diprion similis. Next base: position 8,221,064 of record NC_060117.1, read on the forward strand.
TCGCCATGGAGTTTTGAAACTGATTTGTTAGATGCTGATGGTCGTAATCCGGCACGTATTGCCGTTCCTGTTCATATTTGTCCTTCAATAACGCGCATTCCAACTGAATAATTTCATAATAAAATTCGTTAGAATCTAGTCGTGTTATAAATTATTCAACTGGTAATCAAGCTCAGGGTAATTCACCTTCAGATCGAAAAATTCTTTCATCTTCTTTTTCTTCAGGTAATACAACTTGTCGAGTTGTCTACGATTCACGTCGTTCCGATGGTAAATCGCACTGTAGGCATCCTAAATGTAAAAGGAAAATCTTTGGACACGGTCACGGAAATAATAATTTATATGCTTACAGAGTATCATTTTTTTTATTTTTATTTTTTTTATTTTTACTAGCACAACTTTTTTCCATTATAATTCATCCACGCTGGGAAATATTGAACTTTAGCACTGAAATATCTTCTAGTATCTAAGAATTTAAAATAAGTTTGATCAGTCATGAAAAAATAGTTACGAAATGAGTTAATTTATATTAACGAACTTTTCCGAATGCATTGTCCAAAAAACCGATAAACTTTTGTAGAAAAATCATTATAAATGACTAAACTCGAGTTTGAGGGTGTGAACACCTGCTCAATTTACTAAATATTTAATATATGAACGAGATTGAATTTTCGTTAAAAAATTGTAGAGCTTATTTCTGTGGGGAATACAAGACCTGAAGAACGCTTTAAAAATAAGGTAAAAACGATATCTTATTAGATATTTCGCGCCATTTTAGTACGTTTCAAGAGCATTACCTACTTTCGACAAAATCTTACTGGAAATAAGACCCTGAGGCATACAACTATATCGATGTATCTATACATATGTGGGTTTGAATATAATCGGGCGCACACGGAAATCTTATTTCATATCGTGGAAGTCGGATATTTTCCAGATGAATCGACTTCAAGGCACGTTATATATATATATATATAATTCCGGATTAGATGTCGAGGGTTGGCTTGGAACCGAATCTCGAGAGGTATTGAAATCGGTGATCCGCATGAGCGAGAGATTTTCACGCTATACGTTGCAAGTGTAATTACAGAACTCAGGAAATACGCTTTACTTGGATAAAAAAAACAGGTAGAAGAAAATTAATTTTTCGAACTTTATAGTGAATATAATCGCTTAAAAATTGAATCGAATTAACCGCATTTGATTTACGAAGTTAAGCTCGATCAAGTAATAAAACTTGTTTTGTATAATTTTTTTGTAAAAATTGTAAATTCGTGTGTAAGGAAAATTTGGTTCTTAGGTTAGGTTAGGTTAAAACAATTAACAAGTTTTTGAGCTTAGTGAGAGAATATTAAAATCAAAACAGAAAGGTGTGATGGTAAACGATTTGGTTGTAAAAATTATAAACATTTTTTTGAGCTTATAAAAAATTGGGATTCAACTCGCTGCTAACTTTACAGTCAATGACTATATGCAACCTGCAGCCGTCATCAAATTGTGCAGCTGCAGGTGAACGTCACTGCGATACGGGAAGGTGAAGTTACCGAGGTGGAAAATAATATGTTGCCGGAAGGTAGCCGGAGGGCTGTACAAATGTATATATGTATATGGCGCATTCCAAATGAAATCAAGGAGTCATTTCCCTCGGGTCATCAGATCCTTGCGTAAACTTTTTTTTCGCATTGATTCCACTTTAAAAAAGGCATATTTTTTTTTTGAATAATTTTCTTGCTACTCCTCCAGGTGGTGCGACGGTCGTTTTTGTCTAGAAACATAGGTATCAAAAAAAAAACACTATTTTCAAAATTCTGCAATTTCTTCCGCGCATCCTGGTTCGTAAATAAGTGAGATCTATAGTGATTAGAAAGTGGGAAGCGGCTGCTTCATATTTTTGTTCAACATTTTTTTTTTAGCTCCTAACAGTTCTCACAGGAGTGAAAAGAAAAAAATAAATAAAAAGAAAACATTTCTGGGAAAATTTTTATATTTTGCATATTTTCTAAAACAAATGAGATAAATCTTATTTTTTTTTTTTGTGGAAAATATAAATGTGCAAAATTGATAAGAAAAAATTATTTTTTACTCCAAACCATCGACAACTTTAATGTTGCAGTAGTTCGATGTTGCATGAATGTTAAAAAAGAAAAGTGAAGCAGCCGCATCCCACTTTCTAATCATGATAGATCTCATTTATTTATGACCCAGAATCTGTGGAAAGAATTGCAGAATTTTGAAAATGTTTTTTTTTCTGTTATCCCCCTTTTACACAAAAACGATCGTCGCGCCACCTAAAGGAGTGACGAAAAGATACTTTGAAAAAATTGGTCTTTTTTTTTTAAGTGGAAACTTATGCAAGGATCTGATGAACTGAGGGAAATGACTCCTCGATTTCAATTGGAATGCCCCGTATATATATATACCTATGTATAGTACATATGTAAAGGTATATAAAAACTTTGCGCAAATATCTGCAATATATCGAATTCTTCAGGTCAATGGGCAAGCGCAGCTTTTCAGCTGATGGCAATGAGGTAGAACAATGATAATAAATAACGGCTGTTACGTTATCATACGTACGTCAGGTTTCATGTCTTGAAAAGCCAATTGGTAGTCCCGATGACGCTGCATAATTGTTCGCAATTGCCGTTTGTTACCTTCCGCCATGTCGTTCGTAATTTCTCGATAATTTTGCACATCTTTAGTCAACGCTTTCAGGTCCCGCGAAACCTTCTTCTTAACCCTCGACGCGTTTATCACTTGTAGCTTTTTCTCTCGGGCTATATAAAATTAGGCCAATGAACAAGAGTTTGAAAGATGAAAATTTGCGTCAGGGATGATGTTTCGAATAATTAGAATCCGGCTGGTCAGTCGAAAAATAGTTAAAAAAAAAAAAAAGGTTCATCGTAACTCGTCACGTAAGCCCAGAAAATTGAGTTCCTTAAAAATTTCGGCTGTTCAAAAATTCAACCGAATTTGAATTTCAACTATTTGATGGTCGACCGAAATTCTTGTCGTTAGGAATTTTCACCTCATTCGAAAAGTTACCGTTAAAAAAGAAAAAATGAGTTCCAAAAAAAGAAACAAACAAACAAACAATCTTTCAGCTTCGTGATAAAATTTGGACAAATCATTTTGAATTCAAGAATTGCTAAATAGAAAGAATTGTATGTCGAATATAAGCCTATAATTTGATAGTTTTTGCACTTATTTATTCTTCTGTAATATTCCCTAGATCTCGTACAGCAGTAGATGTGAAATTAGGCAGGTATATTGCGAGATGGAAAATGGAAATTGAACTCTCAAGTATGAGATTGAATTCATTCGGTAATTCCATATAATAATTACAGGATATTCTTCAGAAGTTTCAAAGGACTCGATAAAGTCGGTTAGCATATCACGTTATAACGCCCTTTTTTACAGCATTAAATTTGAAGAAGGGACAGCCCTGCAAGACCCCGGTTATGTAACACGGTTATACATCAAAAGACAAGTAAATCATGGTGATAAAATTGCGTTACGAAGAAATTCCCTCGAGAGGTCAGAGTTCTTGAAAATTCTCCCGTTTTAATGCTGATATACCAGCACCACCCGGAATAAAATATCCGGCGAACAAAAAGCTCCACTTTCATGCAAATACAGTATCGACTCTAAATACTCGAGGGATTCGAGTCCTAAAATATTTCTTGTGAACAGAATGATAATTCTTTTTCTAATATTTCGTATTGATAATGAACAGCGATGAGAGCTGATTATGTTTGATAAAATTTTTCAAAAGGTTCAGTGCATTCACCGTACAACTTAAGGATCCCGCGATACTGTTGCAGCTTGTCCCGAATCGTCCATCTTTCGTCCTTCATTCCATGAATTTTGATGTTCTTCGTACTCAACATTTTTCTTATTCTTTATCATTAAAATAAAAACTCAGATTGTACAAATATATGTGTATGTATATAAGACGCACGTTAACTCGAAATACTGAGGTTGAAGTTAGGCGACACTTGAACTCACCGGTGTGAAGAACGTCACCATTTACCACCGTGAATCGATAATGGCACGCTTATCGAGTTTCTGCATTCTGAACATGCTTTTGTTATCCCCACTTCTCCATTTTGCTAATTTCGCAACACGTAAACGGTGGGTAAGTATTACGTACACAGTTGAAGAAATTCTGGCAGAACAAAATGGGATCTTAATTTATACTCGACATAATTCGAACTGCAAGTTAAACCGTGGATCTGCGATATTTTGAACTAATTTTTAATTAAGAAAATCATTTGTCTCTGGTCTGGAGATAGAACTTCGAATTCATGTTCAATGCTAGATGAAGATTGGACTGATCATGTGAAGGCTCAAGGTTCAAGGCTTGGTAATGATCTGATTTTTGGGTTCTTTTACAACGGATTCTACACGGTTTTAATACTTATTCGTTGAATTTGCTTCATTTTGTATGTATGCTAATGTTTGTTGACGTAAGTATTCGTAGTTTTGTTTATGATACGGTATAATATTACATGATGAATTGATTTTGAGAAGTGGACACGTCTCCGATGTCCCCAGAGTTTATTACACTACCTGAAGTTCTTCGATCGCGAGAGAACTAAACACCCTGCGACACCTGGTGGCGATCACCGATACCATCAAAAACAAATTTAACTAACAGATTTGCCGTTGGCATAACCAGAAAACATAGTACATATTCACAACTATAATCACACTAAAAATCAAATTTTTCTGTGATTCCAGCAATATTCAAACCTTTATTGTACAGACTAAGCCGTTAAACTGTAATTTTCTAGTAACCTTGATGAATTGAACTTTTTCTCAGCATAGAGTTGGACCTTCGTAATACAAACATCTCAGGTCGACCTGATTGGGCTGACAGATTCCTTACCATAAATTAGCATAAATAAGTCGATGTCAATGTCTGGTACTTTCTAAGCTTAATGAGTTGAGACAATACCTGGCATAAATCTTGGTGAAGTTGACGGGGGCAGCCGGAGGCGTGACGTGATGTCAGTTAGGCTCTGTGGTGTTACACAGTTGGATCCTGGGTAGCGTCGGAGGTTCGCATCGCCGCCTATCTTGTTATTCAAACTTTGATTAAGGACTCCGCTCTTTCTCTTCCGGTACAAGATTAATAACAAACTCGTTAGATCGGGTTGATTATACGTTAGCTATATATAGTACCTTCAATGAAAACTTCTTCCAGAGTGTCAGCCGGTCGTTACTTCATCTCAATGGAGTGTCGCTTATGAAGAGAGACGAACACCCTGAACGACTTTTTGATCATTTTTTATTATACAAGTATGTATGTACAAGTGAATCCAATTTTGGTAACGCCCAGTGTTTTCCCATCGTTTTTGTCTTCCGAGGATTGCACGACTACAGTTTAAATTTTTCGGGACTTAGAAAATCAAAGAATATCAATTGTTGTTTTGAATATTTAATGAAAGCGATGGGACTCGGACAGAGTGAATTCCTAATAACCGCACGGTCTGTTGTTTAATAAAATTTGAGAGCACGCGCTTTTATCCGAGAGTGGCTCTTAGCCAGGGCGACCAACTGTCATAACTTTAGACGGCAGTTGAACTCGATTTGTAACTGATGAAATCTGTGAGGTTAGAGACGGTTGGACGCCTTGGTAAATAATTAATTACTCTCCGATTATAGCGCAGGTGCGTTGAAGTTTAGTAGATAACGGTTCGTGCAGTTGTTCGGAATTTACTCCGTGACGCAATATTCTATCAATCATCGAGTTATAGATTGAGAAAAAATTCATCGATTGTTGATCAACCATGACTATTTATTAATACTGTTGACGTTTCGACCGGACCCTGCCGGCCATCTTCAGGCTACAGAAAGATATAATGTTTAACTAGACATTCATCCTGGCTTAACTTTTTTTAAGGATACATTAGTTAGTCGACATAAATGTTTCTTTGATAAATTTAACGATAATTAATAATATTAATATAACAAAATATCAAACTTTTTTTTTAACATGTGACACATCAAGAACGAGGTTATGGACATAGAATTATATACGAAATGAATTACAAGTAATTTGTTTAAAATAAAAAGATGAATCGTGCTAATGTTGACAAGTTGTTATAAAGTCAATAATCAATGAGGTTACAATTATTCGAAGCTACAAAAACATATATAGCGTCGGAAAACTTTTCAACATGGAAGGCTTCCGTGATTCTATATATGAAAAGAAATAAGGATCGGAGGATAAAATATGGAACGAAATAAATTTGTCTAAATACTCAATTGAGCCAAGGGAAATTGTTGCAATTTATTGGCTCACAGGGGAAAAGCCGCTGAGGCATAAAAACCCCTTATTATTACAGTAGTAAAGTTGTGTCAAGAGTGTATGAGGTGTTAGCGTACGATCAATGGTTGTGTCTCGCAAGCGGAGAGCTGCCGTGAGATTCAGAGGCCGAAGGCGTGGATCTACGGAGGTTCGATCGGCTGGCGAGAATTTGCTGTTTAAATTGAAGAGGAGAGGAAGAGAACAAGAGAGTTCCGAGCGCGACTGTAATGGCCGGAGACTCGAATCAGACTGACTAACCGAGCATCGATTCCCGGTCAGTTATTTATTCTTTCAACGATCAGCGCCATCTTTGCGGTTAACGACGATCCACCCAATCGCGTGCCCCCGCGATCGCGCCTAAACTTACCGCGGCTTGTTGGTAGCGGTACGAGCGGTAGACATTTTGGGTATCAGATGGGATAAAAAGTACGCGCGGACATGGGAAAGGTTAGGATTGGTACGATCTGAAAAACATATATTGTTCACTTGGTTTGCAAATTTCTTACACGCAGTCTTATGCAAAATCTTTATACAGGGTGAGTCAATTGAAACGCCGAGAATGGGAGATCAGTTGTGTTGATATTAAAGTAAGGTTCGAAGTCTACATACAGGTATTCAGTGGTAATTCAGAGATGTTTTTGGGTCGCTGATTACGAATTGGAGCTCAAATTCCAGAAGTTCAAAATGGCGGATCCAATATGGTGGCCTCAAAATATAAAAATTGATTCTATTCGTTTGTGTTTTGTTACCCGGGGGTTTGCGAGGTCACTAAAAACGAATCCAGCGTCAAAATTTCAAAATTCAGTATTGCAGGTCCAATATGGCGAACTGAAAATACAAAAATGGATCCTATCCGCTGATATTAGATCCGCCATTTTGAATTTTGAAAATTTCTCAGATCTGACCTCATTTTCGAAATCAGTGACCTCGGGAACTTTTATATACTCACTTTCAAGGATTTCGAGTGCAAGGAAAAATTTATGCTTTTAAGGGGTAAGACTTGTGGTTTATAATATTTTCCCCAAACCAAAGGAAGTATTGAATTTACTTATCGATTTTAAGTCTCTGTTTCCGTTTTGACAGTTTTATGACCAGACTGTACGGCTAACACATCCTTAATTGGAGTTCTCGAGTTTTTCTGCAACTTTCCGGAGAACTTCTGTACGGGATTCACTTACACGAAGAATAACGCTGCGGACGCGTTCGACGCGGGTGAATTCCATACAACTACGCAATGAGTGAAATGGGAGTGAGAAAAACGAGGAGGGATAAGCCGTGGCATAATGTAGTATAAAACTTCGTTGCAATAAAGCTTGAGCACTTTCACAATCTGAAAATAAAGAAAAAGAAGATTTCCTTTCTACCCCCCTTCTGCTAAGTAGAGGATGGAGATGGAAAGAAACGAAGTTCTCGCCGGAGGCGACGTCGCGACGCCCTTTAATACGCAGGGAAACCGAGGCGCTGCCCTCCGGCTGACTGAGTGGAACTCGATTGCCGCAAACTGGTTTCCGAGAGAGTTTTCCCTTTTTTTTCTACAAAAACGAAGATCGCTTTTACGGCCAACGAAAAAATCTCACATCTTGTACTAATTTTCATTCTTCTTACAAGGAACATCAGTTTAGTGTTCACCTCTGATTTCGTTGAGACTCATGTACGTTGCAGAACATTGAAAACTAAGAGACACGTATTTTTTTATATCTGCGGAAAAACGGTTTAGAGGGGTGAAAACGACCCCCAAAGATGATCACCCAGCGAGGTGATTTCTCATGCGCTAGATGGACTTGAATGAAACTAACGCCAAAGTTTTCCTACTCATTAAAAAAACATTTCAGTTTTGGTTTCATTCAGAAACATGAAGTGCGTCAAGAAATCACCCCGTTTAGTGTCCGTCTTTAGGGGTCGTTTTTACCCCTTTAAACCGTTTTTCCACAGATAAAAAAAAATACGTGTCTCTTAGTTTTCAATGGTATATTAGTCTACAACATACATGAGTCTCAATGGGTTATATACTTGATTTTTTTTTGACAAGATAATAAATGTTTATTGTAAAACTATGAACAACATTGATTAGTAAATGTTTTCATGTACTTGTATAATTTTTTTCATTGAAAAATATTCCAAAATGGCGGAAGTACAGCTATATTCTAGGAGCGCCGTTTTTTGAGCATCAGTTGCGGTGGACATCGTAACTGAAAAACAGTTCATCTGAACTCAGAATGTGAAAAAATTTTATCAGTATGTTGTATTGGCTTGGGCCTGAACGAAGGATTTTAAATTTTGTTGAAAAAAAAAATTTTTATAGCACAAAAACCAAAAATTTAGCACCTCAAGAAATGAACTTTTTGTTAAAATTGTTGCCATTTTTTAAAAAATCATAATTTTTACTAAAATAAAATTTTTGTTCAACGTATGTACGTTATGAAGATCCCAAGTTCTTTCAGGTCATTTTTTATGTAAAAAAAACTCAAAATTTTTTGAAAAAAATGTTTCCAAACATTCTAAAACCTGGGGGCAAGGGCAGAAAAATTGATTTTCATATTTCACATTCGATTTTGGAGAATATAATCATAATAGTGGAGATTGATAGATTTTTTGTTCAATAATTCAGAGTTTTACGAAGAAAAAAAACGTCTGAAAAGTTTGTTTCTATCTCTTTAAAAAAAAAAAATATGTTGAGTTGAGAATTCCATAATTTTGAAAACTTGAAAATTTTTCATCGGTTATGCTCAAAAACTGTTGGCCGAAAATAATTTAAAAAAAAATCATGGATATCTTTTTCAGTACTGTCTTTTGAAAGGCAAATTTAGTTTTCTAAAATATCGACCAATCGGTACAACTTGTGCCAATAATTGGCGAAATGACCCATATATATATATATCAATCATTTAATATATTTGTAAGCTGCGATGATGTCTTGAAAAATTGAAAATTAGAAAATACTGCTGTTGGGAACGAAAGCTTATAGATAACGATGCTTCGTTTCAAATAGTTCAAAATTGGTTAAAATCTAGTAGATTCAATCTATAAATGGTACCTTATATGGAACTCATTGATAAAAGATATGAAAATTCGTTTGGGTCACTTTTTAGAAAATATTGTCTTTAATAAAAACAGCCGTTGTAGAATAGCCGAATCGAACCAATCTACTGTAGATTCAATCGTATCGAAGTGATTTGCGGTAAGCTTTTATTGCTGAGTAAATTTAGTATTTCAAATATTTGTATTTTAAAATAGATCTCCGTAATTTACAAATATATTAATCTGAAAAATACCGTATGAGTGACTGTATCGTAATCAGATCAATAAATATTATCGACTTTTGGTTACCAAATGCATTTTCACAAGCAGAGAATTACATGAAATTTCGTTCACTCGTTCCTGGAATATATAGCAAGATTTTTTATACTTTGTAATATCTCAAAAGTGTGCAATTGTTTTGCTGGAATTCTTACACTAAAGGTTTTGGGTGTTTAAATAAAATATCCACAACATGGAACCGTTATTGCAATAAACATCATTTGTTTTACTGGTTTCGGATCCTTCCGCCAGCAGCAATCGCTGGGATTGAAAAAATTTGCAAACGCGAATCGTGCCTAATTTCTGTTTTTCAAATGATTAAAAATCGCAATAATAACTATGAGGGTGAAATGTTTTCGTCGAAAATTTCCGTCACGCTAATTCTAGATAAGAAAGATGCGATTCCTTCATACTCTCGATAATATAATAAATCACACGACAGGTCCACGTTTTCAGAGTTTTCAGAGACATATTTGCAGCCTTTCGTGTCACTACCGAGGGAGCGATAAGACTTCGTTAATTTCCCTGATTTTGGCAATAACTCAGAAAGCTCCGGTCTTGAAAGTTCAATCAATTCCTGCAACCCGTGTTCAGTGCAGAACTAATGCTCCACCCTCCTCCCCCTCACTCACCCCGCCATAATTTACCCCAGGCATCTCTTTTTCGGATCCCTCCTAGGTTTCCGCGTCTTGCACATCGTTTAGAGTCTTTCTTTAAGGTCATTCAGCATCGGACGATCTGAACCAGCCGAGTTTCAAAATCTCGATTGTCCAGTTTTTTTAGCCTTTAAGGGGGGGAATGCTGGTCTAGAAATTTTTAAAATTCTATTTTTCTCCATATTTTCAAAGTTTAGACCTTTGAGAATAAGCTTTTGACAGGATTTTTGGAAATTTGAATTGTTTTCGGAGTTACAGTTATTTTTTTGACGCGCAAACTAAACCGGTCCGCTTGGAACGAATCAATAGTAGAAGGCAAGTAACTCCAAAAAGAAAATGTCGCTTTTGAAGTGGAAGAAGGAATATTGTATGAGACAGGGATCGATGATTGAAAAAATTCAAGCATAAAATACCATTAAACGACTCAGGCTCGAAACGAGACTCCAAACTTTAAACACGTTTTTCTCGAAACTATTATTTTCGATACGGTTGACATGATGTCTCAAGTTTTAATGGACTGGTCAACTTGAATTTTTGTACAAACCTTCTTAATACTACTAAAATTGGTCTGACGAAGGGATTTTCGGAAAAAAAAAAAAATTTCACTTTTTTTTCAAAATTCTCAAAATTGAACATATGAGGCAAAAAAAGACCTCTGTTTTACGTGGATGCAATTGCGTGAAATTTTCTATTTTTTCTCAAATCGCTTACGTTCGACCAATACTACATCCTTTTTTTTCAAGGATTCACCAGATGTTTCAGATCACCAGGAGGGCTGGAATCACATCAACCAGACACTTTTTTTTTGAGTCGCTACTTCGCTAGTCTTTATCAATTTCAATTTTGATTGTTTTTTTCTTAAATACATTTATATACTTTTAAAATCTCAATAAAAACTGATAAAAAATGTTTATTTTTGTTTTTAGATCACGTCGATAAACTCACCTCAAAATCGAGCTTCTATACCAGAATGCACCATTAAGGGGGGACCGCAGTGAAATTTTGATAATATCGAGTTTTTTGATTTTTGAAATGACTAAAAAAGATGTGTCCTGAAAAAAAATTTCAATCTCCTGTGATGAAAGCGTATGCATGAGGAACTTTTGGCAGAAAATTTCCACCGTGCTGCTCCCAAAAATTTCACTACCATAATCTAAATTTTGTTGGGAGGAATTTTTGATCGCATCTTTTTCATTCATTAAAAAAACAAAAAACACGATATCACCGAAATTTCACCGAAGTCCCTTCTTAATTTCAGCCCCTTCACCAAACGCGTTCTGTATCTGTCGGTAGGTGTGGGATTTCGTAAAACGGAAATACGTTTTTACTTCGCTTATAGCCAAGCAATTTAAGTGTATAGGAAGAATATTCGGAGGTTTCAAGATATGCAATCACTTCGAGTTTTCGTCAAGTTTTCGAGTAAGAGAAAAGAAGATGAAAAAATTCAGTAAGTAGTAACTACGAGTGAAATGAAGACAAGAGAAAATTGAAAAAAAAAGAATCTTTGCGTAATAAAATCGAATTTTTAGAACAGTGATAATAACCAGATGTAATTGTACGTATCTGCGTAATTTTACCAAAAACAAGGTATATTCTGATCCTTAGATATGCTTAAGTTCCGGAATTATCCTGGGAAACAAAAATTGCCCCTCGAGTCCTGGAAAATTTCTGAACTATTTTGATTTATCCTGGAGAAGTGGACATAATAGATATACATACTTTACTTAACTTAACTTTCTCTACGCTCCTCTAATGGCTGTGGAATTTTTTCAGATTTTTCCGATGAGAATTGTGACGCAAGGAGCTTTTCAAAAAACACCACTTTTTGACGTTATTTTATATAATAACTGGTCACATTTGGAACACAACCGATTGGAACCAAGTGAAAACCACTAGTTTTATGGAGTTTTATTATAGGTTCAAGTTTCAAGCAAATCAAAAAAGTTTAGAGTTTCACTGACGTGTCCCCTTAAAGCGAATTTCATATTTGAAAAGATGAAACTTTTTTTTCCCTCATAAAACGCATTGAGTCACATTAATTTTATCGACGACATGAATTTTAATTAAAAACAACATTTTAATTAAAAAGCTGATGTTGATACGTTCTGGGAAGAACGTCGTGAAAAATCTTTGATTCATTGGGTGATTTTTGACTGATGCTCCATTTACAGACCTCGTTATGTCCAGGTTCACGAACTTCGATTATCCGCTCGTATTGATTTCTCGTTCAGCCTTCCCAATGTGGAATTATGTTGTTGAAGGTTGTGTCAAGTATCACTATGCGTGATTAAAACAATTCGTTTTACAAAACATTAATTTAAGTACACATTAATTAAAAATAAAAAATTCTTTCAATCGATTTTCTAGGTTTGGTTTCACGTTGGTGTTATTCACTTATATGTGATTCACTAATAGAATCACGTTAGTTATACATTCAGGTTCGAAGTTTCTGAATATGAGCGGTTTATGGTATTTTTGATGTATTCCGAATTGTCTGAAGTCTTAATTGATTCTACGTTCAATTTAGTCCTGTTTCTTCTGTTATCCAAAGTGATTCTCTGTCGCATCAGTCTCGTTTGTAAAGGATCTTCAATAGTAGGAGTTACGGAAAGACTCCTGATTGGTCTTTGGTTATGTCAGTGAAGGGCGATCGATCTTGAAGAGGCCAATCAGCGCAGTGCTGACAAGATAGTTAATTGCAAGAATACTTTTTCTCATTTTGAAAATGACGCTTTGTGTACCGGTCATCTTTTTTTTTCTCACATTCTTTGCGTTCAGCCAGCGAGGTAACGAACCTGAGTTTTGCGAATTTCTATTGAAGACCATGTATTCTATGCGTGGGTTGAGGTTAAAGATATGAACTTAAGAATGAATATTATATGTACCGCATAGCATTATACACGAATTTAACCTCGGTTGTGAAATAACAGACGGTGTGTTGCAGATTGTCGATGCTAGATCCAGATCGATATGGATCTTAAAACTATGGTACGAGCATGTGCAGCTCTAATGGTAATCGAACGTCGGTAAGTTATCGACTGGGACGTGACTTACCGACAAACGGTAAGTACGAACGGTAAGTATAAGTAGGCACGATCATGATCGGTAAAAGATTTGAGTAAAAGGTGCATAAAAATTTGAGAATTTTCATATTTCAGACCAAAATACTCCAACACATCTGAAGTACAGTTAGAATGGAATATTGACCCTCAAAAGCTGTTTAAAAGTCGTTAAATTGGCTCATCCGCAAGGAAAAAGTGGATTGATAACAAAAGATGATCGAAAAAATATTGAATACACAGAAATTATCTGGGTAATTTGTGCAGACTGATGGATTGGGCAAGCTCGTCGTGGATGGGGGAATGCATGACGTACGCGAATACCGGTGTACATACCGGCAATCATTAATCAATCACCCCCATTCACCCTTGTCACGTGCCGCAGAGACAACAACAGGGTTACGACAGTAATGATAACGGCAATATCACGGTCGCCTGTACAAGGCACGTGACTCATATCATCCGCCAATTTGCAGTTTGGAATTTCCAATTTGCATTGGTATACATATGGGGCATTCCACGTCAAACGAACGGGTCACCGGCCTTGACCCCCTGGGATACTGAAGTTCAATGGATTTTTGCTTTGTTTTGAACAAAAATAGTACCTGCAAGTTTTCGAAATGTCTTCACCGTTTTGTAAACGTGTTGTGACCTCACGGAGTCAGGAAATATCTTCCACATGAAGAGATACATATTTTTTAAATTGATGAAACTTTTTTGTAAGATCACGGACTTAAAAACTTCTTTTTCTTGTGATTCGAAAATGGGATAGATTGCTGAATTTTTTTTTTTTTCGTTTTATTTGAATTCTCGTAATATATTTTTTTTCAATCTACTTTAAATGGCGGTTTCGTGTTGTGAAAATTAAAATGAAAATAAACCTACGTAATCAATTACGGAATTGTGTTTCATTGAATTCAGCATCGTTTTCTTCGTTTCATTTTACTCGTGAACCAAAAAGAAAATTGAATTTTACCCTAATGGAGTTTCTTTTCATTTTATCTTTTACTACAAAAAACCATCATTAAGAACAAATACCTAGATTTTTTTTTTTTGAACAACAAAAGTTGAAAAAAAAATTTTTTTATTATTCTCATCCCATTTTAGAGGCATGACATAAAAATGTCTTTTCAGGTCCTTGATTTTACAAAAAAGTTACATCGATTTTAAAAATACCTATCTCCGTGTCAAAGATAATTTCTCACTTCATTAGGTCGCCACATTTTTAGAAAAAAGGTGGAAAAATTTCGAATAATTGAAGGCATAATTTTTTACTTAAGCAGACGAAAAAATCTGTTGGTCATCAAAATCGCAGGGGGGGGGGGGGGGGAGCGATGACCCGTTGGTTTAACACGGAATGCCTCATATGTATGTATCAAACGCGATCTGCCTAATTAAATGTGCAATGGTAGGTTCCCAGTATCCACCTATGCACCGATAGTTCAATCACGGATGGCAGCTAGTATCGATATGCGATTACATTCTCTGTCTGCGATAACGAGGTTACTAAATTTGTCATTTATCAGCGAATGACAACCAGATTTTTCGATTTATCTTTTATTATAGATATCGAGTTGACACAATCAAGTTTGATTATAGTAGAGGGTGAGGCTCGATGGCGCCCCTGAGCTGGTTATTATTTTTAGTGGTTTTTTACCATCAAATTAATTCATTTTTGATCTACTTTGAACAATTTCACTAAAATTTTACCAAAACTGTAGAAAAAAAAAATATTTCTTGGGCCACGATGGCGCCCCTCTAATAAAAATGGTAAAAAAAAATTTTGTCAACGATTTTTGTTTCAAAGGTCCATTTTTCCCAGGATATGGTAAATTGGCCTGAAATATCCGAAGTGGATGAATAATCTGATTTTACAACAATGAAAAAAACGTGAAAAAAAATTTTGACCCGATTTTTTTGGGTGTTTTATTACGCCATAGATGTCTCGCATTGGCCTTAAAATGTGCAAATACATCAAATTTACGATAATTTGACAAAAAACAAAATAAAAAAAATGTCCCCTATTCTAATTGTCTCTAATTTTCGACCATTGATAATTTTTTGCGAATTATTCTGTGACCCGTTTTAACTGCAAATCAACTCATCGCGTAATATTTTCATTTTTGAGTTATTATAGCGTTTTAACAAATCGTAGCGATATTAGTCCCGAATTAGGAAGTCAATTAAAACAGACCACTTTTTTCGGCAGCGATTGATATTGAACGAATTGCTTCGTAAGCTGTGTCACTGTGTTCAAATTTAGGTTTCATCTACTCCAATAACTCCGATTTATAATGTAGAAATTTAACCGCGGTTTTTTGAGGAGAAGAAAATTGACGTTGTACGAAGTTCTTTGAAATTTACAAAAATTGTTGTAAATAAAAATTCAAATTGTAGTTCGGTGCTTCGATCCGACGTATCGGCAGTCATGGAAATTGGGAATTAAATGAGTAAGGAGTAATTTCCAAGGGATTTTAGTTTTCAACCGTGCACTGGTTCGAGCAGCAATAAATTGTGTGGAGCAAGGTAAATCCACGGAAACTTGGATCCTACATTTCTGAGTTTCGCGTGACAACCAATTTATTTATAACAAACACATGAACATATATATCGAAATCGGGAGATCTGCTGAAATAATGAACGTATACTCTTCATCAACGCGTTGCCAAGATATTTATGGTTTTATAAGACCCCATGGATAGGACTAATAGCTATAAAATTACTTACAAGAAATTGAAGTTGTTGGAATAATGCAAGAAAATCAAATTCGTGAATTTTAAGAACGTTTTCGGTCATAGTTTATTATAATTTTATTGATAAAGTTCTGATCACAGTTTTTCATTTGACTACCGTTATCATCAGATACAATTAAAAGCGAGTGTATAGTTCCATTATTTTCTACCATTTCAATATTTAATAGATTTCTTTCAATCAAATATAAACGTTTTATCCTTCATTTTTTAATTATTAGTAATAAATCAATCCAGGTTGTAGTGATTTTATTTATTTACATTTATTTAAACAGTTTAGAAGATGAAAACTACCCCCAAAGATGAGCACCCAACGAGGTGATTTTTTGATGCGCTTGATGGATTTGAAAAATATGATTAACTTACCCCTTTCGAGCAAGATGAAAAGCGCAGCAAATTGAACTGCGTGAATTCGCGACACATGCGATATGAGTCGAATGATATGTCCGAAACTGAAGCTGGTTCGCCTAAATCTGCGGTAAGTGACACTCGGACGTTGCTTAGCTGTAAATACGGAGCGGATAACGAAGAGGGGAAAAATCGTGACGATAGAAATTATATTATATTATTCGGCGTTAGGTTTAAGGGGCAGAAAAATCCGTTACAAGGTTACGTGAAAATACGATTCATGATATTCGAATTCCGCACCGTAACGTAAACACGTCGTGCTGATTGATAAAAAACTTCGAAACGGTCAGCAACGTTTACTTTTCAACGTATTTTTGGAAAGATCATTATTCCAACAATCATGTGATTTCGTTTTTAGTCAACTTCTATGGATTTTGTGAAATAACTGTGACAGCTTTTTCGTCGAAAAAACTTTGAAACAGCCATAAGTGCTACGTTCAAAATCTAATTTTTAAAAAGTTAGCTCTCCGTTTTTGGCCAGTAATCTGGTCTGATATTCAACGGCGGGGTTCACTTAATTCCAATTAACAATCATTCCAAGTTTCAATTACAGCCAAGGTCTTTGGATTGACTAAAGAACTACCTTGACTCGTCGATTTTTGAATCTCACAATTTTCAAACTGTGATTCCTCCCCTGTTGTTTCATTTTATTTTAGTTTCTCATGCGACCGTTTTTAAATTGACAATATCCAAACTATTTCTAAAGTGAGGTTAAAAAATGAACCCATCAGATGACCGTATAGGGTTGATCTCAAATAATAAAAATACAAAATGCGATTTTTTAAAATAGTGCCAAATTGCAAAAAAAAAATTGGTTATAAAATGATTAAAAAATTCACAAATAAAATTGGTTGTACAATAACACAAAAGCAATGAAATAAAAAAATACTACTACGTAGCCTGAAAAAGTTTAAATTAAATCGTATATGACAAGGTTTCAAAACTCGGTGATTTGGCATAGAAAGGTATCAGAAATCGATTCATATTTTGTTGCATTTTTTTTTAGTAACAGAAGTTTTGCTTGTTTAGTGAAAAATATATTTTGTACTAAAAATGTGTCAGAAATTCTAAATTTTCTTTGAAATTTTTTTAATGATTACGTTTACACAGAATTCAGGTGTAAGACGAGAGGTTAATCACTGGTGTAATCTGGTGTACACAAGTTACTCGTGTATTCTTTGTGAACTTGTGTATAATTTTCTCTTATCTGATTGCAATCTCTATGCAATCTCAGGTTATATCTGTAATCTTTCTGTCATGCCTGTAATCTTTTGTAATGTGTGCAATTTAAAAATTTTTTTTATAATCCTTGCAATCTCTGTATTTTTTTGGAATCTCGGTGTAATTTTTGTAATCTTCCTGTAATCCCTGCAAATTTTGTATTTTTTGTAATCGATGCAATCTCTGCAATCGCTTGCAATACTTTGTGATCTCGCTGTAATCTTTGTAACCTTCCCGTAATCTTTGCAATTTTGGTATTCTTCTATAATCTTTGCAATCTCTGTAACCGTTTGCAATCTTTTGTAGTCCAGCTACAATCTTTGTAACCATCCTGTAATCCTAGCAACTTTTGTATTTTTTTTTGTAATCATTACAATGTCTGCAATCCTTCGCAATCTTTTGTAATCTCGCTGCAATCTATGAAACCTTGCTGCAATCCTTGTAATCTTTTTTTAATCCCTGTAATCATTGTAATCAATTTGTAATATTTGGAGTTGTAATTAGTGTACGCAATTTTCGTACAGTGATTAATCTCTCCGGTATAGATGATCTGCGAATACAGCGGTATTTAGACATTCAGTTTATATTTATTTATATATTTATATTAGATATTAGATAGATATTTTTCTATAATGCTTACAATAACTGTAATCGTTTGCAATCTTTTCCAATCGCGCTATAATCTTTGTAACCATCCTGTAATCCTTACTATTTTTGTATTTTTTTTTTATAATCCAGGCAATCTCTGTAATCATTTGCAATACTTTGTAATCTCGCTGTTATCTCTGTAACCTTCCTGCACGTAATCCTTGCAATTTTTGTATTTTTTTTTTTTTTTTTGTAATCATTACAATGTCTGCAATCCTTTGCAATCTTTTGTAATCTCGCTGCAATCTATGTATAAAACCTTGTCGCAATCTCTGCAATCTTTTTTTAATCCCTGTAATCATTGTAATCAATTTGTAATATTTGTAGTTCTAATCAGTGTACGCAATTTTCGCACAGTGAACAAACCTTCGGGTATAACAGTGGTATAAAATCTGGAATTAATCGAGTGAGTATGATCGGCGTTGAATATTTAGATACTCCGTTCGGGATTCCCCCTCGTAGCCCGGAGCTCGCCAATCGCCATTCCATTTCGCAAAGTCCCCTCCAGACATCAGCGCCGGTAGGTATAATTTATCCAATCGTCTAAAATCGTTCGGCTCGTCGTTTCTCTCCTTTCAGTTGCAGGGCTTTGGATATTCAGGTTGGACAGTTTAGCCATAAATCTATAGGGCTGCGAAATAGCTGGGGTGTTATTCTACTTTTCTTTTCAAGGGCTCCGCAATGGAGCTGAGAACCGTTTACGAGCTGCGGGCTATCAAATCGAATTCTGGATGAAGAAAAGGAAGGAAGAAGAGACAAAGACGAGCAAATAAATCCGGGAAATTTTCACAGGAATTCTATTCCATTGCGGATTTTCAATACTTTCGCCAAAAAATCTGCGCGTACGAAGTCGGTTGAAAATCTTATTTGGGTGGAATGAAATTCAGTCTATTCTGTTCACATTTTCCCTATTTAGTTCAGTGAACCAGTTTGTTTCAAAAAATGAATCCAAATAATGTCTGAAATTATCGCCTAAACAACGCACTCAAGTCAAATTTGATTTTTCAAATTTGTCGATAATGAAGGAGAAAAAGGATTCAAAACATACGATTTTCAATTTATAAATGCATATTTATGAAAAATAAAATTTTTGTGAGACATGCATTTTTTTTTAATTTTTTCTAACCATTTTTTTTACTCCTTATTCAATCAGAAGGAACCGTACCAGAAGAAGAAACCAGAAGTTCTGTAATTTAGATCGTTATGTGATAATTCTGGTCAAGTGTATTGACAATTGAAAAGAAACAAGTCGGACATAACGATCCTGAAGCACAAGTGAAATTATTATTCTGACTGTATTGCAATAATGAAAGTGGCATATGCAAAGTTGAAAGAACAATATTTTGATATTAATATCTCTATATGTCATCCGCTTGTTTTTTTTTTCCATTATTGAGTCAGTCAACAGACTATGAATTTTTCTTTACATACCGTCTCGAATCTTTTTTCGTTTTTTTTGTAGAAAAATGTTTTCTCTGAAGACTTCCGAGTAAACGGATGAAGCTTGTAACGAGATTATTTTTGTTATTAATTGTTCATTTATATTAAATTAATTTAAACATAATAAAAACCAATAAAACGTGCAAAAAAAATTCAATTTATAGAGTTTATCAAAATTATTGAAGAAAAAATCAATCTAAACAAAGGAAAAACCAATAAAACGTGTAAGAAAATTCAATTTAAAAATCTTATCAAAATAAGAAAGTATTTTAATTTATATTGGAGTTAATTTTATTCACTTCATCTTTTTATTTTCTACCAAAAATATTTTATCTTAGATGCAATGTGCTTTTGGAATGGAGTGTAACCTCTTATATCCCTTCCTTGGTAAACTCCGTGGATATCCTGCATATTACAGGCCGGTTTGATTGCGATCGATGATCGCGTTGCCATTGTTAGTTGAGCCAAAGCCGTTATGGATTTGATCCAGGTTATTCCTATGGCTTTTTCCCGGAAATTGTATTTCGAGATATCAATCAATTTATGGTCAACAAAAACCTCCCATTATACCAAATGGGATCGTAAAATCCATCGAATCGTGCAGTTGACCATGTCCATGACCATGACGGATATATCAATACACAGTTCAAATTTTGTTCCCTGTTTTCGAATATTTTATACGTGAAGATGTTTCAGGTATGCATTTCTTGTGAAAAATTTTCAAATTTCTAAAAATTTCGCAGGTATTATACGTTATTTACGAGTATGTCTAAGAAAATGAGAGTAAGAAGCTTGCAAATAATTGAAGAATTATAATTTTGGGATTCAAGGACGCGAATATCTGAATTCAAGTGTTACATTTTCTTCTACCTACCTACGAATTAGAAATATTAAGAAAATAATGAAAAGCTCATTAAAGATCAGAGATTAAAGCTTCAACTACAAACAATAAGTAAACATCTTCTCTCTTAAGTACACTTTTTTTTCGTTAGATGATATAAAAGAAAAATTTTTAGCAAACTGAGCAAACTTATTCGACTGTGGACTGCAAAAAATAACGCATCTGGTGAAGATTCATTCAGTCAAATCAATTAAAAAATGTTTTTTTTTTATTCTAATAAATCATGTATTCATTGTGAGTTCAAAGTTAGCGATTTCATGAAATAAAATCACATCAGTTTATACGTAAGTGCACTTTTTTTTATGAAATTGAAGTTTTTTTGCACTGATTATGCAAAGTATTATAATTATTAGGGTTGCAAAAACTGTGTTTAGATTAATAACAAATAAAATACTCATACACACGTAGATTTTTTTAGAATTCTGATAAATTCTATGAGACGAAGTTATTCACCCTCCTAATTCTGCAATAAAATATCTGACAAAAAATATTAAAACAAATGTGAAAATAAGTACAATGTACATATGGGGTATTCCACTCCAACTTAACCAGTGTTAAACCCTGACCATCTCGAAATCCTTTCATATTTTTTTTCTAACATTCTACTCGGTAAAAAACGTGCCCCGAATTTTTTTCAAATTTTTTTGTTGAACCGTTTATTGTTTATAAATATTTGAAGTCGATTCTGAAATTCTAAAAAATCCAGTGAATGACACAAAACATCCCCCGTCAAGGAAAACGTGAGCCGAAATTTTTTTCTTTGGAGCCGATTTCGGGGTTGGGTGAAAAAAAATTTATTCGGACACTGCATAGAGATTAGAGCGTTTAAAAAAAATCGGTAATTTTTTTTTTTAAAAGAATATTAAAAAATTGTCAAAGCCCTGAACAAAGGCCCTGTTAAAATATAAGCCCTTAATATTATTATTTAAACGTGACGATTTTTAATATTCTATTTCCATTTAAATAACATGGGAAAATTTTTATTACTCGTTAAAGAATTATTGCACAATAATAAGCAAGATAGATTTTTGTAAGAAATAATATTATTTTAAACAGTTCAATGGTTGAGGCTCGATAACTTCGAAACGACTCGCCTCATGCAAATCTTGATTCAGATCTTTTTTATAGACCATTCAATTTCCAACAAAAATACATCCTGTTTATTATTGTACAGTGATTCGTTTACGAGTAATAAAATTCCAAAGCTGGAAAAAAAAATTTTCCACGTTATTTAAAAGAAAAGATAAAATCACGAATCACCACTTTTAAGTAATAATATTAAGGGCTCATATTTTAACAGGGTCTTTACTTCGGGATAATCTGACGATTTCTCAATGAATGCGTGTAATGTCGGTAAAAAATTACCGGCAGGCATAAAAGGTCGGTAACAAATGTCGCCAAAATGAGATTTCGGTGTACTTCGCAATCAAAAACCAGATCAGCTACCATTTCGTCATTTCACCATCAAATCTCATGGGACTGGGCTCAAAATGTGTGTTTCATCACCGCCGAGTGGCATCATAACAGATAGTTCGATCCATTCAGTGTAACTGAGAAAATTTGGCCAATTTCTGCGGGTGGTAACCAATCTGTAATTTTTTTTCAAAATTTTGTAAAGGTAAAAAGACGCTCCACTTTTTGCCAAAATAAGGCATTAACTGCCCAAGTTTCACTCTGATCGCTTGAGCGGTATAGGAGTTTTGCTTCCCCGCGTTTTCGAGGTGTACGACGCTTCTTTATAAGCACCTTAACTCCTAGATCCAAAATCTAATTTAGCGCGGAACATTTGAATCTCGTAACCGCGTTGAAAACTCTTTTGCCGATTGTGTCTGCAAATGCGCGAAGATACGTGTCGGTATCTCGAAAGATGGGGAGCTCAACATGAGAGCATGTGATCAGATATACTTATGAATTATGGGCAACGCGTCTGTCTCACACGTTGATACCCTGAGTCGGTGTGTTTAAGCGCTGAGATATAGAACGGCGGCAGAATTCCCGACACCGAGTTCATCCCGTCGGTTTCTCTTCTCCCGCGGGATATCTCTGCTCACTCCGATAAGCTTCAATAGCAGTGGCGCATATTTTTTTTACCTCAGAGCGGCGAGCGATGCTCCTTGAGAACTGCTTCTCCTTCCTCTGCAGATAATATGCAAATTCCTAAAGCGTCTAGCGGAGATGTTGATAAATTATATATACTCGGCTGCGAATTCAACCGAGATGCGAGATGCAAGTTGGTTCATCTTCGCAATTGAGCCACGCAATGCATTGCTTTCGTGGATTTGCCATATTCATATTTTTTCACGTTGCAGAAAATTTGATACACAAGAACCGTCGGTACATTATCGGCTGATATTTTTCGGCATTAAATTGATCGATCTGTCATTATCTAAGTATTGGTAAAATTGGATTAAAATAGTTTTATCAGATTACATATAGACAAAATTTGGATTTAATTAGATCTGTTATTTTTTTCCATGTTTTTTTTTTCATCATTTTTCACATTGCAGAAAATTTGATACAAAAGAACAGTCGGTACATTATCGGCTGATATTTTTCGGCATTAAATTGATCGATCTGCTATTAGATCGGGATTTTCGTCTGGATCTATGTAGATTCAATTCGTAGATCTAAATATTGATATATTTGGATTGAAATTGTTTCATCAGATTAGATATAGACAAATCTTGGATGTAAATAAAAAATCTCGGACAATCTTCTCGACCGACTTTGCTCAAAATTCAATCGATTCTGAAAATGAATAGAATCATTTCAAGTCAAAGGACCAAATTACGTAAGAAGTGAAATCGAGTTGCGGTAAGCCAAAAAATATTTTACATTACAATTAACTTAGAAATAAGTTTATCGATTTCACTCGAAATCGAAACAGACGTAAGCAGGGACCCAAATTGATTTCAGGGTTGCTTGTTTATCCGAGAAACCGAAGATGTGGTTGAAAAGTCAGGGAATTCTGTCAAATATTTTGACAAACAAAAATGCGAAACTAAAAGTTATTTCGTTTCAAATATCTCAATGTTTCTGTTCGTTATTTGAATTTTGGAAAGTACAGAAGATGACTTGAAAATTGCAATTTCCGGAATGAGAGACATGGAAAATTCCAGGAATTTTGCAATCCAAAGTTAGTAGCAATTCTAATTGAGACATGACTTTTTGAGATAGTGAGAATTGTTGTTTCAGAACCTTGTTTCGGAAATAATTGAAAAATCGAAAAATTGATTTAGATGACATTTGGTCCATTGGTTTGGCTTCGTTTGACTCCGAACAGATATTTTAATTTTACGTCAGTCAGTTTTGCAAATTTTGTGTAAAAATTTTTGAACCGGTCCTTTCGCGCCTGTCAATTTCTTCTGCTTCTTCAAATCACACTTGAATTTCGTATGATTTCAATTTTGTACAATACGACAATAGATCGATTACATAAAAATTCTGAAATTTTAAGAAAATCAAAACATGTGAGCTGATTTTCGCACATTTGCATAGTCCAAACAAGTCATGCGAATTTTTTTCATCCATTCCTAATCAACTAATACGAAATTATTAAATATTTTGTTACTTCCTTCCACGTGCCCTGGCTGATTTCTAAAAAATGCGGTTAATAAAAAATCTGGCAAAATTTGTGCTAAAGTAAACTGCAGGTACATCACGACAGGAGAAGGATTCCAAGAGAGAAAAAATGACAAAGAAAAAAAATTGCGGACTTTGCAAGTAAAAAAACCGAAAATTGACGAAGTCGGGTGAGCTTTGAAACGATCTTTAACACTGCTCATTTTTTTTACTGTTCAAAAGCGTTTTATTATTCGAATAACATCGAGTAGGGAGGGAGTTTGGTATGCAGGGAGGCTACACGGATGCGGCAAATTTATTCTATAAAAAAGGGGTTACGTGGGCTTACGTTTCATGGCGTGAAACGTGCGAGGGAGAAAATCATGAAAATTTAAGTTGATAACGGCGGTTATCCTTGCGGAATAGAGAGATTGAACATTCTCCAACGATTCTGGAAAACGATGAGCAGTGATTGGACGTCGCACTGACTGGATGAGAAAACTGAAATTTGTTCCTAATAATAAAAAAACGATATTGTTATTGTACAGTCGAAAGGAATTTCTCTGGTTTGGTTAAAAAATTCATCGGTTAGTTGACTGCTCCAACAGTTCTAGATACAAAATAAAAAAATAAAATGAATATGTTTGGATATTTTTTTTGCATAACGCCAATAAATTGTCGCTACAATACTACAATAGAGAGTTGATAAAAGAATAAATTATATAAAAATAAACCATTGATGCAGTGATAATATCGATTGCACCAGAATTTTCTAGTATATCTGTAATAATGTACGAAATTTTTCTAATTGTAGAATCGGAAAAACATTGATTGCAATATATTTGTAAAACTTCAGGCTATTTCCGATAGCGTTTTGCAGTTAAATTTTCGAATGTAATTGCAGCGCTGGAATCCACCGCGCAGTAATGTTTCACAAAAAATTCAATAGCTGCACAGGCGTTACATTTACTAAAACCAGAAATCGTTATCGCGCGAAAGCGCGGCGTGATATAATAGATAACGCTCAACGCTCGAAATTCGGATTGTTGTAGGTTATAGCGGTGGCCAGTAATAATGCATACGAAAGTGGCAGGGGTTTTGGAATGTAAAATCATATATGTGTAAAATACCGATTGTACCGATGCAAACTTCACTCGGCGCGGAATTTAACTAGCTGCTGGCCATTCACTTGTAGTTTTGAGGTTACGTAGTATTCCTACCTTTACCGACCGAGAAAACTCACCCTTTTTCTTCCTATATCAAGTGGCAAGGGTTTTGGAATGTAAAATACCGATTGTACCGATGCAAACTTCACTCTACGCGGAGTTTAATTAGCTGCTGGCCATTCACCTTTAATATTAAGATTGCGTAGTATTCCTACCCTTACCGACCGAGAAAATTCACCGTTTTTCTTCCTACATTAAGTGGCAGGGGTTTTGGAATGTAAAATACCGATTGTACCGATGCAAACTTCACTCTGCGTGGAATTTAACTAGCTGCTGGCCATTCACTTTAAATATTGAGGTTACGTAGTATTCCTACCTGTACCTACCGAGAAAACTCACCTTTTTTCTTCCTATATTAAATAATTGAATAAAAAAAAATCCCTCGGAATTTGAACTCTTCCCGTTTGTTTGTTTATTTAATATAAAGAGAAAAAGGGTGAGTTTGCTCGGTCGGTAAGAGTAGGAGTACTACATACCCTTAACGGCGAACACGCGATTTCGAAATTTCAGGCAATCTTGTTGGCAGACGATTCCGTAAGCTTTCAAAAGATTTCGCGAAATCCGAATCTCTCCGATTTTACAGCACATAAAACTTAAATTTCACATTCCAAGCGATTTCGCTTAATTTTCAGTTGACTATTTCGATTTTTGCTATTCTTCACATCGTTTTTGCGATTTGAAAATTCGATTTCTATATTCTTCTGCTGTAATTTTGAGTTATTTAATTTCAATTTCGACGTCTTGTCACATTTTCTTCTTCACTTTTTAAATGTTTTGAAAATACTTCAAATTTTTATGATATCCTCAAATAAATTCAGAAGATTTCAACCTTGATTGCGTTTTCGTTCTGCTGATTTCTAGAACGAAATAAAATTATTTCGTTAAATACGAGTCATATCGGATTATCTCAAATTCGGTTTGTTGATCATTTCCTGTCGATTTCAAGTGATTTTACACTTTTCCAGTCACGATATAGACACGTCTAAATTGTAGGTACTGATTTCAATTAATTTTACAGGTACAATTATCAATCTTGTCTGCCGATTTGAGAGAAAAAAAATACAAGAAAAAAAAAAATAAATGAATCAAGATATCGTTAGCAGTGGCAGTATTTTTTTAGAAAATGAAACTCTAGGTTATTCTGTATTAATTAAAAAACTTCGAATACTGCAATAAAGAAATTTCCGACTTCTTGAAAAGGTTCTTCAGCCAAATCTATCAAGAAAATATAATCTGAATATAATTTTAGCAAAACAAATTAATTTTAACAGCAGCAGACTTAAAAACGAGGCAAGAAAATCAATCGAAAATGAATTTCACGTATAAACAGTACCTGCCGACATTTAATTAAAAAATTCTGTAGCGCTTGTGTAGGAAAGCTTTGAGTGCCGTGCGTTTTTCGTAATACATTTAATTGTTTATTTATCAATAAATATTTTTTTCATTTCCGCGTAAAAACGTCATGAACAGCAGCGTTTTGTCGCGTTCGTCGATGCCGCAGAACTTTTTAATTGCTTTTCAAGCTCGTTCGAGATTCATTGGTATAACATGATGCGGGGCTCGCAGAAATTCACTGAATCTCGGTGATATTTTAGAAGAGATTCCGCGTATTGCTTGAGATCCCTTAGGGCTGGAGCTCGTGTATCCATTTACGTCAGAAATCCCCAAAAACCATACTAATACAAGACCCTGATTTAAATTCAGAGAGGGTCCCGCCTTGTTTACTTTCTTTCCTTTCAATTTCGTTGTATCGTTTCTTATACGTATAATATTATACATAATACATATATCTATTTTGAATTAGCACAAGTATATACTCTGCATATATATATGTATACCCGTAGGTATGTATCTACACATACATATATATAGTACATATCTACGCGTGTTCGCCCGATCGGAATACGATATTGGAGATACTTTCGGGGGACTTGATTCGCGATACGAAATTCATTTTTCACTCAATTCCCAGTCAGGTGATTAAAGCTTTCGACAAAGTCTTGAAAAAACACCGAGATGGATTATAGTCAATGTGTAAGATTCGAGAAAAGTATTCTTAATTTTCAGTTTTGCCAAGTACTTTATCGAATTCTGTTCTTCAATGTGATTTTTTTATACACACGCAAAAGTATTTGTTCTCTAATTTTTAATTGATTTTGAAACTCTGTCATTTTTGAAAAAAATAAGTTTCAAGATATAGTCACGGTGATGTAAAGAAACCATAGAAAATTCTGACAAGGAACGTCAGTTTGGTGTTCTCCTCTGATTTCGTTGAGACTCATGTATGTTGTAGAACATTGAAAACTAAGAGACACGTATTTTTTTTATCTGTGAAAAACGGTTTAAAAGGGTGAAAACGACACCCAAAGATGGGCACCGAGTGAGATGATTTCTTGATGCGTTTGATGTTTTTGATTGAAACTAACTCTGAAATGGTTCTATTCATTAATAAAATATTTCAGTGTTGGTTTCATACAAATCCATCAAGCGCGTCAAGAAATCACCTCGTTGGATGCCCATCTTTGGGGTCATTTTCACCCCTTCAAACCGTTTTTCCGCAGATAAAAAAAAATTCGTGTCTCTTAGTTTTCAATTTTCTACGACATACATGAGTTTCAACGAAATTTGAGGGGGACACCAAACTGATGATCCTTGTGAGTCATGACAGATCAATTTCGAACTGGGTGTCTGCTTTTCGAGAAAAAATAGTTCGATATTCATGAAACATAGATATTTGAAATTCAACATCTTGAATATTGTTTTATTTCGATCAACACACGTAAAGATCTTATTGCATTGAAATTTGTAGCGTTGAGACAATTTTTGCAATACACTGAAATATCTGTACGTTAGAAATAGGATGAATTGAAATTTCTAATGGTAAAATTGAGCGAGGGTAGAAATATACAGAAGGATCAGAATTGTTTAAATTGCAGTGTTTTGAAATGCAGAAATTTGAAATAGCGAAAAATCAGATCGTAGATAGGTTAAAGTATGGAAAAAAACTATCGAATCATTGGAATGAATAAAAATATAGCAAATCAAAACATGAAATGTAGTAGAATATTGAAGATTTCACATTTTGACTTTTTCGTACTTCGAATTTCTACAATGAAATTTCATAAAATAAGCCTTCGTGGTATCGACAATTCAATATCTGTGTATCATAGAGTGATTCTGAGAATTTTTAAAAACATCGCAGAATTTTTCCGATTTTACATTTCGATTTTTCTATGTATTATAACTTTATGACCTCCGAAATCCCACATACAAAATCTTCGCGTCTTTGAAAATTCGGTATTATAACTCTTCCATCCATTTTCCTATCCTTCGATAAATTTCAATTAGGAGTGGGTGGGGCAAAGTGGGTCCCTCAAGAAAATGATGCCAAAAATCAGAATAGAATATTTAGTTTTCATATGAAAAATTATGTCAAATTATTATCCAGCTTTCTCGAGAAAAAGTATTCATAAATTCAAGTTCACAAAATTATTTGACTGTGATGAGTTGAGAGTAAACCAAAACTTCAAACGTTTTGCGTTATGACATATTGAACAAAAAGTTGAGCTGGTTAATCTTATCCCTCGTTATTTAAAAAATTTCAGAGGTCCCACTTTGCCCCCGAATTTTTTAAGAGATTAAAAATTTTAAGGTGCCCACTTTGCCCCACCCTCCCCTAACCCCCCGCACCCAATCTTTCATACTGTGTTTTCTAAGCTCAACACATACTCAAAGTACCAGTCGGTTTCAAAGTGTAGCCTGATCGAGTCTCTGCAGAGATTCTGAAGGGTGTCGACTGGTTACGACCACTCAAAGATAATAAATAATTACCCTGCACGTGTCTACCGGTAAAGCTGACAGAAGTGATCTTGGTAACAAGGTTTTTCACCCCCGCAATAAACAATGGAGTCTACCGCGAGAAATACCCTACCTTCGCACATCATCACAGGTTTATACCCACACTGGGCGCAAAAACCCAACCACATTGTGGGTATTCATATTTGAAGTGCGCCGGATTAATTAAACCGTTTCCGCGTTCTCACGTACCTATAACACCTTGTAGGTCTCGTCTCTACCGACAGATACAGACATATCAAGTCTTTCTGACGTATGTTCGCTTATAACTCCAGAACTACTGAACCGCTTTTAATTCTTTGTGTCTCTGTGGACAGCTAAAAACGCTGGCCAGGTCTTAAGCTGTATTGGATTACATGTAGATCGATAGTTTTCGAGAGATAGCGATATTTGTAAGCCAAGTCTAAACGGCATCACAAACTTATACGAACGCCTATTGAACTCTCATAGATAGAAGTTGGTTTAGGTTATGCCAGATTAGGTCAGGTTAGGTTATTTTTTTTTAAGATTTCCCCTACTAAGAAAGAAAATAGTTAGATGAGACTAGATCAGGTTAGGTTAGGTCTTTGGAGATTTCCACTCCCGAAAGAAGTGGTTAGGTTAGGTTAAACGGGGTTAAGTAAGGTTAGGTTAGATATCATTCATATCCGTTCAAATATTCTTCACTGTAAGCAAGATTGTTTTATCTAAATAGTATTTAAATTTGATTCCATTGAATTTGTGTACGGACTGAGCCGCGGCGGGCTGCTTGTATGTACATACATCTGACACGGGTTAAAAATGTCTGCTTGGAATCCTTGTTACTTCCAGACGACGCTTGAACGCTCATATTTGGTCATTAAATAAAAATGTATTCAAGAGGAGCCGAGGTGCGTCGCGCCCTCTTGCTCTGCGGGTGAGTTACCGACGGGGCTGAGTGCAGGTGTCTATTGTCACATCCGGCCCCGAGCTTTCCCTCTCTGGTTCTTCGGCACTCCGATGATCCCCTGGTCCCCGGCTCGAGTCCTCTTCATCGTTTGCACAAAGCGCGGCTCGCAATATCCATGGTAAAGTACGCGGTAAATGAAAGCTCGCCGAGTTTCAGCCCCCCCCCCCCCCCCCCTACTCACCACCTCCTCTCGCGCTGCGTAACGTGAAGAAGCTCCCGTTCGCGCCTGCTGCGCTCTGCCATTGAAACCGATCCTGAATTCCCCATTCTTCAAATCCCATCCAGCAGTTTCAACGCCACCCTCCGAAACTTCAGCACGCGTCGATGATCCGACTGGCGTAAGGAATTATTTTCAGCGTTGCCAACGTTAAAAATATCTTGTATAATGTGCACGTGTACAGTAATGTTCATTTATAGGTTTACAGTGGCTCGCTATTTTTTTTTTCTTTTTCTTGGAATCAAAACCGAAACGAGTTTTCTTGATACAGAAATTTTATTTCAGTTTATGATAAACGTATCGTTTTTTTTTTTTTTTTGTCACTTGCGTCGTTAGTCATTGGCCCATAAAATTAGTTAAAAATAAATTCGAACGACAAAATCTAATAAACCAACAATTTGAGAACAGTTTTCGTCGATAGAACACTCAACATAATTAAACTCCCGTGTTTTTCTGTACAATTCTAATATTTTTAGGCTCACTTTCATCTCTGTAATAATCTGCAAAAACACCTATAAAAAAATTCACATAAGAGTGAAATTCTGATTGGATAAGAAATAGACTCATGAATGAATTCTTGAATTTTTTGCAGACAGTTTTTCGGAATTTAATCAGCGAGAAAAATGAGCCCAAAATATATTAGGAATCGAATAAAAAACATCAGACTTTGATCATTTTGAACGTTCTCATTATAAAATCTTTTGCAAATTTGTTGATATCTTACAGTAGCTTGTGTTATTAGCAGGATTATTTACAATATTTTGAAGTCAAGATACAGAGTTTTAAATAAAGTCTTCTAGTGTTCTAGGTGAGTTCGCGCAAATGAGTTCACTAACAACAACCAAATTTGTTGTTTTTCATTTTTTTCCCAAAAACTGCTGTCGATGGATGAAAAGTGACTTAACCAACGTGTAGTGCAGAAAATGCTGCATCGAATTATTCCCTCATATATCGGAAACGAATCAGATTAACAAACTAAAAAAAAGGACTTCTACTTATCGATGGAATCTGGGGAATTTTGGTGAAATAATTTCTTTTTTCTTAATTTTTTAATACAACTCCGTTCCCGTCATATAAGGACATAATTCAATGTAGAATTTTCCGCTCTACACGATGGTCAAGTTATTTTTTATTTATAAGTAGCTGTTTTTGATGAAAATTGGAAAAAATGTCAAGTTTGTCCGTTTGCTCGATACCAAGGGTACGCAACTCAAAAATGACTTCAGATTTGAGACTTGGGAGAAATCAGCTTTGGTATAAAATAAAGATTCCCCTCGAGTGACGAACGGGAAGGGGAAAATTCAACGTATTACGCCTTGTGAAAATGAAAATAAGAATAAAAATGAGTATAAGATAAATAATGGCAAAGACCAACGTCGAGGACGATAAAATGTGAAGGAGAATCAAACGAAGTTCGTGGAATTAAATTCGAGCACCGATATCAACGACTGATACAACCCTAAGATCTGAGGAAAGCTCAAAGCCATAAACATGGGTTCGAAAGCACCACCAATGCACATTGCTTTTAAGATTAAGGCCAAGATCCATCTGTTTGAAAATATTTTCGACGAGATTTTCCAGGAATCAGATAACAAACCAGGACTGGACATGAAATATCAAATCACCGCAATGATCCACTTATCTTCACGTTAATTCTCAAAGAACGATATAATTTTTTGCCGCACCATCTGTAAGCAAAAAGTTTTAAAAAATCTAAAAGTTTTTTCTTAATACCTGTTGCAGAGATTGATATTAAACTTTCAGAAGATAGTTTCGAAAACCGTATTTTTTTTATTTTGCTTTTAATCAAAATATGTCCTGCATATCATTGCAGGGCATTGAAGGGCATAGTTTTTTAAATACTTTGAAAAACTTTTTTTTGAATGATCTCCACCGGCGACTACCTGCAGGCTGCAATTTTCAATCTAGAACAAAAAACGAAGATGATTTTGAAAGCAGATGCCAAAATCTAGTGAAGTATGTAAGATTTTTTAGAAATATTGATTTTTACAAAAACAGCGTGAATTTGAAAAGAAAATTTTTATTTTTGAAAAAATCGGTGACAAAATCGTCAAATTTCAATCAATCGAATTCTTTCCAAGGCCATTAACATTCTAAATAAAAAACCGTTCGATTTTTTGATCTTAGATTAACCATCTCCGAGAAATCATCAACACCGCAGATCAACCTTTTTTTCAGACTGATTTTCAAATACGATTTTCGCGTATAAAAAGCGATTGAATTCAATAAAAAAAATTTTTGTAAGTAATTCGAGCATGTATTCATTGAACCTATCAATATTTACAATAAAAACTAATCAAACAAATTCTTGAAAAAACCTTTTTTTTTGGCTCGTCAGTTGGGTAGGGCCCTTACGTAAACCAAAGTCAGCTGGTATTTTGGAATTTGAGAATCAATGTGACTAAGATTAAAGTTTCTCACATACTGTACAACGGCCTAAAAATTTATTGGCTGTGTAACGGTAGCCAGAAAAAATCTCTAATAGTCCACAGAGACTTATTCCTGTCGCCAACATACATGGTGTAAAAAATCGAAAATCGATTCGTAGACGGTGAGAGCCAGGA
Source organism: Diprion similis (assembly GCF_021155765.1). NCBI lineage: Eukaryota > Metazoa > Arthropoda > Insecta > Hymenoptera > Diprionidae > Diprion > Diprion similis. Next base: position 8,254,132 of record NC_060117.1, read on the forward strand.
TTGGTTCGCTTTGAGGTGAATTACTCCTTGTGTATATGTGCCACGTGTCTGTGTATATGTGCTCGGCTCGCCAGAGTAATATTGCCAAGTGAATTACCACCGCACTGATATACGGGCAATTAAACGGATATCCGTCGAACGCAGCTATTTCACCTATCGTATACCTACGCTATACATGCTCCTCGGCCTGCGTTCGTTTTTGCCCCTTGTAACGTGTAGTAGGTTCGATTCGATTTTCGGGTTAGCCTTGTGCTAATTAGTCATTAAATTTATTACCGAACCGTTTTTGAATTATCAACGGTTCAGCAAAGATTTGTACGATATATAAAACCAAAGTTGAGGTAGCGTTCAAATTTGAAATCTGGGCTGCATACAGAAAACTTTAAAAAAAATTTCAAACATCTTTGTGTACAGCGTGGTGGTTGAATGGCTGAAAATAATTTTCAGACAATTTTAGCATACCAAAATTACTGGGTTTCTCAAAAAATGGTATTACAATACATCTATTACGAAATTAATTATTTTTTGTCCGTTGTTTTTCAATCAGTAATTTATACATAGAATAGCACAGTATTTTCTGAAATCATTTGGAAAACTCAAAACAAGAAAAATTCTTTGAATTGGGAATCTTTAAATTTATTTAAAAAAAAAAAAACTATGTACGAGAGAATATTTCAATATATAATAAAACTGTAGTAAATATAAGGATTTTATCTTGAGAATTAGCAAATATTTTCCAAAATAGCTGAGAAATTAAAAAGTAAGAAGAGTGTTTTTGGAATAAGACTTCCAAATTATGATTCCCTTAATTGCATTAGAAAAATTTGAGAGAAATAAATTTTCGAAACAATATATTTCTGAACTGTTAGCAAAATACCTGAAAGTGCAATTTTTCAGTTTGATGAAAATAAACTCACAATTAGTCACACTGGCCTCTGATCGAACGGTAGCTTCCTAATTGCAGACAATAATTTTTATCCAAAGACCAGGACTTGTAATATTTTACATTGTAAAATCAGTTTCATCATCAATCTTCATCGATAGTTTTTAAGAGAAGTCATTATTACAGGCTGGGATTGAATCTCCGAATTTGAAAACTTCCCAAAACGCCAAATTCTAAATTTTTTGGTAGCTAAACTTAAAGTAAAGAAATCAAACGTTTACAAAACATCGAAGTTTCGAATGGTCCGAAACCAGACGCTTAAGGTTCCTAAAGTGCAAGGTTTCGAAAGGACAAAATTCCATAAGGACGTAACTCCGAAAAGTCAAAGCTCCAAAAGTGCGAAAATGAGAAAATTTAAAATCTGAAACGTCGAAATTTCGAACGATCGAGAATTCTCAGTGCGATGGATTTCTGGCTTGGTAAGATTTCACCACTTTAATATTTTTTTGTTTTGGATTTTAGATATTTTTACGTTCGGAATCACGGTCATTCCGATTTTCGGTTTTTGGTTTTTGTGATTTCTTACATCCACTCTTTGAGTAAACTATGCTATGAGTAAATTCTAACTTTCGGAATTTTATGCTAGTGAAACTTTATTTTTAGAAATTTTACTCTATCGCAACTTGAATTTTCGGAATCTTGCATATCGACTTGTTTTTTTTTTTTTTCTTATAAAAGTTTGATTTCTTTACTTCAAGTTTGCTCACCAAATAATTCGGAATTGGGCGTTTTCAGAACTTTTCAAAATCGGACTTTAAGCCGCGCTTCATTATCACTGACTCTCATCACTTTCAAAGTAAATTTATAACATGAAAAGAGAAAAAAATGAATCAAACATGTAACTAGTAATCCGTGTCCGCGATGAAAGTATGAAACTATCGATCGCTGAGGGGCGTCATTTCGCGAGAGGAATCCTCAATGTCATAATATTTCACGCCACGTATAATCCTGGCCATTATCCAACTGGGCATCCGGATGAATTACGAGCGCTGGGGCACGGCTATAATCGTATTCAGGATCCGGACGGATCGACGAGAGAACGTTTAATGCCGAGAAAACTGACTCTCACAGTTTTTCCGCTCGCCTCGTTTCACCCGAGTTTTTTACCGTGATTTTCGTTCCATTTGAAACAGATGGAAGATGAAAATCTAGATTCACTGTTAAATCTTACCGAGTGAAATTAGAAACTGCCTGAAGACGTGCTTTCAAACTAAGCGGGTCAACACGTCACTTCTCTGCTGCTGGCAGATGGCGCACCGAACGCATATCGATACACTCGATCGATCAGTAATGCAGCACTCTCAGACCTACCGACTGAGCAAACTCATCCCTTTTATTTCTACATTAAATAAACAAACTGACGGAAAGGGTTCAAATGTCTACGAAAAATCGATGCACCGTCGAGAATTGAACCTTTTCTGTTCGCTTGTTTATTCAATACAGGAAGAAAAAGCGTGAGTTTGCTCGGTCGGTAAGGGTAGGAGAACTACATGACCTTAATATGGCTGCTATGTGACACCAAAGGATGTAACGACTAAAATAAACGTTTTTCATGTATTATTTTACCAGTTACGAGTGGTTTTATTTATACAGTCCAACATTCACAAAGAAACACCTCTCTAAACTATTAATCGTCTCATAATTTTCTGAGTATTGAAAAAGAATTTGAGATCTATAGGTTAGGATTCGATGCAACGGGTCTTAGAATTTGGAAAAAAAATCCGTCTATTGATCCAGTTTTCTACCAAATTTAGATTTTCCACAAGGTGTTTAAATTAAATACTATTATGTGTGAAATTTCCGAAAGCAATGATTGATCGGTACTCGTAAGAAAATTTGTCAATTTTCATTGATCATGCTGTAAAAAATTGATATATCCTCTAGTTCAATCCTACAATTGTGAAAGTGTGTGGTCAGCGATTTCTATCATAATGTAAACGCATGAGAGAAAAACAAATTTGTTGAATTAAACCGAGTCCCCATCGAAACACATCTTATTCTCAATGACTGAATCAAATTCCGGAGGTCCGTGAATTGAACATTGAATATCCTTTTTGTTGATTTTAGTACGAGATGGTCGTATATCGAGTATGTATTGAATAAATATATTAGGGAGCTACGATGATTTTCCTTAAGAAAACATCAAAAATTATACTTACACTATGAGCACTAACTGAGATATCGATTTTTCCTTGCGAACCATTTTAAAATCGTTGAAAGTCTGGCAGATTTGATCGATTCGACTCCACGATGTCTGACTGATTTTGTTTTGAAACATTTGTTTTTACAAATTCGATGAAAATGATCTTTTTTTCTAAATAATGGATTCGACGTTGCCCTATCAATTATTGTTGATTTAAATGAATTTCGGTGCGATCCTAAAATATAGAATATTCATCGATACCAAGATGGTAGAAAAAGTGTCTTAGCGAGATCGTAAGAAATTACAATCTTCTGAATGAAATTAATAATTGCAGAAAGAAATCAAATGAATTAAGTAAGTAGAAAATTTTTTGAAAATTTTGAAGTGATTATATCAGGTCTTGTATTTCATTTTTTACATACTTATAGCTTTAATTTAAAAGATTAATCTTCAGCTGGCACCTCGGGGTCGTTAAGGACCCCATCTGAAAATTGTTTGCTGTAACAAAGCAATTTAATATTTTGACTTAAATATTTTTTTCTTGGCTATTCACTCAAGTGTCTTATACAAGATAAAAAAGATCGTAGCAATGATTTTTCATTTTAAGGTTGTAATATTTAAGTCAAATTTTCAAACTTTCAAGTTACGAAAGTCTCGATGAAAAAACCCTTAAGACACGAATGACCCGAAGGTACCAGCTAGAAGTTAAAATTCTACTATTTCTCTGTTTTTGAATTTTCTAGGAAACGATCGTAGCTTAAAAATGTAATAATTTAATAAACAATCGAAGTGTGACTATTGAAAATATTTTTCACGTTTTTTAGATGGTAAACTCTTTCACGCCAAGAAAAAATACTAAATGTTGATTTTGAGGGCTGTAACTTTCGCAGGAATTTTTATTTCAACATATTCGATAAAATTTTAGGTCGGGAGTAAAAAAATAAAAAAAATAAATAAATAATCATCTCAAACGAAGGACCCTCGTGACTATACTTAGCTGTGAAGTTGAAGTAAAGGTACTGATTTTCAGGTCACCAACCAGTTTAAACGAGAGCAACGATTTCAAGCTGATTCGTTCTTTCTTTTTTCCAATCAGGCTGAGCGGATTAGTGATTGAAGAAAAATCGGCGGCTCCGCGGAAGCGGAATAATTAAAGAGGTAGCTTGGCGTCGCGACGCCGGATTAAAGCTTCTCTCGTAGTGGCGTGATTCGCGTAATCCGGGAAAATGAGAAACCGGCGAATCAAATCACTCGGCAATCGCTTACGCACCCTGATCCGATCGTAAATAACATTTAAAGCTCAAGTTTGGTCGGGGCTCGGGGCGCGTAACTGTTAACTTGCGAACGATTGCGTGCGCGCCGCAACCCCGCTCTGCGATCTCCACGATGTGTATCAATTTGTCAATATCAGGGGTGCGTCCTGCAAAGTGAACCCCAACTCGGGTGCACCGCGTTGTGACCGTGTAAACGAACACCGCCTGATGCGTCAGCTGACAATAGTCAATAACAGTCATTTTTTACGACCCCTGAATCGCATTTTCCGATGAATCGAGTGAAATTTGTAGGAGGAAACGTAGAGGATTTCCAAGCGTGAAGAATAGTCGAAAATGGATAAAAAGATCGAGTTTTAGAGTATTAAAACTCCGGGAAATCGATCTCAATCGAATTTTATCAGAAAAGCTTTGATTTTCGAATGTGAACAGAAATATGGTTTGAGAAAATTGAGCAGACAACACATCAAGTGAATTGGATTTGATATAAAATGTTCAATAACAGTCATTTTCTTCGACCTCCGAATCGCATTTTCCGACGAATCGAGTGAAATTTGTACGAGGAAACGAAGAGGATTACGAAGCGTGAAGAATAGTTTTGGATAAAAAATGATGTCTCATGTGGACTAAATAATTCGGGTATCTTCGCTATTTTTTATATTGATATTTTTTAACGAAGAAAAATGTCACAAAATCCATGCCTGGAATTAGTATTTTATAATTATTAATTGCGAACATCGAACATGAGAACTCTCCGATCTCTCATCCTCCTTCTCATCCATTTCTCCATCCGCAATTAATTTAAACTTATAGAATCAAAGGCACCAGAAAACGAATACGTCGCTCGTTACGAGGTTGTAAGCGAAAAGAGTACGAGGAAGAAGACGAAGCAAGGGAAGAAAGATCAGAAACTGTCGATATACGATCAAAGATCAGAAACTGTCGATATACGATCAAAGTAAGCTGACAGATACTGTCGGTAACTTATCCTAAGGACTAGCATGGGTAATGAGTTCCACGTAAGTGTCACTCAATTTTTCTAGATCTTGTCTTAGATTTACCGAGCCAACATGACTCGCGATATTAAACAGTTCCAGGATCAAGAGTTTTTAATAACGTGGTTCTTCGTGCAAAATGTTTACATCATCATAATCAAACACGTGATGAAATTGAACAACATCTTTAGTTAAGGTGCTTATAAAGAAGCGTTGTACACCTGGAAAACGCGGGGAAGCAAAACTCCTAAACCGCTCAAGCGATCAGAGTGAAACTTGGGCAGTTAATGCCTTATTTTGGCAAAAAGTGGAGCGTCTTTTTACCTTTTCAAAATTTGGAAAAAAAATTTAACCACCTTCAGAAAATGGCCAAATTTTCACACTTGCACTGAATGGATCGAACTGTCCGGTATGATGCCACTCGGCGGTGATGAAACACACATTTTGAGCCCATTCCCATGAGATCTGATGGTGAAATGACGAAATGGCAGCTGATCTGGTTTTCGATTACGAAGTACACCGAAATCTCATTTTGGCGACATTTGTTGGTGGCGGTAATTTTTTACCGACATTACACGCATACATTACCGGCGTGCGCGTAATGTCGGTAATAAATGTCGCCAAATTAGATTTCGGTGATCTTAGTAATCGAAAACCAGATCAGCTGCCATTTCGTCATTTCACCATCAAATCTCATGGGACTGGGCTCAAAATGTGTGTTTCATCACCACCGAGTGGCATCATACCGGATAGGTCGATCCATTCAGTGCAACTCTGAAAATTTGGCCAATTTCTGTGTGTGGTAACCAATTGGTAAAATGTTTTTCAAAATTTTGAAAAAGTAAAAAGACACTCCAATTTTTGCCAAAATAAGGCATTAACTGCCCAAGTTTCACTCTGATTGCTGGACCGGTATAGGAGTTTTGCATCCCCGCATTTTCGAGGTGTACAACGGGTCTTTATAAGCACCTTAAAGCCGCATAATGGTCATCGTAATCTTTCATGTTATTTATATGTTCATTCAGCCTTACAGAAAGGTGTCTACTAGTTTGATCAATGTATGGCTTTTTTATAATCCTTGTAAGAAATATTATAAACTATATCAGAATGCTTGTCTTTAGGTATTATATCTTTAACAGAATCGAATAACGAACGCAAGTCATTCAAACTTTTACCCATGCATTGGATCTTATATTTCCTGAAAGTTCTGTTTAATGACTCAAACAACTCTGCTACAAACGGTATTGCAATAAAACATGACAAATTATTTTCATCGTCTAAATTCCAATTGTTATTATTGTCAGGACCAAATATTCTCCGACATCTAGATTTTATAGTTTTGTTTAGTACGTTAGCTAGATAATTAATCATTCTTTAAAGGAGGCTGAATTTAGTAACGTTAACGTAACGAAACATCAAGGATTAAAATTTTTTTATGGTCACACTCATTAGCAAGTTTCATCCCTCAATCAACCAAATTTATAATGATTCCAATTTTATAGGATCAAGGATGGTGAGAATTGAAATTTAGATATCTCTGTGACCATTCTCACCAAAATATCTGTTTTGCGGATTTTTGGCTTACTGTTGTTCATGTAAATGGTACTTTCCAAATTGTCATTCAAATGTCTAATGATTGGCATAAGAATAATTACAGTGCTGACAAGCTCAATTTCTTCGGAACCCTCCGAAATCTTTCGTAATTTTTGAAATCTTTTGAAATCCCCTGAATATTCTGTTATTATTTGTAATTTTTTGAAATTTATTGAGAACTCTGTAATCTTTTGAAATCCTTGTTATCTTGAAATCCAGTGTACATCAAATCGATCAGTGATTAACTCCTCAGTATAATACGTAATGTAATAGTTTATTAACTAGTAATTGTTTTTTTTTCAATAGGACCAATTCATCGATTTAACTCAAATAAATAGTAAATGAATAAAATGAATAAACGAATGCAATTTAACGGTAAAAATGTCCAATATTCAAGTGGCTTACTAATTCAGCGTTTCATTGTCGAAGAAGTCAGTCTCTAATATAGTCTATACAGTTGGATGAAATTGGCAAATAGTCGGATTAATCTCGCAAAATAATATTTTTAAAACAACAACATATTTTGCAAAGGTAAAATTTGCAGCTGCTTTCAGTATTACGTCTCCAAAAGTGAGATATCTCGACGGATGAATAAAAACATGATACGGTATATATATATATATATATACTCATATATACGACGAGACCGATTCGATTTAAGCATCGTAAGGAGTAAAATGACTTTGTAATAACGGCGCGATATCAAGGGAGGCTTGAGTATCTCGATAAAAGTTTAGATCTGACTCGGAGTAGTCAGTGAAGCTGAAAGTTAGTACTGCTTCTGGTATTCCGCAGGCTGTACATAATAAAGTCGGAAATTTACTCCGGACATTCGTTTGATGTTCGAAGCGAGTTGTATGAAAACGATTTTTACACAACTCAGTCGCTGTTCGCTGTTTATATGCTCTTTTACAGCCAAATACACTAGACTCTGTCTAACTTCCTGGAACCAGGACGGACTTTTTCTGTGCGAAACCACGATTCTGGACGTTGGATGGCGAGGAAACGTGTCACAGTGGAAAATTTACGCGTAGGAAGTCATGCGGAGTCAAGTTTAAGAGTATACGATAGTCCTGTTTTATCGACTGAATCCACTGACTATGATTTTACGTTTTTATTGGTAAACTACCTAATGAAATGTGTTGCAATTTTGCTGGGGGGTTGATTTGTCATCATAAAGTTCTGTAAGTAGTTTGAAAAATGTGTTGCTTTTTGCCATGGATTAGATTTTAACGATACCCAGAATTACGGAAACTCTCTGACTCATGAGATTGATTGCTTGAAAAATCCAGGAATAGCGAAATATAAGTACTGCGTAGCAGAAGACATACATTTCTTTTATGACGTACTATTTTATGACTCATTCTTCAAATTGTATAACGAAAAATGAACACTTTGCCGATTTTGAACGGATCTATTCACCAGTTCCTCGATGATAACGACAAATGGAACCCAGCGGCCTCGATCGATAAAGAAGGACCTTCACACCCCCATAATTCCGCCTCATCGTTCACACTTGTCGTCAGCATTGAGAATTAAGCGTGAAAAACAAATTTGTAATCCAATACAGCAACGCGTTGTAAAAATGTGTTGAAACTCTCTTACCGACTCTTACCGACTGATGGTAAGTGAAGAAAAGGGTTACCACTGTAAAAATGAGTGGGAAAAGGAAGTTCCGATGAACAACTGCCTGCGCCGGGGATGAGAAAATCGAAGGGATGAGTCGAGATATAACCTCGTCAAGATGAATGCCGCTCATTTCGCACTGGCACGTGATAATATTCTTATGACCGGCATAAAATTTACAATTTGATTCCGTGTCACGCTTGCCTGCGTTCATACATATACATATATATTATACGTATATAAATATCTTGTATAGCTGTACGCGTAACGTTTACATTTGGTGTAATAAAGGCACATTGCGATAAAGTTTTACGATACTCTTAACTTGTTATAACGTACGTAAAGGCGTATTATACATATATACTCTACATACCATGTATAAAAACGACAGTTTTAATATCAATAATATTCATTTATATTTGCAGGTATACGTTTTGTACGCGAGCGCATTTCACACGATGCGAAAATCAAACACTAAACATTTTTAGAATAAGTAAAATAATTTACAATTATAAAAATTATAGATAATACTAGATCGAATTGCACGTTCAGATAATTTCTGATTCGAACGAAATGATTCACCTACATACTCAAAAATTTTTAAAAACTCTCGTTGAATGCATTACACGTGGGATCGGAAAAAACTAATTTGTATTTTTTTTTATTGATCATACGATTTTTGCATGTAGCTCAAGAAGTTTTGAGAAACGAAAAACCGATGAACGTGGATTTAGAAACTGTTACTGGAATTCATCATTCTCAACCGAGAAACTGAGCAGATTTACTTACAAATAGATCGAGCTGTGATTCATAAAAATTTGACATTTTTTTGTTTTAACAAAAAAAAAAAAAATGACCCAAAATATGTTTTACATAATTCTTGTCAACCCGGTTCTTCCGTTAGATATTTAATCTCTCGTTTCTACCCTTCTGTCACCCTGTATCCCCGAAATATATTCGAGTGGAGAAAAATTTCTTTCTTAGACAAAAATTTAATAATAATTGTTTTCATTGATCGAATACATTATCGATTGTTGAAAATAAGACTGTTTAATTCTGAACACAACAGATAAAAAATCAAAGATAATAAGTTCCATTCAGTTTTCCGATGACAAACTAATCAAATGAATTTCACAGAATGTATAAATCGGTATGACTGTTTGAAAATTTGAAATACTGTCCTGATCGATAAAACGGTATCTAATGTGTATTCCTGGGTCGCTCTGATATCGCATACATGTATGTATTTCATACATATACAATAGATGGGAGGGTTGAAAAGCAGCTCCGAATCATTGCTATTTATATATTCCAGCACCTGGCACTTTGACGGGACGTGAAGAATTTCGTTAAAGGATATATAATTTGTTGAAAAAAAATTTTACATGCATTCTTGATATATTTCTTTCGCACCTTCATGTCTCAAGAATTTGCAGAGTATAAGAATTTCTTCATAAAATTCAATACCACATGCAGCATATATGTATGCTTTGATATAATTCTAGAATGTAAAATGAAATTGTTTTGTGTAAGGAAAATTTACAGATTTCACTTTGCATTTTTACGTAACAGAAGAAAAGAGTATAGAATTTTTTTTAACGAGAATAGTCGCATTTAGTTGGTTGAAAATAAGGATTCGTTAAATCAAGTGACGATTCGTTGCAACAATTTTTTCTCAAGATATATGCGTTCATTTTTATTCTTTCGAAAAACTGGCATTCTAGGAAATTCTGAACTACGATTCTCTGATATATTTGACCTCGATTTTTGTCAACAAATATCATAGAAATATTTTTTTTTTATTTTGCACAGTATTCTATAAACGACAGAGAAAGATGGATACTTTTAATGCTTCAGTTTCATTAAACGTGTTCACTAAAAACAGTTGATAAATTATAAAGGAAAAAGCACGCAAAAGTTTGGTATTTTTTTAAATAATGCTCCAAATTAATACACACGTATCCGTTAGTTCAAGGTTTTTCCGAAACATACGAGACAAATAATCTTAAAATTATAAACATTGTAAGAGTATTGATATTGATTTTGTATGTCGAATCGCTTTCAAATTAATTCGATTTTTGTTCGGAAAACTATTTTTCATAATTTTTAATAGATGGAGCATCGATGTCAAGAAATCTTTGCAGCTGATTATTACAATAATTTGATAAATACTCCGTGCGAGGTTATCTCTAGGGGTCTACCAAACTGACAAGCAAGAAAAAAAGTTTTTTCAAGAATTTTTTTAACAATTTTTAACTGTAAATATTGATACAGGATTTGTTAGAATTAGTAAATACACTCTCGAATTACACGAAAAAAATTTTTTCTTGATTTTAATCACTTTTTATACACGGAAATCGTATTTGAAAATCAGTCTAAAAAAAGGTAGGTTTGCGGTTTTGATGATTTTTCAGAGATGGTTAACCTGAAAACAAAAAATCGAACGGTTTTCGATTCAGAATGTTAATGGCCTTGGAATGAATCACACGTTTTTTGAAATTTTGATTTAAACCATATTTAAAAAAAAAAACGGCAAAAAACGCGCTCTTTTTCAACTTTTTCGAGGAATGGCCTCCATTTTGATAATTTTTCAAATATCAATAACCGCAGACCTACATTTTTTCAGACTGATTTTCAACTACGATTTTCGTATTTAAAAAGTGATTAAATTCAATAAAAAAAACTTTTTTCATATAATTCGAGAGTGTATTCATTAAGCCTTATAAACCCTATATCAACATTCACAGTTAAAACTTATTAAAAAAATTGTTGAAAAAACCTTTTTTTTTGTTCGTCAGTTGGCTTATAGACCCCTTAATAAAAGGAATGAAAAAGTATTGATTCTTGACTCACGAATCTCCTTAACCGGTTATCGAAATCGTATATATTGTAAGATGAGGATACGATCGTGAAACGCCAACTGGAGAGATAGCTAGCAGCTATAAGCTTGAACCACGAGATTTGATCTGCATGCCAGGAATTTAATGGAAGATTTGCATACTTATCATACATAGCGTCGTGGCTTTTGCCGATCGACGAGCTATCTTTGCCAGTTTCCCTCTCCTCTCTATCCCTCCGTCCCATTTCCTACTATCTGCATTTTCGGCGAGGTTTTCCTCCCAAGGGAATAAAAGAAAAGAACGGTAAAGAGCAGGGAAAAAAACAAAAAACAAAAAAAAAAAAAGCAAACCTCGACGATTTGAATCGCATTTCAGGTCGCGGGACACGGGGAGATATCTTTTATTTTATCTTTGGGGAAGAACTACTCCTCTCTGTATTTGACGTGACGGGCTGCCTCTAATCGAGCGAAACCCCTAGGGGACGTTTTAAACGTCTGTTTTTAGATTCAGGTCGGCCTCTCGATCCCTCGGGTCAGTTAATCGCTAAATTAGCCAATTTCAATATACTTCGCTTGCCTTCCAAAAGAGATGTATAAGAAGATTAATGCAATCGAAAATTAACCACGATCGTACCATAAAGTCGGTCAAACTTTCGATATAATTGATTCGTTATTGAAATATCTTTCATTCAAAGAACGTAAAAATTGCGGTGAATTGACGATTTTCACATTTCAAAGGTAAAACCTGCGTTAGCAAAAAATGTTGAAAATTTTTTTTTATCGAAAATGATGAAATATTTCATCGTCATAGCTTGAATGTATCTTTTACAGTAAAAAGTAGAAAATTTGTACAACGATATTATTCCCAAAAAGAAACCTCCTGAAATCACAAGATTCAGACTAAAATGTCCAATTGCTTTTCCGGAGAATTATTTTACGGAAAATGTTCAGCAGGGATTACAGAGGGGAGAAAAAAATGACAAACGGATCGGAGAAAATCGAATTAGGGTAGCTACAGGAACAATCCCTTATCCTTTTTCTGTCTTCGATGTATGAATATCTGGGGCGTGAGTAATCCCTTTCCCGAGTTGGGAGATGAGGGATCCAATGTTATACCGGTTTCGGGAAAGAGACAAAAATTCTTCCCAAGTTGTTCGCCGATGCGCCTACATCTGCTCGCAGTCCTTGTTGTATGTCAGCAATATTTCCAGCTGCTGAACGACGAGCACGAAGTTTAATACTCGTATTATACTTTTTGCGAATCATACACACGAGCTGGATCAAGTATATCGGCAGCAAATTCCATATATACTTTTTTACAGCCGAATAAACTTGACTCCGTCTAAGTTCCTGCAACCGGGGTGGACCCCTTTTCTGTAAGAAACCACGAATCTGTGTCAAGGTGGAAAGTTACGCGCAGGAAGTTACTCGGAGTCGACTTTAAGGGTGTGTGATAGTCCTGTTTTATCGACTGAGTCGACTGACTCTGATTTTTCGTTTTTATTGGTAGACTATTATATGGAATGTGTTGAAATTTTGGTGGAGGACTGATTTGTCATCATAAAATCCGGAAAATAGTTTCAAAAATATGGGATTTATTCCCTAAAAAATCCAGGAATAGCGAAATATGAGTAACACGTAGCAGAAGACATACATTTCTCTTATGACGTACTGATTTATGACTCATTCTTGAAATTCTGTGATGAAGAATTAACACCCTGCCGAAATTAGCTGATAGTGCTGTTTTATCGACTGAGTTGAGTGACTCTTGCTTTTATTACTTATATTAACATTTGTATTACGTTTCTTGCGAGTTATACACACGTGATGGATCAACTATACCGACAGTAAATTCATCCTGAAATTTGTACCCGATGAAATAAGACGATGAGTGAAAAAAAGCTTAGTAAAGGAGGCTTTTTGACGTATATACATATATTTGTAGGATACAAAGATAAAAGCACTTGTCTCTTGAAATCCTCAACAAAAGATAAATGGTGATTTAGAGTCTTTGAAAAAGTTACTTTTCTCAACCATCAAAGATACGATTTCGAATAACGACTTTAAATTATTTACTATTCCCAAAGAATTTCACGAGAAAACAAAAAACGTATCCAACTTGTCGGAATATTAATTTATTTTTTTTCGAATCAAGTTTTAGCTACGAAAATGTGATTTAAAAAAATTTATATACCTTCGATTTTCCAAATCTTTGAAAGCTTATTTAGAAGACTCTTAACCAACTATTTGGAGCCTGAGCAACTATATTGGTTTTTTTATCCCGCAATATTTTGGTGGAAGATCAATATGAGTGAATTTTTATGCTTGTTCATACTTAGTTATCATCACCGTAGGGATACGGTATATTTTTTTCCGAGCAGTAAAGTGGATATTGAAAAATTTGACCGCCCGGACAGCTGAGTCTAAGGGAAGAAAGCCCAAGAAATCCCCGAGTCAGCGATTCCGAAACGGATCTGATTGAATAGGTAATCTTGGGAACGGCACGAGTCCTGCAGGGATGTATCATGCCGTTAACTGTCTCTTCATCCCTTAGCATTAGGGAGGAAATGCTCTGGATAGGGAGCAATTTTTTCAAACCTCAATAGATGGGAGGAAAAAAATTCGACAAACGACGCTCAGTAATTGCACTGAGATCGATCGCAGGGCGTTAATTGCTCATCTTTCAGACCCTTGAAAGACTCCGCGATGAAGAGAATTTTTTTTTCTCGACAAATTTTGAGTGTTTGTGTAGATAAAAAAATGATAAATTCAAGGGTTCAAAAGTGAAGCTCAAGTTTATTGACTTGAATCTTACGAAAAAAATTTCTCCTTAATAAGAAAAAAAATCTAAGACTGTTAATTACAGTTAAGTAATTTTCTTTGACGATAATCATGAAAAGATATCGTATTCATAATTTGCTTTTTTTTTGATACCGTTTTTGAATTCCTTTCTAAATTACACCGTTAATGTGCCCTTTTTGAAATAGCTAAGTTGCGAACCTTTTTAATTGAATATTTTTGTTGTTGATTTTTTTTTATATATTGAGGAGAGATTCTTTTGATAAAATTCAAGGCAGACATAACTTGAGCATCATACTCGTTGAGCTCTGATTTAGTTATTCATTGAAACTAATCGTGAGACATTTCTAAAAAATTCTGTACTCAAGGTTGAGGGTTAAAGGTAAAAAAATCTCCAAAATCCCCAATTTTTTTGCACACCTGACAGCAAAAGGTCTTATAATTGGATCGTTAAAAATAATTTAACTCTGTTCTTTTATATTCAATTCTAGTTTTGTTGAATTTCTTATCTACGCCAAAGAAATCTGCACAGATTGCTTGAAAACAATGTCGCAAATTGTTGTCCCTAGAGTGAATAAAAATGGAGTTGTCTAAATACTGTACAACAGATGTTTTTCAACTAATAAATTACCGCGTTATAATAATAGAATAATGAAAGATCTCTTTAATATTTTGCATACAATTCTCGGTGACTTGGAAAGCAATAAAAATAGTCCCAAAGACATTAAAATCGGATAAAAAACACCAGATTCCAAGTAGTTTGTAAATGGCAGTGAACACGGACTTTGAAAAAGTAGTTTTGAGAAAAACGCGTCCGTGTTCACTGCCATTTACAAACTACTTGACCGATTCATTCCAAACTTGGTACACATTTTCTACATATAAAATACCTTCCCGCAACGTTTAGTTGAAATTTTTTTTTAACATTAAGAGGTTTCCTCACCCACAAAATAGCGGAATTTTTCGTGGAAAATAGCAGTTTACAATTTAGATGGCCACCAAATATTTTTAAATGAAAAAAAAAAATCGTAGAACGTTGGGAGGGGGGGGGGGGGGGGATTTGATAATACTTTGACTGAATTTTAATGGTTTTTGATTTCAGATGATTTCCGACCGAGATATAGTGAACACCGCAAATGGTTTTTTTTTCTAAGACGTTCGGGGGCAAGCTCTGTCACCGGCTTGTTTTGCAATATTTCTGCATGAAAAAATTACAGAATATTGTTAAAAGTATGCTTAATAATGTACAAAAGGTTTAATTACATTTGTTCAATCGATACTCTCAAAAAAAATTCACAAAAAAAGTGTTTTTTCTTGCGCTGAAACCCTTACCCCCCCCCCCCCCTAAGTACCCCGTTTTACCCACCTCCCCTACTAAGGATATTGTTTTATTGCCGTCCGCTACTATTATAGCATAAACATATCGTCTTTACGGCATTGGCATTGAAAAGTCCACTTTTTGTGGCAGTTTTCGTTCCGTAAAGTGACGCTTTATACGGCAGCGAACAAAGTTGCGGAATAAAGTCTTTATTCCGCAGTTTTGATGCGCAGTTCGAAGTGCGCATTCCAAACTGCCGAATAAAGTAGTTTTGTCGAACAGATCGCGACATAACCTCACTCTTCGTTTTGCTTTTCAACGCCCATACCGTAAAAAATATTGTATGTGGCATGCCCGTTAACCGTTTTTTGGCTCGGATAATTTCAGTACTCGCCTTCGCCAGCTCGTCCTGAAATCTTTATCCTTACCAAAAAAACAGACGGTTTACGGGCATGCCACATAAATAGCTATTCTTGTCTATCCTTAACTCTTGATTCAGACGGCTCATTCAGCCTTGTGGTACTTACGAGGCATACTTCGAGAAGATCATTAACGAGATTGGCACGAGGTAGAGAATACTTCCCAATTAATATTCCGGTGGTTGAAAAATACTCTCAGCAATATCCAGCGTCGAACCTTTCTTCGGCGTGAATCAGATCCGGTCTCCTCGATCGATTAATCAGTCGGTTCGTCGTGAGAAACACTTAAGCTTGGCTCACGATCAGCGAGTCGGGCAGGTGGTGTAGACTGAACAAGTTTCCTGCTGCAGTCTTTCCGTAAAAGAGGGAGAGAGAGAGACGATAGACGATGGCAAGAAAAACAGGGGGGGGGTGGCTAGGAAGGGGGGATTGGGGTAATCAACCCCATGGATCTCGTGTCGGGACTGCCGAGCCTCCCTCGGGAGCAATATGTTCCGGATTCAGGAGAGATATGTCCGGATTCGAAGCTGCAAAGGGACCGTCCTGGAAGCGAGAAACCCCCAGGGTTCGCATCTCACAATCAGTTTCCTTCGTTTTCTACGCTCAGCGTAAGTGGCTGCAGGCAAAACGCAGCCCCAGCTGTACGTGTAAACACGCATATTGCATTTTCAGACGCCTTTTGTTCCTGGTTCGTCTTCCAGCTTCCGGGAATTCATATTTCGTGGGAATCAGGGGTGCTACAAATGCAGGATAAACGCTGCTGAGGCGATTTTCATTGACAATTGGGGTGGATGTAAAACACGATTATTCCATTATCGCTTTGCTTTCACTTCCGAATTTTTCTGTCTGTAATGGAGAACGTTTAACCCTTTCAATCAACGTTTCCTTGCCTAGTCTTATCACAGTTTATTCAAAACTTTAAATGACCTTTTTTACTTCGTATAACCCTAAAAATCTTTAAGTAACGAGTTTCTGCCAGGATCATCAAATTTTTAGAGTTTTTTCGATTTTACATTAGCCATTTTGGATCCGTCATCTTGAATTTAGAAATTATCAAATTCTGACTCGAGATTGGTGATCAGCCACCCCAAAAACCATCTCATGCTATAAGATTCAAAAAAGTCCAGAGAAATGGCGATGATTTATCGTTTTTAGAAATTTTCAGACAATCGTATGAAAAATTAAAAAGTTTCAAGAAAAAAAAAAGGAAAAATATTTACAAGGAATTTTAAAAGTTGACAGGAAACTCTATGCTTGCAGTATGAATTTGTTTCAGTAAATTTTCGTGAAAATCACAGATACTTTGAGAAATTTTAACCAAAGAGTGCAGAGAAATTGCAAGAATTTTCCAAAGAATTCTACATTTTGTGCCATATTCTCTAGACTTCTCTTCATTTCCGTAATTATTTCTGAAAATCTTTAAAAACGTATGCAGAGTTTTTCTTTTTTAGGAAAATTTTAGAGTAATATTTTTGCCAGGTGAAAAGGTGATCTTGTTTCTTAAACCGCAATCTAGGTTTGATTATAGAGTAACTGATAATATTTTATAATCAAAGCGAAGCTCAGCACTGGTGCGAGGTCTAATAAACGTTATAACTAGAAAAGTTAGCTTTAATTATTTCCCATGGAATTACAGTGTTTTACAGTCACATTTCACTATCTACGTCGCATCTAAAACACACATAAGTAAATAGAAATAGGAGAAAAAAAATCAAAAAAATTGATGGAGCCAATAAATAAACATTTTTTCAGATATTATTATATATTATATTGTTTAAGTGAAACGCATAATTAAAATTGATTTTCTTATAGTGACTCATGTCTGTAAGATTTTCGTGAAAGAGTCTGAATAGAAAAAAGAGGTATTCAAAGAATAGCGTGAAAATCTTTTAAAAATCGTTTAGTTGCAAATTTGGCAGCATCCTTTGTTTTTCACGCAGTTCATCGTTTGAATCAGGACTTTTTTCATTAATTTCATACGTGATAATCGCATATTCGATATAAATAACAATGTGACAAAAGATCTTCAAATTATGAGCAGTAGCTTAGATATTATTTTTTCGTTTGAAAGTGTTTTGAAATAAAGAAAAAATCCATCAGATTTGATCGGTTCCGCTATGCCTTGACTTATTTTGTTTAGCCAACTATTTTCTACAAATTCACAGTAACAATTAATTTTTCTTCCAATGCTCGGTTAAACACTGCCATTTTTTTATACAAATCGATGTGCATTTAATTTTAGGCAATTGAATATTGGACAAAAAAAACTTGTAAAAAAAATTTTGGTACAATGAAATTGATCGAATCTGATGGATTTTAAAAAATTTTTGAACACTTTGAAATGAGAAATTCATATCTAACTTATCGTTTGTGAATTTGGCGATTTGTTTTCGAAAAATTTAGAGGAAATTCTCTTAGCTCAATGATATATAATATGCGATTATTGCGTATGGAATGAATTAGAAAAGTATTGATTCAAGTGTATGAAGTACTCACTTTGAATACTTCTCGCTTTGTATCAGATTTCATTTCGGATCCAAAAAACAGTGATTCGTTACTTGACGGCAGTGTAGGTGAGGCTTCCATGCAGTTTTGAACGGTTAAAAAAGTTGTCCACTCTCAAAAAAACTGAAATTTTGTCAAATTATTTATTTATATATAAAAAAGTAGTGTACATTTTTTTTAAATTTCTGGATCGTTTTTTTTTTTGAGTTTTTCAAAATTTAAAAATTTTCCAACTACCGTTATATCTTGAAAACAAATGTTTCAGACAAAAAAGTTGCAGTTTAACATAAACTTAGTGAAAATGTTTCATCAAAAACATACAAAAATAATTTTTTCTGGTCGGTATGTCAGTTTCGAATTATCTAAAAAAATTACAGAAAATACTCTGAAGTGTGTACAATAGAAACGTATTTTTTTAGGTGGCTCGATTATTTTGAAAATTTTTGAGAGAATAATTTTTACTAATAATTGATTTTCCTGAAAAAAAAATCATGATAACAAAACAGAGCATAGCTTTGGAACAACTAATCGAACCATCTAAAAAAAAAACGTAACTATTGTACACACTTCAGAGTATTATTTGTGATTTTTTTAGATCAATCAAAACTGACATACCGACCGAAAAAAATTATTTTCGTATATTTTTGATGGAAATGGTTATTTTTTCACTTCGAAAAATTAAAAAACAACATTTTTCACAAAGTTTATATAAAACTAAAACCTTTTTTGTCTGAAACATTTTTCTGCTCAATACTACGTATACTTTCAAGATATAACGGTACTCGGGATAATTTTAAAATTTTAAAAACTCCACAAAATAAGATCCAAAAATTTTGAAAACATTTAAAACATTCTTTTTCACACGATTAAATAATTTTGTGTCAATACGTATGGGCATTAGACCAAATCGGAATTGGAACATCGAATAGACGTACATCTCAGAGGAGAGCAAGTGTCAGCCAGGCGTGCACCTGGGGATTTCACGTTACTTGAAGGAATCGCGCGTGTCAGGGATCGAAATTCGTTCCAGGGGGAATTTATTGAGTCCGGTTTTGCGAGACGGGGATAAGTGAAACTACGAAACTGTTCGCTTGACGCGGAATTGGAACGGGAAAAAGTTTCACTCAACTGGCGCCAGAGGCATGCCGATGTTGCATGGAGGTATTAATAACGTTTCGTGATTGACTCTATTCAAAATCATACTTCACCTCCATACGTACAAAGCGAGTGAAATTATCGCGTATTCATAAAGATTGAAAATTTTACCAAATTTTTATTTTCCTCGCCCGTTTCAATGCCGTTATTTAAAAAATTACCGAAAATCATTGTCTTTTGAAACCTCGAAGTTAAAGTTAATTAATCAGTCAATTGGTAGTCGAGCTTTCAAGATTACTTGATTACTTTTTTACTCTCGCAAGCTATGATTACTTCACCAAGAATTCAAGCGAGCGAAATATGAAAATTGTATTTTTCATTACGAATCGTTTTTAAACGGTTTAAGAATCACGGTAAAAAAACATTTTTTATGTCCAATTTTACACTCTCGTTTTCAGATCACCTCTAATGATATTTTGCATCCCTTTCGAATGAATCATAGAAACAAAAAGTGAAAGGATTTGAGTGTCGTTTGTGCCTACAATAAAAAGAAAAACTCCTCAGGTACAGCAGAATTTCCCATTTTAATGTCAACTCAACGACTTTTAATTAATTTCCGAAGAATTCCGAAAGCACTTGAGTAAAAATATTTATGTGTAATTCACTGGATTTCGCACAGTTTATTTCAAAATACCAATTACGTCAAAACATTTCAGACGATGTATCGTAAGATTTCATTACTTTAACTTGAATGCTTGAATGAAGGTATTTTGAAAGAATTCAGTCACCCGTCTGTGTTACAAAGATTTCATGAGACTCGTTTAGTCCACAATTCTAAAATTGTACAAAACGTTACAGAATTCATAAGACAATTTCATGAAATTTAAATTTCCAAATTATTATATTTTCAAGACCAAATCAAGTATTTCATGAGGTTTCGTGTACCTCGAGTAAAACCAGCGAGTAAAGTGACAAAAAAAAAAAAAAAAATTGAAATTCAGGTAACGTAGATTGTCTGTAAAAAATATATCTATATAGATATCTATAATATCTATACCTCCATGGTTCATTTTGCCACAAAGTAGCAGATGCTTGTAATTCTGACCTGCATAGTTCAAGTTTGCGGAACTTTGGTATGAGGGTATGAGTTACCGTGACTTCGAAGGCTGTCAAACCCGATGGATTGCAGTCTGCGGGCTTGGATCTTGGCAACAATTTTGTCTCTCCGAACAACTAACAAGTTGTAAGTGCCACAAGAAACGTGGAGGAGAGATATGATGTGATGTACAGGGTGAGTCAATCGAAACTCCTAGAATGGGAGGAGCTTAGTTGTCTTAATATCAAAGTAAGGTTCGAAGTCTACATATATACAGCTATTCAGTGGTAATGAGAAATGAAGTCTCGATATAACAACGAGTGAGAGATGACAAGACAAGACAAAACGAATCTAGTTATTGACATTTTGTGCTGTCGTCTGTCCTTTGTTGTCATCTTGTCATCTTCATTATTGTTTCTCATTTATAGTGGTTACCTACATTTAGACTTCTGACCTTACTTTGATGTCCATTCCTTCCATTTCCGGTGTTTTAATTGACTTACTTTGTACTACTACAATATTTTATGCCCTACTAGTAAACGTTGGGGCAAACTGAAAGAGCCTGTACAAAAATCAGTACTTAACCTAAAAACAGTGCTACAAAATATGCAGTTAAATTAATAATAACAGAACCATTAGTCGAAATAGTAATGACGAACTAGAATACTAGATAATAACTACTTTTGCTTTTCACTGAAACTTGAATTTTTAATAATTTTCCTAGTACAAAATGACTCAATTAAATAAGCTCCCGTATTAAGCACTGTACCATGGATCACAATACGTAACAAATACAAAACACTAGTCAATAGCATGACCATTTCATGATATCACTATTAAACATAGTTAGACAGTAACAAAACACTTGATATACATCTGGGTTTAAGGGGTAATACGACTCTAGGATTTTGGAAAATTCTATTCTTTTTGCTGCAACAATATTTTAATGTGATGTAAACAATATCCAGTTGATCCTATAGTGAAAAAAGTTTTTTTTAAAAAGGCTCACTTCGCGAAATCACTTTTTTTGAAACTGGAAGGACAGATTACTTGAACCCTGTTAGATAGATCGATTTAAATTTTCTACAGTAGCTTAACGCTTACATTCTCTATGAAACTAGGTAGCAGTTTTTTTATTTGATGTAAACTTTTTTTGTTATAAACAATTTACCGCTTATTTTTTGGCCAAAAATCGAGTGATTTTTTGAAAATTGCACCATTTCTACCAAATTAGATTTACAAAAAAAAAAAAAAAACGCTACGTAGTTTTTATAGGCAACAGTACATGGATTATTATTTTATTTGTTTCTTTTGTCAGGTCTTATACTTTACGAGAAATCCGTCCTTCCGTGAAAGAGTTTTGAAAAAAAGCGATTTCACAGATTGGCTCTGTCAGCGCGATTTTGCATCAAAATGATGAAGAAAATTTTTTTTTTCCATACTTCAATATGAAATCCCATTCCTTTTTCCATACTCCTAGAATAAATGGTCAAATTTAGGCCTTTTTTATGGCCGTTAGAGCGGTGTTACCCCTTAATTAGCCAAAAATATTAACAATATTTTTAAGACACTAGAATTAACAACTATGATTAACGACCTAGGAAAAAAATAGATCCAGATTAAGAAAAACAAAATGCTATATAATAGTTTTGGTCGATACAGGCCTCTAACCCATGGCAATGATATCAAGTTCGAGTAGATTCGAACAGAGCCGAGCCTTAAAAAGCTCAATCCTTGGAAAGAGAGGGAAAGGAAGAAAAATATCCTGATCGTCTGTTTGTTTGGTCACTTTATTGCTTGTTGTGGCGACAGTGTTTACACTGAGAATGGTTTACCAACGTGACACGAACCGCAGAGGAATTGATTAAGCGACGTGACGGATGGATGGATGGGTGGATGGATGGATGGACGAGTGGATGTCGCGGGATCACCGCGTGAATTAGAGATTTACGGTAATTATTTTTATAGAAAAACCTAATCAACGAAAGTTTCTGAAAACTTACTGCAGCAAACTATTATTAATCAGGATTCTATGAAAAGTTATTCACGCAAGTTTTTCACTTTGGATTTTCTCCTATTTCCGCAAGCTCAGAGATCTAATTGCCAGAGTTTTGCGTTTGCTCTAAGGATTATACGAGTATCATACATTCCACCAACATTCGTAGCTCGAATGGAATAGAAAAAACTGTCCATCCATCACAGAAATAAAAATATTTTCATAACCTCAAAAAAAGAAATCTGTTGTTTGAAATAATGTTTTTTCAATATTGCGCAGCAATCGTTTGAAAAGATGTGTCCCGAATTCATTCGGTATAACAAACGTTTAATCTCACTGGATTTGTGTAGTGAGTTCAAGGCTTTGGTTGGGTATAAACTCGAAGTAGAAACACATCAAAAGCTAATTGGCAGGTAAAAAACTCGTCGGGGGTCGTTGATCTTCTGAAGGTACAGTCGAGCGAGGGTTTAGAGAAGGTTCAAACCTTGTAGGTACCCGCCACATACGTATAATACAAACACGAGAAGGGAAGACTGGCGATTAAGAATAAACGTGACCTTACGTGTGTATGCAACACAGTTTATATTTCACTGACAGGCCGAACACACATGTACACACGTGAATGTATATAGTCATGGGGATTTTCCGGCGTGGTCAGAAACGCCGCAAACATCCCTTAAGCCCCCGTTTCGAAGTAACCTTAGCGGTCTCGTCCACGGATCAAGAGCTCTACTCTACATCCGGGAAGTAAGATAAATTGGAAAAATATTCAAAGTATAATTTCTGAGAGTAAACTTTGAACCCTCGGTAGCTGAATCCACCGCGAAATTTGACAAGTCCGAATGCTTGTTTCGTACTTGTTCAGCAACTTGGAATGTCGTATGATTTTTGTAGTAGAAAAAAAACCGTTAATCAGTTAAACACGAAGGAATGGGATTATTTCGGTCAACTTATAGTCGTTTGATTCAACTAAATGCTGACAAAATAGAAATTTGAAAAAAATCCGTTTTTTTTTCTTCACATTTTCAAAGTTTAGACCTTTGAGAATAAGCCTCTGAGAAGATTTTTGGAAATTCAAATTATTTTCGGAGTTAAAGTTATTTTTCTGACGCACCAAGTAAATCGGTCCAGCCGGAACAAATCTTTAAACACGTTTTTCTCGAAACTACTTTTTTTGAACTGGTCGACATGGTATCTCAAGTTCTATTCGAACGATTCTTTTGAAATTTGGTGGAAATCTTCTTCACATATCCCTCTATAGTTTGACCCTAGGATTTAGAAAATTTTTTTTTCATCTTGTCACCATTTTGTGAATTTTTCTTTTTTTTTCTTTTCCCAAGGAATGAACCATAGCCACCTCTTTACTAATTAAGAATTTTTCAAATTTTTTTGTTCCAGGCTACTGCAAACTACTTTTTTTTATACCCCCCACTTCACCATCCTATGACTCAGCAAGTTTTTGATTTTTTTTTGTGTGCTTAAAATGTCAATAAATATTATATAAAAAAATGGATGGTAAAAATGTTCTTCCTTTTTTTTTCTATCTTATTTCAAAAAATACCTTAAATTTAGGCCTCTGGACCAGAACATGCGAGTTTGTTGTGAAACAATACATAAAGTTCAAATGAAATAATGTTTAGTTGATTCAATTTCGGAAACACATTAAATCTCGTTCACTCGAATCAATACTTCACTCGTTCGCGACGAGAAAGACTTTCGTTGAATCAAGGAATTCGCTTGACCAAATCATTTTGATAAACTAACTAAATCATATTTAGAACAAATAAAGGATACCAGATTCAAGTGAATATTCCAAAAAAATCTATTTTCTTCGTTCAAGAATTCCTTCTCACTCCGTGTATATTACAGGAAATAAACGAAAACCGATGAGAAAATACAAAGAACTATTCGAATCGAAAGTAGTCTACGAAATCGGTGATTTTAAAGCTTGATTTCATTCATTAATTTTCGCTTTTTTCTTGTTTATTCCACCTCCGGTATTTATCGAGCTGTAACTAAAGAAGGGCGGATAAAATGAGGGAAGGGATGGAGGGGCGGAGAGGGGGGGGGGGGAGGGTAGAAAAAAGGAAAAAACCGCTTTTATAGGCATTCGACTGACATTATTGGATTGCCTTTATTGTAACCTTGGACAGTGAGAAAAATTTAACACATAGTTTATTTCCGATTCCTTTCACTCAATCGATAAATTATTTATCGAACCGTGTAACGGATTAGATTGTCATTAGTTAAGCTGTCGCGATACCAGTTGCGAAGGAACAAAGTGTGACGTGTATTTCTGTGTTGGGGAACGTTGGCGAGGAACAAATCGAGTGAAAGACTAATAATAGTGAGATACGTAGGGCAGTTCGGCGGTTCTGGATTTAGTTCCGATTTCCGCCACAAGAGGGTGGGACAAAAAGTTTTCAGAAAATGAGGAAAAGTTTTCTAGAAAGAAAAATAAGGTTTTCGAAAGTGAAAAAAAGTTTTCCAAAAAAGTAAAAATTCCCATTTGATTAACGTGTAAAAAAAAGTTTTCGAAAACTTTTTTTCACGCCCTGTTGAGTGATAGTTCGAGTAAGAAAAATACAATATTTAACGACAAAGTTAGGGTGCAATCATGAAAAATTCAAACAATTGGAAATAAACACTATGGTGGGCCGGAAATCCAATTGTTGAGAAATTTTTTTATTGATGTCGAAAATGTTGTTCATTATGCTTGAAAAAAAAATCTGTACAAAAGCGAAAAATTTTGGGTCGACATCTTAGGCTCGCCAAAGTTTATCGAGGTTCAAAGTGTTTTCTAAAATTTTTTTCCTAATTTATTTCAATCGGAAATTTGATTATCTATAATAAAAAAAAGTCCTCATATCAAATCATGTCGGACTGATCAAGCAATTTTAGTGAAAAAATTGTCATTTTCGTTCACAAATATATTATTCATGGGTGCAAAATAATGGAAAAATAATTCATTTTATAAGAAATTCAATTATCTACAAAATCATCGGCGTATAAAATTGTTTACTATTGCTAGTTTTTGTGATAATCGCAATTTTAATGAAAAAATTGCGATTTTAATCCGCTAATTAATATATTTTTTACAGCCGAAAATGAATTAACAAATTGCGTTTTATTTAGAAAATTTCGTTTTCTATTAAAAAAAAAGTCCTCGCATCAAATCACGTTACATTGACAGTTTTTTAAATAATCTCAATTTTACTGAAAATGGTTATTTCAAATTTCTTATTGTTTTTTTTCTATAAAATTCTCTACAAAAGACTTCTTGAGCTTAATTTTATAAAGGTTCTAAGATATTTAACAGAATGCAGACGACTAATAACAGTTTGTTTTTTTTTTTTTTTTTTAGAAGTAAATATTATTTACTTAGTAAAGTAAAAGTAACTAAGTAAATATTTAGCAGTAACAAAGTAAGAACTTTGACCCAAAATTTTCCGCTTTTGCACATATTATATTTTTCCAAGCATGATGAACACAATTTTCGGTATTAATAAAAGAATTTCTAAAACAGCGGATTTTCGGTCCATCCTAATAAACATATAGATTTGCTGTAATGAAACTATTGACTAGTTTGTATTTCGACTACACTTTCAATGTCGTTTCAGTCAGCTTTTGAAGCTAGCAAACGCGTTTCAATTATCGAGTTTCAGGAAGTGCAATCGTGTAATTAAATCACGTAACGTTCAAGTAGTTGGAAACGCTTGAATCGATTGCTAGGAAGTCAGTATCAATTCCGTGATTGAAAATCAGCTGTTTATTGCATAAAGAAATGTGGCAATTTACACAAAGTAACCACATTTTAGCAGAATAAAATTTGAAATAATGTAGGGACCTGAGGAATTTATCAGAGTTTCGCGTACTGGTAATAGTTATGTAACGAATATTTTGCGAATGTTACTGTCAAAAATGCTTCATATTTTGCTTACAAAAATTGTGAATGTAATATCAAATAAGACAATAAACATTAATTTGATAACCACTTTTTATTATAAGAATTTGTCCTCACGTTTGAATCACACTCTAACCTCAAAATGAATTTGTTTCTGTGATCAATTTGTCGTTAAATAATCAAACAAAAAATCTCCTGAGTTCGGATCAGCTCGGCAATTTCTAGAATAAGATGCAATCGACGCTAATCTGTGCGTGCGACTTGCATGGTGTCAGCCATTTAAGTCAATCAATTGTCAACTTTTAGCCATAGAGAAATAGCGCGAGATTCAAAAATGTGTATTTGCATTCTTGAATACTAAAAAATTCACATTCGTTACATCACTAACTGATTATAATTATAACTACATGGCTTTGGGCAGACGGAGTAATTACAATAACATAGAGATTCATGTGTCTTCAACGGCGGGTATTCACGCGGTAATGGACGTTACGGTTTTGTATAATTACACTCGCGGCGGTGGGAATTCATTAGCAATTAATCAACTGACACAAGCTGAGCTGTCAGCTAAGCAAACTGGGCGTGGTCTTTTATATTTGGTTTATTCCAACAAGTGAAAAAATAGACCGAATTTCAGATGTTCTTGGATTTCTTCAGGCTACGTTTCACAAATTTTTTGCAATAAATCGTCGATCACCTCATATTGAAAAAAAGAAAAAATGGCTTTACGAAGATAAATATAAAAATTCAGATTTTAACTGATCTCCGCAAATTTCACAAGAATGGAATAAATTTCTTTCTTCGAATGAACTGTTGAAGTTTTAATAAATTTTTAAACTTGTCATATCGTCGATATTAAGATAAATGCGATTCATCTGTAGAAACTGCTGTCCAAAGTTTGTATGGAAATATAATTTTTTCGAATGATAACGGGCGTGTTTTATGCATATATGCACATACCTGCAATGCATGCAAAATGATTCTGTTACGTAGCTGACGACGCGTCGAAGAAAACGTGACAAGCATTATTTCCGCCTTCGAAACACCTGCCACCGTCGCGTCGTATCTTTAAGAGCGTGAAGCTTCAGGGTTTGATGGCTCGTCATTTCCGGGTTCTGTACACGGTGCTCGACATCCGGGCGTTCAGAAATTTTATTTTGCTGCTTATTTATTTTACTGGCATCATTTTTATTTACGAACGACGTGCACTTTATATTCACCTCATATATTTCATCCGTTCATTATCGTCTTTGTTACTTATCGTTTCAAAATGGAAACTCTAAATCTATGCAATCAATTACGATACACAGTTGAATGCAACATACCTATACTTGCAGTGATACATACTGGATGTTTACAAGTAAACGCCGAAGTATGTTGAGTTGCCTACCATTGACGGGAACAAATATCGGTAATACAGACCTACTGAGTTATCGGTAAGTAGTGTGTCCCGCCTTTTTTCACTACTTTTTATTTATTAAACTACATTTCTGGTAACAACTGCCGAGTTCTTTGGTTCCACATGGTCCCTGAAATATTTCCAAGAGTAAAAAAAAATATTGTAAAAATAACACATGTGAACAAATGGTCGAAACTCGTACTTTTTTCACGAAAAAAAGCATTTTCCGCTAATCTAGCATGATAATCCGAATGCCAATTTTTATACAAATGTAATACACGCCAAATTTTTTCTCGTTGTTTTTGTTTGTCCACCATATTGGGACTGCAGTTTTGAATTTTAGAATTTCGAGTTCAGATTCATAATCACTAAGCTCGAAAGCTCATATGTACAAAATTTCAAGTGAATCGCATGTAAGGAAAAATGTACGCATGAAAGGATTTAAGTACTTATATGACTTGACTTGACTAAATTGATAATCGGTAGTCCTGTTTTACCGACATTTGTTATCCTGAGTGGTAGGCAACCCAACATACTGCGGCATTGAATTGGTAGCACCTTGTATGAATGAATGATGAATAAAATAAATACTAATCAGGGATAAATTATTCACACATAATAAAAAAATAATTCTTCTGAGTCTCTATGATACCAGACTATTCGCTTTAAACCTATTAAACAATTTACTACTCCTCCAAAAGCTATCGAATCGTGGATCCAATTATTGACTAAAATCTAATACCAGCAAAAATTGAGTCCGTCTTATTATTAAATTCAGGTCGTTTAACATATTGAATACCATTGACTCGCACTTTTCATTTCTTTCTTCCCATTTTTCGACCCTGCAAATGTTCGCGAAACTGTTAAGTATGTAGTTCATTCTCATGAAAGTAGTAAATTCTGCCTCAAAATATCCACTGTGTCTTAATCTTTTCACTTCGTTGACGGCCTTTTGTCACTAATTCGGTTTAGAGTCGTTTCTACCACATTTCGACGCTGCAGTCCGATCGTTGCTGCATTGTTGTGCGTCACAAAGCCCAGCTTGACCTCGTTTCGCCCAATGCCTGCATTCTTTCTAGAAACCTGAGTGTTGTAATTTCAATCTACAATTGTCCAACTTCACAAAGGCGTAACTATGAAAATTTGTTAAACTTGCATAGCTTACACAGATTTTCTTACTTGTTCACTTGCCATAAAAATATAATAAGCAGTAGAACAAACAAAAAGCACGCGGGGATGATTCCAATTCTCAAAATTATCACAACCTGCAGCTAGGAGAATGAAAACTGACGGCAAGAATAAAATTCAAGATTGTTGCCAGTTGAAGTAGGACAAGTACAAGTACTTGAAGTCCCATAAAGCTAATGAAGACCGCGTATCAGACCTTTGGGACTTCGTGAAATATCATAAAATCGCATCAACTTTCACAAAACGCATGAATAGCCCAGTCGAATTATACCAAAAAAGGGGTTGACCCGGAAAAAATTGTAAGCAGCGATTTTACTTCGGAAATCATTGTGGAGAAGGGGGGGGGGGGGGGGGGGGGGGTCACTGGCAGTCTAGAATTCGAGTTTCGAGATTGGCAACCCATTTCTTCAGCCACCATATTGAATTTAGTGAATAACTCGTCTATTTTCAATTTCACACGAAAAATGGTAATCACTAAAATTGTTTAAAATTAAATTTCCTACAATTTTGTTTCAGATCAATTTTTCCCTAGAATCGATATTTTCGATTAAGACCCGAAAAGAGGGGGTGAATTTTTTTTCCGAATGAATTTTTTTTATTCCAAACCACTTCGTTAATAAACATTTTTCATATAAAATTGAAAATAAACGCGATAATGCAATAATACAATTTTACCCCCTCTTTTCGGGCCTTAATCAAAAAATATCGACTCTAGAGAAAAATTGATAAGAACCAAAATTGTATGAAATTTAATTTGGTAATTACCATTTTTTGTGGGAAATTGATAATAAACGAGTTATTCAGCAAATTCAAGATGGCGGCTGAAAACATAGGGTGCGAATCCCAAAAACTGAAATGTAGACTGCCAGTGCCCCCCCCCCCCCTCCCCCACCAACGATTTCCAAAAGAAAATTGCTACTCACAATTTTTTCTGGGTCAAATCCTAATTCGACTGGGCTAAAATCTGTTATCACATTCTGCCAAGTCTCGTGAAATCTTTGAAATATATCGTATAAAGCATGAAATAATTTAAAGCTTGTAAGTACACATCGTGATAATCTCGTGTGCGTTTTATCAGGTTTTATTCAAAATCCTGGAGTACTTCTGCAGGTAATGAGTTAGAATCCCAGCATCTCCATCCGTCTCCTTCTCTCCTCTGGTCTTCACGTTTTCCCATCTCACCGTCATCGGGCGGATCGAGTCGCTGGGAACTCTGCATGCATTACGTCGATTCGTCTCGACGTGGCCGAAACGACTTAAGGTGAAGATAATCCGATACTTTGTATGCATTAGCATGATTTGGTATTTTCGCAAACTCGGGATGGGTGGTATGATTATATGCAGTCGCGATATGCATCAGCCGGAGTGCATGCAAAGTAGATTCGTCAACGATTTATACTTCATCTGACGATAGGAATTATATCGCCTGTATGAATACATTTTCATTTAATTTAAAACGAAAGATTGACTGCTAATTCGATAAATTTTTCCTATAATTCTACATTTGAATAAAATCTAAAAAGATAATCAGCCCTGTGATAAAAATCGAACAAAAATACTGGCGTGGATACTTGGAATTTCTTCAATTCTTCAAGGGTTCAGCTTTTTTACTTGGCACTGTAAGCGTTAAATTAGGGGAACTTAGGAAGTACTCGTCAATGGTGTAAAATCAAGCACAAGCTGCATCAAAGGAACGTTACTCGGAGGTTATTCGCGCCTCTCGATCAATGCGGCACATAACGTTCAAAACGAACCGCTGTGTCAAAGCGAATGGTTGAATAACGTGTGATCACACATCGATGTGCTCCTAGACGAGCGGCAATTTCCAGAAACATGGTCTACGGATCAGATAAAAAGAAGAAAAAAAAAAGAATCAAACAAAGTTTTCCCCTCGAGATTTCCAATCCAGACTATGATTGAAATCTGTGCGCTTCAGCAGGCAATGGAATGGGCATTTTATCGGGAAGCTGAAAATCGCTGGTTTATGTTATAGCTCAATCATTTTAGGTGAGAATTGCAAAATAAAACGAAGCGTCATTTCTCATACACTAAGTGCAATTCTGCTTCACTGGGAATTGTCCTGATTTTACCCCGTTTGTGGGGTCACGTGTTACTGGAATTGAAATTCATTGAATAAATCGAAAACAATAAGTCGAAAGAATCTTATAGAGACGAAATATTAATTGCAAATCCGTTTATATTGTATTATTAATTTAAATATTAGGTCAAATTAGTAATTTATTGTTAGCTACACAAAAAAAAAGAGAAAAAGAAGAAAACACTCAGACTTCGCGTCATTGATTTCTACATGCTGCACAGGCTTGGCGGTCTGGTCTTTGTTCTAATTTCAAGACATTCAATCTTGGCACTAGAAGCCCTTTCGCCCTGGCTCCGGAAATTGAAAGTGAAAACTTTGCGACATAAATTTTCGGAAGCAAGACGGCACCGCACACATGTTAATGCCTAAGACGTATAAACAGTGGTTACCGCAGAAGCGTATAAACCCCATGCAATAACGAGCACGTGGTTGTTATTAAGGGTGAACAACGTAAGGAGAACCATTTCCATGGGAGGTATGACTGTGCAAAGAAATTGGGATCCGAGATGATATAGGAATTCTATGAAACTCCAATCATCATTTTTTGAACCCCATAAATGTTCCTGATGAAATCTCGTGATTTTCCCATAAGATCAACGTACGAATACCCTGCCAGAACTTTCCGCGGAATTCCAATGAAAATCTCTGTTCGCAACTTTTCATGCCACGTAAAAATTGCAGAAAATCCATGACATTTCCATAAGAAATTTCCATAACAATTCGAAAAACCTTATAAAGTTACCATAGAAATTCTTTGCAATAATTCTGGCCAAAACCTCCATGGAAAACACAACTTTTCAATTTTCGAGCCCCATAAATATTCCTGAAAATTTATGGTTTTCTCATGAAGGATAGCCATAAGAATTTCAAAAACTCCATAGTATTTACGCAAGCATTCCCTGTTGCAACTTTCCATAGAAATTCCTACGAATACCTCTTTTACCATAAGAATTCCAGAAACCCCGTAAGATTAACGTAAGAATAACCCTGTCGTAACTTTCGGTACAGAATCCCCATAAAAACCGTTTTTATCAATTTTTCAAATCCCGTGAGAATTCCTGAAACCCCATGGAATTTGCAATAGGAATTCCTATGAAAATTCCGAAAATCCAATAAAGATCCATAGAAATACTTTACAATAACTTTCACTCAAATCTCGATGCAAGACCTACTTATTAATTCTTTAAATCCCGTAAAAAATTTTGGGACCCCATAAAAGTACTATTGCAATGGTCTGTAATAATTATTTTATTATTATAGTAGAATATCCTTACTATAAAAATGGTAGAAAATAAAAACGATACGTCTTTTAATTATTGTGGAAAGCCTAAGAAGGTTGGATGAAAAAAAATTGGATGATACCTATAACAATAAAAAAAGTCATCAGAACATAAATTTTTTTACCATTCCGCAATAATTGAAGCGAATAATATTTTATCAAGAGTAACGAGACACGGAGCTAAGGATAAATAAGGATAGGACGAACATTATAGGGGACATAATTATCATTCGTAATTTCCTCTGGTGAATTGCAGTTGAGTTATTACATCACGTACCGTCGTTGAAATTAAACATGAAATTGTTTAGCACGAAGCTCGGATGATTCTGACGATGGGACAAGAAATTAAATTAAATGAAACCACGTAAACTTTTCCTCTCACGTTTTCACACGTCACATATAACAAAACACATAACGGATTTTCTGGTTCAATTTTTCGGTCGAGTTTAGCTATAAATAGATTGATTTAAAACTACGAAATATCATTTTTGAACTTATAGGTTATATGTGTGA
This sequence comes from Diprion similis, assembly GCF_021155765.1. Classification (NCBI taxonomy): domain Eukaryota; kingdom Metazoa; phylum Arthropoda; class Insecta; order Hymenoptera; family Diprionidae; genus Diprion; species Diprion similis. The sequence goes on from NC_060117.1 coordinate 8,287,151, forward strand.
TATAAGCTTTGAGTGAAAACTTGAACAGTTTTTGGAAATCAATTAACCTCATCAAGTGACTTATATTAAGTGGAATTTTTAACAACTTAATAAACATTTCTCGCACTCAACTCAAAGCTGTATAACAGCACGATGTAATAAATAATTTATTACCGATTATATTGAACATGCATCAAGCTCTGGTAAACTTTTGTTTCCCTCCCTGCGCATTAAAGTGACGCAGAAGGTTCATTTTTGAACACAAAAGACTTCATTAAGAACTTTTCTGCGGGGTGGCATAAAATATATACATACTTGATTACTCGCGCGATATGCCTGCCGTTCTTCTTCGTTTGGTGCGTACCGCTAGGCCTGAGGGAAAATCGTTATCAGACAAAAGACGCACGCCCGAGTGCGTCGAGGTCGGAGACACTAATTCTCAGGCAAGCTGCGAGGCCCGTCGCGTCGGAACTTTTCGTGCATCTGGTAATTCCATAACGACCTCTCTGGCTTCGGGTTTTCCTTTCAAACGAATTAGCTATCTGCTCGGTTTGTTTGCATGTACCGAAAATTTCTGGCCAGTGAGGTTATCAATCATATCCTGTAACCGGTGGACCTCTGGTACAAAACCACGATAATTGATATGGACGTTGAGACCTTTGGAAAAGGATAATAAACACGATTTTCACATTAATTTGATATTATTACTTTTGACATGGTTTGTGTCAATTATAAATGTATGTCAGATAATTTCATTTCAGGTTTTTGGATAATGTAGGGTCATCTCACCTCATTGGGTAATGCAGAGTTACCTCACCTCATTGGATAATGTAGGGTCACCTCATTCGATAAAGTAGGACTAATCTTAATGGGTTCAGAGTGATCTGCGGAAGTTTCGATAAAAATAGAAGACTTTTGGTCACGGGTTGTTCTTTTCGTGAGATATTGCTACCGCTGTAATAGATATATGTATAGATAACAAACGTTAACAAAAAAAAAGTGAAATACTGATTTTCAATATTTCCTTCTCTCCGCTAAACGTCCATTCAGCGAAACGGCGAAACAAACGTTTCTTGGTTTTCTCCTAAGAGTGTGTCAAATTTGTTTTGTCAAAACGGGCGTCTCGCGCACGCTTGGACCCTCCTTGTGATCGTTGAAATAAAGTTTCTCCTCGATTCCTCCAACGGTTCGTAATCTCGAGTATTTACACGTCCGCGGAGAAAATCCGGAATCGGAAAAGCAGCAGCTGGCTTCTTTATACGACGATCCTAACCTCACATCAGGTTTAAACTCCCTCTCCAACAATTAGGTTAAATCTCGAAAGGATACCGCATATTTATAAGGGTCGGACCTCCAGACCATATGAAATCAAATAAAGGATCGAGAATACGATTGCGAAGGGTGCGAGAGCCCGACAACCACACACGAATCTCCCTTCACGAGCGCTGTGATTTTCTGCTGTAACATTCGCGACGACTCCAGTTAGAGGGCGAACAAATATCTATGCTCTTTCTGCCGCTACACAAATATTGGTCTCTATCGGCAACCTGGACACGTAAATCTTACCCCTCCCGCCCGCCCCCTTGTGGCAAATCTGTCAACTTCACGCAGAAAATAGGTACGTTCTTGATCGCTGCAAACAAGGAGTCAGTCAGGTGAGAGAATTATTTTTTCCAAAACTCATGGGACACAAAGTATCCTGAAGGTGATCTCCAGGACATAAATAAGGCCAGTAAGGCATGCTTCGTAGAAAATTAATAAATAAGAAATTCCTATCCTTTTTAATTTAATTATTCATTTTACTCGGATAATCATGTGGTTTTTCCAATTAAAAACACCAATTTTTAAATAATAAAGTTCATAACGAGTGAATTATTCTTATGTTTATGAGGACAAAAAAATCAGTATTGGGACTTACAAGTTTGAGGAGGATAGGTTTTGGAAATCACAAACTTTAAAGAAGACGAGGATCAGAATGACGACCGAGTATCGAAATAATTTATTACAGAAATTATAAGTATATTGCTATTCAATTGTTCACATCGAGAAGCGATATCGGTGCTTTGCTTGGCTCAATTCCGCACTGTTTGATGGTTACCTTGTCTTTGAGCAAATGATCCGAGGATCCGATGCCTCAGATCCAGGTTGTCAGAGTTGGATAATTATTATCCTCACGTAGCAACCACAATACTGACTGGCTCGAACTCGATAGTGATTAGAGCAACACAATGTTACCTCGTTGGCCTGAAGCCAGAGTAATGCGACCCGTGTTTATACAGCCGGAAACAAGGGAATCAATCCTTCCGTCTACCTCACGGATGTCTCTCAGCCACTGGCGCTCATCGTCCTTTGAATGTTTGGAACGAAATACTCTCTCACGTGGTCTGGTCATCACACACGTCTTGTGAAATAATCAAATTTACAAAGAATGTACCAGCAGTTACACCTCAAGGTCATTAAAGAAAGTTTCCAAGGGATCAGATCCAAGGGTTGGTCAGCTTTAGTTCTTTGCTTGTAAATACTTATGGCTTATTCAAATTTTACTGAATGCCACACGAGTAAGAATTTCAATACTTTTCAGTGTTCCAATTTCGGGTTATTATGTTTTTATCTTTTAAGAGACTCAAAGAGTTTATGTTAAAGGTACGGTCTCATCTGGGATAATTGTGAACCTGGTAAGTTTTTATGACCTATTCACGAGCCAAATTACATAGCCTGTGGTGAAAGGATGAGGGAAACATTGCAATAGTATGAAATTTCATTTGGGAATTTTTGTACCATACAATTTCTTCTTGAAGTTCTTCTTCAAGGTTTTCATATTTAAATGTACCTTTATGCGTTTCATTGTCTAAGGTGTTCAGTTTGAATGTGGTTGGCGAAATTGCGCAAACTGTGTGATATATTTGACGTTAAAAAGATCGTCACACTCTAACATCTCTCTAAAGTGGCAACTGATGACTAACAATGAGCGCAGCATCAGTTTATTATAAATACCTTGTACAACCCATTGGGGATCAAAAATTCTTTTTACAGTCAAGAGTTGACATTCAGTCCGTTTTACGTCAATTTGATGCAACAATCGCATCCTCCGATACTCTGGTTTATCATTTTTCGAGCGAGACTTATTTGACTAAGCGATGGTGAATCCTGAAGGATGTCTGCGTCTGCATTGATGTATCACATTCACAATATCATCAAGTTATTGAGAGGATTATGTATTACAGTAGCTAGATTTATCAAATGTGCCACAGCGGTAGACAGTAATGGATTTGCATGTTTACTACGTCGTAAAGGTTGATGTTTGCGAGTCTGTATACAGATAGCAGCAACGGTTCACGGAATCTAGTTTCAGTTCAGATCATTTTTATGCACCCGGCTTCTTCAACGATAATGTTAATTCTAATCTGATGGAGAAAATTTCCGATAGAAGATTCTGCTGTATTTTAGTCAACCGTTTCTTTCTTTGTAGAGAAAATTTATTCAACCATTTGGTAGCCAGTTGATGGATTCAATTAGTGTCTCATATTCATTCTGTTTACAAATTTCTGGCAATTTGGCGGTTGGAACAGAATCACATCTTCTGTACTTCACATTAGACAACTTCATCAAATGAATTTTAAAAAGTTTCTTTTACCACGTATCGACACACTTTGATAATTTTATTTGAAGATAGTTGTAAATTGATTATTGATCAAATTATTATATTTGTAAGCTACGAAGATCACGTTTCAGGTAGGACAATAGAAACACTAGAATTATAACGACAATATTGGATTGGTTGATGATAAAGTAAGTAAACGTAGAATGAAATTGAATGAATCTATTAGATTTTTAAGCGATCAAAAAAAAAAAAAATTGACTTTTTTTGTAATTTTAACATTTTCGATTTCAGTACTTGTAAAGAGATCCTTGTAGCTCGTAAAGAAATATAAAAATTAGATACACACTCTAAGTACAACTATCTCGTAAGAAAATTCTTAAAAACTGTTAATTTTTGGGCAACCAACCTCCTCAAAAAATGTCAAGATCAAACCTCTAGGTACAATTCCTTCTGAATATTTCCAAAGGAATAAAATGAAGCCATGATCTTCAGAGAAGACAATCAAGAACGATGATTTCCGAGCTTGTTGACTCGAAAGAAAAAACATCTGACCAAGCAATTTTATAGCTAGTAACTAGATTCGTAGTTTCGTAAAGTTTCAAATCGGATAATCCTATGGAACGGAGTATAATGCGCTAATGGTCTTATTCAACCCGAGTGATAAACACGTCGTATCACGAATAATATAAGATCAGCTGTAAAGTGCACGGGGCAATAAATAAGGATAACTTTTAAAGTGGGATATGGCTCGGCCATTATGCATAACTATCCAGATCCCGTCTTGTTTTTGACTCGGATTGCCAGACATTTCCATATTTCAACGCCCTTCGTTGACGCCCTTATTTCTCCGAAGAAAGGAAGGAAGGAAGGAAAGAAGGAACCGCCGGGGGATGCGAGAATTTATTTAGGCTTTTTTTCTTTCCCAGAAACCATTTGTGGTTCGATAAACCCTTTATTTCTCCCGGTGGCCCATCCGTCAGCATTGCCCTCCGCATGTACATGCATGCCCTATACTTATGTACGTATATGTATATCGAGTGGTTATGTATTATATAACGGGGTTATTAGCCCATCAATCGTACCTTGGGGAATGCTTTCTGGTCTGTTTTACGCAGGCAAAACGATTTAAAATTCCTCAACGATGAGGTGAAACCTTAAAGTGCTTGAACTTGGGTCCTAAGATGTATTATTATTAGTATTTTGCGCGATCTAAATCATTTTAATTCAGGATAATTATCTGAGGTAAATTAGCCTCATCTGTCATCTTATAAAGATAACGTGAGGTTAGTTCATATTTTATTTTCGTCTAGAATTTTCTGTAGTTTATCTTTATCTTTTATTCCGATTCAAAGACTGTGAAAATAAATAATTCAACAAAAATGAAAAAATCTCTTCGTGATCGACTAAACTGAAAGAAAGGATTGTTTGAATTAAACAAATATTTCTCTACTGATAGCTATAAAATATATTTGGTTGCTCAAAATAATTTTCAGTTTGTCTTGCCAAATCTTTCATTGTTTAAAATTCATTTTTTTTGGCATCAATAAAAAATTCTTCGAGGCAAAAACACATTTTACGTCATATGCAATCGAACATTTTGTTTAATCAGCGATACTTTTTTTCCAGCTTATTAAAAATCTCCCGTTTTTACCGTTGACTTTCCGATTATCACCGATGGAACTGACGATAATCACATCTTTCGCACGATTTCTTTGACTGAATTTCACAAGAAACCATCTTTCATTATATCTTAACACGAATTTATACATTTGTACAAAAATTTTCTAAAAATAGTGCTTTTACCCGAAGAAAACGTAATAGTATATGTAAAAGAACAACTGTTGATCGGAGAGAAAGAAATCGGTTAAACTGTAAAAATTCTGCGCTAGGCGTTACAAAAAGTCAATTTTAAATTTCGAAACATTCTTCTAAGTACATAAAAAAATCGACCTTATCATTAGAAACTTCCTAACGTGTTTGGATTCGGACTGAAGTCATTACAGCTGTTATCGATCAATCAAGTCGACGCAAATAAGATTCAACGTGCGTGCTTGCTACATTCAACTTTTATGGTTCCAGTAATCCTGGCTTCATCCCCCGATTACGTTCCGACATAAGTATATATACTTCCGAATTGTTCCAAGTAGCTACAAGTCTGCAGCAATTAGAGTTCGAGACAACCGGGGTCAATCCAGCCTGGAGATACCAGATTTAGTTTCTAATTAGCGGAGGAATACGTTTTCCCGAGGGATGCCTCCGGGGTGAATTGTTTCGTTGTTCTCATTGATCCTTTCTCGCGCGCGCTACGAATTAATTAGATGGCGAGCGGCTTACTGCGTAACGTGCCTCCGAGGAATCCAACGACCCTTGTCGAATAGACGCGGAAATTATAAAATTGTTATACATAGGTATACAATTATCGCAGAATCTCGCGAGATCGGCAAGTTCTCTAACTTATAACGTTGAAACTCTGTTTGAGCGAATGGGGGCGCGGTTGAAATTTTGAATTTGAAAAGTTCCGAAAGCGCCGAATTCCAGAATTTTTTATAGACAAACTGAAGGTACAAAAATTAAACTCTGACGTAACATGGAAGTTTCGAAAGATTCGAAGATGAGAAAAATTAAAAATCTGAAACGTCGACATTCCGAATGATCGGAGAGTTTTTTTTTTCGATTTTCCGCATTCTTACGTTCGGGATTCTGGTCATTCTGATATTCGGTTTTTATGATTTTTCACGAAACTCGAATTTTAAGAATCTTGCATTTCGGAACTTTGAACCGTCGGGTTTCTGAAAATTCGAAACTTTGTTGTTTCGTAAAATTTTGATTGCTTTACTTCAGGTTTGGCCACCAAATAATTCGGAACTAGGTGCTTTCGAAACTTTTCAAATTCGGAACATCAATCTCGCCCCTGCAAGCCTTTACTAAAAATTTAGTGACACAAGATAAATTTGATTCAATAAGCGAATGTTCGGATTATCATTTCGTAATGCGTCATCTGGTGGGAAAAAACCAAACTAATGCAACCAGGCCGACAGCTGACCGTTGATCGTGTTTTTTCACGTGTGGATGATACAGCAGGTATATTATTGAGTACCTTTCATCAATTTATGTTACATGAGTAGTTTAAACCCCAAGGATTATGATTTGCCTCCATTAAAATTGAAAACTTAGGTTATGTGGTCATAAAATGGCAGCGACAACTAGGCTCTGACGACCTGAGGACATTTTCCAATTGGAGGATAAGCTTCGTTAACGCTAATATCCAAAGAGTTGTAATTCATTTACAAGTTCCATAAGTTTTTGATAGATGGCGTTGTGAGTTAATCAATCGAGTTCCATAAATTTCTCATAGATGGCGGTGTAATTCAATTTATTGTCATCTGTATCAAGCATCTAGCACCAGACTCAAACATCTATTGTTATCTGGATTGTGTAAATATTCAATAGCTGAGGCCGCGTTTCAATGTCAAACGTTTCCAAGATTCTACAATTTATCCACGTGGCACGTGTTTCACAGGTATATAAGACATAAAAAAACGTGTGTATTTAGTATTCTGCGTATCGTTATTTTGAACTGAGCTTAGTATTTTATAAAACTCATCAGATGTGAAAGAAATTCTGGAGAACCGATTGAAACAACCGCTGTGACGTCGGCTCGAGTGATTCGTCTCATATCCATCGTTAGACTTGGTTCACGGAAAGCGAAGTCTCCGGCTTTACTGTTGGTAGAGTTAAACCGATCGAGACGTACGGTATTATGTGCGTCAGGATCAGTTAGACGGAGGTTCAAACGAAGTACGAACCTCCTGCGACGCGGGTGTGTCTGGAAATGGGTCGTTGCCTCTGGCTAAGCTACCAGCCCGGGAGCCTTTCGAGCTGCACGAGTTGTGACAACCTTAGAGCTCCAACGTACGGTTCCCAGTCTAAACACAGTGCATTTAGCATTATGCGATTACGTTTACCCTGCGCCTATTTCAGTTCCCAATTTTCGAACTTCGATGTAGTTTCGACCATACATCAAAGCTTTGAGTCAAAAACTAAATCGGTGTTCTCTAATAAAAATCATTCAACTTTAGAGAGGCTGATTATAAAAGAGCCAACTCTGGCGCGACGATTTTCATCAGGATCCCTAGGATTACTTGGATTATAATCGTCACGCCAAAGTTAGGCATTTTGTAATCGGCCTCTCTAAAGTTGACTGAATTTTATTAGGGGACACCGAAGTACAGTAATCGCCAGCGTAGTGTGCCTCGGAGTGTAGCTTCTTTCTCCAAAAAAGTTTCTTTCTCGCGCTGGACTGGACTTAAGTAAGATGTGTACCAACGGCGGCAAAATACCCTAGATCGGTGGTGATTAATTGTCGTGACGTTGTATTTGCGTAGGGACAAAATAAGCGAGACTTTAAACAACTCACAACACAACGATACATGTTGGCATTACTGCGCTGGGTAGCCTTCAACAGAAAAATAATTCCCTAAAAATATAGGGATTTCTTTAGACAGTTGTTAGACGTCTCACTTAAAGGCTTTGACCGCGAAGAGAAGGGCTTATCGTAGGAGTTCTAGGCACACCACGATCGCCGATGGAGTACACCTTCACCGAATTTCTTTTTCCCTTTCTCTCTCTCTCTCTCTCTCTCTCTATTAAGCTGTCTTTGAAGCATGACGTGCTGAATCATTTCTTACTGAAATTTCTTGCTGAATTATAATTTGAATATTAACTATAACAACTCTCTAGTATAAAGTGTTTATACGAAGTATCTTCAAGATAATAAAATAAAGGGTTTAGTGATATTTCAAAGGTTATAAAATTCCTTCGAAAATGTAAAAACCATCGCCATTGAAGTTCTTCGATAGAAGAGCAGCGCAAAATTAAGCAAGTCAAGTTACACCATTATCGCAATAAATTTCAGTTTTAACTGTAAATACGTTTTGTTTTGAACAGATAATTGATATTTTGATATGAGTGAATGAATGGGTATACAATTTCATGTAAGAATTATTGCTTCAAGCTATAAAAATATCACGCGCAATAAAATTCGAGTGTTTAACCGTCTCATATAAGAAAATCAAAATAGAAAATATATTCGAACGAAGGACGATATATTTTGTATTGATCAAACGAAACGAATCAATTCAATTCGAACTCACTTGTATTTTCGTGTATCCGTACAATAATAATAGCCTGCGTTAAATAAAAAGTGTTTGGAGGTTTTCAAAATTTCATTATTTGTGAGTGAAATAATTCAAGTTACTTAATACGATTCTGAGAATAAATGTTTACGAGTACGAGAATAGCTTGAACAAAATATGTCAAAAATCACATGATGGATTATAAATTAGTGATTTAAAGCGATTTGCGGCCTTGTGCAGAGGGTACTGAAAAAATACTCGTGAATGGAAAGTAGTGAGTAAAGTGCTCAAGCGAGGATTAGGGTGAGACGCCCTATTGAGAGAGGCCCTATTGAAAGGGCTGACTACTGTGCCATTTTTATTTTATCAGACTTCGTAGAGAAAGAAAACGTCATGCCTTGTAAAATTAATTGCAGCTAACCCCATCAGCCAATTTTCATCACCTTATAGAAGTACGAGTTTCGAGAGAAAAAAAAAAAATGTGAGCCTTCAGATCAAATTGTCGAAACATATATTAAGGACCATTGAAGAAACTTTTTTTTTACGAAGTAAAACATCTTTCTTCTATGATTCCTGAGGATCTAACATGTGAAATGGATTCCGTGGTAGGAGAGATGAGTCTTTTGTTTATTATTTTTTTTTTTTGCGATAAAGTTACGATTAAGATTTCAGTGTGAAAATTGATGAATGTTTTTTTTTCTAAGCCATAAGAGATAGCTGAAATAAGCAGAATTGGAGAATTTCCGTATCTTGATACTTACATAGTTTAAGGTATAAAAATTGCAGAAAAACCGTAATTTTTGCATCGGATCGTTTGCTAATAATAATCGGTGGAATTGCTCATTTAGAGAAAAATGAGTCTTTTCGAGTGTGGATTTATTTCTACGTATCATAAATTATGGAGAAAACTATGGCGGTTCGAAATATTGACGGTGGATGTTCCCCCTTAAGAATCTATCAAACATACAGCCTAATCCAAGAGCTGTCATGACAAGTCGTATCGATCAGATGAAGGGTCCAAGAGTGAACCTGAAGTTAATCGATTTGCATCGAGTTAAAACAATGCCCTCTTTCCGAGAAAAGAATGAATTTTGATTTGAAAGAAAACCCATTGTTGAAATATTTTTTAAATGAAACTCAAATAATCGTTTACATATCGCAATAATTGTGTCATTCCATTTGAAATTCACGGTTCTACTTTTTTATAACTTCCCGTTTTTCCGTTTTCGGAGAAAAGAGAAAGTTATTGCAATCACTCCGAAAATGAAAATTTGAGTTTTCACTAGATCTCGACGTTTCAAGATCTAGAAACTCACCTCCGACCACTTTTGGATGGACGTCTCTGCATGTGTATGAACGTATGTATTAGGGTGACGCAAAAAAACCGACATTTTTTTTTTTTGAGTCTCGTGTGACAGAATGTTAGTTTTTGATGTTTTAAGAGCCCACTCCAAAGGAAAGTTCAAAAAAAAAATCTTAAGAGGTCGCTCCACATTTTTTAAAACGTCAGAAATCGTCAAAAATCGATTTTTTTTTTTAAATTTTTTTCTCGTTATGGTATAATTTTATAGACAAAAAAAAATAAGTTTCCGAAAGTTTCAGTTCTAAATTTGAATTTTGGAAAGTCGCTCATAATTTCTTTTCAATTTTTTGGTGCATTTCTTTAGATCTTTTCGAGCGACCTTTTAATATTCATATTAAAATTTCATAAATTTTTTTTCTTTAATTTAGTAAGAAGGAATCAGTAAAAATACACCACGACATGAATTAAAAATCAAACAAAATACTGGAAGTATAATTTTTTGAATTTAATTTTTGGACGATTTTTGAAATTTTTTTAAATTTGTAGCGACCTCTTAAATTTTTTTTTTTGAGCTGTCCCTTGGAGTGGGCTCTTAAAACATCAAAAACTAACATTTTGTCACACGATACTCGAAAAAAAAGTCGGTTTTTTTTGTGCTATCCTAGTATGTATGTATGTAATGATTGGATTTTAATGATTTTGGTCTCGATTGACGTGGCTTTTCCAAACTTAGAACTGATTAGATTTAAGCTTTGATCGGTAAAGTAATTTTTCAATTGTTTAAGTAACAAAATTCCAAAAAGTCAAATAAAAATGGTATCTTGAGAATGGATGAACGGATGTGAATGAAAATTGGTACAGTCAGGTTTTTTGGGTCACCAATCACGAATTTGAATTCAGATTGTGAAATCGTAAATGGCGAATCCAATATGGTGGAAAAAACATAAAATTATTCAGATTTTTATGGAAATTAAGAGTCGGAGGTTTTTTGGGTCGCCAATAACGAATCCAAGGTCAGAATTCCAAAACTTATGATCCATTATAGTGTTTCAAAATAAAAAAAAAATCCTAATATTTCCATGTAATAATCGTCAATCAGGAATCTGAATTTGTATTTAAAAATTCGAATTGCATATTAATGTTTTTTTGTTCCGTGAACTAAGAAGTTTGAATGCTGGGTCACGGTCAGTTCGAAGCCGCGTGTTCCTATTCAAAACGACAAACTTCTAATCTAAATTCGATTTGATCGTCTTCGATTTAACCTCTAAACAGCCACACTTTCTTGGGAACAGCTTTTCGAATTGACTGTACGTTCGATACCCCCATAAGAATGCGACACATGTTAACAGGGAACGTGTGTATCTGTGCCAGAGTCTTGTGCGGAACGGGATCTACGAGGATCTTCCGGTGAACATAAGTAACCCGATATCTGCTACACTCGAAGCATCGATGCGAAGCTCTTTGATTACGTCTTGAGGATTCGGTTCCCCGACTCTTTGTGGTGGATTTCAGGACGGCCGGAGAGCCTGGAAGTGTGTGCAGACGAAGATGAGATACATTGCGTGGGCACTCACGTTCAGGGTTCGACTAAACAAATGGCAGAAGATGTAGGTATAATATTGAAATTGAGGCTTGCTGTTAAATTGTTAAATATTTGAGTTTGTCGCTTCGCTGATGGAGAAAAGTCACGGGGCGTAAACGAGACAGAGAGAGAGAGAGAGAGAGAGAGAGAGAGAGAGGGAGAAAGAGAGAGTGAGAAGGGGGCGGGGGGAGAAGATGAAGGGATGTAGATCGGGAGAAAGTTAGTTCAGGCGTGATATTATCTTCGGCCTGGGGGTCTTCAAAGTCATATTTTAGGGGGCGTCTATCACCTACTTTATTGCTCGACTTGAATGTAATCAAAATTGTTATAAGCCTAAGTTTCATATTTTTATTTTTTTTGTAACGTAGGTATGTAGGAATATAAAAAATGAGGATGAAGTTAGTGACGTTACTGTATAATTCATAGATGTTTAAGAAAAATCGCTACTTCGCATCTCGTTGTGAATCATTATATGTATAAACAAAATATACTTTAATTTTGAAAACTGCCAACTTTTTGAAAATCGTTTTTAGATTGCTCAAAAATGATGATTTCTTAGGTCGAGGTTTCGTTACGTTTGTAATAGATTGTTTCTTTGGAAAATTTAAATAGTTTTTGTATTTCACTTGGAACCAGATCAAAGCATTGGTTTAATTCTGAAAAAAAATAGTAAATAAACTTTATTCCAACAGCAAAATAAATAAAAAAATAAAAAAATTGCCTAAAATTGGGACAGTCTGATTGTACATGCAATTATGGATCTGTTGGGTGATAAATTGAACAATTGACGCCAGAAATTTCGCTTCATAGTAACAAGTATAACAATTCTATAACACATCCGGATTTTTACTGCAGACTTGAATCCTCGCCTACTTTTCGAATTTCAACATTGATTCTTCAATCCAAAGACCGTATTTGACGAAAATTTTTGAAATAACTGGGGTTTAAAGAATTCTGTTTTGCTGATTCAGCGTATGTACAGGAAAAGAAAAGATTTGTTCAGGCAACTGATATTTATTTGACCATCCCAAATATTGTGATCAAATATGGCGAACGCGTGTATTTTACGTCAACAATCTTTTATTCGATAACGAAAAGGAAAAAGGAAAAACAGCAATAAATTATTGCGGTTGCCATATTAGAACTGTTGACAGTGAATCGTAATAAGTTTTTCTTCAGTTTCATTTTCTTTATTTTTTTATTAGAAAATAAAAAATAAACATTTCGACTTTATCAACGTTTCAACCCTT